>NC_089659.1:1507500-3907500 GCF_037042795.1 Molothrus aeneus | reverse complement strand
GTCCCAGTGTGTCTCTCCACGAGCCCCAGGCTGCTCACCCACCTGTGGGCTGCCCCCCGAGGCTGAAGGGCGCTGCTGTTGGGGTGGCAGCTGCCAGGGTGGCCGTGCTGGTGCTGGCAGCAGCCGCAGGGGCCGTGCCAAAGCTCAGCCCTGCCGACGTGGCCGGCGCAGCCACGGTGCCGATGCTGAACCCGGCCGTGCCCGCCTGGCTCGTGGTGCCACTGGAGAAGGTGAAGCCTCCTGGTGTCCCAGAGGGAGCTGTGCTGCTGCTGCTGCTGCTGTTGGCAGCAGAGCCAAAGGCAAAGCCAGACGGGGCTGCTGCCTGACTCGAGGGGGTGCTGGTTGCTGCAGGGGCACCAAAGGAAAAGCCCCCCGTGACTGCAGGAGCTGGAGTGGCAGTGCTGGCTCCAAAGGTCACTTTTGGGGTGTTTGCCCTAGGCAAGAAAAGAAAAGAAAGGAAGCCATTCTGCTTGAGACACACATCCACCCAAGTGCACAGCTGGCTTTCTCCCTGACCATTTGCTGACAGCAGAAACCACCTTTCAAAGAGATGCACAGCTGGCCAGGCTGTGTCTCAGTTCTGATAACAGCCTCCATCAAGCTGCTGTCACCTGCCATCCCCCCTCAGGGCTCATTCCACTGCCTGTCCCTTCATTACCTCCACCCACCCAGGTACCACTGAGCATTTTATGGCAGCACACGTGAAGCTGCTCCTTCTCTCAACTCACCATTTCCATTTCCCTTTACACAAGGCTCGTTTTTTCCTGCTCGTCCCCATTTGAGCTCCCTTCCCACAGCTCCCATCTGGCAAGCTTTGCCAGCAGCAGCTCTGCAGAACCGCTCCAGAACTCGCCGCCTTTCCTGATCGGCAAATCCCTCCCAAAGTGCCGGGAAAACATTCCGAGCACTCCGGATCCGGGTCAGAGAGAACGAGACGTTTGATATCGGGCAGCAGAGCCTCAGCATTTCTGCGTGCTCGCGTCTCCAGCCCGCTTCCAGCCGGGATCGCGGAACATCTCCTTCCCCACGCTGCGGGGGCTCCCGTGCGAACGGACCGCGACCGGGGCCGGGGCTCGCCGAGCCCTGCGGGGCGCTGGGAAGAGCCGGCACAAGGGCCAGGGCTCGCTCCGAGCAGCTTTCCCCGCAGAGCCCTCGCCCAGCACCCACAGGACCCCGCTCCCTCCGTCCCTCTGTCCCTGTGTCCGTCCCTCTGTCCCTGTGTCCGTCCCCGCCCGGCCCCGGGTCTCACCCCAGCGGGAAGGCGGCGGCTGCCGGGGCGGCGGGGGCCGCGCTGGCCGAGCCGAAGCTGAAGCCGGAGGGCTGCGCGGCCGTGCCCGGCCTGCTGAAGGAGAAGAGCCCGGCGGGCTGGCTGCCGCCCGCCGCCGGCGCCGCGCTGCCGAAGCTGAAGCCGGTGGAGGCGGGCGCCGGCGCGGAGAAGGAGAAGCCGCTGCTGGCCGTGGTGGCGGCGGCGGCTCGGGGCGCGCCCAGGCCGAAGGCACCGCCGGGCGCAGGCGCTCCGAAGCTGAACTGGCTCATGGCCTGGCGGCGGCGGCAACAACACGAGCCGAGCTCCGGCAGCACCCCCGGCACGGGGCCCGCGCGCGGGGCGATGGCGTCACCGCGCCCCGCCCGGCCCGCCCCCGCGCCTTCCCGCTCTACGCGGCCATTGGTCAGCGCGGCCGCCACTCGCGGGATGTCGTTTCCGATTGGCTGTCGGGGCGTGAGGGGCGGGGCGTGTCGGCGTTGCTGTGGGGATGAGGGACGCGGCTGCGGGAGCGGAGCGAGGGACTGGGGAAAAATGGACCGGGGTGCGGGTCAGGAGTGCGGGAGTAGGGGACAGCAGGACCGGAGTGAGGGACACGGGACACTGGGTCGGGGTGAGCGACAGGGGACACCAGGCTGGAATTGCGGGATAGGAACACGTACGTGCCAGTATCTGCCTCTCATTCGCACAGGCGACATTAAATCAGGAACTTTTTTCAGTGCCTGCTTTCTTTGATCACTGCCTGACCTCTTTTTTCCTGTTTAAAATAACAGCCTTTCATTCCAGAGGAATCCATCCATTTCAATGAGATCATTTCTAGAGAATTGGGTGGGTTTTAGTTCAATGTGCTGATTGAGTCACATTCCAATGGCAAAACATCAATAGAAAAATTAATTTCCTGTGGAGAACTCCTGACCTGTTGCAGAACAAGAAGTTTTGCTTCCTTACCAAAAATTTCAGCTTAATGCTAAGTGGGAAGAACTGCTAGAGTTTGGACAAGTATCTGGATGTTACTGAAGGAAAATTATTTTCTCTGATCAACAAATTCCAGGGTGCAACCAGTTCATATGGCTCAATGGCTGTTAGCTGTTGAAGTTCAGCATTCCATAAAGCCAGATAAGATAGCCTTTATCATTAAGTAGAAATTATTCTTGGCTCCGGAGCCCAAGAAGTAAATTTTTATAATTCAGAAACCAGATAATAAAGGAGCTTTTCAACAGAAGGAAGCAATGTCAGCAGCTCTCTGAGGATGGAGACCTATGAATGTGTTGGAAAGTTCAGTGAAAACACCTGTGCAGTTCAACTTGTGGCTGCCAGAAAAATGATAATTACATTTCTATTCTAAACCCCTACATGCCAGATTTTCGCCTTGTGCTTCCAGACACCAACACAAATGGACAGTGGTGCCTAGAGAGAACTTCTCCTAACACTGTTTCCTTGTCACTCCTGACTGTGCTGGTGCCTTCCCCTGGAATCAGCTGTTCCCAGTGCTCTGTGCTGCACACAGGGGTTAAACTGCATTTCTCTGTGTGCTCCTCTGAGATTACCCCACCTTCTCAGGTGCCCTTGGGTCAGAGATACCAGGCTCTGCAAGTGGAACCAGTGCTGAGGACTATGCTCCATTGAGGTTGGAAGCACCAACAAGGTCAAGTTGACCTGCATTCCATATCAGAATCACTCCTGTGGAGAGAAAAAAGACAGTTTATTGTCATAAGCACTCATTTCTGGGGGAACAGAAGGCCCAGTGTATGGACATTGGAAGGAAGGACAGGTTACACAGGAAAATGAGGGAGATGCTGTTCAACAGTTCATGTGGCCAGAGCTTGATTAGTGTTCAAGTTTGCCAGTGCTGTGAAAGACAGTAAAAAGGACTTGTTAAAACATGCTAACAGCAAAAGGAGGCTCAGAGATCACATCAGTCTGCACTGATGAGGTCAGACACCTCGCAAACAGGGACATGGACAAAGCAGAGATGTTTAATGCCTTCTTCACGTCTGTCATTAACATCAGATGGGCCCTGAGACCCCTGGAGCTGTGATTAGGGGCAGGATAAACTCCCAGCCAAAATTGAACGTGTTTGAGGCTTGCTGCTCTAGCTGGATGCACACAAGTCTATGGGGCACGATGGGGTTCATCCCAGGGTGAAATGAAAATGCTTGGGCTGTCATCACAGCATCTCTCTCCCTTATTCTTCAAGTCTTGGGAGCCTGGAGAGGTCCCTGCACACTGGAAGCTGGCCAAAGTCCTAGTTTTCCAGATGAGCAAGAAGGAAGACCCTGGTATTTACAGTCCTGTCAGTCTCACTCCAGTGCCTGGTGAAAGAGTTATTTTTCTGGGCATTATTGAAAATCACTTGAGAGACAACACAGTCTTTTGGCTTCCAGCAAGGAGCAGGCTTCTGGCTGAGAAAATTTCTCTGGATAAGCCTCTCATTCTTTTCAAGTTTCGGGACGGGGGGAGGGTGAGAGCTGAGTTTATTTATAGGCGTGTGTGTGTGTGTGTTTCCCACTGCTCTCTCTCACGCTGCAGAGCTCGCTGCCCGTGTCCTGCAGAGGGAGGTGACCCGCTCCCACACGGTGGCACTGCTGGCCTGCCTCTGTCCCGCACGTGTCCCCTGCCTGCCCACGAAGGGTCCTCAGAATGGCCCGGTGGACCCTGGCATCTCACAGAACGCCAGCATCGTGGCCCTGTGCAGCTGGCTGGTGAATCACAGAGAGATCTGGGTCACCTTCTGCTCCTCCCTGCCGGATTTTGGGGAAGGGGAAAGGCTGGGTTACGCCAGCACTGAACACATGGTGTGGTGAGAACAGTGCTGCTCATCCTGCTCATCCCTCGCTGCCTCGGGACACTCATGGGGTCAAACCCCTCCTGTTGCTCCTGTTTTCCCTGCCTCAGCTCCCCCCCAGACCCCTCTTGTTTCTCCTCGCTGCTGCCATGCTGGGCCACTTTTCCAACACCAGCTCCATCAATACCTTTTCCCTCAAAGCCTGCTCATCTCTCCCAGCACCCCTATAACTCCTCTGTAGCTCCACATTTTTCTTCCCAGAGAAAAGCAAGGCACGATTCTTCCCAAGAATATTTCTGGGATTCACATTCTCTGAACCTCAGAGAAAGAAAACACAATTCTTATCATTTGCTGTGCCTGTGTTTGTGCCAAAGTAGAATGCAATGTGGAGATTGTTTACCCACAGTGATGGTGTTTTGTTTCCTTGGCCTGTCAGGCCCAGGTGTGTCTGTATGTGTGTGTCAGGACTGTTGAGTGACAGTCACGAGTTTCTGGGCAGTGTGTGCAGGGTTGAGTGCTTGGCAGATCCAGTTTTAGATGTATAGAATAATATAGTATAATAAAGTAATTAATTAGCCTTCTGATATCCATGGAGTCAGATGCATCATTCTCTCCCCTCCTTGGGGCCATCACAGCATTGCAATACTCCTCCATGACCTTTTTTCCTCCTGTGCTTTCCTTTGTGCCCACATCCCTTTGCTCTTTGCCCAGGGCTGCCTTTGAGCAGCTCTGCTGGGCCAGAGCACAGACTGGAGGTGGGGAGGCCTTTCCTTTCCTGAAGTCAGGCTTTGGATTCTTTCATAAACGGCTCAGGCATCCAGGGCTGTGTCAGGTGCAGGGTCTGGCTGTGTTTCTGGACAAACAGCTGTGGCCTGCAGGACCAGCATGGCTCTGCTGTGGCCACACTGGACTCTCCTTGTGGCTGACACCCTGCCAGGCTCGGCCTGAGCTGGATTTTGGCCTTTCCACGCCGTCAGGGCATCCATCGGTCTGACCAGCCCACGCAGCTGCTAAACTGGGTCCCGCCTGTGTTTTCCTCCGAGCGTGACAGTCTGTTTGTTAAATAATGTAGCGACACGAGGTTCCTTGAACTCAATTTATCTTCCCGGGTAGCCATGGGAACAGCCGGCGGGTGCTGAGCCGGGCTTGCCTCAGATCTGCTGCAAGGAAGCTCTGGGGGAGCCTGCCTGAGCCCTGCTCCCTCCATCTCCAGCTGATGCTGTCCTGCCTGGCAGCTTCCCTTGTTTAGCCTTGTCTTCTTAAACTCTTCTTACTCGTCTTCAGCCAGCAGCATGGCTGTGGTCACCAATTGTTGTGGTGTTGTGAGGGTCCCCAGGACGAGGTGAGAGATGAGAATTGACTCAAGTTCTCAGAAGGCTGATATATTTATATTATATTATATTATATTATATTATATTATATTATATTATATTATATTATATTATATTATATTATATTATATTATATTATATTATATCATACTATATTATATTAAAATTATACTAAAACTATACTACAGAATTAAAATTATACTAAAACTATACTACAGAAAGAGAAAGGAGACATCAGAAGGCTAGACAAGAATGAATAATAAAAACTTGTGACAGACTCAGAGAGTCTTACACAACTGGCTGTGATTGGCCATTAATTAAAAACAATTCACATGCTGGGTAAACAATTCTCCAAATCACATTCCAGAGGAGCAGTATACCAAATCACATTTAGTATATCAAAGAAAATTATATACTAAAACTATACTAAAGAAAGAGAAGGATACATCACAAAGCTTGACAAGAATGAATAATAAAAACCCATAACAGACCCAGGGAGTCTGACACGGCTGGCTGTGATTGGCCATTAATTAAAAACAATTCACATGGGTAAACTCATGGGGTAAACAATTCTCCAAATCACATTCCAGAGGTGCAAAACATGGAGAAGCTGAGGCTCCTCATCTTGCCAGGAGACAAAATCCTGGCAAAGGGATTTTTCATAAAATATCATGGTGACACATGGCTGTACTTTAAACTTGGAAATGTCGAGGATGATGGGTTGTTTGAGGAAGATGAGGGGTTTGGGAGCAGCCAGATGTGACAAAGGGGAGAGGCTGCACTCAAAAGATGCTGCATGTCCCTGTGCTGCCTGCAGTATATGGTTTATGGGAAGAAAACAAGGGCAAGTGCAAATAGTTCAATACTGTTCAAGCCTGAGGTGGTTTCTAGTGCAGAAGCATCTTGAAACCTGATTTCCTCCTTCACACCTTAAAATGACTGGCTCCAAGGAGCTGAGGAGAGCCCACCCTTGCAGTCACACATTCCCTGTCCCTCCTGAAGTGCATTCTCTCACCCAGGCCGTGGGTGTGGGGGAGAGGGTGCGTGGGTGGCCAGCCCAGCATCCCTCCTTTGACTGAAACTCTTCATTTTACCTGGGAAGGCATGAGGCCATGTGACAGAAAGCAGTGCTCAGGTGATATCACCAAACGTGTGCTGTGTGCATTGCCTGAGAGTCAGAGTTGAGCAACACAGTGCTGTGGACAGAGATCCCCATCCTGCATGGTGAGGGTTGTGCCACATCATTTCCTCCTGGAAAGGGCTGCATTTATAACTTCTTACAACTCACCAGAAGGGACTTTCTCTGTTGCTATTGCAGGCAGAAAGGACATGTCTATAAAGCTGTGGGGTTTTTTGCAGTCTGTAGGACCTGTGTCTGTCTCTACCATTCCTGATCTCCTGCTTGGTTGAATCCTGTTTAGTTTCCAGGTCATCTTTTGAGATTTCAGAGCTGTTTCTGTGACCTCTCTTGACTTTTTCAGATTGTGTTGTTTACTGTGTTTCCAGGTCAGTGCTGCAGGTGGGAACACTTGGGATTGAAGGTGTGCCCCTTTTCTCCCTCTGTTCATGGTTTGAAAGCAGCATTTCTTACCTTCATTCATTGTTTGGTGTTTTGCTTCTGACATCTCTCCAGCCAGTCCTCAAACCACAGGCCCACACTTCAATCATATTCAATTTTCAGTAGAGCTGTTGAGAAGATTGAATCTGTACTAGGATATTGCAATGAGCTGAAGTTTTACTTTAGCAGTGTTTGGGATGCTTCCACCAGTTTTTATGGTTGCATGAAATATATTTTCTGAAGTACAAAATAGCCAATGATCTTGGGAGCATCCATGCTTCTGACCATTCTGGGAAGTTTTATCCCCAAAGCCAATCATGCTTTGAGGCATCTACCCTGGGTGGGTGAAAAGACAGACCTTTATTTTCTTCTCCAGAGCTGCTTCTAAAGCAGGAAATGTCCACACCTCCTTCAGACTTGATCTCAATGTTCTTCACGGCACATATGCGTAATCTTAGCTGCTGCTGCTCCTCCTCTTTGCATCTTTTTTTATTCCCTCCCATTTAAGTAGCTCTGTGATCTGAACTTTATCCCTAACATACTTGACCTTATTTTTCAGCAGATTATTCACAGACATCCCCAGAGTTTTTCATGGCGTGTGTCAAGCCCTTGGGCTAAAACTTGTCTCCTGGTTTATTCCTGCCACCCAGGGAAAGGAGAACATGGCTGAGTGATTGTCATGGTTTAACCCCAGCTGGCAACTCAGCCCCACACAGCCACTCACTCCCTCCCCGCCGGTGGGATGAGGGAGAGAATTGGGAAAGTAAAAGTGAGAAAACCTGTGGGTTGAGATAAAGACAGTTTAATAACTAAAGCAAAAGTCGTGTATGCAAGCAAAGCAAAACAAGGAATTCATGCACTGCCTCCCATGGCAGGCAGGTGCTCCAGGAAGGCAGGGCTCCATCGATTACTTGGGAAGACAAACCCAGAATGTCCCCCCTTCCTCCTTCTCCCCCAGCTTTGTGTGCTGAGGGTGATGCCATAAGGTCTGGGGTGTCCCTGGCTGTGCCCCCCAGCTCCTCACTGCTGAGGGTGAGGAGCAGGACAGGCCCTGGCTGTGTGCAATCCCTGCTCAGGGAGAGCTCAAACACCCCTGGGTTATCAGCACAAAGCCAAACCCAGCCCCACAGCAGCTGCTGTGAAGGAAATTCAGTGTGACCAGCCAAGCCCAGCACGGTGATGTGCAGAAAACAGACACTGAGGAGTTAGTGAGAGGAATGGGCTGTACTGACTGAGGAGGTGGTGAGCAAAGGGCAGCTTTGATGCAAGCATCCATCGGCAGAGAGCCGTGAGCCTACGGAAGCGTTCAGCAGCCTGTGAACAGCTAGCAGGCTTCATATTCTCACCTCTCTGTGTCTGACATCAGCAGCAAGATAAAAATATATGCTCCTTACAGCAATACATGGGTCTTTTGGCATTTCTTGAGCTGATTTGTTTTCCCCAGTGTGAGGAAATAACACACAAAGTAGTTCTGTGATAGAGCGTTTCCTAAATGGATGTAGCTTGGCAAGCTGCAGCTATTAATTTTCCTTGGATAAGCTGGTATCAGAGTAGCTGGGTTTGAAACTTGGCACTTCTCTTCTGCGTCTTTCAAAACTCTCTTGAGGATGCCTGTGCCAGGAGTTGCTGCCAGAGTAGTTTGGGGGATTAAGTTATGTAGTGGAGATAAACACATATTGGAGGTGAGGAGGTCAGAAAGGCATCTTCAGAGATAAGGATGATTCGTAAAGCCTTCTCCTCCCAGTGCCCACTGTGCCAGCACCGTGCTGTGCCCCATGAATTCCTGTGGCTGCACCCAGCAGCCCTGGCAGGGCTTGGAGGGACCCAGCCTGTCCTGCCCTTGGTCCCAGCATTGCATGGGGGTGTGCAAGAGCAGGCAGGGGTGCAAGGAGCCAGGGAAGAGCAGTGGTGTGTTTCTCCTCAACTCACTCTGCTGAAGGCACTGTGGCTCTCTTTATCCCCTCACTGAGCTGGGAGCTTTAGTCCTGCATTTCTTGGGCAGCCTCCCTCTGCTTTGCAAAGATCTTCCATGGGAAAGGGCAGCTGCACTCAGGGACAGCTGAGGGTAAACTTGTCTCCTCACATAGGACTGGGCTGCCTTTACACTGTGTTTTGCACTGCTTATTCCCCATGAGGATTTTACTCAGTACTGAAGTTGGGTGGATTAGCTGCACCTGTGACTGTGAGGTAAAACAGTTTTGAGCTGCAGAACCCCAAGGCAGGAATAAGCCCTTGGCACTCTGGTCACCCAGCACAGCAGGGAGATGGGGCTCCCTGAGCTTTGGGAAGGAGGCCATAACCCCCAGCAAGACCCTTGTTTGTGAGCAGGCCCTGGGGTGTCAGCTACAGGCACAGGGCTGCCGAGGTAGGTGGAAATTTATTGTGTGCTAGCAGGATCCTGGCAGCTCCCTGGCTGGCCTATGGGGACTTTGCTCTGGGAGCCACTTCCAGGGGCTTTGCCTTGCAACAGGGGGGTCCTTTCCCTTGCCAAGGATATCCCTGGACCCAAAGCCTGCTCTCCTTGCCTTGAAACAAGGAGCTAATTGTTTTTCTCTGTGATATCTCTCCCCTGCCACCTCCCCAGCAGCATGGAGGTGGAGTGAGCCTTGCCCCAGCCAGCAGCCAGGCCTGGCATGAGACATCCTGCCAGCTCACCACCTGGAAACATTAAAATAAAGGGTGTTTGGGAAGGGCAGAAGGCTGAGGAGGAGGTGCTCAGTCATGGGAGGATCAGAGGCTCCAGTGGTTGGTAAGATGTGTGCCTGGCTCCTGTGGCAGTGGGGAAGAACCAGAGACAAAGAGCAGCGCCCTCATTCCTGTAAAAGTGGGCTGGAATTGTTCAGAGGGCATGTCAGCATCACAGTGGTGCATCCAGGGATAGCTGAGGTCAGCCTGTAGCTCTGGAATGTCTGCAGAGTCTCTGGGCTTTTCTATGCCCTGAAAAATACTGAAGGCTGAAATTGTGCCCACAACCTCAAAAGGAAAAGGCTAAAAATTTGGGTAATGAAAATGCATCTGTTGGAGAAATCTTGGGAGCACCTGCCAGGTAGAGCTGGTGCTGTGGGACTTTGCTCCAGTGACCTGAGAAACCTAGAGAGACAGCTTTTCTGGGAAAGCAAGTTCAAGGCAATCATGCTGCTTCTGACGTGAGTCTTGTTCTGCTCTCAGCCCTTTTTAGCAGGCTGGACGTCCCAGAAATAGTGGGTGTTGTAAGTTCTGTGAAAAAAGACACCTGACTTGGGGAAAGATTAGCTTGCCAGTGAGGGAAAAACTTCATTCAAAGCACACCCTGATATCCTGAGTGGAGATAGAAGGCAGCCCCAAAGCTGACCGGTTTCTCTGCTTATGGGAAGATCTGTTCCTTCCAGACTCGTGGTGCTTAGCAGGGAGCCTGGAGGGGCTCAGCTGTGCCTGGGGTTTGAGCATCTTCTAGGCATGAACCTTTGTTAGCAGCTGCCAAAATGTTGGTGCCCTCAGGCTTGGAGGTGCCAGGATGGCAGGGATTGCTTGGGGTGACTCTCTAGACTTGCTAAGGTGGTTGCAGCTCTGTTTGTTCATGCAAAGGCGTTTGGGATCCTCTGGTCTTCCTCTCTCTGTCCGTCACAATTTATCTGCAATTCTCTAAACCAGTTCTCCAAATCAGATTTTGGCAGATTTTGGAGATGGAGTATGTTTTTCCCAATACTTTAAAATCTGTGGAAGACCTTACGTTTTACCACTATAAAAGTATGCCTTGCTCACTGAATTGGTTTGGGTTCTACTACAAAGCCTTTTTTTTTTGCTGCTACAGATTGCAGGTACATGAGGCTTGCTGAGATCACTAATTGAAGCTCCTCCAGTAGAGATTGGACTCCAATTATTATGGAACAATCTGATTGTGATGTTAATGTAACGCCTGGAAGATCAAACATCCGTGTCCTCTCCATGGGTATCAGCTTTTCTGAGATAAACACCTTTTATAACCCTCTTGATAGATTTCTGAGCTGTTGTTCAAACAGGAAGGTGCTTTCTAGCAATCTCCAAAGGCCTCTGTCCCCTGCAGTGTCATGGAGTTCATTCTGCCCTCATATCTTTCCTTCAAGACCAAAAGATCCTTTAAGGTGCCTTTAAACAGGTCTCACCTAGGAGGCTGTGGACAGCCATGAATTTGTGCAGCAGTTTTTCCCCTGATAGGAGGTGTTTTCCAAAGAGGGGCTTGTTCCTCACCTCCAGTGCAAGCAGGACAGAAGAGCTGGGCACCAACAGCCCGTGCTGTGTGCCCTGACTCCAGACAGGGCCATCCCCACGGCCCCAGGAGGTGAAATGTGAGTGCAGTTGCCAGCTGAGCACCACAGATAGCAGAGGTGAACCCATGAGGCTCTTTCCTGGGCTCAGGAGCATGGCTGGGGCAGGGAATGCCTCTCCCACTCCTGCCAGTGTGTGACTTGAGCCCAGCCTGGCAGTCAGGATTTGGGGTGTCCAGGGCAGCCCCTTTCAGCTGTGTATCCTCTGCTGCTCCTGAGAGGCTGCTGCAGAGCCATGGGCAATGTTCCACACCAACCCTGGCTTGCTGAGGGGCCAGGAGGGCTCTGACACGGTGTGGGAGGCAGCTGGGAGTGTGCTGTGGCTGGGCAGAGGGTGGAGGAATGTGCTGGTCCTTTCCAAGTGCCTCAGCCCATCAGGAACCTGGCCTGAACCTCCTTCCCCCTCCCTTCCCTCCTATCTGAGCAATTCCTGGGGGCTGTGGGCAGAGATGGGCCCTCCCAGCACGTGGCCTGATATTCCCCAGAGAGCTTGTGTGGATTATTTGCTGCTGCTCCAGGTCAGCTGTGCCAGGCAGAGATGAGCAGCAGGTTGAGAACGCCAGAAGGAGCTCTGCCTGCCTGGAGGGCTCCAGGGAGGCAGGAGGTGTGTGATCCTGGTGGCTCTAGGGCAAACCTGTGCCCTTTTTCACCTGGGCATCCCTGCCCAGTGCTCTGCATGAGAAGAGGCTCTGCTTGCCCCTGGGGCAGTGCTTGGTGGGCAAGGGCTGGATGCAGGGCCCTTGCAGATGGGCTGGGTTGCTCCCTCTTTGGAAGAAGTTGTGACTTTCTGCACATTTGTCATGACCAGCTGATGAGGTTGCAGTCCCTGATCCTGGGTGTTTATAGTGCCTCTATCACTTTTGAAGATAAGGGCACATTATTTTATTGCCCCATTCCTTCCATCGAGGCATCATCCAGATGGAAAAGAGGGAAAGGACTAATTTCCTTATGGCAGGGGATTAGTCACTGCAGCCTGGCCCTCCAGAGAGGGCTGCAAGGCTCCCCACTCCACCACACCAGCCTGTGAGGTGTGGGCTTGAGATGGAGAGAGCCCTTCCCCACCCAGCCCTCTGCCCAGCCCTGCTTCCCCCATCTTGTCCTGAACTTGGCTGTGCTCCCCTGGGCCTTTCCTGCAGGAATTCTGGAGCACCCTCAGCTTTTGCCACGGAGCTGGTGAGGGGCAGGAGCCTTCTGAGGGGCTGGTTCTGTGCTGGCTGGCTGGGCTCCATCCCTTCCCTCACACTGTCCATCAGCAGAGCTGCCCCTGGGGCAGTCTGGGCTCCTGTTCTCCCTGTCCCTAGGCTGGGCCACATCCAGACTGCCCTCAAGAACCTGCTTTATCAATAATGAGAACATGGCTATTGCATGATGCAGAGATAACCATTGCCACCACAGCTGTGCACCCAGTGTCCTCCCCTCCCCTTCCCTATCCTCCTTCCCAGGTGGAAAATCTGTGTCACCCTGCCTTGCCCTGTAGCCAGGTTTCACATCTTTGGGTTCATTCACATTGAAGGCCAGGAAAGCTGGAGGGGAAAAACGTTCCCTTCCCTGAACCCACCCAGTGCTTAATGCAGGGGCTCCCCTGTGGCAGGGTGGTGGCCCAGGGGCCTGGGGAACTGGTCCCTGTTGCAGTGTGATGGTGTTTCTGTACCCCAGCTCTGAACTCTGCCTGTGCCAGCTGCCTTTCTCCTTCTGGGGGAAGCTTCCCTTCTGCTCCTTGAATTAAAGCATTAATAAGCCCAGCACCAATCAAGCTCTGAGTGTTTCAAATGCCCCTTTGTTTAATTAGCACAGCCTCTGCCTGCAGACAGGGGTGGGAGGCGAGGGGCAAGGACCCAGTGCCCAGGAATTCCTCCTCTTTAAGGTGTGACATTTTATGCCAACTATTTTCTCTCCCACTCTCTCCACCAGCTGCCCAGAAAAAAACCATTTATGGCCAAAGGACCCTCAGAACTTGCAGCATCTCCTGGGGGGCTGCAGCAGCAGGTTAAGCCTCTTGCATGCCCCAGGGCACTCTTTTCCCCAGGGCAGGAATAAATAACTCAGCTGCTCCAGGGCTGATGCTGTGCTTTGTGCTTTGTCCCTTGGCCATGGAAACGGGGTCACTGGCCTTTGCCTGGAGATCCACCTTGGTCCCTTCAGTGAGTGTCACCCTGGGATGGGTCCCTGTGTAGCTCCTTGCCCTCTGAGGAGGGGAGAAAGCGTGACCCAACGTTATCAGGAGCGTGCTAACCCCACAGCAAACACAATTTCACTGGTGCAAGGGTGACGGTGGTGACGTTCGAGTGCAGAACATGGTCCCCTCCTCTCCATGGCCTAATCTAAATTGCTTTATGAGGGGTCAGCAGGTAGACCAAGGCCTGCTGCTCCCTGGGGTGGTCTCTGGGTGGCCCTGTGCAGTGGCACAGCAGAGCAGGGGTTCTCTCACCTGGGGCAGTGGTACAGCAGATGGATTCAAATGCTCTTGCTCCCTGGTGGGGTTGGGCTGCCTGCCCCTCCTCTCCTGCCATGGCCTGGCATGTGCCAGCACCCCCGGTGCCACCAGCAGCCTGTGTGGATGTTCCTGTGCAGGCCTGCAGCACACAGCCTGTCCCTCCACACCCTTAGCTCCTGCCTGCCCATCCCTTGCAGCTTTCCAGTGTCTCACTGGTGGCATTTTCTCCCAAAACAGACCCTCCAAGGACCTTGGGGCTCAGGACCTGCCTGTGAGGCCTCTCTGTAGCTGAGCTGGGCTGCTCAGACTCCACCATAGCCAGGAGCTGCCCCTGGTCCTTGGGACCGTGTTTGCCCAGGGTGCCAGTGCTCACTGGGATGGGGATGTGGGAATGCCAGGGCTGCCCACCTCCTGTGGACTGGGGTGTGCCACACACAGGGGCAATGAATCCCCCTGTGGGCACCCCAGCCTTATCACACCTGCACTCCCAGGGGCAAGAAGGGCTGGGGGGACAGAGGGAAGGTGCTGCCTGCTATTATCCCACAGGGAGCTCTGCATGTCGCTGCTGGCACCTTGGCAGTAGTGGTGCATGGCAACGCCCCAGCGTGGTGCCCAGGGACAAACTGTGCCAGGGAGTGGCCCTCCTCCCCCTCAGCAGGGCTCCCACATGCCGGGGCTCCCGGGTGACAGAGCCATCAGCTGTGGGCTGGGGGAGGCAGGCCAGAGCAAGGGCCAGGGGCACCTTTCACATCTTGGCCCCCTTCGCAGCCCCTCGGTGCCGGAGAAAAGCTCGGATACAGTGTGGCTAGAAAGACGTATTTATTGCGACATCGGTTTGCAACCAGCACTCACCCCCCCACCCCCAGCAGCACCTCCAGACCCACGCACATGCCCTTGACCCTGCTGCGATGCCTCCATGGCCAGCGGGCCGCTCCCTGCGGCCACAAGCCCTCTCCCCTTTGCAGGCAGGTTCATTGGGGCTGCGGGCTGGGCTCCCGCCGCGCCAGGAGCTGCACGGAGTAAAGAACAGGAGCCGGATTCAGGGTTCTTCAGCAGTGTAAGCCACCAGCTGGGATGTCCGAGCAGTCACAAGGCTCTCAGAATGCCGAGGAGAGAGCGGGGTCAGCCCCCCCAAGCACACGGCCATGCCCGTGCCCTCTGCTCTTACCGCGCCCCCTCGGTGCCAGCCCGGACGCCCTGGGAGCCGGGAGAGGTGCCAGCCTGGTTCCCCCTGCAGCCACTACACGTATCCTGTCAGGTTGTAGGAATTGACTTCACTCTTGGTCTTCTGCACCTGGCTGGCAGAGGACTGGGGGCTCTTGCTCGCCAGCAGCTGGGGCTGGTAGGCGCTGGAGTAGGCGGTGGTGGTGCCCCGGGCAGGGCAGGAGGTGCAGAGGATGAAGCCGCCGACGAGGGAGAGGAGGGAGGAGATGATGCCGAGGTAAAGAGCCTCCCCGAGCTCGAACTTCATGCTGTCGGGGATGACGGGGTTGTGGAAATCCCGCAGCACCACGTGGATGTTCCACACCAGCGGGATGAAGCACAGCAGCCCCCCGAGGACGAAGACCACGCCGCCCACCACCGCCAAGCGGTCCTTGCCCGGCGAGCCCTGGCTGAACACGGTGCACCTCATGCCGAAGACGGAGAGCAGGCAGGCCAGCGAGGACACGGCGCAGGAGCTCACCATGAGCGCCTGGGCCGCCTGGATGTCGGCGGGCAGGTTGAGCAGGGAGCTGTAGATGTCGCACTGGGTGATGCCCGTGCTGTACGTGGCGCACTCCATCCACAGCCCCTTGGTGAAGCTGATGGCTGTCACGATGCTGGAGCCGATGTAGGAGCTGGTTTTCCAGCTGGGCAGCAGCGTGGTCGTCAGCGTGCCGATGTAGCCCAGGAAGGCCACGGTGTAGCCCAGCAGCTGGAGCCCCATGGACACCATGGTGGGGGCTGCTTGTCACCTCTGTCGCTGGCCGAGGCTCGCAGCTTGTCGCCCAGGTCCCTCCCGTTTGCTCACGTTCCCATGGCCCGGCGAGAGGCTCCGCTCGCAGCTCTGCAGCTCCACCCCGCTGCCGGGGGTGCCGGTTTTGTGCGGGGTGGGAGCCGCGGGGAGTTACCTGCGGGAGCGGAAAGCAATCCCTCCCGATTAACGATTGACCCGAGCCCGTGGAGGAGCGCCAGGCGCCCTTTCACCCCCGCTATCTCCCCAGGCAGGCTCCAGAGGCAGAGCAGCGCTGCCCAGGACGGACGCCAAAGCCCTCCCCTGCACTGACGCCGCGGGCAGGGATGGAGAGCCAGCTGCTGCTGTGGGGAAAGAGCCCACTGCCTTCCTCCAGGTCCCTTGTCTTCTGTGACGCCTCGAGCTGAGGAAGCCAAAAAGCTACGGCTGCACCATGCTATTTGGGACCTGATGGAGGTGACTGCAGGTGGTGAAGCCAAAGCTCCCCCAGCTGAAAAAAAGGGGATGGCATCTTGTCCCCATCTGCATGGGGCTCACCCGAGGCATCTGCAGCCACCCACGACCCACCCAGAGCAGCTGAGGCTCCTTTGGCACAAAGGGACACGGCCATCTGAGATTGAACTGTGGATATCAGCCTTTCTGTGCTGCTGGGGACAAGGATGGAGAGGGATGAATGTGACAGTGACACCTGCATCCCCAGGAGAGCCTGGAGGCCCGCAGAGGGCAGAATTACATCAGGGCTGGCATCTCCTTTGGGATGCTTTGTGGAAGCATGCCAGCCAAGCAGAGTGACCTGTCCTGTGGAGGGGTGACCTGTCCTGTGGAGGGGTGAGCAGTTCGGGGTGCAGCTCCTCTGGGATTTTGAGTCAGTGCCACCTCCCGCCCACAGCCCTGTACACAGGCCGGGGGAGGTTGGCAGAGGTGGTGCAGAGGGTTGGTTTGTTTTCCCTCTGCTTTGTTTAAAAATTCCTCCTTCTGTGGTGCCTTGCGAAACCGGGCTGAGCCCGGCACCTCGGCCAGTGGCCTCGCTCCCCCTGGGAGCGCTCCTGGCTGAGCGTGCTGCCACCACCTGGGGCCTGCCCCTGCTCCTGTCCCCCCCGCTGCCACCTCAAATGCTCGGCACCAAAGTTTGCCAGCTTTCTGTCTGCTCTCCTGTGCTCTCACCAAGACCTCCCACACCTAGAGAAGAAAAACCTGGGTGCTCAGGGTGCTGGCAGAAGGTGAGGGAGGGGGTTCTGAGGTACTTACACAGGTGGCTGGAGGTGCAGGGTGGGACCCAGGGTGGCTGCAGCCGGGGGTCACCCAGGACTGGAGGCGGCGGCTCGGGGCAGGGTGAGCAGCCAGGGCCCCAGCCCAGGGGATCAGGGGCTGCAGTTGTTCAGCTACAGCTTTGCACAATCCACCTGCAAATCTCCTGGATCAGAGGCTTATTGCAGATCAGAATTAAACCCTTTGGGTGTCGGGAAGGACTGGGGAGCTGGGATGCCCAATGCTTTGCTGGTTGTCTATGAATTATTGGGGTAGGTTCACCTAATGGGTTCAGGTTTGAGGCTTGCTGTCATCCTTCTGGACAGCCTTAGTGGCTGGCAGGTGACTGTGCCACCATCCCTGTGTCCACTCTGGGCTGTGCTGCCTGTATTGGGGTTCGAGGGGCAGTGAAACACCAGCAGGTTGAGCTCCCCACACCTCAGAGCCAGCCTGAACTTTTGGTTTACTCTTCCTGGCCCTGCTTGTCCTCCACGGGGTTTGTTGTTGTAAGACTGCTGGCCCAAATGAGGAGCAAATGGAGAAGGTAATGAGAGCTGTGCTGGCCCCGTGCCCCCTCCTGCTCACCGGCTGCCACAGATGGAGAGGGGCAGGCAGGGCCTCTGGTGACAAATTGTGCTCAGAGCTGAGCAGGGTCCGGCCGGCGTTTGGACAGCGGTGTTTGGATGCTGATAGCAGAGCTACAGCCGGGACCATTTGCTATTTTCTTTCCTTGTCCCAAACTGAAACTCTCCTAGGAGCTGCCAGTGGCACTTTAAGTGCTTGGGCAGGAGCAGTGGGCAGGGACAGGATGAGTGGCCCTGCTGGGGCCAGGGGCTGCATCAGCCTTGCACCCTCACATTGAGGAGCTTTTCTGTCCCTCCTGCTGTGGCCCACATCTCAAAAACTCAAAGGAGAGGGCAGGGAACACTGGCAAGTGCTTGCTCTCCCATCTGTGGAAATGGGATCTGGCAGCTCCCTGAGGTGATGGGCCATGGGTGCCTGAGCAAGACCATTGCCCTGATAGTGCCTGGGGTCCATCCCTGCCATGTGTCCTCCCTCCCTGTCTGCTCTTGAGCCTCTCTCAAGCCATCAGCTGCCTCCTGGTGTCTCTGTGCTTGCCACCACAGTAGCCCACCACTGTCGTGATGCCCTTTGTGCTGTCCCCAACACAAGCCCAGCACACTGTGCTCATGGTATGCCCAACACACAGTCCCATCCCATGCCCACTGCACTGTCCCAATCCCATACCCATCTGCCCCACCATTTCCCATCCCTTTCCCATCTCCCTTGCCTCCCTTATGCAAATGGCTACAAAGAGCACTTAATCATCCTTGTTAATTGTCTCTACCCTCCCCTGTTCCCCCCCGGGGATTTTCTCACAAATGGTGTCCAAATTTTCCCTTTTGTGTTTTGCTTTTCCACCAGAGATCGCAGCCCCTCCGCCCCCAGCCTCCCCTCGGCCCTCTGTTTACACAACTGGGACGAATTTCACACCGCTGTCCCCACAGCCCCAAAGAATTTGTGAGTCACCGGCCGAGGCAGAGCTATAAATGTGTCCCCACCGAGGGTCTGCAGTGTCACAAGGAACAGCATCTCCTGCTACCATGCAAGCTGCTGCCTGTTGCCTGACTGCCCATGGGCTCCGGGTGCCGGTGCCCAGTGCCTGCCCACCCCCGGGGCTGGAGCAAGGGGCAAGGTACTGGGGGGAATGGGGCGGGCAGGAGGGTGAGGAAAGTGGGATGGGAAAGCTCCAGCTGGGTTTGGGTGAAGGCTGCGGAGCTGGGGACACTCTGATGCCAGCGGCTGTGGGTGGCACAGAGGGTGCTGGGGACACTCTGATGCCAGTGGCCGTGGGTGGCACAGAGGTGCTGGCACCCGGGCAGGGCTGGCTGGGCGGGTGATGCTGTGGGGCTGCCTCCCCCGAGCAAGGCAAAGGGAGCGGGCCAGGGTGGGTGGCTGTGGCACTGAAGCTGCTTTCTCTGTCTCTCCCCTAGAGCCCTTCCTCTCTGGAGACCGTGGCTGCCCCGAGCCCAGGAGGGACCCGCGCCACGGCGGGAAGAGATGGACGCTGTGAGTTTGGCACTGTCCCCATGCCCGTGGGGTCCCTGCTGGCACACAACCACCCTCTCAGTCACTTTGTCCCGCGGAGTCCTTTGTCCCAGGGCCGTGCCGTGCCCAGCTCCCCTGGAGCACCGGCCGGGCCAGGCGGAGCCTCTGAGGGGACACGGCCACAGCAGCCCTGAGGGGGCCGCCTGTTCCCAGCCGGGCGGGCATTCCTCAGGGCGTTAGCGGCATGCCTGGGCACCCGCTCTGGAGCACGGGGCAGAGATTACACTGGCAAAAAGCCCGTCAGGAGGGTGTGGGGGTAGATGCCAGCTTCCCTGCGGTGCTGCGAGCGCCTCAGCTCGGGGGCAGGGGAGGGGGGAGTCGCTGTGTGTGTGGCACCCCGGTGCCAGCCCGGGCAGCGGGAGCCCGGTACCACCCGGCTGTGTCTCCCCAGGCTCGGGCAGCGGAGGGGCACGGCGGTCCCAGCAAAGCGCTGGCGTTCTTCCAGCACCCGGTCAGGTACGTGCCCTGGCCCCGGGGCCGCGGGCGGGCGCGGGGGCGCGGCGGGCGGGGGCTCACTCCGGCTCTCCCCACACAGGCTCCTCTGGCCCAAGTCCAAGGCCTTTGACCACCTGTACAGCGTGGGGGAGAAGCTGCTGGAGAACTTCCCGGTGCAGGCCACCCTCTTCTTTTATGAGGACTCGGGCAGCGAGGAGGAGGATGAGGAGGAGGAGGAAGAAGAAGAGAGGGATGATGAAGAGGAGGAGGCGGCAGGGGATATGACCGCGGGGCACCCGCGGAATGCTGGCAGCCCCGACCCCAGCAGGCCGGCGTGAGGCAACAGGCAGGGGAAGGCAGACAGCGCTGCGTGCGGCAGCGGGGCCATACCCGCCCGGAGCCCCGGCCAACCCCCGGGGCCGCCCCCGGGCCGCGCCCGCTCTCCGCGGAACCACGGCGGGGCTCAGGACTACAGCTCCCAGCGACCATCGCGGCACCGCCCGGCAGCTGAAGCCCGCTCTGATTGGCTGCCGATCCGTCCCGAGCAGAGGGAGGAGCGCGTGGCCCCGCCCACCCTCCGCCCCGCATCCCCATTGCAAGAGGAAGGCGGCGCGCGCGGGCCGCGGAAGGACGCGATTGGCCGAGGGGCGGGAGGGGGCGTGTCGGGGGCGGGGCCTCCCCTCCCCTGCCCGTCGGCGGGAGGGAGCGGCTGCGGCGGGCGCGGGGCCGCCATGAGGTACCGGCGGGGCGCGGGGTGCGGCCGCGGGGCTGGGGGGAGGACAGCTGAGCCCTGGGACCGCGGCTGCGGGGCTGGAGCGGGGATGAAGGGGCTGGTGCCGCGGAGAGGGGAGCCGGGAGCGCTGGGACTGGCGCGGCGTGTCTGGGCGCGCGGCGAACAGAGAGCGGCGGAGACGAGGAGGACGTGTCGGTGGGGCGGAGGGTGGGGCTGGAGGACCCCGCTGTGGGGTGACAGGGGACATGGGGGTCCCTGTTGTAGGGTGACAGGTGAGCTAGGGGACCCCGCTATAGGGTGGCAGGTGAGGAAGGGGACCCCACTATGGGGTGCCGGCTGAACTAGGGAGCCCCACCATGGGATGGCAGGTGAGCTAGGGGACCCCGCTATGGGGTGACAGGTGAGCTATGGGACCCCGCTATGGGGTGGCAGGTGAGCTAGGGAGCCCTGCTACAGGCTGACAGGTGAGGAAGGGGACCCTGCTATGGGGTGGCAGGTGAGCTAGGGAGCCCCGCTATGGGGTGACAGGTGAGGAAGGAGGGGGACCCCGCTGTGGTGTGACAGGTAGGCAGAGGGGCTCTGCCATGGGGTGGCAGGTAAACTGAGGGTCCCTGTTGTGGGGTCACAGGTCAGCTGGGGATCTCAGCTGTGGGGTGACACTTAGGCTTGAGGGCTCTGCTGTGGGGTGGCACCGAAGGCTGAGGGGGGACTGGAAAGCCCCTGCACACCTGGACAGGTGGGCTGGGGGTCCCTACTGCAGGGTGACAGGTGAGCTGGGGGTCTCGGCCGTGGGGTGGCTCTGGGAGCCGAGCGCAGTGGGGATCATTGGGAGCTGGGTTTGGGCACAGAGGGGCCGGAGTGGCACTGCCAGGGCAGCGTGACAGCAGCCAGGGAGCAGGGTGGGGTGTGACGGCTGTTTTGGGAGGGCGAGGCTTCCTGCCCTGTCAAGCGTAGCCTCTTCTCCTCGCCGTGGATCTTGGCACGGAACAGCCCCAATATTGCTGGCATCCAGCTGGCACCGCGGCTACGTGATGCTGCCACAGTCAGCACCCTCCCTGCGCGCCGTGGCGCGGCACGGGGGGCTCGGGGGGACTGGGCCACCCCCAGGCTGTCGAGGAGGTGCCACCTCCCAGTGTGGACCCCCGTGTCCCCTCGGGGTCCGCGGGGAGCCGGCTCCAGGCACGCTCCGTGTTTTCCCGGCACGATTTCCTCCTTTGGCAGCAGTGACGGGAGCGGGGGCGGAGATGGGGGGAGCCTGGGGGAGACACAAATGTGCGACTGCAGCATCCTCACTCCCATGGCTGCATCCCTCGCGCCTCCTCACGGTTGCCTTAGCAACCTCCTATCGATGGGGTATTTATAGAGGATGGGAAGCCGGAGGGGGGGCATCGGGAATGGGTGGGCGTCTGCTAGGTCAGCCTCCAGCTTCAGGCTTCTCTCGGCTTGCGTGGGGGCAGGAGGGATGCTGCTCCCCTTGGCGTCAGTGTGTGCGCTGCTCCAGCTTTTCCTGCTCGCTGGAGCCAGGGGAGGTGGCCAGGAATTTGCATGTGGAAATAAAAATAAGCGGCTGGGACGTCTGCCCTTCTTACCGGCATTGTTTGTGCTTGGAGGTTTGTGTGCAGCTCCCTGATTGTGGCATTGGGTGCATTGACACAGATACGTGGAAGAAAGTAAAAGAGTGTAAATTAAATGAAATGGCATTAAATTTGTTGTCTGATGTGTGACGTGAGAATATCCTTCTTTCTGTGTCTTTGTTCTCCTGTCCATCAGAGGGGGAGGATGCCTGTAACAAGGAGGGTTTGTGTGGAAACTGTGGCATGTGCTCTGTGCTGTGCCTTCTTTTATCCTGGGGCTTTGGGTCTTTTTGTAAAAACTGATGACAGCAGAAGTGGGTCAGGTGGTCCCTGCTCAGAGCCTGTGGGGGAATTCAAGGATCCAGAGGCCTCTCACATCCCCCAGAAGGGCTCAGAGAAGTGGGGTTGGGCTGTGGGGCACTGGAGGCAGCAGATCCCTCCCTTCTGGTACTCTGCTGCTTTCCCTCACTCCTGCTTCCACTCCACATTGAGGTTTGCAATCTGAGCTTCCCAAAGTGTTGGGAAGAAGCTGCTTTCTCTCTCTGGACACAGCTCCAGGCTTGCATGCCCTCTTGGCACTTGGAGGTGTAGGAGCCTTGGAAAGCACAGCAAACCTGATGCTGGCAGGGACAGGTGCTGCATTTACTGGAAGGTGGCTGTTGTGAGGTGTGCTGGCGTGCAGCATCAGCCCTTCTGGGTGCCTGCCTTTCACGTGAAAGGAGAAGTGTGTATCCAGCCCTGCTGACCCTGAGAACAGCTCTGTGCTGTCCCTCACCTCACTCCAGCAGAGCAGATCCAAGTGCTTTGGGGATAACTGGATATCTGAAGTCCTGGGCCTGAGACCAGCATGTGGTTTAGTTCCTGCTGTTTCTAACCATGCCTCTCCTTCACCTGCAATAAATCCCTGCAGGAGCTGGGCAGTCCTGTCCGCTCTGACTCCTGACAGAGTTGTGGCTTTGCCACAGCAAGTGTCACAGCAATAGTCAGCCAGGGCACTCTGATCTGTGGGGCATTGAGCACAGGGAGAAGACAAAGCATGGAAAACAAGCAGGTATCCTCTGCTTCTGCAGGGCTTCATG
This sequence comes from Molothrus aeneus, assembly GCF_037042795.1. Lineage (NCBI taxonomy): Eukaryota > Metazoa > Chordata > Aves > Passeriformes > Icteridae > Molothrus > Molothrus aeneus. Next base: position 3,884,713 of record NC_089659.1, on the reverse strand, counting down.
TAACTTCTGTGGGATTTTGTTTAGTTCAGTCTTGCTTTTGAAGCACAAAAATTGCTTGTCCAGCTGGAGAGCTGTTGTCCTGGGTGTGCAGGCAGCTCTGTCACTCTTGCTGCTGCCCTTAGCTTGGCCCAACAACCAGATTGTGGGTAGGAGTTGCAGAAGTGAGAACTGGCACGTCTGTGAAGTTGCTCTAAAATAAGATGATTGCTTCACCTGTATCCATCAATCTCTTGTGGAAGGGAAGAGCACCAGGCTGCTCCCAGCAGTCTGTGACATGCAGGTCATCTCATCTGCTGGTGAGAAATGGAGCCTATCCCTCATCCAGTTTTTCCTTCATCCAGTCTGCAAGGGCCCTGCTTCTCCCTAGGAGCTGAGGGTGCCCTGAGCCCCTCCAGCCACCCCAGGCAGGTGAGGAGCAGGGAGGCAGCTGGAGTGTTTGGCTCTCTGCAGGGGCACTGCTGGGCTGGGATCTGTGGTGGGTCCACCACTCAGCACTATGCTTTCTGCATGAATCTGAACCTGGGTGATGGAGGCTTGGGCTTTGAAACTGGGTTGGAAATTTAAGCTGTCAGTGACTCTCTGTTTTCTTCCCTGCAGGTAGGCAGGAGCCCCCCTTGGCCGAGTGAGGCAGCATGGCAAGTAAGTGGTCCCAGGCAAGGCGGAGAGGTGCCGGTGGTGCTGGAGAGAAGGGGGATGTTTGACAGCCACCTCTCAACAAAGGGGTGCCTGTGCATTTTGGGGGGTGTTATCCTCTCTGGGGAGCAGCTGCCATCAGCTGTTGGCCCTGGGTGAGGTCTGAGGTCTGGCCTGACTTGTGCTTCTCTCTCCCCTCTGCAAGGTGGGAGTCGAGAGGAGGTGCTGAAGGTCTGACCTCTGCAGCATTTCTGTCTCTGTGTGCTGCTTGCTGTGCAGGACAGGCCTCCCCAGGGCTCTCTGGGCTGCCTGTCTGCTCTGACATCTCTCATCAGCAGTGCTCCTCATGCCCATGCCCACCCTGGGGGCCACACTGCCCTGTGTGCCTGGTGGCACCGGGGCTCTGCGTTCTGTGCACGCTGCCGAGCTCAGCCCCACCCCAAGCTCGCTGTGCCACACCCAGAGCACTGCTGGGCCAGCACTAAAGATGGGCTGAGCCTGGCAAGGCTGCAGAGAGGCGTGTGGCCTGTCCAGAGCTGGGCTCAAGCCTCCCTCTGGCTCTCCTGGGCAGCCTGCACGAAGGCTGCGTGCCCTGGTGTGATGGGAGCATAAGGAGGACAGCAGTGGTGAAGGGGAGATGGAGAGATCTGACTGGGATCTCAGGATTTGCTCGGAGTGCCACCAGAGCCAGCTGTGAAGGTGGAGGCAGTAGCCACGCTGGGGAGGAGGACCCCAGGGATGACAGGTATGCCTTCTTTCATGATCTGTGCTGTGCTGGTGCGGGAGGGAGCAGAGATCTGCAGGCAGTGTTTTTAAAAGGCTGCTTTAATCTTCAGTTAATGAGGAGGGTGCCCAGCTGGGTCCCTGCCTTCCTCCACTGCCGCCTTTTCTCCTTCCCAGAGCTCAGGTGCTGGCTCACCAGCATGTCCTGGTGGTGGAAGGTGTCCCCTGTGGTGGCAGTGTCCCCTTCACGGTGACCCTGATGTCCAGGGGGTGGATGTGGTGATGGGCAGGTTCTCCACCACAAGCTCCCTGCCATCCCTGGAGGCAAGGAGGCATGTGCCCTGCAGGCACAGCCATAGTCCTTCCCCAGAGAAGCAGCCCCCCGAGCAGGGCAGCTGAGACATGGGGTGGTGTCCACCAGGGGCCAGCAGCACCTCAGGAAAGCCAACAGGGCTGAGGTGAACCCAGCCCTTGCTCCTGCTTCCCCTGCCTAAAAGCTCTGATCTTTCCTGAGCACCGGTTCTCCAGCTGGTGTGGGGAGGCTTGGAGAGGCACAGGGGATCAGCACTGAGCCTGCTGGGCATTGTCAGGTCCCCTCAGCCCCCTGGTTTGGGGACAGCACCTGCCTGGCTGGCTGCTCTTCATGTCAGCTGGGGATCCAGTAGAGATGACAGGCTCGTTTCCTGAGGGCCACTGCTTTTCCTGCTCTGGTCCTGAGCCACTTTGCACTTTCAAGGGAAGGGAGCAGTGACTCAGTTTCTGCTCTCCTACCATTTCTATGTCCCTGAGGGAAATTGAATGTGGGGAAAAACACACACCTCTGTCACAGTATGCTTGCAGTTGGGACAGTGCTTTTGATACCTGCCTGCCTGTCTGTCTGTTTTTATTTCCTACCTTAGTGGCCAGCTCAGCATGGCAAAGCAGGGAAGGGGTCCAGTGACTGCTTTCTGCAGGGATGGAAAACCCTGACAGTGAGATCTGCAGCCAAGCCTGTTGCTCTAAGATATGCTGAGGAAGTTGAAATCCAAGTCTCAGGCTCAAGTGCCAAGGAGGGGAGAGTTTATACCACGGCCTGATCAAGGTGGGAGGCAAAGGAGGTGAGGCCAGACTTCTCCAGCAAAGTACAGGACATTTGCAGAGTGAATGTTGTCTTTGTAAAATTTCATCTCCTTCTGGAAAGGCTCAAGACAAGGTCAGCCTGCCAGCCTGTTCCTCTCCAGCCAGCATAGCCCTCCACAACTGTGAAAGCCAAGGCAAGCTGATCCCTGCCCTTCTGCAAGATGCCTTCTGTGCCTCTTGAAAATGCTTTTTCGGTTGTCCTTGTAAAAAAAAAAATGGTTTGCATAATAAAGTCGATTCTGAGGGAAGATCTGTGACTCACATCATTCATGCTGCTCTTCATTCACACCTCAGTGGTTCAGCCCTCTGCAAACTCTCACAGAAGCAAGGCATTAATAAATCACGAGGGGGAAATGCACCTACACAGCACAAAAGCAGCTCAGTGCCTCCAAGCCCAGGCTGGTGTAGCACAGTAGTGGTTGTTTCTTACACCATGATCTTGTCCCTGTTGATATTTCCAAATACTCCCACAAATACCTTGCTGTATTGTTTCAGCAGCAGGATACACAGAAGGTAAAGCAGAAGGAATCTTGCCTTTCTCCCTGGCAAAAGGCTCCTAAGGAAAGAAGTTGGTGGCTTTTCACTGACTGTTTTGCTTGTGAAGCCAGTATTTTGTTAGCACCAAGCTGGTCAGATGGGAGATTGTGTCCCCCTGCCTCCTCTGATACTCCTGCTGCTGTGTGAATGGGTTCACCTTGCTGATCCAGTGGAAAACAGCCTGATGGTGAAGGAGGTAAATAGGTTCCTGTGGATCACCCAGCTGAACTGATTCATCTTCCCAAGGGAAGCAGCAGGATTTTGTGGCTTGGTGGGAAGAGCTGGAAGCAGCCTAGAGCTGAGTGTGTTGAACTGCCTTGTGGAAACACTCAGTCATGAAATGCGTGTTTGGATCCTGGAAGGATCATGTTCTGTGTGAAGTTCCTGCTCTCTGAGCAAACAGCTTTGCCTCCTGTGCTGCTGCAGGTGCTGGCCTCCTGCACCCCCTGGAGGTGTCCCTCCTGCAGGATATGGAGAGAGGCTTTGATGTCTCTCCTGCAGGCAGGAAGGTGCTGTTCCTGCTCCTGGCTCCAGGAGTGCTGTGAGAAGACTTGAGGAGTCTCCCAGGTTTTGGGAGCAGAGGAAAGTTTGTGAGGCCTCTGCATCAAAACACAGTGGGGATAAGAATGTGCTGCTGTGTGAGGAGAGGCTGCTCAGGCCCCTGACTCATATCCCCCTGTGCTGTCCCTGTGTTGTGGGGATGATTGCACTTGTTGTCCTGGGCCTGGGAGAAGACAGTGGTTTCTCTGGGGTCTGAACAGAGTCCTTGATGCCACCTGAGCTTGCACGACCCTGAGCAGCTGGCAGCAGGGACACCAGCTCCCAGCAGGCTGTCGTGGTGAACTGTGGCCTCTGAGTCCCTCTCAGTGCTGGCCCCATGTCCTGGCAGAGCTCTGTGTCCCAGCCCTGTGGGGTCTTGCTCTCCTGGTGGGATCTCCCTTGCCATGCAACAAAGGGGCAGAAAGATGAAATCCATTGGGGCAGAAGGTTGGAAAGAAATATTTTTGGAGCCTTTTGTCTCTTCCTCAGTTGCTCTGTGTGGCTGCAGCTGCTGCTTGTCGTGTCTCTAGCACCTCAGCCCTGACAGGATGGGTCCTGGTGCCATGTCTCTGGGCAGACCCCAAGAGTCCTGTGGCCCTCTGGCTCTCCTACCTGCTGTCCTACCTGATTGTAGCCCTGGGTTTTTGGTGCTGGGGATGCGTGTGGTGTCAGGAAGCTGGGTTGGAAAGCTTGGCTGGGCAGAGGCCAGCGATGGGGTATGGGTACCTGTCCCTGCTCAGAATGTCTGTGCCTTGTGTGTTGCAGTGTTCTTGGGGGCCAGGAATGCCCACTCGCTCCTGAAACGCTTTCCCAGAGCCAATGGCTTCCTGGAGGAGATCCGGCAGGGCACCATCGAGCGGGAGTGCATCGAGGAGGTCTGCAGCTATGAGGAGGTCAAGGAGGTGTTTGAGAACAAGGAGAAGACGGTGCGTGTGTCCTGCATGTGTGTCCCAGGGCATGTGGGAGGGCTCACACTCAGCAGGCTGGAGACAGAGGGAAAGCACAAGGGGAACAGCCTCTCCTGTCCCTTTTGTCCTCTTCTGGCTGCAGGCAGCATGTTGTGGCCTCACTTCCCAGCATGACTTTCCCTTCCCAGGCATTGCTTTTGCCAGGACTCCCTGCCCACAGCTGCAGGTTGAGCTGGTATTCCCACGGCACGTGTGGCAAATCTCTGCTGTTGTCCATGATTCTCTAGGCTGGGCTTGGAGTGGAATAAATTTTTCCCTGCTTGCTGTGGGATATTGAGGGATGTTCCCAGGACCTTCTGTGTTGGTCCCACAGCACCTCAGGTGGAAAGGGTGGGGGACATCCAAAATGCTGCCCCTTCTGTGGGCCTGGGGAAAGCAGTGGTTATTGCTGGTGGCGGCTGGGGTCCTTCTCCCACCTGCAGCACGTGATGGTTGTTTCTCTGTTCCCGTCACAGATGGAGTTCTGGAAAGGCTACACCAGCTCTGTGTACTCTGTCAAGGACCCCGGGCACAGCACGGAGCGCTCTGACGCTATGTACGTGGTGGTGCCCCTCTTGGGAGTGGCTCTCCTCATAGTCATCGCCCTCTTCATCATCTGGAGGTGCCAGCTGCAGAAGGCCACCCGCCACCGCCCCTCCTACGCCCAGAACCGCTACCTGGCCAGCCGGACGGGCCGCAGCCTGCCCAGGGTCATGGTGTACCGGGAGCGCTCGCAGAGCCAGGGGGAGACCCAGTACCAGCGGGAAGCCAGCAGCCGCGGGGCTGGGGATGCCCGGGCCGGGGGCACCGCCCAGGCTGACGGCGCCCTGTGCCCGCCCGAGCATTCCGTCTCCGTCCTCTCCAGACTGTCCAGCGCCACACCCCCGCCCTCCTACGAGGAGGTGACGGGCCACCCGGAGAGCAGCAGCAGCGGCGAGGAGACCAGCGTCTCCTACAATGAGCCCCCGCCCAAGTACGAGGAGATCGTGGCCACGGCCCCCGCCGCGGGCAAATAGCGGGTGTGCCTCCCTGCTGCCTCTGCACACTCTCACACTCACCCAGCCACCCTCCCTTCGCCGTGCCTGGCACCCCCTTCAGGTGTTCGTCAGGCCCCCATCTCACTTGTACAATCTGGTGCCATCACACAATAGCCTTACCCTCCTAACCAAAAATGGCTGTCCCCAGGTGGGGTGAGGCAGGGCTGGCTGTGGGATGGCTCTGGAGCCGTCTCCTGCCCCTCACTCCCCACTCACGTAAGTGCTGCAGCAGCCAGAGCAGAGCAGCAGCTTGTTCCTGGCTCAATGTGGGGCTCTCCCCATGGTGCATTGGATTTCCTCACTTCCCCCTCAAACAGACATAACATTTCCCATGTTTAGAGCAGCCTTGCTGCCTCCCTGGGCTGCTGCTCAGCCTCACCCCATGTTCTGGGCCCTGATCTTCTGCTCAGGGCTCTGATTAGGTAATGGAGATGCAGGATTGGTGTGGCAAATTTTTGTCCATCCCTGCAGTTGGTGGGGCCAGCTCTGTGGGGAGATGGTGATTCCCCCATGTGGATTTGTTGCCGAGTGGGAGTGGGGAGCCCGGGCCACACTGTGGTGCCTGTAGGGATATTTGCTGTGTGGAGATCAGGGAGGAGCAGCTTGAAGGTGCTCTCTGATCTCCTGGATCTCTTTGGAAAGGGAGAAAGGGCTCATGGTGGTCTTGTACTTGAGGTAAGCGACTTCGGAGTAGCAGGGCCTTTTCCTGATGCTCTCTGCTCTCCCCTGTGGGTGCTGAGCAGCTGGAGGTGTGGCTGCTGCAGAGCTGGCCAAGGGGGTCCTCTCTGACCCCGAGCCAACTGTGGTCTCATGTCTTTTAGTGATGGGGATTCAACTCTCTCCTGGAGCGTGGCCTGTCTGGTGTCTGCCCCAGAGGTGAGAGCCTGCAGACAGGCCAAACCTCCTCTCCCTGCCCCAAACCTCTCTGCCCTGCCTGGCCCCTCTCTTTGGGGCTCTTTGTCCTCCAGAGCAGGTACGGTGGAATGAGGGACCCCACTCTCCTCCTGACCTCTCAGGTGGGCTGAGTGTCCAGGGCTGTGGCCTGGAAGTCCTGCTCACAGGGGCAGGAGCCACAAGACCATGCCTTGACAGTCAGGAGCAGGGCCAAGCCCTGCTCAGGTGGTTGTGTTGCCAGGGCAGGGCAGAGCAGGGTGCTTTGCTGTGGGATCAGTGTCCCCTTTCCCTGGGCAGCTGCCTGTAGGGTCCAGGCAACGGGGCTGTCCTTCCCCAGTCATGTCTGATGGATTAATCCAAGGGTTGTGCTCCAACCCCCCAGAAGCAGCCCAGAAGCTCCCAGCACTGCCACCACCCACTGTTCACCCAGCAGCAGCCTCTCCACCAGCACCAAAAGGCTATTGTCCATCCATCAGTGGCCTGCATCCTGCCTGGCCCCAGTGATGCCCTCCAGCTGGTGCCCTCAGCCCAGAGCTGGGGCTTGCCCAGCCTGGCTGCTCCTGGGGCAGGACATGCTGGCACCTCATCTGTCCCCTCCCCAGCCTTAGCAGGGTGGGGTTATGGGGAGAGCTGACAGCTCAGGGCCAGAGCTAGAGAACAGCAGAGGGAGACACAAGGGTGCTCTGCATCCTCTGTCTTTGATGCTCGGTCATTATCCCTGCAGTTTGTATTCTGTAAAACTTGGTATATTTCTGTGCAAAAAAAAAAAAAAAAAAAAAAAAAAAAAAAAAAAAGGTATTTATTAAAAAACCCTCACTGTCTGAGTGGCACAAGGTGGCTTTTTCCCACAAAGGGTGTTGTGGGGGACAGTGACACCAATAACCCCTGCCACGGTTGCTGGACTGTGCCCAGTGAGGATGGGAGTGTTCAGGAGTGAACCCCAAACATCCAACTGGAGCCCTGAACTTCACCTGGCCATGTGGTCCACCCTCTGAGAAACCTGAAGGGTGTCTGTCCTGTGAGCCCCGAGCTGCCGGCAGGTGAGGTGCAGAAAGGTTTTCTGAGGGTCTTTGAAGGGATTGAGGTGCACAGGTTGTCCTGTCGCCCTCTGTGCGCTCCTAAACCCCTTAGATAATCCCCTTTAAATAGCAAGACTAGGGCAGCGGGGGATTTATTTTAAGTCCTTTCAAACCCAGATTTTACGGTCAGGTCTTGGACCCTGTCCCCATTCAGAAGTGTTTAGAACTGCCGTTAATCCCGAGGGGATCATTGAGCGCTGCGGAGGGCAGAGATTAGCTCGGGCACAGGGCGGCCCGGGGCTGTGCTGGGCCGGGGGCTGCAGGGAGCGGGGCTGGGACACGGCGAAGGTCCCGGGTTTGCTTCTGCCCCTGGCGACAGCAATGCCTGTGTTCTACCACGCGGCTGAGCAGGGCTGGGGACAGCAGGGCTCCCGGGGGACGTGGCACCACAATGAGTCGCAACGTGTTAATCACCGGCTGCGGCTTTAAGCGAGGAGGGAGCGGCCTGACCGGGGGGACAGGGCTGGACACCGGGGGCCGGGCTCATTACCGGGGGCAGGGATGGACACCGGGGGCCGGGCTGGATACCGGGGGGGCCGGGCTCATTACGGGAGGCCGGGCTCATTACCGGGGGCGGGGCTTATTACCGAGAGGGTCCGGGTTGGATACCGGAACCTGGGCTCATTACTGGGGGGCCGGGCTCATTACCGGGAGGGGCCGGGTTGGATACCGGAGCCTGGGCTCATTAGTGGGGGGCCGGGCTCATTACCGGGGGCGGGGCTCATTACCGAGAGGGTCCGGGTTGGATACCGGAGCCTGGGCTCATTACCGGGGGGGCCGGGCTGCCCCTGCCGTCCCCGCCCCGGCCCGTCCCGGCTGTTTACAGGTCCGACAAGTTGCGTCGGTCTGCGACACACAGTAAGTGTCCCGTGTCCCTCCCCGGCCCGCAGTGTCCCCTTGTCCGCTCGCACGGAGCTCTGCGGGCCGCTGCAGCGACCCCGGGCCAGGGCCGGGATGTCCCCAGGGCCGGGAGGGCGAGGGACCCCCCCCCCCCCGTGCCGTGTGTCCCCTGTGCCGTGTGTCCCCGGAGCCGTGCCGGGGCAGAGGGCTCACCCCGAGCCGGGTGAGAGCCCTGCCGTGCCCGTGTCCCTCTCTGCCGGGACAGGGTGAGACCCGAGCCGGCTGATTTGTCCTGCCGTGTCCCTCTCTGCTGGGACAAGGGTGTGTCCGTGTTCACAGGGGTTTTAGGATGAGGGAAGAGATGAGGATTTGACTCCATGTTTCAGAAAGCTTGATTTATTATTTTATGATATATATTATATTGAAACTATACTAAAAGAATAGAAGAAATGATCTCATCAGAAGGCTAGCTAAGAATAGAAAAAGAAAGAATGAATAACAAAAGCTTGTGTCTCAGACAGAGAGCCCAAGCCAGCTGACTGTGCTTGGCCATTAATTAGAAACAACCCCATGAGCCAATCCCAGAGGCACCTGTTGCATTCCACAGCAGCAGATAATCAATGTTTACATTTTGTTCCTGAGGCCTCTCAGCTTCTCAGGAGGAAAAATCCTAAGGGAAGGATTTTTCATAAAAGATGTCTGGGACACAGGGGTGCCCCCGAGCCGCAGGGCAGAGCTGGGAGCAAACCCCCTGCCCCCTCCAGCTCCCCACCCCAACGGGGTGTGCTGCACCAGGCCTGCCTGGTTTGGGGTGTCCTGGGCTGGAGAGGGACAGAGAGAGGGAGGTTGTGGGGTTTCCCTCCTCAGGGCAGGTTTTCCTGGCTCGCAGGACTTAAAGCCACTCTGGTTTAGTGAGCCGGAAATTCCCTGTCGCTGCAAATCCAAGGAGAAGTGCCAAAGCAGAGGCTGAGCCTCTCCAGGCGAGTGGGGGGTGCTTGGCAAGAGCTTGAAAAAGCCCTAAAGAAAGTTAAAGGAGGAAATCCAGCCACTTAAGCATTTTGTTCTTATGAGTTTAGACAGCTGATTTTTTTTTTCCTTTCTTAATAGCTTAGTCTCAGATCCTGCTTCTCACCCCCTCCCATCCCTCTGTTCATTGGGAGCTGCAGTGGTTTCACAGGTGATTAGAAAATGAACAGCTCTGCCTTCTCCAGATTTACTGTTATTAATATAAGCTGGTTTCCCAGAGAATAGGCTGGGAATGCAGCACAGGCTCCTCTGCAGCACCACAGATGGGAAGGAGAATCCTGGTGCTCTCCATGGCTCTGTACCCTGCCCTGGGGTCTGAGGCAGGTTTCTCCTGTGGGGCTGACACATCCTGGGACCATCCCAGGAATTACTCTCCTGTTTCTGACTAGGGGGTGCCTGCAAAAATCCAGTTTCTTTGGGGTTTTGGGAGAAGAAAAAAACAGTTTCTTTGGGGTTTTGGGAGTGTGTGTGTGATGAGACCCATGGGTTGGGGCTGGCCAGGGTGGTGGGGATGGTGTGGTGCCCCCACTGTGTCCCCAGGACAGACCCAGTGCAGGACAGGGATTCTGTCTGCAAGCAGGGAATCACCACTGCTGGTTCTGGGCAAATGCCTGTGTAATTAAAAGGTTTTTAATGGCAGAGGAGGAGGTGAGTGATCACTGGAAGTGCTGGTTGTGGCAGTGCAGAGCTGGTTCTGCCACCCTCCTGTACCCAGAGCTCAAAGCCTGGCAGCTGCAGGGGACACATCCCATGGTCCTTCCCCAGGGATTTCCTAAAGGGTTGCAGGGGGTCCAAAGGGCCCTGAGGAGCAGCAGTGAGGGGTGTGATGGGCTGCCCTGACTGCTGCTGGCCCTTCTTACAGTGGAGAATTTTTTCTAGAAGCAAAAAAGGACCTTTTTGGGCACACTGAGATCAAAAGGTGCCAGCAAGGAGGGTGCAGGATGCTGTGCATGCATGTTTGGAGTGCCTGGGCAGCACTGGGATTTAGGCTGGGCTCTTCCAGCCTCAGCCCCCTTTGCTTGTTGGGGTTTTCTCCTCAGCTGCAGCTTTTTGGGAAAGAATAAAGAGTGCATATGCTGGGAGCCAGGAAGGTGAAATCTGGGGATCCTCTCCCAAAAATGTGCATTGATTGCCCTCTGCTTGTGTGGTTTGGTGAAAGTGTTGGGACATTGTGGCCCCAGAGCACTTCTCAAAACCCTGGGACTTGGCAAAAGGGAAACTGAGGCATGGGGCCACTGTGTGTACAGAGAGCTGCAATGCCCCAGGTGGTGTCCATGTCCCAATGTGGGAAGTGGATTTATAGGAAATTCTTAAAGCTCACTGTGATAACATCTAGTGTTAAAAAACCATCAAGAGAAAACAGAGAGAAAAAAGATTTACCCATCATACAAGAAAAACTTACAGTGTATTGTAGTTAAGAAATAGTTAACTTCTGATTATAATAGAATAAATTATAATATCTGTATTGTCTCACCCTTCACGTGAGACTAGAAACAGAATAAAAGGGTTTTTTTTTAATGCCTCTCAGTTGCCCCATCTCTAATTAAAAAAAAATTATAATCCAACATCCCATGTCCTGGTCCTGCTGTCAGCTGCTCCCAGGAGATCTGGGGGCTGTGTCTCTCCTTGGTGCTGTTCCCCATCTGGAAGAAAGCCAAGTTTGGGGGCTCTGCTCCATGCTGAGGAAGGGGATGTGTGGTTTTCCTTCCCCTCTGGGAGGGTGGTTCAGCATCTGGCAGCTCTGCTCAGGGCACAGTCCATCCTTGCTGGATGTGAGTTACCCAAGGAGTGCTGGGTTGGGGGGAATGGCCCTGGGGATACTGCAGTGAACGTGTGTGTGGAGAAAAACTGAGCACCAAAGCCTTTCCTGTGGTAACTGGAAGCCCATCATGAAAAAAGTGTGTTTTGCTTTTAGAAAACCTCACTTTTCCTCAAAGGTGTGTATGAACACAAAAATATGACCCCAGCCCTCCAGAAAACGTTACTTCTGGATGGAAAATAATTTTTTCCACTAGCACTGAACTGTGTGCTGAGCCCTTTCCTTGCTCTCAGTTGAGGCAGTGGGTGCTAAGCTCATCCATGGCTCCCAGGACACCTTGTCCTGCCAGCTGGGCACTGTGGGACATCCCCTTGTCCCAGGCCACTCCTGCAGGGTCTGTCTTTTGGCTTGTGTCTGTCTTTTGGCTTGTGTCTGCCTGTGTTTTAGCTGTCTTACAGCATGTTGTGTTGTCCCTGTGCAGGTAGGGCTGTCCCTGTTGTCACTTTTGGAAGTGCTGCTCCTGTTGCCACTTTGCAGCTTTCTTTGCCTCTCTGTGAACCCCCCAGGACACCTGAGGACATCTCCAAAGATGTGTGATGGAGCAGAGCTCTCCTTAGGGGTAGAAATGAGCCAAGGCACAGACTCTCATTTAAAAACATGAAAAGGGTCCTTTTTTATTATTCTTCACAGCATAGCCATCCTGAGTGACTACAGCAAACTCCTGCTGCTGGCTTCTCTGACAGACTCTGCTGGCTGTTCCTGCTGGAATATGACTGCAAATGTTTCCTTGGTATGACCAGAGGCTTTTACCTGGTTTGACTGTGACTGCAAGCTCTAATTTTATGAAACCCAGACTGACCTCACAGCAGATCTTTTGTAGCAGCAGCTCTCTTCCTTTTTTTTATTTCTTGGCATCTCTCTGGATTATTCCTTCTTCCTCAAGGTCCTCTTGCTCCAGGCTCTCCCTGACCAGCCAGCCCACCCCTTTTATCACCCTTATCTTCATTAGTCACAGCTGTGACCCATTCAGGGCAAGGCTGTTCTTTGGTAATTAGCCCAGCTGTGACTTTCCAGGGGTGCAGTCCCTTGTAATCCCTCCCTCTTCACCCCCAGATGTGGCCACTTTGGGGACTGGACCTGAACCGGGCGCGCTGTGACCTGCTCTTCACAGAGGCCATCAACCAGAGGATGCAGGTTCCCAGCAGGCTGAAGGTGGCAGAGAGCTGCAGCCCTGGGGACAGGGGGACAGTGGCAGAGGAGGCAGAGGATGTCCCTGCCTCCTTTAGGATGCACATCCCTGAGAGGATTTCTCTGGCAGGTAAAGCCCTGGGTTGTCTTTTGGGGTGGGGCACAACATCTTAGGGAGTAGAAGCCTTTTATAACCCCCCCTTTTCGTGTGCTTTGCTAAAGGAGAGGATGGGGGCAGATAATGCAGGCAGTTCCCTTCAGGAATGCAGGGCAGGATGGTGGATGGCTTGGGAAGAGGTGGGAAAAGGTCACCAGCAGAAGTCTGGAGGGGACTTAATGTTGTCATTATAGTGCAAGAGTTCTATTGTCATTACACTGCAAGGGTTCCATATTATTGGAGTTTTACACCTCCTTGATGTTTCTTGTAGGCAGCTCCTCTAGGCACTGCCTCTTCCTTGTCCTCACAGTAACCAACTGACTCCAGTTCCCCTCAGCCAACCAACCCACTCTTTTTTAACACTCTTCCTATTGGCTACAGCTGTGGCCTATTAAAATCAGGCCTGCTCCTAATCTTTAGTAATTAACCCAGCTGCAACTCTTTAGGGGGTAAGATTACTTTCTTTACTACCTTTATTTACTTATATTCTATCCCCCTACACCTTAATTCCAGTAGGTGAGGAGCAAAATGTGGAGGCATCTCCCTCCATGTCCCTTGCAGTTCTCTCTTGGCCTTTGGTAGGGTCCCTGCTTTGGGATGCAGGGTGTTTGGCCCTGTCTTTGACAAACAGCTCTGAAACCTCGCTGTCCTGAAGCAGTGGCTCTTCCTCTCTGGGCTGCCCAAAAACCCCAGGGCATGGTGTTCATCTGGCACTAAACACAGGCTTGACTCTCCACTGGGTGCATCTCTCTTCCCTCTCCTGAGGCCATTCACGTTGGCTTAATTCTTCCCTCTCTCCTTCCTGCAGAGATACCAGACACCGGTTTGAGGCCAGTGCTGCTGGCCCAGCCAAGGAAGGTGCCCTCTGTGGTGGTGCACGTGTCCCCAGAGCCCTCTGGGGACGTCCCTTTCCTGCCCCCAGCCAGCAGAGCCAGCGCCCAGCGACGCAAGCGAGCGGTACCGTGTGGGCAGGGCCGGGCTGCTGGGGTGGGGAAGGGGAGCAATCCCAAATTCGGGGTTCTCCAGATAGCTGTTATCACCCCAAGGCAGGATTCATCTTCCAGGAGGCCCTAGGAGTGAGGGGGTAGGGATGGTGTGGTCTCTTTCTGACCCAGAGCCAGTGCACACCTGTGTGCTGGGGCCTTGATCCAGCCACATCTCCTGCTGCATTTTGTGGGCGGGGGCAGGCTAAGGTAGCTGCAGTCCCACCACTGGCTGCTGCTTTTTAAGTCCTGTTTTCCTCCTTGATGAAGTATGTGACAGAGCTGGATCATTACAGCAGTGTAAAGGGTTCTGGGGTCAGAGCCAAAAGCAGATTTTAACCTTGTGTGAGAACCTTTCAAAGAGAAGTCCCAGGCATGGACAGGCAAAGACTTGATTTATTTGGCTGCTGGAGCTGCTGTTCTGCCTCCTCAAGTGCTTCACCCTCCCTGAATCTGGAGAGCTGATCCTGGGTGGGTTAGGTTCAGGGGTTTGGATCTGGCTAGAGTTCAGCTCAGCAGGCTCCTGCTGGGGACCCTCTGTCTGCTCTGGGCACATCTCCCTACCTGCAGTGGCATCACCAGGCTGGGGCTCCTGCAGAGCTCCCCCTGAGTGCTCTCCCCGTGCTGATGGGGGCTCCAGGCTGGGCTCAGCCCTGTGCTGATGTGGTTCTGTTCCATTCCCACAGGGCCACCACAGCAGCAGGGCACGGAGGGACAGGACCCCGAGTGACAGTGCCCAGCTGGCCTTGCACAGCCCAGGACAGCACCACGAGGGGTGAGCACGGGCCCAGAGCACCCAGGGTGGGTGGGGAGCAGCATCTCCTCTCACTGGGCTGTTTTGGAGCTGTTTTGGTGTTCTGGGAGGGGCTGGGGGGATCCAAATCAGAGCAATGCAGTGCCTGGCAGGTGCTGCTCATCCATGAGAGGAATGTGGTCTTTGCTGCCAGAGATGTTTGTGCTGGGCAGCTTTGAAGGCAGCTGTGTTGCTCCCCAGGCCTCTGCTCATGCGTCTCTGCAGTGGGGAATTTGTCTCTGAGCTAGTGCTGGAGCAGGGACTGCTGTCCCCCTTGAAGCCCAGAGCTGCCCTGGGTGGCAGGAGAGCAGCATGGCAGGCACACAGCTGTGCTTGGCTTTGGAGGGATCCAGTGTCCCTCTGAGCCTGAGGGCTGCTGGAGAGGGTTCTCCCAGCTGATGCCATCTGGGTGCCAGTGGCATGGCCCAGAGCTGCTGAAGGGACGAGGGGCAGTGCCTCGTGCCAGGCTGTGCCCTGCTGTGTGAGACAGGGAGTAACAGCAACGATTCTGTGTGCACCCAGGCCAGGCTCCTGTCCCCTGCCTGCTCCCAGTGCCCCACTGCCCCTCTTCACAGAGGCAGGCAGGATCTACTCCATGCAGAACATCTTCCAGACCATGTACCTGCTGGGCCAGGTGCTCCTCCAGCGTGTCCAGGACTCTCTGCGGGACCCAGCGCCGTGCAGGTGACGTGTCCTGAGCCAGCTCTGTGTCACCCTGCAAGGACTGGCCTGGGCCTTGCTGGGGCACGAGCTCTGTAAGCTCTGGGCTGCAGGATGCTCCTGCATGGCTGCCCTGGACTGCCTTGGGTGCCAGGCCTTGGTGAGCCTCACTAACCCAGCCTTGACTCTGCTGCTCAGCTTAACACCAGTCCCTGGGCACCCTGAGTGCCCTGTGCTGCTCTGGCATTGCTGGGGGGTTGCTGCTAAGCAAGGACTGATTTTTCTGTGTGCTTTTATGGCTTGTTGGAGAGGGGTGTGTGAAGGGAATGAAAACCCAGAGCAGATGGCCTGACCCAGGTGCTGTCCCTGAGACAAGACACACCTTTGGCTGTGTCTTGGTCACTCTTAATTAGCCTTTCCCTGAACTGGCTGCACTCATCCCCCAGCCAGTGCCCTGGCTAGGCTGTGGTGTCCCTCTGTGCTCCCTGGAGCAGGTGTGCAGTGGCCTCAGTCCCTGCAGATGTGCTGGAGGAACCATCTCCACCACCCTCATCTGTGCTGCTGCAGTGAATTCTCTTTGCTCAAAGACATCCTTGCAGCCTTAAGGTGTCCCCACTGCTCTAAGGCTGCTGAGCACCTGGAGGAACATCTAAATACTCCTCATTCTCCTTGAGCAAAGCCTCCAGGCAGAAAGGGAGGAGAAGCAGCATCCATCATCACATCCATCATCGGGGCCACATCCTGCCTTCCCTCCCCTGCTGCTTGCTGAGCATCCCAAGTGATGTGTCTGCTCTTCAAAACTGGAGGCTGAGGTTGTCTTCAAACATCATTTTAATTTCTTAATGGCCAAGAGATCTGGTTGGTGGCTGCAAAAGACCTTTTCCCTCCTCCCTGTGGCAGTGGAGGGCATGCAGGCCATGGTGGCCTGCAGAGCTGCTGTGATGCAGTGGGGTCACTCTGGGGCTTCTCCCCGGGCACTGATCTCCCTTTGAAAGCAGCCACCCTCAAACACCTCTTCTTAGTGCTTTACATCCCTTCAGTATGACAGCTTTGTACCCCTGTGCACCAGTAAAAAAACCAACAAGACTCTGCTGACTTGTTTGTCCTGAAATTTTAGCAAAGTCTGGTCTCAGACAGAGCTGGAATATCTGGCTGACAGTGACCTCTTGAAGGGTATGAGTCACCAGAAGGCAATTTCTAGTCTCTACTTTAAAGGGTGTCTACCTGTATCAACTGAGATTTTGAGTGAAAAGCTGCAGGATGTGTCCTTTTTTCATGGTTCTCTACTGGGGAAAATTGCATTTTCTTTCTGTTGTGACTGTCATTTTACACTGCAGCTACATTTTGTGCAGGTATTATCTCACAAATGGAGTTTCAGACAGGGATTCAGTGAATCTCCACATGCTCTTCTGGCTTGTCTTCAGTGAGATCAGCATCATGTTGCAGAGATAAACACCCTTCCCTCCCCAGGGCTCCAAGGAGTGGGGTTAGGGGCTTGGTAACCCCTAGGGGATCACTGAGTGCCTGTGTGAGTTATTGGTGTGCACAAGGGAGTTTTGGTGATAGAATAGCTGACTTCCTGTCATTTTGACTAGCCTAGGATGACAGGAATTTATATTTTTCTCACTGTGGATCTGCTTTATTTTATGGATCAGTGGTGTGGACCCTGGAGTGAGGCTGTGCCTCCAGGGGCTGCCCTGGAAATCAGTGGTCTGTGCTGCCTCTGCCAGTGCAGCAGCTCATTCCAGTGGGGGCCCCTGTGTTTCCAGGGAGGGAAGAAAGTGCTGAACATTTGGGTTGCTTGTTTATATTTCAATTTGCAGGTAAAATGTGCTACAAGAGCAAAAAGTGGTAGTTCCCTCCAGCTGATGGCAGCTTCCTCACCTGCTGATGCAGACAGGATCACCCCTCCATTTCAGCACTGTCCTGTCACACCTCCTTACCTGGCTGGCTCTAAGGATGTTTTATCCAGCCCCCAGTGAACTCCTGGCACTACAGAGGATGGATGCTTAGTAGAAATGTTCTCTCTCTGTTGCACCTCTAAAGAAATACAAACCTGTGTTTCCTGTTACCTGTCCTGGCACGTGCTGTCTGTCTGTCTGTCAGTCTGGCCCCTTTGGGTGCATGCTGGAGGGGTACCAATGTGCATGGGGGGGTTCAGGAGAGATGGGTGCATGCTGTGCAGGGGCTGTTTGCCTTCCCCTGGTGCAGCCCAGCCTGGGCACACACTCCCTGCATTGTGGTGTTGTGAGGTGAGAGATGAGAATTTGACTCCAAGTTCTCAGAAGGCTGATATATGATATGATATTATATTCATTATTATATATTTATTATACTATTCATTATATTATATTATTATATCATATATTATAATATATTATTTATTATATTCTTATACTATATAATTTATTATATCATTATATTATGTTATATTATATTATATTATATTATTTATTGTATTAGAAATTATATACTAAAACTATACTAAAGAAAGAGAAAAAGATACATCAGAAGGTTAGAAAAGAATGGTAATGAAAGCTCGTGACTGACTCCTCAGAGTCTGACACAGCTGGCTGTGATTGGTCTTAATTAAAAACAATTCACATGGAATTAATTGAAAATGCACCTGCTGGGAAATGATCTCCAGACCACATTCCCAAGCAATCAGATAATTATTGTTTTCATTCTTTTCTGAGGCCTCTCAGCTTCCCAGGAGAAGAAATCCTGGCAAAGGGATTTTTCAGAAAATATCACAGTGACACTGCATGGCTCAGCTTCCTGTGGCAGCACTGCATTTGTGGGGGTCAGCTGCACCCCACGAGCAGTTCTGGCCCCCCTGCATCTCTGCTTTCCTTCCCAGCTCCCAGGAGCCTGTCCCAGCTGCAGAGAGCACCTCGGAGGAGGCGGGGGTGACAGAGGTGGCAGCAATGAGAAGGCAGGTGAGATGGGGGAAAGGGCTGCAAATGCTTGCTGGGAAAGCCACAGGGGATGGGTGAGGAGGCTGCTGGGGCAGCTGCTCAGTCCTCGTGGGCTGCTGCTGTCAGACTGGTCCTGCCTTCAGGAGAAAGCTTACATGTGTGTTATCCATGGAGCTCCTACCCCGAGGGGCTGCAGGACCCAGCCAGACCCATCTGGTGGCACTGAGAGGGGCTCAGATGCTCTCTGATGGGGAAGAATCCTCCTGAAGCATCTGCTGCAGACCCGAGGTGCTGCTGCCTCTCCTCCCACACAAAGGGAGCTTCTGCTTTAGAGAAGGAGGACCTGAAGTGTTGGGGAAGATGAAAGAGGAAAGCCTTATAGATATGATTGCCTGGCAAAAGATTTTGAGAATATGGAAACTATGAGTGAGATTGAAATGAAAGCAAGCTTTGAGATACCTCAGCTATTGAACACCTGGAAAAAACAATGGTGTGGCTGGCTGAAGGTGATCCCCTTTTGATGGAACAACACCCTCTGCTTGCAGACAGCTCCAAGGGTCAGAGCAGACCCTGCCAGCTTGGCAGAAGGGGCCCAAAGAGGAGTTTGTAGGGTTTAAAATGTAACACAGTATGGTAATGTAATGATTCTTATAGGCTGTATGGAAATGCTATAGGATTTGTATATTGTACTAGATTGGTTAGTGAGAATTGGAATATTCAACACAGAAGAAGATTTATGGTTTTGGAATGAGAACTTCTCTCTCTTTTACTCTTTTGCTCTCTCTCATCCTCTTTACCACGCTCCTGCCTTCTTTCTCTTTCCCACTCTCTTTACCTCTCTCCCTCTTTGGGATCTGCTCTCAGCTGTGCCTGGCAGCTCCCAGCAGGGCCCTGTCCCCAGGCCCTTTGCAATAAACCCCAAATTCCAAGCCCTGGCTTCAGAGATCTCTGTCTCTGTCCATCCTGACCGTCCTACCCCTGCCACTCCTACACTGAAGGAGCAGAGCTCCACCTGTGCCTCCCTTGCTGTGCCACGGGAGGTGACAGTGCCCCTCTGGGTGCTGACAGTGCCCTCTGCTTCCCTTGCAGCTGGCCAGGATCTCGGGGAGGCTGCGTGTGCTGGAGGAGCAGTGCCACGCCTGGAGGCAGAAGGAGGCCCTGGTGTACTCTGTGATGATCTCTGCTTGCCTCATCAACACCTGGCTCTGGCTCAGAAGATGACAGCCCATGCCCAACCTCTCCTGCTCACCTGGCAGGGTGGGTGAGGGCAGGCAGAGGAGCATTTCTCGTGTACTTTGCCAGCAGTGAAACTCATTTTTCTTGCTTAGGACTGCTTTCTGCACTGTGGGCCCTCAAGAATGTGTGTCCTTCAGGCCTTGGTGACAGTGAGGGTGTGAGAAGCTGCTGTGAAGAGCTGAGGTCTCTGAAGAGCTGGTGGCTGGCACAGGAGGTGTCTGCCCTGTGCAGTTGCCCTCAGGCTGCCAGAGGAGATGCAAACCTGAGGAGCTGGGTGTTTGTGGGTGTGGAGTCCAGTTACAGTCACAGCCTGGCCATGTCCCACCTTGGGGATCTCAACCCTGACCCCATAAAAGTTCTCAGCTAACTGCTGTGGTCTAGTCCTCACCCTCTGTGGAGTGACTGAGGGTTTCTAAACTTCTGCTGGGTTTTCTTTTCTTCCTTGTGCAACTGCTGGTTGGTGGAGGTGGAGTGGAGGGGCCAGGAGCTCCCATCCCTGCAGCCACTGCAGGTTTGCAGATGTTCACATGTGAGAGCCTTGCTGACATCTGGGCTTATCCAGGGGCTTGGCTCTTTCCCAGAGAGATTTACATGGGAAACCTGCCCATGGTGACTCTCTGGATTATAAAACCTCAGAGCAAACAGCAATAGCAGCACCAAACAGGGCAGAGAAAATAGATATTTGTTAGGCTTCCATGGCAGAGGGGAGTGGAGGAGTGTCTCTCCCAGGTCCTGCTGCCAACCTGCAACTTCAGTCATGATGGAAGAACATGGTGAGGGAAATTCCTGCCCCAGATGCTCTTTAGCTGTGAAGAAGCTCAGTTTAACAGCTTTCCTGTTTGTTTCCTTCTCCAGAGTTTATTAACACTTGGTTCTGAGGTGACTTTGAGATGTTTTTGGTGGTTCATCCAGCACATCTGCTGGAGTTGTGCACGCAGGCCCTGGGGGCAGGTTTTGGCAAGGCTTAACAAGACCTCTCTGTGTCACCTGTACCTAATTATAGCTGGATCTCCATGTCATCCAGATGTCCCAATAGCTTATTTACAGACATCAGTGCTCAGGTGTTTTCTGCTTGACACCGCACCAAGCGGCCGTGACTGTGAATCTGGCAGGGACTGATGAACATCTGTCCCCAAGAAATGGCAGCTCTGAACCTGGGGCTGATTGCTGAGCTGAGGACAGGACAGTGCTGGCATTCACTGCACACCAGAGCCAGGGTGGTGTGCTGGGTGCTCTGCTGTGGCAGGGGGATGTGCAGGGTGGGTGGCTCCTGTGGCAGGAGGACCTTGCACAGCTGTTCTGTGTAAGGGGGTGTGAGTGGGGCCAGGAAATGGGGTGAATTGTCTGTTTTCTCTCCTTTGAGAGGTGTTAATGTGTTGTGGAGGAAGCTTGCGTTTGGGGTTTATTTTGGGCTGGGGAGGGATGACTTTGGGAAGGCACACCACCTTCAAAGTGTGGCTGGAAGGTGTTTGGAGGAGAGGTGGCCAAACTGGATGTGTTCTCATGGGCAGGTTGTGGGAAAATATGACTTCTATGTAAGGCATAAATGCTGGTGTAATTCTGGAAACACTGACCCCAAAATGCATATTTTAATAAACTCTTTGTGTTCCGGATATGTTTATTTTCTGTGGAGTCTGGTGCTGATGTCCCAGTCAGTGGGAACAGGTAAGGTTTATTCCCTTGGCAGCAGGACTGTCACCTGCTCATGGGTGTCTCAGCTGCCCTGGCTGAGGGGGAGTCTTGAGTAGAAAAGCTTCTGGTTAATGCTGTCCCTGTTGGAGAGTGATGCTTTTATTTCCTTTTTTTCTCTTCCTTTCCTCCTCCTCCTGGCTGCTTTGTCCCAAGGCAGCACACGTGGCAGGGCTGGCTGTCCCCAAGGGCCACTGCCACGACAACTGCACAGCAAATAAAGTGCTTTGTGCACGATGGTGCTCGAGGGAGCAGCTCTGGAGCTCCCAGGTTCCTTTTGGAGGCAGCTGCAGGCAGGGAGCAAAAAGAGAATTGGAATAGAGGCACGTTGCTGCCAGTGCTCCTGGTGGGCTGTCACCTGGAGCCTGTGATGTGGGGACAAGAGCGGGGTGACATCCTGTGCTGCTGGGTGCTCGCCCAGGAGCCCCAGCCAAGGCTGGGAAATTCTGTTTGTTCCTTTGGACTGCCTGCTGCGTGGGTGCTCAGGGAGATCAGAACAAGTGGAATTCAAGGCTTTGAAGGGGAAAGGAAAAGGTAAACCTTTGATAGCAAAGATAAAAGAGACTCCAGGTGCTGGTGCTTTCAGATCAGCCCTGCACAAGGTGCAGGACTCCGTGTGCCTGTCAGGGATGGATCTTCAGCCACTGCTAATGGTTACATCCTGAGAGAGAGGAGAAAAGCTGACCTCTTCCTGACTGCCTTGGGGATGCAGATTTTTTGCTAACTGGGCACTAGAATGACTTCCTGAGCAAAGTAAGAGGGCAGAAATTGGTGAAAGGTGCAGTTCATGATCACCTTCAAACTCAGCAGCTCTTTGCTGGGACTCCAGAGCAGCATTTTGGTCCCCTGCTCTGCCAGCAGGCGAAGAGGTAAGTGGGTGTGAGTGTGTTAAATATGTCTGCTTTTCCCAGTTTTCCATCCTAGCAGCAGCTGTGGCACACCTCTGAAGCAGGGATAGAATCAGCATTTTGCTCTTCCCCAGGGCAGGGGCTGGGAGGGGAGTGGGGGCAGAACCCTGGGCAGCAATCTGGGTGCATCCCCTGGTGTGGCAGCACCTGAGCCCAGCTGGGGCTGCTGCCTGTGCCTGTCCCTGGCTGCACTGAGACCCAGGACACAGAGCAGCTCAGCATGGCTGGGATCTCTGGGACACAGAGCAGCTCAGCATAGCTGGGATCTCCAGGACACAGAGCAGCTCAGCATGGCTGGGATGTCCAGACCCACAGAGCAGCTCAGCATGGCTGGGATCTCTGGGACACAGAGCAGCTCAGCATGGCTGGGATCTCCAGACCCACAGAGCAGCTCAGCATGGCTGGATCTCCAGTGGGCACTGTCCTGGAGTTGTCGGGATCCCTCCAGCCCTCAGGAGGTGATGGCTGGGGGGAGAGGGGAACACGTGCATAGGGAAATGGAACATCCCCGAGCAGCACATTTCCCTCCTCCCCTTCCATCCCCAGACACGGCTGCCAGCTCCTCAGAGTGTGCCTTGCTGCTCAGGGCACGGGGGCTGCTGCGGGGCGGTGACAGCCACACGGGGTGGGCACTGTCCCCCTGTCACCGTGCCCATAGCTCTCCTGCTCCTGCTCTGCCTTCGTGTCTGAAAAGCCCGAGGGAGCTCCTCGGGCAGGGATGTGACCCAGCCAGCCCTGCCAGCCCGCCTGAGGCAGAGCTCCAGGCTCCGGGGGACACCAGGCTCATAAGTGGATGGTGGTGGTGGCACTGGTGCCCTAGGGAAGGGAAAGGAAAGGAGACAAGGAAAGTAGACAAGGAGAAAGGAGAGGAAAGGCAAGACAAGACAAGGAAAGGAAAGGAGACAAGACAAACAAAGGAAAGACAAGACAAGGCAAAGCATAGAGAAGCCAGGCAAGGCAACCCAAAGCAAGGGTTGGGTTGGGAGGGGTAGGAAGGACAAGGCAAGTAAAGGCAAGGCAAGGGAGGGGAAAGCAAGCAGGGTAAAAGGAGGGGTTGGAGTGGGAAAGGCGAGGCAAAGGAGGGGCAGGCAGGGCAGGGAAAAGAAGTACACAAGGCAAGGAATGGGAAGGGGAGGGGCAGGCAAGGCCAGGTAACAGAGGGCAAGGAGAGCAGGAAAGGCAAAGGAGAGGTGGCAGAACCAAGGAAGAGAAGGAAACAGAGGTGTTCCTCTGGCAATGAATGAGGAGCCTGAACGATGAGGAGAGCATCTCTCATGGCTCCAGGCAGCTGTGGGATCGCTTGGAGGACTCTTGGGGAACATGGTGTGGGACCCTCTCTTCCCACTCTGTGCTGGATTCCTGTGTTCAAACCTGTGATGTGTCCTGCATGTGTTTCCTGTTGCTGTTCTGTGCTTGTTGCAGGTCCCTAGGGCAGCGTGTGTGCCCCTGGTGCCCTCTCCCTGAGGATGTCAGCCAGGAGCAATGGTGTGCACAGCTCCCCAGCCAACCACCAGCCCGAGGGTGGCACGGAGGGGACAGGGCTCAGCACCAGGTCAGCTGCTCCCTGCTTTGGGGAGGGGAGGGAAAGGCCTGGCATGGGCACTGGCACAGACACATTCTCTGAAAAATCCTATTGTTAGGATTTTTTCTCCTGAGAAGCTGAGAGGCCTCAGGAATGAAATGTAACCAATGGTTATCTGCTGCTGTGGAATGCAACAGGTGCATCTGGGATTGGGCTCATGTGGTTGTTTCTAATTAATGGCCAATCACAGTCAGCTGGCTCAGACTCTCTGGTCAGTCACAAGATTTTATTATCATTCTTTTCTATTCCTTGCCAGCCTTCTGATGAAATCCTTTCTTCTATTCGTTTAGTATAGTTTTAATATATGATATGATATATAATATAATATGATATATAATATAATATGATATATAATATAATATAGTATAATATAATATAATTATAATATAATGTAATATATCATCCTTTTGAAACATGGAGTCAAGATCCTCATCTCTTCCCTCCTCCTAGGACCCCTGTGAACACCTGCACAGGGCAGGGCTGTGGTGCCCAATCTCTGCTGCTGGTTTCCTCCAGTGAGCCTCTGTGTGTGGTGGCACAGAGTGGGTGTGATCCCCTGTGGGATCACATAACAGAGAGAGAGACACAGACTTGACCAGGATTTCCTGGGGAAGGATGTGGGAAAACTCAGAAGAAAAACAATTCTTATCTTCACTTGCTGCATCTGTCGTTTGACACATGTGGAATGTGTTATGGAGATTATTTAAAAAGGGATTTCTTAATTAGTGAGATTGTTTTAATTTATTAACCAATTAGGTCAAAACTGTGTCGTGACTGTCTGTAAGGGTCACGGGTTTTTCTCTCTATGGTATAGTATAGTGTTCATATAGTATAACTTAATGAAACATTTACCCAGCCTTCCACAATCATGGAGTCAATACTCATTATTCTGGGGTTCACTAGTACAATAATCCCCTTTTCCCCCACAGCAGGACCTGCTCAACCCAGGATGGCACCAGCTCGGAGCTGCAGAGAGGAGCCAGCCTGCATGGGGGGGAGCAGAGGGCTGACCATGCTTTCCAGGGCCAGGGAGCCTTGGCCAGGTACTGGCGTGTGCCCCTGGGGTGGGTGAGCCCTTTGTTCACAGCCCTTTGTTCTGTGGGGTGAGGATCCTCTTCTGCTGTCTGGAATTCATGGATGAGCATCTGTGAATGCTGCTCTTTGTGCTCCTGGAGAGGGTTTTGGTGTGGGATGGCTTCACCCCCACAGGGCTCAGAGGCTCCTGTCCCTGCAGGCAGCCTCCTTCTGCCTCAGTGCCCCACAGATCCCTCATATTCCTGTGGGAGTGACAGCAGGACTGGGGTAGAAGTCGTGGGACTCTGTCAGGGTGGCCTCTATTGCTTGTATATTTTTGGTCCCACATCATCACTAAAAGGGATAAACCACAAATTCTAGTGCTTGAGTGTCACAGGCATCTTTTATGAAAAATCCTTTTGTTAGGATTTTGTCTCCTGAGAAGCTGAGAGGCCTCAGGAATGAAATGTAACCAATGGTTATCTGCTGCTGTGGGATGCAACAGGTGCATCTGGGATTGGTCTCATGTGGTTGTTTTTAATTAATGGCCAATCACAGTCAGCTGTCTCAGACTGTCTGGTCAGTCACAAGATTTTATTGTTATTCTTTTCTATTCCTTGCTAGCCTTCTGATGAAATTCTTTCTTCTATCATTTTAGTATAGTTTTAGTATATCATTTTATTTTAATATAATATATATCATAAAATAATAAATCAGCCTTCTGGAACATGGAGTCAAGATTCTCATCTCTTCCCTCTTCCTGGGACCCCTGTGAGCAGCACCACACTTGAGAGGGAGCTGTGAGCATTTTCTCCCCAGCTGCAGCTCCCCTGATGCCTCTGTTGAAGCTTTTCTCTGTCCTTGCTGTGTGTTAACCCCTGGTGTGCCTGTCTCCCTGTGCAGGATAGTCCGGCTGGTGCTGGTGCTCAGGGACTGGGCCAACAAGAGCCTGCACGAGGAGCAGCAGAGGCCAGACCCCTTCCTGGAGCGTTTCCAAGGCCCTGAGCTCCTGACAGTGCCTGCAGGAGCTGCTGATGAGCTTGAGGATGAGGAGACTGAGAAGTTAAACAAAAAGTAGGGTCCCTTTGCTGTGGTCCCTGCCATCCTTGGCTGGGGATCAGTTGTGTGTGGAGCTCGGGGGCTCCCATGGGGGTGGGAAAGAAGGATCTGGGGTGGGGTGGTGGGAAGGGTCCCTCCTGCCCTCTCCAGTCCCTGTCTTGGCAGCCAGCCTGGCTCTGCTGGGCTGTTTTGCTGACACACAGGAGCTGGCAGACTGTCCCTGTGAAAATTTCAGACCTGGCCTGTCCTTCAGCCATGGGATCTTCTCTCTCCTCATCCATGCCCTGGTGGGAAACACATCAGACCTCCCCAATTCATACTAGTCCCACACTAGGGTTGTTTTTGGAGCCAGCCCTGGGTCTGTAATAAGATGCACCTTGTGCATGTGAGGGGCTGGGCTCCACCCAGCAGCCACTGCATCCCACCCAGGAGCCACAAACCTGGGATTTACCAGTCTCATTCATCATCTGCAGCATGAAGGCAGTGTGTTTGCTCCCTGTGTCCCCACAAAGAGCAGCTTTGTGAAAAATCTCTTTCAAATCCAGCCCTTTCATCTCAGCTCACACTCCTGGTGAGAAGCAATAACCTGGCTTTTCTTCTGCTGGCTAATTAGAGGGCAAAGCTCACAGACTACCCTGGACCCTACCATTATACATGGTAATTAAAAGACCAAGAAATAATTGTTTTCTGTAGGAGAAAAATAACCTGAGCCTTGTATATGGGTCTTTACCAGTAATGGAAGAAAAGGCTGTTCTGCCCTGTGAGGCTGAAGGGAGCTTGTTCATGCCTAGAAGGAGCTGAGGTGTGCTGGGAAAGGGCTGCTCAGTGCCACTGGGTTCTGGGGACCCCGTGGGAGCTGCTGGGGTTTTCTAGGCCCTCATTTCCACAGGTAAGAAGAGCCCCAAGTCTGGTAATGCCACACATGAGCTGCTCATGGCTGTGGCAGCTCCATGGCTCCAAAGCCTTTGGGGAGAGGCAGATGATTATTCCATCTTCCTGGGTTAACTCTGTTTTTCCAGTCCTGGCTCTGCTGCCTAGAGTCAGTGATTCTGGCCCCCTGTCATGGCAGCACTGGTGATTTAAAGCTGAAATTACCAACACCATGAACAGCATTACTGAGGTTTTGGTGGCTGTGGGTGCTGGCTGCAGGTGAGTCCTTCCCCTGTGGCACTGCTGTCTGTCCTAGGGAGCAGAGCCCCTTTCTCAAAAAGCAAATGTTCAAGCTGCACTTTCTGGTTAAAAATAAGCCCTCTCAATGGGGAGGCTGGATCACCACTTGTTTGTGGGTGCACAGAGGGTGAACATGAGGGACTGGGGCTGGCTTTGAGCTGAGTGCCAGGGCCCACACTCTGGGCACTGCCTGTACTCCAGGAAAAAGAGACTTCCAAGCAAGGGTTCTGCCTTTGAAGCTGCCAGAGTAATGGGGTGGGCATGGGGAATCTGTTGGCAAGTGGGTTGAGTTTTTTTCCTATCACTGGAGGGAGTTTTGTGTTCAAAAGCTGGGAGAGAGGGAAGGAGGGAGAGGCTGTTTTGCCCCACCAGGCTGCTACAAACCTATCAACCCAGCCACAGAGTTTCTCTTCCCCAGCTTCTCCAGTGAATCTGGCAAGTGGAGCGCACGCTCCTTATCTCAGAGTCCCAGGGCGAGCAGGATCAAACACTTGGGAGCAGTTCAAAGGCTGCAGGCCGGGCTGTGCAGCCTGCAGGAGGCACAGGAGCAGCCCTGCCGTGCCAGCTGCCCCCGGGGCCACTGCTCTGGGGCTTGGGCAGCCCCTCCTGGTGCTGCCACTGATCTGCAGCACACTTTGCTCCCTGTTCCAATTACTCTTCTCTTCAGATGTGCCTGGCACGGGTCCCTGCCTCACCTGGGAGAAGCAATGTCATGTACAACAGGAGAACTTTTCTGATCCCCCCCTTCCACACATCTGTTCCCGGCTCTGCCACGGGGGTGCTGTGGCATGTGGGCCCCCTGCTTTGCCTCACCATCCCACAGGCTCCTCTTCTGCTGCATTCTCAGCTCAGTTTTAGGAATAAAGGAACCTGAGCAGTGCTGGGATTTGGCACTGCTGGGACTGGTCCTGGCTCACAGGCTGGCCCCCAAGCTGCAGCTCTGCTGGAGGCAGTGTGGTGCAGGGGATGAAGGACGTGGCTCACATGGTTTGTTCCTACCCTGTTTTCCACATTTCCAGGAGGAAATGGCTGTTCTTTGTGGTGGACCCTGCGGGGGACTGCTATTACCACTGGCTGGCTGTGATTGCAGTTCCTGTCCTCTACAACTGGTGCCTGCTCGTGGCCAGGTGAGCTGGGAGGTTGTAGGGTTCCTGCCTCCTCTTACCCTCCTGATCACCTGCTGGTTGTGGCTCAACCAGGACCAACCTGACACTGCTGGGCACTGAAAGGAAAGAGACTCTTCCCATCATTGTCAATTCTGGCCCAGCTGGAAAGGGCCTTGGTTTCAGGGTCATTTGGGAGGTGGTTTCAACATGCTGCTTTACCTCCATCAAGGGAGGGCAGATTTTTCAGAGCAGGGAGTTTTAATTCCTAAAAGAGGGGTGTCCAGTGGCCAAGCTCTGCTGCAGAGTTGGGCACTTCAGGATCAGCCAACATTCAGCTGTAATAGAGAAGATGTGGGGATTTGTGGTCTCACACCCTGTTTGATGACCTTTCTCCACCAGGGCTTGCTTCACTGACCTGCAACAGACCTATTTTGTGCTGTGGCTGGTGTTGGATTACATCTCAGATGCTCTCTACCTCGGGGACACAGTGATCCGCCTGCACACAGGTGAGCAGGAGCTTTCCTTTAATCCCTTACAAGTGCAGATGAGCTGCAAGGGACAGGCCCAATCCACCAACCCACACTTCCATTAGAAGGAGGGTTTTGCCTACCTCAGTGTTCACTAGTATGAAACAGACTCCAGAGAAAGAATCTAATTAGAAGATCTGAGAAATGGAGCAAGTTTCAATATGAAAGATTAATCTTCCCAGCTTTCAACTTCACCTTTGAATAATTGTACAAAATTACCTGCATTACTATTAGTATTCGGGCATAGTTGAAGGTCTGTATCTCTGATTTTGCATCAGCTCAGCTAATGAATTATCTGCATGGAAAAATGGTAGAATTTAATGTTCTCGGAAGGCAGCACTTGGCTCTACGTTTTCTGTCAGAACTGCAATAATTCATGATCTGGAGGATGAAAACCTTTGTGCTCCTTTTTCTTCGTGGCAAGAGACTAAATCCCTGAGTCATATCTTTGGATGGCTTTTGCCAGATGAAGGTCTTGAGTGATAACAAACTGAGTAGAGCAGGAACTGGTAATGTTTGGGTGACCCTGTGAATTTATGCATACAAATCCATGGCATACTATTGCTCAGGTGCTCACAAAACCTGCAGAAAAATTAAACTTCAACCGAGATAATCCTGTGATTTGCTTCTCTTTAGGGTTCTTGGAACAGGGCCTCCTGGTCAAGGACCTGAAGAAGTTACGGGATAACTACATCCCCACGCTGCAGTTCAAGCTGGATGTTCTCTCCAGCCTGCCCACAGACCTGGCCTATTTTTGGGTGGGGTTGCACTGCCCTGAGCTGCGTTTCAACAGGCTGCTGCGCTTCTCCCGCATGTTCGAGTTTTTCGACAGGACCGAGACCAGAACCAGCCACCCCAACATCTTCCGCATCAGCAACCTGGTTCTCTACATCCTGGTCATCATCCACTGGAACGCCTGCATTTACTACGCCATCTCCAAGGCCATTGGCTTCGGGGAGGACAGCTGGGTGTACCCCAACGTCACAGAGCCTGAGTACGGCTCTCTGACCCGGGAGTACGTCTACTGTCTCTACTGGTCCACGCTGACGCTGACCACCATTGGGGAGACCCCTCCTCCTGTGAGGGATGAAGAGTACCTCTTTGTGATCTTCGACTTCCTCGTCGGCGTCCTCATCTTCGCCACCATCGTGGGCAATGTGGGCTCCATGATCTCCAACATGAACGCCACCAGGGCGGAGTTCCAGGCCAGGATCGATGCCGTCAAACACTACATGCAGTTCCGCAAGGTGAGCAAAGAGCTGGAAACCAAAGTCATCAAGTGGTTCGACTACCTGTGGACCAACAAGAAGGCGGTGGACGAACGGGAGGTCCTCAAGAACCTCCCTGATAAGTTAAGGGCAGAGATTGCCATCAATGTTCACCTGGAGACGCTGAAGAAGGTGAGGATTTTCCAGAATTGTGAGGCGGGGCTGCTGGTGGAGCTGGTGCTGAAGCTTCGCCCTCAGGTGTTCAGCCCGGGGGATTTCGTGTGCCGGAAGGGGGACATTGGGAAGGAGATGTACATCATCAAGGAGGGCAAGCTGGCTGTGGTGGGGGATGATGGCACGACACAGTATGCTCTGCTCACTGCAGGGGGCTGCTTTGGTGAGATCAGCATCCTCAACATCAAAGGCAGCAAGATGGGCAACAGGCGCACGGCCAACATCATCAGCTTGGGCTACTCTGATCTCTTCTGCCTGTCTAAGGAAGATCTCATGGAAGCAGTCACAGAGTACCCTGATGCCAAAAGGATCTTGGAGGAGCGTGGCAGGGAGATCCTAATGAAGGAAGGGCTGCTGGATGAGTCAGCTGCAGAGGAAAGCACAGAAGGGAAGAGCGTGGAGGAGAGGCTGGACAGGGTGGCCTCAAACCTGGACACGCTGCACACCCGCTTTGGCCGGCTCCTGACCGAGTACAACGATGCCCAGATGAAGCTCAAGCAGCGCATCACTGCTCTGGAGTCCAGGATGAGGCAGGAGGAACTGGAGGATTTCTTCTCTGACAGCTCAGACAGTCTGTTTGAGGATGAGGAGAAAGCTTCACCTGGTGGTGGGATGCAGTGAGGGGGAACAGAATCAGCTGGATGATGTCTGACCTGGTGCTGAGGCAGTGTTTGCTGTTTCACAAGGCAGACCCTGTGGCTGCCTTGCCAGCGCCTTTTCTCGGGTCCTTAGCACTGCTGCTGTGGCACTGCCTTGATGTCAGCCCCTGAGGTGGCTCCAAATCAGGGGATTGTCCCAGCTCCGCCTCTGTCCTGTCACTTTTTTCATTGCCTTTTGGGTTCAGCCTTTATAACTCACTCCAGGTCATCAGTCCTCAGTGAGTGTCTGCAAACACTGCCTAGAAACTTTACCCACAAGGTTCCCAAACTCAGCTGAGACGGGCCAAACTGTGCCTCTGACATCTGCAGACAGAGAGGCTCATCTGGGTCACTGTCACTGCCCTGGTCATGGAGCTGGCAGGGCCTGCAGCTGCTGCCTCTCTCTTCTGTTGTTTGGTGCTGCCAGGGGGCACTGGTGCAGGTGGTTTGGTGCCCTGAGTACTGCACCTGCCTGCAGACAGCGTTCCCAAGCCTCCTGCTGTGGAAGCAGTGTGGGTCCCACTGGGGCTGTGGGTGCCTTGCATGACGAGTGCAATGCAGAGGAGCAGTGCTGGCAG
This sequence comes from Molothrus aeneus, assembly GCF_037042795.1. Lineage (NCBI taxonomy): Eukaryota > Metazoa > Chordata > Aves > Passeriformes > Icteridae > Molothrus > Molothrus aeneus. The sequence goes on along the minus strand of NC_089659.1, from coordinate 3,853,931 downwards.
TGCTAGAGTCACACAGAGAGCAGGGCTCAGACTGAGAGTGTCTCTCTTCTCTGTCTAATGACAGCCAGGACAGGTCTGACTGAAAGGACATGTTTTTAAGGAACAAAGCCATGGTGGGAGCCAACTGTGCCCATATTTGCTTGGCTGTGGGTAGCTCAGAGAGAGCACAGAACACATTTATTTTCTTAGGCAGGGGGTTTTCTTGTACTCAGTAGGAGTTTTGGGGCTTTGCAGGCTGCAGAGGCCCCTGCCTTCTGGAGGAGAGATGAGTGGCAGAGCCACAGGGACATGTGTGAGGGTGGAAATGTGGCACCACTGTGAGAGCCAGCAAAGCTCTGCCAGGCTGTGCTGCAGCCATGGGTGCTCCATGGTGTGAGCAGATTGATGGAGAGGGAGATGGTGCAAGAACAGCCCCAAACCCCTGCAAGCAGCAGCAGCACCAGTGCAAGCAGCAGTGTCACCCCTGCCTCAGGGCATGGGGCAGTGCTGGGACTGGAGGATGACACCTCATTTCTTGGTTATGGACCTGTGAGCGCACTGCACCCATGGAGTGGGCTTGGGCTGGTTTCCAAGCAGGGAAATGTTTGGTGCAGAAGGGAATTCATGTTCTGGGTCAAATTGAGCCAAGAGTTTGGTTAAAATGATGGGACGACACACAGGGAAATATCAACCCAGAAGGGTTCATAGTGGAAAACTGAGGGTGTTTCCTTTGTTCTTTCTTTCCCTCCAATATAAAGCTGCCTCTCTGAATTTCATATTAATGTTTTCCATTAAAAAAAAAAAAAAACCAGCTTTCCTTTTTGGGATTGTGGCATTAGGAATGGTTACATTACCAAAATTAGAAGTTGGGGTAAGAATAAATGTTTTTCATCATCTCTGAATTAAACGGTAGCATTTGTAGCATTTCTGGGTTTGTTGTTGGTTTTTTTTTTCCTTTTATGATCAAGATGCTCTTGGCTGAAATCGGCGTAGTTGCAGTTCCTACTCCTTATAATGCCACGAGCCACGGCTCCCAAATTCCCCTTTCCTGGGAGGATCGGTCATGGATTTGCAGCTGGAACTTTGCAGCGCCCGCCCTTTACCCCGCACCGCCCGTTCTCCCTCCCTCTCCACCTGTTCCCTCCCGCACCGCCCGTTCTCTCCGGCACCGCCCGTTCCCCGTTTCCCGTTCCCCGTTTCCCGTTCCCCGTTCTTCCCCGCTCTCCGTTTCCCGTTTCCCGTTCCCCGCTCTCCGTTCCCCGTTCCCCAGCCGGCGCTGCGGTGCCGCGGGCGGGCGGCAGAGGGCGCTGTGGGCCGCGGAACCGCCGCGCCCGCGCGGGAACCTCCGGGCCCCGACCGTGCGGGATGGGGACACGGAGTGAGACAGAGGGGACACTGAGCGCGACATCGCCGGGCGGGATAGGGGGGATCCTCAGTGCAACAGAGGGGACCCTGAGTGAGACAGCCTCGTGCGGGAGCGGGGGGACCCTCAGTACGACATCCTCAGGGAGGGATAGGGGGGACCCTCAGTGCTACATCCCCGTGCAGGAGCGACCCTCAATGCGACATCCCCGTGCGGGAGAGGGGACCCTTAGTGCCGCAGAGGGGACTCTCCGTGCGACATCCCCGTGCGAGAGAGGGGACCCTCAGTGCGACATCCTCAGGGTGGGATGGGGGGACGCTCAGTGCGACACAGGGAACCTTCAGTGCGACACAAGGGACCCTCATCAGTGCGACATCCCCGTGCAGGATGGGGCATCCTCAGTGCGACATCCCCGGGCGGGAGGGGGGACTCTGTGCGGGACTCTCCTTGCGGGCAGCAGGACCATCCAGGCGGGACCGTCCTTGCGGGCGGGACGCTCCATGCGGGCGAGGGGACGCCCTGTGCGGGACCCTGCCTGCGGGACCCTCGGTGCGGGCTCGCAGAGAGCCAGGGGGCGGAGAGCGAAGCCTTTGGCAATGCCACTACGGCTGTTTCTCGATGTCCCCTCCACTGCCCTGCGCCAGTGGCTCTGTCCCGTCCATGCCCCTGCCCCTGGGCTCTGTCCCGTCCATGCCCCTGCCCCTGGGCTCTGCCCCATCTTTACCCCTGCCCGGGTAGGAGCAGGGGCACGGATGGAGCAGAGCAGCTCCTGCCGCGGCTCGGGAGCTGCTGGAGGCTGAGGGAGCTCTGCTTTACCCCCGGGGATGGGCAGAAAAACCAATCAAGGCCCCTCCCTCCCCCAGTTTTAATCCGAGATAATAATGCACTCGGGAAATTTTAAGCCTTCAGACAAATGACCCCAGGGGATGGCTTTGTGAATTCAGAGCAGATCCCGCTTGTTTCCTCAGGGCGGCAAGCCAGGAAATCATGGATTGATGAACCGCTTGACGGGCCTGCTAATGAAATTAGCAGCAGCTCCATGGTTTTTTTCAGTGAGCAGGACAGGCAGATGTTGGAGGGAAGCACACAGTGGCACAGCTGCACTTGCAGGCTGCCTCAATTCCCAGCAGAGCAGACATGGGGCTCAGCTTTGAGATCCAGCTTTGGCTGCTGCCCATTTTACAGGTGGTTTCCCTAAGGCTCTCCTGGAGATGGGGAGCAGAGAGCTGGCAAAGGCATCCAGGAGGAAAAGCCCACTGGAAGGGTCTGCTCAGCTCCCTGCAGAGACACAGAGCTCTGAGCTGCCTTGTCCATATATTATTAATAATTTCCTCCTTTTGGCTCTCTCCAAAGACAGCTTCTGTTGTAGGGGTGTTTCTCAGCTGTGTGTTGTGGATGGGAGACATCAAATATGGAGCAAATATATTGGCTTTGGGAGAGGTCATGCCAGGGGAAAACATGTACTTCACCAGGCAGACACCCATCCACCCCCTGACATCTGCAGCAGATGTTTCCTATCAAAGGATGCATCTTCAGGCTGGCCTGCCTGCACCAGAGCTGCAGGAAAAGGCCTGGGATGCTCAGGTGAATCACCCATAACTGCATTGTGCCACACTGGGGTGAGCATCACTTCCAGGAATTAAATGGATGTCACTGGATGATACCAGAAAAAGCTCTCGCTGCCCTCTGGGCGTGCAGGTGCCCATTTCACAGCTGGGGAAAAGGAGGGAGCCTGCCAGGACACCACAGTGATAACTGCTGCCTCCCAGCTGCCTGCTTGTTGTTCTTCTTAAGGTGTTCATGAGGAGGCCCCTTGGTGACAGTGAGCAAACCCCACAATAGCCTCTGCTTAGGCTGTGGGCAGCAGGGCTGCAGCACCGGAGGCCATCTGGCTTTGCCCCTTCTCCAGAGCTCCGTGAGGTCAGCAAGCTGCAAACCAGGCTGGAGCAGTGGATTTGGGGATTGCAGAGAGGGTCTGGCCTGAAGCCTGAAGCACAGCAGGCCCAGCCTGGTGAGAAGATCTGTGTGCCAGGGGGATGGTGTGAAGCTCAGGGGTAAGCTCCCATCTTGCTCTGTCATCCTGACCATGCTGTGGCTTTCCTATGGGCTGGTTGGACCCAAATCTCTTGAAAATCAGGAAAGTTTGGAGGCAACTCAGCATGGGCTTCTTTTAGAGCTTCCTAGACAGCTCTTCTTCCTGCAGCTCCTGCCTCCTCTGCACCCAGGGGAGCCAGGACTGCTGCTGGTGCTGGAGCTGCTCTCCCAGGAGCGAGGCTCTGAATGCAGAGGCTGCTGCAAGTGAGATTCCACCCCTTCCCAAGGGGCTGGCACATGGAGGTGGTCACCAGCCCCCCGTGCAGCTGGTTCCTGCAAGGGAAATATCCTGCTCAGGCTCCTCTGGGCTCAGGAGCTCTGAGATCAAAGCACTGCCTGCTTCTCCTGCAGGGAGAGGGAGGCTCCAAAGGAAAGGCTCTGCCCTCAGCTTGTTCTCGAGGTCCTTGGGTGGTGCTGGATGTGCCATGTGCTGGGGCTGCTCTTGGGAAATGAATGCCTGGAGAAGCAGGAGCCCCTGCAGAGCCCTGGGGGGGCTGCAATCTGGCTTTCTTTGAGCACTAAAGGACCTTTCTGAGGTGTGATGTCCTCTGGAGGGCAAGGCTGGTGCTGAGTGCCCAGCACGTCCCAGTTTTGTCCTGTGCAGTTAAACCCTCTATCAGCCCCTGTTCATGCGGGGTCCCAGTGAGGTGTGGGCACTGCCACCACCCCCATGAGCATATCTGCCAGCCATGAGCAGCAGGAGCAGAGTGGATGGAGCTGCACCCCTCCTGTGGGAGGCAGGAGGCTGCAGCCTGCACACCAAGCAGGTCCAGCTCTGTGAGCTCCCTGCTGGCTCACTCCCCTCCTTCTCTCCTGCTCTGAATACCAGGATGCTGCCTCCTTCTTGGGTAAACAAGCTGAAGTACCTGTTCCTTCCTGAATCCAAGCATGTGTTGCCATGACAGCAGCTCAGGGTGATGGGTGAGCAGGAGGTGAAGCCATCTCAACCACCTCCCTTGGAGGGATGGCATGGAAGATCCTGGGGTGCCTTCCCAAGAGCCCATCTCCCCCTGACCCACCAGTCTGGGGCTCCTGAGGGTGAAGGTTTCCTTGTCCCATCATGGAGCTCTCCCTGGTGCTCTCCTCAGCCCAGCCCTGCCTGGTCCTAAATGTTGCCTTTTGGTCTTGGCCACATGTCACATTTCATCTTCTGGGCTGGAGAGTGGAGGGGAAACACAGGAGAGGATTTAGGTTTATCCTTCTGGGAGCCAGATAAAGCCTGTCACAGAGAGTGAATCCCTCTCCTGCTTGCCTGGGTGGGTTCCTCAGCAGGATCTTTGATCTCCTGCAGTGCTGTGATGCCCAGGTGTGGGGTGGGATGGGGGCAGGCAGCTGTGCAGTGGCCACTGGCCCTCTCTGTGTCTGGCTGTCACTGTAGGACACAAAACAACACAAGTGCACACACTGCTGCTCTCAAGGTGAAGAAAAGGGAAGTTTATTTTCTGACTCCAGCATTTATAGATTTCCAAAAGTGACAGTGGATTGGAGGGTGACAGTGCCACCTCTCCAATGACACTGGACAACCAACAGTCCATCACATTTCTCCTCCTCCATAAAAGAAAGCAAAACAATGAGTTATTTACAGAAAGTGTGTGAGGAAGTTTGTTACAAGAATGTAAACATCAGAAGGCTTAGAAAATCTTAAAAAATCAGGGTGACAGCTGTGCTCTGGGAAGAGCTGCCTGGGTGCTTGGCAAGGCAGGAGGGTGTGCCATGGCCTGGTAGAGCAGGCTGCTGGCTGGGGAATGCAGGAGAGGAAGCAGAGCAGGAGCCTGACCTGTGCCTGCTGTCCCCAGAGCTCAGAGGGAGCACTGAAAGCACCACAGGCAGGGAATGGAGACCCCCCCAGGGTCCCTGCCCACAATCTGGGTGCAAACCTCACCGAGGAGGCTGCCAGGGCAGTTTTGAAAATGAGAAGGTACTTTGTCATTTCTCTGAGAAGCTTTTGGAGCATATTCAGAGCAGGAGTCCTTTCCTGCAGGTTCCTCTTTGCTTCTAAGTCTTGGGATGGGGATGATGCACTTGGGGACTCTGCTCCCCTCACACTCCAGGCCATGTGTCTTGGTTTGGAAAGACAGGAGTCTGCTAAGGAAGGCAGGAGCCTCCCCTGAAATGGAGAATGTAAACCCTCCCCCCTCTCTGAATTGCTGTAAATTTTAAATTAAGAGGCTCTCAAGCAAAAATATGGGAGCAGGAATAACAGTTCTTTATTAGGGAAGGAAAAAACCAAAAGGATAAAATAAACAATGCAGCACACTAGAACAACACTGACAGAGTCAGAACCCAGCCTGACACCCTGTGGGTCAGGGTGCTGGCAGCAGTGCCATTGGAATTGTGGCTCAGCCCTCCTGCAGTGCCAGGGGTGGCTCTGCTGGAGCAGGGATCCTGTAGAGAAGGATGGATTCTGCCTCTGAAGATCCAGGGGAAGGAGAGGCAGCTGCTGTTCCTCTGGGGAATCCAGTGCAGAAGCTGTGCTGGTGTTCCAGAATCTCCAGATTATATCCAGGTAGGAATGCTTGGCTCCTCCCCCTGGGCTCACATCTCCCAATGGGATGCTGTGGCTCTTATCAGCCATGCAGGGACATTCAATGGCTGTTATCAGCAGGTGTCCCCTCCTGAGGGAGGAGTGATTGTGGTCACTCAAAGAGAGATAAGGCAAACTGCCCACTTGACAAAGATAATCTGCCATAGAGATGGCTATAGAACACAACTTGCATTGCAATCTTCCACACCATGGTGGCATCTGCTTGCTGTGTGAGGTCAGAGGGACAGGGAGCAAGCTTTCAGGCAGAGTTTCTGGCTCTTTGATGATCCCATGAGCAGAGCTGTTGGTAGCTGTCCCACACAGAGGGATGGGGAGACAATGGGATGGGTGATGCAGAGCAAGAAGAGAGTGACAGTTTCTTGCCTCAAGAGTGGCTGTGGATGCTCCTGAGCCTGTTCCCAGCTCTGTCTCTGGCACAGCACTCTCTGGATGCTCCTCACTTGGCTCATCTCTTGAGATGCAAAGTTTTTACTCTTTGGGAAGTGAGGATTCAGCTGCCACCTTCCCCTCCAGACAGACCCAGGCTGGCCAGGCTTAGGCAACTCCAGCTCCTGTCTTGTCATCAGCAGCTTCCTCTTCACAGAACTGTAGAATGGCCTGGTTGACCTTAAAGATTATCTGGTTCCAACCCAGCAGGGACACCTTCCCTTAGACCAGGTTGCTCAGAGCTCCATCCAGCCTGGACTTGAGCACTTCCAGGGATGGGGCAGCCACAATTTCACTGGTGCCAGTTCCTCACCACCCTCACAGAAAAAGTTTCTTGCTAATAGCTAATCTAAACCTGCTCTCAGTTTGAATCCATTCCCACCAGCTCTCTGCTAAGAGACACCTGGGCACAGCAGACACCTGAGACCCTGGTGCTGGCCCCATCTTCCCACTCCCATTCCCATGTGAGTGACAGACACTGGTTTTAAAAACCACCTTGTGCAATGGTGAGCAGAGCAGAGCAGGTGGGCTGGAAGTTGTCTGGATTTTCTGGCCTCAGGCACGCTGTGAGTCCTGCCTGTATCTGAGCCACAGAGACAAACATCTCCTGTGTGCTCTCTCCTGATGTGAAGGGCTCTGCAGGCAGTGACCTTTGAGAGCCTCGCTGCAGAAACACATCCTGACTGTGTCCCCCCTCCATTTCTGGGTCTGCTGTCAGCCAGCCTTAAAAATACACGGTGCAAGTCAAATGAGGATGCACAGGGAGCTGAGGGAGTGGGAACCTTGGAGATTCCTCTGGGGAAATAGGGGTCTCCTCCAGCCAGGTCTCACAAGCTCTTGGAGATCTGTTTCACACCCAAGATAGCTCAGCTACCTTAGAAGGCATAAAATCAGCAGGATGGCTTCTGTGGTAGTGTTGGAAACAAAAAGTTTTAATAAAAGGCAAAATAACAAAACTCTTTACAGAGAAAAACCGAGCCAGGTGCAAAAGGTCTTTGCTCCTGGTAAAACACCTCATGGCAATCAGTTCCTTTGTTCTCTTCTTTTTCTAGTGAATTGCTGAGGTGGGACTTTTTTGGCTCCTGTCCAATTGGCTATCCTTAAGTTTGAGGTGAAGTCCCCCAGGTGCTATGAGGTGTCTTTTCACCTAATTGAGGAGATAAACCTCTGGGCTCTTTTCCTTTTTGAGGAGACAAAGGATAATTTTGTCACTCCATCAACAGGGGATACAGTCCTACACTCTGGTAAGGAAAAGGCTCAGTGTCTCAGGGATGGAGCCCTGTAGGAGAGGGTTGTTAGAGCAGAGTTTTCCCATGTAGGAAATCCCAGGGAGCAAGGATAGACCTGACTGCAGCCCTGCTGTGCCCTGTTCTGTTCCAGGCTCCTCATCCCTCCTTCCCTGCCCCACCCTGGCTTGGTCCGGGTGCTTTGAATGCCACATGGATCGATACTTTTAATTAGCTGCCATTCCTCATTTCTGCTTTATTGCTTGGGCAAGCAAATTAAAAGGGAGCACGCTGTGGTGAGCTGTTCCCTTGGGTGGGCTGTGAGCACGGGCTGCTTCTTACCCTGGGAGCCCTGAGATGCTGCCAGTCACTGGGACAGGGCACCAGAGGAGTGGCAAGGGAGGGCATGCAGGGGAGATGGAGAAATGCCTGGTTTATATGGGATATAGAGAAATGCCTGGCTTATTTGGGAGAATGGAGAGATGCCTGGTTTATCTGGGAGATGGAGAAATGCCTGGATTATTTGGGAGATGGAGAAATGCCTGGATTATTTGGGAGATGGAGAAATGCCTGGCTTATTTGGGAAATGGGAAAATGCCTGGTTTATTTGGGAAATGGGGAAAATGCTTGGCTTATTTGGGAGATGGAGAAATGCCTGGATTATTTGGGAGATGGAGAAATGCCTGGATTATCTGGGAAATGGAGAAATGCCTGGCTTATTTGGGAGAATGGGGAAAATGCCTGGTTTATTTGGGAAATGGGGAAATGCCTGGTTTATTTGGGAAATGGGGAAAATGCTTGGCTTATTTGGGAGATGGAGAAATATCTGCATTATCTGGGAGACAGAGACATGCCTGGCTTATCTGGGTTGCTGGGGGAAGCTGGATGAAGTCTCCCCTTGAGATGAGGGACCTGGGGCTCAGCAGCTCTGTGCTGGTTGGCCAATCTCCTGTGTGTCTCCATGCTGGGAAACCCTCTGGACTGAGAAGGTGAAGCTGTCATGGGCACTCAGAGGGGCTTTGCCAGGGCTGGGCAGCCCCACACTGGGGCAGAATTTGGGGCTGTCAGGCTCGTGCCCATTTTCAGGATGGTGCCTGGCACATCTGTCCCCAGGAGCAGCCTGGGGAAGGCTGCAGGGGGTGAAGCAGACAGGGATGGACCCTGCATCAGGTGGGTGTGGGGCTGAGCTTTTCCTTGCAGCCAGAGACCCTGAGCTCATCCCCCTGAGGCAGGGCAGCACAGAGATGTGTTAGCCCAAACACACTGTCTTATGCCAAGCCCAAAATTCATTGTTAGTCTAATTAAAAGTTTTAACAATATAACCAAGAATGCAATAAACAGTTGTTGTTATTATAATTCCAGTTAAAATGCTACTAACACTGACAGCCCATTGATTGTGCAATCAATGCCTAACAAATGCCAGCAGCAGTGCTGCAGTCAGAGCCAGGATTTCCCCTGTGCCCCTGGCACTGGGCTCCCCCAGGTGCCCTGGGGTGCAGAAGAGACCAGAAGCCATCCCCCTCCTCAGCTCTTTGCCAGGAGCACTGTGTCACTCACCATGGGGGCTTCCTCTTCCTCCTGGAATCCACTTGGGACAGGTTTGATGTATTTTTCAACAGGATTTGTGCTCATCTCACTCTTCACTGATCTGCAGGTTCAGATGCCACAGGACTGAACCTGTTCCCTCCACATCCAGGGGACAGTTCCTGCCCCATGCTCCTGTTACCCTGAATTCTGCTCAGCTCAGAAGTGTGCACGGCCATCCCTGAGATGTGGGGGTCCCACGCCATCTCTGCCCACATCTTCAAGACTCAGCTCACAATGCTGCCTCTGCAGCTTTTTCTAGGGCTTAGGGGGTTCCCCCTACCCCAGCTTTTAAATAATTTATTTATATCATGATTTTGAGCTGCATGTGCTGAACTCCACTGTGGGACCATTGTCCCTCCCACCAGGTCCAAGTCGCTGTCCTGAGGTACCCAGAGCCACCTTCCCACCCTCAGTGAAATAAATCTGGGCTGCCTGAGCCCTGGCATGGCTCACACCTGCCTCCAGCATTGTCACTGGCATATTTTCTGAAAAATCCCTTTGCCAGGATTTCTTCTCCTGGGAAGCTGAGACACCTCAGAGAGAAATGAAAACAATAATTATCGGATTGCTTCTCCTGTGTTTTGCTGCTTTGGAATGTGGTCTGGAGGTTGTTTACCAACTGGTCATTGTTTGATTGGTTTCATGTGAATTGTTTTTACTGAATGACCAATCACAGGCAGCTGTGTCGAGTCTCTGGAGAGAGACAAGCTTTTCATTATCATTCTTGTTAAGCCTTCTGTATGTATCCTTTCTGTATTCTAGAGTATAGTTTTTGTATTCTATAGTATAGTTTTAGTATAGTATTCATAATATAATAAAATATATAATATATAATATATAATATATAATATATAATATATAATATATAATATATAATATATAATACATAATATATAATATATAATCTAATTATAATGTAATGTAATCTATATGTTATGTTATGTTTATGTTATGTTAATCAGCCTTCTAAGAACATGGAGTCAGATTCACTCAGCTCTCACCTCGTCCTGGGGACCCCTGCAAATACCACACAGCACCTCACCAAAAGGGAGTGGAAATGATGATTACATTTAATGCTGTGTGCTGACACAGCTCTTCTTGGAGCAGGTGCTGCCATGTGTGTGGTTTTTGGCCATCCAGCTGCAGCCCCTGCTGGGGTGCTGCCCTCCAGAAGGACTGGCAGGAGCAGGACAGGTCTCTTGTGGAGTTCCTTCACCATTCTCAGGGCAGGAGGAGGAGCCCACACCCTGTGGCAGGGGCTCTGCCAGCTCTGCAGGTGACACAGAGACAGGTCCTGCTCCAGACAAGGCTTTGCCATCTCCTGATGCTTTCCCAACCTGCTCACCTGGGACACAGAGAGTCTGACTCCTCTTCAAGCTGCTGGGATCCCTGTGCATCTCACCTTTACCTGGATGCTCCCAAATTTGGGGCTGTTCTGTGCCCTCTTACCCAATGTCTTCTTTGAGCTCTGCTGCTGTGGCAGCCTGCATTTCCCTGGCAGTAATGTGCATTTCAAGAGTTCTCCTGTGCCAGCTCCTGCCTCCCTGCCTTCTGATAGTGTGCTAGCCTTGGAGGGAAAGCTCCATTAGGGGAATTAAAAATGTTGAATGTAAAACCTTGAATGTAGCTGGGAGGCAAACTGTGGTCTGACAGATCCTCTGGCTTGTCAGAGCCTCTGACTGATGGGTGCCAGTGGGCTGCTGTCTGTGAGAATGACCTTTAGGGAAAGACAAATTGAGACAAAATGGCTCATGAAAAGAACAACCAAACCAGCAGTTTATGGAAATCTTTCTACTGCAAAGCAGTGGCAAAGGTTGCTTGTAAGCTGGCCTTGGCTTGATTGCTTTCTGTCAGACACAGAGAGCTGGTGCTCAGCCTGACAGACCTGTTTGCATGGAGGCTGTTCCTGTTCCCTTCTCCAGCCTCAGGCTTGGACAGGAGCACGGTGGGGCTCTGCTGCTGGCAGCCCTCAGGCTGAGGTGCTCCCCCTGCTCACCAGCACAGGTGGGGCTGTCTCCTGAGCACAGAAAATTTCTCAGCTGCCAGCTCCAAACTCAGCTCTGACCTGGACTGGGGAGTGCCCCAGGGGCTGGTGGAGCTCTGTGCACTGACCCACTGGACTCACCCTCTGGCTCCAGCACAGGATGCTCTGCACTGCCTCCTGCCATGGCAGCCCATGACTGTGCTGTGCAGCAAATGAGTTGTATTGATGCTGCTAATGTTCTCTGTAAATTCAGAGAAATTACCAGATGAATTAAGGCTGAGTCCCCTTCCCTTCCCTTCCCTTCCCTTCCCTTCCCTTCCCTTCCCTTCCCTTCCCTTCCCTTCCCTTCCCTTCCCTTCCCTTCCCTTCCCTTCCCTTCCCTTCCCTTCCCTTCCCTTCCCTTCCCCTCAGGACTATCCCCATGTCTCCTGGTGGTCACAAAACAGCTGTCTGTGTTGGAATCCAAAGTGCAAGGAACTCTCAGAACTTTGGGGCTGTGTGGGAATCTGAAATGCAAGGAACTCTCAGAACTTTTAAGCCAAACCTTGGACTTAAACACAGGATTTGATCTGAAGCCTTGGAAAAGTCTTCCAAACTTAGGTGCTAGAAGTGAGAGTGTGGATTTACAGTTCCAAACAGAGACATGTTAAGATAAGTAAAGGAAAGTTTAGAGTTTTAGAGTTTAAGATATAGAAAAAATAAAAGTGACAGAGGAGTTCAGAATGCAGTTCTGTAGGTTTGTGTGTCAGAACATGATTGGCTAAGAAAGCTTACACTTGTAGCATGGCTCCATAAAACAAAATATTTAAGGATTAGGTTAAAAACATAAATATCCTTGTTAGCAGTGCTTTATTAGTCAATAACTCCTTAAAAGGTCTTGTAACTGAGGGTCTTGTGGCCTTCTGAACCATGCTGTAACAATGTGAGCCAAACTCACTCCTGCCAAGGAAAGGAGCTTCCCTTGAAATGGAAAATGAAAACCCCCTCCCTCCAAATTATTATAATTTTGAAATTAAGGGTCTCTCAGGCAAAGATATGGGAATAGGAATAACAGTTCTTTACTAGGAAAAATTAAAAAAAATACAAATGCAATAGTACAAACAACAACAACAACAAAAACCTTCCTGGCTATGTAGAGGATAAGAAAATAAATCACATCATCAAAAAACCTCAGAGGTCCTGTCTCTAACTCATTCAAAACTCCTTCAAAAACCCCCATATGTCTGGGAAAGTGAGACTCCTGGGGCTGTGGATCCTTCCATGGCAGCACTGGAGGCGCCAAGAGGCTTGGAATGGGAAATGCAATAATGAGCTGTGTGCTGGCTGGGGAGGGAGCAGAGCCTGCAGAGTCAGGCAGGATCTTCTGGTGGTGCTCACAGGGGTCCCAGGATGAGGGAAGAGATGAGAATCTTGACTCCATGCTTCAGAAGGCTGATTTATTATTTTATGATATATATTATATTAAAACTACACTAGAGAAAGAGAAAGGATTTCATCAGAAGGCTAGAAAGGAAAGGAATGAAATGATAATAAAATCTTGTGACTGACCAGAGTTCCAACACAGCTGGACCTGTCATTGGTCATCAAGTAGAAACAATTTCACATGCTGGGTAAACAATTCTCCAATTCCAAAGCAGCAAAACATGGAGAAGCTGAAGCTTCCCAGCTTCTCAGGAGAAAAGATCCTGGCCAAAGGATTTTTCAGAAAATGTGTCTGTGACAGGACCTGGCTCCTCTCCCCTGTGCTGCTGCTGGTGGTGGGACAGGGAGACACTGGGAGAGGGGTCTGGAGGGTGCCCAGGGCTGTGCAGGCTGCTGGAGCATCCCTGCAGGACAGGGACTGGGCCCAGGCACCGTCACCCCCCTGCCTCAGTTCCTCGGGGCTGGGAGCCAGTCAGAGAGCACCAAGCAGGGCTGGGGTGCCACTGTCACATTCTCTGAAAAATCCCTTTGCCAGGATTTCTTCTCCTGGGAAGCTGAGAAACCTCAGAGAGAAATGAAAACAATAATTATCTGATTGCTGCTCCTGTGTTTGCTGCTTTGGAATGTGGTCTGGAGGTCCTTTTCCCAACAGGTGAATGTTTGATTGGTTTCATGTGAATTGTTTTTACTGAATGACCAATCACCATCAGCTGTGCCAGACTCTGAGGAGTCAGTCAGGAGTTTTTATTATTCATTCTTGTTAAGCCTTGTCTGCATCCTTTCTCTTTCTTTAGTATAGTTTTAGTATAGTGTTCTTAATAATATAATGTAATAAAATATAATGTAATAAATAATAATGTAATAAATAATAATGTAATAAATAATAATGTAATAAATATAATATAATATAATATAATATAATATAATATAATATAATATAATATAATATAATATAATATAATATAATATAATATATCAGCCTTCTGAGAACATGTAGTCAGTTCCTCATCTCTCACCTCGTCCTGGGGACCTCACAAACTCAACACTGAGGGGATACTCCTGCTTGGGAAGTACAAGTATGCACCTTCAAATGCCACCAGCTTGCCAAGAGCATGGGAGCAATCTGAACTCCTGGTTGTGAAGCTCTGGACTGCAGTTTTACCCAGAGCATCCCATCCCTTTTTCCTTCTCTTCCCCAGAACCCAACAGGACTTCTTAAATAAGGATGTGCCCTTGCAGCCTCCCTGTTATTGTCCTTTTCCTGTAAAAAACAATTTCCATTTGAATTGCTGGGACTACAATGTGGAAAGAGGTTTTACTGGGGGCATGAATCTTCTTCAGTGTCTGTCTGCCATGGATGGCTGTTCCCTCATCTCTCTCTTTTGTGGCTTTTTCAGGAGGACAGAAGCTGGTTTTTGCATCAGTGTCTTTCCATGTTGCTTGCCCAAACGGGGGCAATGTGGTGGTTCAGGCAGAGAAATGGAGGGAGCAGCTTTTCTGCCCCTCAGCTGCTTTGGGCCCTGAGGTTCAGCCCTGAGATTTGTACAGCACAAAGCTTTTGGGACTCAGGATCACCTGCAGTGCTGTGCCCTGGTGGATAACATCCCACAGGGCAGTCCTCAGTGCAAACAAACCCCTGAGCTCTGATGGACATGTGTAAGAGCCTGAACGAGGGATGTGGGGCTCCAGGGGCTCTCCAAAATGCAGTTTATTGTATCTGAGATGTTACAGCATCCAGGGTTGTGGGTGACAGAGCTGTGCCCACAGCTGCCAGCTCCAGCTGCAGGCAGGCCTGGACACCCTTTGGTTTAGGTTACAATGCATTTTATACTTTTCTTTGCTGAGCATCTTAATACAGAGAACCAATCTATACCTTAACTATTATCTACAGCCTATCATAACTACTATAATTACCATATTCATGTTACTGTTCTCCAATCACTCAAAGTCAGTACATTACAGTTTAAGCTAGAAGTTGTTTTTCAGTTTTCTTGCAGTGGAAAATTCTGAGACCTTTTTCTACCTGCAGCTTTGCTGCCTTGTTTGCCTGTGCTCTCTTCCTGCTTGGTAAAAACATCTTCTTGTTTGGGGTGGGTTTATCCTTTGCTCTAAGCCATAAAAACCCCTTCTAACTAACACACCCTTTGCTCCTTGGTTATCCAGTGAGACTGGCTCAGCAATTCTTTTCTTCTATATCAAAACTTGCTTCCATCTCTATTCCTTCATCAGACTCTACATTCAAAAATCTTTCTGCCAGTCATACATATCTGTGAGACTTTCTTGTCAAACTTTCATCCTTCTCCACAGTAATGATTGCCCTGTTCCCACTGAGAGGGGGGTCAGGTTTGGCAATTCCATTATTTTCATGGCCACATTTTCATGGAGCTGCCTGTTCCTCCTCAGCCCTTCTCACTGCTCCACGTTGTGCTCTTGGTGACTTCAGGATTTGGGGATTCCCTGACATTTTCTGAGGCCTCAGTCTCATTCAGACTGAGGCACTGGGCTCCCAGCTGGTTTTCACACCCTCTGTGTGTGTCCCTGCTTGCAGAGCAGGGTGTTTTTCAGTTACAAACCATCCTTAGGGAAGCTGGGTTTCTTCTGTGAGGGTCTCAGCCCTGCCAAGCCCTGGGGAGGGGTCTCTGCACAGTCTGGACATCCCTCAGCTCAAACCCTCTGAAAGGAGGCTGTCTGCTGAGCAGGGAGGGACTTCATTTCCCTGCTCTGAGACATAAAACCCTTCTCCTTCACCTTGTCCTGCCTGCCACAGCGTGGCACACATTAGGGATAATGAGTTAACCAGCCAGGCTAAGTGACAGGGCTTTGTTCTTGGCCTCTCTTTTCCCCAGTTCACCTTTCCAGACATGAAAGGTGAAAACAAAACCAGAGCAGCTCTGAGGGCACACCTTCATCCTCCCCCTTTTCTCAGCCTTTTTCTGCCCTCCATTCCCCTGCCTTTCCCTGCTCCTTGCTCTGCTGTGATCCAGCACTGAGGCTGCTGACACTGATGCCCTTATCTCCAAGGCTATGGCTGGTGTTTGGGATTCAGAGGCAGCTTTAGGACAGAGTTCTGACTAATCTCCTCAGATAAGGAGTGTCACAGCAGGAGTTGCAGGCCAGAAGGTCTGACACCACAGCTCTGGTGCTTGGTTTATATTTAACTCCCTCCCAGGAGAGGTCGAGGGGGTGTTCCAGCCCTGCCAAAGTGGGTTGCTCCTGCACAGTTCTTTACTAGGAAAAATAAAAAAAAAATACAAATGCAATAGTACAAAAACCCCCCAGAAAACAATAAACAAAACCAAACAGCTCTGTCTGCTCATCTCCCAGCTGGGTGGGCACTGCAGGCTGCCCAGCAGGTCCCTGCCTCATGGATCTCCTCACCAGGAAAGGGGAAATGTGGAAAAAAGGGGCTGAAAAGAGCTGCACATTGTAAACCAGGACAGGCGTCCTGCAGTAAATGGAGTGACAGGCAGGAATGAGCACAAAAGAATGAGATGGATAGATAGGAATGAGGGATCAATAAACTGAGCCTAAAGATAGCAGGAGAGATGCACTGAGGGCTGTTGACAGAGAAATGGATGTTGGAGCCAGAAAGATCCTCGAATAAGAGAAACATCAAATGAGAGAAGGGTCATTTTAAGTGCACTTCAGTGCTGGGCCAGGATTAGCCCACACAATAAGTTTTAATACTTCTTTTTTCCTCTCCTAGGTTTAAACCTCCTAAGTGGTGGGATGGGAGCAGCTCCAGTCATGCCAGTGGGTTCAGACCTGTGTGGCAGAGTCAGTTAATTGAATATTTTCAAATAATCCTTTCTCAGGCACCTGGGAAAGGCTGCTTGCAGCAATTTTATGGGGCCAGGCTGCAAAACTGCTGCTCTTACAGTTATATATGTCTGAGCACAGACATATATATATCTTGATCAAATCTGTGTGCTCTGTATCATATATTGGATTTAAATCAATTTAGCTGTACTTGGGACCAGCTTTTCTCTGGACCCTGCCACTGTCATCCAGTTTTGGGAAAAAAGGAAAAAAAGGTGTAAACTTTTTTCTAAACTAAAAGGGAAAAGTGGGAAAGAAAGTGTAAACCAAGCGGGATTGGGGTGCTGAGAGTGTCCTGGAGGATCCAGCCTGACAGAGGGAAGTTAAGGGGAGAGGTTTTTGGTGGGGTAAGGAATATCAGCATCCACGTGTTGATCCCTTGACTTGTTGCACCAGGCCTGGATTTGGTTTGTTTTTTGCCACCCTGCTGAGCAGTGAGTTTGTTACAGAGTGCCTGTGGTGTCCTGTAATGCCTGTGCCTATGGGATCTGCTCCCCAGGCTCCCAGCACAGCTCTCTGCCTAAAAGCCTGCTGAGTTTGAGAAACCTCAGACTCTGGAATTGCTTTGCTTCTTAAGGGCTGGTCTGAGCAATGAGCAAAAGACTTCAGCAGCTTCATAGCAGCTGTTGATTTCCTCTTATTTTATTAATCAGGCAGGCTATTCCCCATCTCCCTCCTTTGCAGGCAATTGATTAAAACCTGTGAAGCCACCAAGGCAGAGGATCCCACCCCTTCTCTGCAGGGCCCTGGGAGCCCAGGCAGGGTGGGCATCTCCCTCTGGGCTCAGTGTCCCTGGAGCCCTGCAGCCCAGCTGACATCTCTGAACAGCAAGGAGTGGTGCAGGGGCTCATCCTCCCCAAACCTGGCCTGAAAACAGAGGGGCCAGGACGAATGCAGAGCCTGAGGGCAGGGATGTGTCTGAGGATGGCCCAGATCCCACCCCAGGAAGGTGTCTCTGCTCACAGGTGAGCTGCAGGGGGGCTGAGCTGGCCTCCCTGGTGCTGCCTCCCTCCCCTGCCACCCCCAGCTCATCCAGCCCTTCCCAAGGGAAGTGTCCATGCCCAGGGCACTTTGCTGGATGCCAGCCTGGCAGGGATCAGAAGCTGGAGCCATCTACTCAGCCCCAATGCATATTTAATGCCCCAGTGGTGAGCAGGGCTGGTGTTTGCTGCCAGGGGAGCTCTGCCACGGCCCTTCACAGTCCTGCATTAATTATGACAGGATAAATAATTCACAGGGCTAATAACAAAGGCTTGTTTTTAATGGTTATGGAAATCCCAGCCTGCTCCTAGAAGCAGGGGTGAGGAAGCAATGTCTGGCTCTGCTTCTGAGCCAGGGGGACAGCAGAGCACGGGGCTGTGCTGGGGCTGCTGTGTGGTGACATTTGGGGGGGGCTGTACCCCTTGCTGGCCTGGGGGATGTAGGGACTCCTGCCAGCACCTGCCACGTGTGTGTGGAAAGCCTGGGGGATGAGAGGATGAAGCACCAGCTCCTCCTGTGAGCCCAGGCAGCTGTTTTCCTGCTGCTCACCTTGAGGAGCAGTTTGGCAATCACCTTCTTCCCCAGTGTCTTGGTTTGAAAAGCCAGGTGTCTGCTAAGGAAGGCAGGAGCCTCCCTTGAAATGGAAAATGCAAACCCCCCTCCTCTGAATTATTATCATTTTGAAATTAAGGGGCTCTCAGGCAAAGAAATGGGAATAGGAATAACAGTTCTTTACTAGGAAAAATAAAAAAATACAAATGCAATAGTACAAAAAACCCCAAAAAACAACAAAAATAAAAAAACAAACAAAAAAAGTCAAACATAAAACCCAAAACCAACCAACCAACCAACCAAAAACACACACAAAAAAACCAAACCAAAAAAACCCCAAACTGCCAGAGTGAGAGCAGTCCCTGTCCCCTGTGTGTCAGGGGGTGGCACAGCCCCATCCCATGGGGGCTCAGCCCTCCTGCAGTGCCAGCTGTGGCTCTGCTGGAGCAGGGATCCTGCACAAGGGGGGAGTTTTCCTCTGCAGCTCCAGGGCTGCTGGAGATGGGCCTGGGCTCCCTCTGGCCATGCAGGGCAGCAGAAGCTGCTCCTCTGGCAATGCACTGGGCAAAGGCTGCTGTGCTGTGCCAAAGCTCAGATTGGATCCAGGTAGGAATGCTTGGCTCCTCCCCTGGGCACAGCCTCTCCCCATGGGATGCTGGAATTGGATCAGCCCTGCAGGGACACTCAGTGGCCATGGACAGCAGAGATCTCCTGCAGGGAGGAGTGGCTGGGGGAGAGATGAAGAAAAAACTGCCCAAGAACAGCAGAGAACTGCCCCAGCTCTGACAGATGGGGACAGAACACACACCCAGGGCTCCCTGAACACCACACGGGGCTGGACATCTCTTCCTCTCCTCCACAGCCCTGCTCCTGCTTCCCCTCCCTTCTCCCACCTGCTGCCTTGTCCAGTCCTGCAGGAAGGGTGAGGACCCTGAGCTCTGCAGGGCCATTGATCCCACAGGAATCCTCCTCTGGGAGAGGCAGCTCCTGCTTGGCCCCTGCCTGCATCTCCTCTGCCTACCCTTCAGGCCATTCATTTCTCCCTTCTCTCTTCCCAAACTTGTTCTTTCACTTCCTCAGGCATAAATATGGATGTTTTCATGTGCCACTATCGTCCTTCAGCTTAAATAGCTTCTCCCCCCTCCCTGATGTTTGGCCTCCAGGTGTATTTATAGAGAAAAAAAATCACATCACTGCCAGTTTGCTTTATCAAGGCTGAGCAAGCTCTGTTCTTCTACAGAGCTTTTATACCATGTGTCCTCCATTCACCAGCTCGCTCAGGTGCCCTTCTCTGCTCCTTTTGAACCCTCCTGAATGTGCACAGCCTTCTGATGAGTGATCCTGGGCAAATAATTTTGCTTTTCTTGCCTTGGCTTCCCTACCTATAGAGAAAAGACAGTGTCCCATCCTGTGGCATGGGGTGGGTTAGGTGCTATAGGAGGTACAGGAGATTTCCCTTCCCCAGCCCAGCTCCTCAATGTGGGCTCATTTCAGTATTCTGTGCCTTTCCATCTCAACAGAAATATAAACAGCAGAGATATGGGACCACCAGCCCCAGACCACTGCAGGCAGCTCAGAATAGCTAAGCAACCCAGCTGAGCATCCAGAGTGGGCTGGGTGGGGATAGCTCACCCCCACATCACCAAACATGGCCTGACAGGAGCCTCAAACCAGGGGGAGAAGTCATGACAAAAGTGTTTTCCAGTGAAAACAACAGCAGCTGGGGGCTTGTGTGGTGCCACCATCTGCTGAGGCTGAAGGGGTTTCCTGAGTGTCTCAGGAGACATTTGGACCCCACAGACATTTTCTCCTCAGGTGTTCTGTCACACTCAGGGTTTATCAAAGCTTTCCCGGGCTCATTGGCTCAGATAATTTTCTGTGACCGTGTTCATAGGGGTCCAAGGAAGAGGGGAAGAGATGAGGATCTGACTCCATGTTTCAGAAAGCTTGATTTATTATTTTATGATATATGTTATATTAAAACTATACTAAAAGAATAAAAGAAAGGATTTCATCAGAAGGCTGGCTAAGAATAGAATAGGAAATAATGATAACAAAGGCTTGTGCTCAGACAGAGAGCCTGAGCCAGCTGACTGTGATTGGCCATTAATTAGAAACAACCACATGAGACCAATCACAGATGCACCTGTTGCATTCCACAGCAGCAGATAACCATTGGTTACATTTTATTCTGAGGCCTCTCAGCTTCCCAGGAAGAGAAATCCTAAGGAAAGGATTTTTCATAAAAGATGTCTGTGACAATTTTCTTCCTTGGCCCTTCCCATGGGTGAGCCCTGGCTGGGCAGTGGAAGAAGCTGCTCCCAACCCCAAGCTCCTGAGCCCTGCAGGTTGTGCACTTCATTCCCCTCCCAGCAGGCTCCAGGCTGTCCCAGGCTGGCTGCTGGGCTGTGCAGCTCCCTCTGCCCCTCCTGGTCCCACAGCAGCTCCCAAACCAGCACCAGGTCACAGATGAGACCTTGAGAGGGCCACAAACCTCTCCTGCAGGGAGCTCTGCTGGCACCTTCCCTCCAGCCTCATTCTTCCCTGTCCAGGACCCACTTTTGGCAGCTTTTAGGTCCTCCCACTCCCCACACATTCCTGCTTTGGCCACCATCTCCCAGGGAGCTCCAGCACTAAGGCCAGAGAGGGGAAACTGCTTTATCCCTTTGCCTTTCTCTTTCAGACAGGTCCCATGTTAGCCTGACAGGACAAACCCAGTGTTTAACCCTTTTTCTCCTGTGTCCATGCTGCTGATCCTCCTTTCTTCCTGTTCCTGCCTTGCAGACCCATCCACTGGGATGGCACAAGGAACAGAGTGCACCTACAAATGGATAAACAAACACCCTGGGCCTGTTCCCACGTGTTGAAGATTGCAAGGCAAGGTGTTTTCAATTGCCATCCCTATGGCAGATTATCTTTGTCAAGTGGGCAGTTTGCCTTATCTCTCTCTCTGAGTGACCACAATCACTCCTCCCTCGGGAGGGGACACCTGCTGATAACAGCCATGGAATGTCCCTGCATGGCTGATAAGAGCTACAGCATCCCATTGGGAGATGTGAGCCCAGGGGGAGGAGCCAAGCATTCCTACCTGGATATAATCTGGAGATTCTGGAACACCAGCACAGCTTCTGCACTGGATTCCCCAGAGGAACAGCAGCTGCCTCTCCTTCCCCTGGATCTTCAGAGGCAGAATCCATCCTTCTCTACAGGATCCCTGCTCCAGCAGAGCCACCCCTGACACTGCAGGAGGGCTGAGCCACAATTCCAATGGCACTGCTGCCAGCACCCTGACCCACAGGGTGTCAGGCTGGGTTCTGACTCTGTCAGTGTTGTTCTAGTGTCCTGCATTGTTTATTTTATCCTTTTGGTTTTTTCCTTCCCTATTAAAGAACTGTTATTCCTGCTCCCGTATTTTTGCCTGAGAGCCCCTTAATTTAAAATTTACAGCAATTCAGAGAGGGGGGAGAGTTTACATTCTCCATTTCAGGGGAGGCTCCTGCCTTCCTTATCAGACTCCTGTCTTTCCAAACCAAGATACCATGCAAGACAAGAGGCATTTCAGGGGAGTCCAGCACAGCCTGGAGCTCTGACTCTGCTGACACAGGAGAGTGCAGCAGATTTCATGTGCAAAGTGGCTGTTTCAAGAGGGGAGTGCAGCACAGCTCAGAAGTGCTTATGTCTGAGGAGCTGCTGTTTACACAGGGGAATAGCGCACTCACCTTGCTGATAGAGCACAAAACAAATGTTTGCCCAGGTAAGTGCAGATCCCAGGCTCAGCTTTGGCTCTGAGGAGCACACACACACACAGGGAGGCACTGTCTGAGTGAGTGCTGCAGGTTCCTTGTCCTGCTCTGGGGGTCTGAGAGCAAACCAGCAGTGGGGAGCTGCTCCCAGTGTGTCCCTGGGCAATCCAGCAGGGGTTGAAATGAAATTAACTTTAAGGTCCCTTCCAACCCCAACCATTCTGTGATTTCAGGCTGCTAACAGGAAGGGAATCAGCTCTTTTCTGTCATGGGAGCAACAAAAGGTACCAAACAGCTCCATGAGAACGGGATGGTCTCATGAGGCATCTCCTTGGTCCTAAATGTGGCAGCCACTGAGATTCTTTGGGAAGCAGCACCTTGCAGGGCCAGAAAGCCCCACTTCACTCTGGCAGAAGCCTCTCTGCTTGGTGGCAATGCCTGGGAGGCTCGTGGGCAGGCAGGTCAGTGTGTGTGGGCTTTTGTTGCAGCACACATTGGGAGCTGTGGGGATCAGCCTCTTGCCAGGCTGCTCTGCTGCTGTGCTTCCTGTGCTGCAGCCCGTGGGCTGCCGAGGAGGAGGCAAACCAAAATATTTATACCATCAAATGTGCACTTTTTTTTCGAGCTGAAGCTTGGGCAGCATCCCAGCCCGTCCATATGGGCTCGTAGACATCGCTTACCTGATTTCCCTCTCTCGTGGGGACACATGAGGAGGCTGCAGAGGGGGAGGCAGGCAGCTCCCGTGGCCTCCCTCTGTGGGTGTGGGGGCTGCAGGGGCTGTCACTGCTCTCCCCATGTCCTCTGTGCCCCCATGTCCCCTGGGAGGTGGCAGTGACCCATGTCCCCAGGCTGGGGAGAGCCCCCATGTCACTATAGGACACAAAATATGTGCACACGCTGCTCTTTCCAAGGTAAAAGAGAATTTTTAATTTCTGACTCCAGCATTTATAGATTTCCAAAAGTGACAGTGGATTGGAGGGTGACAGTGCCACCTCTCCAATGACACTGGACAAACCAACAGTTCATCAAATTTCTCCTCCTCCATAAAAGAAAGCAAACCAATAAGTTATTTACAGAAAGTGTGTGAGGAAGTTTGTTACAAGAATGTGAACATCAGAAGGCTTAGAAAATCTTTAAAAATCAGGGGGACAGCCCCTCTGCTGCTGGCTGAGTTCACATTCCCCAAGGCCTTGCTGAAAGCTCAGCCCACTGGGCATTGCTGCTGGTCTGAGAGCTGTGCCAGGAGCTGAGGGCTGGGCTGAGAGCAGGGCACGTGTGGAGGGCAGGCAGAGCAGTGTGAGTGCCCCAGCACGGGCTCTGAGCAATGGGAGCCACACACAGGAGCAGCTCTGAGAGTTCTGCACACCTGGTGATGCCTCAGGGTTTAACTTTTCCATTTTTCATATTCTGTGCTGCTTTGATGTGTGGGTCTGGGCTTCATATCAGGGGATGGTGAGCTCTGTGCACAGAGCAGGGAGACAAAACAATTCCTGCTCCAGCTGGGGACCAAGGACAAATGATCCAAATTCAGGCCCAAGAGCACAAACACCGTGGGCTGAAGAGAGAAAAGAAGGATGGGGCTGCATGGGCTGGAGCTCTAACTGGAAAATGAACTGCAAGATGCAAATGGAGCAGAACTTATAAAAGTGAGAGACCCCGTGACCAGTTGTGCATTTTTGTGACCATTTTGAGTTGTGCTGCCCAAGGTGGATCTGTTGAAGCCTCTTAATAAATCCTCACTTTATTCTTTAACTCTGTCCAATCTCTGTTCTAGGTCAGCCTTCCCAAGGCACTGCTGGGAAGGAAAGCACCTCCTCAGCACCTGGGCTGCTGCTGTGGGGCTGGCTCCTCTTTCCTGTGCCTGGGACAAGGGGCACTGCAGCAGCTGGGCTGGAAATGTGGTAATAAATACATGTTTATTAATGTGTATTAATGTTTTATTAATGTCATTAATAAAAGCAGTGGGGGGATGGGTGTGTGGCTCTGCTGGTGTGTGCCACTGGGCAGGGCCACCATGAGCCCCTGCTGCACCTGCAGCAAGCTGGCAGCATCCTGACCCTCCCTGGGCACTGGGAGAGATGCTGGCAGCCTCCTGACCCTCCCTGGGCTTTAGGAGAGATGCTGGCAGCCTCCTGACCCTCCCTGGGCTGTGGGAGAGATGCTGGCAGCATCCTGACCCTCCCTGGGCTGTGGGAGAGATGCTGGCAGCCTCCTGACCCTCCCTGGGCACTGGGAGGGATGCTGGCAGCCTCCTGATCCTTCCTGGGGTCAGGGTGGGATTCTGGGCCTCTCTGCAGTGCCTCTGGCATTATTTACTCTCCCTCCCTCCTGTCTGAGGTGTGGCTCAGCCCTGGGAGGAGTCAGTCCCCATCCTGCCAGCACGGGGGCTCATTTTGTGATTACACTGTGGAATGGGGGTGTTAAATCTCCCAGCCTGTCCACTGGAGACGTCCCTTCATCCCCTCCCTGACAAGATTTAGGATGGTCATGGGTAACTGGCTCTCATTATGGCTGTGCCCATAAATCCTCCTGCTCTCCCCTTTCAGTGCTCTGCCCCAGCAGGGGCCACCCTGGGCTCAGCACTGGGTGATGTGTAGGAGTGGCAGGGCTAGGACAGTCAGGATGGACAGAGACAGAGATCTCTGCTGCCAGGTCTGGAACTTGTGGGTTATTGCATTTATTGCAAAGGGCCTGGGTGCAGGGCCCTGCTGGGAGCTGCAGCCACAGCTCAGAGCAGGCCCCAGAGAAGTAAAGAGAGTGGGAAAGAGAGAGAAGGGAAGAGTGTGGTAAAGAGGATGAGAGAGAGCAAGGTTCCCATCACAACACTATAAATCTTCTTCTGTGTTGAATATTCCAATTCTCACTAACCAATCTAACACAAGATACAAATCCTATAGCATTTACATACAGTTTATAAGAATCATTACATTACCATACTGTGTTACATTTTAAACCCTACAAACTCCTCTTTGGGCCCCTTCTGCCAAGCTGGCAGGGTCTGCTCTGACCCTTGGGCCTGTCTGCAAGCAGAGGGTGTTGTTCCATCAAAAGGGGATCACCTTCAGCAGCCACACCATTGTTTTCCAGTTGTTCAGTAACTGAGGGATCTCAAAGCTTGCTTTCATTTCAATCTCACTCATAGTTTCCATATTGTGAAAATCTTTTGCCAGGCAATCACATTTATAAGGCTTTCCTGTTTCATCTTCCCCAACAGTGCTGTCCCCCTGCTGCCCTTGCCCCCTGGTCCCTGACACCCCTGCTGTCCCCACCTGCAGTGCCATTGACTGTTGTGCCCTTGGTATCCCCTCCTCCTGCAGCAGGGTCACTCCCAGTGCTGGCTGGGCAGTTCCCCTGTGGTTTCCATTGCTCCCCCAGCTTTCCATCTGATGCCCAAAGCTCAGGGATTCCCTGGCCCCAGAGCCCCCATCCTGCCAGGGCTGCTCAGCCAGGCAGGGCAGGACTCAGCCCTTTGTCACAGCCTGGGGTTCTGAATGACAGCTGTGACTTTCTTTGAATTCCCAGCTCACTTTTGACATGTTTTTGGCTCTGGCTGTCCAGCAGTATTGATCAGACTTTTTATGGAGTGAATGTTCTTTCTGCCTTTAGTTGTCATGCAAGACACATTTCTGTGGTACAGGAGGTACTGCAATTAAAACAAACTGAAAGAGAGAGAGGCAGAAAGAAAATGAGAGACAGAAAGAAAGAAAGAGAGAGAGAGAGAGAAAGAGAGAAAAGAAAGAAAGAAAGAAAGAAAGAAAGAAAGAAAGAAAGAAAGAAAGAAAGAAAGAAAGAAAGAAAGAAAGAAAGAAAGAAAGAAAGAAAGAAAGAAAGAAAGAAAGAAAAGGCCTCCACATAAAACCAGACCTCATGTCCTGCACCTCTAATTTTCTATGAGCAGAGATAGCAAATAAAAATTCTTCAAGGCTTCTAATTTCATTTTTAAGAGCGTGGCTTTTTGCAGACCTCTGGCCCAAACCACAGGCTGATAAAGGTTTCTTTTGGGTATATAGAGAAGACCACAATGGTTTCATCATCCCTTGAGAGCATGGTAACCCCACTTCTTTCTTTTCTCTAGGAAGGGAGTAGTATGGATTAGTGATGGGAGTTTTACTGCCACAGGCACAGGCTGTGTGCAAGGAATATTACAGATTTGTGTAGGGAAAGACTGGTTTCAGTTCCTGGGCATTGGGAATTAAAGACAGCAGTGAAACCCCTGCAGCCCTTCCAAGAGCCTCCATGTGCTCCTCCATCCATGGAGAGGGTGTGAAGGAGGCACTGAAGGGGTAGAATTGAAAAACATCACTTAGAAAACACCAGAAAATACCCAGAACTTTATGAAAAGAACCAGGGGCTGACTGCACTGTCTGCTCCCTACAGACCTCAGCAGGGCCCTGGAGCTCAGGGGTCACTGCAGGAGGAGCTGAGGGGGAACAACCACAGGTCAAAGAGAATGATTTCAAAGGGAGACCAGAAGGGAAATGCAGATTTCTACTGCCAATACTTTGGGATACTGCCCTGGGAGTGAGACCAGCCCTGGCAGAAAGTGTGGATGCCCAAAATGCAGCTGAGGAGGAGCCTGTGAAGGCTCTTGAGCATCAGATTTGGTGTCTCCAGGTGAGGAAATCCCAGGAGCTGCTGTGGGGCAGACCTCCCTCCCTGGCTTTGATGGGAAACAGTCTCATCCCCTGGGCTCACAGCCACTCCTGCCCAAATGTTTGCATTTGGGGTCTGGACACCTGCCAGCCCAATTCAGCTCTCTGTAGTGGCCAAAGAGCCCCAGGAGATGGAGCTGGGCTGGCTCTCCATCTGTCTGAGCTGGTGGCAGGGCTCTGATGCCAGCCCCAAAGGAGCTGAGCCTTGTGCCTGCACTGGGCAGCAGGGACAGTCCCCCCAGTCAGCTGTGCCAGGCCACAGGGACACCCTGGGACACAGCAGGGACACCCTGGGGCACAGCAGGGACACCCTGTGCCACCCTCTGCAGCTTGGGCAGAGTGCCCCTGGCAGTGCTGCTGTCCCTGGCTGTGCCCAGCTGGGCAGGGGCTGCTGGGCGTGCCAGGAGAGGAGTCCTGCCTTCCGTGGGTGCCAGTTTGGAAGGAAAGCACTGATCCTGGGCCAGTTTTCCAGTCCATTTGGTTTCTCTGTGCCTTGATGGGGACATTAAATAGCAGGCAGCATGTGCTGAGCTTGGGCATCTCCTGCCTGTGTGATGAGCAGCTCCCAGGCACAGACACAGGGATGGCCATCAGCAGACCTGACTGTGGCTGTACAGAGGAGTCTCCCTGCAGGACAAGCAGGGCCACTGATCCCTGCAGGAGCTCGTGGTCCAGCCCTTCCCCAGCCATGGGCTTGAGGCAGGGGATTGGATCTGTGGACTGCAGCAATCAGGGAATGAAATTCTGCAGCCAGGCTGAGCTCCTGAACCACACAGCCCCAGGGTGCTGGGGAGAGCCCAGGGACAGCAGAGCAAGGACTGCACATCCCTGTGTGAGCCACAGTCCAGAAAGAGAGAGAGAAAAGAGAAAGAAAGAAAAGGAAGGATGGAAGAAAAAAGAGAAGAGAAGAGAAGAGAAGAGAAGAGAAGAGAAGAGAAGAGAAGAGAAGAGAAGAGAAGAGAAGAGAAGAGAAGAGAAGAGAAGAGAAGAGAAGAGAAGAGAAGAGAAGAGAGAAAGAGAGAAAGATGTCCCAGCATCTGTCTGCTCCCAGCAACTGAACCTCAAACAAGGGATGTTTTTCCCCTACACTTGCCTGTTCATTGACTAGATTTCAAATAAGATCACCACGGGTCTTAAGCAGAGTTTCCTAAATTAATCTCCTGAACATAATCATCAGAGAAAGGCTTGTTTCTGCAAGGCTGTGCCTTGCACTCGTTAGGAGGTGAGTGGCAGCAGCTGTCACTGAATAATCGTTCTCATTAACTCATCTTTGTACCTTTCCTTTGCCTGATGAAACCCTCTCTCCAAAACACAGCCTTGAGGGCTGCTCAGAACCAAAGCACACAAACAGGGAGAGACAGGGCCAGGGAGGCTGCAAACTCAGCCACCTCCTCCTCCCATAGAGACAATTTAGAGGGAGAAAATGCCCCAGCTCCTGTTCCCTGCTGGGCCTGGCAGGAGGAACCAGCTCCTAGGGCATGGCCCAGGTCGCCATATCTGCCACCCCTTCATCCTTCCCCTGGGTTTGTGAGGGTCCCCAGGACGAGGTGAGAGATGAGGAGTCTGACTCCCATGTTCTCAGAAGGCTTATATTATATTATATTATATTAATCACATCACATTATATCATATTATAATATATCATATTATGTTATGCTATTTTATGCTATACTAAAACTATACTAAAGAAAGAGAAGGATACAGACAGAAGGCTTAACAAGAATGAATAATAAAAACTCCTGACTGACTCCTCAGAGCCTTGACAGAGCTGATGGTGATAGGTCATGAAGTTAAAACAATTCACATGTTTGGATAAACAATCTCCAGACCACATTCCAGAGCAGCAAACACAGGAGAAGCTGAGGCTTCTCAGCCTCCCAGAAGAAAATCCTGGGCAAAGAGGATTTTTCAGAAAAGATGACAGTGACATTCCCCCTGCTGCCAGTGACCCCAGCAGGGACCTCATTACCACTGCCCCTCACTGGCCTCACTGCAGTCCCTGGTGAAAAGCTGCCTGCACCACCTGGGGCTGCTTTCTTAAGAGAGCTCTTGTAAATCTAATGTGAGCTTCATTTGCAGGATATGCTGTTTTGTGGTAATTTTTGCAATCCCAGAACCCAAAGCCCCTGGAAGGGCACTCTCAGACTCTGGTCCCAGCTGTGGGTCAGCAGTCAGGGTTGTAGCCTTGTCTCTGGTGCTGGTTTCAGTGGTATAAATGATGTGGGATCCCCAGGCCCCTTCTGCAGACTGCAGAGATCATGCTTAGAGATGCCACCAAGTGAGCAACCATGAGAAAATAACTTTAAGTCAAGGGTTTCAGGCTCAGATTTCAAAGTTATTTCCTAAATCCAGGTTTCAGCATACTCAGGGTGGCCCTGGGGTCTGTCAGGCATCTGGGACATCTCCCTGCCCATGTCTCCCCTTCAGAGCAGCCCTTCCTTGCCTCCTGCCATCCCCAAACCCTGAGGTCCTCCAAGTCCAGTGGGCAAAGGAGGGAATTGCATTGAGGCCTTGAAGAACCTAGAAATTAAACAACACACTTTCAGGATTATATTAGTATAGGAGATAATATAAAAGTTGGTTTTTACTGGAGGCCTCCAGGGGCAGATATGGAAAATGTCCACTAAATGCCCAACCCCCTCACAGTGTGAATACAGTTTTGTAAGTTTAGCAAATTAGCATAATTGACAAAAATCACCAATTAAGAGCACAAGTGGTGATGCAATTCCACCCCTTCCAGTTCAAGCCCCTTTTAAATCCTTCCCCTCAGATGGGACTAAACTTTGTAGGTGAAAACAGGGGCTCTGGAATGTGTTTTGTCTTTCTGCTTAGGAAAAAGTACTGGGAAAACTAGCCAGAGATACAACAATAGGCTACAGAGCTGAAAATATATGTGTAAAAAATATAGAGAATATATAAAAGAAAAAAACAAAAAGGGAAAAAACCATTAGGCATCAGCACGTGGTCTACATCCATCTCTGCCTGCAAACAGAGAAATACCCCAAAAAGCAGATGCAGAGAGACAGGAAGAGGAGTCCTTACCCTGAGGAAGACATCAGGGCTCCAAATAGGGCAGGGAAGGTGAGCAAGTGATGCAATCTCAAGGATAAAGGAGATAAGAGAGATAAGAGAGCAATGGAGAGAGCAAAGGGCTGCGGGTGTGTTCTGGATTGCCAAGCAAATTGTGTTCTATTTGCCATCTGAGTGGCAGCTGACTTCTGTTCAGTGGGCAGCTTTCCTTCAATCACTCCTCCCTGGGGAGGGGACATCTGCTGATAACAGCCATTGAATGTCCCTGCACGGCTGATAAGAGCTACAGCATCCCATTGGCAGATGTGAGCCCAGGGGGAGGAGGCAAGCATTCCTACCTGGATATAATCTGGAGATTCTGGAACACCAGCACAGCTTCTGCACTGGATTCCCCAGAGGAACAGCAGCTGCCTCTCCTTCCCCTGGATCTTCAGAGGCAGAATCCATCCTTCTCTACAGGATCCCTGCTCCAGCAGAGCCACCCCTGACACTGCAGGAGGGCTGAGCCACAATTCCAATGGCACTGCTGCCAGCACCCTGACCCACAGGGTGTCAGGCTGGGTTCTGACTCTGGCAGTGTTGTTCTAGTGTCCTGCATTGTTTATTTTATCCTTTGATTTTCTTCCCTAATAAAGACCTGTTATTCCTGCTCCCATATTTTTGCCTGAGAGCCCCTTAATTTAAAATTTACAGCAATTCAGAGGGGTGGGGAGGGTTTACATTCTCCATTTCAGGGGAGGCTCCTGCCTTCCTTAGCAGACACCTGGCTTTCCAAACCAAGACAGGGTGCCCTGTGAGCTCTGTGGGGACAGCACTGGGACAGAAGCTGTGGGGTGCTGTGGCTGTCCCTCTCTGCCACTCCCCAGCTGTTCAGAGAAGCAAGATCCCTGGGAGCCCATCCCTGAGGAGCTCCCTGCTCCTGCTCTTGGCACAGCATCTCTCCAGGACACTGACCAGTTGTGACTTTTGTTTGACCAATGGTCTGGTGCTGACAGGGAGCATACGGCCAGGGCTGGAGCAGCAGCAGGAGCCATAGATTATCCCTAATTGCCTGCAGCAGATGAAGCTGACCTTCAGAGAACACAGCCGTGAATCTTCACACAACACAGGGAGTGCCATGTGGATTTCCTGTCTGCTGCCTTCACACCAAGTATAGGATTTGCAGAGACCCCCATGGCAGGGAGGAATGATGCATCTGACTCCATCTTATCAGAAGGCTAATTAATTACTTTATTGTACTATATTATTCTAAATTATATTACACTATGTTACATTACATCTAAACTGGATCTGCCAAGCACTCAACCCTGCACACACTGCCCAGAATCTCGTGACTGTCCCCCAACAGTCCCAACACACACACACACACACCTGGCCCTGACAGGCCAAGGAAACAAAACACCATCACTTTGGGTAAACAATCTCCACATTGCATTCTACTTTGACACAAACACAGACACAGCAAATGAAATAAGAATTGGTTTTTTCTTTCTCTGAGGTTCAGAGAATGTGAATCCCAGAAATATTCTTGGGAAGAATTGTGCCTTGCTTTTCTCTGTGAAGAGAAATGCGGCAACAACCAAGCCTCTGCTGCTGTTGCAGGAGAAGAAGAAGGGCCAGAAGGATCTGCTGTGCAAAGCCCTGATTTACAGGGACAGCCACAAGTCAGGAGCACACCTGAGCTTTCAGGTGTGTTTTCCCTTGCAAGCTGTTCACAGCTAGTGGGCAAGAGGGAGAGCAGACAGACAGACATGGAACAGCAATGTTTTCTGTAGCCTTCTCTGGAGTAAATCTGCTCTGTTAGACCAGGAACATCATTAAGAATGCTATAGGAACCTGGGGTTTTTCGTGGTGTTGGTGCCTTTATAACTCAGCTTGGGTGAAGGCAGAACAGCTTCCAGAAAGACATGAGAAGCTGAACAGGAAGGTCTGGGTTGTCAAGGGGAAAGTGCCCTACAAACCTTGCAGTGCTCCATCACTGAGGCAGCAGGGACCAGTTGGGCTGGAAGCAAATGCCACTTCCAGAGTGACCTGAAGGATCCCAAAGCTCTTGCTGTCTTTGAAACAGGGTCCTGTGCTTGTGTCAGGACAGAGGGAGATGGCACAGCTCCTGCCTTTCCCTAACCTCAGCCTCCATGTGGCTGGGAGTGCTGGGCAGAGCTGCCTGTCACTGTGGCTCCAGGCTCAGGCTGTATGGAGAGGGATGAGAAATCACATCTGTAGGGTTTCTCTGCGTGGTTTCCACCTCTGCAGTGCCAGTAGTCACCAAGGACACGTTGCTGATTTGGGAGGATTCGTGTCAGATGCTTGGTCACTCTGAATCAGCCAGGCTGTGTTGATATGTACCCACTGCAGCCTGGCCCCTCCTGCAGGCTCAGAAACAGCTAAGAACCAAGATACAAATCAAAAAGAGAAGGAAAACCCAACCAAATGAAACAGCTTGGCTGTGAGCAGCTCTGTGAGTATCAGCCAGTTTCTTTGTGGGCAAAGCCAGAAGCCCAGCCAGGGTTTGTTTGGCTGGCTGAGCATTCCCAGGGTGTTTGTGGCACTCAGAACCTGGCAGAGCCATCCCACAGGGCTGGCAGGGCCAGCACAGGGCATGACAAGAGGGGACAGTGTGTTGATAGGGGACAAACCAGCATCTCAGCTGCAGTTTGAGCACGAGGGTCTCTCTGGGAGCTGTGTGTGCAAGTGCCTCCCTCACTCCTGCACTGCTGTGTCTTGATGTTCATCTCTGCTCTTTCTTGGGGCAGGAACAGATCCCATGGAATGGGAGAGAGAAGCTCTGGCCCTGCTGTGTCAGTGCATTGACAAAACCCATCTCCTGAGTGTCGGAGTGTTGGGGGTAGCACAGTCAGGATGGACAGAGATGAGAGATCTCTGCAGCCAGGTCTGGAACTTGGGGTTCATTGCAAAGGGCCTGGGTGCAGGGCCCTGCTGGGAGCTGCCAAACACAGCTCAGAGCAGGACTGAGGGGAGAGAGGGGGAGAGAGGATGAGAGGGTGAGAGAGTAAAAGGGGTAAGAGAGGTAAGAGCTAAGAGGGGCAAGAGACAAGAGAGTGCAAGGTTCCCATTACAACACCATAAATCATTTTCTGTGTTGAATATTCTAATTCTCACTGACCAATCTAGTACAATATACAATCCTATAGCATTTCCATACAGCCTATAAGAATCATTACATTACCACACTGTGTTACATTTTAAACCCTACAAACTCCTCTTTGGGCCCCTTCTGCCAAGCTGGCAGGCTCTGCTCTGACCCTTGGGCCTGTCTGCAAGCACAGGGTGTTGTTCCATCAAAAGGGGATCACCTTCAGCTGGCCATGCCATTGTTTTCCAGTTGTTCAGTAACTGAGGTATCTCAAAGCTTGCTTTCATTTCAATCTCACTCATAGTTTCCATATTGTGAAAATCTTTTGCCAGGCAATCATATTTATAAGGCTTTCCTGTTTCATCTTCCCCAACACTGAGGAGGGGAGCCAGGTTTCCAGAGCCCTGCTGGCCGTGCTCGTGGGCAGAGCCAGCTCCTGCCTGCAGCTCCAGCGTGTGCCAGCTGGCCAGGGAGAGGAGATGAGCAGTGACAGGACCCTCTGGGGGCTATCTGCAGAAAGAAGGCAACCACAGACAGGCAAGGAAGCCTTGGGGTGCTCTGCAGTGCTGGAGGGTGCTCTTATGGCAGGAGGTCACCCCTCCAGCCTCTCTCACCTTGGGATGCCCCACAAGTTGCCTCAAGACACGTGTGGAGATGTTAGGGGGTGATTTTAATGGCACTGAAGCAGTGTTTCAACTGATGTGCCCTGTGGCCTTGCCTGCTCACTCCTGCATGCCCAGGGTGCCCATTCCCAGTGCAGCTCAGCAGGGCCCAAAGCTGAGATCATTTCCATGATCTCTGGTGCTGCAGGCTGGCTGCTGGGCTGCCCTCCCTGAGCTGATCTCCTGCCTGGCTCAGCACCTCACAGCCCTGCCCATCCTGAGCCAGCCTCAGGGCAGGCAGGACTGCAGGGGACAAGGGCTGAATCCTCCCTGGCTTTTCAAATCCTGCTCCGTGTCCCCAGAGCCCTTTCCCACCATCCCTGCTGTGCTGCACAGTGAATGATCACATTCTCAGTGCACAGAGGATGATCACAGGGGCACTGTCCCCTTCAAAAGGCCTGACCAAGCCTTGGGTTCTTCTACAAATTACCCCATTCCAGAAGTTTCAGCAGCGGCTGCTGTTTCTGTATTTTTTTGCCCCAAGCTTTCCATGCATTTGTACAAACTCCCTATTTTAAATATGAATTCAACTGGAGACTTCTGGGTTCAATCCTTCAAGTGGTTGTTATTTTACTCCTTCCACTTGGGATTTCTGGAAGAAAAGTACTTACCACACATTTAAATTACAAGGAAGTGCAGGAAACATTGCAATCTTTTCTGCCTCTATTTCATTAACCTCTTTGCTCTCTGAAGGACTGGCAGCCTCATAACAGCAGATTTCTCCCATGCAGGGTCCTGCTGTCATGCCTGTCAGGAAGCCCCACCAAAACTCAGAGGCTGACTGCTTTTACATTTAATGGCCTAAATATTTATATTTTAAAATTAATACTGGTGGGCCTAGCCACCTTTTCATTCATTTCTTCCACTTTTAATTGACCCTTGGGTTTTTTTCTTCCTTGATCTTGCAAAGGAGGTGCTGAGTTCAAGACAGACAAGGAACTACTGGAGAGGGTCAAAACTTGTATTTCAGGCATTCCTGAAGAATCTCCCTGCTAAGCCAGCCCAGCAAGGTTGGGAGGGAGGGTGCAGCATCTCTGAGTGAGAGGTTTCTATTTTGGTGTGGATGGAAGTCCACAGAAGGTGATGACTGATGAGGAGTTACTCTGCACTTTCAATTATTTGCCATCTTTTTCAAAACACATAAAAAATCCCAAACTCAACAATCTTGGCTGAAACAATTGGACCTGGAAGCAATTATTAATTCTTAATCACCTGCAGCATGCCTTGAGCTTCACAACTGCTTCCATTTTTTGGGGGGGTGAGCCAACCCCAAGCACAGCTGCTGTGCCCTGATGGATTTGGGCAGATTGGGCTTCACAGCAGAGTTAAAAGGGAAATATTGATAACCCAAACTATTCTGGGGAAGCAAAATGGAAGCAGCCATTCCCTCCCTGTGCTGTGGGGCTTCTCCAGGGCTGGCAAAGGGGGTGATGCCCAGGCTCTGAGATCATTTTGGGCTGCGAAAGTGCAAAGTTTGGCTTCTCCCACTGGTGCCCACTGCTCTGCTCCTCACACGTGTGGGCTGGCTCTGCTGCTGCCTCTCCCAGGGGTGCACCCACGCACAGCTTGGCACCTACTCTGAGACACAGGAGACGATGGAGGAGCAGGGGAGGTGAGAGGAGGGGAGGTTGAGAAGTTTTCCAACTCAGGAAATTATTCTGAAGCTAAAAAATGGAAAGCTAAAATCCCCCACTGGGAAACCCCTTGGAGGATATCAGAAAATGAGGCTGAGTAGTTTCTTTGGATCCTGTGGAATTTAACACAGATTTGTCATCTAGCTGTCAAACCCACTAGAAATGTCTCACTCTCTCTTAATAGTTTCAGAGATTTTAGAGATTTTCCAGCTCAAAAGACCATTCTGTTCATCTCTTCTTGCATAAAATTGGCTATTCCTGTATGAAGCCTGTCCGCCCTGGTCAGACAGAAGCTTATCTTCCAAAAAAAAACCTCCAGTGAGATTTAAACACTTCCAGGCACAGAGAATCCATCGTGTACCTGGTGAATTCTTGCAGAGGCTAATTGCTCCCACAATTAACCATGTCTTTCTGAACATATCCAGCCTGCAGGGGTTCAGTTGGGTTAAAGAGCTGTTAATTATGAGGTTCCCCCTCTGGGGATGTGTTCAACAGCTCTTAGTCTGTGACCTGACCTGTGGGACTTCCCTCAAGGTTGCAGCAAGGAGCCTGGGAGCAGCTGGCGTGTCAGGAGGCTTCAATCAATTGTACACAGGTCACCACCAGGAAAACAGCAGAGGGAGAGCTGACAGTGTTGCTTTCTGGGTGCTGGGAGGATTAGAAGGGGGCTGCAGGTGTTGCAGTGTGTGGCAGGGTGTGGGAGCATTGGGAGCTGCTGGTGGAGGTGCTGCAGTGCTGGAGAGCTCCTCTGTGCCAAAGCTCATAACTAAGGGCCAATAAAACCTTCCCTGTGCTGCCACAGCTTCTGCAGGGGGGTTGTTACAGCTGCATCCCAGGAAGCTGATTTAGGAGTGTTATTGGGACCGGGACGTTTTTATGAGGTGCTGCTTTCACACCCCACTGCTTTGGAAGCCCAAGTGCTTTAATTAAACACCTGGAGGGACACAGCCCCTGGGCTGACCAGCATCCATGACCCAGCTCCCACAGAGGGGTGGGGGCTCCTCTGGGAGCCCCTGTGTGCCCAGCTCTGCCCTCAGGGGCCCAAGGTGCCTGTGGAGGGGAAGGAGAACACGTTTGTAGTGCCGAATTATTTTTCAGACCTCATCTTCTGCAAGGCCCTGGAGCGTTGCTCAGCTTCTCCCTGGGGATAATCTGTCAGGAGAGAAATCTCTCTGCTGCACTGGCCTGCACTGCACAGCAATTGTCCTTGGAGAATAAGTGGTTTGGATGGATGACTCCAGCAAAAGTGAGACCCAAGAGGAAATGAATTCAGCTATGGGCTGGAGTGGAGCTGCTCAGCCTTTTGGTTTGATCTAGCAGCTGTATTTCCTCCAGATTAAAACATATTCCACTCTCGGCCGTGCCTTGACCTGTTCTGGCACTGGAATGATGGAACTCACAGAAATCTGAGCATGGCCTGTAATTAATACATGATAACTAAATCTAACTGAATTTAACTCAATTTAATCAAATTTCTTGAGACAAGCAGCCCAGACAGCCATGTCCCATGAACAGCTGGTGACAGAAATTTGTGTTTTTCAAAAGGAGAAGCAAACCTAATTGGTCCTTTCTGATGGAGGACTTCACAAATTGCACCATTTCCAAATGCTCTTTAGTCATTAACCCTAATTACTGGATCTAAGTACACAAAATTTACATTTGCAACTGCGAGAGCAGGAAATCTCCATTTTTAAATAAATACATAGATGTGCCAATTTTACCAGCTCTTCTTCTCCCCACTGCAAGCTGCATGATCTGAAAGGCACAAAGTCCCAAAGGCTTGATGTATGGGACATGATGGTTCCTACTCCCAAGCAGGTGTGAGCTGCAGAGCTTGGCTTCAGTAATGAACCATCTTCTTTTAGTTTATTAAGAGCAGGTTAGAGGTGAAGTGAGAATGGTCTGGAAGCGCCTGCATGCAGGGGCAGCTTTGGAGAGGCTCTTTCATCTCCCAGCAAGAGCATTGTGAGATTTAGCCAGGAAAAAAGGTGAAAGGTAAGGCATGCAGTGGGAGTTTAACTACCCAGAGGAGCAGCTCCCCGAGGGTGGGGTGCTGCTTTCAGCCAGGCTGGTTTGGGAGGAGTGATGCAGAGCCAGGGCTGGGATCCTGCAGGGAGCCCCAGGGAGCAGCTCAGGGTGCCCCAGTGAGGCACCAGGGCAGAGCAGGGTGTTTGTCTGGGAGCTCATCTCCATTCCCAGGTTTCCAGGTGGCACTGGCACGCTGGATATTGGCCCCAGGGTTCTGGACAAGGTCTTTATTTTCAGCTTACCGGTGATGTGTGCTCACAATGTTTCCTGGGAATTTATGATAGCCTGGGAAGAGCTGGTGAGTCAGGAGGCAGGCAGTCATTAATTCCCAGTAATGCCTCAGACTGAGTTCATTACTGTTATCAGAAGATGAAATGATGTGAAAAGTAGATTTATTTATTTTTCTGAGGCTGATGCAGTTTGCTTTTGGAAGACACTGTGCTCTGGGGAAAAGCAGTGCCAGCGCCTTGGCAAGAGAGGAGCCTGAATCCTCTCGCAGCAGTTTGTTCAACACAGAAATGTTTGCTGTGTGTTTGAAACAAGAGGTTGTATCAAGGTCACTCCACTGAGACTCAGCTTTGCAATCCCTGTGAAAGGAGAGCTCTTGCTGTCCTCAGAGATCTTTTTTTACTCCCCTCCTCATGGAAAGGGCAGGGTTCGTGAGCTCTGGCAGGACGAATAAAAGGCTTGCAGAATGGGCACTCTTACAAAGTGTCCTGCTGTAAAGAAGTGCTATAAAGAAACTGAATCTGTTCCACAGTATCCCTCTCTTTCTCACAGGCTCCCTCCAGGCCCAGCCCTGGCCTCTGCTGTGTTGCCAGGAGGGAACTCTGTGGCTGCAGAGGTGATTCAGGTCTGTTCTTCCAGTGCTGAGGAGGAAATGGAGAACTAATCCATTTGAAAATCTTTTAGCAGCTTACATTAACATTAATCTGGCAGCTGCCATGAAACCTTCAGGAGCTGTCCTCACTGAGTGCTTCCCTCCTCCTTTTTAACCTCGCAGGGAGGATGCAGGGACAGTGACAGCAGTGCTGTGGCCCACTGCCCTCCCAACCCAAGCAGGACTGGGTTTGATTCCTCTGCTCCCTGTGCTGTCCCACTGGGCTCAGGAATTCAATCTTGGGTTGAATTTCATTCCATTCCAGCAACCTAATACAGGCAGAGTGTATCATGGTCACCCTACATTTCCTAATTAATGCCCTGTGCATGCCACAAGCAGCCTGGGATGGACTGAGCTTGGGCTAGCAGTGCTGCTGTTCTTATGCTGACAGGGGCCCTGGATTTATTCAAACACTGAAGGAGACACAAAAGCACCCATCCATGCTGCAGGCTGAGCAAATAAAGAAACTGATTGCTGGAGAGTTTTATGAGGATAATAAACAACATGATAATAAATGGCCATGAATATTTCATGGCGGGTGTAGTGCTGATATGATGTGCCATAGAGGAGTGATGGGGTTTTTCAACATTGGGATGCAAATGGGGAATGTGTTCTATATTTTGCAGGTTTCTCCCCAGACACGCTGTGTTTTCTAAAAATCAGATTGACTGGGAGCGTTTGATATGAGAAACAACTTGAGGGCTCTGGTTAGAGTCAAAGAAAAGCACAGGCACTATCAGAGGATTGTCGGTGCTGAAGATGAAAAAATCCCACGCAGATCAAGCAGCCCCTAAACATCAGGGGAAGGTAGGTGGGAGTTACCAAAGGCAAATCACGCTCTGTGCCATCCTTGGAGCTGGGAGCTGAGCTCCCCACCCAGTACCAGCAGCCCCTCTGTGCTGGGGACAGCACAGCCCCTGGGAGAGGAGATCAAAGTGAGGGGCCAAGTCCTCCCTCCTCACTGCTTGGGGCCACGGGTTTGAGCTTACCAGGGACAAAGAATCCCCTTTCTGGAGGGGACAGGGGCTTGAGTTTGCCTGGGACAAACATTCTTCTTTCTGGACAGGACAGGGGTTTGAGGTTGCCAGGGACAGACAGTGGAAGGATCTCCTTTCTGGAAGGGACAGGGATTTTTGAGTTCTACCCAAACTTGCATATGAGGGGTTTTTTTTTAGAGAACCCTTTGTTCAAAGGCAAAGTTCAAAAATACCTGGAGTGATGCCTCCACCTGAACAGGTTCCTCTGCAGGGACACTCAGCCATGGTCACCGGGCAGGACCCAGTGGGTCAGTCCTACCTCCTCCTCTTATAATTAATTCTGTCAGCCCCACACTTTGCCCCACAGCCAGAGGAAACTGGGTTTCCTGGGGTTTGTTTCCTGCTCTCTGCTGGCAGGTGTTCCTGCCTGAGCAGGCCCAGGGCACAGAGCTGGCTCTCTGAACATCTGTGTGCCATCACACACAGGAACACGCTCAGGGGAGTGCAGGCGAGTGCTGGCAGCTGCCAAGGCCAAGTACCAGCCTGTGCCTGGATAAGACAGCAATGGCAGCACTGAGAGCCCCCTGCTTTCCTCCTGCATCTCCCTCAGCCTTTGCTGGCACTCCCTGGCCTGCTGCCCTTCACAGGCACCTTTCATACTCGTCCTGCCTCCTCCTCTTTTAATGAATTCTGTCAGGTCCCCAACCAGCTATTAAAATGCACTGCACGTTCCATATTCACGAGTTTGGATGGTGCAGGGACAGTTTCTAACCAGCCACCTGCCTCCTGTTCTGCTTGGCACAGGTGGCAAAGCCAGGGTGTGAAAGGAGAGGTGGGACTAGAGGAAAGCAGCCTTTGCAGGTGCCTGGCTGGGCACAGGAACAGGTAGGGAGCTGGAGGAGACAGCCTGCAGGCTCAGATCCATCAGCCATGGGATAAACCTGGTGTTTGCACCCCTTGCTGCAGCTTTCTGCTTCTGTTTTCCCATTTCCGAGGCAGAGTGAGGAGCACACCCATCCTCCTGGGTGTGAAACATTGCTGAGGAGGACCTGCACCTCAAACCAGTGAGAGCCAACACATTTCCAGCTACTGCCACTTCCAGAGCCGCTTTGTCACCCAGCAGGGGCTGGGAACCATCCCTCCTGTCACCTGTGTCCTTCTGGGTACATCAGTACAGACACCCCACCTGGGGCTATTTCTCCCATCTGCTTCACAAGTTCCCAGTGAGCCCAGAGTGTTTCCTTTGGGTTTCTCACTCGGTTCCTCCTCAAGGTGCTGCTGAGCTGGTGGCACCAGTGGCACCTACCCTGGTTCCTTGGTCCCACAATGGTTGCTCTATGTTTTTGCCCTCCATGCTGCACTGGGATGACCCAGGGCCTTGTTACTTCCAAGCTTTTCAAGGGCTTGTCCCAGTTTCCTGATCCCTGCAACCAAAATCAGTTCCAAGCACCTTGGTTAGCACCCACACACAGATGTGGAAGCTGCTCTGCAGAGCTCTGTTTTCACCAACACATCCATGAATAAACAGGCCACAGCCCCCAGATATGTTTGGCCAGCTGGTGTCTCAGTGGAGGTGGGCCCATCAAATGGAAAGTGCCTTTTCAAAAAGTAAAAAAATAAAAAAGGGGAAAAAGGGAAAAAATAGAAAATAGAAAAAAAAATGCCCTTGTTTTAAAGTCTGCACCTGAGTGATGCTGTGAGCTAACTTTTCCCAAAATAGGTGTTGTCAGTTGATGAAAACTCTTCCATAAAGATGTTAAGCTCACTTTCTGGATCAGAAGTATTTCTTCTTGGAGAGTGCTGATGAGATTGTGCCTTGATCAGCCAAAGTGGGGCTGATTTGAATGTGCTTTACTACAAAGCAGTCATTACATTTCTCCTTAGGATCCAAACAAACATTTCCTCCATATTTCAGCTGTGCTGAACTGGCTTTGCAAGGAGCCCTGCAGGCATTTGCTCAGGAACTGGTGAAATTACCCAGCCTAATGGCCTCCAGAAGCTGAGTTAGCCAAGCATGAACGGTGCCACGGAGATCCCAGGAGCTGTGTGAAGCAAATGGCACATTGGCTTCTGTGTCAGCCTCAAGGTAGCAGCCCAGGCATAAAGTGGGGATGGAAAAGGACTTAATATGCTCACACACACCTTGTTGTTTTGTTTTGGGCTCTTTCTGTCCATTATTTTGACATGCTTCTCCTGGAAAGTGCGTGGATGGGAGAAGCAGCGTTTGCCCGTGTGTTCCACTGGTTCTGCTGACACCTCGGGCAGGAGGGCTGGGGCTGCCTTCAGCAAGGGCCAGCCTGAGCTGATGGGGTCTCTGGGGTTGAGGTGTTAGAAAGTCTC
The DNA here is from genome assembly GCF_037042795.1 of Molothrus aeneus. Taxonomy (NCBI): domain Eukaryota; kingdom Metazoa; phylum Chordata; class Aves; order Passeriformes; family Icteridae; genus Molothrus; species Molothrus aeneus. The sequence goes on along the minus strand of NC_089659.1, from coordinate 3,812,913 downwards.
TTTTTCCCAGCCCTGAGACTGAAGAAGAAGACAGGATTCCTTGGCTCTTGTTCTCAAGGTTATTATTGATTCTTATTTATTTTTTATATTATTTATTTATTTATCCTAATGTTTTTTATTATTATTATTATTATTATTATTATTATTATTATTATTATTATTATTATTATTATTATTTCTTCTTCTTCTTCTTATCTATAAAATTGTTTCTGGCCTGCTGAGGTCTGTTCAGCAGGTCAGTTTGTGGCACACTGACCACCTTGGGACAGTGTTATCTTTTTATACTAAAAACTACGTGTAGACTATTTACAATAACTTCCCAGTACCTATCACCTATGTTAGACAGTCTGTGTCTACCTTAAACCAATCCAAAAGTGCCACCATCACAGCAGAAGATGGAGGACAAGAAGAAGGAGAAGAAGGACAGGACATGCTCAGATTCCTCCATCTTGCGTCCTGAACCCCCATTCTAAAAACCCAAAAAATCTACATTTCTACCCGGTGATAAATTCACTAACATTCTATTCAAAACCTTGTGGCTTGTAACTCCTCACACAAGGTTGGTAATTGTTTCCATGGGCTAAAATCAAAGGCACAGGTGGTTTTGACTCTGTGCCAAGGTCTCTGAGCCCCTTGCCAGGATCTGGAGTCCTCCAGGGCAGCCAGAGCAATGTCCTGGGTTCCACCACTGAGTGACCAAGGGCAATGCATGGGCACCAGCAGTGTGTGCAAGCATGGGGACCCTCCCGGCACCTCTGCAGCACCCTGCAGAAGAGCCTCAGGCTCCTTGCATGCTGCAGGCAGGAGCAGGAATCAGCACTGCAGCAGGAAGGATGAGTCCCACTGAACTGCTCTGGGTTTCCTTGTGCAAACTGGTGGGATCAAACCCACAGGTATTGCCCCTACAAATGGCAATCAGCTGCACTGGCAGGGCCTGGCTGTGCCTCTCCCCCTGCCTTGGGCTGGCTGTGTGCTCAGGTTTCCCCTGTCAAGGTTGAGTTCAGCTGCCATGGAGGGCAGGGATGATGTCAGTGGCTAACGTCAGTGCTCTCGGGGAGGAGTGTATCATTCTCACTGCTGGGAGCTTTTATTTGTCACACTGCCAGTCACCTGAGCAGATGTGGCACGTGCTGGCACGCACGTGAAGGGGGGAGCGTGATGAAGTGTCATTAGAGCAAGGGCTGGCTGATTGGGAGCTCCATCACCAAACATCTGTACCCTGCTGCTGCACTGGATTGCTGAAATCACCCTGACTTACTGCAGACCTCTGAGATTTACCCTCCATATGTTTACTGTGGCCAGCTGGAAAAGCACACATTTTTTACTTGGCCTGTGTTTGTCACAGACATCTTTTATGAAAAATCCTTTCCTTAGGATTTTTCCTCCTGAGAAGCTGAGAGGCCTCAGGAACAAAATGTAACCAATGGTTATCTGCTGCTGTGGGATGCAACAGGTGCATCTGGGATTGGGCTCATGTGGTTGTTTCTAATTAATGGCCAATCACAGTCCGGCTGTCTCAGACTCTCTGTCTGAGCCACAAGCCTTTGTTATCATTCCTTCTTTTTCTATTCTTAGCCAGCCTTCTGATGAAATCCTTTCTTCTATTCTTTTAGTATAGTTTTAATATAATATATATCATAAAATAATAAATCAGCCTTCTGAAACATGGAGTCAGATCCTCATCTCTTCCCTCATCCTAAGACCTCCGTGAACGCTGTCACATGTGTTGAGCACTAATAAAGTTCTTACCTTCTAAAAGCATTTTAAAATAAAATAATTAACAGGCAGGGAAACCTCCTTTCCACTTCCCCTGGACCCTTCCTCTCTCTAATCCCATTTCTCCTGCTTTTCTTGCAGTTTATGAGCTGGTAAATCACATTCCAGTCCCTGCTCTGCTCTGCACCTAAGCAGTGGTGTGGTCCTGTGGAATAAATGTGTGTGATGAGAATGCCTTTAGCAAAGCACACCCTGTGTCCCCCCAGCCTTGAGACCACTCAGCTGATGGGTTTATTATTTATCCTGGTGAGCTCTCCTCAGAGCTGAGAGCCTGGATTCATGCATGTCCCTGAATTACTGCACCAAAGCTGTGAAAGGATTTGAGTTTCAGCGCTGACTGATATGAATAGGTCTGCCTGCAGCTAAAAATAGAAAGCACAGGGCAGGCTTCCAGGCAGAGCTGTAGTAAATCCTAATACAAGGTGGCTCGGCAGCAGTTCCTGTGGCAAAGCTTCCTCCCAGGAAAGCTGTGGCATGGGCCCAAGCCAATATTAGGTGACAGAGTTTCCTTATGGGAAGCAGCTTGTGAGCTGCAGAGACCAACAACACTGAGTTTCAAAGCTTTGTTTTCCCTAGAGCAGGGGTGCCCAGCTCTGCAGGAATGACTCCTTGGTTCCTTGCCTCAGTTTCCCCTCTGTAGGGGACTCTGGCTGCTGCAGGAGATGCATTTTAGCTGCAGGAGATGCATTTTAGCTGCAGTTTTCTGGCCCTCTCTGCAGCAGGGCAGATGTGCAGGGCAGCCCTGTGAGCCTGCTCTGCTCCACCACCACCCCTTGTGCTCTTATTCCTCCTCCTGCACTGAGGTGTTGGCTCACTCCCCTGCTCTCCAGGCCAGCAGCAAGATGCACTTTCTCAGCACTGGGTGCTGCTCCGTGGCCTTGCTGGCAATCAAGTGCTCCCTTCCCCTCAAGACCGCGGCTTTTGGAACTCTGCACATCTCCCTCATCACGGGGAGTTATTTCTCTGCTCATTAGGGCTCATCTGCTGTGAAAATCTGCTCCCCCAGAGTCCTGGTGCCATCACTCATGACAATGGCTCATCACAGCCGCGCTGGCTCAGCGAGTGGCTCATTGTCCCCGTGCTGGAGCATATGGTCTCCTGCCTCACTGCTGCCCCATACACGGCCTTCTGCACGAGGAGCAGCTGTGCAGAGGCTTCGTGGGGCTCCCGAGGGTCAGCCAAGTGTGACACGCACAAGGAGGAGCGCTCAGCACTGGGCAGAGCAGGGCTGGCTCTGGGAGCAGCGGGGCAGAAACGCCCCTGGGCTGGGGCAGCAGCAGGACAGCGCTCAGGCAGGGCTCAGCTGTGTTTGTAGCAGATGAGAGGGCTGCCATCTTTTCATGCTGGGCAGAATGTGCTGCAGCCACCCCGGCGAGCCCCTCTGCAGGGATGGCTGCTCTGGAGGCACGGGCAGGGGGAAGATCTCTCAGGGCTATTGCAGTGACCACAGAGTGACCCACAGGGCTGGGACCTGCACCTGCAAAGTGCTGAGCTGTTCCAGGGCGTGAGAAATCCATGCTGGAGAGGGAAAGTGTGGGATGGGGCTGCGTGAGGCTCTTTGGGATCCCGGATCTTCCCCTGTGGAATTGCATGAGGGGCTTTGGGAGCAGGCACCCATCCCTGGATGGTGCCACAGAAGTTGGGTGGATCAAATCCTGGATTTCCAGGGCCATTCCTGGTGTTGGGATGGGGAGTGAGGCTGTGGGAAGCAAGAGCATCCCCTCCCATCCCCATGGATCCTTCTGGATGCAGGAACATCCCCTCCCATCCCCATGGATACCTCTAGATGCAGGAACATCCCCTCCCATCCCCATGGATCCTTCTGGATGCAGGAACATCCCCTCCCATCCCCATGGATACCTCTAGATGCAGGAACATCCCCTCCCATCCCCATGGATCCTTCTGGATGCAGGAACATCCCCTCCCATCCCTCTGGAGCCCTCAAAAAGCCCCATCCCCCTGGATAAAACATTCCAGGGCAGCTTCAGGGTGAGCCAGGCTGGGAGCTGCCCCATTCCTGCAGAATTCATGGAGAGGCCTGGAGATGTTTTCCGTGTCCCACCATTTATCCATCATCCCTAAAGCACCCGGGACAATGCTGGGACACTGGGATGGTGCCAGGGGGGGATGTGGGAATGTGGGAGTGACATTATGGATGCTGCAGGGGACAGCAGGACTTGACAGGAGAATTTCCACCAGGAATTCGGGCTGAGTCAGAGCTTGGCTCATCCCCTACAAGTGACCCGAGTGGGTCCCCTCATCCCAAACCCCATCCCACAGGTCCTGGAAGAGGGAGGTAAATGCTCCAGCCCCGTTTCCCGGTAAAAAAAACAAAACACCAGGAATAAATCCCGAGGCCAAAATCCCTCCCAGCTCTCCCGTCCCTGTGGGTGGAGAACGGGAATTCTCCGGGAATGCCCGCAGGGCGCGGGGACGGCCTGGCCGGGCTATGCCACTCTCCGGAGTGTCCCCAGCTCCTCCTGCAGCTGCACAGGGCCATTGTCACCCTCCTGTGCCCACCAGCGGCGGTGCCAATCAGCGCAATTAACACTCACAGGCTAATTAATCTCTGGATTCTGCCTGCCGGTCCCTGACCAGCTCTGCCCCTCTGCTTTCCATGCAAATGAACTCGTTATGGTGCCCTCATTAGCCAGGCACAATTCCAGGGAAATCGGGCACGGGCCGATCCCAAAGCGCCCGAGTGGGGTTGGCACATCCCCAGTTCTGAATGCACCGCCTGGATTTTGGGGAATTCCTGGGAATGTCCGGGAAAGCCTCGCTTGGCCAAAATCGGCTCAGGGAGCGAGGGGGGCACGGGTGACATTGGTGCCCCCGCAGCCGAGCAGGACATGGGACAAACGGGACAATGCCCGGCTGCAGGGGGAGGGAATCTCCCTCGGGAGGGATGGACCCAGCTGGATCCCGTTATCCTGGCGGGGGAATCCCCAGCTGGATCCCGTTATCCCGAGTGGAATCCCCAGCTGGATCCCGTTATCCCGGCGGGGAAATGCCCCGGGATGCTCCTATAAAAAGCTCCCGAGCAGCCCCTTTGCCATGCGCTGCTTTTCCTGGGGTCAGGATGGGGTTTGGGAGCCGCTTTGGGGTCGCTCTGCTCTGCTGGGTGTTGGCTTTGGCCGCATCCTCCGATCCCTGGGGTTTTCCCTCGCGGAATTCCGGGATGTGGCGGCTGCGGGGTGACTCCCCCCGCTCGCAGCCCTGGGCTCGGGTGGATCTGTCGCAGCTGCGGGCGCTGTCCCCTCGGCCCGCGGTGGCCGTGCGCTGCCAGGAGGGGCAGCTGGCGCTCACCGTGCGCCGGGACCTCTTTGGCACCGGGCGCCCGGTGCGGGTAGCGGAGCTGAGCCTGGGCACGGCCTCCTGCCCGCCCCTGTCCCCAAACCCTACCCAGGCTTTTGTCACCTTCGTGGCCGCGCTGCACGAGTGTGGCAGCACCCTGCAGGTGAGTGGCACTGGGGGCAGCCTTGGAGTGCAGGTGCTGGCAGGTTTGGGGTGAGGAGTGCCCGAAGCAGGGGTGGATTTTTGGGGTGTGGATATCCTGGATGAGGTACACGCTCAGTCGTGGGTTTGGGATTGGATGCAGGAAGTGATGGGATGGTGGGTCCCGAGGTACTGTGCCCAAATCCTGGAGGCTTTGTGACCTCCTTCAAGCTGGAGCTTTGTTGGGATGCCAGTACAAAGCTCCGTGGTGTCCTGTAGGATCGGGAATGTGGCCTCTGTCCTGGCAAAGCCCCTGCTGGTGCCGAGTTCTTTTTCCTGATTTTCCCCCTTTCCCAAATCCTCCTTCCAGGTGACCCCAGACTCCCTGATCTACAGAACCACCCTGTTCTACAAACCCACCCGTTCTGGCAACCCCCTTATCGTGAGGGCCACCCCTGCCGAGGTCCCCATTGAGTGTCACTACCCCAGGTGAGTGCTGGCGGCTGTCCCCGCCCTGCCAGGGCCCCGAGGTGCCGGTGCCACCCCAGGCAATTCAATTCCCATCGCTTCCCTTTAGGAGGAGCAACGTGAGCAGCGGTGCCGTGCACCCCACCTGGGCCCCGTTCCGCTCCACGGTGGCGGCAGAGGAGCGGCTCCGGTTCTCCCTGCGCCTCATGGACGGTGGGTACAGCCCTGGTGGCCTCGTGTCCCTCAGCTCCCCCTCCCTGGTGGCTCCTGGGGACATCCTGGGAGCCCCAATGGAGCCAAACCCACCCCGCGGGGGTTGCTGTGCATTTAAAGAGGTCCCACACTCCCCAAAGTGACCCCGTTCATTGGGATCTGCATTCCAGACGACTGGAGCAGGGAGAGGCTCTCCAATGGCTTCCGGCTTGGGGACAGCCTCCGTTTCCAGGCCGATGTCGTCTCGGAGGGCCAGGTGTCCCTGCGGCTCTTCGTGGATCGGTGCGTGGCCACCGCCAGCCCCGACAGGAGCTCGTCCCCCCGCTACGCCTTCATCGACCTGGGCGGGTAAGGCGGGCTCGGGGCTGCCTGGGCCATCCCGGGCTCCTCAGGAGCATCCCGGTGATTCCCTGCCCTTCTCCAGGTGCCTGCTGGACAGCAGGGCAGAGGACACCGCCTCAGCCTTCGTGTCCCCGCGGCCCCGGCCGGAGTCGCTGCGGTTCCTGCTGGATGCCTTTAAATTCGCCGGAGACGCCGGGAATTTGGTGAGGTGTTGCTGCCGTCCCTCCTCGTTTCTCAGTTTATCCATGGGGGGGGAAAAACGAGCCCTAAAGTCTCCAAGATTAACTTGACTTGTAGGGGATGAGCCAAGCTTGATTAACTTGAATTTTTCCTTGATTTCCCCTGCCAGCTCTACATCAGCTGCCACCTGCGGGTGTCCCCGGTGGGTGAAGCCCCGAATTCCCGCAATAAAGCCTGTTCCTTCAGCAGAGCCAGCGGGCTGTGAGTGTCCCTGCCGCGGGGAGGGGACCGTCCCCGCCCCGGGCAGGGCTCACGGGTGACTCTGTTCCAGGTGGGCACCTCTGGAGGGCACGGCGGCCATCTGCAGCTGCTGTGACACCGGCAGCTGCCCCTCTCCCGGAGGAGATTCCCGGGAATTCCGCGCTCCGGCCGCACGGATGGGCAGGCGCCTGAGGAGGGATGGCCCCAGCCAGAGAGGTGAGTCCCCAAGGTGTCCCCTCGGGACGGGGCAGCGGGGTTTTGGCACAGTTTAAGGACAATCCTCTCCAGTGTGTCCTTAGGGGAAGGGATTTTAAAAGGAAAGAGGAGAATTTTGGGGAAAAAATTCTGTGTGGGTGAGGAGGTCCTGGCACCGTTGATCATCTCTGGAAGTGTCCCAGGCCAGGCTGGAGCCACCTGGGATAGTGGGAGGTGTCCCTGCCCATGGCACTGGATGGGCTTTGAGGCCCCTTCCATCCCAAACCATTCCATGATTCTATCCTGACTGTGTCCTTGCATTTTAAACCCCTGGAATTCTGCTCTTCTGGTGTCTATCTTCCTCTAATTCCCAAATTCTAGCCCAAGCAGGAATTCCCTCTCCTGGGTACTCATTCCCATCTTTTTCCAGGTGAGCCCTCAGGGCCGACTGAGGCTGATGTCTCCGTGGGACCCCTGCTAATCCTGGAGCCTGCTCAGGGATTCCTGAGCCCCTCTGGAAGTCCAGGAGCAGCTGGGAACACCCCCCAAGGTAAGGGGTCACTGTGGGGTCTTTGTGGGGTTGTGTCTCCAGGCTCACCCAGGGATTTCACAAAGGGATTTTCTGGAACAGTCCCCCAGACCTGCCCTGTGGGATCCTTCCCAAAGATTGGCTGGAGGCTGGGAAGGCAATGAACGAGTGCTGAGAGGGTTTTGTCCCTTCCAGATGCTGCTGGTGGAATTCCTGTGCTGATCCAGGGGCTCCTGCTGGCAGCAGCCACCCTGCTGAGCCTGACTGCCCTGGGCATGCTCCTGTGGATGTGCCGGAAAAGGCTCTGCCCTCCGGGAGTGTCCCAGTGATCCCAATAAAGAGAAGAAGCATTTGTCACCTCCTGGTCTTCTCTGTGGGGTGGGAGGTGCCCCAGGTGGCTTTGGGTGGGAGCCCATCCTCTGGGAAAGAGGTGGGATTGGGGATCTGGAGCTGTTGCCACCTGGAAGGGATTCCCAAACCTCCAAGCACTTGGGTTTGGGAAGTACAGGTGGATTTTCCAAAGGTTGTGTTATGGAAAGGAATCCTAAGCAAGGTGTGGCTCCTATTTTTAGGGGTTTAATTGGTGTTCTGAGGTTCTAGCTGATTTCCTGATTTTGGAGTTCCTGTTTTCCCTTCCTTAGCCAGTGGAATGTGGGAATTATGCTCCAAGATCCCTTGAAAGGATGCAAGAGCAGCTGGAATTCTGGGATTTTGCTTAGTTGTAGTGCTGAGTTTGACTTCTCTACAGGGGAAATCTTGGAGGAACCTCAGGGATGGGAAAGGGCTGGATGGGAATGAATTCCATTGTTTTTATGGAATGTGAGAGCTCTGGGATGAGCACAGCAATGGAATTGCATTCCTGGGCCATGGTGGGAGCTGGGGACTCTTCCTGGGATGATCCCAAAGCTGGAGATCCCCTTCCAGGGCAGCTGCAGATGCTGTGGGTTCTGGGGATGTGTGGGGGGGAGGAAAGAGCAGCCTTACTTGGGATGGGTGCCTTCCACACCTCTGCACTCCTCTTCCCCTGGTTTTTGTCTCCAGAGAGTTTCTGGGGATGTCCTGGACTCTTGCTGCCAGTGCAGTGCCAAACCTGGTTGGGTAAGCACAAAATCCTCCTGTCATGGTGCTGTGGTCATGGTCCAGCCTTTGAGGCTGTCTCTGCTCCATGCAGGTGGAAGGCAGGACTGAGATTTGTACACCTAAATCTGCTGGTTGGAACTCCATAAACTAACCACCAGCTCAGATCCACCTGAGTGATCTCTGGCTCTTCTCCTGTGACAAAATTGCCACAGTCAGTAGAGTGGCAGATTCAATTACTGGCATGGAATAAGATCTTCTCAAAGACTTTATGAGGGTTGAACATCCAAAAATTGGCATAATTGGAGTAAAGATAGAAGGAACAGTGAAACTGCTTGAGAGAGAAACTGAAAAATGGTAAAGAAAAAGGAATAATATGCACGATGTTGTAAATGTGTTTGGAAGCAGCGTGCCATTGTAAGGACTACAAAGAAAAGGAAATGAGGATGTTACAAGATGAGTTTGAACAAAGAAAGTGACAAAAAGAGCTGTTATCTCTGTGAATAGAACAATTGCAGAAACAACTGGGGTGGGGGGAAGGAAAAGAGTGGAGGACAAATTAGAATTTATGATCTGATATATTAGGTTCCATAAAGATCCATTAGTTAATTGCATCCCCAGAAGATTGGGATGGAGATATATGGAAGGGATCCTGACTGGGAATTTAGGGATGAGAGTAGTGAAGAGAGTGAAATGTAGTTTAAGGTGGCCCCTCTTATTAAAATTGAAGTGTCCCTTGGGCCCTAAGGGGGTAACCAAAGAAATACCACCAGAACCATTCTGTGGGACCTTCTTCAACTGAAAATTTGCGAGGACTATATGGCTAGAAGGTTGGCAAGAGTGGAATTGGGTATTTGTTGTGTTTCTTTGATTAGGGGAGATTATCTGAAACCCAAGGTGAAGCAGAGGTGGCTTTTGGGGACCAGGGGGGTTTTTTAACAGAGGAAGCAGATTCTAACAATGAATCACATTCTATCACATGCTGAACAGCTCACTGTGCAAGGGAAAAAACTTTTACAGAAAGGGTGATAAAGTTCTGGAATGCTCTGCCCAGAGAGGTGGTGGAGTCACCATCCCTGGGTGTGTTTAACAAAGCCTGGATGTGGCACTGGGTGCCAGGGTTTGGTTGAGGGGTTGGGGCTGGGTTGGACTCGATCTTTAAGGTCTCTTCCAACCTGTTCATTCTGTGAATAGATCCTTGGGAATGAGACCAATAACTGCTGTCCCTGTATATTCACTGAACATTTTAACCCTGTCTCAGCTTCCACAGACCCCCAGGCCTTGAAGGTGGAACCCTTGCTCGTTTAAAACTCTATCTCATTATGAAAAGAGACCAACCAAAAGACAACAATGGAGTTAAACAGCACATTGCTGTTGGGTGGATACACCTGAGCCACTCACTAGAAGGGGTAACCAGTTTGGAGTCTCCCCACTGAGACTTGTCCCATTTCCCCTTCCAGGACCCACACTGGGTTATACCAAAATCACAAAACCCAGCCCTTTTGACCCAGCTCTCGTTTATCCCTCAATAATCCTGGTGCATGGAGTGAAAACCCCCAGGTCTTTTATTTGTACGAATCGGTGTGGTAATGGTTGTAATCATGGTTAAGACTGAGTGCACTGCAATGACAATCACTAAAAAGCAGGCTCTAATTGTACAAATTCAGGAGTCCCACCCATTAACGTGGATTTGGCAGAGGGAAACGTAAGTGCACAGTATGTGACAGACAACCCCCAAAAATGAAGTGGAAATTTACTTGTTTAGTTTTCAATGTGGTTCCTTTGAAAAGGGATACAGATCTAAGCAGACTGGTAGCTGTTTAATGAGTGTTACATAAGAGGAACACACAGGAAGAGACATAGTATCAGACATAATTTATCTGTTTATCTTGGAGATATAATTTAAATTAAACTAGGATTGTTCCTATCAACATGGCAAAAATCGCCTTAACCCCCACAGTGTATCCTACTACCTCTTGGACCTGTTGCAATCTCCACATATTTCTGAAATTGAGCCCAATGGTATTAAAAGACAAGCCAGCAACAAGTGATCCTTAATCCCTGATGAAGCCCCAGGCCTGTGGAACTGTCACTGCAGGTTAATATCTCTGCACTTAAACCTACTTGCTTATCATTCCTAAATACATCTGCCTGGGGCGGCTCACAGGGCTGCACAGTGAGCCCTCACCTCTCCAAAACGAGCCAGGAGAGCTGTGACTGGCATCCCAGGAACAGGATTAGGAGTATTAAATAAACAGCACAGATGCTGGAGTTCTGGCAAATAAATTAAGCCTGGCAACAAGTGATTTGTGTGAGCAAGAACACCAGTTAAAGTCTTCTTTGTTGGCATTAGGAACTGGTCAATATCTCCTGGCTGGTATGTTGTCTAAATAGCAAAGAATTATTGAAAAGGACCCCCACCTAACTGTGAATGCACTTGGCATCACCCAGAATAATGTTTCCATAGCTCTCAGCTGTATCCAAGCTCAGTTGCAGGTGCAATCCACTACAGCAAAAAGGGAAGGTGATGAGGGCACCTTACCCACTGAGGTTCAAAAGGTGATTTGGGTAAATAATTTCTACTCACAGAGTATTTAAAATATTTATTTTAAATGACCACACCAGAAATAGGGCCACAGCTTTTATCCTAACTCTATGCAATGTTTAATGGTTGGACTTGATGATTTTTAGAGGTGTTTTCCAGCCTAAATGATTCTATAAACCCAATCATTGCATTGGGATTGAATCAGCATGGAATTGTACTCTGTTAGAGCCTGGAGTATGGGCCCAGCAAAATGGGAACAAATGGCACACTGTCACTGCTGCCACATGTGTTGTGCAGAAACAACAAGGATTTATTTGTGAGTGTAATACTCTAAAGACCCAAGACATTTGTCTTGACACTGAACACAATGTTTGTCATTTTGAAATACATCCCAGAGAGACCTCTGAGACTGTACTTGGGTGTGTTGGGAATGGCTGTATTTGCATGAGAGCCCTTTGTGATTCTCTATAAATAGAGAATATGCACAGTCCCTCAAATACCTGCATCTGTAATTTTATTAAAGTTATGGGATGCAGCTTTAACTATGCAGCCACAGCCCACCATGCCACAGCAAGAGTGAAGAAAGGTGGAAAACATCACTGGTGAGAAAATCTGCTCAGGTGGTCACCAACAGCCACCAGAGCTATGAATTCCACCTAATTGTAGTCTTGTCAATCATTATAGTTTTGTGTTCATTGTTATACTTCTGTTTATATGTCCCATTACAGCTTATATCAAAGTATAATAGCTATGAGTGGATGTGTAGGTATTAAGGGATCAGCAAATCTGACATGTTATCTCATTTACCAGCCTATTACCCACTCAGTAAATTAACTTCCAGCTCAGCTCTGCCTCAGTGATCCCTGACTCTTCTGCTGCAGCACAGGGGGTGACATTCATTGAGTGGAAGCTGCACTGTGGGGTTTTAAGTCATCTTTTCTCCTGTTCTGCTCCATTTCCCCCCCTTGCTGAGAATCTCCATCCTCTGCTGGTTCATCTCACTTTCCAGCCTGCCATGAGTGGGATGGGGTGGGTTTGTGTTCAGTGGCTTTGGGGTCAGTGTTAGCTCACATCGAGCTGAGAGGGGACACTGAGACATGCCCAGCACTGAACCAGGGCAGGAATTGGCATTTCACTCATTCTACCTGGTGCCTTCTAGGTCTGGCGTGGGGGGAACAGGAGGGATGGGCTGTGAGGTGCAGAGCCGCCTCCAGATGTGCTGGAGGTAGGGATGCTGTGGTTGTTGCTATTTGCAGCTGGGTTAGGGCATGAGCTGGCTGTGCAGAGCACCAAAGAGAGCCCAGAGCCACCTGGGTGGCCAGACTGGGAGTGCTTAGTGTGTTTATATCCAAATTTCTACAAACTCTTTGCAGAAGAACAACCCGGATCCCATAAAAGTAATGAACTTTAAGTCCCTCAGTCCTTCTGGTGCCATTGAAGACTTCTGCCTGTGTTGCAAGTTTAAAGAAAAGCTGCCATTCTGGGGCTTAAAAGGGGCATCTAAGGGACAGTCATGAAGCATTCAGGGACAAACCCAAGGTTTAAACAGCTGCAAAGACAGCCAAGGGCTGGGAGCTGAGTGCTGCTGCCTGTGTGTGCAGATCAGCATTGGATTAGACAGTGGCCTGGCTTGTTTGCCTCTCTGATGATACCAGATGACTTCTTGGCCCACTGCATCATCTGGAGAAAAACAGCTGAACAAATGGAGATGTGCAGGTGAGCTGCAGTTCAGGGACTTGTTTTCTGTCTTGTGGGCTTTGGTATTTGTTTTGTTTTGTTTTTCTCTGCTGAGCTCTGAGGGGATTTGGATATTTGACTCTCCCCAGCCTGCTGGCCTTGGCAGGAAGGTTTCAACTTCTCAGCACTGAGTAAGGTAACTGTGAGAGGGTGAGTGCTTCAGCCAGCTCGAGGAGCTGATTTATTCCTCAATAGAGCCTTTGAGGGGCTGGAAATAGGATGTGATTTGTACTCAGGGCCGGTGCTGGCTTGCTGGGATGAATTCTGTTCAAACCATCACCTGTGAGTGCAGCCCTTGCCTCCACTGGGATCTCACTGCTGCTCCCCCATTTTCTTCTCCCTGCCCACACAGGATTAGCCAGCCCAGATATAATCTCTTCATCCCTCCCGAACCGCTGAGAAATCCTGTGCCAGCTGGTTTTGAGAGGGGGAAAAAGAAAAGAAATAAAGGAAAAAAAAAAAAGGCAGCTCTTTTCCGATTTACAAAACTTAGAGAAGGGGGAGGGAGGAAATGGGGGAGAATAATTGGGCAATTCCCGGCATCCTCGATGGCAGCTCTTAGGCAATTCCGGGGACTCGGCAGCACCCTTATCGCAGTTCTGGGAGATGATCCGTCTGCTCAGCCGGCAATTAGAGCTGGGAATGGGAAGCTGCCACTTAGCCCTGCCTTTGTAGGGCTGTTGGCACTTCTGCTCTGGAGGCAGGATTATTGTGAGCTGCCTTTGCCGTGCTGGGACAGAGCCTTGTGGGCAGGGTGGCTGCCAGGGAATAAAGGCTCTGCTCTGTTTTCTTTCACAGTTTTTTCTGTCAAATTGGAAAGTGTAAGCTGCTCCCTGCTCCCGTTTCATCCTGGTCTAACTTTCCTTCCATCTTTCTGTGGAACTTGGCTTGCTGGTGCCATCTGTGAAGGTGCCAGTGCTGTGTGTTTATGTGCACAGGAAAAATGCTGAGCTGAGAGAGATATTTGTCTCTGCCTGGGCCATGGACCTCCTGTAGGAGCCTGCTTAGGTCAGCAGGGTGCATTTTGGGGTGTCTGTGCTACTGCAGAGCTTAATGAACCTTCCTACATCTTTGCTGTGGTGCATCCCTGGTTTTTCCACATCCCACAGCACTTGAATAATGAAATATCCTTGATCCTCAGCTGCTTTGGTGACTGCTGCTGCTTTGTGCAGACACACCGGCCCAACTGGGAGGGTGGCAAGCCCTGGTCTCTGGCCCCCACAGAGCTCTGTGGGGTTTGGTGCTGCCCCAAGGCAGTGCAGGGATGTTTGCCCAGCTCCTCTGTTGGTGTTTGGGGTCTCAGATAATGACAAGGCAAGGAAAGGACTGGAACAGGGAGGCAAAGACAGGTCCCTGCAGGTCCCTTCAGCCCTGCTTGCATCCCCCAGGCACCGGAGGCTTGGCCAGGCCAGGCTGGTGAGGGTTGGGCAGCCAGCCCTGTCCTGCCCAGCCCAGCAGGTCCCCTGCTCCTGGGGACAGCCAGCTGTTCTCCATGGCTTTAGCCCTGCTGCTGGGAAGGGCTTGGTGCTTTTCCAGCTTTCAGAGATGGGGCAACTGAGAGGTGTTTTAAAAGATTTTATTCCATTATCAATCTCAATGATGGGTAAAACCTAAGAGATGCAAAACTCAATGCCATTCCATCAGAAGTTAACCTATTTCCTGGTTACAATACCTTAGAAATGTTTTTCAGCCTATTAGCTTTTGCCACACAGAGCTGCTAATACTTCTAACACCAATCACCTGTATTTTTACCCCATGTGGTCCTGCTACAATGCATCTTTCACAGCTCTAAGTCTCTAAAATATCTGGTCTTTTGGCAAGGCCATATTTTGAAACTCATTGAAACTTGTTTCTGGTTCAACCTCCCTCTCACCAATGCCATCTCTATTCCATGGCCTTCCTAAGCCAGCACACCTTATCTCAGTGTTTGCATACACATGTACAGAACAATGTAAACTTTCTATCAGATTTGAAAAATCCCTTTCAAATCCATTTCTCACAGGCTGGGGCAGTGCCCACTGTGGCTGTGCTGGCCACAGGAGTGCTTGGCACTGTGCTGGTGTTCACAGGGGTCCCAGGAGGAGGGAAGAGATGAGGATCTGACTCTGTGTTTCAGAAGGCTGATTTATTATTTTATTATATACATTATATTAAAAGAAAATTATATATTAAAACTATACTAAAAGAATAGAAGAAAGGATTTCATCAGAAGGTTAGCAAGGAAAGGAAAGGAATGATAATAAAATCTTGTGATTGACCAGACAGTCTGAGCCAGCTGACTGTGATTGGCCATTAATTAAAAACAACCACATGAGACCAGTCCCAGATGCACCTGTTGCATTCCACAGCAGCAGATAACCATTGCTTACATTTTGTTTCTCAGGTCTCTCAGCTTCTTGGGAGAAAAAATCCTAAGGACAGGATTTTAAAATGTGTCTGTGACATGGCAGCAGGGATGAGGTGGGTGCCACCAGGTACCTCTCTCCTGTGGGCTCAGCAGGAACCTCACGCTTTGGAATTAATTTCGGGATTTATTTTTCCCCCCCCCTTGCTGATTTATCTCTCGAGTTTTCTAGGCCAGCTGTCCTCCTTTATTATCCTCATGCTACCTATTTATCTCGCCTGTCCCCTCTGCTCCCCGCTTCCCTCCCCTTGCTTTGCCTGGCCCTGGCTCAGCTCCTGCCCGCCAGCAAAAACAAACCAGGCTGGCAGAGCAGCGTGACAGCTCCCGTGGAGCCACATCACCCCGACAGCCGAGTCAGCAGAGTCCCCTCTGCTGTCGCCCGGTGCGGCACAAAGGTGCCCCAGCCCCCTGGACAGCGCTGGCTGTGCTGCTCCGGAGGAGCGGGAGGGAGGCGGTGACATCCCCGAGCTGTGTGCTGGGCTCAGGACAGCCCTGTCCCCACCCCTGCTGCCACCCATCCTCCTCTGACACCCCCGGGCAGAGCCAGGGCAGGGCTGGCCCCAGCAGCCGCTGCAGAGCATCCTCTCCGAATGCCCCGGCTGTGGGCACCGCGCCTCTGCACGGGGCTGGGGCGGGGACAGAGCAACCTGCTTGCTCCAAATGGTAATAATTATAAATTGTATTATAAATGTATCATATTATAAATTATATTATAAGTAAATAGATTATATACATTTAATATATATTATATAGAAATATATTATATTATATATAATATATAAAATTATATTATAAATAAATTAAATATAAATATGAAATCAGTAATAATAACATTTTGCAGTTCTGTCTTCTGTTCTGGGCATTGTCTGTTCAGAGAGGTGGGTGGGATGGAGGAGATGGAAGTCCTGGCCAAGAGTGGCTGTGGATACAGGGCAGAGCCCAGGGGCTGATATAGGGACAACCAACAGCAATGACAAAAAAAACCCCAAACAAACAAAAAAACCCTCCCCAAAAAAAACCCAAAACAAAAAACCCACCCCAAAACAAAGGAAAAAAACCCCAAACCCAAAAGCCAAATCAAACCAACCAAAAAAAACCCACCCAAAAAACCCAACAACAAAAACCCAAACCCAGCCAAAAATAATAATAAAAATAAAAAAAAACCCAAACCAAAAAACAAACAAACAAAAAACCCCAAACAAACAAACAAAACCCAAAAAACCCCCAAACCACCAAAACCTCAGTCTCTTGTAGCTGCAGGTATTACAAACCCAGCCTTTGCAGCGCCCTGCTTTAATTTAGCCCTTGCTTCCCCTTCTGCTGCCCTGCAGCCTCTGTGCCCAGCCATGAGCAAACCAGATGGAGCCTTCAGTCAGAGGAGGACAATGGGAGTAGGTGTAGGAAACCCTGCACCAAAATACTCTGTGTATAATTTTATTCCCTCTTATCCCACATGCCAGCTCTATCCCACAGCAGAGCTCTCATCTGAAATCAGGCATGCTGAGCAGAAATAGCCTGATGCTTCAGAGATGTGCCTTCAGAGCCTGCAGAGAAGCTAACCCTTCATTGCCCACAGCTGCAGGACACAGATGTGCCTCAGCCTGGCCTTTTCCAGATCATGGTGTGCCTGTTTCAGAGCTTCTGGGGAGCTCCAGGCTGGCATGTGTGCTGTATGCCAAGGCAGCAGCACACACAGGTGGAGGGAAGGGCCACGGGGCTGCTGTGGGTGAGATGGTGCAGCCCAGCTGAGCTACAAGCTCCAGGCCTCTGGGGCAGGGCTGTGCAAAGCCACAGCTCAGCCTCCAGACGTGCAGAACACCACCCAGCCCTCTGGCAAGGGGAGCAGGGAGGAAATTGAGATTGAACTGCATTTTCCCAGTCACACTGACTCCTTCTCCATTATTCTGGCACTGTTAAGCCATGTCATGATCCTCCTGACAGGATTTTGGGGTAAAGGCAAGGAAAAGCAAGGAGTCAAATTTCTTTTAACTTCTGGAAGCAACAGGAAGGTGGCAGAGCCTTTTATGCCTTGCTCAGCTCAGCAGGCAGAGATGTTCCAATGGAGAGCTGGAGAGCTTTGTGAGCCACATGTGGAGTGTTCAGGGTGCCCACAAAGGGCTGTGGGCAGTGTCCCACCTGCCTGAAGGCTTAGACAGGGACAGGAGGCTTAATCAGCACGAATCCCACTGGGAAAAAAAAATCAACAAAAGCTGCTTGGCAAAGGCCCTGCCTGATGGTTTGAAAGTGTGGATGCCTGCCTTGGATGGGCAGGGAGGGCATGGGAACTCCTGCAGCATTTGGAGATATGAATTGTCCACCAGGAGAAGTCCAAGCCAAAAAGACCTGGAGGGGAAGGCAACCTTGTGCTGCTGAGCTTAAATCTGCTGGGCTGGTGGAAGTAAACAGGGTAACTGTGCTCCTGCCTCCCAAAATAGAAGCAAATTTGGGGCCTGGAGGGAGAGAGAAAGAGAGCTGGAGAGGCATTTCTGACAAAGAATACCCTTAAACTGAAGGAAAGTAGATTTAAATCAAATATTGGGAAGAAATTCTTCCCTGTGAGGGTGAGGAAACCCTGGCACAGGTTACCCAAAACCAGCTGTGGCTGCCCCTGGACCCCTGGAAGTGTCCAAGGCCAGGTTGGATGGGGCTTGGAGCAACCTGGGATAGTGGAAAGTGTCCCTGCCTGTGGCAGGGAAGCTTGATCAAATGGCCTTTAAGGTTCCTTCCAAGCCAAACCATTCTGTGATTCTCTAAATCCATAGGTTAGGCTGTGCAATTGCAGTGAACCATTCCAGTGGGCAAATTATTCCCTGTTCTTGTGGGACCTGATCTTATCTGGGATGCTCCACAGGAGAGACAAAAGCTCAGGAGAAAAGAGTCAATGGAAAGTGGCTCATGCAGTGCAGAAAGCAGGACCTGCATCTTTTGTTTGATGGAGGAAGGTGCCTCCATCCCTGTCCTCAAACTCTAATTCCATCTCCACAAAACAGGCTGAGTGCACCAATGAAGACATCATTTTTCAGGACCCTTGCACACGATGGCCTGGTAAAATTGCTATTTTTAAGACAGCCAAATTTTGGAGAGAGAGATAGCAAATTTTATGTTAGCAGGGGACTGCAGAGGCTGTGAGTGCCTGCACTGTTTGATGCTATTGTGCTGGGCTCGGGGCTGAAAGGGGCTGGTAACCTCCAGAAGGATTAGAGGCAACATGGAAAGGAAAACCCTGAATTTGGATTAAAGATGTTTTAAAGTCTCTTGTATCAGCAAGCTCTTTTCTCAGGGAGAGATTAGGAGCGCAGTTTCTCTCGACAGCTCTGTTAATCTGGTCTCCATGGAAACAGGATGATGTTAGTGGTGACACACTCCCCTAAATGGCTTCCCAGCACCACTGTTAAGGGGGAGACTGGCTTTGGTTTGTCACCCAGATCTGGGTAGTTTGTCCCCTCTCCCTCCCTGCTGCTGGGGGGTTTTTTGCTGCTGGTTTTGTGCTGGTGTGACCTGCAGCAGTGCCCCCTCTCTGCAGGGATTTTACTGGAGAATTCCCAGGCTCAAGCCCCCACACAGAGCCCAACCAGCCCAGAAAAAGCCCCAGACTTTCACACAATCCCATTTTTGCTGTGCTCCTGAACAGGGCAGGCTGTGGCTGTTTTACAAATGTCTCCCACCCCCTTACACTGCAGGGTGACCAAGTGACCTCCTTGTGGTGAGGGGACATCTCTGGGCTGGGCTCTGCTGCAGTGACCATCCCGAACCCATACATAGACAAGGCACTGAGCAAGGAGTTGGGAATGTTCCCATGTTTTAAAGCAAGCCCAGCCTTGCAATGCCCAGCCAGCAGTGACCACTGAGGCAGAGCTGTGCTCTGTGCCTGACTGTGCAGGGGACAGAAGAAAAGCCTGTCCCAGGGATTTGGCTCCAAATTGGACGCGCTAATGTGGCCATCCAGGCTGGGGGTGAAAGGGTGGGTGGCTTGTAAACGTTCCCTGCATTTTTCTAAATCCCTTTTCATCCTGAGTCACACGCAGAAGAGCGTGGGTGAACGTGAGTAGGCAGAGGGAGAGGGGTGGTGGGGCTGCATGAATTTGGATATGCACATCAGCTATCAAACACAGTGCAAAATTGCTGTGAAAGCAATGAAAAAAGATAAATTTCGTGTCACAGTATTCAGATGATGAGCTACTGCTGCTACTGCTTTCTGTGTTAGTGGAGTTAAAGTGGGACTTGCTTGTTGAGATTAGCAAGGAGTCTTCTGCACCTCTTCTCTTCTCTTCTCTTCTCTTCTCTTCTCTTCTCTTCTCTTCTCTTCTCTTCTCTTCTCTTCTCTTCTCTTCTCTTCTCTTCTCTTCTCTTCTCTTCTCTTCTCTTCTCTTCTCTTCTCTTCTCTTCTCTTCTCTTCTCTTCTCTTCTCTTCTCTTCTCTTCCCTCTTCCCTCTTCCCTCTTCCCTCTTCCCTCTTCTCTCTTCCCTCTTCCCTCTTTCTCTCCCCAGTGCTCCACAGTTGCATTTCCCAGTGGATCAGCCAGGTGTGTGGGACTGCTGCTGCTGCTGCCTCAAGTCCTTTCAGATCAGTCATGGGTTTGGCTAAAGAAAGTTGAAACAAAGAAAACAAGACCTAGATGACCTTTATGTCTGTCTGACTCCAGCTCATGCTTCAAAAACATTTTATGGCATCAGCTAATTCCACCTAGAGCTGGAACTGTGTGCTTAAAAACATCAGGAAACAGAAGAATCGAGGGAGAGACTTTAGCAGTGGTCCTGTTGGCCTCACTGTGAGCTCAGCCCTAAATCAGACCTCAGGGATTTTCATCCCAGAAACTCCACAGCAATCCCAGCTTCCCTGGCAGAGCAGCTCAGTGGCTTTCCTGGGGCCACCTGGAATTGCACCAGAGCCAGTCCCTGGCTGTTCCCTGTAAATCCCATTGATTTTCCAGCCTATGTGACAGTTTTCACAGAAAACAAGTCTAGTCCAAAGAACCACTTCAGATTTAATCTCTGAATGATGACTTGAATTAAAAACCAGCTCCAGCAGCCCAGCTAACACCAGGAAGCCTGTGAAAGCCCTGGCCTGGCAGTGAGAGACAGGGCTCTGCACACCTGCCCAGGGAGCCCTTTCCCAGCTAGAGAGCCCTGGGGAGGAGCCCTGCAGCCTCATGGATCATGTAAAGAGTCATTCCATTCCAGACAGCAGCAGCAGCTCCCGTGTGGGCTATACCTCAGCAGTCATAATTCGTCCCAGTTTATAAATAGGATGTTTTTCCTGGACTGCCAGGTCCCAGTGACATCTACAAGGCAAGCTGTGATCTCTGTGGCCTGTGAATCATCTCTGATAATGGAGATCCTGCTGCCTGACTCCTACTTTGTCAGCTGTACAGAGTTTGTGGATGTACCCAGAGAGAGCTCCCTGGCGCTATGGCAAAGGAAATGATTTATTCCCTCTGGAGCAGAGCCCTGGTGGAGATCACCTGGGAGGGATGCTCCTAAGGTCAGAACAAGCTGGTACTGTTCACTTTTGCTTCCCCTGAGAGGTTTTCCTACTTCTCTGGCCCAGCCTGGGGAAGATTCAGGCTTTTCCTTCCTCTCACCTCACTTTCATGCCTTTTCCTAGCACCAAGGCCACATTAAGTCTGAATTTTCCCCTCCCTTGCCCTTGGAACTGTTCAATGCCTGGCCCGTGTGCAATAGCCTCCAGCAATAAGGGGAAAACTTTGGGTCTCAGCATCTATTGCTGCTTCTCCCTCTGGAACATCAGCACCTTGGCCTCCATCCCTGGAATCAGTTCAGAGCCCAGATAAATCTGCTCTGTGCACCACTGTGCTCTTTACTGTGGTCACAGGAGTGTTGCCCTTTGTCAAAGTGAAGATGGCATCAAAACCCAATGGGGAATTAGTAATTCCCACTAAAAACAGTGGGAATTAGTAGTGGACATGAGCTACACCCTGGAGGGTGAGAGCCTTTGCTGGGAGCAGCTGCCAGTGATGGTGCTGGAGGCACTGGCTGGTGGGTGAAGTGTCTGGGGTGCTCTGCCTGCCTCCACCCGTCTGGCACAGCTGCCAGGGTGCTGCTTCCTCACTCTGCATCTCCTTTGCACCAGGATAGCAACACCTTGTGGGGGTGAGGGTGGATGTTCTTTGGCATTTGTCATCCACTCGCCTGCGAGCGCCCTGGGGAGCCCTATAAATAAGTGAGGGGCTGTGATTCAGCAGCCACTGGAGGAGAAGCAGCTGCCACCGTGGCCATTTCATGATCAAAAGCCTCGAGACTTTATTTGATTTGTGGTTTTGCATGACATTTGCAAGAGCCCCCTCCAAGGTGCCCTGCTGGGAGGGTGGGGAGGAGCTGTGGAAGGAGCCCTGTGGTGACACTGCAGCCCTGGCAGTGATTGCAGGCTCCAGCCTCCCTCCTCATTGATGTGCACCTGCTTTCATGAGTCTCTCCCCTTCTGTTTGCTCTGGTGGGTTTTCCTGATGCCTGTTATTGCTGGGCAGAGAGAGGCAGTAAAAGAAATTGTTCAGGCAGGGCTTGTGGAGAAACAAGCAGGTGTCTGGCTGTGTCATCAAGGTAACAACACTTTTGCATCTCAGTGATGGGACTAAAATGAGACTGAGTGATCAGAGCAAAAAGCACAACTGTGTTCACCTCGAGGCTCTGAGCAGCAAAACTGCAGCTTGGATTTAGGTTCAGGTTGCTGAGCTGAACTTTACTCATTTAATTCACCCAGTGCTTTGGGGCTTTATTGGTTTTGTGGGGCTGTGTGGGGCTGCCCCTGCAGGGACATGCTGAGGTGAAGCTCCTTTCCTGTGTGTGTATGAATTCTGGATGAAAGTACAGAACTGAAGCAGCTCTGTTTGCTGCAGGATTTCTGTGGTCTGCCCTCTGCTAAAATAGCCCTGATGGAGGCCGTGGCTCTGTCTCTGTGTGGGAGGGAGGGTGTTTGTCTGTCCCCTGTGTCAGGGTGGGTTACCATGTGCTGAGCAGGGCTGTCCATTTCCACACTGATGCTCCGTGGCAAGGGGAATCAGCTGGCCCACAGGGTGGTGAACAGTGGCCCCAGGAGCACGGCTGCCCTAGGAGATCCCACTGACTCCATGTCAGAGCTCCACTGCTGGCTCAGAGCCACCTGAATGTCAGTTCTGTGACGTGTCTGCAGCTCAGTGGGTGACAGCCCCTGTGTGCCCTGAGTGTGAGTGTGGGAACAGCCACAGAGGCACCACAGGCTGCTTCTGAAGCACAGCCAGGGTGCAGGGAAGATCCCTGAGCCAGCTCACCCTGCAGCTCTCCCTGTTTCTAATGAAGCCTCCTTCCTGATGGCCACTCAGCCCCTTCTGCTTTCAAGTCAACAAATTAAAAAAAAAGTAAAAAAAAAAAAGAAAAAGTAAAAAGCAAAGAGGAGGAGAAAAAGACAGAATGATATATTTTTGTTCACTCTCCCTCTCCTTCTTCATTCCTTTGAGCCATTTTTAACCCAAGCTAATTCAGCTGGAAATATTAATAACCCCAGAAGGACGCCACCTCCTTGTAATGAAGTGTAAAGGTCACTTCTGCTCAAATCACACAACTCTTTCATTTTGTTCTCTGCAAGGAACAGCTCTTCTCTTTAATTATTCAGTTTGCTTTTATATTGCAGCCGCTGCTCTCTTGTCTCTAATCTCTGACACCTCCCCATTATGCAAGTCCCCATGAGGCTGGGCAGTGTCACCTGCTGGTCACCCCCAGGGCCTGGATGCTGGGACCTGCCTGCTGGGGGGAGAGGGGCTGGATGTGGAGAAGAAGAAGAGCTGAATCTTGGGTTTTGGTGCTGTTTCTTTGCTGGTGTGAGTTGGCTGGTGTTTCCTCAGGGTGTGGGCATTGTGAAATGTGTTAATTTCTGGTGCAGTTGAACCCTCGTGCATGAGGTGCCAGTTGATGGGATGGATAGGAGAGGGGCTGGAGGGGGTTTGGGGCATTCCTGTCCTCCTGATTTACCTAATGGTGGATGGAGGTAGGGGCTGTGGGATGGGATGGGGCCTCTGTGTGGTCACTCCTCATGAGGAAGGTAACTGCTTGTGAAGCCCTAAGGTGAAACAAAACCTCTCAGAGCAGTGCAATGCCCTCTGTTCTCAGATGTTTTTGGGCCGTGATGTCCACAGCCAGGGGGAAGAGAGGGAGAAATCACAGAGGGAGAAATCACAGAGGGAGAAATCACAGCATCCTGCTGCAAGTGTGAGCACTCCTGGGACAGCCCATGGGGGTCACCAGCACAGAAATGGGCAGTGGATTTGGGGGAATCCATCCTCTAGGGATGAATTTGGGGTCTCATGGAGGTTCTCCCTGGACAGAGAGAGGGCTGGGGAACAGGGCAGTAGGACCACACTGGTCAGCCTGGAGAAGGGAAGGCTCAAGGGAGACTAAAGGGGCTCCAAAAGAGCTTGAGAGGGAATTTGGGCAAGGATTTTTAGTGATGGAACGAGGGGTAATGGCTTTAAACTGACAGAGGGCAGGTTTAGATTAGATTTGAGGAAGAAATTGTTCCCTGTGAGGGTGGGGAGGCCCTGGCAGAGGTTGTCCAGAGCAGCTGTGGCTGCCCCTGGATCCCTGGAAGTGCCCAGGGCCAGGCTGGATGGGGCTTGGAGCAGCCTGGTCTGGTAAAAAACGTCTCTGCCCATGGCAGTGGGGTTGGACAAGATTGTCTTTAAGGTCCCTCCCAAACCAAATAATTCTGTGATTCTACAGTTTCAGTAGCTAAGGTGATTATTGCACTAATTATTACTTATTTATGTAACATCATAAATAATTAATAACCATAATTAATTGTATGGACCTAAGAGAGCAGAAACAACTTTTGTGGTGGCTGTAACCCCTCCCTCCCTCGAGCACTGCTCACTCCAGACCCTCTCTGCAGTGTTTTATCTCCCTGAATGTTTAAATGACTGGAGCAATTTGGGGTTTCCTCTCTTTGCCCATGGGATCCTCCCTCTCTGCTCTATTTCTGACACCACAGCAGCTGGTAATGCCCACAAACAAACACAGCTCCTCAGTAGCTGCAAGGAGTTCAGGTTTATATAATCATGGGAAGATTTGAGAGCTGAAAAGCCTTTCTCTGTGCGCTGCATTAATCATTTAAAAGGAGCCTGACTGATGATTTTTGCATGTGTGTGTGGTTTCCTTTTTTCCCCTGTGGAGTCCAGCTGTTGCTGGCTATACATGGTGTGCTCAGCACCAACCAAACCATTGCCAGAGCCACCATGGCCTCTGAAAACTCCTGCTCATTATAAGTTGTGAATATTTTACTAATAAGTTATAAAATGCCCTTTAACTTCATTATAAGGTTTTTAACGTTAAATTATTTAATTAAAAATGATACTTAAGTGATTTTTATTTTTAGTTTAATAATTAATTACTCAAAGTTTGTAATGTAGACTTTTTTGTTTAATTACAAAAAAACCCTTAAAATTATGATGAAGAAGGATTAGTTACTGCTTTAAAAGTTTTATTTTAGTTTTATATATATTATTATATTCTAAAACTAAGATTTAGGTGTTTATTATTTTTATCATAAGTTGTGAGTTTTATAGTATTTTACTAATATGTTATAAAACGTTTTACTATTTTTATCTGTTTTTTAAGGTTAAATTATTTAAGAAATGATACTTAAATTATATTTATTTTTAATTTAATAATAAATTACTCAAAGTTTATAATCTGGATTTTTTTGTTTAATTACAGGAAATTACTTAAACTTATGAAAAAGAAGGTGAAGAGGAAGGGTTAGTTACTGCTTTAAAACTTTTATTTTAGTTATATATATTATTATACTCTAAAACTTTAAACTTTGAGTTTTCTACTTTGTGATATTACACACTTTTAATTAACTACACACTTGTAATCTTAGTGTTATTAATTAATTTTGGAAGTTTTCTCTATGGTGTTAGGTTAAATGTGGTGTTTTCTTGGGAGTTGGGGTTTGTTAGCATAGAAAGTCTAAAACTCTCAACACCCAGAACTCCATTCTCAACATCCATTCTCAACACCCAGAACTCCAACATGACAGGACTGACAGGGTCATTTCCAAATTACAGCTGGCAAATGCAGCACAGGGACATGGGAGGTGTAATCAGGAGCACAGCACTGATCAGCTCTTTGGGCAAGCATGGAGAAATGCTTTTCCAAGCTGAGCTCATGCCAGGGGTTTTCCCTCTCACTGCCCCTCTTGGACATGCTTTGGTGTGAAACCCCCCCCGAGGATCCCCTGATGGGGAGACCCCTAAATAGTTCTGTGCCAGGATTGAGAAACAAACAGACTTTTAGTTTTTTTTGGTCTTCAGGTTGTTGTTTATTTTTCTCTCATCAACAGTTCAGCACAGGGTCTGCACGTCAGACTTAGCACACAAAGAGAAAGGCACCAAAAGTCACAAGACACACAGGTTCAAGGTCGTTTAAAACTATTTTGTCCAATTAACTCTTAGAAAACAAATTTTATTTCTACCTTTCCAACAATAACTAATTATTTGTCTGTTCACACAACATCTGCATTGGGGCTCTTTCTAACCAATCCCCCTGTGGCACCAACACTGCAGAAAATGGAGCAGATGAAGAGCAAGAAGGAGATCAGACAATGCCCCAAATCCTCCATCTTGTCTCCCATCTACCTCCATACTAAAACCCCAAAACTCAAAAGTTTTTCACCCTGTGGTAAACTACACCACTATCTATTTCACACACTTGTAGATTCCAGTTCATCCCAAAGCCTTGGAAGCTTTCTCCATGTGTGAAGGTTAAAAGCAGTGTTCTCCTGGGGGTCAGGACATCTCAGGACAGGCAGAGGAACATTCCCTGTGCCCTGGGTTCCAGCACTTTGGGAGCAATGGTGCTGGGGGTAGCTATTGCCAATTCCTCGACTTCTGGGTCTCAGGCTGGGCCCTCCCTGGGGGCTCCCCTGTCTGGGGAGACCCTCCTGGAGTGGTTTTGTGTCAGGAAAGAGAGATGCACTGGATTTTTTTTTGGTCTTCGGTTCTTGTTTGTTATTATCTTATCTAGCGTTTTGCACACTGTCCACACCAGGCTCAGCACACTGAAAAAGCACCACAGAAATGGCCAACAATCTCTTGTTACGAGGTCTTTTAAGATTAAACCATCCAATTAAGAACTGACACCTGGATTATTTTCCCTTTTAACCCAATAACTGATCCCAAAGAGCCCACAATGGGCACTTTTCTGCCCAATTACAAAATGCCACCCAAACCCATGAAGAAGAAGGAACAAGCAGCATGAAGAAGAAACCCAGGACAGCACCCTGTGCCCTCCATCTTGCTTCCATCCACAACACACTAAAAATCCCCAAACCTAAATTTCTCACCAAGTGATACACCTGCACTACTCTCGATAATCTATTGCACACTTTTGTGGATTCCAGTCTATCTTGAAGTCTGGGAAACTTTCTCCATGAATGAGGGTCAGAGTCAGTGCTGCCCTGGGGTCAGGGCACCCCAGAGCAGGCAGAGAAATATTCCCAGTGCCCTGGATTTGCACACAATGGTATCATGGTGAAATCAAGATACCAATTTCAGCTTTGAAGCTGTTTGCTCTGATGTTTGCCTGAACACTGGGCAGCCATCCCTCCCACAAGTGGCTCCAGAAGGAAACTGCTGTCCACAGTTTCTGTGCCAGCATCATCCCTCCCTCCCTCCCTCCCTCCCTTCTGTCCCTTCTCTCTCCCCTCCACTCCAGTGGATCATTAGCAGCAGTGGCACAGTTTGCTCTGTGTGCAGCCACAGTTGTAGCTTGGTTCCAGCTGACAGGCTTATATGACCTCATATCTATAAAACCTGATCTTAAAACATTCATTTGAAAAGCTCACACGGACATAAAACCCAGAGTTCAAAAGTTGCAAGTTTTCAGACACAGGGGAGGGAAAAAAATAGCTGTGAGGTTTTAGGTTAAAAAGCAGAAACATTGGGCTGTGGTTTTGCAGACGTGATTTCCATGCTGCCACCATCAGTGGTGGGGACAGTTCAGCACCTCTACTGCCACCATCCTCCTTCCAAGCCCCTAAGCATGGCTCAAAGTAATGACATTTAAGGATGTGAGAAAGTTCTGGAAGAGCTAAGGAAAGACAATCAGGGCTAGTGTGCTGACAATGAGGGAAGGGGCTGAAAGTGGCAGGGGGCTATGGACTGGGTGGTTGAAATTTGTGAAAAATGCCAATCACTTGTTTTTAAAATTTTAAAAGTTTAATAGTAATAAAATGGTTATAAAAATAGTAATATAATTAGAGTAATAATAATTTGGACAATTTGGATTAGGACAATATGAGACAATAAAAACAAAGAGTTATGGACAGTCCGGGTACCTCTTTCTGGGCAAAATAGCCCTGAAAAGGACCCACGTTAACAGAGGATTAACCCTTAAAAGCAACAGCCTGTTGCATATTCATACACCTCACACATGATGCATAAATTCCATTCAAACACAGGATTCTGTCTGGGCAGTGTCAACTTCTTCCTCTGAATCCTGACAGCGCCTTCAAGGCAGAAAGAAGTTAATTTTTTCTGATAAGGGAGCAATAAATTCTTTTTCTCTGAAAGATTCAGGTGTCCTGTGGCTGCTATCTCACTGCGAGTCCTTTCTTTAAAAAAATATCCTACACAGCATAGTTCCTATTTTAACATTTGTTATAACCTAAAACTATATTTAACACACTACTTAAGAGAATTACTACAGCATGACTATCTAACACAATACATATAATATTCATTTTAATATTTGCGAAAAGCCAATCATAAATACATGCATTCTTCACAAAATTCCACTTTCCAAAGGAATTAAGGCAAATCAAGTCTTCTGGCTGAAGATGTGGCTGTTTTAATGATTAGAAAGAGGAGCTAAGACCGGGAGGATTGCTCAGGCCTATAGGCAGCAGTGCTGTGGGTGGTTCCTGTCCCAGACCTGTTTATTTGAGAGCATCTCTGCAGATCCCAGCAGGAGCTCATCATTGACCAGGCGTGCTTGAGCCTTCTGCCCCCAGCCAAAGGCACTGCAATTAAGGAAAATAAATGCCAGAAGTTTCTCCTGGCCTTCCTGAGCTCCCCAGGTGCCTGGAGCAGGCTGTCCTGCCCTGTGGTGGGTGGTGTGTGCTGCTCAGGGCCAGCCCTCACCTGGGAGCCGGCACTGAGCTCTCTGCAGCCCGGGGAACAGATGGCTCCCCTGACAAATGCACCCTTTCCCGCACTTCCCTGCTCCTTTCCTCTGCAAATTGAGGCCTTAAAAAGGATTGATGGTGCTAACAACAACCTCATCTAGGAGCACTTCGGGAGGGATTAATGAGGAATCGCTGGGGAAAGGTTTAATGGTGCAAAGAGATCAGCAGTCTCAAGCCAGTTTATTAATCAGCTCAGGCCATTACCACTTAAAGGCTTAGCCTGGAGGGAGGAGGTGGTGAGGGGTGGCAGTGATCCATCTCTGCAGAGAAACAGCCAGAGAATGCGAGGAGATCCCTGGAATCCAGTGCACAACCTGGTCTTCATTTGGTGTGGACTGGGATTTAGCAAGGAAATGCAAAGAGGGAAGGGAGTGATGGCCTTGCTTCATTTATTTCTGATAACTGCACCCATCTCATGCTCCTGAGCAAGCCCAGGGGCTTCCAGCCAGCTCTGTCTCCAGCAGTGGCTACCACACACCCCTAGATCCTGTTCTGTGACCTGGGCAGTTGAGGACCACTGTGGTGAGAGGAAATTTATTTCTAACACCTTGTTCAGAGATCATTTTTTCTGCCCTGGAGCGTGAAAACTGAGGTTCTTATTATTTTTATCACAGCAAGTCAAAGTGCAGAAGCTATTCTTATTCATATAAATGTCTAATCCTACTCTGATTCCTTCTGAGCTGTTGCATTTGCCTTGATTACTTTTTCCAGTTTTAGCTAAGATAAAATTTGCACTAGAATAATCTGCCCATGCAATGAGCCATTCCTGAGATGAGGAGATGAGGGTCCTGCCAGGGACCCTCTCCCATTTCAGGGTGCAGGAAGAGCTTGGCTGTGTCCCGGCTGCCCTGGGTTGTATGGAGGAAAAGCAAAGTGCCTCTGTTTTATTTATTTCCTCTTCACTTGAGACCCCTTGGGGGTCATCTGAGTGCAGCGTGGCTATAATGTCATTTTCTGGGGCCCAGTGAGGGAGAGCAGTAGGATTTCTGGGGAAGGAGACAATTTTCACCTGTCTCCATGCAGTGGGACTGTGTAGGGCCAGGCTGGGTCTGGGAAGTGTTACAGCAAGCTGCCGTGGGTGGCTGGGGGTCAGGAGGCTTTTTAATTGCTTGAAAGTGAGGTCCTTGTGCCTTATCCTCACAGAGGCTGTTTTAGGCCACCAACAAAGAGCCTGATCTTCTGAGGAGAGCTCTGGCTTTGGTCTAGAATCTGATCACAGTGAGAAGTTGTTTCTGTTCCGATGCATTTTTAGGTGGCCGAAAATCTATATTATTTTTGGATTTTTTTCTTTCTTTTTTTTTTTTAATTTTTTTTATTTTATTTTGCCCTCTGTGCTCGTTCCATCCAAAGTCATGAACTACCTGTGAGGTCAGGTGACTTACCTGAGTAAAAACCTCTTCTGCTTTTGGAGTAAAAGCTCTTCCAAAGTCACATCCTGCTTTTCTTCTTTCTTCCTGCAAACTCACATATCAGCCCAATGGATTGCTGCTCCTGGAGAGCCTGGAGCTCTGGCTGGCCCAGAGTGGTAAAAGCCAGCATGGTCCATACACTCCAGAGCTCCAGCATGCCAGGTCTCTTCTCTTGGCTTGGTATTTTCAAGAGGCAGCAGAAAAACCAACCCCCCTGGAGAGGAGCTGGGACAATCAGCAGGTGAAAGAGGACTGGGTGTCAAAAAGTGTTTCTGTGTGTGGATGTGGCTTAGGGAACAAACAGGGTGAGCAGCCTCCTGTGTGTTGGGATGGGCTTTGCACATCACTTAATACAGATTTTCCAGTTTGCAAGGGCAGCAGCCTCAGTGTAGGGAGGCACAGAGCAGAAAGGAGGTGGCAGACACCAGGGATGAGCTGAGCACATGGTGTTCCCTTCCCAGACCTCACTTCTCTCCATCCCCCTTTTCACAGGTGAGATGGTGTATGTGGACCCAATTTTCTGCACTTTTGGATTCCAAGAGTTCCAAACTAGCTATTTCTATTGCTTTAGCTAATGAAAGATGGGGATGGTTTTTCAACCTGCCAAGTTTTCCCCTAATAGATACATAAACACTGGTAGTGAATTTGAATTCAGGTCCTAAACACTGCAGGAATGTTGGCCACCTATAGGTCCACAAGGAATGGTGACCCTATCACCCCTAAACCCAGCAACATTTATTAATGGCTTATCTAAAGTCTCTGGAGCAAACATTTCAGTCCCTTCAGCCAGGGAGAAGTGGGCTACTTTGTGAATATCAATGCAGATCAAATAAAAAGTATCTCAAGGACAAATGTATTTGTTCTGAAAATTTGGCCAAAGAAATCAGAAATGGTTTTTTAAAATACAGCAGCCTAGAGCAAGTTTTTATCTTCCTTTTTGAGCAGTGAAAGTTGATGATCAAGCTATATATTGGAATATGTGGAAGGATACAGCAAAACCAATGCCACTGAAATTGCCTTGCAGTTTGAACACACAGATCTGAGGATTTGACAAAAGCATTTTCTTTGTTCTACAGACATGAGACCATTTTCCTTCCTTTTATGTGTAGCACCCCTGGATTGTTCTGCACTGATCACAACTGCTCTGGTGTTCTCTTTGATGAATCCGTTTGTTTGGGTTTGTTTCTTTTGTTGGTTTGTTGTTCCTTTTTTGGGGATGGTGGGTGGGTAAGAACTTATTTGGCATGGTGGGAAAGGGACCAAAGGGAAAGGGAAAAGTTAATTTATGTCATGGATTTGGCATAACTGGGCCATCAGTCTCAGCAGAGCATGTACAGGATGTCTGAAATAGAGACACAGAGATCCAATTGCTGCTTTCTTCCTTTTCTCATGTGAAATGAAAGCCAAAAGAGAGCAGGAATGGTACCTTCTGGTTCCAGGCTTCATGGAGCAATCCTGGGGCTATCAGCAATGCTGAAAAGGGAGAGGGGAAGGAGGGAAGATGATGACTCACAAGAAGTTT
This sequence comes from Molothrus aeneus, assembly GCF_037042795.1. Taxonomy (NCBI): domain Eukaryota; kingdom Metazoa; phylum Chordata; class Aves; order Passeriformes; family Icteridae; genus Molothrus; species Molothrus aeneus. Next base: position 3,781,647 of record NC_089659.1, on the reverse strand, counting down.
CCCTGTCTGTTATGATTTTGCTTCGTCGTTTTGTGTTCTCTGGATGACTTAGGGAGAGACGCTGTTCCCTCATCTCTAATTTGCTGCCAGATGAATATATTGAGAGGCAGGATATTGAGAAGTCATGGGAAACTAATGAGAAATGCCTGAATGAACTCAGCATGTTCTAACACTCGGCTGTTAGGCTTTAATATCCCAGTGGTGCTGGGCAGAGGGGGCACAGGGGCTGTGCAGCTCCTTTTGCTCTTTGGTTCAGGGCCAAAATGGGACAAGGAATAATGGTTTTAAACTAAAAGATGGTGAGTTCAGACTAGACACAAGGACAATTATTTTTTTTAATAATGAGAGTGGTGAAAACCTGGCATGGGCTGCTCAGGTAGAAGCCCCATCTCTGAGAACATCCAAGGTCAGGTTCTGAGGCTCTGAGCAACCTGATCTAGATGAACATTTCCCTGCTCATTGCAGGGAGGTTGGATTAGATTGAATTGAAAGATTCCTCCTAACCCAAACTATTCTTCAGTTCTGTGTTTCTACCTTTTTAGCCAATGTATGATCTTACTCAGACATTCAGTCACCTAGAATTGTTATTGTACCTGTTATTTTGAGGTGTGACAGTTCTGGCTGACTAAAAATCTTTACTACAGCTTTTCCTTCTCACACATTGTCTTGACTTCCTTCCCTGAGCTCCTGATCTCTGTGGGATGCTGGGGGGGCCCGGCTGTGACAGAAGGTGAAGGATGTTCCTCATGGAATGTCCTCATGGCAAGGACCACAGCAGACACTGAGCATTTTCAAGGTGCTGACAGTAAACTCTTGGGCAGGGATTCCCTGTCTTTCTGGCCTGGTGGGGTTCTGCTGCTATATATAATTTTTTTGAGGTTACTGTGTCTAGAATGGGAGGAGACTATAGGACCCTTTCTGCCTTAAAATGTGTTTCAGAGCTGCCTGAACCTGGCCCAGCAGTCAATATGGCAAAGGACTTTTTCCTTTGTGATGGGCACAGCTGAGAGCATGGCTGCCAGCAGGCCTGCACTGCATGATCTTCAAAACCAGATTGCAGTGTGAAGGACTGAATTGCTGCCATGGGTATTTTTTGACCAGACCTAAAGTTATTTCTCCAGGAAAAGTGATCTATACCAGGAAACTTGTACTCCAGTCCCAGATGGGCAGCTCAGCCTGCAGCTCATCTCTGATTCAGGTAGTGTTTTACCCTGAGGAGGTGAAAACACCCAGAGAAGCAGAATAATGTGAGGGAGACATCTGTGTTTCACCACACATTTGGCAAGGGGAGGTGGCAGCAAAAGTTCCCGAGGAGGTTTGTCAGGGTCAGTAACACTCCAGAGATGCAAATCAGCCCAATGGCAGCCTGGCAGTGACTCAACCTTTCCCTGCAGCCTTATTTTTGCCCATGTGTGTGATACAGGCTGCTGCAAGGATGGGTTTCATTTTTACAGACTTATCACCTTCCTTGGGCCTTTCATGCAGCAGAATGATGAAAGGCAGGAACCTTATGGCAGCTGAATAAAAGTCATATCCCAGGAGCTGTGAAAATGCCCCTGCCTTGTTTTTCCAAGGAGTCCAAGAAAGAGCATGGTGACACCTCCTGTCCACAGTGGCTGCTTTCTCTTGGGGCTCTTTAGACATCCATGGCACATGAATCATCCCAAAACCTCACCCAGGGGCACCCAGCATGTGCCCTGTGGGTTTCACACCCTCTGTGGGTTTCACACCCCGTGCAGTTTGTGTTGACGAGATGGGTCTGTGCCTCCTGAGCCCAGGAAAGTGTGGTGTGAACACAGGAGAGGGGCTGCAGAGCCACTCAGCAGCCAGAGTGGGGCCCTTCCCTCAAAGATGGCTCTGCCATCTGATTTCAAAGTTGTCAGCCTGGTATGCTGTGCCTTGTGAAGGAGGCAGTCAAGAGCCTTGAGTTCTCTTAGATAAATGGCTCAGCTCAGAGCACTGTGGCTTGATGTTCCTGAAGCTGCTAATCCTAATTAACAGGCTTTTTCTGAGTCCCTTTTATACCACTCCAGCAGCCCAAGTGGGCTTTAAAGGGAATGGAAATTACCCCATGGAGTGCTCTCCCTGGAGATGTTGCTATGCCTACCTGCTCAGAGCAGCTATTGAGCCTTCCTCCATCCTGCGTTCTTCTGACTCTCACCGAGGCTCAGATGGTGCCAGAAGTGTGGCTGAGACAGAGAGGGCCCAGACTCTATTATTTACTTTTTCTGGAAGATGCGGGTAGAAGGGGAAAAAGCAAGTAGAGAGGGGTAAAATCGTGTCAAGCATCAACAACCACAAAAAACCAACCTGAAAGACCTGAGAGTCCTTCAGAGAGAAAATTGAGTCAATTTTCTCATGCACAGTCCTTAAAAAAACAACAAAAAAAAAAAAAAAAAATAGAAGTTCTGCAGGCAATGGTGCATTTCCCCTGGGTTCTTGGGTTTCCTCACCCACTCTGATGGCAACACTGGGAGCAAGGTGTGTTCTACCCCAGCCCTTTACAGCAGGTGCCTCCTGCCCTTCATGGGCTGCCAGAGGTTGTGTTGGGTGATGGGGCCATTTCTCCATGAGGGAAGCCAGTTCCCATCCCATCCCATCCCATCCCATCCCATCCCATCCCATCCCATCCCATCCCATCCCATCCCATCCCATCCAGAAGGAATGTTTGTGTCTCCTCCCTTACCCTGAGGCACACAGCTTGGAACATTTTTGGCCACTCTCATTCTCCTTAAATTCAATCTTCCCAAGGCCTACAACTCTCAGGCATTAAGAGGAAGACAAATTATAATGAATGTATATCAGGAATAAAAAAAGTAATGACTTAATATAACTTTCTCTTCTCCCCTTCCCTCCCCCTTCGTGACCTCATGTTTTTAACATTTTGGGAACTGCTGAATCCTGGAGGGATGCACAGTGTGCCAGGGAGAGGTAGAGGTGCTCCATTTGTGGGCTGGGGGTCTCTGCCCCAGGGCACTCAGAAAGCAGCACCTTCCCTCCCTGTGCCTCAGTGCTAAATAACAACGCTTCCCCTGGCACTCAAAAGTGGGGAAGAAAGGGGGATAAAATGATTAAAAAGTTAAAGTGACACAGATGTGGCTGTGTGGGCCCAGGGACAAGAGGGTGGCTGTTGGGTGAGGCCTCCTCCAGAGCTGGGGCTGTCCTTTGGGTTGTGGTTGCTCCAAAAGTCACCAGCATGAATGGAAATAGAGAAAGGCTGAAATAAAGTCCACCAAATATCACTGCCAAACCCCCTCCACCCCAAGACACTGGGGGAAGCATCAGTTATTTTATTTACAATGGCAACAGAGTGAGGGGGACAAGCAAGGCCTTCTCCTGCTTTACAAAGAATGACTTTGAATGGCTGAGACTGCTCCTGAGCAGTGCTGACTTGAGGCAACTTCTGCCTTTCCTAAAGCAAAACAACAAACCCAAAAATATCCACCACCCATCAAAAACATCAGTGACATTTGTCCCTGCTTTCCAACAAGATCGTTTTCTCTGGACATAAATTCATTAACCAGCTCCAGTAACCCCATCAGGAGGGGGCCAGGGGACAATTTTTACCCCTCTTACAAGGTGTAGATAGACAGTGGTAAGGATGGGCACGGTATAATGTTGTTTATTATGTATAATAAGAAGCATCAAGAAATCTCAGTTAAGGACCAAGCCCCAGAGTGCCAGCCCCTGTACGAACACACAGTAACAGAATCCCTGTCCTGAAGAGCATACAGGCTAAAAATGGTTCCTTATGTGGCACAGTTTGGAGGGGAAGAATAGGAATTGGAGGCAGAGAAATGAAAAATCAACCTTCTTCCTGATTTCCTTTTATATTCCAAAGAAAGGCCACAAGACATGAATGCTGAGACCATAATTTCCAGTCCCCATCATTAGGTATGAGGCTAGTAGAGTGATAGAATCACAGAATCACTTAGGTTGGAAAAGACCTTTTATGATCATTGTGTCCAAATGTAAATCTAACACTGCCAAGAGCTCCATTAAACCATCTCCTCAGGTGCCACATCTCCACATCTTTTAAACACTTCCAGGGACTACACCACTTCCCTGGGCAGCCTGTTCCACAGCCTGACCACCCTTCCAATGAAGAATTTTTCCCTAATATCCAACCTAAACCTGCACTGGCACAACTAGAGTATGTTTTCTCTTATCCTGTTTCTTGTTATGTGTGAGAAGTGACTGACCCACCCCTCATCACATCCTCCTGTCAGGGAGCTGTGGAGAGCAAAAAGGTCTCTCCTGAGCCTCCTTTTCTCCAGGCTGCGCGCCCCCAGATCCCTCAGCTTCCGCTGTCCTGGATTGCCAAGCGAATTGTATTCTGTTTGCCATCTGCATGGCAGCTGGCTTCTGTTCAGTGGGCAGCTTTCCTTATCTCTTCCACACCCACTTCTCCTTCAGGGAGACACCTGCTGATAACAGCCATTGAATGTCACTGCATGGCTGATAAGAACTACAGCATCCCATTGGGAGATGTGAGCCCAGAGGGAGGAGCCAAGCATTCCTACCTGGATATAATCTGGAGATTCTGGATTAACTGCATGACTTTTCCACTGGATTCCCCAGAGGAACAGCAGCTGCCTCTCCTTCCCCTGGATCTTCAGAGGAAGAATCCACCCTTCTCTACAGGATCCCTGTGCCAGCAGAGCCACTCCTGACACTGCAGGAGGGCTGAGCCACAATTCCAATGGCACTGCTGCCAGCACCCTGACCCACAGGGTGTCAGGCTGGGTTCTGACTCTGGCAGTGTTGTTCCAGTGTACTGCATTGTTTATTTTATATTTTTTATTTTCTTCCCTAATAAAGAACTGTTATTCCTGCTCCCATATTTTTCCCTGAGAGCCCCTTAATTTAAAATTTACAGCAATTCAGAGGGGTGGGGAGGGTTTACATTCTCCATTTCAGGGGAGGCTCCTGCCTTCCTTAGCAGACTCCTGTCTTTCCAAACCAAGACATCCCCTCATAAGGCTTGTGCTCCAGACCTTTCCAAAACTGACCTGGGGAGCTGAGGAGTGGCCTCACCATGCCCAGCACACAGGGACAGGTCACTGCCCTGCTCCTGCTGCCCTGGGTGCGTTTGTCTTCACCATGGCAGGGGTGGGAATGGGACTGGCTGCTCCCTGGGAAGGGGAGGCAGGAGGTGAGGGAAGCCCAGTGCCCACTTGGCTGTGAGGCTGACAGCTCCTCCACCAAATATCTGGGAAGGGGAGAATGGTGAAACCTCCATGAGAGGAGGAGGCAGCACAGCCACGCAGGTGTTTGAAGCAAACTGAGAGCTTTGCAGCAGCCCTGGTGCCTCTGTCCTCCCTGCCCAGAGCAGCACAGCTCAGCCTTAGGGCTTTGGTCTGTGTCTAATGCCAGCCTAGGAGGGCACAGAGGGGCTCAACTCCAGGGCCAAGCTGAGCTGGGCAACTCACAGCTACTGGATGTCTCTGTGCCCTGGGTCCCCTCCTGATAGCTGGAAAAAACTATTCTATAAGGAAACTGGAGCCTTGCAAAGTCATTCCAAAAGAATGGCAGATTTTTCTTTTTGGCTTTTCTTAGCTTTCCTTTTTTTTTCCTTTTTTTTTTTGATACTATAGAAAATTAAAAACATGATTGAGTTTGTGCATGCCTTTATTTATTGTGCTATGGATGATGGGCACAGACTTCCCTAAGCCAAAAAGCCCCCTCCCTCCTCCTTCCCCAGCCTTAGTAATCAGCTTCCTTGTGCTCCAGCCCACGCTAGACTATTTTCCTCTGTCAAATCCTCCATCATTGGTTCAATTACCTAGGTGTGTGTTGGCTTTATCTTTTTTTGGTGAAATCTTACAATCTTTCAAGTCTACTTTGTCCTCTTAGGTTTTTGTACACCCCATTTCTCTCCTGGCTGATTTTGTAAAAGGTCTAATTTCAACAAGTTGTTGCTCTCAGGACTGAGGTCTGTTCTCCAGTGCCCATGACAATCATTTGTGTTCACCAAGAGCTTCGAACCCACAGCAAATTGCAGCTGTTCGGGCTCTGTTGCACAGGGCTGTTAATTTTTCCCTTCCACACTTTGCTCCCTGTGCTCAGTGCAGCCTCCAGTGCCTGCACACCGTTCAAGCCACCATCCTGTTGGGGAGGGATCTGGCACAGACCCTGGTTTGCCGCCGGGGCGTCCCCTCCCACACAGCCCCGACAGCTGCCTGCCCAAAGGCGAGGAGGACGTGCTTCACTCAGAGCCTGGCGTGTGAGCCACTTTCAATCCAGGATGCTCTTTCCTTTTGGCTCCCCAAAGAGATCACAGGACCCTGTTTAATCCAGCTCCCTGTCGGTGTAGGGCTGAGTCATAGGAGGTTTTTCTGTTGCTACATCTAATAACGCTTTGCTACTGGGAGCAGAACATCATCCAGCTTGGCTGGGAGTCGGCACTGTCACCCAGCAGCTTCCCTTGTCTGCAAGTTGTTTTGATTCTTTTCTTAGACTTCTCCCTCTCTGTGTCTTTCTCTCTAAAACATTAATTTCCTCTAATTAGAGCCTCCTTAACAATTCTTTTTTCCCCCCTCTCCTCAGTTAATTTCCTCTAATTAGAACCTCCTTAATAATTCTTTTGCTAAATCAATTTCCTCAGTTAGAACCGCCCGCCACAATTTCTTTCCTCCCTTTCAAAAGCTGTCGGAGTAGCTAAGCAAATTATGCTTCTGAGTAACCTTTATCTCTTCCTTGGTATTTTAAAAGAACTGTAACAGGTTAGACAGGCACAATTTCCCCTTTCAGAGCTCTGCTGGTCTGACCCCATTAGGTTATACTTAGCTGAGTGTTGTACTATTGTATACTTAATAAGATGCTCTAGCTGTTCATCTGGAACCCAGGTAAGGCTGCATTTGTGAATGAATTAAACATGACACTTCATTATTCAGATCAGATTTAACAGCGTCAAAATCCGTCTTTAAACCAGACCAAATTGCTCTCCAAGAATATCTAAAACCTCTTGCCCCTGTTAGTTGTCCTGTGAGCCAGCCTTTCCTAACTTTTCCTCTGCAGCCATGCTGGCTTCCTTCTCCTGACAAGCCTTTTAAGTCCTAATTTTTTTTCTAAAACATGCTGTTTTTAAAAAAGATCTTTTTGTTTCTAATTTACACAGTAAGTAACTATTAACAGCCCACTGCTTCTCACAATCATGCTGTGGGCCACATCAGCAGCTGGTGTAAATGGGGAGGCAGCCAGTTGACACATTATGGACCTTGGGCCTCAGTTTCCTCTTCTTTATTATGCAGTTTCTCCCCCAGCTGAAACTGTGTAATGCATTTCTCCATCTCTTTAAGATGGGACCATCTCACTACGCTTGTCCTTCTTAAAATCCATCACGGACAACTCACTCCATTTCCTGATCTTATGAGGAAACAGGCCAAGTGATGATGGCAACTGGGAGGAGCCATCCAGTTAGAGTGAAAACTCTTGTTTTATGCAATTATGAAAAAAAAAAAAAAAAAGAAGGGAACACATCTGAGCTGCAGGAATGCACTGAACTGCAGGAATGCACTGAAAGCTGTGTGTTCCCTTTCCTATACCCCTTCCTCAGGTTGGCACTGACCACCCAGCACAGATCTGATGGCATCAGCGAGTGTCCCTGCCAGGACAGCACTGCCCCTCTGTGATTCACAGCCCATGTGAGACAGCCCAGAGAGAACTACCTCACTGCAGGCTCAGGAGGCTTTTTCTGGCCCTTCTCACAAGGACTTCCCCCCTCTTTTGGCTATGCCCAACTGCAGAGCCTGCTCTGAGTCCTGGTCACACAGCAGAAATGTCACTGTGGGCCCTGAAGAGCCTGCTCCAGTAAGGCAGGTGGGCCCTTCCAGCTTGGAAATGCTTTCCATCACCGTGGGGTGGGAATGAGCAGTGCCTCAGTGGGAGGGTGTCCTGGAGTGATCTGTCAGGAATGCTTCAGAGATGCTCTGCGGGGAGATGGGGGAGGCTTGCAGCAACTCCATCCTCGTCAGTGCCACCATCAGATGTCTGGGCAGGCCCAAAACGTTTCAGCCAAGCCCAGCTACTGTGGGAGAGCTGCACTGCTGTCCTTGTCCACACTATTTCCTCCTGACCTTTCTGAGCTTCAGGCACCCCACAAAATATGTTCTGGTGGAAGTGGTGCAGAAGTTGTAAGATGTATTTTATTTCCTTTGCAGTCTTAATAACTATGCAGAAAACTCCATTTGCCATCACTTGCCTTGAAATTTCGGAGTAGGATTGGATGGAAAAATGAAATGCATTAAGGTTTTTTTGTATTTGACAAAATCCCTAATGCTTGAGATGGGAATAGGATGTTTTTAGGTAATCTTACAAGGAGTACAATGCTGGTGGTGTTGGAGAGAGGGCTGTCTGGGGAAGGGTAGATTCTCTAAAAAGATATGTTAGAAGGCTAAAAAAAAAAAAGCTGTTTGGTTCTTCTCAGAAGAGATGAGAGAGCAGGAAGAGGGAATCACCAGGTCGGGTTGCTCAGACTGACAGCTGACTACAACAGGAGAGATGCTGTTCTCTATGCTCCTCGAGAAGCCCCTCTTGCTGGTGCCCTGCCCGTTCCAGCTGAGGACAAAGGAGGGCTAGAGATAGAGATAGGCAATCCAGTAGACGATGTTGAAGAGCAGGAAGGCAGTGGGGAAGAAGACGCGGGAGTAGGAGTCCAGGCGGGATATGTGGATGCGGACCCGTCCCTCCCGCCACATCCCCGTCTGACAGTCCTCGATGCAGCAGAAGAACCTCTCACACTCCTTCCCCTCCAGGCACGGGGAGCCGGGCTCGTCATCCTCATCCTCCTCTATCTCCGGGGGCCAGTGCATGATGTGGTTGATGTTGATGGCGGTGAAGGTCGGCATCACCTGTGCGCCCGCAGGTGGCTGTGAGGGGGGCAGGCAGGCAGGTTAAAGGGGAGGAAAAGGCAGCAAAATGTGTTCTGGACACCAACCCCCGCCCAGCTGGCAACAGATCAGATCATCATGGGTGCAGTTCAGTGGAGGGGGATGACTGATCATCCCCAGTCTCTGCACCTGGCTGTGAATCACCACGTTTGGGGAGCTGCAGCTCCCTGCGTGACTGTGAGCGTTCTCCTGGCACCCCAGGGCACAGCCCGACTCAGCAAAGGCCTGATTGCACTGATTGCCTATCTGTGCCAGTAACAGTCAGTGCAGGAACACGACCTGTTCGATCTGTTCTGGCCTCTTCCCTCATTTCCCTGAGCTCAGCTGCCTCTGAAGACACAGCACACAGCCCAGATGTGTCTGCTGGTTGCTGCCTGCTACTGGAGAAAAGCTGGGGAAAGGCTGTGTGTGACTCCTCTGGGCCCATCGGGAGCCTCACAGAAGAGCTCTGTCCACCCTGGGATAGGAGGATGGGATATCAGGGGTATGAGGGAAATGAGCCTGGCCCAGTAGAGATATGTATTTTTTGTTTCAGTTCTGCCCAGGTCAGAGGCCTCTTTCAGTTCATGTGCCAGAAATACCTGCCATGAGCTAGGGCAGATCTCATGATAGAGGATGAGGATGAAGGGAATGATGATCACCATGGGCTCGCTATCCTCACACTCAGGAGAAGACACAAAGAAAAGTCAGTTTCTGCATCTCTGTGACCTGAGATACCTCTCTAATCCAGAGATCAAACTGATACAGGAGTCTTAGAGTGTCATTTACATTCAGTCATGTGAGTCATTCTAAACTGTTCTGATGAGCTCTCCAGCAATTCTGAAGAGGGCACAGCATACCTGGCTCTGACAGGGGCTTTCTTGTTTTAAGGGAGCCTCAGCTGCTTTCTCTGGCTGTGTCTCTCTCCCCTCTCAGACCCACTGGGTGAACTCAGTATGGGTCAGGCCCTAAACCACATCAGCAGTTTCCAATGCAGGCTCAGGAAGGATATTTTTAAATAGCTTGGGGTTGTAGCAGCATCCACCTACCAGCCTGGCTTTCCTGTGGCTGTGCTCCAGGGGTTTCTTGTTTCCCACCAGGTAGTTGAGCGTGGCGTACTCCATGAGAGCGGCGAAGACGAAGATGAAGCACACGGAGACAAAGAGGTCCATGGCAGTGATGTAGGAAACACGGGGCAGGTGCTTGCGGGAGATGGTGCTCAGGGTGGTCATGGTGAGCACAGTCGTGATCCCTGAGAGAGAAAACAGCTGGCTAAGTACTGACAAGGAGTACATCTGTCTTCTACACACATCCACCCCTCAGAACACCCCTATTTCCCCTCTGCTCTGGTTGTCTGGTCCCATTTTGGCTCTGCTCAGCCAGGCTCTGGTCTTGAGGAACCCTCTGACAATGCTCTATGAGAAAGAATGATGCTCAAAACTCAGGTATCACACAGACCATCAGTGTGGACTGGTAAATGAGCGGGAAAATCAGACTCTGCATGAGGCTGGGGTGGTCAGGCAGGGCTTGCCCTCACCTCCTGTCCTCCATGTGCCTCAGTACAGCTTCTAGAAGGATCCACAATCTTCCCAGGCACAGAGGGGAGGCTGACAGGTCTGTAGTTCCTGGGGCTCTCCTTTCTACCCTTTGAAAAAATGGGTGCAATATTTCCCTTTTTCTGGTTACTACCATGACTTTTCAAGTGTCACAGAGTGGTTTGGAAACCAAATCAGCCATGCATTGGGATGTATCTTGTCAGGTCCCATAGATTTATGGATGTTCAGGTTCTTCAGGTGGTCTCAAAGCTGATCTTGCAGTGAGAGGGACTTTGCTGCTCCTCTCCCTGTCTTGCAGCCCACCCACTGTGGAATGTGGGGAGAGAGGCTGCCAGTGGCGACTGAAGCAAAAAAGAAACCTCAGCCTCCTTCTCATCCATTTTTACCAGTTTGCCAGCTGTATTCAACTTGCTTTGACCTTCCTTTTCTGGCTGACAAACCTGGAGAAGCCTGTGTTAGTATCCTCTGCATCCCTAACCCCATCCCTATACAACTGGCAGTGTCCCTGCACTCCTTCCAGGATACCTGGCCCTGCTTCCACTGCCTGTGCATTTCCTTCTCACCCTTTAGTCTGACCAGGAGCTCCTGGAACATCCATGCTGGTCTCTTGCCTTCCTTTCCTGATTTCTTACACCTGGGAATTGAGGGCCCTTGTGCTCTTTGGAAAATGTCCTGAAAAATCTGCCAGTGCTGTTCTGCTCCCTGCTCATCAGGCTGCCCTGTAGTAGATACAGGTTCCCTTTATTGCCTTGGTCTGATTCCATAAATTTCCAATCTGCTCCTGGCTATTCTTCAGAGACAGCTCTTCACAATCTATCCATCCCCTGATGCAGAGGGCAAGTGTGTAGGAGGTGATAAGGAATTTCTTTTGACATGAGTGGGGCTTGGAATCGTTTTTGCAGGAGCAGCAGCGCTCACGTTTCTGCTTCCAGAGATGAAGTGTCAGGAGCCAACAAAGGATCAGCTACAGGAGCTGGTCCTGTGATCTCATCCACTGATTTTCAGGATGTGGGGAAGAAGCAGGAAGTCCACCTGTTCCTCCTTCTCTAGCATCCACCTACATCCACCTGGCACCCTTCCCTGAGGTCACCTCAGTGGCTCTGGGGGTGAGCATGGCCAAAGATTTTCATGTTTTCCTGCTGTACTTGCAATAGCAGATGTGATGTGACTTCCCATGTTTTTGCAGTGCCAGTGGAACTGATCCAGTTTACATCTCCCCTCATGTAGGCTGGCAGGCTCAAAATGTGCTGGGGATCATTTGTGTAAAGTACAACGGGGCTGTGGAGAGAATACCTTATTCTTCATGGGCTGTAGTCCCTTCCCATAGAGAGGGGCCCCTCTCCTGGGGAAACCTGCCTTTGTTTTTTGAGACAGTCACTAGAGCTGTGCACATTTTCCTCTTGCTGTTCATTCCTTTACCAGCCACAGACTACAGCACACCCTCACCTTCATTGGGAATGACACCCTCCTCCTCCTCCCCCCTCCAGGAGCACCAAAGTAATTAATTTTGAGAGGGAGGTGGGGAGACATGGCCATCATGGATGGGCTCTGAATAGCTGATGGCCCCTCCTCTCCTCTCCATGCCCACAGAGACCTGCAGGCAGGGCTGGGAATGCTGCCTCCAATTAAAGGCAAAGTCAGCAGGGCTGATAGGAAGGACAGCACTGGGAATCACAGCTTGCTGCAAAATGCAGATACAGCCAAAACCTACTGAAAACTGCAAAGATGTCCCCAGCACCTATCAGAGCAGCATTCAATCAACAGAAGCATTTCTCCTGCCTCAAGGAGCCACTGCAGTTTGCTGAGAGAATCTCAACAACAGGCAGAGCTGTTGTCCCTCCCTGGGTCCTGTGGGGTGACTGACACAAAAAGGTTGTACCTACAGAGCTTCCAGCTCCTGCCAGAGCCTGGGGCTCTGTGGATGCAGCCAAGCAACTTTGCCCATTAACCCTACAACCTTCCTGTCAGCAGCCCTGCACAGAGGCCTTGAGAAGTAGTGAGGAAATGTGGAAAACGTGCATGTGACAGGAGCCCTTTGGGCAGCACTGCAATGCCACAGCTCAGCCATTTTCTCTCCTTTTTGGTGCATGAGAAGATCCCATTGTCAGGTTGGAAAAGTGTTGCAATGTATTTGCAAGTGTGCACCAGCCAAGCTACTTCTAAGATTGTTATCGAAACATCAACAATTCATCAAGACTATTAGAACAAAAATTGTGCTAAATTAAGAAAGAAGAGGCTGAGAAACCAAATACCAAGACCACAAGAACTAGATAACAGAAGACTGTAAAACACCTAGACTGTAACCAATCATATACTCCAAGAAATACAAACAGAAAATGAGTGAACAAGACAAAAGCACCAATCAAAAAGTGTGTACTTAGTAGTTTAGAAAAATCTATAAATATATGTATAATGTAAACAATAATCAGCTTCTACTGATTACTATTAATCAATTGTTCAAAAGTCCTAGATTTCCCCCAGAAAAGGCTGTGCTTGGGTTTCACATGAAGCCATAAGAGAAGAGTGAGGTGCTCTCCTGAGATAATCCAGCAGCCCAAGCCAGCACACCTGGAGATTTGGTTGAGCTGTGGAGTGTTACACACAGGAAGCTGAAAGAGTGGAATATTCTCTGGTAAGCTCAAAAATGCCAGAAAATGGCAAAATGCTTCAGGAGATTTTGTAGTCCAACACTGCCAGTCTGCTTGCCTGGCAGGGTTTGACAAGCATCAGACATGCATCATCCTGTCTCTTACCCAGAGATGTCCTGGCTGGCGTAGAGTCTCTCTTGATCCAGAAGGAAACCCAGGAAAGAACAACAGTCAGGATGCAGGGAATGTAGGTCTGAATGGCAAAGTAACCCATACGTCTGCTTAGGTCAAAAGAAACTGTCATCACCATGTACTCCCCTAGGAAAAAGCAACAGACATTGGCATCACAACATGAGGCTTCCTAAACCAGAAAAATCAGCAAAGTTTCAGAATTTGGAGTTTCTGATGAGGCTTTTTTGTTGCTTTAAGTGCCTGTCCATCTGGTTTTGTAGCTGCCCAGACTGTTAACTTCACGTGGCTGGCTGAGCAGGTTTGGTGACTCTGTGGTTTTGTTGCTAGTGGATTCTGTGGCTACATGGCTGGCTCTGTAGCTGCCTTTGTGACTAATTTAGGAGCTGACTTTGTGGTTGCCCAACTGGCTCTTTGCCTGGCTGTCCATATGGCCACCAAGCTGCATTCATACTGGCCTGGCTAAGGACAGTGAAAAGCACACAGTCTGGAAAAGTTTCAGGGAAGGAGCTGCGGAGAGCATTTATCTTCAGCTGATTGCTGCAAGGGTTTCTTTTCTACAGAAGCTCTTTGGCTGTAACAGGCCTGGCTGGCTAACGAACTACCTGAGCTGTGACAAAGGAGGTGTCCTTCAATCACTTCCACTGAGAGTCTGCTCCTGCCTCTGGAAAAGGCATGTGGTGCTGTACATCCTAATTGCTCATTTGGCAACTTACAGTGGTGGCTCTTCCTTTTTTCAGAGGCTCACAGTGAGTATTGGAAAAAAGCCGCCTGACAGCTCTGGGGTTAAGATGGAGCTTGCAAGCAATTACCAAAAAAAAGAGAATTACAAGCATCAGAGGGCCACTGGTGCATTCAAGACACTTTCACTTCTTGTCCCAGTCTGTGCTGCCTTTCTACCCTGGCTGCCACTGTTGAGAGCAGCAGCTTCCTGCAGAGTGGGAGAAGCTCCTGGCTGTTTCAGAGGGCTGAAAAGTATGAGCTCAGCCCACCTTCAGCAATCCAGAGGCTTCCCTCAGCTGGCTCTGGGAAGGAAAGGGGATGTGAGCTATTATGAGGAGGAGGAGCTGAAGGGCTTCCATTATTTAGTTTCTTCACACATGCAGCCTTGTCCCTGTCTCTTAAAGCACAGTTCAGGTGTTCATCAGCCTGACACGAGTTTACAGAAGGAAAGATTGAGGCCTGCAAGTTCTGATTCCTCCAGCCCCGTTCCAATCATAAGCATCACCCAGAGATTACACAGCATGCACACACTGCAACAAAAGGGGATTGAAGCTCCCTCTTCTCTCCCTCCTGACCCTTCAGTTAGGGATAGCTTCATTCACACCAGCACTGTCACCCCACAGCTCACAGATGTGAGTGGTTCTGGTTTCTCCTTGCACCCTTCATCCCTATCACTTCTGCTCCCTCAAGCCAAGCTCCATCTTTTAATTTTTCTCTTTTTTCTCTGATCATGCTGTTGTAACCTCCCTTCCCCACTGCTTTGCCTCCCCCCAAAGCACAGCACAGTGGTGCCCCATGGGCTGCCTCCCCTTGGCTCACCTGCCCCAGTCCTGAGGACCTCTGAGGTGTTCCTCAGCCCCGTGAAGTCGAACTGGTAGAGCCTCCAGGTGCGCTGGTCAGACACCTCGATGGAGTAGCGTCTCCAGCGGTAGACGATCTCCTCCCGTGGGTATCCATCTGGGAAAAGCCATCAGAGCAACACAATGCCACCCAGGCCCACCCTGGGCACCCCCCTGACTGCAGAAACACGGGCATCTCACCAGAGCTGCTCTGCAAACAGCAGCCCTTCAGCAGGTCTATCTGGTGCCTTTTGTTTAGATTCCCTGAGGCATTCCCACATGGAATGGGAGTAGGGGCTGAACCTCCCCTCGTGGGCTGCTTCAGATCCTGGGGATGGGGAAGGCACTGCCAGAAACAAGGCACTGCCAGAAACAGAGCCTTTCTAAGGACTGCAGTGCCGGGAATGAGATGTGGGTTGGTCCAAGAGGACCCTGCTGGCTTGAGGAAGAACTTCATTGAGGGTGGCAGAGCAACGGAACAGTGTGCCCAGTGAGGTTGTGGAGTCTTCCTCCCATGATTCTGGAGTCAAAATTCTGGATTCAAACCCCACCTGGCTGCATTCCTGTGTAAGCTGCTCTAGGTGATGCTGCCTGCCAGTGGGACTGTTCTAGAAGATCTCCAAAGGCCCCTTCCAGCCCTGACTCTTCTGCAATTCTGTGACTCCACCAGCCTGAAGTCTTTAAGGGTTTTATCTCCCTGGGGCAGCTGGCACCTCATGAGTGCCATCCCAGCCATGAGTACATCAGGAATACAAAGCTGCCAGCATGGCTCTGGCTGCTCTGTGTGCTCCCTGTACCTCTTGCCCTGGCAGCTGATCTATGGAAAAGAAGGGATGCACTCTCCACGGAGAAGAAACCCTGGCCCTGCAGGCTGCAGCACAGCTTCTCCTGCCTCTGGCTTTCTTGCTGAAGAAACAAGCCTGCAGTGAAGCTGGGACCTGGGAGAAAGTCCCTAGGAGGAGGATGGAGTAAAAGCTTGGCAGCTAACTAACAGTGTGCTTCTAATTATCAAGCATGTACAGCATGCACCACTAATTAGCAAAGATGAGGGGTGGTGGGAGATGAAGGGATGAGATCTCCTCAGCATGCTGCCTCCTTCTGAAGCACCTCAGAGCTCTGAGCTGCATCTCTTCAGTGGCAGGGGAAGCAGGAGAACCCGAGCTCAGATGATTAAATCACATTTCCCACCCACGTACGAGGACAGGGATCTCTTGGTGCAGAGAGGCTCCCTGCAAAATTACCAGAGGAGATGTGATAACATCAGAAGACTTCTCTGCTGAAGAGTCTGGATGAGTAGTGCCTGGGAGGAGAGGTCTGAGTAACCCTCCTTTGGAGCAGAATGTTTCCAGACCTCACTCAGAGAGTGGGAGAAGATGCAAGGCAGGACAGGTGCCATTTGTCCACCAGAATATATCCATGTTCTGTCTGGAGTGACCAGAAGGTCAGTGAAACAATCTCCTCCAACCATCCACCAAAATTAAGGAGAAACTCAGAGATGTTGTGATTCTGTTGCTGATGATCTCTGCTAGCCCAGGAGTGGAAGGATGCTTCAGGCCATGAAGGGTAATGGGCCAGGAAGGGTGCCATAGAAATGAGGTGAAAAAATGTAGCTAAAAGGGAGGGTGGCTTCCCCAGAAAAGAAACCTCCACTGAGGTTTCTCTGCTTGCCTTCTAAAGATATCTTTGAAATATGTATACTCACAACTGGAAAAAACCAAAGGGCAGGAGTGAGTGTCCATTGGGAAATTCTGCAGCTGGAGCAGACATTCAGCCTCAATTGTCAGCCTGAGACAAGGGGAGAGAGAGACAGAGATTTTGAGCTGGTGAAGATGGTTTGATTCCAGCACCTAAATGTGACAGAGGCATTCTCACTTCCTTGAGAACTAATTTGCTGAAGATCAGTCTGTTTGCAGGAACATTCCAAACCAGAAATACATGTTTGGATATTTTCAAGGTGAGGAAAAACATGTAAATTTCACCTTCAAAAAGCCCTTCTGTTTAGTGAACTTTTCAGCTCCGTTTATGAGAGTGGGAAGTTATGGGAACAAAGAGCCAAATTCTCTTTTTATTTATCTATCAAACATTTATTCTGTTTATTAACAGAATAAAACAGCTGGACTGACCAAGTCAACATTTTAAAGGATTTTAGATTGGGAACCACTTGACCATCTCTTTGTCATCAGACCAGAGCCTGCTGGATGTACCTGAGAGTGTAGAGCACTTTCCCATCATTCCAGATGCGGAGGAGCTGATTGGGAGTGGTTATCCAGTGGGAATCAGCCCGTTTGGAGTTCCTGAAGAAGGTGTCGGGGATCCAGATGCGGCTCACCATGTTGGTGTTCAGTGTCAGAGCCTTCAGCGTGCTGTTGAACCGCAGGCGCCGGTCGTACCACGTCTGGGCAAAGAAGATGTCAATGGTGTATTCCTGGGGATGACAGGGAAGAATGGGATGCTCTGAGAGGGATTCAGGCCAAGCAGAGCCTGCTCCTCTGGTCTGCAGGCTGAACATTGATTTTCTCAGTCTGGGAGCAGGCGTTGGTGGCCTCTGACACCTTTCCAAGCTCACCAGTAGCTCACAGCCAGGACATCCATGGTGTAGCCACACATTTCTCTTCACAGAGAAAAGCAAGGCACGATTCTTCCCAAGAATATTTCTGGGTTTCACATTCTCTGAACCTCAGAGAAAGGAAACACAATTCTTATCTTATTTGCTGTGGCTGTGTTTGTGTAAAAGTAGAATGCAATGTGGAGATTGTTTACCCACAGTGATGGTGTTTTGTTTCCTTGGCCTGTCAGGGCCAGGTGTGTGTATGTGTGTGTCAGGACTGTCAGCTGACACTCTCAAGATCCTGGGCAGTGCAGAGCAGTTGTGTGCAGGGTTGAGTGCTTGGCAGATCCAGTTTTAGATGTATAGAATAGTATAGTATAATAAAGTAATTAATTAGCCCTCACAGCATTGCTATACCGTGGCACACTCAGGAAGAGCCAGAGACTCTGTGTTCACTGCTGGGCTGAGCCTGGCCCTTGCCTGGAAAACCAGGACCATACAAACAAGACCTTGGGCTTCCTCTTGGCAGACAACTCAATACTCCTTTTAAGCTCAGGCATGAAGGGGAAGTGTGGACATTGGCTGAATCCAACCTTAAGTTCAGCTCCCCCTTTCAATCACAGGTAGGGAAAGCTGCTCCCCAGCTAGGCAGAGAAGGCAAGCAGACAGCTCTTTCTGTTATTTACTGGGGGACAGCCCAGCCCTGTTCCACACTCCTCATTTGTACAGAGAACAATGGTAGTGCTAAAAAAAGTTTATAAAAATGTAAAAAATAAAAAAAATGTAAATAAATCTAGTGGTAATCCACCCCTTGCTACAGGACTGAAAAGGGATTATCTGAAAACTCAGAGCACTCTGGGTCCTTGGGTGGATACCCCTTGCTGGAGATTAGAAAAGAAAGCTGGGCCTGCATGGTCCCAGCTCTGAGTGAAACCAGTTAAAAATCCTGAGTCTTTCACTGAAAAGAGATTTTCCACTATAATAAGGACCTCCAGTTTTGGTAAGGGAGTGTGTCCTAGCTTTGGATAACTGGCAGATGTGAGAGGCAGCTCCTGCCTGGATTGGACTGGCAGTAGCCCACACCATTAGCCCACCACTCTGCTGCTCGCTGCCGCAGCTCAGTGTGCTCCTTAAACTCCTTTTCAGCCTGCCTGAGAAGGTGCTAATTAATGCCATGCAGGAACAAGTCTGGCACTCAGCAGCTGTCTGAACCAGACCCAGATCCAGTCCCACCAGTGCATGCTGCAGTCAGTCACCTGCTCCTGGGAGCTCCTGACATGACTTTTGGTCCCTTTCACTGCTGTTGAACCCGCACGACCCCCACTGCCTCCCTCTCTTTTGTGTGCAGAGATGAAGAAAGTCTGACTTTGCCATCCCTCCCTCTCACTCTCCTCCTCCCTCTATTGATTTCTCTCGGTGGAATTTTTATGACTGCAGCACATCCTCCCCTGGCTGCCGGTTCAGAGGCGGCTCCTCCAGCCGTGCTGCTGGAATAGCTGCAGCACTCCCTGGGACAGCGCGTCCTGCGGGGGGCAGCCAGGGCCCCGCTCCATCCTCCTCCCCTGGCAGCGAGCAGAGAGGAGTCATGGGTGCCCTGCATGTCCCTTTTACAGCAATGAGATGGTGAGGGAAGAGATTTTGCCATCAGTCGCTCTCCAGGCTGATGCTCCACCCTGGTTAGACACAGGGATGAGCAAAGGGGACAGGGACCCAAAGGATGCCCAAGGGGGGAGAATGGGGACAGGTGCAGCATGTTCAGAGGGGTGGCTTTGCCTCCACAGTTCATTCAAAGCAGACACAGAGTTAAGGACAGCAGCAGCTCTCACAGCCAAGTGCACAGAGCCAGGGGCTGGGGGAGCCCATCCCAGCACCTGAATGTGCTGGATCATGTAGGAAATGCAGGGCAACCCCAGCAAGGGGAGGAGTGATGCATCTGACTCCACAGATATCAGAAGCCTAATTAATTACTTTATTATACTGTATTATTCTATACTATATTACACTGTATTACACTGAATCTGCACAAGCACTCAACTCAACTCAGCTGCCCAGAATCCTGTCACTGTCTGCTGACCCACAATCTGCACACACACCTGGGCCTGACAGGCCAAGGAAACAAAACACCATCACTTTGGGCAAACAATCTCCACATCGCATTCTACTTTGGCACAAACACAGGCACAGCAAATGAGATAAGAATTGTGTTTTCTTTCTCTGAGGTTCCTCGCTGTGATTCCCAGAAAATCCTTGGGAAGTTGAGCCTTGCTTTTCTCTGTGAAGAGAAATGTGGCCACAGGATCACACCGGGTACTGCTTGGGTATAGAGTATGTGGTGGTGGAGACATGGAAAAATGTGAAATAAAAGCAGCATTGTTGCAGCATTGGGGCCAAAATAGCACAATATTTGACAAATTCTCCCCCATTACTGCACGCCCTGTTTGAGTTCATGTGAGTTTACATAGCTCCTCCTAAGTAATATCTCCAGTGTAGGAGAAAGCAACCAAACCTGCAGTGATAAATTAATGTTTGATGTCACTATCAGTGTTTAACTCCCAACTGGAGTCACTGGTGACATCTCACTTCTGGGCTGTCTGCTCAGTTGTGTCCTGCCTTAAAGTTCAGCACTCAAGTCTGGGATAATCAATGCTAACACTCTGCAAGAGTGGAGGGTCAGCTATCCCAGGGGCTTAGCATTTGTTGTCAAGCTCAGATTTTCAGGAGGGATCAGCATTAAAGAGCTCCTCCTGTGCCATTCATAGCCAGCCTTTGCAAAAGGTGTGGTGCACAAGTCATTCAGCTCTTGTAAAGCATCTGAGCTGTTATTGTCACTGTCCTGTGGTTTGATCTCATTTCAGTGGCTATTATTAGCACAGCTACTCACGAGGCAGAACTTAGGAGCTGAGCTGGCTCCCTTGCCTCCCTGTAGGGAGCCCATTGGGAGTTTTTGGCATTTACAAATGTATTTTCTTTCAGAATTATCTGAGGCAAGATATATACAAAAGTGCTGTGGCCTTTGGGAGGACTTTTACCCTTCCAGCTTCCTCCCCCGTGCTGCTGTGTGAGTGAGCATTGTGTGGCCCCACTGGGGCTAAACCACAACAGCTCCTGAAGAATTCAGCACCCATTCCCACCAGGAACCCTCAGTGATGCTGAGGAGCCTTGCATGGCTGGGGTTTTGCACTGATCAGCTGTGGGATGGTGCTCAGACCCCTCTCTGGGTGTTATTGAGATCCCACTTAGCTGCAGGCATCTGCCAAGGTGATTAAAACAGGAGGTGCTTGACCATGGAGTTCCTACAGCTTTTAGGGACTGCTGGTGGGGGATCTCAACGTGAAGCAGTCCAGGTTGTGTTATGGAAATACCTCTTAATAATATATTAAGAATAAACTCTTCCTGACCTTGGGAGAGTCAAAGACCAAAGCTGAGTGGCTGGAGTTTGGCAGGATGAGCTCAGCCCATAAAACTCAGGGCACTGTTTCTCCATCTCCTGCACCCCTGTAGGTTTTCTCTGCCCCTGACACTCAGCCATCAGAAAGAGACTTCTCAATGCCTCGATTTCCCCATGTGGAAAAGGGTTATTGTAAAATACGCCCCCACCATTACTGCACCATCTGCTGTGCAGCACATGGAGGTTGTTAACTCCTCTGTGAAGGCACAGGCATTTTTAGTGGTTTTAACAGAAGGAGCTAACGAAGGAAGGAGGAATTGCTTTAACACTTTGGCCACACCATTTGGATCACACACGTGGGGTAGCACATACATGTTGGCACGCATGCAATATTCCATCCAATTTCAGTCATGGAATAACAAATCCAACTCCCCATGAGGCAAACCCAGAGGGCTGCCTGCCCTAAATGCTGTCACATGAGTTTATCCTGTGCTAAGGGATGCCCTGCAGCGTGTCCTCTGCTGGCTGAGTGTGCTCCAGCCCAGCCTTGCTGGCCCTTGGGCACTGTCATCACCTGTCACTGCTGCACACCCCTGAGCAGCCCTGGTTGTCCTCATGTGGGCAGCACAGATGCTGGTGGAAACACAGTTCCAGAGAATGGCATGACCTGCAAACATTCAATGGAAAGAATGGTGTTCGGTAAAAGAACATTTGTGAGAAATAAAAGGATGGGGAGCTGATGGGGGTGTTTCATATTGGAAGAAAAAATAACAACAAAAAGATTTTATTGTGTTCTCAAAGCCTTTCAGTTTTCAAAAGCTATGATTTTGCTGTGTGAAAAGTAATTTCTAAGAAAACTCCAAACATTTTCAATCCAAAAGAAAAGAGACCTGTTCAGAAATCAGCCTGTCCCCAGCACAGAGGAGCTGGGAGCTGGCCTGGTGTGCTATGCTACCCTGAGGGCAGCTCCTTGGGTTATCTCTGCTCCCTGGGTTATCTCTGCTCCTCTACCCTCAGAGATGGGGAATCAGCCCACATTCCCAGGCAGATCTGGCTTTAGGAACTCTGCTCTGGACCAAGTTCCACCCTGGGTTCAGAGCAAATGTAATTTGGGGCTGCTGAGTTTCAGAACAGCTTAAACTCACAGGGTTTGCATCACAAGATTTGAAGTGAACAGTGTGTGTTTTCAGGTTACCTTACACACCAAACAAACACAGCTGGGCTCTGCCAAAGCACCCTTTCCAAATGGCTTTTATCAAGTTTGTGTGCTCAGTTCAGCTGACCCCTCTCAAGAGTGCAATTAGTGGGAACCAGAGGGGCTGGGACCCTGTGGTTCCTCTGTTCCATTTAAGAGCTTTTTTTTTTTCTGTGTTAAGAACTCAGCTTTCTGTCAAGTGCCAAAGAGAGGAGGAAAGCCATGAGACGAACATGTCATAGATGGCCTCCTAAATTAGGATAAAATGAAGCATTTAAATGTGGTTTTTGCAACTTCACTTGTATTCAACAGCAACAAGAAAAGCTCTGAACAGAGGGCTCAGAGACCTGGAAACACCTTCCTCAATTTTCCTCTGCTGGAGAGATAGTTTAGTCTCTTCCAACTCAGAATACTCTGTGAAAAACCCTAAATAACAGTGGGGCTGAGAGATTAATCTCCTAGACAATCACTTTCTAGCTTTCATTGTTCTGATATTTGTTTTTACTCACAGAGCTCCCTTCCCTCTTCACCTCCAAGCAAATCCCTTGCTGCAGTCCAATAAAGCAGGGACAGCATTTCTGGTGCTCTGACGTGGGTGTGATGTGGCCATGCTGCCAATCACACAGCCAAGCAAAGCAAATGTCACAGGCATCTCAGGGATGCTGCAATTCAGGGAATTCTCAGAAGTTCTTTCTTAGAGGACACCCAGGAATGGGGTGGTTTCTTTCAAGGGCTGGTAGGACACTCTGTGCTCACTCTGTCCACACCCCCACAGCCCTGCCCAGGTGAGCATTTTCCTCTCCAGGACAACCCAAACACTTTTCCAGCCTGCAAACATCTCAGACAAATCCTGGCTTGCACCACACATGTGTCTCCACATCCCAGGGAACACATTCTACAATAGTAAAAAGTCTGGAGATGCCTTCAAGACTAAATAAACAACCTAAATAAGAGAACTGTATGTTGAAGATTGCAATGCAAGGAGTTTTCAATTACCATCTGTATGGCAGATTATCTTTTGTCAAGTGGGCAGTTTGCCTTATCTCTCTCTGAGTGACCACAATCACTCCTCCCTCGGGAGGGGACACCTGCTGATAACAGCTATGGAATGTCCCTGCATGGCTGATAAGAGCTACAGCATCCCATTGGGAGATGTGAGCCCAGGGGGAGGAGCCAAGCATTCCTACCTGGATATAATCTGGAGATTCTGGAACACCAGCACAGCTTCTGCACTGGATTCCCCAGAGGAACAGCAGCTGCCTCTCCTTCCCCTGGATCTTCAGAGGAAGAATCCATCCTTCTCTACAGGATCCCTGCTCCAGCAGAGCCACCCCTGGCACTGCAGGAGGGCTGAGCCACAATTCCAATGGCACTGCTGCCAGCACCCTGACCCACAGGGTGTCAGGCTGGGTTCTGACTCTGTCAGTGTTGTTCTAGTGTCCTGCATTGTTTATTTTATCCTTTTATTTTTTTTTCTTCCCTATTAAAGAACTGTTATTTCCTGCTCCCGTATTTTTTTCCCTGAGAGCCCCTTAATTTAAAATTTACAGCAATTCAGAGGGGTGGGGAGGGTTTACATTCTCCATTTCAGGGGAGGCTCCTGCCTTCCTTAGCAGACTCCTGTCTTTCCAAACCAAGACACTGTATTTTAGAATAATCTTGATATTTGAATGCACCACTTCTTGTCCCTCCAGCTGGTGGGCAGGGATGTGCTGCTGGGCATGACATGTGTGGGCAGCCAGCAGAAGGAACAGGCACCAAAAGCACATGCTGTGCCCAACACTGACCACTTCAGGGACTGCCTGGGCAGTGCCAGGCTCCTCCCAGCTCTGCCATTAGTAGTGTGGGACACCTCACTTGTGGCCACCTCCATGGCCCTGCTCTCGATGAGATCTGTCTCTCCAACACAACGACCAAAAGAATGAGAATATAAGTTTAATTCCACCTCCAAGATCCTCTTCCCTTGAAATCAGACCCCAGAGAGATTTCTGGACATGGTGCTGGAGTGGCTGGGGGAGCTCTCAAGGACAGCAGGAGCAGAGCTGTGGTGATCTGTGCTTTCAAGGTGACACACTGAACTTCCCATCTGTTTCACTTCTGCAGCAGCACCAGCAGTGCTGTCCTTGCCTGAATGTCTTTTGCCTCTGTCCAGGGAATCTCAGTTGAAAGAGAGTTCTTTTTTTAATACAAACATGCTATTAAAAACCATCTCCATGTCCTGTGCTCGTGCCAGGAGCTGTCAAACAAGTCATGCTATAAATGCTGCTCTGTCAGTTGCAAACTCCCCCAGTCACGGCTTGCTCACCCCTAGAGCTGGCAGATGGGAACTGGACAGGGCTTTCAAACCTGTGCTGCCTTCTGAGAGCCCCATCTGCCTGCTCCCTGCAACTCTGCTCCTTCCTGCTGCCGTGGATGTGCAGGGGGGGACATCTAAAAGGCAGGTTTTACACTCCTGACAGCCAACCACCCCAAATCCTTCCTTCAGAGATGTTCCCCTCCTGCCCTGCAGTGATGTTATCTCACCCCAGGGTGCCCATTCCTCTTTCCTTGGGCTCTCCCTGTGAGCCCCAGGGGCACAAGACCTGCACGTGTGTGTTTTAGCATCTGTTAGCAGCCATCACCCAGAGGACTGAGGAAAGTCCTTGAGGCCAGACATGACATCAGCCAGACTCTGCTCTGCAGAAGCACAAGTCTGTCTGCACTGTCCCTGATGAGGTTATCACTGAAAAGGCAGAGGTGTGGACACAGGATGCTCAGATGGGGCAGAATTGATTAAAGGGGAAGGTACTGAACACTGAAATATTATGCAAAGCATCTCAGGGAAGGAGCCACCTCCTTTTATCTTGATTTTTTTTTCCTCCACTCTCAGGAGAGGACCTGCTCTGGGTGCAAAGTCACATGAAATTCTGATGCAGATAAGATGCAGCCCAGTTTTCCACAATCTCTGCAAAATACCTGGGCAAGGCAAAGCTAGGTTTGTCCAAAGTCTTGTCTTCATGTCACACCTCACTGCTAAATGCTTAACTGCTCCCTACAATGTCAAAGGAACTTTGTGCAGAAGAAGAAAGCAGGTGGGGAAAGAGAAGAGGTGAGGATGGAAGATGTGAGGGCAGAGCAGCAGAGATAACATAGGATAATTGGAGGAGATATTTTACACTTTGGGCAGGTGCTGTTGTTCATCTGTCCTTCTGGCTCACGGGGTGTTTGAGGAGACAAAAGGAAATTTCCTTGGGAAGGGCTGGAGCACAAACCTTCTCACTGCATACAATTAACTCCCCGGGACTGCTCCCCCAGAACAGCTTGACAAGATTCAGATGAGAAGCTGGAATTTCTTTAATTGTATTTCCCATTCCCGTGCCACCCACTGTGACTAAAATGAAACCCTGGGATGAGCAGTGCAGAACTGCCCAGGACTGGGGAGCAGCTGCTGCAGCCCTGCTCTGTGAGAAACACTCACTCCCAACAAACACCGACGTAGGATTGACGGGGGTAGCACGGTCGGGACAGGTGGAGACGAGAGATCTCTGAAGCCAGGTCTGGAACTTGGGGTTCATTGCAAAGGGCCTGGGGGCAGGGCCCTGCTGGGAGCTGCCAGGCACAGCTCAGAGCAGGACTGAGGGGAGAGAGGGGGAGAGAGGATGAGAGGGGAAGAGAGTAAAAGGTAAGAGCTAAAAGGGGTAAGAGAGTAAAAGCCAAGAGCTAAGAGACAAGAAGTAAGAGTGCAAAGTTCTCGTTACAATACAATAAATCTTCTGTGTTGAATATTCTGATTCTCACTAACCAATCTAGTACAATATACAATCCTATAGCATTTACATACAGCCTATAAGAATCATTACATTCCCATCCTGTGTTACATTTTAAACCCTAAAAACTCCTCTTTGGGTCCCTTCTGCCAAGCTGGCAGGGTCTGCTCTGACCCTTGGGCCTGTCTGCAAGCAGAGGGTGTTGTTCCATCAAAAGGGGATCACCTTCAGCTGGCCACACCATTGTTTTCCAGTTGTTCAGTAACTGAGGTATCTCAAAGCTTGCTTTCATTTCAATCTCACTCATAGTTTCCATATTCTCAAAATCTTTTGCCAGGCAATCACATTTATAAGGCTTTCCTGTTCCATCTTCCCCAACACACTGAGCTCTGGCAAACCACCTCTGCTGGCAGCACATTGAGAGGATCCAGCAGAGCCCAGACCTGGGCTGAGAAAGGACAGTGCACCCAAGTCCCTGGGATGCCACCCAGACTATGGAAATGCCTGCACTGGCCAGGAGAAAAACCACCTGTATAAATCCCTGTCTGATTGTCACCCTCAAGGTAAAAAAAGGACATTCAAAACATCTGAGAAAGTTCTGTTTTCACAAAAGGGGAGCAGTTTGTGCCCTCTGCAGAGATCCTCACTGCTGACCCTGTTCTCTCCTGGCCCCGGGTGAAGGAGGAGATGGGAACAGTGCTCTGCTTCACCAACTCTTTCAAGGAAATCTGTTTCATGTTGTCTCTCATGCTCCCTTGCTGTGCTTACCACCTCTCTCTTCCTGCCCTGCCAGTTCCTTGATATTCCTTCTCTCTGCCTCATTTTGTTTTTCCTTCTGCAGTTCTTTTCAAGCCACCACACAATCACAGCCCAGCCCTAATGAGATTTGAAGGGAGCACCAGGCTGTGGAAAGCAGCTGGGAGAAACTAATCAGGTTACAAAAAAAGAACAATTTCTCTCTGCCTCCCCTGTTGGGCACTGGGATGGCGAAGCAGCAGGAGAGCAGTTGCAGAAGGGTTACCAGGGCAGCTGATTCCCCTCTCCGGGCACAAATCCACACTTCAGGCCAAGTGGGGAGGCCATCTGGCACTCAGGTCACCAGCCCTGGGCCAGCAGGACCTGCTGAGCTCTGCTCCTGAGGGCTGCTCACTTCCCATGGCACCTGGTGGGTGCAAACCACTCTCCTCAGAAATGAGGGATTGATATTCCCAGACTTTATTTTTCCTTCTCCCAACTGTTTTGTACAGTCTCTGCCTGCTGTAGATGCCTCCTTTGAGACTCAACCACTTGACCTTCCCCAGCTCCCCTCAATGACTTCAGAACATCTTTGGGAAGTGGTGAAAAAGATAAAGGCTCTGTTTTCTATTCAGTGGTGTAAGAAATACTCTGGCAGATCTTGTATATCCCAGAATCACACACAGAAAGAAACCAAACAATGTGGGATCTTTGGGTTAGTCCAAAGTTCCTGGGAGGTGGACAGCACATCTTTAACTGCTCCTTACCAAATTCCAGCACCTGGACTTGGCTTTGGCTTTCTGTGAGAGCAGAAATAGAGATGTATTTTCATCTTGCTGATCCAGAGAGAGGAACCAGGGTCCATTGTGCCTCCTCACAAGGTACAGAGTCATGTGCAAGACTAAGGCTGCAGTCCCTGGACATGCCAGCCCATGGAGGGAAATGGCTCATCCTGAATGTCACAGGTTTCTCTGCCCACAGCTTTTCTTTCCAAGAACCAAATGAAGATCACCCAGTTATCATCTTAACTTCACCCCTATGGCTGTAGGAACAACCAACCCAACTCCCTGAAGCTTTTCCCACTCCTCTACCCTGCTGCTCTGCTTCCTCTCCTTGCCTTTACAACACTGCTGAGGTGGCTCTGGGTGACTGTGGAGGAGAACGACAGACTAAAGGCCACACTCTGCTGTGGGAGGCAGCACAGGTGGCAAATTTGGAGGGAGAGAGAAGCTGATTGAGGGGAACTGTCAGAAACAAAGCTCCCAGCATTTGGAGAATCCCCACTGTGACCTCCCCTGCTCCCCAGCCACATGGAGACAAGGTGTTCCCCTGCCCACACTCCCGAGTGTTTTGGTTCACACCTCCCACGGGCATCTGCCTTTAGGGGGGAGCCTTTAGCACCACCTGCAATTCCCCTGTTGAACAAAGCTGATCAGATGGCTGGAGCCATTCCTGGTCAGGGAACAAACACACAAATTCCAGCTGCAGGTCGGGGAACAAACACACAAATCCTCACCACGGAGTTCTCTGGAGCGGAGATGGACACACAAAGCTTATGCCAGGGTCTCCAGCCATCATGCCCCTTTATTCCCCCACCCACAGTGCCCCAGGCAGCCAGCAGGATCCCTGCAAAGCTGCAGACTGGGAGTTGGTGGGGCAGTGCTGGTGTGACATGGCTGCAGTGTCCACCTGCCCAGCCACTGACCAAATCTCACCAAGCTGGAGCCACAGAGACACCAAGGCAATTTGAAAAGATGTGAGGAGCAGCAAAGCCCCAGGAAGGCTCACGCTGGCTTCTCACTTCCAATTTGTACCACGGGCAATTAAACCTTTCCTGTGCATGGAGATGGGATGCAATAATCAGAATATTCTGCTTTTAGCACCGAGGCATGAAGAGGTCCTTGAAGCATATTGATTGTGGTCACCCACAACCACTGAATTCTGAGAAATGGTCTCCATTTTGTGACACATTTATAGCAGGCAGATTTCACAACAGCCTTTTAAGGAAAATGGTAGGATGGCTTCATCTGGGAATGCATGGAAATAAATAGAACTGATTTCTACTGGAAAAAAAAAAGGTGTTTTGCTCAAAATAAATTAAAATTGTCAAACCCTAAAATGAATTACCTCAACCTTATAATTTCATTCAAAAACTTCTTTTTCTTCAGCAAGCTAACAAAATATTTCGTTTTACCCTTATCTAGTTGATGCACTTCACTTTGACGTTTATTTCCAAATACTCATTTTCTTGCTTTACTTATGCAGGACAGAATTTATCACCATATGAAGAGCAAATCAAAACAATCTGATGAAACCAAATGTAAATGTTTTGATTGTCCCTGAACCCATTTCTCCTTGGAAATGCTGAAGAATTCTGGCTATTTGTCCCAAGTGGGAGGGGAGAATGAGCCTATCTCTCCTATGATGCTGCTGTTTGCCCTAGACCAGAAACCTTGGCCTCAAACCCTGGCCTCTGACCAGCTCTGGGCTTGATTCTCACACACCTGAAATATCCCATCCTCTCCTGCAGAGACATCTAAGGCCTTCAGTTCAGATAAATCAACTCTGCCTAAAAATCATTCAGCCCAGCGAGTGACAACTATTGGTACAGCTCACAGTCCATATATCTGTCAAATTTGACACAGCAGAGCTCTCCCTTTGACTTGGAAGAATCAATTTAATGAGGGTCAGAGCACAGATCAGTAGCTGGATCACACACAGCCTCCTGCCCCGTCCACGAGCACAGCCTGGGGATCTGCAGGGCAGCTCCTTTGGGTGGCTGAGGTGGAACCAGTGCTTTGCATCCCCTGCAGTGCAGTGGGCACAGCTCTGTGCCCACCCTGCAGCAATGCAGCCTCTGCATCACAGCAGAGCCTCTTTGAATGGCCTGCCAAGCTGAGAGCCAGCAGCAGGACAGACCCCAGCAAGGACACTGCCCTGGTCACTGAGAAGTGGCCGTGTGGCTCTTTACCAAGCAGGAAGCCCCATTGCTGGCAGAAACATCTGGAAAGGGAGACTGGGTGCAGCTCCTGTGACCCCAGACTGTAGGAAAGGTTTCCTGTGGGTAAGGGTGAGGAGGCTTTTCAGCCTTTGCTGTCCTTCTTCGCCTCTGAATCTGTTGCATCACTACTGGAGAATGTTCAGTTTCCCCTGGATGTTAAAGAGACCATCTTTCTGGTATTTAATCTGGTGAGCTTCCCCTATACAGGCTGCAGCTTCTCTAGAATGAAGGCTGAGATTTCTAGAGGGGCTGATGAGACCCCTGACCCAGGAGTAGACCCAGGCATGGAAAATCCTGAGTGGTGTGGGAAATGGGAGGGTATGGGCCAAATCCTGCAGGAATTCTCTGACCCCATAGCCATTATGCTCTGGGGTCAGGCACAGAGAGCACAGCAGCTCCTCGGGTGCCACTGGTGCATCCTTCCCAGGCTGCCTGCAAAGGTTCAGGGCCAGCACATCCCTTCTACTGCATTCAGCCCAGCTGAAGAGATGCGAGTTTTCTCCCGAGGCTGGCAAGGAATGAATGAGGGATTGAGTCATTGCTGCCAGCAGAAGGGCGGAAATGGGATCCGTGAAGGAATTTACAAGAGCCGATTACTTCATTATGGATGTTGATTTATCCCGCGCTGCCCCAGGGCCAGAGGCTGCCCCGCCTGTGGCTGCGGGAGGCACCTGTGTGCCAGCACTGATGCTGCAGTTTAAGAAACCTTTAAGTACAGCCACATTCCCCATTTAGCACCAGGCTGCGAGCACAGATGTTAATTAACTTTAGGGCTTTGCTCTCCAGAAATGTCTCCGAGGAAAAGAGGAAAAGCTCTTTCCCTGCCCCCAGGAGGCCACTGTCCAGATTTTCAGGTTTTATTTAGCTCCAAATTTCAGATGCAAACCTCCAGCTTTTCACTGATAACAGACTCCTTGAGTTTTCTGCACAGCCTGTAAATAAAATACCAACATGGATGTCACACAGAAAATATCTGGAGGGGATTAGTGTATGTTCTGGATAATAAAAGGAGCTGGCTGAATTATTCATAGTGAATAAATCAGCTCTTTTCCGTTTTGGAAGCAAACTTTGACAATTCTGGAAGCTCTTGGGATATGTTTAGGGTGGGAGCAGCTTATTTATTTCATTAGACCTTTAGCTGCAGCCCGTGGTTTGTCCCACATTGTCCCACACAAGTCACACGTGGTTGGTGTCATTTCTCAGTGGCCTGAGGGGGGTTTGTAGGGAAAGACAAACTTTTCATGAGGAGAGCTGCTGCCCTTCTGTACCTGACCTCAGTGCTGTGTGAACACCAGCATGAGGGACAGTGCCTGCTCCTGAACATCAAGGAACCAGGAGATGTGAGCCCTCTCCAAGCACAGGAGGGTTTGTGAAGACACAATAAATGCGGCACAGCTCCGAGCCATCACTCAGGCACTGAACACAGCAGCCAGAAAAAGCACTGGGGCTGTTAGAGAACAACACCACCTCCCAACACTTTAAATTTCTGTGATCCACGTTGTTTTCAGGGACCAGGCTAGCCCATGAGTGTGTCCTGCAGAAGCCCAGCAGGTTCATGCTGACGGCCAACCCTTGGCACAGCACTGCAGTGTGCTTTAGGCACTGCAATCCACCCTAAAGTGGGTGCATCTGGGCTATTGCCTCCCAGACAGATGATTTGTGAAGGATTTTTAAGTCCTTTCAGTTGAGAAGTGCTGTGCAACCGCTGGAACCTATTATTATCAGGGAAGGAGGGGGGAGGTAGCAAATTTCCTTTACCTATAGGCTTATCTTGTGCTCCAGAGCAACACAGTGGAGCATTTTAAACAGCGTGCCATTTTCAATTCATTTCCTTCCTACTTATTCCAAAGCAGCCAAAGCTAAGTATAATCAAGACTTAAGTGTTCCTCAGAGCCATACAATTATTACTGGTCTTGGTTTCCCTGTCTTTTAGGGAGAAAGGAAGGAATTAACCCAAGCCTTGCAGCGGGACAGTGGGGCTGCTTTAACAGAGCACTTTTTGGGATGTGGCTCAGCTTCCCCAGCCTCCAGCTGCTCCAGGGCTCTCTGCAAGGCTGGCTTAGCTCCTGTAGAGCCCTGCTCCCCTCTCGGGGGTCTCTGGGGGAGCTCAGCCCTTCCCGAGCAGCTGCTGCCTCGCTGCTTTCTCTGATCAGGCAGGGATTGCGATCCGCAGCTCCGAGGGGAGCAGCAATCCTCGGAGAGGGGCTCTGCAAACACCCAGTGCCTTCCTGGCCCGCTCAGCCATCTCCCCATGAGCCGGGATGAAGTGCCCCAGGTCCCCAAGCTCTCTCTGTCACATCATCCCCTTCCCAAGCACCAGCCCTTGTCAGCTTTAACTTTGAAAGCCAAGCCTCTCTCCCTGCCTCCTCGGGATTTACATGAAAGGAGTCAGTGGGGGGTTCTCTTCATTCATGCTGGGCTTATACTTCTAAATTATAAAGTGTGTCAAATGAGGATTTAATTTATATTTAACAAGACAATGTTTGTAAATTAATTATTCATCAGCTGATAACGAATAAACTTTTCCCTCCCTCCTCCTTTTTCACAGCATCTCCACGAATGCACCCTATGTGCAAATCTATTAAATGCTTTCTGCAGTACTCCAGATGTGGGAAAATATGTTTTTCACCCTCAATTTCGTGAGTGTGTTGCACGGTAACTAATGTAGAAAAGCAGAGCATTATGAATTTAACAGTGTGCAGCTTCTCCTTCCTAGAGAGGCAAGGGGGAAAAGCCAACACTTGTATTTGGACATATCACCTTCTTCAGGTGCCAGCCCCCCACTCACAGGCAGAGATAAGAAAACAATTTGCTGTAACAATGGAGATAGGAGCTCAGAAACCCCCCTGGAAATCACAGGCACTTCCGAGGCAGCAGAACCTGTGCCCCTGGTGAATGATGGAGGCCAATTTTGCTCTTTCCATCTTTATTATCATTAAGTAATGAGATTGAGGTGGTGTACAACACCAGCAGAAGGGCTGTCATTCTGTTTTGCTACAAAATTTGGCACACAAGGGCATCTCCTCCTCACACACAGCAAACAAAGGAGTCCTCAGCACCCCAACCAGCCCCTAGTGAAGTGCCTCTGATCCCAGACACCTGAGGCAGGTAACCAAGGATGACTGAAATGTCTCCATTCACCTTTGCCAGGAGGCTGCCACAGTGTCTGGACCATGCTCTCAGTCTGGCTCCTCGAGCCTCATGCCCTGTTTTGTGTAAGAAAGGAAGAAAAGGACATTCAGCTCTGGCCTCTGGGAAGAATCTGAGAAGTTCTGAGCAAGACTTGCTCCATCCCCAGGCTCAGAAGAGAAGCACTTCCCCCCCCTCACTCATGCTGTCCCTCATGGACACGTCAGGGACGTCCTCAGGACTGAGAGACACTCAGCCCCAATAGCTGGCACCTGCTTTACTTTCATTTCCTTAGAGTTAAGCATCCCTAAAGGAAGGTGATCCAGAGCTCTAGGTGCCCTTGACACCAGTTAAAGCTATAATCTATAGGAAGAAAGCCATTACAAAACAAAACCAGGAACAAATCCCTCCAGCAAACAACCAGTCAGCGAAAAATTTGAACCCAGTCTCCTCCCTGGCACCTCTTCCCACAAACATGCTCAGAGAACGAAGGCAGGGCTTTGCATCAGGCTGAGCTCTGATAAGCCAGGGACACCTCAGCACTGTGTCAATGGGAATCTAATTGGGCATCCAGCTCCAGCTAGGGCTTGGGAAGCTGCAGCACCACGGGTGATAACTCATTTGGCTCCGGGGGCTGCTGGCCAGTGCTCAGTGGCAGCAGAGCTCTGGAGGGGCTCGTGGCCCAGTGCATCCTTCCCCTGATGGTGTAAACACAGCTTCACACCACCCTGAGAGGTGCTGAGTGCCCCAATCCCACCCAAAGATTCATGGGGTTGGGGAGGAAATCCCAGCCCACGAAAGTGATTGGGGTAAAGAGCTGTGGGACCTGATGGTGCCACTTTTCCCCCTGTCCCACCTCCTGTCCTTGAACCATCTTCTAGCTCTGCTTCTGGTCACTGCCACATTGATCTTGGACCCCACCTTCTGAGGGTCCTTTCCCTCAGAAAGAGGGAATACAATCTGAATAGGATATTCTGAATATTTTTCAGAATAAAATCTGCTCAGCCACCTAAACTGGAGACAAGACTGCTGTTCTGGTGTACAAAAGATATCAGGAAATCGCTTTACATTTCTTCCTGCTCCAAAGCTGCCCACCTTCTGCTGACTCCTGAATGTTAATGTTATTTATGACAAGTGATTGATGAGGGAATGCAGAATTCACACCCAGCACAGGGCATTTTCAAATCACCTATTCATTTTTAAGGACCGGAATCAGTTTTGTATCCTGACGTGATTTATCATTTGGAGGCTGGGCAGTGGCTATGGAGGACCAGCTTCCAATCCCTGCCACAGCACCAGCAGGATGAAGACAGCAGTGAGGCATTAACCCTTTGAGGGTGAGCATCACAGGAGACCAGGATTTAAACCAGATTGCTGAAGTTGGAACCTTCTACTCCATCCTGTAGCCTCCAGCTGCAGATTTATAGGCCACAGTGGTCCAGGCTAACAGCCACAGCAATGCTGCTGTATCTCTGAAAAGCAGAACTTGGTTTTTTGTCTTCCACACAGCCTGTGTGAGAGAGAAATATTTACATAAGGCACTGTCATGGCAATGCACGTAAAAGAGATCAATGGGACATTTCCCCTGCAGTGGCCCTTCCAGCCTACACAAGCCTCTCTGTCTGTGGCACAGTGAAATGTCACCATGGGCTCAAGAGAGATCGAGCTCTGAGACAAATTCTAGCTCCCTTCCCTTGGAAATGTGCATTTCCTCAGGTTGTGCAGGGGGAAAAGGCAAGAGGAGGCACTTGGGAGAGGGCACAGCTTCTCAGGTTGGGAGCAGCTGTACCAACGGGGACAGGGTGGGAATGACGTGTCCCCAGCACAGACCATCCATCATGTGTTTGATGCCAGCCTGCCAGGGGCTGGCAGGACCCACAGAATGACTTAATTCACTGCATCAGCATGGGAAAGCTAACAAACACCAAACAACTGGGTGAAGCAGCCAAGTCTAGAGGTGACACCGTGGCAGCTTTGTCACTGCCCTTTCCTCTTGCTTCAGGAGACCATGGAGCAGGACACAGCCTCTCCCAAGGGCAGGGGGAAGCACACAGGGTACAGATAGCAGAAATCTGAGGCTTTGAGACCTGGCTCTAGCTGCTCTCAGTACCTTTAATATCACCTCAGTCTTGTGGGAAAAGGTTTCACAGTTCAAGGGCATCACAGGTTCAAGCTTAAGAGGTTACCTAAGAGAACAAGGAAGGAGAGATATCCCTGGAGAGTCTACCTGGGCTGTCACATGGAGGTTTCTCAAGACCACAGGTGAATTCTGGGACCCTGTGGGTACCTCTGGACTGGCAGCACCAAGGCACTTCAGAGGCACAGCACAGCCCCTTGTGACTGATGCAACAAAACCCCTCAAAACTGTCCACACTGAGCACTTTCCTCCCTGCCTGAGCAGCTCCTGGCCATGCCCACAAGGAGCAATCCCTTCCTCAGGTGGGAAGGCTGCAGAGGGGTGCAGCAGCCCCATGGCAGCAGTTTGCCCAGCACAGCCCTGCAGATGCTGGCAGTTCCAGGGGTCCTGTGCACTTGTGGAGCCCCATTTCACAAAGAGAAAAAGCTTCTTCTGACTCTCTCAGAAAGAGCTGAACACATGGGTTGAGCTCTCCCACATGATTTCCTGGTCTCTAGTAAGGGCTGAGTTCACACAACAGCTTTTCCCCTTGCTGGGGGTGGCTGTTATCATTGCCTGGAATCTTGTTTTCCCAAAAATACCAGAGATACTGAATGTGCCTGAAGCTGCTGTACCTGCAGCCATTTCTGGCTGGTGCTAGCCCAGCAGATCCAAAATCCTGCAAGCCTGGGATGGACGTACGCACGTTCCCACATCCCCATCACCATGGCAGAAGCTGTGTTTCTTAGGAAACCAGCCTAGCAGCAGCTTCCCTGTTTAGGAGGAGAGATGAACTCTGGATGCAGAGTGGATTTTAGAAACCACTCTCTGCTGCTAGCACCTGCCTGGCTCTGCAGTGCTCCCATGGCAGAGAGGGCTGGAAAAGGGTGGTGAGGGAAGGATGAGAGGGAAAGGGAAGGATGAGGATCTGCTCTGGGTTTTGTGTGGGTTTCTTGGCACATCCTTGGGCAGTGCAAAGCAGGTAGAGCAGCCAGCTGTGAGATGACCCTTGTGCTCTACCTGCAGGCTCACCTGGAGGGGTGAGCACAGCCAGCCCCTGCACTGCTGCTCGTGTGCCACCTTGGCCCCACACCCCCAGGGGCTGCAGGGGCTTGTGCCAGGGTGTTGGAACCCAGGACATCCCTCTGGCTGTCCTGGGTGGCTCAAGCCCCAGCCAGGGGGCTCAGAGACCCTGGCACAGAACCCAAGATGCCTGAGACTTCGATTATGACCCATGGAAAAAATTACCAGCCTTATGTCAGGATCTGCAAGCCACGAAAGTTTAGGTAGAATAATAGTTTGTCACACGGTGCAAAATAGATTTTTGGGGTTTCTGGAATGGGGGTTCAGGGGGCAAGATGGAAGGGACTGGGTGTGTCCAGCCTTTCTCCTTCTTCTTTTTGGCCTCCATCTTCTGCTGTGATGTTGGCACTTTGGGATTGGTTTAGAGTAGAAGCTCACTGTCTAACATAGGTGATAGGTATTGGGAAGTTATGGTAAATAATGTACATGGAGTTTTTAGTATAAAAGATAACACCACCCCAAGGCAGTCAGAGTGCCTCTGTCTGTCCTGCTGAACAGACGGCAGGCCAGAGAAAGAATTTTATAGATAAGAAACAATAAACAACCTTGAGAACAAGAATGGAAGAGTTCTGACTCCTTCTTTGACTGCTGGGCTGGGAAAAGAGCCTCTCTGACACACCTTGGAGAGACGTGGGGTGACATTCCACATGATGATGAGAGCAGGGGGTGACACCCACCCAGCTCGGGCTGTGGTCCTGCCCCTCAAGCTGGGCATGCTGGAGCAATGCAAGGAAATTCTGAGCCTCGAGGCCATCCCTGCTGGGCCTCCTGATGGTGCCCTCATGGTGTGAGCTGGTGCCCAGCCAGTGCCCATCTGGATGTGCCAGGGGCACATCCTTGGTGGTGGCAGCCACAAGGGCTGCTTCAAAATGCTCCTTGGAGTGGAACTGGTACCTCAGCTACTGTACCATCCCTCCATCCCCAGAGGGGTTTGTTCCTTGGAAATGTACTTTGGAAAGTAAAAATAACTTGCCCATCCTGGGAACTTGTTTTTTTGTGTTGGTTTTTTTTGGTTTTTCTTAGTTTAAGTGGGCTGGGTTTGTTCCTGCTCTGTTTTGCATTGGGAGAAATAAAAAAACCAAATTGTCCTTGCTGTATCTTGCTTTTGTCCCCTCGACCTCACTGCCCAATGGACTGGAGAAGTCTTTCAAAACCTGACAGCAGTCAGGTTTCTTCCTTGCTGTAAAAAGGAAAAAGGATGACTTTGCAGGGAAAATAATTATAGTAATAAAGGAAGTTTCCTGTGAAAATTAAATAGCCAACAGTTGCTCTCCTGATCAAAGAGTGTCTCTGCTAAGTGTTTTCACAGCTTTTGGTACAGCTGGGTCCTGAGCCATAAGGAGAAATTGTCACAGTCCTGGTGGCATCTCTCTAAGGTGCTACACTATGAAGAAGAACCATTGGAGCTGAGGCCCCTCAGCACCACAGGCCAGGCCTGGGCGCCCAAGTTTCACACTGCCATAGAAACCATGGGAACCATCTGCAGGTACCTCTCTCAGCCCTCCTGGGACACACTGCCCTGGTGCCACCTTGCCCTAAACATCCTGGTGCCCACACACTTCCCAGGGAGGAGAGGGCAAAGCCACCAGGCAGGAGCGTCTGCCACCCCTTGCCAGCAGAGACCAGAGACAGCACTGTCCCGCACTGGAAGGGCTGTGAGCTCCCCGAGGCCACTCGAGAGCCTTGCTCCTCACCAGGGATGGTGCTCAGGGCTCTCCAGCTCCCAGCAGGTCAGAGCAGCCTCACCAAGGGAAAGGAAACCTCCTCTCATGCCAACACCACCTTCTCACTGCAACGGGGAGGGGACACGGTGCCCTGCAGGCTTGTGAGCAATCACCATTGATGGTGCTCAGGGCTATTCAGCTGCAGCTCCCAGCAGGTCAGAGCAGCCTCACCAAGGGAAAGGAAACCTTCTCTCATGCCAACAACACCTTCACACTGCCACGGGGAGGGGACACGGTGCCCTGCAGGCACTGCGGGGAGGGGACACCGTGCCCTGCAATCACCATCAATGGTGCTCAGGTCTCTCCAGCTCCCAGCAGGTCAGAGCACCCTGACCAAGGGAAAGGAAACCTCCTCTCATGCCAACACCACCTTCACACCACATCTAGCCAGCATGACACAAACTGCCCCAGTGCTGGGCCAGCCCTGCCAGGGAGGGGACACTGTGCCCCTCAAGCACATCAGCAATCACCATCGATGGTGCTCAGATCTTTCCAGCTCCAGCTCCCAGCAGGTCAGAGCACCCTCACCAAGGGAAAGGAAACCTCCTCTCATGCCAACACCACCTTCACACCATGTCTAGGCATCAGGACAGAAGCTGCCCCAGCTGGGCCAGCCCTGGCAGGGAGGGGAGACCGTGCCCTGCAGGCACACAAGCAATCACCATCGATGGTGTTCAGTTCTCTCCAGCTCCCAGCAGGTCAGAGCACCCTGACCAAGGGAAAGGAAACCTCTCATGTCAACACCACCTTCACACTGCCACGGGGAGGGGACACTGTAGGCAGGCACTGCGGAGAGGGGACATCGTGCCCTGAAGGCACAGGAGCAATCACCATCGATGGTGCTCAGATCTTTCCAGCTCCAGCTCCCAGCAGGTCTGAGCACCTCTCACTAAGGGAAAGGAAATCTCCTCTCATGCCAACACCACCTTCACACCACATCTAGCCAGCATGACACAAGCTGCCCCAGTGCTAGGCCAGCCCTGCCAGGGAGGGGACACATGAGCAATCACCATCGATGGTGCTCAGGGCTCTCCAGCTCCCAGCAGGTCAGAGCACCCTGACCAAGGGAAAGGAAACCTCCTCTCATGTCAACACCACCTTCACACTGCCACGGGGAGGGGACACAGTGCCCTGCAGGCACTGTGGGGAGGGGACACCGTGCCCTGCAGGCACACCAGCACTCACCATCTGGATGACAGACACCGGCCCGATGCTGTTCACGTAGATATCCACATCAATGAAGGTGGGCTTGACTGGAAAGACAAGAAAACAGGCACCATCAGCTGGGGCCAGGAGCAGTGGCAGGGGGATCAGACAAGGAATGATCCCATCTGGGATGAGCGTGGCTCTACCACAACAAAAATCCCAGCTACAGCAGGCACCAAAGCACGGGAAACACAAGACATGGCCAGGCCAGGTGTGGCCACAGGGAGCTTCAGGGGACACTTACTGCCAATGTCAGGCCTCAGCTTGTTGTCATAGTTCTTGAGCAGTGAGTTGAGGATCTGCGTGGCATCGGTCTCCTGTGCCTTGGGCGTGAGGACCCAGGTTTTATTGATGCTGAGGTAATCGTAATCGTATTCCTCTGTGCTCTCACACCTGGAGAGGAGAGACAGAGGGCAGGGACACTCAGGGCTGTAAGAGCTCCCTGGCACTCCCTGGGAGCAGGGGCATAGCTGTGTTTCAGAGATACCAAAGGAGGAGGATGCAGTGCAGCTAAAAGGCAGA
The DNA here is from genome assembly GCF_037042795.1 of Molothrus aeneus. Taxonomy (NCBI): domain Eukaryota; kingdom Metazoa; phylum Chordata; class Aves; order Passeriformes; family Icteridae; genus Molothrus; species Molothrus aeneus. The sequence continues at coordinate 3,742,489 of NC_089659.1, read as the reverse complement.
GCATGAGGAGCTCAGGGATCTCCTCTCAGCCACCCTGCTAAGAAGGCACAACTCGCCTGGCACCTCTGCTCACTTCAGGGTCACCAGACATGCAGGGGCCTTGCCACCAGCGGGAAAGACTAGCATGGAGTGCTTCACCTCCTCCTCAGCTCCCTTTGGAGGCACACTGCTCATCCCCGAGGTGTGGGAGGCAGTCCCTGCTTTCCCTGCCTTCCTGCTCATCCCACCCAGCAGCTCCTGCTGCCAGAGCTGCCTGTTCACCTCAAATACCTCCACTACTCTGCCTGCTGCTGACACCTGAAGCAGGCTTCCTCTGAGGAGACAGTGACAAAGCAGTGGTTTTGGGGAGCAAGACATTTGCAATGAATGCATTTCAGAGAAAAGAGGTCCTAATGTACCATGCAGGCGTCCTGCATGCCAGGAAACCAGCCATCTGCCCTGCACGGATCCCTGGAAATTAAAGCCTTATGCAAACTCCTCTGCCTCCAGGCCAGGACCTGCCACAACCCATTCCCTGCACTCACCAACCCTTCCTCCCCAGCCTGTGGCGTGAGCTCCCATTTCAGGATGCCCCATCTTCCCAATCTCCCAGCTCCAAGCCAGGCAAGGAAAGCCCATATCCATCCTCCTTTGGACAACATCCACTTAGCAACAGCTTCTCTTGCTGCCTTTCAACCCTGCCCTCTCTAAACCTTTCACACTCCTCCCTTTTCCTAGAGGAGTTTTCCTAAACCGTCTGATTAGATTAGGTCCACATGGTCACCCGTGAAATTGTAACCACCTGCCACTGCTCAGGGCAGCTCATCCACATGGAATGCCACAGCCATACGTGGGAGAGGATGCCAGCACAGCCCCCTCCATGTCTGCCAGGGCAGTGTGGTACCTGCTCCAGCGACAGCAAGGGTCTCTCAGCAGGAGCTGTCACCGCGCTGACACTTCCCAGCTGGAGCCTTGCAGCTCCGAGGTGCAACCAGGCACCACGGGTCTGTTAAAAATAGCTTAGGAACTGTTGTAAAATAGTTGATAGATCGTTAAGCATGTGCTGTTAGTTTGGATGTTATATTGTAAAAGGGGTTAAAAGGGTAGTTATAAGAAATCCGGTACTCAAGGTACCAGAACACACCTCAGTAAAGTGCACCACGAGCCAGCCTGGACAGAACTGTCATGGCCAATCGAGCACCTTAAACCTTCATGCAAATGAAGGATCCAAAAAGAAACCAATCCAAAGGGACAAAAAACAGGATCAAAAGGGGCTTCTGACCCACTGAATCTGTGCTGCTCCATCTGGGCCATCGGGGCCATCGCTGCTGAGCAGCCCCAGCGCCGGCGCTGCAGAACCCTCGACGGGAACGCTCCTGCTCGGCCCGGGGCCCCCTTGCTTTGGGCCTTTCCTTTTCTTACAAGAAATGCTGAAATCACCTTAGCACCGGGAGCCTGCTCTCGGTTTTAACAGATCCCATCTCCCTCCAGCGCCTGGGGAGGCTCAGCCCGGTTGATGCGCTCGGAGGGGGCAGAAAAGCATTAAATTGACACGTTGCGGCCGATTTGTCAGATGCTCCTCTTCCAAAACCCCAGCCAAAACTCGCTTTCACGATCGCTTTAGAACTCTTTGCATCCCTGCAGCTCTGGGACGTGTCCCCCGGCCGGGCCGGGCAGCGCAGCTGGCTGCCTGCCGCCACGCATTAGGTGTTGCTACATCAGCGCATTGTTTCCCGTCTGATTGCGCCGCACTTTCCAACCACGCTGAAGGAGTGTTAAACAGCGCTGGCAGGATGCTCTTCCCCATCCCAGCAGCGCTCTGGCCCGGCTCTCGCCGTGATGTTGGCTCCCAAAGGCGGGCGGGCAGGGAGCTCCGAGCAGCCAGCAGCTGCAGGGGCACGGGGCACACAGCCAGGGTGGCACATGGGACACTGCCAGGGTGGCACAGGGCACACTGTCAGAGTGGCACAGGGGACACTGCCAGAGTGGCACAGGGGACACTGCCAGGGTGGCACAGGGCACACTGATAGCCCACCCCAGGGTGGCACAGGGGACACTGCCAGCCCAGCCCAGAGCGGCACAGGGGACACTGCCAGGGTGGCACAGGGCACACTGCCAGAGTGGCACAGGGCACACTGATAGCCCAACCCAGGGTGGCACAGGGGACACTGCCAGGGTGGCACAGGGGACACTGCCAGCCCAGCCCAGAGCGGCACAGGGGACACTGCCAGGGTGGCACAGGGCACACTGCCAGAGTGGCACAGGGCACACTGATAGCCCAACCCAGGGTGGCACAGGGGACACTGCCAGGGTGGCACAGGGGACACTGCCAGCCCAGCCCAGGGTGGCACAGGGGACACTGCCAGCCCAGCCCAGAGGGGTACAGGGCACACTGCCAGCCCAACCCAGGGTGGCACAGGGCTCACATCAGGGGCTGGTCCCGCTCCTTCCAGGGACATGTGCCCACAGCACAGCTCAGGGTGAGGGAAAGTCATCAGAAATGCAATTGGAAATGCAATCTGAAATGCAATCCAAACTGTTTCCCTTCTGCCAGAGCTTTGGGTGATGGAGGCTGCCTCCTGCACCAAAACGTTTTCTCCGTGTTCCCTTGACCTTACTTGGAGTCACCTGCCAGCACTGAACTCTGCACATCCCCCTGCCCTGCCAAAAATCCTCGTTCTCTGAGAAACTCTCAGGCTACAGCAGAAATGAAAACATCCCTCTGAGGGCTGAGCAAACCCAGTCTGAGCTTGCCCTGCTCTCAGGCTTCTGGTTTCCCCCCATTTAGTGTCACTGATGAACACACCAAGGCTTGGGGTAGCATTTCCAGGGAGTCACATCTCTATTACAGATGCAGGGACACTACCAAAAATATGCTTTTTGCTAATGCAGCTAATCCCAGTCAACTAAACCATATTAAGCCATCTTAGCATAAGCAAGCCAGTTTTTGCTGGAGAAAATATGCTTTTTCTGAGTGCCTGTTCACACATAGACACACATCAGCCCTTGCTGGTCAAGAGTGTAACTCTCATGCCACCCCATTGCAAGCCACTGCCTCCTCTCTGGTTTCTTTTCTTGGTGGCCCCACTTTAACTGAGAAGGGAAGAGCCCAAGATCTATTGCAGAGAAGAGGTGTTAAGGTGCCATGTGCATCCCCCCTCCAGCTGCTAATGGAAATGTCACGCTGCAGACCTGAGAGATCCCCAACGTGCTGTGAACACTGCCTGGCCTGGCAGCTCCGTCTCCAGGCACAAAGCAGCTGGCTTGGTGACAGGGGACAGCCACTTCTCATATGTCTCTGTGCAGCCAGGGGGAAAGGCAGAGCTGTGTTTCCTCACCTCTGCGTGTTGAGATGCCAGAACACCCTCCTCAGAGCAGGGCCATGGGCTGGGGCACAGCCACGGTGTGGGCAGGGGGTGACAGCAGGGCAGAACTGGGGGCATTGCAAGGAAATCCCTGGTCCTGACAGAGGAGCTGGGGCCATGGCAGCTCCTGCTGGTGCCCCGAGCAGGAGGCTGGCACGGCAGGGAGGTGTCCTTTTGGATGTGCTCACATGTATGGATGAGGTTGGACAATCCTCCCTGGGCAGCCCTTGGCAATTCAGCAGGGCAGAGCCGTGCCTCACTCCCTAATTCCCTTTTACTCAAGCAGACACCTGTTTGGCTGGGGCTTCCAAACACACACTGCTGGGCAAAGTCACCTGAGGAGCTGAGCCTGGCTCCCTCCCCCCGTGCCCAAGCTGTGTGCCAAGGTGTTCCCTTGGCAGGAGGAAGGGAAGAACAGCAAGAGCCACGGGCCCTTGAAGAAACTTCTGCTCCCTGCCTGCTGGGGCAGCTGGTGGTGCTTGGCTGGGCTGCACAGCCACTGTTACTCACTGCTGCTGGTGGCCCTGAGGCAGGAGCCTCCCAGCACAGATGCAGATCCCCGGGCTGTATCCAGCCCTGCTGCAAGCACAGCTGAAAGCCTTCCCTGCTCCCAGGGAAAAGAGAGCAGCAAATGCAACAAAAAGCACTGTGGTCAATCCTAATTACTACATGCTAATGTGTCCTTACTCACCCATCCCAATGCCTCCTAGGGTTGTAGGCACAGGGGTGAGGACTCTGAATTAGAAGCAGGCAGAGAATTTAAGGATGAGGGGCTCTAACTGTCCCCTACCCATCTCACATCTCTTCCTACCTCTGAGAACACACTCCATGAAGTCCCAGTGGTCCAATCTGCACAGTTTGAGCCACCTGCCCAGCCCAGCATCTGATTGATGCTGTGCAGGGATCCTGCCCTCAGGGCTCCGAGTTGGCTGTCCTGGTCCCAGCCGAGGCAGTGCCCTGGGAGAGGCTGGTGAATGAGCCTCTGTGCTGGGGGCACCCTCTGGGGAGTGCTGGATGGCCTGTCAAAAAGCATCCAGCCCCTCCAGAGCCAGGGGAAGGGTCTTGCTGCTTGTACCAGAGAGAAAGAGCTCACATACACAGCTCTGTTCACAGAGCTCCTCACCCCAGCACCCACCATGAGGAACAGGGAAGAGGAGATTTTAAACCCTCCACAACTGCACCCAGGAAAAACGCAGCAAATGCAGAGCAAGACCCTGCTGTAACTTGCTCTTTTTTCTCCTCTCACAGGATTCCTCTCCCACTCCATCATGCCCACCCCCCAAGCTCCACAGCCACTGCTCCTGGCAAAGCAGGGCTCAGGGCAGGGCTTGAGGCACTGGGCAGAAGAGAGGCTGGGCCAGCTGTGGGGTGAGCGTTCCTGCTCAAGGGGATGTGAATACATTAATACAATACATGTAATTACTCCTCTGTGTGATCCTGCAGCTCACAACTCACCCTCTGGAGATGCAGGGCTTGTGGCAATGCACTGCAGGGACAGTGGGGCACAGATCCACCCCCTCTCAGCCCTCCAGTGCCTCTGGCACCTGCAGGGATCTCCTCCCGGGAGGTTTTGTGCCAGGGCACGGCAGAGGATGGGTGTCAGGGCATGAGCAGTGGGGCAGCTCCTGCTCCTCGGCCCTGGGAAGGCCAAACCACGCAGGACCATGGCAGGGATGGAGTCTGTGCCCACCCCCGGGGTCGGGAAGCATTGGCAGGGCAGACCATTAGTAGCAGGATTCATGCTCCCTGTCCCTGGCTGCATCTGTAATGGGATTTGATCGGCTTTAAGGCGGCTTATTCTGCCAATTAGCTTCAGCCAGTAAAATCCCTCTTCCCCCAAGCCCTGGGGGTAACAATCTGCTGACAACATGTTCTTTCCCCATCTAGCCATTAAACTCATCAGCAGGGATAGGAATCGTAAAAAAAAAAAAAAAAAGAAAGAAAAAAAGAAAAAAAAGAAAAAAGAGAAAAAAAAAGGAAAGAGAAACTTGAAACCCCCTTGTGCGTGGGCCCTTTCATCGCTGTTTACAGAAAAGCGCTACGAAGGGCTGGCCCTGGGAGAGCACTGCCACCTGCCCGCCCCTGCCTCCGCTTGCCTCCTTGGGGCCACCGGGCTGGCACCGGGCTGGCACCGGGCACCCAGAGCCGCGACCTGCGGCCAACCTGTAGAGCAGGGCAGGGCAGGAGCCCGCGCTGCCCTCCGCTGCCAAGCTGCACACCCTGCAGGGGCTTCGGGGTCCCGGGATGGAGTGCGAGGAGGGGGACCCAAGCTCCTTCCCAGCCAGCCCGACTTCACGTGGGAATGCCCCGGTGGTGGATGGAGCTCCCGGAGGTGCGCAGCTCGCTCCGGTCCTGCTCCGGGCACCCCCGAAGGGGCTCGGCCCCCGGCAGGGTCAGCCAGGGGGTGATGGCAGGGTCCCCGGCAGGGTCCCCCGGCAGGGTTAGCCAGGGGGTGATGGCAGGGTCCCCGGCAGGGTCCCCCGGCAGGGTCAGCCAGCGGAGCGATGGCAGGGTGGAAAGCAGGATGCCCTCTCCATTCCGGCATGCGGAGCGGGAGCCCGGGGTGCGGAGGACACGCAGGCACTCGGTGCTGCCGCGACGGGACCCGCTGGAAGGGACAGCCGGGGGCACGGAGGTGCCAAATCCCCGCTGGAGCCGGGCTGGCGAGCTTGGGGAGAGGCTCTGCCACTGCAACCCCCACCCCTCGCATTGCCCCGACGGGTAAACTGAGGCAGGGAGGGGGCGTGGGGGGCGGCACTCACCTGGCGCGCAGGACCGGCCCGAGGGCCAGGCAGAGCAGCAGCACCGTCCGGGGCATCTCTGCGAGGCGAGCGGCGGCCCCGGGGGGCGGCGCGGGGCCGTGCGGGGCTCAGCGCGGGGCCGGGCCGGGGGCGGCGACGGGGCCCCCCCGCTGCCCGCAGCGCCGCGCTCCGGCCCCGCCGCCGCCCCCCCCGCTCCGGCCGCGCTCCGCAAACTTGGGCATCGCTCCTGCTCCGGGCGGCGGCGGGGAGGGGCTGGCGGCGGCTCCTGCCTCCCCGCAACGGGGCCGGCCTCCCCCGCAGCCCCGGGGCTGAGCGCCGCCGCCGGGGGGGCTGAGCAGCACCGGGAGGCGCATCTGCCGCCGAGCGAGCATCGTCAGCTGCTGCGAGCAGCGCCCGCTCCCCCTCTGCGGAACGAGGCGTTTGATTTCTCTTAATACTCGCCTTTTTTTTTTTTTTTTCCCTTTTCCATGTACAACAGTTAGGGTGTTTGTCTAAAAAAAGAAAGAGTGGGTAATTATTGCTCAATTACGCAAGGCGGCAGGCCCCGCTGGGCTGAGGTGCAGCCCGGAGAGGGTCCTTTCCCACCTGTTGGGGCTGTTGCCCCGCAAAACCGGCCGGGAGGGTGTGTGGGGAGGAGCTGTGGGACAGCTGGGGATCTTTCCTGGGGATCTGTCGCTCTTTGCCTTCAGGGTTTGCCAAGCTGCACTGGGGCATTCTTTTACTGACATCCGAGTGGCAAACAGGAGGAGCAGATTCCTTCCTGGGGAGCCGTGGGCGAGAGTTGCTCAGAACAAAGTTTGTCAGACCTACACGAGGTACCAAGAATTGTCCTTTAGTGTTTGGTTGCAGGATGAGGTGCAGGAGCTGGTCCCCAGAGCTGGCCCTGCCTCTCCTGGAGCTCTGGTAATTCTGGTGGCAAATCCAGCTCCTCTGGACCAGAGCAGGACCATCCTTTTTACTGAGAGCTGACTCTCTCCTCTCACTCCAGGGCAAATCCCTGCTCTGCTCTCCACCTGCAGCGTTCTGGTGCTGCTGCCTGGTTTGCCCATTCCCCAGGCACACCCAGGACCAGGCTGGGTGGTGATGGGGACACCACAGGAGCACAAGCAGCAGTAACAGCAGCACACCTGGGTGGTTTTTCCAGGCTCTCTCCCTTACTGATTGCTGCAAGGATCACCTTAAGCCCCAAAGCCACAAGAGGCAGCTGCAGGCATCAGGGCTCCGAGATGGCATTTCCCTGGAATGAAGCAGCTACCGATGATGTTGCCTTTACTTCATGCAAAGAAGCCAGCTCTGGATGGCAGAGTTTACAGGAAGCACATGTCAAAAGAGTAAATAATGAATATCAAAGCAGCAGCAAAGGTGGAAAGAGCTCTTTAAGCTTCAAAGCTTAAGCACTGGATTGTTCCAGAAGTTCTTCAGGGATCCAGATAAAGCTGAAGTTGGGGAAGGTGCAAGAGGAGCTGCAGGGAAGATGTAGCTGTCAAGGATTCTGGCCATGAGCAGAGCACAGAAAATCCGGGGTTCATATATGTGCTCTCAGCTCCCCCTCAAGACGCAGGATGTGAAGTGGTATGTGGGGAAATTCACAGGACTGATTTCTTCAGACTGCCCCGTTCTGCTGCCTGAGAACTGAGAGATCTGGGGAGGGCTGTGCTCAGAGCAGTGGAGATGGGCTGGGAAACGCCAGGCAATCACAGCATCCCCTCCTGATGCTGTTCTGGGGACACCTTCCAGGCAATTTTTGTGCACCAGGAGCTTCCAAGTAATTCTCCTTTCTGGTCTTCTTCATTTCCAGGGGTTTCATTTTGTAACTGGTGCTGAGTCTTTCCCTGGAATCAAGGACAGGAATGAAGCCTGTTGATGGTGTTGGAGAGCAAGGGCACTGCTTTTCCAGCAAACACCTTATTTATCAGCAGCACAGGCTTGGCTAGGAAGAAATCCATTTCAAATTCACCATGATTGGTTCTGACCAGGAAAACCACCCTCAGTCCAAATGCTGGGAAGGACAAAATGTCCTGCTCTTATGTTTTGGGAGGGAGCAGGCCCTATTTTCCACTTTGAAGAGACATTTGTTTTGAGGTCTACTGTCATGGGATTCGAAACTTAAACAGGAGATGCAATGTTTTATTCAAGATGTTTTTTATCCCTTCTGGTATTTCAGTTTAACTGGCAAACTAATAAAACCTATTATTTGCAGAGTCCTCATGAGCCCAGAGCCTGGGGGGCCAAGCTGCCAGAGTAAATGAGGGTTTGGCTGTGCAGCCCTCACTGCAGGATTTAGCTGTGGCAGACAAGGAGACGATTCCAGCCCTGGCCCAAGGATCCCAACCCGTGCAAGGATGGCAGTGCTCTTGGAGGGATGAGCCTGGGCACATCTGCAGCCCTTCCCAAAGCCCTCAGTGCTCTCTCAGAGCCCCTTTTTGGGGTGTGTGCTGCCTGCTCCTGCACTGGGGGTGTGTTTGGAGCAGCAGGGGAAGGCAGGAGGCAAAGCTCTGCCACCTCTTGCCCAAAGGGCTGGTCACTGCTTGCCTCAGGAGAGTGCTCTTCTTCTGGGCTACATCAGAAGGAAAGCTGATACAAGTGGGGGAAAGTATGATCCCAAGGTGTTCAGGAGCTCATTTGTGAGAAAGCTCAGGCTCTTGGCACCTGCACAATCTCCCTCAGACAGCTCTGTCTCTCTCAAGGGTGGAGGAGCACCTGCAGCAGGACTGGAGGACCCCAGGCAGAGACAGATCCCAGGGGCTCTGCAGGAACAGGTCAGGTGGGAGGACACTGCTGGCAGAGCTGGGCACTCCAGGACGAGGAGCTGCCAGGGCACTGGCATGCAGCAGTGCCAGGGCATGCAGCAGAGTGCTCTGAAGGGCTGCATGGAGGTGAACTCGCCTTCCCCTCCTCCCTCACTCTCCACGTCATCTGGCTGAGGACAGAGCACAGCCAGAGCCACTGTCCTTGATGTCCTCTGTCCTCCTGGCACTGAACTGGTCCTTGAGCTGTCCCCGAGCCAGAGCATCCCTGGGGGCAGCTCAGGGCCAAGCCAAGCCCTCTCCCCATGGCCAGGGCCCAGGGCTGGTCACCCTCACAGCAGCACCCATGAGGATGAGCACCCTGACAGAGCTGGGTGAGCCCTGGGAAGGAGAGCTGAGGATCCTTCTGCAAATCCTGGGGGATGAGCACCCTGCCAGAGCTGGGTGAGCACCCTGACAGAGCTGGGTGAGCCCTGGGAAGGAGAGCTAGGATCCTTCTGTGAATCCTGGGGGATGAGCACCCTGACAGAGCTGGGTGAGCCCTGGGAAGGAGAGCTGAGGATCCCTCTGCAAACCCTGGGGGATGAGCACCCTTGCATAAGGCTTGGCCCTGCTCTCTGACTTGGGGCATGTCCTGTGCAGTAGAAACATTTGTTTACCCTGCCAGGGCATTTGTTCAACATAACCCTGGTTTTGTCTTTTTCAGGCTCGCCAGGCACAGCAGCAGATGCTGTATCTGGGCTCACATGATATCAATAACAGCTTCAGCTGGGCTCTGCCTCCCCACCTTTGTGGACAGCAATGATAGATGAAGCAGACAGGGCACAGTTTGGTTTTTAGGTGCTGGAGTGAACTTGCAGTGCTGACAGATTTAAAAAATGTGTTTGGAGCCTGAGCAAATGTGACGTGCATATTTTCCAAGGAGAGTGAAGGGTGTGGGAGGACAGCCCAGGCCGTGGCAGGAGCTGGTGCAGGCTGTCCCGGGGGTGCTGAGAGCGTGGATGGGAGTGAGAACTTTACCTTCATCCTCTGCTGCTGTGTCAGGCCTGAAGGAGTCTCTACTTTCCTTCCATTGCAGGCAGTCCCTCTTCAAAAATTAGTTTTTTAGTGGAAAGAGATCACCAAATGCTAGGTGATCTGATCCTGTGTGTCAGAAGAGCTCTTGCTGTCACCCTGGGGATGGGGAAGGTGCCATTTCCTGTGCTTTTATAGATCTCCTTTTCTGAAACCCTCCCCATCTCAGGGCGTTACAGTTCTCCTAGGGATGGAAATGCAAAAAGAGAAAAAAAATGTACATGGGAAAGGTTGGGAAGGGGAAAAGAACTGGCAGCATTTGACAGAAAAAAAGGGGAAAATCTCAGCAAACTGAGCACCAGGTATTTCAATACTTTTTCAAGTGGAATTTGCACCTGTACATCTGATGTGAAACGTCCAGCACAGGAGCATGAGCTGGTAGTTTAGACCCCAGAGTAACTCCCACCCTTATTTTAAAAACTGTGCAACTGCTGACACAAACTCTGGGGACATGCAGCTTCAGGAACAGGAACAGCTGCTTCCCTTCATTGTAGAAACGTGGCTGCTTCTGGATGGAGATCCACTGCTCCTTGGGACCCCACAAGGGGTGGATCTCCATCCTTGATGCCACAATGGTGCAGGGAAGGGGAAAAGCAGCCAGAAAAGTCATGGATTCAACAAAAACTGTCTTTGGGATGCAAGCTGCCTTTGGCACAGTGATTCCAGGGTTGCTCAGCAGCTGGGAAGAACTTGGGGCTCTCCAGAGGGGATTCAGAGCAGAGCCAACACATGGAAGGTGGTGCTGGCCATCAAAACCCCGTGGCCAGCAGTGACTCTGGCTGGCCCTGCCCCTGCTGCAGCCCCGAGGGCACAGCTGAGGCCACAGCAGCCCCTCTGACCCAAGGGTTTAGGAGAAGGAGAGAGGGAGGCACAGCTGGCTTTGCTGTTAATACCTGTAGGCATTTCTGCCCAGGGGTGTGGGGATTTCAATGCCTTCTCTCTCTAGTGGCTCAGGAATGTTTATACACCAGTAAATAATGGGAATTGCTCATCTGTGTCCAGGTGTGGATGTTCAATTACAGCCTCTCCCGCAGCTGATCCCGTGCTCTCCTTGCCCAGCTCTGTGGGCTGCTGGCAGTTTGACATTTTGTCAGCCTGGGGATAAGGCAGGAGTGTTGACAAGCAGAGAAACCAGGGAAAGGAGCTTTCCTCCCCTCCTGTGGCAGGTGCTGCCTGAGCTGGGGTCCCAGGAGCTGCTCTGAGCTGGGACTGACTCTGAAGCTCTGTGATGGTGCCTGCAGCAAGCCCATTTCTTCCCTTCTGGGGCGTTCTTAGACATTTTCCAGGCCTCTTTGATTTCTCCTGCATGAAGCTTCACTGTCTCCTGTGCAAAAGAGGGGGACAATCCCTTCTCCCCCAAATGCCAGAACTCAAGGGACACATTTTGGAGTGGCTGTTTTTTGTTGTTTTTTTAGGGAGGTGGTGCTTGGGACCATGGCACTGTGGCCTTGAGTCCCACCCCAACAGGGCTTCATCAGCAAGAGCTCAGCAGGGAGGGGACCAGCCAGGGTGCCCAGAGGCACTTTGCCCATCCTGCATGTGGGCTCCCAGCACAGCCAGCTCAGGGCAGGGGCAGGGGCTGCTCCTTCCCTGGAGCAGCTGGGCAGATGCTGTGCACCCCTGCCCCAGAGCATCATCCGTGCAGGGAGAGGGGAGCCTGTGCTGTGCTGCTGTTCTCCACTCCCAGATGGGGGAATCAGTAGGACTGCCTGTCCTTCCGTGCCCTCTTGGCCCAGCTGGCACCAGCTGAGCCCAGAGCAGCCCTGAGAGCCCCCCAAGGTGCTGCCATCAGGGTGCTGTCCCACTCCCACCCTGCGTGCATGGCAGAGCTGCTCCCCAGCCCAGAGCCCATCCAGCTGCTCTCTGTGCATTGCTGGCACTGCCATTTGCACCCTCTCCCCCCACACTGCATCCCTGGTGCTCCTCAGCCCGTGCTCACAGGAGTTCATGGGGAAATGCCAGCTCTGTTGTGTTCCTCAGCTCCAGGATCCCCTGTGAAACACTGACCCAGATCAGCCCTGTGCTGCACGGGGCTGTGCTGTGTGCCTGCTGGGCACAGCCAGCCTCACCCTGCTCCTCAATTATCCTTCCCAACCAAAAGCATGGAAACCCACACCCCATCCACCAGCAGGCAGTGCTGCAGTGTCCAGCACCCACCCTCCCTCTCCCCTCTGGCTCCCAGCTCCACCCCAGCCCCTCTGCTGGCAGCTGAAGTGCAGAGGAGCTGACACCGTGCACTGCCTGCAGCCCCAGTGCTCCCAGAGCCAGCAGAGCAGAAATGCCTGCACACAGAGCCTCTCCAGGAGGGGGGTGCTGGCACCAGGATCTGCCAATTGCCAGCACGTCAGGGAAGGAGAGATCGTCTCCTAATGCTCTCTAAGCTCCAATCTTAATCTTGTTCATTGCTGTTAAGTCTCAGAGAAATCGGGCCGATGCCTTGAAAGGAGGCAAAATAAAAAGATTCAAGAGGAGGCTGAAGGCTCTTCAGAAAACTGAAGAGAAATAATCTTCAAAGGTTCCCACGAGCCTGTGCTCCCCAGCCTGGAAAAGCAGAGCAGATATAAACACTGAGCCTTGCTGGAGTTGTTTTTCAGTCTGGTATTTTCTAGGAGGAGGCAGAAATGTAAAGGCTGGAATATCAGAGAACAGTTATGGGATCTCAGGGTTTGACTCCTTCCCTGGGGTGTCTTTGGCCTGGCAGGCTCAGGTGCCCAAGGTAGAGCCTGGCTCCCATGTGCCCATGGGGGTGAGGGCCAGACAGAGCACAGGAGGGGCTCCAGGTGGGTCTGCAGCCCCTTTGCACTGCCCCACCTGCAAGGGGCGTCCAATCACCTGCCTGTCCTGGGGGGATGAAGGGAGTTACCTGGGCTGATGGCCTCTGCCAGGGTCCCACCATCAGGGCAAGGAGCCCGGGCACAGCAGCCCCTTGTTCCTGCCTCCTCCCTCTGCATCCCACTGCCTGCAGCATCCCTGGGCCCCAGGCAAGCACCTCTCATCCCCAAACAAGGGACGTCCATGGAGGGGTCTCTCCTCTCTTCATATCCTCCCCTAAGGCCTGGGAGGTTCCTACATGGGAGCTGCTTTCAGACTCTGCATTTGTCACTGCGGGCTGAGCTGCTGCTGCTGCTGCTGAATCCCCTCCTCCAAACTCACTTTTAGCCTCCCTGACAGCCCAAGGCAACACGTGCTGCCATTTAAAAGGGCCTTACTGTGAAAGGTGCTGCCTTTTCACCTTGCAAAAAATGCTTGTGTTTGGAGGAGAGCAAGGACCATCCATGGCTTGCTCCAAATGCACCCCAGTGCAGAAAACGGGGCACAGAGCTCTCTGTCCCACACGCTGCAGAGGAACATGCCCAGCCTTGGGGGTTTGCCCTGCAGGGATGGGTGAGAGCTGAGCCAGACCTGGCTGTGCAAGCAGGGTGGGGTCTCAAGAAGGTGCTGCAGGCTGGGGGCCAGTCTGTCTGCAGGCTCCTGGCCAGAGCCTGCTCTGACTCCCCAGGCAGCTCTGCCAGCTCCAGCCTTTGCAGCAAATTTTGCCTTTGTCATTGCCCATGTGCTTGGTGGACAGGGGACTCCTGTCTTCCAGGAGGATGTTAGAAAATGCCTTTCAACTGCAGTAAAATTCACCCTTCTCTCTCCACTCCCCCCTAAAAAAAAAAAAAAAAAGAGTAAGCCATAATTACACCCACGCAGCTCTCCTCACTGCTTCACCCCCCTCTCAGAAAGGCACCAGCATCTACAGAGTGGATATGTTGATTAAAAGTCCCCCAAAATGAATAGATCAAGAAAAAATCTTCCATGCCCCTGCAGCAAGGGTGAAGTGTTTTTTAATTAAGGACAAAGACATGCAAATGTCCTGAATCATCACAAGCAAATAGCAAAATAGCACCTGTCAGAATATTAAAAAACAAGCACTCAGCATTCCCTTGTGATCAGCTTGAAGGAGGCCTTGAGTTAAAAAAAAAAAAAATCCTCTGAGAGTTGAAAAACGTAATAGACTGGGAGGGAGCAAAGAATATGGCTCAAAAAAATGCAAGTGGGGATGTCTTGGTGGTGGTTTGGGCTGGAGAATGTGTTAGGGTGACCCACAGGAGGGTCTGCTCCATCCCTAGCCCCAGTTCAGCCTGGGAGGCTGGCATGGGTGACACAGGGCACTGCCCATCATCAGCCAAACCCCTCTTCTCCCAGGTGCCAAGTCCTCGCCACCACCCTGCCAAATCTGTAATTATGAGCACTGAGATAACCCCAGTCAGCTGGGCAAACACAACCTAATGCATTCTGAAGGGTTTGCTGGAGGAGCACCCTCAGGGGCTGCTCCTCTGCCATCCCCTCCTCGCCCCTGTCAGACCTGCCCGTGCTGAAGGAGGGGATTTCAGCCTCTGTGGCTAATGGAGGTGACAGGCTGCTGCCTCCCAGAGCCCTGGGGCACCACCCCACGCTCTCCTCGTGTGCATTTGTTTGTGTGGCAGCCCAGGAACGTGCAGGAAGAGCCCTGGATGTGCCCAGAATCTTCATTATTAGGACTGATTACAGAGCAAACTGGCTGGAACGGGCACCTGGGTGCCAGGGCTGCTGGGCAGAGCAGGCAGGTGCTCTCAGGCTGATCAAGGCAGGGAGTTGTGGAGATTTCCCTAGAATAAATTGTAGGACTTTCCCTAGGTAATTGTAGGGAATTTCCCTAGAATAGGGTTAAACAGGGAGGTTGGAGGAATTCTTTGGCCCAGAATCTTTATTATTAGGATTGATTACAGGGCAAACTGGCTGGAATGGGTGCCTGGGTGCCAGGGCTGCTGGGCAGAGCAGGCAGGTGCTCTCAGGCTGATCAGGGCAGAAATTGTCTCCCTAAAATAGGGATAAACAGTGAGGTTGGAGGAATTCTTTGGCATTTTGGGTGGTTTTTATTGCTACCATTGCTGGCTTTTACCTAACCCTGTGTGTGCTCAGGTTGGACACCCAGCTGGGTGGGGATGTGGTGCTGTGAGGGTCCCCCCACAGCAGCAGCCGTGTGCAGCTGCACCCCAGAACAGCGGCCCTGAGCACCCCAGGCTCGGTGACACAGCTGAGGCCACCACTGTCCCCAGGGCTGTCCCAGAGCCAGCAGGGAGGAGGAGTGGGGAAGGCAATGAAAGGAGGGAGTGTTGGGAAGGACAGGGAGAGCCAGAGCAGCCACAAAGGGCTGTGAAGGGGAGGCAGAGTGAAAGGGAAATGCCTGGAATAATAAGTGCCGGCCGGATGCCTTTGAAGGGGACTCGGATATCTCGGGTCTCCCGCCTGACCTACTTAAACCCGGCATCATCCTATGGAGGAGCAACCCCCAGCTCGAAATAGAAACTTGTCTCCTCTCGATTTAAATCCCTTCCCTCTGCCACCCCAGGGTGGGGCTGTGGTTGGCAGCTGGAGGTGTGAATTCCGGAGGTCCTGGGCACCTTTTCTGCGGAGAAAAAACAGAGGGATGGCGCTGGCACTGTGTGCTTCCCCAGTGTGAAAAGCGCCAATCACTTGTTTTTAAAATTTTAAAAGTTTAATAGCAATAAAATGGTTATAAAAAATAGTAATACAATTAGAGTAATAATTTGGACAAACTGAATTAGGACAATATGAAACAATAGAAACAAAGAGTTACAGAGAGGCCGGGTACCTTTTTCTGGGCAGCACGAGGCCGAAAAAGGACCCACGTTAACAGAGGATTAACCCTTAAAAGCAACAGCCTGTTGTATATTCATACACCTCACACATGATGCATAAATTCCATTCAAACACAGGATTCTGTCTGGGCAGTGTAAGCTTCTTCCTCTGAATCCTGACAGCGCCTTCAAGGCAGAAAGAAGTTAATTTTTTCTGATAAGGGAGCAATAAATTCTTTTTCTCTGAAAGATTCGGGTGTCCTGTGGCTGCTGTCTCACTGCCAGTCCTTTCTTTAAAAAAAGTATCCTACACAGCATAGTTTCTATTTTAACATTTTTTATAACATAAAACTATATTTAACACACTACTTAAGAGAATTACTACAGCATAACTATCTAACACAACACATATAATATTCACTTGAATATTTTCAAAAAGCCAATCATAAAATACGCACATTTTTCACACCCAAGTTGTGAACAGCAGCAGAGCTGCCCATGGGGATTGGCAGGAGGCACAGCCAAAAAAAACCCTTGCACATCAGGAGCCAGAAGTCAGGGGACCTTCATTAGCTCCCTGTGTACACATGATTTGTGAGCAAAGATTTTTCATTTCAAGTGAACCACAAATCTGGTGCACAACAGAGCCCCGGGGTATCAAATTAATTGGCAAATATAGGCAGAATTTGGCAATTAGTTTAAATGAGAAGAAAAACAAATGAAACCACAGTCCAAGCAAAACCAGCTGCAATCAAAGCACTTTTTTCCTACCTGTTTTGAAATAAAATCTTTTGCTTAAGAATGCCAAAATGTTTCATTGATCCATGTTCTAAATTAAATGTTTCAAGTTTTTCCACTCCAGCACACTATTGTTCATTTAAAACCTGACTTTCTTTAAATAAAAGAATAGAAAAAGAACCACTGTTTTGGTTTGAACAACATACTGAAATGACAAGATGAATTTTTTTCATTTTTCCTCTTTCACTGGAATATTAAAAAAAAAAAAAAAAGATTCTATATGAACCAAATTTCATCCATTCCTCTCTTTGCTCCAAAGCAATTTTGCTACCTGCAATGTGCATTGCAGGACATCCCTGGGGCTTCTGGGGCTCCAGGTCTTCCCATTGCCATGTGGGGAGCAAGGTGGCTTTGGTGGGAATTCCCAGCAGAGCAGAGCAAGATTCAATCTCGTTTTATCAAGGGCTTTCTTCAAACCCTCAAGGCTCCCTAAGGACATAAAATTTCCAGCTCATAGACTCTGGGACTGAATTAGCTGTTTATGAACTTTCATATGCTTTATTCAACTTCCTTGCTAAATGGCAAAAATGTATGTGGGATTAGGAAAGAAAAACAATTAAATTAAAAACAAAGTCATTACCGAAAGCCAGCGTCTCCGTACCCCCATCAGAAGGAGATGAGTTTTCTCTCTTTGTTAATTTTCTTGGCAGGATCTCCCATGTTAAAGCAACAAGGCAAATGTTTACTCTGACTTCTCAACAGCGTTTGTGAACCCTGGGGGGGCTAAAAAATAGAGAGAGAGAGAAAGAGAAATTCTCTTAATCTGAAATGCTCTTACACGTTAATTTTTGCAAAGCTCAGATTTAGGGTCAAATTCAAACTGACAGAGTCTCCTTGAAGTAGGAGGAGGAGCAGGAGATAATATTGGGTGAAGAGAAGAGAAAGATGAGACCGGCAAAGTGGATTTTTCTTTTCTTTTTTTTTTTTTTTTTTGAGCTTGCAGGGAGATACTAAGCCCAATAATCAGACAAGAAAGGCAACGAGCAGCTATCAAAGCAGCAGCCGTTTTAGGAGCTGTGCTCATCTGAAAGCCACTCTGAGTTCTTGTGAAAAACCGCCGCCTTAACAGCTGTCCCAATTAGAGGCAGGCGGAAATTTCCCAATAAACCCACGGGTTTGTCAGAAAATAATTCGCTGAGTCTGAAATGCTCCGAGCTGGCTGAACTTTTGTTGAATGGGAGAAGCAGGGCTCCAACTGGGGCCGGTACTCAGCTGCCAGGTTTGTGCTCCCAGCAGCAGCACTGATGGAAAAGTCAATTTTGCTGAGCAGCTGCAGGCACCAGGAAGAGCCTGGTTGCCATCATTTATGTTTGGGATTTGCTTGGAGTTGGAAGAGGGGGGGTAAAAAACCAAAATATTAAAAGGCAACTGAGTTCCTTATAAATTTGAGCTCAAACCAGACAAGTTTGCTCATGCTAGGTCCCATAAGAGCCTGGTTGCCATCATTTATGTTTGGGATTTGGTTGGAATTGGAAGAGGTGGTGGGGGGTAAAAGAAAAGATAAAAAGGCAACTGAGTTCCTTATAAACTTGAGCTCAAACCAGACAAGTTTGCTCATGCTATGGTCCCATAAGAGCCTGGTGTTTGCCATCATTTATGTTTGGGATTTGGTTGGAGTTGGAAGAGGGGGATAAAAAAAAAAGATAAAAAAGCAACGGAGTTCCTTAAAAATTTGGGTTGAGCCAGTGAAGTTTGCTCATGCCATGATCCCATAAGTGCCTGGTTGTCATCATTTATGTTTGGGATTTGGTTGGAGTTGGAAGGGAGGGGAAAATATAAAAAGGCAACTGAGTTCCTTATAAATTTGGGTTGAGCCAGCTGAGTTTGCTCATGCTAGGTCCCATAAGAGCCTGGTTGCCATCATTTATATTTGGGATTTGGTTGGAGTTGGAAGAGGTGGTGGGGGGGGGGGAAAGAAAAGATAAAAAGACAACTGAGTTCCTTATAAATTTGAGCTTGAACCAGCCAAGTTGGCTCGTGCCATGATCCCATAAGAGCCTGGTGTTTGCCATCATTTATGTTTGGGATTTGGTTGGAGTTGGAAGAGGTGGTGGGGGGGGTAAAAGAAAAGATAAAAAGACAACTGAGTTCCTTATAAATTTGAGCTTGAACCAGCCAAGTTGGCTCGTGCCATGATCCCATAAGTGCCTGGTTGCCATAATTTATGTTTGGGGTTTGGTTGGAGTTGGAAGAGGTGGGGAAAAGAAAAAAGATAAAAAAGCAACTGAGTTCCTTATAAATTTGGGCTCGAGCCAGCCGAGTTTGCTCATGCCATGATCCCATATGCCTGACCTGTTTTAGGATCTTGGTGGCTGGATCTGTGAGGGAAAGAATAAATCAAGCCGCGAGTGCTGTGCAGAGGCCAGTGTGGAGCGGCAGCGCTGCTGGCATCCCTGTGCCAGCAGGGCTGGCAGCTCATGGCTGTGCCCGTGGCTGTGGGGCAATGAGGGTCTCTCCTGGGGTCTCTCCTTCCCTAGCAGACACATCCTGATGTTCTTCCTTCTCTTGGTTTTACTTTTCAATTATGGCAAAAGCTGTAGCTACAGTTACTTGGTTTGTTTTCAGCTATGCCTTTGAAAACTGATGTGTTGCCACTGGATGCATCATCAGGGTTTTTGTTTTTTGTTTTCTTTCAGCTGTTTCACTGCATCAGAAACTTATTAAAAGGAGAAAGTCGACAAGACTTGGTCTAGGAGAGTCTGTTCAACACTTCTCATGAAGAGAATTTAGCTGCTCATATCTAAATTTTGTTAAAAAAGAAAAAGTTACCAGGTAGGGCAACAACCCAGGCTCCTTTCAACCACCTTCCAAGGGGCTGTGAGGATGCAAGGCAGCTGCCAAGGGCAGAAGAATCCCTGAATCAAGCTGGAGCTGTGTTTGCAGGGGGAAAAAAAGCTGTTAATGCTCTGTGTGACTCCTGACCTGCAGAGAAAATCCTTTCTGTGAGTGGTGATGATTAATTACTAATGATAATTAACCTACAACAACAGTGGCACTCAGAAACCAGAGCAAAGGCACACATCCCATCATGTGCAGCTCTGAATGAAAACAGAGCCTCTGCCCCGAGGGATTTCTTTTTTAAAATGCCTAGAAATGATGAGTGACAGAACTGGAGCTTTTCCTCTCTGGAGCGCTCCCCAGGGCGGGCACAGAGCCCTGTGCAGGTGCCACTCTCCCTGCCCATGCTGCTGCCTTGGCTCCTGGAGGGGCTCTGCTGCTCCCCCAAGCACCTCCAAGGGCATTCTTGGGGTTTCCTGTGCTCCCAGCCTGCCCCAAACCAGGTGCTCCATCCCCAGTCCCATCTGGAGTCCATCCCATCGCCCTGCAGAAGCAACACCAACACTACTGTCAGGAAAATTAATCCACAAACACCAGAGCTTTATGTCCAAAAAGGAGACAAGGGAGTCCTTTGACTTTATTCAAATATAGGGAGAGGCCATGGGACATTCCCTTGGGATTTCTCAAATTTTTGGAGGATGCAGCCTCCTTTTTATCCCAATTTCCCTCTCTCTTTCCCCATTAGCTGAGGTACTTGAGAGGTTCAGACTTCCCAAAACACCTGATACCAAAGATTCCCCTCTAATGTACAACCCTCCCTTTTAATTTGTAATTGATATGGAATTTAGGGGTTTTTCTTCCCCATCGTTTCTTTCACCTTTCAATGCCTAATTTCATTTATCAGCAAACCTACAGTTTATTTGTAAAAGCAAAGATCTTTTTCCATTCATCAATCAGTGGAATCCTTCCCATTATTTCTTTTGTCTCCCAGTGCTGGTTTTGTAAAGACAAATCCACTATTCCTCTCAGTACCCAGAGTGCTGCCACTTAGCTTGACAGAAAAGCAGGGGCATGGAGCTTGAAATCAGCCCCCTTTGGGTCCCTAAAGTGATTCTAAGGGCCCTCTGAAGCTAGGGAAGGGAAAAAAAAAAAAAAAAAAGCATCTGCCACATTCTTGATTTGATGTCACAAGCTGTGAGATCCCACCCCTGTCACTGCCTACCCCTGATGACAGCCCTGCTTCCTACAGAGCAAATGGGCTTGGAGCTCCGTGATCAAAGTCATTTGCATTGACTCCCATGGCCTGGTTTCCCTGCCTGGATTCCTGTCCCTGTCCCTGCTCTGCCCCTCTGGAGCAGGAGCTCTGGTTTGTTCCTCTCTGGGGTTGCTGTGTCCCTGTTCCCTCCCCAGGGGAAGGGAGCCTGCTCTTGGTGCTGGGTGCCAGCTTCACCTGCAGGAAAAGCAGCAGCAGCACTGTGAGCTCTGCTCTGGCCCAGTCTCTGGCACAGGTGGAGTCTCAGGATCTCTGCTGCTCACAGTGACCCCAAGGTGTGTCAGAGAGTCTCTTTTCACAGCCTGGCAGCTGAGGAAGGAGTCAGAACTCTTCATTTCTCAGTTTCAAGGTTGTTTATTGTTTCTTATCTATAAAATTCTTTCTCTGGCCTGCCAAGGTCTGTTCAGCAGGACAGACAGAGGCACTCTGGTGTTATCTTTTATACTAAAAACTCTGTGTACATTATTTACCATCACTTCCCAATACCTATCACCTATGTCAGACAGTGAGCTTCTACCTTAAACCAATCCAAAAGTGCCAACATCACAGCAGAAGATGGAGGCCAAGAAGAAGAAGAAGAAGAAGAAGAAGAAGAAGAAGAGGAAGAAGAAGAAGAAGAAGAAGAAAGACTGGACATGCCCAGATTCCTCCATCTTGCCTCCTGAACTCCCACTCTAAAAACCCCAAAAAATCTATTTCTCACCCTGTGACAAACTAATTATTATTCTACTTAAACTTTTCTGGCTTGCAGATCTTCATCTAAGGTTGGTAACTTGCTCCATGGGTCATGATCAAAGGCCCAGGTGTCTCTTGGGCTCTGTTCCAGGGTCTCTGAGCCCCTGGCAGGGGTTTGGGCAATCCAGGGCAGCCAGAGGGATGTCCTGGGTTCTGACAGTGGAGGTTTGCCCAGACAATTTCCCAGCGAGTTTCTCCTCTCTGCTCCCTCCCAGGTGACACTGGCAGCTCACCCGTCCCTGGCTGTGTCCCACCAGACAGGACTCACTCTCCTCTGCCCCCTTGGGACATCTCAGGCCAAGAGCTCAGCCCCCAGTGGGTGGCAGCCGCTGTCCCCAGCCCAGTCGCTCCCCACAGGGCTGCCTGTGCTCTCTGTCCTGCTCACAAAAGGGCTGGAATAGGATCTTGCACTCTGGGAGAAAAGGAGGTCTCCATGGCAGCTAGCGTGACAGGAAGACTGTGCAAGAAACTTGATTTTTTTTCCCCTTACAGAAAATGCTTCTATTTTTGACAAAAGGCCTTTTTGAGGTATGAAACCTCTTATGAAACTTCTCCCACATCAGTGCTTTACATAAACTATTTTGCTGTAGTTGTGTTCTTCATTGCACACATTTTACACCAGCATGAACCAGTTTTCCTCCAGAGAGTGGAAAGGTGAGCCTGGCTGTGGGGCAGGGCACCCTGGAAGCCACATCCTCTGCAGGTCACCTCATCCAAGCCTTGCCTGTCACAAACAACATTTCTGCCTGCTGTGACTCCTCCAAACAAGGCAGTCAGAGGAGAAAGGGGTCTCACAGCATGAACAACAACTTCAGCCACGTGTTAATGAGTGGAACAGAGTGTTCATGGGCCAGGAGCATCCCACAGGTGCACCCCAGTCACAGCCAAGGTGAGTGGCACTGGCCTGTCCCAAAGAGCCCATGGCCTCATAAGGATTTACAGGGGGAACAGTGCATTCACTGCACTGGACTCTCAAATAGTTATTTTATTTTCCTCGGAGCCTGAGATGTCAGGGCTGGAAGCAGACAGTTTGTTTCACAACAAATGTACAGTGATAGGTCAGGGGAACAAGTGAAAATGCCACCTTTGAGGGGAATCAGATCATTAAAATGTCACAGTAGTATCTTGGAAAGCCAACTGGAGATTCCAGCTACAATTTCTTGTTCCCTCTGCTAGGAAAAATAAATAACACCTGCCAAGTGAGAGCAGGCCTTGGTTTTATAGAGATTACTGTTTTTTGAGTCACCATTGCTTCACACCACTCTGCCAGCAAGAAAGTAATGATCTCATTTTACATTGACACCAAATCTGGTTTTGGGGAGGTAAAAGCTTTTCTCCAAAGCTGGCCTAAAGAATAAACAGAGTGCTCTGGGAACAGTAGCACAGAAGGGAAACCTCTGGACCACTCAGCCTCCCAGCACATCTAATAAACATTAAATTAATGACAGTGACTTGACTCTGTGGGTTTTGCTGTTCTCTCCCTCCACGCTGCTATTTCTTGCCATCCAGGTGCCCTAGAGATTTTCAGCCTCTCATCCCATCATGAGAAGCAGCATTTTCCATTGAGGAATATCCTGGTCTGGGGCTGTTTGCAGCTCTGAACTGTCTTGATTGGAGCCTGCGGGGGATTTCTCAGTGCTCAGCTCCCCAGCCGTGTAATGGAAGGAATAATCCTCATCTCCAGCATGTGCCCTCAGCACCAAGGAACTCTGCACTGCTCTCATCAGCCATTGTCCTCCTCAGAAATCTCCTTCCCATGAAAATAAGGCAGGAGGTCTGCACAGTAACAGCACATTTTACAAGAGGCCACAGCAGGTGAAGCCAGGTTCTTGCTGTGCCTCTTTTCCCATCTTCCAAGGGAGATGTGAGGAAAGGGGCAGGTGCCTGGACACTTGTTCCCTTTCCAGAACCCTCCATGTTTCAGTCAGCTCTCATGATTTACACTTGTCTTCTCATTTATTTGCTTTCCAGGCTCTCACTCCTGCCCTCCCTTGTTTTCTCATTTGTTTGCTTCCCACAGCAGCTCAGGATGGAGAATTGGAGCCAAAAAAGCCTTTGCTGTCAGGTGTTATTGTCATATTTTTTGGAAAAATTTCTTTGCCCAGGATTCTTCTCCTGGGAAGCTGAGAAGCATCAGAGGAAAAGGAAAACAATGTTATTTCATTGCTTCTCCTGTGTTTTGCTGCTTTGGAAAGTGGTTGGAGATTGTTTATCCAGCATGTGAATTGTTTTTACTTTATGACCAATTCCCATCAGCTGTGTCAGAATCTAAAGAAAGAGTCACAGGTTTTTCATTAGTATCTCGTTAAGCCTTCTGTCTGTATCCTTTCTCTATTCTTTAGTATAGTTTAGTATAACGTTCTTTAATATAATATAGTAAAATTAGCCTTCTAAGAACATGGAGTCAAATTCATCATTTCCTTCCTGCCACAGGAAACCCCAAAAATCCCACAGTCAGGTTCCCTTATCTGGGCAGCCAGTGACAGGACAGCTGATGGCAGCAGCCACCACCCCTGCTGCCTTTCTGCAGCTCTCTTCTCCCTCTCCTGAGGACCTACTGCCTCAGAATCACAGAACCACAGAATAATGAGGTTGGAAGAGATCTCTAAGATCATCAAGTCCAACCTGTGCCCTCACACCTTGTTCCAGATTGCAATGCAAGATGTTTTCCATTACCATCTGTATGGCAGATTATCTTTGTCAAGTGGGCAGTTTGCCTTATCTCTCTCTGAGTGACCACAATCATTCCTCCCTCAGGAGGGGACATCTGCTGATAACAGCTATGGAATGTCCCTGCATGGCTGATAAGAGCTACAGCATCCCATTGGGAGATGTGAGCCCAGGGGGAGGAGCCAAGCATTCCTACCTGGATATAATCTGGAGATTCTGGAACACCAGCACAGCTTCTGCACTGGATTCCCCAGAGGAACAGCAGCTGCCTCTCCTTCCCCTCGATCTTCAGAGGCAGAATCCATCCTTCTCTACAGGATCCCTGCTCCAGCAGAACCACCCCTGGCACTGCAGGAGGGCTGAGTCACAATTCCAATGGCACTGCTGCCAGCACCCTGACCCACAGGGTGTCAGGCTGGGTTCTGACTCTGTCAGTGTTGTTCTAGTGTGCTGCATTGTTTATTTTATCCTTTTATTTTCTTCCTTTCCCTATTAAAGAACTGTTATTTCCTGCTCCTGTATTTTTTTTCCCTGAGAGCCCCTCAATTTAAAATTTACAGCAATTCAGAGGGGTGGGGAGGGTTTACATTTTCCATTTCAGGGGAGGCTCCTGCCTTCCTTAGCAGACTTCTGTCTTTCCAAACCAAGACACACCTCAACCAGACCATAGCACCAAGTGCCATGTCCAGTCTTTTTTAAACACATCCAGAGATGGTGATTCCACCACGTCCCTGGGAAGAACATTCTAGTACTTTATTATTCTTTTGGTGAAAAAGAATTTCTTCCTAATATCCAAAAGCTCCCCAAAACCCAGAACCCTTGAAGGAGCGACCCCTCAGTTCTGTGCCTCAGTGCCTAATTATCCTAATAGCTTTTCAAACCCCTAATTTATCTCCTGCCACCATTCAGCTCTTTGTTCCACGGGAATAAAGCAGGGCAAGAACAGGGAGAGGAGCGGGCACCGAGGGGCAGCTGACAGCTCCCCCTGCCCTGCACACATGGAAAATCAAAACTACATTTTGTTTGTCAACACCAGTCTGGTCCAGGAGAGATAATAACCACCAATGCACAGGGCTGGGTGCACAGGATGAGGAGGGAGCAGCTATTGTGGCTGCCTGAATGGTTTGACTGCTGGCAGAGCAAAGCCTTTTGTCTGTCCACTGATTTTTCTTTCCTTGCACATTTACTTTGCTGGTCATCTTTTGTGTTTTCCCGTCTCTCTCTCTCTCCCCAACATCAAATTAGTGTGTTTGGAGGATATTTCCAGAACTTCAGGCAAGGCCAGGAAACTGCAATTCCAAGCAAGGGCTTTGGTGGTCTGAACCCTCAATGCTAAAGGGGAGGTGAACCCTGCACTGGGGTCTCACTGTGCTGCTTGAATTCTCCCTGGCAAATTTTTTAGCTCTTTTTCTGATACTTTTGATGAGCCATTTTCAGCATGTCAGGGGCAAATTAACCATAGGGTTCATCTGCCTCCAGAGTGATCTCTGTGCCACAGAGCGAGCCAGCCAAGCCCCAGCCAGACCTTTGCTGTCTTGGATGGGATGATGGGATGATTTTTTAATCAGCAGAATCACAGATGGCAAATAAATGAAAAGCTTCCAAAAACCCCACCAAATTAATATTTATTTATGCTAAAAAATCACTGTCCCTTTTGTTTACAGCACATTCATGCATCAGGAGGGTTGTGATTGTTTTGATTTTCCCTGACCAGCTCCAGCCTTGAGCACAGGAAATAAGCTGGGTAGGTTTGGAGCCACGCCACACAAGCAGGTTCAAGGCAGGGAGACACCTGAGAACCAGAATATATTCACAACTGGGGCTCTGATTCTCTAATCCTCCAGTGTTCACATGCAGGGGAGAGAGGGGACTGTTTAACTTTGAAACTCCAAAATGGCCTTGGTGTCCATAAAGGTTTTAGAGAGAGCTTGCAACGCAGCAGGAGCCAGGGATTAAGCTCTAAATCCATGTTTTGTCCCTGAAAAGCTGTGCTGATCACTAATAAAGTGAACTCTGCTCTCAAGAAATGTTTATCTCCATCTTCAGAACCCCCTGCACGGGAGCTGGGCATGACTGGCAGGCAGCAGCCAGGAGCAGGACAATGGAAATCCTTCAGCTTGAGCTTGGGGAGCCCCAGCTGAGCAGAGCAAGGGCAAAGAGAGGGGGAAAAGAGGCAAAGAGAGGGAAAAGCCTCATCAGAGCTGTGACAGCAGCAGCAGAGCTGGGGAGTGGGTCAGTCTCAGGATCTCTGCTGCTGACAGTGACCCCAAGATGTGTCAGAGAATCTCTTTTCCCAGCCTGGCACCTGAAGAAGGAGTCAGGATTCTTCTGTTCTTGTTCTCAAGGTTGTTTATTGTTTCTTATCTATAAAATTCTTTCTCTGGCCTGCCGAAGTCTGTTCAGCAGGTCAGACACAGGCACACTGACTGCCCTCACAGTGGTCTTGTCTTTTTATACTAAAAACTCTGTGTACATTATTTGCCATCACTTCCCAATATCTATGACCTGTGTCAGACAGTGAGCTTCTACTCTAAACCAATCCAAAAGTGCCACCATCACAGCAGAAGATGAAGGAGAAGAAGGTGAAGGAGAAGGAGAAAAAAGGAAGAAAGAAAGAAGGAAGAAAGAAGGAAGAAAGAAGGAAGAAAGAAGGAAGAAAGAAGGAAGAAAGAAGGAAGAAAGAAAGAAAGAAGGAAGAAAGAAAGACGAAAAGACTGGACATGCCCAGATTCCTCCATCTTGCCTCCTGAACCCCCATTCTAAAAACCCCAAAAATCTATTTTTCACCCCATGACAAAATAACTATTATTCTACTTAGCCTTTCATGCAGATCCTCATATAAGGTTGGTAATTTTTTCCATGGGTCATGATCAAAGTCACAGGGTCTTGGGCTCTGTGCCAGGGTCTCTGAGTCCCCTGGCAGGGATTTGGGCAATCCAGGACAGCCAGAGGAATGTCCTGAATTCCAACAGGTCAGGGCAGAGGGACAGCACCTCCAGGCACTGGCACTGCCCCATGGAGCTCTCATCTGCCCCCAGTCACAGACACCTCACTCTGTCCTGTGGCAATTCCCTTCCAGCAGGCTCCTACCAAAGAGAGAATGACCCAAACCCAGCTCTGATCTCCTGTAGCTCTTTCCAGGAGCTGAGGGAGCCCTGGAGTGCCTCAGGCTGTGGGTGTGCAGCCTGTCAGAGGCAGGGAGGGCTGAGCTCTCCCCGTGCCTGGGGCTGCTCTCAGCTGGGGATGTCTCTGTGCAGAGCCCTTGGCTCCCTCAGCCCCCATGACTGAGATGTTTAATTCTGGGATAACAACTGCTCTAGTGGAAGGTGTCCCTGCCCACAGGGATTGAAATTAGGTGTTCTTTCAGGTCCCTTCCAACCCAAACCATTCTGTGATTCTTTAAAATGGTGCATAAAATCCAAGTGTGTTATTGTGTGAGGCAGGCACTGGATGGACACAGACCAAGGGTTAACTTCTCTTTTAATGAAAGCACGCAAGGAGACATCGAATGGAAGGGAAAACCAGAGCCCCCAAAGCTAAATAAAGTGGGGGTTTTATACCATAATTAAAACAATAAACTCCTTGTGATGGTGTTCACAGGGGTCTCAGGACCAGGGAAGAGATGAGGACCTTGACTTCATGTTTCAAAAGGCTGATTTATTATTTTATGATATATATTATATTGATATATTAAAACTATACTAAAGAATAGAAGAAAGGATTTTATCAGAAGGCTTGAAAGGAAAAGAATGGAATGATAATAAAATCTTGTGACTGACCAGAGAGTCTGAGCCGGCTGACTGTGATTGGCCATTGATTAGAAACAACCACATGAGCCAATCCCAGATGCACCTGTTGCATTCCACAGCAGCAGATAACCATTGGTTACATTTTGTTCCTGAGGCCTCTCAGCTTCTCAGGAGGAAAAATCCTGGCAAAAAGATTTCTCATAAAATGTGTCTGCGACAACTCCTTTCTGAGGTCACTAATGAGGCCAAGACCAAGTCATAGAACAACCCACCAAGAGTTAATATAATCAGAGATTTCCAGTCCAAAGGCACCAACAATGACCCTTTAGTCCAACTCCATGACCACTTCAAGGCTGACCAAAAGTGAAAATAATTATCAAGGGCATTGTCCAAACAGCTCTCAAACACTGACAGGCTTGGGGCATCCACCAGCTCTCCGGGAAGGCTGCTCCGGTGTTTGACCACTCCCTCTGGAAAGGAAAAAATGCTTCCTAATGTCCACTCTGCAAGAAATGCCTCCTCATGTCCACTCTGAACCTCCCCTAGAACAGCTTTGAGCCACTCCACCACATCCCACCACTGGGCACCAGGGAGAAGAGCTCAGCTCCTCCTTCCCCTCCCCAGGGAGCAGTGAGGGCCCCCCAACAGAAGGGGACCAAAATTAAACACCAGGATGGGCTTCTCCAGGCAGCTCCGTGCAGCACAGAGCCCTGGGGGCTGGGAGAGAGCTCTGCTGAGGATCTGAGAGATGCATGAGAGTGACACAGAGCCCAGGATCACAGGAAGCATCTGCTGCTTGAGTGCTGTCAACAATCAGACACTCTTGAGATAAGGCTTTGGGCTCTCCCAGTTTAGTGCCTGCAGACTGGGAGCCCAGCAAACACTTGCACAGGCATTGGGTTAATTTCAGGGATACCTGCCTTTTCTCCTTTGCATAGCAGGACAGTGTGTTTTCAGCAAATGACTTATTTCCTTTAAAAAAATGCAATTTCCAGGCACCCAAAATGGTGCAAAAATTCAGTTCAAATTCCCTGAATAGCTCCTGCCACCACAAGAAGCAACAACTGCTCTGAAGGTTTGAGAAAAATCACATGGAGAAGGGTTGGAGCCATTCAAGCCCCCTCCTTTCCTGCTTTTCCCAAAATGTTTCTATTTCAGGCCCTTGCTGTACACCAGGGACAGGCTCCTGGTGAGCCCAGGAAGCTCAGCCCCAATTTGCTGCTCTGCCCTGGGCTCACAGCCCCCAGAGCTCCCTCCCCATGCTCCATCCTGCTGGGGGAATCTCTCTCCTTCACCCAGGAAAGGCTTTGAGCAGCCCTGGGGCTGGAGCAGGGTCCTGACCCCCCCCAAGACAATCCTCTCCAGACACGCCTGTGCTTGAGCATTCCCCACCTAAACATTCCCACCTGGAGCCTGGGCTCAGTGAGCTGCACCTGGGCTGGGGCTTTCTGCATTCCCACCTGGGTTTCACAAAGTCACAGAATCACAGGAGGGGTTGGGCTGGAGAGCACCTTAGAGACCATCTAGCTCCATCAGGAGCCCCTTCCATCACACCAGGTTGCTCCAAGCCCTGTCCAGACTGACTTTGAACACTTAATTTCCTCTCATTATCCCCCTCCCTCCCTAAAACCACCAGTTGCAGCTGAGCTTACACAGTTTCTTTTGCCACCTGCCTTGAGGAAAATGACATTTTCTATGCAATGGTTTTAAGTGCCAGGGGATTGTTTGAGCTTTGGAGGGAAGATCCCCCAGGTGGCCACCCTGTCCCAGGCAAAGGGAGAGACAGGGCACTTCAAGGGAATATCTAAATTATGGAAGGACACTTCAGGGGAGACACTGAAAGGGGAAGGAAGAGGAACATACACTTCTGGGGAATATATAAATTCTGCTGATGAGGGCTTGGATAAAGGCTGTAACCCAGATCCTGGTAACAGCAATGCACCAGCCTCTCCTTTCACACTGTGGCTGGCCCAAGAGCTGCACTCACAGACCCTGGATGTCCCCTTGGAGAACATTTAGGGGGCTGCAGAACCAAAGGCTCCAGCACCAGAGCCCTGCTGGGTGCAGATGCCAAATGCTGAGCATTGCCTTCCATGGGATGCCTTTGGGTCCAGACTGGCTCTCACTTGGAGAGGTGTGGGGAGGGATCAAAGTTTGACAGGAAAGTTTCACAGCTATGTGTGCTTGGCAGAAAGCTCTCTGAATGCAGAACCTGAGAGTGAAATAGATGGAAGCAGGTTTTGATATAGAAGAATAAGATATGAGTAAATTGTGGATTGCTCAGCCAGTCTTGCTGGAGAACTAAGAAAGCAAAGATTATGTCAAGTTGGAAAGAGGTTTTATGATTTAGAGCAAAGGATAAGTTGGCCACAAACAAAAAGATATTTTCACCAAGCAGAAAGATTCCACAGCAAACAAGACATGTTGATGTGGCAAGTAGAAAAAAAGGTCTAAGAATTTTCCACTGCAAGAAAACTGAAAAAACAACTTTAAGCTTAAACTGTAACATAATAACTCATGTGATTGGATAGTAGTGACCATAATATGCTAATAGTAACTATGATAGGCTGTAGATAATAGTAAAGGTTGGTTGTTATATATTAAGATGCACAGACAAAAAGGTGTTTTTACCAAGCAGAAAGATTCCACAGGCAAACAAGACATGTTGATGTGGCAAGTAGAAAAAAGGTCTAAGAATTTTCCACTGCAAGAAAGCTGAAAAAACGACTTCAAGCTTAAGCATACCAACTCATGTGATTGGATAGTATTGACCATAATATGGTAATGATAGTAGTTGTGATAGGCTGTAGGTAATAGAAAAAGTATTGATTGGTTGTTATGTATTAAAATGAACAGCAAAGTATATAATGCCTTGTAACCAAAATTAAAGGTCTTCAGGTTTGTGTGCAGCTGGAGCTGACAGCTGTAGGTGTGGCTCTGTCAGCCTGGGCTGCTGTAACATCTTGGATACAATAAACTGCATTTTGAAGAGCTGCCTGGAGTCCCACATCCCTCATTCAGGCTCTTACTGAGAGGAAATCAGCTCTGTACAGCTTTGGCTGATTTTACACAGCCTCTCCAAACTGGGAACCTTTCTTCAGAAGCCCAGGGCCTCCCAGCTCAGACTAACTTGTACCCAGAGGGGATCATCCCTCCTGTTTGATTTCCAGAGAAGCCACAAGCACTCATAATCACAGCTCCAAACAAGCATGTTGATATCCAGCTCTGAATGAATATCTCAGCTCCCAGAGTATTTTGACTAATATAGTACACATTGACCCAAATTTTGGGAACAGAGAGGCTCATTGATTCAGACTAGGTAGAACAGAGCACACTTGTGGGGGATGCATTTGAAACTAATTAGAAACTGCTCCCATCAGAGCTGTTTCTGTCCCTCTCATTACCTCCCCCAGCATTAAAGTTGCCTTGCTGGACCAGCCCTGAGAGCCACTGGACTTTGTCACCTCACAGGGAAAGGATCCCTTCTCTCCAGGGCTGGGTTTGGGGAAAAAAGCAGCATTAGCACATTCTGCTTCTGTTGAACTCCCATTATTTTGTAGAGTGCTTCATGAAACCTTAATTTTTGTCCTAAAAGTATTTTCTGCAACTAAATTCCCCTCCATTTTCTTCAGGCAATAAATGAATTTTGTTTACAAAGTACTTCAACAAGGCTTGAAATTTCATTTATGGAAAATGGGCCTCAGATGTCCAAGGCATTTGAAACCATGCTGAAATATGGCAATTTCAAGCACTTACCTGTCTCCTTCCTGCAAGCCTCCAAATCAAAAGTTACCATGACAACAAAGCCCACTCTCAGTCCAGCATTATGAATTGCTCTGACATGACGTCATTATTAGCCAGGACCCGAAAAAATTACGCAAATGAGGTGCCCAGACAGCAGGGCTGCAAAAAGCCCAAACAAGCAGCACAACAATTACTCTCTAAACTTAGCAAGGGAAGGGAAATGTCACCCAGCTGCCCTGCAGTAATTCTGTAAAAGGCACCGAACGTGTTGAGCTCCTCTCTGCGTCCCTTGCAGGAGAGCTGCCCTGTGACAGCTGGACTTGATTTCCACCCTGAACTTTCCTCCCAGCTGCCTCCTGAGCCCAGCAGACAGGCCCTGGTGCTCCCAGTGGGATGCTGAGCCCCAGGTTTGCACTACACTGCTTACTTGGCTGTGGGGGTACCAGTTGTGGGTTTCTCTGGGTCTGGATTGAAGGCACTTGAGATAGCAGTTCATGTTGAGACTCAGGTGTTAATTATATCTTATTAGTAAAACAGTCTCACTACTGTGAGTTCAGCAGCTTTTCATTAGAAGGCACAAAATTGTTGTCATCTTATCACAGGGGTTCCATACTGGTGCTCCTTGTCACAAGAGTTTCACACCTGCTTGGTGTTTCTCATGGGCAGCTCCTCAGAGCACTGACTCTTTCTTCACACAGCAGCCAAGTGACTCCAGCTCCCTTCTCAACCCCACCCCACTCTTTTATAGCATCTTCTTCTCACTGGTTACAGCTGTGGCCTGTTAAAGTCAGGCCTGCTCCTAATCTTTGATCATTGGCCCAGCTGCAGCTCCTTAGGGGTGAGATTACTTTCTACACTATCTCTATCCCCCTACACAAAATGGCCAAGAATCTCTTGTTCCAAGGTCTTTTAAGACTAAACCATCCAATTAAGAACTGACACCTGGATTATTTTCCCTTTTAACCCAATAACTGATCCCACAGAGCCCCAAATAGGGACTTTTCTGCCCAATTACAAAATGCCACCCAAACCCATGGAGAAGAAGGAGGAAGAAGCATGAAGAAGAAACCCAGGATGACACCCTGTGCCCTCCATCTTGCTTCCATCCACAACACACTAAAAATCCCACAACCTCAATTTCTCACCAAGTGACACACCTACACTGCTCTCTATAATCTATTGCACACTTTTGTGGATTCCAGCCTATCTTGAAGTCTGGGAAACTTTCTCCATGAGTGAGGGCCAAAGTCAGTGCTGCCCTGGGGGTCAGGGCACCCCAGAGCAGACACAGAAATATTCCCAGTGCCCTGGGTTTGCACACATGGCCACCCAAAAGGGAGAGGAGTGGCTGCTGTGGGTGAAATGCAACTTCTGGCCACCCTGAGCCCCCCATGGGCAGCTCGATGTGCTCTGGAGCATCCTTACCCAAGCAGGGAGCTCTGCACATCTCTGCTCCTTACCTGGGACACCTGTGGTGACAGACCCCCCCCCCCCGAGGGCTTTTTCCCCTATAAATCAACCTCTACATCTCTGGGACAGGGAAAGTTGCTTAGAGATGCTTCCCTTTGTGTCACTGCCATGCCGGGGAGTGTCCAGGGCGAGGCTGGATGGAGCTCTGAGCACCCTGCTCCAGTGGAAGGTGTTCCTGCCCATGGTGGAGGGTTGGAATGAGATGATCCTGATTCAGTGATCCTGTGGTAACCACAGGGAGGTGAACCCAATCCTCTCCCCATGATGGGGATGTGAGTGAGGCTCCCCAGTCCCAGCTGATTGCGTGCTCACACTTGACAAGGACTTTGGCAGCAGCTGCTCTCCAGAGGGAGGAGGGGGAGTCCCTCAGCAATGAGTGGTTATAGATGGTTATTCAAGCATAATAAATCCTCCTTATCAGTCCTGTCTCACCACCCCTCCTGATTTATGCTGGGTGTAATAAAGCAGTAAGTAGGCACAGGCTAGTTTTACAGGCAAACTGGGGATTACAGCAGCCATAGATATGAAAAATTCACTCCAGAAATCAGAAGAGGAGCCTAAGCAGCTTCCTTGGGATGCTGAGAGAAGGGCTGGTGAGTTGTGGTCATTTCCAGCACAGCTCTGGGCTGATGTATGGCTGGGCTGGGGTCAGACCATAGACTGACTGCTCCCAGGCTTCTGGGCAGTGTACAGCCTGAATATGCTGAGAAAACTGTATGTTGACTTTAGAGGAGTTTTCTATGTTATACTGATTTCTGTATCTTTTTAAAAATCCAGATCAATGCCTGTTTTTTTGGTTGTTGTTTTTGTTTTTTCCTGGAGAAGCTCAGCAATACTATTTTGTCTCCCATTCTTCACAAAATCCCAAGAAGCACCTTTCTCTTTTCAAGCAAGTTGCCACTCTGCTGGGAGCTGGGAGCTTTGCCTTCTGACTGCCTCATGAACAGATTTAGCCTAGACCAGTTCTCAGCTCTGAGCCTGGAGTTTCCAGCACCACATCCCAAGGAGGGTTTATAGACCAGAAAGCCTGGCTTCTTTTCCCAGCTGTGCTATCTGTGTAATAAACAAAATACTGCTTTTTCCTAGCAGCCTGTCCTCCCTGATGTCCTTGGACTATCCCTGCTGCAGTCCTGCTTCTCTCAAACCACTGCTGCCACTGCGTCCTCTGCTATTTATGGGGCATCCCAAAGAGCTTTCATGAAGTACCTGATGCTCAGCCAGCCCCTGCCCTTCTCCCCTTCAGAGGAAAACCCCCCAGGGCTGTTTTTTCAGAGAGGTTTTCTCTCTGCCTGCCAGATGTGCTGGTGATGGGGTTGGCACAGCTCTGTTGGCCCAGGGTCCCTGCTGTCCCCAGGCTGTCCCCTGTCCCCTGTGGCTGTGCCAAATCCCCGGTGCAGGACCCTCTGTAGCCCTGGGGTGTGGCATTTGCTGGGTGCCCAGGATGAAGGAGGAATTGAGAATCTGACTCCATGTTCTTAGAAGTCTGGTTTATTATTTTATGATATTATACCATATTAAAGAATGCTATACTAAAGCTATACTAAAGAATAGAGAAAGGACACTTACAGAAGGTTTAACAAGATATTAATGAAAAACTCCTGACTCCTTTCAGAGTCTGACACAGGCTGGCCATGATTGGTCATTAAGTTAAAACAATTCGTATGAAACCAATCAAACATTCACTTGTGGGTAAATCTCCAAAGCAGCAAACACAGGAGAAGCAATCAGATAATTCTTGTTTTCATTTCTCTCTGAGGTTTCTCAGCTTCCCAGGAGAAGAATCCTAGCAAAGGGATTTTTCAGAAAATGTGACAGTGGCACTGGGGTGAGGTGTAGGGGGGGCCTGAACCCCCCCTGGACTCCTCCCCTGCAGCAGGGCCCACAGCAGCACATGGTGAACACCAGCTTTCCTGGAAATGCTGCAGAGCTGTCCAAGGAGGAGACCTGAGGGAATTCCCACTCCTTTCCCTGGGGTCAGAGCAGGGCTGGACCCTGCCCATGGGGACAGTGCCTGTGGCTGTGGGGTGAAGGGTTCTGCCCTGGTTGGCACCCACCCCCAGCATTGCAGGCTCAGGAGGTGCCCTGCTCACCCTGCTGTGCCTGGGGGGACAAGGGGACCTCACCCTGTCTGTGAGGCACCATGGAGGGGGACTGTTGGATTAAACCCTTTCCTGACCCAGACACGGGGCAACCGAGAGGTGTTTTAAACCCTTTTACTCTATTTTCAGTCTCATGAGAAGGGTGAGACAATACAGATGTTATACTTCACGCCATCACAATCAGAAGCCAACTGTTTCCTAATTACAAAACACTATAAGTGTTTCTTGGCCCATCAGCTTTTGCCACACCATACTGCAAATACCTTAAAGCCAATCATCTAAAACCATCCCTCATGGGTCCTACTACAATACATCTTCCATAGTTCTACTTCTTCTAAGTACCTAGTCTTATTTGCAAGGCCATCCTTTGAAACTTATTTCTATTTCCATTTCTCTCTCAGCAATGTCTGTCCCATCCCATGGCATTTCTAAGCCAGCATTTCTTATCTCAAGGTTTGCATACAGATGCACACTATGTGAGCCTTCTGTCAAGTTTTGAGAATTTTCCTACAAAATCCATTTCCCACAGGTCTGCTCTGGCTGCTGCTCTCCCCTCACCCACCTGAGGGTGGGAAGGGGACGTGGTGGGGACAGGAAAAGCCACAGGAACTGTTCCCACCTCCAGCTGCCAGGGAGGGAATGGATCCCAGGAATGCACAATCCTGCCCTGTGCACAGGGGTGATCACAAACTCTCCAGCTGTGTTTTCCTACTCACAGGCTGCTGATGGATGCCTTGGGTCAGGAGGAACTGTGGAATTAAAGAGGTGTTTGCTTACAGGGCAGCCAACACAGCCACAGTGATGCCTGAAAGAACCTTGAAATAAAACAACATGCTTTTGAGATAATATTGATATAGGAGGAAATAGAAACAAATATAAATATATAAATATAAAATGCAAAATTTTAATTATAATTATAAATATAAATGTATAAATATAAAATGTAAAATTATAAATTATAAAATGTAAATAAAATATTTAATATATAAAATTATAAAATCTAAAATAGAAATATATACATATATATCTATATATAAATATATAATTATAAATGTAAAATATAAATATAAATATGAATATATAAATATATAAAATGTAAATATATAAAGAAAATGTAAAATTCTAAATTATAACATATACATAAAAATATTTAATATATAAAATCATAACATATAAAATATAAATAAAAAAATAAATATATATATGAATAAATATAAATATAAATGCTGGTCTGTATTGGGGGCCTCCAGGGACAGATATGGAAAATATCCACAAAATGCCCACCCCCCTCACAAGGTGAATACAGTTTTAGAAGTTTAGCAAATTAGCAAAAGTTCCAGTTTTATAAGTTTATCAAATTAGTTAATTTGATAAAAATCACCAATTAGAGATATAAGAGGTGAGGTAATTTCCCCCTCTCTAAATCCTCCCCCTGCACATGAAAACTGAGCTTCATTTATAAAAATATTTTTAAATTTAAGAAATTATTTATAAATATAAAAACATATTTTTATGAAGAGCTCTTTTTCAGCCTTGGAACGTGTTTTGTCTTTTTGCCTGTCAGGCTGGTATAAAGGTAGGGAAAACTAGCTATGAATAACAGGCTACAAATACATGTGTAAAGAATAGAGGGAATATACAAAAGAAATAAAGGCAAAAATCGTTGAGCATCAATAGTTCTGGGAAGAGCCCTGCAGCTGGGAGCAGTGCAGTGCTGGACCCACCTGTCTCACAGGGGGGAAGGAAGAGAAGAGAGCTCCTTCTGCAGGAGGAACCCTGCCTTGGGGCTGGCATTTTTGATTGTACCACCCTAAATCATGCCTTTATGGGGCTTCATAAAACAGAGGTCACACAAAATTAGGAGAATAAAAGCAGTTCTATTTATTGAAGGGCCTTCAGGTACATTTTGGGCAGATAAAGCCCCCTCAGAGGCTACAGCCAAAATGGATGGCAGGTCACAGGTGTGGTATTTGCTGGGTCCCCAGGATGAAGGAGGAATTGATGGATCTGACTCCATGTTCTTCGAAGGCTAATTTATTATTTTATGTACTTATATTAAAGAATGCTATACTAAACTACACTAAAGAATAGAGAAAGGATCCTTACAGAAGGCTTAACAAGATACTAATTGAAAAACTTGTGACTGACTCCTCAGAGTCCCAACACAGCCGGGCTGTGATTGGTTTTGAAGTAAAAACAATTCACATGTTGGATAAACAATCTCCAGCCACATTCCAAAGCAGCAAAACACACGAGAAGCAAATGAGATAATATTGTTTTTCTTTTTCTCTGAGGCTTCTCAGCTTCCCAGCAGAAGAAATCCTGGTGAAGGAATTTTTCAGAAAATATGACAGTGACACACAGGTTTTCACATTGTATAAGTTTGGTTCATTTGCATATTGGGGGTTAATCTTCCAATTCCAGCTTCAGGTAATGAAGTCTTTTACCCCCAGTTTGCTCCCCCCAGCTCACTTTTGTTTCCATCTCTCAGGGTCTGTGACAGTGAGGTGTCCTTGATTGCCAGGCCTGGAGAGGAATTGTTGTGTCTGCCCAAAAGGGGAAAGCAGCAGCTCCCACTGTGTGTGGAGTTTGGAGTTATACACTAAAGAACTGCAGGGTTACAAACATATGAAAATATAAAATCCTAAGGCATGAAGAATGTGTGAGGGCTGGCTTTGGGGACCTGGCCCCGTCTCACCAGGACCAGGTTTGCAGAAGATGTTTCTGAAGGCAGAAGGAAACCACCATGCCCCAGAGGGGATCCTTTCCTTCATGTGGGGCTGAGCCATCCCCCCTGGCCTCTCTGGAGGAGGAATTCTCAGCTCCTGGCCCCTCAGCAGCCACACGTCAGCAGTTCTGCCCTCCCCTCACCCTGAGCACTTCTGTGCTATGAGCACCTAATAATAGAGCCCAGCTCTTGCATTCCTGAGACACCTGTCAGGCTGTGCACTAAGTGCTGGGGTAATAAATACTTGTTCAGCTCTGCCTCTTCTCTGCCAATTCTCCCAGCTCTGTCTGTTTTCATTACTATTTCTTTTCTGTGGACACTGCAATTACACTCTGTTCCTCTTCAGGGTCCTTGTTCTAAGTTCAAATAGAGAAGTGATAATGCAAGGAAGCATTTCACATCGCTGTTTATTTTTGTCTTCTGAGTCAGGAAGATCTTTTCAGGCTGGGACCAGCCCTGTGCAGTCTTGATTAGGGAAGGACTCAGGCAGGGGGGCTGGCAGAGTGCTGGGGAAAGGGAGGAAAACTTCAGATTGGAGTTTTTATGCTTTCAGACAGTGGTGGGCTGCTCCTGCTGAGGCCACAAGCCCTGCTCCTTCCTGAGGAAGCCATAAGTATGCAGGCTGTGCTGCTCAGCCCCATGATAACACTCCATCTGCCACAGCAGCTGTGAGCCCCAGCTCTCCCAAGCCTCCTCTGGCATCTGAATCTCAGAGGAAGAGGGAGGATTCAGCTGAATGCAGCAAATTCAAATGCCTAACTTTTTTCTTTTTCTTTTTCTTTTTTTTTTTTGTCCAAAGTTGCAATATGTTTGGAGATCTTGTCCCGCCAGCAAGCCCCTGCTGCAGCATACAGATGGTGCTGAGGGAATCCAGGGAAGGTGGAGAGTGTTTCATTCCCTCTCCAGGCCTGGAAAACAACTGATGCTCTCACTGGAGTTATTTTCTTCTCCTGCTACTTCCCAGTGGTAGCTGGGGGGAGGGGGAAGTCCTCACTGGATGTGTTGGATTTGGATAAATCATCAACATTTTGACTAAAAATGCAGAAAAGGGTCCATGGAAACACTGAGAGTTTCAAGCTTAATGCAATAGGATGAACTTCAGCATTTCTTGCAGGTGATTTTGCATTTGGAGAGATTTACTTAATTTCAGATCTTTCTACATGGGGAGAAAAATCCTTCTTTCCATTAGTTGCTAAATATAAAGGTAGGGGAAACCAGCTCATGGCTCCAAAGAGATGCAGTGGAGTGTGTTCAAATGAAGCCCCCACACCCTGAACTGCTCTTTCAGCACACCACACACAGAACACGTCCCACTGGCTGGGGGACATGGCATGTGCTATCAAATATAGCATGTGTAAATCTAATATCCACAGGGGAGCCACAGTCAAAACTCCTGCAGGAAACACAAGCCCTGTGAGGAACATTTGAAGGAACTGGGGCTGTTTAGCCTGGAGAAGAGGAGGTGACCTTAGAGGTGACCTTATTGCTGTCTACACCTTCCTGAAGGGAGGCTGCAGACAGCTGGGGTTGGTCTCTGACAGAGCCAGAGGACACAGTCTCAGCTGCCTCAGGGAAGGGATAGGCTGGATATCTTGAAGAAATTTTTCACCAAAAGAATAATAAAGTACTAGGATGCTCTTCCCAGGGAGGTAGTAGAATCACCATCTCTGGAAGTGTTTAAAAAAGACTGGACATGGCACTTGGTGCTTTAGTTGAGGTGTGAGGGCATAGGCTGGGCTTGATGATCTTAGAGGTCCCTTCCAACCTCATTATTCTGTGGTTCTGTGAAAGGTGTCTGAACCATGGACAATTTGGGTTGAAAGGGACCTGAAAGCCCACCCAGCACCACCCCTGCCATGGGCAGGGACACCTTCCACTGTCCCAGGCTGCTCCCAGCCCTGCCCAGCCTGGCCTTGGGCACTGCCAGGGATCCAGGGGCAGCCCCAGCTGCTCTGGGTACCATGTGCCAGGGTCTCAGCACTCTTACAGAAAGAATTCCCTCCCAAATCCCATCTAACCCTGCCCTCTGGCAGTTCAGGTCCTGGCCAAGTCTCTTCTCCTTGCCCCTGGAGAAGTTTGGTTCATGTTGTGCACAGAGAAATGCCCAAAAGCTCCGTGGAGCAGCAGTGTCTGACCATGGGTCACCCACGGGGAGGGCAAAGCACCTCAGACCCCTCTCCCACCATTCACATCACCACCACCCTGCCTTCCAGACAATCTGACTTAATTAACCTTGTGCCCTCCCCTGTCATTGGAAGGGAAAGCATTTTAAATGTACCACCAGGAAATATTCTCAAGTTTTTACTTTTCCCCAGAATATTATTTTCTAATGGCTTGTTTGCCTGTCCGTGTGACAAACTCCCCAAATGGGCAGGTGGTCCAAAGCCCAGAGGGTTTGGCTTTGAGAACCAGACCTGGGGAAAATAACCATGATGACAAAAACCAGATTTTTTTTAAAATATGAATTTTTATTTATTTTGATCGGAGTTCGAGAGAGTGGGTAGAGTGGAACAGCAGA
Source organism: Molothrus aeneus (assembly GCF_037042795.1). Lineage (NCBI taxonomy): Eukaryota > Metazoa > Chordata > Aves > Passeriformes > Icteridae > Molothrus > Molothrus aeneus. The sequence continues at coordinate 3,702,376 of NC_089659.1, read as the reverse complement.
GTGATTTATTCAGTGAAGAGGTCTAGTCCCACCTTGTGTGCTACATCAGGAGGTTAGCAGGTATCACAAGAGTCTTCCTCCTCCTCCACTCAGCTTGCTGATCTTACTCATGTACTTCTTGTTTCTGATGTTTTCTAATCTCTCCTCAGAACTTCACTGTAATTTTTGAGGCATTTTTCTGTTGCTTTGACTTACTGAAAAAGCTAAAAGCTGAAAAAAATGGCAGGACTAAAAATCCTGCCAATTAGAATGGGCCTTTTTTTTCTTTTTTCCAGCAAAGGTTGAAAAATACAATTCAAAAATACAAACAGGCATTGAACATTGCACCAAAAAGCATTTGAAACACAGAAAAAAATCTCAGAAAGAAAGAGAGAGAGAGAGAGAAATAGAGAGAATAAAGGTCACAGTTTCCATGAGAAATCCCTTAAGAAAGTGGCTACCAGCTACTCAGTAGTGAAAACAAAGTCAACAAAAAGTTTTAAAAATGCTTTTTTTTCCCCGTAGATGTTATTTATTTACAGCTGTAATAACAGGATTGTCATGCATTAAACTGCTGCCAGCTAGATCCTTTCTCATAGTGGAGCAAAGAAAGTCTCACAAGATGGAAAACAAAGCTGAGGATGGCCAACAATGCTGGGCACAGGCTGGAGCCGAGGCAGGGACAATGGAGGTGCTCTCTGGGGTGCTGGGTGTGCTCTGTGCCAGGATGGGCTGCCCTGGAGTGGTGCTGCTGCCACCCTCTGTGCCCAAAGGAGCAGCTGGTGCCCTCCCCTTCAGGCAGGACATTTGCCTGCAGCTGTCCCCAGGTCGGTGACAGTGACAGCCTGGTGGGTGAAGGGGATGCTCCAGGCCACCTGGCAGGACTGGGGGGGCTGAGAAACTCCCTGGTGACAGCAGGGAGGAGCCCTTGCACTCTGAATGCAGCCTGGCAAAGGCAGGGTGGCAGAAACTCAGGTTTCCCAGCTCTGGCCCTGCTTTCTTGCAAAAATCAAATCATTTGACGTGTGTCTGCTGTTACATTTGCTGGGTGCCTTGCAGAAAGACAGGAGGCACAGACAGACTTTTCAGGGGAGCCAGGGTGCAGCTCACAGTGCAGCACCAGCCAATGATCTCATCAAGCTGACAGGGCCTTCAAGAAGCACTGAGAAGAGCCAAGAGCCTTCAAAGACTGTGGGAGCTCCCTGGCTTGTGCAGCAAACGTGAAACCAGGCTTCCCTCTCTCGGCAGAAGGGACTGGTAAAGTTTTAAAGTTTTTTTAACAGGAGAGATCTGCCCTGGTAGGGACTGGGACAGGGAGGAGCAGGACAGGAGAGAACAGGACAGAATAGCCAGAACTTAGAGCTTCACAAGCAAAAACCAGCATCACCCACTCATGGTGAAAGATGAGAAGCCCAGCGCTGGGACCGGCTCAAAGCCAAGGCTGTAAAGCAGCAGAGATTCCTGTGATGAGGCAGGCACACACCCAGGACAAGAACTGGTGACAGCCTTCATTCTCTTGGCTGGGACACCTCAAAGCCCTCCCTGCTGACTGCCACAAGCTCTCTCCAGCAGCAGAGGAGGGAACAGAGGAGCTACAAGTTCACTGAATGCTTCTCTGAGCCAGGGAGAGGCAGGGGTGATGCTGGGGGAGCTGGTGCTGGGTGCCTCTGTGAGGGGCTGTGAGCACAGCCCCACTGCTCACAGGCCACCCAACACCTGGGTGTGGTCCTGCTGGGGCTGAGATCAGGAGAGCAGCTCCTGCTCAGCCCTCCCACCATGCTCACACCCTCAGGCATCCCTGCTTTCCACCTGGAGGAGGATGAGCAGGGGCCAGGTGCCAGCACTGCCCTGAGCTAGGCAGGAGAGGCCAAGGTGTTCCTCTGGCCAGGGACAGCTGGAGTGGATCCCCCCAGGTGTTGTGCTCCTGCTGGAGCAGACTGAGGGTGAAGACTCCCCTGGTTGTGCCAGGGGCTGAGGAGCAATTGCTTGGTAGCACTCAGCTGTCAAAGGCATCTCAGGAGCATCCCCATGGGCAGGGCAGGACAAGGGCTGGGCTGGAGCACCTGGGACACTGGGGACTAAGTTTTCCTGAAAACCTAGGAACAAAAGGACTTAGGAACAAAAGGACTGAGGAAAATAACAATTTCTTTTCTTATAAAAGAAAAGAAATCCCGTAGTCTTGAGGTTCACAGTGCCCACCCTCTGCACCACTGTGGGTTAGATTTTCAGTGGTCATATACAGATGGATTTCTGTACAGATCAGCTATAAAAATGGAACCCTGATATGCTGTCACAGCAAGTCCCTGCTCCATGCAACAAGCCTGCACTGAGCCCCCAGAGTGGGGCAGCCTCTTCTCCCTGGCTCCCTTTACTCCCTTGCCTCCCAAAGCCCAGTGGGGAGGGTTCAGCTCATTCCAGAAGATTCAGCAAAGAGAATGAATGAGAGGGAAGTAAAAGAATTAAAAGTGGCCATTCTGGCTTTCAAAGACAAAGAGGTTTGACTTTTAGATGTAAAGAGTTTGTGAGCATAAATACACACACACACCTATGTATATATATATATATTAATATATAAATATGTAAAACCTTTGGCTGATGGAACAATAACAAGGTCAAACAGTAAATATTTATACCTGGAAGCCATCAATCTCATCTGTGCTGTGGCCTCTTGCCAAAACTGCCTTCAGAAGTAGTTTAGCTTGATGTGGAGAGGATTGGTGAGTTGCTTGGGTGTTTTTTCTTCCTATTGAATATTAATAGAGCATTTATGTTTCCATCAATGTGTCCTTTGCCCTGATTGGGCCCTCCCCAACCTCAGCAGGAGTCCTGGAGATGTTTCTCTGCAGGCTGCAAAATCCACACAGGTGGGATGGATTTTATCCAGGGAGGGATAAAATTTGGGGAAGAGGGCCTGGAGTGGGGGCTGGCCTGACCCTGTGTGCTGGGACAGCCCCAGCGCAGCTCTGCACAACTCCCAGGACCATGGAAGGGGAGCACCAACACATCCCTGCCAAGCCCTTCCCAAGAAAACCTGCAGGGAGGGCTCCCTGTGTGCTGCAGAGCTCTCCTGGACTCCCTGGCAGGATTCTGAAGGTCTCAGAGAGGCTCTCAGCAGAGCAGAGGCTCTTCCTGGGAGAGGTGACCTGCAGCAGGAGAAACCCTTCTGGGATGGGATTGATCCCCCCCTAGGGTTGGCTGAGAGGAATCCAAGACATGGACAGAAGAAATCAAGGATGAGAAATGGATGCAGCTGGTGCCCCTAGGATGGGCCAGCAGGGACAGGCTGGGGACAATCTCGTGCCTGGGAGCAGCAAGCCTGGGGTCTGCTCACACAGGAATGTCCTGCAGCAAACCAGCCAGGACCCTGCCAGTGCCACTGAGCTGCAGGGACCAGCACTGGGGGCTGTGCTGAGGCTGAGCTGGCTGCACAGAGGAGAGCAGGGAAGCTCTGTCTTGAGTGCTGGGTTGTGGGAACCCAGCACATCCCTCTGGCTGTCCTGGATGGCCAGGACCCCTGCCAGGGGGCTCAGAGACCCTGGCAAGGAGCCCAAAACACCTGTGGGTTTGATTATGACCCATGGAGCAAATTACCAACCTTAGATGAAGGTCAGCAAGCCACAACAGTTTAGGTAGAATAATAGTGAATTTATCACAAAGTGAAAAAGTAGATTTTGGGGTTTCTGGAATGGGGGTTCAGGGGGCAAGATGGAGGGATCTGGGTGTGTCCAGCCTTTCTCCTTCTTCTTCTTGGCCTCCATCTCCTGCTGTGATGTTGGCACTCACAGATTGGTTTAGAGTAGAAGCTCAGTGTCTAACATAGGTGATGGGTATTGGGAAGCAATTGTCAACATTGTACATGTAGTTTTTAGTATAAAGACATAACACAGCCCCAGGGGCAGGCAGAGTGCCTGGAACTGCCCTGCTGGATGGATCTCAGCAGGGCAGGAGAAAGAATTTTATAAATAAGAAACAATAAACAACCTTGAGACTGAGAAATGAAGAGCCCTGACTCCTTCTCCAGTGCCAGGCTGGGAAAAGAGACTTTCTAACACACCTTGGGGTCACTGTGGGCAGCAGAGACCCCAACACTGGGTGATGTCTGAGAAGCTTTCAAGACCTTCTGTGAGGGAAACTCCATCAGACCCTGAGGAGAACAGTGGCACTGAGGGACCACCTCTGCCCAGGCCTCTCCTGTCACCCCACAGGGATGTTCTCCACGCTGACACCAAAGTGGAGCTCTCAGTGGCCACATCTGCTGTCCCTGCCTGCTGAGGGACCCCAGAGGAGCTGTCCCTGCCTCCCCAGGCTCAGTTCTCTGCCCATGTGCAGTTTCAAAAGAGGGAAGGGGCAAGCTGCCAGTGCCAAAATGTCCCTCTGACATTTCCAGCAGGAACGAAGCTGCAGGCTGGGACTGCACTGTGTGTTCTCCAGGTGGTGTGAGCTGCAAAACAAGAGTGCAGACCAACAGCTCGTTTTTAGCACCCTAAAAGATTTCCAATCCCTGCCTGGGAGAGTCTCTTCAAGTCAGGGAAGTTTGGGCCTTGCAAGAAGAAAAGAAATACTGGAGTCTTGTGGTTCACAGTGCCCACTGTCTGCACAACTGTGGGTTAGATATCAGTGGTCTTATACAGATCGATTTCTACACAGATCAGCTATAAAAATGGAACCCTTCTATGCTATCACAGCAAGCCTAAAACTGCAGTAATTGATGCTGGATTAGTTCTGGCCTGGCAAGCACTTAGAAGAAGCCCCCATCAACAGCCTCGTGTTAACTGGGAGGGAAAAGTCCTAATTTGAGTCACTGACAGTTTTATAAAAAAAGAACATTATCTTCTCTGTGATGTCTGCTGGCAGGAGATGTTAAACCACTTATTTATAACTATCTTCCCAAAATGCTTTCCTGCTTGGAAGCCAAACTAGAAATCCTCTTTGGTTTGTTGTCTTTAACCAAAGGATGCTGGTACTTCTGCTTCCAGCTGGCAAAGGCACTCAGAGCCCATGCCAGCCTTTGGTTGGGAACAGACTTGGCTTCCCAGGCTGCTCACACAGGCACAGGAAGGCAGGTTGGGGAAGGGCCAGCAGGTGGGTGTCACGGGCAAGCCACATCAGTGTCACTGTCCTGGGCAGGGACAGGAGGGCAGGGACAGGCAGGAATTGACCTGTGAATGGGGACAGCAGGAATTCACCTGTGAATGGGGACAGGCAGGAATTCACCTGTAAATAGGGACAGACAGGAATTCACCTGTTAATAGGGACAGGCAGGAATTAACCTGTAAATAGGGACAGGCAGGAATTCACCTGTGAATAGGGACAGACAGGAATTCACCTGTTAATAGGGACAGGCAGGAATTAACCTGTAAATAGGGACAGGCAGGAATTCACCTGTTAATAGGGACAGGCAGGAATTCACCTGTGAATAGGGACAGACAGGAATTCACCTGTAAATAGGGACAGGCAGGAATTCACCTGTGGGCAGGGACAGGCAGGAATTCACCAGTGAGCAGGGACAGGCTGGAATTCACCTGTTAATAGGGACAGGCAGGAATTCACCTGTGGGCAGGGACAGGCAGGAATTCACCAGTGAGCAGGGACAGGCTGGAATTCACCTGTTAATAGGGACAGGCAGGAATTCACCTGTGAATGGGGACAGCAGGAATTCACCTGTGAATGGGGACAGGCTGGAATTCACCTGTGAATGGGGACAGGCAGGAATTCACCTGTAAATAGGGACAGCAGGAATTCACCTGTGGGTAGGGACAGGCAGGAATTCACCTGTGAATGGGGACAGCAGGAATTCACCTGTGAATGGGGACAGCAGGAATTCACCCTGACAGTTCAGAGAGAGGGGTTGGGTCACTGCAGGAAGGAGGGAGGGAGGAGGCTCAGGAGCTGCCCCAGTGCTGTGTCCAGCCCCTCTCCTGGGCATCACCCCACAGCACTGACCCTGGGCAGGCAGAAAAGGCAGCCCCAGGGTGCTTGGGGCTGATGGGAAGAGCTGACACCTGAATGTGCCCAGCTCTGGCCCCTCAGCTTGGGAAGGACTTGGAGATTCCTGAATGAGTCCAGAGGAGGCAACGAGGCTGGAGAGGGGCTGGGAACACAAACCCTGTGAGTGAGGAACCCCTGAGGGAGCTGGGGGTGCTCAGCCTGGAGCAAAGGAGACTCAGGGCTGCCCCCATCGCTCTGCACAGCTCCTGAAAGGTGCCTGTGCTCAGCTGGGGCTGGGCTCTTTCTCCAGCAGCACTGACACAACCAGAGCACACAGCCTCGAGCTGCACCAGGGGCAGTTTAGGTTAGATGTTAGAAAGAAATTCTTCACAGAAAGAGTGATGGGGCACTGGAATCATCTGCCCAGGGAGGTGGTGGAGCCACCATCCCTGGACATTTAAAAAAAGCCTGGACGTGGCACTCAGTGCCATGGTTTAGTTGATGAGGAGGTGTTAGGCCATAGGTTGGACTAGATGATCCTAAAGGTCTTTTCCAACCTAATTAATTCTGTGATTCTGTGACAATTTATGGAGAGCTCTACAAAGCAGGCACTGACAGACAGTGACATGACTCTTGGGGAAAAAGGATTTTGGGGCATTCCCAGGCTACCAGAGGAAACCACCTCTGCAGCAGGGCCAGCTAAGTCAGCTAAGTCATTGGATGCAGCATTTAAACTTGCTGTAATTCCATTAGCAAACACAACATTCTCTTTGTGACCATTTTATTGTGTTGGCTTTGCTTGTTGTAGAGTTTCTATTCCATTCACTTAGGCCTGAGGATTATAGTGACACGAATGCTTCATGAGACACCCTTCATCTGGCTTATTTAAGAAAATGTTTCCCAACCAGGGAGCTGCAGCCCTTCCCAGTGCAGAGCCCAGGGAGCAGAAGGGTGGCAGGAAGGGAACTCACTGCTGGGGGAGTGTTGGGGTTGCCTGGGGAGTTGAGGGGCTTGGGGACACATCCAGGCAGGGATGGGGCAGCTGGGGGGTCACAGTGGGGTGGCTGCAGGCCCAGCAGGCAGAACCAGGTGCCAAAGGAGCCAGGATGTCCTCCCTGCCCAGCAGAAGGGCTGGGGGTGCTGCACCCTCCCCTCTGCTCCCCCAGCCCGATGCTGCAGACAGTGGGAGAGCTCCTGGGTCCTCCCAGCCAGCAGGGAGCCCCTGGGATGAAAGGCACTGTAGAAATGACATGGCTTGGGGTGCACGAGCTGTGAGAGAGGATGTGGACAGAGCTGCTTTCCTTAGCAGCAGTTTGAGGGGGTTTCTAGTTCCTCCTCCCCAGTGTTGCCAGCCACGTGGATGTGCTTGTGGACTCAACACCCTTTACTGGGCTAAACATCTCCAAACTCCTCTGCAAATCTCAGCTGTGGGCAGGGGGAGTGACTGCACTGCTGCTGAGCCATGAGGTTGGTAAGGGACAGGCAGGACATGCACCAGTGCCACCCACTGCAGGACAGAGTGCCCTGGCCTTCCTCACTCCATCCTGACACCCCCATGGATATTCCAGGTGGGGAAAAGCCTGTGCCTTGTGCTCAGCCCTGCTCCTGCAGGGGCAGGGGAAGCTGAGCCTGGCACAGGGGCTCAAAGCAACGCTGAAGGCATCACCCTGGGGCTGCTGGGGGCTTGGCTGGGCTGCATGAGCCCAAAACACACTGGGGGCAGCTCTGGGGGGCAGAGGGAGGCCCAAGGAAGAGGGGGTGCACCCCTCTGTGGCAGCAGGACCAAGCCACCCCAAGGAATCACCAGGCACAGGATGTCCCTCCTTGCAGGATGGACAGTGTGCCCATGGACAGATGGCTTGGCTGGCCCCACTTTGTGCTGCTGCTGGGAAAGGGACAAACACTGGTTTGGGCGCACTGTGGTGGTCAGGAAGGGAGAAAAAGCCTCTCTCCAAGGCACTGGAGGGCTTTCCTTGCAGGAGGGTGCAGGGTTAGACTGGGCCTTGCCTCAGCTGCTCTGTGGGATGGCAGCTGGCTCAGGTGGCTCTGTGGGACATCAGTGTCACCCTGCTCTTCCAAAGAGCCCCTCCTGCTGTTTCCCCGTGGGGCTGGGGATGCTCCAGATCACCAGGGGCAGGGAGAGCCTTGGGGACCACCCATCCCCTGGCTCATCCCTGTGGCAGGTCCCACAGGGAACATCCTGCACCGGAGCAGGGATTTGCCGTGAGCTGGGCTGCCCCAGGCGGGGCTCCTCCCCATCAGAGCCGAGGGGAGGGAGCTGCCCTGCCTAAACCCAGGTGTGAGACACCAAGGAGGGCTGCTGGGCAACCACAGGAAGGTGAAGGGGAGGCTGGAAGGAGGTCTGGGACAGAGGATCTGCTAAGAAGGATGAGTGGATGGGGCCATAAGAGAAAGTGCCAGACCATCCACCTGAGCAGGAGCTCTGTGGTTGCCAGGCCTGATGCTGGGTGCATGCAGCCCCACAGCTGCCATCTCCTCCAAGGCTTTGTAAAGCTTCTCCCTGGACTTCCTGACTGAGAAAAATGATTTCTCTGGTGGGAACCACACTTCCTGCTAACACAAGCTGCCCCAAGAGTGCAGGATGCCAGCCAGACAGGGCCTTTCTGGTCTGGAGAGACAAAACCAGCTGGGTTTGGTGAAGACAGAGAGGAAGAAGACCTGCAGTCCCTACAAGATGCTGCCACCAAAGGCTCTGGGGTAGCTCCACAGCAGTGGTAGGATTGCCCCAGCTGGCCCAGGCCAGGCTGCTCCCCTGTCCCCATAGGTGACCAGCTCACCTGCACTCACAGCCCAGGTGCAGGAGCCAGCAGGAAGTGCCAGGCACTGACGAGGAGCCTGGCTGAGCGAGTGACACAGCCTGCAGCCAGGTGTCCAGGAGCATCCCCCGTGCCAGGGCAGCCCATCTCGCAGGAGGAGGAGCCCCTGGGGACAGCATGGAATGGCAGAGGCATGAAGACCATGGGGACCACAGGAGGTGGCAGAGGAGAGATGGCAGCACAGGGGGACTTGGTCAGATGGGTGACAGCAGACTTAAGATGTTAGAGGCACAACTTGTTATGATCCCTTATTATTTTTTTTTTTTTAGCTTTCATCATCAAAGTAAACGAAACCAAAGTATATATGGGATTAAATTAAAATCACAGTTTTGTTTACATTATAAAAGAGTGACATAATAATAATAATAATAATAATAACCATAATCATAATACCAAATGAACAATAATAATTAAACAAAACAAGAAAAGAAGAAAGCCCTGGAGAATTCCTGCTGGGATGATGCTGACAGATGGAAGGTTTGTGTGACCTGTTTTACTGTTTGGGGATCATTCCCTTGATAGCTGACTCCCGGTTCACATAGGTGGCCCAGTAGACCAGGTTGAAAATGGCAAAGAGCACTGGGAAGACGATGCGGGACATCTTGTCTACCTTGCTGACGCTGTTGTAGGTCTTCTTGCTCTCGGGGAGCTTCTCCTCCAGGCGGGGCAGCTTGGGGGGCACGCTGGTGGCAGTGGCTGTGGCAGCTGCACTCTTGGAGATGGTGGGCAGGCCGGGCTCCTTGGAGATGTTCAGGGCGTAGGTAGTGCCAACGATGTTGTAGGTGTTGTTGGTCTTCTTGGCCAGCGCCACCGGCTCTTTTTTCTAGGGGAGGTGGGAGGGGAGAAAAGGAAAAAACAAACAACAAACAAACAGAGGTGAAGTGGCAGAGAAGGGCACGGAGAATGTTCTGTCCTCTGAGTTTACCTGCTTGTCCAGGTGAGGAGGTGGAGAAGGGTGTGAGGAGCAGGAGGCCAGGAAGGGAGGAATGCACCTTGTGAAAGGAGAATGCAAAAAGGAATGACACCCCGTGTGCTCATCCTTGGGGAAGAACTGCATTTTCTGCTTGGCTGGCTGCTTCCTGGGTCAGGTGAGAGGAGGACACAGCACACAGGATTACAGCTTGATTTTATTTTTTTGGTGGCAAAAAGCCATATTAAGAGTATGGGCAACAGCATTGCAGTATTTTTGCACCGTATTTCAATGCCCTGAGTTCCTCACAGGAGCACCTTATGATTTAACACAATGATGTTCAAATTGTTTCTGGAACCCTTTAGAGCACCTCGTGACCCACCCAGGTCAGGTACAGAACAGATGGGAGGCATTTGCACCAACCAGGGTTTGTGGAATGCTCAGCATAGCACTACAGGGCAGAGGGAAGCCTTTCCTCCTGCCTTCCTACCCAAGGGATGCTGAAAATCATGGGAGGTGAGGGAATCCCTCCCACAGGGCTCTGGGGGACAGCATGTGTGCTGCACTGAGGACAAACTGCAGAGACAACAGCACAAGAGGCCCTTGTGTGTCAGATGGGATGCACTGAAGGATGAGGGTGAATGCTGGGACACGCAGTTCAGTGTTCATGAGGATGGGTGGGCAGGAAGATGGACCTAGGGGGTCATGACAGGGGTTGGCCCCTCTCTGGTATCTTCCTGCTGCTACCAGGCACCCGGGTCCAGCTGCACTGTGCTTTATAAAGCAACCCAAGGCTACAGGGAGAAGGCCACAGAATGAAATCTGCACTCAGGTACCCCACAGGTGCCCCCTGCTACACCAGGAGCCAGCACCAGACACAGCAGTGCCTCATGGTGGGACTCTGCTCTCTAAACTCAGAACAAGGTGTGCCTTTGGATGACTTCTTTTCTGTTCCAAAGCAATTGAAACACAAGGTGAGGCTCATCCAGGCATTTCCCAGTGTTGCTAGGCACGGTCATGCACGTTCCTATGAGGGAAGCACTTCAGGAGGAGAGAGGGCTTTGGCTTTCAGTGCTGCATTCCATTTTAAATGTGTCTACAGTCACCATGGATATTCCTGGTTACCTTAGGAAATGAATTTTCCACAGGGATTTTCAGAGGGACACTACAAGCAGACTTCTGTGCAATCTTTAAACCCCTCTCCAATAACACCACAGCCAGGCAGCCTTGTAATAATGTCAGCAATTACAGAAATTAACTTTTTAGGAGAAGGTCTAGATGTCTTCAGGCTCCAGACCAGACTAAACCACTGTTTGGACCATATTCACAGTGTTTGATGGTCTTTAACAATTAACTGGGTCTGATTCTGCAGTCATTAGAGCTATGTCAAGGTGTTCCCTCTGCACAGCAGATGAACTTTTCCTGCTAAAGAACTGACAAAAAGCAATTAAAGGGCTAAAGATGCTTCACCTATTAAAACACTTAAATATGCTTAAGTATGATTACTTATTAACACAGCTACAGGAGGCAATAAAATAATTAAAAATCAGTAATGAAATGAAAAACAGATTGTTGTTCACAGAGCATGATTGGCAGTGCACTGTGATTATCTTAGTGTTAATCAGCCATGTTATTCATTAGAGGAATAAGATGAATACCAGTGACATGACATTTTCAACCTGGACAACTTTCCTGCCCTAGAGTTTGGAAAGTGGACCCATATGAAAACAGCTGAAATGGAGTAAAGTCAGGTAAATCTGGGTGCTGTGGGTGGTGACAGCGAGCTGCTGCTCCCAACAGTGTGATCCAGAGCCCCCAAGCACTAATTTGGGCCTCCCTGGACCTCAGATCAGGATGTTCAAGCTTGGGAACCTTCATCCAGGGGCTTTTCCCAGCTGTCCATGGAGTCCTCACCCTGCTCAGAGCTGGGAGCACCCAGAGACCCACACTGCCTACCCCATGCATGTGCTCTCCATGTGTCCTGCCCCTGAGATGTCAGAGAAATGGTTCAGCCTGGTTGCTGGGCTTTATAAATGAGTTTTCCAGGCAAGGTTTTGACACTCAAACAAAGCAAAATGTGCTTGTTGCTGTTAGCTGCAAAGTAGCTCCCAGCCTTCACTCTGCACCTTCATCTGTGAGCAATTCCACATCCTCCTGGAACAGAAGGAGAGAGTGGATAAACAGGAGGAACCCCCACATTTGCTTTGAAAACTTGTCCTATTTAAAACCTCTATTTTGCAAAGCAATTCCTGCACTTATGGTCCCATTGAGGCCCAGGGAGACTGAATTGCTGCACAAAGATGTCCTTGTGCTGGTCTCCTGAGGGAAAAGCTGTAGAATGTGGTGTAGAGATAAAGCTGTTCCCTAGATAGTGCAGCCTGACAAGTTGTTCAACAACACACACACTGGAAAATAATAGTATTTTTGGCTAAATATTCTTGTTTTCGAGCCTCTCTGTGGAAGAACTGACAACAGAACACCTAAATTATGGGAACTACTGCTTCTGTCTATGATTTGCTTGAGATTTAGCTCTCTGTACCTGCTCCTTGGCAGCAGAAAATTCAGATTGGAAGCACCATGACTCTGACAGGCAACTCTGAAAGTCACCAGTATCTGCAGAACTCAGGAAATCCAAGTATTTGCCACTTGTCATTCTAGAGGAAAGTCACATTAATGACCCCCAAGCAGCTCCAGTCTCTGGCATACCTGCATCCCATAACTCAAAGCCCAGCAGCTGCAGTTGCTGTTGCAGCACAGGTATCACTCCTTCCCCACACCAAGCCAAAATTCCTCCTACAGCCTGCCAGAGACTTGGTAATTCAGATTATATGGGACTGGTCCCAGTGATCTTACACTCCCTGGATCACCAGACAGAGAAGCTGGATGAATGAAATGATCAGCCCAACACACCACACAGTGATGAGAGAAAAGAGGGTGAAATGCTGCTGAAGAATGATTCATGGACTGTGCTGAAGGTGCTGAGGACATAAATCACTGGCAGTGTTATCACAGAATCCATTAGGTTGGAAAAGGCCTCTGGGATCCTCATGGAAATCATGGAGATTGCAAGTGCCAAGAACAAAGGACACATGGGTGGCAGAGCATGACCAGCATGGAAAATCCCAATAAAAACATTGACCATAGTGAGGCAGGCAAAAAGGAGAAGGGTCTGAACCATCCTGAGCCCTGAAGACTTCAACCTGGTTGAAAATAGTGGCCTGTGAAGGCTGGTTTGAGTTCCTCTAGGACTGGAACAAAGATGCCACAAATGGAAAGAAACAAAGGAAAAAGAAAAATTATTCCCAAGGGAGCTGGATCAAAGGGCAAAGTGGAGAATTGAGTGGGTTGCACAAAAAGCCAGGCTTTACCCAGGCAGTAGAAAAAGCACCTCATGCATGTTTTTCTTTGTAAAAAGTACATTAAAAGTACACTAAAGGACCTAACCTCACCATGCACTGAAGAGCTATTGTCTTATGACAAAAACAGAGATCCAGGATTATTGCTCTATCCAAAGCACCTTCTGCTTTTCTGTATCTGGCTGCAGATGCTTGTACTGTTTTGTGGCTTCTTGAATTTCAGGGTAATGCCATTCAGGAACAGACACAGAGCTAGATCAGCTTTTATGCACAGACCTGGCATTGCAGGCAGAAGTGGGTTTAATTGTCTTCCAAGAATCCAAAGCATCTTCCATCCTGAGAAACAGACAACACTTTTTGTGGTAAACTCACTGGTAAATGTCATCCTTGCAGTTTCCCAGCAGCAAAGTCACCGTTGCTTGTTCTCTCCTTGGATCCTCACTGTCACAGCCACTCCAGAAATTACCTTGAGGTGGCCATGCTTGTGGCTGGGATGGTGGATGGGTCTCTCTGTCCAGACACAGCCCTTCTGTCCTGAAGTGGATGCTTTTTGCAAGGTATTTTGAGGATGATGGAGGTCAGGAGCTTTGCTGGCTACTGAACCCACTCACCTTTCAATCTCTTTGGCATCTCACACCTCTCTGCCATTTCACACCTTCCTCCTGGTGATATTTTGTTTTTAAAAGTCACCTTTCCTTTCCTAACAAGTTTTCCTCTTTGGACCCAAATACCTCTCTTCAATTTGATCTGCACCTTTAGGCTGGTTGCAGCCACTCTACCATACAAAAAGAAAATAAAGTTTTCATCTACAATTAGCAATTACTGATGGCAGGCTGGAAAGGCCTGGAAAAAATCTTTGGGTCCAAAAAACATAAGTAAAACATTATCAGAGTGCAGGCTAAAGAAAATTTTTAGTGACATCCATGATGATATCTACTGTTTTTCATTGGAGAACTGCAGAGAATGTTCAGAGTAGCTCCCAGCTAGAACCAGCTGTGGCTACAGCCAGAGCACCATCATGATTTTATGATGCAGAGACCAGCAATTCACCAAGATCAGCCCAGCATTTTAGATTCTACCTGAAAAAACCCCAGGTGCTCCCATCTAAACCAATGGTTTGGCTGAGGGGGAGAAATAAAGAATAAATACACTGCCAGCAACCAGCAGCTTTTCCACAGTACTGATTGTGTCCGAGTGGGATGGGAAGCATTGCTGCTGCCTACAGTGATTTTTTTTTTCATGCTTGCCATCACACCAATAAAGAACATTGCTTTTGGCTGGGGAGAAGGATCTCCAGAGACCAGGGCTCAGCCTGGGCTTCTCACTGGCAGTTTTACCCTTGATACAAACCCTTTAAAATGCCAGTAGTTATTCTTCTGCCTCTTCTTCCTTTTGTGGTTTCCACCACCTGGCTTGTCAATTGTTTCAAGAAGAGCTAATTAAAGGCTGAAACTGAGCCAATGAGGCACCTCCATTGCGTAGCAAATTCACTGCTTGGAAATACTCATTGGAATAAAGATGAAAAGCAAACATGTTGACACATTGCATTCCTAAGCTCCCTGAAAGCCCATCACTCTTCAGGGAGCTCTCCTGAGCTGCAGAGACTGGGAGTGAGTTTGCTTCTTCAGTAAAGACCAGAGATAGCTTGAAAAAGCATCCTCAAATTTGGAGCCCTTCCTGATCCTCCAGGCTGATACAATTGCAGCAAAGGCACGGAGAGCTCCCCCTCTGAAACATTCCTGGTCCTGCTTTGTTTTCCTGCTTGATCATCATGTGCAGGAACATTCTGCGTGCTCTTAGCCTATTGTTTCAGCACTGTTAGTCTTGTGGTGCTGGGTCAGTGAATAAATTGAGGAACACGCTGCTTCTAAGATAAACTGCAGCTTTTGAGCCTTGACTGCTTTTTCCACCCAGTTCACATAATTGCCCAAGGCTGTGTGAATCCTGACTTTGTGCTGATTTGCCCATCCCTGAAAGGGACACCACGGCTTTGAGGACCTGTCCTGACTCTTCACTCGTGCCAATCACTCAGGAAAGGCTTCTCTCATCTCTAGAGGCCAGGTTGGCATCATTGCTCATGGTGGAAGTGGAAGGCCATCCCCTGACCCCCTCTGGACGCTTTCTGCCATGAGTCTGTTGCTCAGACCACAGCTGCAAAAGCAAACAGATAGACAGAGTCCAAGAAAGACAAGAGAGAGGCATCCAACACCCAGTGATGGCTCTGTTCACCTTCTTTGACCTCCACAGCAGAGAGATGACTGGCTGCTGTCTTCCCAAAAGCTGCTGCAGTTCTGTCAGGTGTTTAACATACAGCCCCACAACAATTTCCAACAACACATTAAAATGCAAAGGAGAAAAATATAAAGGCTCCAGAACCAAGAACAAGGACAAAGCTGATTTTCAAATTGATTCAATAAATATAAACAAGGAGCAGCATGCTACAGTAAGCGATTTCTCTGCACAGCCAAGATTAAATCAGTTCAGAGGGAGGGGGGCACGAGCAGGGGCAGCAGAGCCTGTCAGGATGAAGCTGCCAGAGAGGCTGATCCCCAGTGAGGGGGGGGAAAATGTGGGTGATGCCAGGCATTAATCTGCTGCCAGTTGGCATTTGGGATTGCTGGCTTCCCACCCACCCTCTGTGCCCAGCTCACAGAGCAGCAGCTGCTGGCAGCTGTGGGCAATGGCACCAGTGTCAGAGCTGGCCAGGGGACAGGGCTCAGGGGGTGTCCTGCAGCATGTTTGGGGTTTTTTTTGCATGCTAGCAACAAGGAATGGGGTTGGAAGGCTGGGTTGGGTTGGTTCATTGGTTTGGGAGGGTTGGGTTTGGGTTGGAAAGAAAAGGAAGGAGACACAAAACCACCAGCGGAGCAAACCCAAAGCACAGATGTTCCCCTGGCAAACAGCCATACAGAGGACAGAGGGAAGAGCCAGCAGCCATGCCTGGGTGTTCCCCTCCAGCTCAGCACCCTGACCAGCCCCAGGCCATTCCTCCCAGCCCTCAAGAAGCGCTGCAGTCAGGAGCTGGGCTGGGCAGGCAGTGAGTACCATCCAGCCCCCGAGTGCTGCGGGGCTGCACGCTACCCACTGCTGTGCTGGCACAGCTCCCTCGGGCAGCGCTTCTTCCCCCCGCCTCCCCCAGCCCTGGCTGACCTTCATCTCCTGGGCCTCCAGCACCTTCTTGCCATCCCAGGCCCAGCTGCGCTTGGTGAAGTAGTTGACGGTGGCAAACTCGATCAGCGCAGAAAACACGAAGGCGTAACAGACGGCTATGAACCAGTCCATGGCCGTCGCGTACGCCACCTTGGGCAAGGAGTTTCTGGCGCTGATGCTTAGTGTGGTCATGGTGAGCACCGTGGTGACACCTGGGGGGCACAGGGATGAAATCACAGGGGTGAGATGGTGCTCTTGCACCTGCTTCTCTCAAAACTGCTGCCGCTCCCTCTGTGGGAAAGGAGGAACCACCTCCTCCCTCACGCTGTAGGTAGGGGAGGATTAACCAGAACGAGCCCTTAGTGCAACTCAGAGAATAACTGAACTCAGGTTCACAGAGCCTAAAAATCACAGGATGGCCTGGTGTGGTATTCACATGCCCTCTGAACAGAGAGAAGCAAAGAAAAAGGAAAACACAATTCTTATCTGGCTTGCTGTGCCCGTGTTGTGCTAAGGTAGAATGCAATATGGAGATTGTTTACCCAAAGTGAGGATGTTTTGTTCCCTTGGCCTGTCAGGGCCAGGTGTGTGTGTGTGTGTGTTGGACTGTCACGGGACAGTCATGAGACAATCAGAGATGAGTGCAGTTCTGTGCAGTTGTGAGCAAGAGTGAGTGCATGGCAGATTCAGTTTAGATACAATGCACACAGTATAGTATAATAAAGTAATTAATTAGCCTTCTGATGATGGAGTCAGATGCATCATTCTCTCTCCCTTTTGTCGGAGTCACCTTTGATTTACAATAGCCTGGGCTGGAAGGGACCTTAGAGAGCACCTGGTTCCACCCCTGCCACAAGCAGGGGCACTTTTCACTATCCCTGATTGCTCAAAGTCCCCTCCAGCCTGGCCCTGACCACTTCCAGGGATGGGGCAGCCACAGCTGCTCTGGGCAACAGTTTGTCCAACCCCTGCTCAAATTTCAGGTGGCTCAAATTTCAGGGCCAGTTTCAGGTGGCTCAAATTTCAGGTGGCTCAGGAATTATTCTGGTTCAGTTTTGAGTACAATCAATGGCAAACATCTTCATTAGGATGAAGATGACCTTCATAACCTTCCCCAAACTGCAGTGATTAGACCTCTGCTCTCCATAAGAGCCCTGGCTCACAGGGAGGCTCCTGCACTGCATTCCTCACCTGCTGGCAGGGTGAGGAGCGGGATGCTCCACCCAGCTCATGTAGAATATGTCATGGAGAAGCCTCTAGTTGCTTTTGCAACAGAATGAAAATAATAAAATGACAGTGAAAAGAACAGCTGGATGGTCGTGAACCTCAGGGAGGATCAGAAACTGGTCACTCATCCAACACAGCTCTCAGGGTTTTAGAAATACTGTCTTGTGACCTGCATGGATGGACACCTGGGATCCTGGGTCCTGCTGTCAGCGGCCCAAGCTGCCAGAATAAATGTCACAATGATTTATCTTAAACAAATGATCTGTTGCAAAGTGTCTTTTAAAGCTTTTTTCATTAAAGCAAGCAACCATTACCATCCATTTTCCCCAATAATGTGCTTTTCAATTAAAAATGCATTAAAAACATTATAAAAATATTGACTAATTTTCAGTTCCCTTAAGCCATACTCCTGGTAATTTAAGTTTCAATTCAATATTGTTGACAATACTTTCTGAGGGGCAGGGGAAAAAAAGGAATAAACAATTTGAGTTCTCATTATTTTCTTAATAGGAAAGCAAGGCAATTTGGGAGCAAAGACATTTGTCACACAGGTAGGTTTTAATTTTTCAGTCAGCTCTTGCCTGCTCTATCTGAGCTGCTGCTTGAGGAAACTTATTTCACTGCAATTCTCAGGGTAACACAGGAGGGAATCACATATGATACCACATATCCCCTCTCTGCTTGGGGACCTTTGTCCAATATCCTCTCTGTTAAATGGAATCTGCAGGGCAGTGTTACATCCAGGATATACAATCCTGCAGCATCACACCTGCTCTGGGAGCGTGCCTGTGTAGATCCTGAACTAAAGGTCTTGACAGGAAATCACAAAGCAATTCTGTTATTAAATGCTTGTAAAAGCTATTAATATATGTGCAGTGCCAGCCTGGCACTTTGCTTGGGTGAGAGGATCTGAAAGCAGCTGAAGGAAATAATAACACTATATTCACCATGCAGTTATGCTGCCTCAGCCCAGGAACTTGTTATGTGGAGCTGTGACCAGGGGCACATTAGCAATTTCAAAGGTAGGGCTTTAAATGCCTCCCCGTGTCCCTCTCCTCTGCTCTGCTCCAGAGCCAACACAGATAAGCAGACACAGCCAAATGCATATAATTAGATGATCAATACCTTGATTACTGTTAATATTTATGGCTGGGCTTGTAGCAGAGCCATGGCCAGGAGTATTTTTGCAGTGATTTGGGGGGGAAACAGGCTCACTGGGAGGACACTGAAAGCTATCCTGGGGGATGGCCAGCAGCTTAGAAATGCTGCTCAGGGCCTGGCACAGAGCAGCCCTGATGCTCAATGTGTTTCCCTTCCTATTTCCCTTTGTCCCCATTGTAGGAGTGGCAGGGATAGGACAGTCAGGATGGACAGAGACAGAGATCTCTGAAGCCAGGTTGTGGAACTTGTGGTTTATTGCATTTATTGCAAAGGGCCTGGGTGCAGGGCCCTGCTGGGAGCTGCAGCCACAGCTCAGAGCAGGCCCCAGAGAGGGAGAGAGAGGTAAAGAGAGTGGGAAAGAGAAAGAAGGCAAGAGTGTGGTAAAGAGGGTGAGAGAGAGTAAAAGAGAGAGAAGCTCCCATTCCAATACCATAAATCTTCTACTGTGCTGAATATTCTGATTTTCACTAACCAATCTAGTACAAGATACAAATCCTATCGCATTTACATACAGCCTATAAGAATCATTACATTACCATACTGTGTTACATTTTAAATCCTAAAAACTCCTCTTTGGGCCCCTTCTGCCAAGCTGGCAGGGTCTGCTCTGACCCTTGGGCCTGTCTGCAAGCAGAGGGTGTTGTTCCATCAAAAGGGGATCACCTTCAGCTGGCCATGCCCTTGTTTTCCAGTTGTTCAGTAACTGAGGTATCTCAAAGCTTGCTTTCATTTCAATCTCGCTTATAGTTTCCATATTCTCAAAATCTTTTGCCAGGCAATCACATTTATAAGGCTTTCCTCTTTCATCTTCCCCAGCACCCCATGCTGAGGGGAAGCCCTGTGCTCCAGACTCACCAAAAACCGTGCGGGCAGGGACGGACTCCCTGTTGAGCCAGAAGGAAACCTGGGACAGGATGACAGTCATGATGCAGGGCAGGTAGGTCTGGATCACAAAGTACCCAATCTTCCTCTTGAGGTGGAAGTGCGTGGTCATGACGACGTATTCCCCTGCAGAGACAGCCAGGGAGCGATGCTGAGCCAGCCCAGGGCCAGCTGGCCACTCCAGAGATCCACCCTGGACAAACTCCCAGTTTTTCAGTGGGATTTTGGTGGGAAGGAGGGGTGCAGAGTCACAGAATAATGAGGTTGGAAGAGACCTCTAAGATCATCAAGCCCAGCCTATGCCCTCACACCTCAACCAGACCATAGCACCAAGTGCCATGTCCAGTCTTTTTTAAACACTTCCAGAGATGGTGATTCTACCACCTCCCTGGGAAGAGCATTCCAGTACTTTATTATTCTTTTGGTGAAAAATTTCTTCAAGATATCCAGCCTATACCTTCCCTGAGGTAGCTGCGACCAGACCTCTGGTTCTGTCAGTGCTGCCTGGTGGGAGAGACCAACCCCAGCTGTCTGCAACCTCCCTTCAGGAAAGTGTAGAGAGCAATAAGGTCACCTCTAAAGTCACCTCCTCTTCTCCAGGCTAAGCAACCCCAGCTCCTTCAAACATTCCTCACAGGGTTTGTGTTCCAAGCCCCTCACCAGCCTTGTTTCCCCCTCTGGACGTGCTCAAGCACCTCAACATCCTTCCCAAACTGAGGGGCCAGAGCTGGACACAGCACTCAAGATGGGGTCTCACCAGGTGCAGGGGGTGCAGCAGGCACACACGTGCCAGGTGTGTGCCCCAGCACAGCCCAGGGGGCTCTCACATCACATCTGTCCTTTCAAAACACTTCTCTGAGTCTTCTTTTAATTAGCTACAAAATAGGTGTGCGACAAAGGTGAGCCGGTGTCAGCAAGTGGGCAATAAAATCCTTCACTGCTTTGCCCCAGGCACAAGGGGCCCCTGGGGTCTCTCCTGACCCTGCTCCCATCCCAGGGAGCCACACTGTGGGTAAGATCCCTTAAGCCTGGAGACACCCTAACAGTGCTTTAATAGGATTGCAGGACACCGGATTTTATTTTCTCTGACAATCCTGAAAATATCCCACCTTCCCTCACTGTAACCATCTCAAAAATCCAGGCAAGTTCTGTTGTTAAAGGTCCCACCTGTGAACTGAAAGGAAGCTGTCCCTATTTTCCCTCAACGTCCTATTCCTCCCCTTTGGGTATTTTCTTGGATTACTGTGCCTTTACTTTGTGAGCGTGGCTCTGCTAAATCATTACACACAGGAGCCTTTAGCAGCTTTCTCACCACTCCAGGTTATTCATCTGTACATTTTACTACAACTTAAGTAGAGAGATGGGCCAGATATTATGACATTTAGTTCCCTGGGCTCCCCACATTTCCCCAAGGGAGGTGAAATGAGTTGTTACAGACAGACACCATTAAAATCAAGTGCACCAGAGAGGAAATATCCTCAAATGAGAGAACTACTGGTGCATACAGAGGGAAAAAATAAAAGGGAAAAAAGAAGGATTATGAGAGACACACATGAGGTAACAGAAGCTATCAGTACCTGGATTCAGAGGGGAAGGGAGGAGCAGCAGATGGGAGAGAAAGATGATTAATATTGGTCATTAATCAGAGGAAACATTTGTTTGGGATAATCTTCTATTAGTTGTGATAATATTTGTGCAAGCAGATGCAGTGAAAAGCACACTGAACATTATGTTGCCTTCGCCTCCCCTGCCTGCAGTGCTTTCCTGAGGGGCTGGAAAGGAATCCAAGACAAATGAACCCTCAGCAGCACAAACCAGCTGGACAAGGTGGGGCAAATTTTCCACACAGCAGATCATTTTTAGATGCTTGAGATCCATTCTCCTAAGGACTGTGGGCAACGGGACACTTTCAGTGGAAACCACTGAAACAACAACCTCTTCATGCCTCTTGGTGACTGCTGAAGATGTCACCGGCTGTATCCCCCAGCCTTAGAAGTGCTGTGCTCCTGGACTGCCTCTATAATGATCCCAAATCGTGGATTCCAAGCCCATCTCATGCAGCAGGAACTGAGCCCATGGTGGTCCCACAAATACCTGTGCTGGATCGAACCATCTCCGTGCCAACCACGTGGCCCAGCAGGTCATACTGGTTCAGGCGAGATCCACCCTTGGCTACTTCCACAGATTTATCCTTCCCCAGGGTCCAGGTGTAGATCACCTCTGTCTTTGTGTAGGCATCTGCAGAGGAGGGAGAAGAAGGAGCTCTGTGCTTCTGCCTGACCTCAAATATACCAAAATTAGCCTGTAGCCAAATGAATCTTTGCTGTGCATCTCTCAGAGCCACATGGCTGAGCACAGCCAAGCATGGCCAGAGACCAGGGCAGATCAACAACTGTTAAATCAAAGGAGCAGGAGAGAGCTGGGCTTTTTGGAAGGGAGCTGCAGAGGGGCAGAGCTCTGTCACTGACAGACAGGCTGTCCCTGTGATGTGCTGACTCTGCAAGGGCTGCCTCCAGCAGGGACAGCATCCAGGCCAGCAGGACAGCACAGCCCTGCCATGCCAGGGACAGGGAAAGTCCTGCTGGCAGCAGCTGGCAGCAAAGGCTGAATGCAAATGGGGCTAAATTTTAGGTTAAAAAGTTCAAAGTTTTTACCCTCACTCAAAGGCAACCCTCTCCAAGGCTCTGAGATTTGGAGGTGGTGTTCTCTCACACCTAAATGTTTTTACCTATTGCATTAATAAGCAGCCAGGACTCAGTTTCTTCATGCAGGAAAAGCCCCTTCTTTATTCACATAACTCATTTTTATATAGTCTTTACAGACCTTGTATTCAACTCTAATTGACTAGTAGTTTTCTTGCCACCCAATTCATTGGTTAATAACTGGCATTTTACCTTTCCATCAAATCTCTCTATTCTGGGATTGTTTACATATTTTCTTCACTGACTCTCATGGGACAGATTTATTGGTTATGCAGGTGCAAACTTATTTTTCTACTAGAACAGGCTGTTGGGTTTTCTGCCTTTATTCTGATCATTTTTCCTTATGGGGACTTACAATCTACTGCTAGCTTAGCTAGAGTAGCAGGGCCTAAACCATATATAAGGCCCTTCTTTTATATTATCTCTACCTGTCTGCAGCATCTTCCCTGTGTTTGCAACCAAGCCCCCCTCTCAAGAGTGCTCTTGGCTTTTCCAGTCCTATGGTTATCCAAAAATTGAGTCTCTCCAGACTGCTGGGAGCTATTTCTCCCCATAATGCCCAAAATTCCTGTCCATACCAAGTTTGCACCAGCTTTTTAATCAAGAACAAAGTCCACTAAACCAAGCCTTCAGTTCATTTTTTCCCACCACCTTCTCCTGGTGAAGACCTGAAGGAATTCTTTGGCTGTGGTCAGGTCAAGCAATGTGTCAGATCTACTGGAGAAACATCTCAGCTGCTGCTCTGTGGAACATTGTGTCCTGAGAAAAACCACATTTCTGTGATCTTTCCAAAACAACCACAGTTATTGCTGCACTCTGGGCTTTGGCAAACCTGCTCCACATTAAGCAGGGCTGTGCAAAGCCTTGGAGAGGTTTTGGTGATCAGCCAAGGTTTCTCAGCAGGCCAGAGTGCTGCCTAAGCTCTTGTGGTGCAGGTTGGCACCTCTCACTCTGCTTTTCCAACCCTTCTTCCAGCCCTCCAGGTGCTTCTGGAGCTCTCCATCCTCCTTCAGAGCTTCGTGCAGCTCTGCCACTGCTCTTCCACCTGAAGGGCAACACCCAGCCTAGAAAAGGAACTTGCCCACAGTTTCACTGCCATCATTCCTGATAATTCAGTTGTCTGTACATTACATACATACATACATATATAGTATATATACATATATATATATACACATATTGCATATATATGTATACACACAATTCCTGTCCATATCAAGTCTATGTATGTATATATAGTTGGTATGAACAGGAATTTTGGGCATTATGGGGAAAAATAGCTCCTAGCAGTGTGGTTGTCTGGGACAGAAGGGTATCTGATGTCACACAGGCATGGCATGGGTGTTTGGAACAAGTTTAATGCCAGGCAGCTGCTTTGGTTCAGCTCAATGCCTTGTTTGCAATGCAAAATCCAATCCAAACAGGGACAGCTCCTGGACATTTAGGGGAGCTGGTAAATTCAGCAGCATCTCCTGCTCCTCTAGTCTCAGATAGCTGCTGTACAAGTGTCCTGTGATGGCGTAGGAACAGCTCTCTGCAGTGCACATTCATCCTCAGGGAGCAAGGGATGGGCAGAGCCATCCCTTCACTGCACCTGGCCCAAGGGATGCTGCAGGTGGGCAGCTGAAGCTCTCTGGAATGCCTGATGCCCTTGATTCCCCTGCAAATTCCCTGCTTGCCCCCTCAGGGGGCTGCCCTGGTGGCCCAGGGACACAAGGGCTCTGCTGATCACTTGAGGGGAATCAGCAGAAAATGTTCTGTGAGGCAAACAGAGATTCCTTTGGGCAGTGTGGGTCTGGCACTGGCTTTGTCCTTCTAATTGCAAACCTGACCCACTTCAGGCTTCTCGAAAATGAGCAGCTTCCAGCTGTCAATGGCTTTTTAGTGAAATCACTGGTTTAATCCCACTCCAGCACAGGAGAGGTGAGCTCTGATGCTCTGTGAGTGCTTTAGAAAAAGTCACATTAATGTTAACCAGGGGCAGCTTTCTGAGCTCCTTGTCTCAAAACTCTCATCATTCAGAGGTCAAATCAGTAAAAAAATAAGCCCAAAGGGTGTTCCAGCAGAAACACACACATTAATCTCTTTTCCTCACCAAGAAACATTATAAGCAATTAGATGTGCAGTAATCTGCCTTCCTGCAAGTCTTGTAATAATCCCAGAGTTTAGGCCTGAGGTATGAGATTTGATATCCCTCCTCACAAGGTCAATTAACATTAATAATTCATCCTTCTCTAAGGCCTTAGTGATGTCTTGTGGCAATGAGTTCTACATTTAATTAGGTGCTGCCTAAGAAATAGCTTTATTTCAGTAGTTCTGAATAATCCACTTTCATGGCTACAGTTTGTCATGAGGCAGAAGAGCAGATGCACATGATAAATATGATTTCCTCTCCTGCCAATCAAACTTTTCAACTTTGTCCTCAGTTAGCTCCCAAATGGCTACAGGAAGAAAGTGTCACTTTGGGAAGGTTGGGGGTCACTGGTGTGGGCTCATTCTTTAGCTGGAGGTGGGAAACTCCCTCATCTAACACAAATACAGACTAAAAGTGGTGCTCAGTCCATTGGACATGGGAAAGAGCCCAGGCAGGGCCAGACTAGGATGTTTATTTCACACCATGGTGAGCCAGGGTCTTGGGGTTTGGCTCCCACTCACTTTAGGAACAGAACCAAATTAAATTTAACTTGCATATGGGAGAGAGAAGGGAATTCTATGGGGAGCCCAAGCAGCTGAGCAGCTGCAAGTCTGGGAGTAGCTTTCAACTCACCAGCAGCCTGAAAGCCTTCCCTAAACCAGGATCTTTTGCTGCTGGGGCAGAGATTCTCAGAGCTTCCAAGCCTTTCACCTGAGAGCAGCCTGCCTGGCAGACTGAAGAGGAGCAGGGGCTTTGTGAGCTCCACTGGGGCATGGGGCCAGAGGCACCAGGTGCTCAGGCTGGCAGGATGGGACACCCAGCAGCAGCCAGCACTGCTGTCCCAAATCTTCCAGCATCCCAGCATCCCCTTGTGATGAAGGAAAAGCACAACTCAGATTTGTAATCATAGAATCATTAATGTTAGAAAAGACCTCTCAGATTATCGAGTCCAACCATTAACCCAGCACTGCCAAGTCCATGTCCCCAAGTGCCCAAAATACACATTTTTGAGCACTTTGAGGGATGGTGACTCAACCACCTCCCTGAGCTGCTGTTCCAATGCTTAACCACCCTTACAGTGAAGAAATTTTTCCTAATATCCAATCTAAATGTCTCTTGGCACAAGTTGAGGTAATTTCCTCTCATCCTGTCACTTGTTACCTGGTAGAAGAGTCTGATTCCCACCTGGCTACTTTCTAAATAAATTTACAACAAAACCATGGGTGTCTAACCCATGTTTTTAAGCTGAATTGAGCACAGACTCGCTCAGTGATGAATTGCATGTATGAGACACCAGAAAACAATTTGGTCACATTACCATCAGCAAAAATGAATATTATTGTTACTAAAACTCTGTGTGACACCAGCCACACCAAGGACTGCTCTCCAGCCATGTAGCCCGTCCTTGCAGAGGTGCTGGGGGTACTTACAGCTCCCAAATTTCAGGGGGCAGGCGTGCACGTCCATGGGGAAGTCCTCCAGGTGCATGGGGCACTCGGCGTGGATGGTCAGCCTGCAGGACAAAGCACAGGGGCTGCTCAGGATAGGCTGGCCCTTCTGCCACAGCCTCCTGCAGCCAGCAGCACTGCCAAAGGCTCCAGGTGCTCACCAGCCTTGGGGCAGGAAACCCCCAGCTGTGCAGAGGACAGACGGACGCACATCTGGCAGCTTTTCCATGCTGTGAGCTCAACCCTATTGACCAAGTTCATCTTCAGCCACTGAGTGCCATGGGGAAATGTGCCAGAGCCCAGGAGTTCTGGGTGCTCATGGGCTGTGAGCAGAGCTCCTGTGTCACCATCATGTTCTCTGAAAAATCTCCTTGCCCAGGATTCTTCTCCTGGGAAGCTGAGAAGCCTCAGAGAAAAATAAAAACAATATTATCTCATTTGCTTCTCCCTTGTTTTGCTGCTTTGGAATGTGTTTGCAGGTTGTTTACCAACAGGTGAATTGTTTCATTGGTTTCATGTGAATTGTTTTAACTTAATGACCAGTTCCAATTGTTTTAACTTAATGACCATCAGCTGTGTCAAACCCTGAGGAGAGAGTCACGAGTTTTTTATTAGTATCTTGTTAAACCTTCTGTCTGTATCCTTTCTCTATTCTTTAGTATAGTTTTAGTATAGCATTAATATAATATAATATTATAAAATAGCCTTCTAAGAACATGGAGTCAGATTCATCTTTCCTCCCCACGATGGGGGACCCCAAAAATCCCACCCTTCTGGGGCCAGGGGACACCTCATGGACCATGCTGGGGGGCAGAGGGGAAGGGCTCTAGGAGCCCCCAGGGAACAGGCCTACTGCTCTGGAAGGAGCTGAGGGCTGGCAGATGGTTTAAAGTCCAGATCCATGAACCACCAGGGCACCATGAACACCCCCTGTCCATGTGGGACACCCCATCCCACCTCCCCTGGCTCCTCCTTGCAATGTGGAGGATGCTGCAGGCAGGTGAGGAACTGGAACATCCTGGGGGTGTGCAGGACAACCTGTGCTTTCCAAATCCCCATAGGACACATGGGGACATGCAGGACAACCTGTGCTTTCCAAATCCCCCAAATCCCAATAGGATACCTGGGGACATGCAGGGCAACCTGTGCTTTCCAAATCCCCCAAATCCCTGTAGGATACCTGGGGGTGTGCAGGACAACCTGTGCTTTCCAAATCCCCATAGGACACATGGGGACACGCAGGGCAACATGCTTTCCAAATCCCCCAAATCCCTGTAGGATACCTGGGGGTGTGCAGGACAACCTGCGCTTTCCAAATCCCCCAAATGCCAGCAGGATACCTCATCAGGAAGCAGCTTTGTGATGGAGGCACAGCCATAAAAAGCATTAAAAGCTGCAGAATATGGGGCCAGGCATAAAAGGATCCATGATAAAGGACTCTAAAAAAGGGAGCTGGTGTTCCTTCCTGGAGTACTGCAAAGAGTGCAGGGAGAGGGAGCCAGGAGAGACAGCTCCCCAGGAGATGTCTAAAACAATCTCCTCTGAAGGAAGCATTTGTAGGGAAAAAAAAAATAGACTGACTTCTGATGGCTCAACAAAACAGCAAACAAACCATGGCAGGAGCAATGTGTGGATGGAAAGGGCAACTGCACAGACTGAAGGTGGCTTGTGCAAAACTCAGGTCGAGAAGCTTCTATTGAGATATTTTCCTTTGGCTAGAAAAATGTTCAGCTAAGTTATTCTTCAAAGAAAATACTGAGGCTTAGTCAAATGCAAAATAAACCCTGAAAAAATAAAGGCTTTGGGTTTTGTTTGCTAAAAGCAAAGAATATTTTTTTTAAAGGAAAGAAAATAAAAATAAAGGTTATTTCTTTTAGGCAAACAAACTTTAAATGCTTCTATTAAAAAAAAAGAAAGAGGACTTTCTTTTAAAATTTGATATAATAAAAATCAGTGGACAAAACCAAACCCTTCACAAATTGCTGTAAAAACCCCTGTGGAGGAAACAAAGCAGAGTGGCTGTGAGGTGGCAGAGGTGGCACAGCTGCAGTGACAGTGGCTGCATATGGCAGCTGCTGCTGTGAGAGGGGACAGCCACACACAGGGACAAGGCAGCAAACCCAGGCCAGCTGCTGCACTGGAACCTCCCCAGTATTGTATTTGCAGGGTGCCCTGAAGAAGGAGGAATGATGCATCTGACTCCATGTTCTCAGAAGGCTAATTTATTACTTTATTATGCTATATTGTATTAAAGAATACTATACTATACTAAAGAATACAGAAAGGATACTTACAGAATGTTAAAAAGATAATAATGAAAACTCGTGGCTCTCTCCAGAGGCCTGACACAGCTTGGCCCTGATTGGCCAAAGAGTGAAAACAACTCACAGCAGAATCCAATGGAACAATCACCTGTGGGTAAACAATCTCCAAACACATTCCACATGTGAGCACAACACAGAAGAAGCAAATGAGATAAGAATTGTTTTCCTTTTCTCTGAGGCCCCTCAGCTTCCCAGGAGAAAAATCCTGGGTGAAGGGATTTTTTCAGAGAATGTGAATGCCACACCCCATCACCTGTGAGTTCTGCTCTGCCAGGTGAGGGAAGGAGCCCTGGGATTTCAGAGCCACATCCAGCCTCACCTGCAGCTCCCAGGGGGTTCAGGAACGCTGGCAACCCCATGAGAGAGAGCAGAGGAGTTGCCATAACTTTGGTGGGGCAGAGCTGGGTGGCCCAAATGCCCTGGAGGCCCTGCAGCACTCAGGGCAGGGCATTAACCCCCAGTTCCACCAGTGTTTGGGAACATCTGACAATTCAGTGCCCCAGGGCCCAGCCTGCAGTGGGTGTGCCAGCCCTGTCTGAACCCCTGCCCGTGGAAACCCCATGTCCTGTGAGAACCTGGCCAAGAGGGCATGGAGGGGATGCTGCCTGTCCTGCTTGCTTCACAGCCGGCTCCAGCCTGGCTTTCTCAGCTGAGCCAAGAACCACTGTGTGCCCAAAGCAACTTCTGCAGACAAATCACTCTGTCTGACTTGGTGATCTCTCCTTCACACTGCACTGAATGCACCTGTTTTACATGAAAGAGAAGAAGACCTGACCTTTAGACTTCAGTCAAGGCTCACTGAAGACTGACAGGGATTTTCACAAGCCTACAAGCACAGAGTTGTAATTATTTTCTCCTGGACACTCAAAGGCCACCATGAACAAAATGCTCATTTGCTCTGATGCCTCGCTTTTCCAATATGGATTTCAAGAAGCACAGGTATAAAAACCTGGCAGCTTGGTGTGGACTTGACTACCTTGCTCTTCCTGTTCTGTTTCTTTTGTGATGTTCTCTTCAGACAGCTCAAAATCCACTTGGGGAGCTCTTGGGTGGCAAGCTTGTCAAGCATATTCTCACAGATCTTAGTCTTCCATTCTTTCTGTGTCTTTTCCAACTGCAATGGACTTTTTGCTTCTCATTTTGTCACTGTCACTCGTGTCAGGGAAATGTTGAGACATTTCCCCAGTCTCCCTCAGCAGCCCACACTAGAATTTTCCTTTTTACCTCCCTGGTTTTTCATCTGCTTCACTCATTGCTTTATTATTTCAAAAGGCTCTTAGCTGGGAGTTCCCAAAGTTGACTTTTCCAAAGGACCCCACCTCTGACCAGTGCCCTCCTTCTGATGCATCCTGAACCCAACCCAAAAAACCCAGGGAAGTCTTTTCCTTCCACTGTCCTGGCTGCAAGTGCTGGCTGTGATCATCAGCCACTCTGAATAAGGCTGAATGACCCCAAGGACTGCAGATGGTGGATCTGGTGGGTTTGTGCCATTCAGAGCAGCCTGAAAGAGCCTCAGAAGGGACCAGGACAGCAACAGAGACTGGTCTTGACCAAATCCTGCCCTCTCCAGGCCATGGCCAACAAGAGCAAGTGCTGCCAAGGGAAGGAGACAATTTTATATGGATGCTGCATGACTCCCTCAATGTGTGGGAATGCAGCAGTTGCATTTTAAATCTAAAGCCTGTTTTATTAGCTGAGCCAGCAAGCAATAAAACAAGAAATCCATCAACAAATCACTGGAAAAGCAACCTCATCTGCCACTTCTCCACCTACAACTGAAGGAGTTTTTAAGTCTCCCGAAATGAAATAAAAAAAGGAAAATTTGCATCATTCCAGCGAGGTGACTCTGGTTCAGCAGCTTCAGCCAGCTACAGGTCAGCAGGTTCACAGGTAACACATGAAATGTCAAACCACAAGGAATGTCTCTCCCTTCCCAGACAATTACCACAGCCTCTGCAGCATTTGGATCAAAGGGTTTATTGCAGAAATCCTCATCTCTGCCCCTTATCCTGTGCAAGGCAGCTGATGGCCAGAGAGCCACTGTGTTTTGCTTCATTGCTCTGATGGGCTATTCACACCCAGCAGCTCTGGAAAGTCCTTAGAAAGACTAAAGAGCACCTAAAAAATAGCCAAGCTGCCAGAAATCATCAGCCAGCAGTCACAGCCTTTGGCTCATCAGTCCCAGGCACCTGCAGCAACTTATGCAGAACTGTCTTGAAGCCAAACTCCAAACTCCTCGTGTTTTCTTCTCGGGATCTCTGCTGCTCACAGGACCCCAAGATGTGTCAGAGAATCTCTTTTCCCAGCCTGGCACCTGAAGAAGGAGTCAGAACTCTTCTGTTCTTGTTCTCAAGGTTGTTTATTGTTTCTTATCTATAAAATTCTTTCTCTGGCCTGCCAAGGTCTGTTCAGCAGGTCAGACAGAGGCACTCTGCCTGCCTTGGGGTGGTGTTATCATCTTATACTAAAAACTCCATGTACATTATTTACCATAACTTTCCAATACCTATCACCTATGTCAGACACTGAGCTTCTACTCTAAATCGATCCAAAAGTGCCAGCATCACAGCAGAAGATGGAGGCCAAGAAGAAGAAGGAGAAAGGCTGGACACTCCCAGATTCCCCCATCTTGCCCCCTGAACCCCCATTCTAAAAACCCCAAAAATCTATTTTTCACCCTGTGACAAACTAACTATTATTCTGCTTAAACTTTCTTGACTTGTAATTCTTCATATAAAGGTTGGTAATTGTTTTTTCCATGGGTCAAGATCAAAGTCAGGTGTCTTGGGCTCTGTGCCAGGGTCTCTGAGCCCCCCAGGCAGGTCTCGAGTCCTCCAGGACAGCCAGAGGAATTTCCTGGGTTCCAACATTTTCTCTTCACTTTGCTGGCACAATGGCACTGAAAGTGGAACATCCAGGACAGAACCTGTGTTTTTTTCCTCTTTTAAAGTCACGGGAAGTGCTTTGAACTGCACCAACACAATGGCAAGAAGCGTGAATCAGGCTAAACATCCCTCTGCTAGGGCTGAGGGGATAACAAACCTCTTCAGCTGCGTTCTCATGGTTACCAGGAGCTTAGCAAAGCCTTTGATGTGTCATTAGAGCCCCTGTCGTTACCTGCGTGCAGCTGCTGCATGAGCCAGGATCTCAGCCCAATTTCTGGGACGCAAATGTAATAATCCCTCGGTGTGTGAGTGCTACAAAAACATGACAGAGCCCTGCATGGCAGGGCTGGCTTTGTTTATGCCAGGGATACTGCTGGAGTTTTGTCCTGATTTCTTCTCCAGGAGGTTCATTAATAACCACAGTCAGGCCATGCAGTGTTTATGGTTTAGGCTGTGGGAGAATCTAGGTTAGGTTTAATTGAGGGGTTTGAGCTTGAAAGCCAAATTGTTCCTAGGATCCTTGTGCTGGATCTGGAAGCACTGATTTCAGTTTCCATCCTCCCCCAGCCCCTGGAGATTTCAGCCCATGATGGCAGAAATGCAGTGAGATAAGGTGTTCTCTGAAGATTTCTCCCTCCTGGGACAGTTTCCTTAAAAAAAGCCTGTCTGCACAAAGCCAAGCCTGGAAAACAGATCATTTTTGTCTTTGGATCTGCTCTGGCAGGGAAAAGTTGGAACAAATCTCATCTTGTTGCCTGCTTGTGTTTTTATCAGCCAGCCAAGCTCTGCTCTGCTTGGATCTGTCGGTGATGTTTTCTGGGATCAGCCCTGGTGTGGGAACAGACAAACAGCTGCCAGCCCCAGAGCCCAGGGGAGCTGGGGCTGGGCTGTCCCAGCCTGTGAGGGACAGACAAACAGCTGCCAGAGCCCAGGGGAGCTGGGGCTGGGCTGTCCCAGCCTGTGAGGGACAGACAAACAGCTGCCAGCCCCAGAGCCCAGGAGAGCTGGGGCTGGGCTGTCCCAGCCTGTGAGGGACAGACAAACAGCTGCCAGCCCCAGAGCCCAGGAGAGCTGGGGCTGGGCTGTCCCAGCCTGTGAGGGACAGACAAACAGCTGCCAGCCCTAGAGCCCAGGAGAGCTGGGGCTGGGCTGTCCCAGCCTGTGAGGGACAGACAAACAGCTGCCAGCCCTAGAGCCCAGGAGAGCTGGGGCTGGGCTGTCCCAGCCTGTGAGGGACAGACAAACAGCTGCCAGCCCTAGAGCCCAGGAGAGCTGGGGCTGGGCTGTCCCAGCCTGTGAGGGACAGACAAACAGCTGCCAGCCCTAGAGCCCAGGAGAGCTGGGGCTGGGCTGTCCCAGCCTGTGAGGGACAGACAAACAGCTGCCAGCCCTAGAGCCCAGGAGAGCTGGGGCTGGGCTGTCCCAGCCTGTGAGGGACAGACAAACAGCTGCCAGCCCTAGAGCCCAGGAGAGCTGGGGCTGGGCTGTCCCAGCTGCTGCTCCTGCAGAGAGGCTGCATCTCCGTCGTGGGGAGGGTGCAGCAAAGCCTGGAGCCATCACAACCTGTCTTGGGGTTAAAAAAGCCCCAGCCAGTAAATTCACACCCCAAAAAGCCTGTGCTGAGGGAGAGACACTGCAAAGCCCTGTGATTTCAAAAGGCAGCCTGGGAAGCCCAAAGCTCTGAGTGTGGCACACCAGGTAGAGAAGCTGCTCTGGGATTCCACAGCCCCTGTAGGTCTGCACGTGTCCTGGGCTCAGCTTTCCCTCCTGCTCTGCCTCTGCCTCACCTGAGGGATCACAGAGCCTCCTTCCAAGGGCTGCACGTTGTCTTCAGCAGCACAGGCTCTTGAGGCAGAGCCTTTGGGCATGCAGGGAATGTGTCAGCCTGACAGGTAAAGAAAACATCCTCCAAGTGCATATAACTTGAGCACATATTGTCTGGGAACCACTCTGACAATAACCACAAAGCCTCAACACACCATTCTGACAGGCCCTGTTAAGAGCAGAAGAGCTCTTTAAAGCCTTGATTCACAAAGCTGAATCCCATCAGCACTGCATTAAACTTTCACTGGCTTTCTGTGCTTCAAGGCTGGGGAGAACCAGAGCATTATCTGTGTGCCCCACACAATCTGAGCCAGAGAGTACACCCAGAGGTGGCTGTTTTGGCTCCTTTTGCCTCTTCCTTACATAAATCCATGCACAATTCCCAGGTTGTTGTGCTCAGGTCTGATGCCAGAGTTTAGAGACCATAGCTGGGCTTTTGTGAACTATTTGGACCATGCAGGAGCTCTGCAAGAAGAGACTGCAGAGGCAGGGCTACATAATAAAACTGCACTCCCTGTGCTCTCTGAGGCAGCCAGAGGAGCAGGGAGGATGCAGAAGGATCAGTAATCCTGGGGAGCAGAGAAATGCAGCTCAGTGCAGTGGTCACAAAGGCTGTGCCAAGGTGCCAAGGCCTGTCAGAGGTCAGGGCTGTGCACTGTGACATTGCACTGATCCATGAGGAGAATGTGCCACAACTGAAGGAAATCTCTGGATGCTTGGCTACAGCTGCTGTGCAGCTCCTGGGAGCTCTGGTCAGTGATAAAGAGGCTCTCTCCAGGAGCTATAAATATTGTCACACAGGTGTAATTTTGCTGGATGCATGTGTCAGGCTTGCTGTTCCACCAGAGCAAGTTCATCTATAACTGTAAGCCTTGACTAAGAGGAGTTGGCTCTCCCAGCAGGATAAATAGCAGGAGATGTGCCTCTAATTGCACATCAGCAGAGCTGATCCCTCAAGAATATTGCCTGGTACAAGGGAAAGAAGCAGGACATTCTCAGGAGTCAAACTGCATGGCCAGGTTGATCCATGCAAGGGATCACCTGGGCAGTGCTGCCAGGCACTGGAAATCAGGTGGAAGCTCAAATTGTCTCCCCAGTGAGCAGGGCACCCCTTTGGGATTTGCATTTTGCTGGATGCCAGCTGTGTGAGTTTGGTTTCAAGTTCCTGCTCCTTCCTTTAAGGACACACATGCACGTCCCTGGCCGTGGGGGAGGACAGCAAAGGCATCACCTGGACAGAAAACAAGAGGCTCCCTCCAGCCCTTGCCTGGGAGAGGTTTCAAAGCAGTTAACAAGGGAGGGTGATACCACCATCATTGTTTGACAGGGGAATTGAGGTGGGAGTGCCTTGGAGTGGCAAAGCCAGACAGATTTTGGTGGCTGAACCTGAGGCTTGGTCCTGGCCCTGCAGTCTGTGCCCTTGCATCTTACTTCCTGACACCCCACTCAAAAGAGACCCTGGTGCTCCTGAGCAGCACCAAGAGGAAGAAAGGGAATCATCAGATGCTCCAGGACAGACATCCCATCCTGGATGTGTTTAACTGCAATCCCAGACCAGTCCTGCATGCTGTGGTCATCTGGGCAGCTCTAACCACAGAGCCTCCCCTGGGCTTCACCCACTGGGGAAAGAAAAGATCTCTGTGCACAAGAGCTCCTGGCTCTGTGCAATAAAAAACATGACAAAAGGTCTCATATCCAGCCCTCAGCTCTGAGGGGGCTCCTCACCTCTGACAAAGCCTTAGGGAGGTATTTAAGGGGGACTGGAGCACCTGTAAGAGGAGGTCCTTCATTCCCCAATTCTTCAGCAGACAGCTAAACTGAAGGATGGTTTGAGTTAATTTTAAAAAATCCCAAGGCTCTCTTTTCTTCCAGAAGCTCATTCCCAAGAGTCTCATGATGCTGCTGCCATCCTGGCACCTGCCCAGCCCTGAATGGAAGAATAAATCCAATACTTTTTTAGTCACTCAAAACTTGCTGAAGCTAATGGCTGTTTGCTGAATAAAGAAGTAGTGAAATGATTCAAAAGCTCTGAAATTGAGTCTTTTTTTTTTTTGGCTGTCTTATGCCAGCAGCTCCTGTAATACTTTACAGTCAGACAATGATCCAAAGTGTGGGGAGTGTGAGTTGTCTACTTGCAGGTCAGAGAGCTGGGAGCAGAACAGAGCCCTTAAGTCAAGCTGGGCTTTTCCCTTCATTTACCCCATCTGCCTTAATGTGAGATCAGTGATGTGTGGAGACCTAAACCCCCAGGGCACTGGCAGGATTAGCTCGTATTTGAGAACTGCTGCACAAAAGCAAGGCATTGTTTATCAATGTGGGCTGTAAAACTTGCTGACACCGTGTAGATTCGCAGCCAGTTTCACTATGAAGAGATGAAATTCTGCCTGGTCCTCATAAACAGAGGTGAAAGTGCAGCATCTCAGCACACAGAATCCACAATGAAGCCTGTTATTAGTTAGGA
Organism: Molothrus aeneus; assembly: GCF_037042795.1. Lineage (NCBI taxonomy): Eukaryota > Metazoa > Chordata > Aves > Passeriformes > Icteridae > Molothrus > Molothrus aeneus. The sequence goes on along the minus strand of NC_089659.1, from coordinate 3,667,168 downwards.
TTGGCTCGGAGATGGAGACAGAGAAAATAATTTTTTAAAACAAAGATTTACACCTTGCCAAAACCAACTCAATACCTTTCTTGTGCATTTATCAGCAGCTTGTTGTTTCATTTACAACCTATGACTCCTGCAACCCTGGCTTCTCCAAATCACAGTTTTTAATTAGCTGTTTGTTGGGTTTTTTCCCTAATGATGTGCATCGATCACATAGATTTGGATTTTTTTAATTCCACAAAGTGGGAAAAAACAACCCCATTGTTGTCACAAGCAAGCTTGGTCTCATTAGATGTGTGAAATGGTTCTGCTCTAACATGCTGAACAAATTTAGATATCTTCTCAAGCTGCTGGAAAATAGCAAATTCTCTCAGCCTAATGTTCCCATACCAACATTGGCTACCTGATTCATATCCCATCACAGGTCAGGAAGAAAATTAAACCAGGTGGCACCTCACAAACTATAGATCACATCTACCTCAGCACATAAAAGCAAAAAAAAATCAATGTGAATGATGAGGGAAAATCTACCTGTAAAAATGTACCAAGCTGAGGATCAGTGATGGTCCATAGGTAGGAAACAAGGAGAGCATGGAAAGCAGCAGGGTAGGTGTGCAAACCCAGGGCACTGGGAATATTTCTCTGCCTTCTCTGGGGTGCCCTGACCCCCAGGGCAGCACTGACTTTGACCCTCATTCATGGAGAAAGTTTCCTAGACTTCAAGATAGACTGGAATCCACAAAAGTGTGAAATAGATTATAGAGAGCAGTGCAGGTGTGTCACTTGGTGAGAAATTGAGGTTTTGGGATTTTTAGTGTGTTGTGGATGGAAGCAAGATGGAGGGCACAGGGTGTCATCCTGGGTTTCTTCTTCATGCTTCTTCTTTCTTCTTCTTGGGTTTGGGTGGCATTTTTTAATTGGGCAGAAAAGTGCCCATTGGGGGCTCTTTGGGATCAGTTATTGGATTAAAAGGGAAAATAATCCAGGTGTCAGTTCTTAATTGGATGGTTTAGCCTTAAAAGACCTCGTAACAAGAGATTGTTGCCCATTTTGTGCCTTGCTGCTGAACTCACGGTAGTGAGACTGTTTTACTGATAAGAAATAATAAACACCTGAGTCCCAACATGAACTACCATCTCCAGTGCCTTCAATCCAGACCCAGAAAAACCCACAACTGTACCCCCACAGGCAGGACTCAAATCTACTAACAAGAGTTAGTACAAGCCTGCATAAACCCTGCTGTGAGGCCCCCTGAGGTCCCTGCATGTGCAGAAGGACCTGGATTCCCTGGCAGCAGAGCCAGACTCACCTCTGGTGTACAGGAGGTGCCATGGTCCATGCAGAGCCAGACTCACCTCATGGTGTACAGGAGGTGCCATGGTCCATGCAGAGCCAGACTCACCTCTGGTGTACAGGAGGTGCCATGGTCCATGCAGAGCCAGACTCACCTCTGGTGTACAGGAGGTGCCATGGTCCATGCAGAGCCAGACTCACCTCATGGTGTACAGGAGGTGCCACTGTCCATGCAGAGCCAGACTCACCTCATGGTGTACAGGAGGTGCCACTGTCCATGGAGAGCCAGACTCACCTCATGGTGTACAGGAGGGTGCCATGGTCCATGCAGAGCCAGACTCACCTCATGGTGTACAGGAGGGTGCCATTGTCCATGCAGAGCCAGACTCACCTCATGGTGTACAGGAGGGTGCCGTTGTCCACCAGGCGCAGCAGCTTGTTGGGGGTGGTCATGTTGTGGGCAACAGATTTCTTCCCGTTGTGGAAGAAAGTGTCAGGAGTCCAGATCTTACTGGCCAGCAGGTTGTTCAGGGGAAGGATTTTCATGGGACCATCAAACTTCAGCCTTTCATCTCTCCAGGATTGCCGGAAAAAGACGTCAATGGTGTATTCCTTTGGGGAGAGAGGAGAGAAAAGTTGTGTTTTAGTCAGCTCAAGAGGTGGCAGAAAACTGGGTTTTGGCACACCTTGGGTGACACAAAGCGTGGTGCAACGAGCAGAAGGGGTTAACAGCAGTGCAGGGTAGGTGGGATTCAGTACATTTTGGGTAATGACTTACCTATAATGTCAAAATGTGCATGTCAGTGTTTCTGAGCACTGCAGGGAAGCTGCAGCACAGCCCCTACAGTGGCCAGAGCTGGGGCAGCCCTGCTGCACCACCACCTCTATGCAGAGGTTTCAGGGGAGAAAGGCCATTTTGTGCAGCTACACAGGTATTTTAGAAGGCAAAAATAAAGATCCTAGAGATGGAATCTGGCCAGGATGCTGGTAATTATATCTCTGCTCATAAAAAAAAAAAAGAAATAAACTTGCATGACATTGTCTTAATGTTATTTTGTTCCCCAGGCCACCTTTAGAAAATCATTGAATTGAAGACTTTACTGGCATTACAAGATCCTGTGACTTTCATTTATCTTCTTTTTCTTGTTTTATTTCCTTCCTTTTTTTTTTTTTCTGCCAATGTAAAGACCCATTTCCTGTCCAAATTCCAGCTGGGGCACTTAGAAGTCACCACTTTGAAACCCTGCAGCCAAGCCAGCTCCTCACTCAGTGAATGCAGATTCAGAAACCACTTTTAGAGGCAGAGGGGTCTTTGGAAAACCTCTCTGTCCCAACTGTTCTTCCTCCCCCTGCTGCTGCAGACTCGTAATCTTTATTTACACATTCCTGGAGGCTGCAGGACCAACCAAACTTATCATTGTGAGTGATTTCTTTCCTGCAGCACTTCTCAGCAGTGCTGAAAAACTGCTGTGCATCACTTTCCTATAGGACAGAGAAATTCCTACAGGTTTTGCAGCAGATGGCAGCTGAATGAGGCATCTCTGTGAATAAATCCATCCCTGCTCCCTGGCCATGGAGACACCCCTGCTCAAATATGAACCTTCTGGATCTTGGCTGGGGAAGGAAAGAGAAATTTTGCATTCTCAAGGGCTCTGCCCTGTACAAGGTATTTTGCCCCTTCATGGAAGTGATCTCTAATTCATTATTTCTTGGGATAAGCCCAAAGAAATGAGCCTGTGTGCAATCCTGGGAGGTTTGGGAAAAGTCCTTATCAGGACAAGGGCTCTCTCATTCACTGTTTCTATTTAAAAAGTGCCAGACAAAGAAGCAAAACATTTTTTAATGACTTCCAAGGCCCTGCTTATCTTCTTTAATGCTTAGGAATCATTCCTGAAGAAAAGAGAAATCATGTTCAGAATGTTCCCCTCCTTTCTATGCTTCTTTCCATAAAAGCATTATTCCCAACTCCCCCCTTCCAAGGAGCACACTTTGTTCCGTGTTACGCTCTTCTCTGCCTACAGAAGTGACTGAAAACATCCAGACTGACTCTGTCCTCAGAGTCCACCCATGAAACAAAAAAAATCCCCTTCAATTTTTGTTTTCCTTTGGATAATTTCCCTGGGACTGAGGCAAAGCTGGAAGAGCTCAGTCCCGAGGACTGGGGCGTGCCTGGTGTCACAATAGGACACGAAATAAAACAAGGCAGACACTGGAGCTCCAAAGTAAGAAGAAGGGAACTTTATTTTCTGATTCTAACATTTATAGACTTTCAAAAGTGACAGTGGATTGGAGGATGAAAGTGCCACCACTCCAATGACACTGGACAAACCAACAGCCCATCAAATTTCTCCTCCTCCAGAGAGGAATGTAAAAACAATAATTATTTACATAAAAGTGCATGAGAAACTCCATTACAAGAATGTAAACATCAGAAGGCTTAGAAGAACTTAGAAAAACAGGATGACACCTCAGGTGTGAACAGGCTCCGCTCTCCAAACCAACAGAGAGGTTGGGAGTCCCTTGGAGCACCTCAGTGGAAAGGTCTCCACGTTCTCCTCTGTAGGAATGTGCCCCCTGTTGATGGAATGACAAAACTATCCTTTATCTCCTTAAAAAGGAAAAAAGCCCAGAAAATTGAGGAAAGAAACTTCCTCAATTAGGTGAAAAGACATCTCATAGCACCTGGGGGACTTCACCTCAAACTTAAGGACAGCCAATTGGACAGGAGCCAAAAAGTCCCGCCTGAGTGATTTACTAGAAAAAAAAAAAAAGACCAAAGAAACTGATGGCTTTTGTGAGGTGTTTTACCAGGAGCAAGAGCCTCTTACACCTGGCTCGGCTCTTCTTTGTAAAGAGTTTTGTAATTTTGCCTTTTATAAAAACTTATTGTTTCCAACACTACCACAGAAGCCATCCTGCTGATTTTAAGCCTTCTAAGGTAGCTGAGCTATCCTGGCTGTGAAACAGATCTCCAAGAACTAATGAGATCTGGCTGGAGGAGACCTCTATTTCACTCCTCCTCCTCCTCCAGGCTCTGTAAGCAGCTGCTCTCGCTCTCCCCAGGGCAGCTTTACCTGCCTCTCCTCCATCACTGCAATTCCACAATTCCAATTCCGCAATTCCAGCTCCTGTGGAAGGGGGAGCAGCGCTGGGCAGATGTCAGCAGGAGGGAGGGATTTCCCCACTCCTGAGATGAGAGGAAGCCCCAGAGCAGGCTCTCCCCCTTTCCTGAGGAGATGGGGTTTCTCTCCCTCACTTTTAGCAGCAGAACTAAAACACATTCGCCATGCATTTGTAAAATACACGGAACGAAAGCACGCGGAGGGGAAATAATTTATTATTCCTTAACTGTCTTCCTAATTTTATATTCATTTTGTCAAATCACATTGCAGAGAATACCTTCCTCTTTTCAATACCTCATATTTTTTTCTTCACAGTTCATTATACACACTCCCTTAATCAAATATGCTCCACCTTGGAAGTAATTATCAGATACTCCCCACGGGCTACGATTGCTGAATATATTATGGGTCTCTGCTGTGGTAGGAAAGCAGGAGAGAGAGAGGGAGAACTCAGATGAGGTTCATAATCTTGATTACACTGACATCAACTTAACTCCTTACCCTGGAGGGAGTGGTCTTCCCAAAGCAACATGGGTTAGAGTGATGGAGTGAGCAACTCCATGAAACACAGAGATTTTCTGCTTCTCTGCTTGCCAGCACAGGATTGCTGTGGGACAGCTGGAGAGATGTTCAGGCCATGCCAGCCTAGGAAATTCAACCCTTGCAGCTCTGGAGGGGATGTGAGAGCCACAGGACACTGCTCCAGGCTGGCCTAGCCAGTGACAACCTGCTCCAAAACGGGCTCCCTCCATGGCATGGGCTGCCCACCACTGGCCTGGGCTATGCCAGCACCAGGGCAGCTCAGGGGCTGGGCATGCAGGAGGGGCTCAGTCCTTAATGCACAACTGTCCTCACGTGGCATCCTGGAACTCCTGAGCAGCCACCCACAGCCAGCCCTTCTCTGGGTGCGTGTGGAATTCGAGCTGCTGTTGAGAAACCTCACTATTAATTATGCTCCACAGTCCTGTTTTAATTAGAAGACAAACTGTTGTGGGAATACAAGCCTAAATTCAGACCTCAGGCCTTTTCATTAATGATTTTCCCTGAACATGTCAAAATAGCACAGTCAGTCCATGCCTCTACTCTATTCTCTTTTGCCTCCCTCCAGCTCAGGCACTAAGGATGGTTTGATGGTGGATCATTGTCTCTGACACTGCCATCAAACCAGACCAGCTTCTGGCATCCTCCCCTCTTCCCAGGGAGCACCTTCATTCCTCCAGTTATCATCTGGTTTCAAAAAGCCCAAGCACACCTGGGAAACAACTCCTGTTTACCCCTGGAACTGAGATACCACCAGCTCTTGTCACTTAGGAAAATCCCATTTTTACCCATATTGTCCTGGAATGGGGGGGGGACACACACATGCACAGCAGCTGAGGAGAAGCCCCCCCTCCCTGTGAGGCACCTACCATGTCTGTGTCCGAGACAGGGCCGAAACTCGTCACGTAAATGTCTGTCTTGACTTCAGTTACACTGTCTGGGACAAAAAGAAGAAAAAAAAAAGGGAAAAAAGAGCAATTAGAGAGCTGAATTTCCTTGTGCAGGCAAGGCTTTGAGGTTTGTTATATAGTGTTTATTCCTGCTCTGCTGAACCCTCAGCACTGTGCTCTGTGCCCCAAAGAAGGGCTGATTTTATCACTGGTAATTGGGCACATTCATCTCCAGTGCAGCTCTGCTGCTTCCCACACTTACACTGAGGACAAATCTGTCCCACACGGCCAGACAATGCATATTTACAGACTCTGTGTGCCTGCATCATCCACACCCTGCTACAGATCCACATGTTTTCAATCCAGACGTAAGCCCTGATGCTTTGAAACTCCTTTTCAATCTGAAATCCCTTAGTGTCTCCCAGCCAGATAAACAGCCTAGTGATGTTCCTGCAGTTTTAGGGAACCCTGGGTTTGTTACAGCTCCAGGCTTATCTGTATGTAAAAAGAATCAATATTCTGATTGCCTTTTGCTGCCATCATGCTCGCTCTTCTCCTAAGTGCCTCAGTCTCACAAAGCTGCTGCTGCTGCTCACTCGTCACGCGCTGCCCCTGCACCCCAGGCTGAGATTCCCTCACGGATGCTGAGCAGCAGCTTCACTGCCCCTGCAAAGCCACAGGGCCCTGCTGCCTGCCCAGCTGCTAAAACCAGGGGCAGTTTCAGCCACATGCCTTCAGATAACCTGGAGTGCTGAGCACAGCCTGCAGCACGTGCACACTGAGCTCTCCTGCCTTGGATTTTGGCTTGTTTCCTAATTGACACCTCTGCTGCCACCCTGCTTTGCAGGGAAATCAAGGCACAGTGATTTCCCAGATTTACAGTCCTGTGCTCTGCCCACTGGGTTGTGCTCAAAACATGATGGATGAGCTGCCTTGAGTTCAGCACTCAGTTGCCATAAATCCTCCCCACTTTAGGGATAGATCACGCTGTTGTGTGGCACTAGCTGGCTCAGAGCTGCTCTCCTAATGAAAGAACCAATTTAAAGCTGCAAAGCAGAGTTCATGTTTTATGCACAGGACCCAATTTTGGCCATCCCAGCAGCCTTGCAAGTAGCCTGGATAGCCCATTGTTTAATTTAGTTATGGAAATCCTTCTGTCCCCTGAGAGTCATTTTGCAGTACTATGAAGCTTAGGTTTGTGCTTCAAAGTTTTACATCCCAAAATAAGATAATGCATTCTGGCAGGGTTTTCTCCTTAATGGCTAAAATATACATATACATGTCTTTAGTTATTATGGCTGAGAAGTTTTTGATGCAGCCCATGGCTGATATTATTGTGCTATAGAAGTAACCCTTGATCTCATCTTGATGAGCTAAAAAGAAGGTTAAAGAGAAATAGACCCTGAAACACTCAGGGTATTCTCAGCCTCCCTCCAAACAGGTCCCCAGATGAGGTGCACAGCAGAGAACATTGAGTGGTGTGAGGCTCCTTCTGCTACCCCATGCAGTGACATAAAGCTCATTTTGTCTTGGAGAAAACACAAAACTCTCCATCCCCTCCCTGGGGTCCATTCTGCAGCCATGGACAGCAGATCAGGAGCTGTGGCCACCCATGGCCAGGGAGGGCAGTCCCTGGGAGGTGCAGGATGAGCTGTGCCCTGCTCAGAGGGACAGGGGATTGCCCCACATTTCTCTTCCCAGAGAAAAGCAAGGCACGATTCTTCCCAAGAATATTTCTGGGTCTCATTCTCTGAACCTCAGAGAAAGAAAACACAATTCTTATCATTTGCTGTGCCTGTGTTTGTGCCAAAGCAGAATGCAATATGGAGATTGTTTAGCCACAGTGAGGGGGTTTTGTTCCCTTGGCCTGTCAGGGTCAGGTGTGTGTGTGTGTCAGGACTATTGGGGGACAGTCACGAGATTCTGGGCAGTGTGTGCAGGGTTGAGTGCTTGGCAGATTCAGTTTAGATGTATAGAATAATATAGTATAATAAAGTAATTAATTAGCCTTCTGATAAGATGGAGTCAGATGCATCATTCTCTCACCCACCATTGGGGTTGCAGCAAATTCAATAGGGGGTCATGGAAGGCTCTGTGCTTTCAAATGTGCTCTGCACGGTCCAAGCACAGGGGAAGGGATTCAGGAAGCCAGGAGAAGACAAAAAGGATTCGTTTTGGACACCTTTTGATATGATCCTGCAATCCTTAAATGAGCTTTTATGTCCTCATCATGCTGTAACCTGGCTGACACAGAGCTACAGAAACCCCTTCCTGACCCCTCAATCTACTGGTAAATCCAATCAAAGATAATGGAATTAGGAAACTTCAATAATCTATTAATAACTTATTAATATTAATAACTAATTACAACCCATGTCTGAAGAGAATCCCCCATTTCTGGACTGCAGATTTACCCCCTGGCAAGGCCATGCAGCACCCAGAGAAGGGACAAGCTGGGGCTTCACCACTGGCTCAGTGATGTCCCTCAGCTCTGAGAAAAATGAGCTTCCTGCACCTCTCATGGCAAAAGGGAGACTGAACCCTCCCTGTTAATAAGTGCTCCTAAGGGCAGGATTTGGCTGGGATCCGGAGGGATTTCTGAAATTAAATCATTGCTACGCAGGCAGGGATTTCAGCAGAGCTGGGAAATCCAGAGATAAGTGAAACACCAGCAGAACAGAGCGAGCTCCAGCCTCAGAGATTCACTTCCCTTGTGATCCCACAGCCCAAGAGCACCTGCACAGCTCCCAGCTCTGTGACTGTGAGACCTCCACCTGCAGAGAACCCAGCAGCTGCCCCAGCAGCCTCCCCTCTCCTTACCCTCACACTGGCCCACCCAGAGCCTGAATGAGATGAAACTGCATCTGCTTTTTCAGTAAGAGAAAGCTGAGGGAAAAGCATCCCCTGCCTCTGCTTAGAGACATGGCAGGGAAATTCTTATTTTCTGCTCAAGCCATAGATGTGCTCGCACTGTAGCTTGGCTATCTTGCACAGTTCTCACCAAAGATTTAACAATTAAGGACATTATAGGGGGTAGGCACTTTCCCTAGAACTGCTGCAGAACACAAAATGGCATTTTTCATTCCCTAGCAGCATCCTTCCCTGTAATTCAATTTTTTTACAGGCACGAGTCGAGCTTTCAAGGCTGCTGGGGTGGCAGGTGGATGCTGCCAGTCCTGTTTATAACCAGGGAAACAAAAATGCAAGGGCTGGGTTCAGGTAGGAAGCTGGAGCAGAGCAAGGAGCAGAGCCCAGGTCTGCCTGCCCTAAGGACTGGCACAACACTGCCCAAGAGAGCCCTTGGTGAGCTGCCCAAGCCCCTTCCAGCCACCCTGCCGAGCTGCTGCACCAGGAATGCAAAAAAAGACCCTGGAGCCAACATGAAACTGGAAGAGCAAGGGATTTCAGGTTCAGTGTTTGAACTGAATTTACAGATCCAATTGGAATGCCATGTTCCCAAGTCATTTGTTTGAGGATGACTTCCTTGTCTGGGGGCTTTGCCCATCTATAGGCTCAGCTTATTCCCAAGCTTCAGCACAACCATGTTCCCAGGAACAATTTGGAGCAAGTGTGAGAGCAGAACAAGGCTCTGCAGGTCAGCCAGGGCTGCCCCTTCCCCCCGGGGTACAGAGCCTGCTCCTGCCTTGCTCCCAGCTGTAGAAATCCCCCACAGCTGGGCAGATCTGCAATGCAAATGGCAAACCACACCGCCCTTCCCACAGCGTTACCATGGCACTTACTACACCTGCCTGCTTTTTGAGAGCTCCCCCTCTCCTCCAGCAATCTGCTCCCCCACATCTGGCAGCTTGTGTACCCCAGAACCCCCTCCAGCCCCGAGGGGAGGGACAGCTCCAGCCCCCACAGCTCCACACCAGCAGGTCTGACACCTCCCTGGGTGTGCACAAGGTGTAAACCAGCAGCAGCTGTCGCTGAGGTGTTTCAGGCTTCCCATTTTCGCAGCCCTCCCCATCTCGCTGCCCCTGTTCCAAGGCAGACACCCCCTTTCCCCTGCAATCCCCCCTGCCCCTGTTCCAAGGCAGACACCCCCTCTTCCCCTGCAATTCCCCTGCCCCAAGGCAGACACCCCCTTTTCTCCTGCAATTCCCCCTGCCCGTGTTCCAAGGCAGACACCCCCTCTTCCCCTGCAATTCCCCTGCCCCAAGGCAGACACCCCCTTTTCTCCTGCAATTCCCCCTGCCCGTGTTCCAAGGCAGACACCCCCTGTTCCCCTGCAATTCCCCCTGCTCCTGTTCCAAGGCAGACACCCCCTTTCCCCTGCAATTCCCCTGTTCCAAGGCAGACACCCCCTTTTCTCCTGCAATTCCCCCTGCCCCAAGGCAGACACCCCCTTTTCTCCTGCAATTCCCCCTGCTCCTGTTCCAAGGCAGACACCCCCTGTTCCCCTGCAATTCCCCCTGCCCCTGTTCCAAGGCAGACACCCCCTTTCCCCTGCAATTCCCCTGTTCCAAGGCAGACACCCCCTTTTCTCCTGCAATTCCCCCTGCCCCAAGGCAGACACCCCCTTTTCTCCTGCAATTCCCCCTGCCCCAAGGCAGACACCCCCTTTTCCCCTGCAATTCCCCCTGCCCCTGTTCCAAGGCAGACACCCCCTTTCCCCTGCAATCCCCCTTTAAGTGCTCGTGACTCCCCGGCCCGGGAGGAGATAGCTGGCTGCTATTATTTACAAAATGACGGAGTGCTATTTTTACTCGCTTCTTGGAAGCGCGGGGAGCAGCGGCAGGGCTGGAACACGAATTACCCCGCCTCGCTGCCTCTGCCCTCCCCGGCTGAGGAGCTGCGAGTGATCCGGGGAGGGGGGCACGGGGGGCGGAGCGGGCTCGTGTTAAACCTTGCCCTGCACTCATCCAGCGCTGTTTATTCAGGAATCACCCCCGACAGCCCGGCTCGGCCGGCTGTGGGTCAGCTGCGGAGGTTTGGGGCTGTGCTGAGCGGGGTTGGGCAGGCGGGGGGTCCCAGAGGCTGTGCCTGCACCGGGATGCTGTGCCTGCACCGGGATGCTGTGCCTTCACTGGGATGCTGTGCCTGCACCGGGATGCTGTGCCCACAGCCAGGATGCTGTGCCTGCACTGGGTGCTGTGCTTTCACTGGGATGCTGTGCCCACACCCGGGGTCTGTGCCTGCACTGGGATGCTGTGCCTGCTCCCGGGGTGCTGTGCCCACACCCAGGGTGCTGTGCCTCTACTGGGGTGCTGTGCTCACACCCAGGATGCTGTGTCCACACCCGGGGTGCTGTACCCATAGCTGGGATGCTGTGCCTGCACTGGGTGCTGTGCCCACACCCAGGATGCTGTGCCTGCTCCCGGGGTGCTGTGCCCACACCCAGGATGCTGTGCCCGCTCCCGGGGTGCTGTGCCCACACCCAGGATGCTGTGCCTGCTCCCGGGGTGCTGTGCCCACACCCAGGATGCTGTGCCTGCTCCCGGGGTGCTGTGCCCACACCCAGGGTGCTGTGCCCGCTCCCGGGGTGCTGTGCCCGCTCCCGGGGTGCTGTGCCCTCAGCCGTGCCGCTGTGCCCACACCCGGGCCGCCGTGCCTGCAGGCGGGCGCTGGGGCTCCCGAGTGATGCGTGCTGTGACAAACAGGGGCGAAGCCGCTGCGGCTCCGTGCAGGGGATTCCTGGATGCTGCGCTGACGTCAGGGAGGCCGTGATCAGCCGGGGGATGGGGAGCTCCAGCTCCAGCTCCAGGCAGCTCCAGGGCTGTGCGGGGACCTGAGGGAGCTGGGAGGTGACAAACCCGTCTGCACTGGTGTTTCAGTGCGGGGCGGCGTGGCTGAGAATAGAAGGGTTCAGGGTTTTCTGCAGCCAGGGGTACAAACCAGCAATCCACTCCAAGTCAGCTCCTGGAGGGAGATGTTTCTGCTCTGGGCTCCCATGTCCCATCTCCCGCTGTGGTCACAGCCTACGAAGGGCAGTAACGAGCTGATAGTGCCTCTTAACTCCCTCCTAGACAACCCCATTTATCCTCAGCTCAAGAATTTCTGAGGTCCCCTTATTCAGTGTCCCCTTATTCTGTGTCCCCTAAAAACCACACAAAACCCCTGGGGAAGGATTCCCACCAGCCTGTGCTGAGTGCAGCGGCACCATGAAGGAAGGGGATGCCGCCTTGCTCTCTTCCACATCACACAACCCAAAGGGACACCAGGGTGACACCCAGAACCAGCAGGGTGGTGTTTCCCAGCTAACTCAGCATCTCTGGGAAGGGAAACACAAGAAGTCAGCTGGCACTACCCACTTCCACCTTACAGCTGCCCCCAGCTCCTTGCCATAGTAATTAACAAGCCGCAGAAGGTAATTTTTGCAGCTGCACACAGAAGCTCTTTGTGTGTTTCATTCTTCGCCTTCACAGCCTCCCACTGGGGGAATTTAATTTTCCTTTCACTTTTAGCCTCTGGAACAGAAGAGGTTTCCATGACCTTTGCTACAGGCTCCACGAGCCCACTGGAGCTGGGCTGAACCACAGCCCTGGGCAGCCCTTACCTTCAGAGGTGTCACTACAGCCCCAGCCAGAAACCCCACCCTGGTCCCTCCTCTCCGTTTGACCCCCATCACCCCAGGGCTGCCTTTCCCAGCCCCCACCTGTGGCTTTTCAGGTGGTTTTTAACCTCTGGTGCTGCCTTGTTTTGGGAAGTGGGAGCTGAATGGTTGCAGGATGAGAAGCCCTGAAGAAGGGAGGGACATCTCTGGGTGGTGTGGCACGTGGCACCTCCTCTGTGACTGGCACTGGGGAATGCCAGGCCAGTGCTGGGAGAGCACAGGGAGGCACAAGCAGAGGGGTAGGTGCCCAAGAGGAGAGGGTGACCTCTCTTCACAACCTAAAGCTGTGGAAATGGAGGCATCTACATCACCAGGCCCACCCCAGGAAGCCCTGACATGGCCTTCACTGCTGCTCTCCTGCTGTGGGGACAGCAAGATTCCCCCATACACATCACAGTTGCTTTTCTTGCATTTTTTTTTCAGAGGGAACTCAGAAATAGCAGCAGAGAAGGAAATATTGCAGTGAACATCATTACAGTGGTGTTGATACCCCCTGGGCTTGTCCAGCCCAGCCAGGGGATAAAGCTGACTCCAAGGACACTGGCAGAGCTCTCCTGCCACACAAAAGGCCACACAGCAGTGTGAGCTATTGCTAATGTCACGACCACAAACATCCCTACTGTGCCTGCAGTGCTGCCACACCAGGTATCCTGGGAGCTCTGCTGGGGTCAGGAGGGAAAGGCTGGGGAACAGAGGAGGCAAAAGGCCACGAGAATCTCCTGGAATTTCCTGCAGCCTCTGGGAAAGGGAGAGCAGAGCTGGGGAGCAGAGGTGCAGGCAGGTCTCAGCACAAACCCTTCTCTCTCCTCAGCTGGGTATCACTTGAGGGATCTCAGACAACACAGAGAGAGCTCACGAGCAACCTCTTCAAACTCCCAGTCCCAAAGTAAAACCACATTTTTTCAGACACTGCTTGGCTGTTGCAGCACCCCAGCAACCTTGAATATGAAATTACTTGCTCAGAAGTGAAAGCCAAGTCTCCTATCACAGACATTCACCCCTGTCTGGCAGCTCAGCCCGGGCTCCTTTCCCAAAAGTGGACAGCAGTGTGTACATGTTCTTCTTCTGAGAAGAAGCAGCAAGAATGTCTTGGTCCTGTCAGTGCCAAGTGGCAGCCAGAAGGGCCAGGAGTGTCACCAGGGGGCTGGCAGGTGGCCCAGCCCTTCAGAGGCCAGACAGAGCTAACAGCAACATTGAATTCCCTGAGCTACCTGAAACACCCACATCTCCAGGAAAGCTCACTTGGGCAGAAGCATCATGACACAGCTGAGACCCTGCTGGCCCACAGGTAACCCCACAGTAATTCTGCCCACCCACACCTCACCACCCCTGATGGCACCTCCCTCTCTCTAGGGAGCACAGAGATGAGGATGAGGAGGGTCCATGGAGGCTGGTGAGCTGGGACAGAGTGGTTAAAGATGACAGGATGCTCATCTACTGCAAAGTGGGGTCAGCCAAGGACAGAGCACTGGGAAATCTGTACTCTGCAGAATAAACCACATAGTAAGGCAAGAAACAATATAAATATCTGAAACAAATGTCTTATCTCAGCAAAAGCAGGGGTGAGTAAGAGCCTGCAGGGGATTGCCAACAAGACCTTTGGGTAGGATCCTTATCTAGCTCTGCCATGTCACAGATGATTTGTCTCACGCAGTTTAGCCCAGCTATTTGCTTGATTCCAGAGTAACTGGGTCTGTGTAACAGCTCTGACACCCTCAGTTATGCTTCCAGTGACTTCTGCAGGGTTATGATCAAAAGGACATCACATTTAGATGGGGAACAAGGCTATCTGCTGCTGGCCAGGAAAGCATCAAGCCTGTTTCCCCAGTCCTGGGGTGCCCAGGCTTTTTTTCACCCACTGCTGCTGCTCCAATCCCCTGGCACTGCCAGCATTTGCTGTACAGCCAGTTCCCAAGTTGCTGCTCTGTGAGCCATGGTGATTAATTACTACCTTCTCTCTGGTGTGATGGCACATCAGTGTCTACAATTGCGTGTCCTCCAGCCAGACTGGAGAGAAATCATCCAATCTGTAAACACAGCTACCCATGTGGTGTCACTTCCAGCTGTGCTTCTCTCCTCTCTCCCCTCAACCTGGATATTTAAGGGAGAACGAGGAATTCAAAAGAATTCCAGGGGCTGTCTCAAGAGACAGCCAACAACAAAGCCACTCACACGTGATGAGAGAGATCAGCATGGTCTGCAATGACATGTGCTCAATTCCTGAGCCCAGATGAAGTGAGATGATGCCTGTCAAAGCCTCAGAAAGACAGCCTGCCCTGGCTCCCTCTCTTAGCAGGGCCATGGGGAGCTGAGGCAGGGAATAGATTGATTCCCTGTCTCACACCACATGCTGCAGATGCAGAGTTCTCACATGGCTGCTACCAATGTCCTCTGCAGGAAGGAGCTGCAGGACCATGAAGTGACCCAGTTACCACTTGAGTGTGGCTTGTCTGGATTTATGGCACACTCTCAGGCAGAGATGGATGTCTGATTGCTGGGCACAACCTCCTTGGGTTGTGTAGGGAAGATCAGCTTGGTTTTTGGAAGGGAAATCCCTCAGGAGTCTGCAAATGGTCTGTACATGTGCCTGTGGCTCTGACCCAGGGCTGAGCTCTCTCCACACCTACACAACTCCATCACCAGCAGAGCTGGGATCAAGGCACAGCTATTGCCTAAAGCAGAGCTCTCAGACACACGGGGCTCCTCAGCACAGTGCTGAGAGGCACAGGGGGCACCTGCAGGTCCCTTTTGGGTGAGTGACTGCACTCCCTCCCCAGCCCTTCCGTGGGGTAACAGCACAGGTGGCCCAGCTTTCTGCTCTGACCTCGCTGCACTGCCCCTCTGCCTCAGCACACACGGGCTGAGGGGACTCCAGGTGTACCTGGCACATCCAGGTGTTGCTGCAGAAGGTGCTACAGGGATTTCACACCCTCCCATACTGGTGAAAGGCATTTTCTCACACTTGTCAAAGAGTGTGGGGTGCAGGTTACAGCTCTATCCAGCAGAGCAGCCTAGGAGAGATGCTGCTTTACCAGCAGAGGAGCCAACAAACCCTGCTTCCCTCAGAGCAGCTTTTCCTCCCTGAATTTCTGATGCCTAACACCAGTTGATCCCACCTAGTTACCTCTCTCGGCTTTGGGTCTTTTTCCACTCAGCTTCATAATTCCACAAATCTTGGAGGGACTCCAAATCTCAGAGTTATCCACCTTTTCTGTCAGGCTTTGCTCAGATCAGCCACAGGCTCTAAAGCTTATGGAAGACAAAAGGCAGCAAAGATGGGTGTGATAAGCCTTACACCATTAGAAGCCCTGGCTAAAAACCCACCACAAAGCTCCACAGAATGTGACTTTATTTAGCTTGCCCCCCTTTTATCCACGTGCACATATTTTTATCACCACATTAAGATACAGATCCAGGGGTTAGACTCAGGATGTGGTGCAAATTATTGATAAACAACCACTCCAGCAGGGACAGAAGAAAGAGGCAGGAGCAGTGACTGCTGGAGGGTGTGCAGCCATGGAGGCTTTATACACACCCCTCATTCTCACACATACAGACTACAAACAGAGCCTACAAATTAGCTGTGCTATTTTTGCCACAGACAGAACTAAGACAGAATGAACAAAGCTACTGTCGTTACTATTTTAAGGACTCAGGACACCCTCAGATGCCAGGAAGACAGAGGAGGAATATGTATGTACGAGCATGCTTTTAGATTCTGCAGTGCTCCCAGACCCTGTGCTAATGGAAGGGAGATGCCACAGAAACATGTTTGTTATATATTATAAATACAATGGGAAAATGTGTGAATATAAATTAGCATGCATAATTTAACGTACTCAGTATTAAAGGCTGGCCTGGATGGCTAAGCCAGAGGCACTTGGGAAAGGGAATCCCTGCTGGTCCCTGTGGACAGGGGAGGAGCAGTCAGGCAGGGCCATGGTGCTGGCTGGTACATCCAGCTGTGTCCTGAGGAAACCAAAGCCAGGAGAATTCTGCTGCAGGAGCAGTAACCTGAGGGCAGACATGCCAGGCTGCCACCTGAGCATTGGGCAAACCCCCTCCATGTTACCTGCACAGCACCTGTGCTCTGGTTTGGGCCTGCCTTGCTGACCTTGTTCAGGTCATTCTCCCCTTCAGGGATCAGTGACAGGGCTCTTACTGGCCATGCCAAAGGATCTTGGTGAACAGAGCCCTCAGGGAAAGATTGCAGCATGTTCAGCACCTCAGTGCTGTGCCTGAGGCTGCAAACACAGGAGAGATGAGGCACCAAAACAAAGCATTGCTGTATCCCTCCACACATTAACAGCCCAGCTGGGAAAACCACTTATTAGACCAGGCTTATCCATAACCTACATGAACCCTGTGTGCCTCTGAAGCTTCTTCCTCAGGCAGACTGGCCTGGCAGGTTTTTGCTTATTCCCTTTCCTAAAAACACTGAGCCTTTAGGTAACTCATTTCTCAGCAAGTCCTTCTTTAACAGAAATCACCACACCCCAACAGGCCACAGTTGCTTTGAGAGGAGTTACAAAATCTTCAGATCAGTGCCAGTAACATCCTTGGAGTTTGTAAAGCAATTACTGAGCTCTGCAATTCACCAGGCAGATCCCCAGGAAAAAGATAAGCACGAAGGTGCAATACAAAACTGCTGCTGCCAACCTGATAATCATTGATACACAACAGAGAACACAGCTGCAAAGATTGGAAAGCAAGGAAGCAAACAGGGGAATGCAAGAAAAATCAGAGAATCATTAAGGTTGGAAAAGACCTCTAAGATCAAGTCCAACCATCAACCCATCACCACGACCATGTCCACCACGAAGCCATGTCCCCAAGTGCCACATCCACGTGTGCTTTGAATATTTCCAGGAATGGTCATTCCACCACTCCACTGAGCAGCCTGTTCCAGGCTTTACAACCCTTCAGGTAAAGAACTTTTCCCTAATATCCAGCCTGAACCTCCCTTGACTCAAGCTGGGGCCATTTCCTCTCACCCTGTCCCTGGTTGTCTGGGAGAAGAGAGAAGGGAGAAGAGACTGATCCCCTGCTGCCTGCCCCCTCCTGAAGGGAGCTGTAGAGAGCAATAAGGTCTCCCCTGAGACTCCTTTTCTCCAGGCTGAGCCCCCACAGCCCCTCCTGGTGCTCCAGACCCTTCCCCAGCTCCATTCCCTTCCCTGGGCATGCTCCAGCCCCTCAATCTCCCTCTTGTCATGAGGGCCCCCAGCCCAAACAGTTTCACTCAAACCAAATCTGCATTAAATGTGTGTCATTGCAGAGGGAGAAGGAAGAAAAGAGATGTCTCAGTGAAGTGCATGAGCTTTGCAGGCTGAGCTCTGGGCTCCAGCCCCACCAGTGCTGCTCTGCACTGTGGCTCTGAGCATGCACTGAAGGCAGCTCTGCCGTGCCTCAGTTTCCCCATCTGCCTTCCAGCTCTGGTTCTACCTGCCTGTGCCTCTGGCTGTATCTCTGTTCCTCTGCAGGCTGAGCACTGCCAGAACACGTGATGGGCTGCAGTGGGCAAAAAATGGAAATAAAAAATAGAAGAAAGTGACTCCTGGGGGTTGTTGTACAGCTCAGAGGAAGGGCCCATTTAATTTTCAAGCCTGTCCCCTGAGGCCAACACCAGGTACTGAGACAAGATACAAGAGGACCATAGCAGGGAGCAAAGCTGTAATTTGCACTCTGGTTCCTTATCCATTAGCTCCTGGCTGGCATTTCCTTCAGCAGAGAACTCAATCAGCTCCTCAGACAGTGTGCCTCTGGTGATGCTTCTGGCATCCTTCACCTCCACCCCCAGGGCACTGCAGACAAACCTTTTCCCTTTTCCATGCACCTCAGCGTGGTCTGTGTGGCAGAGCCCAGCTCTGCACCGAGCTGTCTGTCCCCTGTCATGCACAGGTCACTGAGCTGCATGGCCAGTGCTTATTTATTTCAGCACTGTGCAAATAAACTTATTTAATTCACACTGCCCTGCACTGGTCAATTTAGCATTTCTCCTGGGCTCACCCTGTGACACCTCTGCCACAGACTGAGAAAGGCACTGGGAAAAAAAGAAAGAAAAAGGAAAAAAAAATTACACTTTATTTTGCCAGGTGCAAATAACTCCTCCTGGCTTTGCTGCCCCAGACTTGCACGGGAAAACAGTCTCCAAAGCACAGGATAGAGCCCCAAACACTCACTGTGCTCCTCCGGGACATCCCCTCTCACCTGCCTTCCCCTGCCTCCCAGGAAAAGTCCCTGGCTGCCCTGTGGGGCCAACAAGCTCTGGCAGCAGTGGATTCATGCCCACGTGGCAAGATGGGCTGAGTTGTGCATTCAGGCTGCTCTTTTATCCCCAGGTGAGCAAAACAATTTCAGAGGAAATTCCATTTTGGCTCTAAATCTCCCCCTCCCCAGCACTGTTCAGACACCAGCATTGTCTGTCCCAAGGACAGGAAGGCTTTTTTTATCACAGTTACTCACAAAAATTCAACAACTGATAGGGAATTGTCAGTCCTGCCCACTACATGAATTATGATATGCTGCATGGTACTCTGATAGTCCCATCAGAAACAGGCAGAGGGCAGATGCCTCCAGATGTATGTAATTTTTAATTTCCTTTGCTGGGGAAAATGTTTTCTTGTTTTAGTGATGTATGTTCAAAGCGTTCCAGTTCCCATGGCAACTCTCTGCCTCCACTGGAGATGTCATTTTTCATGCCATCCCTTCAGAATTCGACATCTCCTCGCAGAAGTTTTGAAGAAATGTCTCTCTTAAATATATATTTATTAGAGACAGTGCCCGAGAGTGTGTTTTATTGACACGTTTCTTAGGTGACTCAGCCTACAGAGGAGAAAGCTGTCTCCAGAAATATGCTGCCTGCCAATCTGCCTTTCCTCAGCTTCTGTTTTCAACCACAACTCTCCCTCTCTTTTTCTGCCATGCAGTTATTTGCCAGCACCTACTCCCTTTTATTTTTTTTTTAATTCCTTTCTGTTCCCATCACTCTTGTCCATGCCCAGCATCTGCTCCCCCTTTTTTTTCCCCTTTAATTTCTTTCTGTTCTCATCACTCTTGTCCGTGCCCAGCTCCCCAGCAAAGCAAGCACAGCAGGGGAATGCCCAACTGTGTCAGGAGTGTCTGTGCCTATTCCCTGCTGCCATCTGCATGTGGAGAAAACCCCAAAGTGCTGCAGAACAGAGACTGCATGAGCCTCTGATCCTGGAGGTGCAGCAGCAGGAGCATCTGCAGCTCCCTGCCCCTGGGTGCTCTCCCTGTGCCATCTGGCTGGAGCCCTCTGAGTGCCATGGGCCCCTTGGGAAGGGCTGAGGGCATCGAGGTGCAGGGCATGGGGCTGCCATCCTGGCTGGGGAAAGGATTCACGCCCCAGGTTTATCTGGTGCCACTTGGGCAGCAGTTTCAGCGGCTCTCGGTATTGTGGTGCCTCTCTGTGCCCCACAGGCTGAGGGGTGCTGAGATGGAGCCACCTCCCTGCCCAACCCCAGCCTTCCCTGCCCCACAAGGCATGCTGCCTGCCCCTAACCATCCCCCAAAACCCTGCACCCCTGGCTCTGCAGACCCTGCAGAGAACAGGAGACATCACATCCCTCTCACAGCAGCTCCCAGAGGTTTTTCACCAGACCCCAGCAGAGAGTTTCCATTCCAGGCTGCAAGGAGCCCCCAGCTCTGCTGCCCTCCGGGACAGGGGAGCTCCCAGGCCCTGCAGGGCTGCTCAGGTGCCCTGAGTGAGCAGGATCCCATCCCAGGAACCCTCACTTGGCCCTCGATCAGCATCTCCCTGCAGCTCCTCGGAAAGAGGCGGCAGCAGCGCCGCGAGGATCCCGGCGGGACACCGCGCTGGAGAGCCTTAATAGAGCTGTAACCTTACAGCTCCAAATTGCCTTCCTGCAGGAGACAAATCCGAGCCAGGAAATTGGTAGGAGCTGAGCAGATCTGGAGGCTGATGGAGCTAATCCCAGGCATGTTTATATGCAAAGGCCCAGGGAGCCTCACTCAAAGCCGGTGCGAGCGCCGGAGCTCGCTGCTGGGTTTAATTCTCAGGTGCAGCCTGCTCCGAGGGGTGGGAAAAGCAGGGAAAATATGGAAAATCAGAACACTGGGAGCAAACATCACATGCCAGCTTCAAGGTCAGGACCTCAGCAAAACCATGCACTGGCTCCTGTTCACCCCATTTTAGAAACCACGTGGATAAACATTGCTGTGGTCCCTTGGAGGAGTTTAGAAACCTTTTCTTAGCCCAGCCTGGAGCAGGGACACACAGGCTCAGGGGACACTTCTTGCTGACTCCAGACTTCACATTAATTGTCCCGTCCCACCAGCCATTAATCAAATGTCTTCCACTTGCATTTTTATTGAAAATCAATTTAATAAAGTAGGTGGGAGTCCGCACGCTTCCATAACATCAGATAAATATTCATGGGCGCTTACACTGCTTTAGCTAAATGAGTTTTTTAAATTTAACTGGTGCAATTTCCTTGTTCCTTAATATATGGCTTGGCTTGCCCTTGTTCAGGAACAGAAACGAGGTGGGACTGGCTCACTCACAGGCACACCAAGGAAAACTCCTCTGCCCTGGAGCCAGCACCTCTGGGCAAGGATTGTGTCATCAGTAATTGGAAATACCAGTGCTGGGGTCAGCATCACCCAGAGCAAATCCCCAGAGCTGAGGTGGAATTCCAAAGGGCCTCTTGGAGTTGAAAACTCATTTTCCACCACTGAGAGCATGGCCCCCATTTTTTCCTCGGCAGGTGTGCCCTTTGATTTCCACTTTTCCCTCCCTGTTTAAGCAGCCATTGTGCTCCAGCAGCTAAAGCTAATGAAAATCCTTGGAAAATGCACCCCCCTGATGGTTACTGAAGGAGGTTAAAAGGCTTCCAGCTACCAAAACACACCACACACCAGGGAAAGAACAGAAACACACCCACTCAGGATTTGAGAGTCCTTGGAGAAGGGATGAGCACCACGATCAGCATCACTGAGACAATCTCCACCTGCAGCCCTGGGGAGGGCAGGTCAACCCCGAGCAAGGCTCCTTGCTGCAACCCTCCTTCCCCAAGGCAGTTGTCAGAACCAGATGGAAAAAAGAAAAAGCCTGACACATTGATCAAATTTAGGAGACAGGCAGGACTCAGAGAGTCCCTATCAGTGAGAGATTTCACAGCATCCAACAGCTCTTTGTTAACTGGAGCAGTGAGGAGCTGCAGCCCACCAAAAAGCAGCAATGCAGGGCAGTTCAGCCACTGCCAGGATTCTTGTCGTGTTATCCCAGTGATACCCTTCTCTTGAAAGGCAGTGGTTCAGAAATCCAGCACACCATCACTTTGCCTTTGTTATTCATGCAAACTGACTTGTTTTCATCCTTACAGCCCCGACCTAATTCCCCGTGCACACGCTCCCTACAGAGCCCCGGACAGGATTTGCTTTCTCGGTGCTTTGGTGACATGAAGGTTGTGACTGGCCCTGCAGACAGGCCCAGAGAGCCTGAGCCCTGGCACAGGGCACAGAGAGCCCTCCCAGAGTCACATTTCCCGTGCTCCAGCTCTAGGGTGTGGGTGGTGTGAGCACAAACGGGATCCATCGAGTGCCACCATCACGGTTTTCCCTTTCTCCTCAGCAGCAGAGGTGGGCAATCCTCACTTTGTGATGTCACCAGAGGCTCGTGGCTCAGATCCTCCCAAAACACAGCAGGGCCAGCTCTCCTGCAAGCCTCCCAGAGCACTGGTTTCCCTGATTTCCCTGCTATTAAGACAGCAGCCCTGCCCTGGAGAGATCAGCCTCGCTGGAGACAAACTGCCTGTCAGCAAACAGCACTAAATACAGGGTATCATACTCCACAGATGGTGGCATGCTTTTAGTGTTTTCTCTCTTGGATGCAGGTCACACCACTAATGTCATCTCCAAACACCGAAATCCTACATGTGAAAAGGTAAAGCTTAATTGCCTTGAACAGCAACTCTTGTATTGACTCCAACATAAGGCCCATAAATATTAATACAGCTATATTTAGCCCCTTTCAATTACACATACAAAATTGAACATCTTTCTGGGAACAAATCAGTCCAGATAGGGCTTGGATTTTTTTTCCTTTTCCCTTTTTAATGCGTTCTGCATCAAAATAATAATAATTGCAATTGACCCAAAGCTTTAAAAAACCCCAAACAACAAAACCAGTGGACGGAGGCAAAGTCTTAAAGATATTTTTCTGGCTCAACCAACTCACTGGGCAGGTGTTCAGGGGCACTTGCATGCTCCTAACCTCAGCTCTGCCCCACCTGGTTCCCATTTATTTGTTGACTCGGTCCTTTTGCTGGAGGGCAGCAAAAGGGCCCCACTGAAGGTGTGTCACACAGGGAAGCTGCTGGCACAGGGATGCTCCAGGGAGGTCCCATCCAAGCATGGCCATGCCCACACAAAGCTTTCTGCAGTTAAAGACCTTCTCCTTTGTATAAAAATCACATCCTCTTTACTGATTTGCAGATTAATTATACATTGCTTCCCTTGCCAAAGTGGCCTTAATGGTATTGACATGACAAAGAGGAGCTATCAGAAAGCTTCTCTCATAACCATGGCCAGATTGATCAGGGAAGAAGAAAGGAGGTTTCATGCCTTTGTTTTTTAACCCTTCCTCATGAAAGCAGACAAGGCTCTTTTCTAGGAAAAAGTGTTTTCAAACTCAGGCAAGACCAGGTGCGTCTCTCCAAAGGAAAGAGCTCTCATCTTTCATGCACGAGAGCCTGGAATTCAATTCCCACATGTGCACAGACCCTTCACATAGAACACAACTTGGAGGGGGGACAAAACCCCACAGAGTTTGCATTTTTTGCAGGACAGTAGCCACAGCTGGCTAAAGTACATCCACATGATGAGATGAGAAATCAGATGAGTAAGAATGAATGCAGGACAGCAAAAAAACCCTGATCTGGCCTGTATGAACACAAAACTTCCCAAACAAGAGCTCTGAGGGATGCAGCAAGGCCTGTGCAGAGCCTCTGGCTGTGCTTTGGGGGGGTTTGTTATGGTCCTCAGACCCTTTCCTCAGCAAAGTTTCTCATATCACAACTGATCTTTCCAAACCAGAGCTGTCTGAAATGGCTTTTGTGATGTCCAAACAGCATCCTGGCTTTTCAGACACCATTTATTTCGCTCCAGTCACGAGTTGTTCCATCCACTGACTCAGCCTGAACTTTGTCATCAATAGGATTTTCCAGCAGGTTGGGAGAAGGGGAAAAAAAATTAAAAAAAAAAATCATATGCTTCTTCTATGCCTGTTGTTCTCAGCACTTTGGTTCGAATTATACCCTTCCAGAAGGTAAAGAGAACGGGGTGTCCTTTCCTCACAATGCAAATTGCAGATTAAAATCCCTCTCTAGGCTATACTCTGTGCCTATAATTGTCAGTACTCCACAAGCACTCTTTTTTTCTTTTTAATAAACATTAGCTGCACATCCTTCAGAGGCACATTTTTAAAGTTCAGTTACAAGTTAGCAGACAAAGAAATATTACAGGAAATTCCTGCCCCACCAGGTGAGGGTTTTGCCACTTACTTCAACAGGGTATTTCCCTCTGACTTTTAATAGTGTTTGGTTAAGGGACCCTGCACAGTTTAGCCTCACAGCCTTGCAGCATTCCCCAAAGCCCCATGCATCCTTCACCCTCACCAACACTCCAGTATTTTATTTAATCAAACAATAACCTTTAAATAAATGGAACAGCATTAAGAAGCTAACAGGTCTGAAGCAGCAGCATTAATCCCCCTCCACAGGGGGCTCAGATAGATGTGATTTGATTGCTTCTTCCAGGTGGATCAGGGCTGAAATTCACCACCAACACAATCAATGACTTTGCCTCATCAGACATAAACAATACCTCTATATTACTACATGAACTGCTGCAAACATTTTATCCTCTAGCTCAACAAATAAAATAGCTGCTATTTCCTCAGTATTTGACCAGTTGTTTCACCACCAGCTTCCCAGAACAAACCAATTAAAGTTGTTTTTAAACTCCATAACATCCAATAAAACAATCTTATTTCTCAATCCATATCAAAGCCCCATTATAAATCCTTTACATGGGCCTGAACGAATGGAAATTCTAATAAAGGAGAAGCTGCCATAGTCCAACAGATCAATAAAGACATCCTCACAAGCAGTTTATAGCCATCTATAACATCATCTACTAATGTTCTTAAACCCATCTAACACATGTTCAACATGCTGAAACATCAGCTCTCGCCTTCCAGAGTCATTATAAACAAACACCATCATCCCATCTCTGACACATGCACAGCTCCCCCTCGGGCAGGGAGCAGCTGCCCGACACTCACACTGCTTCACTGCAGGTGGCTGAGCCAGCACTGCAGCTCTGAGACACTCAGTACATATCACTGGGGCAAAAACCCCCTCCAGCTGGTTTTCCTTTCCTAGAAATATTTCTTGCTCCTTGGGGAAAATCTTCTTGCCTACATGTGTGGGTGGAGGGCAGGGGGAGCAGCTCCTTGCTGGAAACACGCAGCCAGGGAAGGCACCAGCTAAAAAAGGCACCCACAGGAGCAGGAGAAACACTTGTCCTTCTCACAAATCACAGCCCCACAGCCCAGGGGCTTGGCTGGGCTAAAGAAGGCACCCACAGGAGCAGGAGAAACACTTGTCCTTCTCACAAATCACAGCCCCACAGCCCAGGGGCTTCGCTGGGCTAAAAAAGGCACCCACAGGAGCAGGAGAAACACTTATTCTCACAAATAATAGCCCCACAGCCCAGCAGCTTGGCTGGGCTAAAGAAAGCACCCACAAGAGCAGGAGAAACACTTGTCCTTCTCACAAATCACAGCCCCACAGCCCAGGGGCTTGTCTGCTCTGGAGAGCCCAGGAGCGTGCACACAATGCTGGGGATGGATTTTGGCCACATGACTGCCCTTGCAGAGGGTGGCAGACACAGACCTGGCGTAGTGAACCCCTCACTGCTCTGCCAGATGCCCCCAAAGCACCAGTGCTGACCCAAAGCCAAGTGTTTCACACCAAAAGCAATCAATCAATCTCCTTTCACAGTGGATTCCCCACCCCTCCCTGGTTCTTGTGACACCCCTGAAGCTTTGATCCAGGCTTGTGTTGCCCTCAGCACATTCATAACTTATTTAAGAGAAGACTTCCACCCTTAGGCACAGCTGTCAGGGCCGTGCTCCTCGCCTGCCTCCTGATGTGTGCAAGGCTTTTCACACACAGCTGTGCACCAGGGGTGCAAACAGCAACACACCAGGAATTCTGGGCCACAGAGGAGAGCACCAGGGCTCTGCAAATCCACAGCAAAGCTGCCTTTGGAGAGCTGCCCTCGAGGGGAACACAACCTTTCTTTAATTTGTTCACAGACAGATCTTGACTTCAGAAGTTTGACGAGCAGAGCAGGGTCCCTGTTGCCCAGAAAGGTAAACAGAAGAAAATGCTGTTCAGGCAATGCCTCAGCTTCAAATTAAAACTCATCAAGGAAGCTCAGACAGAGACAAAAATCTGAGATAAGACATGGATTTTGGGGTTTTTTCTAAGAAAGGATCAAATTCCTCCCTGGAGTAATCAATACAAAGCATGAAGTCAGATCAGAGAGAAGAGATGAGAAGTTGGGAGAAGTGGAACATTAAGACAGAAAAACAGATTAAACACAGACTCAAAACCCTAGAAATTGTAAT
The DNA here is from genome assembly GCF_037042795.1 of Molothrus aeneus. Taxonomy (NCBI): domain Eukaryota; kingdom Metazoa; phylum Chordata; class Aves; order Passeriformes; family Icteridae; genus Molothrus; species Molothrus aeneus. The sequence continues at coordinate 3,641,095 of NC_089659.1, read as the reverse complement.
AAACAACAGAGGACAGCTCTGTTTGTCATCTCATGTTTCTCTCACACAAACACTAGGTCTAGATAATGTTTCTAAGGCAGCTTTATCACACACAGGTGAAAAACCTATCCACAAGTGAAAAGGTCAATTTCAACATTTCATCCAGATTTTAGGAAATAAAAGTTCCATAAACTTCAATCTGGACAATTTAACAATTTTTACCACTGTTATAGGTTAATGTCACTGCAAACAGATTTCTTCTTGGTTCCTGCCAGGCAGATAAGGTCTTGCTGTTTCATTTTGGACAGCACTGTACTTTCAAGAGAAGGCAGTTCTGTAATTTAATTATTCTATTTCAGCCCCTGTGCCTTAGTGCTCCCACAGTAACAGACAAGCCCTCACCTGCAGGAGGTCAGGCCAAAATGACAGATGCACTGAGGTGTAGCACACCAAGCATCTCCTGGGAATGTCTCAACCTAAAGGGAGCTGCTCTGAACCCAAATCCAAACCCTGCTGGCCATCAGCACTTGAATTAGTGAAATGCAGGTGGCCAGGCAGGGGTACAGATGTTCCTCAGGAGCCATCCTGCCAAACCACACCATCATTAAAAGAGCAGGAAGAGACATTGCACCACAGAAAGAGGAAACAAGAGAAACCCCAACAGAGGTGCACTTTGCTGACAAAATAATCATGGAAATGTAACAGCAGGATAAATATTAACAGATCAAAACCATTGGCAAGACAGAGCTGACACAGTTAGGATAGAGAAAAGGCACCACAGGCCAGGTGGGCACCCCTGATCTGAGTCCTGCTGTGAGCAGCAGGCCCTGACTGCACCAAGGCCTGCTGGAGCCCAGTGTGGGCTGGGAGGTGCTGACACCAAAGAACAGCACAGTGGAGAAGAGGAAGAGGAGCCTGGGCTGCTTTCACCCTCTGGACAGACCCAGTTGGGAGGGTAAAAGCTGGGCCTCCCCTCTGCCTGGATGGGATGACCCCTGGGACAAGGAATGGGTGCCACACCTGTCCCCAAGGGAGAAGGAACCCGAGGGGTGAGGGGCCTTGCTCTGCCTGGGGAATTGTGCTGCTTTAATCCAGCTGTCAGTGTTTGCTGCTCCTGCTATGCCCCAAGGACACTTCAGGAGGCTCCCAAACCTCAGCAGCCCCTGGTGCAGAGCTGGCCTGGCAGGATGCTGAGCAGCCACCACCCTCTCAGCAGGGCTGAGCTGCTCAGGGGCTTCAGAGAGGCTTCAAGGAAACAGCACATGAGTTACCTTGTCAGTCATGCTGCATCCAGGAGGGATAACACTCATTGATCCCAGCCTGGCTGTTTAACATGCTACAAATTGCTTGTTAATTGCAATTGGAGAAACTTGCTTATCTAGGATGTGTACAACTCGTCTTTTAGAAAACTGAGCAGCCTACTCTCTTCCCCTCTTCCTTGGGGCAGAATCTTTCCCTCCTGGCATGCCCTGGAAAATCCCAGCAGTTTTCTGGAATTCTTCCCACCCACTCAATACAGAGATTTTGTCCAGATGCCTTCTGGGTTCCTCAGCCTTACCCCAAATGTACCTCAGGCACACCTCTGGCCCTGTGGAACAGCAAATCTCTGTCTGAGCTGGAAAAAACCCTTTTGCTTTGCAAACAGCTGTGGAAGGTCCCACATGCCTCCTCCTCCAGCAGTAATAGCCCTACACTGCCAAAGCATATTTAAAGCAGGCTGTAAGGAAGGAAAAACCTGGAAATGTCCCCTCCTGGCCTTGCCCAGGCATTCCCAGCATGGGTCTGTTCCATTTGCCAAATGCCATCAATTAGGAATAAAGTAGAGGGGGTTCAGCTGTCCAGGGAACCCTGGAACCCCCAACCTCTGTGCTCTCCCTCATGGTCACTGTGCTGGACACCACAGTGGCCCTGTAAGGACTGCAAGGACACACAGGGTGGTTTTGGACATCTGTCATTCATGAAGAGTCTCTTGTGGTCCCTTCATCTGCATCCCACTACTTGAGCATCTCTTCTTTTGGGGAACAGGACATCTCAGCCTTGCTCAGGCAGTTCCACCTCCTTCTCCTGGCCACATCTCCCCTCTCCTGCTCTTGGAGCTCCAGGGAAGCTCCAGGTGCATAAAGGAGGCTCTGCAGGGAGCCCCAGCAAGGAGAACCTGAGAGATGGAGACAGACACTTGTCACCTCAGCCCCTGCAGGCTGGGCAGAGCATCTGTGTGACTTCAGAGAGGACCTGTGTGACTTCAGAGAGCATCTGTGTGACTTCACAGAGGACCTGTGTGACTTCACAGCTCCAGACCATGAGCAGAGGCCCGTGCTGCCCACAGAAGTTCTCTCAGGACATTTTCTGGTCCTGCAAGGCTGGCCATGACAGCAGATGTCTCCATTCCCTCGGGGTCCCTCACTGCTCTCTCCTGGCTTAATAACCAATCTGTCCCCAGTTCTCCCAGGGGAAACACAGCCTTTGTGCTGACAGCTCCTTCCTCTCCTGCCCCACTCTGAGCCCTAGAAGATGTTCTGTTTATGCAGCTACCCCTTCCCTGAGCCCAGACTGTCCTTCAGTGGTCATGAGGCCACAGAAAAGACTCTGCTCTGTTCCTGAGAGGAATCCAGTGGGCAGAGCCAGGGAGAAACCTCCTGCCTCACACTGTGACACAAATGGTCCTGTCCCCAGGGCTGCAGGGGCTCACTGCAGGACACGGGGTCTGACAGCCACCTCCCCCTGCCTTAAGTGTGCTCCCAAATCTGCCCCTTGCCCCAGGAGAGCACAGACTCCTGGCTGGCCTGGCTGTGCCCTGTTTGGGGCAGGGGCAGCAGGCAGGGCCATGCTCACCTGGAGCCTGGCTCTGCAGCAGCAGCAGGCACTCCTGAGCAGCCTCAGCACTTGCTTCAGCTCTGCCTGCAGCATCCTGGCAGCAAGAGGAGCTCTGGCATGGCAGCTATTAGAGTGGGTGGCAGCAGATGGTGAAAGCAGAGGGGATAAGAAAATAAATACAAAGAGGCTATCTTGAGGGGAGAAGTCACCACATTAACACTCTGTTGCTTACACAGTGTCTTCTCCCAAAGTCTAAACAAACACTGCTCAGCTCCTGGTGCACCCGGAGCTGAGGGAGGGGACAGGGCTGAGCACACAGCACTGTAGAGCCCTGAGAGGTGCTGCAGCCCCAAGCCCTGCCCAGCCCTCCATGCCCCAAATGTCTGCAGGGCCATCCCATCCAGAGCAGGAAAACCAGCCAGGCAAAGAGCCTGCATGTCCTGCTTCACACAGGTTACACACAATCCAGGGAACTCCATCCTCCCAGCAGCCTGTGTGGGCACAAGAGCGCCACATCTGCCCTTTGCATGGACTGCAGGGTATTGATGCTCTTCCCTGACATCTTCAGAAAAGCAAAGGAAAACATTGCCAAGGGAAATGGGGAGACTACAGGAAGTGCCCAGTGCTGTCTTACAGGAAAACCAATGCTCCTTGTCCATGGCCCACTGCAGCACAGCTGCTCATGGGGAGCAAGGCAATCCCTTTCCCAGCCCTCACACAGCCTTGGACAAAAAACTACAGGAAAAGGAATATTATTTAAGGAGTTCAAAGCTTAATCCTGCTGCATCCCATCTGGTCAGACTGGTTACCCCTGACACTGCTGGTGCACCTGTAAACACACTGACAAGTGTCACTAAGGTGGCAAGTACCAGAGCTGGCTTGGAGCTCTCTATCAGTGTTCACCCCACAGAAAACCCAGATTCTGTAAGATAAAAAAGCCCACCTCTTGCTGGCTCTTCCATTAACCCTAAACTCTCGAGTCTGCAGCAGGACCATTTCTGCTTCTCTGGCCACCAGCAGCAGTGGGAGGAGAGGTCTTTCCCTCTAATTCTCCTCCTGAGAGGCCTCCAAGGCTTCAGCCTTGGGAAAAACAACCAAAACTGGGGAGAGCCTGGCTTACCAGGCTGCTCTACACACAGAGGACAACTCACTGCCAGTCAAGAGCCCCCCAAAACCTGCAGCTCTCATCACCACCTCCCACCTGGGTCTACCAGAGTGCCTCAAGTCTCTGTCATTCACAAAGAGTCTCTTGTGGTCCCTTCATCTGCATCCCACTACTTGAGCATCTCTTCTTTTGGGGCACAGGACATCTCAGCCTTGCTCAGGCAGTTCCACCTCCTTCTCCTGGCCACATCTCCCCTCTCCTGCTCTCGGGAGCTCCAGGGAAGCTGCAGGTGCATAAAGGAGGCTCTGCAGGGAGCCCCAGCAAAGAGGTGAGAGCAGTCCTTAAACAGACAAGGGCTGGCTCAGGCAAAGGCAATTTATTATGTTAAACACGTTATTAAAGGATCTAAAGCAACAGAGCAAAGATGTTCCAAGAAAGGTTTGAACTTCCCCAGCAAGGGGCTCTTGGGACTCCTCTTGTTAATATTGAGCAGCCTTGTCTGCAGCTGAGCCTACAGTGAGCAGAAATGCCCCTCAGTCCCCGTGCAGAGCTCGTTTCACTTAAATCAATACAGCCATGGGGGACACTCGAGGAAGCAAAGCTATTAGTGGGACCAGAGTTAATTCTGGGGGAAAGTAACAAGCAACAAAAGCAATAAAACTGACTGATTGCTTATGCAGACACTGTAACCCTTTCCTGGCCGGGTCCTGCAGCACAGCAGAGGGGAGGATGCTGGCTGGGAAAGCCCCTCCTGCCCAGGGTTGGCATGGTCTCAAGGGCAGCTGCAGGGCACAGGGCTGTGGCACAGAGCTGGGCATGGGGCTGGGAGAGGCAGGGCTGCTCTGGGGAAGGAGAGGGATATTCCAGGAGATGCCATCAGCATGCAAGAGCTCAGCAAAGCAGCTCTTGGCAGCAGGACTGCAGAAAATGGGACAGCGCGTGGTGACTCCAGCTCTGGGTGGGAATCACCAGCAGCAGCACAGCTTTGGTGAGCAGGAGAGCTCAGAGCAGTGCAGGGACATCCCCTCCCAGCCCCAGGGACACTCAGCTGTCAGCACCTGAGAGGGGCCACCTCTGCCACAGCACAGCACACCAGGAAACCACTCATGGCCACATCTCCCTAATCTCACACCTGTCTTCCCCATACATCTCCCTGTTTCTTCTGCCCCCTTAGATGATGCTGACTGTAGCTGTAGGCATTAGGTGGGAAGGTTTTTCCTTGGTTTTTCCTTCTCAGGCACCTCAGACAAGTCAGGAGCTTGCAGAGAGGCTCTGCAGCAGCAGCAATGTTGGCAGCAGTGCTGAAGGCAGCTCAGGAGGCAGCAGGGCCTGGGTGAGTGCCCAGTGCCCAGAGCAGCACAAGGGGGGAGAGCTTGCCAGGTGACAGCTGCATAGGAAATAACTGAGAAGATGTGGAGATAGAGGCTCTGTAGCAAAGCAAACTGACTAAAATCAACACCAACATGAGCTGAAGGTTCTGCAAGCTGGTGGTACAGAGCCACAGGATGGTTCAGGTTGGGAAAGGTCATCAAGCCCAACTGTGCAGCCAGCATCACCACCATGTTCAGCACTAACCATGCCCTCAGGTGCCACACCAACACTTTCAGGGATGCTGGCTCTACCATTTCCCAGAGAGCCTTTCCCAGTGCTTTACAACCCTTTCTGTGAAAAGTTTTCCTTATATCTAATCTAAACCTCCCCTGGTGCAACCTGAGGCCATCTCCTCTTGTCCTGTCATTTATTTCCTTGGAGAACAGACTGACCCACACCTGGCTCCAAGCTTCTTTCAGGGAGCTGTAGAAAGTGAGAATGTCCCCCCTTTTCTCTAGGCTGGGCTCTCTCAGCTGCTCCTCATCAGAGTTGTGTCCAGACCTTTTCTGTGGACATGCTCTGCCCCTCAATGAATGTATCAGCATTTCTGAAAGGGAATTTTTTTTTCCCTGTCTCTAAAATCGCAGGAATAGGTTCACCCACAGCTGCTCCATCTGCAGGCCTGTCCTTGCACTGTCACAGGCCACCACAGCACCCAGGGACTCACCTCAGCCCGCGAGACACCCAACAGCCAAACTGTAGCCCCACATTTCTCTTCCCAGAGAAAAGCAAGGCACGATTCTTCCCAAGAATATTTCTGGGTTTCACATTCTCTGAACCTCAGAGAAAGGAAACACAATTCTTATCATTTGCTGTGCCTGTGTTTGTGTCAAAGCAGAATGCAATGTGGAGATTGTTTAGCCACAGTGATGGTGTTTTGTTTCCTTGACCTGTCAGGCCCAGGTGTGTGTGTGTGTGTTGGGACTGTTGAGGGACAGTCATGAGATTCTGGGCAGTGTGTGCAGGGTTGAGTGCTTGGCAGATCCAGTTTAGATGTAATGTAATATAGTGTAATATATTATAGAATAATATAGCATAATAAAGTAATTAATTAGCCTTTTGATAGTAACCATCTGAAATGAAACAAATGTGTTCAGTACAGGTGTCACTGGATAATCAAATATCAAAAGCCAAATAGAGGTAGAAATAACTTTTGAGAAGACATCATGGGAAAATAAAGGATCAAAAAAGACAGCATTGATAGGCAGGAAAATTTTGCTGTAGCCTTCACTAGTATCAAAATTCTACCCTGTCCCAGACATCTTTTATGAAAAATCCTTTCCTTAGGATTTTTTCTCCTGAGCAGCTGAGAGGCCTCAGGAACAAAATGTAACCAATGGTTATCTGCTGCTGTGGAATGCAACAGGTGCATCTGGGATTGGCCCATGTTGGTTTGTTTCTAATTAATGGCCAATCACAGTCAGCTGGCTCAGACTCTCTGTCCAAGACAGAAGCTTTGTTATCACTCTTTCTGGTTCTATTCTTAGCTTACCTAGCCTTCTGATGAAACCTTTTCTTCTATTCTTTTAGTATAGTTTTAATGTAATATATATCATAAAATAATAAATCAAGCCTTCTGAAACATAAAGTCAGATCCTCCTCTCTTCCCTCATCCAAGAACCCCTGTGAACATGGTCACACTACCCTCACCACAAAATCCTAGGAATTATAAACCTTTTCTTGATGATATTCTATCTCTTGATCAGGGTCCCTCCTTGTAACATGAAATCTCAGCCTGAAGTCTGGGAGAGGGGAGGGTGGGATCTGCAAGGAAGCCAACTTGTACACAGTGCCTTCAGCACTGCACTTCTTGGCCCATATTGGGCCTCCCTTTTGATAAGATGGAGTCACATGAATCATTCTCTCCCCTTGCTGGGGGTTGCCAAACACCTTCAAAATGGGGAGACAGCCCCAAAGTGAGCCTGGCACTGAACAGCCCACGCTCCTGGCAGTGCCAGAGTCATTCCCAAGCCATCTGAGCCACCTGTCCCTGCTGAGGCCTGCAGGGAGCATCACTGACCTCCGAGGCCGGGCCGCAGGCGGTTGTCGTAGCCGTCCAGGAGCCGGTCCAGGATGCGTGTGAAAATGGTGATGTTGTCCTTGCTGTCATCCACGACGTCTGAGACGTGCTTCTGAGAGAGCCTGGCACAGCGAGAGGGGGGAAAAGGCAGGAGAGAGGGTTAGAGGGGAAATCTGCACCATGCGTGCTCCCAGAGCTACAGGGAGGGAAGGCCTGAAGGGCAGGATGGGACTCAGGTTTGGGTAAATTTGTGTGATTGCAGGACTCACCACAGGGATTTCTGATCCCCTCTCCTCATTGTCCTTTCCCCTTCTTTCCCAGAGCTACAAGGAGGGAAGGGCCTGAAGGGCAGGATGGGACTCAGGTTTGGGTAAATTTGTGTGATGCAGGACTCACCACAGGGATTTCTGATCAACTTCAGCTCCCATCTGTCCTCACAGAGCTGCTCACTGTGCCCTCCCCACCTTTCCCAGAGCTACAGGGAAGGAAGGGCCTGAAGGGCAGGATGGGACTCAGGTTTGGGTAAATTTGTGTGTTTGCAGGACTCACCACAGGGATTTCTGATCCCATCTCCTCACTGTCCCCACCCCTCCTTTCCCAGCTACAGGGAGGGAAGGGCCCAAAGAGCAGGATGGCACTCAGGTTTTGGTAAATTCCTGTGTTTGCACACACCACAGGGCATTTCTGATCAGCTTCCCTCTGTCCTCACAGAGCTGCTCACTGTGCCCTCCCCACCTTTCCCTGCCCAGATCCACCATGTGGGATCCACCACTGCACCACGGGGAGTGGTTTAGGAGCCCTGTTTTAACAGGAATGCCCCAGCATCCCTTGCCTGCCCCTAAAAATGGGCATTTTCTGAATAGAGGCTGTGGGAAGCTGAGTTGCTGAGATGCCACTATCTCCTTACAGGCCACATGGAAAAAGTGACACCAGGTATTTGGCAGATTGAGCCATTTCAAAGATCTCTGCCCCAGGGAAGAGGGGAGAGAGAAAAATAAGAATTCAGTAAACAGGCTTAAAGCCTCATCATTAAAACACTTAGTGAACCATCCCTGCAGTTGGCTGAACTTTTCCCTGCTTATAAAAACAAATGAGCTTCCACATTCCCATCTCTGCTCAACACAAGAAGCCTGGAAGCCCCCAAACAAGATGATTTCCTCAGAACACATTCTGCCCCAGGTGGAATAAAACAAGGAGTAAATTCCTCTAAAAAAGCACATCTCACTGAACAAAATCTTCAATGCGGTTTTGCAAACACAAGGGGCTCAAGTAATACATTTGCATTTTGTGTCTCCCTTTCAATCAACAGAAAAGGAGATTGTGAGTCCTTCTGGAACCACCTGCCTCTAAAAGAGATTTCAGATGGCACAGAGCAGCAGTGCTGTGGCTTCAAGCACAGCTTTCCCCAGCAAAAATAGCTGTTAGGACCAAAACAAATGGAAAGGCAGAAGATTAAGTAACAGAAAACAAAAAGAAAAATCTATAGAGATGAAGAGTTTTCATGGAAGATGGAAGAGGAAATAACAGAGAGACAAATGAGGCAAAAAGAAAGATTAAGAGGCACAAACAGGCAGCGAGGTGGCTGAGGAAGCCCAGCCAGGCAGGGGAAAACAGGCAGCTGAAGCAGGGGGATGCTCAGCAGCAGCTACAGGAGCCCCTTGGGAGCAGGGAAGCTCTGACTAGCAAATTGGCACTAAATGGAAAGGTGAATAACTGGGGAGCACTGGCCAGAGGAACACCATGAATGCCACAGACCAGAGCTGGTGGACATGCAAATCATGGTTCCAATTACCAAGGACAGCACCTTTGACCATCAGAAATGTAATCCTGAGGATAGAAAAGCCCCTAAATTGTCACTTTCTAACACTTCTGCCCCTCTCCTTCCCACCCCAGCCTTATGTCCTTTGATGTGTGGCAGTCACTGCTTTCAGCATGCATCATGAAATAACTGGGGGGAAAAATAATAAAACCAACAAAAAACTACAGGAAAAGGAATGGTATTTAAGGAGTTCAAAGCTTAATCCTGCTGCATCCCATCTGGTCAGACTGGTTACCCCTGACACTGCTGGTGCACCTGTAAACACACTGACAAGTGTCAGTAAAGTGACAAGTAGCAGAGCTGGCTTGGAGCTCTCTATCAAAGTGTTCACCCCACAGAAAACCCAGATTCTGTAAGATAAAAGAGGTGCAAAGAGTATTTCCTAGCAAAAGAGGAAAAATTGAGAGCAGGGTATGGGTACTTCTAGAGTCATGCTGAATCAATACTATTTAGAATGCTACAGTTAATTGGAATATTCCCTTTTGGACAATTCTGACATTAATTTTCATTGGTTTCATTGACCAAACACTCTGGGAAATTTCCTTTCAAGTGCCTGAGGTCTGCTTCTCCAGGGGCACATCCCACCTCTCCCAGGACCACTTGGCCTCTGTTTTTTAGCAAAGCAAGACCTGGAGAAATGGTAAAGCCAGGAAGTTGAGCCTCCAGGAGGGTAACATGGTGCTGAAATTCCAGTTTGCATAGGGTGAGGCATGGTTGGGATAACACCTGACCCAGCCCTAATGCAACCTGCCAGATCCAAACATCAAAACATGTCTGGCATTACAAACTGCATCACAGCCTCCAAGATTTCCAGCTGAATCCAAATGCTGGTTTTTCATCTGAACTTGAATTCCCGGCAGGTAAGAAGAGTTTTGAGAAATTTAACAAATGCCTGCAGTAATTAGTGGGGTTTCAATTGTAGCAGCTTTCAATAGATGTCATGGTTAAAAGCAATCTGTCCCAGTGTCTGCTGATGAGTATATAACCATCTATAACTTATGAATAGCTAGCATGTTCATGAAAAGCTCATTCATTAATGTTTTATAAGCTATCTTTAAAAATTACCCATAATATAAAGAGCTAGAGGACGGATTTTTGTGAAGGAACTCCTGGCGGAGGCTCAGCGGTGATGGGAAAAATGAGTTTACAAATTTCAAAGCTGTTTTACTTAGCCTGACATTTGAGGGTTTGACTTCAATGTGAGCAGTGTGGGATTCACTTGGGAGGTGCTGGGGGAAGAGCAGCGTAGGCAGGACAAGGGAAGGTGCAGGCAGGGGAGAGGCAGCAGCACCTCTGCCTGGCACCTGATTTGGGCTAATAATTCCTTTGCCAGGAAAGCTCTGGGCTGCCTCACCTCACCTTAACATAAAGCTAAAGCTGCCCTTTAGCAAGGCATAAAGGAACTGCAAAGAGATGTGCGGGATCAAGGTTTTAAAATAATTAAAATCCTCTAGGCAGGAAGGACGGAGGTTTACAGCAAATTTAATTAGGATAGGCTTGAGGAAAAGTCATTGCCTTGCCACCTGTGCACAGGCTCTCTGGGGAGCTGTGCCACATCAGCACAGGGGTGCCCTCACACACAATTTGGGAAGCAAATCCTCCTGGGGACCAGTAGTGTGAGCAATCCCTACGTGGCAGGGGAGCAGCAGCTCTGGTGGGTACAGGGTGGGGAGGAAAAGGCAGCAGAGAGGAGGGCAGAGCTGCAGGCACAGGGCATGGGGACAGCCCCCACAGCCATTGTGGGGATGGGGTGAGAGGCCAGGGCTGACTGTGCCCTTGCAGGGTCAGCACTCACAGGGCAGGGCAAGCTGCAAAGTCAAATCCAGGCAGACAAAGCAGAGCAGGGCAGGAGGGGCAGCACTGACATCTTTTCATGCATGAACATCCTTGATCCCTTCTGGACTTGTAACTCAGCAGGCAGCATTTCAGTGTCCATACCTGGCACTCTAAAGGCTTTTCTAAATGTTTTATAGAAGTCATGTATTATTTGCATTATTTCTCTCTCTCTGTGCAAAGCTCCTCCCTCCCCACATCTCCATCCTCCTCCCTCGAAGGGCTCCCTGAGCTCACCCAGCAAAGGCCCTGGTGGGATGCAGTCATGGACTGAAGGCTTTCATCCCCTCCAGGCAGCTCCCCAAGGCTGGGAAGGTGAGGCTGGCAGCAGCACTCTCCTTGCCAGGACAGCCAGAGCACACCCAGGCACAGGAAAGCAGCCAGGGCAGAGAACCCCAGTGCTGCAGCAGGTCAGGTGTGCTGCCTGTGGGTCATTACACCATTAACAGCCAAACAGATGAAGCAGATTGATTTTCTGCTCTTTAAAATAGTATTAAAATATTAAATGGGGTGGGGGGAATCTCTTTTCCAGGTTAAAACTCAGGCAAGCAAAGTCCTTGCCCAGAATGAATTGTGAAGAGGCCAAATCTGAAAATAGGTTTTGTTGCAAAAAATTGCTGGCAACTGATCTCAGTGACAGCACCTCAAATAATGCCAGTGTCAGCCACGTTAGGGACTGAACAGCCCCTGGGTGGATGCATGGGGATGGGGACATGGGCAGGAGGGTCAAACACAGCACAGACCCTTTAGTGCTTTGCCCTGGACCGCTTCATACACATCCTGCCCCCGGGATTTTAAGTTCAGTAAGAGGACTGCAGCCTTGGCCAACAGCTCAGCATTCAGCACCTTACCCATTAACATCAGCAGGGAGAGCCAGGAGCAGGAGCAGGACTCCAAGGCTGAGGAGGGAGAAGGGCCCCATTCCCAGGAGCCTCAGTGCCATGGTGGCAGCGTGCAGCCACTGCAAAACGAGCCTCCAAACCTGCCAGGGAGGGACAGAGGGGAATGACAGGAGAGAAAAGACGTTTCAGTCACTAGGGAAAAGCAAACAGTTCAGTTTTTCATGCTGGACAGCTGCCAGTATTTCTGGGGTCCTGCATTTGAGATCTCAGGAAATGCTCAGGAAGCAAAGGCAGCATTGTGGGCTGGAGCACTGCTGGCCCTGGGCAAGCTGCATCATGGCAGAGCCAAGCAGGCACACACATTAAACCCTCACAGCAGATCCTGCAGCTCCCCAAGTGCTTCAGCAGCCAAGTGCAAAGCTCACTCACAAAGCAACCACACTGGCTCTTCCTCCACCTCACCAAAGTAACCACGCTGGCTCTTCCTCTACCTCACCAAAGTAACCACACTGGCTCTTCCTCCACCTCACCAGAGCAACCACACTGGCTCTTCCTCCACCTCACCAGAGCAACCACACTGGCTCTTCCTCTACCTCACCAAAGTAACCACGCTGGCTCTTCCTCCACCTCACCTGCAGGCTCAGCTACAAGCTCCCCTTGCAGCAGTCCCAGCTCACCTGCTACCTCTGCCACCTTGGTGACATCCACTCAGCAGAAGCACTTGGGAAGTCTCCAGACCTATTTTTTTTTCCCCAACATCTTTTTCTAGACAGTTAAACCCTCATTTAATTCTGGTAATGACACTGCCAGGAATTATTATTAAGTTTGACCACCGAGGCCCAAGGTGGTGGGAGCGTTCGACGATACTACACTTAGTGTGCTCAGAGTTTTCATTAATGCTCAGTTTTACTTTTATTGTGATGTTATTGCACATTTAACTGCCTTCTCCTTTTATGTATCTCATTATGTTGATGCACCTTGGAGCAGCACTGCCAAGCAACAGCCTGGATAAATAGAGCTTGTCGTGACATCTCCCCCTCACAACGCTCCCTGTCTGGCACCCAGGGGGTTCAGCCAGCCCCACTCTGAGCCCCCAGAGGCAGCAGTGAAGGCTCCAGTCAATCACAGCAGGCAGAAACCAGGGCAAGGTGCTGGTGCTAGCTAAATGTGACCTCTGGGTTTCTCCACTCCACGCTGCAGAGCCTCAGGCAGCTCCCTCCAGCACTGGAGGAGGTGCTGGCTGCACTGCCAGAGCCCAGCAGCTGGATGACAATTCTGGCCCAGGATGAAGGGGCAGGGGAGCTATCTGAGTGCTGCCAAGGAGCAGGGGGTTCTGCACAGGGAGCTGGGAGAGGAGAGCTCCCAGCAGAAATCCCTCCTGTGCAGAGAGCTCAGCCCAGCAGCAGGGAAACACCTGGAGAGCACACATGTCCTCAGCGTGCACCTGGAGAAGAGGCTGGTGTGCTTTATCACATTTCTGCACTTAGCTGTCTCCCCACAGCAGTGGGGCCCTACAGTCTCCCTGGAGGCACTGCCTGATCCTTGTTTTTCAGCTCTAGGAGCACATGAGGTACCAGGCAGGCAGAAGGTAAGAGCCAGACACCACCAGTCCTTGCCACCCACCTCAGCTTTTGTTCTGGCAAGATACTCACTAACAGCAGGCACAAGGGGAAAAAACCCAACCAACCAACCCAGCATTTGGCCCTAGTTACCTTTACCTTCCTCCCCATCAGCCACATAAAATCCTTGCAGAAATGAATGCACAGATTAATTTAGGCACAGTGTGCTCAAGCTTTTTCAATCAGGATTCCACCTGAATGCCCCCTAGGGAAGCTCATCCTCTGGCATGGACACACACCCATGGCTCTGGTGAGAAGAGCTCTGATTTGGGAGGCCTCCCTCCTCTGGCTCTCCCCACTTTCCAGCTGAGAAGGGACACACACAGTCTTGGAAATTCAAGTATTTGATGATGAAGCACAAATTAACTGGCTGAACATCTGTTCTGTGGGAAATTCCAATGTTTCTGGGAGACTTCGTTCCAAATCACAACAAGGACAGATAAAATGTTGATTTTTCTTACAAGGCAAATTCAGAACTTCTTCGAAAAGCAGCTTCTCAACAGATTTCGTTTCAACTTTTCCCTTTCATTTCATTTCAACTTGCATATTATACAATAGTATTTAATTGATTTTTTTTCCTAAGGAAATTTCAAATACTAGCCAAAAGCAAAGCAAAAAAAAAAAAAACCAAAAAACCACCATTGCTGTCTGTCCCCTCCCCAAAACACCACTGAAAATTTTCACTGAAATCAACATTTTCCCATTCAACTGCTGATTTCAAAAAATGCTTTGTTTGGGCAGAATTTGCACAGCCAGCAGACTCTGACCAGGGATCCCCACACATGAGGACACTTTGGATTTGCAGCAGGTGCCTTCTGGCTCTGCAGGAACTGTTGTGGCTCCTGTAGAACATTTGGGGCCATCTTTATCAGATTTGGTGAAACCATGGGTGGAGCAGGTAATGCACCAACAGTGGAAAAGTGAAGCTAAAAAAAAAGAGCACTAGAAAATGGAGGAACAAGGTAATTTAGAGGGTCAGGAACAGTGGCAAAATCCAGAACACCTTCCACGTGGGTGTGTCTTGTCTGTGCCAAGAAGCTTTTAACAACTGCATTTTCACCAAACCTTGTTCCTAGAGTTTTCCTTCAATATTACACAGAGATGAAAGTTCATTTTCTACTCTGGACAGTTCTGATGAGGAAGATGCTAGCCAAGGACAACAGAGGTACTCAAATTAAATCAAATTTGTGCTTAAGTCTCATTAGAAGCACCAGAACCAGCTCTCCACACTTGCACTGGAGCACAATCTGTTTTCACTACTTGCCCAAGCAAACGTTTTGCCAGTCACATCTCTGTTCACACTGAGAACATCCCCAAAATGGGGCTTGGCAGTGGCTGCACTCGGGGAGGACAGCCCAGCATGGAGAACAGCCTGGCACTGTTCCCTGCCACTTCCCTTTGGTCACATGCATTGTGTTTGCCTTGGGAAGCTGGACACAAGAGCCTGCAGGGTGTTCTCCTCATTCTGTGGCTACTTCACATGTGGAGATGGATTGAGAAGCAGAGGCAGCCCTGCTCATCACCCTGCTGCCAGGCAGGAAAGTGTAGGGGAATACAAAGAGGATTTGCAGAGGGGATTTCAGCATTCAGACAGTTCAGGGATCACCCAAAGCCCCCCACAGCCAGATCCTGGTGTGATTCCTGGGGCACAGCAGCTCTCAGCATCACTCCTCCCCTTTCCTGGGGCTCCTGCAAGCCCAGCCACAGGCACACACAAGAACCCAACTGGTGCAAGTGCTTTAGGAGCCCAACAGCTACTGGCCACACAGCCTCCCTAATAAAATCAGTTTGTAAAACAAGTCTGCAGGTTTCAACAGCCCAGTAATTGAGCTCCTGAGGTTTTAGCACACAAGAGCAGCTCGTGGAGAGGGTGCTGATGGCAGAGCAGGCAGAGGGGTCCCTCTGTGCCCAGGGAAGGGATGGAAACACCCACGAGGGTGCCTCAGGAAAAGCAGCCCTGGAGCTCCTGCAGCCGTGCTGGGGCTGTCCCCGTGCTATGCTAGGCTATTCAGCTGTCACTTCCCACTCAGGAAAGCTCTGAATCAGCCAACGCCTCGATCTGAATACCTGCAGGGATCCCTGATCCTCGGGAAGGGGAGGGAGGATGCGGGCAACGTGCATTTAACTGCACGGAACCAAGCGAGGGTTTGGGAATGTTAATTGGCTGTTAACAGCCTCAAAGAAGGAAAAAAACCCAAATCTCTTACTAGGACTTGCTGAAGGGAAAACTGCACAGTGTCCATGAAGAAAAAAGTGCAGAATACCAATATTTTCAAGCTCAGAAAAGAGTGGTACAACTCTTTAGACTGACCTCCTCTTCCATATGAGTTAAAGAACATCTTCCCCAGAGCTTCTGGCTCTCCTGTGTGTCTGTGCAAGATGGAGTCTGGAGGGATGGTGTGTGTTCAGAGCAGCCCTGCACTTCTTCCTTCCTCCATCTGTCCACTGCTCACTCCTTAATGGCACAGTTAGCAAATGCACTCAGCACTAATTGTGCAGTTGCTGGTAACCTCCACAGCTGAATCCAATGCAGATTTCCTAAGAGCTCTGCTGACACCCTGCAGCTGGAATCCAGCAATACTTGAAGTTCACAACACAGGGAATTTGGCAGGTGTCTTTATGAGCACACACCTGAGGGCTTCACAAACATTCCCACTCCTCTCCAAGACAATCTGTCCAATCTCCAGAGCATCACAGCACAACAACACTCCAGGGAAATACAGTCTTCCTGTTGGATGTGCTATGAACAAGGAGTTGGAAAAGCTCCCTTCCTTCCTTCCCTCATGACAGCAACATGCTCCAGCCCCTGCTCCCACTGAAGTGAGTTTGGGAACCAAAAAAAGTGCTGGAAACTTCCAAAGCAGCAAGGTATCCTAGTAGCTATGCCAACATTGGGTATCTCCTGACTTGGCACACTGAGCCTGATCTTCCCAGAAATCCTTATTCTAGAAACCATTAAATATTCTGAAGTGCCTTCCTAGGAAAGAGTGATTAGCACAGGCTTACTGCTGACAAGGGAGAGACACAGAACTCTGGAGGTGGAGACTGAAAAATAAAATTGCACAAAACCCTGAGAGAATGGCCAGAGAGGGGGATACTGCAAGCACCAGAAAAGAAATGCAGGCAGAAGAGGCCCATAAACCCACCTGGGCACGTCTGTGAGAGTCACATGGGCATCTCACCCAAATTACTGCCTCCTGGGAAGATGCACAGCCAGGGGAACCATCTGATTCACTCAGCAACAGTCTCACCATGCAGACAGCATTCAGAAACCAGCCCAAAGGACAAATTTGCCCCAGCACTGTGCCCAGAGATGCTGTCCACCTGTGGTGTCGTTGGATCAGCATCCCCACATGCCATGCATGGACAGTGGCATCATCTGGAGGGGTGAGAGCAGTGACAGCTCCTACTGAGCCCCCAGGACCTGCAGCAGCTGCACATCTTTTGTCAAGTCAGGTATCTCAGGGAGGGCTGTGCAATGAGGAGCTGATGCTGGGAGCCAGCTGGAAATCAGACTGGGAAGAAGAGGCAGCCTCAGCCCAAAAGCCCAGATCAAAGCACTTCTGTGCAGGAAGAAGAGGGTGATCCACACCCCAGTGGTGTCAAGCACCATCTGCCCACCTGCACGGCAGCACAGCCAAGCACAGCGCTCTAGGTGACCTCACAACACCTGCATATTTACCCCCAAATTTAGGAGCACTTGCACAGCACAAGAAGCTCATTAAAGCCCTTCCTCATTGCACTGGAGGCTCTCCAAAACAGGTCCCGGGCAGCAGGAGAGGTTCTTCAACACCCCTCAAGGATTGCAGAATCATCCAGCCTGCAGGGGCTGGGCTCTGTCCAGCTGTCCCCAACCCTCTGTGAGCACACCAGGCTTCTGGTGGCCACTGCTGTGCCTCTTTAATGCCTCTTTGAGCAAAGCTCCAAGCTCTCTCTGCAGAGACAGCAGCCAGCAAGTGCTCAGTGCAGCAGCAATAAACACAGGCAAGGCACACACTGCCCTGTGTCCCTGCTGGGGAGGGCTTTCTTCAGTTCTCAATCACTCCAGCTGAAAAGGAGGGTCCCTTGGAACAAAAACATCTTTTCATTCGAGGGCAGGGGCAGCAATGAGCAGCCACAGTTCATCTGGAAGCCCGGGAAGGGCTGAATAAGGAGCTGTGGTGTTTCACAAGACCCCTGTCGCGCATCCCAGGTTGTTTGCATCCCTTTGTTCTGAAATGAGCTGGCTGGGACACCCGTGTGTGCTGCACAGCACAGGCACAGATAGCCAGTTCAGCAGCCCAGCCCTGCCAGCTCCACCTGCAGCAGCCAGGACCTGCCTTTGGGAGCCTGGATCCAGCCCTGGGCTCTGCTTCCATCACCTGAGGTCACCTGGAAGTCTCCAGCTTGCCTCTAGCTCAGCGCTGTCTGGTGCTGTACAGATGCTGCTCAAGGCCAGAAGCTGCTACAGCATTTTAGAGAAATCAGAGACCAAGAGCAGCAGCACCTCCATCCACCTGAATCCAACTTGCTGTTTGCCACCTACGTAGAGAAGCAGCCCTGGCTCTCAGTGAGGGGTGTGTGGCAGAGGAACCACACAGCCCTCGGCTCCTGAGCATGGAAATGTTTGTGCTCACCTACCCAAGAGGCACACACTGCCTCATCCCTGCAAACACACAGGCACTGTAGGAGCCATAAACAACCTTCCTGTGAATCTGTCACACACAGAAGATCCGAGGCACATGTGATGGTTATCAAATGTGTTGTCTGCAGCTCTGCAAGGGATGCCAGCAGAAGAAGACACTTGGAAGCAGAGGCACCAGGCAAAGAAATTAAAGGTTTAGATCCACATGTAAATCTTGGGAGCAAGACTCAAAGTGGATTTCTTCTGTAAGTTGTTCTGCTGGTAACGAAAGAATAAGGTCTGTGCCCAACTCCCAACCCAGCTTTAATTTTCCAAAATGAGAAGCCGCTTGACAGTTTTTCCTCATCAAAACAAAATTAATCCAAGTATTGCATCTCTCTACTCAAAAACACATCCAGAGGGACTGTAGAGTGATTCACACCCACAACTGCTATGGGAAACCGTTTGCACTCATAGTGTAACAAGCCAACACTGATTCACCCACATAATTACAGGCAGACACTGATTCACAGCTACTGCAACTGCAGACAGACTGACTCACAATCAAAGCAACTGCAGACAGACCCAGGCTCACAATCACAACTGGAAATACAACCGTGCTGACAGTATTCACAGCTCTGTGTACCTGCAATTCCATGTACACACCAACCTCTGGAAAACTGGCCAGCAGTGCAAACACTGCTCACCAAGCCCCGCGGTTTTTTGCTGGCACTTTTGACCTTCACCCCAGAGCCATCTTCCCCTCGCTGGTGGAACAATCCCCACACCTCAGCAGCCTCCCTGCCCTGGCAGAAGCCCAGCAGGACTGTCAGAGCCAGGAGTGGCCAGAGACACACAGGGAGTGTGTATGGTGCAAGGCATCCCTGCACATCCACTCTGTGCCACACGCGGCTGCGCTGCCTCCGTGCTTCCAGAATGGGAGTGAATGCAAGCCAAGTATAATACATTTAGCCCATGGGCAGAGGAGATGGCAAAAGACTCACCACTGGGCAAAAGCCTGAAAAGCTGGATTATTTACTACACTCTCTGGCTGGGTATGTAATTATGTCAGTGTTCAGCCTGGGTATTGTGCTACTTTTTGTAAACAGTTGGCAGGAATACTCGGACTGAGATGAGGGGCTGGGCTCTGTCTCCAGTGTGGAGAGAAGCAGGCTGAAGAGGACATGGTCTACTTAGACAAAAAAAAAAAAAAAAAACTAAGGTGAAAGAACACATTAAGCAGGAAAAGGCAAAGGAGAAGCTGAGAGTGAAGTGGGACAGGTGGCAGACTACTGACAAAGGGAGAAGAAAGGAGAAAGAACAGAAGGGGAAAAGCTCCATGATGCAGACTTGTGATAAGGAGCTCCAAAGCGAGGAGAAGCAGCAGTCCCCCTGTGCCGAGGTGTCTCGCAGCAGTGCAGACAATGCATCTGTGCTGGCTGCACACTGAGAGCCGGGAGCAGATTCCAGGGGAAGGACACAGCAGCCTCCAGGGCAGCCTGTGCTGAGGGCCCAGGTGCAGCTGCAATCCCTCCAGCTGCTCTCTCAGAAAGGAGCAGCAGGGTCAGGCTCCAGCACTCCTGCCTCTGGGCACTGCGGGGCACAGGCTGAAGGGCAGCCTGGCCAAACTCCACCGGGACAGCATCACCTCAAAACCCCCCAAAATCCCGCATCCTCCAGGGCAAGGAAAAAGTTAAGAGGCAGACTACAGAAAGGACAAGACTTGCCTGAACCACAAGTAGCATCTTCTAGTTGTGGGCTGGTCCTGCCTCAGCACCTGCTGTTTTTTTTCCCTGCGCTCCCCAGAAAGGCACTAAGGGGAGGGAGAGGTGAGGGAGCAAACCTGCTCTGCTGTTGCCATCAGAACATCTCGGGTGAGCAGCCACTGGGAGCTGCTCTTGCCAGCCCACAGCAGCGGGAATCTCACCAGAGGGTCCTGGTTCTCCGTTTCTGTCTGGGGACGCTGCTGCATTTGCAGCCAGTCAGCAGCAGATTCGAGGGAGACACTACAGATGCAATTGGCCAGGGAAATGAACTGTTTGTTCAATTGTACTTCTCTTGTCCAGGCGAGAACCATTCTGGCAGAAGGCAGTGAGGAACAATGGCTAAGTGTTGCAGTGGGGACTGTCTGCCACTTAATTGCATTAGGCTATTCCTTTTTAATGATCCATATCTCAGTCCTAGTAACTCTGGGAGAAGGAGAAAAGACCTAGAGCTCTTTTCCCCTCTCCCCTCACACCAGCCTCAGAAACTGCAGCCCCCAAAACTCCTTTCCCTCCCCAGCCCAACACAGCATCTGTGCCCATTAGGCCTGGCTGCAGGATTCAGGGGGAAATTTGACTTTGCTTTTCTACACCCTCCTCCCCGCTCAGCCCTTCCCCTGCATTCCCGGTCCGGCTCCAGCCTGGGGGGCTCAGAATCGTCCTCCTCCCGGCATTTCTCCCCGCAGCCGCTCTCCCCGTTCTCCAGGCAGCAGTGCCGGCCGGGCGGGATGGATGCCCGGCGGGGAGCACCGGGCACGGCTCCGCTCCGGACCGACACGCGCGGGACCCGCCACGGGAGCGGGGATGCTCCGAGCCGCCCGCCGAGCCCCCCCTTCCCTCCTCGCTCCGCCTATTGTCCGCGACCCCCAGACAATACCGGGGAGCAGCACAGCCCCCGGCAGCCCCATCCCCTCCCATCCCATCCTATCCTATCCCCGGCCCGGCTCCGCGCTGCCCCCCGCGCCCGCCGCTGCCGGGGATGCTCGGGGAGCCCCGGGGGAGCGGGGACGCGCCCGCCGCCCGCCCGCCCGCACTCACCGGCGCCGGCTGCCCCGGCGGGGGGCTCGGGGGGCGGCCGGAGCCCGCCGGGCTCCGCAGCGCTGCGCAGGGCTCCGCGCCCAGCCCGCCGTGCCGCCCGGCCGGGGCTGCCCGTGCCGCCTGCGCGCTGCTCCGGCCGCGGCGAGCCAGGCAGACAGCGAGGGAGGGAGAGAGGGAGAGAGGGAGGGAGGGGAGCAGCATCCCCCCGCCTTCCTCCTCCTCCTCCTCCTCCCCGCGCCCCGGAGGAGGGTTTACCCACCCGCTTTGTGCCGAGCCGCCCGCCCCGCAGCGCAGGCAGCGGGGATGGGTCGCTGGCTCTTGCCCCGGTTCGGGGCCACCTCGCCGAGCGATGGATGCTCCGGGGTCCTCCGCCCAGCCCCGGCCTCAGAGCACCGCCATCCTTTCGGCGCAGGAGGATGAGCAGAGCAGGGCTGGCTGCTCCCTACCTGTTGAAGGGGGCAGCTCCTCGAGGCGCTGATGCTCCTGCCAGGAGGTGGGCAGCACCCCAAGCTGCCAGGCCTGGCCGCCGGGGCAGGGAAGTTTGGCCCGCAAGTTGGGATTGCCGAGGTTGTATCGCAATAAAACGATAGGCAGAGGGGGAAAAGGCGGGGAAGGGGAGAGGGGGAAGAGGAGGTTAAAATGCAGCGAGGAGCAGGCAGCGAAGGCAAGGGCAGAAGCGGTGTGGAAATGAAGGGAGCCCGGAGGAAGGGCTGGCCACAGCCGGCTGGGCTCGGGGAGGTTTTGCAGAGGCACACGGCAGCGAAGCTGGGAAGGCGAAAGCTGACAGTGAGGCACACTCAAAATATATTGTCCCTGCAGAGCTCTCCCTGCTCAGCACGCACCGCAAGGCTCAGCCGCAGCTGACTCGAGGTACAGAACCTGCCCTCCTGCACCGGGGCTCTGGGGTGGGCCATGGAGCATCACTGCAGGCACTGCTGGCCACCCCAGAGCTCCTCTGGAAAATACTCTTGGTTCTGAACACTTAAAATAACACGGAAACATACTTCAGGACAAGGGCCCTCAAGGCATGGGTGATTAAATCCAATTTAACTGTCAGTTCTCTGCATTGAGGTATTAGAAAATGACCCAGTTCTTGCTTCCAGGAGGAAGTTAGGGGCAATCACGGTTCTACCTCATCCCTGCAGAACACAGCCATCCTGGCTTTGGTGAGGTAGGAGTATTTATCATGACATTCCTGGACCGTAGGAAGAGAACCTCATCTCTCTTTCAAAGCCAAATTTCATCTCCCTGTGGTCTGAGGATGGTGTTTACTAGTCCATGTATCCAGATGTATCTGTAGGCAGCGGGTTAAATGCCAGTAGAGTTCTGCTTTCCCCTGCTGGGCAGGGTCCACAGGCAAGACCTGAGGAGCTCACAAGATCTGAAGACCAACAACTCGAACAAAAACTGTTCACTGCCCTCACAATCAAATCTGCCATGTTTTAGAGCAGAGCATCTTTACTGTTACGGCAATGCTTGGCTCACTTACAGGAACTCTGAACCACCACAAACCCTAATCAAGATAAGTTTCTCCAGCCCTCAACATCACATCCAAGCCCAGACAATGGAGATTAAATACTCACAGGACAATTTTGCAGTAGCAGCAAGACCTTCAAGTTGTTATTTTCTGTCCTCTGAAAAATATTTTGCTTGAGCAGCAGAGACCTAAGTTGAGAGATCTCGTGTGGACAGCCAACATTTTAATTGTCCTCAGGCTGTTCACACATGAATGACAGCACCCAGTACATGGTGCAGGGCTGTTGCCATTTTAAAAAAAGTCTGTTTCTGCATTGAATTCCTCCTGCCATAACATAAAGCATCACTCAAGAAGACAGCTGTGTGTGCGCGCTGGCAGAGGAGCTTTTTGCTGGTCTCCAAAACTAGGACAAATCATAGGATCATAGGAAAACTTGAATTGGAAGAGATTTCAGGACAGCAGCAGCTAATCCAGTGTCCTACTCAGGGCATGGTCAGCTAAGGAAGAGCCCTGGGAGCAACACAATTTGGCCATAGTTCTTCCCACGGAATTCCTGCTTACATCCACGTTTCCTCCAAGCCACCTCTTCTGTTCCTCATTTATATGCTTGTGAACAAAAGAGTGTTGGCAAGGGAACAGGGAAGAGCCCAGAGGGAGTCCCAAGGCACAGCCATTCCCTTAGCTAAGAGCCCCAAGGGTCTGGCCCAACATCTTCCCCTGGGAGGGGGTGCTCCACTGGAGAATACACCAGGGTGACCATGGCCAGACAGGGGACATGGCCTGCTCAAGGACATTGATGGCCTTGAGGCTGAGAGCAGAAATCATCCTCATACTTGTTCTTCCTCTTTTCCAAACTGATTCAGCTGCTGGCATGAGCTGCCTTGGATTTGAGAAGAGGCATGAAACAGAATCAGTGAGACAGGCATATCCGGAGACAGAAGTGACTCAGGATTTTAAATGGCTCGTATTGAAGAACATTCCAAGATTTACACATTTAAGTACTGCTAACAACAGTCAGAGGCAATGAAAACCATGCTCCTCTAGAGGCCTCTTCTTCCACAAGCCACAGTCACACCAAGTTCCCAGGAGCAACATCTCTTACTCTGCCCTGAGATGCCTTCACCAAGCACTGCCTCCCCACTCAGAGGTCTCTGACACTGCCAGCAGCCTGAGGGAGTCTTGGGTGTATGGCCCTTCACTGGAAGAGCTTTTCCAAGCTCTAAAAATCAAGTTGAATCCCTCCCCTTGTAGCCACAGCACAGGTTCTTACAAAGGTGGGGAAGATACTAATTGGAGTCAGACAGAAAAGAGAGCACCACATGAACACTGAGCTGCTGAGAGCAGAGCAAGAGGTGCAGCACCTAAGAGAGGTACACCTCCCAAATTAGGAGGTCTGTGGATGTACATTCTGTAACCCTTTCTGCCCCTCCAGATGTGCTGATCCACACCATAATCAGCTCATGCAAGCCCTTGGCAGAGCAGGCACCTGTGCACCACAGCAAGGTCTGCTTCCAGCTGCCAAGCCATTAATCAAAATATCCACCAGTCAAAGCCCTCCTGGAGGAGAGAGGCTGTGCCAGAGATCCCCAAAATCTTCCTGCCCCTCCTGATTTGCTCACCCCACCTGTTAGCCCTGCAGAGACATCAAGGGAGGCTGTGGGAATCTTCCTTTATCCCAGCCAGTGCTGAAAACCAACTGACCCATAAGGGAAGAGAGTGCTCCCACCATCTGGAGAGTGCATGATGATGGAATTAAAGACATAAGGACCATCCAGCAGTAGCACAGGAGGGGTTGGGACAACAGGGGATGCTGTCAGGATGGAAGGAAGAGGCTTTGGCCAGGGAAGCAGGCATTAGGTAGCTTAAGAAGTCCAATTTTAGACGGCCTTTTCTCTGGGGGGTATGGGTAGTGTTATCAATATCTACTTGTAATCGCTTTGATCTCTGCTCTATTCAGAAATAAAGGTAACCCTCCATTAAGAGTATCAGTCTCTGTGGATACATTCATCAATTTAAGAGATGTAAAAACATCTTGTGAAACCTGTAAGCAATTATCTTTTAATGCATCTCTCCATCATAAGGCTTTTAATTTCTTTTTTAAACTATCTAACCTCCCTGTCTCTGCCTTTACCTGCTGGAACACCTCCCTGAACTCTGGCACAGTCCAGGAGCTCATGGCTTTGAGGCAAAACCTTTCTTATGGTGATCAAGGTTAAAATGTGGCTGTCACCATATTATTGAAGAGTAATCTCTCAAAATGGAAGTACAGCAGCCTGGGAATACCTTGCTAATAATTAACAAAGCCTTTCCCTCCCATCAACCTGCTCAACAAGCCAGAATAAAAGTCTGCTTGCTTTTAGGTCCACGCTGCAATGCCCTTGAACAGAATGGAATTGCAGATTTGAGCCCTTCAGCAGCCAAACAGGAGGGACCATTCTGCAGGCGCAGGTTGGAGCAGGAGATTAGGGATGTGCAGCAACCTCCAGGACACAGAGCTCTTGGGAACAAGTCCAGGCCATCCCCATTCCTCCCACCCAAAGGCAGCATCCAGGGAAGCTGCAGCTCTTTGCAGGGAAGGGCTGAGACAGGGCACAGCTGCCCTTGCCCAGGCTAAAAGGCAGGAGGGCAGCGTGCTGGGAGGGACAATGCCAGTAACACCTCCCCCAGGGCCACTGGGAGGAACAGAGCCCTCCAAGGACCAAAGATGCTCAGCACAGGGAGGGCAGGGCAGTTACAAATGTCCTGCTGGGGTCCAGGCACTCCCCTGGCATGTGGAGAAAACAGGACCCAGTGCTGGGCACAGGGGAGTCCTTTGTGCCAGTCCTGTGGGAGGGGGTCCCTGCAAGCTGCCATCCACTTTGGAGCCCTCTCCTGCCGCCAGGGAAAGCAGCCAGCCTGCAGAGAACAAAGACACTCTGCCTTTCCCTGGGAGCTGCTGGTCCCTCACCGCCGAGGAGCACCTTGATGATGTCCTGCTTCCCAAAGAGCTGGGACACGAGGGCTCTGTTCTCCCATTCCCTTCTACTCTTAAAGCACCCAGGGACAGCTCGACAGCCTTCCAGACCAAACTCTTGTCCCACTCTCCTGGTGTCACCTTTTCTCTCTCCATCCCCACGTGGCAGCTGCCCCTTCTCCCCACCCGCCCGCTCTCTGCAACCGGAGCAGCGTCAGAGCCGGCTGCTGCGGTGCTTTATTAGCCCATCTCCATGGCAACTCGCCTCCGGCTCCACTCGGAGAGACCCCCGGCTCCTCCTGCCATAAATCAGCCACCCTCCTTCCTCCCCGGGCAGCCACGGGGTCACGGCTCGCCCGGGCAGCCTCTGTGCCAGCCTCCCAGCTGGGGCTGCTCTCTGCCATCTGTGTGCGGCACCGCGCTCTCACCCCCACTCAAGCTAAGCCGAACATCCATCCAAAGAGGCAGCATCCAAACGCTGGTGCTTTGGAGCCACCCGTACGAACCAGCACGGAGCCGGAGCGCTGCTGCCTTTGGGCAGAGCAGAGTCCCCCACCATGGCACTGGGCTGAGCGAGAAAGGCACCCTGTCCTTCCCCTTGGGAAGGCACTGCTGCCCCTCCATGCCCATGGTGAAGCCCTCAAAGCCTGCCTTGAGTGGACAAAAGCCACCTAAAATGCTGTGCTGTCTCAAGAGCTGTTTTAGCCCAGCACAGCTCAAAGCAGGTGACAACAATCTGCTGGTCCCCACAAGAACAGACTTTTCCCAGTCCCACGTCTTCCTCATGGCAAGGGGCTACAGGATGTGCTCCTTTCACCCTCTCAAACACACAGCAAAACCTGTTCTTGCTGCTGTAACTCCCCCTCTAAACCTCAGAAAATGGAGAGAGCTCTTGCTTTGCATCCCACGTGTTATGCAGATTGTCACTTCATCCAGAAATTCCACGCACCTGATAATGCTGGGACTAAATCCTGACAAGATGAATACGAAGGTGGCTCCTGCCACCAGAAGTTCAGGTAACTGAAGAAGCAGCCTGGCAAAGTAAAATAGAAAAATGATCATTTTCAGAAGCAGCTGGGGCACTGCAGTCTGTGCTGGTGGGAAGGTGATGGGCTTAAGGCACAGCTATCCAGTGGCTCACCTAAAATCACTCACAATCCACAACCAAACATGCACTAGTGGAAAAGATATTTTTTTCCTCACCTTTGCACATTCCCTGAGAGGAACTGATCGATGTATCTACTGATACATAATCCCAAGGGATGCCTGCAGTGTTTCTACACAAGACCACAATCTTTGTTGCCTTAGTTGAGGGTTCCAGTGTATCTGAGGGTTTACCAATAGCTTAGACATGCCCAAGGAAACCCAGCAATGACCATCAGGATGGCTGTAAATCTTCATTTCACACAGATGGTCAACATGCCTACCCAGACAACACCTCACCGAGCTAAAAATCCCTCCCTGCAAGGCACTGCAGAGCTCAAGGGCTGTGTCTAGGCAGATCCTGGTAAAGCAGAGAGCTGGAGTCTTGTTTCTATGACAAAACGTGCCATCCAAATCTCCAGAAGCCAGGTCCAACTCCATGCAGAAGTACCAGAGCTCTTTTAGCAGGGGGAGCTGTCTCAAAATTCAGAAGCTATGTGCTGGCAGTGGAACAAATTCATAAAAGCTAATGAGCCTGAAAGAGACTGTATTTGTCCTGCAGTCCCTTGGCAAGAGCAAAAATAAACCTGGAGAGAAAGACCTGTTCACATACTCCCTGTTTTCTGTTCTGCAGCTACAACAGCAGCATCAGTTCAAAGATCCCCCTGTGGAGTCATAAGGTTTTCGATGCCTCAGCATTTCTATTTCTGACGTTGCACATGCTTGTCAACTCCAAATATTCTGAAACAATTTAGATACCTAACACCTAAATCAAGTGCTTACGAAGGCTGGCTTTGAGAGTCCCTGTTTGTGCTTGTTTTTTTCTGATCCAGGGTCCTTCTGAGTTTTTCTCTGTACCCACAAAGCTGTGAACTCAATTTTTATTCAGAAGGAATCGAGTGGCAGGGAGCCAAAACCTAGAACTTGAAACAAGGCCAGATATCAGGAGGTTCACACTAAAAATTGCTGGGGTTGACAACGGCAGCTGAAGCGTTTGGAAAATGCCCTCTGTTCATGTTTCATGCAATATGTGATAGCAGGTCTTCGTTCCAAATACTCTCCTCAGCTCTCTTTGGCAACTCAGAGGAGACCCTGGTCTCATCACAGCTTGATAAACTGAGCTCAGTTTACATCAGCAGCCTTCTGGCACAAAGATGCTGCTGAGCTTGGGGTGCACAGGCCTTTAGGAGAATAAATCCCCAGGGAAGAGTGAACTCTGGTGCTCTCAGGACCTACCACACCTGGACTCTGAGTGTCAAAACAGCCATCTCAGGCTCCTCTCCATCAAGCAGGAGAGTCACCCATGCAGTGTGCTTGTGGACAGAGCCTGCCAGCAGCAGAGCAGAAGATTCCCAAAGACCTCAGCTGAACCTGCTCCTGTAACAAGAGCTCAAAATGTCACCACGCTGCCTGTGCCATGGTCCCTGGAAGGTTTCAGATGTCACGTTTGGTGAAGTTTACAGGGAGCACAGGAAGGCTGAGGCAAAGCCTAACAGTGAATTAACTGAAGGAAACCAGCAGAGATCAAGGTAATAAGAGCTCCTCATGATGTTAAGGTACCTGCAAGGGCCAGGCCACTCCAAGCCCTGGCTGCTGGAGCCACCCTCATGGAAGCTGAGGCTGACCCAGGAGCTCAGTGGTTAATGAAAGGAGGAACTTCTTGATGCCTGAGATGGCTACCTAGAGCAGAGGCCAGCCAGAGTTAAAATAAAAAAGTGGGTATTTATTAAAGGCCTTTAACAGGCACACCCTGGGCAGTGCAGGAGCCTGGCAGAGGTTACACCCAAGATGGACAATGGTCATGAGCTCTTTGGGCAGATCAAGTTTGCTCTATTTGCATATCAGAGGTTCATTCCCCAATTACAGCTTCAGGTAATGAAGTCACATTCCCTCAGTTTGCTTCCCCCAAATTTACTTCTGTTTATGCTTTTTGGGGCTGTGATGGTGTCCTTGGCTCTCAGGCCTGGAAGGATTATTCTGTCTGACCAAACTGAAGAGAGCTTCCCAACACTCTGTATGGAGTTCAGAGCTTCACACTGATGCAGTGCAGGATCTGAAAAATAGAAAAGCTAAAGCTTAAGGCATCATTCTCAGAAATGGTTAGTGTGTTAGCCTTGTCCTGGCAGAAAGGCACAACAAAAGGAGCAGCTCAGAGCCCCAGGACTCTCCTGTTAGCCCACAGCTCCTCAGGCTGCACAGCTGGTGCTGGGGCTGGGGGACTGGCTTAGCCATCAGTGCAGCTCCTGGCCTTCCCTCACTTCCCCAAGGCTGGTGGAGACCCCCAGTCCCTGGAGCACACTCAGTCACGTGCATTACACAGCCCTGCAGCAGTTTGCTGCCAGAACTGGGCCAGCACCAAGGCAGGCACCAGGCTGTGGTGCCAGGGCGGGCAGCGGGAGCTCCTCCCTGGCACAGCGCTTGGGAGGCTCCAGCTGGAGCTGTGACTGCACGTGTACAGCTGATCCTCAGCCTCTGCCAGGGCCTGCCTGCTTCAGGAGGGGCTGCTGGGTGTAAACAGGTCACAGACAAACAGCCAGGGGAGTTGTGCTTTTGGTGACAGGAAGGAGGAGCAGAACAGCTCTGCACGGGAGGAAGCGCCGCAGGGCACGGGCACAGGCAGATGTTCTGCTGCTCCCAGTGCCTGGCACTGGGACATGGAGCCTCTGGAAATGCAGCCTGCCTCAGCCAAGCAGGGAAACACAGACCCAGGGACACTCAAAATGAGAAAAGAGATGCTGTAATTTCCCCCAAACCGGCAATAGCCACAACAGGCCAAGCTGTGTGATCCAGAACAGCCGTACACAGCACGAAGCCATGAAGCTGCTTGGGCTGTGTGGTTTCCACTCCACATCCCAAAACCCACCAGCATTCAGTACTGGGAAACTTAAACCACCAACTTCTCCTCTGTCTTCTCCCTCCCACAGCAGCTGAGAGCAGTTTGCATAAGACAACATTGGTCAAAAGCTACCAAATATTCAGGTTAGCTGTTCCCTTCCTGTGGACTGCTGGGCTGTTCTGGTGACTCCACAGCAGCAGGCAGAGTGAGTGGGGGTCCTGGCTCTGAGTGAGCCCCAGTGCTGACAGAATCCACTTGCATTCAAGCAGCCATCAGCAAAGAGTGCGTTAAAGCTCCACACTACAAAAATATAAGAACTTTATGACTCCCTCCCCATTAACAGGCTAATCTATATTTAAATAGGAGAATTAATGCTAGAATGAGTAACCAGGGTCCTCCCTCCACGACGCAAGCTTACATCTGTACATTACTAACAAATCACCAATATATGACAAATCAAACAAGCAGAGTATTAAATATCTTGTTAACCCGACAGAGGAGCACCGGTTAAGAAAGATTATGCAGAATTCACCTACATTCACCTACTGGACCTGGGCCCAGTAACGTAGAGAGCACCAGGCTGCAGCATCTGAGCTCCAAACTTTGCAGGATTCACCTGAGTGAGCTTTAGTTTGTTCCAGCTGATAGAAGAGGAGAGGATAATAATGGCCAGGATCCTTTCTGCTTCCCCCAGTCCAGCCAGCCCCACCATTAGGGAGGAGAGCTCCTCCTGTCTGGGAGCCAATGCACACACCACCCTCTTGATTTGTAATTAGTGGAATAAGAATGCTCAGTCAGCTGGGAAATCTGCCTGAGTAAATGACATCCTCAAGTGCTTTCTAATCCAAGGAAGGCAGCCTCTCACTTCACTGAGCTAATGGGCTGCAGTGGGGGGCACCAGAATTTCTCCCATGGACCCACATGCACCCAGGAACATTTCTGTAGCTAATTCTCCAAGCCAGCAGACCCAGCTGGGCACCTGGGAGTAGCTGCTAGGTCCTGCCAAGAGTTTGTGTCAGTAATTAATCTGCCTCAGCCTCACAGCACTTGCTCCCTCCTCAAGGCACAAACTGTTTAAGGAAAGGTCCAGGCAGAAAGGACTCGTGGATCAGGGGATTTGGGAGCTCCAGAAAGCCCAGAGGCAGGTTCAAGGGCAGCTGCAGAGCTATTTCTGTGGGACAGGACTTGAGGAGTGAGAGAACAGAGGTTATGAGTCAAGGCAGGAGCTGCACAGCACCTGGCAAGCCACACACTGGAATATTAACTAAAATAACCCTCTGCCTCATCTCTTTTAAATTCAGGTGCACAGGGGAATCCATCAAGGTAATTTATGGTGTGTAGCTCCTGAAATGCCAATCAAAGGAAGCCCAGAGTAACAAGTGTGTTAAAAGGGACCTCATTGATCACTATCTCCACAAACACAGCCTTAATTCCTTCAATCCTGGTTAATCAGGCTACTTTGTTACTTTTCTTATACAAAAGATCAGTGGGAAGCATTAGAGGCATTAGCTATGCAACCCCCAGAAAGATTCCCAGGTGATGGAGGTGGTGTTTGGTGGTGTGGAACATCTCCAAGGTCCTCAAAGGGCCCCAGACAGAGCTTGTCAGTAGGACAGGGGTTTTTTCCCTCTTCCATAAGTGGAAATTTCTCCACGCGCAAACCGCCAAGATTTGATGCAAACCTGACAATTAGCAGATGCAGAGATGATAATTAGGAAGGCAGAGAGAAAAGCAAGAGCTCTGCTGAATTCCAGGAGCCCACAGCCCCGTTCCACAGAGGGAGCAGGCTCACGTGTTCTGCCAGCAGCAGCAGCAGCAGAAGGGATCTTGCTCCGTGGATCTGCAAATCTGGATCCATCAAATGTGTCAGGAGCTGGGGCAGGGAAAGAACCACCCCAGCCCCTTCTCCTTCCACCTTCTGTTTAACAACACAAGCTGTCTTTCCCTAGGTCTGATGTATTTTTGCTCTTTATTTGCCAAGGAAGCCCCTCTGACCTTTTTGCATGGGCTGGGGTGCTGCTGCATTGCTGTGAGCTGTGGCAAGCTGGAAAGGGTTGGGATAGCAGGAGGTAATGCACAGATCAGGGCTAGATCTGCTCTTATTAAATATAATAATTACCGATCTGGAAGAGGGAACAAGCAGCACATTAATTAAGTTTGAAGAGGATCTGAAACAGAGGAGCTGCCAACAACAAAATGGAAAAAAATTATATAAAGAGGAGGGGAAAAAAAAATCAAGTGGGAAGAAAGCAGAACCTGTGAGAAGAAAAGACACTGAAGAGAAGCTGTGGGGGAAGGAGGAGGTTTAGCTCTACTTCACCCCAACAGCCCCAAAAGTCCTTTGCTTATTTCTATCTTTTTCCACAAAACCAAAGCAACTCCCAGGCAGAAAAGGCTTAGGCAGACCATTGCAAGAAGAGAAGCCCTCCCATGGTTTTACTTCAACACTGTTAGGAAGGAATGGTGGAAGCTTTGTCTCCATATGAGGAAGCTTTTACCAAAGGGCCATTTTGTCAACCTGCAAAGATTCATCCAAATTCAAGCAATTTTCTGCAGGGCGTGGCACTAAAGTTCAGCAAGGCAGCCCTGCATTCAACCCAACACAATATAAACACAAAATTTCACCCTTTCCTGTTTTTTTGAGGGTTTGGGGGTTTACTAAAGCAGTCTCCAGGTGCCAAAGAAGGCAGGGAGGGGCATGCTACAGGAAAGCTTTTGCTGAGCAGCAGAGTAACCTGGTGAAGCTACAACTTCCCCAGGACTCAGAAAGTCCAAGTGATCACCCTGAGACAGGCACAGACTCACACTCCTCAATCAAACTGCAAAACAAAAGGGCAAAAACTCCCTTTCCCTGCCCTGCCAGAGGCAGCATTTCCAGCTTCCCTGTGGCTGCCTTAAAGCAGCTCCACATTATGCACTCCAAGGCAGAACACTCTGTTGAGGATTAAATCTACATCCAAAGGTGATGTTTCAGCCGGCCTGCCCTGGGATTGCCAGTAGAATGAGATCACCACTAATTAATCAGCCTCTGTACAGACATTTCTCAAATCCCCTGGATTCAAAGCACAGCAATTAGTCACATATTCCAGCAGGAATTGCCACCTTCCTTTCCACTTGCACTGCTCTCCCATCCCTCGCTGACATCCCAGCTCTGGGGCTGTGCTGCTGAGGCACCCCCAGCATCGATCCACGAGGAGAGGGATCACATGGCATTGCCTGGAGTCCATGTCATTATCCCTGATGGAGTGTTGGCCAGCACCACGATTAACAGGAGCAGAAATGCCAGGGACAAAGGAACATACACTTCCCCTACTGCTGCAGGGAGCTGGGCTGCACTCAGCCCTGGAGCAACCCCAGTGCCCTTCAAAAAGCACACACTGAACACCCACACTGGGAATAATCTGAATACACTCAGTGTCCAGGGGGGTCCTGAGTGCAGAGCTCCCTCTTCCTTTAGGATTTCAGGAGGCTGCTGCTGTTTGGGGGCAGCTGTAAACTGAGCTCAGCTTCTCCAGCTGTGGTGAGAGCAGGGTCTCCTTGGAGTTGGCACAGAGAGCTGAGGAAGGTATTTGGAGGGGTGGGAAGACACGGAATAATTGAAAAGGACAAGAAGGAATTCAGTGGCTGACAGCTCTACCTCTGAGCACAGGGATTTTGGGATTGGTGGGGGAGGTAGGAACAGCTCAGACAAGGCCACACTGGTCAAATGCTGGGCTGAAAACACAGGATTTTGGGTCATAAAGAGCAGCCAGGGCATGTGGGGAGGGGAGCAGAGCCCATAAACACTGCGATGGCCACAAGTGTCTGCTGCCAGCAGCCTGTGAAGCCTCTCCAGAAGCAATATCCACGAGGTCAGGGAGTCAAGCACTGCAATCAGGAGTGCCAGCATTCAGAGCAGCCCCCGTGCCCTCACACACAGATAGAAGAGAAGCAAATTACCAGAGTGTTTAATTACAGAACCCCCTTACCCCCCCTCCAGCACCCCCAGCTCCTGCAGCCAGCCAGATGTGTGTCCCAGATGGAATTAGCACAATGCAGGAGCAGCAGTTCCTGTTTACAGGGAGCTGCTATTTGTAGCTGATAACCAGGGACAGACAGCAGACAGCCATGAAGCTGCAGGAAAACAGGGGATGCTCCTTTGGGAGGGCACAGTGTGGGAGCAGGTGCTGCCTCTGGCTCTTACAGAAGGATTTGATCCCAAGTTTCCATAGGGAGCCACTTGCTTTGGTTCCCAGAGGTGTAAGAGATATCCTGGGTCTGACCTACAGGTGTGCCAGGCTCCCCTTTACTCTTCCCCAGGGGCAGCTGCCCTGCAGAGAACCCTCTGGTGGCACTGGCATATTTTCTGAAAAATCCTCTTTGCCCAGGATTGTCTCCTGGGAAGCTGAGAAGCCTCAGAGAAAAAGGAAAACAATATTATCTCATTTGCTTTTCCTCTGTTTGCTGCTCTGAAATGTGGTTGGAGATTTTTTTATCCAAACATGTGAATTGTTTTTACTTAATGGCAAATCACAGCCAGCTGTGTTGAGGCTCTGAGGAGTCACAAGTTTTTATTATTCATTCTTGTTAAACCTTCTGTCTGTATCCTTTCTCTTTCTTTAGTATAGTTTTAGTTTATTATAATATAATATAATATAATATAAAATAAATCATTAATTCTTGTTAAGCCTTTCTCTTTCTTTAGTATAGTTTTAGTATAATATAATATAATATAATATAATATAATATAATATAATATAATATAATATAATATAATATAATATAATATAATATAATATAATATAATATAATAATAAATCAGCCTTCTGAGAACATGGAGTCAGACTCCTCACCTCATCCTGGGGACCTTCACGAACTCAGCACTCTGGGGTTAAGTATTCCAAAATCACCAGAGATCTCCAGCTTGACAGCCAAAAGCATCCAGTGCTCTCCTGCTTGAAGCTCTGCATGTCAATTCTCACAAATTTAAAGAGAGGCTAAAAATAACCTGTCTTCCAGTAGTGGTGGTGTGAAATTAAATTCATTACCATGTGTGAAGCACTCTAATACAATGGTGATGAGTACTACCGAGCAAAGGAGCAGATTGTACAATAGGGAAGAGAAAAAACCCTAAAAGCCACATTGAATGTGAGTGCTCAGGGAGGCAGAGGTGCTGGGGAGAGAAGCAGTGGGGGTCACGTAATTGGGCTGTATTGATGCATATGCACAGCCAGGGGTGGGCTAAGGTAAGAGAGGCAGATTCAATTTTCATCTCCCTGAACTTCAGGCTTCACTGCTAAAACGTTTCAGTAACACCAGGATGCACAGCAGAGAAAAGACTTGGCAAAGAGCAGAAGGTTAAAAATTAAGGCAGGAAATAATACCCCCAGCCAAATTAAAAAAGCACAAACAACAGAAACGCCACAGAAAAACGACAGCAAAATACCAAACAAGAATCCAAGCACCACGAAAGAAAACTTTTAGACCAAAAAGACTGATAAAATCAAGGTAGAGAATACCAGGTTTGAAAGAAAGCTCAGCTGCTGACAAGGAAGAGCAACTTCTTGAAAAGGCGGATCAAAGAGCCAGTACTTCATTTAATCTGAACCCCTGGCTGTAAAATAAAAGATATCCAGAGTGTAGGGGTCAGGGGAGAGGAACAGTGGGCACAGGTATAAAAGCAGGGCTGACATCCATAAAGCAGACTCCAGACATCCTCAAAACCATGAAAAGCACCCCCAGGAAGCTCTGCTAAGCCCTCCTACAGCTGCCACAGCAATGAGGACACACCACGGGCTCTGGGGAGGAATTTTCAGCCATCTGATGCCTTTGCCAGGCTCGGGTTTCGCAGCTGCGGCTGGAGCCTGGCAGAGCAGCAGCCAGCTGTCCTTGGCCTCCAGCCCACAGCAAACACATCTGGAACAGCTGGGGATGGCCAACTGCTGCTGGCCAGGAGAGGATTCCTCATGTGGATTTAACATTCTGCATTCCATGTGATGCTTTTGAGTGTGGAGCAGCCACACGTATGGTCAGGGAGCAGCGTTTGGGTGGCCTCTGCTCTGGACACGGCACTTTGTGCCCATGGACCACAGCAAAGGCTCCCTGGGCCACCTGCAGGGCTTGATTTCCTCAGGGAATTCAGCCCTTCCCACCTAAGGCTCCTGCAAGCAGATTGTTTCCCATCCCAATCACCCTCAGGTAGTTTGGTTTGACTTTTGTGCCCCATCTTCAGGGCACCTTGCCCCAGACACCTTTGTGTTCCAGTATTTTGTCTCCTGTTCCACTGGATTTTTTACCTTTCCTCTAAAAAAAGAAAAAAAAAAACCAACCATTTTTACTTTAAAAATGTAAAATGAAACTTTTGAAAAAAATACATTTTTTCTGTAAGGTCTTATATATCCACTTAAGGTTCTCTACAAGCCAGACCAGCAATAAAAAAGATGAATTTTTCAGAGGAAACAGAACAATCTCTTTCAGCTCTTTTCTCCTTTTTATCCTTCTATTTTCACCTGAGTAACAAAGAAGTCAGAATATTTGAGCAAGTAGTTACTGCCTTAGTCCCTTTCTTCACTCCCATTTTACCAGCCTGAAAAGCAATGAGGGGTTTTTATCATTTTGAGGGAGGTGGAAAGGCCTGGTAAGTCTTCACATTAGAAGGTTAAAAAAATAAACCAGAACAAAAAAAGCTTTGTCGTGTGAAAATGGATGAGAAACCACCCATTTGAACCAGGTTCAACTCTTGTGCTGAGACATCCCTCTTGAAAAAAAAAAAAAAAAAGAGAGGAAGGGGGTTTAACTTGCTGTTAAATGTACTTTTTTGAACCTGGGCTGATAATAGGAACGAGTTTGCAAAGTAAAACTGCAAAGGCAAACCTCAGAGCCCCTGGAACCAGGCAGTGCTGAGCATTACTTGGTGCAGAACAGGGCCCAGCCCAGCCCAGCCCTGAGGAGGGGTCCAAGGAACACCCTAAATCCATGGGAGGTGTTTTACAGGGGGATTGCACCCCTGGGAAGGTACTCAGGTGCTGGGAGGTGACAGTTCTTGCTGCTGTAACATCTTTGGTGAGACCCCACCTGCAGAGCTGCCCTCAGCTCTGAGATCCCAGCAGAGGGAGGAGCTGGAGCTGCTGGAACCAGTCCAGAGCAGGCACCAGGGTGATCAGAGGGATGGAGCAGCTCTGCTGGGAGAGCTGGGATTATTCAACCTGGAGAGGAGAAGCTTTGGGGCAACCTCGTTGTAGCCTTCCAACAGCTGAAGGAGCCACAGGAAACATGGAGAGAGACAATTTCCAAGGGATGGAGTGACAGGACAAGGGGGAATGGATTCAAACGGAAAGAGAGCAGGTTTAGATGGGATATTAGGAAAATATTCTTTATTGTGAGGGTGGGGAGGCACCAGAACAGGTTGCCCAGAGAAGCTGTGGCTGCTCCATCCCTGCAAGTGTTCAAGGTTGCACAAGGCTGGGAGCAAGCTGGGATAATGGAGTGTCCCTGCCCGTGGCAGGGGGCTGGAATGAGATGACCTTTAAGGTCCCTGCCAAACCAAGGCATTCCATGGCTCTGTGATGAGAACAGCCACACATCTTCCTGCACTGCCAAGGGAAGTGAAACCACACCTGGGAAAGTGTTGGGCTGTGCAGGGCAGGACCCCTTTGCTCTGGCACTGATAATCAGTAGAACACCCTGTGTCAAGAGACTGGAAAGGCATCCCTGGGAGGGAGCTTGCACAGGGATTCCCTCAGCTGAGAGGGAATTCACACCCTGAGAGCCTTGGCAAGGCTGGCTCTGGAAGCTGCAGCAATACAGATGCTGTGCAAGCTCCCTCTGGGCCTTTTAGGCAGTGCCTGACTCAAATGGAAATCAATGTGAGCCTGGAGTCAACTGCTCCAGAGAGAGAAATCCCCGTGCAGTGCCCAGCCCCGAGCCCGGGGCGCTGTCCCTGGCACAAAGGGCTGTCCCAGAGGGTCCAGTGCAGGAGCCACATCAGACTGGGCTGGCCCTGACAGGCACTGCCACCACACCTGAGCAGCCCCAGCACCCCAAGTGTCTCACAGGATGCCCCGAGCTGGAAGGGACACACAGGGAGCAAAGTCTGGCCCTGCCCAGGACACCCCACAGTCCCAGCCTGTGCCCCAGAGCATTGTCCAAAGGCTCCGTGAGCTCTGTCAGAGCTGCTGTGAGCGCTGCTCTGGGAGCTGTTCCAGTGCCCCAGCACCCTCTGGGGCAAGAACCTGTCCCTAATACACAACTAAAGCTCCCCTGACACAACTTCAGCCATTCCCTGGGGTCCTGTGACGGGACAGATGTTGGTGCTGTCCCCTGAGGGGAAGCTGCACCCCCAGCAAAGGGCAGCGCCAGGCTCGCTGTCCCCTGTGTCCCCCAGCACAGGGCAGTGCCAGGCTCGCTGTCCCCTGTGTCCCCCAGCACAGGCCAGTGCCAGGCTCACTGTCCCCTATGTCCCCTGTGTCCCCCAGCACGGGGCAGTGCCAGGCTCACTGTCGCCTATGTCCCCGCTGTCCCCCAGCACAGGGCAGTACCAGGGCTCGCTGTCCCCTGTGTCCTCAGCACAGGGCAGTGCCAGTCTCGCAGTCCCCGCTGTCTCCCGGCACAGGGCAGTGCCAGGCTCACTGTCCCCTATGTCCCCGCTGTCTCCCGGCACAGGGCAGTGCCAGGCCTCGCTGTCCCCGCTGTCCCCCAGCACAGGCCAGTGCCAGGCTCACTGTCCCCTATGTCCCCGCTGTCCCCCAGCACAGGGCAGTACCAGGGCTCGCTGTCCCCTGTGTCCTCAGCACAGGGCAGTGCCAGTCTCGCAGTCCCCGCTGTCTCCCGGCACAGGGCAGTGCCAGGCCTCGCTGTCCCCGCTGTCCCCGCCCGTTCCGCGGGGTCTGGCGCCCCCTGCCCGCCGCGGGGGGAGCGGCAGCGGTCCTGGCCCGGCGCGGATCGCACAGAATCCATCAATGAATTGGGTCAGGAAAAACCTCTGGGATCACCGAGTGCAGCCTCCGAGGGATCACAGCCCTGTCAACAGCACCATGGCACCGAGTGCCACGTCCAGGCTTTGCTCAAGCACCTCCAGGGATGGTGACTCCAGCACCTCCCCGGGCAGCCCGTTCCAATCACCCTAATTGGCCCAATTACCCTTTCTGAAAGGTGAAGAATTTACTCCTGATGTGCACCCTGAACCTCCCCTGGCCCAGCCTGAGATCCCGTCCCGGCTCCCCGGGAGCGCAGCCTGACCCCACCCGGCTCCGCCCTCCTGCCAGGGAGCTGTGGAGAGCCATAAGGACACCCCTGATCCTCCTTTCCTCCAGGCTGAGCCCCCACACCTCCCTCAGCCTCTCCTCACGGGATTTGTGCTCCAGACCCTTCCCCAGCTTTATTCCTTCAGCAGCTCCACGTCCTTCCTGAGCTGAGGGGCCAGAGCTGGGCATGGGTGTGGCCTCAGCAGCGCCCAGCACGGGGGGACAAACACTGCCCTGCTCACACTATTTGTGATGCCAGCCAGGTGCCACAGGTCTTCTGGGGTTACCTGGGCACTGCTGGCTCATGTGCAGCCCCTGCCAACCAGCAACCCCAGGCCCTTTTGTGCTGGGCCACCTCCCAGCCACTCTGCCCCAAGCCTGTTGTGCTGCGCGAGGTTTTTGTTTCTGGGACGGGCCCCTCACAGCCCCAGCCCACTGACAACAGCTGGGTGTGCAAAACCACACATTTACACCTGCAGAGAAGTGATGGAACAGCGGGCAGGGAGCTCCCTGGCTCCTGAGGAAGGAAAGAGCTCTCAGAGCCACTCTCTGGACTCCAGTAGAGACAGAGCTCTCCAATGAGATGGACACAGAGCAGCTTCCCTCACCCCCTTCCTTTCACACAGGACTTCTGGCAGCCCAGGGCTCCCAGGGTATCTTTGCCAGGCTCACTTGCTCCTGTGAAAAGCTGTAAAACAATAGCAGTGTCACCTGCAGACATGTGCCACAGCTGGTGAGGTGACCCAGTGCATTCTTGGTGAGTGGGAGTGCCCACAGGAGACCTCAGCCTTCCCTTCCCAGATGAACTCCCATTTAAACTGAAGCTTATTCAAGCATTTGCATCCCAGTGATGCATGAAAGTGTCCCTCTGCAGGTAAAGTGACTGTAAGATGGCATTTTCATGTATCTGGGATGTTTTTCCAAGCTGAGCTATGGATAGTTCCTTCTTCAAGCTGTTGCTCCTCAGTAGCTTTAGAGTTACAAGCTCTGCTGCTCCAGCCTGTCCACCTCCCCAGCAAGGTGAGGAGCAAAGGCAGGGGGCTAAAGCCCACCTGCAGGTCTGCACAAATTCTCTGCCTACACAGCTGTCCCAGCTGGACACCTGAGGAGTGGCTGCCTTTGTTTTGGAGGGATGGAAAGCTCCATTTCCCTGCCCTGTGTTAATACCCCACAGGAGCCTGGCAGCCCCTCTGACCCTGACACTGCTGAAGAAAAGGCTCCCTCACAAAAAGCTTTATTTATCCCTGCAGCTCCCAGCCAGACCCAGGCAGCAACTCCGCACCAAGCCTGGGCTAGCACAGACACACCATGGGCTCCCTGCTCTCCTCACACCCACCCTGCCCCACAGGCAGCAGGGCTCAGGGAATGGGGTCACTCCCCTGCCCTCAGGGCCATCCCCACTTCTGGTCCTGTCCCTTTGTTTGCACCTATTTTAAGCCACAGAGGCACAAGCCCTGCACTAGCCATACCCTGCTGGAAGCTCTGTAGAGGCCCCATAAAACTGTGGGGTTTGGTTTTCTTCCCTTCTAGAACTCCTTGGCTACTCACAGCTTTTGGGTTGAAAAGCCTTGGTTTCATCTCCAAAAGGAAGATCATTTTTTAAAGAACTGTTCAGACAAAGTGTGACATAACAGGGCATCTATTTCTTGAACAGAGCTGTTTCCCTGCATTTGTTTGAAGTCTGACCTGATTATTCCTGCAATTGTATTTTTAATGCTCATCAGGTATCCTTGGAGAAAATGGAGAGTCACTTTTTTTAGATCATGCATATGTAATCAGACAAACAAAATATAGCTCACCTGCCCTGTTCCTCCCCTCTACAGCAAAAAGCACATCCTTCACCATTGCTCCAGAGAAAGCAGCAGCCATTCAGATGGGACAGGGCACCAGTTTCTGACCTGCCTTGGGCACTTCTGGTGCCATCTGTCCTCACTGTAGGGACAAATGCTGCCCTCACACTGGAATAAGCAAGAATTGTTCCCCTACTCATAGGTGCTTCCTCCAGCATTGCTCCCACATAGTTCTACACCTTTAATCCATCTTTTTAAGGTGGCCATTTCAGCTCCATGGGTACTTTCAGTCCCGTTTTACACAGTTTAATAATCACTGCCTGGACCAGACAGAGGCAGGCAGCATCACTGGTGGTTGGCACTCTGCAGCTGTGACCTTGGCACGTCTGTGCTGCTGAGAGGAGAGGGGCACTCACTGAGCAGGGCATGCAGCAGCAGCAGGGCAGCACTTTGTGCCTGGCTCAGCCCCTCCTCAGGCAGTGCTGACAGCAGCTCAGCCAGCCCAGCCCAGCATGAACCTGGGACATGGTTCCAGACAACCTGTGAGCACAGCCCAAATCCCCCTGGCCGGAGGCTCAGTGTGTGTCACAGCTCCAGGGCACACAGCAGGAGACACAGGGAGCCCCTGGGGTCAGGAAATGACCCTCCTGCAGCTCAGCTCAGTGTTGGGGAAGATGAAACAGGAAAGCCTTATAAATGTGATTGCCTGGCAAAAGATTTTGAGAATTTAGAAACTATGAGTGAGATTGAAATGAAAGCAAGCTTTGAGATTCCTCAGTTACTGAACAACTGGAAAACAATGGCGTGGCCAGCTGAAGGTGATCCCCTTTTGATGGAACAACACCCTCTGCTTGCAGACAGGCCCAAGGCTCAGAGCAGACCCTGCCAGCTTGGCAGAAGGGACCCAAAGAGGAGTTTGTAGGGTTTAAAATGTAACACAGTGTGGTAATGTAATGATTCTTATAGGCTGTATGGAAATGCTATAGGATTTGTATCTTGTACTAGATTGGTTAGTGAGAATCAGAATATTCAGCACAGAAGAAGATTTATTGTATTGTAACAGGAACTTACCTTTACTTTTCTATGCTCTTAGCTCTTACCTCTTGTCTCTTAGCTCTTGCCTTTTACGCTCTTACTCCTTTTACTCTCTTACCCTCTCATCCTCTCTCCCCCTCTCTCCCCTCAGTCCTGCTCTGAGCTGTGTCTGGCAGCTCCCAGCAGGGCCCTGCCCCCAGGCCCTTTGCAATGAACCCCAAGTTCCAGACCTGGCTGCAGAGATCTCTCATCTCTGTCTGTCCCAACCGTGCTACCTCCATCAATCCTACAGCTCAGCCCTCCATGAGGTTCCATTTCCCAGCTTGGCTCCATTACAGACCAACATCCTCAGCCATTCCTGCCATGAAACCCCCCAGGCAGGCAGGGCTCAGCAAAGGGGCAGCTCCACACTCCCATCTCAGCAGCAAGAGCCACAGAAAGCCTCCAGACCCAGGCAGAAAGTTTGAGCTGCTGCAGAGTGCTGCCATAAGCAGAAACCACGGACACAGGCAGCCTCCTCAGCTCATCAATCATCAGGAGGGGGCAGAGAACTAGTCACCATCTCATCAGTTAATTACATCTGTTAATCATATTTTCATTAACCTGAAATGAAGCTGCCAGCATTGCCCCTCTTTTCACCCCATGGCCCAAGTGCCATTTCTCAGAGAGCAATTCTCCTCAAGGAGGACATGCTCTGTCCTTCACAGCACACATCTGGCCAGCCATTTCCAGACCTGTTATCTTGCCTCTTTTCCCCATCTCCAGCCCATCCCAGGCCTCAGCAGGCTCCCACACTGCCTTTGCCCTGCAGGAAATGGGTTCAGCCCCCTCACAGTGTCCCAGACCTGCTCAGGAGGGGTTCTAAGGTCCTGCAAGGTCTGTGCTCTTGGCTGTCAGATTGCTGCCACACTGAGCATGTTGCTACAATAACATGTCCCATTTCCCACTATGTTTTAGAGACAACCTGGTCTATAAGCCTCCTCCTGTAAAGCACTTTTAGTTCTCCATGTGTGCCTATAAACGGAGCTGTTGATTCCATGGGACAGAGAGGAGGGGCAGGAGAACCCTGACCTGCAGGGCAGGAGGTGACACTGCTCAGTGCCCCAGGGGCAGCTCTGCACCCTCCAGCTCTGCTCCTGCTCCCCCATCAGCCTCCACTCCTGGCTCTGCTCAGGAGAAAGGGTGTTGATTAGTGTTAATTGAAGACTTTGGATGCCACACCTTCCCCCGGGGTACAGAGAAATAATGAGCACTGTGACATTTGAGGTCTCCTTTGCCTCTGCTGTTGCAGCACTGTGCCTCAGCCCTGCCTGAGGGGACAGCTCACCTCTGGAGTGAGCAGGAAATCCACATTCCCAGGCATCATCTGCTCTCCTTCCCTGCTCCAGCACTAGAAATTCCCTTTTCCAGCTGAGGCATCACACCCCTCGTGTCTGTGTGCTCTGGGGAAGCAGAGCCTGAGCAGAGCCATCCCCAAGGCTGCCAAGCTCTGGGCACCAGCTCCATGCAGCAGCATTTACCAGAGGAAGGACAAGAGAGCAGTCACAGATCCTGGTCCTTCCTGTCATCTTACTCTGGGGCTTCAGCCTTGGCCAGTTAAGGTGACTCCCATTCTGAATGCTAGAGATGAGTAATGTGATGATTTACTCTCACAATTAAAGGCAAAAATCATGTATAATATATGTTAAGAGAAGTTTTATAGATTTATAGTTATGTTTTACCCTCCTCGTGTTGTTATCAGGGGGTGCCCTGGGTTTGGGACATTTGGGAGGGTGGCATTGTCACTATGGCAGCACCTGAGCTCCAATCAAGGTGTCAGGCAGTGATCTCCACCACGGGACAGGGAGGAGGAGTCAATGGAGAGAACTTTGGGAGGGACTAAAGGGTTAAAAGGCAAAACCTCCACTGTGTGTGTGAGCACATGGTGGGAAAAATCCTCTGCTCCTGGCTCCATAATATTTTCTTTATTCAGTCTTCTGTTGTATTTTTGATAAAGTTTATTAAAACCTTTTAGGTTTTTTAAAAGTGAGGAGCATTTCTCACATGGACTAGATGGCCTGAGAGGGAGTAGTGACCATTCTGGTCCAAGCCAAGCCCTGTAAGGGGCAGGACAGCACTTGGTCATCCTCCAGAGCTGTCAGAGTTGAGATAGCCAGGACACACAGAGTATCACTCTACAATTTCAGAAGGCTTCAACCCCTACAGAGTGACACCAGACCACCTCAGAAGGCTGCAAGCATCTGCTCCTCTTGTTCTTTAGCCCAACCCTTTACCCCCCTCATGTTGATGCACTGCCCCTGTGTGCCCTGTGCTCCCTTTGGTGGTTGCTCAGCACACCTGGGCACTCCATGGCTCATTGCTGCCAGTGCTGCTCACCTGCTGCTCACAGCTGTGCCCACTGGGGATGAGGCTGGGCCAGCCCATCCCAGTGACCCCAAACTGTGCCTACAGCACAGCCCCATCCCAGTGACCCCAAACTGTGCCTACAGCACAGCCCCATCCCAGTGACCTCAAACTGTGTGCACACAGCACAGCCCCATCCCAGTGACCCCAAACTGTGCCTGCAGCACAGCCCCATCCCAGTGACCCCAAACTGTGTGCACACAGCACAGCCCATCCCAGTGACCCCAAACTGTGTGCCTGTCCCAGACTCCTCAAGTGGGGAGGTTGCACCTCTTCCTCCATTTGCTTCACCTCTTCGTCCACTCCTGACATTCCAGAGTGAATTCATCTCTGCCTGACCACTCCCTGCAGGTGTGGGAGGATGTCAGGAATCAGCCAGGGAAGGGAGGAGAGCCAGGACCAGAGGCTTCAGGCTCTGCAGGTGCTTTTGCCTCCCTCTCCTGTCTCCCCCAGCCTCCGGGAGCCTCAGATGTGCTAAGCAGCCTGTGAAGGTGTTAATAGGGAATGGATCACCCCTGCCACAATTGTGATGCACCATGGCACCCAGGACAGAAATGAGATATAAAGTATGTACTTACTCTCCCAGTGTGAAAACTGCTGGGTTAAATATAACCCAGGCTGCTGGCTCCAGGAAGCGTAGCTGATCTCTTCATTTGATGGCAGAGTGCTTGCTTTGCCAAACAGCCCTCAATCCCCACGGAGCCAGCAATTCCCCCTGTGCTAAATGTGCATTTACATTACCAGGTATCAGAGAGGTGCATAAATTGCCTTCTTTATATATATGTATGTGAAAAATGCCTATTTTATGATTGGCTTTTTGCAAATATTAAAATGAATATTATATGTGTTATGTTAGAAAGTTGTGCCGTATTAATTTTCTTGAGTAGTGTGTTAAATATAATTTTAGGTTATAACAAAATGTTAAAATAGAAACTATGTGTGTGGGATATTTTTTTAAAGAAAGGAATGAGGTACTCACATGGAGACAGCAGCCACAGGCCACCTGAATCTTTCAGAGAAAGAGAATTTATTGCTGCCTTATCAGAAGAAATGAACTTCCTGCCTCACTCATCCCTAAAGACCTTGTCAGGATTCAGAGGAAGAAGTTG
This sequence comes from Molothrus aeneus, assembly GCF_037042795.1. Taxonomy (NCBI): domain Eukaryota; kingdom Metazoa; phylum Chordata; class Aves; order Passeriformes; family Icteridae; genus Molothrus; species Molothrus aeneus. The sequence goes on along the minus strand of NC_089659.1, from coordinate 3,596,322 downwards.
ACACTGCCCAGACAGAATCCTGTGTTTGAATGCAATTTATGCATCATGTATGAGATGTATGAATATACAACAGGCTGTTGCTTTTAAGGGTTAATCCTCTGTTAATGTGGGTCCTTTTTCGGGCCTGTTTTGCCCAGAAAGAGGTACCTGGACTGTCCATAAATCTTGGTTTTTATTGTCTCATATTGTCCTAATCCAAATTGTCCAAATTATTATTACTCTAATTATATTACTATTTTATAACCATTTTATTATCATTAAACTTTTTTAAATTTTAAAAACAAGTGATTGGCATTTTTCACATATATATATTTTTTTTTTTTCCTTGTAAAGTGTTCCAACCCAGCCTCTCACCAGCCAAGCCTTGCTGTTGTTTTTTTTTGTCCAGTTAGGTTTTTGATGAGGCAAAAGTCACCCTGGTTTCTGCAGGTGCAGAATTGAATGAAGGAGATGCAATGAGTGGTCAAGAAACCTTCACCACCTCCCTGGCAGCCTCAGGGCAGCACAAAGCAAACAAGACACAAGATTGTTACTGGTTAGAGCCTGTGGCAGCCTTGAGAATTAGCATCTGCCTTCCAGTAAGATTTTAACCAGATTTCCTCTCCCTTTTGTGACCTCTTGGGCCCCAGACACAGTCTTGGAGCAACAATAAGCTGAATTTTTAGTACACCATCCCCTTGACAGCATGGACTGCCTGGCAGTCCCCCAGGCCTTCCACAGGATATTTGTAATCCCCTGGACTGGAGGGGCAGCTCTGGACATCCCCAGCAGCTCCCAGTGAGGGTTAAATGCCAAATGAACACTCCCAGGAGCTACAGAGCCGCTCTCCCAGTGAAGCAGCTCCACACCTTGTGCCCAGGTAGGACACTGCAGGTGCTCACACCACCAAAAATGAAGCTGCAGATGCAAAGCCCTCCAAATTCAGCATAAAGCTGGGTTAGTCTGAGCCTGGGGGAGGAGAGGGGTAGAAGGTGAGAAACCAGGCTTGCTTGGAGGATGCAGAAACGCTTCTCTGCCAGAAGTGACCTCCAGAGCTTGAAGTTAGCCAGGGGAAAAAGTGACAAAGCACACACTTTTAATGGCAGCACTGCATTGTCTGCTACTGCATTCCATGCCTGTCAGCATAGGATCTTCTGTTTACAAGAGATCTGTAAATCAAAATACAACCCTTCTAATGAGCTGGCCTTGCCAAACACCTCCTCTGCCTTCATCCAGCTGAAGGCTCATCAGCTGAGAAGTGTCAACCAGCTGAAACTTCAGGATACCCTAGATAGAAAAAAAAACTTATTCAAATTATCCCTTCTGGCCTCAAACTCCAAGAGCTCAAACCTTCTTTGAACCCTCATCAAAAGTGAAGCCATTTCTTGTAGCAGCCAAGCTAGCTGCCAGCAGCACAGGAGCACACCACTCACCTTAAAAAAGGCAGCATTAATATTTACTGACTGAGTGCAGGCTACAGAACAGCTCTTATCTGTGCTGTTTAATTGTGCCAGCTTTAAGAGCAGCCCAATAAAGGCATGTCAGCAAGGCTTCTTTTTTTAAAGAGTGTGCCAGGGGATCTTGTTGTAAGTGAAGATCTTGGAGAAAAGTGAGGAGATTCATTGCATTAAGTGCTCGGTGGGAAAGTGGGTTAGACAGGAGTGCTGTCCCTGGGGGCTGCCTCTGCCAGTCACCTGGGGAGAAGGATCTTTGAGAGACAAGCCAAACAATCCTCAGCACTACCCAGTGAATTTAGGATGGTGGCCTTTGCCAGCCCAGTTCTCCTCCTCAGCAGGGAGCACTGGGTGGGTGGGTGGCACCCTCAGCCCCCTGTGTCCATTGGCACAGCAGAGTGAGGACATTCCACAACACAGGACAAGCTTTCCCATCTGATCCTTCATGTTGTTTGTGCTCTTGGGCCTGAGATTTGGATCATTTGCCCTTGGTGCCCAGCTGGAGCAGGAATTGTTTTGGGTCCCTGCTCTGTGCACAGAGCTCACCATCCCCTCATATGAAGCCCAGACCCACACACTAAAGCAGCACAGAATGTGAAAAATAGAAAAGCCAAAACCTGAGGCACCAGTTCCCACTGACCAACCCCTTCTGCCTTTTCACCCTCATGAGGAAAGGACACAAGTGTCTCCTCACCCATGCAGATGCCACTCCTGGGGGCACATCTGCAGCACCACTGTCACTGCTGGGACCAAGGTCCCTTCACAGGTTCCCTCTTTGGCTCCCTATACCCCACACTCTCACTGCCAGACAATCTATTTTTACTGGCCCCACTTCAGGTTTCCCAAGGCAGAGTCTCAGATATCTGGATCTTTTATTTTAATTGTGGTGCTCAAGGCAGGGAGGGACCCCAACAAAGCAAGCCCTGGCCTCATCTGCCCACCCATTCTTCACACACCCTTCGTGTGTCTCTTGGTCCCATGGGGATATTTGTTCTCTCTGGGTTCTCCAGAGTCTCTGGGTGGGTGCCACAGCCCACACTCCATCCTCAGCATCACCTGCCCCCACAGCTAATCCAGGTCATGGTCTGGAGAAACCCCAAGGAGCAGCTTCCAACCATCCCAGCCCACTGGGGAGGGCAAAGCCTCACAGGGCATTTCCCAGCTTGTTATGCCCATGGTGTTTTTATATCCCTTCATTTCATGGCCCAGCACTGAGGCAGGGAGCAGGGCAGGCTGCACCCCCTGTCAGCAGCACCCCAGAGCCTGCAGCCTCGCTGCTGGGAGAACTGGGAGCCACTGGGGCTGATCAGCTTTGTTTCTCCAGGCTGCAGGGAGAGCTTTGAAGATGCAGGCAACAAAGGGGGAAGTTTCAACTCACCTGAAGCCTTTTGCTAAAAATAGCTGCTCTTCCCCCGTCACAAGCTGGCATTGGGCTGCTATAGTATTTTAAAGGGAGGTTATAACACACAGCCTCCTCCTCTTCCCTCCCTGAATCTCTGAGCAGCAGCTGCAGCACATGCACACACACGCATTACAGCATGCACTGCACCCTGGCAACCAGGCTGCTCTCAAGGCTCATCGAGGGTTAGGGTCAGCTCAAAAAGCAAAACCCAGCCCATTTGCTATGGGGCAGTAATTGCTCACATCCCCTCAGCCCTTTGCAGGGGAATCACAAAACTCAGCAGCTCACTGCAGGAGGAAGGAGACTAAAACAAGAGACAGAAGCAAGAAACAATCCCTAATTACAGCAAAGAATTAAAAAAAAACAGGCTCTGCAGTGCCTTAGACCCATCTCTGAGGGCATCAGGTTGCAGTGCTGATACTCAGTCCCTCATCACAGCCCAGAGACCTCTGCCCCACAATTCTACTACCAGCATTAGCCCAGCCCAACCTGTGAGACCTCTCAATCAGTAAATATGCTGATTGGGATCTGCAGGTGATTAATTGCAGGTGATTTTACTGCAGTCTGGGGTAGGTACAGGGGCTCCCTCCAGTATCACAGGAGGCTGCAGAGGAGATGGATGCTGGCAGCAGTGCTAGGGTTGCTGCTCCCAGGCCCAGATTTTGTTCCTTCTCAGGCCCTAGGTGAACACAGCTCTTCACCAAGATATTCATTGCTTAGAATGATTCCTCAGCAAGCACCCCACCTGGAGAGCAAAGCCTTCCTCTCTCATGCTCTGGTTTCAAAACAAGATGTTTTTGCAGGAGGGTTTTAAAGTCATCCAGTCTGCTACAGATCACCAGTGGGAGATGATGTTTGGGCTAATGCTCAACTACATCTCCTAGGGCAAAGGCCAGTGAGAAATACTGCAGGAGAGCAGGGAGGGAGAGGAATTCCCTGAGCAGAGATTATTTTGAGCACAGAAAGCTGCAGAGCAGTGTGGAGCGAGGCAGAAGAAATTCAGGAGAGAGAGAGAAGTGGTATTGCTGGGGGGGACACAAAAGAACAGAGGAGAGAGGAAGCTCTGAGGACTCCTCTGGGGGGGAGGAGGGGGGATGCTGCTCAGGGGGGCTGTGTGTGTGTGGGGGATCCCTGTCAGAGCTGGCTGGGCTCAGCAGAGCTGCTCCCTGCAAAGGGATTCCCTGTGCTGCCTGCGATTGGTGCTGGCACAATGACGAGCTGCTGGAGAGGATTCCTCTGCCCTGCACATCAAGCAGAGCTGGAGGAAAACAGCAGCCCCATCCCCCTCTGCTCCCCTCCAGAGATGGGGGATTCCTGCCTCTGCCAGGGCTGAGCACTCACACAAAAGCACACAAGGAAATCCAGGGGGGTTTGTGCCCCTCTGCAGGGTTCAGGGGGAAGGGGCTGTACCAGCAGAGCACTGAGGAAGGCATTCAAAAATTCAGCTCCTAATGAGAGCTGTTAGGAAAAATAATCCACAAACACCAGAGGGTTATGTCCAAAAAGGAGACAGAGGAGTCCTTTTTGGCTTTATTCAAATAAAGGGAGAGGCCACGGGGCATTCTCCTGGGATCTCTCACATTTTTGGAGGATGCAGCCTCCTTTTTATCCCAATTTCCTGGATGCATTTCCCTTCTCTCTTTCCCCATTTCTGAGGTACCTGAGAGGTTCAGACTTCCCAATATCCCTGATACCAGAGATTTCCCTCTAATGTACAACCCTCCCTTTTCATTTTTAATTCTTATGGAATTCAGGGGTTTTTCTTCCCCATTGTTTCTTTCATCTTTCAATGTCTCATTTCATTTATCAGCAAACCTACAGTTTATTTGTAAAAGCAAAGATCTTTTTCCATTCATCAATCAGTGGAATCCTTCCCATTGTTTCTTTTACCTCCCAGTGCTGGTTTTACCTACCAGCAGACCCACAGCTGGTTTGTAAGGACAAATCCACTGTTCCTCTCAGAGCCAACACATCAGCTGCTGTGCCTGAGCCCCCTGAGCCATGGGAGGGACCTGTCTGTCCCCACAGATGGACACCAGACACCAGCCAGTCCTGCAGAGCAGTTGTGCTCCTTCCTGCAGGAAGGCAGCCCAGGAGATGGGACCTGGCTTCTTCTGGTGCCTTAAGGGACTGGAACAGAGGCTAGATAGAGTTTAGGGGAGTAAAGAGGAGATTTACTGAAGGTTTTGGATATAAAGATGATATTTATTTGTTGCCTTCAAAGGCCTCACCCTGGCAGTAGCAGAGCCACAGCTGTGGCTGTGCCTGGATGGCTCCAAGATGGAAGCAGAAGAGGGCTTGGTCACAATATCTCATATTTTAATAAGTTCTGCTCCATTTGCATATTGGAGTTCATTGTCCAACTCCAGCTCCAGCCCCTGCAGTCCCACCCTGCTTGTTTTTCTCTCTCCAGCCCACGGTGTTTGTGCTCTTGGGGCTGAGATTTGGATCATTTGCCCTTGGTGCCCAGCTGGAGCAGGAATTGTTTTGTCTCCCTGCTCTGTGCACAGAGCTCACCATCCCCTAATATGAAACCCAGACCCAGCAGCACAGAATCTGAAATATATAAAAAGCTAAAACCTGAGGCATCAATTCCTACAGACCAACTCCTTCTGCACTTTCACCCTCATGAGGAAAGGACACAAGTGTCTCCTCTCCCATTCATATCATCACAACCACACCTAAGTGCAAAATAACAGAGCCTAAAGCCTGTGTGAAGTTCAAGGTGTGTTTTAGTGATAAAACGCTGCTCTCTGACATAGACCTCCATGGTGACCTCAGAACATTGCTCTTTTCTTGTCCCTCCTGCCAAGGGAAAGGTCACCTTCACTCTGAGCTTGAGGAGGGATCAGGAGCAGGGGCTGGCTCATGCTCTGCCCAGCTGGGAGGTGTTACAATAGAAATTGCACCACAGGGGCTCAACTGGGACCCTCTTCCCAGAAGCACCTTGGCTGTCTGCCTCCCTCCTTGGATGAGAGCTGCAGGGGGATCCACAGAGAAGCTCCCCTGTGTGTGCTGGGGAAGATAGAGGTGGGCACCCCATGCCCCAGGTGGGGCTGGTGATGCACTCAGAGCTGGTACACTGCTGGAACCTCCTAGGGAAAAGCTCTTTGTGTCCTGCTGCTTGAGCATTCCCAGATGTCACAGGTGACTCTCCCCACCATCACCTCTCTCTCTAGGCTGGTGGTTTGGGGAGGAGCAGCACACAGAGCCCTGCTGTGAGGCACAAGGCTCCCAGAGCCACTGCAGAGCTGGGTGCTGCTGGAGAGGAACCTCAGTGAGCCCCTGCAGGAGACCTGGGCCACTCTGCAGCCCTGGCCAGGGAGAGGCCAGAACCACATTGAAATGTCCCCCTGGCATCATACCCAGACACAAAGCACCAGGGGGTTTATCCTGGTGTAACCCAGACCTGTGTGGCTGTCACTCTGTCCCCAGTCACGTGCAGGAGGGTAACATATGCCTGGGGGATTTGGGGTTGATTTTGGAGGGGTTTGGGAGGGATTTGGGGGAATTTGAGGGGGATTTTGGGGAGATTCGGGGGGGAGTTTGGGGGGATTCAGGGGGGTGGGGAGGTCACCCCTGGAGTGGGAGCAGGGACTTCTGCAGCTACCATTGGTGCAGGGAGTCCTGATCTCATCTCCAGCATCGCAGAGATCCCCTGTGGAAGCAGTGAAGGTTTTGGCTATGCAGAAAAATCTGCTTTTTTAACCCCTCTGCCTCTTCACTCCTCTTAGCTCCCTAAGGATTACTCTGTGTGAGTTGTAATGGTGAACAAGAATTACTTAACGCTTGAAAAGCCCTGGATCTTAATCCATTTTAAAAATAAAAAAAGGTAAGTCAGAGTTGCCCTCTCCATCCTCCAGTGGGAAAGTAAAGTACTCCAGAGTGTTGATGAGAAATGTGGGATATCACAGCCTCAGAGAGAGCCTGAGCCTCCTGCTGGAGCCCCAATCCCTCTGCACACCTGCCTTTGCCTCCACCGGGAGGAATCCTGGCAGGAAATGGGGGACTGGCAGGAAAAAAGTGCTTCAGCCCCCTGTGCCCCTGTCCCTGCCAGCCGGGGTGCAGATGATGCCGTTTTTCTCCCAGCACAATCCCGTCGTTATTCAGCTTGGCAGCACAAGGTGGAGTGAGTGAGTGAGGGAGGAGGGAGGGAAGGCGATACCGAGCGTGCGAGGTTGGCATTTTTAAATCTATCCAACATTTCTCCGCGTTGCCGATTGCAAACTGCCGCCCGCGGCCCCTGCTCCAGCATCCCGCGTTGCCATGCCAACAGAGCCTGCCAGCCCCTGTGTCGTGAGGACCACTCCGCTTTCCTGGGAGCCACGGGCTCCTGGCAGAGGGATGTGCATGTGCCTGGCCCATTCTGACTCCTAGCAAGAGCATTCTTCGGTAATTGCCCCCCAGAACTTCCGATGCTGCGAGATGCTTTGCCCCTCTTCAGCGCTTTTAAGATGCCATCAGCAGTGCTTGACTTAATCAGGACATCCTGGCACGAAAAGCAGCCTCCTCCTGACCCCTGCACTTCCGCTGGGAATGGAACATAATAAAGCAAAGAGCTTTTCCAGCTCCCTCACAGCCTGGAGAGCTGTGGGTGTAAATGTGAGTGGCACCACCGGGAGACAACAGATCCGTTTGGGTGCTGGCTGACTCCAAGGACACGGAGCAGTGGATTTGCTGCCCGGTCCTGAGCTCACACCGGTGTGACAAGGTGGGGATGTGGCACAGAAAGCAGGAACACATCAAGCAGCACCTACCTGAGCCTGGGGAAACAGGAATTCCCTTGGATCAGCAGCGCCCTGTGCTGTGTGGATGGCTCAGAGCGTGAGGAGAGCTTGGGCTGATCTCCAGGGCTCTCTTGCCACCAGTGTTTCTGTGATGGATGTCTGGGCATCACTGACCTGTTGGTTCAGTTTTCCCTGCAGAGCTGGGCTGTCCTTGCTGGAAGAATTATGTTGGTGGTCTGAGGACAGCTTCACCTGCAGGAGCTGGAATGGTGGCCTGGGAGGCAGGCTCAGAAGCTCTTCCTTCTGCTGGGGGGGTGCTGGCTGTTCCAGATGAGTAATGAGATGGTTGGCTCCCACAATTAAGGGCTGAACATTAGGTGTGTATTAAGAGAAGTTTTGTAGATGTGTAATTTTGTTACTGCAATGTGTCCTCCCCTTGCATTGCTATCATGGGACGGCCTTGGTCATTGGGGCATTTGGGGAGGGTTGGCTTGTTACTGTGGCAATACCTGACCTCCAATCAAGGTGTCAGAAAGTGATCTCCACCCCTGGATGGTAAGGAAGGAGTCGACTGACAAGACTTTAAGAGGAGCTAAAGTATAAAAAGCAGAGCATCCATTTTGAAGATGAGCACATGGCTGGTAGTCCATGGGGCTCCCAGTGCTGTAGTTTTTCCTTATTTAGTCATTTTGTTGTATTTTTTTGTTAAAGTTTAATAAACCTTTAAAATTTCAAAAAGTGAACAGTTGCTTACCATGTGGCTAAGGCACCTTAGGTGCAGGCTCCTTGGGGACAGGGGCATCCAGCTCTGTCTTTGCCCCTGGCCTTCATGGTTTTACCTACAAAGTGCTTTGTCCTCTCCAGCCATGGAGGAAAAGCCTCCCCTGCTCTGGGGAACAGAGACTGGAGCAAGGGAGCAGCAGAAATACAGGTCAGCTCACTTCAGTGATTGTGCTGTGTCCTCCTTTAGAGGACCCAAGAAGATGTGAAGCCCTGAATTGAGCTTGTGCTTTGGGGTTTTTAGCCTTGGCAGTTCACTTCCCTTGGGACCCTGGGGAGGGCAGCAGGGGCATTTGCTTTTATCCAGTTAAAGGAACAAGCCCGCTGTGAGCAGCTGCTGGCTGTGGAAAACCATGACCAGCCAAACGTGTAACTGAGATTGTGGTTAAAAAAACCTGCCTGTGTTTAACCCAGCCCCTGCTCATCTCCAGCCTTTTGGGTTGCAGGTGAGGGCCAGAAACACCAAAGCAGGCAAAGGAAGAGGTGGTGCTTCCATGAACTGGGAGTTTAGGGTTTGCTGGGTGCCAGCCCAGAGGTCCCAGCTCCCCCCTGCAAGCCCTACCTGCACATCCCACAGCAAAGCTGAGCTCTGTGGCCATTCCTGCTCTCCACCCCTGCCTTTCCCTCCTGCAGGAGGTTTGCAGGGAGCAGCTTTGCAGGATGCTTTACACTTCTCTTTCCAGTTGCTTTGTTCTCTCACCTCCCTGCTGTTTCCTTGGAAAAGTTAATTTCCCCTATGGACTTTCTTTAGATGGAAACATTCCCCCTCAGTGCAGTTGGTGAGCACAGAAAACAACAATTTCCAGTCGGAATGGAAATAATTAGAAGCACCTTTTGGTGAGGAAGAAACGGGCATGAACTAATAAATCTTGCACCTCTATATCCATGCCTGGGGTCAATCTGTGTGTGATTTCTTACATTTTCTCCTTCCTTCCTTCCTTCCTTCCTTCCTTCCTTCCTTCCTTCCTTCCTTCCTTCCTTCCTTCCTTCCTTCCTTCCTTCCTTCCTTCCTTCCTTCCTTCCTTCCTTCCTTCCTTCCTTCCTTCCTTCCTTCCTTCCTTCCTTCCTTCCTTCCTTCCTTCCTTCCTTCCTTCCTTCCTTCCTTCCTTCCTTCCTTCCTTCCTTCCTTCCTTCCTTCCTTCCTTCCTTCCTTCCTTCCTTCCTTCCTTCCTTCCTTCCTTCCTTCCTTCCTTCCTTCCTTCCTTCCTTCCTTCCTTCCTTCCTTCCTTCCTTCCTTCCTTCCTTCCTTCCTTTCCTTCCACTCTTTGTTTCCCTCTCTTTCTGTCTCCAAACAGCTAAAGGTGAAGGAAATGAACATTAGATGTGGCCTGGATTTATGGGAACAGCTTCCCAAAATCTCCTGTTCCAGCTCCAACTCACTCCCTACCACCTTCTGCAGCAGCTGGCACCAGCAAAAAGCAAATGTAACACGTTACTGAAGTGTTGTGTCTCTTTGTGCACTCACCTTAGGCTGGTGCTAGCTGCAGCAGGAGGTGTTGGGTGGTGGAAAATCAGATGTTACAGCTATTGCTTCAGTTATAGATAGCTCTGCCTGGGAAAAGGCAGTGGAGTGAGAGGGGAGGGCTGGGAGAGGATTCACAGGGTGCTGGGAAGGATGAAAGTTTGACAAGAAAGTCTCACAGATATGTGTGCTTAGCAGAAAGATTCTTGAACGTAGAATCTGAAGAAGGAATAGAGATGGAAGCAAGTTTTGATATAGAAGAAAAGAATTGCTGAGCCAGTCTCACTGGATAACCAAGGGTGTGTTAGTTAGAAGGGGTTTTTATGGCTTAGAGCAAAGGATAAACCCACCCCAAACAAGAAGATGTTTTTACCAAGCAGGAAGAGAGCACAGGCAAACAAGGCAGCAAAGCTGCAGGTAGAAAAAGGTCTCAGAATTTTCCACTGCAAGAAAACTGAAAAACAACTTTTAGCTTAAACTGTAATGTACTGACTTTGAGTGATTGGAGAACAGTAACATGAATATGGTAATTACAGTAGTTATGATAGGCTGTAGATAATAGTTAAGGTATAGAGTGGTTCTACTGTATGAAGATGCTCACCAAAGAAAAGTATAAAATGCATTGTAACCTAAACCAAAGGGTGTCCAGGCCTGCCTGCAGCTGGAGCTGACAGCTGTGGGCACAGCTCTGTCACCCACAACCCTGGATGCTGTAACATCTCAGATACAATAAACTGCATTTTGGAGAGCCCCTGGAGTCCCACATCCCTCATTCAGGCTCTTACTACAGGGAACACACTGTAACCCTCTTCTCAACAGATTTTGTACTATTACTCCTAAAAAAAAATTAAAAGGTGCTTTTCCTTGTGAAGCTGAGGCAGGGACAGCCGTGGTCAGCAGTGCAGCTGGCACAGTCAGTGTGCCCAGTGCTCATCCTGGGCTCCAGCTGCTCCCCCTGCAAGCAGCTCCCAGGAATGCTGCCTCCCCTGCTGCTCCCAGGTGCTCTGCTGAGCCTGAATTTTTGAAGAGAGAGCAAGAGGATTAATTTTCTCCGGAAACACGGCACAAAGTGAAGATGTTCTGCGGAGAGAGGATGATTTTTTTTTCCCCCTCCATACTCATGATAGAAAATTGTAATAGGCTTTGTTCTGATGAGTGTTGCAGTACTTATCAGGGTAAATTTAGTATTGCCTCCTATTATAAATTACAAGAAAGGTACAGCTAAAAACAAAACTTTATCCTGACATTTCAGAAGCAGCTGTACTTAGATAAAATATTTTTGCTCGTCTTTTGAAATTGGGATCAATTAACTGCTGGGTTTGGAATTTCCTGCCAGGTCAAAGTCCTGTTACAGCACTGTTTATACTCAGACTGGGTAGAAAACCACCAAAATGGAAAGTACTGAGGTAAAAGTTTTAATTATTAAGAGTCTAGAGCTGAGAACAGGGAAATCACAGCCCATCAACAACCCTCCCTCACCATGTGAGTGTGAGCAAAAGACCTTGTTTTATGTGTCCCAGAGGAAACATGGATGAATTCCTCCTCCTGAGAACACTGTGTGATGGTGTGGGCAGGCTAAAACAGCAAAAGGAGAAGCCAGAAGGTGGCCAAAGGGATGGGGATGTCAGTTTTTGCAATGTGCTCTGTGCAGGGGCACCGTTGGTGTCAGGGGAGTGGTGTGGGGGGCTGAGCTCAGCCTCCATCCTGACCCAGGAATGAAAATGGGCTGAAATGAGCAGGGAGAACTGGGCCAACCTCACCTGTGGGACAAAGCAGCACTTCAATAAATTTCTTGGGAGTGTCTGACAGGGGTCCCCTCTGCTCTGGATGCAAATGCAAGGACAGATGTACAGGGAGAGCTGTGGTTTTGAGAGGGATTTTGAAGAACAAAAGCATTTGGTATGGGTGGAAACCACTTGCTTTTCTTGTTATTCCTTTCCTTTCCTTTCCTTTCCTTTCCTTTCCTTTCCTTTCCTTTCCTTTCCTTTCCTTTCCTTTCCTTTCCTTTCCTTTCCTTTCCTTTCCTTTCCTTTCCTTTCCTTTCCTTTCCTTTCCTTTCCTTTCCTTTCCTTTCCTTTCCTTTCCTTTTCCTTTCCCTTTCCCTTTCCCTTTCCCTTTCCCTTTCCCTTTCCCTTTCCCTTTCCCTTTCCCTTTCCCTTTCCCTTTCCCTTTCCCTTTCCCTTTCCCTTTCCCTTTCCCTTTCCCTTTCCCTTTCCCTTTCCCTTTCCCTTTCCCTTTCCCTTTCCCTTTCCCTTTCCCTTTCCCTTTCCCTTTCCCTTTCCCTTTCCCTTTCCCTTTCCCTTTCCCTTTCCCTTTCCCTTTCCCTTTCCCTTTCCCTTTCCCTTTCCCTTTCCCTTTCCCTTTCTCTTTTCTCTCTCCCTCTTTCCTTCTCTCTTTCTCTCTCTCTCCAAACAGTTACATGTGGAGGAAATTAAGATAGACTCACAATTAAACTCTATGCTGAGCCCTCAGCGCCCTCAGAACAGTTTAAATGGCAGTGGAGCCCTGGTGGGGATTTCTCTGAGGGCTGTGCCACTGCCAGTGTCACCTGGTGTGGATGATCACTGCTCAGAGCAGCTCCCTCAGCCCAAACCAGTGTAACCAGCTTCAAAACTTGTCTGAGGCTGTGAGGGCAGCAGCACTCTGGATGTCCCTCAGAGGTGAAGAATCACTACAGGTGCTCAAAGGAAAACAGCATTTTGCTGCAGCTCTTCTGCCAAAGCTGGGACAGCCCTGAGCAGACAGCAGCTGTCCCTGGGAGGTGACAGCCAGGAGCCTTTGCAGCTCCTTGAATGCCCAGGTATCTTCTCTGGGCTCCCCTTTCCCCTGACTTCTCTCTTTCTCCCTACCCTCAGTTAGACTATGTCCCTCTTGGTTCTTGGCAGGTTTTTATGACCGTGTTTTCACTCTGAGTGCCTCTCCCCTTCCCTCTGCTCCCCGTGGCTGGAGCTGCTGCTCCCCAGCCTGGAGCAGACCTGCCCTGTGCTCCATCACTCTCAGCCTGTTGCCAGGCAACCCAGCATCACATGGATTTCACTCCCAAGCTCCCAAACAAACTGCAGTACAGGGGATTTTTCTCCTGCTCGTCCAGAGAGGGACCTCACCTGTCTCCCTGGCAGCTCTGAGGGGTCTCCAGCGGTCACTGCTGGCTGCTGGCTTTGCTTTTTCCTCACTTTGCCTCCCCATCTGCCACTTTGGCACCTGGGAGGGCACACACTGAGTTCTGCTGGAAGGTTTGTTGGTTTGTGGGGGTCCCTCCAGGCACAGCCCCACTTGGAGTGGTGGCAAACCCTGCCATGATCCTTGTCTCCCTCAGGGAATTGTTGAACAGCTCTCCCACCCTCAGACTGCCCAGGGCTGTGGAATTACTCAGGAGCTTTGTTTTCACAACTCCAAAGGCTGAAATGGCTCCAGAAGTTGAGGCAGCACCCCAGGTTGCTTGCTGTCAGTGGGCTGATGGACTGTCAGACCTGCCTCGGGGGCAGGACACACATCTCACTGTCTCCCAACCCATAATGTACAAATCGTGTTTGGTGACAGCCATATAACACTCCTGAGAGCTACTTTTGGCACAATTATCACCCTTTTCAGGTCATAAAAGTCACTCAGCACTCAGCCACCTGATCAGAGCTGTCAGCCAAAGCCTCCTGCAGGCACTGCAGGGGTGAAGCACCACGGAAAAACACACAAGGGTTAGTCCCACATGAAATGCCGAGCCAGAGAGGAGCACACATCCTGTTCCCAGGGGAAATGTGCTGCAAGTGCCCTGTCCCAGGCAGGAGGAGTGCTGGAGGAAGGAAGCACACCTCTCCCAAAGCAGGATGTGCCTTCAGAAAGCACATTTTGCATGTGTCCTCCTCCATTTCCACACTAACAGCTGCACCCAGGAGTGTCCAGTTGCCATCACAGAGAGTGTCCAGTTCTTGCATCACAGGAAGACTGTCCAGCTTCCATCACAGAGTGTCCATCTTCCATCACAGAGAGAGTGTCCAGTTCTTCCATCACAGAGAGTGTCCAGTTCTTCCATCACAGTGTCCAGCTTCCATCACAGAGAGTGTCCAGTTCTTCCATCACAGAGAGTGTCCAGTTCTTCTATCACAGAAAGAGTGTCCAGTTCTTCCATCACAGAGAGTGTCCAGTTCTTCTATCACAGAAAGAGTGTCCAGTTCTTCCATCACAGAGAGTGTCCAGTTCTTCTATCACAGAAAGAGTGTCCAGTTCTTCCATCACAGAAAGAGTGTCCAGCTTCCATCACAGAGTGTCCAATTCTTCCATCACAGAGAGAGTGTCCAGCTTCCATCACAGATTGTCCAGCTTCCATCACAGAAAGAGTAACCAGTTCTTCCATCACAGAGAGTGTGTCCAGCTTCCATCACAGAGTATCCAGTTCTTCCATCACAGTGCCCAGTTCTTCCATCACAGAGAGAGTGTCCAGCTCTTCCATCACAGGAAGAAGCCTGCTAGCTGGCTTAGGTGTCTGAGAGCGACCAAATTTGGCAAGTCAGAAACTTCCCAGCTGGGAATGGGGCACTACCAGTGGAGACCAGAGCATGGTTAAGGGGTCCTGATCTGCTCCAGGGAAGGAGCTGAGCAGAGCAGCTCCCTGGCATGGTGTGACTCTGGAAAGGTGCAGACTGACAGCTCTGGGGATCCTCTTGCACCTTTTGTTGGGAACTTTCAGGCTCCATTAGCTCTCTGAAATGCCTGTGCAGCAATGCACACGGCATGGGGCATAAACAAGAAGATTTAAAGATCTCTGTGTGGTCACAGAGCCATAATCTCATCACAGTACAGGTCATGGGGAACAGGAGAGCTGCTTGAGGCCTGGAGGAGAGCCAAGTCACTCCAGTGCTCAGAAAGGGCACGAAGGAGGGCCCAGGGAGCTGCAGGCCAGCCAGCCCCAGCTCCATCCCTGGAAAGGTTAAGGAACAGCTCACTCTGAATGTCATCTCCACACATGGGGAGGAGGAGGTTACCAGGAGCAGTCAGCATGGGTTCAACAAGGGGAACTCATGCTCAAGCAGTCTGACAGGCTTTGGGGATGGGATGGCTGCCTGATAGGTGGGGGAGAGCAGTGGTTCCTGTCTGCCCTGGCTCCAGCAGAGCCCTTGGCACTGTCCCATAACCTCCTCACAGGGAGGGTGGGAGGCTGACAGGCTGAGGTTGGACAGTGGGTTGAGAACTGGCTGGGTGGCAGAGCTCAGGGGGTTCTGATGGTGGCCCAGGGTCCAGCTGGAGGCCTGTGACTGGTGCTGCTGCCCAGGGGACACTACTGGGCCCAGTCCTGTTCAAATTAATCCAGCCATGGCCTGGAGGAAGGGGCATTGCCTGGGGAGGACACAGCACGAGCTTTGTCACGGGATAAACACAGGGGAGGACTCTAGGAGAGCTGGGCCTGACCCCCTGAGGCTGAGTGGAGAGCAGTGTCCCCAGGGAGCCTCTCCTGTCACCTCTGCTGTGTCCCCTCAGCGCAGGTGCTGGATGCTGCAGGGCTTTAGGCCCAGGCAGGTGGCACCTGCTCTGGGAACACTTTGTCCCTGAAGGGGGACAGGGACCAGCAGCTGGGCTCCTCTGCTCCCCTTCCTCCTGGGTGCTGAGCCCTAGAACAGGAGAGCTGCGGGGCCAGAGGGAGAAAAAGGAGATGAAACCATCCACACCTCCATGTGGTGGTCAGCAGAGGAATTTTCTGCTCAGATCCATGTCATCCATTCTGCTGCTGCTTCCAGATGTTTTTGTAGTGGCTCCATGACTCAGACCAGGAGCTTTGACTCAGAAGGGGACTCCTCTGCTGGCACAGGTGGGCAGGAGCATCCCTAGGAGTGAGAAGGGGGACACCCTCTGAAATAGGAAGGCCCAATGGGGACATGGGCCCAGCCCTCAGAACAGATTCCATCACTAACAATAATGACCAGGGAGGCATTTTTGGGCACTTCCTAACTCTCTGCAGGGGCTGAGGGGCCTTTTCCTTGCCTTGTGCCCTTCACTGCCAGTCCCAACAGGATCAGAAATTCCAGTGCTCCTCCTGAGCACCCTCATGGAAATGCAAAGAGGAAATCAGCCAGGGCTAGACATGAGGAATTTGTGAATCAGAGGGTGCAGAGTCACTAAAAGAGGAGCCACATCTGCCCAAGCAGCTGTCACCAAGTCAGCCCCACCAGTCCAAGGGGGCTGTGACTTGTGGGCTTTCCTTGCCAGCACCTGAGGGTGTGTAGATGGCACTGGGGGAGATGATGGAGCCTTTGTCCTGTAGGATAGCTTGAGGGAAATATTTCCTGCAGGAACCTGGAACTGGAATTGCAAAGGCTCTTTGGCTTGGTCCTGGATGCAGCTCCAGAGACAGAGGTTGTGTTCTGGACAGGGTGGGAAAACTCCCTTTTGCCTCTGCTTGTCTCTATTTCCACCTCATGAGGTACACTTCACTTACTTTCAGGTTGTTTTCTACCTTCTGCACAGAAATGCAACTGTAAGACTGTATTTTCTCCTTTTCTGCAGGACTTCCATTCAATTTCTGGTTTTATAAAAATTCTTTTGCTTTCTCAGCTCTTGTCCTTATTCTGCTTTAGAAGAACAACCATCTTCTTCTGGGAGTTGTTGGCTGGACAGAAGAGCCAGCTCTCCAGCTGGCTGGGAGAGGGGATGAGGGAGATTTTCCACCTTGATGGCAAGCCCTTGGGAAAAGCAGTGCTTGGGGCTTGGAGCTGGCAGTGGCCACTGGAGGAGAGGAATTAAAATGAGTGATTTGATAGTGGAGGACAGGAAATGGCCACAAATATGATGCAGGGTGGTTACAGCCACAGCTGGCATCCCCAGCAGCCTCTCACAGACATTGGCAGGGTCAGGATGTGACCTTCAGAAAAACCCATCACTGGGCCCTCCCTGGAGAGCAGGCAGCCCCCAGCAGGGCAGGGAGACACAGAGTTTGGGGCTCTTGGAGGGACCCATCTTCTGGAGGGCAAGGAACAAACCCCTCAGTGAGCATGGGCACATCTGCATCATCTCCTCTCCTTCATGAAAGCCAGCAGAGATGGGCACTAACTCCAGAGCACTCCTTTATCCCAGAACATGGCTCCAGGTAGGGTGTTCAGGAGCACCCAGCAGCTCCTCTGGATGCAGTCCCTGCCAAGCAGGGCTTTCCAAAGTTTTCTCTTGTGGCTGAGTGGTCAGATAATTCATGGGACACGGTTTCTGCTCCCGACTGGGAGAACTTGCAAGCACAAATGTCACCATTTGTGAACAGAATTTTTCCTCTTCATGTGTGCCTCTGACATTTGCTTTTCACGTACCTTTCCTGCCAGTAACTTGCAATCACGGCTGGTGGGAGGGAGCAGAGCAAAGGGGGCAGAGCAGGAAGGGACCGGGAAGGGCTTAATGGGGCCTCTGGTGCCTGGGGGCAAATGCTTCTCATCTCCCCAAGAGCTCCTCCCTGGTGCCCAGCAGCTTAAATCAGAATAAATGCTTCAGAAAGTCACTGCTGTCAGGAGCTCTGTGTGCTGGCAGCAGCAGAGCAGGTAAATGCTGTACCTGTACAGCAGCCAGCACCTGATGGCACCAGGCAGCTCATCCTGGGCACGTGGGGACAGCCTGCAGGGCCAGATCTGCTGGGCTGGCTCCTCTTCTTCAGCAGAGGTGTGGAGAAACCCTATAGCTTTGGCCATGGACCCCTCAGGCACAGGAATTAGAGAGCCACAAGCTCCTGGGGGTGGTGACAAAGCAAGAGTTGCTTGTGACACCGGGAGTGTGGGAGCCCAGGGGCACCCTGAGGGCACAGTGCAGGGCCAGCACGGGGAGCCCAGGCACACAGGCTTGCTCTGGGCTGCCACACAGTGAAATGTCACCAGCTGGGTGTCCTGGGGGGTCCCTGCACCCTGGACTCACTGTGGAGGCCACAGGGAATGGCCTGCAGTGAAAGCCATGGGCAGCACAGCCCTGACTCCACAGGGACAGGCACATTCACTGGCAGGTGACAAGTGCCACTTGCTTTGGCCTTTGGGAAGGCAGTGGAGACCACTGCTCTGAACTTAATTTGCTAAGTCTGGCCAAGCTGGGGTGGTCTGGGCAGTGAACCAAGCAGAGAACCTTTTGCACCAGCCTCAGCAGTAAGGGAGAAGATCTTCTCCCCTCCCATTCTAGCCCAGCCTCACTGTAGATGTTAAACCTTCCCCCAGCCTTGCTTTTCCCCACAAGCCCCACAGGTTCAGTGTCCCCACTGACACCAGGTCAGCTCAGCACAGCACTCAGCTGTTCCCTGGTTTGGTGGCTCTGCATGGCCACAGCCCAGGCTGGCCTGCCAGGGAGAAGCTCCTCAGAAAGGTCACACCCCACCAGGCTTTTTGGGAGAAGGAGATTGGGAGCACAGGATCTGTGGCATGCCTCTGCTGAGGAAACCACGTAGAGCCAAGCCAAGCATGAGAGAAAGGAGCTTTAGGAACCCTAGAGAAAAGGATGCTCCCAGATTCACAGAATTCACAGAATCACCAGGTTGGAAGAGGCATGAAAGATCATCAAATCCACCCCAGCCCCAGCCCCTCAACTAAACCCTGGCACCCAGTGCCACATCCAGGCTTTGTTAAACACACCCAGGGATGGGGACTCCACCACCTCCCCAGGCAGCCATTCCAGAACTTTATCACCCTTTCTGTAAAAGCCTTTTCCTAATATCCAACCTGTATTCCCCTGGTGCAGCTCGAGGCTGTGTGCTCCGGTTGTGTCAGTGCTGCTGGAGAAAGAGCCCAGCCCCAGCTGAGCACAGGCCCCTTTCAGGAGCTGTGCAGAGTGATGGGGGCAGCCCTGAGTCTCCTTTGCTCCAGGCTGAGCACCCCCAGCTCCCTCAGGGGTTCCTCACAGGGTTTGTGTTCCCAGCCCCTCTCCAGCCTCGTTGTCCCCTCTGGACGTGCTCAGTGTCCCAAGGTCCTTCCCAAGCTGAGGGGCCAGAGCTGGACACAGCACTCAGGGTGTGCCCTCACAGTGCCAGGGACAGGGGCAGGATGAGCTCCCTGCTCCTGCTGGCCAGATCTCCCTGCAGGGAAGGGCAGGGCAGAGCAGCTGCCCAGTGGCCACTGGACATTGCCCTGTGCCCTTTGAGGCATTTTGGAGCTGGTCCTGTCCAGCTGCAGTGACACATCTGCTCTGCCCCTTGTCCCAGAGGGCTTTGGAGACCATCTACACACAGGTGCCAACCAGGACATACCTGTTCAGAAGGGCTGCTCTGAGCTGCCAGGCAGGTGCAGAGGAGATCCTGTCCAGGCTGGTGAGAGCTCAGATGTTTCCTCCTTGAGCCATGGCTTCTGCTCTGCATTCAAAGTGCTGCTGGATCTCTTCTTTTTCCTAGGGGAAAAAAAAAAAATCCTTCATGTTAGTACATTACTGCATGTCTGATGGAGAGTTCCTTCATTATATTATTTTTTAAGACAAAGATCAGAGGCTGGTGCATAGGAGGCTGTGGTGATTTCAATGGCTGTTACCATTCCAACAAAGCCCCAGCACCAGAAGCTGATCCCCAGCAGCATTTCTGGAAGTTCAGGCTCCCTTTTCCCACAAACTCCATTGTATGCATAACAGCATCCTTCAGGGAGAGCTGAGCATCCCTCCTGAGCTGGGCTTCCCCAGCCTGGGGGAGTCTCCAGCCCCAACAGAGCCTCCAGATCTCCCCCAGTGCCCCTGGAGGAGGCCACCAGGCCACTGGGCTCTGTGGCATGGAGACATTCTGAGTAAATCACCTTATTTTCCATTTCTGTGGCTGCAGGAGGAAGCTCAGCCTGTGCTGGTGACAGTGTTTCAGGCAGCCACAGCACCCATCAGCGCTCACAGCTGAGCCATTCTTGCCCAGGCACAGCCCCCCTCTTGCCAAAATGCCATCACCTTTCCCATCATCTTCTCTGCACCCACCTCCCCGGGCAAAAAACCCAAAAATCCACCTCAGCAAAAATGCTCATCCATCCCCTCTGCAAGCCAGCAGGGGTTAATGCTGTCAGCCATGACGTCAGGATCCCAATTTGTCCAGAGAGTCCCCCTCCCCAACCACAAACTCCCTCTCTCCTCCCCTCCTCTTGTGACTTTGCAATGAGCAGCAAAACTCCACAGGAGCTGCGGCAACAGCACTAGGGAGACATCCAGCCCTCCCTGCAGACAGGGATTTATCTATTTTCTACACATGAATATATGTATTTTTTTTATTCACCGGGCTTCATTTGCTGTTCCTTTTTTATTTTTTTTTTCTTTTTAGCCTTTTCACAAAAGCCCCAAACCTCCCAAGTGACGAGCCTGAGATTTCCCTAAAATAAAATAACTGCACAGTGGGGCTGGGTGGCTTCCCCTTCCCCCCTCAGAAAATAAAGAGGAAAGGGGGAGCAAATAGGTAAAATCCAGAATAAAATCATATTGCTCGAAAACTCACACGTCCTCCCTCTCTCCCTCTCTCTCTCTCACACACACACACACACACACACACACACACGCTCTTTCTCCTCCTCCTCCTCTCTGAAGGTGGGTAGCAGGAGCCATGCAACATCTGCAGAACCGGATGGCAAAAGAGCAGGAGGAAAAATAATCCAAGTGGAGTGCTCAGGGGACACTGAGTTGGGTTTTTTTCTTTTTCCTTTTTTTTTTTTAATTTTTTTTTCCTTCTTCTTCTTCTGCCGCGTACCTGTGAGATTCGATTTCACATTTTGCTGAGCCCATTTTGGGGCATTTTATTTTTCTTTCTCTTGGGATTTTCTCCATTGCCAGAGGATGTCTCTTGTTGAGAGGATGCTGAAAGGAAGAAGAAACGAATTCTTTGACTGGCACTGAAGGAGCGGGGGGGTATTTTTCCCCCTCATTTTTTAATTTTTTGTCATTATTCTTTTTCTCTAGGAAATCATTAACTGGGGGGGGGGTTGGTTTCTTTTTTCCCTCCCCCCCTTTTTTTGGAGGGGGATTTCAGAAGATCCATCTTTCTTTCCCCTCCCCTCCAAAGATTTTTTTTTTCATCCTTCGTCTTTGTGGAAATGTGGACATTTCAGGCAGACAGATTGAGTGGAATTGTCTCTGCTTTAGCAGCTCTTTGTCTCGCCTGCTGTGCGCAAAGGTAAGGATTGCGATCCCAGGCTGCGGGGACAGGGGGGCTGGCACAGGGCTTGTTTGTCTCGGTCGGGCTTTTCTCCATCGAGCTGGATGTGGGGAAGAGGAGGGGATTCTTTCCCCAAATCGCTTCCCCTGCCGTCTGCTATTGTTATTCCCCAGCCCGTGCCGTTCCTGGGGGAGGAGGGATGCTCGTACAGGAGATGCGGAGCAGACCCTGCGGACGGAGCCCACCTCGCAGAGCGTGTGTGCGCGTCCCCCTGCCCAGCCCGGGGGAAAATGGCCAAACGAGGGGGTTTGCTGGGGAACATGGTGCCCGCAGGAGCCGCCGGAGCCCCGCAGCTGCGCCAGCCGCCCGGCGAGGCTGCCTTGGCCACTCACACGCAGCCACGCTCGCATCCGTGCGAGCTGCGCCGTGCCACAGCCCCGGCTCTGCGGAGCTCCGGGGGCGATGCCCACGGCCGTGCGGGATTGATGGCATGCAACACCTCCTCTGTGGGTGCCATCCATCCGGATCCGGCCCTGCGTGTGCGCAGCCAGCCGTGCCCGCCCGCGTGTCACTCACACCTACGGCACGGCTTCACCTGCCCTGCGTGGCACCGGGCAGAGCTGGCACCGCTCCGCCGCCCGCTCCGGCTGCAGCTGTTCCCGGGCTGTGCCCGGAGCACTCGCAGCGCTCCGGAGGTGCGGGAGCCCATCCAGCCTGGCCGAGGTGTGCGGAGCGCACCTGTTTGCTCGCACATCCGCTGCTTTCACGCACGGGGGTAGCGCTGCCTGCTGCTGCTGCTCACCCTCCTTCCCTCCCTCCTTCCCTGCCTCCCTCCCTCCCTCCGCACACCTGCGGGCAGGTGCGTTTGTCCCTGCGCGCTGCCGGGGGGAGCTCTGGCATCTCCCTGCTCAGCCGGGAGATGCTCCCGGCGCACACACGCAGCCCTTAGGGGGCTGTGGGTGCCCACATTCGGGTTCCCGTGGTTATAAACACGCACACAGTCTTTGCAGAGCTGTGGGTGCCCACATTTGTGTTCCCATGGTTATAAACACGCACACGCACACACACACACAGGTCCTTGCAGGGCTGTGGGTGCCCAGATTTGTTCTCCCATGGTTATAAACACACACAGGTCCTTGTAGAACTGTGGGGGCCCTCATTTGTGTTCTCATGGCTATAAACACGCACAGGTCTTTGCAGGGCTGTGGGTGCCCAGATTTGTGCTCCCATCTCTATAAACACACGCAGGTCCTTGTGGGGCTGTGGGGGCCCACATTTGAAATCCTATCATTATAAACACACACAGGTTCTTGTGGGGCTGTGGTGCCCAGATTTGTGTTCCTGTGGTTATAAACATGCACAGGTCCTTGCAGGGCTGTGGGTGCCCAGATTTGTGTTCCCATGGTTATAAACACACACATACACAGGTCCTTTTGGGGCTATGGGTGCCCAGATTTGTGTTCCTGTCATTATAAACATGCACACACAGACACACACACACACACACACACACACAGGTCCTTGCAGGGTTTTGGGTGCCCAGATTTGTGCTCCCATCACTATAAACACGCACAGGTCCTTGCTGGGCAGTGTTCCCATAGGTATAAACACACACAGGTCCTTGTAGGGCTGTGGGTGCCCACATTTGTGCTGCCATCATTATAAACACACATGGGTCCTTGCAGGGCTGTGGGTGCCCAGATTTGTGCTCCTGTGGTTATAAACACACGCAGGTCCTTGCAGGGCTGTCAGTGCCCACATCTGTGCTCCCATGGCTATAAACACACACACACAGGTCCTTGCAGGGCTGTGCTCCCATGACCATAAACACGCACGGGCACAGGCGCGTGCCCACCTTGCCCACACCATTCATGCGTGGTCCTGCTGTGTGGGGACACACACACACACAGGCAGCTCGGGAGGCACTGGCCAAGTAAATGTGTGACATTCAGAGCCCACAGCAAGCCCCTTTGCTCAGATGTGTGTCCCTGCATGTGTGTTTGTCTGTCCAGCACTGATTTTTACCCATAGCCTGCATATGTGTCTGTGCACGGCTCAGAGACAAAACACTCTCCATGTGCACGAGCCTCCAGCTACTCCCACACACCCCAGGCAGCAGCACGGGGTGCTGGTATGGAGAGGCTGGGCTGCAAGGGTATGTGGCTGTGCAGAGCACATGGCCACTGACACAGAATCAGGGGCACAGCACTCTGGAATTCAGATCACAGGCTGGCTGTGCGTGCTCCCCGAGCGGATGCAGACCCACATTCGCCAGGAATAGCACTGGCATGCAGCTGCTCGCCCACAGCTGGGCAAATGCACGACTTGCCTCCTCAGTGGGAGGGATGTGGCTTTTTGGATCACAGGGAGCACTGGGAGGCAAAAGACCTTGTCCTTAATCATGATGGTTTATCCCCTCACTAGGCCACCTTGTAGCTGTGAGGAGGAAAGAGTCCCCACAGCCCTCTTCCCACTCTGCCCCTTTCTGCAGGGCCCCTGACACATTGTTTCCTGTCTCTACCTCAATTTCCTTTCTTATATTAATGAGGAAAACACTGATTCCTGAGTTTATGCACTGTAGGAAGCCAGACAGAGGTGTCCAAATCCCTTGAGAAATGCACAGTGTCCATATTATGGATATGGGAGTCTGTGTACCTAGGACTGGCTGTCTAGAGATGAACAAGTGCTGCTGCACGCTCTCAGTGCTCAGTGACAGGACTGTGTTTTGCATGCTGCAAAACCTCACACACCTGCAGAGAAATCCACAGGTGCAAGTGGACCTTTCAAGCCTGGGCACGGTGTTGTGAAAGTGCCCACCTGTGCACACCTCTCTGGCCTTTTTACAGTGATTAAAGCCCAGCAAGGAAGAGCTGTACCCGTCTCAGGAGCACACTCAGGAGGGGAGCTCAGACCCCTTCCCCTGCCAGCACAAGGGCTCACTGGTTGTGCATGTACCAGAGCCGGGGGCTGCCTCACATTTGCACATCCCTGTCCTGCTGAGAAATTCCTGCACATCCAGAGAGCCCTGAGAGCTGCCCAGGCTCCCAGGTGGTCCCATGTGCCTCCACCTACAGCCCTAGGGAGAGTCTGGATCACCAGACCCACAAATGCCTGCTTCTGTGCTCCCCATAAATCGTGTCCACAGGCCAGTGTCTCATCAGACCCCAGCAGAGCAGGGTCTGCCCCCCCTTCACCCCCAGGCACCCCAGGCCCTGGCTGGAATGTGGTCACACACATGCACACACCTCTGAGCCTGTTCTGCAGCCTCACCCAGTGCTGCCCTGTGTCTGTGTGTCTGTGTGCACAGGCAGGGAGTCCCTGCCCGCTCCGTGCAGCCAGGGGAGCACGCCTGTCTGTCTGTCTGTCTGTCTGTGTGTGCAGACACAGGGACATGCCAGCGGCAGCCCCTGGCACGGGGCTGGCAGGCAGAGGCAGTGCAGCTTTCCAGGTTGACTGGGATGGATGTGGGAGGCGGTGTTGACAGGGAGACATGCTGTTGTGGTGGGTGACTGCAAAGAGCAGCAGTTGTCACCGGCAGGGTCTCTATTCTCATGCAAAGCAGGGGACGAGGGTGGCACAGAGGCTGGGGATTCAGGCACAAAACCTGATACACTCCGCAGCACTCAATAGGTCCGGTATTTTTAGCATCCCCTGCTTTCTGGTTTCCCACCTTCAGTTTAGGTTTGGCCCTTGGGCTGATTTCAGAAGGAGCTCCTTGCTTGCTGGATGGGCGTTATGGAGGACATCTGCCCCCTCTGTGTGCAGGTTACAGGGCTGGGAGGGAAAGGATTGCTGCTGTGGCACACAGAGGGGAAGATGGACTCTCCTTCCCTGGCTCTGCCTCTTGATCTGCGTTGCTAAGAAGTCACAGTGATGCTGAGTGACAGAAACTGAATTTTTACATGGCAAAGATCAGCCGTATATCGAGGCCGTAGGAGAAAAAGGAGCCTTGTTTTCTTCAATATCTTCCTTGCTTGCTTCAATAACCCGAAGAAAGCCCTGGGTGCAGTGGGAAGTCACACTGGGGTGTGCGACAGGGCAGGGTGCCTGCTGGGGCCACCCATGTGGTGGGGACCTTGGGACGTGCCAAGTCCGTGCTGGGTGATGAAAGACCTGGAGCAAGAGCCCAGCTGGGCTGAGGAAGGGGACTGAGACCTGCAAGGGAGGGCTGCAGCTTTCTGGGGCACAGAAAGGACAATTTCTGCCTCTGTGTCTGTGCACCCCTCTGTGGGCAGGGACAGGGAAGCTCCCCAGGTGTGTGCGTCGGTGGCCAGGGTGCTCATTGAGGGGTGCCAAACTCCTGGGGTGCCTACACCAGAGGGACACCATGAACAGAGCTTGAGGTGCCCTGGAGTCAGGGTGAGCTGCAGAAGAGGAGCCAAAACGCTCCTGAGAGTTCTGAGCCCCTCCCAGGGTGGCTCAGGGGCTCTGTGGGACTCGTGGGCAGGCAGGGGCTGGGAGCTGTGCCAAGGACAGAAGACACGAGTGAGAGGGAACACAGAAAGGCTCTGCTGGTGGCTGAGGTGTTCTGGTGCCCTGGGGTGTGAAGGATGCTGAGGGAGCTGGCCTGGACCCCTGGTGCCACACGGGATGACGAGAACTCTCTTCTTTTGTCTTTCAGCCCCTCCACTGGAAATATTTCTGTGGTGAAAGAGATTGTGGACAAACTGCTCAAGGGCTATGACGTCCGCCTCAGGCCTGACTTCGGAGGTGAGGCAGGGGCAGGGGACAGGGGACAGGGGACAGGGGACAAGGGCTGTGTCTGTTCAGCCACACACACCACGGGCAGTGCTCCCCTCAGACATCTCCAGCCCCAGCGCTCACATCCTTATGGCCTTCTCCCTCACATCCTTATGGCCATCTCCCTCACATCCTTATGGCCATCTCCCTCACGTCCTTACAGCCTTCTCCCTCATGTCCTTACAGCCTTCTCCCTCACATCCTTACAGACATCTCCCTCACGTCCTTACAGACATCTCCCTCATGTCCTTAGGGCCTTCTCCCTCACATCCTTACAGACATCTCCCTCACGTCCTTACAGCCATCTCCCTCATGTCCTTAGGGCCTTCTGCCTCATGTCCTTACAGCCATCTCCCTCACATCCTTACAGCCTTCTCCCTCATGTCCTTACGGCCTTCTCCCTCACATCCTTATGGCCTTCTCCCTCATGTCCTTAGGGCCTTCTGCCTCATGTCCTTACAGCCTTCTCCCTCACATTTCTGTCACCCCTCCTGCTTTCCCTTCTCCTCTCGCTGGCTGCTCTCCTTCCAGCATCCCCCATCTCTGCAGGCAGCTGCGCTGTCCATGGTGTGACGTTTCTGGGGATATTTTGACACAACAGAGACTCTCAGGTCTTCCTCTGCTCCAAGCTTTCCTCCATCATGGACAACAAGTCATCCCTCCTCCATTTCTGTGCCCAATGACAGATATTTTGGCTCTTTTCCCTGCCGAGGGTCAAGGTGATTGCTGGTGGGGCTCTTGGTTGGCCTGCAAAGCTGCTCCATCAGCAACAGTGAGGCATAAAATATTCCCTGGGGTCAAAGATCTTCAATTCCTCCCTTGGGTGCTGTGAGCAAGCAGGAGAACTGCAAGGGCCTGGTGGAGATGAAATATGGAGAATCTTTGGGCACTGTCATGTTCCCAGGTCCAGTTGAGGTCCATTTCTTGGAGAGGAGCAGGCACTGGAAAAACACAGGGAGGGGGATTTGGGGCCTTCTGGACTCAGCCTGGCAAGCTTGGCTGGTTTAAGTCTTTTCTGGGCAATGCTATTTCCTCCTGATGAGGAGATGTGAGGGGCTGGGGGATGCTCAGCCCATGGGAAGACAGCTACACTCAGGTGTCCCTCTCCATGGGACTGATGGGAAACAGGCTCATGCCTGTGCTCTCAGGGGGAAGAGAGGCCAGGGACAATTATTTAGAGGCTCAAGGGAGCAGTTTTCTCCCAACAGGGCTGACCCATAGTTCCTAGAAGCTGGGAGTGAAGGAATACCCTCACTGCTCTCAGCAGGGTTTGAAGGCACCCCAATTTGCTGTTCCCCATGACCAAACCCATCTCGCATTGAAGCCTCTCGTTTCCCTGCACCTCACCCAGACCTGCCCCATGCTCTGACCACCCCATACCATTCAGCAGAGTCCCTTCCACCCCTCAAACACCATCCCCACCCCCCTCATCTCCTTGTTCTACCCCGTGGTGGAACAGGGGCTTTCAGGAGGCAGCACCAGGCACTGCTGGGCCCTGGCCTCAGGGAGGGCTCTGGGTGGGGGAGATGATGCCCACCCCTCCATAGTGCTCAGGGGAGGTCACTCAGGGCAGTGGGGAGACACTCTGGGTGCAGCATCCTGCAGGCAAACAGGGCTTCCAAATCTCCCCTCTCTCCTTCGAGCATGGGGCAGGCTGGCTTTGATTTAAAGGCTCTGCCCTGCAAACACGAAATGTCCCTATTACCTGGCCAGGCCTGACCACAGAAATTGGTGCAGTCACATTTTATGAGGGGGAGAGCCGTGGAGATGACATAAAACTGGAAGAGGAGCAGGGTGCAAAGGCACGGCAGGGACTGGGATCCAGTGCAGCAGGAGCAGAGCTGGCTCTGCAGAGCCACGGAGCACAGGGAGCCCTGGCTGGGGCCAGCAGGTTTTGTTCCCTGATTGCAGCCCCCAGGGCACCCAGGACAGGGCCCAGCCCTTCCTCTGCTGACCCTACAGATCTGTGCAGTGCTGGGGCTGGGCAGCCCTGGCATTTCATTGGATTTTCCTCTGAATTCCCAAAGTGCAAGCAGCATTTCTCCTCACTCAAGCAAAGAAATAGAATTATGGCCATAACCCCCTTCCCTGTAATTGCCTCACTGTTGCCCTTCACCCTTCCTTGTCCTTCCCTTTGCTCATGAGAGCGAGGTCCTGGTGGGGAGCACCTTGGTGCTCATGGTACCTAAACTATCAGCATGCCTGACTCCCACCCCAGGACAAACTCATCCAGGCAAAATTCCTGCAGCATTTCCAGCTGGGCTGACACAAGGGTCTGGAAGCTGGAGATTGTTGGTGTTGCAAGGCCAGGGAAAGGGGTGGAAGTTTCCTTGTACCACTGCTGTACCCAGAGCTCACCAGGTCTCTGGTGGGCTTTTGGATCAAACCCATTTCTAGGTGAAGTCCACTGGGATCATGCCAGGAGGTGTCTAAGCCTGTATGGCTTCCATCCCTCTTGTGGAGAGGCTGAAGTTCTCCCCAATGAGTTGTGTGCAGCTGGCACAGCCACAGAACCCACAGGAAAAGCATGAAGCTGTGCCAGGGGAGGTTCAGGCTGGGTATCAGGAAAAGGTTCTTTCCCCAGAGGGTGATTGGAACGTGGAGCAGGCTCCCCAGGGAACGGTCATGTCCCCAGGGCTGCCAGAGCTCCAGGAGTGTTTGTACAGGCTCTCAGGCACAGGCAGGGGTTGTTGGGGTGTCCTGGACAGGATCAGGAGTTGGAGAGATCCTCGTGGGTGCCCTCCTGCTCTGATGTGCTGTGATTCCATGGAAAAGGCACAGTTTGGGCAAAGTCCTGTGTATGTGCAGCCCTGCTGTCCCCCAGGGCCATCTCCAGTTTCAGCATCCTGAGGACTGGGCTGTTCTCCAGGACTGCCCTGTGCTCCACCTGGACTGTCTGCCACCCCTCCTGAGGCTCCCAGCTGGGCAGGGGGGCTGTCAGCCCTCTCTGTGGGGGGAGGTGATTCCACCACCCCCGTGCTCCCATCCTGGGAATACCAGTGAGGGTGAGCTGGGAATGGCCAAGGTGGCACCTCAGAGGGGTGGCAGGTCCTGCTGGGAGCCCTGTGCCCCAAAGGGATGTCATGGAGCTGCCTCAGGGCTGGCCACGAGTGACCAGGGGGTCTGGCAGGACAGGCAGCTGCCTGCCCAAGTGGAGAGGAGTGCAGCAAAGTAGCTGTCACTGAGCTGCCTATGAACTAGGCTGAGCTGTGCCTCTAAAGCCAGAGCCTTCAGCTCTCTGTGGCGCGAGGGTGAGGCACCAGGAAGGTCACAGCAGCCAGTGCTGGGCTCCCTGGAGGTGTGGGCACAGCCAGGTCCTTCCCAGACAGATTCCCACATGAGGAATGCAACCCACAAACGTGATGAACCAGTCTGGCTTCCCTTCCTCCCTTCCCTGCTCTTTCCCGCTGTTTTCCCCATGTTTTCCTCCTGCAGCAGAGTTGTTTCCTCCTTGCCATCCTGTCTCCACATCAGGGGCAGTCACCCTGCCCTGTCCCCACCCTCAGCCTTGGGGACAATGTCCCACCTCCACATCCTGGGGTGCCTCCTCCATTCACTCCTGCCTGTAGAGCAGGAGCAGCTGGGATGCTCTGGGTGTGCAGGCACATGGAAGGACCTGTTCCCATGTACCACCTGCCATGGTGAGGCAGCTCTTGCTCCTCACAATTTTTCTAAGAGAGCCCCCAGGATCAT
This sequence comes from Molothrus aeneus, assembly GCF_037042795.1. Classification (NCBI taxonomy): domain Eukaryota; kingdom Metazoa; phylum Chordata; class Aves; order Passeriformes; family Icteridae; genus Molothrus; species Molothrus aeneus. The sequence goes on along the minus strand of NC_089659.1, from coordinate 3,567,038 downwards.
CCCAGCATCCCCACCCTGCCCAGGATGTGGTGCTTCCACAGCTCCAAACACAACTCGTGGCTCCCCAGTCCTCTTTTTTTTAAATTTTTTTTTTGAAAAAGAGAAAGAGAACTCTGCCTAATGCCAAAAGGAGGACAGGCCTGCTGGGGATTGCAGTTCACTTTTTAATTTTGAGATGCCTCGTTAGCTCTGGGCCGAGCTGAGTGGCTGAGAAGCATCAGCCTCTCACTCTCCTCCCTCTCCCCCACCCCCTTGGAAACCCATTAGGCCGAGGAGCAGGTCAGCTCTCAGGGGCTGAGCCCTGGCAATGAGTGCCATGTGCTCACCTGGGGAGCTGGGCTGAGCAGGGGACACCAAAGGGGACAGCTGGAGCCATGTGGAGATGATGGGAAAATCTGGGAGCTACTCCACGGGAAAGCCACCCTGGTTAGGTGGGGGCAGCCCCTGTCCCCTCTGGTGTTTCAGGGGACACAGGACAGGACAGTCCCCTCTCATGTTTCAGGGGACACAGGACAGGACAGTCCCCTCTGGTGTTTCAGGAGACACAGGACAGGACAGTCCCCTCTGGTGTGTCAGGGGACACAGGACAGGACAGTCCCCTCTGGTGTTTCAATTGCTGTCCCCAAGCCCTGGAGTGTCACCCCAAGCTGGAGAGATGTGGGACAGTGCCAGGGTGGGACATGCAGACATGCTGGTACAGGAGAGGGCCTGGCACTGGGGGGGACAGGAAGGGGTGATGGCAAACAAGTCCAAAGGGTCTGGCCAGGGTTGTGGTGGGGATCTGGAGCAGCTTTCAGGAGGGATGTGCAGGGAGGAGCAAGATGCAGCCAGGCCTCCAAGAGAGAGATCTTTGTCCAGGTACTGCAAGACCAGAACAACACAGAGAGAGGGTTTTGGGCATCAAATCCCAGGTGGGTGCCATGGGCTGGCCCTGGGGGATGGACAGCCTGGGGGTGATTTATATAGCACACTAATTCCACCACCAGGTGAGCAGGATGTCCATGATTTAGGGCTGGCTGAGCAGGGGGTGCTGCAGATAATGTCTGGGAATCATCTCAGAGCAGCACCCTGGCTCTTGTAAGTGCTCTTAGGCACTCACTTTCAGAAGCATTAGTTAGAAAAAAAAAAGGGAAAAGAAAGCAAACTAAGATGATATTGCCCCAGGGTAGAGAAGGCAGTGAAGGAATCGCAGGAAGATCCCACTTGAGCTCAGTGACTCAGCTGCTCTCTCTTGGTGCAATGTTTCCAGCCCAAAACTTTGCAAGAGTTCCAAGCAGATGGCTCTTAATGGTTTTCCAGCATCATTTGCAGGTCTTGGTAGCCAGAAGCAAGGTGAGGGCACTCTGTGCTCCTCGTTGCCAGCCCTCCTGGAGTGCAGGGTTCCTGGTGTTTCTCCTGGGAGGAATGCAAGTGTCTGGAAATGCCTGTGAAAACAGAATGACCGTGAAGCCCTTGGGATTGTACAGTAAATCCTGGATTTTCATGTCTGTGGATCCAGCAAATTTCCCTGCTCCATTTTTAATTCAAACTTCCCTAAGAAAAATTAGCACTTAAGGGGTCTTGGGTTGAAATGAGTCTGTGTCCTGCTCCTCATCTGTTTTGTGTCATGGATGAGGCTTCCCAGCTCTTGCCACCCTCATTTGGGATATCCAAACCCCTCTTTGCTGCAATATCTTGGCCTTCCTTCCTCCTGTGCCCTGCCCCTCCTGCTCTCAGCTCCATCACACCTCCACCCTCCTGGGCACCCAGCCCTGCTCCCACATCCTCTTTATCCCCCAGTATTCCTTTTGCAGTGGCCACTCCAGATTCAGTGGAGCTGGGGGTGAAATCCTCAGCCTTTCCCTGTGTAACAGCATCACTTGAAAGCCAGAATTGTAAAAATAAATGATTGCTGATGCATAAAGTGTTGCAGTGAAGCATCGTCAGTGGTTCAGGGCTCCAAAACTGGCGGGGCTGAGCGGCTGCACCAGCTGGCATGGCTGCAGCAGCAGGGGATGGGGTGCCTGGGTTATTTCCCTGGCCCACCAGCCCTGTGTGCCTGGGAAACTGCTGCTCTCAGTGCTCCTGTGCTGGAAGGAATGGGAATTTTGGTTTCTTCCATGGTCAAGGCTGGTGGTGCCGTTCAAGCCCTCTCCAAAATGTCCCTGTTTTCCACTGCGTGTCAGGTGGTGGTTTTTTCCAGGCAGCTAGATTGCTTTGGATTTTTGAAGGGTGGGGGGGGGGGGGAATTTTAGGGAAAATGATTCAGAAATTTCTGAGAACAAGCCAAAATATGTACGTGCTGGGTTTTTTTCCCTGTCCTAAAATGTTGGGGGATGAAACTGGTGGCACCTCCTGCAGGGCTGGCCCCTGTGCATGGGGAGCAGGCAGGTCCCCAGGGCCACCAGCGACCTGGCTGGCACAAGGGCTGTGTCCCCACTGCCTCTGGTGCCAGGGCAGCACTTCAGAGCAGTGATGCTGCTGCAGGAGGACCAGGATATGGGGCTGGAAGAGGGCAGTGGGCGTTGCTCCTGGGCTGCCTGTCTGGGGGACCACAGGAGCTGCTCACCTGCTGTTCTAGGCTTTAGTTTTCAGCTTTCCCTTCCTCTTCTGTGGCAAAAATTGTTTAATCTCAGAGCAGCTAGCTTCAATTTTCCTTTTTCTTCTGAGATGCTTTGAGCCAGTCCTTTTGGGGCAAGGCACTGAGATTTGGCAGGAAGGCTGTGCTCCCACCAGGGACAGCTCCTTCCCTGCTTGCAGGAGGACTTGCCCGGAGCTGGGTATGGGGTGAATGTGAAATTCTGCACTTCACAGAGCCTGGAAATGTCACCCCTCTGTTCCACACTGTGGCTGGGCAGAAGAGCTCTGGGTTTGAAAGCAGAGGGGTAATTATGGATCAGGCTGGGGAAAGGAATTAATTGAGGAAGGAGAGACAGAAGCTGTCTGGAAAGTCTGTAAACCCCAGTGTCACTCAAGGCCAGAGGAAAGGTGAATACCTACTAGGGCTGTCAGTGGTCCCACTTTCCTTCCTGAATAAAGAGCATTAAGAAAAGGCCATTCTTGGTCAGTAAAACTGGCTGCAGCTGTGCAGCCCTCACTTCCTCCCCAGTTTTTGTGACTTCTGGCTCCAGACCATGGGTCACATCCTCTCTAGGGCTAATCCAGAAGGAAGATGACAACCTCCTGCTGTTGTGTCTTACTTCATTAACTGAAGTGGCAGGAAATGAAAGGATCCCGTCCTTCTTGGGACATATGTGGATGTTAACACATTGCCACATGATGGAATTTCTATTTTTTTCACTTTGCTCATTTTATACGAAATACATGCTGCGAAAAGGACTTGGAGGCTGTAAAGTCAGACACACAAGACTTCAGAAAAAGCCAGAATTTGGGTTTTTCCAGGGATCTATGTTTGGTCCCCTTGTGAGGCTGCATCAGGAGGCAAGGTCCAAGAGTTGCCTCCTCCTGAGCAGCCCTGCAGAGCACACCAAGGTGCCATTTACACATGGAGCTGATTTTTCTCCTTCCCTTCCCTCCAGAGGGGGACAGGCTGGGGGCATGGCAGTGGGGACAGCTGAGGTGCCCACAGCAGGTGATTAGGGAGGGTTGAGGTGATTGAGGTGCAAAGCCTGGGACTGAGCACCCAAATTCCATCTTGGACTTGTTCTTTCCTGGCTGTTCTGTGCTCAGACCTGCTCTCCACAGAGCCTCAGCTGTGTTTATGACTGCTGCCAAGCACAGCAGTACAGCAGGAGAGTGTTCACAGCTCTCCCCCAAGGAGCCAAAGGTATCCCCTGCTGGGGGGTGCCCAGGGAGGGGGTGATTCTCCAGGATGCTCAGCAGCGCTGGAGGCAGGCAGTGCCTCTTTGGAGCACAGCTCCTCTTCATTTCAGCCACAGCTGTGAGTGCTCAACCCCAGTGCCCCGGGAGAGAGACACACAGAGGTCACTGAAATCCAGGAGCTCCAGGTGACTGGGGTAGGACAGAGCACACAGGAACCCTGTGACACAGCCACAGAAACATCTTCCCTTTCCTGTGGGCTTCCCCTCACTCACTGCAGGGTGGGCAGGGCACTGTCAGCACTGCCCTCCTGCAAATCCATCCTCTATCAATCAAGGAAAAGCAATGAGCAAGGATGCTGTGGACAGTTTAATTAAGAACTGGCTCCATAACATCCATTCAGCAGTGGGCATCCTTCCACCTAACCTTCATCCATTTTGTTTTCCTCACGATTTTGTTCTTGAGGGCAAAAATGTTTTAGGATATTAGACCAGTCCCTTCCTCCAGTGTGACAGAGCTTGTGAACCTCTTGCTGCACACTGAACACCCTTGTGCATTGAGGTGTGGCCACACTTATTATCCTCCTTTCGAGACAGAATCTCTGGCACAGAGCAGTGGAGGCAGTTTTGGGAGAAGACAGCAATGGAGATGATTTCCCCTGAGGCTGGCCCTGGGTTTCTGGGCAAGGAGTGTGCCTGCCACAGAGCTGTGCCTGCTTTTTTCAGGATTTGGTATCCAGTGAGGACCATAAAGTTTCACTGTCATACATTTTCAACTGGAGGAGATGTTGGTTGTCATGCTTATGCCCAAGCCTGTGTGGGATAAATGTACTTGGTCACCCTTCTCCTTCCTTTCCCCCCTTGGCTGGTGCAGCCTCTCCCTGCAGCTCTGGCACATCTGCTTTTCCACTCCATGGCAGGAGTGCCCTGGGCTGGCAAGGACCCCTCAGAGATCTCTCTTAAAACAAAGATGTCATCATCATTTTAACTAAGCTTTTATTCCAGGAATTTTGCCTCCACCCTTAGTCATAGATTTTTTACATCAAGATGCAATACATTCGAATTACTAATTAGCAGAATAATTCCAATACTTCTTAATTAATTAACTGACTAAAAGCAGATTGTTGTTTATAGCCAGATTTGCCACATCACCTGGACCCATGTTCCTCCTTGACAAACATCTACGTAACAGTCACCATTTCTGAGATTATTCCTGCCAGCAAACTTGCCTTCGAGGGACTGCCACTGCAAGCACAATGTGAAAGGAGTGTAAAATCCATTAGTACAAGTCCTTTTGATTACTCAAAATATATTCTCACCGCCCTGGAGCTGTTCATCAGAGCAGCTTTACATACCTGCATTGTTCATCTCCTAAGACTCCCAGTATCCCAGTTAGGCAGAGAGGTATTTTTAATCCATGGAACACGAAATAGAAAAGCCAAGGAATGTGCTGCAGTTGTGCTGCTGTGTGAAAGAGACTGTGTGTGTGCACGTCACTTTTCTCACCCATGTCTGGTTCAAAGAAAAAGAGTTGGAGGCTGCCACAGTGTCAGGGGGGCTGGATGTAAGAGGGTTTTTGGTGGTACTGACACTGCCTGGTCTGTAAAATCCATTCTTGCTGAGAGCCCTTGCTGGAGGTTTTTATATCTTGATATTTCATGTGAAATATCATGCACTTGTTAAAGCGTGACCAGAACCATGGACAAGACAAAAGATGTGTTTAATGGAGGCACGAGCTCTTTCAGAGCAATTCACATCTCATGGGTGAGAAAGGGCAAAGTTGGGTGGTGCAGCCCTATAGGATGAACAGAATGGTCAGTAAAACAGGTTTTCTGGAGACCCTGTTGGGATTGATCCTGTTCTCATGAAATGGAAGGAAGCAGAGCTCTTCTCCCTTCCTGCTGGGACGTGGGAGCTCTGCTGTTTGCTTTGAGCAGGCTGGGTTGGGCAGCACTGATCACACCATTCCTATAGGCTGTTTTTCTGGTTGTGGCATTTATCCCTGGTTCTGTGCCATAGCTAAAACCTCTTTTTTTTTTCCCCTCTGATCTTTCCCCCCTCCCCTTCCTGTTTCTCCTGTTCTTTGCAGTCCTGCAGGAATTGTGCTGTTAAATAATTGTGTTTGTGACAGGGGTGAGCCTCAGCCCAAGCCACCATGTCCAGAATTCCCCTCCCTAGACCTCAGGACCTCTTAGTTCAAGTCTGGGATGACTCTGAGTGCAGTTCTAGTTGGAAGAAAGACTCTGTAAAATTACATCTTGTTGTTCCATATTTATTCTCCCTCAGTGGTTTCCATGTCAAACTTGCTCAGTTTACCAGTCAAAACAAGATATTTCTACCTGCCAGCTCTGCCAGCTCAGCCTGGGCTCTGGAAATCAAGCTGTGCTCTCTCTGCCCTGGACATCATCACTCGCCAGAAAGGGTTCTCAAATCAGGGCTGAGCTGGATGTGATGTTGAGTGTGCACAAATAGAATTTGTTCCTGGGTGGTATTGGGGCTCTGCGTAACAGATATCAGCAAGGCTCCTGTGCTGTGCAAATATTGACTAACAAATCTCCCCCACCACCTGGGGGAGGATGGGACACCTCTGGGGCCATTTTACACCCTGGGGACACCAAAAGGGGGAAGATTTTTGGGGGTGATGGTTAAAACCCACAGCAGCACCAGGAATGGCACTGGGAAGCTCTGCTTCCTGCTGTTCTCTTTGTTTGTGAGAACAGACCTAGCACCTCCTGAGCTCTGGGCCATTGCTTGGTCACCAAACTGTGCCCTCTCCTTCAGCTGTGGTGTCCTGTGGAATCCCCACAGGGAACAGGCAGCTGAGCCCACTTCTTGCTGTGGAGAAGTGTCATGGTATAGCCATAGGAAAGGCTCTTCATTAATGGGCATTAATCTTGTCCATAAATAGTTCCCCTTCTGATGGGTGGAGCAGAAGGACTTTCCTCAACACCCCTTCAGAGAAAAACGGAAATTTTGTAAATTTGATCATTGACAAAATGTTTAAAAAGCCACTGCACGTGGCAGAAAATATATTTACTGTGTATGGTCATGTCATAGAGTAGGGAAACTGGGAAGGGTGTCCTGCACTGCTTTCAGCTTTCACTCCTGTGCTTCTGTAGTGAATCCCCCAGGGGCTGTCAGCAAGGAGGGGACACCAGAGCCTTCTCTGCCCCATGTGAGGTTCCACTGTGAGCCTGCAGAGCCTTTCCAGCCACTGACAGCCATGGTGAGCTTTTATCTGTGCCACAGTCCAGGAGCAGGGAAGAAATAGGGTGACAGCCTTGGTTCCTGGGACACTTTGTCACCCTGTGCTCACATTTGGGACAGTCAGCTGAGCTGGGAGACCACCAAAGTGCCCCTTCCTCTTCCTGCAGAGCCAGGATGGGTTTTCTGGCCAGCAGATCTCTCCAAACACATCCCCTCAGCTACCTGGAGTAGTTCTTACTCTCCTCTTACACTCTGTGAGATGATTCCCTGCTCCCTTTAAGGAGCAGGTGATACCACAGCAGGTGATAGGGGAACCTTGTGCCAGGGGAAGAGCCACGTCCAAGGGCAGCTCAATGAGTGATGCACAAAAATGGGGGGCCCATGGCACTGGCAAAGCTCTGGGTGTAAGATCAGAAGCTGTCAGGCCAGGAGAGGAGGCCACCCAGGTCCCAGATGTCACCTGGAGAAGGTCTGCAGGAAAGCCCACTCTCCTGGCCTCTGGAGAAGGATCTCAGCTTGGCAGGAAATTTTTGGAAGTCAGGGAGAGGGTAGGCTATGAGCTGAATTCCTCTTCTTATCCTCCTTTCACATCAAAAATAGAACATTTATCACAAGTTCCCTACATGTTTTTCTTCCCTATTGCACACTAGCTCCTTGCTAGTATTTGAAGCTCCAGAAAAAAGAAATTGATGAGTACTCAAGTTAATAATGTGTGCTTATTGTGTTGATGAATTGCTGGAGATGAATATATATGTAAAAGCTCTGCAAGATTCACTCATCCATGCATCCTGAGTGAAAGCAATTATTTTGGTGAGCAAATGGGACTTAGTTTTATGTCTTAATAAAGAGGTTCTGGGCTAAAAGGCAACTTTTGTTCCAGACATTATTGCAAATCAAGCCTTACTGAAATAATGGAAACACCAGCACAGGGGGCAATCTGTCAGAAGTGAACATCCTAGAATCTTTTTTCTACTAAACTCTTTCAATTCTTGGTCACACCAAATTCTGTAAGATCTTCCCTGTTTCAGACTGTGGAGAAAGGGCAGGACCCCCTGAACAAAGCACATCCAAAAGCCTCAGAAACTGAGGGATGAAAACTTGTCACCCTGTGGATGACATTTGGAAAGAGGGAGGCTTGTTTTTTTGTGTGTGCTTTGTTTCTCGTGATTCCTAACTCAGATATGAATTTAATGTGAATGCAATGATATTTTAAGACCTGACTCACTCCATTTTATCAATACTTGCCCTGTAAATTGTCCCAAACATAAGCCCTGGGCATGGTGCAAGTTTAGCACCAGGTCCCAACGTGGCCATCTTGTTCCTTTTGCTTTTCCCCAGATGCTGGGGATGTCCAACTGGATCTAATCCAGGAGTTACATCCTTTAAAGACAAGAGTCTGTAAACAGAGATGAGGAGGTGTGACTAACTCATAAAAAAAATTGAAAACAGGGAGGAAAAAAGAGAAAACACCTTGTTGTTGTCACTTTGATAAAAATGACAAGTCCAGGTATTTTGTTGTTGTTACAAACACTTCTAAGACAGAGAAAGGGATTTGATGTGAACAGAGGAGCTTGTGTTAACCCATTTAAATTAATTTGGCTCAGCTCATTTGCAGCTAAGGGGATTAGATGGCTCAGGATTTGGTAATGTGAGAGAGTGTTTTCCCAGACAGGTCACATCCCACAGTCCAGGCCAGGTCTGCAGATGCTTTGGGGGAGAATATTTCCAGTGTACACAAGAGGGAGGCTCCTCCATGGAGAAAACATTTATTGCTCACATGCCAGGAAAGCCCCAGCACTGAAAAGCTGGGGCAGCACCTTTGTGCCCTGAGTGGGCAGGTGAGAAATGAGACATTCCAAGGGGCAGCTCGGGAGAAAATTCCACAACTGCCAGGCAGGGAAAACTGCTAAATGACCTCACCTGTGAGCCATCCTGGCAACCTGGCCTGAGGGGAGGAGTGGCCTGGGGAGGGAGGGAGTGCCTGGATCCTGTGGGATGGGATAGGATAGGATAGAGAATAGAATAGGATGGGATGGGATGGGATAGGATAGGATAGGATAGGATAGAGAATAGAATAGGATGGGATGGGATGGGATGGGATAGGATAGAGAATAGAATAGGATGGGATGGGATGGGATGGGATAGGATAGGATAGGATAGGATAGAGGATAGGATAGGATAGGATAGAGGATAGAGGATAGGATAGGATAGGATAGGATAGGATAGGATAGGATAGGATAGGATAGGATAGGATAGGATAGGATAGGATAGGAGTCCCACACATAGCAGCACCACCCCTGTCATTGGGGGTGGTTTAGCTGTGAGGAGGAGGGTGGTGCTGTGGTTTTCCAGGTATTTAGCTGCACTCCTACCTCCTGGCTCTGCAAGGAGTGTTATGATGCTGGGGGAGGGATCCCAGTGCTTGGGATTCAGCCCTAAACCTGCTTTTAAGCCTGTGTGCCTCTGTGGGCCTTGTAGGACTGGTACAGAGATGGAACATTTGGCATTGTAAAGAGTGTTTTTGAGGCTGTGATGAGTCCTGGGGGTTGGTCTGCTCAGAGACTGAGATGGAGCAGCTGCCTGTGGTGAGTGTGTTCTGGTACATGGTTAAATACCCTGCTTACTTTTGCACCCAGGGGTTCAAAATATCTCCTGTCTGTGTGCAATCCTTCCTCAAGTGCTGCCCCCTTCAAAAGCAGAGTAACAGGGCTGGGAAAGGAGGAGCAGGAGGGTGCCAAAGGCTTCTGAGCCTGCCCCAGCTGGAGGAGCAGAGTGTCTGGCAGTGCCCTGGCTGGCTCTAGGAGATGGGGCAAACACAAGCTCTGAGTAAAAGCAGAAGGACTGGGCTGTTCCTGAGTCCACCAGAGCTTCCCAGGCAGGCAGAGCTGTGCCCCAGGGCTGCTCTGGCAGGGCCCCTGCAGAGATGCAGTTGCCTGCCAGGATCCTGACAGAGGTAGGAGGGAAGTCTTCTCAGGTGGAGCGGTGTGGGGGTGGCTGATGAGCGTGGGCACAATGCTTCACACTGCTGCTGGGGAAAAGAAGCCTGCCTTGTGTTGCTTTGCTGTCAGTCTACAACGTGCACTTGCTTGGCAAGCCCCGCTGTCCTCCTGCTACTACTCTTGGTGGAGGAGAGCTGGAGGGACCTGGGATGCTCAGTGTCTCTGCTTTCCTGGGATTTGATCAGTGTAAACACAGGGAAATGTGGTATTGCATAGTGCCAGCTCTGCAGAGAACAGAGGAACACCAAGTGTGCGCCCTGCAGCCTGCAGAGCCTCAGAGCTGGTCCCTGTGGGTGCCCTGGGGACAGGGGGAGGGCAGGTGAGCCATCCTCCAGGAGGCTGGAGCACTGCCTTCATCTGCCAAGGGTCAGGTCTGGACCCACCTTCTGCCGTGTCCCTGCTCCAACAAAGACTCCAGTGGCAGTGGCACCCCTGCAGAGCAAGCTGGCCATTGTCTCAGCTGGGCACTGCCAGCTTTAAGGCATGGATGGGAGCTGGCACTCCGTCCTCTTGGTAAAGCTGCTCTTGAAGAGTTGATTGCTTGGACCCACTGGTCAATGCCAGGGTGAAGATGGCTGGCGAGGTGATGCACTTGTGTGTCTCTAAATTAGAGCTTGACAAACCTGAGAACTTATTTTCCTCTTGCTTTGCTGTAACCTTACCAAATGTGCATCACCTGGGCAAGATATTCACAAGCAGGAGCTGTTGGAAGACTGTTTTCATCACTGAGGATGAAACAGCTTTAACAATCTCTCTCCTGAATATTGACCTAGGTCTCTTCCAAGAACAGATGATGTTCTGAGCAGTCAGTAACTTTTTTTAATGCTGAGAGCCCTGTGTGTGTGTACAGGTGCTCTGCTGGACTGGGTCCACAGGCAGTCCAGATGCTGTCAGGCTTGGTGTTGACTCTCTTGTTCCATTTTTAAGCCTGTACATTTGAGACTTTGTTTTTATTCAGCTTGGGTAGCTGTCTACCAACATCTTTTAAAATCTACCTTGATTTAGCTTCCTCTGTAATCCTTCAATCCCTCTGGGACAACCTTTACACTGTTTTTTGCAGCCAGCTGATTGTTCTCTCTCACTTCCAAATTTCCATGGGATATTTGCAATATCCCACTCTAATACCCACTAATCCATTAAAAATACCCATGAGATAGATTAGGTAATCCACTGTGCCTCACAGATTGTGCTCCTTAACTCTGTGCTTCCCTGGAACAGCCACAGAGCGGGTGCTGCAGCTGCCCTGGGAAAGCACTGTTCCTCCAGAAGGATCCCTCAGCACTGGCTCAGGAGCAGGCACAGTTTGCTTGAGAAAATGTTCTGTGACTGTTCAGGTCCTTAGGGAGGCTTCATGTGACAACAGGCTGGGGCTGTGGCTGCTGTTATCCAGGTTAAGCTGTGTGTTTGCAAAGAGCATCTCAGGGAGCAGTGCTGGCAGGAACAGAGGTCAGCTCTGCCTGCTCTGCAAGGCTGAGGCTCCTGGCTCCTCACTGAACAGGAGCCTCATTGCTTGCACCATGGTTGTGTTTGGATATTCCAAAAGTCTGATCAACAGCTGTGCTGTGGTTTTACCCTTCCTTAGATGTTCCATCCTACCTTTGTGCTGTCCTTGATATCCTGGCGAGAGCTTCCTCCAACTTGGGATTTTCCTTGGGAAGTCCCAACTACTCCCCTTTCTTAAAGAAATATTTCAAGTTCAGTTGTCTGACTGGATGAGGTGACAATGCCAGGATGCCAGGAGAGGACAATGGGACAGGCTGGAAATCCTCATTATCCTCCTTGCACAGGGTGGTGCTGTGCCCAGTGCGGTGTAGATGGATGGAAACCACACCAGGGTCAGGCAAAATCTCATTCTGTGCCTGGGCTCGGCTCAGTGGTGTAAAAAGGGCCAAGTACTCCCTAAAGGAGTATGGGAAAATGTGGGAAACCTAAGAAATACCAAGGAAACCTAAGAAATACCCAAGAAACTGTTTTCTACCAGACCTACTTGGAAAGCAGCTGCAATCTCCATGGGAACTAGTGGTGGTAGATATCCTCCCTGCCCCTGCAGAGCCATGAATCCATGGGGAAAGAGCAGGCATTGACATCCCCAGCCACCCTGGAGGCCAGGGCCCTGTCTTTTAGCTCCAAAATCCCACTGAGAGATTCCTCAGCATTGACAAGACCCTCATAAAACCTGTCCCCCTCAACAAAAATCCAATGCCAGACTTGCTAACTTGCCTTGAGACCACCTCTCCTTCTGGTAATGTATAACAGTGTAAGGCCATGGAGAGCTTTGCCCTTTTAAATCCAAGGGATTCCATGGGGTGACCTGCTGGGAGTAGAGGGAGAGCTCCAACATCAGCCTCTGAATGTGTTTGATGTTTCTGGCTCTTGTGCTAAACCTGGCAAAAGAAATGCACAGCGTTGGCTGTGTCTGGGGGAGAGATCATGGAAATAAGAGTGGAAAAAGCCAAGTGAGAAAAGGCTTGGAAAGTGTTAAATGGATGTTTAAACCTGGATTTTATTGGAAAAGTTTGAGTAGGTTCTTAAGGGACCCTGCTGAACTCAGTGCTTCTAGATGTCACTGCAAATCAGAGGTGCTGGATGAAAGTGGTTCCCAGAACATTTCTGCTTTCATGATACATGGTCAGCTTTTCTTGTTCCTCAAGCAACGTTAGCACTAAACTGAGTTTGAGCTTGATGCTGTACATAAGCTAAAATAAAAGGAAAGGAACAGGAAAATCAGTGTTGGGAAACTTCTTTGTGATTTGGCTTGTGTAGCCTGCTGGGCTGGCATCTTTTAGATGTTCTCTCACTGCTGTAGCAGAGCCTTGGTCCTGAGATCTGTAAGCACAGCTATTATGCAGACAGCAATTTGTGAGCTCCTCTTGCAATCTTCCTGTGTGCTAAAAACCCAGGAGCATTTCCATTCTGCCTGCACCGGAGTGTAGTAAATTTGAGTGTCCTGACAACAGGCTGGCCTCTGAGTTATCTTTTGGGTGGTTTCAAAAAACTACAGCACAGGACTAATTAGTCCATCAGCCAAAAATGATTCAGGGCTATCTGTTTTGGGAGGGCCAGAGGGAGATTTATGAAGAGGATGAATGTTTTCATCCTGGCAGCAGCTCCTCAGCCAGCGACAAGCCCGGTGCTGGATGTGCTGCCTCCTGCACTCCAATTACCTGGGAGCTCTTGGCTCCCAACTAACCAGGTCTGTCAGGCCTTGTGTAACCAGCCCATGATGTGGGCCTGGCTCTGAGCTGGAAACACAAAGCCAGGTTGCCCCCAGGTCCAGTGCTGGGAACAAAGCAGAGGAGCAGCCTGGGTGAGCCATTTTCTGCAGAAAGCACGAGTGGATGCTGAATGCCCCTGCCTCGTTGAGGAGCACGTAGTGAGGACTGGAGGGAAAAGTCCTGGCAGTGGAATGACAATGACAGGCTGTGTGCTGGTTGTGTTTGTGGTGAGACTGAGATTGCCCCAAGTGCTGGTCCTGTTGGGTGGGGCGTCACTGAAAATGCAAGAAAGGCACTGTGGTGCCATGGTCCTTCATCAGCAAAGCTGGCCCTCCTCCTGCCTGCCTGCACCAGCCTTCTGTGCAGAAACACTTCCACCAGACAGTGCAGGGCAACCTTGTCTAGGACTGGCTGGTTTGGGGCTGCCCTTCAGCTTCTGGAGGGTTTGGAGTGAGGAGCAGGGCTTTGCATGGACGGGATCTCATGCCTATGGCTGTTTACCATTGCAGGGTAAGGCACAGACCTGTTCTATATGTAGGTTTAGTAACTGAAGCCTCTAATTTTCTCTGGTTGGCTTTGTTTACTCAGCAGAAGACCTAAAAGCAGCTTTCCTGCTGCTGCAGGGATCTCAGAGACTGGTGATGCCACGGGCAGGCTGCAAGCAGGGAATGCTGAGGCTCGTGCACAAAGCTGTCTTGAATAATTTCTCCTCTTGTCCAGAAGAGACAGGGCTGTGCTCGCTCCTGCTGCACTCCCAATGGCAGGAGCTCAGCTGCCCCTTTGCCATCTCCAACCTCCTCCACAGAGTGAGCAGCTCCCAGGATGGCTGCAGAGGGCTTGGAGATGTTTCTGTGGTTTTAGGAGGGTTCTGTACAGGACAAGTTCCTTTTTTTTTGTCTCTACGAGTGTGTCATTGCTTCAGTGGCTGGTTTGTGGATACCAGGCTTTAAAATAGAGATGTAGACAAATTGGCAAAAGGCCAGAGGAGAGCAGCACTAATTGTCAGAGCTTTAGAAAACATGACCTCTGAGGAGAGGTTGAAGAAATCAGGTGCATTTAATCTAGACAAGGCAGTATGGGTGGGGGAGGGAGGGGGATGGCATGGTTTCTCAGAACATAAAAGCTGTTGTTAAGGAAGGATGATTGATTTATTCTTCCACTGTCATGGGGGGTGGGGGGGAATGATGAGACCAAACTACATTTAAACTGCAGAGAAGATTTGGTTTGGATATCTAGGAAAAGCCTTCAGTGCAGTGAAATGTGGGAAGGTATTGTTCAGGGAAGCTGTGAAATTTCTGACACCCTGTTAATGCCTTTGTTCCTGTAGCTCAGACTAAAGGGTAATTTTCAGGCTGATCCCTGTCCCTCAGCACTGCAAACCTCGGCTCTGCCAGCAGGGCTAAGTCCACGTGGTCAGGAATGCAGGAACCGGGAACCTTGAAGCCCTGGCTGCCGTTCATAACAATGATGTGGCTTCAGTGGACCATAAATGCAGCTCTGCTCTCCTGCCCACTAGTTTGGAGTCTCTTTGGCTGTGTGTGAGTTGCAGTTGGAGATCTGAATGCAGAGGAACCCGAGCTTGCTCTGTTGTTGACTTCCCTGGGTAGGAGTGAAGAGGGGACAGCTTGGATCTCAGCTCCGAGGAGCTGCCTGAGTGATCACCCCCCTGTTTCACTGGACTTTGTGCTTTTGTCTTCAGTGAGCTCAGAACCAGGCTGGGTTCTGGGAGAGATGTCCCAGGCTAGGCTGCCATCACCTCTGGCTGGAGTGCAGGCACACACAGGCTTGGAAACACAACCTTTCCTCTACACCTGTGCTGAGTTATTTCTGTTAGCAACGTGATGCCAGGTGCTGGGGTTTGATGCATTATAAAATAAAATGTGAAAGTAATAACTGGTTGCTGGGAAAATATTGCAGATTAGCACAACTTGTTCTCTACCTTGACTGTGTTTATATTTGACAAGTATCACTTGCAGAAAAAGGACAGGTTTTATTATAACTCTTTTGTCTGCTTCCCTCCCAACTTCCTGAGTGCATTATTCTCAGGCATCAAACTACTTTCAGGACAAAATGTTGGTGAACTCTCCAGTGGTGGTGAGAAACAGGGATGTGTGAGGGTGCCATTCACTGGTAACAGTGGCAGAATTTCTCACACTCCCTCACTCGTGATCTTGCCTATAAATCCTTCCCAGGTAGAAGCTTTTTCTTTAAGGGGAGGAAGCCTTGTTCTTTGTACCCACTGGCAAGGCACAGATAAAAGCATGGGCCTTTAATATCAGGTTTACTACTTTTACCCTGTCTTGGATCCACAAATGCAGAGTTCTGTCTCTTCTGGACAAATCTACAGATGACGTTATCCCATATTTGAAATACCCTACTTTTGTATCCCTCTTGCCTGAAGCTATTAACATTGGCAGAATTGATGTCCTTTGTTTATTTTTCTGTGCTACTTAAAGTCTGAATGTTGGGCACCAGCTGGCCTGGTTTCCCATTGGGCTGCATTGAGAGTCAGGACATATTTTAGTGTTGGCTGTGTCCACGCTCCTGAATGCCTGTTCTGAGCAGTCTGGGAGCCAGCAGTGCTGGAGAAGGTGAAATGGCTTCCCTGGCATCAAGATGAAGTAGGTGCAGTAAAGGCAAGGCTTGTATTTCATTTTTTGTAGGACAGTCACACACAGGAGCCCATGGGCTGCACACCCCAGGGCTCGCAGGTGGGCAGTGGAGCCTCCCAAATTCTCTGATAGA
Organism: Molothrus aeneus; assembly: GCF_037042795.1. Taxonomy (NCBI): domain Eukaryota; kingdom Metazoa; phylum Chordata; class Aves; order Passeriformes; family Icteridae; genus Molothrus; species Molothrus aeneus. Next base: position 3,551,114 of record NC_089659.1, on the reverse strand, counting down.
TGGGATGTGCCAAGAGGAGCCCTGCTGACTCTGCAGGGAGCTGATCCCTCCAGCCCAGAGCTGCTCCTGGAGCTGGGAGAGGGGAGCTCTGGAGCTCATCCCTGGCTCTGAGTCACTGCATGACCCCGGGCACTCGAATGCCACGGTGATGAACACAGCACAACTGTCTGCATGCATAGAGTGCACTGCACAGGCTCTGGCTTTGACAGATATCTGTGTATCCCCAGTGCCAGAGCTCCCCTGCTCTACCCACCCAGCCTGCTCTCAGTGGGGGAAGAGCCCTGGTTGGTGCTGGGGAAGGAGGGCATGCACAGCCACAGTGACACAAGCACTGGTGGGGATGGAGGGCATGCACAGCCACAGTGACACAAACACTGGTGGGGATGGAGGGGATGGAGGGGATGCACAGCCACAGTGACACAAGCACTGGTGGGGATGGTGGGGATGGTGGGGATGCACAGCCACAGTGACACAAGCACTGGTGGGGACGGGCTGGAAGCCCAGCAGGCAGTGGGGCACTCTTGGAGGGAGCAGCACTGCATGGCAGAAAGGCTCTGGAATGGGAATGTGGCTTCTGCCAGGCTCTGCTGCAGCCCTGTGCATGGCCCTGACTCTCCTCCTGTAACTAATTAGCCTGCAAGATCCTCAGGGCAGCTCTGACTTCCTCCTCCTGCTATGGCTTCTATCACAAGGCCCTGATTTCAGGGCAAAAAAAAAAAAAAAAAAAGACAAACTATCAAAGTGAGACTTCCTTAAAAGCTTTGCTGTGCCTGTGTCAGCCTCTGGCACAAAGAGGCTGCGGGAGGATCGTGTCTCCCTGGCGTGACTGTTGGTTATTTTCCCACCTGGCTCCCTTGTGAAGGATGAAGGCACAAGCACAGCTAAGCTGTGTCTGGATTGTGGCTGTGATGGCATCTTCAGAGGCTCCACGAGGTCTCCTGAGCTCCCCTGCCTCGGGCACCCTGTCAGCCAGCCCGGGGTGCTGGAGCCTGCACTGCCTCTTTAAGGAGATTTGCATAGCAGGGCCTAATTACAGTGGTTGATTCTGATGTTTTCAGTGTTGTTCATATTCCATTAAAGGATAATGCTGCTTAATTTGCAGCAGAGGGTCTCGGTGAACAGCACACCCAATCACAAGGCACCCCTAATGACACTGCTTCCCTACTTCTGGTAACACATAATTAAAAAATCACTCCATTTCCAGTTGTGTGGTTCTCCCCTCTCCCCCAATCTCCTAATTACTTTCTGAGCCATTTCATGATTATCTGTAAATATTTCAGCACTTAGATCTACTAATGAGTGCATGGAAGAGTTAATACCTTGAGTGGCACAACTGCTTGCCTTTCCTTTTCTAGAGATGCATTGCAAGGGTTCATTTTCTACCTTGCATGTATGGGAAAGGGGATTTTCTTGGGGTGGGATTGGGTTTGTGCTCTGCCTTTGGGGTTGTGGGCCTGAGCAGGGGAGGGGTAACATGCAAAACCCCCATTTCCAGCTACAGGAGGAGTTTTGCTGGGTTTGGTAGTGGGTGTGAATCTCATTTTAAATTGTTTCACATGGCATAAACCCCACAGCAAGGACTGCCCTCTTCTCTAATCTGAGCTCTGCTCTGAAAAGCCACCTTACAAATGCTGCTTTTTCACTTCATAGATCTGTTTCCTGTACTTGAATGGTGCCTTGGGTGTTAAAACTCACTTGGGACTTTCAGACTGAGTACTCAGAGCCAGCAGAGTGGTGGAGGAGTGAGCTGGAGCAAGTTTCCTGCCCGTGGCTTGCATGGCCCTGGGTGCTGAGTTCTTTGTGTGGTCAATCAGGACCACCTTGTGCAAGCCCACTAGGAGCCTGCTGATGGTCTCTGAAGGGATTATTTGGAATAACCAGAGATAATTGTGTTACTAGGGGGTAATTAACTTCCAGAATTAAAAAAAAAAGCATCAAGCTTAGGCTGCACTGCTCCTTGGGGTGAGTCTGTAAGTCTGGGAGTGAGAGAAATCAAATCACTTGAGCACATTCAACTCCATGATACTCATGGAATGTGGGGCTGCTTAAAATCAAATCCATGCTTTCCTAGGCAATTCTAACATTGCAGATAAGAGAGGGGGACTTGAATGTAGTTGTAACCCAGCCTATTTGTGTTCCAGGTAACCCTGTCACAGTGGGAATGAGCATCCACATCTCCAGCATTGACCAGATCTCTGAAGTCAACATGGTAAGTTTGGAAAGAAAGAGAAAAATAAAAAGAGAAAGAAAGGGGCAAAAAACCAACTATGAAATGTTCTTTCATTTTCTGGCTGAGATTTACTTCCAAAGCAGTGGTTTCTTGGAGGCATCTGGATCTCTGCTGGCACCTCTGGAGCTTGTGCCATCTCATCTCATCCAGAGTAGATACTTTTCACCTTCTCTGCTGGTGGCAGAGACATCTCTCCAAGTTATGCCTTAAAAAAGTAGATGTGAATTGTATTTTTTGGTTGATACAAAGGTGGCTTTATGGTCAGTCTGTCCCTGCCAAATTAAAAACAGTGAGTTTTCATTTGCTGGTGGTAATTCAACATTTCCTTGGAGATCTGTGCTGGAAAGAAAGGCTTCTAATGGAAATCTGGGTTTGGGTGGCATTGATAGATTGGAGCTCTTCATACCACTGTGAACAAGAAAAAAAATGAAATTATCTGCTCAGGTAGCCATGGTTTGGGGTGAAATCTGTGCAATTTGATGAATACTTTGGTCATGGTTTAGGTTCACATCCAGGACTGTCCCTCAGAAGCCCTCAGCACCCAGCAGAGGACATAGATTGTGTTGTAATTGCCTAAACTTGCCTTTCTCCCTCCTGTCCAGAGGCTTTTTCTCCAGACTCTGCTCCTTCCCCAGGGGCTGAGGGGAGGGGAGGCTGGTGGGAGCTCCTGTCCAGTTCCTCCCTTCCTGGCCCATGCAGGAGGGTCCTGGGCTGCTTTAGAGCTCTTGCAGTTCAGGTCAATTAAAATCCTGCTCTGCCCCTGCTCCTGCCCTATTTCTCTGTCTCTGGCCTCTCCTGCCCTGTTTCCCTGGCCCACCAGCTCTTCTGAGGAGGGGGGGGTGACACAACCTGACCAGTTGGTTTTGTTCCCAAGCTGCCTGAAAAGCCTGAATTTGTGTTGGAATGACCCAGGGGGAAGAGCTGGCCATGAACCTTTATGTTCCTGAGTGTAAGTTCCTTTTGCTGACTCTGCCACCCTCACCTGAATTCTCTGCATGACCTGAGGCACCTCACTCCAGTGACAGTGACACTGGGCAGTGGGTGTGGCCCTAGATTTGGGTCCAGAGGCACTGGGTAGCTGTGCTTGAGTTTAGGCTCAGCTTAGCAGGGCCAGATGGTTTAACCTAGCTCCATCTACCTTGCCTGTCAGGCCACAGCTCAACTTTGAGCCATCTCCTCCCGCAGGCTCAGCTTGGACCTGGGTGTTCTGGGGTGCTGGAGCAAATGTCACCCTCCTGCCAGAGCCAGGATGGACAGTTTGGGCTCTGCACCTGTGCCTTGAGACCAAGACTTGCACAAACATAACTGGGAGGGGGTGAGGGGTTTGTTCTCAGCTGTAGCCACTGCCCCTGTGAGCCTGAGCAGCTCTGGCCCAGCACAGAAGGACAGGGACCTGCTGGAACCAGTCCAGAGGAGGCACCAGGGATCAGAGGGATGGAGCAGCTCTGCTGGGAGGAAAGGCTGGGATTGCTCACCTGGAAAGGCTGGCACAGCTGGGATTGCTCACCTGGAAAAAAACCAGCTTAGGAGTGGCCTTCCAGTACCTGAAGGGAGTCCAGAAAAAAGGTGGAGAGAAACTTCTTACAAGGGCTGGAGTGACAGGACAAGGGGGAGTGGATTCAGACCAAGAGAGTAGGTTCACATTGGATCTTAGGAAAAGGTTCTCCCCTGTGAGGGTGGGCAGGCCTTGGCTCAGGTGCCCAGAGCAGCTGTGGCTGCCCCAGATCCCTGGCAGTGCCCAAGGCCAGGCTAGATGGGGCTCTGAGCAGCCTGGGACAGTGGAAGCCCATGGCAGAGGGCTGGAACAAGGTGATCTTTAAGGTCCTTTGCAACCCAGACCATTCTGGGAAGGCAGCTGAGCCCTGCAGAGGCTGGTGCAGGATGAGCCTCCTGCTGGAGAGGGGTCCATGGGCTACAGGGGCTGATCGAGTGCTTTGTCCAGCAGCTGAGAGCAGCTGTGGCCAGGCACACAGCACCCACTGCCCCAGCAGCACTCTCCAACCCTTGCCATGTAAATGTGGTGCTCTCCCCTGTGCTGTGAGCCCCTGCTCCCCTCTGCCACACAACTGGGGGAGAAACAGTTATAACAATAACAGTAATAATGTCTCTGTGATGCAGAGGTTTCCTGGCACAGACCTTCCTCCACGTGCTGCTGGGGATCCTGCAGAGTTTGAGCAGAACAGTGGTGGACACTGAGTGCTTTGATGGTGGTGGCATGACTGTGGTCAGGCTGGGCACCACTGTCCATGCCATGCTCCTGTAGATGTGAAGGAATGTCACTTCTAGACTTTTGATTATCCCTCCTGGCTCTCTGTCTGATAAGAAAAATGTCCTGCCCATCTTTCCTACATAGATTGGGCAGGGGGAGAGGGTGTGGAAAGGTTTGGGGATGGGAGATGAGGTGGCTGTAGGTGAGAACTTATTCAGGATCAAGATCTCTGAGCACCGTGGTGAGGCAGCTTCAAAAAGGGGTTAAGAATCAGAATCATCTTAAAGAACAAACATTTAGGGAGCAGAAGAGTTCTCATGTCATGTAAGTTTCCAGGCTGAAGGGATTTTATGTGCATCATTCTTCTGTGAGACAGATGCCCCGGGGAAAGGGCTGTGTTTTACCCCTGCTCTGGACATGGATACTGGCAAGAAAAACAAGGCATTTTTTTGGCATCATGTGTGCTTGGGAAAGGAACTGTGCAATGAATAAATTAAAGGCACACAAGTGAAGCTGGGTTGTCATGGCGACCAAATAGCTTCTATTGTTCCACAAGGAGTGTTATTACTTACTACCCCTTGTAGGATAATTAATTAATCCTCAGACATCCTTTGGGAACAATGGCCCTGGTGCTGGGGCTGGGCAGGCTGAGGAGAGCCCCTGGCTCTCCCAGGCCTTTCCCTGAGACTCCTGGCGCCTGCTGGCTGCCTGCTGGTGGGGAACAAGTGCTGTCAGTGACCAGGCATTGCATGCTTCCAAAAGCTGCTGGCCACAGGAGTCCAGCTGGCTGTGGAGCTGTGGAGCAACCCAGCTCCATCCACGAGCGCTCCTTGCCCTCACTCCCTCGGGAGCTGTGTTCCCAAAGTGAAGTTGTGGTGACATCCCTGTCCTGGAGGACACAGGGCTCTCTGAGGAGGCAGCACAGTGATGTCCTTCTGCTGGGTGTTCCCAGACACTCTGACACACAGAACACTTTGCCCTGTCTGTAGATGCCATGCGTGTTCTGACACCCAAAGCTGATGCACCCCTGTGACCGTGTTCACAAGGGTCTGAGGATGAGGGAAGAGACGAGGATCTGACTCCATGGTTCAGAAGGCTGATTTATTATTTTATCATATATATTACATTAAAACTATACTAAAAGAATAGAAGAAAGGATTTCATCAGAAGGCTGGCTAAGAATAGAATAGCAAAGAATGATAACAAAGGTTTGTGGCTCGGCTCTCTGTCCGAGCCAGCTGGGCTGTGATTGGCCGTTAATTAAAAACATCTAACATGGGCTAATCAAAGATGCACCTGTTGCATTCCACAGCAGCAGATAACCATTGGTTACATTTTGTTCCTGAGGCCTCTCAGCTTCTCAGGAGGAAAAACCTTAAGGAAAGGATTTTTCATAAAAGATGTCTGCGACACACCTCCAGCTCCCTGAGGGCCATTCCCAGATCCTGTGCCATACCAGCTGCAGGGTGTTCAAAGGTACAGTGGCAACCTTCTCCCTGTCATGAGAGACCAAAACTGCAGCCTTTATTGTAAAAAGTGTCCCCTCCTGGTCCATGGCAGCTGCTGCCTGTGTGTGGTCAGCCATAGTTTCAAGCTCACTTTCTGGAGTGCTTCTTTCTTGCTGTGTATCCCCCTCAGCATGGCCAAGCAATGCTGGGCTGCAGCCTCTGTACTTGTCAGTGATTAGAAGGATTATTTGCTGAGCCAAGATCAGTGACATCAATTGAAATGTCTGGGGAAGGATGCCAGGGGCCAGGACAAACAGGTATTGGGGAGGGCACATTTGAGTGGCAGACCCTCTGGGAAGTGCTGATCCATGAAGATGAAAGGCCTCACTGGAGTCTTTTCATCTCCTGTACACATTTGCAAGGTGGGGATTTGAAGGCAGGCTGAGAGGAGGAATGTCTTCCTGCTGCTGCTGAGTAGCTCAGGTGAGCCATGAAGGACAGAGGGACAGCTCTTCTCCTTTGAGGTGAGCTGGGATTGAGTTGCAGTGAGCAGGGTGATGCCTGGAATGGCTGCCTAGTGTCACCCTGATTTTTTAAGATTTTCTAAGCCTTCTGATGTTTACATTCTTGTAACGAACTTCTTTCTGTAAATAACTCATTGTTTTGCATTCTTTCATGGAGGAGGAAAATTTGATGGACTGTTGGTTTGTCCAGTGTCATTGGAGAGGTGGCACTGTCACCCTCCAATCCACTGTCACTTTTGGAAATCTGTAAATGCTGGAGTCAGAAATTAAAAATTCTCTTTTTACCTTGGAAGAGCTGCATGCACATTGTGTTATTTCGTGTCCTGTAGTGACAACATAGAGCAGAGGCCAGCCAGAGTTAAAATAAAAAAGTGGGTATTTATTAAAGGCCTTTAACAGGCACACCCTGGGCAGTGCAGGAGCCTGGCAGAGGCTACACCCAAGATGGACAATGGTCATGAGCTCTTTGGGCAGATACAAGTTTGCTCTATTTGCATATCAGAGGTTCATTCCCCAATTACAGCTTTAGGTAATGAAGTCACATTCCCCCAGTTTGCTTCCCCCCTAGTTCACTTTTGTTTATGCTTTTTGGGGCTGTGATGGTGTCCTTGGCTCTCAGGCCTGGAAGGATTATTCTGTCTGACCAAACTGAAGAGAGCTTCCCAACACTCTGTATGGAGTTCAGAGCTTCACACTGATGCAGTGCAGGATCTGAAAAATAGAGAAGCTAAAGCTTAGGGCATTAAGGGAACAGCCTGCAGGTGTTTATGGACTCTTGTGGGTGTGCAGTGGCACGGGGGCAGTGACACTCTCAGGTCTCTTGGTGTGGTGCCAGGTTCCTGAGGAGTCCAGCAGCATTTCTGAGCTGGGGAATGAAGAGCTCTGGCAGTGTGGAGCTCGTGTCACACCCAGTTGGAGCAGGCTGGGGGTGTCTGTCCTTGTGCTCTGTGGCCTGAATGCTGCCCAGAGTCACTCACCTCAAGGGTCTGCTTCTGGGGGTGCAATTCTGATGGTGTCCAGCACCAATGGCTTCAGAAAGAGCCTCAGGTCTTCCTTCCATCCAGCTGAGGACTGGCCTGCTCAGGATCTGCTGTATATTCCTGCATGGTGGGACTAGACCAGAACTAATCCTTCCAAAGCAGCCTTTTCCCTCTCTAGGCAATCTCTGGGGATGTATTTTTCTAGCAGCAGAAAGTTCAGACTCTCTTGAAGTATTAATGAACTATTTCAATAAGGAAAACTACCAGAAGTTTTGTATGCATTTGAAATAAGAGGAGGTTACCCTTCATAAGGCTTCAATTTTCCTGCCCTATGATCTGTGCAGTCCTAAACCTGCTCCCTCCTGCGTCTGCACACCGTAGACAGCTCGGAGCATCCAGCCATTATAGTCATGATTTCTTTGTGCCTCCTATAATTTATTCATCCCAAGATGCTCTCCTACATCTGCAATAACATCATTTCAGTTTGTTATAGCACCAGCTTTAAAGTTTTATAAACCTGGTGACAAGTTGAAAAGTTACAAGAGGATTGTTGCAGAGGGCTAGTGTAGGAAACAAGGCTTCCAGATAAAAACATTTGCAGGAAGAGGGCTGTGAAAGGAAGGATGCCTGTGGCATTGCCAATTCCTTTTGCTGGGGGACAGCCTGCAGTGGGGAGGGGTTAGGGGCCAGGCCATGGGGCTTGGCAAAGCTGACCTCGATGGTTTGCTTCAGAATGGGCTGGGTTGGGAGGAATTTAAAGCTCATCTCATTCCAAACCAGGACACTTCCCACCACCCCAGGTTGTTCCAAGCCCCATCCAACCTGGCCTTGGACATATCCAGGGAGTGCCACAGCTTCTCTGGGCAGCCTCTTCCAATGGCTCACTGCTTCCCAACCCCGTGCCCCTGCTGCCAGGCTGTGCCTTGTTGGAGTGACTGCTCTGGTGCTGGCACTGGATCTCTTGGAGGTTACAGCAGGAAGCATCGTGGCTGTTATTGCCCAACTTCTCAAAGCTTGCTTCAAAAACAAGCTGTCTGGTTTGGCAGATTTCCCTGCTCAAGAGATGTAAAGCATGTCTCCAGACAACCATGAACTGCAAGGGTTTTCAATTGGCTTCTAACCCAAAATGAAGTGGACCAGGTTTTGTGTAAGAGTGTTCTTGACCAGGATAGCTCATCCTACAATCTATTATGCCATCATCAGTGGGGCATCACTCTCCTCACTACATTAAATTTTCCATCTTTTGAGCATGCTTGAAATAGGCTTTGTGGTGGAATGTGTCCTGAGCAGGCTTTGCAGTTCTGTTTCTTATGGAATATATGTACACCTGCAATACTAGACAACCCAACTTTCCTGCAATGTGCCCTTGAAAAGGATTTTCCATTGCTCTAGATACCTTGAGCTTTAAAAACCAAGATTTTAAAGAAGAACGTTCTACTATTATGCAGTGCCTTTTAGTACCATCTACTCTCTTCAAATGTGTCAGTGTTTTCCTTAGTCTTGATTGAAAACGTTCTGTTTTGTTGCTGTCTCTTTTCAATTGAGAAATGACATGCAGATACTCCTCAGTCTCTATGTCCTTGGGTATCCAAATGTTTTTTAAAAGCAAAGGTTAAAGCACTTAAATCCTGCAGTCAGAGTTTTCTGGAGTTATGTGCTGTGAGACACAAGTATGACATGACACTCCAGTGCTGCAAATGTTTCTCTGTAGCCTTGGGTATCCCCAGCCCTGTGACTCTGTGGTATCTAAACTCTGTGTGTGTGCATACATCACATCTTGGTATTCAAGGCTGCTGAATATTTAGGACTGCCAAAATATGGGAAAGCTAGGAGGTTGGTGCTGAGCTGCAGCTGGTGCTCTGTCATGGTGCTGCAGGGGATTTAGTCCTGCTGGATTGCTGGAGGCTCCTGGGATGGAAGAGTTGTAGGTAGCAGAGGGGGCTGTGGGGCCTTGGTGGTGGAGAAGGATTCAGAGGGCATTCATGTTGGATATAATGAAAAATTTCTTCACTGAATGAGTGGTTAAGAATCTGAACAGGCTCCCCAGGGGAGTGGTAAAGTCACCATCCCTGTCAGAGCTCAAAAATTGAGCAGACCTGGCAGTGTGTGGTGTGGTTTAGTGGCCATGCGGGTGTTTGGTCAAAGGTTGGACCTGATGACCTTGGAAGCCTTTCCCAACCATATTGATTCTGAGTCTTGATCTGCTCATGGTGAGGATGGCAGAGCTCTGACTTGGGGTGGGCAACCCCTACAGGCATGGGCAGGTGGGGATTTGTGCTTTTCTGATTCACAAGGGGCTTCTGTGTGAGCCAAACCAGGGTATTGCAGCAGGCAGCTGGGATGGAGGGTTCCTTCAGGGCTGGAAGGGCCTGTGCCCTCCTCTGCTGGAGTCACACAGCTCCTGTCCCTTCAGCTCCTGGTGTGGGGGGCCGCAGTGCATGGCATGGCTGGGAAATCAAGCAGTGCTGCTTCTGCACGCTAAAACTGCATCTCCTGGAGGGGAGAGTTACCAGGGGAGGCAAAGGCCCATGTGCACACTGCCATCAGTCACACAGGACCTGCTCCCTTTGCTTCTCCAGCAGTGGGAAGTGGGAGACACACGACCCACTGAGGGAAAGCAGCAGCATATTGGTGCTATTGAGGCTTTTTGCTGCTGCTGGAGGGGTGTTGGGAGCAATAAAAGATGGCTGTGGCAGGGTGGAGAGCAACCTCCCAACCACTCTGGACTTGGCAGCTTTGAGATGGTCGTGTTTGCATGCAGGAGGCACAACTGCCTGCTCTGTGGCTTCTCTGGAGAGAGGGCAGGAGTAGAAATGCACTGATCTCCAGAAACACCTTTGCAAAGCTGATGCCAGGGACACACCTCACCTGCCATCCTTAGATTTGTGGGTAGGATTGTTTTATCCTAGCAGCAGTGATATCCTGTGAGTGCTGAGGCTTGGGGTGACTTTCACCAGCACTGACACTGCCTAAAAAGCCAAGATCAGATGTGGACACCTGCTCACATCACACAATGCCCTTCTTTAACAGAATTCCCACTGGTTGTGCTGAAACATCCCTTGGACTGAGATGGAGTGTGGGGACAAGGAAAGCATCTGGCCTCAGGGGTGCTCTGCAGGGTGGTGGGGGACTGGGGACTCACATCTAAACAAGGAGTGGTCCCCTGTTTGCCTGAAAGATGGGGATGGTTCTTCCAAAGGGGTTGAATAAAATAGTCAAGAATAAAGTGAATTCGTGAAGGAGCCTGAAGTGCTCCCCATTCACTGCTTCTGAAATCAGTTGCAAAGAGATTGTCCTGGCCTAAAAGCTAGAAAATAGGTCAGTGTGACTCATATGTCAATATTTACTGCATTTATGGCAACTTGTAGAAGGGAAAAATCTCGCCTGCCTTCCATAATGCTTCACAAGTTATCCCATTGCCATGGCAGAGCTCTCCCTGTGCCCTTGCTCCTGGTTCTGCTGTGACTGCAGTGACAGCCCGGTGAATTCACCACTACTTCAGCCCAGTTGCTAAGTAACAAGCCAAAGATCACCATGCAGCCTCTCCAAATGCCGTGGCCAGCTGGAAGCTGGATCTGCACAAAGCCCCAGGAATTCCTTTGGAGACAGAGGTCTCAAGGACTCTGTGCCTGTGGAGCAGGGAGCAGCCTGGTGGAGCAGCAGTCCTGCCACCAGACTGCCTGAGGCTCCTCCTGTGAGGGGACAGCTCCACTGCTTCCCCAAAAGGGCTCCTCTGTGCTCGTGCTGATGGGCTGTGACTTTTTCAACAGTAGTGATGACCTTGGATGAGTATTTTTGTTGGCCAAATGACACGATTTGGCCATAAGTAGGAGGTGAACTGTGGGAACCTTGCTGGAGCAAGACTGAACTGCTGGACAAGGGAATGATTCTCTCTCTTGCCTCTGAAGCTTTTTGTTCTACTCTGCTTGTTTCTGCCTGGAGGCCTTTCAGCATTCACCTGATATCTTAATGGGAGAGTTTGCAGAATCTCTTTGTCTGCACAATGGGAAATTCTGGGTTATGGCAAAGCTGTGGGGTGAACTGGCCGATTCCCAGCTCAGACCTTGAGGTTTGAAACATGAACAAAACCTGGTGGCAATGCTTGTCAAGAGTGATCCCCCAGTGTGAGTCTTTATCCAGTTCAGGGTGCCCCAACATAGGGAGTAATTGGCATCTGACTCCATTGATTCAGAATGCTGAACAGTTGATTTATTAAAACTATACTATATTACATTAATACTGTATTAAAACTATACTAAATAGATACTAAAAGGATACTATAGAAAAGATACTAAAGAAAAACCTGTGACTGTCTGAGATAGCCAGGACACAGCTTGGGAGTGATTGGCTAATGAATCAAAACAATCTTTAGTAGAATTTAATTGACAAATCACTTCAGGTAAACAATCTTCTTAACACATTCCACACGTGCAAAAACAACAGGAGCAGCAAGTAGAGATAAGAACTGTTTTCTCTTCTTCAGGAAAAATCCTGTGAGAGAGGGAGTTATGTCTCTCTGTGTTCAGAGAATGTGAATGCCACAAGTGTTTCCAGGGTGCTGCCCTCCCTGAGGAGCAGGGAGTCCTCCAGGACACGTTGGAGGGCTGAGCTGAGCCTGCTGCAGCGCTCAGGAGCAGAGTTCCCATGCTCTGCTCTCCAGGCAGGTTCCCAAACGGGGCCATTTGGGTGCACTCAGAGCTCCCTGAGCTCCTGGGAGGTGCCTGCACCCCACGCCAGGAGAGGAGTCGTGCTGGGGGGGAGGAGAGGCTGTGGCTGGATGCTTTGCAGCGTGCCTTCAGCTGAACAGGGCTATGCATTGCAGTGCTCCATCTGTTCCTCTAGCAGCCGAGTTATCTTTAGCTCTGAGCATGTCAGTGTTGTATGGTGCTGGTATGAACCACTTCAGCTTGCACCCCAGCATTCCTGCAGTAGTTAGAATTCCTACTGCAGAAAACTGCCTAGGATAATTCACCCCCCCCACCCCTTCCTGCCTTGCTTAAATTTTTATTCATGTTTTCACATGGGCAAAACTCCCCCCACCTGTATATATTTATATATATATACATGTATTAAAAAGCTGGCTCTATTTGTGAGCAATGTTCCAAACTGCCACCTGTTTCAATAGCAATGTTGCAGCATTGGAGAGGATTACTGCAGAATGCTAAAGTAGCTCTCCCCCCAAGTGAAAGCTTCATCTGATTTGATTGAAAACCAAATTAGACCTTGAGAATCTGACCTTCTGACATCCTGTCATATATACATTTAAAGCACCCAGCAACAGAGAATGTATTTTGTGCAAGGATGCCAGTACCTCAATATAGAACCTAAATCCAAATACGAGTGCTTGCGTGTCGTGCTGCTATTTGAATATGTAAATAAATGGGGCTATAAATAGCTCTATATGTTATGTACATGTTAAGTGAAGGTGGCAGATCCGACAGCTGAATGGCTCTGCTGCTTCTGAATGCTGGGAGAGGCTTCCTGCACGCTCCCCACATCTCTCATGTTTGCTCCTACCCCTCTCAGCCTCTCTGCTATCACATTTTTCAGGCCTCTGGAGAAGATCGTGTGTGGGGACAGGAGCTGTTAATATTCTGAGTCTGTGCTGAGTTGCTAGGCTACAGAAGAAAAGGAACATTCAAGGAAAAGGGATGGTGGAAGGAAGAGGGTCTGCTGAGCTGCTTGGAGCTCCAGAGAGGTGCTCTAGTCAGATGAAGGGATCATTTTGGGGAAGGAGGGCATGCATGCATGTGGGATGAGCTGTGGGTAGTCCCTGCTGCCCTGGCACAAACAGAATCTCAGGCCAGCCCCAGCCAGAAAAAAATGGCAGAGGAGGGAGTAAAAGGCAAGATGGACTGGCCCCCCCCACGTCACTGTTTGCCAGGTGTGCACAGCTGCTGTCCTGCTGCCGGTTCCAGGCTGTGCTGGGTCACCTGGCTGAGCATGCCATCTCACACACCCCTGCCTGCGTGTCCCAGGGGGTGCCGACCTCCCAGCTGAGGCTCTGGTGAGGAGGGAAGCAAAGCCAAACCATGCTCAGTGCTTACAGGTTGGATCTCACCTCCTTTTCCCTCTGCAGCACCCTGCTACCCCAGCATCTCCTGAATCTCCAGTGTGATTGCAGGGGAGGGCAGCCTGTGCCTGCTGTGTCCCTGACCACCTCCTTTGATGCTTTCCTAGGTCAATGATACACAAAGCATTGACCCTTTTATCCATCAAGCGTTTGTAGCTAGGTTTGCAGGGGATGTGAGGTTTTACAATACAGAAGCTCCTGTCTGAGCCTCGTTATTGCCAAAAAGGAGTGTCAGGTATTCAGCTGTACCAGCTGTGAGCCACCAGACCCTTCAGGTGCTGTGTGTTCCACTCTTCTGGAGGGATGGGTTTGCCCTACACTTCTCTCTGTATCAGATCCCTCAGAAGAAAAAAATAAATAAATAAAGAGTGCTTTTGGGTATTTTTATTATCTGGATACTTTATTTACTGAGCTCCCGTGGGCTCTGTGCCAGCTCTGCAAATAGAGCTCCTTGGCTCCAGGACTGTTGGTCCTGGTGCTGCAGCAAGCACTCACTCAGCGTGGACAGGGACTGCAGCTTGTTCTCCCCATTCACTTGGCTGTGAAGTCAAAGTCTGCTCTGCTTGTGGACCTCCACAGCCTGCTGAAACCTTTTTTTTTTCCCTTCATGCATCCTGCAATAGGCTTGACTTGTTCAGCAGAATCAGGAGTGTTCCCTACAGCTGCAGTGTGAATGCTGTTTGCAGTGCTACCAGCACCCACACATCAGCTCTGGGATCCCACAGGCAGCATTGGGGTGGATGAAGTGGGAGAGGACCAGCAGGGTCCATATGGTGGGCACTGCTGCTGGCCTCAGCCTGGGCTGGCTCCCTTGGCTTGAGCCTGGAATAACCATGGGCACACTCACCCATGGATGGAGGAGGAGGTATCCATCATCCATCCATCCATCCATCATCCATCCATCCATCCATCATCCATCCATCCATCCATCATCCATCCATCCATCCATCCATCCATCCATCCGTCCATCCATCATCCATCCATCCATCCATCATCCATCCATCCATCCATCATCCATCCATCCATCCATCCATCCATCCATCCATCCATCCATCCATCATCCATCCATCCATCCATCCATCCATCCATCCATCCATCCATCCATCATCCATCCGTCCATCCATCCATCCATCATCCATCCATCATCCATCCATCATCCATCCATCCATCCATCCATCCATCCATCCATCCATCCATCATCCATCCATCCATCCATCCATCCATCCATCCATCCATCCATCCATCCATCCGTCCATCATCCATCCATCCATCCATCCATCCATCATCCATCCATCCATCCTCCATCCATCCATCCATCCATCCATCCATCCATCATCCATCCGTCCATCCATCCATCCATCCATCCATCCATCATCCATCCATCCATCCATCCATCCATCCATCCATCCATCCATCATCCATCCATCCATCCATCCATCCATCCGTCCATCCATCCATCCATCCATCATCCATCCGTCCATCCATCCATCCATCCATCTGTCCATCATCCATCCATCCATCCATCCATCCATCCATCCATCCATCCATCCATCCATCCATCCATCATGCTGGCTTCTTCTATGACAGTAGAAATTCTTCCCTAGAACAGATCCATTGATGCCCTGCCCTTTCCAGCTGTCCCAGCAGGTCTGGGCAGTGCTCTGTCCACACCACAGCTGCCAAAGCTGATTGCTGGCCCTTTCCTCTAACACCATTCCCTCCCACTGACATTGTCACCTGAGGGGCCACAGATGCAGCTGTGCAGAATATTCACCTGCAGAAAGTCACCCCAGACACAGAGCCAGGTCTCTGGGAGCAGGAGGCTGAGGGTTTGCAGGGGAGATGGTTTGCATCAGTTTGCTTGCTCCTTGTTTTTCCAACCCCAGAGCTGCCATCCTCTGTGCTGAGACCATGCCTCACCTAACTGAACCCCCGTGTCAGAAGTATGTTCTGTTCTTCACCATCTACTTCATCTTCACTTCTTCATGTTCTGCTCTTCATCATCTACTTCATCTTCATCTTCACTTCCTCATGTTCTGCTCTTCACCATCTATTTCATCCTTCCTGGCTGATCAAATTTTGCTTTCTACATGAAACAAACACCAGTCTAAGTTTTTGGTCAAGCCAATCTGTGCCAGCCTAGCTGAGGTGATGGTTTCATCCAGGAGGTGTTAGTTGTCTTAAATTATTTAAAGGATTTGTTTGCCTCTGGCTAACTCCTGGGAAATGACATCTTTCTAGCAATTTTCAGAACCTGAAACAGGAAGCCTTCCTTCCCTGAGTTAAAGCAATGTCTTCAAAGCCCTGTGTGCCTTGATGTTGTTGCAGAGTCTCGTGGTTTCAATGCTCAGAGCTGGATATACTGCATTTTATTTTGCATGTAAAGTAATAACATTTTATTTTCCATGTAAAGTAATAACATTGCTTTATTTATAACATGAATTCCTACCTCTGCAGCCCCAAACTGCACTGGAGGTCTTGACAGCACAGGGAATTACAAGCTCTGTCTAATTTTTTTCCTCAGGGAGGAAAAAATAATTTCTGTGTTTACACATTTAGCACTTGCCCAGAGATGTGGGGGAAAGGTTTAGGAAGCATCACTCATCTTCCAGCATCAACTTTCCCTTGACATAATCCAGTTTTCTTCCTCCATCCTTCTGAGAGCTTTAGAAACTGATATCTTCACTAGTCACTGTTCAAACATCTCACTCAGATTTAATTTACTCTAATAGGCTGGTTGTTGCATGTTTAATTAAATACCAAGTAATTATTAAAAGCATTTTTGAGCTTTCGTGGCTGTATATTAGATATGGCAATATGTGTGTACAGGAGGATGCTGGCAGCACAGGCTGTGAGGCAGGAAGGAGAGGAAAGGGGAGCAGACAGGTGAGATTCAGGCACCAGCACTGTGGAAGGCAGTGGGGTGGAGGGTTGGGTTAGTGCAGGTCAGCAGTGGAAGGTGAAGATGGCCTTGGAAAGCACCAGGGTTCTGTGGTGGGTCAACATAATCTGTTTTAAATCACCAAGCACTTCACACCAAAAAACATCTTGTAATAAAAGCAAGTTCTTGGATTCCCTTTCCCAGCTCTGCAACGCCTGGTCATAATTCTTCTCTGGGACTCCACAGAAACAGAGCATTAATGCTCATGTGTTCCACACTGTGGGCATGGGTGGCCTTGTGCATGCCTGGGGAGAGGTTAAGGGAGTTAACAAAAGGGGCTTATTAAGATTTTGCCTTAAGTAAATATGGTAATGGAGAGAAGGGACTTGGGAAGGCTTGGAACAGCCATTTGGAGACATCTGATGCTCTAGCAAAACATAAATGTGAGTTCCTTATCAGTTCCCAGCCCATCTAGGATTAGAAGATTGTGTAACAGCATCCCTGTCTTCCCCCAAAATGGCCAAATTCATGTAGTGCCCTTCCCAAAATTTATGTATGGCCTTGCTTCTCTGCCCTTAGGTGGGTGTCTGGCCAGAGTGTGCCCTTCTGGTCTGGTTTGCCATGGCAAACTGCAGGAAACAAAATGTGTCCCCATTAAGTGGCTGCTCTCTGGAAAAGGCAATTTCTCAGGCTGTGGTGGGGTTTGAGAGCAATCCAGCTGGAGGTGCAGAATCAGGACAATTGGGAGCAGGAAGGGCTCTGGGTTGGCCTGGCTGCTGGCCCTTGGGGGGCAGAGGGAGGAGAGCAGCCCTCAGGAACGGTGTGCATCAGCTCCCAGATTTCACAGCTCGGGGTAGAAAGTGCCTGGTGTTGTTTCCAAAGCCTGAGGATGATGTGCTGCAGGTGGTGATTTTGGGATTGCTGCCTGTAACTCTGAGCAGGGTTGCTGTGCTCACAGAGCAGGTGATGCTCATTCCTGTGCCCATCAGTTCTGCCTCTTTCCCCTTGATGTCTGCTCCCAGCAGGACTGGGGCAGCTCAGCAGGTGCTGCCTCCTGCTCAGACAGGGCTCTGAGGTGCAGGCTCAGGACTCTGGAGGCCTTGTCACAGCAGATCCCTTCAGGCCAGGATCCAGCTATGTCCTCTAGCTGACACCTGCAGGGCCAGCACCATCCCAGGTGCTGCAGGGACAGGGCCAGGCAGGAGAGAAATAGGGCAACAAAGCCACACTTCCCCTGCACACCCTGGGATGTTGAGGATATTGCAGACACCTGTCCCAGTTTCTGGTCATGCATTCAGCAATTAAACACATGCAAATTACTGCAAAAGTAGATCAGATTAGTGAGGGGAACATATCTATGCAAAGTACTTCTCAGGTCTTGAAAATGAGTTCAAGAGCACACAGACCTGCAGCACAGAAGGGCACAGAGTATATCCTAGAAGCCAGCCCCTCCTTGCACTGCTGGAAGAATGCTCTCCCTGATTCCCAAGTCAGTGCTGACATCTGGCTATTCAAAGAGAAGGAAGGTGGGAAAAGATTGTGTCTTTTGGCTGAAGTGTAGGGAGAAGGGCAGTATCTGAAATATTTGTCACTTTATGTACAACAACTGTCACGCAGAACTTCAGACTCGTAAGCTGGGCACTGGCACTTGCACCAGAACAGAAATTAAAAGCAGCATTTTGGCAGGACACTGCCCCCATGAAAAGTACAGTAAGTACAAAAGCTGCTGCCTCCTGCCTCAAGCAAAGGTGAGAGTGTGAGCAGCCTCTGCGCTGTCTCAGGCTGGAGAGGCTGCTGGCAGGTATTTACTGATGGCAGGTTAACTGCTGCTCATTGAGGTCTGCGGTGCCTTCATTTGTCTGCCTGGAGATGGACAATCACCTCTGTGATCAGCTTGCTGGGGAAGGGCTGTGGCCATTGTGCTCAGTCCTTCCCGTACATTCCTGTAAATTCTTGTACATTCCTATCTATTCCTATATATTCCTGTAGATTCCTATCTATTCCTATATTCCTATATATTCCTATGTATTCCTGTAGATTCCTATGTATTCCTGTAGATTCATGTACATTCCCATATATTCCTGTACAATCCTGTGCATTCCTATATATTCCTGGATTTTCCTGTACATTCCTATATATTTCTGTATATTCCTGTACATTTCTCTACATTCCTGTATGTCTGTACATTCCTGGACATTCCTGTACATTCCTGTACATTCCTATATATTGTCTGTACATTCCTGTATATTCCTGTGCATTCCTGTACATTCCAGTACATTCCCATATATTGTCTGCACATTCCAGTACATTCCCATATATTGTCTGCACATTTCTGTACATTCCTGTATATTCCTCTACAATCCTGTACATTCCTTTATATTCCTGTATATTCCCATACATTCCTGTACATTCCTGTATATTTCCTATATATTCCTGTACATTCCTGTACATTTTACACCATTCCAATTCCTTGCAGCTGACTGCAGGCAGATCCTGTCTTCTCCCCTTCAAAACAATTCCCCTCCTTTCTCCTATCCCCTCCTTCAAATGAAACATACTTGAGGACTACTTTGTCCTTTAATTTCTTTCCCAAGAATGACGGGAACAGGAGCTGGTGTTTAATCATCAAAGAAGTTGAAGCCAGCAAACTGTTCATTAGTCTCTGGCAGTGGCAGCTTGGTTTTTACTAAGTCAGATGTTCCATTTTTCTCCCTCTTTCTGGAGCATCTTGGCTTTCCTAATGTTTTTTTGTGATCTTGGACAAGGAGACCATATGTCATTTGCTTATATAGGGAAGGACTTTTATTTGGTTGCTTCTCCAAAAGGAGGTTCTTTATCAAAGTCAAGGGGGAAAAAGTCAATGGTACAGCCAGAGCTAGAGGTGAGTTGCAAAACCTCCTTTATCCCTCATGGCCAGAGCCCTGCAGCAGCAGAAGAGCAGTGCCCACCCTCCCCTGCAGGAAGTTATTGTTCCCAGTACCCCACAAGTGCTTGGTGAAGGAGCCTCCAGTAACAGCCTGGAACAGTCACCTTCACTTCCAAAGCCCCACTGAAAGGTATCCAACTCTTTTGTCATCCACAAAAATGGACCAGGCACAAGGCAATATCTGTGTTGCCAGAATTGCTGTATTCTGAGCAAATATTTGACCTTTCCACACACATTATTCTTTCAATTTCTGGTCCTGGTGCCTGAGTCTAGTGGAGCCCCTAATGAGCCTGCACACTTCTGCCCCTGGAGTAGCTCAGTGCTGAGGGTTCTCTAGGTCACAGCACGAAGGAAAATGATCTGACCCAGCCTGCCCACGAGGTGTGTCTCTCAGGAGCTGTGCTGGGGCTTTGGGGAGCAGCTGCTGGGAGTTCTGTTCAAACATGGAAGCAGTTGGAAGATGGAGCTTTGCAGCAGCAGGCTCAGCATCCTTGAGTTGTTCTTTCCTGTGAGTTCCTTTCCATAACAACTTGAATTTATTTTCCATATTAATGCTTAGACCTTCCAAAATACTCTTATGCTCCTGACTTCATGCTTTTGTAACATCTAATTGCACAGGCTCTGTGGAAAGTTATTTCCATTACCTTGCCTTCAGTCTATTCTTGTGCAACAACCCATTGCTGAACGTCAGACTGTGCCTGAGCTCTGCTCTGTGCTTAACCCCTGCAACAGTTCTCCCTGCCTTACTGTCTCCTGCCTCTATCAGAGCCTCTCAACTAGTTCTGAGAGTGTTTGTGGTTATTTGTGCTCTGATGAGTAACCCTGAAGTGTCTAAAAGGAGGTGGGACACTGTGAGCCTGAGAGCACAAGGTTATGGTTGTTTACCAGCTTAATACATGCACTACAGGGAGTTGGAAAAGAGAAAACCTGACTGGTACCTGTTTAAAGTGATGTGCAAACAGTGAAGGACTCACAGCCACAAGACTGCAGATGCCAAAGGTTGAATATTTTGAGAAATAAGATTAGCTCTCATAAGAGAAACTGAGTGTCTTCAATTAAGGAGGTACCAGCTCTGACTGAGATCCTTAAGTCCAAATAGCTGCAGAATTAAGTATCACAACAAAGACCCTTTTTAACTTCTATTCCCCCCTGCCATTTCCTTCCTGTTACTGAAGACAGGCTCTGACTGTATAAAGACTTTTGGTCTGACACATACACCTGTGTCTGCAAACCCAGCACAAACACATTTGTAAGAGCTACACATGTGTTCAGAGCATGTTTGTGTCCTGCAAACTGACACAGGACTGCAGGAGAAGAGGGGCCCCTCGATTTTGTATCCCTCCTGTCACTGCAGTGACAGAAAGGGACACGATGCCCTGTGGTGCCTGAACTGCTCCTGCCCAGCCCTTGCTGTTCCCTGATCCGTGGGCAAGGAGGTTCAGGCTCCCAGTCTGAGCTGACTCCCTGAAGTGCTGTGCCCTTGGTGGTTTGGGCACATCCCTGCACACCATTTAACACTATGGCTGGCCCACCAGCAGCTGTTCTGTGTCCTCACTGAGTTATGGTGGCTTCAGATGATATCTGCCACCTCCATCCTCAGCTTCCTGCTGCCTCCCAGGCTGTTACTGCTCCAGCAGCCCCCAGCCTGTGCTGCCCATGGCAGGAGTGGCTCCTCTCCTGCTTTAGTCCCCTTCCCTGGTTCACAAGTCCTCTCACTGCCTTGTTCCCCCCAAACTGTGCCTTTCTCTGCACAAGCAAGTTTGTTCCTGTGCTCAGACCTGGCATCTTAGCCTGGGACACTTCTCCAAGAGGCAGCTTTGGTGTCGTGTGACAGTGGGTTCATTTCTGCTCCTGGGCTGAACAGAGCCAGCACCACAGGGAGGGGTCCAGGGCCAGGCCAGGTTTGCTTCCCAAGGAGCATTTCACTCCCAAAAGGGGCTCTGTGAGGTGGAGGGAGAGAAGCAGCTTAAAGGATAGATGTTAATAAAGGTGTTTGAAAAATGAGCCAGTGGAAATTCATTCTTGAATTCATAGCAATAGTGCCAGCTTATTTCCCTTCTTGCTGTGACTCAGCTGCTGTTCCCTCAGACTTCTCTGCCCTGTCCTCTGAGAGTCTGGGGAATCCCTGTGCATGCTTGGCTGAGTTTGTTGCCTCTGGGGTTCTGCAGGAAACACCTTCCTCCATTCATGCCCCTGCCGTGTCAGCACTCCAGCCTCTCACAGTGCACACCATCTTTGGTGTGGGGGCTCAGCTGAGCTTCAGGACTGGCTGTAATTATCAATATCCTCTCAGCTGGAGATGGATTTTAGCATTCCTGTCCTCAGCAGCAGGTAGGACACCCCATCATCCCAACACGTGGGCCCCCCAGGTAATCTCCTCTTCCTTCTGCAGGGTGTTTTGTGTCCCTCCAGGTGAGCTCTGCTCACAGGGGAGCACCTCTGCACCATGAGTGTCTGCCAGCTCTCACCTCTGCCCTGTGTGCCTCACAGAGCAGGAAGGAGGAGAGAGAAAAAAGCCTTTGGAAAGGCTTTGGAGCCCTTGGGAGTGGGGGCATCAGGGGCTGGCACTGGCAGCTGGCACAGAGCTGCTCAGCAGAGCCAGGCATGTGCAGGGATCCCTCAGGGACAGCCAGGCTCAGCAGCTCCCCAGCTCTCCAGCAGCTCAGGTGCCATCTGAGCCACAGGAGGGGAGCTGTGGTGCCCAGAGCCATCCCACACACAGCTGGCATGGGAGGGCAGCTCAGGGATGCTGCTGCTGCTGCTGCTGCTGCAGGGAGTTGAAGTTTTTACAGAAAGGGGATAAAGTTCTGGAATGGCTGCCCAGGGAGGTGGTGGAGTCCCCATCCTGGGTGTGTTTAACAAAGCCTGGATGTGGCACTGGGTGCCAGGGTTTGGTTGAGGGTTTGGGGCTGGGCTGGACTCACTGATCTCAAAGATCTCTTCCAACCTGGTGATTCTGTGAATTCTGTGAAAGCCCTGGAAGTGCTGCTGGAGCTGGGAGCTGCTGGGTACCACACCTTGGGGACAAACCAAGGGATCTGGCCCCTGCTGGGCTGGCAGAGAGGGAGGAGAGGCTTCTTTTGAAACACACAAAGCATTTTAGCAAAGAGGCTCCTGCTTTTTAGGTCAGTGAGCCTCAGCAGGGCTGAGAGAGCTTCCCCCTGGCCAGAGCTGGTGATTCTGGCATTTCAGCTCCCACAGTGGGATGCTGGGCAGGGCAGGGCAGCCTGACATGGCCAGCTCAGCTCTGGTAGCAAAGCCCAGCTGGGCAGAATTTGCAGGTATCTTTGCAAAGCTTGCTTTTCCTTGGGATGGGAAAAGGGAGAACAAGGGGAGACATGCAACTTCTGGTCATATCCACCCTTCAGAAGCTCCCTTTGTCCTGTTCCAGCCTTTGTTTTTTAAAAAATGAATTCCAGGGTCACGGTGAACACTTTCCAAAGTGCAGTTTCTGGTGAGGAGTGGTATCTATCTCCCTACTTCCAGCCTCACCTCTCCTCCCCCAGCAGGCACCAGATGAAGCAGGAGCTTGCACAGGGTGGCCTGGCACATGTATGCCCCTTCCAGTGTGGGTCCTGCCTTCTATCCCAGTGCAGATCACCTTGGCAGGGCGAGCTGGGAGCTCCCCACAAAGCTCTGCCAGACTCTGGCCCTGCCTGAGCATTTTATGGTCCTCCACAAAGACCAGTGGGATCCATCATTTGGAAGCATTTTTGTTGCTGCTGGAGCTGCCCTGATGCAGGGTGGAGAGGGGCTAGGCTGCCAGTTTAGAGGCAAGGGAAAAGTCAGATTTTCCTGCACCTTTCATTTAGAGACAAGGGAAAAGTCAGATTTTCCTGCACCTCTCATTTAGAGACAAGGGAAAAGTCAGATTTTCCTGCACCTCTCATTTAGAGACAAGGGAAAAGTCAGATTTTCCTGCACCTTTCATTTAGAGACAAGGGACAAGTCAGATTTTCCTGCACCTCTCCCATTTAGAGACAAGGGAAAAGTCAGATTTTCCTGCACCTCTCTCATTTACAGACAAGGGACAAGTCAGATTTTCCTGCACCTCTGATTTGCTCCTCCAGCAGCATCAGAGGAGAGCTCTGCTTGCTGGGTGTGTGTGCAGAGGCAAAACCCCTCACTTAGCCCTGCACAGGCAGCAGGGACATCCAGCTGTGCTGTCCCACCAAGGTGCCTCAGGGGTGAGGTGGAAGGAAGAGCTGGAGGGGTGTGAGAGCTCCAGGTGTGTTTAACTCAAGGTTCTTCACTGAACCTGGTAAATTGGCCAACTGCTGCCAGCTGGTGCCTCTGGGAACCCCAGCTGGTGTCATATGTGTGGCATCAGCAGGCTGGTGAGTGTCATGGATCAGTGGGAGGTTTGGGAAAGCCTCATATTAGCCCAGTGACAGATAAAACCCCCAACAAAGGCCTCATCATCCGAGGCTTGGAGGGAAATCAGGCTCAGTGCTTGATTCCTGAACCCATGAACCCCTGCATGCCTTGGCTCCATCTGGCCATTCTGCTGCTGCAGAGCAGTGCCACCCTTGTGTGCCTCTGCAAGGAAGGCTGGGATTAAGGTCCCAGCAGCTCTGGAGCCTGGCCAGGGTGTGATGTTAGGGTGGCACATGGGTACTCCATGACTGCCTGGCCCCCTGGAAATGGGGCATGAAGGGGCAGGCAAGCTCACTGCTTCTCTCCTGGATTCTGCCCCTCTCACCTGCTGCAGGGGCCCTGCCAGTGCTGCCTCCAGCCTCAGCTGTGCCTGCCCTGTCCCTCTTGCCCATGGCTGGGCTCTGTCCGTGCCATGTCAGTGCCCCTTGTCCCTCCTGGGAGGGCTGACCACTGTGGGGTGGGCGCCTGCCCTGCTCTTCCTTCTGCCCAGAAATCCTGCCAGCTGTTCAGCAATGAGATGAGAGCAGCAGAACAAGAAGTGGAGCACAGGAACCAGCAGAGAGAGAGGCTGAGGGAAACCTGAGGCCCTGCCATGAACCATGGTTATCAAGTTCTCACCTCCACGATGCTGCCCAGAGAAATCTGTTGTGCCAAGGAACCCAGGAAGGCTGGAGAACAGAGCTCAGCCCTGGGCTGGGCTGGCTGCTCTTCCCAGGAAGGTCTCTGCACCTGAAGAGCATCCTCTAGCTGATGGCAGGGTGTAGCTTCTCTGTCAGCACCCCTCTGAGCCTGTTCCATCAGCCCTGGGAACACAGAGGATGTGTTTTACCAGGTGCATTGTTCACTTTGTAAGCAGCTTGCCCTTTTTGTCTTCTGGAGATCAGTGCCACCTCTTGCCTGCTGCTGCTTGAAGGCTGGCAGGAGCCTGCAGTGACAGCAGGGTGGCCTGGTTAGGGGTGAGGTGTTGCAGGGCTCTGTCAAGGGTTAGGGAAATGCAGGTCAGTGAAGAAGCTTGCCAAGATGTGTGGGTGGAGTTCTCAAAGGGGGGAATGGAAAGGATGCCTCTGTAGCCAAGTGTCCCACAGGCAGGGGATGAGCCTGTTACCAACAGGAGTAAGAGGATTCAGGAATTTGGATGCTCTGCTCCTCTGTGCTCTCACTGCAGTGCAGCCCCAAGCACCCTGGGAGGGGTGCTGGGGGCAATATCTTCCTTTGCAGGGTCCTGACCAAAATGAGAATGTTTGTGCCTCAGAGAGATGGACTGTGAGACTTCTGAGGCTGGAGTTTAGAGTCCTTTAAAAAGCAGAGCAAAACAGCTCCTTGGCCAGCAAGCTGTCAGTGCATCTTTGTTCTTTTCAAGACAGCCCAGCAAGTGACAGATATAGCTCTGTATCTGGTGTGCTCCACAGATTTACACCATGACCTTTCAGATGTGCATGTGGCTCTGGGTTTCTGAATCATAGTTAGATACCCAAAAGCTGGCATTATCTGTGATGTGGGATTATTGGAGCTTGTTTTCAGAGGTGTTAATCAAACCTGGCTTTGAATGAAGGCTGTGGGAGAAGACAGGCAGGCAGATGCCTCAGTGCTCAGCCCAGATGTTGGTGCATGAGCAAGCTCCTCGCCAGCTCCTCCCTGGGATTTGCAGAGCAGAAAGGCTCATCCTGCAAATTCATGTGGTCAAGGAGATTCCTGTAACACTGCAGGGACTGCTTGAGAAGAGACAATGTGTCTGTGATCCTACCTCTTCTAGATCATCTGCAAAAATGCTTTTAATATGGGTCTCTTTGAGCTAAGTCTCATAAGATCTTGGAGATCTATTTCACACCCAAGGTAGCTCAGCTACCTTAGAAGGCTTAAAATCAGCAGGATGGCTTCTGAGGTAGTGTTAAAAAGGTTTTAATAAAAGGCAAAATAACAAAACTCTTTACAGAGAAAAACTGAGCCAGGTGCCAAAGGTCTTTGCCCCTAGTAAAACATCTCACAAAAGCCATTCGTTTCTTTGTTCTCTTCTTTTTCTACTAAATTGCTTAGGCAAGACTTTTTAACTTCTGTCCAATTGGCTATCCTTAAGTTTGAGATGAAGTCTCCTAAGTCCTAAGAGATGTCTTTTCACCTAATTGAGAAGAGAAACTTCAAGTCTTATTTCCTTTTTAAGGGGACAAAAGATAGATTTATCACTCTGTCAACAAGAAGCACATTCCTATAGCTTTTTATTTAAGGACTTGGGGAAAAATCTCTGACTTCTGTAAGGTCACTGTCACCAGGACTTGTGCTCACTTCCTAATCAATCCATAGCTTTTAATGCCACCTGGTTTACTCCAAAAATCTTATCTCCCAGCATATTTAAGACCTGCTATGATAATGTTTCCTGAGAATGTTTCCTGTTGTTGGTGTGTACAAGACTCCTTCCTGTACTGCTTGTTTAGCTGAGAAGAAGAAGAAGCTGTTCTATTATGTGGCACCACACTGTGCCTCTGAACAGGCTGATCCAAGGCCTCTGGATGTGCCCTGGATGTGCCCAGCAATGGGTTTGGCTTCTGCAGAGCAGCAGCCACCAACAGCTCCTGCTCCCTTCTGTAAAATTCTTGTGTTAGCAACAGTTTGAAGTGTCGGCTTTTCTCTGCTGGACAGGAGGGGAGCAGGAGGTTTGTATGGCATTGTGCTAGCTGGGGATGGTTTGGGAATCACAGAATTATTTAGGCTGGAAAAGTCCTCTAAGATTGAGTTCCACCTGTGACTGGCTGACCCCAGCTTTGTCAGCCAGACCATGGCCCTGAGTGCCACATCCAGTTGTTCCTTGGACCCCTCCAGGGATGGGGACTCCACCACCTCCCTAGACACTCCATTCTGATGTTTAACAACCCTTTCCATGAAGAACTTTCTCCTGATGCCCAAATTTAAGGGGAATTTTTCAGGGAACTGCCCCTTTGCCAGTGGCTTGTGCTCCACTGATGACAGATTTCCTCCCCTTATGTCCCTTCCTGAGAACCACCACGAGCTCCCAGCTCAGCTCCCATAGTGAGGCAAGTGCTCAGAGCTTCTCTTGGCTGGCCTGGCCTGATCTTCAAACCTTGGCCTCGAGGTGAGGCTCTCCCTGTGCCCTTTGGAACAACCTCAGCTTCTGCTGAAACCAAAATTAGCTTTTACCAACTAGAGGAGCAGTGCCTGGACATGGGTGGATTTCATTTGTGTGACCTTTGTGTGAGGGAAGTGGGGAACAGCCCTGGAAGTCTTTGCTGGGTAGCCACTGTTGGCTAAAATTTATTCCCCATAAATTTGAGTACCCTTTGGTGCTCCCATACCTGAACTGCTGCTGGTGGTGCAGACAAGCTCTCAGCAGGCTGGGACAGCAGGGCTGGGATGCAGTTTTGCTTGATTGGAAACATAAATGGCAAGGACAGGGGGAGCAGGGGACAAAATGTAATGGTGTTTTGTCCCCTGTAAAACATGGGCTTGCTCCCATTTTCACAGAATGAATCGCAGCGCACACCCCTCCAAAAAAAAGAGAAAAAGAAAGAGAAAAAACCCAAACTAAAACAAAAAAAACCCAAAAAAACAAAACTAAAAAAACCCCAAAACAAACAAAGACAAAAAACCAAAAAACAACAAAAAAAACCACAAAAAAACCCAAACCAACTAAAATAAACAAACAAACAAAAAAAAAAACAAACAAAAAAACCTCCAAAAAAACCCTTAAAAAAGTGTTGGAGGTGTAGACCCACGATTTGGGTGCTGAGGAACCGGGGGAGGTGTTGGCAGTGGTTGGTGAGGGGCTGGAGCTGCAGTGGCCCAGGCTGACGTGTGCCCGTTTCTCTGCCAGGATTACACCATCACCATGTACTTCCAGCAGAGCTGGCGGGACAAACGCCTGGCCTACAACGACCTTCCTCTCAACCTGACCCTGGACAACAGGGTGGCTGACCAGCTGTGGCTGCCTGACACCTACTTCCTGAACGACAAGAAGTCCTTTCTGCACGGGGTGACGGTGAAGAACCGAATGATCCGGCTGCACCCCGACGGGACCGTCCTCTACGGCCTCAGGTGAGTCCCAGGGTTTGCTTTAATGGTTCCTGTCTGTTGGGAAGGATAAAAGTTGGACAAGAAAGTCTCACAGAGAGAGAGGTGTGCTTAGCAGAAAGATTCTTGAATGTGGAATCTGAAGAAGGAATAGAGATGGAAGCAAGTTTTGATATTGAAGAAAAGAATTGCTGAGCCAGTCTCACTGGATAACCAAGGGTGTGTTAGTTAGAGGGGTTTTTATGGCTTAGAGCAAAGGATAAACCCACCCCAAACAAGAAGATGTTTTTACCAAGCAGGAAGAGAGCACAGGCAAACAAGGCAGCAAATGTGGCAAGTAGAAAAAAGGTCTCAGAATTTTCCACTGCAAGAAAACTGAAAAACAACTTCTAGCTTAAACTGTAATGTACTAACTTTTAGTGATTGGAGAATAGTAACATGAATATGGTAATTATAATAGTTATGATAGGCTATAGATAATAGTTAAGGTATAGATTGGTTCTGCTGTATTAAGATGCTCAGCAAAGTATAAAATGCATTGTAACCTAAACCAAAGGGTGTCCAGGGCTGCCTGCAGCTGGAGCTGACAGCTGTGGGCACAGCTCTGTCACCCACAACCCTGGATGCTGTAACTCTTGGGTACAATAAACTGCATTTTGGAGAGCCCCTGGAGTCCCACATCCCTCATTCAGGCTCTTACTCCTGTCAAAAATCACACCTCATTTGAACTTCTCTTGTCTCTAAAAATATTCTGGCAAGGCAAGAGCCCAAAAGATACTCCAGTGCTACGCAGTTTTGTGTCTCTGTTCTTTCTCCAAGCTGGAAATGGCTGTTTCTTTCAGGCCTCCAACATTTCCTGTGCTGCTATAGATGGATGTTGGAGAGGGGAATAGTCTGCTCTGGGCGTTTCAGGTCACTGTCATTCATGTTGCATAACACTTCCATTTGAAACACTCATTTTCAGTTGCTTATAATTTTCTGCAAGTCTGGGCTATGGAGATGAGCCTTTGTTACTGTGGTATCCAAGACTAAATGTTTGTACCCTTTTAGTCAAACCACTTCGGTCATTTTTTGTGTTCAAGATAGGTTTGTGTAAGGTTAAGGAAAACATCTGTTTATTAGAACAATTCTGAGGATGGAGGCTTGAAAATTGATATCTGGTAGGAGAATGGTCCTCAGTGAGGAGATGCTTTGCCGTGTCTGGAACATAGGCAAGTCCAAGGCCTTTGAAATAGCTGTGCTTGTGTGAAGTGCAGGGAGAAAAGGTTGGTCTTACTCTTTCATCTGGGTATGTGAAGGGGCCAGGGTATGTAATAAAGTTGAATGGAGAAGCAGAGGGCAAAAAAGCAAATTTGCAGCTGCAGGATGCTGTAGCTGAAATCTGGGAAAAGATTTTTCCAACCCTGTATTTGTTTGCTTTAGTCTCAAGGTTTTGGGTTTTGGTTTTTTTTTTTGTTCGGGTTTTTGTTGTTGTTGTTGGGTTTGGTGAGGGTTTTTTATTTTTGTCATGTTTTTTATTTTCCTTTTCAGTTACCAAAATTCACCGCTGGCTCTTTTGACCTGCCTCCACAAATATTTGTGATAGCATCTCTGGGCTTTTGTCCCAGAGATGGAGGCAAGGGGGGAGGAAAGACCTTTCCCCTTCAGAGAGGGTGCACCCACCCTTCCCATTTACATATCAGCTCTTGTGCTCTGTCGTGTTCTGTGGCAAAGTGTGACTTTAGGGTTATTTTACACCTCTCTGAGTGGCAGGGCTGTTTTGGGAAGGGTAGGGCATGGCAAAGCAAGAGGCTGCCCAGAACATCATCCTGCCAGAGGTGGCTGTGCCCCATGCTCTCCCTGCAGCAGAGCCAGGGAAGCCAAGGGAGCAGCAGCACTGCTGGTGCTGAGGGACACCCTGGGCTCCCTGGGGTCATGTCTGGGCTGGTTTTGCTTTTTATTCATGGAAGCTTTCTGCTCCAGACCCAGAGACAGCAAAAGGTGCAACGAGCCCAGCCCTGTGAGCCTGTCCCTGCTGTGCCTCTCCCTCCCCAGGACAGGTACAGCATCTCTCCCCATTGCCAGTGGTGTTGTTTGGCTGAACCTGTCACAGAGCCCCGAGCTGGCTTTGCTGACCCTCCAGAGAGACTGCAGCAGTCCCACAGCTGACTCCCCCAGATCTCCTCACTGTATCCCAACAGGAGTGAGGGGCAGGCAGGAAGATGTTTTGACTTGGAGGCAGGTAGGAGTATAAATCCAGGAAGGAGGGGGCAAAGAGTGCTGCTGAGCTCAGGCTGCTCTTTGCTGCTATCAGCCCACCTGAGCACAGAGCTGCCTCCCACAGGCTGGTGGGCAATCTCTGCACACACCTGCACAGCACAAGTACAAGTGCTGGTGTATTTTTATCAGCTGCTATTTAGCTTGAAGAATGAACAGTGTGAACCCAGCAGCATGGGTGATAGGCAGTGCAAGTCCTTGGAGGGTTTGCACTCAAGCTGGCTGGGGCTGGGACACTCAGCTCCTCATGTACTGACCCCTTCCCCTCCCTTCCCTTCCCTTCCCTTCCCTTCCCTTCCCTTCCCTTCCCTTCCCTTCCCTTCCCCTCCCATTCCAGCTCCCTGGAATGACCTGTGCAAATGGGAAAGAAGAGGAAAATTGCACCCAGGCCAAATGAAAGAAAATGACAGCTGTTTGCCCGCTATTTCCAGGCCTCAGTAAGAGCTGCCTGTGTTGGTTTAACTTTTGGCTGGTTTTCCTGGAAGCTGCTCCCTTGCCCCTGGAGAAAATGACAATTACTAAAGTGAAGCTCTGAGCAATGGCAGCTCCTGCTCCCCAGCTGTACCTCAGGCCAGAGTGGCTTGCTGGAAGCACTGGGGGTACAAGCCAGGTGCCCTGAATGCTTGAAGTCCCTCTAGCTTTGCTCACAGTGGTAGGAAATGGATTTCTTTAGGGCTGCTTTCTATACTGACTCCTGGACCTGCATTCTTGCTGAAAACAGGACTACTAGGTCCAGTTTTTTCCAGGTGCAAATAACAATGATCCTACTCAAAAATACACAGCAGGTGTAAGCAAGCAAGCAAACAGTCCCTGAATATTCACCTGAGCTCCCCTCCTCTCTGTAAATGTGCAGCCAGGCTTGCCCTGCCAACAGGCAGAGAGGTGCAGGTGCACCCTGTGCTCTGAATCCTGCTCTTGTCCTGCATTTTGTGGAGGAATTTATGAAATGGAGTCACCCTGATGGCAGAGGGCCAAAGGAGGCAATACCTGTTTCTTTTCCTTTGTTTGCCAGTTTCCCCCTGAGCAGATCCCACATCTCCTGCTCCTCTCCCTCCTCGCCAGTCGCTTCCCCCTCCTCTGAGCTGATCCTGTAGCAAAGTGACTCAATCATGCTATTTGTGGCACAACAGTCATTTTTTTCCAGCAGGCTCTGATGTCAGAGAGCAGGGAAGGATGACATCCTGGCAGGCCCTTGCCTTCAGCAAGTGTTCCAGGGACCAGCAGGACCAGGCTCAATCCCTGGATCAGACCCCAGGGCCCAAGTGAAGGCACACCCAAGTCATGAGGAGCTCCTGACCACTGTGAGAACAAGAGCAGGCTCCAGATAACTTGTTTGCACAAGTAAATGAAGCCCTGTAATCTATTGTGAGAGCTGGGAGTCAGAAAAGCATATTCTTCTTGGTTTTGGTGGAATTAGCAAATTAATGGTTGAAGGAAGTGCAATCCAGCTCCATCTCAGGGAAGCACTCCGTACAAAAGCTTACTCCAAAATTAATTCCCACCAGGCTCACATTAATAGCTGGTTGCCAGGTCTCCAACAAAAGGAATGAATAAACAGCAGCAGTGATGCTGGGATGCAGGACCGCTGTTTCCTACCCCCTTCCCCAAGCAGTTACCAGATGGCACAAACCCCAAAAAGCCAAACAGAGCCCTGAGGGAGCCTAGAGGGCAGTCCCAGCTCTACAGGCACGGTGGGATGGGGGATGCAGGAGGTGTGACCTGGCACTGGGGATGGGAGGATGCAGGAGGTGTGACCTGGCACTCACCTGGCCCCTGAACACCTTGCTGGAGTGAGAAGTGCCTGTGGAGCACCAGAGGGATGTTCACCCATGGTGTGAAACAGGGAGTGCTAAAATGATGTGGAAATCCTGCAACAGAAAGGGAGGCTTGAAGGTGCTACCCACAAAGACAAAGCTGCTGGGTGGTGGAGGGAGGTGGATAAAACAGTGAGGAAAATCTGCATAGCACTGGCTGAATTTCATATACTTTTCTACCTAATGACCTAATGGCTTTTTTTTTTTAACAAAAAATTAGGGAGAATTTTTTCATTTAAGAAAAACCACATCAGTGCATGTTGATGTTTCACTTAGGTCAATATTTCCCTCACTCTTACAAGCTGCTTTACAACCACCATTGATGTTTGAGTAACAGAATTACCAAGGCTTCCTCTGGACCTTCAGACACTGTCTGGAGCCCTGCCCCAATATTCAATAAGCTTTACATTATTACACATTCAAGCTCTACATTGGTCTGGGATTTTTATTTCCTTGCCCACACCATGCAGCATCCATTTGGTAGTGAAACAAGTCGACACTAGTCAAGTGCTGATGTCACCAGCATTTTGCTGTCTGTTTTCAGAGACCTAAAAATAGCAACCACTGTAACAATGCTGAAATTCTCGTGTGGTAATTGGGGAATCATATTTGAAACCAGCTTTAAAGCATCCTTCAGGGAAATCTTGAAGCCATTTGGTTGGTCGTTCTAATTAGAGGATTTTTGGCTAAACAGGTGATTTGAGGAGGCCAGGCTGCCTCCCTGGGCTGGTGGGGAATCTGGGATGTCGGGAAGCAGGAATTCCTCCCTGGAATCTGGGATGCTGGGAAGCAGGAATTCCTCCTGGAATCTGAGATGTTGGGAAGCAGGAATTCCTCCCTGGAATCTGGGATGTCGGGAAGCAGGAATTCCTCCCTGGAATCTGAGATGTTGGGAAGCAGGAATTCCTCCCTGGAATCTGGGATGCTGGGAAGCAGGAATTCCTCCCTGGAATCTGAGATGTTGGGAAGCAGGAATTCCTCCCTGGAATCTGGGATGTCGGGAAGCAGGAATTCCTCCTGGAATCTGGAATGTTGGGAAGCAGGAATTCCTCCCTGGAATCTGGGATGTTGGGAAGCAGGAATTCCTCCCTGGAATCTGGGATGCTGGGAAGCAGGCAGGGAGCAGCGTGGACCGTGCCTGGCTGGCGAGGAGCCCAGGCAGTGTAAACTGAGCAACTGGAGAAGTGCAGAGGGATTTGGTGGTGGTGGAGGCTCAATCCTGTGTGGAGGAAAGGAGGGATCTCCTCCTGCGAAGCTGGGGGTGGTGCTGGGGAACGTGTGCATGTGTGAGGTGGGGGTTTTTATTCCTGGTCCTGGTGATGTAACGAGGTGTGCTTGAGGAATGAGTCAGCTCAGGAGCACGCAGAGGTGCCAAGGCAGCACCGTGGGGCTCCGAGCCCAAGGAATGCTCTCCTGGGGAGGCAGAACCCTCTCATCGGTGTAGAAAATCCCCTAAAGCAAGAGGGAGAGAATTGCCATGCTTCAAACACCTCAAAATGTTTGAAGCTGAGAGGTGCTGGGTGTATCTGCTTTGGCAGCACCTCATTCCTGCTCTCCGTGGTGCCTTCTCACCAGCCAGCTGCTCCTGGGGCCACCAGCCCTCCCAGTGCTGACCCTTGATGGGGACCAGACCTCCCTGCTGGGCCAGGCAGCAGCCAGGACATCCCTCTGCCTCACCTGGCATTGTGGAGCAGCACAGGGGGATGTCAAACCTCCCCCTGCTGGCCCATCCCGCCTTGGGGACACTGGCACGCTGTCACAGCCCCCCTGT
Source organism: Molothrus aeneus (assembly GCF_037042795.1). Classification (NCBI taxonomy): domain Eukaryota; kingdom Metazoa; phylum Chordata; class Aves; order Passeriformes; family Icteridae; genus Molothrus; species Molothrus aeneus. The sequence goes on along the minus strand of NC_089659.1, from coordinate 3,517,605 downwards.
GCCACCCCAGAGCCTGCCCTGCCTGCTCCCCATGGCTGGGGCTCCTCCTGGGGGCTTCTCCAGAGCCCCCATCCCCAACCTGCCCTTCATCAGGATCCAGCCCTGGCAGTGTTGCATTCCCCAGGGCCCAACCTGGGGTTATTTAGCTCTCCAGACAGTAGAAAGGTTTATTCTGCTCCTGTCTCACTTGGAGCTGCTGTCTGCAGCCATGTCCTTGTTTTCTCCATGGGTATTTGTTGACTTTCTGCAAGAATCTGGCCTGATGGGTTAAGACAGGAGTTTTTAACACAGAGGAGTTTTTTCTGTGCTGAGATCACTGAGCAATTTTCTTCTCCCATCTCACAGGCCAGCAGGAAAAAATCTACTATCTTTGCTTCCCTTTCCCTCCCTGAGAGAGTTTTCTCTGGAAATATGAGAGAGATGATTCAGGCTCCAGCCTGCCTCTGGGAGCTCTGCCTGCTCCCTCTGCAGGTTGGGCAAAGGCAGCAGAAATCTCCCCCGTGGCAGCTGGGGTGCAAAAAGCTGGACTCATATCCATCCATCCATCCATCCATCCATCCATCCATCCATCCATCCATCCATCCATCCATCCATCCATCCCCTTGGTGCTGGTCCTGGAGCCTTGTCCTGCTCCCACCCCCAAACCCTGCCTTGGGTCAGCTCCTTAGCACAAAGATGTGGAGGTTGGAGTGGAGATCCTTAGTGGGTGAGGGGAAATCAGGGTTTAATTAAGAGCTCAGCTCCCCAGCTGAGGTTAAGGATGGATTCTCTCCTGCATTTTTGTCTCCTAGGGTTGGGATGATGGATTTAACAGGAAACACTTAAAGAAAGTTTAATAATATGAAATTTCTCAATAATCTCAGAAGCTGTGGAAGGAATTGGAGCTTTCTAAAACAGGACAAAGCAGCAAAGCCAAAGCTGCTCCTCCATCCTTGACATCCTTGCATCTTTGCAAGAACAAAGGCAAGCACCATCCTGGCTGGAGTTGCTGCCTGTGCTACATCTCCTATGAGTCTGAGTTGTTTATTAGCAGAAACAGAGGTCAGGCAGCTTCCACTGTCTCCTGAGGCAGCAGGTGTGCCCTGAGCCCCCAGCTCACCCTGGCAGCACCTCTTCATCTTCCTGCATATCCTGTCCCAGCCATCACTCTTAAGCCTGTCCCTGGGCTTTACCTGTTCTTTGCCACCTCCCATAGGTTTAAGTTTTGCTGTTTTATTAATGCAACTTGTGCCAGCCTGATGCTCTTGAAGGGAGATACCTCTGTTAAGTGCAAGTCACTGATATCTGGGAGTCAAATGTAGGAAAAGAACCTTTTCTAAGGTGTTCCACCAGTCTCTTGTCCCCCAGTTCAGCTGGCAGCTGGCCAAATGCATGGTGCATTTGGGATGGAATAAAGGGGCAGAAAAACAAAACCTTGCAGTTTTGCGCTCTGCCAGGGTGGAAAAATGGTTGGTTAAGAGGAGTGGTACCCTGAGCACTGGTTTAGAAAAGCTTCCTTTTCCTCTCCTATCTGAGTGCAGTGCACACTGTTATTTATCAAAGGATGCCTATGCAAGCACAGATGCTTTTGGAAACAGAGTGACCTTAGCAGGATTGTGCCAAGGCTTGTGGAGTCAGTTTTAGGCAAACAGACACGAGGGGAAAATATTCCATCTCCTTGCCTTGCTCTAGGTTCAATCATGACCTCCAGGAGTTTGCAAAGATCAGGCTGTGTGAAAAGAATGGCAAAATTCACCACGGGTTTATAAATCCCTCCAGGCCCTTGGAAGTTTGTGCTTACTGCCAGGCAGAAGGTGACATTTGCCAGCATGTTTTTTATGCCTGACTTTGAGAACGTACAGAATAAGAACTCGGTTTTGGTTTTATTCCCATGTTTAGCAAAACAGTAATTTTGCCTCTCTTTCTACTCTTAGTCACCAGAATTCCCGTAGGAGTCTAACTTGCCCCATGGGGCGAGCCTGAATAAGTCCTGCAGAACCTGAGCTTCCATCCCTTCTCCTATTGCTGCAAACTGCTGGGAGCTTTGGGAGTCTGCATCCCGAGGGGATGGGAGCATCTTTAGCTTCTCAGGAGATCTGGAATCCAGAAAGTTGTAACCAGCAACTTAAATGTTTGTCTTTGGCTGTGAGAGTGTTTGTGTTAGTCCCTGCATCGTGGCACTTCATCTGTAACAGGGAAATAGGGTGAGGTGTTTGCTGGCTGTGTCTCCCCTGGAATTAGAAAGGCAGTGGTGGGGGGATTTGTGCTGCTCCCTCCCTGTTCTCAGCCATACTGAGTTTTAGTCAGTGCCCTTTCCAAGCCAAAGGTGTCAGGAAATATTCCTGGACACTGAACATCAGTGTCCTCCACAGTCAGCTTGTCTCCTGGCTTTGCTCCGTGTCCAAAACAGTCCCTTGGGCATCCTCAGTTGGAGCCCAGCAGAGGCTGGTGACCATTCCCAATAGGCTTTCTGCAGCCAGACCCTTTTCTGTGGGGTGGAAATTGAAGTGCAGACCAAGACTGTTCCATGCCAGTTGACACTGCCCTCAGAAACCAGTGCCAGGCATTTTTAATTTGCTGGGATAGACACAGTCACGATGCAGAAGTTTATTTTGTGAGGATGAGCTTTAAGGGGAGAGCCCCCCACTCACTTTAGCAATGCCTCACAGGTGATGGTCTTCTCCTGTCTTCCACTCAGTCCTCCTTAGAAAGCCTGGACTTGCTGCTTTTGCAATCAGGCCACATTTTTGGGAAGTAATCCTTTACCCCTCACACTTGTGGCTGGTGAGCTCAGTTCTCCCAACACACTGGAGATGATGCAGAGGGTGAATGGGTGGCTAAGGGCTTTCAGGGCCTGCAGCAGAGGGAGATGTGGCTGGGACAGGAGCTGAATGTGCAGCTGCCCTGAAGGTGCCCAGCACCAGGGTAGGGAGGAGATGGAAAGGACACCCTGGGCTGCAGCAGGGTTTAATGGCAGCTTGGAGCTCTATGCTGCTCTATGCCTGTGCACTTATATAATCATTCTAAATAAGACAGAAGAAGCCATTAATAAGTAAACAGTGATGAGGAGGATCAGAGGGGGAATGAAATGGCTGGTGGTGTTCATGTCAGAGAACTGAAATATTTGTGGAGAACTGATGGTTTGCAGCAACCTGAGCGCTCCCTTTTGAGCTGCAGCTGTGCTGGGGCCATGCTCTGCTGCTGCCAGGCTTGGTGCAGAGCAGCAGGCGAGGCTGCACCACCCTCCCCACGCCAGCATCTGCTCTGGCCATACCAGCTTCATGAGGGCAGAGCTTTCCTCATTCCATCATTCCTCTCAGACACTCAGAACTGGCACTGTGTGACTTAGAGCTCCATGGATGTTTTTCTAGAGGTGGTCTCTACCTCTCCTGGGGACAAAGGCACTCTCCAGAGTGAGGTATCCATGCTGCTTTGCCTTCTGCTCGATCCACTCAGTGCAGGCAGAGAAGGGGATCTCCATCAGCCTGCCCGAGCTGCTCAACATCTCATCCATGTCCCTTTTCTCCTTTTCCTTCTTTTTATTTTTCTGTGAGCTGCACGGTGCTTTCTCCACAGCAGTCTTCCCCCAGATGACCCGTGTTTGCCTGCCAGCTGTGCCCTGGAGTAGCAGGGCACTCAGGCTTTGGCTACTTGGATGGCACAACCGCCTACAGACCTCAGGAGAAACAATTAGAACCAAGGGCATGGATTTTTTTTTTTTTTTGTGGGGAAGGAGCTGTAAATGTTGTGAGGGGCTGACCCCGAGGCCTGTGGGGTGGGCAGGGGCTGGGGCAGGCCAGAGCAGCTGCAGGGTGCTGTGGTGGTGGCTGGGCTCGCTGTGGAAGGCGCTGGACGCTTCGCTGAGCGTGCGGCACGGGAGAGCCGCTCCCTCCACGGGCAGTGTCTCCGTGAATCGCCGTCAAAGCAGATGAAATTTCACACCACACAAATTTCTGAATTTAAAAGGGGAGGGAGGTGGGTAGAGAAGCAGGAGAGGAGGAGGGGGAGGGAGAAGATGCGGGCTGGCCGGGTGCCAGCGCCTCATGCTAGCGCCACGGGGAAGGTGGCATCCTTCCCTGGCGTTCCCTCTGCTCCCCGCGCTCCCTGCTCCCTTTCACTGTGCTCACGTCTTCTGGAGGCAGCGTGCTCTGTCTAGAGCTGTTTACAGGATGATGGTTTGTTCCCTGTCTCCTCATCTCCCTGTTCACTGAATGAGTATCCTCTCCTCTGCTTTCCCTCTTTTAACCTCTCGTTCTCCTCTGGCTCTTCCTCTCCAGGCTGCTTTACCCCGTGCATCCCCTGATCCTCCTCCTCTCTTCCCTTACCCTGCTGCTCTGTCCTGTGCTCTCTGCTCTCCTCTCTGGCATCTCCACTCCTGCCTTCCCTAGCTGTGCTCATGCCATCATCTCTCCCCATTTTTCCACCTCTTACTTTCCTTCCACCTTGATTCTCTCTTAAGCCTGTTGAGAGAGGAGTCCTGAGTGTCACCCCCCATCCATCCCCTATCCTGTCCTCCCCATGCAATCTCCCATGTGCCAAGCAAACCCATCTCTTCACACAACAGCTCAGAGTCTATACATTTATACCCATGAAAAAATGAGGCAAAGGTTGGTCCTGTGGCCTTCTAGACCAGAGGTGGCACGTGCTGTGACCCCAAAAGGTCACTGGGGTGACTGAGATTTGCTCATGCTTCCCTTCGACTGTGAGATGTGCATGAAGCCTCTCATCCCTCCATGAGTCCCACCTGCCCTTGGTACACAGCCACCAAGGGAGCTGGAGAAATTCTCCTTGGCCCCTCTAGGAGCAGGTGAAAGCTGACTCTTCAAGCAGGGTCTATCAAAGGGAAGTTGGTGTCCAGGATACTTCATAAGCTCTGAAGTCTAAGGAATCAAACACCTCCATCCTCTCTGGGATACACCACTTGCTTTACCCCAAGCTGGGTTGGTTTATCGGGGTTTAGGAAGCCCAGAGGCAGGACCTGAGCTGGACCTGGTGCCCCAGACCAGCTGCCTCTTGGATCTTGTTCCACCCAAGCCCCCACACCTGGTGGTCCTGCAGTGCTGGTGTCCCCAGGCTGGGCAGGCACTGCAGGTGAAACCCTCTGGATAAGCAGGTGGCTACAGCCTGGCACAGCTGGGGATGGCTGTGCCACCTCTGCTCAAAACCCACAGCAAAGCCTGACATGGTTCCAATTTTACCTGCTCAAGCAGCTTTACATGGGCAGATCACCTGGAGTTTGGGATCTGCATCTAACTGGGGTATCTCTGGAGGATGCTGAGCTACACAGTGTGGATATACCTGCCCTTTAATTGCAAAGAAAGAAATTACCTGGCTTTTTGAGGACAAATGTCCTCTTAATCTTGTTTTTCTCCTTTCTGTCCTACCTGTCCCTTCCTTTTGAATCAACAGGGCTAAATTCTGCCCTGATGTAAATCTCTGCTGATACAAATTGGTGTGATCTTGCAGAAATCATTGGCGTGGCTGTGGATTTATGCCAGCTGCCAGCGTGAGCAGGGCTTGGTGCATGGAGTGTGGCAGCCATATCTCACTGTGTCACGCTCTGCATTTCCAACCAGCACTGCAGGTGATAAGCAAATCCTGGCGAGAGGGTCCCTGTGTGAGCAGAGCAGGCTGCATGTCCTTTCTGCAGCCAAGCCAGCCAGCCAGGATGAGATTTTGGGATGGACACTGTGCAAAGGTTTTTTAGCCCGCGGGGCTCCACAAATGGGGTGGAAAATTTTCATTTAATGCATTTTTTGCATCTCACACTTTAGGGAAAACAGGGAAGCGCGTTTGTGGCCACGATTTCCCAGGGGTGCAGCATAATCCAGGGAGGGGATGCTGTGTGCAGCACAGGGGGATGACTCATCCCACTCCTTGGTCCCTGCGCCGGCCACCGTGGACTCTGCGCCTCCCACCTTGGGCTTTCCTGCCAAGGTTGCAGCTCCCCTTTTTGCTTCCCCCCTGCACCCCAGTGCCCAGTTACCCCAGCACAGCAGCAGCATTAGGGTGGGACGGGCATTGTGTTCCCAGCTGCCCTCCTGGAGCTGCCCAGCTGGGAGGCTGTGAAAGCAAACCACGCAAGGGCAAGGCTGCGGTGGTGATTTTTTAAGTGGTTCCTGTCCTGTTGTCCTTCTCCCCCCTCAGAGCTTTCTCCTCCACCCCAAATGCATTACAGATGAAAGGGTTAAGAGCTCGCCTGGGCCCCCTGCTCGGAGAGAGGGCAGTTGCAGTGTTGTATCTAGACCCAGTGAGGATATATATAAATTCCCTTCGTCTCTTCGGATCTATTTTTAGCACGGCAGGCAGTGGCAAAGGCTCTCCTCAAGGCTTCATCTCCTACAAACAGACTTCACAGACAGCAGAGAAGATAAATTTAGCACACGAGATTTCTTAAAGAGCCAGCAGCTCTGCAGGGCTGCCAGCCTGCCCTGCCACAGCCCCTGCCCCGATACCCCCACTGGGGCAGCCCCCTTCCCCTTTCTGGCCTCCCACATTCTTCCCCCCTCCTCCCCATTTCCAATTTTATGCCCAGCTTCTCCCATATTCTCCCCCTTTCTGGTCTCTTTTTCTACCATTGATGTTTTTTGCTTTTTCTTTTTTTTTTCCTTCTCTTTCACTGGTTCGCCATCTCATCCTCCCTGCTTTCTTGTTTTTTTTCTTTTTTTCCCTCTCTTTTCTCTCTCCCAGGCCACAGGGCTCAGAAGATAAAGCTTTCTAGTTAACAGTTCACTGGTTATGCCTACATAGTAAAAAATGTGTAGCTTGATTAATGCCTTCCAGATGGTTAATTGAAAAAATAGGGGGAGAATGCAGCAATTTCTCCCCCCTCTCCAGCACTCTGCACACATCCATTGCACGGGAAGAAGACTGCATCAAAGGGTGAGGGGAGCAATAGATCTGAAAAACAGGGGCAGCCTGTAAACTCCAGGGCGCTGTTGCCATGCTGGGGAGTTAACTCTGTCCCTGCCTCTCATGCCCTCATCTATGCCAGCCCAAAAGCCCCCACCCCAGAGATGTACAATATTCCTTCCTGTACAACACACACACACCCTCCTGGCATCCTCAGCTGAACCTCCCTGCCCTGTGTCCTCCCCGAGCTCCAACACCCCAAAGCAGCACCCATCTTCATCCTCTCCCCATATTTATTTTTAGGGGGGATGCACACCAACCCACACACATCCCTTTGATGATCACACCATGATTTGTGCACAGGTGCCTCCCTTAGGGGGGCTGTGGAGCAGGAGGGCTCTGCCAGAGCCCTCGGGGGTTTTGGGTTTTGGGTTTGGCAGTGCCAAAGTGGCACGATGGGGATGGGGGGCTGTGATTAGGGGGTTTGGGGCAGCTCGTGAGGGAAGGGGGGTGATGATGTGGTCAGCAATAGGTCACTGCCGGGTGATGGAGCCAGTCCATCCGCAGCCCCACACACGGGTGCCTGCTGTCTCCCTGTTCCACACTGGCAGCCTCTCCTCTCCCCCCGAGCCCGAGCTGCGCCTCCTCCCGGGTTCTTTGTCTCTCTCCGGGGAGAGGCAGAGCGGGCACGCGGGTCCCTGCCCACCCCGTTAATAGAGATGCTGCCGTGCTGACGTGAGTCACGGAGGGTTTGTGCCGTGCCATTGGGGGTGAGCAGCACCAGCCCCCTGCCCTGCACACCTCCCACCCTGGATCTCCCTGGTTTCCAGGGAAACAGCGGCCCCAAATGCTGCCTGACTTTCACTTCTGCCTTTCATTTCTCCTTTTATTCCTTTTTCTTTTTGTTAAGAAAAAAAGCAGACATAACAGATTTTTTTTTTTAATTTTATTTTCTTTTTCTCCCTCTTTCCCTTTCAGGATCACCACCACGGCCGCCTGCATGATGGACCTGCGGAGGTACCCGCTGGACCAGCAGAACTGCACGCTGGAGATCGAGAGCTGTGCGTATGCCTCGGGCACATCCCCTGCCACACGGGGCCACCTGATGCCACCCGCTCCTGGGATGCCCCCCAGGGCTGCCACAGCACCGGGCTCCTCAACCATGGGGAGAATTCCCAGGAAAATGGAGCTCTAGCAGCAGGCTGGGCATTAAAACCAGTCCCAGGAGGGTGGGGAAGCCTCCCTTAGCCTTAAGGACGCTGTCCTTGCTCATGGCTGGCTCCATTCCGTGTGGGAGGTGGCACCCAAGCCGTCATCCCTGCCTGGATGTTCCCTGGATGACCATGGAAATCCTCCTCCAGCTGTGCTGGCAGAGCAGCTCCAGCTCTCCCTGATAAAAATGCACAGCAGGCTCCCCCCAGGGCTGGCCAGGGCAGCAGAGCTCCCTGTGCAGCCTCGGAGGGATTGATCTGGGAACTGCTCCTTCCAGCAGGGAATGATCTGGGAGCTGCTCCTTCCAGCAGGGAGGGATCTGGGAGCTGCTCCTTCCTCAGGGACGGATCTGGGAGCTGCTCCTTCCATCAGGGCAGGATCTGGGAGCTGCTCCTTGCATCAGGGCAGGATCTGGGAGCTGCTCCTTCCACCTGGGAGGGATCTGGGAGCTGCTCCTTCCATCAGGGAGGGATCTGGGAGCTGCTCCTTCCATCAGGGATGATCTGGGAGCTGCTCCTTGCATCAGGGCAGGTTCTGGGAGCTGCTCCTTCCACCTGGGAGGGATCTGGGAGCTGCTCCTTCCATCAGGGAGGGATCTGGGAGCTGCTCCTTCCATCAGGACAGGATCTGGGAGCTGCTCCTTCCATCAGGAAGCTCCCAGAGCACCTTGGCTGGGAGCTGCCCTCCCCATCCCACCCATGCAGGGTCAGGGGATGGAAATGAGGTCCTGCTCCATGCACCAGTGCCAGAATGTCATTTCTGCCACTCCTCAGCATTTTGGGAACAGTTTACAGTAGAACCAAGCAAACAGAAGGCAGGGAATTACCCACAGTTCCCTGTGTTGTGATTTTGTTCTTAATGGGTCATGGCAAGCCAATTTGTTCATCAAAGTTACATTTCCTCACAGTATCCCTGAGACCCAGGCCGAGATGAAGAGATCCAATTGTTTCCTCCCTCAGAGCTTTTGTGTTTTACACACTTGCACATTCACACTCTGCAGGGCTCCATATTCTTTGCTTCCAGTTGACTCTGGAACATCAATCCTTTCAGGGCTAGATTATAAAACCAATGTATTTTAAAAAACAAAACCAGAGAAAAAGCCCTTTTTTGATGCAGGGGTGCTGGGTTTGGGAAGCAGCTGGGGGCTCTTACCTGTAGGAGATCAGCACTGCCTGTTGATCCCATCCCTCCACCCCAAAAATAACCCTAACCACGTATACCCTGCCTATCTGTGTGCCAGGATCCAACAAAAACCTGATGAGCAGGCTGCAAACAGACTGCTAATCTGACATTTTAAGACGTCACATCAATACTTTTCGATATTTCAGATGGAAATGACTTGTCTTTGTGAAAGTTCGTTTACTTTTTAGAAGTAAAATGGAAATTTGGTTTTCTCTTTAAAGCTAGAAATCAAAGTGAAGCATTTATTTTTAGACCAAGCAACCTTTCCCTTTAGAAACACTTTTTAAAAATGGCTTCATGAAAAACAAGCTCGATTTCATATTGCATAATGACATAATAAAATACATTTAAAATACAAAAATTGGTACCCAACACCAGCAGGTCATAGAATAAATGGAATAGAGCTAGTTAACTGTGAGATCTCCTAAAATTAGTTACTGCAATTTGACATTTTCATTGCTGATCAGGAAGTAAATTTGAAGTCACTGCTGTTAAATTTGTGGCTGATGAAGATAGCAGCGTGCAGGGCTTCGCTGGCTGCGCATTTGAATCCTCCCCAGTGGGAATCCATCCGGAAGGGCTTTGAGCAGAGCCCAGTTCTGTGAGCCCTGGGCTGTGTGCAGGGCTGCAGGGCCATGCCCAGGGGCTGCAGCCACATGGGGAGCTGAGGGAGGCTCTGTGGCTGGAGCGAGCCCTGTTATATAAACCAGGGGAGCCGTGAGTCAGAGCTCGGCATTGATTGGCCTCTGAACATGTCACTGAGATGGGCAAACGGGCTCTGCCTGTGTTTGGGTGCCAAAATTTAGGGAGGAAGCTGAGAAATCCAAAGAGGTTGAGGGAAGATGCTGAGAAGGGGTTCAAGGGCTGGAGCAGATGTTGTGCAGTGAGTGAGAAACCTCAATAGCTCAGTGTGGTTTGTTTACTGCCAAGGAGGTGCAGAGGTGAATTGTTCCCAGGCTGGGCTCACCTCTGCAGAGGGGGAATGCTGGGGGAAAGGGCCTGGGAACCTCCTGGAGAAACTGGGAACAAGCACAGGAGCCTGAGGGTCTGAGGCAGATGAATTCCCCTGGGAAATCACACCCAGTGTTCCTGAGCTGGGAGGGGCTTGGAGCTGCTGGAATCAGCAGGACTGGGGGGGACCTGGGTGTTTCCTGCTGGTTCCAGCCTGGGGCTGAGTGATGCAAACACAGGTGCTGTGCACAGAGCTGGTGTGTGAGGAGGATAACCCAGGGTCCTGAAAGCCTGTGGGCACGGAGGTGTGAGGGTTTAACCCTCTGGGAGCAGGAACATGCCAGCTGAGGGAGGAGGAGGAGGAGCCCTGGCTTAGCTGATTTCCATCAGAAGCAGATGTGGCATGACATTTGGAAGATTGGGTTTGTATTTTGGCACCCGTGAATAAGTGCAGCAATGAGTGAGAGGGCAGGATGTGAGCTTGGAGACTGCACAGTCATCAAATAATTCCATTTGGGAGGACACCTCGGGGTGTCTCTAGCCCAGCCTGCAGCTCCAAGCAGGGTCAGCTGTGAGATCAGAGCAGACTGCTGAGCTCTTTGTCCACTCAGCAGCTTCAGGATGACACTGTCCTCAAAGAATCACCTCTGATCTGGGGTAACCCTTAGCCCCAAAGAAGAATTTCTCCTTGGTGCTGCATCCGACACGTCCCCATTGCCCTGGTGCCAGTGCTGGGTGTGGTGGCACTGTGCTGAGTGGCTGTGAGCCTGGCATGGCCTGTGTGCCAGGCTGGCTGGCCAGGGCAGGCTGCTGTGCTGCAGTGCAGCTGTGAACACGAGCTGTCTGTGGGCACAGGTGGGGGGCACACTCTGCAGGCAGCCTTGCCCTGAGCTGCACCAAAGCCTGGCCATTTCCTACTGCTCCCAGGAAGCTTTACTGAGGATCTGAGGCCACCCTTGTGCAGCTACAGCCAAAGGGCTTCAAAACACACAAGGGATTTTCAAGGTGTGATGAATCCTTGCCCCAAGGACAGGGCAGGGCTGTGGACATGGCACTGCTGGGTGAGGGGTTTCATGGTTTCATCCCCTGGGCCTCATTCCCCATGAGTCCAGAGCCCCTGGGGGTCACATTTCCAGCCCATGCAGCCCTGTCTGCCATGTATATTTTGGGGTTAAAGCAAGAAGCTTGGCTGAGTTAGCAAACCTATGGCCCTGAAATGTTGATGAGTATTTGAGGCTGGCTCCCCTTTCCTCTCTTCTCTCATTACTGCTCTTCTCAGCCAGCACTTGGTAAAACAGCCCCCAGCCTCAGAGACTCTGTTCACTTCTTGGATCTGAATTTTGACTGAGAGGACTTAGAAAAGGGAAGTGCTCTGATCTTCAAACTTCTTTTCAACTGCTGCTGTAGATCTTGTCCTCTCTGGGAATTTTTAATACTGAGCTGCCCTGTTTCCCCAGTCCTACCAGTCTGTACTGTGTGGTCTCCCCCTCCTGGTAAAAGGAGGCAGTTTTTAAAAAGCAAAATGCTGTGTTTGGTGCATTTGACAGAGGTTCCTGGTGCACAAGTCCCTGTCATGTCAGCCATGGAGATCACATTGTGCAAGTCGAGGCTGGATGGACCATGCCTCACCTTTGCTCTGAATTCTAGCCAGAAGTCGGAGTCCTGGCCAATTTTTCCCCTTCCCCTGGGGACTGTATTGCCAAGCTCAGCTGAAGAAGGAAAGTACATCAGCAGGGACAGGCTAGGCTTGGTGTGGGCTTTCTTTTGAATCCTTTTCCAGATCACCTTAGTGCAAATGGAGGTGTCCTCTGGTCCAGCCTGTCAGCTCAGCTCTCCCTGTGTGCTCCTTCCTCCCTGCAGATGGTTACACCGTGGATGACATTGTCTTCTTCTGGCAAGGGAATGACTCTGCTGTCACAGGGATGGAGGTGCTGGAGCTGCCCCAGTTCACCATCATTGAGCAGAGGCTGGTCAGCAGGGAAGTGGTCTTCACCACTGGTGAGTGTCTGGGGAAGTGCATGGAATGGGCAAAGCTGCTCCTGATCAGTTGGGTTGAATCCCTCTGATTGCTGGGGCACTAACTTAGGATCTTCACCTTGGGGTTCCTCTAAAAAAAAACTGTCTTCTGCACCCACCAACTTTCCTTTTCTCTTTTTTTTTTTTTGCCTGCTTCTCTTCAAAGACTTTCAGGATCATTTTCCCTGCTGCAATTTTTCCCATTTCTTAGTCAAAATAACGAGTGAGCTCAGAACCTCTTCAGAAGGTTCTCAGCCTTCATCTGATTTTTTATGTGGTTTACATCTGGGTCTCAAAGCTAATGTAGGTGCAAAGTAAGGAGGAAATATATCCATTGAGGAGCAAGTGGGCTATGAAATGATGCAAACCCATCTGTACATGGCAATAAAAAGGTTTGGAGAGAATACCTGGGACGATTCAGATGCTGCCAGCTGGAAAGTTGGAGGGGGTTGGATTTTTGGTTGCTGGTCTGAGGTGGAGTTCACTGCCAAAACAGCACAGCACACACCTGTCAAGAAAAGACTGGTGAAATATTGTGTTCAAGCCATACAAGTGGCACATGGTGGTGAGAGAACAATACCTCCTTTTTCCCAGTCTACATCCTTGATGGTTTAAAACTGCTGTTTTCTTGTTACTTTAGCTGCCAACCAGGATTACACCCATATTTCAGGCTCCTGTGTTGCCTGAGGGACAGAGGTGGGCAGGAGAAATTACTTGGACTTTGTCTCACAGCAATGAAAGAGGCACTGCTTTGTCCCTGTCAGAATTAGCCTGCTCCAGTGGAAGGACTGTAAAAAGTGCTTATTGTCCTCACTATCCTCATTAGGTTTGCTAAAAGATTAGGAGGAAGTTGCAACAACTTGAAAATAATAAAAAAGAGACCTTCAGATTAACTAACAGTACTCTATTTGCATATGAATTTGCCCAGTCTGACCATAACCCATTTTTAGAACAGCATGGGAAAAATATGATTCAGATCTTCATTGCTGTTTGGAGGCAGAGCTGGCACATGAAACATTGGAAAATCATCTTGTGGCACCCAAATATAGGGTTAAAGTCTCCTGTGTAAGCCTCCATCATATTGGCTGGCACCATAACAGCAATTCCAGCTCTGAACAGCCATTCTCCCATGATGGCTGATATAATATAATAATGTCACTTATGTAGAATTTCCTTTCTTCTTAATACTCTGGGGCAACTGAGCAGATTCTGAAGGGACCCCTTGCAAAAGCTGACCAGTCTGCAAAACCAGCTGCAGAAACCAGGAGATTTCTCATTATTCCTGCCTCTTGAGAACTTTTTCCAAATAAAATTTCAATTCCTAACCTAAGCTCTTAGCACAAATCCAGCCTTGCCCTCCTCTCACACCACATCCTCCTTTGATGTCTCACTGGCAGGTTCGTATCTGCGCTTATCCCTGAGTTTCAGGATTAAGAGGAACATTGGTTACTTCATCCTGCAGACCTACATGCCTTCCATCCTCATCACCATCCTGTCCTGGGTCTCCTTCTGGATCAACTATGATGCTTCTGCTGCACGAGTGGCACTGGGTATGGAGCTTTTTGTTGTATTTTGAGATGTTTTCTTGAGGGAGATCAACTGTAACAAAGAAAATTCCTTTTCTTTATGAGGTAGCAATTAAGCAAGTCTGTCAAAGTTGTCATCCCAAATGGACATAATTTTTTTTTTCTGAGAAAAACTTCAAATTTTCAGTCAGAAGAGTTACTTTTTTGTTTTGTTTTGTTTTTGTTTATTAGTACTTCCCCAACTGGAGTCTGTTTTATTTGAATCAGTAAAAGTCCTAACAAAAATTTCCTGGGTGTGAATTTAAACTCCCTGAACAAAAATGCAGATGGTCACTGATTCTCAGGAATGTGGGACCCTGACATGCCCTGAGTTCCTTCACTCTGGTTTGCACTGGTTTTCTTAAGAAGAGAAAATTGGGCCTCTCTTTGTCAACAGGTGTGCCAGGAGTGGCCAGTTGCATGATTAATGCTGAGGCTGGGTGGCCAAAAAGTTGTATGGGAATGGTTAAAAGATGAAAGAAATAAAGGAAATGGCATTACAGATGTTTCTGATAGCTCAGACCCCATACAGACACTGCAGAAAAAGACCTTCAAGGCCAAGGCAAATGTGGGACAGCAGTTAAAGTCCAAGCTCTTCCTTGGCACATGCTCCCCTAAATAGGAATGTTTTCCTATAAGAGGGGGGAAAAATGAGGTCTTTTAAGCAACAGAAGGGAAGTGGGGGTGGATGGCAGATGAGGGTTTGGAAGGAGGAACAGAAGAAAGGGGGGATGGCTGGCATATGAGAATGGGGCTGTGCAACACGAGGGGAAGTTCCAGGGCAATAGGAGAGGTAAGGAGGAGCAGGGCTGGATCTGTGAGTGGGACAAGGCTCAGAGGGGCAGCTCAGGGACAGGCTGGGTCTTACAGCAAAGCTTGGGGGCTTCAAGCAGCTCTAGGAGAATGAGTTTGAGAAGACTCAGAGGAGGGGTGGGTCGTACAAAGGTATAAAGGAGGTGATTTGGCTTTGCCTGCTTGGAGAGGCTGGAGCAGGGAGACAGGGAGGGAAAAAGAAGAACTTGGTAAATTAAAAGGGTAAGTTGCATTGACAGGAGTGTAATCAGAGAGAGAAGAAAAAGAGACCATGGCAGATATTGTGGAAGCACAGGCAAGAGGGTGGAGGTGAGATGCACAGCTGTTGAGTTTCTGCTGACATCTGGACTCAAAGGAGAAGACAGAAAAAGAACATTGTAGATCAGAACTGCAACAGCTCTCCCTAAACTATTCCTGACAGTTCTCGACCTAACTTATCCATAAAAAGCTCCAAAAAAAGAAACTCCACAGCCTCCTCTGGTCACTTTATCTCCAGATTTACCTGCTTGCACAAAGAGCTCCTCTTTGCCCTAAGTCTCCATTGCAATTTGTCCACTTCTTTATGGAGACATGGAGAACATTCTATTCTCCCTTTTCTTGCCTCAGATTTCTGTATATTTAGACTATGGCCTAAATATAGACCATATTGTGTGTGTATATAAATATATCTCCCTTCTGTTTACCCAACTGAAGGCTAATAGTTCTTTCAGTCTTTTATCAGGAATGACACCAAAGCAGAGTGAGGGTGAAGGGGAAATAGGACAAGCAGAGGTCCAGGGTGCACAGAGAGCCATCACTGTAGAGGTGGGGCTGAAACCACAGGAGCAAATTAAGGTCATGGAGATTATTAGAGCTGCCAACAGAGAGATGAGGAGGAAAAAAGGAGAAAAGAAGATCAGCAGGGTAGTAAGAACAGCTAGAGAAGACTAGGTTGAAGGGGAAGAGTTATCACCCCCAAAAGAAGTGTGAAGGCTCATTGCCATGGTTTTGGAGCTGGCAGAAGACTGTCAAAGAGGCAGGTCTGAGGCCACTCTGCCAGTCCAGAGAAGGGAAGAGCCTGAGAAGAAGCTGAAGAAGAGGATTGAAGCTGTGAGAGTAATCATAGTGAATCAGGCTTTTGGAACTGAGTGGATGGGGACAAAAGTGTTCACAAAATGCTTATTTAAGATGCAAGAAATGTGAGGAGGCCTAAAAAGGAGAGTGTGAGAACCATGGGAGGAATGTGTCCAAGTGATAATTGATGTAATGAATGGTAAAGCTGGTGAGAGGAAGGTGGGAACTGATGGGGTCAAGGACAGAAGCCTACGAGGCAGGCAATAAAAAGAGAATGCCATGAAGAGGAAATCTCTTCACTCTTTCTCCAATTCATGGCATTGGAAAGACACAGCAGTTTATAAACTCATGATGTCAAGGATGCTGAGGCATGCAGTAGCACACAGTGAAGCCTGATGAGTTCATGAAGGATAAAAAAAGGAGGAGAAGAGGGTAAAAAAAGAGCAAAACTGAATGTTTCCTACCACACTGAGAGAAAGAGGGAAGAAACAGGGATGCTGATCCCCATCAGGCTGATGATGCTCACATTTGACACTTTCTCCAACTGTTTGCTGCTGGATTGTTTTCTGCAGCAATTTGTGGTGGGCTTAGAATAACGACAGTTGCACTGCTCCCATCCCTCCTGAGGCTGTCCAGCTGGAAGGAGGGATGTGGGAGCTGAGGATGGCATTCCAGGAAACCATCCCACGTGGCTAACAGAGCACCTGCCCTCTCCTCACAGGGGTCACCACGGTGCTTACCATGACAACCATCAACACCCACCTGCGGGAGACTCTCCCCAAGATCCCCTACGTCAAGGCTATTGATGTTTATCTCATGGGCTGCTTCGTCTTCGTGTTCCTGGCCCTCCTGGAGTATGCTTTTGTCAATTACATCTTCTTCGGGCGAGGGCCGCGGCAGCAGAAGAAGCAGAGCGAGCGCGTCAACAAGGCCAACAACGAGCGCCACCGCTACGAGGAGAAGAGGGTGAGAGAGCAGGTTTGTCCTCTCCTTTCATTGTGGCAGGAGAATTCAGGCTCTCCACTGGGTGAGCTGCTGTCTTGGTTTGGAAAGACAGGAGTCTGCTAAGGAAGGCAGGAGCCTCCCCTGAAATGGAGAATGTAAACCCTCCCCACCCCTCTGAATTGCTGTAAATTTTAAATTAAGGGGCTCTCAGGCAATAATATGGGGGCAGGAAATAACAGTTCTTTAATAGGGAAGGAAAAAAATAAAAGGATAAAATAAACAATGCAGGACACTAGAACAACACTGTCAGAGTCAGAACCCAGCCTGACACCCTGTGGGTCAGGGTGCTGGCAGCAGTGCCATTGGAATTGTGGCTCAGCCCTCCTGCAGTGTCAGGGGTGGCTCTGCTGGAGCAGGGATCCTGTAGAGAAGGATGGATTCTGCCTCTGAAGATCGAGGGGAAGGAGAGGCAGCTGCTGTTCCTCTGGGGAATCCAGTGCAGAAGCTGTGCTGGTGTTCCAGAATCTCCAGATTATATCCAGGTAGGAATGCTTGGCTCCTCCCCCTGGGCTCACATCTCCCAATGGGATGCTGTAGCTCTTATCAGCCATGCAGGGACATTCCATAGCTGTTATCAGCAGATGTCCCCCCTGAGGGAGGAATGATTGTGGTCACTCAGAGAGAGAGATAAGGCAAACTGCCCACTTGACAAAGATAATCTGCCATACAGATGGTAATGGAAAACATCTTGCCTTGCAATCTGGAACAGCTGCAGAGCAGTCTTTGTGCTCATCATGAGAGGTGAACCCCAGTTTCCCTTCTCTGGTGATTACTGGGAATTTTTCTGCCTTGATCATCCTCATCCAGTCGCATCAGAGCCCTCCTCTTGCGTGGGGCAGGCGTAGCCAAAAGTCCCTCTGTGGCTTTTGGTCCTCCTGTATTGGCAGAATCATACTTCCCCACTAAAAAATTTGCTGCAAGCACAGGTGGCTGCTCCTTCTACCCCAGCAGCAGAGGACAACCCTCAAATGCAGCATGTTCAGAGCTCACAAATGACCCCATCAGGGGTATAGTCACCAAACTCTGGGGAAGAAAAGGAACTCCCCAACACCATCTTTTAAGTATTAAAGGCATTACTTTATTCTGGCCAGGATGTACAGTGGAAATCATTCCAACCACATGTGATTCTTTACCAGAATTTTCACCTATTTATATCTTAAAAAAAATACCCCAAAGAAATTCTCATTGTTTGGTTCTGCATTACACAATTCTTAGTATTTGATCTCCTATTGGCTATTGATTCCTTCAATGCTATTTTTGGTCCTCATTCTTTGGCTCTCTTATCAATCTTTTCCCAGACTGGGAACCTGCCAGGGGTTTAATATCTGTTAATGTCTCTCTATCTCCTGTGTGTCTTCTGGCTACTTCCACCCTGTAGATATTAAGCTCTCAGAATCTAGGAATCTTCTTTTTGTTGATTGAGGCCTCATCCGGTGAGACTCAAACTCTCAGTGAACAGAATTTTTTGAAGAGAAACCTCAATTTCCACCCCCCTTTGGCAAAGGTGAACCAACCCATGACTAAAGTTAATTTTTTATAAGTTATATAATTTCCAACAGTATTGCTCCCCAGAAATCTGTTCAGAATCACCCCTAATGGCACACAGGGCACCCAGTATTGTATTTGCTGGGAAATATCCTGATGAAGGCAGGAATGATGGATCTGATTCCATGTACTCAGAAGGCAATTTATTACTTTATAATACTATATTACATTAAACATTAAAGAATACTATCCTATACTAAACTGTACTAAAGAATACAGAAAGGATACTTACAGAATGCTAAAAAGATAATAATGAAAACTCGTGACTCTTTCCAGAGCTTGGTCTTGACTGGCCAATGAGTCAAAACAACTCACACCAGAATCCAATTGTTAGGAAAATTAATCCACAAACACCAGAGCTTTATGTCCAAAAAGGAGACAGAGGAGTCTTTTTTTGGCTTTATTCGAATAAAGGAAGAGGCCATGGGGCATTCCCCTGGGATCTCTCCAATTTTTGGAGGATGCAGCCTCCTTTTTATCCCAATTTCCTGGCTGCGTTTCCCTTCTCTCTTTCCCCATTGGCTGAGGCACTTGAGAGGTTCAGACTTCCTGATACACCTGATACCGAAGATTTCCCTCTAATATATAACTTTTAATTTTTAATTGATATGGAATTTAGGGGTTTTTCTTCCTCATTGTTTCTTTCATCTTTCAATGTCTCATTTCATTTATCAGCAACCCTTAAGTTTATTTGTAAAAGCAAATACCTTTTTCCATTCATCAATCAGTGGAATCTTTCCCATTGTTTCTTTTACCTCCCAGTGCTGGTTTTATCTACCAGCAGACCCACAGCTTGTTTGGAAAGACAAATCCACTATTCCTCTCACGATGAAACAATCACCTGTGGGTAACCAACCGCCAAACACATTCCAAAGGAGCAAAACACAGGAGAAGCAAATGAGATAAAAGCTGTTTTCCTTTTCTCTGAGGCTTCTCAGCTTCCCAGCAGAAAAATCCTGGCCAAAGGGATTTTTTCAGGGAATGTGAACACCACAACCCAGTACCTCTGTATCTCTGTTCCCCGTCCCAGGTTGACCCTTACGGTAACATCCTTCTCAGCACGCTGGAGATGAACAACGAGCTGCTGGCCACGGACATGATGAGCAGCGTGGGCGACTCTCGAAACTCTGTCATGTCCTTCGAAGGCTCAGGAATCCAGTTCCGCAAGCCGCTGGCCTCTCGGGATGGCTTTGGCCACCACCCCACCCTGGACCGCCACGTCCCACTGAGCCACCACGCCGCCGCCCGCAACCGCGCCAACTGCCGCCTGCGCCGGCGGTCGTCCAAGCTGAAGCTCAAAATCCCAGACCTGACAGATGTCAGCACCATTGACAAGTGGTCAAGGATCATTTTTCCAATCACTTTTGGATTCTTCAACCTTGTTTACTGGTTGTACTATGTAAATTGATGCCTGCGGCCTCCGAGAGAGATAATAGGGACAGACACTCAGACAATGACAACACAGGAGTGTTGTGGTCTTTTGGGTTTGGGTTTTACTCTTTACTATCATTGTCATTTATTCCTATGGTTCATTAGATTTATTCTAAGCTTACTCTTCTCTTTTCAGCACATGTAGAACCACGGAGTGTGGGGTGGGGTAAAGGGAGAGAAAGGTACGGGAGGGGGTTTGGTTTCAGGGAGGGATGTGTTTGTCTTGATTTTGGTTTCCTGCTGAAGGACTTACACCATTGTACAAAAAAAAAAAAAATCCAAACCAACAAAAACAACAAAAAACCAAAAAAAAAAAAAAAAGGAAAGAAAGAAAAAAAAGAAAAAAAGACAGAAAAAAAAAGAAAAAAAACACACAAAAAAACCCCAAAACCAAGAAAATGAAAAAAAAAAAAGAGGGGGGAGATTTAAAGAAATTGAGTCAAAAACTGGTGGGGGCGATAGGTTATCTTTGGCTGTGCTCACTAATGCTCTATCCTCACTTCCATTTCACTACTGAATTTCATCTTTCACTTTTCAGTCTTATTATATATTTTTTAATCTTTCTTCTATCACTGTTCTTAACCCCTTCATGTTAATTCTTTCATGGATTCATGAGATCATGGGGTTTCATTCTCACGCCATGAGATTTTTCTTTTCTTTTTCTCTCTCTCCCTCTCTCTTGCTTACAAGCCTAAAAGAGTCTTTTAAACCAACAAATAAAAAGAATATTTATTTTGGAAGAGCTGGGAAGGGAGGGGAAGACGAGGCAATTATTTGGGAGGGAAGGGGCAATGTGGGGTTTATGGGAGGGGGGGGAGGAGGGAACTTATCAAAACCAAGGCACATTTGCAAGATGCCTTTTTCCACCTTCAGGAGTTTGCAAGCTGTTTTTCCTGTGTGAATGTGCGTGTGTGGAGCATCTGTGTGTGTGTGTGTGTGTGTGTGTGTGTGGGCACGTGTGTCCATGGATGTGTGTGTGCAAGCATGTTTTCTGGGGAGGGGGGCTGGGGAGGGGGGTTTTGTAATATCTTTTGTAGAAAGAGAACACAGATGACATTTAACTGGCAGTGTGTTTGGGGGAGGGAGAGAGGGAATAGCAGGGGTTTGTTTGCTCATTGCAGCTTCACCAGGTTGGAGGTGGGGGTCCCAGCTCCAGAGGCAGAGCTGGGCAGGCAGAGTGTGCAAATTGGCACTTGCTGAGGGAAGAGAGGGATTTGGGGATCAGCAATAGGACAGTGCTGCTGTTCACTGCTGGCATCTGATCTCTAGGAGACTAAGCTGATTCAGTCCTCAGAAGAGGGGTTGTTCCTAGTTATCCCCACCCTGCATCTTCCTTACTGAGCCTGGAGAGAAAAGCAGTTGCAGGATTCTAAAAATTCAACCCTTTCCCCCTCTCCCTGTTCCTTATGCCAGATAGTGCATCCACACTCCAGCCCTCTGAGTGACCATAGCCTGCATCAAGGCACAGGAAAGGCTGCATATCATTTAACTTTGTTAAGTTATGATGAAAAAAATAGGGAAATGATAATGATCCCCTTTCCTAAGAAGTTCAGGAGTGAATGGTGGGCTGGCAGCCTCTGATGTGTGCTGCTTCTACCAGGCCTCCCTTTATGTCTGTTAAGATGTACAGAGTATAGAAAAAAGCACCCTGTGCCCTTCCTTGCAGAGGATGAAGCTGAGGATGAGGTGGAGTTCCATGGAGCATCATCCTACTGGGAGATGATGGTCTCCAAAGGCTGGGCAGGGGGAAGGTTGCAGTGAAAATGCTGAGCTTGGTGCTTGTGGAAGCCCCTGAGTCTCCAGGAGCTTCCATCCACAGGCGTTCCTGAGGAAGGTACAGGAGGAGACCTTGGCCTTGGACAGCAAGGTCTGACTTTCCCAAAGGAGCCAGTGACTTTCAGGAAATTCACTGAATTATTGGCCACTTTGGCAATCACTGATGATTGATAATCTCCCTGATAATATTAATAAAAGCCATGAAAATGTTAAATTCACAAGTGCAAAACTTTAACCCTAGGGTCATTCTGCCATTCCTGGAGTAATGATGAGAATCTTGTTCTTATCTGATAGAGTTTTTCCGTGTCAGACCCATGGACACCCACATTGCCCTTTAGTCAACCATCCTTTTATTTTCCTGCTAGCATTCTCCTCCCTTTTCCTTGATTCCCATTGCTTGGGAGAGCAGAGTGATCCTCTGAGACCAGGGAAACTCCTGTTTTTCAGATGACTCTGATGCACATCTTTCATTCACTAATTTATGTCTGTACAATGCTATGAAAATGTGAATCTCTCCAGGCCTGACCCAGTAACTCTGAAGTCAGGGAAAGTTTTGCCTGGACTTGGCTGAAGCAGGATCAGGCCTCATCAGAGTAATTATTGTTATTTTTATATCAGTAATGTGTCTTATGCAGAATCTGAAGCATAAGAGTAGAGCATCCTCCCTTGCCCACATGTCTGTCCCCCTCTCATGTTCATGCATGCACATGTTTGGGCCAGGCCTGCCTGGACTCACCAAGGTTTTAGCACAATTGTTAAATCAGACTTAGATTCCCCTCTGCCCTGCAGAACAGTCTCCTGCTGGTTTCCCCATCCATGAACAGTGCTGCTGGGGATGGGCTTTCCCCAAATTGCTGCAGTTCATGGTCTGTATGGGTCTGTACAGGAGTAAGAGTCTGGAGGATCAGGTAGTTCTGTCTACCTGATATGCAGGAATTTAAAGCTTGGCCAGTGAAAGTTACACTTCCTATTGATTCTATTCAGAAATATCTTTTAAATGCTTTAATGGAAGTCATAAAGTTGTGCTTTATGACAGCAGCAGTAGAATGTCAGTGGATATCAGCATGGCATGGCTGCAGCTCCCACCAGGAGACTGCTTATCAGCAGGTCCAGTTTGCAAGGGGAGCCTAACCAGGTGATTGATGATTCAATAAAATATCTAAAAATTTACCCTTTTTACATGTGATTGCAATGTAAAGGGTGGTCAGAAGGATAAAAGTGGAGAGAAAAAGAGGCAGTTATAAAAAGCCTATTAAGATTGGATGGAAAACAAATGACTGTGGGGTAAGAAATTCTGAAGCTGAGGAAAATGACTCAGGAACTCCAGGAATCTGACAGTTGTAGTAAAAGCCTGACAAATGTGTGGTATGAGTTAGGCACCTGAGAGCTGTCTGAGCTGGCCCCAAAGGCTGGCAGGGCCAGCAGCACACAGATGATGCAAACCCCAGGGATGCTCTGTGCTTCTCAGAGCTGAGCCCCACACGGGGTGGGGTCCTGAGGGACCAGTGCCCTGCAGATACAGCCTCCAGAAACTGGAGATCAGGCACAGGGAGGCTGTGTTTAATATTTGAGGCTTCAATCCAGGGTTGAGCCCAGTGACAATCCAAAAGCTTTCCAGGGAAAAAAGCTCTGCTTAGCAGATTTCTTCTCCTGCTGGGACTGGGAGCCAGACTCCTGTGCTGTGGCCTCTGTTCTCTGTTGGCTGGGCTCTCTCTCTTATCAGGAGTCATCCTAGTTTCTCTCTTTGAATGTTTCTAACTTGGTATTACCAGGTCAGTGTTACTCACAGAGTCAGTACATGCAGACTCCTGGACTTTGGGGTCCAACACAATGATCTTTGCCAAAGAGTGTGTGGTCAGGACTGGTGACAGTTCAGGAGCTGCCTTACACTTGCTGGTGATGGGGCAGTGTGCTGGAGAGCAACAGAGAGTCCTGGGAGTGGGATGAGGAATAGGAACTGGGAGGGAAGGATGCTGAAGGCCTTTAGGAATGCTCTGCTCACAAAATGAGGTGGCACCTCTGTGTCCCCCCTCCACAGCTGCCTGCTCCACCCCTAAGGAAGGCAACAAACCCCTGTCTTGTTTTGAGGTCCAGCAACCCAGAAAGGACATAGAGAAAGAAAAACAAGGCATTTTACTGATGCTCAAGGCTCAGAGGTTTCAAGCCATCACTAGCATGAGTGTTACCAGAAAGGTGGAGAGGATTTCCTTGCTGCATCTGGTGTGCCCATTGCTGCCCTCCTTTTCGTCACAGAGGGGGAAGGGGGACAAAAGGGTTTGTGAGTGCTTTTCCAGAGTGGAGCTGCTTCTGGCTTTTGCTGCAGTGGTGCAGGAGGCAATGCTCAGGGCCTGGTTTGTTGCAGGACTGCTGCTTGCTGGGTTGTGCTTTTTAGCATTTGAACATGAGGGGCATTCTGGGCTGCCTGAGGGGGCCGGGCTGGGGGAGAATGTTTTGCACCTTTTCCATGTGTAACAGCCTAGGGAAGGCACGTGGAAGAGGAGAAGGAGGAGCAGAAATAGAAATGAAATCTCTCTCAGGACATACATGGCCAACACAACTCTATTGCTTCATTTTCTGATACTGTATAGTGCTGTCACTCAGGGACCTTTCGTGACTGGGACCTTGGGACTGTAATTCTGCCTGTCCCCTTCCTATCCCCCCTTTGCCTTGAGTGTTGAGAGATGAAAAGACAATGAGAGGAAGTGCAGAAGAGGGAAACGAGCCCTGCTAGCAAACCCCTGCTATTCCAGGGTGACAGAAAAGCTTTGGTTATTGAGGTAGAAGAAAGATGTAAACCTTTATATTCATGGCTTTGAGCATAAACCAGCCACTAGTGTATATAGGATAAGTTGACAGTGCATGAAACAAACAGGACTGTAGGTTTTAAATGGCATCCAACTTTCTTGCATGCACATCTGACACCATGCCAGCAGCTTATGTCTTGCAAATAAGTAGGGAACCTGCCAAGGCTTGGCACTTCCTCTGTCCAATGGACAGCACATCCACTTCCCAGAAGCAGAGCCAGGAAGTGAACTGATCTGGTCAGTCTGTTTGACCAGATCTGCTCCAGAGGGTCTGGCAGGAGGAGATATGGGGTGAGGAAGGGAGCTGGTTTTGTTCTCTTTGTTGTGGGGAGGAGGAAGAGGTTTAAATCTCTGAGCTGTTTTCAGACAGAAGAGAAGCCTCTGGAGCTGCAGACCAAAGGACAGTGGCTTTAGGGAAGATGGTTACTGGAATCCTGATGGAGAGGATGGCTTGAGGAAAAGGTGCTTGGTGGGAGAGAGCTGTAACTTCAGAAGCAGAGCAAATAGGAGAGAGCTTTTGAAAATATATGTGCAATACAACAGGTTTGCAGGGACTGGAGCACTGGGGACAGCCCTGAGTCAAACAGGCTGGGTCCAGCTGCAGGCAGCACTCCAGGAAGCCCAGCCATGGCAGCAGTCCCTGGTGGGCACAGCCTGGCCTCTCTGGGGGACAGGGAGGGCAGGAACAGGGAAAGAGGGAGACTCAGGGTGCGTGGCCATCAGCAGAGCTCAGTCCCTGAGGGCAGGGACAATCAGATGCATCCAGACAAAGTTGCAGGAGCTGGGCTGAGATGTGCAGGGGAGTGACCGCTGTGCCAGGCTGGGGCACGGCTGAGCCCTGCCCTGGGGTCACACCAGAGACAACGAGGCAAGAAACGTCCTGCTGGTTACCAAATGCTTTTTGGGAGAGGAAACTGGCCTTACCAAGCAGGGCAGGATGTCTTTACAGTAGATGTGAAAGTTGGGATGGGGCATGGTTTGGGTGAGAGATGTGAAACCAATGTGTTGGAAGCAGGACCTAACGCAGATGCTGGGAGGGAGGGAGGGAGGGTGGAAAGGTGGGAGGGAAGGGAGCAGAGACTGGGGAAGAGAAGATGTATATAGTGTTGGGTTTTATTTTTCATTTCCTTTTGTTCCTTTTTTTTTTTTAAAGAAAAGAAAAAACTTGTTTGATTTCTAATGTCTTGATGTAAACCAAATAAAAATGGTTCTGTACATTCAGAAGTAAAGAACAGCTGAAAGGTGACAAGTACAATAAAGAAGCACTGACCTTCAGGCTACTATAACCATTTCCCCAGACTTTTCCCACAGGATTGGAGGGCAGACCTGTGCCTGTGCCTGTGCCTGCACAGAGGTGCTGGGATGGTGACCTTGGGGCTGGCTCCCTGATCCACCTGTGAGTGCAGCACAGAAGAGGTGGGCAGTAGAGGTGGAAGTGATGGTATGTAAGTAACTTTTCAGTGTTTGACCCCACCACCCCTGAGGCCAGCAGGAGGAGGCTGTGTGCTCAATGCCAGTCCCTTGTGCACAGGGTCTCTTCCCAGAGCCAGCCTGCCTCATGCCTTACTGTGGTTGGAGATGTAGTGAGGAGGGGAGGATGGGGTCAGCTGTCCCTTGGATAAATGGGGTAATGCAGATGGAGCAAAGGCAGTGGGAGCCTGAACTGGACTTGCCTGTCTTGTGTTTAGTGCTTTGGAAAAGCAGAGGACAGTCTTGCCTCCATGGGGCAGAAAGTGTGGCTTCTCTGCAGTGGGGCCAATAAATGTCCTGTTGTTTGTGTTATTGCAGCAAGACCAAAAGGAAAAAAAAAAACAAAGCAAACCAACACTTGATGTGGAAGGCAGACCTAAGAGGAGTCTCAATCCTCTTAGGAAAGGCCATTCTTCAGCAGAAATGCTGGAGTACATCAGCATGGGACAGCCCCAGAGCCCCCATCAGCTCTTTCTGCTGCTGACCAGGCCACCAGCACTGGTGGGGAGCTAAGGGCAGGTGCTTTGCTGAGACAAAACAATGGGGACTTGTGTGAGCTCCTGCACTGCACTGTGCTCTGACACAAAGGGCAGCCCCTTGCTCCCAGAATCTGGGAGTGTCACCACAGAGACAATGAACCCACAGCATCCCAAAGCTCCCCAATGGGCCCACAGCATCCCAAAGCTCCCCAAAGGATCCACAGCATCCCAAAGCTCCCCTTCCCAGCCCCATGCCATGGGCTGTCTGCTCCCAACTAAGATAGCCACAACTCACCAGTGCCAGGGGCAGAAAGCACTCAGTGAATAATACTGAGAATGTGTGTGACAAAGTGAGGAGAGGAGATGTGATAGACCCATTTATGATCCAGGGATGCACATTTTATCATTTGCACAGGCTGAGCTTGGCATTTATGCTGGCAGACTTTTCCCCCAGCAAGGATGAAACAGTGTAGTGGTGAGTAACGTTATTTTTGTGAAGGGATGACAATTTCTCTTCCAGTATGTGTTTTAAACAGTGTTGCTTTGCCTTCTGTGAAGCCTAATGCCTCCCAGCTCTCAGTGCTCTGATGTAGGGAAGCACCAGAGGTAATTGTTTCACTTAATTAGATGCTGGGTCCATGGTTTGGGAGCTTTGCTGGGTGTCTGATGGGCAGAGTCCAGGCACAAAGACCAAAAATCTTTTCCTTGGCTCTCCCAGACCTCTGGACATGCCTTGCCCAGTGTGTGCTTTGCTGGATGTGCCATCACATGGCTCATGGTGCCCAGCCCTGGTGCTGATGAGCCTGCAGAGAGGGTTTGAGGATCCATGGGCTGGGAGAAGCCAGGCCAGCAAGGAAGGAAACTGTGCTTACCTTTGTTGTGATGCTGATGGCCCTTGGGGCCTCAGGCCAGGCCAGTGGCTGGGTTTCCAGCAGCAGGAACAGCCTGTGCAGATTAGCAGAGGCTTTTCTCTCTGGGGCTGGTCTCCTGCCTGCAGAGAAGGGAGCTGGCGCTGCCCCTGCCCTGACAGATGCTCTGCTCCACGCTGGGATGAACTTGCTTGTCTTGGCTCTGTCCCTAAAGGAGTCCTCTCATTTCTCCTGTAGGGGATGGTGCCTCTGGCTGGGCTTTTCTCCCTCACCACCATCCCCTGGCTGGGCTGGAGCCCTGCAATGGCCTCTCCCAGTGAGGCCAGAGGGTCTCAGTGCTGGGGCAAGCAGGAACTCCTGGTGCACAGTATTGGAACATGTCAGGTGGGAGCCCAAGGTGCACCTTGTGAGAGAGCTGGTGCTGCCACAGCTGGTGATGCTTTAAGCTCTTTTCCCCAGAAACAGAGTCCTACAGAACCTGGGGACCACTGTGCTACCTGCCTCAGGGACAGCTGGGGACCCACAGGGGCTGCTTTGGACAGGAATAGCTCTTCTGGCAGTGCAGCTTTCAGGCCTTTGTTAGAGATCTTGTCACCCTTGTGGCCCTTGAGTTTTGAGGCAGACAGAAGGAAGATGTGTCCCAGAGCCTCCCACAAGCAGAGACTGGGCACAAATCCCTGAGTTTCAGCCCCTGCCAAGGCTAGCAAGGTTAGCAAGGGAGCTGGCAACCCTTCCCTCTCCCATTTCACTTGCACTGAAGCAAGAAAGGGATGGGCAAAGCAGAGATTAAACCCACACAGTCCCAGCCCAGCAAAGCCCCAAGTCTTGCTCAAGTGTGAGCACAGGAGCAGACCTGACAACTGCACATCTCCTTGAAACCCTGCCTGGATCTGACAGCTTCTCTGGGCTGGGGCCAGCGTGCTTGGCAGGCCAAAAGGGAAGGTTCTGAGGGAGCAAACCCCTAGAAAGGCTCAGCACTTGTCACAGAGAAGCGTTTCTGTCACCTGGGAGGATGAGCAGCTAGGTGCTGGAGGAGAAAATGGAAAAACTGAGGATGAAGGAAAGCCTCAGGAGTCACCCAGAAATGTCCCATCCTCTGGCATATACACATGACCCTGGTGGCAGGGCTGTGGTGGGGTCTGTGGGATGAGTTGTTTTACTTTTATTTCCTTTTTCTACTGCCTGGCACATCATAATATTGTGTCTTTGTGTGAAATCACATCCCCTGCCAAAAGAGAACCCAGCTCCTGGAGGGCAAACACCCTTGCCACAGGGATGGTGCACCAAAAAAGACACGAAAACAAGGCTGGGGCATCTTCCCAGGAAAATCTGTTCCATTTCTGGCTCATCCTCTCCAGCTGAACCCACCCATCTCCCTCCCAAAGACGAAGAAGCTGCAGTGTCTTCTCTGGCTGGGGACAATTGCTGGGGCCTGAAATCCAAACAGCTGAACAGCAAGAGGGCAGGAGGATCAATGTCAGTGTCACAGTGTGCTATCAAAGGGACTGCTGTGAACCATCTTAACATACTCTGAGTGGCTGCATTGCATCCTGTACAGCGTTATTAAAAAACAAAAAAAACCAAAAAAATACCAAAAAAAAAAAGAAAAAAAAAAAAACCAACCCAGAACAAACCACCCATTTTTATGATCTTTAATTTGCATTTTCTGCATGAAATAAGACCTTGATCCTTGTCTTTTTTCACAAAAGCAGATTCTGCTTTAACTAATGTAAAAAAAAAAAAGGGGGGGGAAAAAAGGAAAGAAAAATAATGTTTCTAGCAAAGTGATTTAGATGTAGAAATTTTTGTAAAAAAAAAAAAGAAAACAACAAAAAAAAAAGGGAAAAAACCAACAAAGAAATAAAATAAAATGACCTAAAGAGCCATCTTTGTCTACTCTAGAGGTGGGAAGGTGTGACTGGTGGGTGGCACTTTCTGCTGGGTCTGTGGGAGCCCAGGGCAGCAGGAGGGCTCTGGGAAGGACGTGGTCACCAATTGCTGCCAGGTGCTTTCAAAAACTGTCCCTTCAGCTTTTCCCAGGGACAGTGGGCAGGAGGGCAGGGCGGGGAGGGGCAGGGAGAGCTGCCTTGATTTTCTTTTGGGGTTTTGTTTGGGGCGTTTCCGTTCCTGTAGTGACAGTTTTTGAAAGGTGACGATGAACAAAAGTGAAAAAAACCCAACAAACTTGAAAAGAGTTTACAATTTTGTACAAACATGATAAATACTAACAGCAAATGTTTTTAAAAATGGTCCATACCAGTGCCAAAATAATGTAATGTGTACATTAATTTATTACATTAATTTATTCTCTCTCTCTTTTTTTCGTTTTTTTTTTTTTGAAAAAAGGTGTTAAAACACACAAAAAAATTTTCTTTTTTAACAAATGCTGTATGTGAACATAAATGTACTTGAACACTGTTGGTTATTAACTGGTTAGGAAACTTTCTTGGCCTTTTGGGTTTGTGCTTTTTTTTCCTACCCAGAACAAAAGTAACACCTATAAAATACAGCCTTTGAAGGTGAAACAATCAACTCCTCTCTGCTGGTCTGAGTGTTCTCCTGTTTCCATTTTCAAGGCACTGTCTTTAGGCCTTGCCATAGAGAGGACTCCAGCTTGTCCTGAGCTTTAAACACAGCTGTGTTAATGCCACCTGAAAGGTGTCCCAAGGACTTTGCTAAGACCTAAGCAAAGTTTTCTGCATTTCCAAGTGTTCTGCTGGCCTGAACCAAGAGCTGGAATGTGCTCAAACTCCATGAAACCGCCTGGAGCAGAGGGGAAAATCAGAATAAATTCCCACTCTTGTTTTTCCACCACAAGGTGAGTGACTTACCCTAACTCAGAGGAACAAAGTTCAGGAATTCTTCATTTTTGAGGGCTCTTCACTCCTATTTCCAAAAGCAAGTGAAATATTCAAGCTCTTGCAGGCTTTACCACGCTGAACAAAAGGGAACCAGTCAGGACCTTTTCCAGAAATGACTGATGCACTTCCAGCAAGATATGGAGGTATTTAATGACCAGACTTCAGCTCCCAAATGTATATTTGAAAGTTCAAAAGGCCATCCAGAGGTGTTTGGATGTTCAAGTCAGGCTGCCTGTCCAGCCAGGGGGGTGGGGGACTCTGTTGTCACCCAGGGAGGGACTGTGGGGACAAAGGGCTGGGATTGTGGTGAGTGATGGTGGCAGGAAAAGGAGGGAGCTGGCCTTGAATCCCCACTTCCCTGGGCTGCAAAGGGATGTTGCCAGCCCAAAATCCAGTCCCCACCCAGGCTCTGCTCTCCAGCTTGGCCTGCTCCACACCTCTGTGGTGTGAGCAGAAATGTAAGGCCAGAACTACAAAACCAGCAATGGCAGGGATGCTGCTGGGAGTGTGCAGCCCCTGACAGGACCATCCTTGCACCCCTGAAGCAGAGAGTGCTGCTCCCCCTGCTCAGGCAGGAAAACAGGAATATTTGTAGTGCCTGAAATGCTCTAGATGGGCATCCCCATGTCCAGAGCTCTTCCCAGCCTGGACCACTGCCAGTGGGATCAGTGTGGCTGCTGGATGGAAAGTCAGGGATAAAAGTCATGCTAGGAACTGCATTCAGCACCCAGCATGTGAAATCCAGCCCTGGTTTCCCTCCCCAGCACTGGCTGAAGTCACCACCTGCTCAGCAAAAAACTCTGATATTTCACAGCTAATGGGGATGAAGGTTTCTTTCTTTTTTTTTTTTTTTGTCTTTGGACTTTATTTTCTTTCACTGAAGTCTATATATAACACAAAACCATTTTCTTCTCTTCTTCAAATCTGCCAATTCAACTTTCCTCTCTCCTCATCAGCCATTAGGACAGTTCTTGTCTCTAAAAGCCCCAAAGCCCTGCTGGGCTCAGAGGCTGCAGCTGCAGCCCCAGCAGTGGGGAAGCCCTGCGAGCATCACTGCCCTCTCTTCTTTGCCTCTTTCTTCCCTGTAAAACCTCAGCTTTAAGCAGATATGAGATCAGCAGGAAGCACTGACTCCATGCTTGCTGAAAGGTGAAGTTATTTGAAACCTGACATTGGAGTTGGACATCTGCTCCTCAGGCTTGTGTGTCCAAACCCTTGAGGGTCTCATTCTCCCCAAAAGCATGGACAGAAGTTAAGGAGACTGTGTTCCCCAACAAAAGGCAATTATTAATGATCATTAATGGTGCTAGGAAACTTATTGACTGTCCAAACAGTGATTTTTACAGGTTCTGAAGTGATTAAATAATCCAGGTTACTCTGGTTTGGGCATTTAAGTTGCACAATAATAATATCCAAAGGAACATGCAGAGTTTGTAAAGACATTAAAGCATATTCAGACTGGTTTATCCTGGAAATTCTCTTGAGGCTGGAAAGAAGAAATCCTCAAGATCACTTTGTATACCAGCATGGAAGAACGTCAGTCCAAGCTCTCCTAACTCCATTTGCAGGAAATGCCTCTGCAGATCAACCTCCAGGGGTTTGGAAGGGAGCAACAAGGCAGAGTTTAGTGCATTGCTCTGCCAGCTACCATGCATTAAAGCAAATTTAAAGTCTCTCCAATATGGGAGTGACTAGACATTCTAAAAAAAAAGGAAGACTTATTTGGAAATTTAGAAGTGATATCTTTAATGCATGTGAAATCTTTGATGTCAAGAAGATTTCATTTTTTTATTGGTATGTCTTTGGAGCATTTTGTCTTCAAGAATAAATTATCTTTTTATCTGTATCAGCACCATTTTCATTGTCTAATTTCAGGCAGGCAAAGGCAGAAGAGTGGAAATTCAGAGAGAGACAAATTGAGAGCAGAGTTGATACCGAAACTTAAATGAAATAAAGTCTGTTATTTCAATGCAGCTGAAGAGCATTTCATTTGAATCACTGCAACTTGACATTTTTTTACAGTTTTTTGACAAAATGCAGATTTTTGAAGGAAAAAAAAAACAACAGCAAACATTATCCAGCCAGTTGTCTTGTAAAATGTCATCTGACAGATTCTGTGCTGCAAAGTCCTTGCAAGCCACCCTCAGCTTGGAGAACAGAAATCACCAACTCAACCCAGCTGCAGCCCCAGTGGCTGCTTTGGGGCAACCTGGGCATTCTGTGCTGACAGTTTGGTTTGGATCCTGCAGCTTTGCCCCAGACAAGAGGTTTCTCCAAAGGATGGTGGTGCTGAAGCTGCTGCCTCCACCAGGCACCACAACAATTTAAATATCAACAGTTCCATGTGCTCCTGCCACCTGGGGGAATTGCAGGACCAGCCACAGGATTTCAACTCCAATCCCACTCGTGGATTTTTCCCCCCAGACAGAGCTGTGCAGTCAGAAACAGCCTGAACAGAGCTCACACTGCTGTCCAAAAGCCAGCTCTGATATTCCAATTCTCACACCAAAAGGCTGTGTGGGAAGACAGGGCTTTTGCACAGCTCCAGGGGCACTTGGGCAGGCGGCTCCACACACGCTCAGCATCCCAGGCTGTGTCTGCTGAAGGGAGGAAGGCTCCTTCTCCATCAAACTGAAGAACTAATACCTCCAAAATGTGGCCAAAATCCTCCCAAAACCCTGCTTCAAACAAAGCTGATGTGCTCAGGGACAAACAACCCTGCAACAGACATTGCTGACATGCATCCTGCCAGGGTCTGCACCAGCCCTGGAAAATGGGATTGCTTAAGTCTTGACACCACAGTGAGCACAGTGAAGGAGTCTGGCCTTGCTACAATGAAGGCACAAATTATAAAAGCAAAGTCTGTAGCTGGAGAAAGAGTCTCCAGAGAAGTTCCTGGTTAAAAATGTGATTCATGTCAGTGGTTTTGTATGGTCATCTCAGCTCTAGGATCAAAACTTCACCTCTGTGGCCTATATGTGAAATATTACCCTCATTTGTGTGTTGTGCATTTACAGGGCAGGTCCTAGACCATGATTTAGAAGAACTCCCTAAAGCTCATTATACCTTGTCAAGGAAGGGTCTGACTTCAGCCAGGATGCTATACTCTGTGGAAAAAAGATCCACTCATCCCTCTCCCCTGTCCTTGCACTTGTGGGACAACAGAAGAGCTCATCTGCAGCAGTCTCTGGGGTGAGAGGTGTCAGGTAAACATGCAAGAACAACTAGAAAGTGCAAGCCACTGCAATAAATACCAGCAGACAAGGCAGACACGATGTGGCATTCACATTCTCTGAACACAGAGAGACATAATTCTCTCTCTCAGGTTTTTTTCTGGAGAAGCACAGAGGAAAAACAATTTTTATCTCTACTTGCTGCTTCTGGTGTTTTGCACATGTGGAATGTGTTAAGAAGACTGTTTACCTGAAAGAATTTAGTAATTGGATTCTAGAAGAGATTGTTTCTGTTAATTAACCTATCAAGTCCAAGCTGTGTGGACTGTCAGTCTGCAGTCAGTCACCAGTTTTTCAGTTAGTAGTAAGTATGATATAGCCTAGCATAGCATAGCATAGCATAGTATCTCTCTTTAATATAGTTGTTAGGAAAATTAATCCACAAACACCAGAGGGTTATGTCCAAAAAGGAGACAGAGGAGTCCTTTTACTTTATTCAAATACAGGGAGAGGCCATGGGACATTCCCCTGGGATCTCTCCAATTTTTGGAGGATGCAGCCTCCTTTTTATCCCAATTTCCCTCTCTCTTTCCCCATTTCTGAGGTACTTGAGAGGTTCAGACTTCCAAGAATGCCTGATACCAGAGATTCCCCTCTAATGTACAACCCTCCCTTTTCATTTTTAATTCTTACAGAATTTAGGGGTTTTTCTTCCCCATTGTTTCTTTCATATTTCAATGTCTCATTTCATTTATCAGCAACCCTAAAGTTTATTTGTAAAAGCAAATATCTTTTTCCATTCATCAATCCGTGGAATCCTTCCCATTGTTTCTTTTATCTCCCAGTGCTGGTTTTATCCACCAGCAGACCCACGGCTTGTTTAAAGACAAATCCACTATTCCTCTCATAGTTGTAATGCAATATAATATAGAATAATAAAGCAAGTGTTCAGCATTCCAAAGCCTTTCAGTCAGATACCAATATTCCCTGCTCGGGAGCACCCTGTTTTTTGATAACACAAGGTTATTCTTCATCCACCATGTCCAAAACCTGTGCAGCACCAGCACTGAGGGAAGTGCTCAGTGCGTGCAGCAAGCCCAGCATTTCAGAGCTGAGATGCAGAGCTTGGAAAGGGCCCAGGCACCCATCCCTGGTGCCACGGGGCAGATCCTCACCCGCCCACAGGCTCCCGCTGTGCACGCTCTCACTCTGTGCTTTCTGGGGAAGGATAAGCACACAGTGAGAGGATTTCAGCTGGAATCCTCTCCCCGTTGCCATGGGGAGACAGAGGAACCCTCCCTGGGGCTGCAGCGGTACAGAGAGAGCTGCTGCTGCCGCTGGCCTTGGCCAGGTGCTGGTCTGCAGGCTGTGCTGCAGGTGCAGTTTGTTTGCAGGGTATCGGTTCCTCTGGGTCCGGATTGAAGGCACTTGGGACAGCAGTGTCCTGGTTTAGGGCACATTTGGGAGAAAACCTCCAAAGGGGGCCCCTGCAGAAAGCAAATCCGCACAGTTCCCCCCAGCTGGTTCGGGAAGGATTCCTCAGAGAGGAGTGGAAAGAACCTGTTTATTTAACAGGCATGGCACCCCCAGCACACAAAATGAACAATACTGGGTGACACTGCTCTGTCACTGCTCTGACAAAGATGACAAATTCAGAAAGTCTCTCTTGGGGGTGGTCGGTCTGTTATCAGTCCCTCCAGTGCTGGGGATGGCTGCTGGCCCAGAGCAGGCCCCAGTAGGCCACAAAGTGCAACCTCTTGGTGTTTCCCAGGTCCTGTCCAGAGCAAGCTAGAGTGGTTTAAAAGGATAAAAAAAACAGTCCAGGGAAAATTCAGACTGCTTAGCTAAACTAACTAACAAGCAAAAGCAAAAAGCAAAGCAAAACCCAAAAGCAATGCTATGTACTGCCCTGTCTGTGTCCCTCCAACTGTGGGGGAGTGAGCAGGCTGATAACAAAACAAAACAAAACGCTTTTCAGAGCCAGTCTTGAAGGCACAGAACATAATATCCAGCATAAACAGAACAATGACTGGGGCTACAAGCATCATAACATCACCCTAGGACAGGTAGTTCATGTTGAGACTCAGGTGTTTATTTTTCTTATCAGTAAAACAGTCTCACTACTGTGAGTTCTGCAGCAAGGCACAAAATGGCCAACAATCTCTTGTTACAAGGTTTTTTAAGACTAAACTCTCCAATTAAGAACTGACACCTGGATTATTTTCCTTTTAACTCAATAAATGATCCCAAAGAGCCCTCAGTGCAGACTTTTCTGCCCAATTACAAAATGCCACCCAAACCCATGGAGAAGAAGGAGGAAGAAGCATGAAGAAGAAACCCAGGACAGCACCCTGTGTCCTCCATCTTGCTTCCATCCACAACACACTAAAAATCCCAAAACCTCAATTTCTCACCAAGTGATACACCTGCACTGCTCTCTATAATCTATTGCACACTTTTGTGGATTCCAGTCTATCTTGAAGTCTGGGAAACTTTCTCCATGAATGAGGGTCAGAGTCAGTGCTGCCCTGGGGGTCAGGGCACCCCAGAGCAGACACAGAAATATTCCCAGAGCCCTGGGTTTGCACAGCAGGGCAGGGCAGGAGGTCAGCACTGTGCTCAGCAGCACTGACCACACTCCTGCTGGGGCAGGAGCTGCTGGGGCATCTCAGCTCTGCACCTGGACACCACCGTGGGCTGGCAAAGACATCCCTCACGTGCTGTGCACCTGCTGGCAAGGTGCTGCTTCTGCTTAACACTGGAGGACACACACTATTATTAGTTCATATTTTTATTCCTTTTCCCAAGGCAAATTCTTGTCTTCTTTTTTTTTCTAAACTTTGAGCAAAATCCATTCTGCCATTTTGAAGTCAGATGGGTGAAAATGAGCCAACTTTAAATCAGAGTTGCCAACTGGTTTAATTTAATTTGGTGAATTAATCATGAGCCTAGTTCTAAGTCCTTCTTAAAAAAAAAATCACAACAACATGTTCTTAGATTCATGGGAATAAATCCAGAGCTGTGTTTGCATTTAAAAACAAAAAATAAGTTTCTGTCATGGAGACAAACTCTCATAAATGTGACTGCTGGAGCCTTCTACCAGAAGATAAATTAAAAGAATCTGTCATTAAAAGATTATTACTGAGGTAATAGGTTTCAAGTCAAAAACAAGATTTTGGAGAAGCAGAAAGGCAAATAACTCATGATTACTGAATATTTGTGTCTAACAGCTTTCTGTACCCAGTCCAAAACCTTCTGGTTTGGAGGAGGTTTCTCTGCAACATAAATGAAAGTGTCCACCCCCAAATCCCCCCAGGAGAATATGACTGTCTCCTCCTGGACTCTCCCAGCACAGCATTTGTGACCAGATTTGCTGGACAAAGGAAGAAGTGTAATTAATGCAGTACAAGCCAGGGTGGCACAGGAGCACAGGGCTGCTCATGTTTACATTTTTGTTGGATGGAATTTCCACCTGGCTTCACCTTACGAAACAGCGAAGATGATTCACATTCCTGGAGCACGTGGCTGCCTCAGGACAGAGCAAGAGTGACCACACAAGGATGGTATAAACAGAAAAAAGAATTGTAGAGCTCAGGCCTGCAGAGCCCCTGGTGCAGATCCCATTCCACTGGAGCATGGCAGAGTCAGAGCGTTGTGGTCTTGGTGGGGAAGGCACCCAGATTCCTGCTGGAAGGAAGAGTTTGTTTCTGCTCTGGTAATGGTGCAAAAAGAGGAGATAGGATTGTCATCCCAATGGGACAACATTATTTACTGTCCACATGGAGCTCCTTGGATTCCTTGGAGGCAGGAGAAGGTCTCTGCTGGGCATGTTAGGGAGGAACTCCCATAACCCATAGTGACAACGTGAGTGCTGCACTGGCAGAAGCTGTTGTGCACCTTAGGTCACCCTAATTGTATGAAAAGGATGTGCACAGGAGGGTGTCAAGAAGGATAATGGATTTAAAGCTTAAACTTCAGGAAATTCTTCTCTGTGGTGGTGGGAAGGCCCTGGCACAGGGTGCCCACAAAAGCTGGGGCTGCCCCTGGATCCCTGGAAGTGTCCAAGGCCAGGCTGGACAGGGCTTGGAGCACCCTGGGATAGTGGAACAAGATGGTCCCTTCCAACATAAACCATCCTGGGATTTGATGATCAAACAGAAGAGGGTGTTTCACCATCACCTCACCTCCCTACATTTGCACACACATTGTTCTACCTGCCACTACACAAAGTTCCCAGTTCATGTTGAGGTGCTGGGATAGTGAAAAGCTTCTTGGCAGAGCTTAGAGGTGAGTGGAGTGTGTCTCAAAGAAGAGGATTAGGAAATGAGATCAGCATTTCATCATCATTCCTCATGTCAGGGAGGGGACTGATGTGTAGACAGGCAAAAGGAAGATGAAATTCCCACCCCTGAGGGAGTATTTTCCAATTTCCCCTCAAACCTGTGCCTGGTACCTTTTCTTAAAGAAGGTCATTCACAAGAAAATCCCCTTCCATATGCAGCTCCCTCCAGAGCTTAGATGTTCTTGTACTGTTTATAAATCATAGAGGCAGCTGTTCCCATCAGCATTTTTCTTCTCTCTTGAAGTACTAACAGCCCCAGCAGCTGCTGAGTCTGAAGGTAATTTCACAAATTAACCTGAGAGCAGCCCACAGTCCCAGGACAGCAACCCCACCTGCTTCATGCATCTTCCTGAGAGGCACAGAGCTTGCAGCCTCAGCACTTCTGTAAGATTTCCAGGAGGATGGGAAAGTCTTAGGAGGGGGAAACCTCAGCTGGATAAGTGTTTCAGCCAGAAGGCAAACAGAGAAGACAGGATGGATGCATAGTACAAAGGCAAAGTACAGAGCAGAAATAAAAATGAAAAGGGAAAAAGGCTCCTGAGAGTGTGGGTGGAATGAAGGACATGCAGAGTAGTTAGAAAATAAATAAATAGGAGTAAGACTGGAGCTAGAAGGACTTGGTACCAGTGGCAGCCAGCCAGGTCACAGGAGCCTGAGTCCTTGCTGGGTTGAACACCTTTGTTTTGTTCTGTCAATTTTTTCAATATCAAGTTCTGCTCACCCCCAGACTTGCCCATGGAGATTTGTCTTTGCTCTTTTGTGTCCCTGAGGTGTGAAACTTCTTGTGAGCTCAGCCTCAGCTCTGCCCATTTGAGCTGCAGGGCCTGAGCCATGAGCTCGTTGCAGGGCTGCTCAGGTGAGCTACACATGCCCTGTGGTACCCAGGACTTCAGGGCTCAGGTTTGCAGAGGGGAATGGGGAAATGGGAGAGCTCTGCTGCCTTCTTGCTCAGGAGCTGGTGGAAAATGGGACTTTGTTAAAAGCCCCAAAGAACTCCTGCAGGCACTGCAGCTGGGGGCAGGGCCTGGAATGGCAGGCAAAGGCATTTGCTAATGGAGATGAATGAATGGATTTGGGTTTCTGTCCCTAGAAATCCATTGCCTGCACTGGGGTTTCTATTTCCCTTTTCAGGCTGATTAATGAAATGATTTATTGCTGTCAATACAGAGCAAGAGACAAGGAAGGGGAGGGAAACAAGCGCAGTGGGTTCCCTTCAGTGGCCAGAGGATGCCTGATTTCCTCACCCCAGCTGTGCCCAGGGCACTCCTGTCCTCCTGCCTGATCAGCAGCTGCAGAGCAATACTGCCCAGTCTGGGTGCCAGCTCTTTGTAGATAACGGTTCCTTGTGGGGACCCTGGCAGAGAGGCTTGAGGAGCTGTCCCGGGTGTTGTGACCTTGTAGTGCACCCAGTGAAAGTGTGCATGACTGCAGGAGCTGTGCTGCTCTGGGGAGGGAGAAATCTGAGCAGACTGGGGCCTTTCCTGAGCAGCCTGTGAGAGGAGAGCTGTGCAGGTGCTCTCCTTTCCCCCTCGATCAGCGGGATCCCTTGGCCAGCACCTTTTCCATGAGGTGCCTGGTGTTGCCTCATGATGTTCCCACAGGTCAGGAATTGCCCTGAGCATGGCCAAAAAGGCCCTAAAGGCAGCCAGTGGGACAGCAGAGGGGGCATGGAGCCTGTCTGCCTCCCACCATTTCCCAGTCCCTTCCTAGGCACAGGGTCAAAGCCACTCCCCACCAGCTGCTGGAGAACTTGCTCTGGGGATGCAGCCCTGCATCCTGTGACTCATGGAAACTGGAGAGCCATGGAAATGGGAGGGATGGAGCCCCTGCCCACCCCAGAGATGTGGGACCTGCTGCTCCCAACCCCTTGGGGCAGAGGAGGAGCTGAGTGTGCCTAACTGCAGAGCCTGTGGTGGGATCAGGATTTTTCCTTCCACCCCAGTTCTCTGAGACTACTTAGTTTCTTAATTTCTTTTCTTCCTGTGGGGCTAAAAAAAGAATTAAGCCTTCTGTATGAAATATCTGATTC
Organism: Molothrus aeneus; assembly: GCF_037042795.1. NCBI lineage: Eukaryota > Metazoa > Chordata > Aves > Passeriformes > Icteridae > Molothrus > Molothrus aeneus. Next base: position 3,478,198 of record NC_089659.1, on the reverse strand, counting down.
AGTGTAAATCCATACACTCCTCATCTCCCACCCTTCTGTGAGAATTGCTTCTTCACTTTGACTAACAAAAAATAGAGTGTTTGCGTGAGCACAGCCCTACTTACAGGAGGAAATGAAAGTTCAGCACTGCCCACAGTTTGGGGCTTTGATATCCTCAAACACATTGTCCTAAACCAAAAGAGTTCCAGGTATCCCACATCCAGAAATGGGACGTGTTTGAAGTGTGTGCCAGGCCTATTGCTGAGGGTGTTGAGCACCTGCAGGATGGGAAGTGGCAGCCTTGAGGTGACATTGGGCATCTCTTGTCCTCCTGAGGAGCACAGAGCAGGAATCTGCTCCTCCCTCAGCTGCAGCACCAGACAGGGATGTGTGCTAGGGGATAGCACAGCCCTCACACCCACTTGTACTTTTGCTTCCAAGAATTGTTCTTTGGTAAGGAGCACTTTGATTAAAGGACCTAATTTACAAAGCAACAATAAGCAAAGAAAACCCTTGTGTGAACTCTCTACAGCAGCCACAGCACCTTGCTGCTTCTAAGCTCTAAAGACCAACTTGACATTTCATTCCAGCTCCTGTGAGGAAGCAGCAGGGACAATGGGCACCAGAGAGGTCATCAAACCCTCAGTCTCTGCTTCCTTCAGCAGCCAGCTCCTCCTCTGCAGGCTCATGATTATGCCAAAGCACCATTTTGGGGTCCCAGGCATTGTGCCCCTCAGATCCCACTTCAAGAGGAGTTTCCTGTGTAATGTCACATCAGACTGACACCTCCTGCCTGCTTCTCTGCTGTTTCATTTAATAAATATGTTCCAGGGCTCTCTGCTGGCCTCACACAGTTTTCACAGCTCTTTTTCCTCCCAGTGCCTGTCCCAGCTTTCTCCTTCAGGGCCTCCAAAAGGAAGTGCCAGCCTCACAATCAGAGGTTCACACCTTGATCCTGCTCTTAGATGTGATGTCCCCTGGCAGCCTGTTGGCCAGGGAAGTTGTGGATGCCTGGAATTGCTCACAGCCAGGTTGGATGAGGCTCTGAGCAACCTGATCTGGTGAAAGAGTCCCTGTTTTCACAGGGGTTTAAAGGGTTTTTTACAGAAGGTTTAAAGGCATTATATTGTGCAGGGGATGGGAAGAGTGGACTGAGCATCTCAGGAAATCCAACACTGAAGTATCCACACTGAACACTGGAAAGAGAAGCTTTCTGCTCTTTTGGGGCCAGCTGCTCCTTGAGAATCTTCTCTCTTGGTGTTCTCTCTCCCCACATCTGGACCTGCAGCTCAGTTCCCAGGAAGTTTGGTTTTTTGGCTTGGTTTGGGTCTGTTGTGCTCCAAGCTGAAGCTCTGCAGTGTGTCCTGCTTCTCACAAAGGACTGAGAGCTCTTCTTGGGTCCATGGAGTTTCTTTCTCATTTAATTTGTTCCTAATTAATTGTCACAGTAAGGGGATGGGAGGCAGAATTGCAACAGAAAAAGTTTTATTAGAGAAAAGGAAAAATTTCCATAGCAAAGGCAGTCAGCCAGCAAATCACAGGCCCAGGTCAGTAGTGGGATCTCTCTAATTGGAGTTACTCATTATTTGACAAAATGGACCTGAAGACCCAAGTTAACTTCAAAGATGGTCAGAGCTTCAGTGCTGGGGATGCCCCTGGCACCCAAGGCCGTGGTCCAGAGCAGAGGAAAGAGCTCAGATGTGGCTCTGTTAAAGGATTCAGTGAAGCAAACTGATTTGGGTGGAGGAGAGTAAAAATAAAGCACTGCCTTTATCAGTGGGGCTGTGTCCAGAGGCCAGGAATTAAACCAGAAACACACACAAGCATTGGGATGGGGAGTTATTTAATCAGCTGGAATTAGCTGTGGGGTTTGTCACTTCAGCTTTTTGTGTTTGGACTGATTACAATTAAAATGCAAAGTTCTGACTGTTTAAGCACTCTGTGCTAATTGGGGGATCAGTGGGCTGTCTTTTCCTTTTCTCTTCCAATTTCTTTTATGGCTTTGTTTCCAGCACAGAAGGTGTGGCAATCCCAGGGATTTGAAATGAAGGAGAGAGGTGGAAAACACCAAATAAAACCTGTGTGGGCAATTTCTCCAAAGCTGGAGAGGGAGGGGAGCAGGGGTCTTTCCTGCATGGGGAGCAAACCTTTGCAAAGGGATGTGATCATCCTGCCTTCCTCTCCCCTGGTTACTTTTGGTCCAAGAGCTGTGGGGATTAATTGAATGAGGTGGTTGCTCAGGAGTTTGCTTGTTTTTGCAGCTTGTTTTTGTGTGGTGAAAGAATTGTGACTCAGAGCAGCCCTTTTCTTCACCATGGGTGCTTTTCCAGGGAGAGGCCAGGTTTTTGGAGAGGGCAGCTGAAGGAATATCACAGCAGCCTCCTCCACACCCCCATCCCAGCCACTGCATGGTTTGCAGTCCTGAGGCAGATGTGGGCAGCAATTATCACACCCACGAGGCTGCCCCCATCAGCAGGCTGCTTCTTGTGCCTGGAAAGGGAAAATCCCACTTGGATTTCTTGAGTGAACACTGAAAGGGAACAATCTGAGGCCTCCAACATGCAAAACATCAGAATGGAGATTGGTTCAGGCACAAATAATGTTTGGAGAAGAGTCTTGAACATGGTGGTGGGGCCAGGCTGCAGTTCCAGCCTGAGGATTCCTGCTCCTGGTGCCAGCTCTACTTTGTCAGCACCCAGCAGGGAGCAGCTCAGTGGTGGGGTCAGGATTCAGGGGCAACGAGGCAACAGCACCACAAAAAGAGAAGCATCGACTGCCACGATGAGCAAATGTTGCTGTTCCCACCCCAAATTTACACTGTCGGCTCTGCTTCCCAGAGAGCTGTGGTCAGCAGTGATGGGCAGCTGGGCACAATCACTTCCATCTGCTGAAATCATCTTTTAAGCAGCTGAATGCTCCTTGTGCTGGTGCCCAGCCCAGGCTGTTGACAAGGTGATGTGTTACCCCTTCCTTTCTGATGGAGAGCTCAGGCCCAGAGCTGAAATCCATCCAGCTGCTGCCAGCAGGGAGCAGAGCTGGCAGAAACCTGGATAATCCTGTCAGAGGGGCTTGCAGAGCACAGGAGGAGTGGGAGCCAGGGGTGCAGAGAGCCACAGGAGGACCTGGGCAGCCCCTCAGAGGGAAGGGGAGCAGCAATTCCTGCAAACTCCACGGCAGGAGCCAGAGGAGGGCAGGCATTGCACAGCTCCTCACCTCAATTCCACAAAAACCCATCCTGAATGCCCCTTCCAGGACAGACTGCCAGGCTGGGGTGGGTGACAGGGAGGTGTCCACCTCCACCTGGGGAGCAGGGATGGCTCTGGAAGGGTTGAGAGGAGGTGAAGCCCTGCCCAGACACACAGAGGGGAGGGAGTGAAGGGTGAGCTGCCTCCACCATGGCCAGGCCTGCAGGAGGCCTCTAATGAACCTTCCATGCCCAGCCAAGCACGTCAGCAGAGCAGCCCCATCCCCAGGGAAGGGCAGGAGGGGTCCCAGGGGCTCTGCCACAGAGACCTCGTGATGCAGCTCCTGCTCTCGCTCCAGTGCTCTCCAGAGATGGGCAGCTGGGTGTGAAATGTGCTCAACTTTTGTGGGTTTTTTCATGAATTCAGTGAGATTTACCACCAGGAAGAGGGGAAGGAGACAGGAAAATAGCTTCTGATCCTAGTGGGGAGTTGAGGGGGGAGAGGGGACAGGGGGCAGTGAGGGAGCCTGCAGGTGTTGCAGCAGAGGTACTGGGAATGCCCAGCCTGTTGTTGGCATGGTTTATCCTCCCATTGCCTGTGCTTCTCCAGCTGCCCCACAGGCAGAGCTTCCCTCACAGTGGGACACAGGAGCTCATCCCTGTCGCTATAGGACATGAAACCACATGAGCTCACACACTGCTGCTCTCAAGGTGAAAAAAGGGAAGTTTATTTTCTGACTCCAACATTTATAGATTTCCAAAAGTGACAGTGGATTGGAGGGTGACAGTGCCACCTCTCCAATGACACTGGACAAACCAACAGTCCATCACATTTCTCCTCCTCCAGAAAAGAATGCAAAACAATGAGTTATTTACAGAAAGTGTGTGAGGAGGTTCATTACAAGAATGTAAACATCAGAAGGCTTAGAAAATCTTAAAAAATCAGGGCCATACATCCCCCAAATCCTGAGCTCAGAGGGAGATGTGGCAGGGGGTGGCTCTGTGGGTGAGGCTGCCCTGGGAGAGCACCAGGACCATTTCCAGAGGCAGGTCCAGGTGTGTCTCTCCCCATTCCCCCTCCTTGGCTGGGCTCTGTCTGTCAGTACAGCCCATGTGAGATGGGCACAGGAGTCCCCATGGCTGTCCATGACACCTCAGGATTTTGGCTTTTGTATTTTCATATATTTGTAACCTGCAGTTCTTTAGTGGATAACTCCAAACTCCACACACAGTGTGAGCTGCTGCTTTCCCCTTTTGGGCAGACACAACAATTCCTCTCCAGGCCTGGCAATCAAGGACACCTCACTGTCACAGGCCCCAGAGATGGAAACAAAAGTGAATTGTGGGGAGCAAACTTGGGGTAAACGACTTCATTACCTGAAGTAATGGAAGTAATTGGAATATGTAATTGAAATGAAGTAATGGCTGTAATTGGAATATGTAATTAGGATTTCCCTCCAATATGCCAATGGACCCAACTTATAAAAGTGTGAAAACCTGTGACCTGTCATCCATTTCCTGTGTGCAGCTCCTGGGGGCTTTGTCTGTCCTGAATGTACCTGAAAGCCCTTCAATAAATAGAACTGCTCTTTATTCTCCTAATTTTGTCTGGCCTCTGTTTTTAGGTAGCCCCATAAAGGCACCATTCATGTACTCATAGTGAGCCTCAGCAGACCCCAATGCAGGCCTGGGGACAGGCTGGGCCAGGCCTGATGGTTCTGTTGCTACACAAGCTTCCCAAACAGCTGGAATTTGGCTTGAAACAAGAGTCAGAGTTTGATATGTGAGTCCTTGAAGCACATTTCCCTCCCTGAGAGGCCCAAAAGCCCCTCCTGTGCTGTGCAGGTGTGCCCTGAGCTGCAGGCTTGGTCCCCAGGTGCTCTGAGGACAGCTGCTCCATCCCACAGGCGTGTGAGCCCAAATTGTGAGCAGCAATTTCCACTGGGGTGGGTGACTCAGCTGGAGCTTCCCCGGCCTGGCTCTCTTTGGGGGTGCAGATGTGTTCAAGATGTTGCTGCCAAAAAAGCTGTGGGAAGAACTGGAGCAAGCAAGAAACCACATTCAGTGTGGTGTGGGGGAGAGATTGAGGTACACACAGCTCTCACTTTCCTATATTCTCCAGGGCAGGGGGGAGATATTTAATGGAAATGTGCTTGGACTGTCAGGAAAGGAATTTTTGGCAGCACCTCAATTCAAAGTGCTGTAAAACGAGGTGTTGCTGAGGCAAGCTCCAGACTAAAGGGCGTGAGGTTTTCCAACCTGTCTTCCTGAAGGAAAACTCAGAGGCAGGGGGAAGCAAACTGTGCTTGCCTAAAAGCCCTGGCTTTTTATTTTTCCCCACTTCAAGCCCCCAAATGCAAGCACAGAGCATTATCAGCTCACCTGCTTGAAAACAGGGTGGCAAAGGGACTTTTCAGAAATCACAGGGAGAGTAGGGACCAAACCCAGTATAGGATCACCCCAGGTTCTGTGGGAGTTCTGTGTGTTTAATGTGGGAAGGCAGGAGGATAGAGCTGGGATGAGGAGGAGACACTGGGGGCACTCTCATGCTCTAGAGCAATGTACAGAATGTGCCTGAATGTGCCCAAGCTCTGCAGCACCAAGCACCTAAATGTGCTCGTGAGGGAAAACCTGCTGTGCCAGTCTAACAAAGATCCCAGCTTGCACAAAAGCAGAGAAAGTTGCATTCAGAGATGACACTTTTTGCCAAGTAGGAAGGACCATTTATGGCTGTTTTCCTAAGTGAGGGAAGGAGAAAAGAGGAGTGAGGGAAGGAGAAAAGAGAGGGAGCCACTGGTCCCAGAAAAGAAGCTGAAACTGGAACTCAGAAACTCAGATGCAGAGAGTGTTTTCTGAACACAGCCTTGTGTAGGCTGGTCCTTACCCCAAAATAATTGGGGCAGAAGGGTGGGGTGGGCCTCTTTGATCTCACTGCTGTCCAGTGAAACCTTCAAACTGAGCCAGCAGCACTGGGTTGTTGTGCTTGGAAAGAACTTGGGAGCATCCCCAGGAGCCACAAAGTGCCTCTGTTGTGAGTCTTGGCCTCTGTTGTTGCTGGCACTGGATGTCTCTGCAGCCAGGAGGTAAAAGAGCTGCTCAGAGCAAAGGTTTGGCTCTTGTTCTCCTGACAAAGGCGTTTAAATGGCAGCAGAACTCAGAGCAGAGCTGATAACAGCTGAGCTATTTTCATCCCTCCGTGTCTCCCTCGCCTCGCAGCAGCGCCAGCGTCAGAGGCAGGAAAGACCCTGGGAAGGGCTCTGGAAGTGGCAGTGCCACGGGAGGATGGCAGTGCCACGGGAGGATGGCAATGCCATGGGAGGATGGCAGTGCCATGGGAGGAATCACAGAATCACAGAATAATGAAGGTGGAAGAGACCTCTAAGATCACCGAATCCAACCTATTCCCTAACACCTCATCTAGACTTTATCACCAAGTGCCATGTCCAGTCTTTTTTTGTTGGGGAAGATGAAACAGGAAAGCCTTATAAATGTGATTGTCTGGCAAAAGATTTTGAGAATATGGAAACTAGAAGTGAGATTGAAATGAAGCAAGCTTTGAGATCCCTCAGTTACTGAACAACTGGAAAACAATGGTGTGGCCAGCTGAAGGTGATCCCCTTTTGATGGAACAACACCCTCTGCTTGCAGACAGGCCCAAGGGTCAGAGCAGACCCTGCCAGCTTGGCAGAAGGGGCCCAAAGAGGAGTTTGTAGGGTTTAAAATGTAACACAGGATGGTAATGTAATGATTCTTATAGGCTGTATGTAAATGCTATAGGATTTGTATCTTGTACTAGATTGGTTAGTGATAATTAGAATATTCAGCACAGAAGATTTATTGTAACAGGAACCTCACGCTCTTACCCTTTTTCTCTCTTACCCTTTTTACTCTCTTACTCCTTTTTTACTCCCTTACTCTCTCACCCTCTCATCCTCTCTCCCCCTCTCTCCCCTCAGGCCTGCTCTGAGCTGTGCCTGGCAGCTCCCAGCAGGGCCCTGCACCCAGGCCCTTTGCAATGAACTCCAAGTTCCAGACCTGGCTGCAGAGATCTCTCATCTCCACCCATCCTGACCGTCCTACCCCCCAATGCTCCTACATTTTTTAAAACCCATCCAGAGATGGTGATTCTACCACCTCCCTGGGAAGAGCATTCCAGTACTTTATTATTCGTTTGGTGAAAAATTTCTTCAAGATATCCAACCTGTACCTTCCCTGCTGTAGCTTGAGACTGCGTCCTCTGGTTCTGTCAGAGACCAACCCCAGCTGTCTGCAGCCTCCCTTCAGGAAGGTGTAGACAGCAATAAAGTCACCTCTAAGCCTCCTCTTCTCCAGGCTAAACAGCCCCAGCTCCTTCCAACGCTCCTCAGATGGCAGTGCCACAGGAGGATGGCAGTGCCATGGGACAGAACAGCCCTGTCACCTCTCTGTCCCCCTGGATAGGCATCGAGGCCTCCCCAGCCCAGCAGAAACCACGGGCAGGAAGGCTCCTCCTGCAGGAACAAATCCCAAACCCACAGAAGCTTTGATAAATAAATCAAGAGGGTTCCATGCTCCGCTCCCAGATGCTGCTGTGGAAATCCAGAATAAGTTCAGTGGATGAATTCCAAATGGACCCGTGTCAGGGAGAGCCGGATTTAGCCTGAATGGCAGAGCAGGGAAATGAGATGCTTTTTGCTCGCTGCATTGAAGCATAGACATAATTTCCCTTGTGAAGTTTTCCAGCCATCCTCTGGAATATAGCAAAAGGGAGCTGTGGCTGCTCAGCATCACTGCATTCTTCAGCTGCCCTTTGCTTGTTGGCCCAGCAGCAGCATCACCTGTGTGTCTGAGGGGCACAGGAGCACACATTGCTGGAGCCCAGCATGTCCCAAGTGAGCTCTCAGACAGCAGGAATTCCTGTCATGGAGCAGCGAACAGCAAGCTGAGAGACCTACGCTGACCCATTCCCTTCTGCCCAAATCTGAACCCCATCTCTGCATCAACTGGAGCAAAATCTCTTCTTTGCCATGAATTAGGGCAAAGCTCTCCTTGATCTTTGCATGAGGCCCATGAAAATTGTAAGAAAGAGGAGGTAATGGGGTTTTTCTTCTTCAGCTTTTTTTTCCTTGTAATGTACCTCTTCTTCTGCTTCCAAGTTGATTTTTTTGAGCTCAATTATATTTTCTCTTTTACACCCCAAAATTTAGCAGGAGGTTGTATAAAAGAATAAACAAATAGCCCTTAAGGAAAGCCTGCAAGCAACACAAAACAAAACAAAAGCAAAAAAAGCAAAAGAGTGTCTTTGTAACCAAATTGATGTCAGCATCTGTGGAAATGAAATATTTAGCCCAGGATTCAGTGCTTATCCTCCTGGTGTCAGCTCTAATCCGAGCTGCCACTTCAGAAAATGAACAAACAAACAAAAAATAGCCCAACCTTTTCCCTTACTGGTTTCAAGGCTGTGAATCTGGAGCTGGGAATTCATCCCAGGGAGTTTCTGTGCACAGATTGTTGGGGGAGCTCTCCATGCCCCACCAGGGCTCCTGCTGCAGCTTTTCCTCCCCTCCCTCCCTGCCCCCAGCTGCCTCTCCCTGTGCTCATCCTGATCCCAAATGCCAGGGCTGACAGCACCCCAGAGGGACACCAGCAGCTCTGGGGGCACGGAGGGTTTTAAATGTTTCTATTTTTTTCTCTTGCTGCTGCTCTCTGCTCTGAATCACAGAATCAATTCGGTTGGAAAAGACCTCTGAGATCATCGAGTCCAACCTATGACCAAACAGCACCGTGTCCCATAGACCATGGCACCAAGTGCCAGTCTTTCCTTCAACACCTCCAGGGACAGTGACTGCACCACCTCCCTGGGCAGCCCACTCCCATATTTAATCACCCTTTCTGTGAAGAAATTCCTCCAAATGTCCAACCTCAGCTATCCTGGTGCAGCTTGAGGCAATTTCCCCTTGTCCTGTCCCTGGCTGCCTGGGAGAAGAGGCCAGGCCCCAGCTGGCTCCCCTCTCCTGTCAGGGAGTTGCAGAGAATGAGAAGGTGCCCCCTGAACCTCCTCTTCTGCAGGCTGAGCAACCCCAGCTCCCTCAGCTGTTCCTCACAGCACCTGTGCTCCAGATCCTTCACCAGCTTTGTTTCCCTTTGTTTCTGCTGGGCACTTGTGCCTCTCCAAACCCATGCCAAGCTCCAGGCCAGGTGTCCTTAACACAACAATCCACCTTGTAAAAAAACCTCTTTAAACTGACCTTTAAATAACCCCTAAGGAGATTCTGTTTGGGGCTTTGGGTTTGGTTTATTTCTGGAAGCAGGAGCAACAAAAACTCAAATAATATTTTTAGCCTTGGACACCGCAGGAGCACCAACAAATCCAAAAATATTCCTGAAAAGCAAGACAGCAGGGGTCTGCTTGAACCATAAATGCCACAAAAATAGTAACCCCAGGAGAAGCTCCTTTTTTTTTTCAATGCTGAAAGCAAATACTTTTTCAGCCAAAATAGAAGTAGATGTAACAGATTTGACCTTTCTTGCTGTCAGCTGTCAACCCAGCACCACCACCATATTCACCATGTCCTCAGGTGCCACATCCACGTAATTTTTAAAGGCTTCCAAGGGTGGTGACTCCACCATTGCCCTGGGCAGCCTGTTCCAGGGCTTTATAACCCTTTCAGTTCAAGAATTTTCCCTAAAATCCAATCTAAACCTGCCCTGGCACAACCTGAGGCCGTTTTCTCTTGTCCTGTCATTTACTACCTGCGAGAAGAGACTGACACCCCCTCACTGCAACCTCCTCCAGGGAGTTCTAGAGAGCAAGAATGTGCTTTTCCTCCAGCTGAGGGTCTTGCACTGATTATTTCTCTTTCAGGGACTGATGTTTTGATCTTTCCCTTGTGTCCACAGTATGCTGCACTCCTTACCTGGATCTGGTCTGGAGTATTCACCTGGATCCAAACAGGCCAATTGTCCCCACTTGAGGAGGACAATATCACAATATCAAAAAGCTGGGAGCCAGTGCTGTGCTTGCTTTTAATGACCACAGCAATGTTCCCAGAGCAGCACAGCCTGCATGTGTTCAAAGCAGCAAAATTAGGCTCCCCCCCAGCCCCCATTCCCAGCCAGAAATGAAAAGTGCAGCAAGGTTGGAGGGAGATGGCCCAGCTGGGTGTGCTGCCTGCCTGCCTGCAGCAGAGCCATGGGCTGGCTGCCTTTCAAGGAGTTTCCTCCCCATTCTGCCCAGTCCTGTCCCTCAGGGATGGGGAAGGAAGGGGAGGAGGGGACAAGGGAGACACTGGCAGCAGTCAGTCAATCTTGATCAATCTTCTTTCCATAAATTTATGTCAACTTGTAGTTCAAAATAGGTGGTATTTAAATAATCAGCAGTGAGATGAAACACAAAATTTAGCAAGGCAAGTTTTCAGCAGCTCAAATGTTCTTCTTTGGTCCATTTCAGGACTTATTTTCCCAGTTGACATTTTCTTCCTCTTTTGGGCTAGAAAGAAACGCATATGAAAGATGGAAACCACACCTGAACTGGAGAAATATTTCCCTGTGCTTCTGAATGGCTCCTTTCCCAGGCTGCCAGCCACCCCCCAGCTCTTTGCTCAGTCCCTTTGGAACTGCCAGCAGCTCATTTCTGCATTCCCAGCCCTCCAAAATGCAGCTGCTGCTCCCACCAAGGCCTGAGCTCACAGTGGGATGCCCCAAGGAGCCCCTTTCTGATAAGGCTCTGTTGGCTGCAGGGCAGGAAGGCTCTGCAGAGGGATCTGGCCGGGCTGGCTCCATGGGCTGAGGGCCAGCCAGGTCCTGTCCTGGGTCACAACAACGCCCTGCAGCTCCAGGCTGGGGCAGAGGGGCTGGAAAGGGCCTGGTGGGAAAGGCCCTGGGGGAGCTGCTCAGCAGCAGCTCAACAGGAGCCAGGTGTGCCAGAGGCCAATGGCACCTGGCCTGTCCCAGCCACGGTGGGGCCAGCAGGACCAGGACAGTGACTGTCCCCTGCCTGGGCACTGCTGAGGCCACTCCTCCAGTGCTGGGGTCAGTTTGGTGCAAGAAAGACACTGAGGGGCTGGAGCATCACTTTGGCCACCCAGCAGAGCACCCAGGAGTGCTTCCCCCAAGGCTAAAAGGAAAAAGATTCACTCAGGACCTGTGTCCTGTGTCCTGCTGACCAAGGAGTGTGAAACAGAGACACAGAGCAGCCATTCCCTGCTCTGGGGCTGGCTGTGGAGTCCTGACACTGCCAATGCTGTCCCTCAGGAGCAGGAGGAGGTGCTTTAGATGCTGAAAGTTGGCACAAGGGGTGCACCAGAAGAGGCTTTGTGCAGGTGTCTGTCTTGGCTGTAACTCTGTGTTATGTAAAAGTGATGCAGTTTTCTGTGCAGACAAAGCCTTTTCTGGCTAGAAAGAGCAGATGAGAGATGCAGGTTTGGGAGAGCACCAGGGACAGGAAGGGGAGGGTTGGGATCTCTGACTCAGCCCTTGTCACTCTGGGAATTTCAGCAGCTGCAGAAAGCTCCTGAACCTTGTGGAGCAGTGACTTCAAACTCCCCACAGCCACCAGGACAATTCCCAGATGCACCTGCAGCAAATGTGCTGTTCTGAGGCCTGGACATCCCTCTCTCCCCTGGGATGTGTTGAGGAAAGCAAACCATTTTGTCACCCCTGCTTTCCTCACAGAGCAGAGGGTGAATCCCACCTTAGACTGAGCACTGCTCCCACTGGACCCCAGGAAGGCAGTCCTGGATAAGCCTGTCCCTGTATTTCTGCCTCCTACAGACAGCTGGAAAGCAGGATTGTGGAAGATTTGGGGCCAGATGAAACAGCTGAATGGGTCACTGTGGAGAGAAAAGCATCTCCACGTGGCTGCACTGAACTTGCAGCTTATTCACATGAACAATGCCAGCAGGGGTGCTCTCAGTTTGGGTTATGTCTTGTTTGGAAAGACTAAAGAGGGCAGGAGCCTCTCTTGAAATGGAAAATATAAACCTCCTCCCTCCAAATTATTATAATTTTGAAATTAGGGGCTCTCAGGGAAAAATATAGGAATAGGAATAACAAAAGAACAAATAGGGAATAGGAATAACAAAAGGCAAAAGAAAAGAAATAAAAATGTAATACTACAAAATAAAAATACAAATAATATGAAATAATACAAAATAATACAATAATACAGAAAAATAATACAAGTAAATATAAATAATACAAATAAATATAAATATTACAAATACAATAATACAAAAAATTACAAAAAAATAATCCAAAAAAAACCCCCACTGCCAGAGTGAGAGCAGTCCCTGTCCCCTGTGTGTCAGGGGGTGGCACAGCCCCATCCCATGGGGGCTCAGCCCTCCTGCAGTGCCAGCTGTGGCTCTGCTGGAGCAGGGATCCTGCACAAGGGGGGAGTTTTCCTCTGCAGCTCCAGGGCTGCTGGAGATGGGCCTGGGCTCCCTCTGGCCATGCAGGGCAGCAGAAGCTGCTCCTCTGGCAATGCACTGGGCAAAGGCTGCTGTGCTGTCCCAAAGCTCAGATTGTGCCCAGGTAGGAATGCTTGGCTCCTCCCCTGGGCGCAGCATCTCCCCATGGGATGCTGGGATTGGATCAGCCCTGCAGGGACACTCAGTGGCCATGGACAGCAGAGATCTCCTGCAGAGAGGAGTGGCTGGGGGAGAGATAAAGAAAAAACTGCCCAAGAACAGCAGAGAACTGCCCCAGCTCTGACAGGTGGAAATAGAATATACACCCCTGGCCACAACTTGCATTTGTAATCTAAGACAGTTAGGAAGCATTTATTTTGGAGTTATGAGAGTTAATTATGATGTTTTCCTCAGACTAATTCAACAAAGGGAATTATGGCATCCTCATGGTATTTGCCTGTGTCTGATGAAATGCACTTAAAAGCCTGGGTTTAAATCACTTGTTGATTTTTGGGGAGCATTGGTTTAATTATATTGGTTTAGAAAACAAGGTCTTCAGCATGTCAGATGCTCCTGTGAAAAAGTTACTCTTTGTCTAGTTATTTCACTAGAATTATGCTGGTACAAACACTCCACTGAGAATATAGGAAAAAAGAACAAGAAACGACCAAGAGAAGTAACCTAGACCAAATCAAGCAGTCATCTAGTCAAACTCCTCCAGAACTTATGAATCTATTTTTATTATTTGTATTTGTATCATTTATATTGTTTATATGAAGGCACTTGTCCTTCATATAAATATAAATAATACAAATTATTTTGTATTATGTGGGGAGGCCCTGGCACAGGTGCCCAGAGAAGCTGTGGCTGCCCTGTCCTTGGGAGTGTCCAATGCCAGGCTGGACAGGGCTTGGAGAAACCTGGGACAGTGAAAGGTGTCCCTGCCCATGGCAGGGAGGTGGAACAATGTTGTTGCCAACCCAAAACTCTCTGTGATTGCCTGGTTCCCTGAAGTCAGCCCAAAACAGCACAGGGGTGTCCAAGCTGCATTGGGAAACCACAATGTGATCCTCACCTGGTCTCCCCAGCTGGGGTGCAACCTCCAGAAAACACCAGCAGGAAGTTCCAGGGGTCTCTTTGGGTCCTGGCTTCAGCACTGACCAAACCTCAGAACTTCAGACATCCATGAACATATTAAGCAGTGGCATGTGAAGACAGCAAGTTAATTCAGTTGTATTACAGCTGAGGTAGATTTAGATCTCTACAAAGTCTGGCACTGGTTCCTATTTTTCACCCAAAGTGTTCTCTTCAATCTTAAAAATGGCTTTGATATGTGCTGAGTAGCAGAGAGGCTGTGATCAATTTGTTAGAATGAGTTTATTAAAGAAGAGAGTCCTCAGATGAAGAAATTGGGAACATGGCACCTGTAATTATCTCTGTCAATTGAGATGGATTCTGAAAACCTGAGCTTCCCCCTCCAGCTTTGCTGCAGCTCTGATCTATCACACACAGGCTGCAGCTCTGAGCTCTGCTCCTTGATCTGCTTATCTCCCCTGAGCACTGGGGATTCCTTCCTCTCCCCTCCCCACCATGCCATATATAAAAAACCCAAATATGCCAAATTGATCCAAATTTTCCTTTTTCCAGTTAACTCAACCTATGTGCAAGTTTGTGTCTAATTTCACAAACAGCTTCAGCCAAATGTATGCAGGATTAGTTTTGACATCAAGCTGAAATGTTTTGAAACGGCCTTTCTTAAAAACTTTCAACACTGAAGCAAATTTTGTTTAGCCTAACATTAAAAACCAGAGTAGATGATAAAGGACATTTTTCTCTTCTTGTTGAAGCAACCACTTAGGCCTGAGTTAGTTTTGCCAAAGTGGTTGACCCAAATTCCCTCAGCTTTCTTTGGGTTCAGCCACTCACATGAAAAATAGTCTGTTCAGCTGTTATTCACACATCTCTGCTGGTTTCTTGCCTTCTGCCCTGCCTTTCCTCCTGCAAGGTCTGTTGCCTCCTTTCCCCACCTGGTTTGGTGCCAGCCCCCACTAAATCCCCCCTTGTTTTGGGATATAGCTCCTTCTCTCAAGGATGTTCCTCTGTGGAGGGCCATTTAATTGTTTGGCATAATTCCCTTATTATCCAGCACCACAAATGTATGTTCACATCACAGAAATGAATAATGGATGCTAATAATGCACAATTGATTGCCCATAAGTTACAGTGTCAGCATCAGGAGTGGGAGCAGCACAGGGCAGTTCCCATCCCCTCTGGGGCTCCTGGGGAAGGGTTTGGTGAGGCCTGAGCACAGTGTGAGCCAAGGGAGGGTCACCAGCATCACCCAGGAGGGTCTGGGGGAGGAGGAGAGGCTGTCCCTGTGCTCTCAGAGCAGAGCAAGGCTGGGAACAGCAGAGCCAGGAGCTGAGGTACTCCCACATGGCACTGTGTGAAACTGGGCAGGGCATCCCTTCCTCCCCTGCCTCCTCCTCATCCTCCCGAGGCAGGACAGGCCATCAGATCAGCACCAGCTGTTCTCCAAACCCCTGCTGCTGCCAGGAAGGTCCTGGCTCAGCCTTATCCCTCCTGCTTGATCACACTTGTTCCCCATGTCCCCATCAGTCAGGCTGGCACTCACACATGACAGCTTTGATCTTCCCAGCCCTGCTGAGGGAAGCCTGGCAGGGCCAGGGCTGCCTGCTGGGCACCATTAAAGCCCACTTGTTACTGTACCCAATGGCTGAGGCTCTTTGCACCGAGTCCAAGAGGCTGGGTTAGCCTTGGGCAGGAGCAGGAGTGGTTCCCACAGCCCCCAGTGCCTGTGCTGCCATCCAGGGAGCACCCACCTCCTCCACCTCCCCCCTTTTCCACTGGGCATCAGCAGAGCCACAGATGGACTCTGGCTGGGAGCAGCCAGAAGGATGTGAGGGGAAAGGAGTATCCAGAATAAAGGCATTTCATCTTCCTGAGTGCCCCTGGCTGTGCCCAGTTAACAATTCCTGCCCATGGGAATGGGGGAATGTCCCTCTGGAGCTCACAAGCTGGGGTGCTCAGGATGGACCCCACACTCGACCAGCAGGAGGGCCCTGCTCTGTCCCAGCTGGGCTCTAGGCCTGGCTGAGACCCCAATTCCCTGCTCAGCCCTTGCATTTTGTCACATCTGTGGGAACCAGAGGTGCAATACAGCACACGTTCTGAGTGTGGCCTGTAAAGGAGCTGGGTCAGGCTCTGACCTCAGCCCCAGGCATGGGAGAACCCAGCACTGTCAGAACCCAGGAAATCCCTCTGGCTGCCCTGGAGGACTCAGAGGGGCTCAGAGACCTTGGCATAGAGCCCAAGACCCCTGTGCCTTTGATCCTGACCCATGGAAAAAGCTATTACCAACCTTTATATGAAGAATTACAAGTCAAGAGAGTTTTAGTAGAATAATAGTTAGTTTGTCACGGGGTGAAAAATAGATTTTTGAGGGTTTTAAAATAGGGGCTTGAGGTCCCAAGATGGAGGAATTTGGGAGTGCCTTGTCCTTTTTCCTTCTTCTTCTTGGCCTCCATCTTCTGCTGTGATGGTGGCATTTTTAGATTGGTTTAAGGTAGAAGCTCACTGTCTGACATAGGTGATAGGTATTGGGAAGTGATGGTAAATATTGTACACAGAGTTTTTAGTATAAAAAGATAACACCACCTTTGAGGGGGTCAGTGTCCCTCTGTCTGCTGAACAGACCTCAGCAGGCCAGGGAAAGAATTTTATAGATAAGAAACAATAAACAACCTTGAGCATGAGAATGGAAGAGTTCTGACTCCTTCTTCAACTGCGGGCTGGGAAAGGAGACTTGTACATATCTCAGAGTCACTGTGAGCAGCAGAGATTCTGAGACAGCACCACCAGCTTCTGAAGGCAGCAGTCAGAATCACCCCACACCTTGGAAAACCCTGCTCCCACCCCACTTCCCCTGCTGCAGCCAGACTTGTAGTGCTCAGGGACTGATAACAGCCTGAAATATCCTCTGAGCAGCAGCAGTGCAAGTGCTGAGCAGCCAGACAGAGCTGAGCTGTTCAGCAGCTTCTCTGCTCTTGACTTTCCCCTGACCCTGCTTTTCACATGTCCCCATTTCCAGTTTTCCAAAGCTGCCAGGGCACTGCAGTGCTGCTGCTCTCCATTGCTGCTCCTCCTGCTCCTCCTTCACCTTTGGCTCCACACTCCTTCCCTGCTCAGCGCTGACAGTGGAGCAGTGGTGTCAGCCAAAGCCTCACTTAAAGGGAAAAAAGTTTAAATTGTGTCCCAGACATCTTTTATGAAAAATCCTTTCCTTAGGATCTTTCCTCCTGAGAAGCTGAGAGGCCTCAGGAACAAAATGTAACCAATGGTTATCTGCTGCTGTGGAATGCAACAGGTGCATCTGGGATTGGCTCATGGGGTTGTTTCTAATTCATGGCCAATCACAGTCAGCTGGCTCAGACAGAGTGCAAGCCACAAGCCTTTGTTATCATTCTTTCTTTTTTCTATTCTTAGCCAGCCTTCTGATGAAATCCTTTCTTCTATTCTTTTAGTATAGTTTTAATATAATATATATCATAAAATAATAAATCAAGCCTTCTGAAACATGGAGTCAGATCCTCATCTCTTCCCTCATCCTCAGACCCCTGTGAACACGGTCACAAAATTGCTCCAAGAGGGACTCTTCTGAAGATGGGCTGAAAGAAAAGGAGTTTCTTAAACCAAGTCTCCAAAGCAGGGAACCCATAGAAGAAATTTCCTGTAAGAAGGACCTGACCCCGAGTTAAACTGAGGATCCCATCCATTTCCTGTGCCAACCTGCAGGCCCCAGAGATGCTCCCACCCTTTCAGAGCTGGCAGGGCTCCCAGCACAGCCCCACCATGGCAAGCTGCTCTTTGCCCAGCCTTGGCACATGCTGTCTGCCCAGCTCCTGCCCCAACATGATGATGGGACAGCCCCAGCTCACCACAGGCCAGCTTTCCATTCTGAGCAATTCCAGGCATTTAAACTGTATCAAACACAGGAAGAGTTCATGGTTCTGCACCACACAAAAACATGCAGAAATGTGTTTGACAAATCCATCAAGTTACATCAGCAGAGAGCCTGGTGTTTCTGGAGCTCTCCATGCAAAGCAGTGGGAGTTTGTGCCAGAGGCTTTCAGCAGAGCTGAGCTGCACCTTGGAAATGCAGCTCTGCACAGCATCATCCTCTGCTCCCAGCCAAGCACAGGAGCTGTGGGCTCTCCATCCTGCTGAAGGCCTGGGCAAGGGTCAG
Source organism: Molothrus aeneus (assembly GCF_037042795.1). Lineage (NCBI taxonomy): Eukaryota > Metazoa > Chordata > Aves > Passeriformes > Icteridae > Molothrus > Molothrus aeneus. Next base: position 3,460,380 of record NC_089659.1, on the reverse strand, counting down.
TAGAAACTGTGGTTCATTGTGTTCCCCTCCTGCAAAGGTGACTTATTTGTTTAATTTCTAGATTTGCCTGCTGCAAGCTACCAACAGCCTTTGCTGTTTATCCAGTGACAGTGTGAGCACAGGGGCAGGTTTTTCTCCTTTCACCCTCACTTTCCCATCTTGTCTATCTGGGAAATCCAGCAGGAGAGGAAAGCCAAGGAAAGGAAAAACCAAGCTGGGAACGGAGAATGACCACTACCCTGAGCAGCCAGGGTGCAATCTCACCACATTGAAAAAGGTGAGCCTGTGTCACCACCAGGAAAAGAAAGATGTTGCCTGTTACATCAGGAATAGTTGAGGACAAAGCTAGAAACCATGTCAGAGCTGAAGTGTAGCTCTTAAACTGATGGTTGACATGGGGGGTCCCAGATGAGTCTGATCCAGGCAATTAAAGCCTATTAACAAACACAAAGGCATGAAAAAGCCTTTTAATTTCCCTTTCTGGTGTAGTACATGTCATTTTTCCTTTATCAGACTGTCTGATCATCACACACATTAGTTGTCCTCCCAAGAGAGATAAACCCAACAAAAAAAGACACAGCACCAAGGGAAAAGCAGGGATGCTGACAGTGCTGCAGGTGGAAAAACCTCACAGATATTTGGGTGAAGCAAGTCCCACCCCACCCACAAAACACTCCAGGAACCACTCAGAAAGGGGAAGGCTGGGAGAAAATCTGGGAATGAGGAGAACTGAGGTGTCAGGGTCAGCCCTGAGCCTGAACATGACCATTCTGCCAAGGAAGAAAGGGACCAAAGCCACCAGTGGCCACCTGGCTGCCACCATGGCATTGTCCCCTTCTGCAGGGGGTTAGGGCAGCCCAGCCCTGCAGCTCCTGCAGCACTTCCCTTGCTCTGTCAGGGGAATGAAACACCAAGGGGGACAGGCTGGCATGCAAGGACAGACACACAGCTCTGCAAGGGTCTGCCTGGGGACATTCCTGCAGACAGCTGGGCTGGTGCAGCCTGGCCTGATTCAGGAACCTCTGAGTTTATCTTTCAGCTTCCAGGATAAAGTCAGGAGCTGTTCCAAGCAAATATTTAGGGAAAGAGCAGCCTAATTTATGGAGCTGAGTGAGAGGGTGTCAAGGCCTGACTGGGCATAAAATTAAACCTCAGTGTTTGCTGCTTCTCCTCCCTGCCAGGTGTCCAAATTTCTGCTTGGACAACACTGGTTGTGCTGCCTGTCCTGAGCTGGCCTGACTGGAAATTCTCCACTGGAGTCTGCCCTGGAGTCATTGAAATCCAGGGTGTGTGGGAATGATGCTGCTCACTTAGACAAACCTGTGGCCATCTGGCCATGGAGGATAGCAGGGCATATTTTTATGGGCAGTGTATGCAGGAGGAGGGTCAGCACCAGAACATCCTGATGCCCTTGACAAGAAAACATATTATTTTTCTTCAAAAAAGCCACATTGCATGTGGTTCCCTCGCTTGAATCACTTGGGTATCACATTGGAGTATATTGTACCCAGATTAATCCACTGCATCTACCAACCCATCTGTTAATGCTGCAGAATTCCCAGAATGTGAACAATTCCCAGATGAACATGTCTTCAAGTGTTTATCTAAAGTATTTGGCCTTGTTGAAGACTTCATGGGATCGCTCTGGAAGTGAGGAGTGCTGCCCTTGGTGCGGCTGTGCTGCTGTTTGTGGAGGGATGTGAGATTTTCTGAGCTGCAGAATTGCAGATTGGGTGGGGGAAATGGAGGCTGGATTGCTCCTTAGGGGTAGGATGGCAGAGAACTTTGACATCTCACAAATTAGGAACTGTTGCTGTTGCTAGGACTGTGTCCCAGAGCCCACATGAGTTTAATCCTGGGAACAAGCAGGAGGAGGAGCTTTGGTTTGTGTTACCTGCAGATCACAGAATAATCATGGAGCCGTTAAGGTTGGGAAAGGTCTTTAAGACCATCAAATCCAGCTTGGCATCACCACCATGCTCACCACTAAACCATGTCCCCAAGTGCCACATCCATGTGTCCTTTGAACACTTCCAGGCATGGTGACTCCACCACTTCACTGTTCTGATGTTTGACAATCCTTTCCACTACGAAATTTTTCCTAACATTCAATCCAGTCCTCCCCTGACATAACTTGAGGCCATTTTCTCTGTCCCAAAACTCTTTGTAGAGGAGCATCAAGTCCTGCAGTGCTGCTCTATGAACAATACTTTGTATACAGGCAGGAACTTCTCCCTGACTTCCTGAAATCTTACATTTGGAGGGGGAAAAGGGGTGATTTGATTGCTTACCCTCCATTCCTATGGAGGGCCTTACCTCAGAAGAATTGGTGTTCACACACAACATTGAAGCATGAGATTTGGTGTGAAGGGTCTGGAGATGTGGATCTGCTGCTGAAGATTTGCCTGAGACTTTGGTGAGGAGGAGGAGCAAGAAAAATCAGGTAAAAAAAGCCAAAATAATGAGGGACTTCTGAAACAGGAATGTTGGCTTTGGCTGTGCCTTAGGTCTGGAGCTCTGAGCTTGGGATGGTTTAATTTTCTCCTCTGGTTGCTGAGGGGACACTGAGGGGACACAGGGTAGTTCAGTGCTGCTGCTGCAGTTTGATTTGTCTGATGCTCTGCTGACAGTTAATGATTGCTATAATTTTATTTTTAAAAAATAAGTTATGTACAAATTTTCTTTCCCATGGAGCCGAAAATAACAGCAAAATCAATCTAAACACCTACCACTAAGAAAACAAATAGATTCTTCAGATCATCAAATTAAGCTGCTCACAGAACTCATGGTGGTTCTGCTCAGCTATTATTTCTGCCCAAAATAATTATTACCAGCACCCAAATGTGGGATGGGTTGGGTCTTTGTGGGTTTTCAGTGGGGGCTGTGGGAAGTACAAACACCCCACAGAATGGAAAGCATGAAGGTAACTGCTCATATCCCATAGGTTTAATAACACTTGGTACTGGCTTCTTTTTCCTGCTCAAAAGAAGCACATAGATAATAGCAGTGATGAGAATCTGCATTTCATCTTGGGAAGAAGCACAGCAAATTCAGTTTGTGAATAAATTTGTCTGGCAACAATGTGGAGAGTCTCTTTTTTCTGACTGTATGGGACAATGGGGAACCTACAGAAACCCAGAAAAAACCCAGCATCCTTTAGGAAGGAAAACAAAGGAAAGGTGAGAAAGAGAATCAGAGTTGTTTTGGTGGTGGTGGTGGGGTTGTTTTTGTTGTTGGGGGTTTTTTGCTGGCTGTGTCCCTGGTTGTAGCCATGACACAATCAAGGTGCTGATAGGATTTTCCTAAATATTTCTGCCTTTAATGAGGCATTTCTGGTTTATGCTGCTAAAGCCCCAGCTGAGGTGCAACAGGAGGTTGCAAGCAGCATGGTGGGCAGTGGATTAGCAGGAGAGAGGATCCTAATCCCAGAAAAAAATGTTCCCTTTTCTTTGGAGAGTGACATATCTGGCATAGCTGCAGTATTGGACTGTCAGCTCTGCAGGAAGGCTCCTGGAAAGGCAGAAGCAAAGGCAAAGAGAAGGGGGAGAGGGCAGCACAAATGTTCTGAGCAGAGAGCTGCAGACAGAGCAAGAACCAAGGGTGCACTCCCAAGGGACTGTGCTGAGCCTGGGCAGAGGAGTTGTGTAGATGTCAACAGCCAAACCCCAGGAGCACAGGCTGTACTGTCCTACCCAAACACAGCAAAAATCAGCATTTTGACTTCAGTTTGCTCAGGGCTTTTTGGTTGGTGTTTGTTTGTTTGTTTTTGGGGGTTTTTCCTGGGTTTTTTTTTGTTTGGTTTTTTTTTTTTGTTTGTTCTTTATTTATTTATTTATGGGGTTTTGGGTTTTTGGTTTTTTTGGGGTTTTTTTGTGGTTTTTTTTCGTTTGTTTGGTTGGTTTTGGGTTTTTTTGGTTTGTTTTGTTTTTGTGGGTTTCTTTGGGGTTTTTTGGGTTTTTTTGTGGGTTTTTTGTGTTGTTGGTTTTTTTTTGTGCGTATGTGGGTTTGTTTGGGGTTTTTTGTTGTTGTTGTTTGGGGTTTTTTTCTTTATCTTTGCAAATACTTGCATGGCTTTTGGTGAGGTTGTGCCTCCCCTGGTCTGTGTGCTCAGTGCAGGCTCAGAGCCAGGTCCCTGTTCCCAGGAAATGCTGGGTGCCCATCTCTGCTGGCCAGCACCAGCTTCCAACTGGGAGCAGCTTTTCCAGATGTGCAGGCACAGCCTCCTGCTGGTGGCCTGTCCAGATGTTGGCTGCCTCTGCACTGCTGAGATGCAGCTGGCTGAAAGTCCACCTCGTGCTGGGAATGCTCATTTTTTATGGGCATTTTGAGGCCTCCTGTCAGCCTTAACCCAGCCATGGGAGTCCTTCAGGTTGGCAAAACAGCTGGGATTGAAGGTGGCAAAAAAAAAAAACAGTCCCATTCCACATCTGGGATCACTGCAGGACACTGACAGCACAGGTGATTATGGTAAGAGTAGGAGGTTGAAATTGTGAAGATTTTTTCCTTTTTCAAGGAAAAAACCATTTAAAGCTGCACAAGGTGAAATATGGAGGCTTTATTTGCTCACCATAAGTTTACAAAACTTTCTCCTGCACTGAAAACTAAGACACAGCTCTCCTTTCTCTGTGGCTCTGTCTAAATCTAATGTGGTCCCACCTATGCTTAATTTGGCTTTTTATTGCCCATGTCCTTCTTCTAAAAAAAGAAACAAATACCTAAGTTTAGTATCACTGATTGCTTTGTCTATAGACACAGTCTGAGGAACTGTTGCAAATTTGCTGATGAACTTCAGCTGAGGAAAGGAAAGAAAAAGTTGAAAGGCTTCCCTTGGAAAACAGCAGGTGTGAACACCTGGACACTTCAGTGTGAAGTGGCTTTTTTAATTTTTAAATTGGCTTTTTTTAAAAGTGGTTAAGAAACTCAGAGAAAAATTGAGTTACCAGATAGGAATTCTACCCTGAGTGAGTGCTGATATTGAAAATTACTTGTTCTGATAATGGGAAGCTGCCCAGCTTTCTCCCTTTGTGATGAATGCAGGTGTCTCCTGCTTTCAATTTTTACAGACTTCACAGTGGAGAGAAAACTGCTTTTGGAAACCATCTGCTCTGTGGCAATGAGGCTCCTGTAGTTTGAGGCTCCTGTAGTTTGAGGCTGGCCCAATGTTATTCTGTGTAATTAACTGGAGCAAGATGGGCTTCTGCAAGTGGTGATGCTCCCTCAAAGGTGGAGTGCACTTAAAACAGGATTAGCCAACAAGCTGATTTAGGGGATGGAGTCAGACAATGCAATCCTCCCAAATCTGGCTTTGCATAGGGAAAAGGAGCTGGGGGAAGCAGAGGCTGAGGGCAGACCTGCAGCACCATCCCTTCCCTGCAGGAAGAGCACAGGGCTTGACTGGGGAAGCATCTGTGATCCTGTGGTGAAAGGAAAAAGGTGTTTATCCACAGTTCAGATGATAATTCCAGGAGGCTAGAAGGGAGCAGCGCTTGGAAATGAAAATGAGATTTAAAGGAGTAATTAAGGGTTCTGCCACTGAACAACACTGATGAACTGGCTGGGAATAAATCAGATTTCACTTGAAGGAAGTGACCTGGAAATCTATTATTGCCTGTCCCTTGGCCAGACTTCCTCACCATGGGGTGTCATTGCATGGAGCTGAGGTCACCCTGGCTGGAGCTGGGGAGGGCTCAGCTGGGGAGTGAAACCTCCTGGGCAGAGCCTTGGGAGCCTCTAAGGTGGCTTTAGTTCCAGCCCATGGAAATAGCAGCTCCAAGTAGACCAGCCCTCATTGGTACAATTTTGTCTCTTGAAAATGCACACAAAATCTTTTATTAAAAACCCTGCAGATGAGTTAACAGCTGGGGGAAGCTGGAATATGATTAATGTCTCGTGAATTAGCCCTGGAGGTACTTTATGGAAATAAGATTTACAACACTATTACACACAGTCCTGAATGTGCTTTACATTTTTAAATGAGGGGAATGAATGTTTCTCTGTGCTCTGCTCCCTTCTCCCTTGGTCCCTGCAGAGGTACAGGAAGATGATCCCATTTGATCTGGGATGGAAGGCTTTGGTGCTTGGGGAGGTATTGGACTGCATTTAATTGAATGATCTTCCTGGCCCCAGTGCTTTATCAAGCAAGGAACCAAAATGTGTCCTGACACGTAGGATGCAATTACAAGTCATTAACAGAGAAATTAGGGATGCCAGGATGGAAAGAAGGGATCCATCAGGCTGGTTTGTCCATCCTCTCTGCCACAGCAGCATTGCTCCTGACAGCACATGCTTGGGTGCTTCTGGAATAATTGAGTTCCTGACACCTTTGGGGTGCTGTGGTGCTCTGAGCAGTCCTGCTCATTCCAGTGTTCTAAATGTTCTACTTGAGATTCTCCCTCCAGAGCACTCAGGCCTTGCTAGAAGGAGCTGGCAATCCCTGAGGAAGAGGAAAGGGCTGGAACCCAGGACATCCCTCTGGCTGCCCTGGGTGGCTCCAGCCCCAGCCAGGGGGCTCAGAGACCTTGGCACAGAGCCCAAGACCCCTGTGACCTTGATCTTGACCCATGGAAAAAATTACCAGCCTTTACATGAGGATTTGCAAGCCATGAAAGTTTAAGTAGAATAGTAATTAGTTTATCACGGGGTGAAAAATCAATTTTTGGGGTTTTTAGAATGGGGGCTCAGGGTCCAAAGATGGAGGAATTTGGGTGTGCCCTATCCTTCTTCTTTCTTCTTCCTAGCCTCCATGTTCTGGGTGATGCTGGCACTTTTGGATTGGTTTAGAGTAGAAGCTCACTGTCTAACATAGGTGATGGGTATTGGGAAGTTATGGTAAATAATGTACATGGACTTTTTAGTATAAAAAGATAACACGGCCTGAAGGTGGTCAGAGTGCCTCTGTCTGACCTGCTGAACAGACCTCAGCAGGCCAGAGAAAGAATTTTATAGATAAGAAACAATAAACAACCTTGAGAATGAGAACTGAAGAGCTCTGACTCCTTCTTCGGTTGCTGGGTTAGGAAAGGAGACTCTCTGACACATCTGGGGGTCAGCCCGAGAGAAAGGTGGCTGTCCCCTCGTGGGAGCCCTCTGCAGCTGGCACAGGTCACCCTGGCTTTGCCTCACTGCTGTCAAGGACCCTGTTTGGCCAAAGGAAAACTTTCCCATTCCTTATGTCTGTCACAGAGGGCTTTTCCAACCATAACTGTTCCATTATCAACCCAGCATCACCCAATATTCACCTCTAAACCACATCCTCAAGTGCCACATCCACACCTTTGCTGAACACTCTCAGGGATGGTGACTCCAGCACTTCCCTGGGGAGCCTGTCCCAATGTTTCCAGGGAGGAATTTTTCCTAATATCTCATCTAAATATCACCTGGCAGCTGAGGAGAAGCTGAGCTCCTGGAGAAGGGAAAGGGAAAGGGAAAGGGAAAGGGAAAGGAAAGGAAAGGAAAGGAAAGGAAAGGAAAGGAAAGGAAAGGAAAGGAAAGGAAAGGAAAGGAAAGGAAAGGAAAGGAAAGGAAAGGAAAGGAAAGGAAAGGAAAGGAAAGGAAAGGAAAGGAAAGGAAAGGAAAGGAAAGGAAAGGAAAGGAAAGGAAAGGAAAGGAAAGGAAAGGAAAGGAAAGGAAAGGAAAGGAAAGGAAAGGAAAGGAAAGGAAAGGAAAGGAAAAGGGAAAGGAAAGGGACCCACATGAGATGAGGTTGAACTACTTTGTGTAACACAGGGTAATTAACCTGGTGGAAAGATGATCTTTGGGGGAAGGTGATGAAGCAAATGCATCCATTTGGTTGTCTCTACTAAAGCACTGGTTTTAGTGGGGCTAGATAATGAAAGAAGAGCTCTGGACTGGCTTTGAGCTCATGCTGGGATTTATTTACCCCAAATCCAGTACTTTTCCATGAGTCCCTGGTGTTTTTAAAAGCTCTGTTTAGAAGGAGCCTGTTCTGCTAGAGCACCCTTGCTATCCATAGGCATCCCTAACCTTAGCTTTTGAGCCTTTCTGCTGAAGGCCAGGATATCCCAGATGATCCCAGACCCCAAAATGATGCCAGCCACACCTGCCTCAATGACTGCTCCAGACAAGCTGAAGGCTACAATTATTCTCTGATTTACTCAGTATTTTTCAGAAGATTTGAGGAATCTGAGATAAATTTGGATCAGAAAGTGAAGATGGCTTATTTGCCCTTTACCCTAAATGCAGAGGAGGACTGGGATCTCTGATCCACAGGCAGGCTGGTAAGGGACTGATGTGACACAAAGCTTTTCTGTGATATGTCCAGGAGAAAACTTGTTTTTCTCTCTGAACTGCACTCAGGGAAGCCCAGCTCTGCTGGGAGCAGGATGTAGAGCATGGACAGGTGGATGCCTGCAAGAATGTGGAGCAGAGATGGCCAAAGCTCCAGTGTGGCTCATAGCCAGGGCCCTGGGGCACTGCACCTCGGGCTGGCTCTGCCCTGTGCCCAGGCAGGTGCCACTGTGCAATGGGCTGGGAGCCCAGCTGCTGCTGTGGGCACATCCTGTCATTCTGCTGGGCTTCCAAGGGACCAGGGCCTTTGATGCCTTAGATTTCAGCTTTTCTATTTTCATATGTTTGTAATCCTGCAGTTCTTTAGTGCATAACTCTAAACTCCATACACAGTGCTAGCTACTGTCTTCACATTCTGGGCAGACACAACAATTCCTCTCCAGGCCTGGTGTGAAAAACGCCAATCACTTGTTGTTAACATTTTAAAAGTTGAATAGTAATGAAATGGTTATAAAAATAGTAATACAATTAGAGTAATAATAACTTGGACAAATTGAATTAGGACAATATGAGACAATAAAGACAAAGAGTTACGGATGTCTGGGTACCTTTTTCTGGGCAGCACGAGCCCGAAAAAGGACCCACGTTAACAAAGGATTAACCCTTAGAAACAACAGCCTGTTGCATATTCATACACCTCATCCATGATGCATAAATTCCATTCACACACAGGATTCTGTCTGGTCATCACCAACTTCTTCCTTCTAATCCTAACAGCACTTTCGAGACTGGAAGAAGTTCATTTCTTCTGATAAGAGGGCAATAAATTCTTTTTTTTTGAAAGATTTAGGTGTCCTGGGGCTGCTATCTGGTGTGAGTGCCTCATTCCTTTCTTCAAAAAATCCCACTAACATAGTTCTTATTTTAACTACAAAAGTTACCTTTTAATTACAAGACTACATTTATCATATTACTAAAATTTTAATACAGCACTACTAATCAATACATCAAAATACATATGGTAAATATCTGTGTAGAGCCATATAATATGCACTTTTCACACCTGGCAATCAAGGACACCTCACTGCCTCAGGCCCCCAGAGATGGAAACAAAAATGAGTTGGGAGGAACAAACTTGGGGTAAATGACTTCATAACCTCCTGCAATTGGAAGATTGACCCCCAAAATGCAAATGGACCATGCTTATAAAAATATGAAAACCCATGACCTGTCATCCATTTCCTGTGTGTAGCCCCTTTGGGGGGGTTTTGTCTGCCCTAAATGTATCTGAATGGCCTTCAATAAATAGAACTGCTTTTTATTCTCTAATTTTGTCTGCCCTGTGTTTCAGGTAGCCCCAAAAGGCACCACCTTTCTTCTGGGCTCACGGGCTGCAGCTCCGCTTGGCAGCAGTGCTAAAACCAAGCCTCTCTTAACCCTTATTTTGGTTTTTATTCCCATCTAGCGGCAGGCCTGGGGAACTGAACGTTTAAATCAAAGTGAACGCTGCCCCAAAGGCTGCATGATGTAATCTGGTTGCCCCTTGCTCTCCCTTCAATGCTTTGCCCCCACCAGTTTTGTCTTTCAGTTGGGACTATATTTCAAATTATCTGGTGCCTTCCCACAAATGCAGCCCTGAATGTCCATGTGAAAATACACTTGTTTTACAGCCCATGCCTCCCTCAGTGTTTGGCTCTCCTGCAAAGTCTGGCTTTAAGGCAGCAAAATGCTGGCCGTGAGAGCAGTTGCACAGGGCACAGCAATGTTCCCTCCTTGTCCCTGTTGAAGGCTCTGTGCTGGTGTGATGAGAAGCACTGAATCTGCAATTAGCAAAGCCAGTAATGAAGTGTAACAGATCACTAACTGTACTGAACTTTGGTTTTAACTGGCTTAAAAACAAATTTCAGTACAGTCTGAGTAGGTATCTAAGCATCTCTAAAGTGCAAGTCTTCTCTGTTTTCCTATGACTAGCTAAACCCCAAAGAAACCCTTTTGGATTAAAATAGTGCTGCCCTCAAATACCAGATGCTTTTGGACAGATCACCTGCAGGCTTGCTATGCTGTCACTTACATGAGGTTCATAAATCTTTAATCTGAAATTGAAATCTTCCAAGAATCCCTATCTGAAACAACATGAAAGTCACCAGGCAGAGACCTGACCACAGAGATAAATAATCCTGAAGTTGTACTTTCCTAAACTCTGCAGGATCTTCTGTAGATCACTGCAGTTCTCTTGGAGAAATTATTGAGGCAGAGGGGCTGTGTTCCTGCTGCTTATCCTGCACTAATGGAAAAGAGGGGTTATGACTGAATTCTCAAAATAATTATAAACCCGTTTTTCAGGCTTTGGGATCAAAGACTGGGGTTCTTTTTCTCATGATTGTGGATAGTATTTGGGGAGTCCTGGTTTTCATGCATAGGGCATTCTGGGGCTGAACACTTCTCCTCTGGCTGCCTCAGCTGTCCACCAAAAAAGTGCTGATTGATGCAATGCAGTTTGATTTGTCTGTTAGAGGGTATTGTTGATGAAAATCAATGAAATACCTTCATAACAAGTAGATGCAACCAACTGAGGTGGCTGGTCCATGACTGGCTCTTACAAAAGCTCCCAGGTAAAGGAGACAGTGATGCCTTGGCAACCCCAATGAGAAAAAAAATGGGAAGAAGCAAAGAAAAAAAAAAAAAAAGGAGGAGGAGGAGGGAATATGATCAGATAGTGAAAGATGCAGTCTTGCTGCTAAAGATGTGGCAGAATAGTAAATCTGTCCTTAACCAGAGATACAAAAAGGCAAAAATTCCAGCTCAAACAGAAAAAAAAAAAGAAACTGGAAATTATCTCAGCTGTTGACAAACTATTTTTAAAAGAAAATAAAGATCCTATCTGAGGTACCAGCCCCTCCTGGCTGTGCCCTTTGCTGCTCCCTGTGCTGCAGCACAGCTCTGTTGCTCTGTGCTGGAGGGATGTGAGTGCCATGTGCAGGAGTTTTCCCATGGGCTGCAGCAGGGTTTGCTCCTTGGCTCCAGTTCTTCCATGTTTCTGTCATGCTCCACTTGGCTCAGGGTTGCCAGGGTGTAATGAATGATCTGGGATTGCATAACTCGGATTTCAGGGAGAGGAGGAGATGAATGAAGGGAGGCTGAGGCTGGAGTGGAGCAGAGTCCTGGCACATCTGTTCAGGAGAGGAATTCAGGGAAGGAAATGGAGGAGCCTTCTGTCCTGCAGCATTGGAGATTTATAAGGCACACTGTGCTCCCTAAAGAAGCAGTCTCCCTGCTTCCCAAAATTCACCATTTCACGTTTTCTTTCTGAGTATTTAAGCACAGCTGCCCTCTGTGAGCTGGGGAAATAGGAGGAAGTGAATGGAGATATGAAAAATAGGGTGCTTCATGGTTGGTTTGGAGGGGACAAGTTTTTCTCCCCTAAAGTTCTGGTCCTTCTCTTCCCCATGATCTGAGACTGCTTTTATCAAGGTTTTAGCACATGCCAGAGCAGTGGGTGATGCCTGGGTGTGCTCATGCACTCCTGAAGGAGTGGATGCACCTGAGTTGTGTCACTGCCCGCTCCTGCTTTGTGGCAAACAACCAGGAACACAGAACAGCAAATGTTTCTGGTTTAAATGTCCATCTCTAGTGGATTTTTAGCTGCATTCATGTTGCTGTTTGGGCTCTGTGATGTTTCTGATTCTCTGGCTGTGACAGAGATGCTCCATGCTTTGACTGAGGAGCTGTTAGAGCTGAGGTGGGGTTTGCTCTGCCTGGAACCAATAATGATCATTGTTCTGCCAACTGGGACAACTTCAGCAGGTCCCAGAGGGCTTTAGGAGTGAGGGGAGAGTAGTCTGGATTCACTCTGCTGGGTCCCCACCAGTTTTCAGCTTGTGCTTGCTCCCAGGCACCCAGACATGGGCAGGCTCTGGCTCCTTGTTTCACTTCTAATGTGGGTTCACCTGTCTCCACAACAAATTTCCACCCAAAGCTGCCTTCAGAGTCCACTTGTAGAAGATAACTGCTTTAGTCACTGCAGGGAGAGATGGATTGAGCTCTGAAAGTTGAGCACAAGTCCCTCTGTCTGTCCTCCCCTTCTCAACCTTTGACTTTTTTAGGTCAAACAAAGCCTTTTATCTGCCTGGTGCCTTAAGTCTTTCATGTAGATACAAAATATGTTAAAAAAGCTTTCCTGCATTACAATAAAGCATTGCACATTTTCATCCCATTTTGGTGCCTCTCATCCTGCCATAAGGTTAAGGCAATAAATACCCTGTGGGAGATTTTGGCTCTCTCCTAATGATCTTTAACTCCTTGAAATGATTTTGTGAACCTTAGCCTACATTAACTGCTTGCTTCTATTTATGGCTCAGCAGCCACCAGCAAGTTAGAGCTGATAGATGAGGCAAAAGCTAAAAAGGGAACTTTTCTGACATCATAACAGATTTAAAAAAAGTCCTGTGCAGCTATTCTGGGAGCTCAGCTGCCAGGTTGGCACTACATGGGGTGTCACTGTGGGGAGAAAAGCAGCCCTAGCAGCACGTGGAGCACTCAGACAAGCAGGTTGCAGTTCTGTCTCTGCTTTCCCTGCAATCAAACACACCTGAAAACTGGAAAGAAGCAAAGTCCAGCCAAATGGCAGTGATGAGGGGGGCCATTCCTGGCAGGCTTTGCAGTTCTGTGCTGGCACACACACCACAGCTTAAGGCAACTTCTCCATCATGGAATCACTCAGGCTGGAAAAGATTTCTGAGATCAACAAGTCCCTCAACCCAGTAGCACCACCATGTCCTCAAATGCCACATCCACATGGGTTTTCAACATTTCCAGGGATGGTGACTTCACCATTTCTCTGGGCAGCCTGTGCCGGTGCTTTACACCCTTTCCATGAAGATATTTTTCCTAATCTCCCATCTGATCCACATCCTGGCCTTGTAGTGATGGTCAGTGGTAGAGATGCACAAAGAATCATGACAAAACTGCTGCCACCTCTTTTTTGGTTCCTTTGGCAGCAGGACTGGACAAATGGGTCCGTTGGAGGCTGTTCTGTGCCTCTGGGCTGGTTCTGGAGATAGGGGTTTGGCACAGAGGGTCTCTGAGTGGAAAATGCCATTCTGGCAGCACCAGTGACCAGTGGCAGCCAGCAGTGACAGATCACAACGAAAAAAAATGCAGAATTGGCTTTTAAAAATGAAAATACATGAAAAATGATCATTGAGCTCCTCTTTTCAACAGCTTGCATGCTACAAACACGATGAGGAGAAAAACACCTCGCTGCTGCCCGGTGCTGAGGAGAAATGAGGCATTTCAGGGCTTGCAGGAGCTTCAGATGCTCACAGTTTGCTGGTTATCCTAATGTTTTGCCTTGCCTGACCTATCTCCTCAGGGCAGCAATAAAAATAACCAGCTTCAGTCCACTTACTTGGCTGCTAATTGTCCACTTGTAGATCTTAGTCCCAGCTGGGCCCGCTCCTGCCCAAAGGCAGTTGTGCTCACTAAAGTGGCTGCTCCCATTTGCTGCAGCTTCACAATAGGAGCAGGTGGCTGCCATTTTCCATGCAAGAAAGCTCTTTGGAAGGAAGGAAAAGGGGCAAATGAGGAGAGGAAAAGAAAAAAAAAACAAATCCAAACAAAAACAAACAATGCTAAGCATCGGAGAAAGGAGAGCTTCTGCACTGCTGAGGTTAAAATGGATAGAAACCCAGAGTGTACAGAAATTAAAAAAAGGAGCAATATTTCAGGGCAGAGGAGGGAGAAGGGAAATGCTGTTTCTGTCATTTCTCTGCTAACCACTGCATCCAGGGCTGCCCTCCCTGTTTTCCACCTCGATCAGTATGCAGCATCCAAGTGTTTCCCAGTGAAGATGCAGCCTGCTCTACAGCTAATTTTAGCCTCCTGATTATGACTTCCTTCAGTGAGCTACCTTGCCTTGACAGCTTACAAGTAGTATGTATTTTCCCTGGGGTGCTGCAGACCAGAGGTGGAAACCTGCAGCGAAGCACAAAGAGAGGAAAATGGCAAGAAATCACTTCAGGGCTGCGAGCTTCAGAGCTCTGCCTCCCGGAGCAGGGGAAAAAGGAAACTTCTGAAGTGCCTGTCTCACCCTCTCACCACTCACAGGCATCACCTGCAATGGGGACAGCACAGGGCTTGTCTCTGGGAAGAAACAATAGAGGAGAAGTGCCACAGGAGCTGCTTGTTCAACAGCACCGCTTAGCAGAAGCCAGGTTTTTTGTATCAAAGGGAATTCTGCTATTTTTGAATTGTTTATTCATGCAGAAAGGTTGACAATGAAGCCTTTGAATTTTTTTTTTTTTTTTTGCCTTGTGACAACTTGGGAGGGAACCTATCAGTCTCTGGAAAGGCTTTATATTGTTGTACTCAATTCCTGTATCTGTTCTGCTGCACCATCCAGCATCTCCAAAATCTCATCCCTCTGCCCACATCATGTACACAGGGCATGAGCAGAGTGCAAGCAGTGGCTGGGCACTCACTGCTGACCTCTTTCCCACCACAAACATCTTGGAGCCACCCAATAAAACTGATAGGAGCAGTTTGGAGGCAAGGGAAAGGCTGAGGCTGTTCACTCAGCCTGTGGCTGAGCTGGAGATCTTCCTGCAAAGGGACATTGTGGGTAGCAAAGGTTTATATGGGATCAAGGGGGAATGGCCAGTCTGGGAGACACATCCCCAAAGTGCTGCTAGAGACAGAGGGATTGCATCTGCTCACAGTCCCAGGAGCTGGAAGGGTTTTGAGGTGTTAGAGACAATCAGTATCTCACTTTTGTCTTGCTCTTTATCTTCCTTGCCTTTGCTTTCAGCTTCTGTTAGAAGTGACACAGGAACTGATGGACAGGCATGTGACTCATCGTATCTCAAAGTCAGAATTTTATGCCCTCTTACATTGTTTTTTTATCCTATCCACGATTTTGTTCACTGTAAAAATTATTTCTATTTGGAAAATGAAAGGCAAATTCTTGTAAAATTCTTAAACTGTTTGTTAGAGCATTAGTAACTGTTTTTCATTCATCTTTTAGGATAAAATGTCAGGTTTGCATGTTGAGATTGTTCTGTATTTTCACAAGATGTTCTGCCCTCAGGCATACAACATTTTTGAAGCACAATAATCTTTAGCTCATGAATTTCCCAGAACAATGTTTAACAATGTGAAAAACTGCCCTGGATGCAGGTAAGGCTTTAATGAATTGTAAGAGCTTGTTATTCTGATGTCCAGGTCATCTCATTCCAAAATAACTCCAAGGAGGGAATTTTTGGTCTCCCAAGAGGGGTCTGGGCTGGGAGGCTCAGTGCTCAGACTGTCACAGGAGGGATTTCTCCTTTTAGTCAGGAATATCTTGTGACTCTGCTCGCCTGGGGCTGTAGAGGCTTCCCCACCTTCAAAGGGCTGAATCTGTGGCTGATGTTTGGATGCTCTTGCTGTGGATTTCAGCTGGAAAAGGAGTTCCAGCTTTTTCATTGTCTCTGGGCAGCACAGACAGCTGCAGCCTGCTCCTCCTTGTTTCTGAGGGAGAATTGGCGGGGGTGAGCACCGAGGGTCACAATTCCATTGTATTGTAACCCATTGAGGGCTACAATTCCAGACTTGGATGTGCACTGAGCAAACGAGGGTCTCTGTGCAAACCCCCAGTGATTCCATCTCCAGGGAGAGGTGTGCTTTGCCAGGAGCCCAAAACTTCATGGAGAAGCCAGAAAGTGGCTGGAGAACACATGAAGCAGAGGGAAAAGAGGTTGAAAACCAAACTCTGGGATCTGAGAGCTCTCTGAACCACAGAAGATAAATTTGTAATTGTGCAGATTCATCTGGAGATACCCAGACAGTGAGTTCCTCCTTTACTTGGGATGAGGAAAGGATGGATTTTACTTTGCTTGGATTGGGTGCAGGGATGAGCCTTGGGTCATGCCTTGCTAAAGATCCTCTCCCTTCCAGGGCATCAGCAACATCCTGCCAGTGCTGGGCTGAGCTGTGAAATCCCTCAAAAGGAGTTTCACTGTGCTGGCAGCCCGAGCACAGCCCTGCAGAGCTTCCCTTCCCAGTGAATCCAGAGCAGATTGATGTGTGACAGGCTGGGACAGCACAGCTGGCAGTCCTGGCCGTGCCACGTTTGGAGAGCAGTGCTCCTGAGCAGCCTGATGGAAGCAACCCTCAGGAGCATTTCTGCCATGCCCAGCTGCTGTTTGCTCACACAGCAGGGAAAAAAAAGAGTTTCCTTGGTTTATTAGGTTTTTCTCTCAGATCTGCTGAAGGCAGTGACAAGTTCCCATCCTTCAAAAAATTCAGTATAACTTGGGAACAATGAGACTTGGGGATCAACAGTGATTGTATTAATATTTGCCTGGCAGATTAGCACTGAGGAGCTGGTAATTCGTGAGCTCTTTGTTCACCATGGTTTAGTGCCCATGGATTCTCTCTCTGGAAGTGTCTTGCTGCAGCATTTCTGTCTTTTGAGGTCAGTGCAATGAGCTGCGTGGGTGTTTTTAGACATGAATCACATGCAAAGGCTGATTCTCTTTTTCTTTTCCACTTTTTTTTCTTTCTCTCCTGACATACCAGGCAGTTAAAAAAAAAAAAAAAAGTAAAAAGAGAAAAAACAGCCTTGCAAATTCCCAGACTTCTTTTTCAGCTGAAAAACAATGTGAAGTTTTATACCCTTCAATTGTTCTCTTTCATCCACTGTGGGTCTGTGCATCACAATTGCAGCATGGTTTATGCAGACATGTCCTGTGGGGCAGGTGGGAACCCTGTGGACACCTGGTTTTGTGGCACTGCAGGTGTTGCTCAGCCTCCCCAGCTCTGTGGGCAGCAGAGTGAGGTGTTCCTACAGCCAGGTTTGGGCAGGAGCAGCAAGGAAAAGAGGAGATGAGGAAAATCTTAGGAAGAGGGAAAGATCAGCAACATGGGAATGGTTTGTGGAGGTTTTCAGACATGCCTGGCTTGTACTTTTGGCACTGAGCTGGGGAAGTCCAGAGCAGAACTGAGCTTTGGTTCTCTGTCCCACATCCTCTGGAAGGAGGGGAATGGTCAGGAATGCAGTGCCCTGAGGAATCCCCTCCTGCTTTTTGTGGCCCCCAGCTCCCCTGCCTGGGTCCCTTCCCCGTGCTGCTGAGGCTCAGTGACATTTGCTTTGGGAACACTGGGCCCCAGGAGGAATGTGGGAGTCTCTGGAAGGGTTTTCTTTGGTCCAGGGTATTTTCTCTGCTGAGGAGCTGCTCAGGAAGCAGGGCAGGGCCACACACCCTTCTGTGGGTGCTTTGGGATGTGTGTGGCTGTGGGGACAGCACTGCTGAGCGTGCCCTGAGCCAGCTGTGCCTCTTGGAAGGAGCAGGACTGCTCTCCTGTTTCATCCTCCTCTCTAAGGATGTGCTGTTTGAGCTGTGTCCCTTCCCTATTGATGACCTGTCAGTCTCAGGGCTGGGAGCAATGCTTGGAACAACCTCCACTGTCATTTTAGCTGCTTTTACAGCTGATAACCTTGGGCTGCTTTCAAACCCATGTCACAAAGTCTCATGCAGCAGCACAAGGCACCAGATGTGCTGTGCAGGGCAAGGGCTTCTCTTGGCCATGACAGAGGCAGGTATTCAGAAGCCAAGCAGTTACTGAGGTCAGCTGGGGTGGGAGGTGAGGAAAAAGAAGAAAAAAACCAAAATGGCATCACCCTCTGCCCTCCCAAATGGGAGTGGGCTCAGTTTTCACAGAGCAGTGGAAGAGCCCTGCTTGCCTTGAGCCAAGGCTGTGGCACTGCCCTGTCCTGTTCTGAGCAGCTCAGTCACAAAGATTTTGTGGGGTTTTGTGGGGCAGAACCCAGAGTGACCCCTTAGCTCTGCTCTGCGCCCCTCAGAAGTCACAGGAGAGGATTATCATGTCCCATTTGTAGTGACTGAATTACTGCTGGCTCCAAGGATGCTGATGGTGGGCAGAAGCACTGGGGTTTTACCTCAGGGGCCTGAATTTAGCATGGACATTTAAAGGTTTTCAGTTTATTTCAAATCAATGCAGCATTTGGGGTTTTATAGTGGGTACAATGAAAACTCCAGGAATGGCAAACAAGGTTCTTGAAATATAGCTTTCATCAGGTATCAAATTCTTGTTTGAAAGGTAGGAATCTTTGTGCAAATGTGCAAATAACTTCCTTTTTATTAGAGGAGCACTGCCAAGCACCATTCTGATACCATATTTCGCTTTTAAATTAAGTGTTCTCTGAAATCTTCATTTTCTGAGTGCTCTGAGCCTTTTGTCTGCAGCAGAGTGGAGCAAGTGGTCTGCCAAGAGCTCTGGGGTGTGTGGATTGATGTCTGTGCAATGCTGGGCACAGGCTCTGGAGCTGCAGTGCCCTTGGAGTGAAGTGTTCCGCTGCTTTTAAGCTAAGTCATGGTCTGCAACCTCTCTGTCCTTCACCTTCTGGAGTGGAGAAGTTATGAAGCAGCTTTTAGTGCTTGAATGTGTAAACACTGAAATGTTTGGGCTGAGAAACTCATGGTTTGGGGTGTGGTTTGGAGGACTGAGGAGGGAGAGATTGTCAGGAAAATGGACCTATGCAGAAGTGTCCTGGAGGTGAGATGGCAGGTGTGGGGAGGACATGAATCTTCTTTATTGCTTGCAGTTGTGGCTGCCAGGCAGGGGAATGAGCTTTCCCAGCCAGCTCTGCAGTGACTGCTGCGCTCCCAGAGTGGTTCTGTGTCTGCACTGAGGCTGGCAGAGGCTTGGGAATAAAGGTGAAGGGATACCCAGAGCCATGGGATGTGCTGAGTTGGAGGCTAATTTATTATTTTATTATCTATATTATAGAAAAGAATGCTATACTAAAACTATACTAAAGAATAGAGAAAGGATACTTACAGAAGGCTAAAAGATAATAAAGAAAAACTCTTAACTCTTTCTTCAGAGTCTGACACAGCCTGACAGTGATTGGCCATTAAGTAAAAACAATTCACATGTTGGATAAACAATCTCCGAACACATTCCAAAGCAGCAAAACACAGGAGAAGCAAATGAAATAATATTGTTTTCCTTTTTCTCTGAGGCTTCTTAGCTTCCCAGGAGAAAATCCTGGGCAAAGAGATTTTTCAGAAAATATGATGGTGACATGGATCCATTGAGGAGATCCTTTTAATAAATCCCTGCTTTATTCTTTAGCTCTGTCCAGCCTCTGCTCTAGCTCAGCCTTCCCAAGGCATCAGTTCTGACAGCAGTTTTGCTGAGTTCCTCACAAGGGACCAACACAAGAGGTGCTGTGTCAATAGAGAGAGGAAGGACTTTAAGCCTTGGTGAGAAGCACAAGGCCAGCCCAGCCAAGGATGGTCAGAAGGCAGAGAAGTGCTGCTTTTGACTCGAGCCCTTGTTGGGAAGATCCCCCTGCTGTGCTGTGGGATCAGAGGCAGCAGTGCCTGTCACATCC
Source organism: Molothrus aeneus (assembly GCF_037042795.1). Lineage (NCBI taxonomy): Eukaryota > Metazoa > Chordata > Aves > Passeriformes > Icteridae > Molothrus > Molothrus aeneus. The sequence goes on along the minus strand of NC_089659.1, from coordinate 3,440,735 downwards.
ATCTCCCAGCTCATCACTCCTCCTTTCAGTGCATCACAGCCAGGAAAGGAAATGCCCTCCTGCCTTTTCCCTCCCTTCCTCCCTCCCTATTTATAAATGGTCTTCTTGGACTACCTTATTGTATTTGCAGGGTGCCCCCAGACGGAGGAAGGAATGAGGAATCTGACTCCATGCTCTTAGAAGGCTAATTTATTATTTTATGATACTATTTTATATTAAAGAATACTATACTAAACTATACTAAAGAATACAGAAAGGATACTTACAGAATGCTGAAAAGATAATAATGAAAACTCCTGACTCTCTCCAGAGTCCCAACACAGCTTGGCCCTGATTGGCCAATGAGTCAAAATAATTCACAGCAGAAACCAATGAAACAATCAGCTGTGGGTAAACAATCTCCAAACACATCCCAAAGGAGCAAAACACAGGAGAAGCAAATGAGATAAGAATTGTTTTCCTTTTCTCTGAGGCTTCTCAGCTTCCCAGGAGAAAAATCCCAGGTGAAGGGATTTTTCAGAAAATATGAATGCCACACTACCTTGCTCTCCCCTTCTTTTCACAAAAGTGCTGAAAGTATAACTTCAGCTCCTTGCAGTCATACATTTTATTTGCAAGAACGTGAATCAGTCATAAATTAATGAGTTGCACTGCTTTAATGTAAATATTGAAAATTTAAGGCTCTCTTCTTTCTGTCCCTTTGTAGGATGCAGGGGGTTTGCAGAACTTGTATTAATTTACAATATCTCTGTATAACATGATTTAACCTACTTGGGTGCATTCTTAGACAGATTTCATCCATTCATACCCATCACATACCCAAGGCTTTGTTCCCAGTGCTTTCACACATATTCCAGTCATTCCCACCCTAGTATTGCTGGAAAGAACCAGAAGATTGGGAACAGCTTTGCCTTTTTTGCTCTGCATCTCCCAGTCACTTCCCTTGGTTCTAATAAATGCTCAGTAACAATCCCAGTGGGGACTCAGTTTAGCTAGGCAGGGCACAGCTGAACCATAGAACAATTTCACTTGGAACAGACTTTAAACATGATCCAGTGCCACCCCTGCCATGGCAGGGACACCTTCCACTGTCCCAGTCTACTCCAAGTCCCAAGGTCCAACTTGGCCTTGGACACTTCAGGGATCCAGGGGAAGCCACAGCTGCTCTGGGCACCCTGTGCCAGGGCCTGCCCACCCTCATGGGGGAGAATTTCTTCTCAATATCCAATCTAAAACTGCCTCTTCCAGTTTAAGGCCATTCCCCCTTGTTCTGTCACTCCAGGCTCTTATCAAAATCCCTCTCCAGCTCTCCTGGAGCTCCTTTAGGCACCAGAAAGCTGCAATAAGGTCATCCTAGAGCCATCTTTCCTCCAGGCTGAAGAACCCCAACTCCCCAGAGGTGCTCCCTCATCCCCATCCTCACGGCCTCCTTTGGAGTTGCACCACCAGGCCCATGTCCTCCTTTTGCTGAGCAGCCCAGAGCTGGACACAGGTTGGGGTGGCTGCAAACAGCACCTGGCTGTGCCCTGCACCCCAGACTCTGTGGGGACAAGGCTCCCAAACCCCTCCACCCCAAGCTGAGGGGTCCTTTCCAGAACTCCTCTGTGCGAGGAGTGGGAGCTGCCTGAGCCCTGTAAATCGCTTTTCCTGGTGCAGGACTGAGGCCGGGGGAAAGCTGGCCTGATTAGCAGAGCTTGGGTTCATTCGGCTGTCACTGCTGAGGGGACAAACCCCTGCCCTGCACGGAAGACACAGCCCAGCATCCCTCCGGCAGCCACACGATGGCAGAAGAACCATGATCACTGCACAGCTCCTCAAAATCTCTGCTGCAAGCGGGAAAAGCACCAGGCACCCGCCTCTGGATGTGCTGCCTCTCCCACGGGCTAACCCAGACCCCAGCAGGGGCTCGGCCTGCCCAGGGACAGCTGAGGCGGCTGTTCCTGCCAGCTCCTCTGTGGCTGCTCGCAGGGAGCTCACAGCTCCGTGTCTCACATCACACAGCCCACATTGCACAGCCTGGGCTCTCCACACGGCCCAGAGCTCACCAGGGCCTCAGGAGGGAATTCCAGCATTTCAAAGCGATGCATTGAGAGGCTGCCTGTAACAGAGGCTGGACAGAGTCAAAGGAATAAAGCAGGGATTTATTAAAAGGCCTTCACAGGATTCACCTTGGGCAGTGCAAGAGCCCAGCCGGGGCTACACCCAAGCTGGATGAGGCTCACGAGTTCTCACACTTTTATAAGTTTTGGTCCATTTCCATATTGGGGTTGATTGTCCAATTTCAGCTCCAGGTGATGCAGTCCCATCCTCCCAGTTTGCTCCCCTCAATTCTCTGTTGTTTGCACTTTCTGGGCCTGGAGCTGCAATGGTGTCCTTGGTTCTGGGGCTGGAAAAGGATTGTTCTGTGTGCCTGAGCTGTGAGGAGAACTGCTGACACTTTATATGAAATTCAGAGTTATATCCTGAGAGTCTGGAAAATATGGAAGCTAAAACTTAAGGCATCAAAACCATGAGGCAGCTGTAAATTCTGCAGCACAGGGCCCTGAGCCACCTGCCAGAATTGGACCTGCTTTGTGCAGGCAGTGGGACAGGTGACATCCAGATGTCCCCTCCAGTGTGAATTACTCCCTGGACTGACCCTTCCCAGGCCAGCCTCTTCAAGCAGCTCCCCTGCAGCACCTCTGCACATTCTCCCCTTTGGCAACAGGGCCCCAGACGAGCTGCTGTGGACCCAGAATTGTCATGAAGGCCTCTCAGTAATCTCACCACACAGGAGCTGCTGTAACCCCCCAGGCTGTGCTCACAGCCTGCAGGGAAAGTGTTTTCCTCCTCAATCAGCTCATGTGCTATTTAAGAGATTCCAGAAGCACTAAAGCAGCTCCTGGGGATGTCCTTGCAAGAGACAAGTTCCACAGTAGAGCCCTGAGTGCCCAGAGGAACAAACCAGACTTCCAGCTGTCAGGACATGGGAAAACATGGAAAAACAGCCCAATATCAGGTGGGAGAAACCCAAAGGAGTGCAAGAGAAAACAACCCCATCTGGGGTGCTGTTGGAACCCTGCTTCCTGAGAATTTCTGACTTTCTGTGCTGCCAGGCACTGACCCCCATGGGAACACTGCATTGACCTGAGGCTGTGGAGAAGCTTCCAAAATGGAATGACAGAACTGGGATTGTGGGTGTGGAGTTTCAATAGAAATGTGCAATATCACAGGATGGAAAACTTTCAAGATGGAGGTTTTAGGGCAGAAGCTGGTTCTTCTTCTTCACCTTCTTCTTCTCCTTCTTCTCCATGGGTTTGGGTGGCTTTGTGTAATTGGATAAAAAAGTCCACATTGCAGGGCATGGGTGGTTGGTTATTGGGTTAAAAGTAAAAATAATTTAGGTGTCATTTCTTAATTGGACAGTTTATCCTTAAAAGGCCTTGTAGAGAGAGAGATGGGGCTCCATTTTCCGTTTGTTAGGGTGAAGTGCTGTGGAACTCAGCGTTTGTGAGACTGTGACATGGATAAGAACTAACAAACATCTGAGTCCAAACAAGAAATACAATCTCACACATTCCATCCTGATCCTGGCAAAAAAAGAAGCAAAGTCTCCAGAGGGTACCTGACCAGAGGAAGCTCTTTTTCAGGACAAGGCGCTCAAAGACTGAAGATTCCTTCCCAAAAGATGCAGGAGCTAATGCAGCTCCTACCAAACCCAAAAACCTCCAAGCTCTTTCACAACTGAGGAAATTCCAGAGCAGTTTGTTTTCCCTGCTCTTTTGCACCTGGATCCTGGCTGGACAGGGCCTTGTTGCCTTGCCAGGGCATTATGGCAGCTCTAGAAATAAGGGAGGGTCATAATTGCCTCTATTTCATAGGTGGAAATAATGGGTAAAATAAAGCAGATGCACCAATGCAAACACTGCCTCCCATGGTGGTACACTCACATTTGCACTGTGATTAAAGGTGTGGAGCCAAATATTCTTCATCCTGCGCATCCTCTCTGGTTTGTTTTGGTTTTTTGGTTTTTTTAATCTCTTCTTCTTCACAGTTCTCTGAGCTGTGGAAAAGAACGAAGAGGTGTCAGCATTTATATCAAAACTGCATCATTTCAGCCTGTTCTGCAGTCAGGTTTGCTAGCACACAGCAGCTATAAATGAAGGTGTTTTAGCTCATCCTTTTCAGGCTGCAGCAAAGGGATGGGATGACCCAGGGGACAGGGATAGGACCTTCTAGTGGCCTCAGGGCTCTGGCAGTCATTGATCAATTGGTCTCCAAGAGAGATTGTTTTTAATTTTTTTTCCATTCACCATTTTAAAAATAATATTAACACCCTCAGTTGGTATAAATTAAGATTTTCTTCTGATTAATAGTGGTGATTAGCTGCTGGTATGATCCATTAAAGGCTGAGGTTGCAAAATATCATTTTGGTACACATTTTAGAATTATGGAACTGGAACACAGCTTTGAATTTTGTCAGTATTACAAACATCTGAAAGCATGCTGCTTTCAAAAAGTAAAACAAAACAAAACAAAAAAAAAAAAAATTTTCTTTAAAAATCAAAACAGGAGAGAGCTCATATGCAATTCCTAGACCAATTGTAGCAATCCCATCTCCTCCTGCAGCACCCTGAACACCAGTGGCAGCTGAGGAGGGCATTACCTGACCTCTAGCCTGGAAAAATCTGGGCATGGGGGTGAATTAATGTATTACATGTGGTTACTGCTGGCTCCTAAAGCATCCTGCTCAGTGTGGAACCTGGTCCTTAAAACACCCAGCAGTGTGGAACCTGCTCCTTAAAACACCTTGCTCCAGATGGAAGCTGCTCCTAAAACACTAGCTCAGTGTGGAACCTGTTCCTAAAACATCCTGCTCAGTGTGTACTCCTAAAACACCAACTCAGGGTGGAAGCTGCTCCTAAACATCAGCTCAAGGTGGAACCTGCTCTTAAAACATCCTACTCAGTGTGGAACCTGTTCCTGAAACATCCTATTCATTGTGGAACCTGCTCCTAAAGCATCCATTTCAGTGTGGAACCTATGTCTAAAACACTAACTCGGTGTGGAACCTGCTCCTAAAACACCAACTCAAGGTGGAACCTGCTCCTAAAACACCTTGCTCCGGATGGAACCTGCTCCTAAAGCATCATGTTCAGTGTGGAACCTGCTCCTAAAGAACATGGTGGAACCTGCACCCAGAGCACCCTGCTCAGTGTGGAACCTGCTCCTAAAACACCCTGCTCTGGGTGGAACCTGGTCCTAAAGCAAAGGGTGGACCCTGCACCCAGAGCATCCAGCTCAGGGTGGAGCCTGCTCCTAAGCATGCAGCTTGGGGTGGAACCTGCTCCTAAAACACCAGCTCAGTACGGAAACTGCTCCTAAAGCATCCTGTTCAGTGTGGAACCTGCTCCTAAAACACCAGCTTAGTGTGGAACCCGCTCCTAAAACACCCAGCTCGGGGTGAAACCTGCTCCTAAACACCCAGCTCAGTGTGGTACCCACTCCTAAAGCACGGGGCTCAGACTGTACCAGCTCCCGGAGCCCCCTGCCCGTTGTGCCAGCCGCAGCAGGCGGCACTCCTGCCCGCAGGTGGCGGTTCCCGGTGTCCCCAGCCCGCTGTCCCCAGACAGGACAGTTCCCGGTGTCCCCAACTGGGCAGTTCCCGGTGTCCCCAGCCCGGTGTCCCCAGCCCCAGTTGGTTCCCGGTGTCCCCAGCCCGGGCGGTTCCCGGTGTCCCCAGCCCTGGCCGTTCCCGGTGTCCCCCGCCCGGCAGTTCCCGGTGTCCCCAGCCCAGTGTCCCCAGCTGGTTCCCGGTGTCCCCAGCCCTGACCGTTCCCGGTGTCCCCAGCCCGGCAGTTCCCGGTGTCCCCAGCCCAGTGTCCCCAGCTGGTTCCCGGTGTCCCCAGCCCGGCAGTTCCCGGTGTCCCCAGCCCAGTGTCCCCAGCTGGTTCCCGGTGTCCCCAGCCCTGACCGTTCCCGGTGTCCCCCGCCCGGCAGTTCCCGGTGTCCCCAGCCCGGCAGTTCCCGGTGTCCCCAGCCCAGTGTCCCCAGCTGGTTCCCGGTGTCCCCAGCCCGGCAGTTCCCGGTGTCCCCAGCCCAGTGTCCCCAGCTGGTTCCCGCTGTCCCCACCCGCCCCGCTGTCCCGTTGCCGCGGCAGTGCAGCCCCGGGCATCCCGCAGCCGGGGGGATAAAGGCAGGATGGGGATAAAGGCAGGATTAGCCGTGGGCTTTGGACACCTCGAGCCGCTCGCTGAGCCAAGTGAGAGGGGTAACTCGAGGCGTTTGTGCTCTGAAAAGCCCGGAGGGTTGGCAAAGGCAGCCGCTCACTCAGCCCTGCAGCCTCCTGTAAACTGAAATGCCCTCTGAATGCTGCTGAAAAGAGAAAATAATGATCGCGCTGGAGAATAAATAAAAACCGAGGCTAAACATGAGGTCATTGTGCTGACATTAGCAATTATCAGCCCAAACACCTCTGCAGACATTGGGCATGGGGAAAAGGTGATCTCCGATAGCAGAAAGCTTTGGCTGACTTTCTTAGGTGTAGGGTGGAGGAATTCCTTTAGTTCAATCACTTCCCTGATAACAAGCAAACAAGCAAATAAATAGTAGCAGAAATTTGTGTTCCTTTGGTGAGGGACGGGCAATTGACACATGGAACTTGCCAAGAGAATTCACAGGTTGTTTCATTCAAACACATCCAGCTGATTTTTTTAGCACTTTCCCAACTTCCACAGAAGTTTGGGTTCTGAGGGCTGAGATGGGCAGCATTGGGATCATCTTGTCTGACCTCCTGCACAAACAGGTTACAACATTTTTCCCAGAGCTGAACAAATTTGATCTTGGAGAGGTATTCCAAACAAGGATACTTTATGAGCCCACCCCAGCAACACCTTTCAGTGTACAACCTTCTTATTATGAGGAAATCACACCTTCACTGGAGGTAGGAAATTCCTGCTTGTAGCTGGGCTATGTGTGTTTATAAACTCCTTTCCAGACCTCCTGATTTATGAGTAACTCAACAATCATGCTGCCTCTCTACTATTTTTTTTAAATAAACTAAAAAAAACCTGTTTCTTAAATTTAATTTTAAAGTTTTGTTTTTCTTTGAACTCTCTGAAGATACTCCAGATCTTAGTACAAAATTCTACAGCTGGCCCACTGCAGGACTGAAGCTGCTGCTTTGCCTTTCCATCACCCACACCATGTTTGTTCCTCAGATGACACAGGCTCCAGCACTGGGGATCTTCTACATCATAAAGAAAAATATACTCAAAGCAAAGTTATGAAGAGAAATGGACATTTTCTGGCACTGAGGAAGAAGGGGAGAAGGAATGATGTGTGAGAAGGAAGCAGGCAACTCTTCTGTGTGTGAGGAGATGATTTGTGCCACTGGTGCTGCTCATGTTCATCCCCCTGGTGCTGAGCCATTTGTGGGGTCTCCCCAGTATTAATTAAGAACAAACTAAGCAATAAATCCTGCCCTCAGTCAGTCACATCTGGAGAAATCCCAGTGTGTATTCACTTACAAAAAGTGACCTGCTTGGGCCAGAAAATGGAACTGAAGCTGAGAAGTCTCTACATTTGAAAATAATTAATTTGGCAACACTGGGCCAGACCTGCACTGGGAGAATCATGATGGCATGCTTCCATCAGATCCAAACCAGGAGAATCATGATGGCCTGCTTCCATCAGACCCAAACCAGGAGAATCATGATGGCATGCTTCCATCAGACCTGCACTGGGAGAATCATGATGGCATGCTTCCATCAGACCCAAACCAGGAGAATCATGATGGCATGCTCCCATCAGACCTGCACCAGGAGAATCATGATGGCATGCTTCCATCAGACCTGCACCAGGAGAATCATGATGGCATGCTTCCATCAGACCTGCACTGAGAGAGAGAATCATGATGGCCTGCTTCCATCAGACCTGTACTGGGAGAGAGAATCATGATGGCATGCTTCCATCAGACCCAAACCAGGAGAATCATGATGGCATGCTCCCATCAGACCCAAACCAGGAGAATCATGATGGCATGCTTCCATCAGACCCAAACCAGGAGAATCATGATGGCATGCTTCCATCAGACCTGCACTGGGAGAGAGAATCATGATGGCATGCTTCCATCAGACCTGTACTGGGAGAATCATGATGGCATGCTTCCATCAGACCTGCACCAGGAGAATCATGATGGCATGCTTCCATCAGACCTGCACTGAGAGAGAGAATCATGATGGCCTGCTTCCATCAGACCTGTACTGGGAGAGAGAATCATGATGGCATGCTCCCATCAGACCCAAACCAGGAGAATCATGATGGCATGCTTCCATCAGACCCAAACCAGGAGAATCATGATGGCATGCTTCCATCAGACCCAAACCAGGAGAATCATGATGGCATGCTTCCATCAGACCCAAACCAGGAGAATCATGATGGCCTGCTTCCATCAGACCTGCACCAGGAGAATCATGATGGCCTGCTTCCATCAGACCTGCACTGAGAGAGAGAATCATGATGGCCTGCTTCCATCAGACCTGTACTGGGAGAATCATGATGGCATGCTTCCATCAGACCTGCACTGAGAGAGAGAATCATGATGGCATGCTTCCATCAGACCTGCACTGAGAGAATCATGATGATGGAAGCTGCTTCCATCAGACCCAAACCAGGCCTTACCCACCCTTCAGTACTGAAACTGCAGGGGAGCAGCAGGGCAGCACTTTGTGTATGTCCTTTTCAAGCACACACTTTTCATTAAGTAACTTTTTTTTAGACAAAGAACTTTTCACAGGCAGATGAGAGGATCTGCCTGATGAAATATTGACTCTCCCAATTCATATTAGAGTCTCAAGCATCATTCAACAGCTCTGAATTGACTAATGGCCATCACTGCAAATGGATTTCCACCTTAATCTTTAGTTCTTGTCTGAGTGATATTAATACACATTGTTTATCACTAATGAGCTCTAGAATATGATGTTAACAGAAGCAATTAAGGCCCAGAATAACTGTCTGCAACACTGTGCTGGAGCTGAATGCAGGGGTAATGAATCACTTCCATAGCTCAGCTCCACTTTCCTCACTGCAAATTGTACATCAGATCTTACTGAGCTCATCTTAACATCCAGGTTGTGCCTTTATTTTTAACTTGTGGCTATGCAAGAGTTGCTTATTTAAGAAAGAAGAAGATAGGTATTTTAAAGATCCAGCCTTGTAGGTTTTTATTTATTGTTGAGTGACAGCAGCTACCTCTAAAGAGAGGTGTCATATTTACATGACTTTATTCCTGTACATCTAAACTGCTTCTCAGGTGTTTAAGTTTGGGAGAACAAAGCTTAACTCAGAGCACTGTGTAGCCAGAGCTGCCAGACCCTGACTTCTTGTGCAGATAATCACAGCAAAGAGGTCAGGAACATCAGGGAGGCTTTTGCCTGCTCAAGGCAAGAGTGTCTAAAAAAACCTTTGGTGGACTGCTGCCTTCATGGAAACATTTCCACATCACTGGTGGCCACATGTCCTGGTTTGGGATAAATTTGGAAGGGAAATTCCAAAGGGAAGATGTTTCCCTAAAGGGCAAAATTCAGCAGCCCTTCCTTCCCTCCTGTTGAGGAGATAAACCTCCTTCAAGAAAAGTGGAAACAACTCTTTATTTAACAAGCAAAGTACTCACAAACATGAAAAAATGAATAAGATCAAACAATGGAACTCTCATTGTTCTGAAGAGATGGCAAATTCAGAGAGAGTCCTTTTTGTGGGTGTCTCAGTCCCTCCTGTGCTGGAATGCCACATCCTGTCCCTGGTGGGTCACAGGTGTGAGCCCCTGGTGTTCGTCTGGGTTTTCAGTCCAGAGCAGGGCTGAACAGTTCCAGGGAAAGAAAAGCCACAGTCTGGGGAACTTCTCTACCTCAGCTGGCTAAAAAACACCAACTAAAAGCAAAGTACAGCTCTCTCCTGCTCCCTGTCTGTGCTGCAGGCAACATGCAAAACTGAAGCTGTTATCTCTGTGGTTTTGAATACAGCTGCAAAAAATTGCCCTGCTTTTCCTTCTGCCTCCCACTTCACTCTCAGATCTAGTTTTAAAGGCACAAAACTTATTTCTGGGCTAAACAGGTGGATGGGGATCCAACTCAGCATCATAAAGTCACCCCAGGACACCACAACAATTTAAAAACTGAAGTCCAGAAGAAAGGCAAAGATGCTATCCAGGTAATTTTTATTTTGCACTGTTGCCCTGTCCCAGTAGAGGCTGAACACAGCTGTCTTCAGTGAACTACAATGAACACTGAATTTCTGAGGGGTTTTGGAGCCAACCCAGTCCTGAAAAGGAAACAAAAGTTGCAACTTGACAGCAACATTGACAGAAGTGAGGTTGAGAATTGCTGTAAGCCTCCAATACAAGACTTGGTCCTGCCCTTGAATCCAGAACAAAGTTACTATTGACATCAGTAGGAAGCTGTTGTAAATAAAGCTCAACTTGGATCATCTAAGCTTTTCTATGTTCTGATACACTGAAGAATACACTCATCTAGTCTTCAAAAGGAATGGAGGAAACCAGAAGTATCAGGCAACAGGATAATTTGTCTCATACTGTAAGAAATTGTTAAACAAGTCAATTTGCCATGTGTCTTGGCAGGAGACTCAAAATCTGCCTGAAGCTGCTCTGTCAGTCCAAACTGAGAAAATGTCAATAGCCATGAAACCATTTCTGCTCAGACACTCAGCTCCTTGCTTCACTGCAGCAGAGCATCCTGGGATATTTTTCCTGGGAAAATCTGGGATATTTTCCTTAAATAAGCTCAAAGCAAACACTTTTGTCCATAGGCTCACCTGGACTGTGCTGCGCTGCTGTTTCTCCCAGCCCCAGCTCTGGCTGGTGTTTGTAAAACACCCACATGAAATGAAAGATGGAATGCAGCTGTTCAGCCAGCAAAGTGGAACACTCTTAACTGCTGCAGGTGAAGCAGGGGATTTTTACCTGTCTTCACCTACAGATGCCATCACCACTCCTACAAGCAGGCTCTGCATGTGGTCATCTTTGATCTCTGGCTGATGCTTAGTACCAAATTAGTCAGCAGTTCCTCTTTTTTTTTCTTAGTTTTAAGGAGTTATCTATCTCAGGACCAACATCAAAGCAGCAGGAGCATCATTTCATTGTGCTGGCTTGAATTGCAGTGTCACTTTAATTTGCAGCTGCTGAAGCAGAACCTCAGCAAGTGCAAAGGAAATACTTGAGCAATTAGGCAGCACTCAGCTCAGGGCTGCAGGAGCTACACCAGGAGCTCTGGGATGTCCTCAGCACCCAGCCAAACCTGCAGCTGAGGTTTGGCAGCTCTGGAGCATGGAGCTGTGGCACTGCTGAGGAGAAAGGGAAACTCCCTGGACCCCCTAGAACAAAATAATCTGGGAAGGAGCTTTAGGAAGTCAAGCTTATGCTGTTATTTTTTGTTTGCCTCCTTATTTGTAATATATGTAAAGGGGAATTGAAAGCAGCTTTTTCATGCTAATTTTAACATCAGTAAAGGCAAGGGTGTTAAGCAAATTTAGAGTTACAATTCTTCTGGAAAAGACAGTGCATTTCCAATGGAAGAGATTAGAAATCCTGTGCTCTAAAGAGTTGGGAAAACCCAGCAGTAGCAGCCATTTACACACCTCATGTGGCAAGCAGCATGTGAGGGCTGAGCTCCCTCTTCTCCATGTTCAGCCTCCTTGTCATTGTCACACCAGGCTCCATGGCTGTCCTCTGGATTCTCCAGACCTGACCCAATCCTGCAGATCTAAAGGGGGACAGGGCAAGAACATGGCCAGCAGCAGGAGAAACAGTGTCACCTTTATCACTGTGCCTCAGCAGCTTTTCTGTCTCATCCACATTACTGCTGCCACTGATTTAAGGCAGGAATTTCCTCCTGTACAATCACACAGACATGTCCCCATCTCCCAAAATTCATAGTTCCTATCAACAAGGAAAGGAGAGCAAAACCTTCACTCCACTTCACATGGAGGCCAGCTGAGACACCAAGTGACAAAGCAGTTTATACCAGAAAACCTGGGATGCTGTTCTGGGCCAGACCTTCACTGCCCAAGGCCAAGTGAGAAGTCAGCTCCTCCCAGGGCCACCAGGACTGGACAGATGGGTGCTCACTTGCCCTTGTGCAGACAGACAGAGGTAATTCAGGACAGACAGCTCTCCAAGGCTTGTTTGCCCATGAAGATGTTGGGAAGAGAGTTGGAGCTCCCTCCCAGCTCCCTGGGCAGGAGCAGCCTCTCTCTCTGTATTTCCTGACCCCTCAGAAGTGCCACCATCCATCTTACCTCCCGTTTTTCCAGATACCAGTATGTTGGGGAAGATGAAGCAGGAAAGCCTTATAAATGTGATTGCCTGGCAAGAGATTTTGAGAATATAGAAACTATGAGCAAGATTGAAATGAAAGCAAGCTTTGAGATACCTCAGTTACTGAACAACTGGAAAACAATGGCATGGCCAGCTGAAGGTGATCCCCTTTTGATGGAACAACACCCTCTGCTTGCAGACAGGCCCAAGGGTCAGAGCAGACCCTGCCAGCTTGGCAGAAGGGGCCCAAAGAGGAGTTTTTAGGGTTTAAAATGTAACACAGTATGGTAATGTAATGATTCTTATAAACTGTATGGAAATGCTATAGGATTTGTATCTTGTACTAGATTGGCTAGTGAGAATTAGAATATTCAGCACAGAAGAAGATTTATTGTATTGTAATGGGAACCTTGCTCTCTTATGCTTTTACTCTCCTGCCCTTTTACTCTCTTACCCTCTCATCCTCTCTCCCCCTCTCAGTCCTGCTCTGAGCTGTGCCTGGCAGCTCCCAGCAGGGCCCTGCACCCAGGCCCTTTGCAATAAACCCCAAATTCCAGACCTGGCTGCAGAGATCTCTGTCTCCATCCATCCCCACCGTCCTACCCCCTGATGCTCCTACACCAGCAGCCAAGCACCAAAGCCCCTTGCCAAGGGGGATGGAAGGTGCCAATGTGCAGCAGAGACACCCCAAAAAATCCAAACCCCCGAGCAGGCGTGGGCTGCCCCGTTCCCCCCAGCCCATCTGCCCGGCCTGGCCTTTGTGGGGCCGTTCCCAGGGCGGCCATGGGTGCTGTATGAGGCACCTGCGGGCGGACAATGGGCCCTGGGTGCTCGGGGGACAGACAGATTGATGTATTGTGTGTGGGGGAGGAGGGCTGTCACTGGAATCCATGTGAACCCAGCCTTTCGGGGCAGGGGAGATTGACAGCTTTTGTAGGGCGCAGCTCTCTTTCAAAGCTCTGCTTTATAGACAGTAGGTTAGGGGGGCCCGGGCTTTCACTCCCATAATTCGAACAGGGCAATCATCAGCATTGAGAATCTCTTCCCTCTCTCTCTTTCTCCCTCTCTCTCTCTCTTTTTTTTTTTTTTTTTTCCTTTTCCACCCCCTTGTTATGCATTAAATGATTTCAGTGGAGGAATGTGCAGCATTAATTAGAATTGGTTAGCAGATACCGAGGGGAAAAGTTTCTTCACAACAACTAAAGGAGGTGTCAGTGCCACAAAGGAGGTTTTGTTTTCGCTCTCCCCCACATTATCAGTGCAATATGTAAGGTAGCGATTCTTTTCATTTAAATTAAGTGGAAAGCTACTAAATCTTGTTTTATTCTCAAAAAGAAAAAAAAAAGAAAAAAAAAAGGAAAAGGTCCTTAACACTTATCTTTTAACTTCTTTCATTTTGCAAGGTTAGTGTTTACTTTTGCTTTCAGTCCTCCCCATTAATCGGCCTGCAAAGATGTGTATCCAGTTTTGTGTATCATTTAGCTCCTACAATTATAAGGCAGTACAACTAATATATAAGGATTGTTCTCCTGATTAAAGCAACAACTTTACCATTTAAAATAAAAGGCGCTTGTCTAGAAGGACACATTGAAATTCAGAAGTGTGGCTGGCTGTTCTCTGCGGGGATTTCCTCGTTTCTTTCAACTTTTTAAATAAAAGTTAAGCTAAAAGATGGGCTTGAGCATATAAAGTAAGAGCTTAGAAGAAATGCTCATTAATATATCTATGTACTCTTTTTATTTCATTCCTTCAAAACTTTTCCCATCGACAAACAAATATTAGCCCTGATAGTGTGTCAATATTTTACTTCCATCAAAAGTAATCAACTTGTTAAAAAAAAATCATTAGAAAAATAAAAGCTAAAAAAAAATCTTAACAAAAGATGCAGTTCTAAGTGCTACACTAGGGGGTCATATCACATTCCTTGTTTTCTCTTAAGGGTTTAAAAATTACCAAATTATTACCACCATAAAGCAGCATCTCTTAAGACATGTAAAGCCAACTGCTGTCTCTAGAGGTGAATTACCAGGGCTCCATGCCATGCAGAGTCCCTTCTCACAAATTCCTCTGGAATGTAAAGATCTTTACACTCTGCCCACAGCACCAGTCAGCTTCTCATGTTCTTTCTACCAGGAAAAGCATCATTCCTGCTTCTTCCCCTGAGGGAGGGCTGGAAAGAGCAGCCCTGGGCAGGGCTGGCAGGGAGAGCAAATATTCCTGGGGAGGGAATGGTTCTTCTGCAGAACAGACACCAGACCCTCATTTTTTGTCTGACATACCCAGGCAGTCTGTCCCATGCATTATATAGCCAAAAACACAGCTTAAAAATAAGCTTTGCTATTCAGTATCTATGTCTTAACAAGCTTGATTATATCTGCACCTTACTGATAAATCAGGAGTGCCAGTGGGAGACATGATGTTAGAGCTTTTTTTAAGCACAGCTCAGCATTGTCACAGCAACTTTAAGAGCTGGGCAGAGATGAAAACCACAGAGCCTGTGCAGAGAAGGAGAGGAGCAGTTTCTCCTAAGAGCAAGGTGCACTTTCCTAAGTAGACATTTCGCAATATAAAACACCAGCTAAATATTTCACCCTCTGGCTGGAGGCTTTTCCCCACTACGAACAAGCTTACTGAAATTCTGACATTGTCTTGCAAGGAAAAAATCCATTGGGTGTGAGGAGTTATTTTTTTGTAGTGCAAAGGAAGGGAGGAATGGGGTCTGGTCCCTTCCAGCATCCCAAAACTGCTGGTTCAGCCTTGGCAGGTGGGGTGTGAGCCATGGAGCCTGCACCTGAACACTCTACCAGCCATAATTATTAATTAATTAATTAATTCATCAGGTGCAGAGTCTCCCAGGCAGACAGACTGTTTGCTGCCTGTGAGAAACACATCTAATCTCCTGTGAAAATGTAAAAGTTTAATAAAGGGCAGTAGGAGATAGAGACTATAGAGTAAAGGTGTTTTGGCTGGGTGTGCCTTAGCACTCAGCCAAGAGCATAGTTGGTATTTTGGAAACACCTTTTCTATACTATTTCTATTGTATTAGTTTGTTACATATTCACAAAAAATTATGTATAGTAAACTTTTCTTAAAACTAGTTTACATATTCTAAGAACTGTTTTGTATTGTTCTTCTTCAGGTGTGCTATTTTAGAGTATGTATATTCTTTGGTTGTGGTTTTAGTTGATTTTTATAATTTTTATTTTATATATAGTTTTATTTTTATTTTTATATATAAATATTTTATTACATATTCATATTTTATTTATTGTTATAATATTAAAATAAAAATATTTATTTTATTTAATTTATATATACTAATTTTATGATATATTGTTGTTTATATTATTTACATATTTTATTGTTTCTTTATATCTTTTATTATTTATTAGTATATTTTATTACTTATTTATATTTTCTTATTTGTCTGTTTATTATTATTTTTATGGAATCTTAATATTTTTATTTACTTATAATTTTGTTTATGCATTTTTTTTAGTTTTGGGCTTTGATCTATACTCTTTTTAGACAGTGAGTGTTGATAGTTGGCACATCTGTAGTAAGTGTCTATTATATATTCAGTAGATGTTATCTCATCTAAACAGGCATTTTAACACAAGCATATTTATATCAGCTATTTCCCTACTAAGTCTAAACTTAATTAACAACAGAAATAAAAACCATATCTTCATAGCAAAGCTACTTTAATACCATACATATAAAATCTATTTAAATACTTGTAAAAATCCAATATTATAATATGTCTTATATTAATTATGTTATGTTGTATTATATTATGTTATGTTATATTACGTTATATTTTGTTATATATTATATTATGTTATATATTATATTATATTATATTATATTATATTATATTATATTATATTATATTATATTATATTATATTATATTATATTATATTATATTATATTATATTATATTATATTATTATATATAACACTGTCTCAGCTCGCTGCACGGACGGGTTTGGGCAGAGCCAGCGCCGGGGTCAGGCGAGGCAGCATCGCCCAGGATCGCCCAGCATCGCCAGCATCCCTCCCTTCCCCAGCCCTGGCACTGCCCCCGGGCTCTGCTCGCCTCTCCCTGGCCAACTTTTCCCGTGTCTCCTTCACCCTGGCTCGCCTCCTCTCTTCTCTGGTTTATTTTGTCCCCCCCTCCTGACCACAGCACCTCTCGCAGAGTTCTGCATCCCTCATGCATGTAAATGAGAGGGGTCCAATTACACGCGAGGGAGAAAGGGTTTAATGAATCGTGAAAAAGCAAGGGTTGCTTAGAAAAAAAAAAAAACCCAATCCCAGCGCCCCCTCATCCCCCCGCTTGGAAACGTGCGTTCCGCAGTTTGGAGAGGGGTGAGAGAATGCGAGAAACCCCCGGCTGAATGAATACCACGTTTGTTTGTGTTTATTCCAGGCTGCACTTGAAACCTGCGATGAGTTTTAAAGGGAAATAGTCGAGCACAGGAGTTACTCTTGTCTGCTTTATAGGGAAATAGTGGAGCACAGGAGTTACTCTTGTCTGCTTTATAGGGAAATAGCCGAGCACAGGAGTTACTCTTGTCTGCTTCTAAAGGGAAATAATCGAGCACAGGAGTTACTCTTCTCAGTTTTTAGAGGGAAATAGTCGAGCACAGGAGTTACTCTTTGCTTTTAGAGGGAAATAGTCGAGCACAGGAGTTATTCCTCTGTGTTTTTCGAGGGAAACAGTGGAGCACAGGAGTTGCTCCTCTCTGCTTTATAGGGAAATAGCCGAGCACAGGAGTTACTCTTTGCTTTTCGAGGGAAATAGTCCAGCAGAGAAGTTACTCTCCTCTGTTTTATAGGGAAATAGCTGAGCACAGGAGTTACTCTTCTCTGTTTTATAGGGAAATAATCGAGCACAGGAGTTACTCCTCTCTGCTTTTAAAGAGAAATTGCTGAGCACAGGAGTTATTCTTCTCTGCACAGCACAAACAAATGCAATAGGTGATTGCAGATAACTCCGTGTTGGAGTTCTCCACATGCAGACATTTCTCTTCCTGCTCTCCTTTCCTTCTGATATCAGTTTAATGGACACAAAACAGAAGCAAATTGTTATTTATGAGGTCCTGTACTACACAGCCCAAGCTCTGTGACCAGCTCCCACACCTGGCTGACCCTGAAATTGGTTGGTTATCACTACCTGTCCCTGCTGAATGTGACCTGGACAGCTTAGGATACAATGAACATTTTAAGGCAAACCACTCCAGAGCAATATTATTAATGCCAAGTATGAATTCATTATGGTTATATTTAGAATAGACATTAAGGCAAATTGATTTGTAAACATTCTGAGACTCTTCAAAGGTCTTTTCCTTCTGTTGTTCTTTTTTTTCTTCTTCTTCTTTAGCAGGATTAATTATTAGTCACTAATTGTTGCTTAAATTATTTTGATATCTTAGATTAGGGTGTTAAAAAAACCCCAGTGCCCTCGGTGGGAATTGCACAGCACTGAGCTGTGAAAAGGAAAAGAAACAGACATAAACACTTGAGTTTCAGGATGGTCTCCCTTTTCCATACCAGTGAGGGAATTACAAGTACTGAGCATTTGTAAATGCTCCAACCAAAATCTAGCAGAGCTACTGACTGTTCAATATCTTTAATATTTGTCCTCAATCTTTCCTTCTTTATTTGGACAGAGAAATACCTGTGAAATTACACATGGAAGTGGTTTCTCATTAAGGTGGGATGCAGCTGGGAAGAGGAATTCCTTCCATGACAGCAGCAACAGGGACAACTCCACGTGTGCATAAATTCCCACAGGATCATGAGCAACTTATGCCCCAAGCTTGCCCCAATTTTACTGACTTCATCTCCAACCCTGCAGGCAAAATGCACAACTTTTTGCAATTGTGAATGAATATTTCTCATTAGAAGTATGTGGAATAAAAGGAGAGAGCTGCTGCTTTGGTGTTGCACGTACTTAGTCCTGAATTATTGGCCAGACAAAAAGAGTGATGGAATTCCCTGGTCTGACTGAAAATGAATGAAGATTTATAGGAAGTTGAAAAAATTAAATTGCTACTCCTGGACATAACCAAGTAAAATTTTCAGTCTATACAATTAATTTCATCCAAAGATGATACAGAAAGT
The DNA here is from genome assembly GCF_037042795.1 of Molothrus aeneus. Classification (NCBI taxonomy): domain Eukaryota; kingdom Metazoa; phylum Chordata; class Aves; order Passeriformes; family Icteridae; genus Molothrus; species Molothrus aeneus. The sequence continues at coordinate 3,422,291 of NC_089659.1, read as the reverse complement.
ATCTTAAAGAGTACATATGTTACAGACAATAACATATGTACGCATTTCATATAAATCACTTGCCTTTTAAATTTGGCCAGCAGATTGACTCAGCCACACAAATCAAACCTGGCTCAGAAAATAACATTTAGAGAAGCACAGAGGGGGGAAAAAACCACCATCTGACTTAAAAAACAACATCTTTTACAACAGTGTTAATGGAAAGACACATTTTGGAGCTCATAATTCTCATCCATTTCATCATGGAAGTTGGATAAACAAAGAGCTTCCAGCTCCAAATGTCACCACTGGGCAGCTGACACACTATTAACACATCCTCATGAGGGACCAAACACTGCTTGGGCTGCAGGACATTTTTCTTAGACTTGTTTTCCAATTAGCATTTTAAGTTATTTAAGGGCAATGCCTTCTTAATGCACTTTGGAGTTTTCTTTATTTGTAATGCAGTGCAGAAGAACAATTCTTTGACACAGTATAAAAGAGAAATACCAGAATAAAATATCAAACTGCTCATTAGATATCTTCTTTCATATTTAACTGAACAAACCAGGAATGCTTAAAAGCACAAAGCCATCTAAATATCCATTCCTATACCAATGGGACTCACCACTATCCAAAGGACCATTTTCTGCATCCAACCCTAACCCTGACACTTTTCTTTCCCCCCAGTTTCCTCCATGTGAGTGCTTCTCTTTTGCTACATTACTTTTCCTCCCCTCCCCAGGCATGGCAGATATTTGGGTTGGCACACCTTTCATGGATCAGCAGGTCCAATTCCACCTCCTGGAAAAGTGGTGGGACTTTTTTAAGGTCTCCCCTCAGCAGTGAGGCAGGAGGAGACCCACAGGGCAAGTTCTTTGTGCTGAAGTGCACATGAACATTTTGCACACTCCCAGACTCTCTAACCCAGCCTTTTCTGCCCCATTTTTGTGCTAATTCAGTGGTAAGAACATGCACACCTTGCCTTGCTCTTCAAACCTCCTGCTTTTTTTGCACACTTGGCCCAGGTGAGCCCACAGGGGATGGCACAAGGAGCAGATACCAACCAGGGAAACAGCAAAGATCTGCCTGCCTTGGTCCACCAGCTCTGGCACATCTGCCTTTAAGATTTAACTGCAGGCTAGTTATGTTTTCATTAATCAGTTCTGATTTTCACAAGCCAGGATCTGACTGTCTGCACAAAAGCCTTTTCTTCCAACAGAAAACATACTAAAATACACTTTCAAGTGGTTGCAGATTTTTTTAATTTTTTTTTTTTTAATGGAGAAACATTAGGTAATTAAAGAAATCATGCACCATGCCATGTGGAGGCCTCCTAACAAATACAACTTTGGTGGCCATGACCCTGGCCAGAGGAAGAAGGCTGTGATGTCACCTCATCCCCAAGTCCCAGTTTCACGGATAGTATCTCTGAAAGGAATTGTCTAAAGGAGATTGTTCCTTATGAAAAGTTCACATGATGGAGTCTGAAGGGCTTGTTTCACTTGAAGCCCAGCAGGACAGAGCTGTTTGGAAAGAAGCATTCAGTGTGTTCTGTTTTGCTGAAAGCTGTCACAGTGAACAAGTACTTAGCAAACAGCATGAACAAGGATATGAACTAGAGAACTAGCAGGGCCCTGACAACATTGTAATAGTGGGCTCGTCTGTTCTGAGCCTCTGCAGGGATGCATGGGGGCAGGAGAAGGGAAACAGGAGCACTGGACTCCTGCATTTCTGGTTTTTTATGAAGGGGACTATCTATCATTGCTGCCAGCTTGTTTGTGCTATGGTGGTCACTCCTGGCACAGGTGGGAAGGAGCAGCTGCTGGCCAGGAGAGCTGCAGGGCAGAGGCACAGCCCATCCCAGGGGCAGAACTGACTGATTAACTGAAAACCAACCAGTTCTCTTCCTCTTGTCCTGCTCTGTGATGTCTTTACTGCTGTTATGATGGGCTGCCTAAGCTGTCACTCCTTGTAGATCTGACCCATGCTTAGCAGTGAATAAAAGCTGCCTGAACCCCAGGCTGCACTGGGAGAGGATCTGCCACGCCACACCTTTGAGAAGAGGACACTTTCACTCCTAGTGAGTTGATCACACCATGGAGGTACAAATTAGCACCCATTAAAGGCCCCCTGTCCCTCCACCCCACCAGAATATAACGTTGGAGGCAGCACAACATTAAGAGACATCAAATGAGTAGGGGATAAGAACAAGATACACTTATATAATAAATAATACACACGAAGCCATCAATACAAGAATAAGATACACTTATATTATACACTTAAAATACTCCTTTGGTTTTTACATAGTGCATCCAGGTCCTTGTTTCTCTAGCAAGCCCCAAAACCACACTAACCACACCTTTCCACCATCACTCTGACAGTTGTCCAGCTCAGGACAAGCAGAGTTTCAAAAGCTGTGAGAAATCATTTTTATTTCTCATTTCTAACAGGTTGTGCATTCTCCTAGACAGAGGAAGCCCCTAACTGGTGTCTTTTGCTGCAGAGGGCCAGCTGTGCCTTCTCCAGATCATCTTCCACCCAGCAATTGACACAAAATCTCTTTTCCCCCATTCCCTTTGCAAGGACAAAAGACCTGGAATGTTTAAGTGTTTATGCCCAGCACAGCACCCACCTCTTGGCTTAGAGATCTCCACTGGCTCAGGGTGGAAAGAACTTTTCTAGCCTATAGCAAACTCTGATTTTAGCTGGTCCTGGGATGTGTTCCTGGAAATGCCCCCCATTCCCTTCATACTCTGCATGGCTGAAAACCTCTTCTAATGGTTTGTGGAAAGAGCAGAGGTGAAGGAAGGAGGAGTAAAGAAGCACCAGCTCTCACACAGAGATGGATCAGAGGCACAGCTGCACTCCTGACCCTCTGCCTGCACTTCCTTCTTCCCTTCATGGCCAGCAACAGAGTTATTGCTCCTGCCTGTAAATTTGGATCTTAATTTATAAGGCAAATATACTGCTATTAAAAGGTTATAAAGAGAATTTTGTCTGGCCTCCTGCCTCAGTGCAGCCCATTTGGCATCTGAGGAATATCTGTCCTTAATCTGAGGCTTCTAGAGCCTTTAGCATTAAAGCCAGGAATGTTTTTTGGTAATCCACAATGTTTCTGGGTGAGCTCTCCCCTAAGTCCCTCCACCACACAGAGAAATATCCAGCTTTCGGATGAGCTGTATTGCAGGGAAATCCAGAGCTGTGCCCACCAAAGTGACAAGCTTTGTCTGGATCTGAGGAACACATTTTATCACTGTGATGATAATTCAAATGTATTGTTCTCTAGTTCACATGTAAACTGGGTATCAGGTGTTCTCAGACTCAAAAATACCTCGTGGGATTGAATTTACTTCAAAGATAGGCAAAGCTACTCTCTCCCTCTGATAACCACATCCCTCAGATCCTGGGAATTCCATTACAAGTTTCTTATCACTCTGAGGATAACAGAGTTTTTTCAGCAAGCAAATATCTTTTGTAAGGAGACCAATTATGATAAGGCTTTTCTTCCACTGATTTTGTTCAGCTGCTCCCTGAACCAGATAGCATGTTTTCATTAGGAAAAAAAAGTGATTTCCCTCTCTTTTTCTCTGCTTTTTCCAGCCCAAATCTCCTTTCATTCCAAGTTCAAAAGTTTGAAAGAGAAAGGATTAACTTGGCTTTATCAAAAATACCAGCATTTTTTGTTATATAGGGACTTATATCATAAAGATTTATTATATGATTTATATATTATATGACATTTATATATGACATAACATTTATATATTATCCCCATATTATAGGGACCTGTATCATAAACATTTTTAGCAAGACAGCATGGATTAGCCAGGAAAGTTTGGTCTGTAGCAAGAAAACATTTACATGATGTAAATCCCCACAGGACTGAGAGTGAGCACCCACACAGAGGTGACCTCCAGGTAGAAACAGGGACATTTCCAGCTGGCATTGCTGGCTACAGAGGGCGCCATCCCTGATTCTGGACAGCTGCAGAGGGACAAGATGCAATTCTGTGCCCCATCTCCTTTCCTCTACCTCTATAAAACATCCACCGTCACTTTAGTGACTTCTACCTCTGCCTTTTGTGTCTACATTTGCAAAACTGCTTTGCCTCACCTGTGCTGCTCCTCGCAGCACCTGGAGCTCCACAATCAGGATGGCAGACACAGATCTGCTGCTAAACCTGCCACTGCCTCATCTGCAGCAGGAATTCTTTTGGTCCTTGCATAGCAAGGGAAAGAGCCATTCCCTGTCCCATTTCCCTCCCCACAGAGATCCCACATTCCTGTTCCAGCCCATCTTTAACCCGTGAGCTGTTTGAAACTGTAAAACACAGAGCCCCTTTCATGCAGGGAGGGATGTGTTCCTGCCAGGCCCCAGTGTTCTAGGGAATTTGCCAGATCCCTCAATAATCTGATCCTCTGCCTTTTGGCTGCAGTGCTCAGAGCTGGCCCTTTGGTCTGAGCCCTCCCAGAGCAGGATCTCCATCCCCTCCTGCATCGTGCTTTCCCCACTGCCTGGTAACCATCTGGGGGCTCCAGCCCAGCTCAGCATTCCCCTCCCAGCAGAGCAGCTGAGGCAGCAGCTCCAGGCAGCACAGGCACATGCAAGAATGGAGGATTCCTAATTGCAGTGTCCCACCAAAGCTTTCTGCTGCAATAAATGTACTGGGTTTGGTTCCTGCTGCACAGACACGGGGCTGGATAGGGCTGCAGGAATCCAGCAGAGTGCCAGCAACAAGGAGATTGAGAGTGATGTAAAAAATGGTCTAAACAGGGCCTGAAAGGCACCAGGGACAGCTGAGCTGCTTTACTCTCTATGCTGAGTCCCCAAACACTGTCAGGAGCACCAGCCCCTGGCTTGGCACACCAGACCAATGATAAGGGATGTCTCCCACCCTCCTGGGCTGCCAGTGACTCACTGGGCACATGCTGAGGTAAAATCCCATGCCAGCCAGCCTGCAGCAGTGCCAGCCTGAGAACAAGGGAGGAGTCACCCTGTGTAGCTGTTCTGCCATCACCCAGAGCAGGATACTGCTGCTCCAGACATCTCCTGTCTGACTTCCCTCCCGAGCTCCTGTTCCTGCTCCTGCCCAAAATGAACAGGTCTTGCAGAAAAGGAATGTCATTTTCAAAGTTCCAAGTTAATCAAATGCTTTAAACACACAGTGCCTGTGGTACAATGGATCAACTCTGTCCTGGGTGTCAGGCCATTCACTGCAGCAAGCTCACACCAGAGATGAATTTGCTCTGGTGCCTTTGTCAATAAAATTCTCGATTAAAAGAGACCCTATATAGAGCTGGTCCCAGAGGTAATTGCGGGTTAATCAGCCAATTAACTGACCCAACCAGTAGGAAAAGGAGAAGGGGGAGGAAGGGGGGAAACAAATCACTCAAGGTAGGGTAGAACGTAATTCTCTGGGAGTTAATGTTAGAAACCTTCTCAAAGGGATTGCAGCCTACCTTGACTCACTCCCTTTCTTCTTCCCTTGTTCTCCTCTTCCCAATTTGTAATTGTTGGTTCCCCTAATTGGCTGATTAACTACTTATTACAGACAGACCTGGAGGTATGTGGGATCCCCTTAGCCACACTGATTACATCAAGGCAAGCAAGGCTGAATGCAGCAGAGCATCTCTGTGGGCTGGCTTTCCCCTACCCAGCCTGATGCCTTCCAGTCCAGCAGCATTTCCTTGGAGAAGACCCTTTTCTAAACTAGTTTCTCTTTTATTTATGTAATAGTACAAAGAAAGGATTTATTTTTTAACACTCTGTTATGCAAACAGAATGGTTTTTAGCATTTAGCAGCCCCAAACCAACCTATTTCCCACTCACTGATCCACTATCAGCACTATCAGGGTATTTTAATGAATGAGCTGTTACAGTTGCCTGATGTTCCAATAATAAGTAATGACAATAGAATTAACCTCTATTTTCCTTTGATAGTGTCACCAGGCTGCTCTCTACCAGCAGCAGTGGTGGGAGATGAGCCCTAAAGGTGAAAAGGGCAAGCTGAGAGAGTTCCCCTCATTTCCACTCCTTGGCTTTCTGTGGGAGAAGAGAGCAGAGCTCCCCCTTGCATTTGTTGGCTTCACAGGAGATTTATGGTGGGTCAGGAGGGAGGAACCAGGAGTCCTGGTACATGCTGGAACCACATGGCTGAGGAGGAGCCCAAAGTTGCTCTCTGAAGCTTCAAAGAGGAGTTTTGCTGTTGTTCAGCACAAAGGAAATGTTCCAGCACTGCTTCAACATACCTTGAGCAGCAAAGTGAGGCAGAGATGGAGGTGCCACAGGTGAAACTGTGACATTGGGGCTCCGGGGGTCTGACCCCTCCCAGACAATACCTGTCAGTGCACACAGGCAGCTTGTTTTCCAAAGCTGGTGGATTGTTTTGGTGTCTCACCCTCCTCTGTAAATAATAAATAATACTCTTTTTTTTCTCTCCTCATTTCTTGAGCTGCAAAGCAGCAACTTCTCCAGGGAGATGGGCAGAGAATGGAGCTCTGACAGAGCCTCTATTGCATAAACCTCTTCTTCAAATTCCACTTTTCTCCTTCACCTTCAGAAGAAAGTTTGGGATTTTAATTCTATTTAATATTTGTGACTATTCAGCTCTCCTATCCCTCTTTTCTCCCTGAGCAAAAGGGCAGGCTGAACCCAGGCAGCCCATCCTCAACTGCATGTAAATCACAATCTGATTAGGCAGTGATATATTCATCTCTAGCTCCTGTATAAAAGTTATTCAAGTATTTTGACAAAATAAGTGCTGTTTACTTTATACATTTTCTGCTAATTCTAAAGATTTCTGCAAACCTAAAGGATCTCATGGAATTTACAGGCTTGTGGCTTTGCTATTGAAAGTATAAAAGCATGCTAAATTAAGTTGATTTGCCTGTGAAAGAAACACGTCCATTATTCATGTCAGGGCCCTGTCACATCAAATTGAGGGAGTGAAGAAAACCCTTTTTTATCAACGTTTAGAAGCAAGGGAAAAACCGACCATTCAGGAACTGAATTTCAATTGGGAGAAAGTCAGCCTGAAAGCAAGGTTAAAAAAAAAAAAAAAAAAAAAGAGCTGGGGACATGTCTAATGTTGGAAATCAGCAAAGGGTGGGTTGATTTAACTTTGGCTGGGATCTTTCAAACAGAAAGCCAGGATGAAACTCAAAGTAGCAAGTAGAACACAGTCTCCATGTCTCTCATGTGTAAACTTGTCACAAGTAGTTAAGCTAATTCAGATTTAAAACTTTTCAGACCCTGTTCTTCTTGGATGCTTCGAAATAATGATAAAAATTGTTAAATAAAGCATTGGGTTTGTGCTCAGCTAATTTATCCACTGGCTATTACATGATTTAATTCTTATTAGCAGATAGCATGTAAGGGGTTTAAAGCTTGATGAGCTGACAGAAATTGAAGAAAAAAGGTTGGTTTAGATATGGTTTTTCTTCAGCTGGGGCTGAGAGGATCAAAAATAGTCAGGACTGTTTCCTGTCTACTATAAGAGATACAGATATAATATATAATTTCATGTAGCCAGAAAATCTCCCAATTTACATGATCTACTCTGTGATAGGCACAGACAAAATAAATGGCACCTGCCATCTTTTAAATTAAAAAAAATAATAATTTGCAATCTCCTAAGCTATCCCAATGTACACAGAGTTAAAGGAGAAACTGTAAAGGGAATTTTGTACATTAAAGTTCTTCTCCTTGTCTGACCATAATTTCTTGTGTGTCCTGCTTATTTAGTAAACAAAAAGCTTACAGTTCCTTCAGCCTACAGTTGGTTTTTATAAGCTTAAACCAGCATGTTAAGTGGCATTTCACAGTCCTCTGCTTCAAGCCTAATCGGTTTAGACTGGACACCTCAGGATATTCGTTAAAAGCAGCCCAGTTTTTATGTGCTGACATTACCATACTGTACAAAGGCTAACTCGGCCACTTAAATCATGTTTCTGATTACCAGGCCTGTACCTCATTTCTGCATGAGATTTGTTTCCCTACCTTTTGTTTTTGCCCAGCCCCAGAGCCTGGGGGTTAACATGTTTTCTGCCTTAAAGCTCTTCTGTGAAAGACACTTTGCCACCTCATCCAGCCTCTCTCTCCAGCTTCCCAACTTCAAAGTCTCAAGCTGGGAAAGCAAATCATAAGTCCCAAACGCTGGACTCTATAGGACCCTCCACTAAAGTTAAGTTCTTGTCTTTAATTGAAAATTGCAGCCAGTGTAAATAGGAGGTAGTTTGCAGCAAGCTGGTCACAAAGGGAATTACCTCGTGGAGTGGCTCCACCGGGGTAAACAGAGGGGATAAAAAAGGGGAAGAAAAAGAGGGAGGAAAAAAGGCAGGAGTAAAAGAGAGAGGCATTGTGCTGTGGAGGTAGCATCAAGACAAGGATTAATGGCTGCAGGAATTGTATTTTCTGTGCTTTCAGCAATGTTACAATCTCCCAAAAGTGAGTGTTACTAATAAGTGGGCCAGTAAAGAGAGGTCAGGGCATTAAGGGAAATGGAAAAATCAGGCTCTGAAAATAACAGGAGCCTTTATTCTGTAAAAACCAAGCAAAGTGGTGCTGATCTGTTTATTTTTAGTACTTACATTTGGGTCAATTAGTGAAGTTTATTATTTCAAAGAGTTGATTATTTCAAAGCTATAGGAGGTGATACACTCATACCATAAATGCCATTTTCTGCCAGCTGAACTTATTTCCCTGTGCCCACAGTGTATTTATCTCACAGTGGAATTGATTTCAGTGCTGATGTGAAATCAATGCACACAGATCTAAGGGTGAAATCCAAGCAGCTGTGCTGGGGCTGGCAGAGCAGATCCAGGGAGGGGTGGTGGTGGTGGGAAGCAGGGCAGGATCCCTTTGCATCCTCACACCTCTGCTGCCCTGGGACTGGTGCTGGGACGGGCTCACAAAGCCTCCCCAGACAGACACAGCAGGGCACAGTGAGGGGAGCCCTGTGTCCTTCTCCTCCCTCCCACTCCCAGCAGAGGGGTGAGTTGGAGTTTTGGCTCGTTGGGCTGCTGCCCTGGCTCAGTGAATCTCCTTTTTCAGTGAATCTATCTCCTTCTCCAGCAGGACCTGCAGCTTCAGCAGCTCAGCTGCACCATGGAAGAGCACCCTGAGTCTCACTCATGTCAGGCTCAGTTTAGGTCATTTACCAGCTCCCTGAATCAGCCTGGATTTGTCTCTTGATCCCTCAGTGACAGAATTTTCTGCTTGCAAAATGGGAGGCAGAACTCTTCCTTCCTTTCCAGCTTCCTGGCCTTTTCCATACACCCCTACCTAAGCACAGAATGGACACTGTGCTTCTGGGAATGCATTGAGCAGCTGGGATACATTTTTGTATTAAAATTATTACTATTTAAATGATTGTTTAAGCAAACACACTGACCTCTATTCTGTGTTGAATAGCTCACTTATGCCAGGTCACATCACTCCATAAGAGCTGAAATGGCTGTAATCTGGATACACTGAAAAGTAACAGGATGGATATTAGCAGGAAAAAAAAGATTTTCCACTGCTATCAGTGCACCTACTGCTGGTTTTGTTTGCATTTGGGTTTTTAATTCATAGCTCAGCATATTCAAAATGCAGGTCTGAATGGAAACCAGAGGAGCCAGAGTCTAAAAATCTCATAGAAATATAATTGAATCTGTTCATGCATAATGCAGAATTGCAGGAAACTGTGATGGGATTCAGAAAAATATACTCCACTATGTTTTTTTCATGTTACATAACCTATTTTTAATAAAATATAGAGTCAGTGAGTTTAAGAGCACTGCTGACACAAAACAGAACCCCACCATTATGGAGCAGGGAATTGCATTTTTTTCCACTCACTTTTCACTGCCTTACAGGTTGCATTAATTAAAAACTCTCTCAGAAGTTCCTGCAGTGTGAATCCTTTGGATGCACCTGTGAGAAACAGACATGATTAAAAATTCACACCATATCCTAACTGTCCAAATAACTTAAAATTGGCATTAATTTTGAGAGTTCAATAAATTACTCACTTGGCCAAGAAATCATAAAGTCCTCTTTCAGCTTCTCCTCTTCCACTTGAATATTTGCATACTTTTTAGATTCATGGTTTTAATAGAATTTTTTTTTTTTTTTTTTTTTTTTTTTTTTTACTGTCATGGAAAATAATTTAATTGTGCATGGTGTGAGACTCTCCCTGTGTGTACACAAAAACAAACTCCATGCCTTTTAAACTGGGATCTAAATGAATCCAGAGGGGAAAAAACCTTTAGCTTGAGCCATTGCCCATTATTATTCTGCTTACAGTACACACTTGGGAAGTTTTCCTGTTCATAACTCACTGTCTGCAGAGCACTGCACCTCTCAAAGATATGCAAGTTCATTCCAGCATTTATCTGCTCTTTTCTCCTCAGGAGTTCAACTGTTTTTCCGCCTGATGGTTAGAATGAATTGGAGATTTTGAACTCATCCATCAGATTTGGAAATGATCCCTGAATTGATGAGAGTGTTTAACAGTTAATTGAACATTTCTGTTGGGAACTTTCCTCGTTTCAAAGTGCAGAAATGCCTCACCCAGGGATGTGGGCAAAGAAAAGACATCCAAGGCATGTCTTTGCCCCACAAATATTTTCATCCTCCAGAGTGCAGCAGACTTTAAATAACAGGGGCACCACAAGTAAACAGGGATCTGAAAAGGCCTTGCACAGAACCTGAGACCTGCCATGCTCTGCTGCAGGAAATAACTCATCATTTCTCCAAAAAGATACACATAAAACATACATTGGTGGGCCAACAAGGCTTTCCAGAGGGACCTGATGATGCCTGTAAGAATTCAGCTGGTTTTTAATCTCACTGTAATCTTTGTGCCCCACTGTCTCAGCTGACTTTGAAAATTCCCACCTGCAATCAAGGGGACAAAAATGAACCTGGAGTTTTTCTCATGCCTTGACAGTCATGACAAAAAATACTTCCAGATGTTCTGCTCCATTGTAGCACCTCAGCTAAAGAGAAATTACTGATCTCCATTCTCAAACTCCACCAGATCTCTTACTTGTAGTTCACTTTTCTCCTTTCCACTGAGCTTTGTACAATTCTTTTAGAACATGACTTGAATTTCTTCACTGTAGCCTTGGGGAAGGTGTCCCTGCCCATGGCAAGGGGCTGGAATGAGATGATCTTTAGTGTCCCTTCCCACCCAAACCATCCTGTGAGTGATCTGAGTTAAGGCAAGGCCTAAACTCGGTGTCACTGCTCTCTGTCACCCCCAGCAGAACCTTGGTGACACATCCCAAACGCTGGAACACCTCCACCAAACCCTTCACAAGGACTTTGAGGAAACCAAGGCATGAGGAATGGAAATTATTTGCTCAGGCACTCAGGGAGTCAATACCATACTGAAAATTGAATCCAGTTTTCCAGGTTTCTATTTCCAGGGACCTGTCAACTGGGACCTATTTCCTCCTTGCTCCTTGTGACTTTATTAAGAATGACCTTTAGAGATGATGGAGATTTTTACTGAAAGTGCTTAATCCTTTCAGAAAAACCAGAGAAGCTCATTTTTCTATAGCAAAACTCATCCAAAACTTCCTTAGGAGAAATTGTGAAGATATGGATTTGTATAAATAATCTCATTTCAGGAAGCATTTCCATTCCTCATACCTTGGTGACACATCCCAAATGCTGGAACACCTCCACCAAACCCTTCACAAGGACCTTGGGGAAACTCCTCCTGCCCCTTGCAGCTCCTGGTGCTTTTCCTCTTCAGAGCTGCCTGCTCTGCTCCACTGACCAGCCTAATTCCCTCATTCCTCTGCACCAGCTCCCTTTATTTAGCAGCTTTCTTTTCCCAGCACCGAGATCATTCCTCTGTGCTGGATGGTTAATTAACTCTCCTCCCAGCTTCTCCAGGCTCCTGTGGTGTGAGAGGGCTTGGCCCTGCAGCTCTGGCTAAGTAATCACATCCCCCAGCCCTGTCAGGTGGAGGTCTGGGCTCAATTCCCCTTGGAAGATTCCAAAACAAAAGCTGTTCTTCTGTTCTTTCTGAAATTCATTTCTCCCCCATTGTGGGAAACTGCTGAACATGGATTTTATACTTCCAGGGATGGCAACCAAATTTTTTTTAATTTTTGTCATAAATTCTAATTCAGAACAAGCTTTGCTCAGCACCAGGGCTAAGAATCACATCCCTCCCTCCATCCTGTTCCTCCCGTGCCACAACAGCACAGGCAACTGTGCAGTTCTGTGATGAGCCAAGCTGGGAAATTGCTCCAGCTGAAAAAGGATCATTTCCTTATCTTTGCTGGGCTACTTTTCAGCCAGCTGAGGTTGATGATGTGTTTTGGAAGCTGGAAATCAGCAGCAGGGACAAGGGGCTGCTTTTCTACAAGGATCACCCCTGAGTCACAGAATCACAGAATCTGCTGCAGGAAATAACTTGTCATTTTCCCAAAAAGATACACATAAAACATACAGTGTTTTATGGAAGAGACAAGGTTGGAAGAGACCTTCAAGATCATTGAATCCAACCCGTTCCTGACACCTCAACTAAACCCTGGTGCCCAGTGCCACATCCAGGCTTTTTTTAAACACATGTCCTGGTAAAGGAGACATTCCTGAAGGATCAGGGCCAGCCAGGCATCCTCAGAGGGAGCCACACTCATCACAGCCTTCATCTGCTCCCAGAGCTCAGCAACACCAATTACAGCACAACAGATCTGTGGTGTTTGTGAGGGTCCCCAGGACGAGGTGAGAGATGAGAATCTGACTCCATGTTCTCAGAAGGCTGATATATTATATTATATTATATTATATTATATTATATTATATTATATTATATTATATTATATTATATTATATTATATTATATTATATTATATTATATTATGCCATACTAAAACTATACTAAAGAAAGAGAAAGGATACATCAGAAGGCTTAACAAGAATGAATAATAAAAAGTCCTGACTCAGAGAGTCCGACACAGCTGGCTGTGATTGGCCATTAAGTTAAAACAATTAAAACAATTCACATGAAACCAATCAGACATTCACCTGTTGGTAAACAATCTCCAGACCACCTTCCAAAGCAGCAAACACATGAGAAGCAATCAGATAATTATTGTTTTCATTCCTCTCTGAGGCTTCTCAGCTTCCCAGGAGAAAATCCTGGGCAGAGAGGATTTTTCAAAAAATATCACGGAGACACAGATCCACCACAGGAGAAATCTGAACCCATCCACACCCAAATCAGAGCGTGCCCATCCTCTGGAGTCCCTGCCCTGTGCAGACATGGAGAAATGGGAATTCACATCCCAGTGCAGGGCACACACAGGGGCACCACCCTCACCGGGGGAGAAACACAGCCCCAGGGAAAGCCAGACCCACTCCCTGTGACATGTCCCTGCTTCTGCTGAGGCTGGGCAGTGTCCCAGTCATTCCAGTTCATTCCCAGGGACAGTGGCCCCAAAGAGGCAGGGATAGAGTGGAAGGGATTCTGTTGTGGGGTACAGCGATTTTCTGTGAGTTTGAAACACAGCCGCTCTTTTGATCGTACTGCAGCCAGCCCTGTGTGGTTACTGCGTTCTCCTTATGTGTCAGGCACTGTATAAAGCAGATAAAAGCGTTAATTTCCGCATTTTGCCCGTTTTCCATCATTTTTTCTCGCCTCGAGCCTCCGACGGATCGGGCCCTGCTGCGCCCTCTGCTGTTCGAGGGGAGGAATTGCACGGCCTGTCCCCGCTCCTGTCCCCGCTCCTGTCCCCTGTCCCCGCTCCTGTCCCCTGTCCCTATCCCCTGTCCCCGCTCCTATCCCCTGTCCCCGCTCCTGTCCCCGCTCCTGTCCCCTGTCCCCTGCCCCTATCCCCTGTCCCTATCCCCTGTCCCCGCTCCTGTCCCCGCTCCTGTCCCCTGTCCCCGCTCCTGTCCCCTGTCCCCGCTCCTGTCCCCTGTCCCCTGCCCCTATCCCCTGTCCCTATCCCCTGTCCCCGCTCCTGTCCCCTGTCCCCGCTCCTGTCCCCGCTCCTGTCCCCTGTCCCCTGCCCCTATCCCCTGTCCCCTGCCCCTATCCCCTGTCCCTATCCCCTGTCCCCGCTCCTGTCCCCTGTCCCTGCCCCATCCCCTGTCCCCACTCCTGTCCCCTGTCCCCACTCCTGTCCCCTGTCCCTGCCCCGTCCCCTGTCCCCGCCCCTATCCCCTGTCCCCTGCCCCTATCTCCTGCCCCTGCTCCTGTCCACCCTCCTGTCACTTCTCCTATCCCCACTCCTTCCTCCTGCTTCCTCCTGCTCCTGTCTCTGCTCCTGTCCCCTGTCTTCCCCCTGCTCCTGCTCCTGTCCCCAGCCCTGTCCCTTCCATTCCCTGCTATCCCATCTTTCCGTGCCTGTGCTCCTCCACAGAAACATTTGAGAGGCTGCTCCTCCAGGGCTTTAGAAAATCACTACAAGTTTCATCTCACATCAGGCATAGACGAGTCCAGAGGAGGTCACCGAGACGGTCAGAGGGAAGGAGCAGCTCTTGAGCAGGGAAAGGCTGAGAGAGCTGGGATTGCTCAGCCTGGAAAAGAGAAGGGTTTGGGGTGACCTCACTGTGGCCTTCCAGGGCCTGAATGGAGCCTGCAGGAAAGATGGAGACTTTCTAGAAGAGCATGGAGTAACAAATGGGAATGGATTTAAAGTAAAGGAAAAAAGGTTTAGAGAAGATGTTAGGAGCAAGGTCTCCCCTGTGAGGATGTGAGGCCCTGGCACAGGGTGCCCACAGCAGCTGTGGCTGCCCCTGGATCCCTGGAAATACCCAGGGCCAGGCTGGACAGGGCTTGGAGCAGCCTGGGACAGGGGAAGGTGTCCCTGCCATGGCAGGGATGGAATGAGACGACTTTTAAGGTCCCTTGCAACCCAAACCATTCTATGATTCTCTAAGTCCCAGGTTTGACACAAGCAGCTCAGAGAGCTTTACCCCAATCCAGACTCTTGGCTAAACATAAGTCATCCATAGGGAAAGGAGCTTTTTAACTCCATTGTTGTGGAAACCTCTGGGAATCCCAGCTCCAGCAGGGTGAAGAGGAGCACTTTGGGAAGCCTGGGCCCAGTTCAGTGTCACTGACCAATGTCCCCAGCCAGACCCTTGCTGCTCCGTGCCCACCTGGCTCCTGTCTGCCCCTGGGAACTCCTCAGGGCTGAGCTCCTCTGGCTCTCATCACTTTGAATCAGAGCTGGGTCTCCTGTAGCACCAACAGCAAACACAGGGAGTGAGCCCCAAGAAGCAAGGAGCAAAGGCAGTGATACCTCGGGGTGTAGCTTTTATTTTTTTGCTCTTTTTTTGTATTTTTTGTTGCTTTGGTGTGTGGGTCTGGGTTTCATATAAGGGACAGTAAGATGTGGGTCTGGGTTTCATATGAGGGGATGGTGAGGTCTCTTCACAGAGCAGGGAGACAAAACAATTCCTGCTCCAGCTGGGGACCAAGGACAAATGATCCAAATCTCAGCCCCAAGGGCACAAACAACGTGGGCTGGAGAGAGAAAAACAACAAGGATGGGGCTTCATAACCTAAAGCTGTAATTGGACAATGAACTCCAATATGCAAATGGAGCAGAACTGATCAAAGTGTGAGATCTGGTGACCAAGGCCTCTTCTGCTTCCATCTTGGAGCCATCCAGGCACAGCCACAGCTGTGGCTCTGCTACTGCCAGGGTGTGGCCTTTGAAGGTTCTTCAGTAAATATCCTCTTTATATCTTCAATAAATCTCCTCTTTATTCCCCTAAACTCCATTTAGCCTCTGCTCCAGCTCCTTAAGGCATCAGTAGAGAGAGCAAGATGCTCAGCTGGAAGACAAGGAAAGACAAGGAAGGAGTTTTTAATCAAGGACAGGTCAACGAGTTTCATCCCAGCTTGGAAGGAAACAGAAGCAAAAAGCCACAATTCCTCTCCATTTACAGTTTCACAAATTATGACAAATTGGTAAAGTCTAAGATGATGTTTCACTTGTGGCACTGGAAGGATTGACATTCAAATATAACTAATCCCAGCCTAAAATTAATCATTTCAAGGACTATTTATAGAAATCATAAAGTTTGTATTCTTTTTTTTTGCATCTTCTTATTTAAAATACCAATGTGTATTTTGGTCACAGGACCCTGCTTCTCTTTGAAGTTGTGAATTATTTTTCTTTAAATCTCCATAGTACAGAAACACAAGGTTCTTGTGATTCCACAAACCAGTTAACTCCTTCAAATTAACAGTATTTTTCCCCAAGTTAAAATCCAGTCTTTTATATTGTATTTGATCTGGATACAATTTGTCAGTTAGTGATACCAAAATGCACATAACAAGAAAACCAGTGCCATCATTAAAATTATACTGTCATATTTCAGATTGAGTGAGGTTAGATGATCTTAACCCCAACAGGATTCCTGCCAGCAGGTCTGGAGCTGTGCAGGGAGAGGACAGGAGGCAATTTCACAAAGAATGACAACCAGGTAAAATCCAAGATGATGTTTCATTTATGGCATTGACAGACATTCAAATATATCAATCAAATATATCAAATTCAAATATAATTCAAATATATCAAATATATCAAATTCAACTATATCAATCCCAGCTTGAGGCCAGCCTAAAATTAACCCTTTCAAGGTCTGTTTATAGAAATCATAAAGTTTTGGGAGGGGTTCTTGGGTTTTTGGTTTTTTTTTTTTTTTTATTTTGGAGGTTTTTTTGTTTGGTTGGGGTTTTTTTTGGTGGGTTTTTTGGGTGGTTTTTTTTGTTTGTTTGGTTGGTTTTTTGGGGGAGGTGGGGTTTTTTGGGGTTTTTTTTGGGTTTTGTTGTTTGTTTGTTTTTGTGGGGCTTTTTGTTGTTGTTTTTTGGATTTTCTGGTTTGGTTGGGTTTTTTAAATTTTTTAGCTGCTGCTGGCTGGCTATGAGGCAGTGGCTGTGGGAATAAAGGACTCCTGCACACATCCAGCAGCTCCTGTAATGATGCAGCTCCAGGCTGCAAATATTGGTCCAGCCCCTGGGGTTTTACCAGGCTGCTGCGGGTGCTGGTTACAGCACAGAACTCTTCAGACACGCTGGAAATTCATTTCCTGGCAAGACAGGAGGTGCTGAGGAGGAGGAGGAGGAGGGGGGGGCAGATTTTGGGGTGAAGCTCTGCCCTGTGGGGGCTTGGGATGATGTCAAAGCTGTGAGTGGCTTTCCAGATGAGCCCCAGCGGGCATCCTGTGCTGCCGCACATTTCCAGCTGTGGCTGTTCTGGGTTTGGGTGGCAGATCTGGGCATTGCCCGGCTGACCCCGGGGGAGGCAGCCCCGAGGCCATGGGATGTTCAGCTCTGCTGGATCTCCATAGAGGGGGCCAGGAATGCACGGGGAACAAAGCCCAGGGCTGCACAGAGCAAAGGATGAAGGGCAGCGGAGTTTGATAACCACATTAAAGCACTACCAACATCTGTTCAAGGCAAAGACAACACTATCTGCAGGAATTAACCTCCTGAACCACTTAATCATTAACCTCAGCAGAGGGAAAGTTGGACAACAAGAGCCCTATTTGTCAGGAGAGATGCAGTGAGCAATATTTTACTGGGAACAGCGTGAGAAGGGCTTGCCCAGCTTTATACATTTTAAACACAGAATATATTTGTGTGGGAAACAAGGAGACAATGGGTGTAAATAAACAGATGATCCTACCTTGAAGCCTTCATCCATTTATCCTGTTCAAAGTGGCTTGAAGTGTTTTGTCCTGTGTTTCCTCCAAACAAGCAGAGATGCTTCAGTTCTCACTCAGGAATATTCCTGGCCATGGAAAGAATTACAAATGAATAGGATGTCACAATTTTAAACTTGTACCCATATCCCAAAGTTTCCTACTGCAAAACAAATCAGGGATTGTTGCTGTGCAAGAAGCAGCAGGGCTAGAGAAGTAAAGTGGTTTTGTTTAATGATTATTTGTTTATGTAGACTGTTTCCCATGTGAGGTCACCCATTCAGCTATCCTGCTGTAAACCAGCCAAATGCCTTTCCTCCACATGTGGGGATTTTATATTTCTTTTGGGTCTGATTTTGTTTTCCAAAGGAGGAAAGGATTTGATTCCTTCAAACTTCACGGCTCCAGATTTGTGGCAGAACTGCACTGAGGCTGGCAGTTCATTTCTCTGGAGCTCAGGTAATCATTTACCCAGGGGTGTAAAGCTCTGCCACATAAGAACGATGCTGTTTAACACCCACTTTGCAGCAGCCCCAGTGGCCACACAAGGTGTGCATAATCAGGGCCCAGATGTCTGCTTGGATATTGCCACAGTTGGAGGGGAAAGAAGGAAGAAAGAAAACTAAAAAGGAGTTTGGGAAGAGGACTGACTGAAAGGCTGCAAACAGAACCTGCTCCAGTCCAAGAGCTGTGTAATAAAAAAACTGGGTTGTGCCAGAAACGGCCCAAGGTCTCCACCCAAAATACTACACTCCATTAAAATATATTTTCCAGCTTATTCCCTACTGTCCACATGGGGGGTTCCTGTCTGCTACTACTTAAACTTCCCTAATTAAAATAGAATTATGATGTCCGTGGTGGGGGGGAAAGGGAGGGTTTCACACCAAGGGAGGAAGAAGGAAGATCTCAGCCACTTTTTTCTGGGTTATTTTTCTATTAGTCAGCAAGCTGAAGGGTTTTGGTACAAAGCTTCACACGTGTCAAAGCCAGGACCAGGGCAGCATCACACAACCAGGCCCTGAGATTCTCTCTCTCACACAGCAGCATGACCTTAAATCAGCTGAAACCACAGTGTCTACCTTGGCTTTTATTCATTTCATTACAAAACAGATTGGTAACTTGAACAAAAAGGAAAAGTAATGGTTAATTTTTCAATAAATGGTACAATATTTACACCCTTCTACAAAAAACATCATTGAATGGACGTAGAAACTGAATTTTCCATTCAGACAAGGGTTCAGACTGGACAAAATGTGGATTTTACCTGGTCTGGAGGCACCATCCCTCTGTGCCCTCCCTTACCTGTGCCTGTCAGACATGAGGCAGAGCCACAGCAGCCCAACACTAATTACACATTATTTTAGCCATGAATTATGCCCCCAACTTGCCTGACCTTAATGCTTGCAGTGTGATTAGTGGTGTGCTGACAAAAATTCGAAAAGAACCATCATAATTACCCATTTTTAAATCAGTAAAAGGTAAACAGAGTTATCTCCCCAAAGATTTAGGTTTACCAACACACTGGGAAGATGCTCCTCTGGTCAAGGCATCCTGAAGAAATGTTCCTCAGACAATTAATTTCTCCAGCAGGATGATCCATCACAGTCTGCACTGCCACAAATTGATTTCTTGTGGTTCATCGTGGTAATTTCATCCTTGCTGCTGTCTCTTGCTGCTCTTCAGAGGCTGAGCTGCATCACTGCTTTTTAAACTGCTCTTTGTGGAGAAAACCAAGCTGGAGCAGCAGACAAGGCCCTCATTAAGGTGGCTAATTAATTAGAACTTTGCAGCCCTCCCTTTGTACAAGGCAGGGAGCTGGGTGCCCCCTCACCTGAGCTCTCTTGCACAGACACCTGCTGCTCATAATTAAGATCCAAGGCCCAAATTTGCATATCCTGGTTTCTCTCACTCAGCTCCAGAGACAAAGGACAGCCTTTGCTGCAGGGAGCAGCAGCTCCAGTGAAATGCTGCTCCTGGCCAGCTGCTCCTGCTGAAGGGCCCTGGCACCAAGCACCAGAGTGTTTCTATTTAAAAATGATGTGTTTGGGCTGGACTCGAAGAAAAGCACGTGGTGATTTCCCCCTCGGGGGGATAATAGGCTTTTCATGAGATGACAAGTGGCAGAAGATGCCATAAACTTCAGGGCAGGCTTTGTTTGAGGCTGGCAGAGCTCAGCAGTGAACTTGAGGTGTCCCTTCCCTCCCTTCCTGCATGGGCTGGAGAGAAGGATCACATCCACTTCATTTTCTTATGAAATTGCACTGTGGAGCCTGATCCTCCTTGCCTTTACTCAGGCAAAATGCTTCTTGCTGTGCCTGGAAACAGAGCCAAGGGTGTGCCCCTGGTGTGGGGAGAGCAGACACCTCCCAAACCAGCAGGGACACCTCACCCTCAATCCACAGTTCATGGTCCTGGTCCTGGCTTTGACACATGTGAGGCTTTGTACCAAAACCCTTCAGCTTGCTGACTAATAGAAAAATAATTAATAGAAAAAAGTGGCTGAGATCTCCCTTCTTCCTCCCTTGGTGTGAAACCCTCCCTTTTCCCTCCACCACAGACATCATAATTCTTTTTTAAGACCTGGAACCCACAATTCAGAGAGGTGAATATGGCACAGGAGAAAAGCACTGGGAGCCAGCTGAGAATCTCTGAAAATCCAGCCCCAAATGCCACATATTCCTCTGTGGGGCAAATGAAACAGGCAGCTCCCTCTGGTCCTTCAGAGAGAGGGTTTTCCACGTTCACACCTTTACTGCAGAGCTGGCACCAGCTGTGAGCTGCTCCTCAGCTTTTGGGGGATGCTGAGAGCCAGCCTGGATCTCCTGCTAACAGCTCAACGTGTTCCTCTCTGCATTTTTCCTCCAGGTTGCCCCAGGACAAGACACAGCTTTTGCTGGAAGCCTTTTAGAGCCCTCACTGGGTTTAAACCAGTCCTCCAGATGATCAAATTGATTCTAAGCCTGGTTTAGTCACCTACCAAATGGAGGCTAAGCCAAAACAGCTGCCACAGGGCAGGATCTCAGTGGTGGTGGGATTTGGATCTACAGCTTGTTTCAGCTCTTTTCCAAACCCAAAATTGACATTCAAATGCTTTCACCTTGTATTCAAGAAAAGGAATAAAAACAAAGCCATGAAAGGAAACACAGTAGGGAGAATACAGGGTGGCCTCAGTACAAATATCAATTTATAATGTAAATCCACAGGGATCTGCAGGAAGGCCCAGGAGTGGTGGTGCACAGCCAGATCAACAGAGACCATGACTGGGATGCAGGTCATGATGCCCCTGCTATCTCCTTAGCTGAAGAGAAGAAAAATTTACTTTCATTCACATTTTACTGCTTGCTCTGTGCTTTACTCCCATTTTTAGATGAGCTGATCTAAAAAGTGAAGGCTGCTCTCTCCAAAGCCTCCCAGTTTTGCCCAGCAAACTGAGGTGGCATTCAAGACAGAGAATCTTGGGGCTGCCTCTGAGATCCTTTCCACATGTCCCCTTTGGAAACATCCTTCCTTTCACTTTTTCCTTAACAAAAAAACCATCAGCTATAAATAAAATGCATTTTTCTACTTCTTAAATTTCAAACCAGAGAACAGATCTGGAGTGATAAGGCAGATACACCTGAGGGCTGATCCAGCTTGGAAGTTCCTCTTTTGAAGG
The DNA here is from genome assembly GCF_037042795.1 of Molothrus aeneus. Lineage (NCBI taxonomy): Eukaryota > Metazoa > Chordata > Aves > Passeriformes > Icteridae > Molothrus > Molothrus aeneus. The sequence goes on along the minus strand of NC_089659.1, from coordinate 3,400,984 downwards.
GTGAAAGCAAATTTACAGTTTGTGTAGAGCAAAGTTACACAGTGAGTAACAATTATCTAACAGTAAAGTTACCTAAACTCATGATTGTACCTGGAAATAATAAGCTGATGGGTAATTGACTGCTTACATTTAAGAGAAAACAGAAAACAAACTAATTTCTGATGGAATTAACTGCTACTGAACTTCATTTAAAAAAAATTAAGACACTTCAGAACCAGACATGAAAATGGTACATAATTCATTATCTGAGACACAACTTCAGAACCCATCCCTGGGAGTACCTGTTCAGCAGCCTGTGGCAAATGAAGAAGACAAAGAAAAACATTGCACTGGGAGTCATTAATTGAATTAATTAACCTAGTGACATTGTCATAGGAAGAATTTATCTGGCAACCAGCAGGAGCAGATCTCCAATCATTTCACCATGGCTAACAGATTAACACTCACAGGAGCCCCTGGCAGCTGGCTGCGAACACTGCAAATTATCAGAAATTAATTAGCCAAATGCTGTGCACCCATGTGGATATTTTTGGGTTTAAGTAAAGATTATGAAGCCAATAGCTCATCTGATGATTTATTGAGAGGAAACATCTTTGTTTGAACAAATAGGTTGAAGCATGGCTTTCTAATGAGCAAAATAGGGGGGAAAAGGGGGGGAAACTTAGAGCAAAACCATAGTTACAAAAGCCAAACACTTGTAAACAGGAATTAAACAATCCCCTCTGAAAAAAGGTTTATATACAAATTGTTTCAGAAAGATCTATTTTTTTGAGAACAGAAATAATTATTTTTGCATACTTACAGCATAATTAAGTTTCCTCCTTCAATATATTAAGCTGGGATTTAAATATTCAGAAGCACTTCTGCAAGATGGATTTGTTCATCCAGATGTTAATGGCTGTCTCACACATGAAAAACAGAATTTTAAGGAAACTGGGAGAGCAACATAAAATTTAACCTAAATTTTTTCTGCAACCTCTTGTCAGAGTAACAAGCAACATAACCAAAGCACTTTGGAAAGACTCTTTGTGATACTACAGTGCTTCTTAGGAGTAGCCAAGGACTTGCCTAAAATAAAACCTTAATTTCCATGTGATTTAACCAAAAGTAAAACAGATTCATTCTCACAGATGGGTTTCAACTGTCACCTTCAAAAACTCGATTACTTCCACCTTACAGTGTTTTGTTTGATTTTTATTTAGGTGGACTTGGAAAAGGATGAAGTTTTTAAACATGCAAAATGTTTAAAAACTTTTAACTTTTTAAAACCTTAACCATCAGTTGGGAAGTGCAATGTACCTGTATTTAAGAACCTCAATAATCCATGTTTTTGGAAGAGTGGGGTTTACAGAATACAAACAGTAACCAATTTAGCCCAAGAATATTCAGATATTCACCCAGACACAGAGCTGCTGAGAAGGGAAAAGGAGAGCAGGGGGGAAAGAAAAGGAGAACAGAAGGATTAGAGTGGAAGAGGTGTGGAAACACAGAGGGGATGTTGCTGACACTCAGTCCTGAGGCTCTGGGAAGGTGATCCCAGGTTTGAAATAATATCTTGTGAGAGACCCCAGGGGAAACACTGCTGGCCAGGTCATCATTCCAGGCTAATGTGGTGCTCTTCCCCGGGGAGCTGCAGGCTCACAGGCTCAGGTTTCCAGTCCCCTGGGGGAGAGGAGGCTCAGAGGGTCTTGCTGAGGACAAGGCAGCCCTGGGAGCTGGGAAGGGGCAGCAGAGGTGGGTGTGGAGCTGTCCAAACTCATGCGGGGCAGGCAAGGGGAAGGGTGAGTGATGCTCTCCCTGCTCTCAGCGAGAGCAAAATCAGCCCAAAATGAAGGAGCACTGGGCCAAGCTGCCCCCACCGAGCTCCTAAATCACAGATGTGGAAACCTGGAATTGCTCAAGCTGGGAACGAGCTCTGAAATGACCAAGTCCAACCATCAGCCCAGCACCAGCACTGTCCTCAGGTGCCACCTCCACACGTTCTTTGGACACTTCCAGGGATGGTGACTCCACTGAACTCCCTGTTCAACCCTTTGCACAATGAAATTTTTCCTAATTTTCAACTGAAACCTCCCCTGGCACAACCTGGGGCTGTTTCCTCCTACGTTGCCACTCACTACCAGTGAGAAGAACCTGACACTCACAGGCACCAGCTCAGCACCCTCATTTGTGCTTGGCTGAATATAAAAACTCCTCTGTGTAAGAAATTGGAGGTTCCCAATGTTACATTCATGGGAGCAACGCTTCCATCACAGAAACTCCTCTAAAGCAGAATCCAGCCCAAAAAATTGGGATATTCTGCCAATTTTACCTATTCCATGTTTGCCCAGCTCCCTGACAGGTTTACAGAAAATGTGCAGGCAGCTGAGGAGCCCTGCTTGGAAAACAGGGCACACCTAGAAACCTGGAGCTCTCAGACATCACCAGCTCTCAGTGAAGAAAAGCAGCTTTAAAAGCCTGCTATTTTACAGTGTGTTCCCATGCACCAGCTCAGCACCCTCATTTGTGCTTGGCTGAATATAAAAACTCCTCTGTGTAAGAAATTGGAGTTTCCCAATGTTACGTTCTGCATGGGAGCAACGCTTCCATCACAGAAACTCCTCTAAAGCAGAATCCAGCCCAAAAAATTGGGATATTCTGCCAATTTTGCCTATTCCTTGTTTGCCCAGCTCCCTGGCAGGTTTACAGAAAATGTGCAGGCAGCTGAGGAGCCCTGCCTGGAAAACAGGGCACACCTAGAAACCTGGAGCTCTCAGATACACCAGTTTGCAGTGCAGAAAAGCAGCTTTAAAAGCCTGCTATTTTCCAGTGTATTCCCATGCCTCTGCCAGGGGATGTAAAGGCACTTGTTAACATGTGTACTGCTCTAATTTTAAACAGCTGCTTCTCCTCCTGTGCTTGGCAAGAGGCTTAGGGGATAAATACTGCAGAAGTAAGAGAAAAGGCAGCTTCTTGAAAGCTGATAACCTCAGTTTCTTGCTTCTTGAGAAGCCGCTTTATCACAGCATGGATCTGGTTGTTGCATGGCACAAAACACCAACTCAGGGACTTACAATTAAACTCCTAAATCCACATTCATGCAACAAAAAAAAAAAGCAAATGCCTTCATTTTTTTAAATGTTGATTTCTCATTGCCTGGCTGTAAAATCCTGAACTTTATACCATTATATGTACATATACATTACTCCTTTTGATTTTCCTACATATAAGTTGTTGCCTGCTTAACTGCACTGAGAAAGAATGAGAAAAGGCTACAAGAATAAGATGGCTAAACAGAAAAACATAGAAAACTTAATTATGGGATAATTTGCTTAAGACTGGAATATTCTTCAGCTATTTTTACTATTATATCTTGCCTTGTTTGAATTCTCAAAGACGTCTTTCAATCATTTCTCCTACAGGACTGTCACAATGTCCAAACTACATATATAAATATATTTTTAAATAAAGCCATCAATTATTTTAAAAGAAAAAAAAAGGAAAATAGCCTTGCAAAAGCAGCTGCAGCTGAACTCTTCTCTGCATAAACTTGTTGGACATTTCTAATTAACCAGCACTCCAAGGAAAGTGAAACACATCCCTACTCCAAGCAGGTGTATCAAGATTTACAAGGAGTTTTTGCTGCAATCCTTGTGTGTGGATGCTCAGGCATGGAAGAAGGCTGGGGTTCAGCCTGAGAACAACTTTGGAATCCCTGTGGAAATGTTGTGTATCATATCCTGAGCATGGCACTGAGCCAGAAGTAGAGGGAACAACTCTGCTGTGAGAGGAGCCTTTCTCCTTAGGTGTGTGAAACCCAGGGGTTTGCATTTTTCAGGGGTTTTTTGGCCAGAACTGTACTTTCAAACAGATACAAAGATACACAAGTGTATGATTTCTTTTGTGGCTCCTATCTGAAGCCCTCCTGTGTGCAATGTGTGTTTGTTCTTACATCACAAAAGCATCCTTGATGTGCCTTCAGCTCCTCACACCCAACAGAAATCATCTTCCCAAGGGCTTCCCCCGTGAAAAGGCTGCAAAACCCACTCTCTGCCAGAGTTTTATTGTGCCCACATGTGTTCTGCCTCTCCCTGCTCATAATCAAGCACAGGATGTAAAACCAAACTGGGGAAATGCAGCATTTTAACCAGAGATTTTCAGAAAAATATGGTTTTTGTCCTGCTGCACTTTACTGGGACTTGTCATGTCCAAGAGTGGCAGTCAGAGCTGATTTGGTGGCTCTGGGGCTGCTGCACCTCGGTGAGCTCAGCCCCGCTGGGAATCTCCAATTTTGGGAATGCACTTCCCAAAAAGCTTAACCCTTCCTGCTCAGAGCCAGCTGCACCTCGAGTGCCACCACAGGGTCACCACCCACCCCAAGGGCAGAAAAATCAGCACTGGCTTTACAGAAGTGAGTTTTTAACTTGGTATTAACACAAAAGACAGTGGCTCAACACCCGTTATAAAAACCCGTTAAAGTCTTCATTTTTCTATAAATTACATATATATATATATATATATATATATATATATATATATATATATATATATATATATATATATATATATATATATAATATAGATATAAATATATGTAATATTTTAAATAATAAATAAAAAATAAATCACTAATAATTTAATTTTAATTATATATAACCAATTATTAATATACTAATTTGTTATTATATTAATATAATATTATTATATATTATATATATTAATAATATATTGTATGATATAAATTATATTATATTACATTATATACAATATATTATTAATATATTGTATATAATATAGATTATAATATATTATTAATATATTAATGTATTAAGACTTTGTTATATAATAATTCAATAATTAAAATTATTATATAGCAAATTAATTTAATAATGTAAAAATTATATAAATATATAAATATACATTATATTTTTATATAATGTTTATATATAAATATTTTATTTATTTATTTAAATAGAATTTTTATATAAAAATATTAAAATTATATTTCAACTATATATTATATGGATATTATAATTGTACTATCATGTTTTATAATATATCTGTATTATATAGTATTATAATTATAATATATTTATATCATATATAAATTAATATATAATTATAAAAACAATATTTAATTCATAATTACAATTATTTAAAATTATATATAAGATATATATATTATAATATATTTTCTAGGAATTTTTAAATATAAATTTTAAAAGTAAATATTTTGATCAAAATTCCCATGGAACAGATAGGATTATTTGTATCATTTATCCAGTTTTCCAGCGTGCAGAATTGAGTATCCAGGTCATACATTGCATTTTCTGTTGAGGAGTTACTGGCAATGCTCATTTGCATCTGCAGCTACTGAGGATCTATAACTGAAACAGCAGCAGGCAGTTCATGGAAAAACAACTTAGTATGGTTTTACCAAAGTGTTTTTTCTGCCTAAATATGATGGTTTAGTAAAATATTAACTGGATGATGAAAAACTTGGGAGCAGGCCACATTAGGGTCATTTCCCCCTTTTATTTAAGCACATTGATGAGACAGAGCTGCTCTGAGATGTGCTTTTTGAGGAGAAACTTCTCCCAGCAGATTTTTAGGATAATTTACTGCTTATTATATTCAGACAATATACACATGGTATTATTCCTCACAGATTTCTGCTTTCTTGAACAAAGGCTGCTCCAGATACCTACTTAGATACGACCTAACAACACAGAAATAATTGTGCTGCATTACTCTAATGCAATGTTTTACCCATAGTCATTAACACATTTCAACATTACCTGTGACCATATCATAAAGTAATATTATCTTCTTGCTTTGCATGATGATTAGATCTCAAAAAAAACCCCAAACCACACACTGTTTATCTGGACAATCTTCATTTCAGCTGTTTTACCTATTTGAAAGTAATCCATCAGTACAGAGAATGGCTATTTTCTTGGTTGTAATGATATTATTTTTAGAGTTTCATTAGCTATGTCTGGATATGTGAAATCAGGAGGTGTCTAAAAAATGAGTAGGAAATTATCCCAGGAGAATGAAACAACACATCCCCAACTAAAGACAGACAGGAGAACAAGGAAGGCCCAAAGCTGATCAGCAAAGGTTTCTCTACAACTTGCACTGTCAGACCAACCCAAAACCAACAGTTTTATGGCCAGATGTTGATGAAAAGTGTTTGTATGTCTGTGATGTTTATAGGAGACATCTTGATTAATAAACCAGACCAACAAACCCTGAAATTGTGTCACTGGGTGGATTAAATTCTGGTTAAATAATGCATTTCTACATGCTGCTAAATAGAAATTATGCTTAGCATCTGGTTCAAGTGCAGTCCCCAAGGGTCTGTTCTCTGCTGCTTCATATTTCTATCAATGACTCAGGGAAAAAGCAAACATAAAAACATCACTGATAAAGAACAGAGAGTGGGGAAATGTTAACTAAAAAGGCTGGACCAGCAATGCAAGGTGAGTTGGATGGCTTGGTAAATTATGCACAAATATGAGCAAATCCACGTGTCAGGAGGGCCAAAGGTAAAAATCACAAACCTGGAAATGAAGTGTGCAGGCCACAAGAGCAGGCTGAGGAAGCTGCCTGGGGGACTGGAAGCTTTGGAAAAAAAATCTGTGGGGCTGTGGATGAAAATCAGTGTCCTGCACAATAAAGGAGCAAGGGGCCATGAGAGCTTGGGGCACACAAGCAGCAGAAGCTACAGGAACAGCAGGAGTTTCACCCTTACTCTCAGAACTGCTGCTACTGTTCCTAAAATCTGACATTTACAGAAAAAAAATGATACCAGAGAATCCAAGGGTCGAGAGAAAAGGCACATGAATGAGTAAAAGGCATTTTTAAAGATGATATTCTACTGATATACTGACCTTGCAGCAGCAGTTCACAGGGGAGTGCACTGCTTAGGCCATTCAGGAAATGAAGTTTGATGCCCACAATTGTCCCCAGTGCTTTTCAAATCCATGGCATCCACTGAAGAATGGGCCCCAAGTCTGGAAGAACAAATAATGCTCATATTCAAGATAACTGCACAAAAACCCCACTCTTAGAACAATCTGTGTGCAATCTATTGATCATGAACTTCAGTTTGTCCCTTACAGCCACAAGTTGGCAAAAAATCCCAAAATAACAGAATAATTTAGGTTGGCAAAGACCTTCAAGGTCATCAAGCCCAACCTGTGACCAGCCACCACCTTTGTCACCCAGCCCAGGGCACTGAGTGCCACATCCAGGGGTTCCTTGGACACCTCCAGGGATTCATGGACACCTTGGACACATCCAGGGGTTCCTTGGACACCTCCAGGGAGTCATGGACACCTTGGACACATCCAGGGGTTCCTTGGACACCTCCAGGGATTCATGGACACCTTGGACACATCCAGGGGTTCCTTGGACACCTCCAGGGAGTCATGGACACCTTGGACACATCCAGGGGTTCCTTGGACACCTCCAGGGATTCATGGACACCTTGGACACATCCAGGGGTTCCTTGGACACCTCCAGGGAGTCATGGACACCTTGGACACATTCAGGGGTTCCTTGGACACCTCCAGGGATTCCTGGACGCCTTGGACACATCCAGGGGTTCCTTGGACACCTCCAGGGATTCATGGACACATTCAGGGGTTCCTTGGACACCTCCAGGGATGGGGACTCCAAACTTCCATGGGCAGCCTGTCCCAAAGTTTAACAGCACTTTCTGTGAGGAAATTCCTCCTGGTGCCCAAGAAATGCTACAAAAATCCTAAGGAAAAAACTGAGAGAACATCTTCACCTCTACAAGAGCTGCACAAAAGGCTCAGAGCAGTTGTTCCCAGTGGGAAGGGGGATCCTGGAGCCAGGGAATCTGCCAGCCTTGTGCTATTGATCAGCTGCACTCAGCAAGGACAGCAGCAAACACTGCACTGCCATCACTGCCCATCGAGGCTGCACTGGTGTAGAAGAGAGCAGAAAACTCTTTACAGAGAAAAGGAGATTTAGAAATCTCTTTGCTGAAAAGAAGTTGCATTCTGTTGATAAAGTCCAATCCAGTTTTTTATAGCTGTGGAATTTATTGTGTTCTGCTGGGAGGACAGGATTGAAAACCACCCACTAAAAGGCTTTACTTGCATTTATTTTGCTATTCTGGCATGAGAGAATAGCAGAAGTTATCCCATCTCAGGTAAAACCTGCTGCAGCCTTATGAGATTTGAAAGGAGACACTGAGTGACCAACAGTTCATCCCTCCACTGGATCATTCCTTTATTTGCTTGCATTCCTCAGGCAGGACTGAGGTGCTGCTGCCTCCTCTGCAACTGCAACCTGAGAGGAAAAAGACCCTGCATGATAAATTCCCACCTGCATCAAACACTCTTATCTTCTTCCCATTCCTTCTGCCCTCTCCCACTCACCTGGAACTGAACACTTCCCTTCTGCTTTATCTTATCTTGGAAACAAGGAAATGCCACGAGTTACATGTCAATATGACCTCTGTGAACTAGGAAAAAGCTGTCTAATGTGATGCCTTGTGGCTCCATTAAACCAGCTAAAGATACAGCTTGAATTCTAGCAGTGCTGGGAAAAGAAAATATGCTTTAGGCTGTGAGTTTAAAAAATGTAAGGGAGATCTGGGATAAAGAGATCCTTCAGAAGATGAGCTTACATAGAAGTTGCCCACAATTTGCTTTAAACTCTTTTTTTCCCCATTAATTGAATATTTTCACTCTGTATTTATTTCAGGGATTAAATTGAAAATGTTAGCATTTTAGGCAATCTAAAGCTTAACTGGGGAAACTGGAGTGACCTCTAAGAAAATGGTCAGGAATTTTCTTTCCATAGTTTAGCAATCAGTGAAGCAATAAACAATATGAAACATTTGTGTTCTTGAGATTTTCTTTGCTTTGTCAATGTAAAAATTCTTTCCCTCATGGGGACTGAGTTTTCCTTTCACCTCTCCTCTTATAGTGCCATATCAGACTATACATTTTGACCAGGAGAAGTTGAGATGCATTACTATTTTAATGCACATTAATGCATTAATAAATACTCTTTTGGGCCAGAGCACACAGTCCCATTCTGGGCTCCCCACACTGAGCACGTTCAGGTCTGTGCTGCAGCAGCAGAGCAGGAGGCTCACTCTCCCCAGGAACATCAGAAATGGTTCTGCAGCCCCTGGATTGTGCAGAATAAAATTATGAAAGGGTTACCTGGAGAGTTCTGCTCTCCTGCAGATGGTTCTTACCTGTGAGTGGCACCAGCACCAGAGCGGGGCTGAGCCTCCAGATGAACTTTCTGATTTAGATCCCTGTCCACCACAAGGGACAGGAGTTTCCTGATGCTGTGGAGGTAGAAAAAGTCACTTCTCATTAGAACCTTAAACTAAGCAAAGTCAAACAGACCTTCAAAACCTCTGAAGATCTTTGGAGAATGGAGGAAGACAATGTTCCTGCCTGAATCTTCTCTTACTGATGTTCAGATTTATCTGAAGACAGATGACATTAAACATCTGCCAAGCACATAAATACATTTTCACTGGCCAAATGATCACAGACACCTTTTGCACACCCACAGCCTCTGCAGCATTATTTTGGGGGGGATGTCATCTCACTAAATAGATCAGCTGCTGTGAAATTTTGGATTGTAAAGCAGGGCACCCAGTGTGCAGGAAAAAATGATGAGGAAGACTCCATTGATATTGGAAGGTTCATTAATTACTTTATTACACTATATTATTCTATATTATATTACACTACATCTAAACTGGAACTGCACAAGCACTCAACTGACTGAACAAATCTTGTGTCTGTCTGCTGACCCACAGTCTGCACACACACTTGGCCCTGACAGGCCAAGGAAACAAAACCCCATCACTGTGGGTAAACAATCTCCATATTGCATTCTGCTTTGGCACAACACAGCAGCAGCAAATGAGATAAGAATTGTTCTGATCGTTCTTTTCTCTGCTTCTCTCAGGTTCAGAGAATGTGAATCCCACACTTTTGTATGGGCACCTGTATAAAGGTCTCACCCATCAGAGAGGTTGTTTGCCTTCCCTATGAAGGAAAAGCTGCAGTGAGTGCTTCCAGTGGTGTGTTTGTCCCTGACAGTGTGGCAGGGCTGAGGTTGAGGAGAACAGGCTGATTTCTGGCTGTACATCCTGCAGCAAGGTTTGACAGAAAGTTACCCCTGATTACCTTCAACTGCAGCTGCCTTTGATTTCAGCCTGGCTCACACAGGAAAATAACTAGCAAAAAGTGCAGAATGTAACAGAGGAATTTCCAGATTACCTGGAAATGGTTTGTATTTCTTAACTCCCACCCCACAGGTGAGGTCAAGGAGCCTCTTCCCTGTGGGCCTGTCTGAGTGCAGAGAGGACCTGCAGCCACTGCTCGGCCACATCTGGAGATACTTGATCCTGCATGAAAAGAATTGGTGAATTTGATGAATGCCTTGTTGAGATGAAGCCCTCAGGTGTGGCAACAAGATGCATTGGCAGATATCCCAGAGAAATGCAGATCCTGCTCCATCAGATGACATTAAACTGGATTTCTATTTCACCAGCTCCATTTTCAGTCTGAGGGAAAAGTGACACATTTACAGCTCTGAATGCAGAGGGACAGCACTCACAAATGCCCCTCCTCACCCTCCCAGTGTGAGGTGACCTTTCCAGGAGTGGAAGACAGTCCTGTTTCCACAGCCAGCATCCTGCAGCTGCCAGCAAGGGAAAGAAACTTCTCCAGGGAAGAGAGGTGGAGTGGAAATCACCAGCTGGCAAATGAACTCATGGTGGAACAGTAAGAAAATGCAGTGGACTGAAAAGAACCAGCCAAGAAAATGCAGTGGGCTAAAAACAACCAGCCAAGAGGCACTCTGGTAGCAAAGGCTGCTCTGTGACATTGCACCCACTTGGGACAATTCTCTGAACAATAAAAGGTGATAAACCACAGTGAGCCAGTTGGAAGAGAGAAGTTTAACTTCTGACCAAGCCTTATCTGTGAGCAGACAAAGGGACCCAGGTGAAGGAAATCACCGGTTTAGAGCCAGGACCCAGGGAGAGGAGGAGCACAAGGCCCCAGGGTTCCTCTACCTGCAGGTGAACGCAGCAGGAAGGGCACAGAAGCAACAAATTTGACACAAATAAAAGAAAAGGATGCTCAACTCAGATTCCCAATCAAATGTTTCACTCCCTGCACTTTCACCAACAGTTTCAAAGACAGGATGTCTTGAGCCAGTTTTATTAAAAAAATTGATGTGAAAGACTGCATCCAGTGCAAAACACTGTGGGCAAGAAGGAATGAGCACATTAAAAGTCTTTCTGTGCTCCCTCACTCTTTAAAGTTAAATTTAACTACTTTTATACTACAGATAGCTCTGATTAATCTTATTTCTGTCGTCTGAAACAAAACACATGGATTACATTTTCTAAAACTTTATTCTATGAAGCATCCTTGTTCTGGGAAAATAGCTAAATGTTTTTGTAACATCAGTGGAAACAAAGCAAGACTAATTATTCTCTAACAAAACTTTTCATATATTTCAAAAATCTTTTGAAATGGAAGAATACCCATCAGCCTCTATTTTAACAGGAAATTTTAGGGGAATATGAAAGGCATTTAGCTGCTGTGCAGAATGAGTAATTTGAAAAGCATTTACGCTGGAAGAAAATGCAGGTATTCCTTCTTGCTTCTCCCCCACACCACACAGGCACAGAAGAAAATGTTTTGGGAAAATTACTTTAATATTGCTATTCTTCTTGTAATAGAGGCCTTGTTAGCAAGGCAGAACTCAGAGCAGGGTGGCACTTTTCTGGGGCTGGGAGCTGAGGGCAGATTGATGTTTAACTTTGCAGAGTGCTTTGTAAACTGGGACAGGGGAAATGGGAACCAAAACAAGGAAAGGACATTGCTGGTCACAGGGGAAGGTGCTGGGCTCTGATGGGAGCAGCCAGGAGCAAGGGGTGCTGCAGGAGCTTGGCAATCCAGGGCCAGGCTGGCGGAAAAGGAGGCACAAAATTCCCTGAGCTGCAGTGGGAAGAGGGGAAAGGAGATTGTGGGGTAGCACAGCCAGCACAGCAGGGTTTGGCATGGCCAGGGAGGGAGGGCAGGAGAGGAACCAAGGGCTTGTCCAGCTGGGAGAGGAGTAAGGTGGCAGCTACAAGGAATTCTGCAAGGGTTTTTTATTTGAGGGTGTTGTAGCTCATAATTTCCACTGGGATTTTTTAGGTTTGTCTGGGATCTACAACCCCACTTGCCTATATTTGTATATTCCCTCATTATGCTCACTTCTAGGGTAGTTCTTGCTTTGAATTTAAGGCATTCAAATAGATATAACCTGGGACATGTTGCTGAGATTATCCCATGGATAAGTGGCATGATTGTGCCACCAGAATGGAAACTGAGCCAAGCTGACAGGCACATCACTCTATAAGTCATGAATTTTAATGGATTTTAATGAATCTAGAGTCTGTGGCTGGTCTTAAAAGTGCTCAGTAAAACTCCACCAATGCTTTCTTGACTTATAAATTATTGGCATTTGTTTCACCAAGGAAGGACACTGAAACTGCAGCTTTTTGATCAAGATTTCATCTTGTTCTGTTACTGCTTTCTGCCTGTGCAATTAATTCAAGTAAATTTTGTAGGATTATATTAATGTATAGGAGAAACAACCCTTCCTCTGTTTCAGTTTAAGAGGATCCTTTCTGGCTCACCCAGTGCAAAATTGAAGTCACAGGGAAAGGGATGAAAGATCAGGCACTTTGAGCTTGTTATTGTTCAAAAGAAGATCTCTGAAGCAAATAGAATGTGGAGTTCCAGTAAATGATAGATTTGGTCTTTGGCTGATGTCATTCAGCCTTTTCTCCTTGCTGCTTAGTCAGGAGATTCTCACCACAGAATTTAAGTGTCTCCTCTCACATTTTCTGGATGTGGTTATTGCTGGGAGGGTATTCACAGGGACCAGCTCAAACCAGAGCCCAGAGATGTCAGGAAACCACACAGCGCAATCTGTGAATTCCTAATAGGTTAAGCTTGATCACATCTGAGAGCAAAATCTGCCTTGATTCCCTACTCAGAAATAATGAATTAAGACAATACTTGCCTATACCCAGAGTGCTGAGTCCAGATCTGAATGAAATTAACTGTTTTTAAAATCACTGAGTTCTCATTACAATCAGCAGGAGGATCTGGCTTCACTGAGCACCAGGAAAACTGAGCATTTATTCATTTATCAGATGCAGACTTAGAACCCTGATTTGAAGTGATCATATTTTGTGATACAGCTCACTGATAGAGGAATCCAACCACACTAAAGGTGTTAAACACTCCTTGACTTTAAAAAGGTGCAGAAAAACCTTTTTATCCTGTTCTAGTTCTTCTCTTGCTCTCATCACAATATCAGACCAGAAGGCAATGAGGATCCTGATTTCCTATATCTGTGCAGATGGAAAACCTTGTAACAATCTGGAAATTCCCTGCACAAATTCATGCCTTGCTTTTGTCCTGCTTTTGGGACTCCTTTTGCCTATGGACGATGATATCCCATATCAAAATATTCTTTGCTTTTACAACATTTGCTAAAATGCAATGTTTACACCAGCTGAGTGATGAGGCAGCTGCTTTTTGACAGACAGAATCATAAGAGCAGCTGATAAACCCCAGAGTTTTTCACGTTTGCTGTGTCCTTCAAGCTGCAGAGATGAGGACAAACCAGCTCATGACCCCTGTGGAGAATCTGGATCCACAATTAGACCTACACAGACAAAAAATGTGTCCCCTCTGACAGGCCACTTATTTTCACTTGAAACTTCTTAACCTGTTGTGATTCACACCGTGAGTATGTTCTTGTATGCACCCAGCAGAGAAAATCCTGAGTCATAAACAGGATTTCTGATAGCTAAAGTAATCATCATCAACATGTGGCAATAAAGCCACATAAAAGCATCCTGATAGCTGGGCCTAGAGCAAGACATCAGCATCTTACTGAATATTAATCACCAGGAAATGTGTGCTCATCTCTGCCTTAAACCTTTCCTCGTTTAAAGCAATTAATCATCCCACTCTGCCCGTGTCAAGCATTGCTTCACTTTCTTATTTTTGTCACTTCTGAAAGAAACTCTTGTGCCTGAGGATGTGTCCTAAACCCAAACTGGTTCTCAGAAGTGAATCCCACTTCCACTAGAAAGGGCAGAGCTGTGATATCAGGCATATCACACAAAGGCATCTTCAAGATCAATCAAATGCTTCCACAAAAGGGAATATGTAACTTTAAAAATTAAAAAAAAAAGAAGAGAAATCCACTAATCGAGGGAAAATATTTTTGTGAACATTCACAAATCTCGCTTGCATTTACATTTTACTTGTACTGAATCACTAAAAGGATTAGGAGAGCAGTCAATCAACGAGGAGGCAAAGCAAAGTTTATGCAGAGACTATTTTTAGATTTGCAAGCCCCATCACGAGGAAGCTCCCAGCCCTGGGCACAGCCAGGAAAGCACCAGGGCTTTGCAAACGAGCCACGATCCAGATATATATATATATTTTTTTTTTTTTCCAGGATGGCTATTTCTGCCCAGCTTTGTGGGGAAAATCAATATCTTGTTTTCAGATGTGTAAATGCAGTGGTCTCTCCAAAGTGCCCCGGTCAGTTTACCACACGTTCAGCAGCTGCTTCTTTCCAGGCTATCCCACGATTCCCAGCCTATGAGGATTGACAAGGCAATGATAAACTAATGTGCCCCCTCAGCTCTGTGCTCAGCCCATTGTTCCAGCAGCTGAGACCCTCTGCTTCTATTTGCTTTCTCCCACATACATTATTCAACAGCCCAGGAAAAGGCCAAGAACCTCTTTCATTCAGGAATTCTGTATTAAAATAATCAATTTTGAACTGAAGCGGGGAAGGGAGGCTTGCTACAGGCCAGGCCTGTTAAATAAGCCACCAGCCCCTGCCATTTGCATGGGAATCATGCTATCATCAGGCAATATATTATTATATTTCTTATCCACAGAAAGAAGAAGAAACCTCAGAATACTTTTCTCTCTTTCTCTGCAAGAGCACTAATTATAGCAGCACCTTCCTGATGGCCTATTTTGGCTCTATTTCCATTTATGAGGTCTGTATAATAGGCTACGTAGGTCATAATTTGATTTAGAAATTCTTAAAGAGGGAAGGAGATTCATAGTTCCACGACAGAGAAGCTGAATATTAAAATTAACTTATAACAGTTTTTTTTAATGTTCCAACAGAGGGTTGAAGGCCCATTGTTCTATGAAATGTTTTCCTGGCATTAAAATATATTTAGCTGTGCCAGAAGATGCCAAACTCTGTTAAGTCATCAACCACAAGACTTTCAAGTGCAGCATTTCTCCTAGCAGAAAGGAAACACAGGGATAAAGGCAGGACAAGTCATCATTGTTCCATGTCATGTTGTTTGTTGTTTTTTTTTTACTATGGCACATTTAGGGAAAATAAGAGCAGCACCTTCAGAGAAAGGCAAACACACACGTTTGAGTCACAGCCACAGAGGCAAACCCGACTCATGAGACTGATGGCAACAACCATGATTGTATAGGCCCTCATATTAACTATAACAAGAACCTCATACAAGAAAGATTGGGAGCCACACACCTGTTTCAAAAACCACATGATTTGAAAAGATACAAATTTTGCTTCAAGATAGATCTCCATTAGGGGAAACAGCCAAGAAACAATATATGTGCCTAATACACTATAAAAGGAACAAGTTCTGTGGCAGAAAAATATTGACCTTGGAAACAGAGGAAAAAGTCTTCCAATTTATATGCAAGAATTAGGCAAGCACTTATCATTCTACCCAAAGAACATCAAGAAATATTACTTTTGCAGTATGCAACAACAGTAAAAGGACTTCTACAGGCAAAGAGCAGCAACCTCCTGAAAAAACCCCTCAAGAGAGGCACTGCTTCCTATGGCACTGCTTTGCTCTGCTTGTCAGGGCAGCTCTGCTCACTCACCTCTTCCTCCTCACTGCTGAGATCCCAGTTTCATGTCTCCTCTCACCTTTCTGGAGCTGTGCACTTTATTGCCAGCTCCAGAATTTCCTCTCAGCACCATCCTGCAGGTCAATAACGTGAGAGAAACATTGATGTCAACAGATAAGAAAGCATGAAAACCCCAGGCCCATGGCTGGGGGAGTCAATGGGGGGCCTCTTACTGCCTGCAAATGGTATTGATCATTGATCATTGATCACTGATCCCTGCTGTGATCATGTTTTCCCTCCCATTCTATCCCAGCTATCATGATAGCTCCTTGTTTTGAATGTTCCACCCACTCCTTGACATTTCTGCTAACCAAGGATTGTCACTGCTGCTTAAAAATGATTGATGCTTAGACTTTAATGAGTAAAAAACTTTGGTGAGTAAATTTTATATCTACTTTACCAGTAGCATCATCAGCTTGGTAAGCACAGGGGTGGTGAGGAACTAATTAAAGCTGGTGGTGAACAAGCAAGGCTCAACTTCATTAAAGGAGAAAAGCTGCACTAAAAGCCCCCAAAAGTTTCTGACTGGTGTCTTGGCTATGAAATCAAACAATATATAAAAGTTTAAATGCTGTTTTCAAAAGTCTCAACTTGCATCTCAGTGGGGGATAGAAAATAAAGGTATTTGGTATTTTCCCCATTCTGATATCAGACAGGATTTTCTACCAGTCTGTTCTGATGCTGGCACCAAATTTACACATTTGGAGGGTGCTATTCTGACAGGAAAATCCAACTAATGATTGATTCTGGAAACACACATCCTAAAGTGAAAAAGGCTAAATGTACTGGGATTTGTGCTCATGAGTCACTTCCACGGCTCAAAATGCTCAGTGAGTGAATAAAACATTCCAGAAAGTGCCATGTACAGCATGAGGCATCCAGTCCCAATGAGCTGATGATTTTTGGCCAGCTGATGAGCAGGGCCACAGAACTATTCAGACTTTTGTTTTGCACTCTGGAGAGTTTGGTTTCATAACCCTGCAAGAGATGTGCATGAGACTCACCTAGAGATGAGCCAGTAAAGCATTTCATTGTGTCCACATTTTCCATGGGCTGAGCATACCAAGCCCTGCCATTTCCACTGTGCAAAACAAATCAATCCCTGGTGTTGGCACCAGCAGTTCTGAGGGTGGGAAATCATCAATGTGACAGTGGGAATAAGAGAGGAGAATTTAAATCTCACACCTTTGCACAAACTATTCACTTGGTAGAGCTGAGAGCAGCTGGGAAGGACAGAGAAGAACTAATTTATGACAAGATAAAGAATATTTCAGACCCTTCTCCTGTCTGGCCATGGTTTCAATGAGAAGGAAATTTGGAAGCAGCAGCAGCAAGACTTGTGGAAAACTGACCCAAACTGTGCAGGTCAAGAGCTTCAAGCCAGGGAATTCCACGCTTTTGTTACAAAGCTCTGCTTCTGGATATAGTGACCCATTACCATGACATCTCTAAAATTAATTCAGATTATCTAAAATATAGAAACAAAACCCATAACACTTCTAATTTAAACAGCAAAGCTGGTCCCAAGATGCACAAGCAGTTTCTAATAAAAGCAAGCATGCAGTTCTTCCATATGGAGGCTAGAAAGCCTCCAAATTAAAACCAACCAGGGCAATAATACAATTGGGGTAGAAAAAATGACATTTTCTTGTACAACTCAGTGTTTAAAAGAGTGAGCTATCTCATGATGTGCCAAAATCTTGTGGCCACTGTAAACCAACCTCTATCTTTCATTCTCTTCTAATGAACTGATTCAAAATGCACATTGATACAAAAAAGAATGGAGTTCAAGAATCTATACAGGCAAACTACAGAGCTCTTTTCTGTGCTTATGTTTACCTTTTATAAGTGTCTCACTAAGCTAAATGCTTTAGCAACTGTGGGCAGCTTCAGTTGCCCATTATTAGATCTTTGAAGTAATTCTTCTCCAGCATTCAGCACGTGAATTTATCCTGCAATTTGCACTCAATGCCTGCAGTAAGCCCAACTTGTACAAAGACAAAATGCTGTCAACATTTATCTGCTGCTTTACACACATGCCTGGAGCAGAGCAAAGGGAAAGTGGCAAGCATTTCTATTCCTGGACTCAAAACAAGCTGCATTCACTTAGGCAGGATAAAAGGCAGAGTACAGAGATGAAAAAGTAAAGGGGCAGGGAAAGAGTAAGGAAAAAATAAGAGACCAAAAAAAGAAAACAAACTTAGAGGGGATAAAAACACTATTCAAAAGAGAAAGAAGGAGAAAATCAAATACGTGATCAAAGAGAGAAAGAAATTGAATTTGTAAAAATAAACTCAGACTTGTGACAGGCTGCCAGGAGCAAGCAGAGCTCCCATGACTGCTCAGAGGGACCAGGAGCTGATCTCTGGCAGCCTGGGTGACAACCACCAGCAGTGACACCAGTGCCACAGGCAGGAGCTCACCACACCCACACCAGTCTGGGCTCCATCCTCAGCATCCAGGCAGGGTAAGGAAGGATTGGCTGCAAATGGGCAGGAACAACCTTACACAGAGAAAGGAATGCCATAGTCAAACCTCTGAAAACTCACCAAAGTGCAGAGAAAATGTCCTGGTATCTCTACAGGATAATGAAAAATGTTATTCTGGTACAGTTAGGAGGGAGAACCTCACTGAATGAGTCATTCAAAGATAAGCCATATGCATCCTGTGCAATTATGGCTGCTTCAAAGCACTTTTTTCCTTAGAAATTGATGTCTATACTAAAAATCCTAATGGGGACATACAGGTTCCTTTTGTTTTTCTGAAAAAAAATTGTCAAAACATGCTATTTCTATAAGGTAAAAGCAAATGGCTATTTTTAGAAAATCTCATCATTTCGAATTCCAAGATTATAACTTTTTGTTATGTGCAGTGCCAAAGGATTTGGACTCTCAGTATTTTTGCACTGGCAGGAAATCCATTTTTATTGCTATCCTATTCCCTCCTTCCTTCCACAGATTTTGAAGAAAGAGAGGAAGAGCAGTAAGAGAGTGCTAAGAGTGCTGTGCACTGTGCTTGCAGATGAGCTGAATGGTGAATTACACCTCCCAGGCCAGTGCCAGACCCCACTGGAGCCATCCAGCAGCACCAGGAGTGGATGGTGCCCAGCACTTTGGTGGGCAGACCCTTGGCAGGAGCCTTGAGCTGTGCTGTGACAGCCCAGAGCTGCTCCAGGGAAGGGCTGAGCATCCTCAGTGCTGGTTCCTCCTGCTGGGGAATGGAGAGCACTTGGCAGGATGCAGCCTCAGAGCTGCCTGGCACATTATCCCCTTTTGTGGGGTGAGTTATGGGGGAAGAGGTTTTACAGCAATTTCTGTCAGCCAGAGAGAAGTTTGATAAAAGGATCTGTGTTTGATAAGAGGATCGACATTTACCCCTGAAAGAATTTTCTACCAAGGTCATGAAGAAGAATGAAGAAGAAGGTAAAGAAGAATAACCTGCCTCTGCTCTAAAACTTCCATCTTGTTGCATATATATTACTATATTCTAAAAGCCCAAACTCTAAGTTTTCTACTTTGTGATATTGCACGCTTCTAACCAACTACACACTTGTAATCTTAGTGCTATCAATCAATTGTGGAAGCCTTTTCCACAGCCTCAGGTCAAATGCAGTGCTCTCCTGGGAGTCAGAGGCTGTCTGTAGAGAAAGCCTGAAATTCTCAGCATCCAGAACTCCAACAGTTGACAAAGAAACCAAGAAAAAAGGAAGGATAAATAAGAGAAACCTGCAACTGCCTGTTCCAATGAGCACTTTGTTTGTTTCTAGTGACCAATGAGTAAAGCGTAAACTGATGAGTTTTGTTAAAATGTATAAAAAGCATGCATGCTGTAAAGAAACCGGTTTGAAACCTGCAAATGGAGAGCTGCTTTGTATTGTCTGTGTCTCAACTACCACCAGTTATTTCAAAGCAGATCCTGTGGGCAGCACCCCCAGAGCACAGAGGGAAAGCAGGGCAGTGCTGCTGTCCCTGAGATCCCCCCATGGGCACAGTTTGAGCCCCCATTAGCATCAGGGGGAGGAGGGGATGGAGCCTGGACGTGTTTTCTGTGCTAATCTGGGAGCTGGCCCAAATCCCAGCACTTGGGTCACTTGTACACAGGGTTCTCATTGTGAGCTGGGGGAAAATGGCAGCCTCGCAGTTGGGCTTTGAAACTATGCATTTTTTAAAACTTGTGTATGCATAAGCCTCTTATTTAATGAATGACTCCCTTTGTATTTACATGTTCCACCATCCACAGGACAAATAGGGTTTAGTGGTTTGAGAATGAAAACTTCTCGTCCTCAAGGGACAGGGGGGGAATAAAATAGCTGCAGCTATTTTATGGAAGTGGTAAAAAATCAATTAGCCTCTGAGTTGTAGATCATACCTGATCTCCAAGGCCTTCTGTGGACATAAACATATTCTTCTTAAGTAACATATTCTTTCTTAAGGTACATATTCTATATACAATACATAATATTGAAAATATTACTTATTTTCAATCAGAAAAAAAAATTCTGCTATAAATCTAACGGAAACACATTGGTTTTAATGCAGCTAAATTCAGATCAAAAAGTGGCCAGAAAAGTTATTTTAGGCTGCTCCAGATCACTATCCTAAATTAGAAGGGTCTTACCAGACCTGAAGGCTTCTTAATCTTACACCTTTTTTTTTCAGTCTTCCCTTTAAATTCAGCTGATAAATGGAATATGTGAAATTATAAATAAATATAAGATATACGGCAGAAATAATTTCAAAGGATTTAGCAGCTAAGATAGGAATGCACAGAAAGCAGCATTTTAAGTTGTCTTGATTTCCAAAAGGAAATAGTTATAAATTAGTTCTAGGGCACTCTGATTCATTCATAAGAGTGGTTCAAGAAACTCTTCAATATTAATTAGTAGCCTGTGAATTCAGCCTATGCAATTATGATGAGACAGTTCTTTGGGTATGAAAGAGCCAACTTATCATATTTTTGAATTCACCATCTCTAAGCTTGAATATTTTTGTATTTCCATATTTCTCAAGTAGCACTTAATTTAATCTTATCCCCATTTCTTTCAATAAACCATTGTTGCCTCTCTTAAGCAGCACAGCTTCCTCCTCTAACTCATCTCCCCGTGAAATTGGTTTAATGAAGCAGAAAGGTATGAAGCATTAACAACACTGGAATTCATGTGGTAGCACTTCATTTTTCAGAGGCACTCACATTTCCTACCTAATTTATAAAATCAGCACACAAATGATTTTTATCACAGCCATTACATCAGTATAAATTACTGCCTTTTCTATAACACGGCAGTTAGTCAAACTGTTGAAATTATATCTATTAGTCATAGAGAGGAGGAGGGAGAAAGAAAAACTTGTAGGAAAGATTTAGTGTAAAATAAGGACTGATAGCAGCTTTATTGAAGCACTAATATTAATTTACCAAATGAGCCCAAAGTGTGGCTATTTTGCAAAGGAAAATTAAAAATACACAAAGTGAAGCAAATGGGTCAATTTGTAAAAGGAGCCAAAAAGGAAACTGGGCAAACAAGCCAGGCTGTGTCAGAGGCACTCGGAGATGCAATTAGGGAGAAGTTCCTCACATCCAGGAAGGCAGGACATGCCTCACCTTCCTTGCCCCACATTCCTCCCAAGCTTTCCCACCCACCCCCTTGCTCTGGCACTGGTGCTGTGCTTTTGGGCACGGCAGTTCCTCCAAAATCATCCTCATCCTCCTCCTCACTTCTTCCACTCTCATCTACTCCTGTCCTGGCTGTTCCTTTCCAGACCAGTGGCAATCAGCCCCTACCACCCAATTTTTGCTCCCAGCAGAACTATAATAATTCCTGTTGGGAAAATCTTTGTGTCCTCTCCTTCCCCAGGGAGTATAACCTGCTTTTCCAGGACCTCCATCCCAATTTCCAAAATTCAGCCTGTCAGAAAACAACTGTACAATCTGCAGAGGCTTCACACACTTGAAAAGACTTCAATTTGCCCTGCTCTGTAAACAACACCTGTCTCCACCAGAGCTGCTGCTGGGATCTCAGGTAGGTCCTGGGTTTCCCTTCCTGTTTGCTGTTCCTTCCAGAGCTGCTCTGTAAATTCACTGTCACCTGCCCGGCCAGACCTCTGCCTGTGTGGAGCTGACACCTGAGAGGGGCACTGCAAAATCTCACCAGGAAATTCTCTTTTCTCTCTCACATTCAGGAAAATGCTCTTCAGGATTGCACCAAAATGTCACATTTTTGCACAAGGCATGATTTGCAGTGACAGTTGTAATTTTGTCTTTATTTTGTTTTGACCCAGGGAAATCAAATATTATGCAAAAATCTATTTTTACTGAGCCAAGGATTTCCAATTCCTGAAGTTCATAGGGTGCTTCAGGGAGCAATTTGGTCCAGACACCACATTCCTCAGTGGGATTGATACCAAATCATGAAAGATCTGGAGAGACATTTTGTGGTATTGGCCAATTGCCTACCAGCAAACAGACCAAGCAGGTTGAGAATGGCTTTTCTGGATTTGAAGAAGTCAAACAAATGGTATCCAAGCCTATTCTTGCTCTCCCTTTTCCAATTATTTCCCCTTGATGTGCTCATTGCTGTGGATCAGATGGTCAGCCTGGGAGGCAGGGGTCACACCCTGTGGTTTGTGCTCTGCCAGCAGCCAGCACCGGGGCCACAGGGACCCTGCTTGATGCCACTGGCATTAGGGGCAAGAAGGATTAAACCCAGTTTGACAAAAAATCCCAAATCTGAACTGAGATTGGTAGTGCAGCAGCAGAAAACCTGCAAGGGACACAGAGGTGCAGCTGCCTGTCCTTGGTGTGTTTTCCTTTGTGTTTTGATCTCCTTCTGCTTATGGTTTTTATTAATTAGCTTTTCCCTCTCTGTAGTATCAGGGTGTTCTTGCCTGGCTCTCTCTCTCTGTCTCCAGCCCCCGAGTACTGGTGTAGCAGTGTCTGCTGATGGCACCTTGTGGCTAAGCCAGAGAAGTGCTTGGGAATAGCAACCAGCATGAAGGAAACCAGGAAAATATCAAGAAAAGGAGAGGAAATCCCTCCTGCCACAGTGAGGGCTGCAAAAAATGGTGCAACTCTGCAGACCCTTCCTTGCCAAGGAGGGCACAACCTCTGCCTGCTGCCCCCAGCCCCTCAGAGAGCCCTGGGATGCAAACAGGAGTCCTGGCCCTAAACCTCCTCCCAGCAGCAGGCAGGAGAAGGGGACAGGGTGGAAAATCCATCTAAAAGGCAAATCCCTGTGTGAGGGGCAGGAAGGAGCCAGGTTTGACCTGCTACCCAGAGCCCCTGAGAGCATGGCCAGCTTTGCTGGGTACCCAGAGCCCCTGAGAGCATGGCCAGCTTTGCTGGGCTACCCAGAGTCCCTGAGAGCATGGCCAGCTTTGCTGGGTACCCAGAGCCCCTGAGAGCATGGCCAGCTTTGCTGGGCTACCCAGAGTCCCTGAGAGCAAGGCCAGCTTTGCTGGGTACCCAGAGCCCCTGAGAGCATGGCCAGCTTTGCTGGGTACCCAGAGCCCCTGAGAGCATGGCCAGCTTTGCTGGGTACCCACAGCCCCTGAGAGCATGCCAGCTTTGCTGGGTGCCGTCCTTGCCCTCAGAGGAGAAGGTCAGCCTGAGCCCAGGGGTCAGTTTGTGGTCAGGAAAAGCTCTGACCTGCAGAGCAGCCCCCTCTCTGCAGCCCTTCCCAGAGGCACTGCAGGCCCTGCAGTGCTGATGGTGCTGGGGACACCCCAAATGGCTGCTGCCCCTGCCCCTGGAGATGGGCTGGAGTCTCTCCTCAGCCTCCCCTACCAGCCCAGATGGGGGTGGCTGTTGTATTTGTGTGGTGCCCCAATGAAGGGAGGAATGATGCATCTGACTCCATGCTCTCAGAAGGCTAATTTATTATTTTATGATACTATATTGTATTAAAGAACACTATACTAAACTATACTAAAGAATACAGAAAGGACACTTACAGAATGCTAAAAAATAATGCAAACTCCTGACTCTTTCCAGAGCCCCAACACAGCTTGGCCCTGATTGGCCAAAGAATCAAAACAACTCCCAGCAGAATGCAATGGAACAATCACCTGTGGGTAAACAATCTCCAAACACATTCCACATAAGCACAACACAGGAGAAGCAAATGAGATAAGAATTGTTTTCCTTTTTCTCTGAGGTTTCTCAGCTTCCCAGGAGAACAATCCTGGACAAAGGAATTTTTCAGAGAATGTGAATGCCACAGGTGGCAGGTCCTGAGCAGCCCCAGATTTGCCAGGCACCTGCTGGTTTGCAGCTGTGGCCAGGCCCTGGTGTGGTGACACCACGGGGAGGTGGCTGGGTCACCTCCTTGCCCAGGGCAGCCACCAGGGAGGCACAGCCAGAGCTCGGCATGGAGCTCTGTGGGCACTGATGGAATCATGTCCCACAGCCAGAATTCCCTGACAGGGTTCCCACAGTGCTGGGATTAAGAGGCAGCAAAGGGCACAGACCCAAACTGCAGATAAAGGACATTTGGCACCCAGCAGCATCACGTGGGATGGGTCCTGGGCAGGGAGCAACAAACAGACACAGGGGGGCCTAAGCCAGCCAAAGTATCCTCAGAAATTCTGGGATCACATGAAGAAGGCAGGATTTTGTCCCAAACATAAAGCAGTTTTAAAAGAAGGCTGCCTCTCATTTAATTTAAGTTTTCTCAACTTTGGTTCAGTCCAGTCATTTATCTCCAAGTACCTATCCTGCATGGATTTCTAGGTCTCACTCTGGTTTGTATGGTCTTAAATATATCATTATCAGAATTCCCAAAAGTTTTAAAGTTCTTCTAAGAGCTGGCTCTAAGTTTCTGCCCCCAACAATGTTCAGTATAAGTAAGAAGAACACTTGGATAGAACAGGAGTCCAAGATCACCCAGGAGATCAGATCTGCATTCCAGAGACAGGAACTCATAATGATGAGATGTAGTACAAGTTCTCACTCTAGAGGGAAACCTCTCTGATGCAAGTGTGAAGGACTGGAAACAAATCATGCTCCAGCTGGATATATGAAATCACAAAAGAATCAGAGAAAAAGGAAGAGATTTATCTTTATAGATCCTCAGCAGACTAACATCTGCAGACCTAATCAAGTGTCATGTCACAGAAGCAGCTCCACAAGCCCTACCTGAACAGCCAGGGCAGAAGAAATTACCCTCAATGTCCTTCCAGGGGTAGGTGCATCCTCATTAAAAGGCAGATGAGTCTCTCAATGAGCAATCAGTGTTTCCCAGCAGCAATATAAAATCAAGAGAGAAGCTCTCTGTGGCAGATCTCACCTGCAGCCCTATCAGGACACTGTGCCCATTTTTCGTGGTCAGTACTCAGTAATGCTCACAGCTCTGTGCACACAGGTTTTGCATACAACCTCACAAAGCTTTCCTGTGAGGAACATTTTGTGCTTCCCAGTCCAGCAGAGACAGAAGAATCCTCTTTTACTGATTAAAAACAAATAATAGCTCAAGGAAAAAAAAACCAAAAAACCATGCTGTGATATGAAAAATGAAATGACAGACTAAGAGAGAAGGTTCAGCAGTAGCAGAAAATTCAGGAGGTTTTAGAAAACCTTTTTTCTCCCAGTAAAAGCACCTTCTGCCATAAAATCACTCTTGCAACTTTCATGTCACTTTTTGTCCTAACTCTACTTAATCCAAGAGGAAAATTAACAGCAACAGATAAAGAGTAAAAGCCTCACATTAAGGACAACCCTTAACTGGAAAAGAAAGATGAGTGATACATTCAGTGAAGCCCACAAAAGCCTTCACTATTCCACATTACCTGGAAGATGATCAGATACCACTGTGATAAGCAGCCCTACAAAAACGTGGGCAAGGTTGATGGCTGAAATTGGAATAATTTCTTTTTTTTTTTTTCCCCCAAAGGAGATGTTTTACTGCTTTTTTGAAACAGTAAAGCTCCAGGCTTGTCTTTACCTTTCTGTGTAAATAACTTCCTTTCCCTGGGGTGTTCATCATGGGTTTGACCTTAAAATGCATGGCAGTGTTCTTAGCAATATTCAATCAATGGCAGGATTAAAGGTGAAATCAGTTACACAGAGGAAGCCTACTGCTGTTTCACCAGTGTGGTGGCTCTAATCTCCCTCTGAGAGACTAAAGATCATAACTGATTTACTTCTCCTCCCTGGGGAACAATTTTCTGTAGCCTGGAGCAATCAGGAAACAGACTGAATTGGCTTTAATACCCATCTGCCCTTGTGGGGGGAGACTGGGAAAAGCTACCAGGTTGTTTCTTCTTCATACTTGTAATTAAATAAACTATGACAAATTTGACAGGCAGAATTTCTAGCAGTACCAGTTGTCTCCAAACTTCCTACTCCGTGTGTAATTGATATATAGCAGCTATTCCCAAGCAGTGCTGAGACTATTTCAACATTAAAATCAGTGATCTTCACTCCATTCCATGATTTAACCTATTGGCAACACACCTCTAATTTTCACACCTGTCAAGACTGTGGGACATGTTTAAGCACAAGGAAACAGGGCTTACTTTGATTTTTTGGTTTGTTTTTTTTTTTTTTTACCTTAACTGTGATCTTTCTCTTAGTTCCAGAATGCCAGGCACATAAATGAGGTGGCATTGATACAAGAGAGAAACAAATCTTACAAGTGGTACCAGAGAGGGAAAATCTGGGAGAATGGAAGCATTTTCATATAGATTGATAACAAGATACATGCAATAAACTTTTGTTAGTACTCCTTTTCAAAACAGTGCCAGAGGCAAATGAGATGAAAAACTATTTCCCTGAAAAACTTAGTGCAATTCAAAACATTTTTAGCATTGTATAATAATAATATGAAGAAGAAGAAAAAGAAGAAGAAGAAGAAGTTATAGTAATAATGATAATGATAATGATAATAATAATAATAATAATAATAATAATAATAATAATAATAATAATAATAATAATAATAATAATAATAATAATATCCAAGGTTTTTACTTGTATAGAAAGCAGAGTTGATTCCAGGGCTGGTGCAAGTACAGTCATTTCAAATATGCTGATATCTGCCTTTCTCATCTGTATTCCCCAGCATGAGACAGGTTTAAATACCCCACAGGGAAGGGAACTCCTGATTTTTCAGTTTACAGGGTTAACAAGTTTTTTCACATAAGCTCAGCTGAGACAATTTAAAGCCACAGGCAATTCCTTTTGTTTCATAATTATTTAACTAATTTTAAGCTTGTTCACCAGTTACTACAGGAAAGCTTAGGAATTTTAGAAATGCATTGGTGTCTCTGCCCAGAGCTGACATCCTGGCACAGGATCCCAGAATGGTTTGGGCTGGAAGAGACCTTAAATCTCATCCTATTCCACACTCTGCCATGGGCAGGGACACCTCCCACCATCCCAGGTTGCTCCAAGCCCTGCCCAGCCTGGCCTTGGACACTCCAGGGATGGGGAGTCCCCAAGCTGAGCGCTCAGGGCTGCAGGAAATTCTGCTGCACCTGCAGAGAGCTCCCAAAGCCCAGCAGAGCAGAGCATGGCAATGCAAACACAGGCATGGAGATACAGCAGGGGCGTTGGGAAAACTCACCTTGATGGTTTTGGCCAGCCTGAGATAACTCAGCCCCCACAGCCCGGTCATGACACCCTGCAGGAATAAACCCACAGCAGCTGAGCCATGCTTGCCCAAACCAGCGCTCCTGGAGAGTTTGAATCTTAATTTTAATTTTTCCTAGGGCTGCTGCTGAGAAGCTGAGTGATCTTTATCAATGTCAGAGGGCCCTAAAGAATTGCCACCACCCCTATTGGCCCTGCTGCACCCAGGGTGCTGTCCCAGGGAAGGCAGGGAAGGCTGAGATGATCAATTCTCTAAAGCAGCTTGGCAGGAATGGAGCAGTCACCTGTCACAACAAACCCAGCCAGGTCTGCTCACTGGCCTGAAGTTAGAATTGCTCTCTGTGAGGATACACAGACTGCTGCTCCTAAATAGATTTTTTAAAAATTTAATTCATTTTAAATTAATTAATCAATTCCAAATTGATTAATTAATTTAAAAACCAGGCAAAATGCAATTACAGACTCTCAACAGCAACTTACACAACTACCTGAAATTTTCTGCTGCAGGACAGGGCAGATGCTGCAAAAGAACCTTTTGTACTTCCCTGGTGCCTGAGAAGCTGTGCAGACATCTGAGGGGCACCACTCCTGAGCCTGTAATTAATTCCCAGGGCTGTTCTGCTGAGTCCTTCCCAGCAAGGAAATAAAGGAGCTTAAATAAAACAAACAGCAAACAGGAATTGAATGAGAAGCTGAACACAGAAAGCCAAGCATCTGAAGGATTTTTACTTGGCCAAATTATTAGCGGGGAGAATTGGTGAATGCATTTCAGTTCTCTGTACTTAGTTTTAGTACTGTTCTTCAAAAGCAAATTATGATGTAGAATATGGCAAGCATTTAACTTGGGTATTGTTTCTTATTATTTGGTTAAAGAACATAAATATTTAGCTACAAGCACCTAAGACAAGTGATACATTTTTTTAAGAACTCAACATTTACCTGTGTGGGATTAAAGTGATGCAAACAGCCAAGAGTGACTGCTAAAAATCTGCTTCAGGCTGAGATTGCTGATAAAGTAAATTATTACACTGCAGACAAAATCTATTTTGTCGGTTTTGTACTGAAATTTGAAGAATTCAAACATATCCCAAGACTTACAGTTAGTTTTTAAAAAATGAGTGTTAATATATTAAAAAAGTGGAATTTTTCAAAACCTTCCCATTCCCCCTATTTCTCCCCTGCACCTGCTTTTTATTGCAATAGCCACAGGCTGTAATAAGACAGCAGTGTGACTTCAAGCACTGACACAAAGGAAGCTCTGTCTGAGCCAGTTACTCATCCCCACGACATGATAGCTCCCATTTCCTCCTCAGTGCTGCTTTCCCAGAGCAGTGACAGAAACCACATTGCAGAACTGTCAAGATCCTAAAACCTGATTGCTAAATGTCAATTACCTTCATTAGGTTTCCTTAAAAAAAAAAAGGCAAAAAAGAGTGAGAGATGTGAACCAAAGATTTACCTGCTCTGCTCCAACTTGGTAAACTGGAACTCAAGCGTATCTTGTCTGCCCACAGATCCATAGATCTGCTCTAAAATCAAAGCTGAGTCTCTTCACTAGGAAATCAAACACTTAAAATGAACCTTCCTGTTCTTTTAAACAATGGTTTGAAAGCCATATTTGCCTTCAAAGAATTATCCATAGGAGCAGATCCAAAGATACCTAAAGGTATTCCAAAATTTCCCAAGGAAGAAACAGCAACACCATCAGAGGGAGAAAATTAAACTTTAAACTCAGCCAGAAGAAGCAGCAGACAGTGATGAGGCTGTTGGGTCTCTGAAGCTCACAGGAACAGGGGATGTTCAGCATTTAGGAAGACCAAACACAAGTTTTTATCTTAGAATCAGAAATTCAGCTGGCAGCCCAAGGTAGCTGTGCCATGGGATAAACAATTGTGGCATTTATTTCAAATAACAAATTCAGCTGGAACACTTATTACAATTACACAGCACAGAGAGTACAAATTTCCTTGTCTTTCACATCAACTTGCCTCTCCTGACCCTCTATTTCTTCCTCTTCTTTTAATTAATCACCTTTAATTTGTGTCCTCCTTGTCCATCTGTGCAACAATGCTATGAATGAGCCAGAACTTTTTACTCTTGCAAAAAGAAAAGGGACATTTATAATTTTTATTTAGCTGTTATGTGGCTCATCATTGAACACAACAAATCATTTTCTACAAAGCACTTTCTGGCTCTTCAGCTGAGAATTTTCTCATTATTTTCCCTTCAATTACATTTAAAATATTATTTTTAAGAGGCTGTGCAGCCACTTTATTACCCACACAGTTCCAGCTGCGTGGCAGAAGGTGGCAGAAAAACAGCTGGATATTTCTGTACCCACTGCCAGCCTGCCCCAGAGCACAGAAAACCACCTGAGTGGATGTGGTTTGATGGAAAAAATACCTGCAAATACTTTGGCACCAGGTCAAAACTTCTCCCATGCTCACAGATCCCCCAGGAATGACACCTGGATATTGCAATACACCAAAGACAGCTCAGACTGGAGAAATCTGCAGCTGATCTCAGGGACGTTGGTGAGGAGCTGCTTAGGTGCTCCAAACCTCCACCCTAGGGAGCAGGAGGGTGAGAAATCCTGACCCTGGCATCCAGCAATGACCTGGCATTGAGGGTTGTGTGGATCAATAATTATCTCATATAATCATTATAGCATTATCCTACCTGAGCCACTGAGGTTATTCAGTGCAACAAAGATTTTTGTAGGGTTTGAATAAAGGAAAAATCATACAGAAGAGGAGAATCAATAAAATTTATAGTTTAAAACCCCTTTTCCTTCTGCAAAAAAAAAAAAAAAGCTGTCAAAAATAATGCCACAGTAACTTTTAAACAGATATAAACAGATATTCATGGAGTTGAATATCAGGATTCATAGCTTTTCCATGGAGAGAACAAGCCTCTAAACTGCAGCCCTGTACTGTGGGGGAAAAAAAAAAAAAGTTTAATTTTGCCATCCTTAAAATCTTGAAAGCATCATTCAGGCCCTGCAATGGTGTGTCTCCATTTAAATGGACAAGGTTAGAAAAACTCAGATATCTTCCCCAGTTCCCCCCACCTTCAGCAGATAAAACAGGGAGATAAGAAAGTTGTGATGTTCTTTTGACCTTCTGCCAAAGGTAAGGACCACCTGTCGACCTGAATTTCCCTTGCAAATCTGCTGGAGCTGCACTACTGAAACTGCACTGCTGGTGCCTGCTTTATCTCTGATTAGCCATCATTTGGGACAACTGTTCAACTGATGGAGCAAATGCCTGCCCTGAGCTGGCATTTCCTACCTCCCCAGCACTCCTCTGCAATAATATCTCACTGCTAAAACACAGTTGTATTCTCCTCTCTCATCCCATGGCAGAAATGGAGGGAAAAGCTGTGCAGAGATTTATTGTGGTGCTGTTGGGGGAGGATACTGAACACTCTGATGAGCCACGCCAGGATTAGGATGCTCTCAAAGAGGAGTTTGTGGCTCAGGACACACCAGCAATGCTCACAGAGGATGTTTCTCTCCAAAAGGCACAGTGCTGCCCAGAAATATCGTTTTAGTGGCAGGATTTTCCTGAAGAGCTGCCAAACCCAGCCCTAACCTGTGCTGTCTGTATGAAATACCCCCTGGCATTCCCCTCTTTTCCCTGGTGGTGCTGCCACTGTGCTCCAAGATCCCATCCCTGGGCTCAGGTTACTGCAGGGATTACAGCAATTCCTCATCATCCTCTCTCTCCTTGTCTTTATTCCCTTCTTTCAGCTGAAAATAGACCTGATTTTTTATTTATTGCCCGAGTAAATGTTATTTATTTAGTGCCCAAGCCTCGCTGTGTGAGTGTTACACAGGTCTGGCTCCTCTGCTGCCCCACTAAGGTCAGATTTTCCTTTCTGCCATAAATTCCTTCACTTCCCTGCCCACCTCTTTGCTGGGAAAGCACTGGAAGTCTGGGGTGCTTTGGATAAATTATCTGGTCCTGTTTTGTCAATTTAGACATTTGGCCAGTCTGGGAAACTGCAGAAAAAGTGGAATGAGCTGGGGCAGAGAGCTGGCAAGGGCTGATCCAAAGAGTCAAAAACCTGGACACAGCATTGCTTCCCTTTCCTCCCTGACAGACCTAAAACTAGGGGCAAAATGCCATAAAATAGCCAAATATCATTTAATAAAATTGGCTTCTATCAGTGCCTGTGTTTAATAGAGACATTAATTAAGCAAAGGTTTCTCCTGCTGATTCTTATCCATTATTAGAAATATTCTCACCATATTAGAAATATGCAGGAGATTATTTTGTTTGCTACATTCATGTTTTTCAAATCTGCCTGAGACTTCCATTCATTTAGGTTAAAATAGAAGATCTTCTTCTTAAAACATGATATATCACACAAACCAACTATGGAAAAACTTTTTTGGGAGGGGAAAAAAAAAGCATTTCTGGTGGTTTGAAATCACCTGATCTATATTTTGTTTAGTATGATGTTGTCAGTCAGAAACTTCCAACTTTTTTGATGAATAAACTAAATCTGTTCAAACCAGGAGTTTGTTCTCTGCCAGACCCCAGCCCCAGTGTTTGCAAATACACATTTGACTGACAAGCCAATGAACAGCATCCTCTTTCAAAAAAAAAAAAATTTCCTTGCACATTTAAAGAAGAAAGAAGTGTAGTTTATACATTTCTGATTTATGAACTAAACAGTAGCTAGGAGATATTTAAATAAAATCTCCATGGAAACTTGTATTTCACAAGATAAACCTTTGAAGGAAAGGGGCAATGACAGCTTAAGAAGAGAAAATAATTTTAACAATATAACCTCCTGTAAATTCTGTGAGACAAAATGAATGCAAAATTCCATTTAGACAGCTGAAGCAATGAGCTGCTCTCTGCAAATATTTTGCCAGAAATGAAATACTTTTGAAATAGACTGAACCAGCAGCAGTTTGTGGTGGGGCAGAAAACCCCAACCCAACCTGCAATAACCATGTGAAAATTTGTTTTCTGCAGAAGAAGTTTTTAGAATGCCACCTTGATTTTAGAAAGTCCTCTTTCAGAGCTCTGATGAACACATCTGAGGTACCCAAGGAAAAAAGCTGAATTTTGGGGCACTGAATGGCAGGAGCTGAACTGGGCCCTTGAATGTCAAACTCACCATTTTCAATGTTTTCAGAAACAATAATAATGATGGCAATGCTGGCTGCTGCTTCCTTCCCTTTGGGGAAATTCACTCTGCCCCCAGAATTTTATCCTTGCTGTGTTCCCACCAGCAGTATCCAGTACTCTGCAAGCTGCCCTCAGCCAGCTGGTCACAGTTTTTTGGACAAATCCCAAAGCTCCTAACACAGAGTAAAAAGTTCACACTGCAGGAACTTCATTCCTGGTTTCCAGCACAGGACAGAGGAGTGTGAATGAAAAATAAACAGGGGAGAATTCATGGTACTCAAAGAGGGGACACAGCCCTTCAGGACACCCTCGATGCAAAAATGGGTAGGAAAAATCCTAATTAATGGCAAGCCTTAAAAATCCTAATTAATGGCAAGCCTTAATCCACAGTTCCAATTGTGTCATCAAATCACAGTCTGGGCATAAATGAGACCCACACACCAATTCAGGAATAAAGTATTTGCTTCTACCAAAATGAAAGCCTGAGAACATTATTACAGCCTAAAGCATAACAAGAATCATTATATGGATGTTAAAAATTAAATCTGGCTTTTCAGTTCAGGCAAATTTCCTGAATTACCCAAAATCCCAGATAAAAATAAAGCTCATGCTCACAATGCACACACAAATTCCTGGAGCCCTACAAATCACCAGTGTCAGGTGTTTGAGGAAGCTACTGATAATTATTCAAAGAGAATTATATCACAAATTATGGAGCAAATATAATATACCCCAAATTATCAAAAATTATAATCTATCACAAATTATATCACAAATATAATGGAGCAGCTCTTCACAGTTGCCAAAATTGTTACAGCAGCACAGGGAGAGGATGATGTGGCTTTCAAACCTTTTCCTGGAAAGAGGAAAGTGCAGTTCTTTGACCCATGCCTGCATAACCTTGTTTCTTTTCTAGATGACCTTAATTGATCAATCTGAAACACAATATTAAGGAAGAAATTATATGTGAAAGTGCCAGAGAATTCCCCAAAACTTAGTGACTGTTTTACATCAGACATGGTCCACAAGTGATGAAATACAGGGAAATTATGTAAGGTAAATTGATTCCCTCTGAGGCTGCAGAGATTGATCATATTTTCCACCAGATTTCTGAAAGAAAGAGAGGAGAGTCACTCTCTACCACATTTCCCTCTGATTTCAATTGTTAAAACTTACTTAGCTCTGTTCTCACAGCTCATCACAGATGATGGTGAATTTCTCTCATCTTTTTCTTCTCTAAAGAGCAAAAAGCCACTGAGCTGTGGGCCACAGTTAAAAACTGACACCAGCATGAGACTGAAGGGCTTCAAACATGGTATCTGTGAATGACACCTGATATCTTAATTATTGTAGCCCTTTACCATAAACTAGAAACTACCAGTGCAATTCTCTAATCTATATCTTATCCTCTTTGGTAATTTTAGATCATTAGGAAATATCCTCTTCCATTTCATCCAACAAAATTCAAGCCAGTAATGCTAGGAACCAATTTTTTTTTCTAGAAGATGACACCAAGCAGCAAAATTCACTGCTGTGGTTATGTTACTTTTCCTTCTGCAAGAACTCCTAGAACAATTTGGTATTAAATTTCTTTTTCCTCCTAAGACTGGTCTATAATAATGTTTGAACTAGGAACTCATTCCCAAATAAAAACTGGATTCAGACCAGTTGAAAGTCAGGCTTTGATCTCAGATGATCTCTTGCTTAGTCACATGGGATTTTGGATATTTTTTTTATTTCTTTGTCACAGTCTGCAGGTTTGAATGTTGCTTTACAGGATGATTTTTTTCCAAAGGGGCTGGTTGGAGCATTTTGCTTTATGGATCATTCCCAGACTTAGATTCAGCCCTTAAACTCTGGGCTTCTTGAGATCTCCTTAGGTGCTTTTATTGCCCTATTCCAGTTGCACTAAAATACTATAGAAACACCTACAGACTGAAACAAAAGCACCATTTTTTCTTTAATACTAGCAATACCTGGGGCAGATTTTAAATTTTTTTCACCGTGTCTGTATGTATATGAGCAAAAGACAGAGCCCAAGAAGAAATGCTCAAGAAAATCCATTTACACATGGACAGGTATTGTATTTGCAGGGACCCCTGTGGCAGGGAGGAATGATGAATCTGACTCCATGTTCTCAGAAGGCTAATTTATTATTTTATATTAAAGAATACTATACTATACGAAAGAATACAGAAAGGATACTTACAGAATGCTAAAAAGATAATAATGAAAACTCGTGGCTCTCTCCAGAGTCCCGACACAGCTTGGCCCTGATTGGCCAAAGAGTGAAAACAACTCCCAGCAGAATGCAATGGAACAATCACCTGTGGGTAAACAATCTCCAAACACATTCCACATGTGAGCACAACACAGGAGAAGCAAACGAGATAAGAATTGTTTTCCTTTTCTCTGAGGCTTCTCAGCTTCCCAGGAGAATAATCCTGGGTGAAGGGATTTTTTGGAGAATGTGAATGGCACAGACAGGAGCCCAACCTGCCTTGGTCCCAGAGCCCTGAAATTCCCACAGAGGATTCCCAATCAGTATTTATCATCATTTATCCCATTTTATCAGCAGAGCTGTCCTGGGGGGACGACCAAGCCAAGGGCTTGGAGAGGTGAGGCAGAGACCTTGAACTGAGCTCTGGAGCTCAGAGCAGGAGGCCAGGCTGATGTGCTGATGGTTGCTAAGCAGGGGAGCTGATTGCTGCCTTTGTGCTGGAGGTCTGGGGCTGTGTGGCCCTGCTGAATGCTCAGGAGGTCAGGAATGCACAGGTCACCCTGGCCAGAGGGAATGGGCACCTCTGGGAGCAGAGGGAAATTCACTGGCCTGGCTGGAGGCACCTGCAGCAGCCAGAGGTTCAAACAGAGCACAGTGCCCTGCCCCAGTCCCACCTGTGACAGATGAGGGATGCCATGGCTGACTTTGACAATTAAAATGTATTATATCATGTTTAATACATGTTAAGAGAATTTTTATAGGTTTATAGTTATGCTGTACCCTCCTTGTGTTGTTATTATTGGGTGGCCTGGGTTTGGGACATTTGGGAGACATTTGGGACATTACTATGGCAGCACCTGAGCTCCAATCAAGGTTTAAAGAAGCGATCTCCACCACTGGACAGGGAGGAGGAGTCGATGGACAGAACTTTGGAGGAGCTAAAGGGTTAAAAGGCAAAACCTCCACTGTGTGGATGAGCTCATGATGGGAAAAATCCTCTGCTCCCAGTGGTGCCATAATATTTTCTCTATTCAGTCTTCTGTAGTATTTTTCATAAGGTCTTAATAAACCTTTTAAATTTTTGGAAGTGAGTATCATTTCTCACACACCTTCCCCACCTTAACCTCACATTTACCTCCCTAAAGTCTTCAGCTGAGCTTACTCCAGCCTCAGCCCTGCCAAACTGGATTTAGCATAAGGGCAGCCAAGGAATCCTGCTGCTAATGGGTGACACGGGGGGAGGCAGTAAATTCATGGAGCTCGTGAGCTGCTGGCTCTTTGTCTTTATTTGTTTCACCAATTCTCCCACTCTCTTCACACTTGAGAGAAATGTGATTGTGCAGAAGACAGTCAAAGATGGCTGAGCCAATCTGAGACCTGCTGGTTCTATATCCCAAAATCCCTGCTCCTGTTCTCTCTCACAGCCAGCCCCCATCGTCTGTGCTCGTTATTATGCTCATGCTCAGAGCACAGTTAATTCAGTCACCCCCTGCCTTTTGGTGCATCACTTTTGTACCCAAGGCAGCCCCCTTGGGACAGTAAGTGCCAGGACTGCAGAGCTGCAGGCACAGAATAAAAATCAACATCCAGGGCCTGTGCCCTCAGAAAAGGCTCAACTCTGAGCATCAGCCTGAGCTGGGAAGGGCTCGCCCTGTCAGCCTAAGAAAGGAGGCCTGACCCACTTCAGGAGTTTCCCTTAGGCTCAGCAGCTCTGGGAAATAGGACAGGGATCAATAACAGCCAGTGAGTCCATTAGGATCAGCCCATCCCAAAGAGCTCTTTCCAGGGCTGGCAGTAGCCTGGGGCTTGGCTGAGGGAACGTGGCACCACCCCAGCTCCTGCCTGGCCTGCTCAGAAAAGGCAGCTCTTGGCACCATTTCCCAAGCTCTGCACAGCACCAGTTCTCAGCCCGTGCTCCTGGGACCTTGCAGTGCTTTGGGATCAGTGTCCTACAGAAAAACAGCCCAGAAATACTAAAAGGTTGGCACAGGACTCTGGCTCTTCTGTCCTTTTTAGCAAAAGAATTTCATAAGGGGCTCCTGGAGTAGAGGAGACAGCTTTTTCTTTTTGGAAAAGAACTGGTTTGAGTTCAGCACCTGAGGATTCCAGGTATGATCTGCTCAATTAGGATTTTGAAAACTCCCTTATGGGAAACCTACAAATAGTTTACAAAGGAGCCTGTAGGGTCATCACCTGCCCAAACACCAAATTCTCCCAGGTGATGCATCACTCCACAATTTAACCTGATGGGACTCTCAGGAGCTTCTTGGGTGACTTGGGGTGTGATGTGACAAGACAGCACCAGACAGTCTTTCCCCTACACCTCCTCAGCAGTTTTGGGGAGACACTCAGCTCCTGGGTTTGTTAAATGTGTGCTCACACTCGTTGGGGGGCTGGGTGTGCACTGCGTTGCCTGCACTGCTACTTCCAGGTTAATAAAATAATAATTCATGAATAAATACATGTTTATATTCCCATGGACAGTGACCTTTTCCACGGGCAGTGAGTTTAAAGAATGCAGGTAATGCAGAATCTGTTCTGCTAATGAGTTATTTCATTGATCTTCACTATTAAAGAAGTGCAGTGCTCAGTGAGCATTTCTCACTTCAAGACTTAGGTATGATCCACCCCAAAGCAGTGGGCAGATGGGGAAATATCACAGAGAATAAGGTTTTTGGTTTGTTTTAGAGGGAGATAGAAATAGAATAGAATCTATAACACAGAAATAGAATCTGTAACACTGTATTTGTAAGCCTTTCACCTAATAAAAAAATTAAATTAAGCACACACATTTTAATGCTAACCATTAGGGCAAGCAAAATAATTGCACCAGTGCTACCCAAACTCCTACAAATTCCATGTGACCAGTTTTCTTCTTGCTCAGAATGCTGAAACACAGCAGGACAACGGCAGCAAAGAAAGGCAGGCACACATGTGCTGCCTTCTAGAAAACTGCTCCCAGGGAAATCCGCAGAGTTAGGGATTCTTGCAAAGTCAGAGTTCAGAATAAAGTAGGAAGACTGTGCTCATCCCAACAACAATTTGTGTTTGTGCAAATCATAAGCCAGGGGTGAGGTGGGGGGAAGAGAAATAGGTTAATCTGTTGTAAACTGATTTTGACCCTGAAGGTGATCACAGGTACACAGCATTACGGCACTTTAAACTGTTTTATGCAAAGCTTAAAAAAGACCCAGCAACAAACAAAGCTTTTTTTGTGTTTGCTAAACAAAGCATGAAAGAATAGTGACAAAAGTAGGAGGAGCCGAGTTTGTCGGGACAAAGGCAGGAGGAGGAGCCGGGATGCAATGGAAATGCAGTTCAGTGCTCCTGGATTGATATGCTCATCCTTTAAAGCCCCAGGGCTGGGAGATCACAGGGCCTGAAAGTCCATCAAAGAGCACTTCTCTGCATTGATCCAGGCTGGAGCGGAAGGCTGGTGGGGGTCTGCTCCTCTCTCTAAGGCTGCCTCCGAAGGTAATCAGCTTTTCTTCTTGGAAATTGGGGGATCCCAAACATCAATAAAGTGTTATTTCAAGTAAAACATCAGTCTAAACCTGTGGAGGCCTGAGCGTGTGCGGGTCACTTTTGTGGTGTTGTGTTGCTGGGTTGTTTTTTATAAAAGAGAAAAAAAAAAAAAAAAATAAAACCCCGAGTATGTAACATCACAGAAGGGAAAATATTTTACCTTGGAAGTATGATCTTAATGCCTGGGCTGTTCTTTCCAACTTATCAACAGCAGAATCTCCTGCAGAGGTCTCTTAAGCAGCCTCACAAATTTTCCTGGCTAGGTCTGGAAGCTCAAGCAGCACAGCAGCACCTGACCTGCAAAGAAAATTTTTTTTAAAGTTTAAAAATCATGATATCCTTTAGTTCAGTTTGATGTAGAGCAGGCAGGCAGTCAGGGGCCAGCCCAGCTGCTCGGGTTAGAACACTCCAGGTCTGAGGAAAGGACAACTGGGGGCCTGGGGAACCCTGACCCCTGGGACAGGCTCAGGACACCTTATCTGGAGCTTCCAGGGGCTCAGGGATGAGGCTGGGGAGCCCCTGATCCCCCTCTCACAGCTCTGGGTCTGGTTTGTTCAAATTAGAGATTGAACATTCACGTTTTAAAGGGCAGAACATGCAAAAAGCAGGAGTGGGAGGGAGATCAGGCAATCCAGCACTCCCTGATGTAACCAGAGCCTAGAAGTCATTCATCAGCCATTGGTTTGACACTGGGAACCGTTGGGATATTTTATTTATTCAAGGGGAGAGGTGCTGAGCAAACAGAGGATGATACAAGCTTTTTTATCCCAGCACCTGTAATGTGACCTGATAAAATTTAGGAAAATTTCAATACCATTAAACAGCTGTGTTTGAGTAACCTAAATCAGGTGGCTGAACACATCTCAGTGCCCTGGAGACCCTGATAATTACAAAATAATCTGTGATATCCTGGTGCTTGAAACGATTTCAGGTGACCACAACCATGGCAGAGAAATGTGATGAGAATTTCCTCTGAGCGCTGTCTTTGGGTACAACAGAGGAGAAGGAAGAGCAACTCAGCTGCTCACAAATGGTTCATTTCACCATTTTTGGGATGAGAAAGGGTGGCAAAGGAAGTGTTTTATTCCAAAACACTTGGCTCTGGTGTAGGGGTGGTGTCATTGGGATTAGCAGCCCACCAATCTCAGGGCTTTGGCAATCAGGCACATACAAGGTACTGAGCATCTTCCAGCCAAATTCTGTGTGAGCTAACAAATCCCTGCTATGCTAGAGTTCCAAAAAATGAATAGTATAGATCAGAGCAATCTCCTGCCCTCAAAATACAGCTGTTGATCATTTGCTTTCATTTAGCTCCCCTCCTTCTCCACAAAAAATCACACTACTGAGAAATAACAGTTTCTCTTTCTGTTATATATACACACAGCCTGGCTCTTAGGTGATGTTAAGAATATTATTTGTTGAGGATTTACTTCTCCTGCACAGCTAAAGAGTAGATTAGTCAACATTATTAATTATTTTTATGACCTCAATATCTACAGCCCTCAGAAAGTTTACAGATCTAATCAGTGTGTGTAGAGTAGAAAACAGCTTCTGCCTCAAGAGAAGGGCAATCTGTGCTTTCTTTTGCAGAGGGAATTTTAAAAGTAGAATTTTGCCATACAAATTATACTGATTTTTGTGGTGAGGACACAATCGTTTACACAGCAGTGGCAAACTATAGTGGAAAATTAAAAAAATATATATATTCTTTCTGTGGTGAAAACATATCCAGGCAGAAAATCATGCTCTACATGACAATTTTATGGAAAAGGCTCCTGCTCATCAGCCTGCCCCCGAGCATCTCTGCAACACCATCTGCCAAAGGTCAGCACCCCTCAGCCCCATTCACACGTTTGCCTCCAAAGATGCTCCAGCCAGAACAAACCAGGTTCCCTGGAAGGGTTTAAACACTTCCAGCTTGGTTAACCTGAAGCTAACCTGGGGTTACTCCTGAGAGCAGCTCTGCTGGTGAGCCAGGGCAGTGGTGTGTTGTAGTTGTGGGGTGCCCCAACAAAGGAGGGAATGATGCATCTGCATCCATGTTCTCAGAAGGCTAATTTATTATTTTATTGTACTACATTATATTAAAGAATACTACACTATACTAAAGAATACAGAAAGGATACTTACAGAAGGCTTAAAAGATAATAATGAAAACTCCTGACTCTCTCCAGAGTCCCAGCTTGGCACTGATTGGCCAAAGAGACAAAACAACTCGCAGCAGAAACCAATGGAACAATCACCTGTGGGTAAACAATTTCCAAACACATTCCACATGAGCAAAACACAGGAGAAGCAAATGAGATAGTAATTGTTTCCCTTTTTCTCTGAGGCTTCTCAGCTTCCCAGGAGAAAAATCCTGGGTGAAGGAGTTTTTCCAGAAAACATGAATGCCACAGTGGTGATCTCTGCAAAGTTCTAAATGCCTGGGAGCACCCTGTACTGGAGACACTGAACCCTGAGAAAAGCCAGAGAGATGTGGGTGTAAACCTCAGATACCTGCAGGTGAGGCTGTGGGAAACCAAGGCAGGCAAACATCAGCCATTCCCATTGTTTCCCTCCATTTTCTTGTGGCAGTTTTGGAGCCATCAGGGCAGGACAGGTGAGCACAGAGATGGTTCTGCAGCTGTGGGGAGCGCATTGCACACCCAAGGCCCTGTCAAAGACAACAGCAGAGCTTGGGGACAAGCTGAGCTTGCAGGAGGTGAGAAAAGGCAGGGGGACAACTGCTTAGAGGGGAGAATCTCCAGGAACCTGGAAAAGGCTCTGATGAAACACTGGTTAAAAAAGGCACAGCTGAGACAAGAATTTTGACTTCCCAACAACCAGTGCAGAAAATTAACGCAAGGCTTGCTACAGGGTGAAAGCACAAACAGAAACTGATCTCCAAGGCTCTGAAACAGAAAGAAATGCTGAAGAGAGTGCAAAAACAAAAAGCCAATGAGTACTCTGAAGGGCTTGCAATATCCAAGGCAGTGAGCTCAGTTTGGCAGAGAGCTCAGAGTGAATTAATGTGCTCATATCAAAAGTGCTTACAGGTGTCAGGAGGCAGCAATAAACAGATTTTTGATAGATTTGAGAGATATTTGATAGAAATAAACTTCCTCAATGGGACAAACCAAACCAAGGCACTGGAAAAGTGGTGCCAATTGAAACAG
Organism: Molothrus aeneus; assembly: GCF_037042795.1. Taxonomy (NCBI): domain Eukaryota; kingdom Metazoa; phylum Chordata; class Aves; order Passeriformes; family Icteridae; genus Molothrus; species Molothrus aeneus. The sequence goes on along the minus strand of NC_089659.1, from coordinate 3,359,355 downwards.
CAGCTTGAGCTTTCCTTGGCCAGTTATCAGCAGTGGGGATTTATTTGGAGCAGCAGCATGGCAGGCAGCACACATTCCTTTTGTTTAGCACAGCTCTGAGTTGTGATTGCTGCAGGAATTCCCTTCTTGTCATAGGCTGCAAAGGGAACCTGCTGCATCTGTAATCAGAAAAAAAAAACCCTCAGCAGAGGCCATCCCTCCCAGGAGCATATTTGGTTCCTTTGCCCTGTTTACAGAACAAAACCAGGGCTTGTTTGTGTTTAGCTCTTCTGACAAACAGTCCTCTGTAAGTCTTGCAGCAATGATCTGAAAAGAGGATGAGAAACCACATCTGGGAGGCTTCTTGCAGCAATTTTCCAATTTTCTGACTCACTGTGACAGTAAATGGGGGCTCTGTGGCTCGTTCCATCACTGGGGAGAGCAGGAGCTCACTCACCACTTCTCAAATCAGGCCCGGCAGGCTCAGACTTCAACAAAAAATTGACTGCACTGAGCTCTCCATCAGGTGCTGCCATCCTGCCCCACATTTTCTGTGAGGGAGCAGTTCCCAGCCATGGGCAGCACACAAAGATACCAAGAATACACAGTAGCTAAAGGGAAGGAAAAAATGAAGGGATTTCCCCATTTCAATGCAAGTAAAAGTGAAAACGCCACGTATTTTTCTAAAAAAAAGTGTATTTTAGGCAGCCAAATCAAAGCTGCCACAACGAGAGAGAAAGGGGTGCACTGCTGAACTTTTATTCCTTCAAATGACATTGCAGGGTTTAGTTATAACCAAGGACAGGCCCAAACTTTGGAAGTTTAACCTCTGGCTGAGCAGGCAGCCAGCATCCCCTCTCCTCTGCACCACTTTAGATATTCATGAAGTGCAGTGTGAAGTACTTTTCATTTTTGCCATGCTTGGGAAATTAGCCAGCAGGCAGGGAGCAGACAATAATAGCAGATTCCTCTTCGATTGCTGGGTTTGATTTGCTGCATCTCTGGGTGTTTTGATCATTTGCACTGGAGATAAGTCCCACACAATTTGGGGGCTGGCAAAGTGGGATTTAATAAGTCTCCTGTAAAACACAGCGTGTATGCAAACAGCCCAGAGGATTAGACCCCGCTTGCTTAGTTTAGAACTTGGTGCAGCCAACCTGAATAATCAAATGGAGGAACAAAAGTTGTGAATCCCCTCAATGCTCTGCTTCATTAGGATCTCCTTACAAAAAAAGAAAATGGGGCTCATCTGATCAGCCAGATTTTATGGCATCTGATTAGACCACCATTTTCTCAGCAGGTCCCCTTTCTTTAAACTGTTGACTATGGATGGCCTGCTGAATAGGATGAACTTTGGACCGCTAAATTGCAGCATTATGGTTATTTAGTGTAATTTATGAAAAAGAGAGAAGTCATGATCACCTACTTCATATTGCTAATGATATCTCCATTTATCAGAACAGCTATGAGTTTGGATCATCATTTTTGCCTCACAGTCACAGAACACTGGCCAATTAGATAAAAAAATTGTGAATGTGGGCTGTATGAATACTAAATTAAGATTTAATAATCCTTACATAATCATTTATTACTGTTGACTCTTTGCTGCTTTGCATTAAGTTCCACATAATCTCAGCGGGTTTGCTTCAAAGTTTTCTATTCATTCTGTATTTCCTATTTGCATTTTACAGTGAGTAATCTAAGAAGAAAAATAAAGGGAAAAAAAAATCTGAACTTGATTTTTTTGCTCTGCAATGTTTCATCTAAACAGCAATTAAACCCACAACAAATTACAAAGATGCTGTGAGAATTAAATGACAGTGATTTGAAAGTGCCCTTAACCTGGATGAAAAGAGATTTCCAATTACAGAAATTATCACTTTGTCTTTTTTTTTTCCCCCTCAACAAACAAGACAGCCAAACACTTTCCTTAGAGGCAAATTTCTAAATTGCTGATTATTACAGGTAATGATCTATTCACTGTGTCAGCTTCCCAGCCTTCCTTAGGAGCTGGAGTTATGCAAGTTAACAATGAGAGCCATCAGGGAGGGGAGCAACAACAGCACTGGGCGATGCTGCTGGGCAGAAGCCAATTCCTCAGGCACACCAGGACTAAACATCTGTCCTGCCTCACACCCCCACAAACCCCTGGATGATCTTCTCACCTGCAGCCCACTGGCAGATATTGCTGGATTTCCAGCTGTGCAAGAGCTGAGCAGCTCTGTCCTGCTGGCTGACCCCTGCCAGGAGCTTGTGTGGTCACTGGCACCCAGCCCCATGGCTCAGGTGGGCACAAGCCCTACAAACAGCCAGCCCTCAGCCCAGCCAGGTCCTCAGACTGCAAGAAGTTTGGGTAGAACAAGCTCAGGCAGTCAGCACAGCCCCATGGGCAGAGCAGAGGGGGTGCCAGGCTCAGAGCTGGGCATCTGTGAGAGCATCACAGCTCAGCCTGGAACAGCTCTGCCCAGAGCCCAGCTCTGATCCCAGCCCCAGGAAAAACATTTTTCTTGCCACTGGTTAATAAATGGCCATGGGAAGGTTGTTCTGGAAGGCCTAGGAGCTAAATGCACAAAAATTATTCCAGCACCACTTCTGGGCTGACAGTGCAACACTTCTGGTTTGAGTCCACTTTGGAACTGTGAATCTGCTCATGCAATTCTTCAAAAATAAGGATCTACTTTGTCAGCTTTTGTTGTATTTTTTGAGATCACTGTCAAAGGAAGGAATGATGAATCTGACTCCATATTCTTAGAAGGCTAATTTATTATTTTAAGATACTATATTATATTAAAGAATACTAAACTATACTATAGAGAAAGAAGGCTAGAAGGATACTAACAAAAACTCGTGACTCCTTCCAGAGCCTCGACACAGCTCAGCTGTGATTGGCCATTAAGTAAAAACAATTCACATGAAACCAATGAAACAATCACCTGTTGGATATACAATCTCCAAACACATTCCAAAGCAGCAAAACATGGGAGAAGCAAATGAGATAATATTGTTTTCCTTTTTCTCTGAGGCTTCTCAGCTTCCCAGGAGAAGAATCCTGGGCAAAGGGATTTTTCCAGAAAATATGATGGTGACAAGCTTCAACCTGCATGGCTCTGCTCTGCAGAATTTCAGTTATCCCAAGTCAGATTCAGCATCCTCCACCAGGTGAAGTTTTTACACGGATACTCCCCAAGAGCCAGCAGGAGCTCTTTGCTCTCTAGAATATTTTCTTAGCATGCTGACCATTTCAGCAAGAGACCAGTGGGGTTTTCCTGTGGGTCAGAGCTCATACTTGCTGTCACTTGAAATCACTGTAGGCTGATAAATGCTTGAAATTTTTGGATTTTGGTTATTAGAATCAAACAGTAGCAAATACTGGGTAAGATGAAAAGAAAAGGAAGCAGCAAGTGAGGCAGTGTCTCTCTACCCTACCCCACAACACAACCCCTCAGAGATGATTTATGGGAGTGAACAAAGACCTTGAACATCTGAGAACCTCTACTTATTTCCTACCCACAACTGCAACTTCTGAGCCACCCAATGGAGGCTCACTGCAGCATTACTCCCAGGAAAAAATCTCCTCTCAGATTTGTTACACTTTGGCTCCATGAAGCCATTAGTTGTTAACCAACTGTAAAATTATCAGCAAAGCTCCAGCTACACAAAATAGTTTTGGGTTTAACACTCAAAAAGGGCCTTAACTTGTCCTCCTCCTTTCAGCAGGTTAACAGACAGAAATCAAGGACAACTCTGGGGCAAGGTGAGCAGGCAGCACACAGACCTTCACATCTTCTGCACATGGCAGGAAATAGGGCTCTGAAAAAGCTCCCCAAGCCTCCTGACTTTCCATTATTTGTGTGTTGTTGGTAAACATCAGCATTGCCCTGGGTACAGCATAGAGAAAATGAGGAGAAAGATTTCTAAAAGCCTTCTGTTGAACCTTCTCTTGGGGTTAGTGGAAGAAACCTTCCCTCTCTGTAATTACCTGCTCGTGCTGCCCTGTTGGAGCCCTCAACAAGCCCAGCAACCTCTCCAAGGGATCTCTGCACAGGCAAGATGCTCCTGGTGGTACTGCACAGCACAGATCTGAGGTGGAAAAGCAAGGTTGGGGCTGATTCATTCTCTGGGTGTGCTGGTTTTGGTTGGGCTAGAGTTAATTTTCCTCACAGCAGCTGGGTTTGGTTGTGTGCTGATAACCCAGGGGTGTTTGAGCTCTCCCTGAGCAGGGATTGCACACAGCCAGGGCCTGTCCTGCTCCTCACCCTCAGCAGTGAGGAGCTGGGGGGCACAGCCAGGGACACCCCAGGCCTTATGGCATCACCCTCAGCACACAAAGCTGGGGGAGAAGGAGGAAGGGGGGACATTCTGGGTTTGTCTTCCCAAGTAATCGATGGAGCCCTGCCTTCCTGGAGCACCTGCCTGCCATGGGAGGCAGTGCATGAATTCCTTGTTTTGCTTTGCTTGCATACACGACTTTTGCTTTAGTTATTAAACTGTCTTTATCTCAACCCCTGAGTTGTTTCCCCATCACCTTTCCAATCCTCTCCCCATCCCACCAGGGGACAGAGACTGACCAGTGGGGCTGGGTGGTCAGCTGGGGTTAAACCACACCACCAGGGTTGGGTTTTTCAGGAGCCAGGTTAAATGAGAGTGTGATTGCTCCTGGGTGGCTTCTACTGTAGGAATCCCACCTGTGCAAACCAGGGCACTGGGAATATTTCTGTGTCTGCTCTGGGGTGCCCTGACCCCCAGGGCAGCACTGACTTTGACCCTCACTCATGGAGAAAGTTTCCCAGACTTCAAGATAGACTGGAATCCACAAAAGTGTGCAATAGATTATAGAGAGCAGTGTAGGTGTGTCACTTGGTGAGAAATTGAGGTTTTGGGATTTTTAGTGTGTTGTGGATGGAAGCAAGATGGAGGGCACAGGGTGTCATCCTGGGTTTCTTCTTCATGCTTCTTCTTCCTTCTTCTCCATGGGTTTGGGTGGCATTTTGTAATTGGGCAGAAAAGTGCCCATTGGGGGCTCTTTGGGATCAGTTATTGGGTTAAAAGGGAAAATAATCCAGGTGTCAGTTCTTAATTGATAGTTTAGTCTTAAAAGACCTTGGAACAAGAGATTGTTGGCCATTTTGTGCCTTGCTGCTGAACTCACGGTAGTGAGACTGTTTTACTGATAAGAAACAATAAACACCTGAGTCTCAACATGAACTACCTCTTCAAGTGCCCTCAATCCAGACCCAGAGAAACCAACAACACCAAAGAAATAAATGTAAACAGCACCTTTGGGCAATTCTCACCTTCACACACACAGTATTTCCCACAGAACACAGAAAAAGGAGTTCAAGTACTTCAAGGTGATCCTTGCTCCTGAAATAGATTTTGAGAATATCATTTTTATGGTATTGGTAAATAAGTGATTGTCTTTTAAAAAAAACAGCTTTTCAAAAATGGCTCAGATACGTTTCAGTGAGACTTCTTGCTGCCCCTGTGGAAAAATGCAATGTGTATTCTAACAATTATTACACCTTGATTCTGTGCATCAACTCTGTTTCTAAATGTCTGAACTGACAGCATGTCTGGTCACATGAGTCCACTTGACAAATTTGGCTAACGGTAACGCTTTAGGACAAAAATTATGAAAAAAATGACAAATTAGCAATGGCACCTAATCAATAAATGACACAATATGGAATCCATGAAGCTGATAATGCAACCTCACAATTCTCTCATTTCATAAAATAAATTACCAGAAGTAAACATGTGCTGGATGATGTCTCATTTCCAGTTAGATTTCCCCCAACCAATAATAAATTTATCTGTAATTCTATAGATTATATTCCCAAAATTATCAGCAACACACAAATTTCAGAACCTGGCTACTTTTAACCCTAAACCAGCCATGAAGAAACGGTTTCCTCAGAGCTGTTGCCTTGAGACACCCTTTGACACAACACAGTGTGCTTCAGAAAAAGTTCCCAGCTGCAATATCACCACTACACTGAGGAAAAACCAGGAAACAGGGCGACAAATCAGTTTGCCTTTGCTAGAGGAACCTCATCACTTCCCTCTTCATCTAGAGAAATACCACCTCAGCACCGTCACTCTTGGAAGCACTCTCAAAATATTTCAAGATTTTACCATTTTCCAGATAAATTTTCTGTTGTTGCAGCCCAAGTGTTATTTTACTTTAACATAACACAGTAATAGGGTCTGAAATTATTTACCTTTATTCTTACAAGTAGCCTTGGTGACTTATCTAACACCTGCAGGCTGGCATTTCCCATGATGTGGTTTGCACAAAAATAAACCCCAATTCTTAAAAAAAAAAAAAAACCCTGAAGAAAATCTGGCTTTGTGATTTTGAAATTATCACAGAGCAAGCTGAATTCATCAAAGCAGAGAAATTACATCCAGGCACCCCCTTTTCTGCAATTTTCTGGTAATTCAGAGCAAATCTAGATACAAGGAGCTCAAATCAGCCCTGCCCATCACACACTGAGGGAAAGGTGCTTTGTCCATTTTCTTGTCTGGAGAGGTGCTGAACCAACCCCAGCAGGGTGGCAGCAACTGGAGGGCTCCAAAATAAATCCCTTAAATAGCTTTAAAAAGCAGTTTGCAAAACTCAGGCAGCCCAGTGGAAATGTCCAGCTCAGCAGATCAGAGGCACAGATAAAGCAGATTTTAAAGGTACAAACCTGGTTGGAGGAGATGTCCCTGCTCATGGGTGGTTTTATTGTCTCTTCCAACACAGCCATTCTGTGACTCCTTGGAAATGGAACTAAGGGCTCATGTAACTCACACCATTCATCATTTCCAATAAATTAGGGGAAGTTCTCTCTGATTTGCCCCCTTCCAAGCCGTTCTCCTCCTTTGGAGATTGCAGCCACCACCTCCAACCTTTGGAAGAAGAAAGAAGGAACAAAGTTTTCAGCTCTCACAGCAACTCAGAGCTGCCCATCACTGTATTTTCTTGTGGGAATCAGCCCAACCTTTTGCATGGAAGTTCACCCAGATGGAGGAAAAACTGTGACATGAGCAGAGTCCTGTATTGCCAACAGACATTGGTGCTGGTTTTGGTGAAGAATTTAAAACTCTGCTGTTCTGAATACAGCAGCAATGAATAGAAGTCTGTTTTTCAATGGATTTAAAAGGGGAGAGGAAGCCTTATATTTGAGAAATATATTTTTGAAATTTGAGAAATACATATCTGAAAATAGCGTATTTTACTGTGGGAAAAAGACTTGACAAAATAAATAAATAGAATTTACTTCTTCAAGAGCTATTTAAACACTGAGAGACCTTGAAAACAGAAGAGACTGCTAAAAACTAAGTATTTAATATCCTCTAAAAGTAAAAAAAAATTATGTTAACCCACATAGCCAAGAGAGACCTGTTTGCAGTAAGCACTTTGCTTGGCCCCAGTACTGAAAATCTTCCTGCATATTCCTGTCTCTACTGCACTCATATCCCAATGCAACAGAAAAAGGAAAGGCACAGAAATATATTTAAAAAAAATAAAAATAAGGTGAATGAAAAATGCTCTGCTTGTCTGGAAAAAACTGGCCAACACAACATTGATACAGTATTATTTAAATCCCTTTTTTTCTCTTACAAGTGCTCCTGAAGCCGAGTATCACAAGTTCCCCAGCCACACCTACAGGCAGCATTTCACTGCTTTAAATCTCTGCTACACCAAAACACTTCACGCCACATTCCTTGCTCACAACCATTCTCCTCTTCGCACTGGCAACTTGCAAGAGTTAATCCATCTGAAAAAAACAATATTCTGGAAGAAAAATCTCAGTCAGCAGCATCAGAGTCCTAATCCAGGTGACCAAAAGAGCTTCAGGCCTGGTCCATAACAGAGGCAGCACCTTTGGCTGCAGATTGAGCAGGAAGCTGTACCCCAAGGTCTCTGGACACTGCCATGGCACGAGCATTAAGCCTATAAAATAGCATATATAATTAACAAAATGCCAGCCAAGCACTTGGCAGGAAGATCTCATTCCTTCATGCTTGGGCTCATACTGCCCAACGTGTGCAATGATCTCCAAGTTAAGTAGCTGTGTTTTGGGTCAATTTACACACATCTCTGCACAGGACCTAATAATAAAAATAAAAATAAAAATAAAAATAATAATAATAATAATATCTTTCATTTTACTACCACCTGAAAATTAAGGACATAAATTAGTGCATTGCAAAAATGCCAATTCAGTATGTGCCAATCCAAATGCAAAGGAAAATCTTTGTCCTTGGCAGAGATAGGTAAAAACTGTGCCCAAAGTCACCATGAGAAGTGAGGTGACTTGGTGTTACAAATACTTCAGTGCTAAATACTCTGCAGAATATTTCAGTTTTGTCCATATGCTCTTCCAGCAATCCAAATTGTTACTCTCCAGTTACATGTTTGTGTATGAGTGGAAGAAAACAGATTTTAGATGTGATCCCAGATCCTTTGAAGCTGGAAACTCTCAAAGCATTCTTTTCCAAGCCTCTGGAGCAGGTATCTCCAGCCCAGCATCCAAACAATGGGAGGTGCAGAACATACCCCTGATCTGCATTCATTGCAGTGAAACGTGTCTCCATCACCTCCTGTCGCCTTAATGAAGGGTTAATTTAAACATCTAATTGGGAGCGAACAGTCCTGGCGATATGAAGTGGTCTGACTGGAAGTCAGCCCGCACGGACACAAAAGAGCTGCTAAAAGTGATGGGCTGAGCCCTCACCTCCTGATGGTGAGCGGTGATTTAGAGCTCTGCTAAAATAAGGCCACCTACACCCTGTTTTCCACCCATAAACACTTATTTTGAAAGGCCAGCGCTGTCACAGGACGCCAAAGATAAAAAATTAAGGCAAAAATTGGGGGAGTGTGGGGAGGAAAGACAAATGTTGTTTGAATCAGATATAACTGATCCTCTAGAAACAGATTAAAGTACTTGTGAGAAGTCCTAAACATACAGCTGGAAATCAGGCAGGACAACCACACTGATCAAAAAGCTGACCCCACATTTTAACAGGTTAAAATTTTCAGCTGAACTAAACCCAAGCTCTTTTCCATCCTTAGTATTATTTGCACACAGTGAATCCTTTACTCACCTATCTAGTGGCCTGCTACAATCAGAATTACAGCCTTTGCTTCTAGACAGCCTCATCATCCTTTTCCACATCACTTTTAGAAATTTTGCACCTTATTTTTGACTGCTTGCATCAATCTTACAGCTTGACCAGTGTTGGCAATCAGATCATTTTTGATAGATTCTGTTCTGCTTTTCTAGTGCCCGTGCAAAATTTCATTTTTAAACTGTGGCACATCAGGAGGCATCACAATGTTGAGACAATGCCCCCCACTCCAAGGAAGCAAGCAGCACTTTGCAAAAGTCTAGGCTGCCATGAGAGGTTTTCTGATGCATTTCAGGGCAAAAATAACCCTGATCAGCATCCCTATTTTCTGTACACCCAGTCTGTGTTACTCATCCTGGGTACAGGGTGACTATGGAGGCCTCTTTTGCAGAGGGGAAAGCTGTTGGAGGGCTGCCTGGATGCTGTCTGCTTATCACCGGGGCAGATGAAAGCCATCAGCCCGTGCTCCACCCAGGGTGGAAGGAGCGGAGGAATGCGGTCCCCTCCCTCCCAGCCGGGATGGGCTGGAGCTGCTTTCAGGGAGGCTTCACAGCTCGGGGTACCAGCACCCCGCGCTGCTGATGGCCCGATAGCATCGATAGCATCAGTGCCAGCACTGCCCGAGATGGCTTTAGGGCTCACTGATGGGGGGATCACACCTGGAGGGCACAGCTTTGACACCTCGCCCGGGCTGCTGGAGCGGGACAGCACCTTGGAGGCTCCGCTTTCACCCCTGGGCTCGGCTCCCGCTGGGATTGTTCAATCAGGGCGGGTCCTAAACGTGCAATTAATAAGGAATCGTTCTCAAAACCTGAGTTTTCCTAGCCTAGCCCGCGTGGCAGAAATTAATCATTCTGCTTGTTCATTAATAACCCCTGGAGTTCTCCAGTGGGCTCTGAGTGGGAAATGGGTACCCCAGCCGTGAGCTGAGCCCTTGTTCCTCATTTTTCTGGCAAGTAAAATCATTTTCCTTCTGCAATGCCCCTCCGGCAGCACTATCCCTCCCGAGCAGCTGGGATAGTTCAATCGGGGTGCCCTCTAAATGTCCAATTAATACGGAATCATCCTCAAAAGCTGAGTTTTCCTAGCCACGTTTCTGCGTTGCAGAAATTAATAATTCTGCTTGCTCATTAATAGCCCGTGGAGCTCTCCAGAGGGCTCTGAGTGGGAAATGGGTACCCCAGCCGTGAGCTGAGCCCTTGTTCCTCATTCTTCTGGCCAGTGAAATCCTTTTCCTTCTGCAATGCCCCTCCAGCAGCACGGACACCCTCCAGAGCTGCTGGGATTGGTCAATCAGGCTGCTCTCTAAATGTGCAATTAATACGAAATCATCCTCAAAAGCTGAATTTTTCTAGCCATGTTTCTGTGTGGCAGAAATGAATCATTCTGCTTGCCCATAGTAGCCCCTGGAGCTCTCCGGGGCGAGCCTCGGGGGTGGGAAATGGGTACCCAGCCATGAGCTGAGCCCCTGAGCCTCGTTCTTCTGGCGAGTGAAATGACTCCTTTTCCCTCGGCAGGTCGGGTGGAGGGCTGGGAGCGGTGCCCTGCAGCCATGGATCCCCCGGGAATCCCTTCCCCTAAACAGCCATCAGCGAGCCCCGGCCCCATTCAGCCGCATCCTGCCCCAAATCCCTCCGAGCGGGCACATTCAGGTCCTGATTTGCACTTGTGCATATCAGGGTGAGAGTTTAGCACCTTCCTGCACGGCCATCACCGGCACCGGAGCCTGAAAAATCCCCTGCTCCGGCTGCCCCGGGGCTGCCCCGCATGGGGGACAAGGCACCTGCCCTGCTGCTCTCACTGTCCTCGGGAATTTCCAAAAATGCCTTCAGCTCCTCCTTAAAACTGGAATTACCAAACGAACTGTCTCCTTGAACAGTGCTCCACAAGACCTAGAGCCGAAGAGCACAAAGGTTGTGTGTGGGTATTCTCAGTTCGGTGGAAGAGAGAACAGAGACAATTCCTGAGCCTGGGAATCTTAAAGAATTCAAACAATTATTATCTCTCTTTCTGTAACCATTGTTTATAGTTATGGTTCTTCACAGCCTGCTATTCATAGCCACCAAGAGCATGAGATATTTTACTTTGACAACAATCAAGTATCACCTGAGTGGGTCACATTATAAGACGCACTACTTTCATTAAACACAGCTTTCTGATCCACCTGAAGATTCGAGTCTTTCCTTCCATCCCTTACTCAACAGTGTCACTTGTGTCCTGTGGCACTCAAAATGACAATTTTGTGTTCTTGTGACTTTACAACAAGCAGGAATTAAATCAGATCTGCACCTAAGTTTTTTTTTTTTTTTCAGCACAAATGTTCGCATGCTCTGCTGCTTCGAGTTCTAAATATTGACACTGCGCTGTTCATTCAGGGCCTGGAAAAGGCGCTGTGTGAATCCCCATGCACAATTCCCACTGGATTCAGCCGTGGAAGCTGCGGAGTTGGGAATCCCCGGGCTGGGAGCACTAAAGCAGCGCTAATGATGGGTTATGCTAATGAGCCAAGCTGTGAATTGCAGCAGCTCGGGAGCGCAGCTCCGCTGCAGTTCGGCTTTAGGCAACAGGTAATCTGGGCCAGAGGGGCAGGAAAAGCAGCCAAGCTGCCCAGGAGGGGTTCCCAAAGCACTCCTGCCCCGGGTGAGCTGCCAGTGAGGGTTACGAGTTAAATCTCTTGCTTGGCATCACAAAGAATTAATCAAGTATTTATAAATTTTTAAATTTTTAAAGTATTTATAAATTTAATTAATAATTATTAATAATTATTAATAATTATTAATAATTATTAATTAATATATTATATAATATATAATATTATATATATTTATTAATATATATTATATACTGTATATAATAATATTATTAATAATTTATTATTATAGTAATTATTAATAAGTATTAATTATTATTACTTATTAAATTATTATTAATTTAATAGATTAATTGCAATTATTCGTCGCTTAAACTGTCACAACGTAATAACGCCTTCATAATTTTCATTAAAATACCTGACTTTCACTTTCTGGACATATGTCATTGTTTAGAGGACATAAAAATGATGAAAAAATACAAACCAACTTTAATGATTTTTCGAAGCCACGCAGGGTTAATTTATCGTACAACATAACAAACAATGCTGCTCCAGTTCAGCCTCAGGGTTCAAGGTAAAGACTTTTTAGGACGAACTTTTAAATCACATAAATCAGCTCTGGGGTGCCTCAGTCAGTTGCCCAGTTCTCAAGGAAAAACAAAACGAAACAAAACCAAAAAAATTTAGAAAGAGAAAGCAATTGAATAACTATCTTCTGTGGGGAGGAAAAAACAAAAAACAAACAAAAAAAAAAAAACAAAAAACAAAAAAAAACCAAAAAAAAAACAACAAAAAATAAAAGGAAAGGAAAAAACCCCACCCAAAAGGATAGTCTGTCACAGAATATGAATAAAATTAAATTTATCAGAAGTTGTTCAGTAAAGCCCTAAGCTAAGTCACCTTCTGTGCATGAAGCCAGCCTCTCTTTGTGCAGTCGGGCTGTGAATTTCTGTGAATTTCTGTCTGCATAATCTGTAATGCTCTGCGAAATCACCCATTTCTCATCACCGGGATCTCTGGTCGTTGCCCAGGTATGCTGCAGGACCGAGGGGACCCTGGGCACCGGCGGGGACAGGGATGATCGAAGCCTGCCCGGCACTTTGGGGTCATTCCCGGCTGGAATGCGAGTGGGCAAGCAGAGGCAGTTAAGATCTGAATGCAGATGATGATCTGATGCGGGATGCCACCCCCTGCCCCGCATTCTGCCACCCCCCTGCTCCATGCAGCGATAACCTCAGCCTTGTGTCTTTGCTGGGAGTTGCCGTTTTACCTCAAAAATGCAGAAAATTCACCCAAAGGGGTGAAATACAGCTGTATTTCATGAGTTCTGTTCTGAGCCATCCTCACAGTGCAGCTGAGCTTTCCTATGCCATGAACCAGGGTGTCCAGAGCTATTATAGGATTGAGAAATTGTTTGGAAAGAAATCACAAAAAAAAAAATAAAGCTGTGGTCTCAATTTTCTCCCACAACAAAAAGCAAAGCTCTTTCTTGCCCCTCTTCATTGCCCCACCACATAGCTCTCATTGCTCACTGGGACACTGGCAAGGCTTCTTTAACTGAATAAATGGCAAAAAAACACTTTTTACCCCTTCCATATATCAGTCAACAACTGGTATAGCACAGTTTTACTGCTCTGGGGAAAAAAAAAATCAGTTTAATGAAAAACCCTCACTTCAACAAGATTTTTTTTCAATTTCAAATAACAGCATATTTTAAGGCACCCTTTCCCCCTTCTTTCCTGAAAAGAAACATGCTGCTGTAATTCTCACATTAAGAAGTGCTTTTGGTGGTTTTGCAGAGTTGTCCCGGGTGACACTGCAGCTCTAATCCTGCCACACCGGCAGCCCTTGGAGGTGAAACCTACAGTAAATTTTGATTTCAGCCACACCTTTGTAGAACTAGTTTTTCCATGCCAAAATATATAACAGAGATCAAAATCTTCAGCATTAGTGCCAGAAGCAACAAGTGATAACCTCTGGGTAGGCTCCCAGCTGTCACCCAGGTACAGCTGCCTTACTAAACACCGTGAATGTGAAAATATGCAGAAACTTTTGAGGGAACACTGATAGAATTTAATTCCCATTACCTTTCCTTGTCTTCAGTATACTTTACTACACATAAACCACATAAATTGCCTTTTCTGTTTAATGAAAAGTATGAAAAACTTGGTAGAGGTTTTATTTTTAGTGAAATTAAGCCAAATATCGCATTTCAATTCCACCACACGGGCTTAGGACAAATCTAAACGACACAAAAACTCTGTTCTCCACCAATGTCTATCAGAGCAGCAGCTGACCTTCCCCTGGCAACCTTCTCCAGGCAAATCCCCTCTCCCCAGCACGGCAGGGCCGGGATGGGGAGATAAGCACCCAATCCTGCATTCCTCCCACACCCACAGCCCCAGCCAGAGGGCGGATAAAGAGCAGGCAGCTGGGGGAACGGCTGAAACTCCCCAAGTAGTGCTGCTACCTGATTCAATCAGCTTCTAAAAAAGTTTAAGACTTTTCCAGGATGGAGGTTGAGGAGGTGCTTGGCTGTTTGTCTCTCTGCGCTCCTTTCTGGTGCAGAAATATCTGATTTACTCCAAAGCAGGCACAGAGAGCAAATTCCGTGCCCCGTGCTCACAAAGGCCCAGTTCAGTATATTTTAAAGTCGCTTTCTGACTCTCAGCTTCAACAGTGATGCCAGCAAGCAGGCAGACATTAATATGATATTTTATCTCGCTGTATAGGCAAGGAAAAATGGGTTTGAAACTGTGAGCTGTTCGCTCAGAGTGAACAACAGAACGGCACAGAATTTAACCAGGAGGGTTTTGGGAGGATGCTGTAGGGAAGGGTCACAGAATGAAAAGGCTGAATAAATCCCATGGCCAATTACATGGTCACTGAATCATGAAAAGGCCAGGCTCCTGGAATTTTGCAGCTGCTAGTAGATTCAACGGATGCATCAAACCAGCAGCAAACTCAGCTACAAGTTACCCCACCACAGAATGGATTTGAAACAAAATTAAATCAGAAATTTTTGAGGGAGCACTGATAGACTTTAATTCCCATTACCTTTCCTTGTCTTCAGTATACTTTACTACAAAACTCATAATTTGCCTTCTCTGTTTAATGAAAAGTATAAAAAACTTTGTAGAGGTTTTATTTTTAGTGAAATTAAGCCAAATATGTATGCGTGATTATTTACTGGGGGGCTGGAAAAGCATCTTTATATTAAGTTTGACTCTCCCTGGCTAAGCTGTGACAGCCTGCACTGGGAAAAATGGAAAACAAGTCCATGACTGTTTACTGTCCCTCTGCCAGAGTGACAAAGCCAGATGAGACAGGAGGATTGCCAGCCCTCTAGCAGAAGTAGCCCAGAGTATGTGAAACCACGATTTCTTTAAGCCAGGATGCAGTGACCCCAGAGCTGGCACAGAAACTCTTCCCTTTCTAAAGCCAGGAACCCTCAGCAGAGGTGTAAGGGGAAAATTGGGAGGAATTCCCTCCAGGGCTGCTGGAGCTCCACCATCAGCACAAGGAAATGCTGCAGACAGGGCCCATTTGGAAAATTCCATTCCAAAGAGTGGGCAGAGCATCACTCTGGGGTGAGGGATCACCCCTGGCTCTGCCCCTGGACATTTCCCTTATGTAACTGGGTTGCACTGATTCCTTTGCAAAGTGTTTGGAGATCTCACAGAGGGGAAAAAAAACCCCACCCAAAATTAAGAATCATCTTCAAACTACCAATTCTCTCCTAGCATAGCACTCCCAGGCTTCCAAGACACACAGGAACACACCAGATCAGGGATGTTTCAGTCAGAGAAAATAAACTCTTTTACAAATGAACATGAAGGACAGCCAGGAAACACTGATCTCCCCTTCTTCCAGCACAGGATTCTCCTCTGCAGCTCGCAGATGTTTTACCCAGTCCTGCTTAAACATCTGAAAACTCCTGGAGAGAACATTGCACACCTGCCTTTTATTTCACTGGCATTAAATCCTCCCTTTTTTCCTGGTTGTGTCACAAGCCATCACTCAGCAGAACAAGTTTTTCTTTTTGCATCCCTAAGGTATTATGCAGACTTCTGACTCCCTTCAGTGGTCATTCCACACTCCTCCACACACCCACCTTTGTACCCACCTCTTTAAAAGTTTCTTGAGAATGTCTTTTAGACCTCTTAAGTGATTTTTTAAACTGAGGTCTCAATTTTCTCCACCTGCTCTCTGTGGGTGACAAGCTGCTCCAGACACACATCTGGGTAAACTGCATCAACATCCTGCTCACCTTCCCTTGCCCTGATTAATTTCCCTTCATTAAAAAGCACAGATCCCTCCTCTACATCTGCACAGCCAGGACATTTGGGAGATTTTTTTTTTTTTTAAAGAGCAAATGACAAATGATTCATGGATTGTGAAATCTGCCACCTTCTCTACCTGCTAGCAAGGACAGAAACCCACAGGTCCCAACGATCTCAGATGTGCCTGGGCATTTCTAGATGGTCTAAATTTTCATGATAAAACCACTTTTCCTGCCTGCTGGCTCTAAAGTGACCCCAGCTAGTTCTGCAATACTCAGTCACCAGAACCCTCAGCACCAGGGAGTTTTCTCTTCTCTTTCCCTCTTACCTCAGGAGCCTCTGAGTGTTGAGGGCACTTAAGGGCACTGAAATGGAAATGCTGTCAAACATTTAACAGCTGATCCTACAAATACTGAAGATGACTTCACTGGGCCAGGGAAGGAGAACTTGCTCAGACAGGTGTCTCAGGTAAAAATGTATTACTTTAGGATTAGTCAAATTTTACCTGAAAGCTGTTACTAAATTCCCTCTTCAGACTCAGTTGAACAGTGAATATGAGCAATACTATTAAATAGTGAGACCGTGGCAGCATCAATTGTGGGATCACATGCAGACCTGATGGTATAAAATTATTTTCTCTATTACTTGATCCAACAATTATGAAACTAGTTTTTATACCCTCTATTCAGGAAAAGTTATTGCAGGGATACAAGGGAATGTAGCAGGAATTCATGGACTGCGCCTGGATATTTTTAAATACTTCTGTACTTTAAGGTCAGGGGGCACCATTATGATCCTTTTCCCTAAACCAAGGCACAGCCAAGATTATTAAATTTTACCCAGCAGTTCCTAGAGAGGAGAGAATTATTCTTTCCTACTGCATAAGTGAACTCTACTGAGCCCAACAGCTTTGTTATTCATACTCCAAGGCAAGCAGCACCTACCACAATTTGAGTGATGAGATAAATAATAATGCAGCCAACCAGAATGGGAGACAAACTAGAAAAATCCTCATCGAAATTCAGCAGATCTGGGCTAGCTCCCTCTCAAAGCTCCCCCATCCATCCTCCCCTTCACACAGAGATTTTAGGGACAAATGCCAGTAGATCTCTATTGTTCCTGCTCATTCATTAGTTACAACTGCTTTTTCTCTTGTGCTCACACTTCAAGGTAAGGATAAGATTCTGGCCACATTGTGCATGTTGAAAAAGTAACAATGAGACACAGAAAATGGAGATTATTTTAAATACAAAATAACATTACATTGTTTCCTTCAGAGTTTTAAGTAATCCCCAGAAGTGAAACATACATGTTTCAAGGTGCTAAACTCCTTTCATCCCATTACCTTTGGACTTTCCCCTTCCACCTCCATTAGTTGTATCATTCTCCATTTTTACATCTTGCCCCTTCACTAAAAGAACTCAGAAAAACCCTTCTTGGTCTTTTTTGTCACAATGCCATTTTCCACACCTGTAATTCCCATGCCCACAGCGAGCCAATATTTGTGATTAAACCATAAAAGCCTGATTTGAAGTTGCTGCCCTCTCCTAGTCCCCCTTCCCACATGCACCAGCTCAGCTCATGAGCTGCCTTCAAAGGGGGGCAGAGGGTCTCAGTTTAGCTGGAACAAAGCATCTCACAGAGCCACAGCTTTCACTCACCTCCCATGCTGGGGGTCACTGTTTGCTTTCCCACACTTCCCTTTGGGCTGGAATTAAGGCAGGCACAAACTGTGCTGAAACCTGCTTAGATAGATGAATGTGATCATCAAAATCACACCTAAAACCTCAGAAACTGAGGAAAAACCTGACTTGCTCCCTGAAAAGCTCCCAACCTAAAAGTGCTCAATGGTTCTTTTTATAACAAACTTTGTGATGCAGTTTATTGAAGTCACCTGCCCCCCATTTGCAAGTGGGGTTTTTCTCATTAAGTGGGCAAGGCAAACCCAAATCCTCTCTCTCACACCTGAGCTGCTCAGGCCTCTGCTTAGAACCCTGACTTTTTATGTAAAGGTCTGTTCTTCTTGCTTTTTCTCTCCCCAGTCCTTCTGTGGGCAAGCCAGCCTCAAAACCTTTGGCTGACAGTGGTTTTATTAGGAGCAGTTCTGGAAATTCTCCCATAATTGACAACAATTCTCCTTGATTGACAACAAGCTCAGGCATCGCATTTTGGAAACCCACCAAGGAGGTGACCCCATGGGCTGCTTCTCATCCAAGGATCACATTCAGCCACTTCCTTGTCATGAATCAAAAGAGAATTTGGTGCTGTGACCACACAGCACTTTAGAGAGAGTTAATTTGTGCTTATTTCAGCATCACATTGTCCTTCCTCTGCTCCCAGCCTGGTACAGAATCTCTGGCTTCACTTAACAATGTGTGCCTGTAAATGGATACAGACAAGAGCACATTTGCTGCACATCTGCCTACTTTGCACTGAAGATGAAGCAAATCAAGCACCAAAGTCTGCCAGTGCCTTTGTAACCTTGCACCTGGAGAATATTTCTCTTCATTCCTCCTTCCTTTCCTTGCAGTCCTACCTGAGCAAGGTACAGCACCCAGTTCTGGCAATATCCTCACACAGAATTCTGGTGTGAGGCTGTGAGAAACTGTGATTTGATAGAAGCTAGAGGGAAGTAGTTCTGCTTGGAAAGAAGGGGTGAAACCTCAGTGTGAGGAGAAATGAGCTTTATTGAGGTTGTGTGCATCAAAACATACCCTGGGCTTTGTCCCCAGGCTGCCATTGTGTCAGTGCAGTGAAAATGATTTCACAGCAGAAAAAGATAGAACTGGATGGTCAATCCTCCCCTGGGTGTGCAGGCTGTGTTCACAGCCAGCTTCTGAACCCTGGCAGGAGGGAGGAGGGAGGTGCAGCCAAGCAGGACCCGAGCCCAGGCACAGGACCTCAAAACCTCATCAAATACTTGCTCAGTTCAGTTTAGGCTGGCTAAATTCTAGTCCTCTCTTGAATAATTGAAAAGGAAATGATTGTGGGAAAAGTTTCATGTAACAGGAAGTCCAAAGGATGTGCCAGATTTTGGCAGCTCTGTGCAGCTCACAAGCCTTGTCCTGTCATGAACTGGCCTGTCAGTCCCTGAAATCAAAACAACTCCAGGGCACAGATGGACAGCCCAGTGCTAGAGGCCAAAACAGTCCTGTTTCCTTCTCCAGAGCCTCCAGATCTGCCCATGCCACCACAGCTGAAACCCTTCAACAATCTTTTTGTTCTACTGCTGTCTGAACAAAAGAACACCAAAAGATTCCTTACTGCCTTTAACAATGAATCCAAAGTTATTCCTCCCTGCTTACACAAGACTTTCAAATCACAGCATTTGTTCTTGGCTGGAATTGATACAACTAAGGTCTGAAATGTAGAGAGAACAGAAGAGTTATTGCAGAAGGAAGCACAGTACTGTCAAGGAGTTGATCTCCTTACTTTGGTACAGTTTAAAAAAAGTTTATTACAGTATTCCATGCTCTGCACAGCATCATCCAAGTCAGAGAAAGTTCAGAGGTTCTTAGGACAGAGAACAGAGGCAGAGCTAATCCTTCCTGCAGCCACTCACACAGCCCTGCTGAATGCCTGGAAAACTGCACAGAATTACCTTGGTTCAAATGTTTGCCAGTCTGTATATTCAGCTCTTTTACTTCCTTTAACTTTAGGGCCATGACACTTAATTCAGTTACTATCCCAGCTCTGGTATGCTCATAAAAAATTCACACCTGTTTCACAAATGTTCACCTGTTTAACAGAATGAGGTTTAAAGGAAAGGAAGTTTTTCCTTAATTATGAAAGTATAACTTGCTTTTTTAAAAGGAATTCCTACTATGACACTTATTGTTTACAGGCTGTAAAAGCAAAACTGCCCAGTGAATCGAAAGGAAAAAAAAAGGGGGGGAGGAAGACGGAAAAATAAAAGAGAGAAAAAAGAATTTCTTGGATTAAAATACCTTTCCTTAACCTTGTGGAAGAGAAGCTTCTCTGCCTTGGCAGCACAGTACAATGAAAATGAAATCAATGCCAAGTGTCTCATCCCGAACTCTGAATGGGCAAAGTTCCCATTGACTTTCAAGATCTCTTCCCCTGCAAATGGCATTGGGGAGCAGTCGTTACCTGCACCTAAGGCACGTCCAGCACCCTGCTCTGTCTCTCCCCTTTGTGTCTCTCCCCTTTGAGTGGATGTATAGAATTTTTGAAATCAGCACAGCAAGCTGTGAATGATGCATGAAATGAATAAGCTGAGTCTTGTACAAAGGGGAAATCCTGAAGGCTCGGTGCAATCACTGCTCTACTATTTCCTATGGCCTGCATAGAAAAGATGCATAATATTCTCCACAGAGACAAAGAAAAAAGCTCACCGAGGCCAGAATCTCAATCAGAAGCTGCAGAAGAGGTAAATGACAGCAGCTCACACGTTTTGAACGTTGCTTAATTTCCCTCTTATTGCTGAGCTGTTCCCCAGGGATGCCTGGCTCTCTGAGCCCGGGGTGCACGTGGAATATCCACACGGGATGGGATGGGATGGGGGCTCTGAGAGCCCAGCTCACTTTGCATTTCTTTGGAGACAGCCGGGTTTATGCAGGAGTTTGTGTTTCACACCTCACCCCATCAGCCCAGGGGAGTTTGCACCAATCCCCCAGCATGGGATGGCCAAAGCATGGAAAAAAGTGCAGATTTTTCCACAAGATCCACGGGATGTGTTAAAACCCCATCGCTTCTCCCTCACGTGGACTTGAATCAGAGACTTCACTGATGTCAGCACAAGTATTTTCAAACCAGGCCAAACCATGCTCTGATTAGTCTTAATTTGATGTATTCCTGAATAAATATAAATACATTACAGTTGAACTCAGCAACAGCAATAAAGATGAGCAGCTGAGCATAGCACTGTGGTACACAATTATTTTTTTTTCATCATGGAGAAGTTATAAATACATCTTTTTATGAATGTGCTGTGACCTCTCCCAGTTCTCTTGCTCTCTCTTATGTTTGCTCACGTGCTTTGCAGTCTCCCCTGCTGCACTAAGGAGGTAGAGATATTTTAGAAACTGAAAAACTGAGGTTTGATAGGGATACTGAGCTTCTGAGGATGCCTTTGGAGGAAGCAAACCTAAAATCCTGTTTGCTTGACTAGCAACACAAAGAGGTTGGCTGTGAATGGTATTTGCAGCAAAGAATAATTAATTCCTCATCCTGAGGACATTCTGTTGGGAAAAAGTCACTATGTTGCACTGATTGCTTCATCCAGTGGCATCAATTAAAAGTTGTCATAGGGAAGTATGTGGATAACTGTTCTGGAAATCTGCATTAACCACTAAATAACCCCATGCAAACACATCTGCAATGATGGCTATCCACACCTTCCTTGAAAAATTATAAAAAAATGGATTCAAATTTTCTCTCCTTGTTATTTCAGAGTTTTGTCAGAATTTAGCGATGAGGTTTGCCATAGAAATAATCTGAATCTGCAGCATGTGCATAAACTGGATAAGACTATAGGAAATCTGGGATCAAGGACGGTGTAAGTGGAAAAGAAGCCATATCAAGCTTCTCATTTCTGCAGGCACTGAGAATAGCAGCAACATTCCAGCCCTGAGCATCACCCAGCTTCACATTTCAGCTGTGCTCATTCCTGAGAAATCATCCTTTCCCTTAGCATTGGAGGATAGTTAGACAAGTTCCCGTCTTCCTAATAATGCTCCTGAGAAGTATCTTTCTTAGTTTGACATGGGACAGCTAAAAAGATAATTTATGAATGTTTTCACAAAGTGTCCATGCTAATGCTTTTCCTGAATTTAGTCTTCATCTCTTCTTGTAGCAAAGAAATAGCAGAAATACAAAAGCATGCAGTTTAACATATATCCTTAAATATTCTTAAAATGCCCACAGTCAGTTTCTGCTGCTAATTCTTATACTTTACTGGCTGTTTCAAAAAAGTAACTTGAAGTATTTTAACTTACCAACTTTTGTTGCAATAAATTAACTCTGAAGTTCTTTGGCATAGGAAGGAACCATAAAAATGTAACCCAATGCGCAGGGTTTTAACAAACCAACAGCACCAAGTGTTATCTTCCCCTCAAAACCAGGTTAAAACAAAAGCCTAAATATTGTCATTACACTTTAATGCCAGCATTAACCTCTTCAGAGCCAGTGCTCTGTCACTCTAAAGATAAAGTGTGCACTTGCTTTATCCTGGATGCTGTAGAATAAGGCTGCAGTTGATTTAACTGTGCAAAGAGCTGTTGATGATGGTGCACATAAAACAACCAGTACTTCATAGTTTGGAACTTTACCTGTGAATGTTAATGGCTCAATTCTGAGCTCTCCCACAGCAGCAGAGGAAGGAAATCCTGCCTGGGCAGTGCTAAAAAGGCATTCATTTAATGCCCGCATGCATGAAGGAGGGATGTCAAGGGCCAGATACCCAGCAAATTTAAAAATGGAGTTCAGCACAAGTAAAACAAACTTCCATCAGATCTAAAGAGAAGACATTTCTGCATTTATTCAGCAGGAAAATCTCCTGGGCCCAAGCAAAGGATGTAGCTGCTCTTTGAGGGAAACAAAAAAAAAAAAAAAAGTTGTCTTTTAGGCAGTGTCTCTCTCTATGCTGTTGGCTCTCTAATTAAAAACACTCCTGGTGATGGAAGAAGAGGCTGTATCTGTATTTATAGTCAATGTACAAGGCGGGGTTCCATGGGCCTGTCCAGAACTCTTCCCACAAGCTCTGGCCACAGCTTCTGAACTTTGGGATAAAGTTTAGCCCCAGGAAGCTGAAAACTGCATTGAGAAATTTACATCTCAAAACCAGTAAATCAGGAAAAGCAGCCCTAAGCCAAACCATTGGTAGGAGCTTCCAGAGGGAGCAAGGCAGAGACATTTATACAGAGACATTTCTCTGTGACCTCTCAGGAACTTGTTCACAGACCCTCCTTCAGCCCTAATTGAGGCCAAACAAGGATAACTTGAGCTTAAAAATACTACAAACTCTGAAAAAACAGCATTTCTCCCCATTCATGGCAGAGAATCCACTTCCACAAAACTCAGATGTAAAGAGCGAGTATTTATAATGATACAGCTGCAGTTTGACTCTGAAGACACCAAGTACAATTCCAGTGCTGGCAGCTGCTCACCTGCTCAGGAGCCCTGGCTTTTGTCAGACCTGCACCTGCACACCTGCCTGGGAAGGTGGAGGGAGAATTGTTTCAGGGAATGGGAATTTCACTCTTCCCCACTGAGAGCTGTCCTGCACTGGCAGTTCTGGAGAGCCCCGGGGAAGAGTTTGACTCCAGCTGAGATGAAATGGGTCCTGCTGCTGCCCTGCCTATGTCCTGTACTCTACTAACCCCACCGATGCTACCTCCTTCTCTCAGACCTCCAGGTTACTCATGGATCTGCTTCTCCTCACGGACTAGCAGGTCACGGCACCAGCTACAATACTCTGCTGCTCCTACCTGAAGGACAGCAGCACAGCCAGGCAGAAGCAGTGCCCAAGGTTCGCCAGATTTCACCAGAAATCTTATGGAAGAATGGAGCTGTGGGTGTGAGACTCGCTGGGTTCTCATGCACCGGGTGATCCCGCAGCCCGGCCCGGTGGTGCCCGGGCTGTGCTGCCCTGACCGGAGCGCGGCCGGGCCCGGGAGGGGCAGCGAGTGGGGCCGGGGCTGCCCCGCTCTGGGAGCCGCTCCGGGAGCTGCCCCTAAGCCGGGGCCGGGAGCCGGGCACCCGCCAGCGAACGGGGCTCAGGGGGAGCTTTGCAGAGCACCCTCTGCCCTTGGGAGAGCCCAGCAAAGCCCTGGCCGAGCCCGGTGGGGAAGGCAGGAGCCGCTGCCGGGGCATCCCCGCTGCGGGCCGGGAGGGAAGCGCCGGGGAAGGAGCGCGGATGCGACAGCCCCGGGCAGCCAAGGGGCGCAAAGTGACCCCGAAACCGCCCCCGGTAAGGGGTGGCAGGGCAGGTCCCCGTAGCCAAACCCAAAGCCCATCAGTGCCCTGGCGGTCCCTCTGCCCCCATGCCCAGGCGAGCAGCGGACGGGCAGCGGGAGCGGGCGAGGCGAAGCTCGAAGCGGGGACGCGCTGCGGAGCCAGACCCTGCCCAGGAGCCGGGGACACACGTGGGGACCCGGCCGGAGCAGGGGGCTCGGAGGGAGGGAGAAGCGATGCTCAGCTCGGCCGGGACCCTGCGGGAGCTGCTCCGCAGCGCAGACACGAGTAACGCACATCCCTAAAAAAACAACCAACTAAAACAAATATAAAAAGGGCAGGGAAAGGAAAGAAAAGTTGTCCAGACTTCAAACACTCATCAAACATACTGAAAAGATTGAATTATTTATTTCCTCTGGGGACTCCTGTAACCATTCATTTTTAATGGAGTCTAATTAAGAGTTCCCCAACGGGTTTTACCTTTGTAAAGATTTTAGAAGACCTGGCGTATCTAGGCAAATCCTCCTTACAAAAAAAAAAAAAAAAAAGAAATAAAACCCACAACAAGCCCAGGCAGAGCCGTAATCCCCTTCGCTCCCCGGCGGCCGAGAGAAGGAAGGAAGGCAGCCGGGCGGAGAGGCAACAAGTGGCCGCGGCGGCAGCGACGCTTCCCCGGCCCGGCTCCCGCTTCTCTTGAGTAGAAAACCAAACCTTGGGAGCGCGTTCTCCCTCTCCCGCCCCCCAGAACACAGCCCCGCTCGGCGGGCAGAGAAGCGCAGCTCAGCAGCGCTGGCGGCTCCCGGAGCGGGCGGCGGGGCCGCGATGGTGCCCGCGATGGGCTCGGCCCTGCCCCGCTCCGCGCTCCCCGCACAAAGCGCCCGGACACCGCCGACGTGCCTGATAGAAAATTTATTGATCTCTCTTCGTTTGGAAGAAGGAAGCAAACGAGGACTAGGAACAGGGAAGGAGTATTTCGGTTACTTTTTTTTTTGTTGTTTTTTTTTTGTTTGTTTGTTTTTGGAAGGAATCCGGTAACAAAACTAAAACGTTTTTTATCCGATATGTCAAAACATGTTTCACAGTAAAATTCACAAACCCATTTACATAAGTTTACAGCTTAAGAAAAACCAAGACATACAACTTACTATAAATAAAAGAAACGCGTTTGCGACCCGTACAGCTCTGCTCTCTCCCACCTCCCCCTTTTCAAGGAATAAAACCTCAAAATTAAAAAGTCGTGGAAGCTACAGATTGCGGATGGAAACCAAGCGAGGGTCGGTAACAAAACACTTAATAAACCACAGCGATAACGTGAACAACCGAGTTTAACAACAAAAGCCCGCGGTTTTTGTTTATGTCATTGCAACGCTAGAAATCAAACTGGAAGATGATTTTTCAAAAAACTTTTAAGCGAATAAAACAGTGCCCAACCTAGCCGAAACCAGGAAAGGAGTTGCCGTGGTTTGAAAACTTCACAGCGGCTTCTAGGAGGCAGGAGTTGTGCTCTATTAAAATAACAACTTGCTCAAATATTATTTCTTGTACAAAAAAAAAAGAAAAAAAAAAGGACACAACTAACGGATTTCCTTTTTAAAATTTCTCCAGAGTTAGTATTAAGTCTGCTAAGCCGAGCAACACTGCCGTACGTCCCGGTGTAGTCAGGGAGCGGTGATGGGGTTAGGGATTAGGACGGGGAGGCGTCCGGAGCAGCAAAGTTTATATGTGAGTTAGTGGTACGGTACCATTCACGGCAGTCCCGGCACTCTGGTAGTGCTGGTGCACGCTGTGTAACCTGCTGCCCTGCAGGGCGGAAGGGTCTGTGGCATCCCCGCCGGGGGGCAGGTACATGCTGATCATATCCCGCAGGTCTCCCAGGCAGGCCCTCTGCGAGTGGGAAGTGATGGCCGGAGGCGGCGAGCTGGGCTCGGATTTCACCACGGAGCCCATGGAGCCCAGGCTCATGGCCGTGGAGGGCTGCTGGCCGTAGGCGGCGGGGGACATGCTGTAGGTGGAGGCGGCGTTCATGTAGGTCTGGGCCGTGGACATCATGGGGCTGTACTGCAGGCCCGTCATGTCGTAGCGGTGCATCTGCTGCAGCTGCGGGCTGTTCATGCCCGGGTGCTGGCTGTAGCCCAGCTGGTCTTGCATCAGCGAGTAAGCCCCGTTGGTCCAGCCGTTCATGTGGGCATAAGTGTCAATCCTCTGCCCCACCCCGACGGGGCTGCTCACCGCGTTGCCCCCCCCCGGGGCCAGCAGGTTACCGGGCAGCGAGTATTTGTCCTTCTTCAGCAAGGTCTTGGTCTTCCTCCGGGGCCGGTATTTGTAATCCGGATACTCCTTCATGTGCACGGCCCGCAGCCGCTTGGCCTCGTCGATGAAGGGCCGCTTCTCGGCGTCGCTCAGCAGCTTCCAGTCGGCGCCGAGGCGCTTGCTGATCTCCGAGTTGTGCATCTTGGGGTTCTCCTGGGCCATCTTCCGCCGCTGCCCGCGGGACCACACCATGAAGGCGTTCATGGGGCGCTTCACCCGGTCCTGGTCCGAGCCCGCTCCCGCTCCGTTGCCGGCCCCGCCACCTCCGCCGCCTTTACCGGTGCTCCCCGGAGCGGGGTTGCCCCCGGTGCTGCCCGGCGTGGGCTGCGGCGCCTTGATCTCCGTCTCCAGCATGCTGTACATGGCCGGGGCCGGTAAAAGGTGCGCCAGGGCGGCGGGCAGGCGGGCACCGAGCGAGGAGAGGAAGTTAAAAAAAAAAAAAAAAGAAACAAACAAAACAAAACAAAAAAAAAAAGAAAGAACCTGTCTGGGCGGCTGCCACGAGAGACACGAGAGAAGGAGGAAGTTTCGGTGCCTGGCAGAAGCGCCGCTCCCCGAGGTGCCAGCGGTGGCGGAGCTGCTGCTGTGCGGAGCGGCTCCCACGGGCGGCAGCGGGCGATGCTCGCAGGGATCGCGGGGGTCCGTGATTGACGGGCTATAAATGAGGGGGCGGCGGCCAATCAGCGAGCGGTTCCCGACAGCCCCACGCCGGCCGCGGCCAGGCCGGGGGCGGGCGGAGGGAGCCGGGCTCGGGGATGCCGCGGGTGCCGGGCCCCTCCCGCCGCGTCCCGCACCTGCCCCGGGGCACAGCGGCTCCCGCAGCTGCGGCCGGGCCGGGGGTGCCCTCGGAGCCGCGGGGAGGAGGAGCGGGGCGGAGCGCTGCGCTGGGAGCGGGAGCTGCGCGGCTGCCGGGCACAAAGGGGTTTGGGGCGCCCGGTGCTAAGCCAAGATCGGAGAAACTGCCCGCAGACCGAGGGAGCCCGCACTGCACCCCCGGAGCGGATAAAGGGGCGGGGGAAGGATGGATGGGCTAAACTCTTCCACTTCTGAGCTGTCGCCGGGGGGAGAATCTACATTGCCATGCTGGGATCGGGCACGGCTGTCGGTGGGAGAGCGGCTGCCCCGCGGGGCCGGGCTGGGTGGGTGGGTGGGTGGCTGCCGGCCGGGCATTCCCGGCCATCCCCACCTACACTCAACCCCGCTGCCACTTGAGCTTTTCCACTCGGCTGCCCCAAAAGAGGGGAGGGGGGGTAGAGGGGACGGCGCTTGTGAATCCCCTGAGTTTCATGGCAACAGAAAGTTCTCTCCGTGTGAAAGAAAACTTTGGCGGCGGATATGTGAGTGGAGCGGCGCCCACTTGAGCTGTCAATCACCGGCTTCCCTGTCCGTCCCTCCCCTCCCTTTACCCCTCCTTCCCTTCCTTCGCCAGAGGCACGGACACCGCACCTGCATGGACAGGGCCGGCAGCTCGCTGGGAGCACCGCGGCCACAGCGCTCTGCACCGGGGACCAGGGCAGGCTGGGCTGGGCTGGGCTGGGCTGCTCCATCCCTGTCCATCCTCATCCTCCCGCATCCTCCTCTCCAGCTCCGTCCGGAGAAGCCGGGCAGCTCTCCGAGCCGGCCAGCGCTGGGGCGGGAGAGGCAAAGCGAGCCGCAGGCTGCTCGGGGAAAGCCTCGCTGCCGGAGGATGCGGGCAGCATCGCCGCTGTGGCCATGAGCAAACTGCCCCAGGGGCGTGTGGGGCTCCGGGGAGGGTCAGGGGCCTTGAGGTGCGGACGTGTGTGAGCCTCCCGTCCCGTCCTGGGCGGCCCGGCCAGGAGCGATGCTGCCGCCGCTGCTCCCCGGCTTGACGGGCACCGGGAGCACCCTAAAGACAAGACCGCGAGTGTAAGGACGGTAACCGGTCCGGGGAGGAGAAAACCTGCAGGGCAGGGCGGGGATGAGGAGCTGCCGGCCCTGCTGCAGCCCGCACGGCTCTGGAGGGACACTGGAACGATCGCGGTGGCGTGGAGGGGGTTGCAGTGAGCCGAGCTGAGCGCTGCTGGGGTTTAGCAGTTGAAGGTCTCGCTCGTTTTGTACGGATTTCTTTTTTTGACAAAATGATCTGTTGAACAACGTCCAAGGGGAAATAAGTCCCGCTTGCGACCGACTATGGTTTAGTCAGAACTTTGGATTTTGCTTGGTTTGCTGCTGAGGTATTGAGCGAAGTCAAAATTTGGCAGCCCGAGGGGAGAGGGTGGCAGCGGAAGGGTTGTTCCAGGCGGGAGAGGTTCGCGTGTAACTTTTGCAATATCTTGGAAAAGCTTCAGCCAGTCGTAATTAACTTGTAACTCTCAATATATTTTGGCTTCTCCGGTCGAGGTTTAAGACCTGCCCGGCTGGTAGGAAATCGGACTGACATATACCCTGACAATGCTTTGATATTTCTTGATATGAGCGTTTGTTGGAGGGACTGGACACGCTGGCATGCAACGAAAAATTGGGCTGTATGGGGAATTAGAGGACGCGCTGAAATCCCCCTGAATAGTCTTTCCGTCAATGCTTAAATAAATACTACAACGTTAAGTTTCGGACTCTTACTTTGTCTTTCAATTCGTCTTTGAGCTGCCTGAGTCTCAAATTAGAGATTTTCTTTCTTGTAAAAGCCAAGCTTTTCAACACTTTTAAAGTCCGTATTATTTCAAACCAATACATTTCTCTTGAACGCTAATCTTGTAAAAGAACTGAGCCCGACTGAATAAAAATACAAGTACAAATTGATGGATTTCAGACTTCACAGGTCGCTGTAACGCTCCCCACGCCGCACATGTTCTGAGGAAAACTTCAAAATCCGGCTGATTGCCATTTCCAGAGGGGGTGAGAGGACCCTGTGCTCCAGTCCCCCGCCTCGGCGGCAGCGCTGTGTTTGCTGTGTGCGCAAACCCTCGGCCGGGATTTGGGGAGCGGAGAGGGGAGCGCGGAGCCGCCTTCCCTCGGGGCTGTCCCCGGGACCCGGCTCAGCTGCCCGGGGCTGTCGCCACCAGCAGCCCCTTCCCGCGGCCCCCCGATGGCTGTCGCTCTGTCCTTCCTTGTCTCTGTCCTTCCTTGTCCCTGCCCTGCAAACGCCGGTGGGGAGCAGGAGGAGCGAGGCGAGCCCGCTGCTGTCCCCAAAGTTACCCGCAGTGCGCTTGGAGAGCCCCTTCCAGCACCCCCTTGGCAGCCAATTCCAGCCTCCTCCTGCTCCCCGGGAACGGGGACGGAGCCTGCGGAGCTGCCGGGACGCAGGGAAGGGGCAGAGAGCAAGAGGTGACCCAGCCCGGCACAATAAACCTGATGCCTGGAGCCATTTTCTTAAATTCACTACGAGGGAAGCCCCGTGTGTCTGGTGGGGGTCGGGAGAACACTTGAGGTCGTGTAAATACAGTTGTCAAAGGCTGAGGAGCCTTTTATTATTGTTATTTATTTATTTGGGTGACAAAGGAGCGTGAGGCGAGATAAGGAGTTTACAGCACAACCCAACTCGAGCGCGAGAGAGATGCCGAGATTGAAAAGGGCCATTTGAAAGGGTCTGTCTGGGGTTTCTGCGAGAGCAACGCTTAATAAGAAAGAACCATTAATATATGTTAATTGCGGCTCCAGAAGAGCTCGGGGGAATCTTGGAACTGTGACAGAGAGGATCGCTGGCTTTTAAAGAATAAGTCTATGTAGGAACCCGGCCCCGTCTAATCCTGTTATTAAAACATCCCCTTGGTCACCAGCCTAATTCCCGACCGAGATCAGCGAGGGCTCGTCCTCGAAATTTGCCCAGGCAAGGGAGCTGGGCGCCCCTTTCGTTTGGACCCTGCTGACCCTCGCTCGGCTGATCCTCCGAAAATGTCCAGCCTTTTAGCGATGCTTAAGATAAAAGTTCACGTGATCCCCGTTTCAGGCTGGCATTCACATCCTCCCCAGAAGTTTTCAGCGTGGTAATGTGGCTACTAAATGGGCCATTTAAGGCCGGTTCTACAGTTGAAGGTCGTTAGGAGATTTTTTTGGTTTTATTCTCTAATTTAAGTGTCACGCCAAAACACAGCTCGAGATTGCCTTGTCACACTGCTGCCTCCCTCGCCGCGGGGCTGACACGGCTGGAGCGACCTCCCAAATAAATAAATAACAAAATCATTAGCTCCGACAAACGAGCTCCAAGTCCTTCCCGTGGCTGCCCCGGAGCCTCGCCGCGTGGAGATCGCAGCTGTACCACAGCCTCCAGCTGTCCCTGCTGCTCCGGGCAAGCAAGGGTTACTACTGATGACATCATTAAAAATCGCAACATTTATGAACAAAAATCTGAAGTGCGTGGGCAAACCCGGGCAGCGTCGTTTGGTCATAGCTCGATCCCTTTGAACTGAGCCTCCCAGCGCGTTCAGGAGGCAGCGGCGAATGTTTTTTGGTGGTTTTTTTTTTAATCACTTCCCTCCCCCCGCCCCCCCAGCTGAACTTTTATTTGGCTTCTGACAATAATAGAGGGCTGCAAACAGACCTCTCGGAGCGCCCTCTGAATAGACCCTTTTCGAGCCCGGATTGTTTCCACCGCCACAAAAAAACAACCAGTAGCTCCCGTTTTTTAATTGGGTTGTTCCTGGCCCTGGCTCATTCAGGTGTTCGCCAGGAATTTGTTTATTAGCCTTTGACAAACAGCCCTTCCTGGCAATCGCCTCACGGAGCTGTCTTCAGCGGGAGGGGAGGGATGCGGAGGGGGCAGTTTGCTAATAAGGACTCTCTCCATCCCCGAGTTACCAATTAACAGAGTTCTGGAGGGGACCACCAGCACAGGATAACTCGCCAGGGCTCGCTGCGGAGCCCCGAGGAAACCAGAGATTTAGCTCATGTGTTTTCCCGCAAAACCACCGAGGGAAAAACGAGCCCGAGAATAGATTGCTAAAGAGACCACCCCCGCTGCCCAGCGTCGGGCAGAAATCTTATCCCCGCTGGATGAGCCAGCAATAGAAACTTTCTGCGACTTCCCCTCGCTGTTACAGCGTACAGAACCCCCTGGAAGAATTATCCAGCCCTAGCACGGCTTGCCCGGGGCGCTGCTGGAGCTCCCATCCCTTACAAGGCGCGGGGATGTGGCGGGGACACGACTCGGTGATGGTCTGGCAGTGCCAGCTTCACCCGCTGATCTCCAAGTTTTCCAACCTGAACGATTCCATCGTTTTCTCACACCTCAACTCCGCTTGCCCGCCCCGCTCCGAGCGCCCCCGGCAGGGGCAGCCCCGCTGGCCCGGGGACACAGCCCCGAGAAGGGACACAGCCCCTCCGTGAGGGGACACAGCCTCTCTGTGAGGGGACACAGCCCCTCCGTGAGGGGACACAGCCCCGAGAGGGGACACAGCCTCTCTGTGAGGGGACACAGCCCCTCCGTGAGGGGACACAGCCCCGAGAGGGGACACAGCCTCTCTGTGCGGGGACACAGCCCCGAGAAGGGACACAGCCCCTCCGTGAGGGGACACAGCCTCTCTGTGAGGGGACACAGCCCCGAGAGGGGACACAGCCCCGAGAAGGGACACAGCCCCTCCGTGAGGGGACACAGCCCCTCCGTGAGGGGACACAGCCCCTCCGTGAGAGGACACAGACCCGTGGGATGGCCCTGGTGGCAGCAGCCCCTTTGTGAGGGGACACAGCCCTGTGAGGGGACACAGCCCCTCCGTGAGAGGACACAGCCCCTCTGTGCGGGTGTCCCCGGCCCCTCTGTGCGGGGACAGCGCGGGGACGGAGCGGCCGGGCCCCGGGCACAGCAGCCGCTTCCCCCGGGCCGCTCCCCGCAGGGACAGGGCAGGGACAGGGATCCCCCCCTCAGCCACCGGTACTCGCTGCTGGGCTTTAGCGGAGACACAAAAAACCCCAAACCAAACGAACCCCACAAACTCAAATCATCTCTGGTTTTTCCCCGTTTAAAACTTCGCGAATCTTTCCTCTGGCGTTTTCCATACAGATGCAATAACCACCTTATTTACTGGTAATCATGGCCGTGCTCCTTTCTAGCAGTTGGATTAGAAATCGGACATTCATTGTAAAACTCTAACTTGCTAATTAGCTGCAAATAAACTATTCATTAGTGGCAAATTAAAATCAAAACACACCTTAATTCTACTCCCTGACACACAGTTTTGAAGGCACATATTGTTTCAAACTACAGCCTGTATCACTGGCACAGCAAATTGAGATCCTGAAAGGTTTCTCTCCAGGATATATAATTAAAATATATTCTACTTTAATTGACATTATAGAGGACATAAATGAGATTTTCCTTTTAGAAAGAAATAGCAGTTTCTAAATAAAGCTTTGCAGGCTGCAGAATGGAGGTTTCAAGCAAATGAATAGTCATTACTACCTTTTCAATGATGTGGGCCTTTTGATCAGAAAAGAAATTAGCTCTAAAGGACAGACAATAGGAAGCCTGCCCTGCAATAGGAAGAAAATTAGATGGCTAAGGCTCTTAACAACACCTATTTCTATAAACCATGGAGCTTCTTGCTTTTCAATTACAGCTGTTCATTTCAAATAAGGAAAGTGGAAAAACACAGAGGGGAATATAAACTCTGTTGCACCAAAAAAAAGCCCGAGACAGGGCAGGCAGGCAGCTTTCCCGTTTCCCTTTTGTTTTTATTATAATCAGTTAACTAATGTTACATATTTTGTAATACTCATACAGCCCAGTATAGCATTCTCCAGGTCAGTCAGGATGGATTATGTTCAGTAAAGGAACTGGTGAAACATGAGAAACTTCACATTAGGTTGCTGGATGTTTCCACTGCACATCAAAAAATTACATTTTGCACATCCATCTCATACTTGTGTGCATTCTGCAGAGAAAACAAAACAGGACTAAAGAACCTGAGGAAAATGAAGCGCTGAATAACACTCCGCTGTCTTCTGATTATAGTCAAAAACTAACCCCAGCTGTTCTGAACTAAATTGAGTTCTTTCATTACACTCAGGACAGAGAGATTACTTCAGGCAGGTTCTCCCCACGTTACTTTTAACCCGTTTTTATTTTAGAAATGATACTTCTCTCAAAATATAAAATTAGCTTGCCAAGTAATAACTTTTAAATATGAGCTCTCTTTCAAGTTATTTAGTTTGTAACTTATTTTTGAACATTATTCTCCTGCATATAAAAATAATTCAAGTCTTCTTGTGAATCTGAGATACAATCATAGAAACAATTCTTTCCTCCTTTACCATTTCTCTCTAACCACACTTTTATGATTAGGTGTAACAAGTAAATTATAATTTGTTACTATCCAATCAGTATGTTGTAATTGAAATAGTCTTTCAGTAATGATTTAAACATAATAACCACAAGCTTTATTGTAAACAAGTTCTGTTCTCATATTAACTCAGCTGGACTAGAGAGACGTCTTTAAAAAACCCCCATAAAATCACAAAGATTACACACACATTGTTTTTCATCCTTCCTGTTAATCTATTTGTGACTTTCATACTTTCTCCTTTTCCTCTCCCCACTCCTCTCTCTTTATTTTTCTTTTTGTCTCCTTCCTTGTATTATTTGTTTAGAAATCAAGTTATATGTTTAATTCAAAGAGTTGATCAAATAAATATGAATTGGTTTTGCTGTGATAAGGTGGCTTTAAATCCTTTTCATCTCTGAAAAAGTGAATGTTCAAGAAAAATTATTTTTCCCTGTCCAAAAACTAAATCATGTTTGTCTTTTACCTATAAGTGATTCTAGTATGAAATACAAATGACAGCTTTCTATTTAGTGTCTGTATCTCCCTTCACTCCTGCCTGGCCCTGAGATAGAGAAGAATAAAAGAGATAGTTTAATCTGGTAAAGAATGATCTCCTAACTCCCAGAGTGGAGTCACTCATGTCAGTATTTGAAGTAATCTCCCTGCTTGAGAGCAGTTAGAAAATTATGAATAATGCAAATGCAAACTTCTGCCTTAGTTTTTACTAGAACAAACCTTCCTTTTTTTTTCCTTTTTTTTTTTTTTTTTTTTTTTTTTGTGGAAGATCTTAATTACAACGTCATTTGATTTGAAATTATTTCGTCTCATTAAAGTCACCCGGACTAACTAGTGGGAAAAACTTCCCTCCATGCAAATGAGGGCTCAAGTGTCGTTTGAGGCTGTGATTTACAATACAAAACCCACATAAAGATCTGCATCCCTGAGGAGATTAAGAACTTGGGAAAACCCAGTCCTGCTGCTCCAATTCCCAGTCCTGATCGTGTCCTCAGCCCCTGGAAAGGAGCCGAGGGTAAGGAGCTGCCTGCACGATGCACGAGAACGAGTGAATTTAGACCGAGCTCACACTCAGAACCCGCACATTTCACCTGAAACTGTTCTAACTATCAGAGCGAGGAGATCTTGGAGCAGAGCTCTACAGACAAACAGAGAATTGGGGAACCTGATTTGCAAAGCAGAGTGGGCAGTTTGTGAGTGGGGCTGTGCTGAAGGGGTGGGCCCTGTTTTATCTGCAGCACATCTCGCTGTTAGCAGGGAGAGGACTCGGCTCCTGTGACCATTCCAGTGCGTGTGGCCACCCCTGAGAGGATTCCACCAGCCCCGAAAATCCTTTCTGCTCGTTTTTCCCCTAACACACCGATAAATGAGGGCTATATGTGCTCCCCAGCCTTCTGTAAAGCAAATATATGCATTTATGCATGCGATATATATAAAATAATAATAGATATAAAATAACAATAGATAAATACAATAGATATAAAATAACCATAGATATATACAATAGATACAAAATAACGGACAAGGAGCTCGCCGAAGAAACAATTATTATATGGGCTCTTTCCATGCGACAAACACATTTCTGATCTGAACAAAATCACAAATAGAACCATTTAAATTGATATTCACCATAAATCATCCTTTATTTCTCTAGCAGCTCAAATCAATTACCAGATTTTCAAGGTACCCCAAGAACTACTCAAATTCCTTTCTTGCAGTGGTGCAGCTCTTAATTGTCTCTGTGGACAACAATTCCTCTCCGAGTAGGGCAAGTGCAGCAGGCACTTGCAGTGGAGGAACTTATGCAATGCTACATAAATTAAGGACTTGTAAAATAGGTGTAAAATAGGTGTAAAAATTGTAAAATAGGTATTTCCAGGCCACTTTTGAAACAGAAGCACCAATTACACAAGGGGCATCTAGAGGGACACAGTGGATCGTGCTGCTGGTGTACCCAACAGATTTTTTCGTGCAAAGAATCTGAGGAAAATCCATTTTTCCCCGGCTAAGAAGCCTTTCTGATGGCCCTGGACTCCCTTCTCTGCTCCTGCCAGGACCACAGGCAGGGTGGGTACTGGGAGCTGGTGCTCTTTGCTCGGAGGGAGCAGTGAGGTGCTGCCAGGTGATGAGATGTGTGATCTCAGTCTGTGCGAGGGTCACAGCACGATCTGGTGACAGAACAGAGGGAAGAACCCAGCAAACCCAGCCTTGCTCTGGCTCAGTGAGGGGATCATGGAGGAAAAGAGAACCTTTGGGATGCAGTCCTGAGGCTACTGCCTGAAGAAGCCTGTTAGGAAGGGAGGAAAGGAGTGCAGGACAACCTACAGGAGGAAAAAGCTTCAAAAGGAGCCATTTAGGGGAAGCCAGGGAAGGGCCACCACAAAGTTTATGGCTTGTTTCTCTTTTCTTTTTGTCCTGGCTCACCCCATTCCCACTTTTGCAAAATAGCCCATCAATAACAAGTTCAATTTCTTTTTAAAAAAGAACTCTACAACCCCTTGGAAAATGGTGTCATCTCACAATACTCTCATATTCCACTTTGATTTTGAAGACCTCACAAACAAGGTATGTCTAAAGTATGTCCAGTGACATAAAGCTTGCAGAAATATATTGTACAGAGCTTGTTTCATCCATACACTGATTTGGATTGGAGCTGTAAAACCATTGCAGGTTGTTAAGAAAATAGGTGGTATTTATAATTTTGTACTTTAATCAGTGCAAATGCAGATATTTCTGTATCTGCTTTCCAATTTCTATACAAAAAGTCCATAAAGATCCAAGCCTGCTCTATTTGCATGCCAATGGCCCCCAGGAAAGCTGATGGAAAATTAGAGGGAGGCACTTGTGCCTTACTTTTGCCTGAAAACACAAACGCTGCTTATCAACAGCATTGCTGCTTCTCATTTCAGGTTGAGTCAAGCTCAACTGCATTAAAAAATGGCAGCAAACCCACACAAAGCACTGCAACATTCATAGAAAGTCTTTAAATAAAAAGGAGGACCTTGTTCTTCTATTCACCAGATTCCATTTAAAAAATGAACCACAAATTCCACTTGATGCTTTTATGGCTCTTCCTATCACAGTATTTGAATATATTGCAACAAATGCAGTTTTTACTGACCACAATTCCAGGTGAGGGAAGGAAGCCCTGGGTGTATTCAGGAGATGGGCAAAATAGCAATGTGGGGAAAGTCTGAAATAAATAGGAGATATAAAATAAATGGGAAATAAACAGGAGATCTGCACTGTGGGAGCAGATCTCTTGGGCTAAATCAGATTATCACAGGGCTTGAACCATCTTGCATTTCTGTAATGGATCATGCCCAGAAATATCATGAGCTGGAAAGTCCTCAGAATCAACATGGACTAGCAGGGAACAGTCAGATCTGCCTTTTGTAACTCTCTGGGAACACTCCAAACCAAACACCAGCACAAAGCAATCCAGAAAGAGAAGCACTGTTAGCAATCCCATCTAAAGCTCTATTTCCTTGTAACTTGGGTCAGGAATATGTAAAGGATATGGTTTGAATGAGCTGGAGACTGACTGCAGTGACATGGGAAATACTCTGCTGCAGTATTATAGCAAAAAAAGAAAAAAAAAAACTTTCTAAAGAGCATTGAAAAAGATGAGGCATGAGGAATTACTCTGAAAAAATCCCAAATTATTTCAAGCTCACGCAAGACACTTAAGACAGACACAGACAGCTAGGATGGCTCCCAAAAAAGAAAGCCTACACCTTGGTGTGCCAGCAAAAATGGGAATAATCCTCTCATGTCCCACAGCTCCTGCAGAAATAAACAGGATAATTCCCTACCCCAGGAGAGGGCACCCTGTGCCTCCTGCAGGGGCTCCTCCAGTGCTGCCACAGTGCCAGGGAAAACATTCTCTGTTACTATTTCCTCTATTCAGAACTAATCCTGAGCCATAGAACACATTTAAATCTGCAGTGTTCCTATTCCTTTAATTATAAGTGCCTGAGGAAATGAGAGCTGCAGAGAAAAGTTGCCTGTGCTGTTTTTTGTATGAAAATGCACAATCAGAATTCAGCAATGCTCCAACTTCCTACATTGGTCATTTTCTATGGATAGTTTTACACCAGGGCTGGAGATTAACCAGGTAAAGCCTTGAGCTTGAACCAAATGCACATTTTTAAGGTTTGGAAAGCTGCACACTCCCAGGTTGAAGGGGGATATGAGACCTGCTGGGCTGACACAGGATTGAGATTTATGCTGGTATATTTGACTTAAAAACCTTTGGAAGATGAAGAGCAAAGAGAGTTCCACTGTTTGCTGATAACTTTCTGCTCAAGAAAGGACAAGGAGGACAGAGGGTGTGGACTGGTCAAAAAAATCCCTTTTTCTCCAGGTTTTTGGGGCTGACCCCAGATGGTTACAAAAGAAAATTGCCAGTTTGTTGGCTGCTGTTGCTTTATGTACACTGAGCTGGAAGGCCTTGGTTCTCTGTATTCGTTTGTGCATCATTAACTCTTCAATAAGTTACAATTATGACATAGTGAGTGTGAACTGAGTGTTCTGAGAGAAATGTGTGTAGTGCTCCTGCACACAAAGAGCCCTCCCAGTTAAATTGCCAGGAAAGTGTGGATGAACAGGTCTCCTTTCTGCTCATACCATTGCACAAGAGATGAAAATAGAGGATTTTTTTTGTTTCAAATAATTGCTAATCAGATCTTTCTCCTTATTCCTGTGTTCATATCAGACTCAGTAAAAGAGCAAAATTTCCACATTCAGATTTCTGTCAGAAGAACTGTTTTTCCAATTTAAAGAAGCATTTGAATTTTCCTTGGCATTTATCAGCTTCTGGCCTTGCTACCACTACTCATTTGATGCATTTTGCTTTGAGCTAATTAGACAGCCAGCAACATTTTTATAGACTTGAAGTAATATCTGATTAGTTGCTTTACTGCCTCGAGTAGAGCCAAAATCATTATAATAATCACACACCTCCCACTTTTGTCATGTTTGCAAAATGAGAGGGATTTTTAAATCATGATTTTTACTTATGATGCAGATCAAGCATGTTTGTTCAGTAAGAACCACCACAATGACATCTCAGATACTTGCAGGTGATATAATATCTAAAGGATGATGATAAATGATCTAACACATTGATCAAACATAGGCTCTGATTACTCTGATCTTGGAGGGATCAATACTGTTTAGTTTTTCATTTATGCTCCCCAAATTCTGGTGTTTTACAGATTGATATAAATGTTGCAGATAGGACAAATACATGTGTGTACACACACAGGGTGGCAGACACAATCACTGAGCAATTTAAAGCAAGAACAAGATGAAAGTGAAAAAATCTCCCTGTTTTGTTTTTGTGGTCATTGTGTGAGACTGAATCTGTATTTCCACTTAAATAACTGTGGGGTTGCAGGCAGGAATTAGACATCACAGAGCCCAACTTGGTCTATTTATTTAGCAGCAAGGTAATATCTCACAATTATGAGACTTTCCCAGGAATTTGTTCTGCACACAAGGGGGTTTGTATTCTCATTTCTGAAGTTTGAGGTGAAGGAGCAGGACATATTTGAGAAAACTCTGTTTTGAACTAATCCCTGCTGTCTTCCCACTTCAAGAGTATTTTATGACAACATGACGAAATTAGAGTTGATAAAGCATATAGAATTCACAATAAATGACTACTGATGCAAATTTTACAATGTTCTTATACCATTGACTTTGATTATTTTTGATTCTTGATGCACTTGCATCATACTAAAATACATCCAACTGCTTTATTTTATTTTTGGAAATAGATAAGTTACTCCATCTTTAGAAAATGGGTAGAAAAATGATTAAATGATTATTTAATTCACTGAGGGTAACATTGCTGGGATGATTTTACAAATGGCTTAAA
Organism: Molothrus aeneus; assembly: GCF_037042795.1. Taxonomy (NCBI): domain Eukaryota; kingdom Metazoa; phylum Chordata; class Aves; order Passeriformes; family Icteridae; genus Molothrus; species Molothrus aeneus. Next base: position 3,320,046 of record NC_089659.1, on the reverse strand, counting down.
GTGACTGATTCAAACTAGTTAAATTCATGGATGTCTCCACCTGCATATTACCTATGAGGAATAGGAGCCCAAAACATGACAATTAAAATAATTCCTAAATAAAGGTTGTGCATGGCATATTTTTATTTGTTTGGTGTGAATTCTGTGTCACAGGAATGTGCTTAGAGATGTCACTAATGGTGATATGCTTCTTTCTAGAAACCCAGGTAAATCATCTAAAAAAATGCAGATGGCTGAGCAGAAACAGAATGATACAGAATGAGGTAAAACCATTGTAGCAAAAATGCCAGGGTGATTTTAAGCGGGATTTTTCAGTCTTCAGGACGTGCAGTAGAATTTATAATCTGCATGAGAAGCTGCCCTGGCTGTATGTGCATATGGGCCCTGAGCAGGTGTGAATGGCCACCAGGACAGCCCCATTTGCATGTGGCAAACACGAATTAACCTCTCCTGCATATTCATTAGGTGGCCAGGGCAGGTTTAAGTTTGAGCACCAGACCTCCAAGGTCCAGCTGTGAGCGCCTGAAGCAACACGAAATTCGGAACTGGGAGGGTCGGTGCAAACACAACTGTCCCTGGGCTGCCAAAATGCAAACTGGATTTTTTACCACTGAAATCGAGCTCCCACTCAGTGACAGCTTCCAGACTATTGAGGAACAAACAGGGTGTGAGTCACATCTGCAAAGTTTGATATCAAACTCCAATACTCATTCTGCCAGGTGAAGGATTTAATTTTGCTTCTTAAACAAATTCTCTCTTCTTGTTGGCATGGTTCTCAAATTGAAAATGTTCTGGTTTAGAACACTTGCCATGCAGTCCAAATCCATTGCATCAGAACAATTGTGTTGTGTCTTCCAGTTTTGCAGGAAAACATGAATAGAACAGAAGCTTCTTGTTAAAAAAAGATTTTAGAGCAATAATTGAGATCAAGTAGCAAACAATAACTAACCTGAAATGTGGCAATGCTTGCATGTGCTATGGAGTTAAAACTAATGAACTATAAAACCATAAACTAATAAACTATATACAAATGAAGTTAAAATGCCAGAAGTGTTTCAGGGGAATTTGACAGGCACTTTCCAGGAACTCAAGGCAATGTGGGGAGGTGAAGCTCAGGATATTTTATTGTAGCAGCAAACTGCATAGGAGAGCTCAGGACAGGTGGGATTATACACAATCAGTTCTGAAAAAGAGAATAAATTGCCATTTGAATTCTTACTGCTTTTCAAATGTTGCTTCCTTATTAGTTTCACCCTTGAACTCAACATCTTTTTTACATTTTGTGTTTTTCAGCTAACCCAGCTCAGGGTCCTGCTCTGCTGTTCTGAGACTTAAATTTCACTAAGTACCTGGATGCCAATTATGTTTTTGTTGTAGGTGTCATATTACCAGTAGTTTGATAAGCAGTCATCCTTATTTTTATTATTTTTTATTATTTAGAGACTTCCTATTCTCTCTGCTCGCATTGTCTGCAGTATGTTCCTATTTCTCTGTCACATGTGAATTTAACCTTCCTGGCCTTACAGCACCTGTTTTCTTAAAAATATTTACAGATCTTTATTTCTGGTAATAGGACACCAAGTGGCAGACTAAGAGCATTCTGATCTGAGTGTAAATCCAATGCCACAAGTGGGACTGAGGCTGAGTTAACCTACAGCCATCTCTGAAATCCAACCAGAAACTCCTTTCTCTTTCAATTGGATCCCGATTTTCACTAAGAATATTTACTAAAACTACAGGATTTAAGTTAGGGTTTTTTAGGTAGTAGTCAGAACCGACAGCAAATTTTCAAGCAGGAATTTTCAGACTTGTTATTTAAGAAAATCTAGCCCAGGCAATGCAGGTGTGTGAGCCTCTTCCCCAGGTTTGCCCTGCAGAGAAAGAGAGAGCTCCCAGCTCTGCTCCTCTCCAGACTCGAGCTCTGGAAATATAAATACAAGATGTGTTACTGAAGGATCAGACCCTTAGATCTGTTATTATGAGTTGATTTTAAAAAATAAATTGCCTTTAAGGAAAAAAAAAATCCTCAATCATCCTTTTTACACCAAGCTGCAAACGGGAAAATTTGATTATAAAAGGAAAGTTGTGCTTTGTTTTCCTCAGCAGTTACTCACAGTCATTTTAAAGTCAGTTCACTCCCTAAAGCCACTGTTATCTATATGAAAAGAGTAACTAAATTGTAGGTGTTTCTTTATTCCACCATTAATTGACATGTTCTAACAAGACAGTCTGTTTGCTTTTATTGTTCAAAAGCCCCTAAGTCTTCACTGTCTGCTTCTCCACTTGTCTTAAATGTTTGATTAAGCACTGTGAGAATTGTCAGTATTGATAAACTTCTTTCCAGTACATTAAGCACTCTAATCCTTTACATTCCTACTCTATTGCCAAATCACTTAGCATTTGATTTTAGGCCAATATTTGCATTAGAAGTGGCCTATAAATAAAAATTACTGTAAGAACAGGAAAAACTGTTTTTCTGCAGCTGAAGATTTCTGACAGAAACAGTATGTGGAAGGCTCTGCTTGTTCCTGTGTAATCACAGCAGCTAAAGAGCTGTCTGGTGAGCTAATTAAAAGGGTAATTAAGCTCAGCATTTTTTCCCAGTTTTCTAAAAATCTTAATTTTGAGGAGTGACAATGCTATTTATCTTTCCTTCAGGATCCTGAACGAAGCAGCAGGGTTTTGGTGTCTGTGCAGTATTTCAGATTAAACTGCTGTTTACTGGGATAATTCCACATTGGGGCTGTTCATAACTCAGGGTGAACTCTGCCCATTTTTAGCACTGTTAGGGTCAGCATTTTGGGTTTATTTTTTTATTGCATTCTTTTCTCCATACCACTCCAAGATTGAAATTCCTGTGTCAAACACAGAATGTGTCAAAATCTATTTTTCAGTGCTTAAGATTTCAGATTTAGAATGCAATAATTTGGTTATTTTTACTTTATTTTGGCTTTCTCTCTATAAATTTCATTCAGGTGAGTCTGGGGATAGAGGGATAATCCAAGGCAGCAGGGACATGATGGAAATGATGTACATCCCTATCAGAGTCACACAAACATAACACTGGCAGCACACTTTAATATCCCCTTTCCACATTTTGTCAGAGTAAAACTGTAAACTCAGATTATTTGGATGCCAGAATTATTTGGTATTTCAGCACTAACACAAATCTATTCAAAAATATATTGACACAAGCTTAATCATGTCACAAGGGGCACAGAACTCTGCCACTTCTAGACAAAACCCAGCATGGCCCACACTTGTTCTTACCAAAATCTGGCCAAGGTGAGGGCAGAATTTGGGTATCTCCCTCTTTAAAAGATGATTTGGGCGTGTCACATGGAGCACAGAACAAATATCAGTGATCAAAGTGCATTTCCCAGGTCCTAACCCTGTGATCTTGACACAGACTTTGTTTCCAGGCACAGCAAGAAGTATTTTGCCTGGGTAAAGGCAAGGAGGACCAGGCTCCACAGTGCAATTTCATATGAAAATGAAGTGGATGAGATACTTCTACCAGGCTCATTTGAAATAAAATAGGAGGGCTGGCTTTTTGTCTGCGCTAATAAGAAAAATATGCTAGAATAGAAGGTAATTGTAATAAGGTATGTCCCCATTTTTCTCAATTTTGCCCAGTTTTCTTTGATATTATTATGGATGTCCTATATAAATGGTATTCCTTCAGGGTGGATTCATTAATTTTGGAGCTGTACATTCTTCTAGTACATATATAAGAATTGACCATTTATACACAGGGGAGGAGAAAGGGGAGAAGACCCACAGGAAACAGAGGGTGCAGCAGAGAACATTGTGTCTGCAGCCTTCTTCATAAATAACAGGAATCACACAGAATTGCCAGAGATTATTTTAATGGCTCGACCCTTAGGCTGTTATGGTAATTACTGAGAGAGTTTGAAGCCCCTCCACCAGGGATATTCTGCATTAAAATAGTAAAATTTTGTAATGAGCTTCAACTGGTATTCAAAAGTCTTTATCAGCACTTCTGGGATTAATAGTTGCAGTACTTTTTTTTTTTTTTCCCCTTCTGGACAACCATAAACAGAGCTTTAAAAAGGCAGCAGAAAACATGCAGGATATCTAAAATTGATGCAACTGCTATTGATTTCAGTGGAATGGGTGTGACTTCCCCAGTGAATTCCTGGCTAATCTCTTGTAGATGTGGGAGAGAACAACTTGGGTGAGAGGCTCCTGCATAGGCAGGGATGCACTTCAAGGACACTGAAACCCTTTTAAGCCTAAAGTTCACCTGCTGGGTTAAGGAACCAGTTAAGTTTGGATATGTGCAGAGTTTCTCAGTCTGCCCTTGCTCTCCTTGTGGAAATCTGCCCAGGGAGAATCTGTGGGATCACCCTTTGTGGCTCTGATTTCTGCCCACCCGGCATCAGGTCAGAGAGGCACCCGATGCACCCTGTGCCCGAGCACTGACCCCTGCCAGGGGCTCATGGACAGATCTCTATGGCAGTGGGGCCTCACAAAGCCATTGGGCATTTGTGACCCTGGTCACAAGGGCCTTAGGATGAGGGAAGAGATGAGGATCTGACTCCATGTTTCAGAAGGCTTGATTTATTATTTTATGATATATATTACGTTAAAACTATACTAAAAGAATAAAAGAAAAGGTTCTCCTCAGAAGGCTGGCTGAGCTAAGAATAGAAAGGAATGAATAACAAAGGTTTCTGGCTCGGACAGAGAGTCCAAGCCAGCTGACTGTGATTGGCCATTAATTCCAAACATCCACATGAGCCCAATCCCAGATGCACCTGTTGCATTCCACAGCAGCAGATAACCATTGGTTACATTTTGTTCCTGAGGCCTCTCAGCTTCTCAGGAGGAAAAAAATCCTAAGGAAAGGATTTTCATGAAAAGATGTCTGCAACAGGCATTTTCTGGTTAAGAGGGAAGCACTGAGCAACAGGTTTTCAGTATTATTTTGACCTTCTGATCTTCTGCCACAGGGTGAAGGAGTAGAACAGTGATTGTTGCCTCTGGTGTTGCTCCATCAGCACAGAGTTTGCCCTCACTGCACTCACTGCCACAGGCTGAACTCACTGAGACTCTTTTCTCATCAATTACCAACTAGCTGCAATGCATCCCATTCATTTCAACACCAAACCTCAGTGCTATGGTCAGAGGGGTGATGCCTCAGGTTTTGGCTTTTCTATTTTTCACATTCTGTGCTGTTTTAGTGTGTGGGACTGAGCCCTTCATATTAGGGGATGCTGGGCTCTGTGCACAGAGCAAGGACACAAAACAATTCCTGCTCCAGCTGGGGACCAAGGACAAATGATCCAAATCTCAGCCCAAGAGCACAAACACCGTGGGCTGAGAGAGAAAAACAAGCAGGGTGGGACTGCAGGGGCTGGAGCTGGAATTGGACAATGAACTGCAAGATGCAAATGGAACTTATAAAAGTGAGAGACCCCATGACCACTCAGGGATTTTTGTTACCATTTTGGTTCATATTGGGTGCAGCCCTGGCTGGGCTCTTGTGCTCCCAAGGTGGATCCATTGAGGCCTTGGAATAAATCCCTGCTTTATTCTTTAACTCTGTCCAGTCTCTGTTCTAGGGCAGCCTTCCCAAGGCATCAGGGGGACAGGATCTGCTCTGCAGTGCTGAAAGAGTTAAGGGTCTCTTTGCAGAGCAGGTGGGCTACAAGGAAGGTTCTCTCTGTGGGCTGACTGGAGCTGCAGATTTTCCAGGAGACAGTAAGGCATTGCCTACTTGTGGATTTGGTACCTCCTGGATTCATATTGCAGCTTTATGCTCTCTTGTTGTGCCTCTAGACAAGCCCCAAGATAATTGTTTATATATAAAAAAGCCTGTTCTTTCTTTAGCAGGAATCTCCTCTCTCTCTAAAGGAGTATATTTAGGGAGAGATTAAAGGGAAACCCTCAAAAGCAGCTGATCAGATGTAAACAAACCCACCAGGGTTATTAGACACATGAAAATAATGATACAAGGGTTTTCCAAGCATGATAACATCACTCTTTGTACCACACTAAATTAATAACATCTCTCAAGCACCTGCCTAAACCAGAAGTCTTTCCAAGAGACTGAGCACAACCTCTCTCATTAAATCAGCATTCAGGGAGCTAACTAGCAGATGCTGCTGACATGAACCCAAATGTAATCTCTTTAACCTTGTCCTGTGGGGAGCAGACAAGTCATGACCGAGTAATTCCAAGTAAATTAGATTTTATGTGAAAGTGTATAATCTGAATTAAATTTGATTAAAATGATTCACTGATTTGTGTTTGCTTTTAAAGGTCCTAATGTAGCCAAGGTGACCAGTTTTCAGTAATCTGTGTAATCAGATTAATCTGTTTTTACATGGTTGGATCAAGATTCTTTTATCCCATAGATTTTTCTATATTAATCATATTGCTTGAATATCCATGGATAGATTGTTTTCTCCTCAGACAGAGGCTTGCCATAATTCAATTTTCACTCTGTTAATGAAATCTAACTGTGGTGACTATAAAGATGTGTGATGTAAAATATCTCAAACTATCTGCAAGGAGACAACGATCAGGTCATTGAAACCAAATGTAAAATGTAAAACAATCCTAGCCCCAAAATTTTCCTCTGTGGCAGATTTTGCTCAGCACAGACTCAGGCCAGCGCTAGGACTGGAATTGTGCAGCTGCCTGTTTGTGCAGTGATAAATTCCCTGGGCTTAACCCCTTCACATCCTCTTCCCCCACTGGGAATTGGTGCAAGTGGGATGAATCTTGGACACTGCCTTAATTACATCTTGAAATCTTAATTGAATACCCCCGGTGCTGATGAGTGGCTGCATTCTCAACACTAATCACAGTCTGCAATCAGCAAACAACATAGAGCTACTAATTAAGACTTATTAAGTTAAAATGACAATTTTATCCAATATATGAAGTCAGGGGTTGCTGTGTGCTGGATGCTTTAATGGCAAAAGAAAGAAGATTTGGGCTCCAGGCAAGGATTTTTGTCATTTTTTGTAAGATGCCAGTGTCACTTTTTCAGATACAGTTTCTCTGTTTCTTTCTGGTATTTGATGGGGTTTTTTTTGTTTGGATTTTTTTTCTTCTTCCTCTTTTGGGCATCATGTATTTTACAGTGTGACGGGCCTGCTGGAAATCCACAGTTCTGCAGAGAACAGGGTTTAGCAGAAGGTTTCAGGTGGAGCTTTCACAGGTCTGAAACAGTGGCTGGTTCTGTCAGCAGGAAAAGGCTCAGGGTGCAGGAGGAAAGGAAGGTGCAGTGTTGATGTCACCCAGGTGGTTGTGCTGTAAATCCTCAGGTTAAATTTTGGCTTACACACAGAAAGAGCTGCCAGCTGCTTGAGGTAACTATTGCAGATTATGAGAATAAATCAAAGGGGTGAGGTTTACCTGGCACTTGGTTGCTTTTGGCTCTTCTCCCACCCTTAATTACCACAACTTCAGCTCCTTGCTCCTTTTTCCTTATCACACCAACAAATCCTGTGTAGACCAGCTAGTTCCCTGAGCCTGTCCCCTGCCCGTGGAATGGAACAAAACCCTTCAGCTCATGTTTAATTTTAGCTGTGGGAATATCTTCAGAGGCTTAAATTCCATGAGTTTCTTCTCTTTTCTGAAGGGGAGAAAAGGAAACTCCCTTCTTCCTCAAAGACTGTGCCTGAAATCTACTCTGGAGCACTCAGCAATTTGTTTATTATGTTCTTTCTCATGACAACATCCCTGGTGTCAGAACTCTTATGAAGAGAATAAAAGCATGAGTCAGTGAACTGCTCCCTTCTCCTCATTCTCCACTGGGAGCAAAGCAAAGATGTTCCACCTCAGCACCTGCACTGGTTCTGAGCCAAGAGTTTCCTTTGTCCTGCTCCTTTTTATTGAGTGGGAGAACAGAAAGCAACAGAAATTGTTTCCCTGTTCTAGAGGATCACTTCTCAATTTCTTCTTTAGTGTAATAACAAAAAGTGCGCCGTGATTCGCTTCTACTTTTCAAGCTTTGTGTTGTCTTTCCAAATACAAATTTACCTCAGTGAGTGGAATTTAAACAGGAGCGAAGGCACTGGAGCAGTTCTACTGTTTAAAGTGAGAGAGAAAAGCTCTGTGGTGAGTGAGGAAACAAGATCAGCTGAATGTTGTTCCAAGGAAAGCTATAAAATCCCTTCAATCACTCTCCTTCTCTGCATTTTGCATATGACAAATGCTCTTTCACTGGATCTTGATAACTGCCCCAAAAAAGAGTGAAGAAGAGAGAACCTGTAGCTCCTGAAAACAAGTGTAGGCCAACCTAATAATCTCACTTATGTTCATTCATATTTAAACTGCAGTTTTATGTTTGGAAAGTTTGTGACCAGAAAAGTGAAGTGCTTTGCAAGATTGTCTTAAATTTTTTTTAAAAAATTACCAGTCATTGTTACTGTAAAGAATAGCTCCTTATTTTTCATATCTTAAAGATTGAATCCTTCACAATGATTAATAAAGTCTGGTTGTTATCTGCTTTTGTCATAAAAAATGATATACAAAAGAAACAGTCTGAAAAACACAAAGGTAAAGCACCAGCATGAACATTCCTACCGACACTGCTAATTAAAAGACTTAACTTATTAGTCTTTAAGTAGCAAAAAAAGAGAGAAACAAACAAGTATAATTTGGCAGATTAATTTTATGTTCTGTTCTATTTAATCAAACTATACCTATAGTGAAAATGACAAATCTGAGTTGTCAGACTATGGAAGATAAGAAAGATAAAGGTCATATATTTTAATGTCATAGAAGGTCTTATTAAAGGAACCCTAATTACATTATGTGTCCATGAAACATTAATTAAATACTGTCTGAAATAATTAGGTCCAAGTTACTGATGATTTAATTAAACTCAGTTTTTTATTTTATAAGAAAACTACAGGTCCAGTATCAGTGTGTTGGCAGGGTAATTGATAATGTGTCAGAAGAGCACAACAGTAACCTTGACCAGCTCCATGGGAAGGACATTTTGGGGAGCAGGACACCAGGGCAGGAGCACATGGGCTGTGCTTGGGGGGTCCCAGAGTGAGCAGAATGCAGAAAGAGAAAGGTTTGGGCTCATATTCCAACTTGTGTGAGCTGTCACAGCATGTGAGGGCTCAACCCTGACCTCAGTCCAAATCCTGGTGAAGGTCTTTGCCTTACCAAGCAGTTGGACTTCTCCAGGACAAGGCAGATGCACACCCAAAATTCTGGGTTTATACTGCCCACCACACACCCCCACAAAGTTCCAAGCCCTTCTTCTCTTCCCCTCTACAAAGGGACAATGATGGAGTCAACAGATAAAAATTCCTGTGTATACAGGAGCTGAGCCAGCTCTGTGGTGATGGATGGATGGATGGATGGATGGATGGATGGAGGGATGGATGGAGGGATGGATGGATGGATGGATGGATGGATGGATGGATGGATGGATGGATGGATGGATGGATGGATGGATGGATGATGGATGGATGGATGGATGGATGGATGGAGGGATGGATGGATGGATGGATGGATGGATGGATGGATGGATGGATGGATGATGGATGGATGGATGATGGATGGATGGATGGATGGATGATGGATGGATAATGGATGATGGATGGATGGATGGATGGGTGGATGATGGATGGATGATGGATGGATGGATGGATGGATGGATGATGGATGATGGATGGATGGATGGATGGATGGATGGATGGATGGAGGGATGGATGGATGGATGGATGGATGATGGATGGATGATGGATGGATGGATGGAGGGATGGATGGATGGATGGATGGATGGATGGATGGATGGATGGATGGATGGATGGATGATGGATGGATGATGGATGGATGATGGATGGATGGATGGATGGAGGGATGGATGGATGGATGGATGGATGGATGGATGGATGGATGGATGGATGGATGGATGGATGGATGGATGGATGGATGGATGGATGGAGGGATGGATGGAGGGATGGATGGATGGATGGACGGATGATGGATGGATGGATAAAGAAAGTGGGACTGGAGCAGCTGTGCTAGCAAAGGGCTGCCCTGGTCTTTCAGGATGAGGGAAATATTGCAGGAGTGAAGCATCATCCCCTGCTTAAAACTGTCACAGAATATATGTGAGATTTTCCAGGAAAAAAAAAAAAAAAAGAGAATTGGAAAGGTGAGAAATATGCATTTGTATGTGGAGTGAGGGGTGCCTTTTGAGGGGCAAAGAGCATTTTCCTGTCTATTCCAGGAGTGGGAATGGTGGTCATTGAAACCAAATGTAAAATGTGAAACAATCCTATCCCCAAAGTTTCATTTGTGGCACTGCAGGGATGGACTCTGTGACTGGGTTCTGACACCTCCACTGGCAAGATTTAAATCTTCCTCTTCTCCCAGGCTGCCTGGCTGATCTCAGACCAACAAACCTCACATTTCAACTTCCCCTCTTGTCAAATGGAAAGGAACATCTTTACTCCTTCATAATTATGAGTCCTGCCTGATGCCTGTGAGGGATAACTCTACAGAACAAAGCTATTGAAATGCAAAATATTGACCTGAGAGCTCTAAAAAGCAGAGGCAGCAGTGAGAGCCACCCTGCCCTGAGATCAGCCACCACCCAGTGTCACACAGCCAGCCCAAACACCATCCTTGATGTGCCCAACTAAGGAAAAGGTCCCAGGACATCCTCTGGACAATCAGCACTGCTCACATGGAGGGTTCTGGGTGATCTTTACAGGAAAATCAATTTATAATTAAAGCCTTTATGCCTCCTAAGGATCCATTTCCACAGAGAGCCTTCTGGTTTTGAAAGGGAATTAACTTGTTGCTACACAACCAAAAAGATTTTTTTAATTTTTAAGTTTATTTTTAATTTTAATTCAAAAATTAAAAAAACAGACTAGAACCCCCCCACAATTTGTATTGTATATAGTAAAGCAGATTCCACAAAGGAACACCCATTTTATCCTCTTGATAAAGCTGTGTGAGTTCAGGAATCCACTGATACAAAAAGATCACTGAACACTAACATTCCATTATTTCACTATGGAAAAGTAATAAATTCTCAAAACCAGCAAAGTTCACCACAGTTATCATTGGCAGGATGTTCTGGGGTTTTAAACCAGAGCTGTCATTATGACTCCTAACAAATACCTGGATTTCACAAGATATATGGGAAGGATTCCCAAGGGCCAAGGAAATGTTCAGGTATTGACTCAGTAACTGGTAAATCTCTTAATTAAACCCAGAAAATGATTCTGCAATAAATATAAAAATTGGCTGATCAGCTGGGCACTTCTGGGGAGGTGGGATGTGTTCTGGTTTGGGTATTAAAACATCCCAGCTGCACTGGGCACAAATACACAAATATAAAACACAAAGTACCTTTGTGCTTGCTGCTGCTTCCCCATCTTCCTCCAGAGGTTCAGGAAACTTTTCTCTCAGGCTTTTCCAGTGGTGAATCTCCTCCCATTAAAATGAGGACTGAAATATAAAGAAAGATTGATTTTAAAGAGTAATGGAATTTTGTTTGTTTTTAAAGAAAGTTTTCTTTGAGTAATTAAAAAGACAAAACCAGATAAAGTTTTGTTCTTCCTCTGCAGCCTCTGCATGATATCAGTTCCTAATTTTTGATATAAAATAATCCTACATTTTACCCTGCCTGAGTGCCATCTCTGTAATGCTGCCTACACAAAAACCCTTAACTCCTTCAGGCAAAAAAAAATGTATTATTAAATATGTCAATAAATCCCCTTACTTTGTCTGCTATAGTGATCAGTATAACAACAGCATGTATTAGCATGTGTACAATGTTTCAAAACTAGCAAAACTATAAATATATGAGGTATCAACGAGCAATTAAACAAACAAACCTTTATTATTAACATGCTGTCCCCAAATAATCTGTTGCCACTGTTTGTGGCAGAGTACCTGTATAAGAACAGCATTTTTCCCCTGAAGTTTGAATTTCCACTGAAATAAATTGCCTTTTAAGCTGTTTTCCATTCCCTTTTCAAAACACAGAAACCTTCCATGCATTTGATAAGGATATAATTGAGTAAATATCCCTAAATAAGGAGCAATTGATGCATCTGCTGCTGCTTTTTTTTGGTGAGGCACACAAACACAGAGTGCAAGGTACTGGAGGGTCATTGTCTGCCTGCAGACAGGGCACAGACAAAGCAGAGCCAGCCCTGAAAGGAGTGGGGCGTTTGGGACAAAGGGACGAGCAGATGAATTAATGGGAAACTGATAACAGGGTGTCAAACAGGACCCTGCTCAATACCTACAAACTCCACCCAGCAGGGATCTCCCCAGCCAAGTTTTTGGTGCTTTGGGGGTAACTCAGCTACAATTAGAGTATATGAGTTAGAAATAATGTACCTCCAGCCCTGCTGCAGCACACAGCCCCTGCAGGCAGATATCCAAGGGCTTCTCCCCAGCTCAGGAGCATCAATCTGGTCATGACCACTCAGAGCCAGAACTGGTGGAGCCCTTACGGGGATTTGTTGCCTTTGGGAATTTGTCTTTTCCTTTTCTTTAGTGTAAAAACTGAAAAAAAATCTAAGTAAATGCTATTAAATATGATACATGGTGAAGGTATTGATGAATTTTTGATATTCAAGATGATGAGCTGGATCCTGCTCTCCTAACCTAAGCAAAACACAAACTGCAAAGGAAATTCTGCTTCATTTCCTTAACAAGAACAAGTCCTGTACAGCAGGATCCCTTTATGTCACTGTAGCAATCAAATAATTTAGAAAAGCGACCCCTAAAATGAATTCTTTCCAAAATAACATTAACTGTTGGCAAAAAAGGTGGAGAAGGAAAGGAAAACAGCTGCTTGTGTTTTACCTGTCCAGCAACCTGTTAACTGAAATGAATGAATAAACTGAGCACTGCTGGGGAATCCTTGGATTTCCTGAAGAGTGTCCAGAAAATCAGCTCCCATCCAAAGACACACTGGTGACTGATTTTTATAAGTTAAATTACAATTATATTCTATGCAAAATAAAACTATATCAGACTGTGAAAACTGAGAAGCAGTTTTAAAAATAAAAAAAGCTTTAAGCAGTGTTAGTACCCCAAATTCTAGACAGAACAAGCTTGAACATTGGCAATAACATTGGCAAAATCTGTTATTTGAAAAACCCATAAGCTGTGCACACGTTTGCAACATTTCCTCCCCGCACAAGATATTTCTAAATATTGCCTTCAGACTTCAACAGCAGTGCAGATCCAGTACAAATTCCTTTGTGTGAGCAAAAATGTTCAGCTAGAGATGTGCCACAGCACACAGCTCCCCACAAAATCATGAAAAACAACATGGCAGAAGCAGATCTACAATTAACAAACAACATTTGACAAGGCAGTTGCTGGATCCGTACTTATTTTTACGTTACAAGCACTTACCTGATGTCTTGTGCAACGTGTTATAAAGATATTTCCTAAAAGATTTTGGCAAATGAATTATGTAGCTGAAATGTAATAACGAAGGTAGAAATTTGTCCTGTTATCAGTCACACACATTCAAGCAGAAAGCCAGTGCAGCACAGTAGATAGAACTATAAGCTCTGGGATCTTCTCATTCAACCAAGATTGCTTCATACAAAAGTTGACAATACACTAGTGAAAGCCATTGTTGATATTCAACATTTTTTAAATAGCTGAACAGAATAGACAATAAGGCATGAAGGAAAACTTGGATAGGAGGCTGGCCTGGAGTCTGGGTTCAGAAAGGGAAAAAAAAGCATTAAAAATGGACAATAAATATGGGATTCTCATTTTTTGCCCTGAATGCATCAATTAACTGATCTTTACTGTGCTGAAATTCTGCTGGTTTTAAAGGGAGAGTAAAATATAAACCATAATTTTTTAATTCCATCTGTTTAAGTCTAGGTGCAGTTTGAAATGCTGGCACTGAGAGAGACAAATGTTTTTGTGGTTCACATACCAACAAATGTAAATTAAGGACTTTGCAAAATCACTGAAAGATCCTCCCATTCATTGTCAGACCCACCTGCCCAGGCTGAGGAGATCACACATTTCAGTCCTGATATCAGAAAAAGGATTCCTGTGAAATACTTTTTTAAACTGTGAAAAATCCACTATTTATAGTTCTGTTACTGTGTCTGAACTCCCAGTTTCCTCAATAAAAAGATATCAGAGCATTTATCCAGTCTTTGAAGGAGTCCCTAACATTTCAGAGATCTTGCACATGGCAGATAATGGCTTATTTTAACAACTGCCTGTATTTGGGTTGTTTTGCCTAAGATTTCAGTGCCACCAGATGAAAATCCCACCTTGTCCAACTCTGAAAAACTGCATCAGCACAAACATATCTTATTTTTTCCACCAGCACACCTGAAACACTTTGTGTAGATCACAGTAACACCAGCAAAGGTTTAAACAACTTTATTTCTTGATAATTCAGATATGGCAGCAGAGCTTTCTACTTTACCCTTACTCAGAACTGTGTTATTTCTCCAGATCTGCCTTGGTTTTCATTGTATGCTGCTTCACCCATGCAGCATAAATTCAGAATTGCTTTCTCAAATTTTTTAATTTTTAATTTCTTTTATAGGATAACAGGTTATTTCAAGCTAGACCAAGCAGTTGATGATGAATGTTGGTAGAGCAATTCATCATGGGAGGATTTTTGTTTGTTTGTTAACCCTGGTGTATCATCCACTAACTCTGCTCCTGAGTTCAGAATGTGGAATGTAACTGTGTTTTATAGAGCATTTCCCCTCTTATTTTCAGTCCTATTAGGTATGTGACGCAAATTTAGACATCACCTGCATTTTTCAGCCTTCCTTGAAGAAAGGACATTGCTTGGTTTGTCTGTGCTATCCCAGTAAATATCTGGAATCCAGGTGTGTCCAAAGCTTGGCACCAAGCACATTCATTTTTGTCAAAACCAGATTTGCCACTGATGTGATAAGTGCCAGAACTGATCAGGAGTGACTCCAAGCCGAGTGCCAGGGAAGGAATTCTGAGCAGGGAAGGGTGGCCTTGATTACATCCTCCTAAATGGCTGTTCCCTGAGTCCCCCTAAAAATATTTCCCCTAAAGGCAAGGATTGTAACCAGCTGAGGATCCTTTGCACTGCTGCAAAACACAATGGCTGCAACCATTTCAATTTCCATTTCCACTTCCTTTCCATTTCCATTTCCACTTCCTTTCCAATTCCATTTCCACTTCCCCTTTCATTTCCACCTCCATTTCAATTTCCACTTCCATTTCTCCTTTAATTTCAACTTTCATTTCCATTTCCACTTCCATTTCCACTTCCATTTCTGCTTCCATTTCCACCTCTGTTTCCACTTCATTTCCATTTCCATGGCCATTTTCATTTCCATTTCCACTTTCATTTCCACTTCCACTTCCACTTCCACTTCCATTTTCCTTTCCACTTCCATGTTCAGAGGCCCCTCTAGGACAGTACTAGGAGCCATTTCCCATTTTAGTTGTATTTTCCCATCCTGCCTTTGGCCAGAAGCACCCTCACACAGCAGAGTGGAAATTGAACTGAAGCCACGCTGTTCTGGGGTCCATTACAAGGCACCACCACAAACCAGATTTTCTCTGACCTTGGGAGCAGAAGCTGTGAACAGAAGGGGTCAAATCACTCCAGCCAGGAGAGTTGGATGGAAAACTCCTGGTCCTTCCATGACTGCAGCTGGAGGGGTCTCACAGCAGCTCATCCATGTCCTTGGATGTTGGAATTTGCACAGAATGGGTAGAGTTTAACCCATATTTGTAATGCTGACTTTACCAAGGTCAAACCCTGTGAGTTGTCCAGCCCATTGGGAAATACATTTTCCAAGCTAAAAGAGAAGGGAGTTTGATGCCTCCATTGGTATCAGGAAGAAATCAAACAAGCACAGGGCATTTTGCTTTGAAGTGGCCTTCAAGTTTAAGTCACACAACAACACCTCCAGCTCTTTCATCGAAATTATTTGCATTGATTTTCAATCAGTTCACTGATATTGGTAAACATTTTCACTTGCCAGAGGACTGGGTCTAAACCAGCTGAAGACATGACATCTATACTGAACACTATTCCCTTTTCTCTTCTTCCTCTGAGATTATAAACCATCTTTCCACAAGAAATCTAAACATCAAATATCAGTGTAATTTGCTATACCTTTTTATGTCTTTCTTCCTTCTTGACACTTAGACTGAATCATTTTCACTATGATTTGCAATCTAAACAATTACATAAACTTCTGGGTTTCATCAGGGAGGAAATCTCCTAAATAGCTGTGCAAGATCTTTTTATGCAGCAGTGCTCATAGGAAAAACCTGGTTCTAAATGCATTTATTGACTGTACTCCAAAGCTACGTGAGGAGAAATCAGAATGTGAACCTGAGCTCTTTTTACATCTTCTCCAAAGCTGTGAATCACAGAGCACCTCAGCTTTCAAACAGGCAGAAGATTTAAATAAGGAAAGGATTCCACCACTGGTTTTCTGGGTCAGGTTCCTCCTGTGTTATTACACAGATGCCATAGACACACTGTCTGTTTAAAATTTCCCTCTTCTTAAAAGGATGAGAAATTCTCTTCTCAAGCCCCCAGTGTTTCACCCAGTGGAATTATAAAATTGTCAGTAATAATTCTGTAAATTATGTCTACAAGAAAATTGCAGTTCTGTCCTTCTGAAGGAGAGGATTATTTTACCACACAGCTCAGTGTTCATCTCTGAAAATCATTTATTAGGCTGCCCTTGGCAAATTCACAAACTGCAGTTGTCAGGACCATCATAAAGTTGTATGCAACATCAATTTACCGATAACATTACACTGGTTTTCTCTCCAGCCTTGCATGGAGCCTGTGAATTTGTGGGAAAGAGATATTCAATACCAATGTATCCCTGAACAATGCAGAAAATGACAGATCTGTGTTCTGAGGACATAACATACACCTTGTCCACATTTCACTTGGGTCCTTTCAAACAGCTGCCAATCCTGCCTGCAGATAAGTGCAGAACATTACATGTATTCAGAAACTGTTTAAATTATTTTAAAGTTTTAGGTTACTACTTTAATTGCAAAGTCTGAATTTTCCTCTCTTCCTAAAGGCATGATATGAATTCTCCTCTCATTGTTGTAATGTTCTGTGATATAAGCCTGCTATAATTTAGCACTCAACTGCACTGAATCCCATTATGAAGTCTCATCTTATATCACACAGAGTATATCTGAGTATAAAACATAAAATGCTTAGCTTGTAAGGATAGGGAGCTTGTCATCTCTTTAATTTGATCACTAAAGTGGAATTTTGGATTAAAAAAAAAAAAAGTTGGACTATAATGGCAAGATAATGCTAAATATCCAGATTTTTAGAATGACTGACACACTGTGCATTGCAGAGATAGAGATATGTGTGACCTTCACAGAAGTTAATTAAAATATGGAGACAAAAAAAATTTCAAACTGCTTTTTTTTCCCCTAGGAAGTGTGTATTTCAAATGTCCCTGGCCCTGAGCAATACATGGGGTAGTCCAGCATGTCTCCTATTTGCCCCACAAGGTCCCCTTGAATAACTTCCCTCTAGAGATTGCCACAGGGAGAGGGTCTCTGTCACTGATATTTACAAGTTTAACAGAAATCCTCTTTTGCTGGCCCACGTGTGACATTTAGGCTTTGAACATTCACTCTGTTCTCAAGAAATCCTGGGGCAGACATTAAAAGAAACATTTGTGTTGACCTTGCAATAGAATCATAGAATTGTTTAGGTTGGAAAAGACCTTTAAGATAATTGAGTCTAATTGTTGTTATTATCTAATGATTTCTTTCCTTAATATAATTATCTTAAATTTGCAGTAATAAGGATATTGCAGTGGTAAGTACACAGACTTTCTGATTTACTGAGTTCTTCTACAGCCGTAAGAAAAAAGTGTTAGAAATAATGTAACACAAATAAAAAAAATTATTTGCTTGATGAAGTATCAGTCTGAAAATTCAATGTGTGCCTTCAAGTAATATTTGAGCAGCAGTCATGAAGAAGCTTAATAAATCAATATTTGCTTGCAGTGGCTTTTCAAATTGGCAGCAAATTACATTTTGTACACTCTCTGCTCACTGACTGCTCAACAGCTGCAATAAGTTACTTGGAAATGCCCAGACCTCTGTGATACAAGGATTGGTGAGAGCTGAACAGGGAAATAATGTTCTGTGACCCACAGAGTGTTCCCAGGATTGCCCCAGGTTTTCATTCTGGGTTGGGGTGGAACAAACCTCAATTTTTCCCTCCACCCCCATTCCCTGAGCTGTGAATCCCATGGCAAAAGCTCTTACCTATGGTATGAAAGATCCAATCCAAACCTTTGTTCTTCTACTGTCCCTACTTTTTTACCATCAGGACCAAGCAGTTTAAGAGATGGAATGCTGAATTATTTCCAATTGGAGCTGTTCTAGGTTGCAAATTAATTCAATATTGTTTCCACAGGAACTAAAACACACCCAGGTCTGCTACAGCTCAAGAGAATGCTCCAAGCATGGCAAGAGGCCATGGAGCCCTTTGTACTCTCCCAAATCTCACCCTCAGCTGGGCACTTGCCACATTGTCCATCCACTGCTCTCTAATTTATGTGGATTATAAAAGTTTCACACCCTCAGCAGGGTGGGAGAAAGGAAATTCATGACACAGCCAGCACCAGCTTCATGATCAGGTTGTGATGGTCCAGGTGGTGGAAGGGCAGTGCTACAAGAGGGTCAGGCTGTAAATCAAAATATTCCAACAGTCTGGTGCTCATGGAAAGAGACCTTAAACCTGAGAAGCCTTTTCCACTGAAAGTCTTTCCAAAGTGCTCTGATCCTGTCAAAAAGTTTTCATTTCAGTGAACTGACATTTTCTGACAAAAAACCCCCTTTGTCTAAACATCCCTTGATAGCACTGATGGTAAATATGGGGGTGAAATGAAAGATTTGCCACTGATGGAAATAATATTTATAAAATGGTTGCAAACACACGTTTCCACTGAGGAAAGGAAAAAATGCTTACAATGAGTGGCTAAATACTTGCTGCTCACATAAAGATACTTTTTTTTCCCTAGCATAAGACATGGAGGTGGGTTTGGGGGAAAAGATGCAATAAACAGTGGACTCCTTTTTTTTTTTTTTTTACAATAAATTTTCATAAAAATATCTACAAAAAGGCCAAGTTAGCAGTGTTGGATATTACAATGTATTTGATTAATTTTTTTCTTTTTTAATATAAAATTGTCAGATAATCTTGTCCTGTAAAAATACTACATTTTAAAATTCACCGTGGAGCTGTCAGGCTCCCACAGCCTCTTAGAGCTGGAGCTGGTACTGAGCTTGTGCTCCTTGTCAAAATTTAATGAGACGACCAGTTCTAAAATAATTGAATTTTCATATCAGAGCGAACCAGGATTACTCAGACAATAAAAATGCTGAGTCCTGTACTGTTACTGGCAAATACCTTTTGCTTTGCTCATGGAATCAGTATGTAAATGTTCAGGGTTTGTATTTAAGGCATCTTATGCATTTAGAGTTGTAGTACTGGCAATAATTTCAAATGGTGCTGTTGATAAGTAGCTGGGATTTTTTTTTTTTTAATAATGTTCAAACTGTGATTTGTTTGGTGAATCAGGATAAGCATTTGGTTTATATTTTATATAAATGTTAATGCACTTGCAGTTTAATTATATTTCTTAACTTTCAGCATTTCAAAAGTATAATTTGAAGGCCACTCCATCAGATTGTCTTGCTTCCAGAGAATACTTATGAGTACAGTCCCACTGACTTTTGGCTTTAAAAAGTGGAACTGTCCCCAGGTTAATGCCAGCTCCAGAGGGTGAATATGTGTGCTGAGGCATGAAGAGCAGGACAATGCTGGATGTATTCCTCAGCTTGCAGGTTGAAAAGTCAGAGACAAAAGGTCCCCATCAGAAGTACAAAAGGAATAAAAACCAAAGCAAACCCAAAACCCCACCCCTGACTGGGATTATTTACATAAATGCTCCAAGGAACACTAAAATGTACTTCAGCAGTGCAGGGGTTGGTGCTGCAGAAAAGGCTCATGGAAATAATTAAACGGGTTCTCAAGAAATCATTACATTACCAACACCTTTATATTTTTCCTTTTCTTGTTTTCCAGAGATTATTAGGAGGTATAAAACTTCAGGAATAAGGATTTCTAAACTTTTCCAGCTGCCCACATGTCTGGGACTGTCTTAACATCAGAATTTTGCTTGAGTGTGTGAAGTTGTGTTGAGCTCCCTACGTGTGGCAAGAATATATTTGACTAAAATTCACAGGGAAGAAGAGCTCCTAAACAACTCCCAGCACACAAAAAGCCTTTAATCCATTTTTTCATGATGCCTCCCAGCCCATCTTCCTACAAATCACCCCAACAGTCTCAGCATTAACACTTAGGGCAGAGTTAATTAGCCACATACGATTTTGTTTCCTTGCCCAGCTCTAATGTAACAAATGTTCCTGTGCAGCTGCCTCAGACATGCTAGAGAAAATCCATACAAGAGAGGAGAATTTGAAAAATGCATTTCCAACGCCATAAAGAGTCTGTGGGACAAATTTCAAACGCTGAAATTGAAAAAAGAAGAAGTGAAAAGTCCCTGCAGTGGCTGCTGTCCTGCACCCAGCCAGGCAGGGAGGAGCCTGCACTGCTCCATGGGAGGTGTAGTTCAATCCTCAACACTGAATTTAAAAAAGGACAAAACGCAGGGATGAGGCCATCTGAAAGGAAATGAATGCAGCTCCTGTGTGGCACTGGGGTGATGGATGTGCTGTGGTGGAGGCCTTGTAAGATGTGTAGGGCCAAGTGAACATCTGGATTTTTTGGTTATTACTGTAATATTGGGTTGGGAAAGTTATTATTCATAATGGCATTAAATGGAATAGGGTGGTCAGGTGTATTTGTTTTTCCAGTCTGCAATCTTAACCACTTCATAGTTACCTAATTGGTATTTCCATTTCTTTCTGCAGATGAAGATAACCTGTAAATAACATTATTTCTCTCAGATGAGGCTTCTTTACATCTAGAGGTGGGGTCAGTTAATATCAATATTGTCCCATGTTAAGCAGTCATAAAATCACAGAATCACAGGATATTTAGGGTTGGAAAGGACCTAGAAGTCAACTTGGGCACCTTCAGACTGTCTCTGTCTTTTCTCATTGGCCTCACACTGTTATTTTCTCAGCTTTAAATTCAGTGTTATTTCTGATATCATGGCACCTGAGTTCCCACTGATCCTTAAGACAGAATATCATATTTACCAGGAATTATATCCATTATTTTCCACTCTGTTCCTCCTGAAAGCTTTCCTACTCAAGTATGACTTTAACAATACCTCACATATTTCTCTCCCTCAATTATGAACAGATTTTACACTCTGAAAATTGCTGCTGGCAGGAGCTGTGTATCAGTAATTAGGTGTCACCTCTGTGCCCAGCAAAATGCTCTTAAAGACAGCAACACTGAGCAGTGGACAACTACATCAGGTGATTCAAGAAATCAGCAGCTTATTATTTCCTGAAATGAACTGAAAAATGTTAAGAGACAAATAAGAAATAAAATCCTGTGAGAGTTTCTTAAAGCCTGCAAAGTAGGGAAATATTGCACAGTGAGAGCAAATTTTGTATATCAAAACATTAATTTCTGCCCAAATAATCGCTTGCAGGAAAATAAAATTGAAATCCAGGTACAAGACTGAAACTTTTCAGGCAGATACAAAACAGGAAAGGGTCCAGAGAGAACAACTGAAAACTGCAGGTTCCAGAGCAAGTATTTCCCATTTTAGCTAAAGGATACAGCCTTGTATCAGAAACACTTTGTGTCTCATTTTTTGGATGTCCCTTGCCCAAATTTCCAGGAGGGAAAGCTACAGCAATAATGATGTTTGTGCAACTGAATATAATTGGGGGAATTTTTTGGTGGATTTTTTTCTTTGCTTTTTTGTTTGTTTGTTTATTTGTTTGTTGGGGGGTTGTTGCTGGTTTTGCCTTTTTGAGTTTTTGTTTGGTTTTTTTGAGGTTTGGGGTTTTTTTGAGAATGGAATTTAAAGAAA
The DNA here is from genome assembly GCF_037042795.1 of Molothrus aeneus. Classification (NCBI taxonomy): domain Eukaryota; kingdom Metazoa; phylum Chordata; class Aves; order Passeriformes; family Icteridae; genus Molothrus; species Molothrus aeneus. The sequence continues at coordinate 3,298,006 of NC_089659.1, read as the reverse complement.
ACCTAATTTAGTGTTAAAACCCTGAGTGAAGCAGCCAGCTGGTTTCACTAGCTCTGCTGCAGTGCTGGCAAGATCCAGAATAGCCAGGAGAAGGGTAGCTCAACCAGTTCTGAGTTACATTTATTGCAATTGCACAGGGTGAGCCACTTCTGCAAAAATACTGAGTTCTATTAAGGTGGAAGAATGCATTTAGTGCACTGGCTTTTCAAAGCTTGCCTAAATTGTCATGCAGCAGCTGAGAAAGGGCAGGTAAAGCTCATTAATCTTATTAAACAGTTGAAATTCTCTGCAGGTGAAGACTTTTCAGGCTGAACCTGAAACTCAGTGTTGCTGCTGCTAGGAATGATGCTTCCCTATACCTTCCCCTCCCCTCTTGCATTTACACTGGAGCAATTGTGCACTAAAACATCATTTCTGTGTACAGTGGTGACCTCCTGCAGAGTTTGGTGACAGAATGCTCATTTGTATGTAATCAGCCTCAAAATGCATTTTGTCCTATGACTAAAAAAAGGTAAAAGAGTCACTAATGTGCTCTTTTAGCCCAAACAGAGTTTAATATCCCAGTTTCTTTATCTGAGATCAACTTTATTATAAGACAGTAATTACACTGAAAAAAAAAAAGTGATGGTGATAATGTCAGGCACGTTTAACCTCCCTTGGTGTCCCAGGATTCTCAGCACTGAGGGCTCAAGGAAAGGCCTCCCCTGACTTCCTGATAACTGGATGAGTGATTATCCCCCTTGTTAATGGGCAATGATAGAGCAAAGTCCTCCATATGGGCAGAATATTCATGAGGGGGCTGCACCAGCAGAGATAAGGGTGGGAGATGCCACAAGCAATCACTTATGAGAGCACCAGGAAGGAAACATTCACACTGGGGGACACTGAGCCAGGCCTGGGGGTTCTGGGTGAGGGTGGCAGCAGGACAGAGCCATGGCTGGCATTTGGGGACAGGCACTGAGCCCAGGGCTGGGCCTTACCAGGGAAGGCACCACATCCTCTGGGTGGAAGGTGGCCCTGCCCACCAGGAAGGGACTGGGGCATCTTTAAGGTCCCCTCCAACCCAACCCAAACCATCCCATGATGCCACGACAATTTCAGCTGCCATGTGTGAGATTTGCCTCCACCTGGAATCACAGCCCCAAATCTGTGCAAGCAAGGAAAAGCTCTTGTGAAGGTCCAGGTGCCACTGCAGCTGCTTTCTTTGGGAGAAGAATTGTCCCCACACCTGAGGGGCTGCCCTTTATCAGACAATCAGAGAATCTTTAGGACAAGGTTTTCAAGAGGGGACTGGCATTACTTTCATTTTTCAGTCTATTTTGAAATTTTCTTCCCAAATGAGATAGAAACACTGACATTTGTAAATATTCCCACATCAACAATCTCAAAAATATTCAATGTGCCAGTCAAATGTTCTGAGGATTTTGAGATGTGCTATTTAATTTATTTTTGGTTAGCATTTCTCAATATTTTTAAAAATTTATTTCTTAAGAAGGAGAAGTAAGTTATTATAACAAAATGTCATGTTGATAACTGTGAAACTTCTTGACTAAATTCATACACATGAGGAACTCTCACTTTCTGATGTTACAAATTGATTTCTTAGACTAATCACACTTTGGAAAATAAACTGATGATATGGTTCTTACAAAAGCAGCTCTTCTGACCTCACAGAACAAGACTCCAGCCCAGTAAACTTTTCAAAAATTAGTGAATTGTGGTGATGGGAGATGTGGTATTCCACATCATGGTTAATGGCTCCTCCATTCTCTGCTGTGCTTCCTTCCATACAAACTCCTTTTGAATGGCAATATGATGCACTGAAATAACTTGTGTAAAGTGATCAGCTCAGCCAGGACCAGCCATGATCCACATTGCTTTGACAACAATCTCACTTCCTTGACACTGCTTTTAAGTGAAAAATGGGTTTCTTATTACACAGACTTCTGTTGGCTAAAAAAAAAAAATTCTATAACAGATTTTTGCTTTCATTAAAAAAATATTTACCATAAACTCTTCCCAGCAAACACATATATCTGGGGGAAAAAAACCCCAAACCAACCAAACAACCAAAAACTGACCTCCCCAAAATGCTTTCCTTTGTAATCCTATTCCACTAAAATAAAGCACCAAAGCTGAATGCTTTTCTCCCAGCCTGGAAAATACCAACACTGAGAGGGTTTCATCCGAACATGAAATTAAATCTGAACTGATTGACCTGCAGGTCTACTGAACTCCTACCAAACAACTTAAGCCACTACCAAACCTGAAAGGATTCATTTTCAAGCAGCTACAAATTGATGGAAACTCATGAGATAACTCACATGGACAGGCAAAGCAAGAGATTCTCCGTGTCAGGTTGAAACCCAGATTAAAAAATCTGTGGTCGCTGAATTGGAAGATTTTTGTCTTTTTCTCCAAGAGGAAAATGCCTCCCTCATGTAAAGGCAGCACGGAGGGGTGGCTCCACCTGCACAGCTCCTGTGCACTGCTCTCCTAGCACTGCCACCAAAGGCAGGCCAAAAACCAGCACAAAAACGTGGCCACATTTCTCTTCACAGGGAAAAGCAAGGCACAACTTCCCAAGGGTATTTTCTGGGAATTGCAGCGAGGAACCTCAGAGAAAGAAAAAACAATTTTTATCTCAGTTGCTGCGCCTCTTGTTGTGCACAAGTGGAATGCATTGTGAAAGATTGTTTAGCTGAAAAGGATTAATACTGGATTCTGGTGTGTTTTGAGTCATTGACCAATTGAATACACGTGTGTCTTGGGACTGTTGGCTGACAGTCACAAGATTTGGTTCAGTTGAGTGCTTGTGCAGATTCACTGTAATATAATGTAATATAGTATAGAATAATATAGTATAATAAAGTAATTAATTAGCCTTCTGATATCAATGGAGTCAGGTACATCATTTCTCCCTTTGTCAGGGTTGCCTTGTTTTCCTATACAAAAACCTTGTCCAATCCATTTTTGTGCATCCTACAGAGCCTCAGGAGATGTCACAGTTGGGATACACACACAGGGTGGGCCATGGAAGAGGCTGGAAGATTTCTCAGGATGCCAAGTCCTGAGCACTGGAGGGGCTGGGCTGAGTGTGGACATTCTGTGTTGTTCCAGATTGCCAGGCAAGATGTATTCTGTTACCATCTGTATGGCAGCTGTCTTGTATTAAGTGGGCAGTCTTCCTTATCTCTTCCACACCCACTCCTCCCTCTGGGGGACACCTGCTGATAACAGCTATGGAATGTCCCTGCATGGCTGATAAGAGCTACAGCATCCCATTGGCAGATGTGAGCCCAGAGGAGGAGCCAAGCATTCCTACCTGGATATAATCTGGAGATTCTGGAACACCAGCACAGCTTCTGCACTGGATTCCCCAGAGGAACAGCAGCTGCCTCTCCTTCCCCTGGATCTTCAGAGGCAGAATCCATCCTTCTCTACAGGATCCCTGCTCCAGCAGAGCCACCCCTGACAGTGCAGGAGGGCTGAGCCACAATTCCAATGGCACTGCTGCCAGCACCCTGACCCACAGGGTGTCAGGCTGGGTTCTGACTCTGACAGTGTTGTTCTAGTGTGCTGCATTGTTTATTTTATCCTTTTATTTTCTTCCCTATTAAAGAACTGTTATTTCCTGCTCCCATATTTTTTTTCCCTGAGAGCCTCTTAATTTAAAATTTATAGTAATTTGGAGAGGGGGGAGGGTTTACATTCTCCATTTCAGGGGAGGCTCCTGCCTTCCTTAGCAGACTCCTGTCCTTCCAAACCACAAGTCCAGACATGTGACAATTTCCAGCATTTCAGCCCCACAGCTCAGGTGGAGCTGAAGGCTCTGCACATCTACCTGCAGCACCAACCAATATTTAACCTTTCTTTACACACAGCAAATACATTTTATTCTTTTTTTTTCTGTATCAATAGAAACAATTTTTTTGTTATTTCTATAAAAAAAAGGAAGTACTAGATTTGAAAACTATTTCTGCAGAAATCCTTTATCTGCCTCCCTTCAGAAGTGCAGCAAATCCTAATATGATTTATCGAAAGTCCTTGCTTCCAAAAGGCATTGTGGCCACTGAAATAATGAACTACTTGAAAGTCACATTTAATTTACTTCCAAAGAAACAAGCTAGCATTGCTCAAGGTTGCTGGGGAAACAGGAAAGCTGCTTTAGATCCGTTTGCAGCAGAGAAGACTTGCTGATATTCTGCAATTCGTACATGTTCACCATAACTTTAACAATCTCTTATTTTCAGCAACCCATTTCTGATTTTGTGCTAAATATTCGTCTTCATTCCCACAGCATGGCCTTGTTTTCAGTTGTGGATTCAGATTCATAAATCTGACTTAAAAATAAGCTGGTTTATCACAGCTGTGTACATGTTTCTTCTTTGGGGGCCCATTTATCAAAGAATGCATCCAATTTCAACCCAAGAGAAGACCACAGTAGGCAGAAAAATCCCATTTCTTGGGAATCTACAGTGCCAACCTTGTTTGCAATTTCAGGTGATCAGACCCTTCCCAAAATCTTTTATTGACTGCCCTTAGACTTTCCTGCTTTAAAGAAAAGTTGTAATAATTCCCAGAGTTGTAAAATTCAGTTAGAGCATTGACTTAGTGCTCTGCCATAAAGAAAAGAAAATCACATTTGAAAGCCACATGCACAAGTGGAGTTCTGCTAATCCTTCTTCTGGAGACAAATCAGGAGCCCTTTTTCCAGCAGTTGCAGTGCACAGATGTGATTTAACATGTACATATCCAATTTTGTCCCAATTTACTCAAAGTTGCAGTGGGGGAATGAATGGACCAACAGAGAAATGGGGAAGCTTGTCCTTGGCAATGAGGGAAGATAAACCAAGTCTGCATTGCTGCTCCCTAGAAGAGTTTCCTCACAATATTCAGTTTTATCCAAGAGATCAGTCTCCTAAAATCATGTCACACGAGTTTCCTGTGTAGGGATAAAAGAATTATCTGTGCATCGTTGTTTAATGATTACATTATTTATCTTTTGGAGTCCCAGGATTACAGCGAGCACAAATTCAGTTCAAAATTAACAAAGGAAAATATTAACCAAAATTGAAGTGCTTAAAATAATTGATGGTATTGAGTTCAGATTGCTCTCAGTCTCATAAAAACATAATTTAGAAAAAAGCCTAAAACAAGAGCTACAGAATATCTCTGATGTAGTTGCACCTCATGTCTTGGTTTTTTACACATGCTTAGGCAGTAGGGGATGTGTTTTGAAATATCTACCAGAAAACCCCCAGTTTTTCTACCAATACACTTTTAGTCCACCTCTTGGACATAAAATTTCATCTCAACCCACTTTGCTTGGTTTTATTCATTAATTTTCCTCCATACATCTTATCAAAGTGCTTTTATCTTTTTTTTTTTCCCTATTCTTTGCCTAATTACACATTTTGAGACTTTTGGTGACATTCCATCAGATGCTTAGTGAATTTTTCTCTTGTTCGAAATCCCTGTATGCTTTAACATACTGGAGTGACATTTTTGATTGAACACTATATTTTTATTCTATATCTTCTATATATTTATATATTTATATATTTTATATATATTTATATTATATATAAAATTTCATTATATATTTTATATATTTTATTATACATTCTTATTTCATATATTATATAGTATATATATTATATATATTATGGCATTTATATATTATATATTATATAATATATACTTATATATTATATAGTATATCTACTATATATTATATAGTATATATAATATATACTATATACTATATAATATATACTAAATAATATATAATATATAATATACAATATATATTATAATATAATATAATACTATTCAAACACTAATATTTATACAATATATTATATCTTGTATATAATATCTATATTATAATATATATTTTATATATTTTTATAACATGCTATAGATATGTTTTATTTATATATATATTAAAATATATTAAAAATATAATTCAGTCAAATATGTCCCTTAAAGGTACCTTAAAGAATACAGTTATTTTAAACCACAGCAAAAAAAAATTCTTTAAATCATGGTGCTTTTACCCAGTAGGATGATCTGAAGAGAGAAGAAAGCAGAGAGATGCCAAAGTTAAGAAAGTAAGAGTGGAGCTTTGGACCAGGTCAGCTTTGAATGGCCAGTGAATAACAGAAACAAGGAGAAGAGGAAAAGTCTTTGAGAAACTGAAGATCAGGTAAAAAGGGTTTGTTGAAAAAAGACCGATCTTAGAAGAGAAAGATTTACTTTCCAAGGCTGCAGTGCCTGGAGGGGCGCGAACAGGAAATGTGCTCCTGCCCCAGGGCATGCATGCCTGCCTGGGCTGGGCAGGGCTGGGGCTCACTGCCCATCCCTCCCCCATGGAAATGCTGGGATGCAGGATAACACACCCGGCAAATCCGATAAGGCAGGCAGGAGTGGGGACCCGGGGGTGACCCTGAACTGCTCAGTCCTGCTCCAGCTGATAGTGGGTTTTATATTCAGAATAGTTTCCATCTAAAACTTTCAGAGCTGGGAATGTCCTTTCCAGATTTTCATCTACAGGAAGAGACACAGAACAGAGAGAGCTCTAGGAAAGAGAAGAAAAATGGAGATGCAAAGGTGCAAAGGGATGTTTTAGGACCAAAGGAAAAAAAAAATCAAAGAGGGAAAAACAAAGAGAAAGACAGTTAATAAAAGAAAAAAATATTTAGGTCCAGTCAGTCCCCAGGATGACTCATTGAGGGTCAATGCTGCCAAACTTAGGTTTATTATACAGTAAAATCATTGTATTTTATATTGATTGTGATTTCATCTGATCTGTGTTGGCTACTGTGAGGTAGTGGCCACTCACAACAACAACTGAAAGCCTAATTAACCAGGGTAATGCAAAAAATGAGTTGTTTTTTTGGCCACAAAAGCAAGCAGTTCCACCAAGAAAAGTATTGCCCTGTCGTCTTTAAGATCATTCATCAGATATCTGGAAGATAACCTTGTTTTCTTGAGGGAAAACCTCTCACAGCTGCCATTGCTCAGAAAGCACCATCTGATAATACCTTTTATATTCAGAATAGTTTTCACTTAAAACTTTCAGAGCTGGGAATGTCCTTTCCAGATTTTCATCTACAGGAAGAGACACAAAACAGAGAGACTTCTAGGAAGAAGAAAAATGGAGATGCAAAAGGATGTTTTAGGACCAAAAGAAAAAATCAAAATCAAAGTTGCCAGGTATAACGTAGTTATTCACTGGTAGCTAATTTAGAGCATCATCATCTACTCCAAGCTAAACACATTAGCACTGACAAACATTACCCACTGGAATAAATACAGGTATTTATAACAGCATCAAGAGACCCTATTAAGAGATTTCTGAGGAATCTGAGTTTCATATCAGGAAAACTCCACTTATCCACTGTTAAAACAAATTTATGGAGTGCAGATTCCTTCGTGCCTGTGGCCCTAAGAATTACACAAGTGTGAATAATCACACTCAGAACAGGGTAAAACTGGGTAATTGCTATCTCCACATTGTGTTATTGTACAAATTAGTGTATCCTGCATCTCTTTGGAAGGAAAATGAGGCATATGGTTTTGTGCTGTGTTGTAGACCCAGCAGACAATAAACTGATCCCCCATGAGAACACAGCAATGCAAAGTGTTGCCTTGTGTCAACAGGAAAAAAAAGAAAAAAGGAAGAAAAAAAGAAGGAGGAAAAGAACAAAATGACCAGGGAAAGCATGAAATTCAATGGAGAAAGTGATTTAATTGCATGGAAGAAGAAATATTAATATGGCGGAGGGGGGTGGGAAGCTCTTCTGTGAAATTGAGGGTGTATAACAGATAGCAGAAAATAATTTTTTTTAAAAAGAAGCCATAAATTCTCCTTGGTAATGTCAATTTAATTGAAACTGCTGCTAAATCTGCCTGTATTCTATGAGTGTGCATGTTAAGATTGGTGTGTCCATAAAGGCACTCCAAGAGGAGCACACAATGCCATGCTAATAGGGTTAGGTGCTCAGAATATAAGGTAACATAAGTGCCATTTGATGCAAGACTTGCTAGGGAAGGCTATTTTTTTTTTTTTTTCCCCAAGCCCGTTAATTAAGTGAATTTAGTGCTTTTGAAAGGTGCCGGATTGACAATGGCGGGGCTGGAGTTCCTCTATTGAGGGAGCAGCAGAGCCCGGGCGGAGCTGCCCCCCAGCCTTGACCCGCAGGGCTCAGCCCCAGCGCTGGGCCGGGCCGGGGCTCCCGGCGCTGCTTCCCCCTCTCTGCTGATCGAGCTGCTAATTAGGGCCCTTGGCAGCCCAGGGTTTGTGCCAGGACACCTGTCCTTCAGGAACCCCACCGGCTTCTCTGGAGAGTTACAACCAGAGCAAAATCTACACATTTATATTTATATTTATATTTATATTTATATTTATATTTATATTTATATTTATATTTATATTTATATTTATATTTATATTTATATATTTCTATTTAGAAAATTCTCCTTTTCTCCCCCAAATTCTCCTTTTTTTTTGGCACAAATTTCCCTTTTTTAGACCAAAATTCCTTTTTTGGGACCAAACCTCCCCTGAGTGCCCAAATTCCCATTTTTGAGCCCAATCTCTCCCTTCCTGGACCCAAATTCCCCTTTTTTTGTATTTGCATTTGTATTTGTATTTGTATTTGTATTTCTATTTCTATTTCTATTTCTATTTCTATTTCTATTTCTATTTAGATATATATTTATATATAAGATACTATAATATACATAAAAATATTATCTATTGACTATATAATGAATAACATATATAAATATAAATATTTATTCTATATAGTTATATTTATCAATATTTTATTATTGTATAGTATATATATTTTATAGCTTTTTATATATTTATATTTTTCTATATTTATATATTTTAAATAGAAATATATTTACATGTAAATATATAAATATAAATTACTATATAAATTAATATATAAATAAATATATAAATACATATAATATAATTATATAATATAATTATATAATATTATTCTATATTCTATATTCTATATTATATATTATATATTATATATTATATATATGTAAATATATATTTATTTATATTTATTATCTATTTTTTATTTTAATTTTTTTATAAAATTCTTTGAATCATGGTGCTTTTACCCAGTAGAATGAACTGAAGAAAGCAGAGGGATGCTCCGGGAGGGGACAACGAGGGAGGGGATTTTCCAGTACTGCTGACCCTGGGTGGAGGGAACAGGGACAGGAAAGGCAGCTCAAGGTCTGGGTCTCACCCAAATGTGTTTTTAAGGGAGTAAATGGGAAAAAGAATTTTTTAAAAATATTGTGTCCATCCAGCTGCCTTGGTGACTCCTTTTCCAGAACTCTCCTTCTTGACTTCTGCTGTGGAAATGGGAATTTTTTTCATGGCTGTTGTTCCATTTGAAGAGGACGTGGAAGGCTCAGGGCAGAACCAGAGGAAGGCAATCACAATTCCAGCAAAGCATGGAATTCTTTTCTGCCTGAGGCTGATGTAAACCTGGAGAAGGACGGTGCTGGCACAGCCCCCACTTCCCTCTGCCATGGAGAAAGGGTATCTGTGCCCATTGGGAAGAGTCTACTGCTGAATAAAACATTCCAAAGGACCAAAGCTGACTTCTGCTTAGTTTATAGACTGTTTGAGGGCAGAGCTTACAGTACTGGTTTTGCCAGAACCACTCACAGCCCCTAAGTTTTTGGATAATTGCATGCACGTAATGACGTGTCAGATTAGTTCTTTTAATTCTACTTTGGTGCAGCTTCTATTCCCTGGTGATGATAACCATTATCAGTCTAGAGGCAAAAACTCCCTGAAACCCTGAGCTTTTTGGAAATTCTTGCCTTTACTTGATTTAGCAGAAGCAAGTCAAATAAGAATTCCCCTTTAAATAAGTGAAGAGCTGAGTTGATGAATCTACACTGACTAATATAGCAGAGCTCACACTGAAATAAAAGATTCCTTAAATGTGTATGTTTTGGGTTGTTTTTTTTTTTTTTTTTATCAGAAAGGGCTGACTCCAAAGGGCTGGCTCCAAGCCTTTATTCTTTTTCACCTCTGTAAAGGTGCAATAGAGATACAGCAGCTCAGTGTTCTTGACATCAGCAAACAGGCTGAAAAAACATTATCAGGAGAGAGCCAATCTCCTATAACAGTTGAATAGTACTCACCCTGGTGATAAAGGTTTGGGTGAAAGATGAAATGAAAAATGTGTCTATAGCTGCTTGCAGCAAAACCTGCTTTTCTGGAGCACTTTTGCCCCCTGTCTTGAGTGTTCTATTGAATGAATAGTGGGTGCTTTATGTCACTTTGTTGCTGAATGGAGCAGTCTACTTAGCATGAACTTTTGGATGGCCCTACCTTCTGAAATGGTGTGCAGAGGTTTCATGGATTATGCATTAGTCCCATTTAACTTTCCACTTGAAGATAACACGGGCAGCAGCAGGTCTAATAAAGACTGAGCAGAGAGAGGCAAGCCAGCACCAAAACCCTGAAATTTTTGCTCACAGAAATAATTTCAAGTGTCCCCTGCATTAAAGTGCCTCACCTAAGTGTGATATATGGCATCACCTCTGATGGGGCAGGTGTTTGGTGATATTTCTTCAATTTTTCTCAGCTCTGCTTTGAAAACTGGAAAGTCTCCTCTTGGTTACTCCCCAGTGTTTTCAATCTGCAACAACTCCTGTACCTAAACATTCAAATAGCAAAAATCCTGCACTAGGTCCACTTGCTCCCTTAGCTGAGGTTTCAAAAGATGGGTGTGAGTTAGGAATCCCTTTAAAACTATGACAGCCACATAAACATATAGCCAGCCTGCTCTGAATGCCACAAGAATATGTATTGATTCTTGCTTTTCTTCAGTCTTTTGTATCGAGGTCATGCTGGGGCATCATTCCAGGTTTTTGTTTATTTTCATGGAGCAAATCTTAAAATATTTAAATTAGAAAAACAAACACAAAAACAAACAAGAAAAAAACCAAAAACAAAACCAAAAAACAAATCAACAAACCAAAGAAAAAAAAATCCTAACAAATGGTTGGACAGAAAGCCAAGAAAACATCAGTATTTTCCAGAATGTAAAACTACAGATTTGAATACTGCAATAAAATATTCATCTTCCCATTGCACCAAACCAGTCCAACTCTTATCACTGGTGCTCATCCTAGGAATCATCTCATGGCATTTCCCCCCCATAATGCCCTGAGTATTTTATGGACATTCCTGGATCATGGGTTAAATTTTAGAATAAACTGACATGGAATTTTTAGGATGGTGCTGGGAAATTATGAAGTGTTCACCAGAGTAAATGATCTTCCAACAAAGAGCTGAGAAGCCTGGTAACAATTAAGAGCCATGGTGAAAATTAAGAGAGGCATTAAAGGATATCAATTCTATGAACACTGACATGGATATTTCTGCCATCAGCTAACAAAAACAAAGTAATTAATTGTTATAGTAAATAAGGTGATGAAGACACACACACACACAGAGCCTGGAATGAAAAAGCAACACATGCAGGATAAGTTCTCTCTTTAAAGAGTCATTCTCAATGCTAAAGCTGATTTGATGAGGACAAAAGGAATAGCACAGATGAATCAAGGTCAGAAAGGTGAGTAAAAATAAGACAGTTATTATGTCTTTTCTGAAAGCAGAAGCAGATTAGAAAATAGGTCAGGGAGTGCAGGGAAAATGTTATTTGTATTCTGTCAATTTGCAAAGGACATGCATAACTGAATGCAGTGAATTTGTAGTAACCTCTTATTCTAGTCCTGGGGAGTGATGTATTCCATATTATCTCTTTTTATTACTAGTACTACATTATGTTTTAAAAAGATTTTCCTGCCAAAATAAAAATCCTGTGGTGATGAATGCTGCACAACCAAGCAGGAGGAGAAAGTTTCTGTTGTGGAGACTGTGGGACACAAACAAAAAGTTTGTGGGACACATACAAAAAGCACTGGCAGAGGAGGGGATGTGACTTGTCAGGAGCCATGTGGCAAAGCAGGAAATAAAGGTTTTCTCCATTTCCCAAAGCAGTGCCTTCCCCAGGAAAGACACAGGCACTTAACAGAGTCACTAAATATTCTCCCCTGATGTGCCAAAATGGTTGTCTGATAACAGATATTTCTTTAGTTGTTTGGAAATTGGTAATTCATTATTTTATCCACTTCCTGCTGTCTTGGGTTCAGCCTGCATTCCTCAAGAAATAAATCTAAAGTGCACTGAGGGAGCTGTTCAGTCCAGAGAAGAGAAGATTGAGAAAGGATCCCATTAATACACATAAATATCTCCAAGGAGTGCCAGGGGATGGTGCCAGACTCTTTTCAGTGGTGCCCAACAACAGAACGAGGTGTAAATAAATAAAACACAAGAAGTTCCACCTCAGCACCAGGATGAGCTTCTCTCCATGGAGGAAGGCAGAGCACTGGAACAGCTGCCCAGGGAATCGTGGCATCTCTGGGTTCATCCAAATCCCACCTGAATGTGTCCCTGTGTCACCTGCTCTGGGTGACCCTGCCCTGGTGGGGGGATCACTCTGGGGTCACTTCCAGCCCCAGCTGTTGTGGGATTCTGGGCTGCCTGGGGACGTGGGGAGGGCCAGGGAAAAGCATTCAGGTCACTCCCTGCTCCCAAAGCTCAGACAAGTCACCCACAGCAGCAGAATTCTCAGATGTTCCACATTTTCAGACTTTCATTGAGGAGGACAACCCATGTGGCTGATGCCTTGAGAAGGCTGGGCTGGAACAGAGGCCAGACAGAGTTACAGAATAAAGCAAGAATTTATTAAAAGGCCTCAATGGATGCACCTTGGGCAGCACAAGAGCCCAGCCAGGGCTGCACCCAAGATGAACCAAAATGGTGACAAAAACCCCCAACCAGTCACGGGGTCTCTCACTTTTAAAAATTCTGCTCCATTTGCATCTTGGAGTTCATTGTCCAACTCCAGCTCCAGCCCATGCAGTCCCATCCTTCTTGTTTTTCTCTCTCCAGCCCACGGTGTTTGTGCTCTTGGGCTGAGATTTGGATCATTTGTCCTTGGTCCCAGCTGGAGCAGGAATTGTTTTGTGTCCCTGCTCTGTGCACAGAGCTCAGCATCCCCTCATATGAAGCCCAGACCCACACACTAAAGCAGCTCAGAATGTGAAAAATATAAAAGCTAAAACCTGAGACATCAATGTAAAAAGCCCACACCTTCTTCCTCTCCATCATTTCCATCTCCCACCTTCACTTCCATCTTTTACAGGCATCCAGGATTTCCCACCTTTCACACTGGAAATGTCAGGAGACCTTCTATCTCTACTGGAACTCCTTGTTCACAATAATTATTGCAATAATTATTTCTGTGCACAGAAACAGCTGATTTATAGCTCATAAATAAGCCTTACATGCAGATCTCCATTTAATCCAGGAGGAGATGGTTGGGGAGAATCAGCTGCAGTTACCAATATTCTTCCATAGTGATGTAGAGGGCTGGGCAAATCCTAAAATCACTGCTGCCCTTCCTCACTGTTCATTGAGGGATGTGCTCCCAGGGCACTGCTGGCTCTGCTCTGCTGCTGAAAACTTTAATGCAGAAAATGGACAGACAGACAAACCCAAAATCTGCTGTTAATAAGTGGGTGGTGAAGCAAAGCTCTCAAAATTATAGCCATAAATATATTTTTAGTGCTAAAACACCTGTTATATAAAAAGGCTTTATTAAAAAAAAACAAACCTGCTAATTTTAATTGTTTTAAATATTGACCCCACAATATATTTTCCTTAAAATGAAGTAACATATTTTAGGTAAACATGTAAAAAAGGAAAAAAAATATGTTTCAAGTAATATTTTTTTTCAAAAAATAATAATAGTAAATATATTTTAACTTGATTTGAATACCTGTGTGTTGGTTTTAGAAAGCAGAGCATTTCCACAGTAAGAGACATAATCATGATCTGATTTTGAAAACAATGTGAGGTTGCCTCAAGATTTTATTTTTCTGCAATCATATAAGGAAAAGATAAATGCCACTAATTTTTATATGCACACAAAAATGCATTAAAAGCCATAGAAATTGTATTGTTTTGCTTTCAAAGACATTTAAAATTAGTTTTGCTTTTAAGAGCTTAATGCCTTTCCCACAGACTTCCTCCAAATTCCTGCAGCATGTAGGGGAAATGCTGCCCAGAATGCAGATTTCCTGGTGGATGTGTGGATTATTCTTTCTTAATCTCAAGTATCAATGACTGGAATCTTATCCTAAATAGGAAGCTGACATGTGTAACTAATTTTCAAAAGAACTTTCTTTAAGCTTATTACCAAAGCAACTGCTTTCATTCTTAAGATTTAGGCAATAAAAATAAAGGTAATTCCTTTATCACCCTGCATAAAACCCTTTATTACGCTGTGTACTAGCCAAAAAATGAGTAAATTCTGATATATTCACAAAAATTAATTCACAAAACTTTATCACATAAGTGATAAATATATTTATCACTTAATTTCTAGTCAGTATTTATTGTGGAATAATGCAGGGAAAACTTTTCAATGTGTCACACTTGCCATCAGACATATTCAAATGAACTGTTCCTATTCTCAAAATATTCAGCCACTGTATAAAATGCAATAAAATATGAACATATTTAAAAACCTAAATTCTTTTGGCTGCGCAGATTTTGTGTGTTTTAATTTTTATTGCTGTCTTTGGCTTCTGACATCTTCATGTGAGCTTTCACAGGAGAAAACCAGAAAAGCTTTACCTGCTTCAGGTAAAGCAGAAGGGAACGAATCAAGATAGGAGCAGAACGAGAGCAGGGGCACAGTGCTTAAAATTTAATGAGCCCAGTGAGTAAAAACTTCTGATCATACAATGATTTGTTACCATGGGAGATACAGCTCTCAGGGTCATTTTATAACATAATTTTTAACCATAATTTAGAACACTTCACATACTTTTGATATTAATTTTCCTCCCCTCAATACCTGTTGGTGTTTAATTTTCACAGGGTTGTTTTATTGAGCTGAGCCACGACAATGACACTTGAGGAACTTCAAGGTGGCTTTCTCTGCACTGGTTTGCCCATAAATGCTGCAGAGAAATGGAAATAGGAACTAAAATACAAACTGCTCCAGTACAGTGAAGTTATTAAAAATGTAGATACACAGCCCCCAGGTTAAGCTGCTCTCTAATAACAGGAGCTCCAAAGGCACAGCATAATTTCTTTTGGAGGCAAAGACATTCCTGGGTGGAAATGAGCACAGGAAAATTCTCTGCTATTAATTTTAGTAAAAGTTTTACTATTCCTTCATTGGGATAAAATGGGTGAAATTTTGTATAAAAATTCTTTGATTTATTTTATATTTATATATATAAATATATATTTTATATTTTATATATCTTTAAATTTATATATATTTTATATATATTATATCTTTATATAATATATATATTTTATATTTTATATATCTTTAAATTTGATTTATCCTCTCAGCCACCTGGCAGTAGTTCTGGCTGCTTCTGGAAGGAGTCAAGGTGAAGCTTGAGGGTTACACAACAATTTAGGAAAAAAGTAGAATAGAATAGAATAGAATAGAATAGAATAGAATAGAATAGAATAGAATAGAATAGAATAGAATAGAATAGAATAATAATATAATATAATTTACCATCTACCCTTCCTGAAACAGTTAAATTAGAGTTGTTTCCAATATCAGACTAAAATATGAAAATATTCATAGTGAGTTGAACTTCTGGAATCTTAATTAATCAAGTACATTGTTTATGAAAGTAAATGTTTCTTGCAGGGACAGTCAGTGAAATTATCACTGCCATTTAGAAGGTTTTTGAGATATTTTAATTTTTTTTATTTTTTGAGATATTTTACAGAAAGAAGCAGCAGAAACCTCTGGATGTAGGAATCCACATGACCAGAAAAAACCTGAGGATTTTACCCACTGCTCTCACCCAGGGTTGAGGGATGGTAGAGAGGGATTTACCTGAAAACTCTCACCAGCCTGGGAGCTCCCCTTTCTGGTTGTTTCTTTGCAGCAACAGGACACTGAATTACTGAAAAGTGGCAAAATTCAAGTGAGATTCACTGGGCAAGCAGCTGAGCAGTAACAAGCAGGACCTGCATCAGTAGTTGTATTGTAGACTATTTTCTCAACCTAAATATATTTATGCAAACATGCTGAACCCTCTCCTTTGTTGCTGGGCCACAGATCAGTCTGCTGCTGATTTAAAATGCATGGCTAAGTTTAAAACTTTAGTAAGGGCCAATCTCTGAATAATCCTTTAAGGATTATTGTAATTAAGGGACTAATCCTTAGATGCTTCTTAATTTGTGTCCGTTTTAAAATGGAGTGCCACTTTTTTCATCACAAAAGAGAGAAGAAGAGGTGAAACTCACAAAGGTTTAAACATTAACAGCCTTTCCTGTCACCTCATGCATCCGAGCAACACAAACAGGTAGAATATTTAAAACCAGGAGGTCATTAAAACCAAACCCGAGCACAGAACCCCACCTCACAAAAAAGCACGGCTGAAAACCAAGAGACATTTTAAACCTGGAGATGTGTTGATGGTGAGAACCATTCCGTGTGCAGATAAGGCAAACACAGTTTAAGGACAGATATTTCTACTGGTGAACGCTCTATGCATGAACCCTCAAATGCTTGTTTGCATCAACCTTCTCCTATCTCGTTTTTATCTTCCTTTCTTTTCCTTGTCAGGATCGGGATGAAAGTGCTAGAGACCTTAATTCTTGTTTGGGCTCAAATGTTTATTATTTATTATCTATATCACAATCTTGCAAGTTGTGATTCTTCAGCATTCTGCTAACAAGCTACAAAATGGCCAACTATCCTTCTATACAAGGTCTTTTAAGGCTAAGCTATCCAATGAAATGACACCTAAATTATTTTTACTTTTAACCCAATAACTAATCACCTGAAGTCCTCAATGCAGACTTTTCTGTCCAGTTACAAAATACCACCCAAACCCCTGGAGAAGAAGGTGAAGAAGAAGCACCAGCCACTGCCCTAAAACCTCCATCTTGCCCTATATATATTTGTATATTCGAAAACATTAAACTCTAAGTTTTCCACCCTGTGATATTACACACTTCTATTCAAACTCCACACCTGTAATCCCAGTTCTATCATTCCATTTTGGAAGCTTTCTCCATGGTCTGAGGTCAAATACAGTATTCTCTTGTGGGTCTGTGCCTTTCAGCACAGGAAGTTTAAAATTCTCAGCTTCCAGGGTTCCAACACTCCCCCTCTCCCCAGCAGAAGCCTGTTTGAAGAATACATCAGTGACAGCAATCTTTCTAATCATCCCAGCATTAATATTTATTGTTTATAATGGAAAGACTGAATTGGGCAACCTAACTTTGAAAATTTAGCAGAGAGTTAATGCAATTTAATTCTTCATGCCCATGAGGGAAGCTTCATGGTCTAATCTAAGGAATGTTGAGGCTGAAGACATGCACAGTCAGCAAGAGGAAGCAATAGGGTGGCATTGCTGGGCTGAAACCCCTGCCAGCAGCTGCACCTGGGGAGCAGCTGCCGTTGCTTCAAGGTGCTGGTGGTCTCTGCTGGCAGCAGTCCTTGCCCAGCAGTGTAAAAAATGAGGCAGGAATATCTAGCAGTGCTACAAGGCTTGGGAACAGCTTCTCTTCCCAATTCCAGCCTAGATCTGGGCAAGACACAGACCTGGATGCCTCTGTTCCTGCATCTGTAAAATGAGAATGTTTATCAATATTTACAAAGGGGAAAAACCCATCCTAGGGATTGATCTTATGAGGAGAAAGAGAGAAACAAGTAGTTGATGCATCTCATGCTGTGTTACATTTGTGTGGATGTGCAGCACTGGAAGGTGTGTGAGTTGGAACAGGGCTGAGAAATCATTAGGAGACATGGGAAAAGGCTCACTCTTCTTTATACCCCTTGGAAATAGCACATCTTACTTTTACTTCTCCCTGAAACATGCAAGTATTACAAAGATTCCATGCTGGATGTTTTGGCAGGCCTGCAGGGGCAGGTGTTCATCATTCTACAGCTCTATGAGGATGATTGCTCCATGATACACATTTATCTTTAATATAGTTCACAGAGTTGGGGTTTTTATTGTTGCTGTTGTTATTTTTGTGGGTTTTCCCCTTTTTCCCTGTGACAAATTACATTGTGCTTTATGGAAATGTAACATTTGGTATGAATGGCTGGCAGCAGCCATGTTGCATAGCAATGAGCAAGACAAAGTAGCTCCACTCCTATTTGCAACTGGCTCAGACCTTTCCATTAGCAAATTAAAATCTGTTCAAATTTATTTACTAATATATTAGGAGAAGCTTCAGGCTAACCCCTGTTGACCTGTATTATATAGCAAACAACTGTAGCAGTGAAAATAATTAATAGAATGTATTGCACCTCCTGCTTGTTTCTCCATCACAGCCCGGGGTCGGCTGCAGAGTGGGTTTGCCATCTGCATTCTGTTACAAGGCCACATTTACTTAAAAATTATCAATTATATTCTGAAATTACTTCCTTTAATTGAACTCTCTCTATTCAAGGCATCCCATGTTTTTAAAGCTTCTGAAAGCATGTACATGAAAATGTTCTCTTTTTCAAAACTGAAGGGGAACTTGCTGAATTACCTGTAGATGCAAAAGGAGCAAATATGCAGCAGCAATTCCTTGTTACATCAGTTATTCATTATTATTATTATTATTATATCATACTTGTGTCATTCAGGTGGAAAGTATTATGAGACCTTTTTTTTATATTTTGTATTTGCTATTACAATGTTTTCCAGAGAAGCTGTGGCTGCCCCACCCCTGGAATTGTCCAAGGCTGGGCTGGACGGAGCTTGGACCAACCTGAGATAGTGGAGGGTGGAACTGGATGAGCTTTAATGTCCCTTCCCAAACCATTGGGGTGTTACCCTCATCCAGCCTTTTCACCCTGGAGAACAGCTAATTCTGAGGTCTTCATCTGATTGATGAAGGAGAAAGTGATTATGAGACATAGAATGATTAAAAAAGGGGGTTGTGAGAAAGAAATGCAGTTTCCAGCTGCCCAGACTGAAGTTTAGGTGCTAATAAAAGCTGCAGATGTGTAAATGCTTCCTTTCTATCAACACAAACAGCTACAATAAAAGCTGTCAGAGGGTGGTCAGCTGGGAAGTCTTAGCCCTACACAACACATTCAAGTTTTAAGAAGAAAATTAATGTGCCACTTTAACATCTCAGTGAAATTTTTTTTTAATGTATATAGATATAGAAATAAATTTCTGCATTAATGGCCATGGTAACAAATTTCACACAGTGAATGTAGGCCTATTTTATTATTATGTGAACAAAACCAATCATGATCTCTGGAAAACATACAATTCTTGATAATTGACTTAGTTTTTGATAATTTCCTTTCTGTATAAAGGTGAACAGATTAATTAATGAGTGCTCGATGATCACCCTTCAAATGTCTTTAGAAAAAGAGATTGTTAACAATCTTATAATTATTTCTATAAACAATAGAAGATGTTCTCTAAAATAACTAGAAAATCTAGTCTGATTGGGTGTTTTTATTAGAAAGTGTTTCATTTACAGGAAGAAGGAGCAGTAGCCATTACAGGTCGCTGTTGACCTCTTGTGGTCCCATTCTGTGGTTACAGCAAAACCCTAAGGCCAGCCAGGAGCTGGACATCGATGTTCCTTGTGGGTCCCCTCCAAATCAGGATATTCTATGATTCTGTAACTGTCTGAGAGCCAGGAGATCCCTGGAATTCTCCCCTAAACCTTAAAAAGAACAAACCCAAGATTATTTCTGCACCATATAAATGGAGTCTAGATCAAATGGAATATAAATCAAAGGATTGTTTAGAACAGCTTCTTTCCTGTTGAAGGGCCTAAATGCTGATTTATCAATTATTAATTATCAATTAATTTATCAATTACCAATTCTTAACAATTGTGTTTAAATTTATTCAATACTAAAACAAAAAGGACTTTCCCTGCCAGCAGCCAGCTCTTCCTTTTCCAAAGTAGAAAAGAACAAAAATTATTAAAAAAACAAAAACAATTGAAAAGGATACAATGCAACACGATGTTCTTCTTCCCTATTAAGTATTCAGCTAACCACGAAGTAACAATTAGCAGCAGGAGAAAAGGCAATCAGCGATGTGCAGTGTAATTACTGTGCCCCAGGTCTCATCTGGAGAGAGTGAATGCAGCAGGGATTGGTGAATCTGCAATGGATGCAGCAGGGATTGGTGCACTGCTTCCAGCAGCCTGACTGGAGTTCTGCTGGGTCAACTTATTTACACAGCAGTCTTCACCCCAGCAGGCAGACAAACACTGAAAATTCATTATTTACTTATCACTGGTTTTAATATTGTGTTAGATTATGTTCATCTCTTGAAACAAAGCTTGTGAGGGTCAGTGCTTTGTTTTGGAGGGGAAAGGGGAGAGGAAGAAGGTGAGAAATAAAAGAAAGAAGATCCAGATTACTTTCAGCACTGATAAATCAGCATTTAGGCCCCTCCACAGGAAAGAAGCTGTTCTAAACAATCATTCCCTCTGGAAGATCTACAAGCTCTTAACTTTCTGTGCTAGTGAAAGATTATCTCATAAAAATTCAATCTCTATATTCAAGTGAAAAAAAAATGTTTAGAAATTCATCCTGGCATATTATCTGCTTTCTCATAAAGCAAACCAAACCCAAACATGTTAATAAACAGCTGAAAGAAAGCAGCATAGTTCTAATTGTAACTAAAAAAAATAAACAGAGCAGAACCCCCTCCATCTCAATGACAGCAATTGGAATATTATCAAGAAAGCAAAATTCTGTTGAGTTACACATATTTGTGAAGAAGATTTAAATTTGCACTTTTATGCTAAGCAGGAACAAGGACAACTGTAGGTGATCTCACGGGGTTTTTCCTCCCTGAAATTTCATATTCCTCCTGCCTATAAAGATAGAAGGAATCCAATATTTCCCAGCATGAAACATAGGCATTGCTCTAAAAGCAAAGAAATATTCTATACAATTGCTAAGTAAAAAAAAAAAAAATTAGTTAAAAATGAATAGATGCTGTTTTGTCTGCTATCCCTATTTTATCTTCTGGCACGTGTCACATTTCCTCTGGTCCACCACAATTCCAGCAGCCACACAGCTCCTGGTTCAACCATCTGTGATGTCTCTGCCACTCCAGGCTGCAGAACAGCCCCCAGCTGGTTTTCCCTGGCTGGGAGGGTGAATGGGCAAACAGGAGCCCTGTCCTGAGGAAATGAACACAATCTGAAGGTGACTGCAGAAAACTGAGCTGCTAATCCACAGAAATGCCACGAGGTGGCAAGTTAGGATTGCATTAAACCCTTGTACTCTCACAACAGCAGCGAGGGAAAAATCAGACTGCAATCACTGGGATGGGAAAGGTGCATTCATAAGAAACATTTATGCAATCTAATGTTCTTATCAAAAACAAAAAGAGTTTTGAAAAATAACAATAGCTTGGGAATTATTTCCTTTCTCTGTCTTTAAACTTAGCAGGATTCTCTCACACACTTCTGCATGGAAAGGGTTGTCAGGCCCTGGAACAGCCTTCCAGGGAGGGGGTGAAGTCTCCATCCCTGGAACTGTTCAAAATCCATGTGGGAATGGCAGCTGAGGACACGGTTTAGGGGTGAGCATGGTGACAGTGCTGATGCTTGGTGATCCTAGAGACCTTTCCCAAACTTAATGATTCTATAATTCTATTTTCCTCGCTGGTTTATGTTTTGTTTTCAACAATAGCAAAAATAAAGAGCATCATATCACAGGTTTTAAATATGTAACTGCAAAATATATATATGACTGTTCACTTCCAGTGAAATGGACCCAGAACTACACAATTCAAATGCAAGTAAATGTTTTTTTCTTGGGGACCAAGCCAGGGTAGCTGTGGGAATAGGTGCCAGGAACTGTTCAGTATCTGCATGCACACATTTGTACCTGAGGGTATGGAGGATCTCCACTCTACACCAGAATGGCTCCAGTGCCAGAAATCCCATGACTTTCCTGGTACTCTGCATTTTGCACACAATGTTTGTGCCTTGGATTGATGAAGGGAACCACAGGAGCCCTCCCAGCTCCTCACTGGGAGCAGGACAGCTCCTGAGTGCCACTCCACCACCAGGAGCTCATGAGTTATTGTTAAATGTGAATTCATCCTATTAACAGCACGGTGTCACTTGAAAACTGTCTTCTTGAGAAAACAGAAGAGATCAAAACTGCTCTTCCAGGCTCTATTCCCTTTGCTCTGCCATGAAGATTCTTTGCTTGGTATTTCTCCTGTTTTCCAGAAAGGTGAAGCTCTGAAGCACCTGGTGCAGGTGACCTTTGGGCCCGAGGAGTGACCCATGTCTCCCTCCTATCCCAGTCTCTCTCCTATCCAAGTCTCCCCCCTTCCCAGTTTCCCCCATTCCCATTTTTCTGCAGTCCCAGTTGCCCCCTTCCCAGTCTCTCCTCCTTCCCAGTTGCCCCATTCCCAGTCTCCCCCCATTCCCAGTCTCTCCTCCTTCCCAGTTTTCCCCCACTCCCAGTCTCCCCCTATTCCCAGTTTCCCCCCACTCCCAGTCTCCCCCATTCCCAGTCTCCCCCATTCCCAGTCTCCCCCCATTCCCAGTCTCCCCATTCCCAGTTCCCCCATTCCCAGTTTCCCCCATTCCGTTTCCCCATTCCCAGTTTCCCCATTCCCAGTCTCTCCCCATTCCCAGTTTCCCCATTCCCAGTTTCCCATTCCCAGTTTCCCCCGTTCCCAGTTTCCCCATTCCCAGTTTCCCCATTCCCAGTCTCTCCCCATTCCCAGTTTCCCATTCCCAGTTTCCCCCGTTCCCAATCTCCCCCCATTCCCAGTTCCCCATTCCCAGTTTCCCCATTCCCAGTTTCCCCCATTCCCAGTCTCTCCCCATTCCCAGTTCCCCCATTCCCAGTTTCCCCCATTCCCAGTCTCTCCCCATTCCCAGTTTCCCCATTCCCAGTTTCCCCCATTCCAGTCTCTCCCCATTCCCAGTTTCCCCATTCCCAGTTCCCCCATTCCCAGTTTCCCCCATTCCCAGTTTCCCCCATTCCCAGTTCCCCATTCCCAGTTTCCCCCATTCCCAGTTTCCCCCATTCCCAGTTCCCCATTCCCAGTTCCCCATTCCCAGTTTCCCCCATTCCCAGTTTCCCCATTCCCAGTTCCCCCATTCCCAGTTTCCCCATTCCCAGTCTCTCCCCATTCCCAATTCCTCCATTCCCAGTTTCCCCCATTCCCAGTCTCCCCTATTCCCAGTTTCTCCATTCCCAGTCTCTCCCCATTCCCAATTCCTCCATTCCCAGTCTCTCCCCATTCCCAGTTTCCCCATTCCCAGTTCCCCATTCCCACTTTCCCCCATTCCCAGTTTCCCCGCCTCAGGCCCCTCAGTCCTGGCCCCGCAGCGCCCCCTGGCGGCCCGCGGCTCACAGCCCCGCCCCCTCACCGCCTAGCCCCGCCCCTCGCCCCCGCCTCCGCCGCTGATTGGTGGGAGCGGCCGAGGGGCGGGCAGAGGCCGCGGCTCCGCAGTTATTGAGGGGCGGGCGGGGTCCGTGCCAAGATGGTGGCCGGGCAGGCGTTAGGGTCCGAAACCGAGCCGGCACCGGAGCGGCGGGGTTGAGGGTCCTGCGCACTTCGCCCTCTCCTTTTCAGCCCTGGAGGAGGCGGGCAGCTCCGGCATCCTCCGCCTCACCGGCATGCAGCTGCGCGACGAGCCCAGCAGCGAGAGCGCGGCAGCAGGTGAGGGGGCTCCGGCAGTGACGGGGCTGCGGGGCCGCTGGGACGGGCGGTGCGGGGCCGCGCCGTGAGGGGAGGCAGCGGAGGTGGTGAGGCCCTGTGGCGGCACGGAGAGCTGCGGGGTGACACGGGAGCGGCCGGTGCCCGCTGTGCGAGGGCAATGGGGGCAGCAGGGGCGGGCTCCCCCTCTCCGTGTGTAGGATGGGGGCTACGGCCTGTGCCCGGAGCGGGGTGTGCAGCGTGAGGGGAGCTCCGAGCTGAGGTGGGGTCGGACCTGCAGGGTGTGGGATCCCTTGCCATGAAGCTGTCCCGGTCTGTCCTTCTCAGCTCAGCAGGAATACGATCCAAGTGCGGATGTGAGGGATGTGTGACGGTAAAAGTAAACCCTGGCCAGCTGCACAAGCAGGGCAAAGTAAAGCCACCCCATACAGTAGGAAAGCCCAAATGAGTAAATTTTTTGATAACGTGCACAGAAAGAGCTCTTCATGTAACACCAAATGAAATTCTGAGAAAAGGAATCGTTCCTGAGTGCTAGTTTTTAAGTAACTTTTTTTTCCAAATATATTTCCTAACAGATGGATGCTCGTGGAGAAGGGAAGATGCCAGGGATAAGAAGATCACTGTTGAAGCAGGGCACGCTGCAAACATGACGTGCTCTTTCATGCTTGAAGCTGGATAAATCTCCCTGCCTCAGCAGGTGGAAAGTGAAACCCAGGCCTGGAGCAATTCCAGTGGTTAATCCCCAGGCAGTGCTCCCCACTGCTCAGAAGCTCATGGCACTTCTGGGCTTTGCCCTCTTGGTTTTGGTGATCTCAGTACCACATTTTACACTCAAATGTGGTCCAAAGAGCCCTGGGGCAGCTCAGAATCCTGCTCAGGTCCAAAGAGCCCTGGGGCAGCTCAGAATCCTGCTCCACGTTCCTTGCTGGCATTTCTTGTCTGGATGGTTTGGTTTAACTTGATGCCTTATGCCCAAATGCTATTCCTTACTGCTGCTCTTGCTGAGGACACTCAGTAGGCTGGAGCAGAGAAGGATGGGATTGCAAGGGGCTTCTTTCCAACCTGGGAAGACACAAGGACCCTGATGAGCCAGTGTGCCCAGTGCCTGGCAGTCTGCCTTTGTCACAGCTCCAGGGGCACAGACTGCTCCTGCAGCCCCTCCCTCTCTGCCTGTCCCCTGCCCCTGGGATCTGTATTTCCTGAAAATAAATGGAATTTCACCCTTCAAATGTTTACTTCAAAGTGATAGAGGAAAAGCTTAATAAAAATGCCAAGGTCACATTTTCTTTGCCTCCTCAAATAAAATGACAGATCCAATATCTGCATTATTTACTAAGAGTGTGAACTTGTTTTCTTTTTAGGAGCTTTCTAATTTATCTGAGTGCTGTTTTTCTTGCACTGCACAAGCACATGGCTGCTGCCACTCCTCAGAGCCTGTGGGCAGCAGCTCTCTGGGATCAGTAGTTATTTATTGTCTTGGCTAAAGATGCCCTCTCACTGCAGAAATAGCTCTGTGAGTGCTTCTCTCTTGGCAAACATTGTATTCTGACAAAAGCCTCAGTGTTTTGCAGAAAAATCCCTTTAATAATAATATTATAATAATACTTTAAATAATACTTAAAAAATAATACTTAAAAAATAATACTTTATAATACTTTAAAAAAGCAAATTTTGATGGAGATGACATTTCATGCAGCAGATCGCTTTGGTTTGTAGGTAAAAGCTGGTGGAACAGAGTGTGTGATCACTTGGTGTTAAAAAAATCCCCTCAAAAATATCATGTTTGGCAAAAATGGCAAATTAGCTGCAATAACTGAGGTATCAAAGACAGTTACTGATGGGGTAATTTGGGTTATTTAAGTCTGTTCTGGGAAAATGAGGATTAGGAAGAGGCATAATTAAAATATGCAAAGCCGAAGGGGAATAGAGAATAGATATTAAGTCACTTTAAATTAGTAATTCATGGGAGGGTGGAAGGGAGAGAAATGGATGAAATTATGCTCTGAAAGGGCCCTGATATTCCATTGTTGCAGAGAGAAAAGCTATTCAGAGCCTGAGCACATCTTCTGTGCACACAGAAATTGGAGAGGAGGATTGAAGAGCTGTCTGTCCACTGAGGGAGCTGATCCTGCAGGGTTCCCTCACATCCAAGGGAATATGTTTTTGTAGGGGCATCAGGGCTTTTCCAAGCTCTGTTTTCTGTACATTGACAGCAGAGCTACAGGAGCTGGACCAGCCAGGAGAGTCCTTAGCACCTCAGTGTTAGGATTGTGAGAGGCAGAGCCTTTCCCCCACACCCTGATGTGCTGAAAATTAATTCCATCAGGGTGGGGTTTACCCTCTAATCTCACAGCAGAGACCATTTCAGCAAGATGTTTTTGTTACTGAGCATCAAAAGTCCAGTGTTTTGTCTACCAGTGGAGAAGAGTTTTGTAATGGAATCAAAGAATCATCAGGAAAATGACTTTTGTCACAGTTATATTTTCTGGAAAAATCCCTTTGCTCCTGGGAAGCTGAGAAGCCTCAGAGAAAAAGGAAAATTATATTATCTCATTGCTTCTCCTGTGTTTTGCTCGTGTGGAATGTGTTTGGAGATTTTTTTATCCAACAGGTTATTGTTTCATTGGATTCTGGTGAGTTATTTTCACTCACTGGCCAATCAGGGCCAAGCTGTGGCGGGGCTCTGGAAAGAGTCATGAGTTTTCATTATTATCTTTTTAGCCTTGTGTAAGTATCCTTTCTGTATTCTTTAGTATAGTTTAGTTTAGTATTCTTTAATATAGTATAGTATAATTAAATAATGAATTAGCCTTCTAAGAACATGGAGTCAGATTCATCATTCCTTCCTTCATCTGGAAACCCTGCAAATACAACAGAGTTTAGCCTTAAATTTTTACTCCATGGAAGTGATGATTTCCATGGTGAGCTCCATACAGAAACAGGAGCTTTGCATCCCGAGGAAAGCTGACATCTCACTGCCATAAAGGGATGTCAGGCTCCAGAATGAGCAAAACTGAGCATCCAGCTGCTGCAGAAGCAGCCTGGAACCATTCCACAAAGAGTGTGCACCTGCAGCTGCTGCCACTGTGATGTCAGGGCCCGTTGGGCTGCCACTGAAAGGTTGGCACGTCCCCGCAGTGCCAACAGGACGCTGCCATTCCTGCAGCCCAGACCTCCTCAATGCCCCTTGTGCTGGCATTCCAGGAGGATCCTCCTCCTCCAGGAGTTCTCCGTGGGCTACCTGCCAACCAGCAAGGGTTTTAGCTGATTTTGGGTTATGCTGCTCTGCAAGCTCTAGCGCAGCTCTGCAGAAATGATCCAGGAACTTGTTGCCGCAGTGTGTGATTTTCTGTCTGTTGCATCTGGGCTGTATTTTTGTCCAGATAAACCCTGGCTGCTGACAGCTCATCTGAGGAGTGAGTAGTGCTTTGCCCTAGGTGCAGCATATCTGGCTTTGGGATCACTTTCTGCTCTCCCTTAGGAACTGAGCTGAATTTGGAACAGGAACGACAGTGAGATGGCATTGGTTTGGTAGAGCTCATGTCAACAGCTTCTGCTAAAAGGGGAAGCTCATGTCAACAGCTTCTGCTGTCCCACTGGGGCAGCATTTGGAATCTGGGGAGCCCTGTGGGGGTTCCATTCACTATGCACAACAGTTTGGGGAGTCTGTAATTCCCTCACTTTGCTGTTTCCAAAATGCAGCCTGGAAGAGCTTTTCAGAAGTGCTTACAAAAACTGCAATTATCTTCAGAACTGAGGGAAAAGATCTTTTTCCCCCCATAATTAAAAGATTTTACTAGCAACCTGTGCTAAAATAGTGATGACCTTCATGAGGAGATGTAACTTCCCAACAGTGTGTGCTCCTGAACCCAGGAGCTGTTCCTGTGCAGTATCAGAATAGAATTCACACAGCTAAGGGGATTTTGGGAAAGCTTTTCTAGGGAAGCATTTTCAGCAAGCTAAAGAGAACCAACATATGCAATTTAATAGTAGGGAAAAAAAAACAAAACAAAAACTTCTTTAGCTCTTGAGCAGAGCAGAATCATTGACTATTAAAGAACAATTTACATTTTCTTGACTGAGTTTCTATTTTTTTGCTGGTGAAACAGCACAAAAAATAGAAAGATATAGAAAAAAATTCATCTGGTATTTTGTCCTGTTCTGTTCCTTACTGTGGAAAAGAACTGTTGCTCCTGGAGGGATGATGTGAAATAAAAACACTCTTTTATTTGGGCTGACTTGTTCCATGGGGGATGCCCCACAAGAGGCAGTTTTCTAACAGCATCTGGTTCATCTTCTCTTGCCCACTGCAGATCTGATCATCCAGTTATCCAGAGGTGGATACATGGCAACCTGTCCTTTGGTGAGTGGGAAAGGAACCTTTGACATTCCTAGAGTTTAAGAACTGTGGAGTAAGCTGTGAATGAGCTTTGCCTGCTCCAACAGCGTGCCAGCCTGAAAAAATGTCCCTGTCTGGTTTTGCAGCAGCAGCAAAGGGATCCCTGGCTGTTTCCTCAATTTCTGTTCAAGGCTTTTAGACAGATGAAAGTCTGGCTTTGCAGGGGGAAGACTGTGGGTTTAGCCATGGTGGAATATCTAATTCACAGTCCTTTTCAAACTGTGTAATTGCCCCATTTTAATTTAGTTTTAACAACTTAGAACTCCCTTTCTAGTAAGTTTCATGATTTATCTTTAGTACAGCTGGATTTATAGCTGAGCATAAATAAGGTTATAATTGATAATGTAACTCACTGGAACCATTGAAAGAAGTTTTAAATAACAATCCACACTAATAAATGTTGGGTTGCAATAACAATCCTAGAGAGAGGCATAACATCCACTGGCCAAATTTATTAGGGTTAATATTAAACATTTTAAATAGAGCACCAGTGAGGTGTGAAGGTGGAGAATGGTGCCTTTGATTTCCTTCAGTTCTCTAAGTGGCCTTTAAGCTTTAAAGCAGTTGGAAAAAGCAAATTTGGGGCAACTTGATGCAGTGCTCTGGCCCTGCAGAGCAGCAGCTGAGGTTGTTTCAACCCCCCATAATTTACAGATATTTAAATTGTACTGTGACACGTGCAACAGAGAATTGGGACTGTAGGACCACATGCATGTCTAGATCAGTTTCTGATGTCAAAGCAGCTGAAAGTTGTAACTATCAAACCTCCCACATGGCAGAAGGGAGACTCTCACTCCTGTCCCCAGGCCACAACATTGCCCCCAGGACCTCAGCTGGCTCTTTCCCTTCCTGGACAAGAGGAAAATGAGAAGAAGGTGGACAAGGAACCTGCAGCTGTTTCCTCAGGAGAATCAGTAAGTGCCAGCTTTGGTTACCATTGGTGCAATTGAGAGTTTCTGGTCAGCCAGGAGCTGCCATTCACAGCTGGAGGTGCTGAGGGCTGGAGTCCTGCCATGACATTGTGCTTCACCCCAGCCACTGGCACCTGGAAAATTGGGTTGGAATTTCCCTTTTAGTCATCAGTTTCCCTTGCAGGATACAGGAGAAATTGTCTCCTGGATATACCTGCCCCTCTGCACAGATTATTTGAGAAAATCCATGAAAATTGAACATGAAACTGGCCATGAACTTGTTTTGGCTTTGTTCATTCAGTTTGTGATGTGGACAGCAAAAAGCAGTTTAAGAGCACTGGATATGGCTGACAGGCATCTTCCTGAGGGTTTGCATTTGGAATACAAGCTCAGGGGATCCCTGCCTGCTCCCTTCCTGACACTGATTTCTCATCACAGATCCACACCAGCTCTCTGCTGGGAGCTGAAGATGCAGATGATGAGACATTTCTCCTGTCTGACACCCTCAGCAGAAGCTCAGGTGCTCTGGACAAACCCAGGGTCCGGCCACAGAAGAAATTCCCTGTGATAGAGGAAGTGCTGGAGCAGCTGAGTACGTGTGCTGTGCCTCTTGCCTGGTGTGTGTGTCCCAGCCTCAGCTGCACCAAAGGGACAGAGGAAGCAGGAATTCTCTCTGGGCATTCCTCAGGGCAGCTCAGACTGGGTTCAGTTTCCCTGCCCTTCCATCTGTGCTGAAGGCAAAAGCAGGGATGGTTTCTGAGTCAGCAGAAGGTGCTTTGACCTAGGGAATGAACTACTGAACTCCTGAGTGCTGATGGCTTAATCAAGCAGGATATTTTGGTTCCTAAATTCTCTTTAGTCTCCTGACAAGTCACTGGAGCAAAAATACTTCACAGCAATCTATTAGATTGAAGAAAAGCAGTGTGGTCCTTCAAATGGCACAGGCAAGGTTATCACCAGAACTTAGCCTGGTGACCCATGATGTCCTGGATCCTAGAGCCCCATCATTATTGATTATAACATGAGATGCTGTTCTTTCAAATCATAAAGACAATCCTTTGATGAACTGCTGAAAGTTGGGAAGGTCCCCTTCTCTCCTGGAAATACTTTGCACCATTTCTTAAAAATGAATCCCAGAACCCAAGGTGCACCTAATCTTCAGAAATATTCAACCTTTTGTTGAATCACACAAAGGGTTTATTCCCAGGAAAATGAAGGCTGTGTTGTTTTAGCTCTCCAAAACATTTGTAGAAAACAAATTCTTGCTTTGGTACCTGGTCTTTCCTGATTTCTGTCTCCTGTGGATATTTCTCCAGGTGCTTTTTTCCTGTCAAGGTAACTCTTCAAAAATAAATATATGTGGAAATATCTGTGCTTTGGAGCTGCCTCTGTTGCTGTTGTTGCCCACAGAGGGCTCACAGCCAGACAGTGGGGCTGCATTTCCCATCTGCTGGAGGGTGGTGTCTGTTAGAATTGAGCATCCTGCATTTCATTTCTTTCAGGGGGCATTGTGAACGAGGGGGACCCTAAGACCAAATACATTGATTTTGTTCAAGTTGGCCAAGGGTAAGTCCCAGTTACTCCTACAAAACCATGGCTGGGCATTTTGCTGCTGTAACATCAAGTGTGAATCCAGGCAAGCTCCAAACATGATGTGGGTTTAGATCCTCCATCACAGTACAAGTCAGAATTAATAATTGTGGTCAGAAGGTGTTGTCAAAGAAAACTCCATGCTGGCAGTGCCTCACCTGCAACAAGGAGCAGGACCTGAGAAATCTCCATCCCTCAAACCTTATTGCCTAAAAGAGCAATTTACCACCCCACAGCTGTCAGATAAAAGTTCTCAATGACATTTATTTCAAATATTTTGCTTTAAAAATATTCAGTAATCCAGATTATAACCACATAGTTTAGCAATTGAAACCAGAGATGAAATAATAAGCTCTCACACTGTCATACAAAATCCCACCCTGTGTAATCTGCAGCATGCATTCCCTGGGAAAAAAGACACACAGAGATACAGAAAGAAAGAAAAAAAACCTAACACAACAAAGCAAAATGGAAAAGAAATTAAATATTTCTCAGTTTTTGTAAGGACACCCTCACCCTGCTCTTAGGTTTTGAAGATCTGTGCTCCAGCTCTTTTTCTTCAGTTTTCTTCTCGGTTTTCCCTTGAACACCCTGCATGACAGAGGGCTACTGTGCTGCTGTTTGAAGAATAGATGAACTAATGTGTTTTAAAACACTTCATGCAGCAGAGATCTCCTGGCTGGGCTGGCTTTCACTCCCAGCACCTGAACTGCTTCTCCTTTCTTCACTGCTCTTTTGTTTCCAGGGGTTTCGGGACTGTTTACAGAGCCACGGACCCAGCCACAGGAAATGAGGTGAGTGCCAACACCCCCAGCACACTGTGCAGCTCTTCAGGGCTTTCCCCTCTGCTGTGAGCTCTGCTGGAGCTTTGGGTGCCCAGTAGAGCTTTCCTGCACAACCCTTCCTCAAGCACAGAGCAGTGGCAGCCTGCAAAACTCATTTTGGACAGGCTTTGTTCCTACTCAGGTCCAGAAAGAATGCTAGAGGGCCAGTGGTGTCTTGCAGAGAGGGACATAATTAAGGCTTAAAATGCCAGAGAATGGGTTATTTCTTTAGAAACCCAGAAAATAATTGCAAATCTCAACTGTGGAGTTCAGATTGCTCATGGAGTAGTAAAATCAAACTTGGAGTAGCACAATTGAAGTTCAAGAACTGAGAAATGTTGTGGGATTGTAATTTTCTTTTGTGTGTGTAACTGCTATGATCTTTTAGGATGGGATTTTGTCCATCATGTACGCATGTGTTTGCTTTGTTACTCAACCAAGACCAGCAGCAGTTGCTGAAATAATGCCCAGACCCTATAGAATTGCTGAAGGATTCCCAGCTGTTTTGATATATTTTCACAGTCACAAAATCCTGCTTGCAAAAACCTGTGTAAATAATAACAGAGGTGATAAACTGAGGCCATCAGGAAGAATGTGGGTGCAGGGTGTTGTCAGAGTCTGTGAGGGAAATTTTATTAGGGATAAGGGAAATTTTTGCAGAGTTTAGAAGGCAAAATGTGTCTGGCAAGTGTCCTGTAAGTGGCACCCAAGCAAGTGGAGAAATCAGCTGTTGTCCTGTCACTTCCTGATGTCTGATCAGAAGGTCACAGGGCAGTTGGCACAGCCCAGCCCCATCATTCCAAAAACACTCTCTCCATGGTCATTTTGCTCTATCCAAGCTAGGCACCCCAAACACAGCAAATAATGTGCTCTGACTCCACGATTCAAAGGCTGAACAATTACTTTATTAAGACTATACTATATTACATACTAATACTATATTATAACTATACCAAAGAAAACCCATAACTGTCTCCAGACAGTCAGACACAGCTTTGAGTGACTGGCTAATCACTCAAAATGACTTTCACCCATGTCCAATTAACAATCACTTCAGGTAAACAATCTCCATAACACAATCCACATGTGCAAAAAACAGGAGCAGTGAATAGAGATAAGAATTGTTTTCTCTTCTTCTCTCTGTGCTTCTCACTGCCTTCCCAGGAAAAGTCCTTGGAAGTTGTGCCTGCTGCTCTCTGTGAAGAGAGCTGTGGCCACAGTGCTCTCATGCAGCAGAACTTCTGGAGCCCATGGGCTCCACTCTCGTTTCAGGTGGCCCTAAAGAAGATGCCTCTCCGCAGACGGAGCAAGAAGGAACTCGTTGTCAACGAGATTCAGATCATGAAGGAAAACAGGCACCCCAATATTGTCAATTATATAGACAGGTGAGTGGTTCTGCTGTTAGCATGGGCATGTCTGTTCACACATGGCAAGACAAAGGTTAAAAAACCTCTTTGGGCACTGGCAGAACATGGAGCTCTTTCTTATTTCTCTATTCATCTCCAGTGGATGGGTGGAGATGGCCTTGGGTCTCCATTAATCTTTCCTGGTGTATGTAGTTGGAAACCTCTTTTCAAAAACCTGGATGTGCCATGTCTTACTAAAACAACAGCCTGTCAGCTCAATACCTCTGTGTTGTTTGGGGGTTTTTTTTTTTCAGGTTGATCATATTTTCTATGCCTTAAAAATAAGTGCTGATAAACCATCATAGGTATTATCTCCCTTGGGCTGTTCCCATTATTTTCCATTGCTATGGAAGCCAGGAAGACTAAATTCTCATTTGCAGAATCACATAATTTGCCAGCTTTTACATAGTTTTTCCTGTTTCTGACTGTCTTTTACGCAGTGTTTTCCAAATGGTTGGCCAACATCTGTCCTCAGCGCTGCAGAGCCTCCTCCCATGGATAACTCTGCAGTTGTGTTGCCTTGTTCCTGGAGTGAATGGTGGAAGTGATAAATTAAGATAATGATTCAGTTGATGGCAAGTCTCCTGGTTTCAGATTGGTCTCTGCTGTTACTAAATTGCATTTTTCATTTCTCATGAGCCTTTCTTATTTAGACTGCACAGGTTCCAAATACTCTGTAGCCTACAAGGAATGTCTCTCCATTTCATTCTGCCTCCATTTACAAGTGACCTGGAAACAAAACTCCCCTGCAGTCTTTTCCACAAGGTCATTTAGCTGTGCACATTCATCTCCATGCCTTTGTTTCCTTCTCTCAGCTACCTGGTGAATGAAGACCTGTGGCTCGTGATGGAATATGTGGATGGAGGCACTTTAACCAGCGTTCTTCTCCGAGTCTTAATGGAGGAAGGAATGATAGCTGCTATCAGCAAGGAGGTGAGGGACCCTGCTCGTGCTTCCAATGGCTTGGACAGGGTGGGACAGGAGTGACTTTGTGTTCAGAGGTTTATTTCAGTGCTGCTGTTATGAAATGTAAAATAAAAGGGTGTCTTGGTTTGAAAAGACAGGTGTCTATTAAGGAAGGCAGGCGCTGCTCTTGAAATGGAAAATGTAAACCCCCTCTCTCTGAATTATTATAATTTTGAAATTAAGAGTCTCTCAGGTAAAGACAGGGGAATAGGAATAACAGTTCTTTACTAGGAAAGTTAAAAATACAAATGTAATAGTACACTGCCAACAGAACCACAGGCAGTGAAGGACAGAAAATGGGCAGTCTTGGAGAAGATGGGGTCACTCACAAAGATGCATTTTGTAAGAAATGGACTTAAAGAAACCCCCAAAAGCCGTGCCAAGAAATCACAAAGTGTACCTAGATCCTCTTGTCAGAAGATTTGACTAGGAAAAAATTCCATTTTTGTGAGGTGTTGTGAACTGTTTATACTACTTGTAATAACCATCCCGGGTCTGAGTATTCTTGTAATGCAATGCCATGCAGCAGAGAACCTGTCCACTTTATAGCTTTGCTCTCAATAGTTGTCACTCATTGTTTTCTCATCTAAATGTACATTTGCAAGATGTGTGTCAACCTAAGACAAAGGGCATCTGAGTGAGCTTCCTGCCAATACAACTACATTTCTTATACTCTGTTATTAGACACTTTTGTCAGTCTCTTTTTTTAAATTTATTTAACATTCTAAACTTTGCCTCATTAAACTGGAGCATATCTGCACTGCATTCTTGGCCTGTAAAAGCAAACATGCTGGTGGCAGAATTTTAAACTAACAGCAAATTAAAACAGAGCC
Organism: Molothrus aeneus; assembly: GCF_037042795.1. Lineage (NCBI taxonomy): Eukaryota > Metazoa > Chordata > Aves > Passeriformes > Icteridae > Molothrus > Molothrus aeneus. The sequence goes on along the minus strand of NC_089659.1, from coordinate 3,263,281 downwards.
TCATTTCTCACAGCCCTCAGCTTAAAAGGAGAGCATTGCACCCCAAATGGTGTTTCTTTCTGAAAAATGACTATTGTGCTGCTTAATGTGCTGTTGAGGCCAACATAAAACCTCATCATGCAGCCTCCCACACAAAAGTGATCCACTTCATAATGGAGGGAGAGAATTTTTTTTTGACAAATCCTCCTTTGTCACCTGGATGGAGAGAGCAGAGCCACTGCAGCCATTCTGGCTGGGTTAGGAATGGACAGTCTATATCAACAATTGGTGTTTCACCTAGAAATTCAATCTTTTAGAGTCATTTCCTTGTCTTGTGTGATGAAATGAGGTTAATTAACTTTTACCCTCATGGGTTTTGTCTCAGTGCCTCAAAGCCCTGGATTTTCTTCATTCAAAGAACGTGATCCACAGAGATGTCAAAAGTGACAATATTCTTCTCGGGATGGACGGATCTGTGAAACTGAGTAGGTGTTCTTGGTCGGGCACAGCATCCCTGTGTTCTCAGACACAGAGTGGGGAATTCTTGTGCTTGGTTTCATGGTTCAAGCTGGCTTTGACCGTATTTTTGTTCTCCTCCTCAGCTGATTTTGGCCTGTGTGCTCAGCTGACCCCGGAGCGGAGCACACGGTGCACGATGCTTGGCTCTCCTTACTGGGTAGCACCAGAAATTGTGAAAAGAAAGGAATATGACACCCAAGTGGACATCTGGGCCCTTGGGATTGTGGCCATTGAAATGCTGGAGGGAGAACCTCCATACTTCAAAGAAAGCCCCATCCAGGTAAGGTGCAAACAGTCAGATGTCACTGTCTTGACAATCAGTGCCATGTTTTGTCTCCCATGAAGCAAAATCCCACTCAAATCAGCCTGAAATAGTTCCACCAAGGCCCACTTCTAGAAATGTCCCTGCAGAATGTCTCATCAGAGGAGAAGTGACCTGTGCCAGTGCAAAAATGTGTCTTTTTGGCCTCCAGCACTGCTTGAGTTCCTCCTGCTGTGTTTGATCTCTCTCTGAGCTGGAGCTGGGAATGACAGCAGCAAGTTTCTCCAATTGGGAAATTATTATGAAAAGCATTACAAGTGTGTCTGTAGGTCCAGAAGTCTTTTCAAATTCTGACCAGTACCTTTAAGGGAGGGTCACTGATTCTAGTGATGCCATAATTATGTATTACCAAAAAAATTTCTAAAAGTGTATTTTAGCAAAACTACTTGTAGTAAACATGTTTTAAAGTTTTCAGTTTTAGATCCTAATTCCTTAAAATGTAATGATGAGTTCTTATACCAAACAAGCAAGGAATAGCGGAGGAATGTATAGCAGGATAAAATCTCATGACTATTAGCTGAAACCAGGTTAAATGCTGCACAGTTAATTCCTGAGGAAGACAACAGTTTTGAAGATTTCAGTCTTCCACTCTTTTTTAAAAAGTTCCCTGGCTTTTGGGTTGCTTTTGCCTTGTATAAGGCAGCAAACCCAGATGAAGAGAATGATTTCCAGATCCCAGAATATTCTGAGGAGGGAGGGATCACCAAGTCCGGCCCCTGAGTGCATGGCCCATCTGGGGACTGCTGTTACCAGCACCATGCTCTTACCAGCTCAGCTACACTCAGGCTCATTATCATCACTGCTCTGGAGGCTGACAGTTCCCTCCTTCCTTGCCCTCAAATGCTGATCACAGCCCCTTGAGAGGCACCAGAAAAGCCAGGAGGGGCCTGCAGTGGAGCTGTCACCCCAGGGATGGTCAGTGGCTGTCCCATGCTTCCTCTGTCCCCAGGCTCAGCGCCTGATTGCCCGGAACAGGTACCCCCCTCTGAGGATGCCCAGCAAGATGTCAATTCTGTTCCACGCCTTCCTGCACTCCTGCCTGGACACCAACCCCAGCATGCGCTGGACAGCCAGGGAGCTCCTGCAGGTAAAGGCCCAGGGGCTGCAGGGCAAAGTCTCCTCTCCTGTTAATCCCCAGTCTGGGTGCTTTGCAAAGTAGAATCACAGAAGAATTTGGTTTGGAAGGGACCTTTAAAGTCCATCTGGTCCAACCTCCCTGCCATGAGTGGGGACATCTTCAACTTGATCAGGTTGCTCAGAGTTCTGTCTGCCCTGACTTTGGATGTTTTCAGGGATGGGGCATCCAACACCTCTCTGGACAACCTGTGCCAGTGTTTCACCACCCCTAGCATAAACAGTTTCTTCCTTAGACCTAACCTGAATCTCTCCTCTTTTCATTTAAAACCATTATCCTTTGTCCCTTTGCAAGAGGCCCTACTAAAAATGGGTCCCCTTGAAGTTTTGAAAGGAAGCAGAAAGGTCTCCCTGGGGCCTTCTCTCCTCCAGGCTGAGCAATCCCAGTTCTCTTGGCCTTTCCTCAGAGGAAAGGTGTTCCATCCACCCTCTGACCACTTCTGTGTTGTATTTTGGGAGGGCATTCAGTTTTAGCTGGTGGCAAGAGAACTGCAGTAGACTGGTGCCAGGTACAGAGGCCCAAAATGGTGTTGGTGAAAAAGGAACCCAGTCCCAGCCCAGCAGTCAGAGATGTGGCTGTTCTTGTCTTGGTGCTGAAAACCTGCACCTGAGTGTTCTTCAGAATAGCACAGCCCTAAATCCTAATGGGATCAACATTTCTTAGAGGTGCTGGAGTTCCCTGTGGAACACCTTGCACTCATCTTTTCTGACAACTAAAGCAGCCCCTACCTTTAGAAAAAAGGAACCTTAGTGAGTCCTTTGAGTTTCCTGAAATGGAAAAAGCCCTAAGGCAGCAAGTGGCATTCCCAGAGTGCTGGCAGGGTCAAAATCCCAGTAAGCTGAGGACATCTTGATAAATTGATTATTGCCTCTGACAGCAAGGTCCTGAATATTAAGACTGAAGTGGAGATGGTCCCCTCAGTCCTATTTATGTGTATTTCTGGTAAGCAGAGGAATCATGCTTCCTCTTGTGAGAAACTGGCTTTGGAAAGTAATGGTACCTTTCTTTCTTTCTTTCTTTCTTTCTTTCTTTTTCCCTTTGGGCAGCATCCATTTCTACGAACAGCCATGAGTCTCTCTGTCCTGCCTGACTTGATCTGTGTAGCCAGGAAAATCTGTCAGGCCACAGAAACAGCTCAGGACAGCAGTGCCAACCCAGAGCAAAAGAAAGAATAAAATTTTCACTCCTTTGGGAGATTTGCTCCCTTCTCACTCAATGGTTCCATTCACTTCTGAATTATTAGTTGCTTCTTAAAGATGGGAAAGTCCCAATATGGGGGTTTTGGTATGGTTTGGAAATGGGGAAGGGCCTCCTTCATCCATCAGCTCCAGACCATGCTGCCCCTGGAATGCCCAAGGGCTGGGTTTTGCCCACTTGTGGCACTTCTGGGTGAGGAAGACAGTGCAATTGCATTTCCAGCCAAATGGGGCAGGCAAAACATCCTGTTCAATACACAGTCAGCTGGGACTGTGGAGTGTTTGGAGAATTCCCTGTCCTCCCTCCACCTGGCAGAACACGTTGACACCAAAAAATATATAGAGAATACAGAAAAAGATATGTGTATAACATAGATTGCTAAATGGGGGGAGGTGTGCAAATGTACATAGACACATGCATAAATATACCTGTGTATAATTATTATATGTGTAAATATTTATAGAATATATATTATATATTCTAGTTATATATATATACACTATATATATAACGGTTTTATATAATTATATGTATAGATAGTGTGTTACAGAGCTATGGACATATATTTCATATATTTACCTTGTACCTTATATTGTCCCCTATGCACAACCCCCCATAACTCTCCTGAACTGTAGTTCCTTACATAATGCTCCTTATATATATATATATATATATATATATATATATATATATGATATAAAAAATATGTATACGCATATATAAAATATATATACACATATATTATATAATATATATATATCTGTATATACATAGATATTGGGGGTGTATGTATATATAGTGTGTGCATATATGTATGAATGTATACATGTACACATATTAAAAAATATAATTTTTTTATATTCATATATGTGTGTGTATATATATATATATATAAATTTTTTATATTCACTCAGAGGTGCTTCTATAATTGTTACACAGTGTGTAGAGAGCTATAATAGCGTGTATAGGCTAACGTGTGGCACCCTCTATAAATTAAACACCGTTTTTTCCCGGTGTGTGGCACCCGCGGTCAGGTGTCGGTACCTGGCCCTGGTCACACCTGTGTGGGTGGACACCGAGCGCCCTCTCGCGGCCGCCGCCGGCGCAGAAATCGCTAAAATTGAATTTTTTGGTAAAATTTTATTTAGGTCACTTCCTATTGAAAAGTTACAAAATGTTGCAATGAAATATTTTACACCCGTTTCCACCTGTTTTTATTTTTGAGGTGGTTCGAGTGTGTACATAAATGCAGCCCTTCTCCCCTCCCAAAAAACCAACCCCAAGATATTTTCCCACATGCTGATATTGTTACAAAATGAACAATTTTAAGTACCAATGTTAGAAGCAGGCAGCAGCACAAGCCCCTGTCAGCCTCCCCTTGCCTGGCTTCACCTGGGACGGCAGAGGCATCTGTAAACCAGCAGAGCCAGCTGTGTTCCCAGGCTGGATCAGCTCTTCCTGATGGGAAAACCAAACACTTCCCAAAAATAATCAATGCAGGCATCCTGCTGAGCCTCCTACAGCTCCCAGCACTGCCAGTCCCTCAGGGCAGCACTGGCCAGCAGTGCCTGTCCCCGTGCCACAGGGACAAACTGGGGCAATGCCTGGAGCTGGCACAGTGAGCAAGGCCTAGAAGTCACCATGTCTGTGCCCCCCACCCTGAGTTCCCTCTTTGCCAGGCTGTACATGCCCAGGAACTGCTGGTCACACTCCCTGTGTCCCTGGACAGAGCCTGGAACAGGTTTGTGGTGCTGGGATTGGGGGCCAGGGCTGTGTGGCTGCAAGGAAAGAGCCAAGGGACTCAGGAGCTTCCTCAGCCAAATCGTGGGGCAGGGAGGCACAAACCTCTGGTGCCATCTCAGTGTGGAATGTTTTTCAGGCCAAACACTGACCCTTGGCCAAGCTAAGCCCTGGGAATGGCCCCATCCCATAGGGAATGGCCCCATCCCATAGGGAATGGCCCCCATCCCATAAGGAACACTGGGATTCCTTATGGTCTGGGCTGTGGGAGCTGCTTCCTGCAGAGTGTGAGGAAAAGCCAAGCAAACAGCTCTCAGTGCAGGACTAGGGCAGCCCTGACCTTTGCAGTTCCCCTTGTCCAAGCTTTGGTCTGCATGACAGTTTATGCTTTTAAAGAGAGAAATCTCAGTTTACAAACGTTTCTGGAGTAAGCAGCCCTGAAGCCATGAGCTTACAGAGAATGTCACTTGCCTGTGGGGCCTGTAGTTCACACCTCTGACAAGATCTCTGCTGTGCCAAAGGGCCTGAGCCCAAACTGTCTGAAAAGAGCTGGATTTTGGTCCTTGGTACATGCAAGCTGATGGCACTGCAGCATCATTCACAGCCCCACAGACCATCTCTGGCATGTCAAAGAAAGCATTTTCCTACCACAGCAATGATCCTTTTGGAGCCCTGAGGAGACCTTTTGTGAAAACATTAGCTCTGTCAAGAGCCATTTCATAAACTGTAAAAATCGCACAGTGTGGCTGAAATGGCTGTGAGGCACATAGAAATCCAAATTTCCTGGCTGTAAAAAGGCAGAATGGTCTTTCAGCTTAGAAATCCAAATTTCCTGGCTGTAAAAAGGCAGAATGGTCCTTCAGCTTCACTTTCCCACCCAGAATCTGCAGCTGTGTAAAATCCATTTCTGAGTGTCTGGCAGAGAGCCCCGTGCACTGCCAGGGTCACTTCCCCAGCGTGCCTACCCCAGACAGCTGCTGAGGGAACCTGCCCAGGGCTGCAGGGCAAGGGGAGAGCTGGCACCAGGCACCTGCTGTGAGGGAAATGTGAAATAACACCCATCCTCCGTGGAACCTGAGTGAAACTCCATCAAACATCAGCGTGCCAGCAATAAATGACTGCAAAATTTTGAGAGTGAGACCTGACAAGTGCCAGGGAGCAGCACACCCTGCTTTTATAAACCCACCTTTTTCATGAGCTCATTTTCTCCTCTTTCAGCCTGGTGCTACACGTACCAAAACAAGAGGGCTGTTATCCCATTTTTAGCATTATGTGGCTTAAACAAAGCAAGGAGGCTCCCATTACTGAATCTGTGCTCTGAGCAAAGCCACAGCTGAACTGTGAGGTGCCTTTGGACAGAGATACCAAACTGTGAGTCACCAGCTTGAGGTGGAGAAGAGAACAATCAGAAAGTCAGTCTGAGAGCCCTGGGGTGAACAAAGCTCTTATTTGCTGTGGTGTTCAAACAGGCACTGCAAGATCTGCCCCTCTGTTTTAACGTTGTCCTGGCAAGAATGGTCTTAAGGCCATGAGCTATGACTGAGCTCCTCGAGTAGTGACATTTTCACCAAGGAACAGAAACACCTAATCTGTAGTGAAATTCATCAACAAATTTGTATTCTTCTATGGGAAAGATGTGGAAAAAAAAATCCCCATGAATCCCCCTTGTATTTGCCAGTCCCCAAGCTGCTGGTGGGTGCCTGATGGAGCTGCAGGCATTCCTGCCTGCATCCTCAAGGATGCTCACATCCTCACAAGCTCACCTGCCAGCATTCCGTTTGGCCCCTCTCCTGTCACCTTGTTCTTCTAAGCCTCCTGATATTTACATTTTTGTAATGGAGTTTCTCACGCACTTTGATGTAAATAATTATTGTTTTTACATTCCTCTCTGGAGGAGGAGAAATTTGATAGACTACTGTTGGTTTGTCCAGTGTCATTGGAGACGTGGCACTTTTATCCTCCAATCCACTGTCACTTTGGAAAGTCTATAAATGTTAGAGTCAAGAAATAAACCACCCTTCTTCTTCCTTTGCTGGTCCATGTAGTTTTGTTTTGCGTTGTATTGCGACACTCTCCTACTGCATGAGCTGTATCACGAGCATAGATATGTATTAATATGCATTTCCCCCCTTCCCAACGGCGGGCTTTTTTCCCCCCTTTAAAGCGATTATGCTGATGTGCTCCCCGTGCTGCCGGGAGGTGACAGCTCCGTGCGGCTCCGCGGCGCTCAGAGCTCGCCGAGGTCATCGCTGCAGAGCACGGTGACACTGATGTGTCCCGGCACCTCGGCCGCTTCCCCGCCGCCCCTGTCCCGCAGCTTCAGCCTCTGCTGCTCGCGGGGCTCGCCGGGGGACGCTGCCAGCAGCGCCTGCCCCAGGAAGCGGTCGCGCAGGAGGCTGCGGTTCCACACCTGGCGACCGGGGGACACAAAGAACGCGGCTGAGCCAGCGCTGCCGGGAAGGGTCAGCCCCGATAACCCTTTGGAAAAGTGGGCGTCTAAATTTAGCTAATTGTCTGGAGAGCATGAGGGAGAGTCTGGATTTGCATGCTCATTTACATAGACTATGCAAATAAGGAGAGAAATGCGGCTTTTTGCTTTCTAGGTCAGAGCCTGCCTAGGAGAGGAATAAAAATGACCTTTTTCAGCTCATCAGCAGTAAAACCTACCTACAGTAGGCTGTCTGCTGCTCTGCCTGCCTGTGCTCACCTCTGCACCTCCTCAGTGGTAGAGTTTGAGAGCCTGGCCCACAGACTAGGCTGAGGACTAAGATTTCCTGGACTGCATCATCACAATGCCAGGCTCTACTTCTCCAGTTACTGTTGAGGTAAACAGTGAGGTTTAGTTCTCACAGGACTAGAATTCAGGGTAGAAAACTTCTTAATAACAGCCTTAGCATTGGGTTTGTTTCAAACACTGACTCTGGACAGCGCTTGGCTTTTCTTTGTCTCTGTTTCATCAGGTACGACATGGGGCAAAACAAATTCAGTAAATTCCTTCAAAGCCTTGGAATGAAGCATTCCTTGGAAAGAAATATGCATTGGAATTAAACATTCCTTGGAATGAAGCATTCCTTGTGATCCCCCAGTGCCATCAGCTGGTGTTTGTGGAGCAGAAGCAGCAGCAGAGCTCCAGGCAGAGCCCAGCAAGGGGAGCAGAGGCTCTCACTCTTCTCTCCTGGGTCACACAAAGGTGCAGCTGGCCCACTGAAGCCCAGGGCTGCTGCTGTGCTGCCCTCCCTGCCCCGAGCAGCTGCCCTGTGGCTGTCTCACCTGGATGGTGACAGGACTGTCGATGTCCTTCCTGTAGAAGATCACCTGGGTGTTGAAGACGGGGTTGGTGGTGTCGTGCTGCACCGGGGAGCGCCGGCTTTGGTTCTCGCACTTGATGAGCACGTAGGGATCTGCTCCTGGAACACAGTCAGCAGCACAGCTCTGGGCACACAGAATGGCAGCTGAGAGCTGCCCAGAAACCCAGCAGAGCCAATCCCCTCCTGTGCCTGGCAGCACTACAGGACCGGGCACCAGAGCACGTCACAGCCACTGCTCCCTGTCCAGGTGAAAACACAGAATCATGGAATGGTTTGGGTTGGAAGGACCTTAAAGCCCATCCAATTCCACCCCCTGCCATGGGCAGGGACACCTTCAACTGTCCCAGGTTGCTCCAAGCCCCATCCAGCCTGGCCTTGGGCACTTCCAGGAATCCAGGGGCAGCCACAGCTTCTCTGGTCACCCTGTCCCAGGGCCTCCCCACCCTCACAGGGAATAATTTTTCCCTAATATCCAATCTAACCCTCATATATGACCCCCTGCAATTGTTCAACATTCTAGAAATGCCTTGTTTTTACACTGAGTATTTTTATTTCTTACTAAAGTTGATATTCTCTTTCCTTTACAATAAGGAGCAAGAACCATTTTGGAAACACCAAGCACATTCAAATAGAATGGGCCATTTCATCTTCTAATTAACTTTTAATTAAACAAAGGCAATACCATGTTTTGTATTTCAACATAACTCTGTCCATTTCTGTTGTTAATCACAGAATACCTTTTTTTTCCACACCTTGCAACTTCTTAGATACAGATTATAAATAAACCCAGGGTATCTGTAAGTCAGGCTCATGAGAGTTTCTGACACACTTTATTTCACCATCTACTTGAAAATACCATTGCAGCCAGAAGGCAGCACAATTTTAGGCAACTTCAGCTTTTTAACAAACCATACCCAGATGATCTCCCTCAAACTCATCACTCATTTACCAACACAACCAGGTACCAACACGAACAAACCACATAACAGCTGCATCTAAGGCAGACACAGAATTTTCCATATGTTGCTCTGTGGTTACACCTGGCCAGAGCTGTTTCCCTGACAACCCCTCACAGCTCCATGGCAGGTAGCAGGATATTGGCTTTTCTGATGGGCAATTGCCTTCTGTGTCACTGAACTGCGAATTCAGCTCTGGGGCACGGGGTAGCACCAGGCTGTGTCACCAGGGCTGGAAAAGCTGCCTTCCTTGCAAAGCAATTTGGAAAATGGATCTGGATAAAACGGGGTCCTGCCTGTCACCCCAATGGTGTTAACAGCTTTGTCCGAGGGCAAAGAGCTGAGCAACACCCGATCATTAACAGTAATTAAGAGATAAAGAGCATAAGGAGGGGTGGGGAAATGGCACAGAGCTAAAGAGGTGACAGGCACATCTGCTGGATGGATGAGGGAGCAGTTAATGAGGGGATTGGCAAAGTGAAGGGAAAAGGAAAGAAAATATCTGAAGGAAACATTCACATTCTCAGCAAGACCTCACAGAGGGAGGTAGAAGGGGGACACAAAATGTTCCTGTAGCCATGATGCTCCAAAATGTTCTGACCCTGTGATGGCAGTGTGGGATGGGACAGTTGTTTTAGGAAAACTGGCTCCAATTCCACAACAAAAGCAAGCAGTGGGAGAGCACATGGGGGATCAGATGTTCTCAGCTATGGATGGCCCAGTTCTGTGCCTGGTTTATTTACAGGACAAAGAAAAAACACCAAGGTCTGCTAGAGTGGAAAAGCAACGTCCTGGTATTGGCCATGAGGTGGGAATGAAACTGGAGCTGCTGCTCAGGAGACAGCTCTGGCAGTGGAAGGAGGGCTGGGTTCAGCTCTGGGGCACACAAATGGCTCCAGCTCTGCCCTGAACCCCATGGCAGCTCTCCTACCTCAGTCCTGGCCATGCTGCTGCTTTGGGAAGTTGTACAAAAGAACAGTGCAAAGGAAAAAGTTGGAATCTGTAAAAACCAGAAACACCTGAACAGTAATGGCATTTCTAAGGCTTAAAGAAATCTGGGCTCAGTAGTCTAAGGCTTAATTTTTGGGTTTTTGAGAAGTGCTCCAAGGATCTAACACCCACACCCTGCAGCACTGTACCCAAGCAAAAGGCGTTCAGGAAAACATTCCTGAGGGAACATTGCCTTCTCACTCCTCTCTACTGCTCTTCCCAGAACCTGGAGAGCTCTGACAGCCTCAGCCACTGCAAAAGGGCATGGCACAAACAGCAGGAACAGTGCTGAGACACAAGCACTGCCCTGGCAATCACAGCAGGCTGTTTTGCCTCTTGCAGGTGAATCTCTGCTTCTCCTTCCTTCTGCTTCTCAGGCTGCTCCCAAGGCAGCTCCCACTAAAGAGTCTCTGCTTCCAGGGCTGTCACACACCACAGATCTCAACACTCAGTTCATGTTCTAAGCAGTGAAAAACAATTCAATGTGCAAATCCAACGTGGAACGTCAGCAGGAAGACTTAAAAGTGCAAAAGGTGATTTGTTCTCAAAGAGAAACTCAGGGAAAAGGCCTGACAGACAGTAGTGAGAGCCATTTTAAAACCAGGCTGGGGAATGAGTGACAGAAAATCCTCTAGCACAGAGTTTCCTCATCATCCTGCAGACCTGCCACTGTGCCTGGCTCACAGACAGCTGGATCCACTTCAGAACATACTGACTTGGAGAGAGGCACTTCCACAAGGAGCATCCAGGACTGAGTCTGGAATCATCCGCTATTCTTGACTACAGCAAACCATCCATTACCTTGTCCAGACAGAGCAATGGATCAAAGACAGCATCAAGGAGGAGCTTTCCAATAAACATTTAAAATAAAAATAAAATAAATTTCCTCTGGCCTGGAACAGGGCTCTAATAACAACCAGCACTGAGCTGTGAAAAATGAAGGCTATCAGAAAATTAAAAAGCTAATGACAACTGGACAAGTTTCCTAATTAACTCAACATCAGGTGCTATAAAGGCATTTTGGTGTCCTTCAGGACACTTCCTCTGACAGACACACAGTTCTATATAAAGCATTTAACCCCTGTTCTACCTTACCCAGCTGAAAATGATTGTTTGAAAACCAAAAAGTCCTCCCTGAAGTGCTCTAATGAGGTAAATGTAACACACTACATGAGTCTGTGCCATTCAGCTGCCTCCTGGATATTTTCCATTTAGAAAATACACAGGCCTGACAGAAGAACCTTACTAATCCCCACAATTAGCTCCTCAGGAGGGTCTGGCTACTCCTGCCCATCCTGACCAGTTATGGACCTGCCCGTAACTTGCTGTTGTGCATCCCCATATTCATCTGATCTCTCCTCTGGAGCAGGTTTTACAGCAAGATGGAAGAACAAATCCCATAAATCCTCTTTGGATAATTTCTGGTTGCTTACATATCAACCCAAATCATCTTTAGAAGACTGAAAGCCAATCCCACTCCTCCAGACTCTCTTTGCACTTACCTCCTGATCTGTCTTGTTTCTGCAAACCCTCTGCAGAGTGGACTTTGATTTGGGTGACTCTGCGTGGGTAGCCGCAAAGAAGACTCCAACACGTCATTTTAGGCCTATCTGCCTCCAGCTCCCTGAAAAATCATGGAAAAAGCAACCTAAGCAAAGAATGTCAAGCAAACAATCGATGGTTGTGGAAATCTGGCATTTTTAGAACATGAGATTTGTAGTTTTTCCTCATCTGCCATTTTTGAATTCTGTGGTGCAGAAATGACAGATGTGAGAAATAAAAATAGAGCAAAGCAAAGTCAAACAAATTTGTGTTATCTTTTGCGTGGAAGCAAAAGTGGTGAAAAAAACCCCAATTTTAAATAGTGGAAAATACTATCAAATCAAGAAATAAATACAGTGAGCCTGATTCATGAAGCACTGGTTCTACTCTTGCAGCAGCCACTGCTTTCAGAGGAGATGGCCACAGAAACAACAACCATCACTGTAATCACAAGCACCAGTGCTCAAGGTCCTGACCTGAAACTGGGGGCCACTACAAGAACTGAAGTAAAAAAGCCAAAAGACTCAAAGGGAATCATCCAAGATGCCCTTAACTAAACATTTCCTGACCATGTAGGATAAAAACAAGAGCAGGCTCCCGGTGCTAAGGTGATTTCAGCATTTCTTGTAAGAAAAGGAAAGGCCCAAAGCAAGGGGGCCCCGGGCCGAGCAGGAGCGTTCCCGTCGAGGGTTCTGCAGCGCCGGTGCTGGGGCTGCTCAGCAGCGATGGCCCCGATGGCCCAGATGGAGCAGCACAGATTCAGTGGGTCAGAAGCCCCTTTTGATCCTGTTTTTTGTCCCTTTGGATTGGTTTCTTTTTGGATCCTTCATTTGCATGAAGGTTTAAGGTGCTCGATTGGCCATGACAGTTCTGTCCAGGCTGGCTCGTGGTGCACTTTACTGAGGTGTGTTCTGGTACCTTGAGTACCGGATTTCTTATAACTACCCTTTTAACCCCTTTTACAATATAACAACCAAACTAACAGCACATGCTTAACGATCTACCAACTATTTCACAACAGTTTCTAACTTTTTTTTTAACAATGTACAAACCTGGATGTTCTCAGAAGTGCTCCTGATGTCTCCAGGGCCCAGTTCTGGAGCCACATGAGCCAGTGAGTTGCAGGACAACCTGGCAACCCCTCCCATGGAACTGCAGCCTGTGGGCTAAGGAGGATCTCCTGCAGCTGTGAGTGGCACCCACCTGAGTTTTGAGGGCACATCTGTGTAGAGCCTGAGGATGAATTTTGTGGGGACACCTGGGGTGTAGGTGGTGGGGACCAGGACGTAGCGGCCTTGCTGCAGGGTCCTCCTCAGGAACACGCTGCGTGTGTTCGAGTAGGGAGATGTGGCCACTCTCTCCTGCACCGTCAGCTTGTGCAGCCTGTACCTCCTGTTGTCCTCCACCTGCAGCAGGAGAGGGGTTAGGGACAGCAGGGCTGAGGGCAGGGCTCTCCCTGAGCACCACACAGCTTTTGACCCAACAAGGCAAATTGTTTGGGAAGTGTTTTCTCATCCAGTTAAGCTGTGGCAGGTGAAAGTTTGGGGCTGGCAAAGACAGGAGCCCACTGAAAGAGATGATGTGATGCTGCTGCAGAGCTTGGAACACTTCCAGAGATGGACACACAGCCCAAAGACAAGGCTGAGATCCCACAGGAAGAGGTTTTACAGAGACTTCTGTGAGCCAGAGAGAAGTTTGATAAGAGGATCCATGTTATCCCTAAAAGAATTTTCTACCAAGGTCCTTGACATACAAGCCAAGAAAGAAAGAAAGAAGAGAAACCTACAACTGCCTATTCCAATGAGCACTTTGTTTGTCTCTCATGACCAATGAGTAAAGTGTAAACTGATGAGTTTTGTTAGAATGTATAAAAAGCATGCATGCTATTAAAAAAAACAGTTTGAAGCCTTCTGAAAATGGAGCGTTGCTTTGTCTTGTGACCATCTCAACTATGACAAGATCCTTCTGCCTCCTTCTCTAGCCTTTCACAGCAGGCTCCCAATCCAGATGCACACAGCTGGGTTTCCCTTCCCCTTTCCTGAATACAAAAGCCACAGAATAACCATGCATGTTTTCTTCTAAGCCTTGAAGTTGTGCTTAACTCTTAACATCCTCCCCAGAGCACTGGTATTGCCAGTTTAAATCTAAACCTCTCTCTCAAGCAGCTCTTGAGCAAAGGCAGCCCTTCATTCTTTTCTGGCAGCTCTCTTCCCAAGGTCTTTAGTCATGCTAATGAGCCTGGTGTGTTAGAATATATCTAAAATAGAAAAATTATTGATTAGAAATAAAAATAGAGTACTGAAGCTTTTAGAAAGGTGTGATTTTCTTTTTCAAGCCTTTCCAAATTACAGACACGAACAAGGGAAATTATTCTGCTTCCTGCAACAACACTTTTCAATATATGTGGTTAACAGGTGATTGGCAAATGAGTAGGTGTGATGCAGATGTCAGCAGATCTAACCAACTGTTAAAAATTGACTTTTTCTTAGGGTAGGGCCATAGATTTAATGTAGTCCCAGGAGCTGTAGCAACAGATGACAGGATTACCCCAATCCTCAGTGAAAGAGTAGAAAAATTGCTGTTTCTTTGCTTCCCTCCTCTGAGTTTGAGTGTTTTCATTTTACTCAATTTGCCTTGAGAGTGCAATTAAATTACCTTTTGGGATCCCTGTGGTTCCTTTTCCCATATATTCATTTCCTGCTCACCAGTCCAGCTTTTGAAAAGACTTTTTTTCTAAGGGGCAACAGAAAAACTGCAGACTTTTCAACCTCATTCTCCTGGCTGTATTTGCTGGTGAAATGGAGGCAGAAGAAGGAGAAAAACCCTGCATGTTTTAAGTATTAATATAATTTTGCCTTTCTCTAGGAAGTTTTGGGAAACACTTAAAATTCTTTTGCAAGGCATAAAATTTATTTATCTCTAATAAATGAAATTTATTCAAATAGAGTTTGAGCTGAACTAAAATCAGTTGAGTTCCCAGGCCAGACTGCAGTGCCCACACAAAGTCTGAGTACAGAGCCAGACCCCAGGATAATCCTGATAATATATCAGAAAGATATATCAGAAAGATATTATCTGAAAGATCCATTTTCAAAGTGGTAACTACCAGAGTGAGTGCCCAGACCCCACAGACAGTAACAGAAGTTATAGGTCTGAATTTGCATGTGCCGGGAGAGAGAAGGGCAGGAAGGTGGGAAAGGGAGTAGGAATGGATGAACAGATCACTGATTATCTAGATCTATCTATCTAGAGATGATCTCTGGCTGCCAAAGATCTCACTGTCAGGGAGAAGCAGGACTGAGCAAACTGACCAAGCTCTGCACCAGGAGCACAGCTGGCTGCCTACCTTGAGGATTTCAAAGCCAATTGTGATGTTGTCTCCTTTCCCTTCTTTCTTGTACTTGCGGCGATCCTCCTGCTGTAAGGACACCAGCACTTTGTCCTGGGCCTTCTTAACATCAAAGAGGTACTGGGAGGAGAGAGGAGAGAGAAAAGCTGTTGGAATTTTACTCTCAGGAGGCTGAGGGTAAAGCCATCACCAAGGAAATATGTTATCTTAGGTTGGAAACGGGGGTGTGTGTTCTGTCCCCATCTGTCAGAGCTGGGGCAGTTCTGTTCTTGGGGCAGTTTTTTTCTTTATCTCTCCCACAGCCACTCCTCCCTCCAGGAGATCTCTGCTGTCCATGGGCCATTAATTATTAATTATCTTCTGTCCATGGGCAAGGAGTCCATGTCCATGGCCTGCATGGCTGATCCAATTCCATCATCCCATGGGGAGATGCTGCGCCCAGGGGAGGAGCCAAGCATTCCTACCTGGATCCAATGTGAGCCTGGCACAGCACAGCAGCCTTTGCCCAGGGCATTGCCAGAGGGAGCCCAGGCCCATCTGCAGCAGCCCTGGAGCTGCAGAGGAAAACTCCCCCCTTGTGCAGGATCCCTGCTCCAGCAGAGCCACAGCTGGCACTGCAGGAGGGCTGAGCCCCCATGGGATGGGGCTGTGCCACCCCCTGACACACAGGGGACAGGGACTGCTCTGACTCTGGCTGTGGGGTTTTTTTGTATTATTGCATTGTTTATTTTATTTTTTAAATTTTCTTCCCTAGTAAAGAACTGTTATTCCTATTCCCATATCTTTGCCTGAGAGCCCCTTAATTTCAAAATTATAACAATTTGGAGGGAGGGGTTTACATTTTCCATTTCAGGGGAGGCTCCTGCCTTCCTAAGCAGACACCTGGCTTTTCAAACCAAGACATATGTTTATACAAAGGAGACAAATGGAAATACATTTGAGGGAAGAAGGAGAGTTCTCCATGGAGCAGATGTTCCCAGCAATGCATAGCTGGAAAATGAATGCTAATAATAAGGATCTTAAAATCAAAAGTATCAAGTAAATAAATCTTACTAAATCTGACTTGAACAGTTACATTACTAAAAATCACTACCAGACCAGTTCATAAGTATGAACAAAAGAAGGTCAGACAGGTATTTCTTTATATGATAAGGAATTAATTTGTTCATTATTCGAGAGTCCTTTAAATTTTGCTTTGAGCATGCACAGAGCAAACCTGAGTTGTCAGGACCAGAGGAGTGAAGAGGACATTATTTACCCCAAGTTTGGACAGATGCTGTACTCAAGCTGTACCCATCCTCAAAGACTTTTAAATGTGAAGAAAATAAATAGAAACATAAACCTGTAGCAGTGCACAGCTGGGTACCATGTGCACCACATGTTCTGATTTAAGTAGAAATTCCCTGGCAGCATGGAGAGGAATACCATCATTGGTTCAATTCCCTCCTCCCTCTTCCTTTGACTGCTGCTAAAAACCAAATTATTGAGCTTTGCTCCGAGGTAGGTATTGAGATTGCCTTGGCTACAGAACCATCCACATCCCTCTGCCTTGGAGCTCTGCTGGGCAAGGTCCCATCCATTTCTGATTTGTGTTTTATATCCCTTACTGCAGCAGAGAAAGCACAGGGCCCTGGGAGAGTCCCAGGGGTTGTAAGAGAACCTAAAAAGTGAGATATAAAGATGCAGCAATACCCACATTTTAATTTAAGGCACATTTTAATCCCTGAGCCATACACAGGTTGCCTCCCCAGGCAGCCCAGGGTGCTCCAAGGCCATGGAGGGGTGGAAGGACAACAAGTGGAACCAGGAAAGTTCTCCTGGTGTGGTGACAGCTCTGCAACTGTGACCTTCTTCTGATGGTACCTCAGAAGGCAATGATCTAGAAGTCAGTAGGCGACCGTAGAATACACAAATACTTGGCTGAAATTGCCTTATCAAAGGGACTGGAAGTGGCCCAATCCCTCTCTGCACAGATAAACCTCACAGGAGGCCTCAGTGCCAGGAGAACAGAGAGATTATCTCTAGATTATGGTGGGGTGTGCCACAATAACCTGTAATGGCCCTAAGATAACAGAAATGTGTTCCAGCACTGCTGCTAAGAGCCTTTTAATCAACTGGCCCAGAGATAACACTGGAATACAGAGGCCTTCCACTGCATCAGGCATTGCACTCAGCTGGAACTGTGCATGTTGTTCTCTGTGACAGCTAAACACTTACAAATGAGACCAGACAAGCTCTTGGAACACATCCAGAATCTCACAGAATTAATACCTGAATTACTTCACCCCCTGGAAATGAGGCACTGACAGAAGGCAGAGCAGTGAGGAACTGCAGGATGAGCTGGGAAGCTGAGATCTGATGTGAGCAGCAGAGGCTGCACTGCTGCAGCATCCTGCTCTGAAAACACAGGCTGCAGGCAGAAACCTCCCTTGCAAGTGCACAGAAGCAGATTCAAAAATATCTTTAATTAATCTGGACAGAAAGATCCATTTTCAAAGTAGTAACTACCAGGGTAAGTGCCAGACCCCACAGAGAGTAACAGCAATGCTATATCTGAATTTGCATGTGCTGGGAGAGAGAAAGGCAGGAAGGTGGGAAAGGGAGTAGGAATGGATGAACAGATAAACTGAATAGCTTGAAATGACCAGGTAGGATGAGCAAGGAAAATTCCATAATGCTGATGAGAGGGTGAGCTTGGGGAAGAGAGCAGGTACTTCCAGAATCTGACATTAATGCCAAGGGATACTAACTAAATACACTGGATCAAATCCCTGAGCTGTTAAGGGGGTTAAGTGAGTTCTGTCTATAGAAAATCAGACTTGCTGCCTTTCTATGACCAGGAAAATGAAAGAAGTCCAGGCAGGATGTCAGTAATTCTGTTGTGTGAGTGACTCAGCAGCCCCAAGCATGATCAGTCCTAAATAAATATAAAAACTCTTCTGAGAAATTGCACCAAAACATGCAGCACACAGCACACCCCCAGGACAATGAGATCTTTTGGTTTGTAGTCACTGCCAGCTCCTAAACAGGGTGGGTACTTCAGGAGCCCCAGCTAAAGTGGGTACTCTTCAATACCTCACAAAACTTCCCACCTGGGGGTTCTGCAGGAAGGTCTCTGTTATCAAACACCTCACAAAACACAGGGGTTCCCACCTGGGGGTTCTGCAGGAAGGTCTCTCTGTTATCAAAGCAGCCCCCAGATCGATTCAGCAGGGGCTCTGGATGCTTTGCCCAAGCCCCATACATCATTTCCTTCTCCCAGGTCTTGTGGAGGCTGAAGCAGGAGGTGTTCATAGTCCTGCAGATGTCCACATCTGTGAAATTCTTACACCAGTCCTCAAACGTCATCCTGCTCCAGGGAACACCAGGGAAGTAATGGTTTGTTTAAAAATAAACAGTGATATTCATGCATAGAGCCAAAACAAAACAAAATCTTCCAGTAATTTGAAGAGGAGGCATTGCTCAGCTGTCCAGGGGACAAACTGATTCACTGGAAAGCTTTCTATGTGGAAATACTTGTGAAATCACAATGACAGAGTTTTAATTCAGAGCAGCATCACTCAGTGTGTTTGGTCAGATCAGGATCTGTCCTGTTGCATCTCCTAAGCCTAAAGCACTGCTTGAACCTCCCAGGCTGGATTTGATAACACATCTTGCAAAGGCCAAAGAGATCACCTGCAATTAAAGCAGGATCCACTCATCACTGTTGCAGTCCTTATTGTCACATCTGTCCCTGAGCACGACTCCAACCTCTGCCCTCTGGACAGAGCTTTTCTTTAACCCCATCTCAGCTGTGCCTGCTCAAGGAATGGCTGGACTGCAGAGCAACACCAGCAAAAATAGCATGGCTCTTTGAATAACCATCATGTCCTGGCTTATTCATGGCCCAGAGCCAAACCCTGCAGCTGCCAGTCCTGACAAAGCCAACAGAATGATTTTCACTGTGAGCCCTGCCAGCTCACTTGATGCAATATTGATCATCTCCTGAAGGACCTGCTGGGCTAAGGATCTAAGCTTTAAGCAAGGTCAAAATTAATAGAGCTCTAGACATTGGATAGAGAATGAACACTTGGAAAACACCAACAACAACAAATATCAAAATTTACTGGATGCAACTCTATTTTTAGATGCCTCAGCCATGGCTGACCTACAGACAGGCATAGTACTCAGTAAACAGGGTGTGAAATGCTCATGGTACTTCCTCAGATATTTTTGCCCATTTCAAAATTTAACTGGTCTAAACAATGTTCACTGTTGGGCATCGTGTCATGTAAACCAGCACATGCTCTCCTGGTTTCTGAGAGATTATCCTAAATATAGGCAATAGATTCTGAGAGCTACTAATTTGGTTCTCCTAGTTTTAAATCCATTTTTATTATTCTTCCCTGTCATCCCTTGGGAGTTTGAAAGAAACAGACCTTGGGATAACTTTACCCATCAGTTTTTGAAGCTGTTAAATGGCAGATTAATGACAGTTACTCAGTGTAGCCAGTGTCTCCAAACCCTTCTCATCACTCCCACTCACCAGAACTCTCCATCGTTCTCAACAGTGAGCCCCAAATTCTTGCGCTCAGAATCGCTGACTTTCTTCCACTCTTCAGAGCTAAAAGGAAATAATTTAAAAAAAGAGGAAAAAAAATCAACAATAAAGATGATTAATAATTTAAAATAAAAACCCTCACCTGGAAAAAAAAAAATTGAAGCAAAAATCTCTCCTGCTCTGTGGTTTTAAAATGAATATCAGGGTACCGAAAGGGCAGATGATATTGATGAAAGTGTGAGGCTTTCAGGAGGGGTTTTAAAACATTAATTGATTTGAAAGCTACTAAAGAAGAAAGAGATTAATAGGAAATAGGCTCAACTAGAGCAGAACTTTATTGATTTCCTTTGTCACACCCTCCATTAGGACTCTTAAACACTTAAACAGCTGGTTTCCAAGGTCACAGGAGATTGACTCCATTCCCTGAAGGCCCCTCAAATGAAACCTGGTTTTCCTCCTCGGGAGCTTATTGAACGCTTCACTTAGACCAGAGTATTCTCTTTGTCTTTTAATCACCTTAATAAAACAGGCCTGAGGTCTGAGATTTCTCTGGGGGCCTTTGAGCAGAAACTGCTGGAGCCTGAGCACAGTGTCCAGTGTGCAGAGGGATATTCCAGTGCACAGACCCTTCAGGCACACAGCCCCTGCTGCTGCAGGGGAGCACAGACCCTAAATTCCAGCAGCCTCCTGCTGAAACCCAAAACAGACCCTGGTCCTGATGGGTTACACCAGACAAACAGAGCCACAACTCCCCCCTGCCCCTCCAAAAGCACCTGGAGGCTAAAGCTGAAGGAGGGAAGGGAGGATGCTCACCCTAACAGCCATTTTCTTAACCTGTTTGGAAATTGTCAATTTAATTCTGCTAGACCAAAAGCCATGGGCCACCCTCAGATTGCTCAGTGAGTGGCAGCTGTGCCAGGCTACTGGAGAACCCGAAGGGCTTCAGCTAAACAAGACACAGCAGCTCTTTTGTGCATTCTCTGCATTTCATCCAGACCAATCTCGCTGGAAGTAGTAGAGTTTTGCTAGCTAAAGCATAGACTATAAGAAATTAATATGCTGCTGCTGAGAACAGTGCAATGTTAAATGTTAAATACTAAATACTAGCTGGTGAGCCCAGTGCTGAACTGTCACATATTTTTCATGTATAAATCACCCATGATGGGAGACATCCCCTCCAGCAACCATTTCTCTTGCTGCAGAGGTACCTGCTAAACCCATGGCCCACAAGAAAATTCACTGGAAAGTTAATTAGAAAGAAACCACAAATATGGCACATTTACAGCATTTTTCACCAGTCACTTAAATTATCTACAAGACTTTTACCATCCTTAGCAGCTGGAAATGACAGGTGAGAAACTGAGTCACAGACACGCTCGGTGGTGAAGCTGGGAACAAGCCTTGTGTTCTTGACTCCTGAGCTATTTTTCTTCCCATGTTCCAGAAGAATGATGTAAACAGTAAATAAGGTCCAGGGAGCCATAGACTCCTCCAGAACATGCTCATTTTCTCAGAGGAAAATGGGCAGAGATGGCAAAGAGGCCCAGCCATCTCAGAGCATCAGTGTGTCCCACCAGTGTTTACCCACAAATTGCAGTGCCCCAGCACAGCTTCACCCTTTGGCACTGGCTTTGCAGCTCTTACCTGTCACTCCAAGCACCGAGCCATTCCTTCTTGCCCCAGGGATTCCTCAGCCTGACCATGAACATCTTTTCTGCCTTGAAGGAGAGCACCAGGCTGTCCCCGAGGCGCAGCTTCCTGATGGCAGTCACGGAGTAGGCATGGCCCACGATCAGCCCCATCGCTGTCTCTGCTTCACTGGGCCGCCCAGGGGACTCCTTGGGCGTGAAAAATGACAATTGAACAAAAAGAACTCACATCTCTGGGGAACCTGATGTGCCAGCAGCTCTCTGGCCACACAGAGAGACAGACAACTTTCCCAGGCATCGTTCTGGGAAAGGCTGTGAGAGGATCAGAGAAAAGAATGAGAAACAATTCTTATCTTCACTTGCTGACCTGGTGGTGTGCACATGTGGAATGTGTTATGGAGATTTGGTCAAGCAAACAGCCCCTGCAGGCTGTGGTTTCTTAATTAGCCAATGGTGATGGTGTTTTAATTAAAGGACCAATTAGGTCCACTTGTAGCGAATTAGGGTAAAAAATATGGGTTTCTTAATAAAGAAATTATCAGCCTTCTGAAATACATGGAGTCTATATCAATTATTACCTGGCTGGGGACCTGTTGTGCTGACAGCCTGACAGCTCCATGTTCAAGGGGAAGGACAAGAAAAATTTTGCATTCTCTTCCTGAGTGATTTTACTGTGCATAATAATAACAGCACTGGGAATCAGAACTGGGAGCTCACTAGTGTGGTGTTGTTAGTGCCAGACAATTCCAGTGCCAGACAATCCCAGGGCACAGGGGAATCCTGCCTGCTGCAGCCAGTCTGTCTCCTCCTGGCCTCAGAGTTAGGGACAAGGCTGATGGAAAATCAGCCCTCCCAAAATGTTGGCATCTCTACCAAATGGCTTTTCTGGACACTGATGGCTGTGCCCAGACTGTCTGGGGTGTCCTCAGCTGGGCACTCATGAATTTAGCTGCTGGTCCAATGCTTGTTCTTGTGTTGGAATAAAGCAATAAGTTAATAGGAAGAACTACTGCCAGTGGGTAAAAATGGGAGAGCACAGGCACAAGTGAAAAAGCTTCTAAGCCACTTGTGCCCTGTACCTCACTCATTCCTGGCAGGGCTCTCTTACATGGCAAAGGGAAGATCTGTAGGGTGCTTTAGGAACTGGGTTTGTTCATCATAAACTCCACATAAAAATCCCAGTTTCCAGCAGTGATCAGGCTGTTCCTAAACTGTCCCTCAGCTAACCTTAAACTGTCCTGTTTGATGCTCTAGGCCTGATCAGATGCTGATCTAAGAATACATAAACATAGTCAAGCTCTGAAAAATAGCACAATTTCATTTAATGCATCCAAATCTCCTGATCTAAACCCAGAAAAGCAGCACCATACAAAGATGTTTGAGGTGTTTTGATCGTCCTGGATCCAGGTTCTCCTCACCCTCACTGAATCCAGCCAAGCCATCCTTGAGTCTCTCTCATCTATCACCCACAGGGCCTAGGAACATTCATTCCCTTGGACATCAAGGAAGGAAGATTTGACTCAGTGCAGATCCTTGTGTGTAAACTTGTAATTACCTAATTAATGCTCAATCAAGCTTTGGCTGGGGTGGAGAGAGCAAGAGGTGTGGTCTCTTGGTGTTACTAATGCAAATATTTAAATAGAAATATGTTTTTATAATTAGACATGAATAGATTAGTATAAATATATGAATATTTAAATATAAATAAGGACTTACCACAAGTGTGAAATGCACATAGTATTTCCTCAGATATTTTTACCCATTTCAAAATTTAACTGGTCTAAACAGACAAGGTCCTTGTCCTGAGGCAAATGTTGCACTGATACAACAGTGCTCAGCCCCAAAGGTAAGAAATCACATAAAAAAAAAAGGGGGGGGGGGGATGGAAGGAGAAATTCCTATCAAATTGGAACTGACAGATGGGCTGGCAACTGTGAGAGTGTCACCAAGGCCTCTGTGCCTCTCACCGACAGCAGCTCCCAGAGAATCAGCTCAAGTGTTCCCCCAGCCTGGCTGACATCCCCTGGCTCTGGGCTCCCTCCAGTGTAACACTTTCACTGGCATTTTTCACAACTAAAAGCAAACAAAGAGTCCTTGACAGCACAGGAGTCTGTAACTTCTCCTGCTGCCTTTATCACCCCCAGGCTTTTCTCACTGCTGGCCTTTCCCACCTCATTCTGAAGATACTTATTTATTTCTTTATTCAAATGAGATATTGAAGCATCTCCTGTCTGTTCAGATTTCGAAATGGTGATGCTCAGGGCCATTCTGTAATCCAAAGCAAATGATGACATGTTTGTAAGGCAGCAATGAAGCCACTTGAGTATTAAATATTCTACACCTACCAAGCTCCACTCGGTGTATATTACATCAAAAAGTGACAAATGCAGGCAAACTCTGTAATCAATGTTTAGAAGCATTTGTGTTTAATGTGGAAGGCAGAAACATAATGCCAGGAATCAGTGGAAGCATTACAACTGCCTAATTAATTGCTCTTTAAAATACAGCTCCCCGTGTCCTGGTCAATCACCTCAGTAAATTCTTGTTAACAAACAGAACTGCTCTAGCATTTGGGAGCAGCCCATCATTCTGGAAACAATGTCTGCAGTAACAATTCACACCAGGCAGTCTGCTCTGAGCAAATCAGATGGAATTCTTGCAGATAAAAATTCAGGCCTTATAAAAAAAAAAAAAGGGTAAAACAAAACCCAAAGACCTTGAAGACCTTGAAGCTCTTGTTTCTGAGCTGTTTCCTGATGTTGCTGAAGGGACAGTCCCTGTTCTATCTCAGGGTAAAGTTTGTGTCCCAGAATGTACCAGGTGTATCAAATTCAGGGTGCCCCCAATGTGGGGAATGATTGGCATTGATTCAGAAGGCTGAACAATTCCTTTATTAAAACCATACTATATTACTTAATACTATATTATAACTATATTAAAAAGATACTACACTATATTAAAGAGATACTAAAGAATACTAAAGAAACACCCATGACTGTCTGAGGCACCCAGGACACAGCTTTGAGCCAACTGGCCAAGGAATCAAACAAATCCTCAGCAGAATCCAACTGACAAATCCCTTCAGGTAAGCAACCTTCCTAACACATTCCACAACAGGAGCACAGAATAGAGAAAAGAGTTGTTTTCTCTTCCCCTCTCTCACTGCCTTCCCAGGAAAAATCCTGTGTGGATTTGTGAATGTGGAAAAATGCTGTGTGGATTTGGGAAAGCTTGTGCCTCCTGCTTTCTGTGAAGAGAGCTGAGGCCAGCCCAGGTGTTCCTCTTTGGTGCCAGGCCCTGATGCAGGACCATGCATGGCCAGGGCCAGATCAACAGGTAACGTTTTCAGGAACCCCCAAAACAGCTGATTTTCTGCTGTTCTTGACAATTCCACAACTCTCTTCATACTCACAATTTCTGAGTGAATCATCTTCATTCACAGAGCGGGAAATTAAAGCAAAATGTTTGAGTGATTTAACTAAGATCAGCATCAACTAAGGCCTTCAACTGAAGCAGTGGCCATGGGAGGAAGATGCTGAAGTGCACTTAGATGCCAAGCCTGCAGCTCCTAGAAAATGATCCCTTTTCTCTGGTCTGCTGGATTAATGGTTCATGATAAATGATTTAAAAAATCACTTAAAAACAATTTTTAAGGAAATATTCAGGTGCCTTTGCAGTTTGTTAGCCTTTCACATGTGATAACAGCTGTGGACAAGGTGAGGATTCCAGCACTCTCCAGCCAGGGCCTGACATTGCAGACTTGCACAGAAGAAGCTCAGTCCAGCTGTCAATGGTTTTCCTCCTGCGGCCAGGGGCTGGGCCATGGGTGCTTTGTGAAGCACAGAGCATCCTGTGGGAGCTGTTATTCATCCATCTTCTAGCACAGGACTGGAGAGGGGTAAATCTTCCCCAGAAACCATCCCCTCCCTACTGACCAAGGGAACTTCAGGACCATGGGCTCCTAATGTGGGCACTGAGACACCTGAGCCCCACATGAGCCAGCACAAACAAGTTCTGCAGGTTAATGCCAGTGGGGAGATTATTCAATATATGGACTATATTGAATATATTCAATATCAAATAGCATTACCTGAATAACCAGGTGAGCTCAGCCCTTCAGCTTAGCTCCACTGTTACCCTGGCTGCACTGGCACAACCGAAGTCAAGAGGTCTCAGCAGCTCTGTGCCAGAACTGTTTTCTCTAAAGAGATTTCTCTAAGGAATAAAGCAGTTGAATGCTGCTATCTGCTGTGTAAATTAGGGTGGATTTACCTCAGGTCAATTCACAACTGTGACCATGCAGAGAAAAAGAATTTCAGACACACAGTGAAGTGGCAGCACAAGCAGTTGTGATTGTATTTAGTGGCTCCTGGAGCTGGAAGCACTTGCTAGATTTCTCCATACAAAGCTTTTCCAACCATGCAAAGGAAGGACATACTCAATATCCTAATAATGGTATTTCTTCCAGAATATTTTCATTGAAATAAACCCTTAAAATCCGTCTCTCTGTACTTACCGAAATGGAGCAGCTGATGAAGCCTCCTCTTTTATGCACTTTCATCAAGTCTTCAAACAATTTCATCTGCTCAGAAATAACCTCACCATATTTGCCCTCTTCCAAACTGATGGATTCTGCCACTGCTCCGGTGAAATCCACCAGGGCTTCTGCAGCACAGCCTCCATCCAGGGCTTGGTAGGATCCAGCCAGCCTGGGGGCAACACAGAACGTTCTCAGTTTACAGGGGGCTGGAACAAGTGCTCTAATTTGGCTTGAATGTAGGGAACATGTTTGTGTCTCACTAAGGACAAAACAGAACAGAACAAAAAAGCCTGAGCAAACTGCAGATAAATCTTCCCTGGTTTCTAGGATCCTTAAGGATTTGGGCTGCTGAAGTAGACAGTATTGCAGTCATTTATGATTTTAACAGAGATTAAAGAAGGAGTTTTCAGTCTTTTTTAGGTTCTCTGCCAGCAGCAAAACTAAAACCCATGGAAAGTCTGACAGAATTGAAAGACAAAACAGACAAAGGGACAGCACTGAGGACTACAAGGACAAGGAACCAGCTCATACTTAGCATAAGCCTTCTCCAGCAAAGCACTCCAGAATTCATTCCTCACGTTGGAATGGCAGTAGATGAGCCTCCCATTCTCTGTGGGCAGCAGATCATCCACCACCACCTCTGTCCACTCTCCAAAGCGCCAGAAGCGGAAACGGAAAATCCCAGTGTATTTCCTTGGGTTTTTGGGGTCCCACTCCTGCTCATTGTAGTCTGGAATCACCTGAGAAACCATGGAAGGGTGGGAAAAACTCCAAATCACTTGTTCTTAGAATTTTAAAGGTTTAATAGTAATAAAATGGTTGTAAAGATAGTTGTAAAAATATAATTAGAGTAATAGAAATTTGGACAATTAGGATTTAGGACAATAGGAAACAATAAAAACAAAGAGTTACAAACAGTCCAGGTACCTCTTTCTGGGCAAAATAAGCCCGAAAAAGGACCCACGTTAACAGAGGATTAACCCTTAAAAGCAGCAGCCTGTTGCATATTCATACATCTCATACATGATGCATAAATTCCATTCAAACACAGGATTCTGTCTGGGCAGTGTCAGCTGCTTCCTCTGAATCCTGACAGCATTTTCAGGGCTAAGCAAGGTGGGAAGAAGTTCGTTTCTTCTGATAAGAGAGCAATAAATTCTCTTTGAAAGATTCAGGTGTCCTGTGGCTGCTATCTCCATGTGAGTACCTCATTCCTTTCTTTAAAAAAATATCCTACATACATAGTTTCTATTTTAACATTATGTTATAACCTAAAACTATATTTAACACACTACTCAAGAAAATTAATACAGCATATCTTTCTAACATAACACATATAATATTCATTTTAATATTTGTGAAAAGCCAATCATAAAACATGCATTTTTCACAAAGGGGAAGTTCAGCAAGTGCACTGTGCTGAGGTTTATTCTCAGGGCAGACTGCCCTGGAACACGTTAAAGAAAGGGAAGATTTGAATCCACCAAAATTCACCCCTTGTTAGTCCTAGGGAGAAAAACAACCAAGGTTAGCTTGGTTTATTTGCTTTGTTTCCTGCACCACACACACCAATCACCCACCTGCTGCCAGAGGCTTTTCCTCAAAGCCAGGCAGGAGCACGCAGCCACAAACCAGCAGTTCCCCAGCTTGCCCTGGTGGAAGTCGTGGGAGCTCATTCCATCCACAAGCAGGTGGGGATCTTCACAGAGGTCCTGGCAAAGCAAACCAGAGATTACTGGAGACTCCACTCCCGACATGATCACAGCATCCATCCAGTCAAGGAAAGCAGCAGGAATTGATACTGCTGACACCTGAGCTCTGAGCTTCTCCTTGTCAAGCCTCTAAAGGGGGGAGGAATGTTGCCTTAAGATTTTAGCCTTTATATTTTTCAAATCCTGTGCTGTGATAGTGCATAACTCTACACTTCATATAAAGGGTTAACTACTGTCTTCACACTTTGGTCAGACAAAACAATTCCTCTGGGCCAGGAGCCCAAGGACAGCCTACAGCCTCAGGGTCTGAAAAGTACAAACAAAAGTAAATTGGGGGGCAGCAAACTGAGGGAATGTGACTTCATTACCTGAAGCTGTAATTGGGGAATGAACCTCTGATATGCAAATAGAACAAACTTGATCTGCCCAAAGAGCTCATGACCATTGTCCATCTTGGGTGTAGCCTCTGCCAGGCTCCTGCACTGCCCAAGGTGAACCTGTTAAAGGCCTTTAATAAATACCCACTTTATTATTTTAACTTTGTCCTTTGCCTTGTTCTAGGTAGCCACTCCAAGGCATCATCTTCCCTGCCATTCCTCTGGCTGACACACTGGAAACCCTCCTCCACCAACAGCCTGGGTCACTGCAGTGACCCCACAGCACCACAGCAGGAGGAGAACACTCTTTGTGAAGCACACTTTTTATTCTCTGGGTCTCATAACTCTCATGGCTCCGGCTCCTGTTAGAGCTATTTGTCCCTCCTTTCCTGGCTCCATCTCTATCCACATGCAGATTCCCACCAGAGCATGGCTGGGATGTCTCCCTGCTCCTCCCTGGATTGCCCTTGCACTAAAGGGAGAACCCCTCAGTTTCCTGGACCATGGGAAAGGCACAGGGGTGCATTTTGCAGCAGTGATGTGTTTGTCCCCACAAAACCCTTGGCAGAGGTGTCCTGCTGAACGGAGAGGGAACCTCCCACCAACGCTTCATCCCTAACTGGTGTGGAACCTGCAGGGCTCAAGCCAGTGACTACTCCTGGCACTCTCCTGTCAGTCACTGCTCTTCCTGGCTGAGAAGATGGCAGAGAAGTTCTGCTCTTTCACAGTTTAATAAACCTGAATTTCAACACTGTGGAGATGATCCTATATCCAAGCATTAGAAAAGCAGAATAAGTAACTCAATCTCATCTCAAAATGGCAGGGGACTCCAGATTTCCTGCAGTCTGTCCTGTCTGCCATTAGCAGCAGAGGAGGAGCTGTGCTCCTTACCTACGGAATTCTCTCTGCCCTTTGGCAATTAAAGATGATGATCCCAAAATAGCAGGAGTGCAACCCAAGCATGGCCACACACCACAGGCATCTATCCCTCTGATGTGACTCTGACAAATCAGTGCCAGATTAACTCATTTCCAGAGAAAAGAGCCACCTCAGTGCTCAGCTGATGGTTTCAAAACCCAGGCTGGTTTAGCTGATGGGTCCTGAAATCAGCTCACAGCATGGAATTCATAGAGCTGCAGCCATTCTCCTTAAGGAAATCATATTTTTGGCAGGAGGCTTTTCTCATTAAATAACAGTTTATTTTATTCTCATAAAATAAACAGACATTTTAAATGCCTTTTGGGAAACAAACAACTGATCATTGCATGACACTGCTCTCCTGTCAGGAATTCTCACGTGTGTGCACTTAGAGAAAATTCAAAGCTTATTAAGAGACCTCAACAAAAATCTGAGTAACAGAATGGTGCCCAGGAGGAAAACTGAGCACAGACAAGATGCTCATCAGCATCATGGACAGATTCATTCAGCCTCCCTGGATGCTCTGACATGGAATGGCTCTTCAGAGATGTGAATCCACCTAGCTGCAGGGCTGGACATCAGTTGGCCACTTGGCTTTCATGGTGGTAGCACACATCTCTCATCCACATGGGCCAGATTCCTTTTTATATCCCATTTCCTGGCATCTATGGCATTAATAATTTCTAGTTTGTTTTTCCTTTCAAAATGTTATTTTCTTAGAATAATAAATGAGGGATAAATGGAGCCATTGGGGTTAAAACTGTCCAAACTTTTCTGTCACTAGTGGAAGCCAAAACTTTAATTAGTTTTAGAAAGAAATTAAGCACTGCTGTGTATTACAAAGATCTTATTTGGTTTGTTTTGATAAAAATAACCACATTAAACTGCCATGTTTTAATTTAAGTGTGTCTTGCATCTCACAAAGTCCTCAGAGGAAAAACAGAGCAGCATGTGCCAGCTGCCAAAATTTATGGATGAGATCAGCATTTGCTGAGTGCTGGGGTCCAAAGCAAACATGGGAAGCAGAGCTCAGAAACAGAACCTCCCTGCTCCCATCAGAGCCACCAAATTCTCCAGGATCCTGCCTGATAAATCCTTTCTGATTAAACCATCTAAGAGCCCTGGAGTTCTGGGGCTGAAGAACAATGTAAGAAAATGCCACCAATTCTGTTTCTTTTATTAACTAATAAATTAATAAATTAAAGAATTAATGTAACTTTAACAGCTTCTGTGGTGACTGTCGCTGTGTGGCTCAGATGAGACACAATAACACTGAGGCACAGCCTAGAGCTCATTTCAGCTCTTTGCTCTCTTCTGGGCTTTGTGATTTTCACCATTTATGCCATACAGTAAATTCTTAGGAATACTTTTATCTATCTAAGCCACAATTCCCCCAACACAAGTTAGAAATGTGCTGTTTCAATATATTATTCTGCAGTCCTTTCGACGGTCTTTAAGCATTTTTGGTTGCCCCAAGCATGTAAAAATAGACATTGAAAAAAACATTTAAAAATATATTTTTCTAAATGCTCCAGCAGTTAGGATATATAATGTGACCGTGTTCACAGGGGTCTCAGGCTGAGGGAAGAGATGAGGATCTGACTCCATGTTTCAGAAGGCTGATTTATTATTGTATGATATATATTATATTAAAACTACACTAAAAGAATAGAAGAAAGGATTTCATCAGAAGGCTGGCTAAGAATAGAAGAAGAAAGAATGAGAACAAAGGTTTGTGGCTTGGACTCTCTGTCCAAGCCAGCTGACTGTGATTGGCCATTAATTAGAAACAACCACATGAGCCCAATCCCAGATGCACCTGTTGCATTCCACAGCAGCAGATAACCATTGGTTACATTTTGTTCCTGAGGCCTCTCAGCTTCTCAGGAGGAAAAATCCTAAGGAAAGGATTTTCCATAAAAGATGTCTGTGACAATATAATGTTCCCAATTTAGGATAGCTGAGGATCAAGCCAGTTACTATCAGAGGAATTCCAAGGAGGAGACACTGACAGGAGAGGTGATCCAGGCACTTCAGGAGCCCCAATCCCTTCTCTCTCTTGCTGCCTAAGCACCCAAGCACTGGGGCTGTGAGTTCCACCAGAACCTCCTCCTTTGCAGACACAATGGTTTAACCCCAATCCTTTTTCTCAGGCTCATCATGCATCATCTGTGCTGTGAAGGAGAGAAATATGTTCCCATTTCCAAGGAAACATTTAAAGGCAGTTACTACAGGATCCCACTACACACCATTAATGCCTGACAGCCCCCCTATTTCTGACACAGCCCCACAATAGAAGCAGTTGCTGCAGTATTTGTGCCTGCAGGGAGCATCCCAAGTGCAGAGCTCTCCCCATTTCTCCCCTCACACATGTACACAGTGAAATAAACACCATCTGCAGAGCTCTAATTGGGCTGGGAACAGTCTGGAAGTGAGGTTGGAGGTTTCAGGGCCTCGTGGTTCTGCTGAAAGCCCTGATGCCCTCATTGTCCTACCAGGCTTTCATTTGCATGGCAGAATTCTGGTTGTGTCACCTCCCATCCTTGCTGTGTAGTTGAAATATGTGACATTCAGACACTGATGCTGTGAGGAATAAAGTGGCTCACAAACCCCTTTTTCCTGATTTTAAATGGTCCCTTTATTTGTAACAGAGCAACCTGGTCAACTGGCTTGTAATCCTATCCCAGTCTGGATCCTACAGAATTCCCACACCTGCCTTCCTAGCCCCTCATCCAAGCAGCAATGAAAATTCTGATGGGGGAGATTCCTGTAGCACTCCAGCAACACAACCTGAAAGTGTAATTTATTTCTCCAGCTATGCATCCCCATGAAAGAGTTTTGCAAAACAATGTGAACCATGGGAGACAACAGCCACTCATTTCACTGGAGCCATGAAATGGTTTGTGTGTTGTTCTGCCACAATTCCCTAAAATTAAAAAAAAAATTAAAAAGAAAGGATGGGTTTTATTTGAGACCAGATGCACCACTGAAAGTACAGCAGGTAGCTGATTGTGCATTGATAAATGCATTGACTCTTGGAGGAATTTAGCTGAAGGAGAAAATTCCCCTTAGCTCTGAAGATGCATCTCCTGGTGTGAGTATTACCAATATTCATTAACTAAAAGTTATGCAGCATTGGTTAGAAATAGGGAGAAAGACATTCAGAGGGTTAATTAATTAGCTGTGTGTCTTCACAGGCATTAACTGAAGCTGCATTGTAAAAAACATTAACTGTAAAACACTAAGAGAGATCTCAGACATCCACGAAAAGGGAAACATGATTTTTTAACAGATTAGGGCCTGTCAGCTGTCTCAGAGAAAAACAGATATTCAGTCAAGGGAATAAGAAAGAAGACCAGTAATTGTTTGCAACATTTCAAAGGTTTTTAGAGCTTCTTTTTTTGCCAGCACCCTTTAAAGAACCCAGCCCTAGCATGACAAATAATCCACCTTTGCTTGCACATGAGACCTACAGAGGCAGGCACTATCAGACTGATCTACTTAAGCTCAGTCACCATTGCCTTAAATTCTTTAAAGCAGGTTGATTTCTGTCAGAGCTGAGAACTGTTTCCATTTTCCTCCCTTCTCCCAGCCTCACATCATCCTGAGACAACTCCTGCAGAGGCAGTGCAGGGAGCAGGGGGAAGGCAATTCTTTCTGAACATGGATGGGAAAATCCAGCTTTGGCTGCAGCTGGCACTGAACCAATCTCATCTAAAGGAAGGCAGCAAAGACAGCACCGTGTGGTCGTGGAGCTGAACAGGTGAATGGGGTTGTCCATCCTACAGTAAACCCCAGCTGTGCTGGCATGGCCACAGAAGCTCTCCCCAGTACAGGCTGTGTGCCACAGCACCTGCAGTTAGCCCCAAGAAGCAAAAGGACAAAGCCCAACTGCACTGGATACTCTTAAAGACTTTTAAACCTTGTTGTGGCTGAAAAACATCTGCCTGTGGAGTGGAAAAAGAGAAGTGACCCCACAGGAGGCATCCAAAAAAACCCAGGGTCAGACGTGACCCGACTGAAACTGAGACCAGGAGGGGACTTTGGGCAGGTTTAGCCCCAGGTTTCTGTCTGTCCACCCTGAGCTCAGGATGTGCAATTCCTCTGAAAGCTCTGTGCCCATCATGCAGTTCCTGAAAGTGAGAAAATGCCCAGTGCTGCTTCAAGAGAGACTGAGCAGCACAGGAGCAAGGGGAAGGACATGCCAGAGCTCCAGCCTTGTGTAGAAGAAAACTCAGCTATCTGGGGATTGAGAAATGCTTCTTGCCCCTCCTCCCTCTCTGCTAAATCCTGTTACAAAACCAAATGCATCACAGACATTTTTATAGTGTTCTTTTTTTCCTTTTTCAGTTTGGGGCTAGTGGTGACTAATGCTCAGTCCATGGGTTTCAGCCTTGCCCTGCCTGTGGGACACGTGTGCTTGGGGAGGATCTGAACCAATGTTTTGGAAGAAAAACCCCCCAAAAAATTGGAATTGGGCAGTGTGGTGTGTATCCTGGCTGTCTGTGGGTTTCACCTGACCCCTGGAGCAGCACAGCTGCTCTCTCCAGAATGCTGACAGGGCTGGGCAGGGCTCACTGAGGGATGGGCCCTAGGGCTGACCTCCTCCTGAACCTCCTGACAAAGCCTTTGCTGAAGCTCTGCCAGTCCTCTGCCACTGCAGACTCCAGTGAAAGATTTGCTGTTCTCCCAGAGCCCTCAGACAAGGACAAACCACCTCAAATCACCTCTTGCTGCACCCTCTGAGTTTGTGCTGCTACAGAACTGCAGCACATCCATAACACCTCTAGAGAAAAGCTGCCTTGTTTGAGAAGTGTAGAGAGCTTTTTGGATAATTGGTTAGCTGAGAAAGGCCATTTCGATGTGATACCGATGGATAAGGATAGGGGAAACAAGCTGGGGATTATGTAACCTGTGCCCAATCACTGACAAAGGTCACAGTGACCTTCGCTGAAACGCGAAGATGGGGGAGAAAATCACTTGCCAGAAAATGTAGATATCCTAGGTAGAGAAGCTAGAAGAATGCAAACATAGAAACAAAATAATCATTAGAGCATAGAAGTAGGTGTGGTTGATCTGAGTGTGCTTTAACCAATAATGAGCTCAGCTTTTGCAATATGTATAAGCTTCATTAACACCAATATAAATATGGTGAGCTTTCAATAAACTTTGAGATTTGCAATTCACGCATATTGTGTGAGGCATTTCTGCCGCCGTTCACGACAGAGAAGAACACTTGGATTTTCACTGAATTTACCAGAACACAGCCTTTGCCTTCTGCCTTCTTCCCCTTGGACCTATTCCCTTCTCTAAACTCAATTTGTGTGACTTTTCCCCAGCAGCAGCAATCAGAGATGCCATTCTTAGGACAGGATTCACCTCAGGCAACATCGAATTCTCTCAGCCAGGTATCCAAACTCCCCGGGAAGCAGAGCTCAGGTCCTTCCAAAGGGCAGTGCACAGGCATCACCCTGCCACTGCCATGCTGCTGTGACCCTGTGTCCTACTGATCATATAAACCAACAGTCCACAGCAATTCCAGGAGAGAGCCCTGTGTCCTACTGATCATATAAACCAACAGTCCACAGCAATTCCAACCCCTAGGAAACTTGATTTTCAGCTATTCCAATGCTACAGCAACTGTGACATGATGGGGGGGAAAAATTTAATCAAAGTCCCAATTTAATTGGTTAAAAAGGTATATATTTCAACTTCCTGGGAAAAAGTGATAATTTTCCATCCTAAAGGGACCATTTTAGGATCACTAATATGAAGTTTTCTTGCAAAATGCTTTTACAAGGATTTACTGTTATTTTGAGTTGGTGATGCTCCATGAAAACCAAGTAAATGTAGTAGCAGCATTTGAAAGAAAATCTGAATGTAACCATGCACCAAAGCAGGGGAAATGTTTTTTGCATTAAATGCAATAAAGGAGGATGGCCAGGGACAAAGCCAGTCCTTGGAGCAACTCCCTGACATCATTTCCTAAACCCCCTGACGTGGCTGAGGTCAGACTTGGGCTGTAGGGCCACTCACCACACTCAAAGGCCACCCACTGCTCAGCTCCAGCTTTTTATTGCTTCCTCAAAACATGTTTGTCCATCAAATTCCTGGATGAGTTTCCTCAGATGGGGAATAAAAACAATAAGAAAAGGAGGTTGGAAAAAGGCACACACATTTTTTCACAGCACTGAAATATTCAGCACTGGAGCAGTGTGGAATAAACCATTCCCAGGTCAGTACTCCTGACTGTCCAGCTCTGTCTGGGGAGGAAAATATTTGTTTGCCTGATAATGAGCATCATTTTGGCTCAGGGGCCATGTACTTGTCCAGTCTGACCTTCTGCTGTGTCTCAGGGGGCTGGCAACTGATGCAGATGGAATTCTCCATCACTGCCTTGTCTGAGGAAGGGAATTTGCTGTTTACAAAAGAGTATCAGGCAGATTTCAGCAAAGTCACATTTATTTTTTTTTTATTACATTGAGTGTTTTGTGGCAAAACTAAAGTCAAGTCATCCAAACATTGTCTGGACTGAAAATTCTGATTAATCTGGGAGATGATTTGTTTTTCCTTAAAGGATATTTCTCCCCTGCCCGGTGGCAATGCACAGACTACAAAGATTAAAAAGCATAAGTCTAAACACCACATTAAAGAGCATAAACCCCTTTAGCAAAACGTTCCTCCTTTCCACATCCCTTTTCCAGCAGGGTTTGTTTCAGCCTACATTCCACTATCTTCCAATCATGGCATTTATCTCGGACACTTAAGGATAAAAATCCTTTATCCTCTTCTCCCAGCCTTCTCATCTTTTTCAGACTGCACCTTGAGGTGCTCTCCCACTTCTTTGCCTCAAGCAAAAATCTGTGAATGCTTTAGGATAACAGTTCAAGGCCTATCCAGTGGCAGCTTGCACAGAAATCCACCCCACACCATTCTGGACTAGATGTTTGCTTCATAACATAAAAAGAGGAACTGTAAAATGACATAAAGCCCTGAGCATAAGACACAAGCTTCATAGACTATTAGCTGTAACAAATTTTGGATTTGGAATTGGTTTTTAATAGAAATTTTGTTCTAGCCAGCACAGCACAGCTTTGCTGAGCCGGTGAAGGTCAGAGTCTATGCAGGGTCTCTGTCCCAACATGACACATATCAGACTTTAAATTCTAGTCTGGACATCCTTTCTGGCAAAGAGGAGCCTTAGAACATGTAAACAAGAGTATTTTTCTTTCAGGAAGATAGAGGGTTCAAATTCTAAGCTATGAAAACATTGCCTCAAAAGTGACACAGCAGCCTTCATTTTAATCCTGAATACTGAAAGCACTTTTATGACTCAGCCAAATCAGTGTATCACAGACTCATAAATTCACAGTAACTACCAGGAAGGCTTTGATTTACACATCTTGAAAACAAACAGCAGCTTCTATCTCTAAAACAACTTTTTAAACTTTGTCTTGGAAAGATTTTCATTTAGCAATAAAGTTATCAGCATGTGAGATAAATTTCTTCAGTTTTGATTGATGACACTGAAAAACCCACATCAGTGACTTCCAAAGAAAAATTAAGGAAAATCACAGTTGCTGTATCTGCCAGGCAATCAAGCCCATGCTTTTCCCTCTATGTAGATGATTTTGTCTTGCACAGATGGCTATTAGAGTACTAAAATGAATAAAATATGTTTGGATAACATGCTGTTATACAAAGTGATCTTGAGGATTTCTTCATTCCAGCCTCAAGAGAATTTCCAGGATAAACCATCTGAATATGCTTTAATGTTTTTACAAACTCTGCATGTCCCTTTGGATATTATTATTGTGCAGCTTAAAAGCCCAAACCATGGAAAAGCCAGAGGAACTTGTATGCTGTAATCACTTAAGGACTTGTGAAAATGTGGAGCTCTACCACTGTTTAAATAGTCTGTAAGCTTCCTAGCACCATTAATGATCATTAATTTTGGATTCTCTTCTGCTTCAACCCAAAACAACGACTGGAGCAGATCCAGTCAGACAGATCCATGGACAAGAGCCTTTGGCTGCCTGGGAGGACTCAGCCTGTCAGGGTGGAGTCAGAACATTTACTTGGTCATGGCTTTATCCCAGCTGAGGCACAGTGGGTTTCATCTTTGTGATTAAATTGTTCAGACATTTGAGAGACCTCTTGCTTGCAAAGACAGAATGAGAAACTTTTTTCCCTATTTATATCAAGCTGTTTCTTTCCATAGCTCTTTCACTGCTTGAGCTAATTTTTGATTTTCCCAATGTGATGTAAATACACTGAATTGAATTCATCACTTCATTTCAGACAAATTTCTCTGTTAAACACTAACATCAGTGCCATCACTGAGAAATTACCCTCCTGATTTACCAGCTTAGAAATCTTTGGAATCCCTATAATCTCCCTCCTATCTCTTGCAATGACTACTGGCAGCCATAGGAGCATTCACAGAGCCCAACCTCACAGCACTTCCCAGAGAACACAAAGTGTTTGATTTGGAATTATGGATTTGAAGCCACATTCTGGGTAAAACAAAAGGGATCCAGACCTCCAGTTCCTGTTGTGTGTTCAAAGCACCACAAAATTTCCTCTGAAGATGAAGATTCTCTACAAATATCTAGGAATTGCTGTGAGAACTTCATCATCTTTATTTAATCAGGGACTAACAGCTAAAGTGAAGTCAGTGAAAAACCTAAGGAAACATTTCTTAACTCTCAAAAGACAGGAGAGGAGCCTGTTTCTAATAATGTTGAGGTTTGTCAGTGTTGCTTTTCCCTTGTCTTACAACATAAGCGTTTACAGTTCAGCCATTATGTTCACTGGGGGCAATGTTGGTTTTTAATTCTTTGCAGATTTTGGAATGTCTGCACAAGCAGCTTAACCTGGGGTCCCTGTGTGTTCCAAGCACAGCCTGGCCCTCAGGGTCTGCAGTTTGCACTCCACCCAATGCAGAGCTGCAGGGCAGATCCTCAGCTGCAAATCATCCTCACTTCAGCTAAACCAGGGGCTGATGGTGCTTGCAAATCCCCTCAATCCACCTCTGTCCACGGGCACATACAGCTTTGGTTTTGTTCATAAGACATTCAGCATTTTAGGGGAATAAATGTGCTCGTTAAGATCAGGAAGGAGAAATGCCATGGTTGGGTTACATCTGAAATATTTGGATTAAATTTGAGTTATTCCTCTTATAGTGCAGACACCAGCTGTTTGACCAGTGAGGTCATGGGCCCAAATGTGAAAAGCAGCTTTTAGGCAACTGTCACTTGTGAGGAGTTTTATTTGTGGAGAACAGAGTCAGAGAGTGAGGGAGGAGAGGCCAGAGGATGAGGTGCTGCATTCACATCTCCATTTAGGGAGGAAAATCCAAGGCTTAAATGCCCTTATCTGAAGGGAGAAGGAAAAAGCAGTGGTCACTCACAAATTCCTGAATTTTTGTCTTTTATCAGTCCCACAAGTGCATCCTTAAAGCTCCCATGGTAAACTTGCAGCAGGAATAAAGCTCTAAACATGCACACCAAAGCTCAGCCCACAGGTGGATCACTGCTAAATGAGATTTAATTTTTTACTCACCATCACAGGACTGAAGATTCAGTACAGTCTTAGGCAAAAAACCAACCCCATTTTGATAATCATTCACTGTATCAGACAAGAAAGTGCTGTCTCCAGACAAAAATCAGACCTCAGTGTGCTTTCTACAGCACAGACACCCTTTATTAGCAGACCTTGGGGAGCCACTTGTGCATCTCCCAAGCCCAGGAGTGGCCAGATGGCTCCTGGACAGCTCCAGACACAAATTCCATTTCCTGATGCACATGAGGAGCTCAAGGTGGCCTCTGCTACCTCCAACGCTGGCCAAAGTTCAGTGCAAGAACTGAATAATTGTAAGATAACCCTTGCTCTAACAAAAAGTGTATTTTTTCCAGAGGAGCAACATTTTATTTCCTGAAAGCTGGAAAAAGAATGCAAATTCAAAATGTTTGAGCCTTTGTGATTAAGTTAGAAACATTGCCACATACAGGCAAGAAAGCAGTTCTAAAAGGTTCTTTCAGCTGTGAAGGATTTTTAAAAGCTTCTTTTTAGCCAAGAAAACATACATATTTATTTAATCTTTAAATAGAATTAATCTTGAAGGAAACATACATTTGAATCACAGGAACACAGCATGAAATTCAAACAAATTACTCTGCAAATTGAAGGCAGAATGGCTTACTAAACCTCAAATTCCAGCTCATCCCAAATACTCTTTTAAATATGGAAATAATATGACAAAAGCATGAAGCTCTTCACACAGAAAGCATTTTTTGGATGTGGATGCTTTCCACTCTTGCTGAAGAGTGTTGACAGAACAATACCTCCATTTCCTTTGCAACTGGCACGTTTAGGCTGTAATTTTTGCTTCAGAGAAGTCAGACATTTAATTCTTTTGGAAGACTAAATCAATGAACTACCAATTACTGTAAGAAGACTTATGCTAGCTGGGGATATGATCCTCAGGCTTTTTGTTTTACAGTCTCAAAATAAATTTTACCATGTCATTCTTGCCATCACCACATTGCCTCAGGACAAACAGAAATGGTTTGAGAAACCAATTTTCATCTAATGACAACTGAACCAACTAAATGAAACCTGACATTTTAAACTTTAAAGAAACATTCAGAGCCTTGGAATTGTACTGTTTGTGCTCTAGAAATGACATTGAAGTAGTTTAATATTTTTTTTTTCTTTAGAGGAAACAACCACAACAACATAAGAAAGCCTTCATCCAATCTGAGGGAGGGAAATACAAACTGGAAAAAGTGCCAAGAGAGAAGATAACAGAATACTGGCATCTGGAGAGCTGTCTGCTTGGCAAGCATGCATGTCATTTACAAATGTTTGCCTTTAATTATAGTCCTGCAAGACTTGGGTGAATAATCCCACTGAGCAAGCTGCCACTTTCCAAAATTGCCACTCCATCCTATGGAAATAAAGGGTGGCCTTTATTTCCTGTGGGGTTTTTGCTTCCTGTCAGGATGCAGACAGCAACAAAGGGCACAACTAAAACCAAAGAATTTTCTGACTGACATCAGGAGTGGGATTGGGCCATCACATTGATGTCATATGGGGTGCACTCAGTCACCAGACTGCACTGCAGAGCTCAGACCTCCAGGCTTTATGGTGCCTTGCTCAGCTCTTCTTCTGGGCAAGCCCCATCTTAACAAGATTTTCCAGGCAAAATAAAAATAAAATGATGGAATTCGTAGAATAAGGGTGCGCAACAGCTCAATTCTGGGAACATTTCGGCAATTCCAGAAAGGAACATGTCACAACTTCCCCAGCTGAAAACATTAAGGACAGAATATTATGGGAGGAATGTTTTATCCAGTCAGAAAGCAAGATGGAAACATGCCAAACAGTGTTTTCATGATGCCTCCCATACTCAGCCTGTTGGGGGACAGACAAGGTGACAAACAGAACACAGTGAGATTCCCAAAGCTTTGAAAGGAGCCAGGGACCAAAAACCCTGATATTAATATTGAGGTGTACCAGCATAAATCACTGGTGGGACTAAAACTGAATTAAACTATGTTTATAAGTTTCTATTGTTTAGAAAAGACACATCCTTAAAATAACATCCCCAAGAGTACAAAACAGTATCTGTTTCAGTCTCAATAGAGCTTCTTAAATTAAACACTCGTCTCAAAAACAGTGAGGCCCTCCCAAGTTCTGGAGCACTGTGTGCTCCCATATTTTCATTTTTCAAATTAACACACAAGATCTCTTTGGGGTGAAGCACTCTGCCAGAGCTGGGCATCACCAGCCTGCTGCAGAAAGGTGAGGAGAGACACAAAATCCTACAACAGTGTGGAATTCCTGATCCTGTCCCTGGTGGACCTTCTCAGACACAGAAATGGAATTTTATCAGGTTCTCAGGGTTTCTGGTCTAGAGCCACAGCACCCTGCACTCACCTTGTTAGTGCTCAGGAACACATAATCACAGAATGTTTATATGCAGGTGCTTTTATTGAGAGCTCTGGGTGTCAGGGGTACAGACCCAAATCTGACTCCAACATGGCTTTGGGATGAACATGCTTTTTATATTCTATCATTCTATAACTACATATTATTAAATTTCCATTGTTCCATTGTATACATTGATTTCATGCAAGCATGGGTTTCTCATGATCCCCCTCAAATCCTTGAACACAGCTTCTCATGATTCTTCTTACAATTAAACAATAATTATATCTAATTACTAAGCAATCATCACATTAACAATTATATCATTTATCATATACTGCTTACACAGGTGCAGTTTCACATGATCTGGCAAACACAAGGGCTAACATTTCCCAGGGCCTACAAAGCCTAACTTTCTTTCTACCTCCCCTGAATATACCATGACTTTAGAAACATTTTATCCCTATACTATCAGCCTCAGCCTGGATGTGGCCTGCAGACCCTGGGAAATGGGACCTGGACAAGGCTCACACAGCTGGACACAACCCCCTGTGACGATTTGAGTAATTAAGCAAACACCTCACAGAGATCCAAAGTTTCATCATGTTGAGATGTTTGATGGTGCTGGGAGGTCAATTAGGGCGTCGTTGATGATTTTCAGGATTTGGTGGTTTTTACAAAGGTTGAGGGCCGTTGGTTGTTTCTGTATGTGGATATGAGGATGATGAGAATGGATAAAGGGAGTGATCCTAGGTAAGCTTTGATTAGGCCAGAGTGGAGGGTGGTGGCAGCTTTGGTTGCTATTAGTTGCAGGTTGGCTACAGTCCTTCTGGGCAGAGTATTTTGTATCAGGAGAGGTCAATTAGGTGGGAGGCAATGTTTTGTCCTCCATTGAGGAAGTTGGTTATGCTTAGGCGGTGGATTAAAGGGTTAAAGTATCCTAGGGATGTGGAGAAGTTTGAGAGAGGAGTTTGTTTTGTGAGGATGAGTGTTTGGGCTATTTTTGAAATTTCTAGGGCTAAAGCGATGCCTAGGGCTGTTACAATCAGGGCAGTTATTTTAGTGGAAAGTGGTATGGTTATTGGAAGGGTTTTTGTGGGGATGATGAATGAGGTGATGGGGAATCCTGCCAGGATACTTCAGAGTGCAAGGCGAGTGATGGGGGAAGTTCCTGCGGGGTTGTTTTCATTTACTGGGGTTAAGGGTGGAATTCGAACGAAGCCGGTCTGTGCTAATACGGTCATGAGGTGAACAATGTGGCTAGAAGGGTTAGAAGCAGGGCTCAGGTGTTTAGGTAGGATGTGTTTAGGCTTTCAATGATTTGGTCTTTTGAGTAGAATCCTGCCAGGAATGCTGTTCCTGTTAGGGCGAGGCATGCAGTGGTTGTGGGTAGCATCATTTGGAGTCCTCCTATTTTTCGGATGTCTTGTTCGCCATTTAGGCTGAGAGTGGAATCCCAGCCCCTGCCAGCAATAACTGCTGGGAGGGACTCAGGGAATTAAGAGATTCCTCCCTGTTTGTTTGGCTGTGTGAGAGGAGTCCTGGGGGCACCACACACAGCTCTGCTCCACTTCCTGCCTCCCGGACCCAAACAGCTGGGAAAGGAAGTGCTTAACAACACATCTGCAACAACCCTTTGTGTCTGGTGGCTGCTCAGCCCAGTCACTTCTCCTTGGACCCATCCTCTTTCCCATCACTCTTAGTACAAAAAAAAAAATAATATATTTCCCTTATAAAGCTACCACCATTGAAATTGTACAGCACAGATTCTGGGGCTCTGCCTGCTTTCCGAATGCCTCAGATGTGCCCTGGGGTGGTGTCAGAACCCAGGACATCCCTCTGGCTGCCCTGGATGGCTCCAGCCCCTGCCAGGGGGCTCAGAGACCTTGGCACAGAGCTCAAGACCCCTGTGCCTTTGATTTCGACCCATGGAAAAAATTACCAACCTTATATGAGGATTTAAAAGCCACAAAAGTTTAAGCAGAATGATAGTTAGTTTGTCACAGGGTGAAAAGAAGATTTTTGGGGTTTTTAGAATCAGGGCTCGGGGTCCCAAGATGGAGGAATTTGGGTGTACCCTGTCCTTCTTTCTCCTTCTTCCTGGCCTCCATGTTCTGGGTGATGCTGGCACTTTTGGATTGGTTTAAGGTAGAAGCTCACTGTCTGACATAGGTGATAGGTGTTGGAAAATAATGGTAAATAATGTACATGGAGTTTTTAGTATAAAAGACAACACTGCCCTGAGGGCAGGCAGTGTGCCATGGACTGACCTGCTGGACAGACCTCAGCAGGTCAGAGAAAGAATGTTATAGATAAGAGAAAATAAACAACCTTGAACACCAGAATAGAAGAATCCTGACTCCTTCTTCGGTCTTGGGGCTGGGAAAAAGAGACTTTCTAACACCTCAGGGTCATCTTGACACCAGAGACCTCATCAGGGTGGCAAAGCAAGTCCAAAGCCTTCACCCTTCAGCATCCTGCTTCCCAAGCTCCTGCCCCATTCATGTACACACATCCATGTGCATATGTCCATTTAAACATATCCCTGCCTGCCTGCTCTGGGTTCATGCCCTCACAGCCCACCATCCAGGCTTCATTTTTGTGTTAGAAATCGGGTTGGTCTCATCACAGGCAGAAATGCTGTTGCAAATTAATCAAGATTTTCAAGCTTGCTAAGGGGTTACATTGTGAAATTGATAATTGTATATGAAGTTTATATTGTTTAATTTAAAATTCTCTTTAGCAAAATGCAATCCAATATGAAATATTTGCTCTTAACAGGATTTTCTCAGGGTCCGATGCCCATCAGATTTCCAGAGACAAGCCTGTTAATTATTACTTGGAGGCTTTGGTGACAAAGGTTACTTTAGAATAATAATAGGCCAAACCTGCAGACAAAGTCAACACACGTTTTCCAGTTTGTCTGGTGACAGCAGAACACCTGCAGAAGCTGAGGCAGGGCTTGCAGCAGAGATGTCATAGCCACAGAGAAAGGATCAGTGTCATGTTGAACATGAATTAGCACAGTAGCCACGGTGTAGGCATTTCAACCTTCCCATCCCCTTTTCCTGGGATCAACATAACATTTCCTCAGCTGACTATTAAGTATTTTTACTATATTCAACAAGGTATATTTTGTGGGGGCTGTGTCTTCTGCTGTGGCAATAAAGGCCGTTCCCTTTGCACTGCAGGTTGGCTCCAGAAAAGATTAGCTAACAAACACATTGATAATAATACCAGCCTGGAATACAGGAAACTCCTTTGGAGTCTTCCTGGTTCCTCAGGAGGCTGCTCTCAGATGTTGTGAGCTGTAAAGCACGTTTTACATGCCTGATGTAACAAAAATCCTCCTGTTGGGTTCTTCCTTTTCCATCCAGCTATGAAAAAAGAAATCCCAAATGAACCTCCCAGTTGTGAAACACACAAACACACTCCCAAAAAAAAAAATACACCTGTGCTATTTCTCAGCCAAAAAAGAGCAATGGTCTGTAGGAAACAGCTGCCTGGAGCTGCCTATCTTCACCTGCCAGGGTGCCACATCTTCTCTTCAGAACATGTTCAGTGAAAAAAAAAATAAAACAACCCAACCTCAAAACCTTAGGAGAAAATAATAATGGGAGAAGGGCAAAAATAAAACAAAGCCCATAATGTTTTCAGTGAATTGTTTGGCTGGACACCATCAGAACATGCTGTTCTAAATACCCTAAATCACCAACAAGGGAAAGCCCTTCAGGGCTGAAAAATGTTTCCTTGCCTCCAAGAAAAAAAATTCAATAAATATTTCAGCTTTATTAGCACATTTGGGGAAAAGTTGCAACATTAAAATTAAAACCAAAAAGTATTTTAACCCAGTATTTTTCTCCCACAAAAAAACCACTATTTCTCCCTTCCATTCTTACAAAATGTGTGTGCTCCTCAAAATGTTCAATTCCTTGGAACAGCTGGGACTGTTCTTAATTTCAAAATGATTACAGGATTGTATTAGGGTAGCACAAAGAATGACAATGTTATTCTATCATGATGTGCTCTATGAGAACTTCCATTCTTGGTTGGTAAAATGAGAATTCCAGTTCCAAGGGGTTCCAGTGACTTTTTTGATCTCTGTAGATCAGTGCATCATGTATTTGAGTTATTAGAACTCTTATTTAGAT
This sequence comes from Molothrus aeneus, assembly GCF_037042795.1. Lineage (NCBI taxonomy): Eukaryota > Metazoa > Chordata > Aves > Passeriformes > Icteridae > Molothrus > Molothrus aeneus. The sequence goes on along the minus strand of NC_089659.1, from coordinate 3,218,423 downwards.
TACATTTAGATTTCAAAATCCTGGCTGCTAAGTGCTTTAGAAAGTTTTGAATTTCAGTGAATTCCCATGTATCTCATGCACCAAATCACAATCGACCTCCTCTGTCTCATCACTCCAGGGCAAAACCAGGCAGCCACACTTCTCTTGAAAATGACATTACATTTCCAGCCGCTGATAAAAATATCCAAAACAACTGATTTCACCAAATAAAAGAAGAAAGAAGATTCTGAACCCAGCTGATCCAGAATTGCAGCCATACAGGAAGGGGTGAGACTTGTTTTGACCTGGATTTGAAAGACCTTGCCCTCCACTTTTGGCCACCTCCTCCACTTTTGGACACCTCCTCCTTGTCCCACTTTTGGACACCTCCTCCTAGGAGCCCAATCCCCATGGATCTCGGTGATCCCTACATTTCCAGTCTGTGGATCACCAGGATGCAAGAACAGCAATAGCTGCACAGCAGATCACTCACTCCACCAAATCCACCCTCATTAAACAAATAAAGCTCCCGAGGCTGATTTTTAGTCGCTCCAACAAAAAAACCCCCAAGGTTCAGAAGCCAAGTGCCAGCACTAATTTACCCTTAAAGAAGCCCAGAGCACGATGAAGCCCTGCCCACGCCGGCATCTCAGAGGGGTGGCAGCTCATTGTCCTACCTCCACCACCCCTCCCCTTCCCTCCCAGCTCAGAATTAATTCTAACAACGTGAAGACAATTCGACTTAATTGCAACTGCATCATCTCCTGCAGGATCCCGCTGCCAATCCCGCCCTTTGAATGTGCAGTTGCCAGGGCAACGGGTGCGGAGAGGATGCTTTTGTGCTGCCACTTGCATCCTCGGGAGCCGTGCCAACCTCCCGCAGCTGGGATGGGATGGGGTTAACGCCTTCCTGCCCGGGAGCCGCCTGTCTGTCCCTCCTGCCATGGCCAGCCCTTGGCAGGCGGCTCCTCCCGCTCTGCAGAGCGACACCCGCACGGCAGGGACAGATGCTGCAGCTCAGCTCCACAGCTCCGGGCACCCAGGAGCTGGAAGAGCTCCCCTCAAACTGCAGCAGTGCCAGACTCCGTTTGCAGGAGCTTTGGGGTACGTGGTTTGTCCTCAGTGAGGAAAGAAAAGATGCTTCACCATCATTCAGGAATTATTTGCTTCTGGTGGTTTCCCATCTGTGACAGTGGTCACAGGGGTCTTTGGATGAGGGAAGAGATGAGGATCTGACTCCATATTTCAGAAGGCTTGATTTACTATTTTATGATATATATTATATTAAAACTATACTAAAAGAATAGAAGAAAAAGTTTCATCTCAGAAGGCTGGCTAAGAATAGAATAGAAAGGAAACAATAATAATAAAAGGCAGCTGGGCCTTGATTGGCCATTAATTATAAACATCTAAAATGAGCTAATCAAAAATCCACCTGTTGCATTCCACAGCAGCAGATAACCATTGGTTACATTTTGTCCCTGAGGCCTCTCAGCTTCTCAGGAAGAAAAAAAAAATCCCAAAGAAAAGATTTTCATAAAAAGATGTCTGCAACACCCATCTGCCTGTTGTTGTCCCCTCACCCACCCCCTCTACACTAACAGAGGACTGCACCATGTCTGGAGGAGTACACAGGCCCTGCCTCCACAATTTCAACCTAAAAACCATGATTAATGTGTACAGAAACCTCCCCATCAATCTGTGATTATCTTCCAGGGCAGACTGCTCCCCAGTGCTTAGCTCTTAATAGCTTTCCCATTTCTTTAAGATGAAGGGTTTAAACTGAGGTCAGAGCCTACTTTGCCTATGACCTTTTATACCACTTTTGAGTCTGCAAGGCTTAAGCCCTTCTGTAAAAAATAAGGTGCACTGCAATCATTCTCTTTATATACACACACATGCAGTTAACAAAGGAATATCTGACTTTCAACTTTTCCACAGATAATGAGCTGTAGCTGAAGAACACGAGCTAAATCTGCTTTTAATGGCAAGGAAAACTATTTCCAACAATGGCAAACAGCCTCCCTGCTAGTGCACTCACAGCTAATTACAGCACACAAAGTGCCTGTTGAGAGGATCACCAGTGCCATCTAGAAAGTCCTGAAATCCTCCAGTAGCCCTGTACAGCTGCACTCATGGAGTGAATGTCTGAAAGTCACCCACTGAAGGATGCTGGACTCTCTGTGAGGACAACATCCACGGTGTAGAGATCCAGGATGTGACAGACACACAAGGAAAAGAAGACAGTACAGGATTGATTTCATCTTAGTGCAAAGCTGAGTCTTTCACAGCCCTTTTCTGCTACAGACAGGTCCCAGAGAAGCCCAGCAAACAAGCAAAACCACCAGACACTGGCTCACACAGGCTACAACCTGAAACCACCTTTGTGTCCCCAGCTGTGCTTGAGGCACATGAAAGGATTTGTGAGCTCCCTCAAAGCTCAGCAGAAGTTCAGCACCTTTTGAAACACATTTCCTCACCCCCCAGATGCCACAGGTGCCATTATTTCCAGTGCAAACACGAATGTCAGCACACAGAGCTTTGCAACTTGTGTTTACCTACACTTGAACAAGAGTCAAGGACCACCAAGAGCAGAGAAATGTGGACAATTCTGGGATAGGCAGGGAAACAGAAGCCTAAACTTCAGCTGTTTCAGTACATGTAGCCTTTGCAGAATAAGTATTAATAACTATAATCATGCAAATCTTTAGGGGTGAGGAGGAGAGGTGGGGAGGGACCCCTATTCTAATTAAGCAAGATGATTGCTGTTGCTCCATATTTTTAACTGGAAAAAAAGGGGGCTGAAGGAATGAAAAAGGCACATTCAGATGTGGAAAAGTGATCATTGAACCATGAGCCACACTCCAGAAGGGAGCTGGGAGCATGGAGAGGGGATCTGGCAGACCAGGGAAGTGTCCCTGTTCACGGGGGCTGTTACAAGCCCAGCATTTGTCACACAGAAGGCAGCAGTGCAGCTGCTCTGAGAGGAGTGCACATCACTGCCATGCCAGCTGATGGCATTCCCCTTTCATACCCACTCTCCTCCAGCTCTGCATTCCCCCCAGGCCCCATCCTGGCAGATATCCCAGGGTGTGAGGAGCTGCCACTCCTCTCCATGCCCCAAAACTGCTCTTGCAGTGGTCATGGAACTGCTCAAAGCCTGACACAGTGCCAGGACACCTCCCTCTCCTGCAGGCACCACTGGGCTCCACAGCAGTCCCAAACATAAGCAGATGTCTCTGGTCTTGTTCAAAGTGGAAAACAGGGTAAGACTGGAGTGACAGAGCTACAGAGGAGACAGGAATTAAATGATGAAGAGCATTACATCTGAGGGACATTTAACCTGACAGCCAAATCTTTCATGACCCTCATTCCATGAAATTTATGACAACTGGGTTATTGCTGAATATTCTGGAGGACACTGAGACCACAAATCCTGTGGAAAAAAGAACATTAATGCAAAATGTAAAGCTCACCCAGACTAAATGCCTACACAGGGATTTGCCCCAAGCTTCCTCTGCCTTCAGGTAACAAGGGAGGGGAGGGTTTAGGGTTTCAATCAGCACTTGTAAATATGAAGATGTTTCAGCTCCTGAGACAATGGATCATTTCCCACCAGTTAGAAGCAAACAAAAGCTGGTGCTGCCTCCAATAAACATGTGAAGGTGCAGAAGTCAGAGCTCCTGGATCCTCTGGCACCTCAGCCCTGGATAAATCACCAACCTGCTCATCCCACACACACCCCAATTTGGGAAGTGGGGAGACACTTGTTCCATCTATTCCTATCACTGTATAATTCCAGAACACAGTACTGCCTTATTTCCTGGACTTTTCACTTCCATGGTGATAACCACCCCTGAAAAAGGCTGGAAAACTGGTGAGAAGAGTGGAGAATGGGGCCCATGGCATGCAGTATTTCCAGGAAAAAGGGCACTGGGCTGTGCAGATGCAACTGCCCACCTTCAGCCAGGTATCTGACCTTTGGAGTTAATGGGAATTCAATCAAACAGAGTAGTGTCCCTCAGTGGGCTGGGACACAGGAGGGGTTTCTGGGGAAGCAGATCAGCAGCCCTGCCTCACGGTGCCTTTCTGTGCTGTTTCATGGACACAGACCAGCTCTGTCTTCCCAGAACATCAGGGTGCAATCACAGCCCCCTCATAAAGCAAAGATGCAGATGAAAGCAGAATTAGGGCTTAAAAACACTGGGTCAAGCAGGGAAACCAGGCAAGCACATGATAAAAGCCTCATTCTGTAGGATCAGACTATTTTCCTTTGTGAATAGCTAAAGAACACTGTTTATCTCTGAAGCAAACTTACCCACTCCTTCCTCACATGCCTGCCTGCCCTGCTTGGGGGATCACTGCTGTTTGTTTAACACTGACAAAGATGTCCTTGAGATTCCATCCTTTCTGCAGGGTCAGTGAAAAAGTTCACACAAACCCGAGGTTTAGTTAAAAATAAGACAAAGCATCCATTCAGCAGTGACAGGAATTGCTGGCTATTTTCAGGCCATGCTGAGCAGGACCACCACACAGAGGCAGTGTTAACCAGAACAGGTGGCCAAGGACCCCCCTCCTGGCAGGACACTGCTGCCCCCAGCCCCACTTCAGCCTGGCAGAGGGGGGAAACTCCAGGAAATCACAGGAAAAGAGCAGGATGATGCTAATATCAGCAGGCAGAAAGAATGTCCACTAACCAGAGGGAATGTTTCTTACCCTTTTTCCAACAAACCAGCAGGTTTTCTCCAGAGAGAACCTCCCCAGGAGGCTTCCTGCATGAGCTGAAGGGCTCTGGAAGATGCTGCACCTTTGAAATGGTCATGCTCAGCCCAGTTATTTCACAGGTTTCTCTCAGAGGAACTGGGGTATTAGCAGACCCCAAAGTTCTGAAACACCAGCAAAGGATTCACACACCAGGAGAGGCTTAGATTAGATACAAGGAGGAATTTCTTTACCAAAAGGGTTGTCAAGCACTGGAACTGACTGCTGCTGGAAGTGGTTTCTTAGAGACCTGGTGCTAAGGACACAGCTTAGTAATGGACTCAGTAGTGACTGGGTAAGTGTTGGACTCAGTGATCTTAGAAGGCTTTTTCAACCTAAAAGTCTTTTTTCAACCTAGAAGATTCTATGGTTCTGTGTTGTTGGCATCAACACCAGAATTCACCCTCTGAACTTCTGGTTGGCAGAGGGCAGGGACTGGTGGGATATGGTTCAACATCTCAGGAGGGTCAGGTCAATCTGTGCTTGGTTTTAGGATAAATATGTTACATTAATTAACTAACATTAATTAATATGTGAGGTTTCCTACATTAACATCCTGTTTAATGGGTAATAACTGAATGCAAAGGAAATCACTGACCTACAATTAGGCTTCAAACCACTGACCACCACTTTGAACAATCTCATACGCACAAGAATGGCCCAAAATGGCATCCTTGGCTAGAGTTTAGCTCTTGCTTCACATCTTTTATGAAGAACAAACACTCTTCCTGACCTCACTGTGAATGGTTGCACAGTATTTCCTCTTCTAGGAGGGGATGAAAGACTCCAATAAACAGTAAAGTGCTCAGAAATAAAAATAAACCCACAGACTTTGGAATGTCTTCTTTTTCTTTCCCAAATTACTTCTCCCCACTCTTCAGTCTCATGTCTTACTTGGAAAACTGAAATGAGAAGAAGGAAAGCAACCCTTGGACTGCTCACTGGAATTCCAGTAGAGAAGCTGCTGTGAGGAATGAGCACCACCAGGAAAGAAGAAGAGAAGCAAAAAAGAGAAGCAGCCTCAGGCCATCCTGGCAAAGAGAGTCCAGCCTTGGTCAGCCTCATCTGCTGTTCCCTGTCACAGAGGACACAGAACAGCCCCAGATGCATATGAAGGACATCACATTGGCATTGTGTTTTCTAAGGAAAGACACCCAAGTCTGTGCTTCCAGAAGATGAACTCCAATCCCAAAAGTGGACATGGGTGAAGTAAAGGAGTGATTCATCATGCTTAAGGGCAAAAATACTGCATACATCTGGCTGGAGGCTTCCACTGTCCTCTCCATTACACTTGTCACAGTAAGAGAACAGATGACACTGATGGAAAGCCAGACTGGGGATGGGTTTTTGTTCTTCTGAATTGTTTGCTTATGGCTGTGAACTGATTTAAAAATACATGTGAAGCATAAAACCTCAGAGCAAATGAATTAACAGACCACAGATATAGGTGGTATTAATGATTTGGAATGCCTACTACATTAGTTCCAATTCAAAGCAAATGACATATTTGTTTTCCCGTTAAGATGCCAGTAAAAGTGGCAAACAGACACAAGCATTCTTGGTTGCTTACAGATCATTTGCTGATCATTTGGCACAGAAAATCACTGGTGGGTAATTGAGGTTCTACACAAGTCAGAGACAAAATCCACTGTGAATTCAGCACAGCCATGCAGAGACCAGAGCTGGCATCAACCAATAAAGGAGAAGTTCCCACTCTCTCTGTGTAGAACTTGCTGCTAAGGCTTCACCAGAACCAAACTGAAACAGCTGAGGGAGAGGGTGGCAATTCAGAACAGAACAAAGTGTTCCAGATTGCAATGCAAGATGTTTTCCATTACCATCTGTATGGCAGATTACCTTTGTCAAGTGGGCAGTTTGCCTTATCTCTCTTTGAGTGACAACAATCACTCCTCCTTGGGAGGGGACATCTGCTGATAACAGCCATTGAATGTCCCTGCATGGCTGATAAGAGCTACAGCATCCCATTGGGAGATGTGAGCCCAGGGGGAGGAGCCAAGCATTCCTACCTGGATATAATCTGGAGATTCTGGAACACCAGCACAGCTTCTGCACTGGATTCCCCAGAGGAGCAGCAGCTGCCTCTCCTTCCCCTGGATCTTCAGAGGCAGAATCCATCCTTCTCTACAGGATCCCTGCTCCAGCAGAGCCACCCCTGACACTGCAGGAGGGCTGAGCCACAATTCCAATGGCACTGCTGCCAGCACCCTGACCCACAGGGTGTCAGGCTGGGTTCTGACTCTGGCAGTGTTGCTTTAGTTCACTGCATTGTTTATTTTATCCTTTTATTTTTTTCTTCCCTATTAAAGAACTGTTATTTTCCACTTCCATATTTTTGCCTGAGAGCCCCTTAATTTAAAATTTACAGCAATTCGGAGGGGTGGGGAGGGTTTACATTCTCCATTTCAGGGGAGGCTCCTGCCTTCCTTAGCAGACTCCTGTCTTTCCAAACCAAGACACAAAGTTTTGCTCAGACACCTCTTGGTGGAAGTGTCTCTGCTGGAGGAGCCAGCAGGAGTGCAAGCACGCCCATCCATTACCTTTGGCCTCTTCCATTCCACTTTCCCTTTTGCTGCTGAGTCGTAGTACAGGGATTCATCCGAGGCTGGAAACTCAGGGTCCTCAAAGAGGATCCCCTGCTGGAGGCACTGCCCCTTCAGCTCGTGGTACCTCTGATCTCGGAAGAGCTGCACTGATGAGGACATCCTCTGTCTAGATAAGATCAATATTGGACAAACTATGAAGGCTCTTGAAAGTCCATAGCTGGTACCACTCCCTGGTCTTGAACAAGAGAGCATGTAACTTGTTCTAAATGAGGTCACTGATTTATTTACAATAAAACAAAAAACCCCAGATTATAAATTAGATTAGGTTAAAGACTGGGAAAGTATAAACCCAAGAAGATCTTATAGATAGGGATCATATTTTTGTCTGAACAGAATTTTTATCAGGAAAGGGCCAGGGCAGGCACAAACCCAACATTTTGCTTTGTCTAATTGATTGGAAAGGTAGCAGAGTGAGGCTTGGCTCTCAGTCTGCACCATGTGTGAAGGGCTGGGCCATCTTTCTGTCCTACATTCCTCTTCTGGTCTCTAAAGCTCAAATTATCTACTCCAAATCTTGAGCCTAAAAAAACCAAAACCAGATTTCCACATTTCTCCATCTTAATTTAAGTGACAATACTTTGGCTTGTACTATCATCTTTGAACTTCATGTTACTTTTCAGGGAACAGTTTCCCAGAAGGAGAAAATATTTGCAAATAATTGACGAGAACTAAAAGTATCTTTAAAAAGCACAACAACAATAAAAAACCCGAACAACGTGTTTCAAACCATAATTCCCAGAATCCTGATTATCAAACTTGGCAGGTTTATGGTCGCACCCATAGAGCTCAAATAAATTGCTTTAAAACATTTTACAAATGAGGAATCAGTTACAGAAATCACTCAGGGTAGTTTGACATTTGGAGGACATGAGGGATGCTATCTCCGCTTCAAGAGAGAGAGAGGCGAGAGCATCTGAACTTACCCTCTTTTGAAAGGTCCTGTGTGTCAGTCCCTTTCCTCTTCCTTCTGGACACAGGCTGGAGTTAGAGATGTATCTCCCCTTCCTTGCCTACAGCAATAAAGACAAGTGCAGGCTGAATTAACCAACATCCTGCTCTGGAGCATGGCACCACACGGTCCTGGCAGCCACCCGCTGTGTCCAGCTGCAGGGAGCTCAGCTGGTGCTCCTTGAGCCACCTGCAGCACAAACTGGATGAGATTCCACAAATCTGCAGGAAACTAAACCAAGCTTTTGCAGGTGTGCAAGTGAGCACAGTGAGAGAAATACAGAAGAGTAATGAGGAACACTTGGAAACATCAAATTTATCGTGGTCTTTGTTCTTGTGAGTGAAAGCTCTTTGTGGATGCCCCATCCCTGGAAGTGTCCCAGGCCAGGCTGGATGGAGCTTGGAGCAACCTCGGATAGTGGAAGATGTCCCTGCCCACGGCAGGGGGTGGGGCTGGATGGGCTTTAAGATCCCTCCCTATCAAAGCCATTTTGTGATTCTATTGCTTTCTGCTTACTTATCTCCCTCAATAAAAAGTCTCAAGGCCTCTCACTTGGCAGGTGGCCTCCCAAGACAGGGCAAATAGATTTGCTTCCCCCCACAAACCAGTTCTTCAAATTCAAGTGTAGAACAACTTGTCAATTTTACAGAGGTACCTCAGGGACCACAACAAAATAGTCTGACTAATTTGGGTGGGATATAGATTATTTCATGATAACTGGCATTCTTGATCATTAAAAATTCCCCATGACCTATCTAACATTCTAAACCGAGTCTATTTGTTTTTAAAATAGCCCCTGGGTGATGAGGTTTCTGTCACTGCCTAATTCATTGAGACAGGTCTTTCATGACCTCATTCCCCTGCCCTTTCTCCCCACCTATCTGCCAGACAGGAACGTGAGTCCTTCCAGGATTAACACTCCATCCCACAACAGCCTGGAATGTTCTGTGGCAATGCACAGAAGGTGGTGACAAAGCACTGCCTTGCCCTGGGCTGCACAGAGAGGGAAACACCAACAAGGAGGAGGCTTCTCCTGCCAGCCTCTTCTCCTGCCCCTCTCCAGGCTCCCTGTGATATCTGCAGTGTGTTTTAGGGGCTCAGGCTCCCAGGGCTGCTCATCCTGGCTGCTGAATGTTTCACCCCTCCCCAGAAGGCCCTGAACTGAAGTCTCATCACCATCTGGAGGAACCCACTTTCACAGGAACCCAGATCTACCCATTTTAAATTCAATAAAAAGATCTCTTTCTTGTTGGAAAGCCCTCCATCAAGAATGCCAGGGCAGTTTCTATACAACAGCCTGGTGGTTTGAGTGCTGAGGATGGAGGAGCACAGCTGAGCCCACCTCTCCTGGAGCATTCACCTACCAGGACATGGCCTGAGGCAGACCTGGCTCCCATTCCAAGGTTTATTTTTGAAGCAGGTCCCAGTTTTTGACACTCAGTTGATGACTGAATCTCCCAAACTAAGAAGCACACACTCCTTCCTCCTTCCTGCAGCTGGGGCAGCAGAGCAACCCCTGCTCCACACCCACAGCTTTACCCTGGCTCAGCTGGCACTCCAACCTTGCAGGGCTGAGGAAACACTGCAGGGCTTGGCACCTGCTCTGCCATGTGATACCCATCAGCTGTGCACAGTGGACTAAGAAACACAGTCCTAAAAATACTGCACCCCAGCCCAGAGACACTGTGGTTCTGCAGAGAGAAGGGACCACTGCAGGGGAGGGACAGAGGAGAAAAGAAGGGGGAAAAAACCGCTGAAGAGCTCTACAGGTCACCCAATCCCCTGGGGTATCAGCAGAAGTACAGGAGGTCTCACGTTACTGAGCTTTCAACCTTGCAGCTTTTAAGTCTTTCTCTGCCCCTCTGTTTTTCCAGAGAGTTTCCTATTTTGATTAAGAAAAGGGATTCAGCAGAAGAGTGAAGTGGAGCTGGTGCAGAGTCCCCTCCTCAGCCTGACCATAGAACAATCTCAGTTTTACTTACAGTTGATTCTCAGAGATGATTCCTCTGCCGGAGCCAGCCAGAGCACAGCTAAATCCCATTCAGCACTGGGCAAATAGCAGCTCCTGGCCTTAGCAGCAGCCAGAAATTAAAGGGACATCCACTTGAAATCCAGGTATTCACCAGAGCATTAAGGTAAGCTTCGAGTGTTAAACTACCCAACAGTGTTTCTTTACACTCACATTTCCCTGTCTTAACCGTTCTCTCCCCCAGCTGCTACACAGGAGATCCACAACAAACAGCACTGACTGTCCAGACAGGTGTGTGTGGGAGAACTACACCCTCCTTATCCTTGAATTCATGCAATAAACACACAAACCTGAACAGAATTCACCTGCTCTCATCCCAGTTTGGTTACTATGTGTGACCAAGTGACATGCAAGGTAAAAACCCAGGCAGAGCAGTTATTGCAGCTGCTAAGCCCAGCCATCCCTCCCACTCCCATCCTGGCCCAAGGGGCTCAGGAACAGCAGGGCTGGGTTTTTCCTAACCAAACCCAGCATTTCCAGCCCCAAAGGCCAAGCAGCTGCAGAGGGCCCTTGGTGCCAGATGAAACTCCTCTGCAAGGAGGAGGCTTGATGTGTTGTAACACATAAATTCTATCACACACCCCACTTTGCTGTTCCAGCTGCAGGACTCCAAGGAATTTCCATGCACAGCACCAGGACTAAAAGGGCAAAGTGCATTTCCAGGCAGGATTTAAGGCCACGGTTGGACAAAACTTTGAAAATGAAACTGCTTCTTCCTGAGAATCCTGAGTTCAGGCCCACATTCCTGCTGGTTCAGGAGCCCCTGACTGGGAAGGCCATGGAGGGATGCCAGGAATGATGCACACAGCATATTCCATGCTCTGGGGGAGCCTCCCAGGCTGAGAGAGCTGGGGTGCCTCAGCCTGCAGAAGAGAAAGCTCCAGGGAAACCTTAGAGCAGCCTTTCAGTTCCTAAAGGGAATTTACAAAAAAAAGAGGGAGAGCAACTTTTTACATGGGCAGAGATTGATAGGACAAGGGAAAGTGGTTTTAAATTGAAAGAGGGGAGGTTTAGATTAGGATACCAGGAAGAAATTCTTTCCTGAGAACTGGCACAGGTTGCCCATGCCAGGAAGTGTTCAAGGCCAGGCTGGACTGGACTTTGAGCAGCCTGGAAGATATCTCTGCCCAGGGTGGTGGGATGAGATGAGCTTTCCAACCCAAAGCATTCTGTTATTGTATGAACCCAGTTTGAAGATTATTGTCCGTTTGCAGGTACCAAGTTGTCACCTTGGCAGGACTAAGGGCCACACCTGGTTCTCAGGTTTCTCTTTTGTACCTGCAGTTGTGTGATGGTGTTCACAGGGGTCTTGTGTTGAAGGAAGCGATGGAGATCTGATTCCATATTTCAGAAGGCTTGATTTATTATTTTATTATATATATTACATTAAAACTATACTAAAAGAATAAAAGAAAATGTTCTCCTCAGAAGGCTAGCTAAGATTAGAATCAGAAAGAATGATAACAAAGGCAACTGTCCCAGACTCTCTGTCCGAGCCAGCTGGGCTGTGATTGGCCATTAATTACAAACATCCAACATGGGACAATCCCAGATGCACCTGTTGCATTCCACAGCAGCAGATAACCATTGGTTACATTTTGTTCCTGAGGCCTCTCAGCTTCTCAGGAGGAAAAAAATCCTAAGGAAAGGATTTTCATGAAAAGATGTCTGTGACACAGTTGTGTGCCTGTCCTGACAGCACAAAAAACATCCCAGCTCCAAACTCTGCTCCTTCAACATTAACTCCTCACCAAACCTCAAAGCCACTGTTTGGACTACAAAAGCAAAACAGGGACTCAAGTATTTCACTGTTTGCAAACATAGTTTTGTATTTTCCCAAACATCTCTGTCTCCAGAGTTTGCTTCAGAACAATCAAACCAGTGAATGCCTCCAAAAAAGCAGCCCTGCAGCCAAAAGCTTTAAATTACTCTGAACTGGGTTTCTGTTAAACTAATTAAAGGAACTTCCAAATCTCCAGCTGGAAAAGGTTATTGCTCCTTCTTGCTGTGCAGAGTGATCACAGGCCCTTACAACACAGTGACTTTGCAAATCTGTATTAAGTATAGGGGAACTTAAAGCAGTTGAAAATCTTCCACTTCATAAACACTGTGGTTTTATGATCTTGGCTATTTCACTGCTACTGCTGCAGTAGAAGCATCTCTTCTGGAGAAATTTACTCATTCAAATTCTTTAAACAGCCCAAGACATTAACTGGGAGGCTTTATGCTGGACTGGGTCTCCTCTCTTCCTCTGCATAAGCCAATAAAAATGTATAAAGTCAGTGTTAAATCTGTGTTGCATGGATGTGCAATTGCATTAGTAAGAATATATTCAATGTTGATCAAATTTGCTGCACAGGATAATTTAATAGCACCCTGTCCAGTATAAATGACTGTGATCCAGGGTTCTCAGTAGTTTTGGATGGCAGTGCTCTCCCTGACTGGGTGAAACACCAAGTTTATTGTGTGCTCTGGGGATGCCATGGCTGTGCAGCATTAGCCCTTCTTTCACCCAGTATTTGGGCTTTCCAACAAAATAAGGTTAGTTTGACTATAGCCTCTGTAACTCAGGACTTTTATAGGCATACAAAGAAGGTTTCTCTGTTGCTCAGCTCAAGAATTAGCTATGGGAAGGAGACACAAGCATTTGCCTTCTTGCAGAAACAGGACCATGCCAACCTTGTTCTGCTGTGCAGTTTTGCCACACTTAAAATCGAGAAAGAAAACCACATATTTTCATCTGGGAGTATCCCAACCCATATCCTATCACTTCTGAGCAGGAATGTGGGGGAGAGCAACTGGACAGCCCACAAGCTGTTTGCTTTCACAGACAGCATGGCGGCCTGGCAGAATCAACAGGCTATAAACCAAAGTTTTTCCACAATAAAATTAATTACAACACTGGTACTGCAGCAGCACAGTGCTTAACCAGGTTCTTCTTTCTCATCTCACTGGGATAGGAGAGGTTGTGTGGTACTTGAGCAGGAGTCAGAACTCAGATTGCACTGCAGAGGGCGGGTGCTGGGTCAGGACCAAGCCTGACATTCCCTAAGCCCGGGAGTGGAGCAGGAGCTCTGCCAAGAACCTGCCACTGATTTTCACAGCTCGTTCTCTCTCCATCTCACCAGCTCTCGGTGAGATGAAGTGCAAACTCATTCTGACCCTTCAGGATGGGAGTAGAGAAGCAAACAGCTGCTGAGGAAAGCTGTGACTGTGCCCAAGGGGGAGCAGCTGCACCTGGCAGGAGCAGAAACACCCCAGATTTGTAGGGCTGGCTGATGGTCAGGGGGTGTGGGATCTTTCAGTTTGAGAACAGAGTGATATCAATATACACCGTGATTGTTCAGCAGTACAATGCTGACTTCATAGTCAAAACCAGTCAAAGTCCTGGGAGAACACACTTGGAGGGGATAAACTCTGGCTGGACTCCCTCTCCCCATGGGAGTTTGCCCACAGTAGCTGCCCGTGAAACACTTTACCTGCTCTCTCTCCCCCCACCAGGCAAAGGCAAAGATTTAAAAAGCAATGGCATTAGCAGCAGAGAAGACTTTTGCCTCCACCTGACTTCCAGGTGAAACCTTCCACAAAATCCTGAAATTCTTAAAGATCACTGCAAGCAGAGACAAAACCCATGGCTCCTTTCAGGATTTTCCAAAGTGCACAGGTGTCCTCATGTTTTAAGAAACCTTGTCCTTCAGTGGCTTCCAGCATAGCCTCAGAATCAGACACATTTTCAGTTAACATCAGAGAGGTACAATTCCAGTTAGATTTTTTTAAAAAGTCATTTAGTACAGTAGATGGCAATTGTTACAATTAACATTAATCCAATCAAGTGATCCATAAAAAGCTCTGAAGAAAATGCAAATAGCATCGTCACTTAATTCATTCAAGCCAAGGTTTTGTGCTGAAAGCACAGGAAAAAGCTTTCTTCAGAATTCCGGTACCTCTCCATTCTGCCTTTTATGAAAAGTTAGTTTAAATAAAGAGGGTAAAAAGAGATTGCAAATTAATCAGTAACTCCTTATCAGGCCACTCCATTATTTTATATATCCACTTATCAATTATTTTAGATACAGTACAAAAATCTCTCCTTCACAAGAACAACGAAATAAAGTAAAAAAACCAAAACAAACCCTTGAATTTCACAGTGAAAGAATCCACGGAGAGAACTGACAATATTTTGGAAGATCAGAGACAGGATGGCAAATGGAATTATATGAGCAGAGATCAAATCACACTTTCTCAGTCTGTAAAGGACAATAACTGTAAGGATGCCTGTAGAGAGAAGAGTAGAACTGGTTGTCCCAGAAGAAAGGAGAGTACCCACGCTTTGGTAATAAATCCTGCAATAAATTTGGCTCAGAGTTGGCACAGAGCTGTGACTTTCTGAAAGAACTATATATTAAACAAACTCAAGTAATCCAAAGCATTTTCTCACTGTGTTGGCTCGTTAGGGTTCACACAGAGCTTTCATTCCTGGTGACAAAGGTGTTAAAGGTGTTAATCAGCAAACACCCGTCAGGCACTCACCTGGCTGGGGTCAGACCTGCTGGGCACACCCAGCTCCAAAGCAGCTCCTGCAAACACTGATCCCTCGGCTTCTTCAGTGCAATTCTCTGGGCTGTACCACGATCACATCTCCAGGGGGGTGTGTGTTGGGACAACTCTTCCAGGGATGTCCCAGGGACACCAGGAAAGCCCCGAGCTGACCAAAAGTGCAGAGGCTCCTGCGCTCCTGACACACAAACCATCAGCTGTGGCTGGAACTGTGAATGAACTCTTAAAGAAGGAGATAAGGCCAGGCTGTTTGGCAAGAGTTGCAGGGTTTGTTTGGATTTTTTTTTAAGTTTTTTTTTGTAGGGTTGGAGGGAAAACAGCAGATTAATGTGCACCATGAAAAAAAAAAGTTACATTCCTTATTAGACTGCACAGCACTCATTCTTTTCTCTCTGTCCTGTTAAAGGAATTGGTATCACTTTATGGGGGTAACAAAGTTTAGAACACAGAAAATAATACATTTCTAGGTGCTGTAGCAAAATAAAAAGCAGGACACAAAGAAATTCTCAACAAGAAATTGTTTTGGAAAAACAAGCTTCTCTCCGTACTTTGCTCAGCCTCAA
Organism: Molothrus aeneus; assembly: GCF_037042795.1. Taxonomy (NCBI): domain Eukaryota; kingdom Metazoa; phylum Chordata; class Aves; order Passeriformes; family Icteridae; genus Molothrus; species Molothrus aeneus. Next base: position 3,202,961 of record NC_089659.1, on the reverse strand, counting down.
TTTCCTCTTGGGTAAATCCTAAACATCTGGGTTACTTTGACTTGAATTTTTTCTGATTTGAGGACTATAATACCTTTATTTTGCCATTACGTGGCTTTTATTTGTATTTTAGTAAATGTAGTCCCATTTGTGAACAAGCACCATTTCAAAATGCACTACAAAATTTCATCTGTACCATAGTTTTATATATTCTCCCCCGTTTTCTTCCTCCATTTAATCCTCATTTTTGCATAACTGGTCTAAGTTTACAAATAGGTTAATTCCTTCTCCTCAACATTATTATTGAACAAATTTCCTAGAGGAGATTGGACCTCAGGGGATGAGTTACATCCACAAACTACTCTGAAGAAGATTAAGAAGTATCACAAATTTCTGTACTGCAAGGTTCACCACAGGACTCTTTGCTCTTTTACCCCAATTCCTTTAGAACACACGCTGAAATTTGGACTGAAAGTCCCTGGAAGCTGCCACTACAGTTTTACCATTCCCTGAGTAAAAAAGCCTTACAAACTAAAGCCATGTGTTTCCAATTCCTGATTGAGTAAGTAGCCCAGAGTTTAAATCATAATAAAAAGCTGATGCCTGTATATTACGTGCACACTGTGATTCATTTGCACAGCTGAGGGAAGAACATGAAAACTCCCACAAGAGCACAACAAAATTCCACTCTCTGAGCTGATAATAATATTCACAGCTTATAAGAAGTGGTCTCGCAGTAGCTGCCTTTGCTTTGATCCAGTGCAGAACAAAACCATGAGAACTTTTTGATGTGAGCGGTGTAATCCAAGAATTGGATGGGATTTGTCTGGGCTGAGGAGGAGCTCCTGCTGGAAGTCTTGTCAGAAACAGAAATTCCTTTGGACAGGCAGCAAGATGAGCTACACAGATGGCAACTAATGGAAAAAAAACCCAAAAACCTGGAAAAGAGGTCTCAGTTATTGTGAACCATTTAACCTTACAACATCGTACCTGAAATCCTTGAATGAACCCTGCAGCCTTTAGCTTCCTTGGTGGATGTGTCACCTCCTCTGGACTGGTTTCCACCCATGGCTGTGCTGCATCTCCTGGTGTCCCCAGTTTGCTCCCTGCTCTCCTGCACAGCCTGCACTCCCTGAGCAGTGCCCCACCACACTCTCCCCTGCTCCAGACTTGCTGCTTTCTAAACCTGACTCCTCCTGCACCCTCAGCAGCAAACCAGAGCCCAGAGCCAGCCTGCTTTGTAAAGAGACACCACAGTGCAAGGAACCACCAGAACTTGCTCCTTCACAAGGTCTTCTATACCCCACATCTGTATGTTCAGCACCTTGAGCTCAGAGCCCATCACACCTTCAGGAATTCCTGCCCGTCACCTTGCACACACACTCCGCTGCCAGGTTCTTGTGTCCCACCAGAGATATGTTCATCTATTATTCACTTAATTGCATGGGGCAATTTATTAATAAAACATGAGGTGGTTTCCAGCAGAGATTTGACTTAAAACCTACATGTTTACTCTACCCTTTCTAATTTAAGCAGTTTGAATAAAGAAGAGCCAAAAAATCTGAAAACTAAGCAAGATTCACTGAAAATTTTCAGAGTTGTGTATTCAGTCATGCCTGATTTTGCTCAACAACAGCATTTTGAACCTGGATCACTCATCCTTCACATTGTGGAATTTTGATAACAGGTTCCTTCCTACTTTGTCCTAAAGCATAAATGACATGAGGGGTTGGAGTAAGGGATCAGCCCCAGACTGGTGGCTTGCTAGCACTGAGTTAAAGGAGGACAATCCCTAGAACAGAAGTCACAGAAGGGGCTGTGCTTTGCCCCTGTGTACAGCTGTAACAGAGGCTGAATGTGTACAGAGCAGGCTTTATCCCCCAACCCCCAACTACCTTAACCACAATCAGCAGAAAAAATTCGAAAAAGACAAGGCAGCACTACCCTGCAGGCTTTGAAGTGGGGTTTGGAGTTATTTTCCAGGCAGACTGGTCACAGGGGGAAGGAGGAGCAGGGGAACAGCCCTGCGAGGGAAGGGCCCCGGGATTTATTTCCCTGCAGGACACGCGAAATCCTCCCCTCCCTCCCTCCTGTGAGCCCGGGGAGGGGGGAACGCGGCCGCGAGGTGGCGGCATCGCCCAGGGATGCGAGGGTGGGAAGGGCAAGGGATGGGTGAGAAAGACGAGGCAAGGGACGAGTAGCTAAGGTGTGATAGCTCCCTTGCCTGACCTCGCATATTCTTCCCTTGCTTTGTGTTCCCTTGCCTTAATGCACCTTTCCTTGCCTTCCCTTCCCTGCACCTCTTGCCTTTCTTTGCCAGCCCAGCCCCACCATGAGCTCCACCACTACAGTTGCTCTCCCATCCCAACCCCACAGTTCTTTCAGCTCCAGCCTCACAAGCTTTACTTCACTGCCAGTCCAGTTTCCACTCCAGCTCTCCATCTCCCCACTGCTGTCAGGTGAAGCTGCTCCAGGTTCTTGGCAGCATTTTCATTTTATCTCCAGCCCTTCAGTCCTTACCCTGTCCCTGCCCCACGGGGTTTCACCCCCAGCCATATCATGTTTATGCCTTGCCAGCAGTGGGCTCCCATGTGCAGCTGCAGGGAGTCACAGGTGGGCAGTGGGGGGAGAGAGGGATGGGGCAGGGCTGGGCTGGAAGTTGGAGTAGGGGCGGGGAGCAAGAAGGAGACATTACAGAAGAGGGCTGAGGGGAGAAGGTAAGGGTTAGGAGGGGGCAACCCCATATGGCCCAGAGCAAATCTGCAGCGAAATAAAACTCTGGTTACCCTGGCAGACTCAAAGGCCTCCTGCAAACTGCCTTCAGGAACCTGGTGAGATTGTTTCTCAGAGAAAACCACCAATGTCAGTCTACAGGGGGCTATGGCCCTGAGTGGAGGGCCACAGAGACAGAGCCATGTTTTGATAATTCTGTGTTCCCCTTGGGATGCCTTTTGCAGCTGCAGTGTGCCTGGAGCCCTGGGCTTGGTGCTTTTCAGAACCCTAGCAGATGACTGGGCACCCACAGGCCCCTGTGTAGGGGGGTACAGGATGAGTAAATGAAGGTGGTAGAGAATGTAATCTTATCCCCCAATGAGTTGTAGCTGGACCAATTACTAAAGATTAGGAGCAGGCCTGATCTTAACAGACCACACCTGTAGCCAATAAGAACAGTGGTATAAAAGAGTGGGTTGGTGGGATCTGGAGTCAGATGACCACTGCAAGGACCAGGAATAGTCAGTGCTTAGAGGAGCTGCCTATGAGAAACATCGAGGAGGTACAAAACTCTGAGGCTATGGAATCCTTGCACTATAATGATAATGGAACTCTTGATATATAAGACAACACCCCTGAACAAAAACACAAGCACTTTTCCATGGCAAACAAAACTCATCCTCCCAGGTTCCTGATGGCAGATTGCAGGAGGCAGTTGGGACTCTCAAACCAGCCCGAGCTGGCACTGGTGCCAGTTTGGGTCTGGGAGGCATCCTGTGCAATGTGGAATTTCAGGAGCCAGCCAGCCACTCCGGCCCCCAGGCCCCGAACACCAACGCCAGCCCTTTTCCCTGGCAAACAAAACTCATCCTCCCAGGTTCCTGATGTCACTTTGCAGGAGCCACTTGCACTGACAAACCAGCCTGAGTTGCCATTGGTGCCAGCTTGAGTCTGGGAGGCATCCTGGTTTTTGTCCCCCTTGGGATGCCTTTTACAGCTGCATTGTGCCTGGAGCTCTGGGCTTTGTGGTTTTCAGAAGCCTAACCCTAACCCTAGGCACTGCTGGAGGCTGGTGCAGAGCCTGTGTGGGGAGAGTTGTCCTTGAATGAGGGGTTTGCAGGATGTGGCCCAGTACAGCTTGAAGTAATATTAAAAATATAATCCATAAATTTTTTTTGTTCTGTTATTATGTTGCTTTTATGTGCCACTAATGTTTTGCAATACAGTATTTTTGTTGTATTTTTTTATTCGTTTACTAGGTAAGTGTTGCAGACATCTTTTATGAAAAATCCTTTCCTTAGGATTTTTCCTCCTGAGAAGCTGAGAGGCCTCAAGAAGAAAATGTAACCAATGGTTATCTGCTGCTGTGGAATGCAACAGGTGCATCTGGCATTGGCCCATGTTGGATCTTTGTAATTAATGGCCAATCACAGCCCAGCTGGCTTGGACACAAGGCCTGAGCCACAAACCTTTGTTATCATTCTTTGGTATTCTATTCTTAGCCAGCCTTCTGATGAAATCCTTTCTTCTGTTCTTTTAGTATAGTTTTAATATAATATATTTCATAAAATAATAAATCAGCCTTCTGAAACATGGAGTCAGATCCTCGTCTCTTCCCTCATCCAAAAACCCCTGTGAACTCTGTCACAGGTAAGTAATGTTTATGAAATGAAGGTTGTAGGACTGGGGCCACAGGGAACATAAAAACTTAGCACTGGAGGCAGACCCAAACCCACGTGGAGCTGAAATAAATGCCACAGGGAAGGAGATGGAGCTGCCCAGGGGCAGCCCAGTGGGATGGGGACCAAAGGAGCTGAAATCACCAGTTCTTCCCCACTTCTCTGGCAGTGAGGGTCCTGTGCAGTGGAGCAGGACCGGTGTTTTTGGGGCACACAGGACACATCCCCTGCTGCCATTCGCCCTCTGTGTGGGCAGGCGTCAATCAAGCTGAAAAACACACATGAAGAGAAAACTCCCTGAGGAACTCACAGAGACAGGAGTTCCCTTCTCTTTGAATTGCCATTTGTATTCCAAGTGTTGTGTAAACATTAAATATTTAAAATATTGCCTGTAGCACTCTTGTTTCGCGGTGGGATTTGGATAAAGCCATTCCTGTCTCAGGGTCATGAGAAATGTGCTCAGGCTTAGCGTGTTCCCCTTCTCCATCAGAGATTCCAGGGCCTCCAGGAGCGCTGCCCCTCTCACACAGCCTGAAATCAGAGCCTTGTTTAATGTTGGCAGGAGCTGGACGGGGTTTGGCTCATGTTTGCCCTGTCATTCCTGCTCTGTGGGATGCTGCTGCTGCAGGAACATTGTCCAAACCTCCCTCAGCACAGGAGCAGCTCTGCACCCCCAGATAGAACCCACTGCACCAAGCTTTAGGGTTTTTTTGCAGTGCCCAGGCCATGCTCACTGCAGTTCACATCTGCTTTGAACACTGGGATGTTCCACCTTGGAACATGCCATTTTTGGTGGCATGTTGATCATGCAATGCCATTTTTTTATTTAGTGAATGTTTGTCTTCTTGCAGTTTCAGGTGCCAGCTCTGCTCTCACAGTGCAGGTGATTTCTTGTGCTGTTGTTTTTTCCCAGGTGAAACTCTTCATGTGGAGTCTGCAGGTGTGATTGTCCTGCTGGAAGTGTGATTATCCCCATCCTGCTGGTGCCTGGAGACCAAAGAAATTCTAAGCCCATTTTGGGCACTTGCTGTGTTTTTTCTGTGGTCCCAGGTGATTCCCCAGGTGACACAGAAACCTGTGGCCACATCAAGAGCTAAAAGTCTCCTGAGTTTTAGCCTACTGCTCTAAATAGTCCTTTCCTAGTTCTGGTGCCTGGCATTTAGATGATCTACTTTTCTGACCAGAAAAGCAGAGTATGGTGAGTCATTTAAAAAATGAAGGATATTAAGGGCAGGCTTGGTTTTATGTACCTAAATCTGTGTCAAGGGGACAGAAAGGTGGTTTTCTGTTTTAATGGGGTATGCCTTGTGGGGATGCTGCACTGGCCTGTGTGTGCCTGGAGCCTGTTCCAGGGCACTTTGTCACAAAACACAGGAATAAGGGAATTGTCCTTTAAGAGGAGAGCACAGGAGGACACATTTGCCCTTGTCCTCAAGTTCTCCAGCACGTAACTGTGTTCCCCCCCCTCGTGTCCCCTCCCCACCCACAGCATGACCCATTCATTTGCAGAGCTACAAAAGCTTGGCCTCATCTCCCTGCACTGGGCTCCTGCTCCTGCGGCGTGTGCACAAGCAGTGCCTGGGTGGGCGACCTCATTTGAGAGCTGATTTCATTATAGATAAATGTGTTCCTCCCCTCATGGATCTCATAGTTATCTTCCTGCCTGATGAGGACTTCTTAATTAAAGCATGGACAATTTGTGACAGAATGGCATTTTCCAAAGATTTTCTTTCCTGCTTGCACAAATATGGCTCTCTCCAGAGGCCAGGCTGGTCGTGTGTTAATTTAAAATGAAGGTTTTTTTGCTGCACCCTGCTCTAGGTGCTGCTCACCTTTCTAGGCAGCACTGGAAGAAACACCATTTTACAGGTTGATGACAGATTTGGCTGCAGGTTATTCCAGGCTTCTGTCCTGTGTTAATTCAACCTTATGTTGGCATTGGTGCCTTATTTTTCAGCAAAACTGAGGCCATGTCAGAGTGGCATCTTTGTCCCCCTCCTGTTCCCAAGAAGAGCAACTGAGTTCTCCTGTTCCACCAACCCTGAAGACCTGAGCAGATCCCAGGAAGGTCCTTCTGCTTCCCCCAGTGTTCTCTTCCACGGGCTGTGGCACTCACAGGGACCCTGCGATGTCCCCAAAGACACCAAGGCCACATCAGAGAGGGAGGGAGCTGTGCTGCCTCCCAGCAGTGCTGCCCAGCTCAGCCCCTGCCCTGTCACACAGGGGGATGATCTCAGGTGGCCTGGTTTAACCCCAAGCCCTGGTTTAACCCCAAGCCCTGGCTTAACCCCAACCCCACACAGCCACTCACTCACTGCCTTCCCAGGGGATGGGGAGGAGTCAGAGGGGTGAAAGTGAGAGAACTCATGGGTTGAGATAAAGAGAGTTTAATGTGTCAGAAATGAAGAAACTAATGATGATGATAATAAAAGAGAATTACGATGTACAAAGCAAGTGATGCACAATGCAGTTGTCCAGCCCATGGATGGCTTTCCCTCAGTTTATGTGATAAGCATGACTCCAGATGGTCTGCAATATCCCTGGGTCAGTTGGGGTCAGCTGTCCTGACTGTGACCCCTCCATGCTCCTTGTGCCCTGAATCTCCCCTCTGGGCAGGGCATGAGAAGCTGAAAAGTCTGAGCACAAACACTGCTTAGCCATGGCTGAAAGCAAGAGTGTTATCAACATTATCCTCACACCAACTCCAAACCACAACAGCCGGTGCTACTGCAAAGAAAATTAATTCTCTCCCAGCCAAAACCAGACCAGGGAACTCTTAGTCAGGTCTCTCATGTTCAGAATATATGAATATTAAATGCTTTTGCATAAGTTTTTAAGGCAGCTAAGGATGCAGGTCAGCCTGATGAGGCTGACAAAGCACTGATACAATTAAAGCAGTGCCACTGGGGTGTTCATCCCACTCAGGGGTTTTCACATCTCCCTGGAGAATCTCCCCATGGTTATGGTCACTCCCATCCTTTGGGACACCTCTGCTTTAGAACGTGGCTCAGCACTGCCTGGTGTGCTGTCTGGAGCACAGCACAGAGCCAGCCTGGGGTGACAACCTGAAAAAAGCTTTTTAAATCACAAGATTTGATGGCAGATGGTGAAAGGGAGCAGCAGAAAGTGGGGTCGAACTCTGGATTTGATGGCTCAGGAAGCCCAAAATCTGAACACAGACGTTTGGCATCATTTCCAGGGCTCTAATATTCTCCTCTCTGTTGTCTTCACAAACCAGGAAAAGCAGAAGACAGCAGCCAAGGGGTTTTGAACCAGGCCAGAAGTTACTTCAGTCCAAGCAACTGATACCACATAAGGGCTGACACACTTGGACTGAGACTTTTCAGAAGCAAACACTCGTGCTGCTCTGATGTACCAACATGTTCCAGCATCCCTGATGTTCATTTCTGTCTAGATCCAGGCTGATGCAGCAGGAAGGCCAGGCTGTGGAAGCTGAATTTTGCTCTCACTGACACAACAATAAATCTGGAGTGATTCCATATGTGCCAGAGGAGTTCCTGCAAAGACAGCAGCATCATTTCCAATGGCTTGCAGTGCTGGTTGGGGGTGCCACACTACCAGCATTTAGATTTCCTTTTAACTCTCTCTCCAGAGTCCCTGGAATAGCTGTGATAGATGCACACAGCAGGTTTTTCAGAACATTTTGCATGGGCAGGAGCACTTCCTCCAGGATTTTATTGACCTGATCCAGCACACAGCCCCTGAATGAGACATCAGGCTGCTTTATTGTTGGCTCCTCAAGTGCACAGGGACACAAGCAGAGAGTTTTCTAAAGCACTCGTTCTGCTTTTCTGATAACATTTCCTTCAGTTTCAGCCCATGCACATTCACATAAAGGCTGCCCTGAGTGTGGTTTTCTCCTGGTTTCATGATGGGAACTGCATTTTTTTTCCTCGTGGCCCTTCCCTGCAAACAGAACTGCACTGTCTGTGCTGCTCTGGCTGTCCAGGCACAAGTGGGTGCCAGCACTTTGCCAAGAGGGGCGATGGGTTGGTGGCCCAAGCTTTATTGTCATTTCTCAGGGCTCACAGGGAGGAAAGCTTTTGTCCTCACTGTGGTTCTGACAGAGAGGCTGGGAAGGGAAAACTTGGAGCTTTTTCAGGCCTGTGTGGGAAAGCAGGACAAACACAGTGCAGCTCTCAAATCTCACCAAACTTCCCCAAACTCATGTGGGACTGCACGGGCCTTGCCCAGGCTCTGGATGCCAGGGCAGAGTTCAGATGGGGGCCACATTTGCTGCTCTGAATCCGCAGTTTGATCTGCAGTGCTCACACAGGGAAAGAGCTGCCCTTATTTTCCCCTTTTCTCCCAGAGTGGGACCCGCACAGAGCTCATCCCTTTAGGCAAAAGGATGGGTCCTGCACAGGTTGGGCTGCTTCAGTCAGGCAGATTTGTATCTTAATTAATTCAGGGGCATCAAATTCCCTCCCCAGCCTCTTTTTTTTTTCTGCATTTATACAAGTGGGGTAGATTTGGGAAAGCTGAGGTATCACAATGAATGAGTGTTCTATAATTCACAAGTCACAGTCAACACACACTCAACAAATAAAAGCCTCAGAAAAGTTTTTATCGGCCTAGATATTGAAACCAAATTTTATTTTTTGAAAATGACATTACACACATCTTGCAAATGTACATTTAGATGAGAAAACAATGAGTAACAAATATTGAGAGCAAAGCTATAAAGTGGACAGGTTCTCTGCTGCATGGCATTGCATTACAAGAATACTCAGACCCGGGATGGTTATTACAAGTAGTAAAAACAGTTCACAACACCTCACAAAAATGGAATTTTTTCCTAGTCAAATCTTCTGACAAAAGGAAATTCTGTTAAGGGAGAAGAGCCATAGGGAATAGAGGTGTGGATCTAGGTACACTTTGTGATTTCGTGGCACGGCTTTTTGGGGTTTCTTTAAGTCCATTTCTTACAAAATGCATCTTTGTGTGTGACCCCATCTTTTCCAAGACTTTGCCCATTTTTTTGTCTTTCACTGCCAACAGAACCACAGCTAATAAACAAGAAGCCCCTTGTGCTCAACTCAGAGCTCAGGAGTGTGGAGAAGGAATTGTTTACAGACCCCCCCAACAACATAATTCCCATATCCCATCCCCACCCCCTTGCTGTGTATCCAGGAAAATCAAAAGCGTGTGCAAACTCCGCAAATCAGGGGCCGTGGGACGACTCCCAGGGACAACCCCAGCACCCCAGCAGGAGTGGAGGCCACGGCCAACGCCGCTCGTGCCTCTTGCCTCAGCTGCAGCGGCCCAGCAGCACCTCACCCTCCAGCAGAGCCAACCCTCCAAAGGCTGCACTTGCTCCCAGCTCGGGCAGAGGCACTGGGGACTGATCTCCTCCTGCTGTATCCTGCAAGGTGGATCTGATCAACGTGCCAAGGCAAGGCACTGCGAGAAGTACGTTCCCCGAGAGAACCTGTTGAGAACTGCTTTTCAAACCTGGTCGTTTATCGTTTTATTTATGCCCAAATCTGTACTTTACAACCACGAGAGAGAGAGAGAGAGAGAGAGAGACAAAGACAGAGTAAGAGAGAGGGAGAGAGAGAGAATCTTTCCAGGAGGAAAGGAAGAGCTAATTAAGAAAAGAGAGGTACAGGACCATGCATTTACTCTCAAGAGCTTGTACACGAGCAAGCCAACATTTCTAACACTACAACCACTCATCTACATCTGTTTGCTAAGTAACTGAGTTCTACCTACAACTAGAGAGCAGAAGGGGTCTTTTTATTTTCTTCCCCCTCCCTTTAAAACGTCAATAAAAATGTTTTCTGTACAAGTTGAATGGCACAAAAGGTGGTTAAAATGCTAAGTAACTCACCACAAATGGAGAATGCAAAATTAGTTCAAAACATGCATGGATTGTGTACAGGTAAGCAAGGAATCATTGGCATAAAGCTGCAATATATTACAAGATGATACAGTTGAGATCTTTTGGAATAACCTCTGCTTGTTCTGTCCCTTTGAAGAGACCTTCACATAAAAATTCAGCATAAAGGGAATTCAAGGTACATATCCAAGCAGGAAGTTAACTATGGGCAACGTTATTTGTCTGAAGAGAAAAGCATTTCCCCTCCCCTTCCACACACTCCCCCAAGGTACAAAAGTCAACATGATCAGCATTGCTGCAGGCTTGCCAAAAAGAAAGGTTAGACAGGTCTGGGGTAGGAGAACAAAAGCACAATTTAAATTAATAACTCTTTGTACAATGTCATTAATTAAATACCTTACTCTTTAAACAAAAACATCCTGAAGTTTACCAATCCCACCAAAATAACCACAGACCCCTTCCCACCCCCGTGTCCTCCAAGGTTATGTACACAGAGTTTAAAGTATACCAGCTAAACTTTAAACCCAGCTGCCCCTCCAACCCCCACCCTCTGAACCACAAGAGAAAATCCATCGTGGCCTCTCAGTTTTATTATATTATATTGCAGCTTTGTCGTTAATGAGGAAATCATACGAACTCAATGCATGGTCTGAGACAGTAATCCACCATCAGGTGCCAGTTCAGCTGCACATCTCCCTCCCTCAGCAGTGCTGGGTGGTGGCTCTGCAGCTCTGGGAGCCACAGGGTCCTGAGCAGAGGCAGCTCCTGCTCCCCAGGCAAGAGCAGCGTGAGGAGCTCAGGCTGAGGGCTGCTCACCTCAGCTTGGGACAGGATTTGTTACTGAGAAAGCAGACAAAGGCTAGTGACAGCAAAGCCAGCAGGCTGATCCTCCTTTCCTGTGCTTCCAGACTAGACTGTGTCACAAAATCCAGAGAATTATGGAGGGGAATGTGTCATTTCAGAGAACAGAAGAGTTTTGGCTAGACGGGTTTCCTCTTTCCAAAAGACCCTGGGTGTCTTCTAATTGCTAATCACAGCTGTACTAGGATTGCCATGGTGCTCAAGCTGCTTGGATCACCCATCATTTAAATAAGAAGCAAACTAACAACAATTTCACATGTCAGAATTCAGCATGTAATTATAACTCACAGGCTTCCTTGTTCTTACATTCAATACTCCTGCTTCACCATATCTAAAAACACCAATTAAGTGCAATTAATTCCCTAGACATTCTTCTTTTTAGGCAAATGCATCATTAGACATCACACTAAATCTGGAAAAAGCTCCTCTGTCTTAAAGAGAGGGAGAGAAAGGAAATAAAGCTGTGTGTTCTGCAACCCCTCTGTGACTGTATGGTCAGCATGAGAGGGAAACAGAATATCACAGGATTTCACCTGCCACCTGCTGAGGAAAGTGAATTACAAGTCCATCCATACATGCTCTGCAGTGGCTGGAAGCAGATAGAGAAAAGCAGCCATGCTGTAATTTAAAAAAAAAAGACAAAATACTCCACCAACATACCCCAAAACCCCAAACAACAACAAAAATAAACCCCACAAAATGTTTCTCAGGGATTCTCTGAAAATAGAATTTGTCATGTTAAGAACTGGGCCTGAACCCAAGGTTGGAATCCTTTGGTCCCTTACAGGTATTTCCCAAGTCTGAGCCTCTGCATGGGTTTCCCAGAGCCAGGGTTTGGTTCTGGCTCTCCCTGACCTGGTGCCACCACCGTGTTCCATCCTGCCTGCACGCGCCAGGTGAGTCCCAGTGCTCTGCAACAACCCCCCTGTGCAAATGTGACTCCAATTTAGCTCCATTTCCTATCAATAACTCTTGCAAAGAGAGATGGAAGAACCAGCTTGGATAAAATTCAAAAGCAGCCTTGAGTTTAGATGAGTCACCTGAAATGACCCCAATCTTTCTTTTTATTTCAGAGGCATTTGGCAATGCTTTTCTCTAAAAACCAAACCAACCACAAATCTCTGTTCTGCCTGGTACTAGCTGGGACTAGAGTAGAAAAATACTGGTAAAAATAGAAATACTACTTCTAGTCCCATAAACCTGCTGGGCTCAGGGCATGTCTATTGGTAGACCGAGTGAGAGTGAAGTGAGATAAAGTCAACACTCTTTAGGAGCAAAAAATATGGAGGAGGCCCTGATTTGCTGAGGTTCCTTGTTTAATTTTCAATTCTAAAACTTGTAATGTATTTCAGCAAACTATTTCAGCTTTATCAGTAACTATAATTCAACTATACAAAATATCTCCCATCTATAACTTGCTATTCAAGGTCCATACAAGAGATCACTTGATAACTGGGGTCAGTGAGGTTTTCTCTGCAAAGGCTGCAGCTGTCACCCAGGAAAGTGAATCTGCACTCAAGTAATCAATCACACAAGAATTATCAACTGCAATCAATCTTTGAAACAGGAGACCAACCTTGGACCAGATAGATTCATAAATTAATTACAGAGGAGCTTCTGCCTGGTTAAAGCAGCAGAAAATTAGGTGTATTGGGTTCTGCTTGCATTATATTGAGTGTCTGAGAATTTATGGAAATAGAAGAGATGCAATCTTTATGCAACAAAATAAATAATCTGAGACTGTAGAGCAAAAAAGTGTTTGGATGAGTCAGTTATTTTGTGGTTTAGGATTAAATTCATGAGCAACTCAACTGAATTTAGGAAAAAGATCTCATGAGAAAAGCAGTGCAAACACAGGTGCCCTTGTTCAGCGCAGAGTTCCCATGGCTGTGTGGCTGCAGCAGCTCTCACACAGGGGCTGGGCATTTCCTGGGCAAGATCAGCATCAGCTCTGTGCCCACACAGCACACCCTCCCTGAGGAGTCTGTGCTGCCTTTTCACCCTGGCTGCCCCCTTTCCCAGAGTTGGCTGAGCCCTGTGGGAGGGGATGGGAGGCTCTCAGGTGCCCTCATTATTCTCTTACATCCCCCAGAGTGCCAGGTCTGTCCTCTCCAGGCCAGGGCAGGCTGATCAGTGATTGCTGTTTCTGATCTGACCCAGGGAGCAGTGTAAATAAACCTGGATCTTCCTTCTCCCCCTGAGGGATGGCACGTGCTGGCAGCAGAGCTAAACTGTCACAGGCATCTCTTATGAAAAATCCTTTCCTTAGGATTTTTTCCTCCTGAGAAGCTGAGAGGCCTCAGGAACAAAATGTAAGCAATGGTTATCTGCTGCTGTGGAATGCAACAGGTGCAGCTGGGATTGGGCTCATGTGGTTGTTTCTAATTAATGGCCAATCACAGTCAGCTGGCTCAGACTCTCTGAGCCACAAACCTTTGTTATCATTCTTTCTGATTCTATTCTTAGCTTAGCCAGCCTTCTGTTGAAACCTTTTCTTCTATTCTCTTAGTATAGTTTTGATGTAATATATATTATAAAATAATAAATGAAGCCTTCTGAAACATGGAGTCAAATCATCGTCTCTTCCCTCAACCTGAGACCCCTGTGAACACGGTCACACTAAACAGTAGCAGGGAAGGAGCTTCACACCAGGTCCTCCTGCCTGCAGCCAGGTTTGGCCTTATTTCTGCCAAGGGGAGAGGGACAGACACTGCTGTGGACAGACACCATGCCCTGGCCTAGGTACCTGCAGGGACACGACTCTCAACAAACAGCCAGGAGCTGCTGCTGCTCTTCTGTCCACACCGAGCCACAGATCCTCAGCTAGCCCCAGTCTCCTTCTTTCTTTGTCCCTGGAATTTCTTGCCTTTTGTCTTTCATTGTTCCCACACATCAGTGGCACTGACATGTCCAGTGCTCTCCCTGCCACTGGATTTTCTCTGAAGCTCCAGCTCATTTCATGACTCAGCACCTACCTCCTGGCAAACCCCCCCCACCATTCCTCCAAGGACCAGGCTTCTCCCTTCATTCCCTGTGTTTTCCATCATGCCATCCTTCCCTGATGATGCCAGCTTTCTCTTTTCCAGCTGACAGATTAATTACTGCCAAGATTTGTTAATTCCCTTTGGGCATCCTCCTTTTTCTTCAGTTTGAGTGATAAACAGTCAGACCTAGGGAACCTCCAAACTGGCTCAAGAGCCCTGAGTTCAGGGAGACAAAGAGCAAGAGTCAAAGAGTCACAGGAGGAGAGTTCAGGTGCACTAAGCAAGGACGCTGCTCTCTCCCATGTAGACCATGAACACTTTCTAAACAAGAAGGTTTTCAACACCTGGCCCACTGTTTTCTTGGTAGAAAGCCACTGAAATAATTAGACTTAATCACTGTTTGTAAACAGAAGGCCCATATTTTGACTACTAGCACGAATTGCCCTGGTATGTGCACGTACATCTAACAAAAAGAGGGGCAGTTGGGGCTGTATCAGGCAGGAGAGAAAGGGGCTGCTGGATGAGGGTACCTCCTTCCTCCCAGGGCTGTTGCTGGCTCCCCCATGGTTTCAATGGGGAACTAAAAATGAGGTGTCTCTCTTTCCCCATGACTGAAATACTTAAACATTTTTACAGCAGAGTTTTGAGGGAGCCAGAGTTCTGTGAGAGAGTTGCCTGTTTGCTTCTGTAACGTGTTCAGACTTTGCTGAGCAATGAATACGTTTTAAAATCAAGCTCTTTGTATCAGCTTATCTCAAAGCACCCTACAGGTGGAGGGAAGTATTGGGACCAGCCCCCTGTGCACTGGCACAAGGAGAAGTGATCTGTCCAGAGTGTGCCACACCCCAACAGCTCTGAAACCCACTGCTGAATCCACTAGGTTTGATTCTCATTTGCCCAGAAGCTCATCTGTTGGCCAAAAATAGGTGTTGGTGTGTTTAACCTCCTCTAAGCAATGTCCCAAGGGATGGGTAGTGGTCTGTGACCCCAAAACTGCACATTTTCCTCTGCAGGTGTAGCACTCACACCACGCTCTGCAGCTGGGATCCTATCAGAGCAGCTGTGCAATGGCATTGCTGGAAAAACCCTTTCCATCCACCTACTTTATATTCCCTGAAAATCTCCCCTCTCCCTGTTAAAACATGGCTTTGTCACCTTGGCCTCAGACCTTCCGTCATCACTGACTAGAACTGTTCCAGAGGAAACAAAACAAAGCAAAGGGGGGTCTGTACATTGCTGCTCCCAGCCTTTCACCTGCAGGCACCAGGAGAGAGCAGCTCTCGAGCCAGGAGCAGAGGAGGAGGATGAAGAACATCTGAACAGCAGAATCAACCACCGCTGCAGCAGAACCCAGCCCTGTTCACTCCACAGTGAGGAGCAGCTGTGAGACACAAGACTCAGCTTTAACATTTCCTGAGATACTGTGGAGAGGCTCAGATTCATGCAGATGGGACAGCCAGGAGAATTCTGTGGTTCTGGAGACAGCAATTTTTGAGATGGGTTTCATACCTCGAGAATTCAAGTGTGCCCTGTCTCCTTTGGTCAAGGCCATTGAACCCCAGGCCTTGCTGGGCACATGCACAGTCCTGCTTCTGAAGCCCAGGGGATGTTAGAAGGCACTTAAAGTCTTCACCTTCCTGCTCTCATCACACCAGGGTGGGGTTCCAGCTGGATCCCTTCCAGGTGTCTTGTGTAAAGCACTTGTCCTGTTGTAAGGACTGGCCTGACTCTTTAGCTACACAGGAAAAAGATCCTTATCTCATGCCATCCATTTGCTTCTACAAAGAACCTCACCAGTCCCAAACACTGTCCCAGCCTGCTTCCATCAGCAACCAGAAAATTGACCTGGAGCCTAAGTCACCACAAGGAAACAAAAGCTGTTTTATTCCATTGTGGTCATGATCAGCACCTGGTGTGTGGCAAACACACACATCTACAGAGCTTTTCTCTGGTTATGGATTGTCTTAGCTTGAGGAGACACTTTCTAGGCTAATTTTATATCTACTTCACTTGGCTATCTTTTATCCCTTTCTCTAAAAATGATTCTGCCTCTACTACAGTGGAAGAGAACTCTTGGTTGCTTTGCATGGCTGTGGGGCACCACGGAGGTCAGCAACAAAATCACTGCAGTGCTCTCAGCACGCTGGGGAAGGCTCAGGCTGCAAAATCCACACTGGGCCCCTGCAGAGAAGATGTCACTTCCAGGGATGGCTGTCCCTGGAACAGTGTCTGGGTAGGGATCCAGCCTGGAATCCCAGAGCACTCCCACACGCTGTGCTGGGAAGCAGCAGGAAGAGCAGCACTGACCTCAAAGGCATGAAAAGGCATCCCAGGAAATGTTCTCCATGAGGATAAGGAGAAACAAACACTTTAATGCCCTTGCTTCCCATTGGAAATGCCTGGGTGTGACCCTGCTTTGCTGTTTGCCACAGTTTTTGGTTCTGCCTCCTTTTTTTCCCCTTCAAAAGTACTGAACAAGCAGATGAGAGAGAAATGGCAGCTCGACCAAGTGTGTGGATTTCTGTATGCCTACACGTGTGTTAGCTGAGGGTGAGAGAGATGTGGAAGTTGTTTTCTAAGCAGGATTATTCTATTATCAATGGAAATAACGCAATTAAGGTTTCTAACTCCTGAGAAGACAATAAATAATGTGCAGATATTGGAAACACAGACAGTGGTAGGGAAAAGCTGCTTCCAACTCCCACCGCAAAGTAAAATCTCATTATCAAACTCTTTCCAAATCACTTCAAGATATTTAGCTGGTGGAACTGAACTAGCTCCAAATCATATACCAGATGAGGCTTTAAACCAGAAACTTCAGGATTATAAATGCTTTACAAGTGATAAAAATCCCAAGGCTGAAGGTTTTGCTGCATTCCTCTCATCTTCTACAGTCAAGACCATCACCTGAGTGTAAAAATGCTAAACCCTTCTGTATGTACTATTCCTTCTTAATGACTGTGTCTGAAACAGGGATCTTAATATGCAAATTTGCTAAATTATTCTGAATAAAGACAGATTTCAAAGAAACAAAGCCCTGCTATTTTAAGAGTTTCTCCAATTTGTTTTTAAATACTGTATTGTTTTAAAACAATATAGTCTCAGTGATTCAATTAGTCTCTGAAAGCACTAAAGGCAGCCTCATGAGGCAAATTAGACAGGGTTTTTATAGCAGAATTAATATGGCAAATCCTCATATCGTGTGGAGTTTATGTGCTTGTAAATGTAAAAAAAAAAATCAATATGAAAGGTGAACTGTGGAGTATATAGTGGAATTACTATCATCTGCTCCAGGATCTCACAGGGTCTGGAATTGCCATAGTAAATTGGAAGTAATTACTAATTCACAGCAGTTCAGGAAAGCTTTCTGACCAAATCCAAGCTTAATCTCATGAAAAGTCAGCAGGAGTAAAGCACTTGCTAAAATTTAAGCTTTTAGGTTTTTTCCTGAATCACAGCTGCTCTTCTGTTTCAGTAACTAAGGTCTGATGCCTGTGCACTGTTTCTCTTTGTATTCAAATCTAGATGAGGGATCCTACAAAGCCAAAGGTAACTAGTTCTGAATGTATGTAACATTCCACATGCATTTCTGTACAAGAACTCATGCAATATTGGCATTAATACAGACTTCACTCTATGCTACAGCTGAAATGTTCACTGACTTCCACTGCCCAGGCATTTCTACCCAGAAAATTGCTTCCTAAAACTTGGGAGTCTGACCTCATACCCTGTTTTCTTTGTGGCTTCTGCTGGTTTGAATGGCTATTTTTCCCACTGAACAATTAATTTTAATCCTTTTAGGCCTTTTCAAGGTCCCCCTAATTCCCTGAAGGAATTTCTGGGCTCAGCCCCACCACAAGATGATCCTCATGCAAACAAAGCCGCATTCCCAAGGGAGAGCTGGCAGGATCAGGTCTGAGATGTGTCACCAGGTGCAGCTCAGGAGGAAGATCTCAGTGATTCCTCAGTGATGCTCCACCAGGAAAAGCATCTCCAAATAACCAAACAGAGCTTCTGGCAGGAAGGAAAGGAACCCCTGCCCAACAACCATCCAAACAAAGCATCATTCCTCCCTTGGGATCCTGCTTTCTCTTACACAAACTGGGTGAGAGCATCTCCCAGATTCCTTTCCACCAGCGGCTCCAGCAGCTCAGGCTGCTGAGCAGAGAGCAGCCCAGATTTGGGTTTCCTGCTGGATCTGTGGTGAGCATCCTGCACTGAGCAGCATGAGAACCTGGGTGGGACTGAATGGCTGGTCTCCTGGTCTGTCTGAGGAAAGGTGGCAGGACAGGCTCACCCTGACTGTGACAGGAATGGCCTCTGTCACAGTGTGACAACAGCCTGGACTGCAGTTCCAGTCCATCCGTGGTGACTGCTCAGGGTCCCTGGAGAGGCAGAGACTCAAGGAGGGACTCTGGGATTTCCACCAGCAGAACAGAGGAGAGGGTAAAAGCATGTTAAGTAATCTGTCCCACTAAAGCTTTCCCTAAGACAAAAGCTCTGATGAATAATATTGTAATTAGCATAACCAAGGCCTTTGACATCCTTATGCTTAAAAAAGTCCTTTTTGCTCATGACCAGCTTCTACAGTAGCACTCACAGGATTAAACAGCCAAAAATTAGCACCCATAACCAAATCTGCACCCAGAATATTTCAGCACCTTCTGTTAGAGGATCTGAAAGCACTTGACAAATGTTAACCAACATTTGGCCTCACAACCCCCAGTGAGGTAGAACAGAGCTGTCCCTGCAGGGACAGACAGACAGATTGAGGCACAGGGTTACTCAGAGACCTGCTCCCATTCAGACACAAAATTCAGCAATGCCAAGGGCTTAGAGGTGTGCTGACTGCTGCACCCAAGCTTTGTCCACAGCACCATCCTTCCCCCCACAAACCCTCAACGAGCCCTTAGCCTGTGAACTAACCCCAGGATTCTATTTACAATATTTAAAATGACCATTTAGCAGTTGTGCAGTCAGAGAGTTATTCAATCAAATGAAGCTATCAGTGAGAACAAATGGCTCCTTGTGCAAAACTCTGGCTGTAAATGATCATGCACTAAGACTACTGGGTGCAAATTTGGTGCATGATAACTCTGACCCCTTGACAATTCCCAATCCTGGCCTCTCTCTGATGAATCTCTTTTAAAAAGTTGCATTATAAGTATGATCACACGAGCCTCGAAAGATGCAGCCTGCACAGATTGTTTCATCCCAGCAATGCAAGCAAACAAAACGTGGAGTGGCTTTGGGAACAGCCCAGCATTCATGGAGCATCAAACATCACAAGGATGAAATCCATCCTAACCACAAGGGGTTGCAAGGCAACAGGGAGTAGGTGTCTATGTTGGAAAAAAAAGGGAAAGAAAAGCAAATAGAGCAACAAAGAAAGGCTTGATTGCACAGATTTCATTTAGGTAAAGTTCTGCAAGAATCAGTTTCATCAAAGCTTATTCCATGAGGGAGGGAGGCAGTGGCAGCTGGCCTAGGACGAAGCTTTGGCGCAGTAAAAACCACCAGGCCTGCGTGAGGAGATGAACTTTGCATTCTGGAGGAGGCATTACTGATTAATAAAAGCAAAAGCTTCTCTAAATACAGCGAGTTTGTTTTTCTCAGATAGAAGAGTTTCTTAAAATACAGGTTTTTAGAACACCACAAAACTTCATTTGTTATATAAGTAGAGAATCTGGCCATAGTTAGGAATACTGAAGTGTAAAAAACCAAATACGTAGTCTTAAACATTACAAAAACTATCAAAACATTCAATATTTTGAATTGACCATTTTTTCCCCCCTACACGTGTCTGTTTTGGCAGTGATGACAAGATTTCTAAACTGAGTTGCTGTTATTATTGTTCTGCAGTTGTGGTTGGTTTTTTTTGTACTTTTTTTTTTCTGAACGTGTTTTTTAAACAAAAGAAAATTACCAGCTTTTATAAAAAAGAAGGAGCTTGAATCCTTACTCCCAAAACACAGATAAAAGGTTTTCCTTTATAAAAAGTGTATTGATTTTTTTGCTATAAAAAGTGACCTATAGGGTGTCAAACCTGAAAACAAATTCTCACAGTGTTTTCAGTGTTGGCTGTTCACAAGGCATTACTGTTACAAACAGAGATAGAGAGATACCATAGGGGAGGTATAAATATTTGTTACCAGCTAGCAGCATTGCATGTGGAAGATGTTCTACACCAGATAACTCAGCTGATTTATGGGGGTTTTTTACTTAATTATTAAAAAAATCCCAAACAATATTTGAATAATTAGAATTATTGTACTAACCTTACTTAGCATCTGACACAATCATTCCTAATCTCATCCAAGCTTCTGCTGGCATATTAAGCATCCAACTAGAAATTCCCTTCCTGCTCTCCACAACAAAACCAAGACTCTTTAGAATGCAGGTGCCAAAACTGGGGCTGTGAATGAGGAGCAGGTGAGCTGGCAGTTTGCACAGGTGGAGAACATCATCTGCCCTGCTCCAGCCTGCAAACTGCTCAGCAAGGGCTCCATTTGCACACCTCCAGGGGAGCTACTTTACTAACACCAGGAAAACCACATGGTTGCAGCAGCAGAAGAAACAACAGAAGAAAATGGGAAATGCACGGAATCCTTGGCATGGAGGCCCCAAATTTCTCACAATGCCCATTTTGCACCCCTGTGACTAAGAAGAATGGTATCCCTCTATCTCTATAGACTGGCAGGTGTTGGTTTGTGGCACAGAGAGGAGAAATCACAGAACAAAAACGACATTTAACTGTGTGTCCTTTGACTTGAAAGCACCAGTCACCGATCTGCTTGTGTGGCAGAGGTACTTTGCTGTATCCCAAATGCAACGTGGACATCTCACTCTACATGGAGTCTCCCAGGGAATCAGAGTCATCCAAAGACAGAGGCAGGTACAAGTCCTGTAGGGAGAAAAGAGAAAATGTTAACCCTCACCATCAGCTCCCACCCTTGGCCACGCAAAGGGAAGCAGCTGAGTGGCTCTGGGCAGCCCAGAGGCTGAAATTCACATTCCAGAGGGTGGAGTGCGCTGGTGACTGGGCTGGGATCACCAGAATCCAGGGAGCAACAGGCTAAAACCAAGGCAGGCTCCTTGCACAGAGGAGCAAGAGCATCTCTGCTCCTGATGATTGGTCAGGGATGAGTTTCAGGGGTTTTTTATTGTTCTGTATCTATGTGGCCATTCCAGCAAGTGCATCTCTGTTCCTGATTGGTCAGGGATAAGTTTCAGAAATGGGCTTTTTTTTATTGTTCTGGATCAATGTGGCCATTCCAGCAAGTGCATCTCTGTTCCTGATGACTATTCAGGGATAAGTTTCAGAAATGTTTTTTTTATTGTTCTGGATCAACATGGCATTTCCAGCACATGCATGAAAGAGCAGCATCGTGCCTTAAACACACCTCTTTAAACCTAAGTCCACAGTAGAGTCTTACCTTGGTTTGACAGCTGCCCTCAGGACAAATCTCCAGGAAAATCACGTGTTCCATGGTTTATTCTTTATTTTAAAGTAACTTACAATCAGTTGGAAAGGTTAATAAAATAATCCCAAGTTTGTTATTTGGATAAAATGCTCAATATAAAGCTTTTCCAGTGTCCCTTTCTGGGGTAACCATTTTATTCCACTCGTTTAAAGTCCAGTGTGGGACAAGGTACAGGAACGAGCTCAAGAGTTCTCCTGGAATCTTTTTGAGCTCTGACCCACACACAGGTAATAACTGAGCAAAATGAAGAAAAACCCAAATATTCAGGAAGGAAATTCACAGAAATCTTGATATAAGAAGAGGTAAAATAGGACTTTGTGGTGAGCTCAACCTAAGCATTTATCACTTGAGCTTTAAGGGGAAAAAAGAAAAGTGATTTCATCATAAGCAGGAAATTGCTCCTGGAAGAAAGACAATGATGCATGAATATTCTGGTAACCTAAAATGCTGAATTTGTGTTTGCTGATTGGCCTAACTTAGTGGAGAAAATCATAGCTGGGTTGGCTTTGCCCTCAGCAGTCACCATCTATTACAAATGGTCTCAGGGCTGCACTGGAAAGGTCATAAATCAGCCAGCTGCAAACATACATAAAACATTTAAAAGGTGAGTTTTATGTGTCTTGACCAAGGAACAAATCCTCACCTCCAAAGTTCTCAATGAGATGGAAAGTTTGGAAAATATTTATTGTTCCTAATGCTGAAGCAAAGGACGCAGTTTGCAGCATTACTTCTGCTCGACTGATGAACTCAGACCATGGGCCAGGTTCTGTCTTCAATTATAAATGGACAATAAATCTGGACACATTGTGTTAAATTTGGTGTGTTTTCTCAAACTTAGACTGAGCAGCTGAGAGCAGAGTGAGGTCCTGAGGAAAACACAGTTTTCATTTGGATTCAGCTATGCCTTTGTTAAACAGAATTGGTTCAACCCCTGCAAGCTGCCCCATGGTAGGTTCCACGTGGCTGCTGACTGAAAAACCTCAGCATCACCAGCATTTTTAAATTACTCTTCAAAATCTTTGAGTCAATGCTTTCAGAGTCAGGCTGAGAGGTGCATTCTGTTTTACTGAGGAGAAACCCCCCTGACTTCCTCTCTCACCCACTTTTGTGCCCAAGCTCCAATTCCCGTATCAAGTGAAAACTGTTGGAAGCAGCATTGTGGCTATTCCAGAAATGCAAAGGCCCACAGAAATGAAAGTCAGAACTCAGCACAGAGTGGCCCTGAATAACAGGAACTGAAAAAGCTGTGACAGCTGCTGTACCTTTTAAATAAATCAATACATGAATTATCCATGAGCCAGCACAGGTTTCCTGGTCCCTGCCAGGATGCTGTGCTACCTGTTGGCCTATTCCACAACACAATTACCACACCAGCTGTAAGAATCACCTGCTTCCTGTAAAACAGGGCATGGCCTTAAATAATTTAAAAAAACTTAAATTCTTCAGGAGCATCATTAAAGTGATGTCTGAGAGCTCCAGTAACATTTGTGTTGCTTCTGCTCTTTAATGGGCCTGATTTGCCAACACTTGAAGCTTTTCAGGCCAGGCGGGTTGACATGAAACCACATCCATCAATGATTTTTTGAAACAGTGGTACAAACTCATGGTTAAGTTCTCTCCATCCACCTCTGGATGGTCTCCAGCACACATTATCAACTCCAGGGCCAGTCAGGCCAGTGCTCTTTGCCCACCACCATGCCCTAAAGGACAACTTTTACAGGTAAAGGGCCAAACTCCTCTGTCTGAACACCAGGAGTTGTTGTTATTTTCCCAGAGGATATGGCCATGACTTCAGGGTCCCCCAGAGCTTGGGGCTGAGGCAGAAGGAGGTGTAGTAAGGTATAAGAAACGTAATACCTTGTGCTTGCGGAGGCTCCCGGGGCTGGTGGGCGTGGAGATCGGGGACTGCTTGGACTTGGGGGTGGACAGCTGGCTGCTGGAGGTCCCGTTGGCTGGCAGGAAACAAGACACAAGCTGGAAATCAGGCAAGCAAGGGGAAGGCTTTGCTCCTCTGGGGAGATGGAAGGCCTCCAAACATTTAACACCATGGTTTATTCATGTTAGGCAGGAGGAAAAAAAGAACAAACCAAGTGAACAGCATAGCTGTAAACAAAACTCAAGGATTTCAGCTGCAAAATACAGTGAGATACAAAATAAATTGAGGGAGCAATATTTCACCCAACAAATACTCACCAAGACAATCCAAGGCACATATCACCAGAAAAACAATTTCTGTGTTCTCAAACTGTTTAAGGGCATGACTGGAAACCAGAGGCTGAAGATATCCTGAATCCTACCCAAGCAAGATGAGATGTCAATTATAGAAATGAAAAATTAAACAAACAGCAGCATGGAATGCCCTGGATGTAGTTTGCTGTGGGTGGGATTAAGTGACCAAAGAGCCTGATGGAATTATGCTTTCAATTGTGACAGCTCAATCTACAAATCAGTTACTTAAAATTCATCAAGTACTTGAGTGTCTGGAGGAGACTGAAGAAGTGTATAAAGTATCATAGAGTAAAATGTGTGAATGTTGTATTTTTAAGAGCCAAACCAGCACAACTCTTACTTTAAAGCCTCAGAAAACCTCAGTGCTCTCCTCTGTTACCTCCTTGTCAGAAACAGGAGTAGCTCAGGTTTGCAGCAAAGGCAGAGGTCAAGCAGGTATGAAAAGAAACATGTGCTCAAAGCCCTGGGACAAAGGAGGAGCTGCCAGCACCTTAAAGCAACAAATTCATGGTGGTGTGGGTCCTCTGCCTTCACATCCATCATTTCCATGCACTTCCTCCTCTGTTGGAAGAGGTTATTCACCACACACAGCTTTTTTCCTATCACAAATGCACCTAAGTGAGGAAATGGATATTTTTAAAAGGTGGAAGAAATAATGATTTATAGATAATTGGGGAACAGTGTGACACTTCACCTCCTTATCTTACTCAAACCATGCTTTATTGATAGGGGAAAAACCTGTTCTGGAAAAGCAGGAGCTGTTTCCTGCTGGCTCCTGCACTGAGCTGTGCCACTCTACAAAATGAGCTGCCCTCCAGGCTGGTGGGAAAAAAAAGTAGAGTTCTTTATAACTGTATGCCAAATAATGAAGGCAATTCAGTAAAAAAGAACTTGGATCTCTTTTATGTTTTATTTCACTGAGTGAATTTGTGTTTCCTATTAAAGAAAATATGGGGAACAAGAGGACTGATATAATCTCCATTAGCTAGAATCCATTTCCAATTTCTAAAATGCCTCTTTCTTTATCTCCAATTGTCACTGATCCTTCCTAAGCTGAAGAATGCCACCTAACAACTCTGCAAGAAACCCCAATTTCCTTTCCACAAACAAGACTGGAACAACAGCAGAGCCAGTGTGCAGCAAAATGGATGGGATTGCTGCAGGGCAGGACAGAAATTCCCTAATACAATGAGAGTTTTAAGTGCTACAGCAGGCATGTAAATATTTTATGAGCATCAACAAAAAACCAGATGTGACATCCAGATCAGAAATGGAATGAGATGGATGGATATCATTACAAAGACAGCAGAATTTTGCAGCGGGAGCAACAATGAAGAAGCCCAGTTTAATTTTCTCTGCCTGCTAATGAAAAATAGTGCTCATAAGCAAACCTGCCTGCATTTCCTTTGAACTGAAATGCAAGAAAATAACAGGAGGCAAAGAGCAGGTCCCAGGTGGTGCATAACACTGCTGCTCCACTAAAATCTGCTGTTGATTTAGGGTAGCTCAGGATCTCACCTACACTCAGCTATCAGGAACTGTTCTTTAGAACCAGCTTTCCTTTAAATTCTTTGGGGTTTTTCCACCATTTTATTCTTTGTGCATTATGGCTTATTCATGGCATTGAATTTGTTCTGCAACATCAATTTACCTTAAAGTGTATCTGTAATATTCTTTAATTGAAGGAGCATGTGCACCTTTTTTCCACAGGATCCTCACCTCCCCCTGTGCACGAGGCAGTTTTTACTCAGGAGAGAAATCAGACTTGTCCAGCACATGAGAGGGAGGATGGAGAATATTCTTGTCATATTTGAGATGAGAGATCCAGGGAGACTGAATTCTCTGTCTGCTTCCCCCACAGGTATTTTAGAATCACAGAAAGGTTTGGGTTGGAAGGGATCTTAAAGCTCATCCCATTCCACCCCTGCCATGGCAGGGACACCTTCCCCTGTCCCAGGCTGCTCCAAGCCCTGTCCAGCCTGGCCTTGGGCATTTCCAGGGATCCAGGGGCAGCCACAGCTGCTCTGGGCACCTGTGCCAGGGCCTGCCCACCCTCACAGCAAAGAATTTCCTGTTAATGTCTAAGCCTGCCATCCTTTAGCTTAAGTCCATTTCCCCTTTGTCCTATCACTCTATGCCCTTGTCAAAAGTCCCTCTTCAGCCTTTTTTGAGGCCCCTTTTTAGGCAGTTTTCTCACATGGAATTGTTCCCTGAGTGTTGCTTAGGTTTGCTGGGATGACTGGGGCTCTGGATCCAGAGTTCATTGTCCCATTCCAGCTCCAGCCCATGCAGTCCCATCCTTGTTGTTTTTCTCTCTCTCAGCCCACGGTGTTTGTGCTCTTGGGCTGAGATTTGGATCATTTGTCCTTGGTCCCAGCTGGAGCAGGAATTGTTTTGTGCCCCTGCTCTGTGCACAGAGCTCAGCATCCCCTCATATGAAACCCAGACCCACCCACTAAAGCAGCACAGAATGTGAAAAATAGAAAAGCCAAAACCTGAGGCATCATGGCATTCCCCAGACATCTGCTGCCTTGGACACACTCATCCATAATGACCCCTGGGAGCAGCCCTGCAGCCAGGACAGACGGACACTCTGGGTCTGTTTGCTAATTGCTGCTGCCTGCTGAATGTGCTTTTGTCCCTCTGTCCATTAGTGGACTGAGACATGAAGGTCCTGCAGCAGCCTCAGAGCCCTGCTCATATTCTCCCCGGGCCAAATCAAGGCAAAGACATTTTCAAATTTCAGTTTAGGTACCTGTGACTGTCCTGGTTTTAATAATCATAAGCTCTCCCATCACAACACATGTTTTTATACAACTGAACCCTTGTTTGGCATGTCAGTTTGTGTAAGATAAATTCAAGTTTTTATAACAAAGAAAGAATGGTAAATGACATCATTATTTTCTCTCCTGTATTTCTCCCCTGAGATTTAGCTCTGGCTTTTGCTCAGCCTGACTCCTTATTGGAGCAGTCTGTTAAAGAAATTCTGCCAAACTTCATGCTGACCCTACTCCATTTAGATCTCATGGATCAGAGCAGAAGCACAGAGGCTCCTCATGCCCAGTTTTCCTCTGCCATGTTAGGAGAAGGAATTGGCTGGTGCCCTGCAGGTGAGGTTTGTATGGATTTCACTGCTCTGAGCTGGGTCTTTTAGCAAAGCTGACTCCTTAGGAAGAAAGATTGAGGTTAGATATACACAGAAGCTTTGTAACTCCAATTTTGCCAGAAATCCACTGGCATTACTTGGGAAGAACAGATATGGGTTGGGTGTTAGTGAGGGAAAGGAGAAAGGATTTCCCTTGGGAATACAAGGATTGGGGTGAGTTCCCATCCTTGGAGCAGGGACACACTTCTTTGTTCTGCATTCATTCATTTAATTTTCATTCATTCATTTAAATGACTGCATGGTAAGAGAAAAGCGCTGTGCCAAGAAAATAATGTTTAAATTGCTTCTGTGGATTTGCCACCTCACTTTTTTGGATATCCTGGGAACTGAAGGGCTGTGGCTGCCTAAAGGGATTGAGCTTTCCACAGTGAGGCTCACTGGGATGTGGGCTCAGACTCCTCTCACCCAAAGATTCCCCTCCAAACCTGCCCAGACATCAGTGCCCAGATATGTCACAATGGCCTTGGAGACCTTGGTGGGAGAATAGGATACAGAAACGTGCACAGAAAAGAGCTGGGAAGAACAGAAACAACACAAAACCAAGGAAACGCTCGTGAGTTTCCACATGACAACCACAGCAGAGGGAAAGACAACAAAGACAAAAGGTACAAATGGGTAGGAGAGCAAACACACAGCAGAAATGTTGCATATATTTGAAGTAAAACTGCTTTAAAATAGTTTCACACATTAAATGGGAGAGATTCTGGGGGGGAAAAAAATAGGTCAGATCATCTTTTATTAATCAGACTTCATTCAGCTTTCTTTGCTTTTTGAATGTGATAACTCCAAAATCTCATCTAAATGTAAATATTGGTTCTTAAAAGATGTGTAAATCCACTTAATTTATTACCAGCTCAATACAAGAATACAAAATAGTATTCTTTTTTCTCTCTGCCCTGAGAAAACAAGAGTCTTCTATTTTTCAGTACTAAAAGAGCTCAGTCTTTTTTATTCTCATTAAGCAGGACAAGTGCCATTTTTTCCTTTATTGAAATTACAGGAAAGCACGAAAGACTCTTGTCTGGATGGATTAAAGAAACCTGATTTGCTCTTCATTACTGACCTTAACTCCAGGAACTGGTTATTGTTCAGCTTTTCTGGTTGTTTTAATCCCCCCCTGAAAAGCTCTGCTAAGTGTGTTCATTAAAGCTCATCAGATGAGTCACCATCCTGGGCCTGGAGTCGCTCAATCAGTTAAAATCAGGCACACAATAATTGCCATTTCATATTAAACTCTATGCTCTGCTTCTGGTGGGAATCAGCACCTGATGCTTGTGGAGAAGGTTTAAAGCTGCTCATGCATGAGCTGACTCCCACATCACTGAGTGTTACTTCTGGGTTTTGTAAATCACATTTCCCATTGTGCCTTCAATGTGCCTACACAGCTTCAGCAGGCATTTGGGCTTGTGAAAATGGTTAAATTATGGCAAGCCTGAGTTTGAGAATAGCCAACAATGGAATCTTGAAGAAAAACTGTATGAATGCAAAATCACCTCAGAAAGAAATGTTTTTTAAAAAAATACAGAGTCTTGGCATGTGCCAACCAGTTTCACACTGTCCCTTTAGGTAGCTGAAGAACACCCACGCACCCTAAATAAATGAACTGCTTCCTGGGGGAAATCCTTCTGACGACTGCCAAGAGAATTTTCTGACTAATAATCCCATTTCTACTGATGATCAGCTGTTGTGTGATGTTCCCATGCAATATGCAGCATGTTAGCATGATGGTGAAAAGGAATTTTTGGTTTATATGAGCTGTGTTGATGGTGTGGGACACCTGAACTCAAGCTGTGAAGCTCTCCTGGAACTCTGACATGTTTAATTGATGATTTGGCCATTTTAGTGAGAGGCCATGTCTGGTTCTCCTTTGGAACAGAACAGGCAGGCAGGTGAGAGATCAATCATAACCCCAGAAACTCTCCATGACTCTAAAGACTGTCAATTACCAGAATTACTGCAATATGCAGCCCAGCCTTGGACTGACAGCCCTGCAGCTCCCCACGTGTGCTGCCAACCCAGGTGCTGCTGCAGAAGGAGGGAACCATTTCAAATGGTGCAAGCTGCTGCAGCAAATTAGGATTCCCATTTTCCCTCTCTTCCATTACTGAATGAGTGTCTCAGTGTCCCATCAATAAACCCATCAGCAGTTCTGCAATTGCAAGGTCACTGGTCTCCTTTAAATAACGATTGCAAGGAGCCACTCCTGACCTGTGCAATAATCACCATTTGCTTTGCACAGGAGGTTACCCTAAATCACTCTGTATCTGCAGGGACCATCTAAGAGCACTGTGGGCCTTGATTTCCTGCCTGGGGAACAGAAACTTCTTTTAAAACATTTTGGGGAAGGAGCTGTGAGCCTATGGCTGGAACAACCTCAAGCCGCGACCGCACTTCACCAACCAGGAGATTCCTTCCCAATATTTATTAGCTCCTTGTTTCCAAGAGACACCTGAGTTTCCTTAGCAAGCACAGGGAGTTTGTGCTTTTCCCTGGAGCACAGTGAAAGGCAGACACCAAGAAACAATCACTCACCATCTTGGTGGTTACCTGAATCGGCCGGGGACTTGCTGCGGCGCATGGGCGCGGGGCTCTTGGCCGAGCTCTTCTGAGGGGTGGGGGAGGATTTGCTGCCCGTGGCACCTGCTGGGCTCCCCTTCATCACCCGGCACTCTGGGGGAACACAGACCCACCTGGTTATGGCCCTGCTGTGGAACAGCCATGGCAGCTCAGTGCCTGGTCCCCAGAGAGATGCAGGGAATCCCAGGGGCAAGGGAAAAGCTGATATGGTCCCTTGTTCTCCAGGGCTGAAAGGAGACTCATCAAGGGGAGGGCAAAGAGAACAGCTCTGCTCCTCTGGAGGAGCTGCTGAGGCTCTGTGGTGCCAGGCTGGCTCCCACCAAACATTTTCTGCCCTTCCCTTGGCTCTCCTGAGCACAATGAAAATGGCCAACACTGACTGAGGGAACACTCAAGAAAATCCAGTTAATTTGCTGTAACCCTCCTGTGTCACAGACATCTTTTATGAAAAATCCTTTCCTTAGGATCTTTCCTCCTGAGAAGTTGAGAGGCCTCAGGAACAAAATGTAACCAATGGTTATCTGCTGCTGTGGAATGCAACAGGTGCATCTGGGATTGGGCTCATGTGGTTGTTTCTAATTAATGGCCAATCACAGTCAGCTGGCTCAGACTCTCTGTCCCAGACAGAAGGTTTTGTTATCATTCTTCTTTCCTATTCTATTCTTAGCCAGCCTTCTGAGGAAATCCTTTCTTCTATTCTTTTAGTATAGTTTTAATGTAATATATATGATAAAATAATAAAGCAAGCCTTCTGAAACATGGAGTCAGATCCTCATTTCTTCCCTAAACCTGAGACCCCTGTGAACATGGTCAAACTCCTGGTGAAGACCCAGTCCCAGGAATGATGAGTGCCCTTTCTGCAGGTGCAGAAAGCCAGCAAACAGCTCCTGGTGTGCTGTAAATGAAGCCTCCAAGTGGCAGATGGGGCAGCTGCCCCAGGAGGCTTTCACCCAGCTGGAACCAGCCTCTTCTGTCCTCAACAAGCTGCAACTTTTCAGATGCTCAAAGCACAGGAGACAAAATGGTTTCACAAAGCACATCCTCCGTCCTGGCCACTCATCCCTTTCAGCAAGGTTTGTATAAACAAGCCCAGCAGATTTATGTACTGGAAGATGTGAGCAGATGAGGACCCCAACTGTGCTTCCTTAAAAACTAAATAGGCCAGGAAGAGTGGAAAATGTAAACATGGTCTACAGAGTCCTGCAGAGGGGAACTGAAATGCTAACAAACCTCCACGTGTCCCAGGATTTCAGGCATGCCTGATCTTCAGAACTGGGTTTTATTTACATTGACAGCTAACAGAAAAGGAACTTTCCACCCCTCAAGTTATTAACTTAACCCAGTTAAGAAGAAGGCAATAAAAAAGGGATTTCCTTTTTGTCAAATGTTAGCTGGTTCCACCTCATCTCCTCTAACAGCTTGTCCTCACCAAGATGTGAAAAATGTGTCTTTTTTCCAGATGTGAATTACGTGTTCCACATGCAGGCAGCTTTTTATGGAAAAGTTCAGCTCAGCCCCACATGCTCCACACTGAGGACCCCTGGAATGGAGTCTCCAATGGAATTAAGACAGCACAGAGCAGATAAATAATTGGTCAACCAAAAGCAAGCTGTCTGACCTAAATGTATGTGTTATTTAATTATATATCAGTGTATCTACAAAAATGTAATTGCCTTCAATTTTTCCCCAGGCTTTGCTCATTCTCAGCCATCCAAGGCTCCATTTCTGCTCCTTCTGGATGGTTTGAGAGAGTTTTGCTGTTGGGCCATGCAGCACAAGAATGTCAGGAGAGGAGGCCTTGTGCTCCAGGGATGCTGCATGGCAGGAATTAAACCTATAGTCAGCTTATTTTCTCTCCTGCTAAATCAATTTTCTAAACTGTAAATCAGGGATAGAAAAGGTTGTGGTTTTTTCCTTCAAAAATACTTGAATTCTCACAGATGATGTCACTTGAAAGGCTTGTAGAGGTCCAGCCCTAATATAGCCCAAATTTTTTGGGGCTATATTATACACGAAGAGCAGTTCTGCTGTTGTGAGGGGACTCAAAGGGTGTCAGGCAGCTATGTTTAGTCACCTGAACTACTCACTAAAAAAAAAAATAAACCAAAAAAGTAAAAATACTTCATGTTAGGTCTTTGCAAGAGCTTCCAAATTTATGCTTTTCCCAGGCGAGTAATTCCTTGGAAGGAAACCTGGCTTTGCATTTTCCAGCACAGAAAGGCTGACTCTGAGGAATTCCTCCAGCTCAGCCCTTGGCAAGTGTCAGAGGCAATCCCTGAGCTTTTGCAGGAGGTGGAAACCTGGCTGTGCTGAGCTTGGTGCGAAAAGGCCTCTAAATGTCACCAAAGTGTGACATTTCCACCATGCTGAAACCAGTGGGTACAAAAGGGACAGAGCAATGTCATCTGGAAGGTGCTCAGCAGCAGGATTAGAGGGTGGAAGCTGTGGTGGGCAGCCAGGAGGAAAAAGATGACATAATCCTGTCTTGTGCTGTTTCTCGTTTTGTTTCCTGACGTCCTGCCAGAGTGAACATAATAACCAGCAATCCTGGTGTGTGTCATGCAAACAGGCAGGAGAAATTCCCCCATGACAGAGGAGATTTTATTCAGCGACACTCATCTGCAAAAGCTCAGGATTTGCAGCTCTCCTGGCAGCATCTGCTCCAGAAGGAGGAAGGGTGATGGGTGTGCAATGGGGAAACACTGCTGAGGCTCCTCATCTGCTCCCTGGGAGCTGCAAGGCTCCTCCAAAAACACCTCTGGAGCTGCTCACTGCCTTCCCAACAGCAAACTTGGCTTCCTTCTGCCAGAGAAATCCAAGCTGGAGAAGGGAGCAGTGCCCAGAGGAGGCAGAGGGCTGGGATTTCCATCCAGTTGCTCTGCCAGGGCTGCATCCAAGCTGTTTTCCAGCGTGGAGCTCCCTGTGGAGCCGACTCAGCTGCTGAGTGGTGAAAAACAACGTGAAGCTCAGTTTACAGATCACTTCCCCAGCCTGACACAGGCTTTATTCTCTGCCTGCAAAGGCTCAGCTGAACCTTGGAAACTTCCTTTGAATTACCCCAAGACCATCAAATGGGTTCATCTGGAGTACACAGGTCAGAAGTACCTAAAGAAGCACTTTAGAAGCACTAAAATAAACTCAGGCTTGCAAGGGAGTAATAAAAAACTCAGTGTTTGGAGATTAGAGGCTGCTTGGCTTCCTGGCATCCAGCAAAAATCCTCTTTGGTCCTCAATACAGAGCCAGTTTGCAGCATATAGGACAGGATGGGGCTTGTGTTCCTCACACAACACACCTAGAGCTTTGGGAAGTGTGCCTAGATGCTTGGAGAGCACTTTATTTCAGTTTAAATGGTTAAAATGACATTAATTTCCTCTTGCTGCACTCACTGGCACCTGCAGACAGGTGGGTACAGTTGCCAGGTGGGGTGGGTGGTAAGTCCTACAAGTAATCTCTGTATATTCTGTAAAATCAAAGATTTCATGGTGTAATTGATCACAGAGACTCACATTATTACAGACTTCTGCTGGCAGTGGTGACAAGGAAAAATAACAGTGCTGTCCCAGCCATGCCCCCAAAAAGGGAATTATTGCCCTGCTTTTTGAATCAGTAGAAGTAAGCAGTGGAAATGTGATTTTTTTTCAACTGTTGCTTGTTTCCATTTTTAATATGCATATGTCTACATAAGGATGATTAGTTCTCAAGAAAAATGCATCTCTCTGAATGTGACTGGAGAAAATTGAAAGTATAAACACTCCCAGATTTTGCAGTAAATGTCAAAATTCTGTAGGACTTAATTTATTCTGACTATACCTCAGTCAGTATTTGCCCGATTATAATTCTGCTGACTGATAAGTATCCCAAAAGGATGTTAAATGTCATAGCAGCCTTCTTGAGCCAGGTCTCATAAGCTCTCAGAGGTCTATAACACACCCAAGACAGCTCAGCTACCCTTGGAGGCATAAAAATCAGCAGGATGGCTTCTGTTGCAGTGTTGGAAACAAAAAGGTTTAAAAAAAGGCAAAATAACAAAAAGAAAAACCGAGCCAGGTGCATGAGGTTCTTGCTCCTGGTAAAACACCCCACAAAAGCCATCAGTTCCTTTGTTCACTTCTATTTCTAGTAAATTGCCCAAGTGAGACTTCTTGGCTTCTGTCCAATTAGCTATCCTTAAGTTTGAAATTCTGTCCCCTGAGCCTATGAAGTGGCTTTTTTCAAAGAGAGAAACTTCTGGGCTTCTTTCCGTTTTGAAGAGACAAAGGACAGTTTTGTCACTCCGTCAACAGAAAACACATTTGTCGCAGACATTTTTTGTGAAAAATCCTTTCCTTAGGATTTTTCCTCCTGAGAAGCTGAGAGGCCTCAGGAACAGAATGTAAACATTGATTATCTGCTGCTGTGGAATGCAACAGGTGCATCTGGGATTGGCCCATGTTGGATGTTTGTAATTAATGGCCAATCACAGTGAGCTGGATCAGACAGAGAGTCCAAGCCACAAGCCTCTGTTATCATTCTTTCTTCTTCTATTCTTAGCTAGCCTTCTGATGAAATCCTTTCTTCTATTCTTTTAGTATAGCTTTAATGTAATATATATCATAAAATAATAAATCAGCCTTCTGAAACATGGAGTGAGATCCTCGTCTCTTCCCTCACTCTGAGACCCCTGTGAACACTGTCACACACATTCCTGTAGTTAAATTCCATGTACTGGATCTCATAAACCAGCCCAGAAGCATGCAGCACTGGGACCAGGCAGGAGCAGGGGAAGGGCAGTGCAGGAAAGGCTCAGGGTGGGTTTGGTGTTACCGCTCTCGTCCAGGGAAAAGTCGTCCTGTGCATAGCGGAACTTCTCGGGGCCACAGGCGATGAACACATCATCATCCCCAAAGAAATCGTGCAGACAGGTCACCTGCAGGGAGAGCAGAGGCATGCATTTCAGTGGGAATTAATTACTTTATTGTGCTATATTATTCTATACTATATTACACAATGTTACATTACATCTAAACAGAATCTGCCAAGCACTCAACTGCAAGAGCCCGAATGAGAGATGTGGGACTCCAGGGGCTCTCCAAAATGCAGTTTATTGTATCTGAGATGTTACAGCATCCAGGGTTGTGGGTGACAGAGCTGTGCCCACAGCTGCCAGCTCCAGCTGCAGGCAGCCCTGGAGACCCTTTGGTTTAGGTTACAATGCATTTTATACTTTTCTTTGCTGAGCATCTTAATACAGCAGAACCAATCTATACCTTAACTTTTATCTATAGCCTATCATAACTACTGTAATTACCATATTCATGTTACTGTTCTCCAATCACTCAAAGTCAGTACATTACAGTTTAAGCTAGGAGTTGTTTTTCAGTTTTCTTGCAGTGGAAAATTCTGAGACCTTTTTTCTACCTGCAGCTTTGCTGACTTGTTTGCCTGTGCTCTCTTTCTGCTTGGTAAAAACATCTTCTTGTTTGGGGTGGGTTTATCCTTTGCTCTAAGCCATAAAACCCATTCTAACTAACACACCCTTGGTTATCCAGTGAGACTGGCTCAGCAAAGTTTTTCTTCTATATCAAAACTTGCTTCCATCTCTATTCCTTCATCAGACTCAACATTTAAAAATCTTTCTGCCAAGCACACATATTGTGAGACTTCCTTGTCAAACTTTCATCCTTCCCAACACTCAACCCTGCACACACTGCCCAGAATCTCATGACTGTCCCCCAACAGTCCCAACACACACACACACACACACCTGGGCCTGACAGGCCAAGGAAACAAAACACCATCACTGTGGGTAAACAATCTCCATATTGCATTCCACTTTGGCACAACACAGGCACAGCAAATGAGATAAGAATATCCTTGTGAAGAATTGTGCCTTGCTTTTCTCTGTGAAGAGAAATGTGGGGCTGCAGTAGAGTCCTGATGGGGCCCAGCTCTGGGGAAGCAGAAGGGGGCTCTGCCTCTCTGCTCTTCCCCCACCCCAGGTTAATGTGGTCCTGCTTTCCCTAGGGCTGGTGCTCATCACACAACTGCCCAGGGCTGGTCAAGCCTAACAAAGGCATTAAATAACCCCAAAAAACAGAGATGAGACCCCCAAACAACTCCCTTGCAAGGTCTTGGAGGTTTGGCTTTTTCCACCCAGCTGACAGGATACATCAGTGACCTGAAGGAATGACACAGCAACTTCTAAAATATGAACAGAGGTGCCCCTGTGCCACACTGGCAGGGTTGTGACACCACTGCCTGTGCTGTGGCTGTCTTGGTACCCACAGAGCCCAAAACCTCAGAGAATCACTGGGGATAAGCACAGGTGTAGAGCTGTGACTCCTCCTGAGCAATCCTGGTGACAAATTTAAAGCCAAAATGTTTTTCTGTGCTGTTGGTGAAGAAACCCAAAGTATGACAGGACACCATTCCCACCACAGCACCATTTAAATCCAGATTTACTGCAGGTGTTGTGCCAGCCTCTCCCTCACTGAGTGCCTTGCTCCCCATTTTTGCCACCCTCAATAAGAGGAAGTTTTATCTTGCAGCACCTGGAGCTCCAAACTCTGCCTTGCCTTGCAGCATCAAACAGAAACAAAGCACAGGATGTGGGAGCCCCAGATCCATGGATTTAATCAGAGAACTGATAGCTGGGAGTTTAGAAATGTGAAAATGCTTTCAGGCTGCTGAGAGAAGAATTTAAAATCCCATCAGGCTGGGAGCTCCTCCCCATTTTGAGCTGGCAGAGATCTGCAGATGATGGACTTGCTTTAACAATTCCTAACACTCTCCTGATATCCCAGATGCCCTGACCAACTGTTGTGTCAGGAGCAGCACAAATGCTCACCTGCAATCACCCCAGGGTGGAACAGCTCCAGCAGAGCCAGCACCCAGCAGAGCCCAGGGTGGCTTCCCAAAGCTCCACTTTCCCAGGAAACCCTTCCAGGCAAGCCCAGGGTCAGCAAGCCCTGGTGTTTGCAATGGAGGTGAGAGGCTGAGAGCTGCTGCTGAGCAGGGTTTTACCATGTCTGGGCACTGGGAGGGACTGCAGAGAGCACTGGAGATCACCATGGGGAGCTCACTGGAGGCAGAGCTGAGCTTCTGTATCTGCTGATCTCCTGGAGCTGGACTGTGAAAAGTTAATTTCAAGCTCTAATAAATCAACTCTAAAGAAGGCTTTTGGCTATCTTAATAAGGCTCAGTATTTCACACTGGTTAGTATAATGTATAATTAAAGCACTGCCCGTGAGTGCCAGCTCTGGTTACAATGCCAAACCTTAGTGAAAAGAATGTTTTTCACATTGTCATGACTTTCAAAATGGAGCAGGCTGAAATCTGCCATGCCTTTGATGATCAGAGTTAAAATTTCCTCTGCTAACTCCAGTGAATTCCTATTTTTGATTGTCTAAAATTAGATTGAAAATAGCTAACTTCATCTATAGAGAATTCTCCCAAAGAAAAGATGACATTTCAAACCAGCACTTGGTATTACAGCCCTCCCCCTGAGGATGTGTGGCACTGGTTCATTTGCAAATAATTGGGTTTGGCTCAACCCACCAGTTCCCATCTGAATGCTAAGTACCACACTTGTGCCACTGAAAAGACCCATGGGTTGCTCTGCTCCACTGTGCAGTTAAATCTGTGATCTAAACTTGGATCAAAAGGCTTCAGAAATTTCCCAGCCTTTTGTATGACATCAGAAAGAACCCACAGAGGCTTTTGTTGTCTCCAGGTCAGAAGTCCAAGTGTGGATTTTGTCCTTGACTGCCCACAACCACCCCAAGCAAAAACAAAGTCCAGGCAATCAAGAAAATCTTCAGATCCAAGGGTCCAAACACAATGGAGAGGTCCCAGAGTGTCCACGGGCAGGAACCTGACTGCATTTCAAACAGAGACACTTGCAATTCACTTTTCTGCATGCCTGCTCCTCCAGGGAGCAGTTATTGTGTGTAAATACACACAGTAGTTATATTTATATATATATATATATATATATAAAATAATAGTTATGAACAGCCGGTGAGCACTGGAGGCTGGTACAGAATTCAATCATCTACTTGCTGAACTCTGAATATTCAGGAAACAATCACTTCTGCCTTTGCCCTATTTGTTCCTTTTTGGTTTCCTGTTGTAACTTCCACTGCTAAGAGCTCACCACAACACAGCAGAAAGGGCAGCCAAAACCCAACCCCAGCCTCCTTAAACAGTGCAAAACATTGCAAAACTCAGAAAATAACTGGGCTCCTGTGCTGTGGGGCCTGTAGCTCTGCTGCTTATGTTCACCACGTGTGTGGTATTTTCTATTTACCTTTTGTTTATTCAACCCCAGACCCTGATCACTGCTCTGAGTCCCTGAAACACGTCCCAGATGGGTTCCTGCCCAGAGGAAGCCACTGGAGTGAACTTTCTTTGGGGAAAAATGTGATTTCTCTGCTGGATCTGAGAGCACCAGAGCCAGCTTGTCTGAGGGGGGCATGAAAAAGGGAAAATGGAAAAAAGAAACGCACAGGGAAAAAGCCCTGGATATGCTCATCCCTGCAGGACATGAAGCTGGGAAGTGAGGCCATGCTGGGATAACTGGTTTGAGACCTCATTAACCAGTATGGAATGTTTAAGGGTTGTTCTTGACAGGCAAGGTCAAACCTCTACCTGCACTAATGTTGTAGAGGCTTTTAGTGACTCCCAAATAACATTATTGGTCTTCTCTGCATCCTTCAGAAGTCTTTTTTCTGATGTTTCCTCCATTTAAATAAATAAATATATACATACATAGATAAATAAATAAATACATAGATGAATACATAGATA
Organism: Molothrus aeneus; assembly: GCF_037042795.1. NCBI lineage: Eukaryota > Metazoa > Chordata > Aves > Passeriformes > Icteridae > Molothrus > Molothrus aeneus. Next base: position 3,164,639 of record NC_089659.1, on the reverse strand, counting down.
AATAAATAAATAAATAAATAAATAAATAAATGTAGTATGAGTCTCCCCCCAATCAGTGTGGACTTTTTGAAAGAATATTTTCTGCTCTAGCTTACTCTGATCTATCACTCTAATTATATCCAATAATTTACCTGGAACACCATGAAAAAAAAAAAAAACAAACCTGAAAGAAGCTTCATAACAACCAAAAATTTACCCCAGATGATAACCTGAAAATATTTTTTTTTTTAATGCTGTGTTTTTCTTTTAGTTATAAATTTATTAAAGCACAGGACAAAACCCAATAGTCAGATAGTGCAAGGAGCAATGCTGCCACTTGAAAATGGTGATTTTTTTGGTGGCTGTTGTCATGCACCCTCAGCAATGACACCAGGAGCCAGCAAAATAGGAAGAATTTGTCTTTCTGCAGTTTTCAGTCTCCAAGCATTTTCATCTATAACAAAAAATTAAACTGGTGTTTATGGCTACAGTAGACAAGATAAATAGCATTGATTTCCAAGCATGCCTTTGTTTAAGGGAGGATAATATTGGATTTGAAATTCAGGATTGAAAGGACAATATTGACTTGGGAAAGGATCATAATGCATGAAATGTTTACTCTCCAATTCCTGTAGCTTAAGCAATTCCAAGGAAGGAAATCATATCTTCACAGCCCAGTCAATTTATTTCTTACAAAGTCATTATTCCTAATAGGTCTGATGGTAGCATTTTTCTTTGTGCCAAGGTCTGACCTTTAAACCCCCTTATAATACATATTATGGAAGAAATAGAAGGCTGTAGAGATTAGTTTGCAATTCCTTAGGTTTCCCTAGTTAAATTAAATCCTTCTCTGCTTATATGAGAAAAAGCTTCCCTGAGAGGGCAGCCTAGCTGAGGTTTCTGCAGTGACAGTCCATCAGGGTCTGCTGCAGCAATTTTAATTGCAGAGAGGAAAAGCTGCAGCCTTGTGAGAGCTGCTGAGCCCCTGCCTCATTTCAATACAGCACTTGTAGAACTAAGCATTTCTCAGGATTTTGACAAAATGGAGCTTGCCTCACACACACATATCCCTGGATGTGAGCTCACAGGTTGCTGAAATGCCTGTGCTGGCACAGGCAGGAATTCTGAGTTCACTTGGAAAAGGAGCAGTAAAACCACAGGAGCCACAGTGGCACAGCTCAGAGTAACTGGCTGTCCCCAGCTTCCTCCAGGAGGCAGCAGCACTATTTAGAAACTGGGATTTATTCGTAAATAAAACAATGAAAAAGAATTAGAAATAAAAAGTTTGAGGACTTCAGCCTCAGCCTGAATCACCCAGCAGTGCAGAGCCTGGGGTGCTTTGAGGGGTTGGGATTTCCCAGCTCCTTTTGCCCCTCTCAGCCCCTCAGTGTCCCTCACAGGAGATGGACACTGTCCCTCCCTGTCACTCCCTGTCCCTCCAGGACAATCATGGACACAGCAGTGACAGAGGGTGAACTGAACCATCCTCTTCACCCTTCAGAGAAGTGTCCTTTTCACTCAGAAAATGTTCTTATTTTCAGCTCTCTCCCTCAGTCATAATGATTTTGTAAACCATTCTCTGTGCAATCTCCCTCCCATTTAGGAATTTAGGCAGCAGAACAATGATAAGTACATAAGTAGCTTCAAAGTCCCTAAATTTCTGCAAATCTAATGGTTATGTTCAAAGAAAACAGATCTCCACTTGCTTTCTTTAAATCATCACAGTTCTTCAGCTTGTAGGCTTCCAAAGGTCAGAACAGGGGGAAAACTGTCTACAGAAAAAGGCAAAAAAGGGCCCACAAGACCCCAGAAGACAATTGCATGTCTGTAATAACAGAGCTGAATTAAGATACACTTTTCTTTCGTAGGCTGCTTTGATAGGTGCTGTAAAATTGAGCACAACCAATAATCAGATAAATCCAATTAATGTGCTTTAGGTGCCTGCTCCTGTCCTTTCTCTCTCAGCACTGAGCTGAGCAAGTCAGACCAGCAGCCAGACAGGCACCAAGAGCTAAATGAGCTGAAAATGGCACTAAAACCTCTTTAAACTCTGTTTTAACTCACAGCAGCAATCTCAGGGATTTATTTACACTCCATCAAGCTGTACTCCAAGGCAGATTGGCAGTGGTCTGCTTGTTTCAGGTCTGAGGAGCCAAAGCCCTACATCACAAAGGAAATTGTGCTTTATGATCATGTGTCACTTGGGTGTCTGCAATCAGCAAAGCCCAGCACAGAAACCAAACACACTCAGACTGACCCACAAAGATTCAGAAGGAATCGATGAACATGGGTAGTAAGGTCCTCACCACACACCCACAAAGAAAAAGATTTCAGAAGACTGAAGGGTTAAGGCAATGCAATGAAAAATAAAGATGTTGGTGTTGGAATGCACAGCACTTAATGCATTTTTCTTTTTAACAGTCTGAAGACTGCAAGCCCAAAGCAGATACTGAATTGATTTACATTTTATTAGATTCTGGTTTCCTGCATTTAAAAATAAGAGATGTTTGGATTCAATTATTTCTTTAAAGTATGCACCCACCCACTCAATAGATTCCACATTTGCATTCACAGAAAGAGAATTACTTATCTGCTTTCCTGAAAAAAAAAAATACTACTTAAAATTGATAAGCAATAAAAAGAGGAGCAGGAAAAGCACAAATATTGACATTGCAGAGTGGACCCAGAGCACCCCTGCATGCCCAGCCTGTGTCACACCAACATTTCAATTGCACTTTGGGGAGCCCTCTCTGAGCTACCCAGCAGTGAGGGAAGGGGCCTCTGTCACCTGCTCTTCCATCTCTGCCCCCCTGGGCCACCAAATGTCCACGTGGGGACCTGGCCAGAGCATGGCCATGCTGTCCCCTACTCCTGTGAGGCACCATGAAGGGCAGGAGAAGTCACCTCTGCCATCTGGGTTTCTCTGTGACCTCTCAATAGAAACACAGAGATTTTTCCCATTCCTTCATGCATTATTCAGAGATCTCAGCTTTTTCTTGTGTTCACAGAGAGCATTCAGGCCCTACCTACACAGTTTGATTGAAACAATCAAACTCACTCTCCTGCAGAGGTTTTTTTTCTTCCTTTCTCACCTACAGAAGAGAAAGTTCTGGGCCAGTCATGACCAAACCAAATGTTTTCTTTGATGCCAGAGGGAAGCTTTACACCTTTTTGTTGCTGAAAATTGCAGATCCTCCTAATTAGGCTGTATAACTCCAGCAGGTTGATAATGAGTGCTTATGCTCACTTTATGAGGCAACTGAAGCAGAGTAGGGACACCAGCTCCTGACCAATATGCATTATTTCTAGGATAAGCATTTGTGATGCTTATTTAAGTGGAATAAGGAATATTCATGCATGTATGTCCACAGCAGCTTGTAAGAGTTCATGCATGAAGAAATGCTGCTCTCAAGGGGCTGCAGCACACAGGGCCTGTTTATCTAAGAACTGGAAATGGGTAAGTTTGAAACAGAATGGAAAAAATAACAGGAGGGAGGGAGGTCAAGAGCCAAGCTACTCAGTAGGAATGTTAAAGCTGAATTTTAATATCTCTGATGAATTAGTGGTGCTTCCAAACTGTGTGAAATCCAATTAGCCTCTGGGAGAAAGGTTAGTTTGTTATCCCCATTGCCTATACATATGGAGGAGACTGTGAAACAGATATTCAGGCTGTTGATTCTTTTTAAGCAGAAGAAAGGCTTGCTCTTGCATTCATGAGGGTATTACGCTGAGATAAACGTGCTGTGAAGTTTGGGGGAACAAAGAGCACAGCCATGCACACCAATATATAAAACATCACCATTTCTCCACTGGAAAACCATAAAATGAGGAATTCTGGGTGACAGATTGACTTTGAAAGGAGAGATTGCCAGCACAAATAGCCCCAGAACAGGTAGCACTTAGGAATTCAGAAAACTGCATCCTAATCAGCATCCCCTCATCACTCTTGAGAGGAAACTGCAGTTTTGGATGACAGAAGAGCAGCAGAGACTTTGGAAGTAGCACAACTACATGGCCAAGGTCAAGCAAGACTAATAGAAATGGGAGTCTTGAAAGTAAGGACACAGGGAGGCTGTAAAGGTGAGGCTGGAATATCCATTAATGGGATTTCCAACTCCAAAAAAACCCTAAAATCTATAGCTGTTGCTGTCCTGTTGTGCACAGCTTCACAAAAGGGAAAGGCTGTTGTTCAGCTTTGAGCAGGTCTCTCTTGAATGAGGCACTGCCAGTGATGAGGAGATTTTGGGAAATAAATCCTCACCTTGCTTACAACACAAACACACAAACACAGTACTCTGTGCCAGCATGGAGTGGTTTGGGACAAAACTGATGTATCCATGCATTTCCATTTCCAGGGGGAAATCCACTGTTTTTCAACCCACTCTTCTTCCCAGCTGCTGCCCAACACGCAGCCATGGGAGGACAGGGCAGCATCCCAGCACAAATAAAAGTCTGGGAAAATGGGGATTACACAAAATAGCTGTATTTGTTCCTACATCCTCTGTGATATGGTGCAAAGAGACGTGAGAGAAAATTCTGTCCTCAGTAGTCACCCAGAGTGACAAAGGACATGACATCAAATATGACTGATGAGTTTCCCTGTAACACGTGGATGTGTTTTACTCACTGAGGCAGCCTCTTTCAGAAATGGAGTTATTTCAGGTTGTCCCACATCCTGCTGACATCAGTGACTGCCTTCCAAAATAGGTGCTGGGGAGAAATGAGTGTCAGACTTGCTGTTTTTATCAGTGCATCAGGAGAGTTTGGGGACACCTCAGTTCAAGTCAGGCTCCAGCATTTCTCTGGAGGAGCAAATTTTGCACTGGCTGTATCTCTCCTGGCACAGCAGCACACTGACACACTTCCAAAGGGACACCCTCATCCTCCTTGGCACTTGTGGTAGACAGATGTTGGTTAGGATTGAGTAAGTCACAAAAACCCCACAAATCTCACTCAAAAAGACACAGCAGCCTAGCCTTGTTTGGCCTACATCACCTTCTTTTCAAGAGTAGCAATAAAAAAAACCCAAAAAACAACAAAATACAATAAATCAAGAGAGTAACAGGATAAATGCTTTCCCTCCATCTTATTTGGCACTTTGGCAAATGGTTTTGAACTCATGTGAGCCATCCTGGGTCTCCCAGCCCAGGGCAGACACGGTACAGGGTGTGTGCCCCAATCCTTTGGGATGTGAGGGGCCTGGGCACAGGTACAGGGTCTGCCCCTCTGTTTTGTGCATCTGTACAATCCTACAGACATCCCCATCAAGTGACATGTCGAGGAGTTGATATTTTTAATTCCTGCTATCAACCTTCATGGAAAAAAGCCACCAGTGTGAAGTATTCAACCTCTAAGTTGTGGCATTCACATTCTCTGAAAAAATTCTTTTGCCCAGAGTTTTTCTCCTGGGAAGATGAGAGGCCTCAGAGAAAAGGAAAACAATTCTGATCTCATTTGCTTCTCCTGTGTTGTGCTCACATGCGGAATGTGTTTGGAGATTGTTTACCCACAGGTGATTGTTCCATTGGATTCTGCTGGGAGTTGTTTTCACTCTTTGGCCAGTCAGGGCCAAGCTGTGTTGGGGTTCTGGAAAGAGTCAGGAGTTTCCATTATTATCTTTTTAGCATTCAGTAAGTGTCCTTGCTGTATTCTTTAGTATAGGATAGTATTCTTTAATATAATAGAGTATAATAAAATAATAAATTAGCCTTCTGAGAACATGGAGTCAGATGCATCATTCCTGCCTTTGTCAGGGGTGCCCTGCAAATACAATACTAAGTAAATCTTCCTAATACATTTCCAAACCTAGTGAGGGACAAATGTCCCATCCTCCAGCAGTATAAATTCATTTACAGCCCATGGATCCAAGTCAGCCAAGTTCTTGAATTAAGGGAGGATGCAACTGGTCTGTGTCTAATTAGCACTGGCTTTGCATTTCATCTCACTCAAAGCATCAGTGCTGTTGCTCGATTCTTTGAATATTCTGTAAAGGCTCCTAGAGGCATTTTGACTCGTTAAATTTCAATGTTTGCCAGGATCTTTATCACACTGTTAATTCTGGAGATTAATGGGAATTAAAAATGGCGGCCTTTAAAAATTAAATTGTAACAGATGCTACATGAAATCTAAAGGAAAGTAACAATTGTTATCAAGCTGTTCTTCCAGGGAGCTAAATTTTCTTCCTTAATTACAAGTCTGAACCTGTTCTTTGTGTTTTGGGAGATATCCTGAATTTACAGCTAATGCATATCCTTTCCCTATCAGAAGAGTTTTGTTTTCACCCTAATTTCTGTTAATCTTTGAATAAAGCTATTATTTTTTTCTCTAATTAACAGGTCTTTTCAACTCAGCTGACAGAGAACAAAGTAGTGGAAAATTCAGCTTTATGTCCTGAGCTAAACCATATTAGGGTAGAAATTAACAGTGTTAAGCAGGCTGGGAGATAAAAATACTTTGTATAGCACATGTAGAGAGGCTGCCGAAATGGATGTCCCAAAGCCTTTCACATAAAAATACCTTTTCTTTTTCCTTTTTTTGCAATGTATTTCATCCCTTCCACGCCTGCAGGACCAGTGAGAGGTTCTAGCTTAGTGTGCAGCAACGTTAATAGAATAATTGATGCAGGAATAGTGAAATAGATGATGTGTAAAATGGCAGGCTGCATAATTGTCTGGAGTGAGTTCAAGTATTTCTGCAGTGAAAAATTGTCCTGTTTTACACTCCCATCACGTCTCCTCGCTGCTGCGTGGCAAGCAGATTTCATTTGGAGATGATGCCAAGATGCAGTTGATTTACTGGAGGGATTCCAGAAGGCAGGAGGTCAAAACCTTCCTACCCCAACGAAACAGCACCTGGGAGAGGCATTACAGGGCTCACACTGCTTTGGGGAGCAACCACTCAAATTACAGCTCAGCAATAAACACACGGAGCACATCAGGGTGGAGCTGTGCCACTGAGCAGTGGCAGAAGAGCACCTGATTAGAGAAATGAAAATACGACTTTGTAATATTTGACCTTTCTTTTTGCAATGTAAAATATTATGTGATGAAAGGAAGGGGGAATGGAAAGAATGCCAGTTTTTAAAATTATGATGCAATTAATTTCTGCTCCTGTGAAACATGCAAGAGCCATTACATTTGCATGGCATTTCTCATCAAATCAATTGTAGACTACTGAAGCAATTAGAAACTAATTGCTATGAGATTCCCCCAAGAGATATGTGATGGAAACAGGAGGTGGCCAGAGACTTACAAGCAGAAGTGTGTCTGTTTCTTTGCCAATCTCTAGGAAACAGCACATTCCACCCCTGGAATGGTGCAGAGGTGGCTGCAGGGCTCCCAGATCAGCCTGCTGCAGATGGCTGCACTCCCTGCCATTCCCTTTGTGCACTCTCTGGGATAATTGGGTGTTGCTTTGCTTCTTTGAACCACAGGAATGATGCATCAGGATTTTTAACTCCTCTGTCCCTCACTGCATGAATTCCTCAGCTCCTCACCCATCCTTCCCTGTCCAGCTCTTCCCAGCCCTCACCCCTAGAGACTGAGTGTCATTTCCATGGTCAATGGATCCTGCAGGACACCAGCCTGGCATCTGTCACACAGTGCTTGCCTGTCCTGCCTCAGGCATGGCCTGAGCTGGCATCCCCACTCTGCTGTGAGGCAGGAATGAACACAGGGGGCACCTCACAGTGCTCTTCACCTTGCCAGGGGTGGATATTGCAGATTCTTTCCTCCCCTGACCCTTCCTGCTGATCCTCACCTCTGCACAAAAGAGTTTTTTGTTCCTTTGCAGGTTTTGAGTGAGTTTCTGATCTCAATTATGTGCCCAGCAGCCCTGGGTCAAAGCATTCTGAGTCCTCTTTGTGATTGCGATCAGAAACTCTGCAACTGCAGTTAAACAGAAAGATTTTAAATAACCCTTTGTTAGGTTCAGCAAAGCTGACACATTAATAATACCCATTTAAAGATGCAGGTGTCTTTTTTGGCTTGTAATTGTGGAGTTTTTTGTTTGTTTCAGGGTTTAATTTTGTTGTGGATGCCAAGAAAGAAACGAGGTTTGTTGTCTGCTCACGATGGGAATGCTGCTCATACATAAATGGATGTGCAGGCACTGCACAGACACTGAGGATGCAGTCATGAGCAGGCATGTAAATAGAAGGGCCAAGGCCACACTGGCACATGAGCCTCTTGGTGCAAATCCACGGGAGAATTCCACAGAGCATCGCTCGGGCTTTGCTCCCTGATCATACTGACAGCACTTCTGAAACTCTGTATTTTTAGTTTTTCCCCTTCAAATGTTTTACAGCCTCCCTTTGCTGCCCTACCCTTCCATCTCAGAGGCAGATCATTTCTGACAGGTAATCCAGCAGTATCAGCCTCTCCCTCCCCTCAGTGGTGTGCTTTAAGTTTGCTCCTGCACTCCCAAAAACATCCAGCACAGACAGCCAGGGCTGAGCTTTTTTAAGAAATACTGAATGTCTGCAATTCCAGTTGGGCTCAAGAACTGCAGAAAAACAGCATTTCTGAGGCTTGGGATAGCAGGGATCAGTGGAGAGAGGTAGTTGTAACAAAACCAATGTTGTGCTTTCCCTGGTGTCTCTGAAGAAATCTTGTTCAGAACATACATTTCCATCCAGAATTTGGTGCTGGAGTTCACTGAAATGTCACTGTGCTAAAACAACTTTCTGGAATTTCCCCCTGTGTGCCCGGGCAGTGCAACATCTGTAACCAAATAAGGCAACACCAGCACCCTTATGAAAGAATTAGGGACTCATGTCCTGACAATTAACATGCTGGTGCAGTCGATTCCTGGAACATCAACTCAGCCATGATACTTGCACACTACAACAGCTTAACAAGCATTTTGCTTTTGCTGTCTTGAACTCAAACATGCCAAAGTAATTGTAAAAACCTGACACTCTTCTCCTTTTGTAGTCCAGGCTAAATATTTTGTTTCTTTCCCCCAGAGAATACATAATCTACACTATTGCATTGTTTTAGTTCCAAGGCAGCCTTCTTAGACAAAAGAAAAATACTGGCTGCCTAGAAAATCAGCCTTAGATAATGAATGGTACATTCTCTTCACAACTCCTTTTCACTTTTTTTGTAACAGCAAGGCAAGTATTAAATTCATTTATCCTAGCTGACTTGTATTTCAGTTTTTACTGAGAACGCTGCTGTCCCTTTCCTCTGGTTCTCTGATCTGGTCCTGTAGATGCACCCATTGTCCCTGGGTGTGTTTAATTACTTCACAGTTTTATTCAGCTGGGTTCTGACCATGTGTGCAAACCAAACTCTCCTGGTCGCTAAGTGAGATGCTGTTTTGCACCCAGATCTCCTTCACTGGGAGGCTGTATAAATATACATTTATTTATAATGTATAAATGTGTATTTACACATTATGTGTAAATATACGTTTATTTATTTATATATAAATAAATGTAAATAATACATTTATATACATGAACATTTATATAAACATAAGCATTTATATACATATACATTTATATAAATAAATGTAAATAATACATTTATTTATTTATAACCACATCAGGTGGTCATAGAACTAAGCATTATATCACAATAACATAGTGACTCAAAAAAGTGCTATTCTGGCTACTGCATGTAAGATTTAGGCCAGTGAGTGGCAGAAAAAGTTCCCAGTCTTTTCCAGAAGGGATTTTTTTTCCTCTCTTCACGATGCAAATGGAAATCTGGGAAGTCTTATCTTATGATGAGCCTTTGCCTTTCTAATGTCATTTAAAGAGCCCGTTTAATCCCATTTCAACTCACCTATACTGAATTAGAGATAAAGCATCACTTTTGTAAGATCTGCCACTGTGCTCCAGCTATCCACTCCAATTCTGCATTAAAGGACATCTCTGAGGAGCCCTGGGGTGCTTTTATTCCATCCTTTGCAGCTCCTCTAATGCTGATGAGGGATGTCCCAGAATTTGGGGGAATTTTGGGCTTACCCTGGTGAGCAGCACACCAAGAGAGAAAGTCTGAGCCCTTGAGATCAAGGCTTGAGTGTGGGGCAGAATTGGAACAATGTGAAACAGGTACTTTGAAACAAAAAATGGATCACAAACAGCAGCTGCGTCCCACCTGGAGGTGCCTTGGGTACCTGTGAAAAATAGTGCCATTCAATGTAAAATCTCCTTGAACTAGATTTAATTTGGAATGTGCTGATGACAACTTGCTTTGGTTTTGTTTTGATTTTGGTTTTTTTCCAGGAGGTAGCATCACAGCAACACACAAGGAAAGGGATCCCATTTGAATTGTGTACATATTCATCATGTTGTAATTTCCCACTCATGCTTACAGCCCCTAATAAGATGATGTTGCTCTCTTGTTTGTGTACACCCCCAGCCTGCTGTTTGGGGGTTAATGAATGATAGCAAGTGAAAGCATGGAAATAAAATTAGCAATGCCCAGAGCAACCCACTTTATCAAACTCACCAGTTTATAGGATTAGCAATGGATTCTGTGCAAATCTCTGCTATGGGTATTACAGGGCAAGATTTATGCCAATTAGCAGAAACAGTGCAGATTATTTGGGAAGAGCATTGACAAGAGTTAAAAACTCCCTCTACTTTCAAACTATGTTGTTGGGACATCCATTTGAAGCATTCAACTCCGCTTACAAGCTTATTTTTACTCATCTCCCAAGTGCTATTTGATTTCTTACATGTATTCATGGCATTGTTTCCTGAGGCAGTGAAGAAGGCTGAATTGTTCCTTTCCTAAGATAAATCCTGCACTCCCAAACTTCTCTGGGTTCAGGTCAGGCTGCCCTCGTCAGAGCCCCACGTGTGTCACATTCTGCACTCCTCTGCAGCAGATGTGATTCCAACCACACAGACCCCACTGGGGAAATTCCCTGCCCAAATCCCCACGGCAATCAAGGACCTGAGGGAAAGAATTCCAGAAATGGGTTGGTAGGTGCCACTTGAGCAGCAGCAGAGGAACATTGCTGATGGAACTCAGCTCCTAAAAGCTGCAGCTCTCGTGTGGGCATCAGGATGGCAAATCCACGGACAGATTTCATTGATAATCAGATTAGAAAAGGAAAACTTCATGGAAAGTGGACTTTTCCCATATGCTCAAAACTACAAGACAGGAACAAGCCTGAAGCTGGTGCCATTGAAGATAAAACATCCCCTGGAAAGCCATGTTTTTTGGGGAGGGCCATTTGTTCTGCTTTTCTACAACCAATTTTTAATGAATTAATGAACTTCCAAGACAGCATCCTCTCCTCTCTGCACAGTGGATGATTTGGAGCCCTGGGGGATGTGTGAGCTAGTCCCACTCTGAAGGGACAAAGATGCTGAGTTTGGTCTAATTCCACACACACACACGTGCCACAGATCCACTAATGGGTTTTTGCTCTAAAACAGTTGATAATCTCCCAACCAGTTTATTCTGAAGAAAAGCTGGTTAATAGAACTAGGTATTTACAACTGTGACAATTACATTGAAGCAATTTGTGTGCGGACATAATTATGTTTCTAATGAAGATTAACTTAAATTAAATGCTTTTAATTACAATTTGCACTGCCTTTGGCTATTGTGCAGACCGTATTCTGACACTCATGCCTCACCAGACACGAGATTTACACTTTGCTGTGTCAAAGCTGATCATAATTATTGGCTGGATATTTGCTGTCAGGTGCTGCTGACATTGCAAAAGGGCTCAGTGCTGGAAGCCACGGTGTGGAAGGATCAGAAATTGAACCTTTCAAGAGCTGTTTGCTCAAACTCCTCTGATAACACCCTGTCTGCCCTTGTGACTGCAATTCTACTACCTGTCTGCTCCAGCTTTCTCCAGACGGAGAGGGAATGTTGCTTTTTATCTCCAGAGGAGCACGTGGAAGCCTCTGTATCTGTATTATTTGCTGGAGTCCCTTCTTCTTGATAACTACGGGAATCCAGTTTACATATTAGATCCAAATTTGAAAAAATTAATTCCAAAGGGTCCTTAGGGGCAGTATCTTCATTATTCAGAAAATCTTGGCATGTAAACTCCACCTACCAGCATTCAAAAGGAATGAGTGATCAAAGCCAGATTACAGATTCATTAGTGATTAATCTGTTCAGGAAAACCTTCCCTGGTGCTTTGCAGGAATATGATAGGAATATGATTAATAGTAATAGTTACAATAGGATCACAGCCAAACCCATAAACAGCTACTAAAAACACAACCACAGGAGCCTTGGAGTTTCCCTCCTGAGGAGATCTTGTTTGGTGGAGATGTACTCAGAGCTCTGTGTCCTTCCACAGTGACTGGAGACCTTTACAAGCCTCCACATCCCTGGGAAGAGTTGGTAATAAGAGACCTTAGAGGGCACAGCCTCGAGCTGCACCAAGGGAAATACAGGTTGGAGAGCAGGAAAAAGTTTTTTCCAGAAAGGGTGATAAAGTTCTGGAATGTTCTGCCTGGGAAGTGGTGGAGTCCCCATCCCTGGGGGTGTTTAACAAAGCCTGGATGTGGCACTGGGTGCCAGGGTTTAGTTGAGGTGTCAGGGAACAGGTTGGACTCAATGATCTTGAAGGTCTCTTCCAACCCTGTTCTTCTGTGAATTCTGTGATTCTGTGACCTCGCTGGCATTTCACTGCCAGAATTGCAGTGCCTTGCCTCCTTTGTGCCCTGTCCAACTCTCATGTCTTCAGGAAAATTGAAGATGACATCAGGCAGGGCAGAACTTAGCCCAGGGCTTCCCCTCTTGGGGTTTGCCTCGTTCTTCCTCTCCATGTGTTGGAGTGGGAATGAGTTACAGAAAATATTTCATCTCTTCCTTCTTTCTGTAAAGACTGTCACAAAAACAACTCTCACATGTGACATTCCACTTCCAGCACAGCCCTGTGGCTTGGAGCCTGCATCAGCACACTGTCCTTCCCCAGGGGCTGGGACAGCCCCTGCCTGCCCTCCTTGGGAAGGGGAAACCAGGAGGGGCTAAATCCTCCTTTAAAGCACAGTCTCAGCATAGAGGAGGAGCATTTTGTGCAGTAAGAAACATAACAAATCCCCAGAAAAAGTTACAGCCTGTCTGATTTGCCTCACAGGAAAGAATCACAGAATGGTTTATGTTGGGAAAGAGCCTTTAGATCACTGAGTCCAGCCACTAACCCAGCCCTGCCAAGGCCAGCACTCAGCTGAGAATAATGCTCATCCCACTCAGCATTCATTCCAATACATATTTCATCATGTTGATGCATATTTTATTGCACTGTTTGTACCAATTCCTCCAGCATTTTGCTTTTGCAATGGTGCCTAATAAGCCATGATTGCATGGAGCCCTGTGTGTTGGTGACTGCTGGGATTCCCTCCTGTCCCAAGGAGGGAATGATCCTTCCAGGCTCCTGTTTTCCTTCTGTAGTGCTTCCAGTTTAGTTCTCCCTCCCTGGGTTTCTCAGCCCGTGATTTTCCATCACAAGAATGATCCCATTCCCAGCTCCACTCAGGCCATTCCCGCAAACATTCACCCTCCAGCTTTTTAGATACAACATCCATGGCCACTCTACCCACATAAACCAAAAAAACTTGAATTTTTACTTTCACCCACAGTCATCCTGATTGGACTAAGTTTTATTCATGGAAATACAGATTGTTATTTGCTAAAATATAAAGAAAAATGCATATTTGCACAAAAGATAAGCCAATGCTCACCATCTTTCTTTATTTTTTTCTGAGCTGCTGTTTCTGAGTTAAGAGGCTGGCTTGTGGATGGCCAGGGTAGTGCACCACACTCTGCAAGATCAGGCAATGGAAACCACAAATATTTGTGCAGTACATTATTTCCAACAGGTTATTTCACCCACCAAAGGAGTCTCCCAGCTTTTAAGAGCTCAGCAAGAAGGATGTAGAGCAGTCTGATAATTCAGTTCACTCCACAGCCCAAGCTAATCCTATAAAGAGCCACCTAAAAATGCATAAGATCATGTCTGCAGAGCTGTACATGTCTGCTTATGTTTATATATTTCATGTATATTTATATCCTTATGTGCAAGCACACAAAGATGATTTCACATCTTGAAAGAACACACAATATAATATTTTACAATATCCCAGAGGAAATGAGGTCGTGGTTTCACCATCAGATCCTCAAGGACAAAATGTCAAAGCAGCTGTTGAAGGTCCTACATCAAATTAGTTCCTATAAAGAAATAGATTCCTGTCTACAGAAATCACTGGTGGCTTTAATGACCCATGTTAGAACTTGGAGCATTTGAATAAAGCTCCACGAATGTATCAAAATAATTGAAATCAATCCACTTGCAGAGTGATGTCTTTTTAATCAAATGCCATATGTGTTTTTGCATTCAAATTTAACACATTAATTTTAGGCCGTTTCCCTAAGAGAAATTGAATAAATAAATTTGTATGTATTTATTTCTAGCAGTACAAAATACATCCCCTTCCCAACACACATCAGGGCAGATTTACAGAAATGAATTAAAGAAACATACACATACACACGCATATATGTGTGTGTGTGTATATATGTATATATATATAGATGGCAATTTTTAATATTTATATATTTTAATAAATATATATCTTAAAATGTCTTTTTAAAACTTTTAAATTAATTTATTTTAAGATATATATTTTTATTTCTATATAATATATACAATATGAAATATATCTACATATAAAAATAAAATATAAAAATTATTACGAAAATATAAATAAATATATAAACAATATAATATATTTTATATAAATATATATTAACAATACAATATATTTATAGTATCTATATATAAAATATTGTTATAAATATCAATAAAATTATTTCTACAATTTTATTTTTATTCATTAATTTAATTAAATTTTATTAATTACTCCATTAAATTATTTAATTATTCAATTTCTTATTGTTATTCCATTATTATTATCTATATATTATAAAATATATAAAATTATAAATTTTTATATATAGATATAAAAATTACCATCTTTGTGGACACCCAATGATGCCCAGGGAAACACAAGAGTGAGGGGCACCACTGACACTTTTTCAATGTGTTTCAGGCCACTGGGAAGGCAGTGTCCAAGTGTGAGGGCCTTCAAGGTAAAGCTACCCCTGAGGTATTGGATTTTGGATTTGAGAAGCCCTCAGAGCCCCCACTTTGCTGGTGCCTCAACACTTGAGGTAAGAGAGCTCCTCTCAGGAGCTCCTGCCCCAAATTATCTGCAGTTCTGAAAATCCAAATCAATACCCTGATTTTGTTACAGAGGAGCAGGGAAATAAAAAGAGAAAGAAAAAAGTGTTTTAGCAAATGATGTTCTCTGGGCAGAAGGGCAGAGAACAAAGCCCAGCCTGGCCGGCTCCAAAGGGCTGGATTAGCATCCTGAGACCCAGCTCCCAGGAGCAGATGGGCACAGGAGGCCCCTGGGACAGGATCTCACAGATACAAAGGCTGGAGAACAGGTCAGGATCCCTGCCATGGCTGCAGCCAGAATCCTGTCTGGGCAGGCTTCAAAGTTTGCTCTTGGGCCAGTAAAGCACAGGCACTGAACTGGCCGAATTGAGCTAAACTCAGTCATTCTCCTCTCCCTCTGAGGGTGACATAACCCAGCTGGTTCCCACCATCCCCTGTCACCAAAGGGGTGTCAGGGACAGCCAAAGGTGATACAGAGACTCTATCCTCAGAAGGCATCAAAAGACACTTTATTATTAGAAATTCACAGTTCCTATAGAAACCATGGTGGACCTAAGACCTGATTGCCCTTTAGGAATCTTCTCTCACCTGTTGGTGAACTTATGAATAGCACACTCTGGAAAACCATACCTATAACAATGGCAACAGAAAGAGAGATAATAATTGTTGGAATTCTTTCCCCTAAATTTCCCACAGCTTCTACACAGCTTCCCAGGATTTTCCTGGGAGAACCATGGCTCTCTCTGTTCAGAGGATATGTAATTATATAATTACTACAATCCCCCATCTACACAGCAAAAGGAGCACTGGCACAAACCAACCCCAGAGATGTGTCCTGACAATGCAAAGAACTGCCCCAGTGTCACCCCTGCAGGTGACAGGCAGTGCCACCAGCCTCAGGTGGCCTTTGCTATATGTTTACCCAGTTTTTGAAAAATCCCCCAGCCCATGCTTTCAAGGTGGTTTTTATCAGTCCATTGCAGCTCTCCACTTTGCCTGCAGCTGGTGCATGGTGGGGGACATGTACACCCACCCAATGTGTTTCTGTGGTGGGGCAGGAGGGCAGGATTGGTGTGGTGGAGGGCAGGATTCCCTTCCTGCAGCCAGGATCAGCAGGGGCAGGACATTCCCTGTGCATCCAGGTGCTTCAGGAACAGGTAAGGCCATTTATCCAACCAGCAAAGCAGCTTGGAAAGCATCTTCTACCAAACAGAACTTCAGTGTTTGCAAAGGATGCTGCAAAAGCACTGCTGACTCTGTTTTAGCTAATTCCCTTCTCCTGCTCTTTCAAATCATTCCCTATGGCAAAATAATGATAAAGAGGCTCTTCTACCAGCCACAGATGGCACAAGTAATGATCCCAAGCTTCAGGTCACCAGCCAGTTTGTTGCCCTCTCATTTCATCCTGTACTCTCCATGCACACCTACCCCCACAAGAAATTCTTTGTTCGTTTTGGAGCTGTGAAAAAAAATCAAGTTATTTCAGCTGCTCACACCTACGGGCCCCATTTCCACCTGGAGGTCCTCCAGGGATAAGTGGAGATTAATTGTGCTCTCCTCCAAGTCCTTACTTTGATAAATGGAATTTGCCTACGTGCTTTGTCCAGGAAGAGCAATTTCAAACAGGTATGGAGTGCACACAGTGCAGCAGTTCAGCACAATGCAGCTGGGAGCCTGGTTAATTGACAAGGAAAAATAGAAATAAACCTTCCAAGGACCGTAGGGAACCTTAGCGGGGGGAGTGAGAGAGGTGTGGGAAGGATCACTGGGCTGAGCAGGGGAGGAGGGAAATGCTGAAACCTCCCCAGTGTGGTACCTGCTGGGGGACCTGGACCAGCTAAGAGGGCTGAGGGTGTAAAATGAAAAGAGATCAGTGAGGGAAGGGCTCTTGGCTGCTTTTGGGACCAGAGTGACATCTCCTACCACAAAACGAGATGTAGCACTGGCTTAATTTGTAACATACCTGAGCTGCACTGTCCTTCCTGAGGATGCAGCATCACCTCCCACATCCAACACCAAATGTACTTGATTTCCCTGGGTTTTGGTCTGACTCACCCTTGAATAATTTAATCAAGCATGAGTTGCCTGGAGTGTTCTTATGCTTGACTAACTGCTTGTTTTGGAAGGTGTTCTTTCTCCGCCAAATTAAAAGGTGTGCTCAACCAAAGTAATCCAGTTTTGTTGAGGCATAAATCCATTTATGCAAGTTACCAAAGTTACCACTGAGCTTTTGAGGGCTGGAAAATTTAAAGAGTGTCCTATATTGAACTGAATCACAAGTACTTCCCCATTTCATCAATATTCCCTGAACTTCCCACTCTGAATTCCTGCAGGAGCAAGTGCCTTTCCCTATCAGAGTCCTTACATGAAAATTTTTAATCTTTCATGCCGCCTGCTGGGACCGTCTGAAAAAGGAGCCCAGAATAACCACAGTGATCACAGCAATTCTAAACTTTGAACTTAAATTCATCCATTTGGTGCCTGTGATTACTGAATTTGAGCCCAATTTGACACCACCCTTATTTTGAGGCAGATTTGCTCCAACATTTCTTTTGCCATGTGCCAGTTCAATTACAAATACTCTGTCTCCATGCTGCTGCCTTCCAGATGTGCTGAACTTCCCTCCTGCAGACTGCAAGAAAATGACTTGGCTCCCTTTGCACTGCTTTCTTTTTATTCCATTACATCAGGCAAATAAACAAGACTAATTTGCACTAACTTAGTACATCACTTAAAATATCCTGCACTAATTTTTTCCTCTGAAGAGATACCAAAAAAATCCATCCAAGCCCCATGCATTGGTAACCTGTACACTAAAATATCCATATTCTTTCTTATTCTAGGGAGAAAGAGAAGGATAGCAAGCAAGAGGAATTATTATAACATCTCCCCAGGAGGTAAATGTTGGTTCTTTTGTATAATTTTATTCCTGATGTTCAAGGACCAAATTGCGTCCACCTATTTTCTATAAATGCTGGAATAAAATGGAGAAGAATCTGATCAAATTCACTATAGTAGTTTAAGAAGGCACTGGACACTTGCCTCCTACAGGTTTTGGGGGTGTTTTTTTTCTTTTTGGTGACTTCTAAGATCTGGTCTCTTGGTTATAATTCATCCAGTGACAACTTTTAGAGTAGCACTGATCCACAGATGGAGATGCCAAGCAAATGGCTCTGCTCAGTGTCCTTATCCCCAAGATAAGGACAAGACAGATATAAAATCCCCAAGATATCCCCAAGACAGACCCCTGACAGAACCAGTGCTTACCTTTACCCAAGGCCCTTCAGACTTGAGATCTGCTCCAGCAAGCAAATGCAGGCGACCTATTTGATAAGGCTGAAATAATCATCAGACTGGATACCTCTTATAACCAAGGAAATGAACTTTGGGACCTCCTGATGCCCCTCCTGAGCTCCACAAGAGGATGAAAGTTTCCAGTCTAGTGCACCAGCCGTGCTGGATTTAGAGCATTTGGCCTCCTAAACAATTTTAATGTTTTTTGCAGGAAGGAGGCAGCACATCCCACGGGCATCCTTCCATTCACCTGTACAGACACATGTTTGAATCCTCTGCCCACTGGGCTGTGCAGAAATGTCTCTTTCCTCACCTCCACGGGCACGTGTGGAAGCTGCTGCTGCTGCTGCTGACCCGCCAGCCACCCGCACTGATGGCAATTGCTGCGGCACCAGGGCTGTGTGCAGAGCAGAGCTACCACAGCAAGGCACAACAGCCCTGTATGTGCCCTGCTTCTGATCTGTTCTGGCTTTGGGGACCTCACACCAGCAGAGCTCCCCTCAGACCCCACTGCCAGCAGCGCCAGGCTTTGTTCGGCCATTTACACCAACATAAAGTGAGAGCAGACTGCAAAGGAAGACAGAAAATCAGGGGCTCTGTGGCCAGCTGGGCAATAAACAAGCACCTCCACTAATAGGATTAGACTCTTGCTAAATTACAAGTGTGTCAAGTTTACAAACAATCAGATTGGGGCCGTGCCCTCAATTTGCAGCGCTTGACACCACAGGTGGCAGCTCTGGGGCAGGCACACCGAGCCTCTTGGTACACACATTTGTATCTGCAAGTTCAATATAATGCTCTCCTCCTCTCCAGTCAGACATTTTCCTATTTTCCTCTCAGCACATTTAATGTATCCCTAGCTCAGTGCCTCTGTCCAGGTTCATTTCCCTGTCACTTGCTGCTGCACTGACAACTCGTGCCTGCTGATGGCCAGCACAGTGGAGAAGCCAAGTGCAAGCTGGAGTAGATGTCTGCTCAGTAAGCAAAAGAAAAATCTGAAAATTACCCCCATAGAAGTGGAGGAAGCCTGGAATTGGGAGATTGTTTTGTGTTCTGCAGGTAAACAGACAAATGGTTGGATTAATAAAGTCCAGTTCTGCTTACAGACTCTCGGATGAGATTTGAATCCCAGTATTTCTGACTGCTCCAGTCTGTTCTGCACATCCCTGTACATTAATGAGCCAGAGCAGCATCTCAGAAGGTGTTTGTTTTACCCTCCAGTGATGCAGCAGAGGGAAAGGGGCCACATCATGGACAGCAGGAGCTTGGGTGGATGACAGTCCATCTCTGACCGTGCCAGTGACACAAACAGAATGAAAATAAGATAATTAGGGAAGCACCTCAGAGGAAAATATCCCTTGGAAGGCAGGCAGGAGAAGGTATTTCTTAGAGCTCTCTCCTGTGTAATGCAGCTCCTCTGCCACAGCCTGAGCAGCTCAGCTTTTCCACAGGGCTGAGGCAATTCCTCAGACAAAGGATGTGCTGGGTTCCATCCCTGCTGCTGGGGAGATGTGAGAGCCCAGCTGCACTGAGATGCTGCATGCTCAGCCCCACTGGCCTCACCTCCCCTCTGCTCAGAGAACTCTGCTGCAAGGATGCAGAAATTACCCTGAGCTGCTCGGCTGGGATAATTTAGGAGAGGTTTTTCTTCTGCACATTTTGTTTTTCCTCTGCAGCCATGAAGAGGACAAATGCTGAACCTCCTGCCTGGAGCTGCCTCAGATGATGGCAGGGAGAAAATAGTAAAGGTTGTTTTGTCTGGTGCCTAAGTGGATAAAATGGCAGCTTTGCCCTAAGAGAAAACTGGGTAATTTCTGAGACTGGCAGAAGAATGCTCCTGCTAACAGTATCATGCTCAAAATCCTCTGTGCACCCTTTCCAAATGCATTTTTAAACTGTTAGCACTTAAACAAGGGACAGAAGCAACACTGCTAGGAAGGACAAGGAAAACAATATGAACTACATTACTTTGATCTTAAAAGCAGCTTTAGGAACAGATTATCAGCCAGTGTAAGTCAATAAATCTGCACTGTTTTTAATAGAGTGACCCAGGCTTATGTGAGTTCTTCCTCTGCAAATAGCACCTCAGACCTTCCTGTTTACAGCGTCTCAAATTCTTGCTTTGGGGATATTCCATTGTCAAAAGGGATCTATTTTTCTAACAGTTCTTTTGCAAATACATCCCTAAATGTGACAGCCAGACAACTCCCATACCAGCCCTGCTAATGGATTTCTGCAAAGTCTAGACCTGCATGCACTGTGCTTTGGGAATATGTTTGTTTTGAGTGCTACCAGAAATAGCATCTCCACCACTGTGCCATCAATTACATGGGTGCTACCCACAAGTCATTCTTCCACAGCTCTCCACTGAGAGCTCAGCATCTTGCTCCCAGCTAAGAGGAAGGAGGAAAGGGGTGGAAACCTTGAGTGTCATGCCTAGTTATTACAAATACACTGTGGCACTGGGGATGTTCCCAGGCTGGGGCTGAGGTCCTCACCTGCAAAGTGTCACAGAGCTTCGTCTCTCCCTAAGCTTGGATATTTTCCCTCTTACAGGTATTATTTAAAATCTGAAGTAAGGCTGAGGCAGCTCCAGCCATGTCCATTCCTGCATTCAACAAGATGCACTGTTTTTATGGGAGAAAAAGCAGAAAGTGCTGAAACAGCACTGGGCAACAGAGACCAGGCTCTGCTTAGGCACCTTTAGTGCAAGAAAATGCTGATGATGCAGGGCATCAAGACCAGAAAATATCAGAATTGCTTTAGTCAGGCTGAAAAAATGACATGCAATTATCAAAACCATTAGAAAAGGCTGCATTTGCAGGGGACCCACCCAGAGACTTGATTACTGCCCCAGCTGCCTCTGCCTTTCTCAGGGGTTCCCTAAAACCACACACTGAGCCCAGCCAGGGCAGGGACATCTGCAGGAGGGCACAGACCTGCACACAGGTCACCAGCTCCATGCTAGGCACAAGTAAAACAATACAAAATAAAAGCAGCTCTTGGGGATGCTGTGACCTTTGCTGTTACAGATGGGTTTATTCCAAATGACAGAAGCATTTAAATGACCGGGTAATGGTTTCCCCTCCAAAATTGCATTTCTTGCTACATCAGACATTGCTGATTCCTAAATTATAGTTTGCCTTTAAGTAGTTTTTTCCAGTCCTTGCTCCACAGGAGCTGGCTGGGACAGTGATATCATTCCTAAGGAAAAGCCACAAACTTTAAGTGAGCTACAGTCAAATCCAATTTAAAACAACACAAGCATTTAGAGTTACAAAAGAACAAAACTTTCTACAGCCAGCTGGCCAGGGGGAAAAAAAAAACATAAAATCAAGGCTTATTTTGTGTAGCAGCAGATTTGAGTCAGTGTGCTGGCATTTTGGATGCAAATGCTGCAAGGGGAGAATGGGCTCTGCTGAGAATGGGGATAAAGGGGGGACTGTTGAAGAGACTCATTCGTGCACTGGTGAAAAGCAAGTCCAGAGTGCAGCATGGAGTAACAACAGGGTAGACAAAGAGCAGCCCAGAGGGGCTGGAGCCACAACAAGAGAGCAGGCAGGGAGCAACAAGCTTCTGCAGTGAGGAATGAAGTAAAACAAAAGGCTGGTCTGGGAAAGCTTTGGCAGTGGGAAAAACAGGACACATTTACACAGGTTTCCTTCAAATGGCCAACTAACCACTGCTGCTTGTAAAGCTGTGCACACACCATGCTGGGATCCCAGGTGAGACCCATGCTCAGGGCATGAGGAGGAGAGCAAACAGCATGGGGAGTGATGCTCCATGGCAGCACATCCAGGTGGTCAGCTGGCACCCAAAATGATCTCCACAACCAGGAGCACAAGGGAGACAAACGTGGCCCTTCTGAGGCAGAGAAAGGAGCCTCTGTGTGTGAGGCAACTTCCCCTCCCTGTGAGGGGAAAGCAGAGCATCCTTATTGTCAGAGGTGACAATTCAGGAGCAGTGCTGGTTTTCCCCTTGTCATGGAAGGCATTGGACCATCAGACTGAGGTCATGGCCTGTGGCAGTGCTCTGTAGACTTCAGTGAGCTTTGGACAAGGCTCTGCAGCTGGGCAAGAAATAAATCTCCATGCCTGAGAGATTCATACCCATCTCTATAAAAAAAGATGAGTCCAAGTCACTGCCCAGTCCCTGCCACGTGCTGTACTCCAGCCTTTTTAGAACCTCTTGGAGGTTACATAATAATGTGAATTACAGGTTTATTCAGAATGACACCACCTGCACTGATGGACACTTCCTCCAACCGGAGCAGTGGAAGCCCAGGGCCCAGGGAGCTGTGTCAAGCTTCAGGGCACAACCTGCATTGCTGCAGGGGTCAGGAGGGAATCCTGTCCCTCCCACTCCTGCACACCCTACTGCTATGCCCAGGGAGCATTTCCAGCTAAAGCAATGAGTCAGCCAGGGGCAAAATGAAGGACTTGGAAGGTTAATGGCCTCATTTGGTGTGGCAAATCCCCTGAAATCCACTGACAATTTAGGAACATAATCCCCTCTCTTTTATTAGTGACATGCTTCAGTCTTCCCTACAAATCATAGACTAGACTTCCCTAGCACCACAAACTTATACCCAGTGATTTCCCTCAAAAAGGATGGGCTCCTCAAACTGCCTGGTAGGAATGTCTTTGCCCCTGAACACAGTGAGGATTAAGGTGTGAAATTCCTGTTAGGGCAGGGGGATTAGGCTGTTGCATTTACATAAGGATTTGACACAGAGGATCAGTTCATCGGTGCTGATGCACAGCCTCTGTCAGGGGCTGAGAGCTGAAGTCCCTGTTTCAGCAGACAGGGAAGCTCCTCCTTCACAAATGTACTTACATCTTTCTGCATGATGCTGCCTGGAAAGGCCCTGATCCCTTCAGTGATCGCTGTAAACCCCAAAGCATGAGCTGGAGGATTGCCCTGATTATTGTCTCCAGACATCCAAAAGCAATCGGTGAGGAGAACTGCTAGATTTAGAATCAGCAAAATCCATGCAAATGCCACGCATGCAAAAAGCATCTGGGAAGCACCAGCTCAGGGATGAAAACTGTGCCAGAAGTGCCTGTATTAGAGTGACAAAATGTTTTCAGGGCAAGAAAGAGATTATGGCTTAAGTATGTGTTTTTTAAGAAAGAAATTCCACCCCATCTGCAGTTTATTCACTGAAAAGGTTCATGTGATAATGCCCTGTGCAGGCATGTGGGCATAAATAAAGGTCCAAAGCCCCCAGGTGTCCACTACAACATCTGCTATGACGGCTCATGAGTGTGAGGCACTAAAATTCAGAGTCCTCATTCTCACAATCAGATGAGCAGATCACACCAATGCAGCCCTTTGCCTCAGCAGCTCTGCATGCCACATTTAGCACTGAGTGAGGCAGGTTCATTTCCACTTCAGCTCATGTTCCTCAATCTTTCTTGACTTTAGCCCGGGGAGCAGAGCAGCCCAAACTCTCAAAAGGTAGTTTTACTTCTTGGCACCTCAGGGCTTTAGATCTGGTAGGAAAATGCCAGAAACCAACAACACTTCCCGGTCTGGAGTTTAACAGCATTCATACATCAGTTTATCCATGCTAGTGTGCATTTCAGCAGTGAACTGTAAACTTTTAGGGTTTATTTGTCACCACATAGCACCTTGCATAAATAAATTACCAAAAAGCCATTAACACCTGACTAGAACCAACATATTATTCATTGTTTTATCTTTCACAATACCCGAGGAGCAGTGAGCTCTTCTGAGGCAGAGGAGGAGCCATTCATAGCTATTTCACAGATATGACCTGCACAGCACAGGATTATTACAAAGAATGAACAGGCAGGCAGTCGCACACTGGATTAAGGAACAATGATTCATAAATCCAAATCCCCATCTCACATGTTGCTTTTATATAGAACCTGGTAAAAGCCTGCCTGAACCAGCAGTGGCAATCACAGCTTTTCATTTCATTCCTGCATTTTTTTCTGAAATAACAGGCCACTTCTGGCACACACTGTCACCTCCCTGACTCAGGGAGAAAAAGGTGCATGCTAAAGAAGCCATAAATAGTATCTGCTGGTGCTCCCTTTTCTATTATGTTGACTTTGATTCAGGTCCTCGCAATTACTGGGAACAAGAGAAAGATAAATAAAATTATCCCAGCTGTTTGTGGCGGACAGACAGCCCCAGCCTCCCAGCTGAGAGCTCTTTGTGCTGCTGAGAGCGTCACCAAGCAACCAGCCCTGGCAGCTGCCCGGCTCAGAGAGGTGAAAGCATGACTTATGGAAAGGAAGCACACGTGAAGGCTGGGACTGAATCAATCTCAGCTTTGTCTCCTGCCTAAATATGGCACCAGAGAGTGCCCCCAGTGCATCCCACCCGCTGAGGGGGCAGAACCCGGATGCTTACTCTGTTCTAGAAGCCAGACCCTTGCAGAACTTGTTCGGGAAGATGAAATAGGAGAGCCTTATAAATATGATTGCCTGGCAAAAGATTTTGAGAATATAGAAACTATAAGCGAGATTGAAATGAAAGCAAGCTTTGAGATCCCTCAGTTACTGAACAACTGGAAAACAATGGCATGGCCAGCTGAAGGTGATCCCCTTTTGATGGAACAACACCCTCTGCTTGCAGACAGGCCCAAGGGTCAGAGCAGACCCTGCCAGCTTGGCAGAAGGGACCCAAAGAGGAGTTTTTAGGGTTTAAAATGTAACACAGTATGGTAATGTAATGATTCTTATAGGCTGTATGTAAATGCTATAGGATTTGTATCTTGTACTAGATTGGTTAGTGAGAATCAGAATATTCAACACAGAAGAAAATTTATTGTAACAGGAACCTTGCTCTCTTAGTTCTTGCCTCTTAGCTCTTGGCTGTTGCCTTTTACTCACTTACCCCTTTTGCTCCCTTACCCTTTTACTCTCTCCCCCTCTCTCCTCTCAGTCCTGCTCTGAGCTGTGCCTGGCAGCTCCCAGCAGGGCCCTGCCCCCAGGCCCTTTGCAATGAACCCCAAGTTCCAGACCTGGCTGCAGAGATCTCTGTCCATCCTGACTGTGCTACCCCCCGACGCTCCAACAAGAACTGAGATCAGGTATTCTGTGAGCTGTGCAATGAAAAGAAGGGGGTTCAGTCTGTTACAATGCTGTTGACACTTCTCCTCTCCATCAGTCTT
Source organism: Molothrus aeneus (assembly GCF_037042795.1). Taxonomy (NCBI): domain Eukaryota; kingdom Metazoa; phylum Chordata; class Aves; order Passeriformes; family Icteridae; genus Molothrus; species Molothrus aeneus. The sequence goes on along the minus strand of NC_089659.1, from coordinate 3,139,051 downwards.
AGCTGGTGGTCCAAAAAGCAGCAGAAGGTGGCCCACGATGCAGCTGCCAGAACGACTGCATTGTCTCAGTGTAAGTCATACCCACGTGTAAGTCAAGTGGAGGTGAAAAAAGATCGTGTGGTAATTGGAACAATATGGCAAGGAAAGCAAAGCAAACAGGCAAATCCCCATGCACACAGGCAGGGAGTGAATAAAATGGGAGGAGGGGGAATGGAGAGATAAATGGCCATACAAAGTGTGCTCTGCTTGCTCCTGATTGTACAGCACTGTTAAGAGAGGGGCAATAGACATTCCTCGTGCAGGATTTAGGCAGGGCTGAGAAACCCTAGCTGGCACCTTCCCTGCGCCCCAGCTTTGCCCAGCTCTCAGCAATGTTACAAATGAGTCCTGTTTTACCTAAAGGCAGCTAAGACAGAGATGCATGGAAACTCTTCCAACCCGGACATTAAAGACAAATTGACAAACTCATTTCAGCTCCCTGTGAGTTTAAATGTGTCACAGCAGCCCAGTCTGAAAACAGCAAATTAATTGCCTTGCTCATGGTCACACAGTGCAGTTGGGTTGAGGCCAGGAGCCCTGAGAGCCACTCCTGAATACCTGCAGCACACTGCCACTCATCTGTGACATCAGATATTTCCTGGGGCAATTACCTTCTTCTGCTTTGGAGAGAAAGAAGGTCTTTGTCAGCTGTGCTGGGAAGAAAAAAACAAGTTGCTTTTCACTCATTATGAGAAAAAAGTGCTCAGTGCACTTTTGGCCCAACTTTACTTTTCCTTATCTGCTGTCCGGTTTACACCACACTGAGCACATGCAACTGGAAACACCCCAAACAATGAATGAACAATGAATGTCAGGATCAGACAGCATTTTCTCCAGCATCTCCTTTTTGGAAGAAAGGGTCTTCTGGAGAAATGGTGTAAAATGGAGCAGTTCTGCGCTGCTTGGCACTAAATCACTACCTGCTGCCAAGAGCAGTGCAAAAAGTTCAGGAAGAAATTCATGATATGGATGAAAATTCAAGGAAAAGCAGACATTTCAAGAGCTGTTCTCCATTTTAAAACTGCAAGAAATGCCAAGACTGTAAAGATCTCTGTTGCTTTACAGTGCTAAAAATAACATTTGCCAACAACTCTACTGAGTCTCTTGCACAAAATTCAGCCTTATGGCTTTCATTTTGATTGTGAAATGCACACATCATTTTGCAAACCTCCATGACTGGGGCTGTCTAAAATGAAGGAAATCCCCAGTATCATTTACTCTCAAAATATTAAAATTCACTAGAAGCAGAAAAAAAATGATGCTTCAAATTTCAGCTGGTATTAACAGATGTTAGTTCTTGTTTCTAATCCATTATGAAGGGCTTTCAAGTAGGCAAGAATAACGTTCTTAGATCCTAATGTTGGCTACCTAACTCGAGTCTTTGATACACTTCATTTACATGTAATCCTGCAGCCTGCCAGCTGTTGATAAGGTTCCTGATATCTGCACATTTGAGAAGGAGAAGTTTAGTTCATGATGGGCTAAAGCTGAGCTCCATGATGGAAGGCTGCTCAGGTTTAGGGTTTCACACAGATTTTTTGCTTGTCTGCAAATGCTTCTCAGCATTTCTCCCCAAATAATTTATCTGCCAAGTTTATAATTCTTGACCAAGTTGAAATGGCTGCACTGGAGTTTTGCTTTTTTCCATTAGTAAAATATTTTATGCGTTCCTGTTAACAGTGGGTGGTGGGGAGGAAAGTGAGGGGTGTATTTTTCTCTCCACTCCATTTTTACTATCTGGTAGTTAAAAGGAGAGCAAAAATTACAGAAATGGCTGAGAGAAGCTACAAATGCTGTGTTAGTGGCTCTGCAGCACATCTGAAGGATGGACAGTCCATATCCATCAAGACCAAGACATCTACAAACACTGAATTTTATGTCCCTCATGTAAAGAGCAGGGTTATTCCATGCAGTTTTGAAAAACTCATTTCAAAGGTTCTACCACAGAATCATAGAGCAGTTTGTGTTAGAGGGCACCTTTAGAGGGAATCTCATCCAAGCCCCCTGCCATGGGCAGGAACACCTTACACTATCCCAGGCTGCTCCAAGCCCTGTCCAGCCTGGCCTTGAACATTTCCAGGGATCCAGGGGCTTCTCTGGGCACCCTGTGCCAGGGCCTCACCACCCTCATTGTTAAAAAACTTTGTTTTATCTGATCTAAAGCTACCCTCTTTCAGTTTAAAACCATTACACCTTGTCCCAGACTAAGAATGTGCCTTCATCATTATTGAAGCCCCCTTTATTTACAGAAAGGCTGCACCATGCCATGCCATGCAGGGGGATAAAATGTGTCACCTGGCTGTAGAAATTCAGGGTATTCCCCACCTGCAGAGCTACAGCTGCAGCTTCTCTCAGCATCTTTGCACATCTGGAAACTTTGGGTCTCCAAAATAAGTGAAGCTGGCAGCCAGGTCACCTCCATAGCCCAGCCACAGCCAAACTCCCAGGTTCAAAGGCACAAAAATAGAGCAAGACTGGGCAGCAGGGGGTCATTCAGCACTCAGCACTCCAGAGCAAAGAGGCTCTGACCATCTGTAGCCCCCTTGGTGTCTCACCAAGCTCCAGAACCCTGCATGAACTCGAGTTTCCAAGCACCTGCAGGAGCCAGCCCAGCCCTCCTGGAGGCTGCAGAAGGTGGGAGCACAGCACAGCCACTGGAGCAGCTCTTTATTTCCTTCATTCTCTGAGACACATCTGAAAACCTGGAGAGGTGAAGTGGAAAGATAAATGGAATGCAGCAATATTTTAAAAAGCTGCTCCTTTCTGTGTGAATTTTGAATGGATACCATATGCTTTAGCATGCTGTTTTCATTCTCTGCTAAGATATTATTTACTAGCCAGCCTCAGCAAGGCAATCCTCTCTCCAGAATAGCTATTTTTAGTTTAAAAAGACAAATATAAGAGTAATTTCTACCAGTGCTGCTTTGAACTTATGATCATCCATTACACTGCCTGTTCATCTCAGTCTCCCAAGATTTTTATTACAGCAGCCCTTTCATCATCTTCACCAAGTGCTCCCACCTCCAGATCACTCCAGAAGATAGTAAACACCACTTGTTTATTGGTATTTTTCTTTACTCTGATAAGAAGTTATTTCTACCCTGGTTTCTTCTTCTAAACATGTTTCAAATCTGTGATAACATTTTCACTTCTTATCGCTACCTCAGGTTTCTACACAGGAGCCTTTCCTTCCTTATGAAGTCCAAATGTTTATTGGCTCTCCCCCATCCATGGTTTTATTATTTTATATTAATAGATCAGCAAGGTGAAAGGGGTTTTTGCATGTTATAGCACATTTTTTCACAATTTGTCTTTCACTTGATTTATCCAGCACAGAAGCTGAGTTTCCTGGTGTATTTTCACTGCCAGACACACAGAGGAGAGCAAGTACCATTAGTCCCACTCTGCTCCTCTTCCTGCACTATTTTGGGCATGAGGGAGTGAGGAAGGGCACAGGAGAAGATGTCCAGAGTGCAGGGGCACAGCAATAACTTGAGGAAATGCTTCTTTCACAGAAGAGTGCGCACACCAGGAGATGCTTTCCCAAACCCTTTTCTGTTCCCTGCTCAGAGAACCTGAATAAAGACAGAAAAAACAATACCTGCAGCCAGAAACTGTTCTGCCAGGAGCACAGGGAGGTGCTTCAGGCTTGGACTGCTCTGCCACGGCCAGGAACTGATGCCCACGGGCAGAGATTGATGCCCACAGCCAGGGATGGATGGATGGATGGATGGATGGATGGATGGATGGATGGATGGATGGATGGATGGATGGATGGATGGATGGATGGATGGATGGATGGATGGATGGATGGATGGATATCCACAGTCAGGGATGGATGCCCACAGCCAGGAATTGATGCCCACAGACAGGGATTGATGTCCACAGACAGGAGCTGATGCCCATAGCCTAGGATGGATGCCCACAGGCAGAGTTGGATGCCCATGGGCAGAAATTGATATCCACAGACAGGAAGTGATGCCCACGGGCAGGGATTGATGTCCATGGCCAGGAACTGATGCCCACAGCCAGGGATGGATGTCCATAGACAGGGATGGATGGATGGATGGATGGATGGATGGATGGATGGATGGATGGATGGATGGATGGATGGATGGATGGATGGATGGATGGATGGATGGATGGATGGATGGATGGATATCCACAGCCAGGGATGGATGCCTATGGGCAGGAATTGATGCCCATGGCCAGGGATGGATGCCCATGGGCAGAGATGGGTGCCCATGGCCAGGGGTTGATGCCCACAGCCAGGAATGGATGCCCACAGAGAGAAATGGATGTCCCCAGGCAGGGATTGATGTCCATGGGCAAGGATGGATGCCCATGGCCAGGAAGGGATGCCCACAGCCAGGGATAGATATCCACAGATAGGAATTAATGCCCACAGACAGGGATTGATGTCCACAGACAGGAACTGATGCCCATAGCCTAGGATGGATGCCCACAGGCAGGGTTGGATGCCCATGGGCATAAATTGATATCCACAGTCAGGAATTGATGCCCACAGCCAGGGATGGATGTCCATGGCCAGGAACTGATGCCCACAGGACTGGGCAGTGGGTCCTGCAGCCCCAGGGCATGCAGCAGCAGCAGCAGCTAAGCAGCAGGGAGCAGATGGTGAGGGCAGGGCAGGGCAGGGAGGAAGGAGCCCCAGCCCTGCTCTCCCCAGCTGCCCCGCAGGCTCAGGGGCTGCATAATGATTCCTGTGGAGCCAATCAAAGCTCCTTGAGCTCATTGTCCTCCAGATAACAGAGCTCAGACCTGGAGCACTGGCAGGACTGACCTCTCATGCCAGTTCTGACTGGAGCAAAATCCCCTGGAAAAATCCTGCTAATGAATGGGGCATATTATCTCATCTTCTCCATGTCGGGGTTTGTTCATAACTAAATCCCCCATTTGAGTGGAAAAATAAAGGAAAAAAGAAACAGTAAAAGGTAGACTAGATCTTGCAGCCACTCTAGCTGAAAAATCCCTGTTCTGAGGTATTTTTCAAGATAAAAAATACAAAAGCACCATGAGCTAATACACATTAATTTCCTACTTATTTTAGATTACATGGATAATTTAAAAACTGGTAATAAACACTGAGATTTGCATTTATGTGCAGGAATAATGTAAAAGCAAGCAAACATTTTCAAAGTGCAGTTAAAGACTGCAGTGAGGTGTCTTTGGTTTTGATTTATTAGGGTTAGGGAACAAAAACAATAACATGGCTCGAGGATATCAGAGCACAACCATCCCAGTCCCTGGGATTCTTTAACTACAGGAAGAGTTAGGATTGCTTAGACAGCAAATTGAGCTGCAGAGCTGTGTTGTACAACGCTTAGTAAAATGTATTTATACAGATAAAAACATGTTTACTCACACACACGGTGCTTGCAGTTAACCAGGGAACTAGAACTGGGTTTAATAGTGTAGATTATTATTAAATATCCACTATATAACACCCAGCAAGGCCTGGCTGCACATTCACAGGGAACAGGGTGTGCCTGTGGCTGGGAGCAGGGAATGCTCTGGTTATTAGCCCTGCTTATTCCCCCCTATTCAGGCTGAGCAAATCTCCAGGAGCAGGCCTGCAGTTCCAGCTCTGTTTTAATCGATTTGCTGCATCCTGAGGAGCACAGGGACAGCCCTCAGCTCCCACAGCTCCTCTCTGCACCTCCCCACGTGTGCAGGGCTGCCTTAGACAGCTAGGAAAAGCTCCAGGGATTGCATCCAACTTGGTTTTTTCCTCCTCAGCTCCTTTAGACACAGTTATAAGACACATTTCTGCATGTCTTTTGTCACTCCTGGCAGAGCTGAGGGTGGATGGAAGCTGCATCCTCTGCAGGTGAGCAAGGCCATCCCTCCTTCCCTTACTGAGCCATAAAAACACCTTTGTGGCCACTGGCATCATGGCCAAAAGACAGGGTGAGGAGGGTTTTGAAAACCTCCCACACTCACAGAGCCCTTAATATTTAAGCTCCATGCAGGTACAGGCACTAGACACAAAAATGGATAATCACTGGCTCAGCCCATGTGCAGTTTCAGAGGCAAGAGAGAAGGGAATGTTGGTGTGCTGGCTGACAGCTCTATCCCAGCATTTCTCCCAGCCTCTGTTACCTGGTTGTTTGCCTTTATTCACACCTAGAGCAGGCTTTTCCTAGAGAAAAGTGTGAACTGTCTCATAACTTGCCTGCCACTGAGTGAAAACAGCTTTTTGGTTGAAGGCCAGTAAGAATTGGTCTTTGGTTGAAGGCCAGTAAGGGAAGGGAAAAGAAGAAATGGTTTCAGGCAGTCAAGAAAAAGAGGTGAACTTGCAAGAAGATGTGAAAGGTGGCACCAACCACCGGGAGATCCTCAAGGTGTGGCCCCCTGAGGGAATTCAGGGGTGTTTGCTCAGTCTTTGAGCTACTGCAGGTAAGGAGAGGTGAGCAAAAAATAATGTGTGATGCCACTCACAGCCTAACTATAAGGACCCTGTGAATTCAGAATAAGCAAGATATTTCCCCATTACAAACAGGGGAAATTCACATATTTGATTATTCCAGGTGATCAAAATAAGACATTTACAAGAATCCACACCCTTGTTCAGGATATTTTAAGTGTAACCTTCTCCCTCTCAGAAAAGGAGGGAATCTCATTCACATTGGAATTGCTGCTGCTGCATCAAAAAGGAACCAGAAACTCAAGTTTCACATAATGACACAAACTCACAATGGAAAAAACAACAAGGCTTTCTTGTCCTGTCCACAGCTCCAGATATTCAGCCTTATTTCCCTTGCTCATTTTCAGCCCATTTATTCCAAGATAAACCCTCTGGCACTACAGTGAATAATCCTCTTCTCTCTTGGGATGCAGAGTGAAAAGGGAACGTGTCACTCTGTATGACAGAGAGGGCTGCTAAAATAAAGATGCTACTGAGGATCGAATTTTGAGCACACGTCTCTTTCGGGGTGTGAATAGCACCAGGATGCAGAACCAGGGGCCAACACTCCCAGGTCACCAGGTCAGCTCTGACTGCATCTTTCAATAATTCTGACAGCCTGCCATCTGTGGCACGAGGAGCAGGTGTTCATGTGGAGCGTGGTCAGTGCATGGCTCTAAAATCAACCATTTCCAGCAAACAGCAGCTCTGGAGCCTGCTCATGGACTGGGAGCTTCACTGCCTTGAGAGAAAAATGGTTTTACAGAGATTTCTACCCCAGCCAGGATCTGCAATGTGCCAGTGAGTACACAAAGCCCCGTGCATGGCAGGCAGGGGATGACACCTCCTCCAGAGCCTGAGAGTGAGGCAAAGCAATGGCAAAACACCCAGCAAAGTCTGCAAGATGATGTTGTCTTCCCCTGCCTCCCCTTGCTCTACACACAGAATTATAGAATTGGTTTGGCTTGAAAGGGACCTTAAAGCTCATTTAGTGCCACCTGAACACTGCCAGGGATGGGGCAGCCACAGCTGCTCTGGGCAGCCTGGGCCAGGGCCTCACCTCCCTCACAGGGAAGAATTTTTCCCCCCCAATATCTAATTTAAATCTGCCCTCTGACAGTTTAAATCCATTTTCCCCTGTTTCCATCACTACCTGTCTTGGGGAGTGGTTGGACCCACACCAGTGGTAACCAGGTCACAGGAGAACAGGTCTGATGGAGAGTTCAGCTGCTGGGATCAGCCTGTGCCAGCTTTAGGAAACACAGGAATTAGGATTCACAGCACTCCAGACAGGGCCCTCTTCACCCAGATTCTGTGGCCCACAGACACAGGGGAAACAGAAATTAATAAGCATAAGGTTTCCAAATAACATCTCAGGAAGCCTTCTGAATATTTTATCCTAAGTACTTAGCTACACACCCATTGAAGCTGGGCTTGCTCATTCTAGTGAGTGCTGAAATCCTTGTGGGATACCTGTGGACTAATTGGTTTTGTCTGTGTTAGTGTCTAGTCACTGCATGAATCAGGCAGTGCTGGAGCTGCAGCTTGCACTGAGAGCTCCCTGAAGAAGGAGAACTAGGCTGTGTTGTCTGGCTCTGTAAGTGGCTGGGTTCAGAAGTTCTCCAGCCCATACATTATTACTAATCCTCCCTGCATGACTCCCTGCTGCTGCAGAGCAGTGATCTCACGCGAGCACCCCGGGCCAGAGCATCTGCAGCAGCCCTGGGCAGGAGGGAGCTGGGGTTCCTCCCCATCCTGAGGGGTGTGGGCTGGGATCCTGCCTGCTCAGCTCCTCTGCCCAGCCAGACCTGGACTCTTCTATCAAAATGGGAGATTTACACGGGGCCTGGTAAATCTCAGAAGAAGCTGCAAGAGGAAAGGGCTGAGGAGCAGATGCAAAGCAGATCTGGGTTTGTTGTTCCAGCTCTGTGAGGCAGGGAGGGAAGGTGGGACTGCCCTTGGCACTGGCTGCTGCAGGAGCTTTACAGAAGGTGGGACACAGAACACAGTGCACCCCTCTCCTGCTCTTCCCTCCAATTTCCTCCAAGGCTGAATTCCAGTGTCTCAATATAAGACAGCTTTCTTAAAGTAAAAAAAGAGGGTGTTTAATTTCTGACTCCAGCATTTATAGATTTCTAAAAGTGACAGGGGATTGGAAGGTGACAGTGCCACCTCTCCAATGACACTGGACAAACCAACAGTCCATCAAATTTCTCCTCTTCTGTAAAAGAATGCAAAACAATAAGTTATTTACATAAAGTGTGTGAGAAAGTTCGTTACAAGAATGTCAACATCAGAAAGTTTAAAAAAAATTTAAAAAGAAGACAACACCAGTGCATGGAACTGCATATTCTGGGGTCTCTCCAAGGCAGCTCTTCAGCATCCTAAAGGGCAGCCAACAGCCCAGAGGGAGGAGTTGTTCTGACATCCTTCTCCAGAACACGTGCAGTAACACAAAGCAATTTGCTCACTTTGTAACCCTGAACCTGGTGCCTCAGGGTGTGAGTTAACTCCTGCCAGGGCTCTGCAGGGAACAGGCTCCCTCTGATCTTCCAGCAGTGCAGATGTTATGGGCACAGTCACACAGGTGTCACCTCCTTCCTCAGCACCAATTACAGATTACAGCTGTTGGAGGCATTTTTCCATTTCAGCACAAACCTTGTTCCACGTCTCATTGATACAATTTCATTAACACAATCAATAGATCTACATTATCCTGGAAGAGTTTCGTCCACCGCTGTTATCAACACTTGAGTGATTAATTTTTTACTACTTTTTTTCCAAATACCAGCTTAAAATCAGGGCAGCAACTCCAAAGTTTGGTTTCTCCAGTGCAACTTGTAGAGATGCCTTAATGCATTGAGATGCTTTATTATCAACTAATTTAGGAGATGCTAATCAACTTATCAACTAATCAACATCTCCTATTATCAACTAATAGGAGATGCTTTATTATCAACTAATTTATTGACTTTGATCACCAAGTCCCAACCTTAAACTTGCTGTAAGCTTTGTCATCCTTCTCCCTCTATGGCTGCTGCCCTTCCTCAGTGCAGGAAATCTAAAATGAAATGGCAACTTCTTTCCTGGCCAGGAGAGGTGGGCTGGCCCCTGGGGCACTGGCATCAGCTTTGCAAACACAGGATGAGCTCCCCTCATCACCTGCCACTTGATATCCTTATCAAAGCTCAGGCTGCTAGAGGGGACCATTTTATTAAGACTGGAAATTCTATTGGGAGTGCAGTCACAAGTGCCCTGACATATGGAAATGGATGTAATTTCATCTGATGAGACAGCTAACACTCAGCTGGAGCAGCAGCACAGTGTCTGGGCAAGGGAACAGCCAATGAGCAGAGCATGGGAGACTTCTCCCCATGTTTGAAGATTTCAAAGGCCAGGGGAGATCACTGATGTTATCATGGCTAAAACCACAATCTGCTCCCTGCTTGTTGACCAGAATATCTCTATTTATGTGCAACTGAAGCACACAAGCTCTCCCTGCTCTGAACAGCGTCTATTCTGCTTACGTTTTGGTGATGATAATTGTTGGGTCACACAATGGGGTGTTTAGTTAATTAAGGCATGGCAATAAAACAGCTGGAGAAAAAGAAGAAATTCCACGTCACAAAAGAATATCTTAATGCTAAAGTACAACTGGATTGATGAATTTCAGACTGATGCCTGATGAATTTCAGAGTATCACCAAACTCAGCCAACGACCAATAAAAAAAGGACTGATTTTTGTCACTGCATCTCTTCAGGAACTTGGCTGAACAACTCACAGGCCTTGGAATAAAATACAGGGCAGGCAAAGAGGAGTTCAGGGCGCACAGAACATGAGCTTTCACAGGTCACTGAGAGGCAGGGGGAATGCAGGCAGAGCCCACCTGCAAAGCAAGGTGCTGACAGCAGCAGCTTTGGGCTGCCAGGGGTGGAGCAGCCTCCTGTGAACACCGACCCATTGTGCACCATGGTGAGGAGGGAGCTCAAGCATGAGCAGGACAGGAAATCCACACAACCTCTGCAAGGTCCAGCTCAGCCTACTGCATTCAAAACATCCCAAAGCAACTCCATCCACGGTCTCAAATTCTGCTTTCTAATTTGGCTTGTTAACGAGCCAGGGCAGGAACTGTCATCGTGTGTCTGTGAAGCAGCCAGGGCTCCCAGGAACCCAGACTTATTTGGGACATGGGGTAGAACCAGGAGTTTAAAAAAAGGAGGAAGAATCTACCAAAATAACTCTTTTCCAGCATGATCCACAGGCCTGACCAAATTAAATCCTGGATGTGTGTATTTTAATTGTCAATATTTATATCTCAACACTACACAGTTGTAGTCACAGAACCAAGTACTGAATTTGGCCCATTACAGCATCTGCTTAATGCACTGAATTCTCTCACCCACTCCATTTCCTGTACAGCCATGGAAGTTCCAAAGTTAAATCTCTGTTGTGATCCCCTGTCACGCTCATTTTTGGTCAACTGTTTGAAAAGCCTTTTGGGCTCAGGGGTGTGCATCAAGAGGTAATGCTGTGCTCCAGGGAGGGAAGGAGCCTGAGTACAGACGTTAGAAATATGTGCAAGTTAAATAAACTACTTAAACACAAGATGCTAATTTAGCAGCTTCAAGGACCATATTCCTCCAGCCAACCCAAGACATAAAAAGACACAATTTCATTAAAATAACCTAACCCCACTGTTGTTTTGAGTGCTACATTTATTCAAACACAGCCCACCAGCTCTCAATTAGCTGCTTTGGCACTCCAATTGCAGCAGGTCTGCAGTGCACAGAAATGTAATTATTCACACACCACCCTGTCACTGCCACCACTGTCTGTACTTCTAAAGCATCTTGATTACGGCACTGATGAGCACTATGGAAATGCCTATAAATAAAATAATCATCTCCCCTCATTAAGTTCCAGCTCGTGGACTGAGGCAGGATGATTTCCCTTTGTACGTTCCTTTTGTAAATTTTATCATTTCACAACAGAGAGAGCAACGTGCCTCTGATGGCACTCAAAGAGACAGACTGTCAGGATTCTTGTCAGTATTTCAGCTTTGAGCAGCTTGCATTTTTGCATGAATATTTCCTCCTGAAAATAAAGCGCTGTTTGTCAGAACCACGCACGCAGTAATCTCTTTCTAATGTCAGCATCAGACATGCAAAACCCCCTAATGTCATGTCAGGAGGTCAGATTTTATGGAGCAGTATGTCATGGAAACCCTAAGAGCCAGCATAACCTTCTAGCTCTGACTTCCACACTAAGAACACACATCTGTTAGAAAGAACAAGCATTGAAAGAAATCTTCCACTAAAAACAAAGCCTTGGTGAACCCAGGTTTGCTCCTCAGGAAGCTTCAATAGCAATTGGTGCTGCAAACAAATATCAAACATCCCATTATTGCCAAATCACAGTCTCACTGTTTTCAATAACTGCATTGCTGGGTGTACATTTGCACACACTGAAACTCCCAGCTGCATCTCCTACATGCAATCAAATATCTGATTTCATAAAATGGTGAATTATAAAGCCAGAGAAACAAGTTAAATGTCATATCAGGGCTGATCCTGTCTTGCTCTCCAGCCAGAGGTGAAAGGGAATCACCACTTGCCCCTGCAAACAGCTAAAAGGGGGAGAAGAGAGCAGTCTGATGGAAGCTCATGGAGCATCCCTATTTCTGCAACATCCAAAGCAACATCTCAGCCCCAAGCTGCCAGCAGCTCTCAAAGAACTGAGGCCACTCACAGGTTCAGATTAGGATCCCCCTTCCCAGCTGGGAGAACAGCAGGACTCTGTGTCAGCATGAGCAGGGAGCTGCTCTCAGGCCAGATCCAGCCATGGAACCCCTGCAAAGCTGCTGTGACCCAAAGGGCATGGCCTGTGCCCAGGTGTGATCACCTCAGCGAGCACAGGTCATTTCAGAATCCCCTTTCCTCTTTCCCTGGTCTCTCCCAGGGTTTCCAGGGCACTTGTCCTGGTATCACTGCTCATTTCCAGCAGGTTTTTGTGTCTGTGGACAGGCACCCTCTCATGTTCAAACTGTGCATCTGAGGAAGGAAAAGGGCTGTGTTGAGACAAGTGGAAAGGAAAGTTTTGTCAGACAGATGGGATGTTCTGTGCATCTGAAGCTGCAACCAGACAGTAACTAATGTGCAGGACACAGGATGAGACAAAGCAAGAATCACTGAATGGTTTGGGTTGGAAGGGACCTTAAAAATCACTTAATTCCAGCCCCCTGCCATGGGCAGGGACACCAGACTATCAGGTCAGAGTGACATGCTGCTCTCCCAAGAACTACACTGCACTCCTGGACTGTGCAGGACATTGTAGGAACCTGCATTTGGGATGAACATTTTTATTGGTAAAATCTGCATTTCCTTGGGCAGAACTAGTCCTTGAATAACTTTCTCCAGAGACAGGACAGAGTTAATTTAATGCAAACCCATCAATCTCTAGAATAACCAGTGTCCAAACCCACACAAGAGGCATGCTGCCTGACTCCAGAATCTGGAGCAGGAAAAATAGTGACAAAAATAAGATCATTCCTCAATTACAATAAACAGAAAAGTTAAATCAAGCTCAGAATCGTCCTTGAAGAATCTATGTCTTCCCAGCTCTAAAAATGATCCCCCACATTCCTTTAAGGCTTTTCATAGATACAGCAATACGAAATGGCTCGTAGCTGTGTAGCTGCTAACAAGACACAGATGTTTCCTTCAGTTCCAGCAACATGTAGACATGAAGCACATTTTGATGACCTGCTAAATATTTCTGACTCTTTCTGCACGTTACCTCCTCCTGCATTTAGTCAAGGAAATGCTCCACAGTTCCACACTTTCCCTGCTCACTCTGGAGCTGGCCAGAAGAGCAGGCTTGGATCAATCGCTTTATCTTAGCACTTCTCTGAGTGGAGCCAGAGCTGGAGAGCTTTTCCAGTGAGTCCAGAGCCAGTGCAGCTGGAGGCTGTGAGCCCAAGCCCCCCTGTTATTTATTTAGCTAGCCCAGAGGACACGCGCCGCACGCCGGCGTGCAGGGCGAGCATCTGCTCCACCCAGACCCACGGCTACATTCTTTACTTGGTATTAATATCAGGCAAAATTTAGTAACCTAACCACTGGCATGAGAAGCCATACTTCTAAGGCAACAGATGGCAGCAATCATCTCAGCTTAATTTTAGCCTTCAAGAATTGCTCTGAGTCAGCAAAGCCGCACAACAAGAGGGACAAAAAGACGTAACATCTGTAAAAACCTCTTACCTGCTTCCCATCCAAGGTGTAGAGCTTTTTGACCACCCCTGTCTCCAGTTTGATAGCTTCAGTGATGTCAGTGAGGACCTGCTCGAAGGAGTGGGCAGTCTTCTTGTTGAGGAGCACGCGCACGGCCTTGCGCGGCTTGACCCCGCTGCGGATGATGGTCACCAGCTTGGGGCGCACGAAATCCTTGTTCTCCTTGGCCTGGGCACTGTTGCTGCTGGCCAGGGACTGAGGTGCTTTCTGGTTGGCAGAGGTCTTCACGTTGACAGACCAGTTGGGGTTGACGTTCTTGGTGTACTCCACCTTCTTGAAGAAGTTGTCGGATGAGCAGACGTAACTCTCGCCTTGAGGAAGAAACGAGATTCTGCAGTAAGCACCAGCTCTGTGCTCTTCCCCCACAAATCATGCACACCATTGATAATTGTTTCCATTAGCACTCCCACGACAGCTTGTTCTTAAAACATTCTGCCTTGTTTTAATGCTATGTTTATGGTTATTTTAAATATTGCTGGTATTTCCACAAAGTAAGGGTGTCAGCCATCAGCAAATACATACAATGAACCAGGGGTTGAGAGAGGTTGAGTTATAAAAGTATTTAGGTACTTGAAGATGCAGCTAAGCTTTCTAAGAGCTTCAGAACACCAAATTCATTTGACCACCTCAATTATTTTATAAATTTGCCAGTTTTCCCTTTATCTTTACAGACCTAGATGCTACTTCAGTGTGTCATTCCCTGCCAAGAGGACATCACTCATCCACAAAGTGCCTTTTGCATCATGCCTGAAGAATAATCAAAATCTTGTCCTGAACAGTCTCCACTAAAAGTAGCCTTGATAAATCTAGCAGGCATAACAGCTATGCACTGTTGGAGCATCAGTGGTTTATTAGGGAACAGACCTAGTGGCAGCTGAGATTAAACACTGTACCAAATACCACTCCTTGATTTACATGGCTGATACCAACCAAAAATACATTAAATCCAAATTTAGACATGGCAGAGAAGAGTTACAGAGTCTTTTTAGTAATTCCCAAAAAGCCCTTCCCTATCCCACCCAAAATTAGTTTCAGGCTTTGTCTGTAATTTACAGGATCCTATCTATCCAAGGTTTTAAAAGCACCTTAAAGGATTTGTAGGAGCTTCTTTCGGGCCTCCAAATCTGATGGATGCTGGAAGAGTTATTACTAGAATGAGACTGTAAACCAGTATCCCTAAGGGAATGTAGCTGTCTGGTCTGAAATGACTCAGGCTGCACTGAAAAAAAGTCACTCACTGCTGGAGGAAGAAGCTTTCGTCTTGCCATTAGATAAAATTTTAATAGGAACTGAAGGCATGACCTGTAGGATTTTAGAGTCTCTTCTGGTGTTTTCTTTGTCTGATCTTACAGAATTAAGTTTCTCACGTACTACAATATGTTTGAAATCAAAATGCAGATTTAACTATTTTGAAAGACAATTTTTTTAAAAAAAGAAACTCCTTCTTTACCAAAAACAGATTGGCTGCATTTCCTTGTCTGTCCCTGACTGCAAACTCCAAGGCTCAGACATCTTTGAAAAGCCTATCCCACAGCCAAGTCTGGCTTCCCACCCAGGGATCTCTAGGACAGGATTTGACATCCAGTTGGCAAAATATGGATTTCCAAACATCCCACTGATTTTCACGTGGCCCAGGCACATAACATGCCCAGGATAAATTTCATACTGGAGCTCCTTCTGCTGACTAAATTGCGCTTCTGATGGAGGCACCAGAACCCATGGTGACACCACAGCAGACACACAATAAACAGATTTTAACAGGCTTATAACAGCCCTCTTTGTATTTCTGTCCCTATTACTGACCAGGGTGTGATGCCACAAGCAGCCATAGAAAAGATGCAGGATTCTCACTTATTTTAACCCCACATTTGTACCCAATTTGCCACCATGATGCCCACTCATAGTGTTTGCATCACCAGCTGCAGCTCCTCTCCATCAGGTGTATAAAAATGACCAAAATCCTTGATCAAAAGGAAGCAGATATTCTGTTTCCCCTTCTAAAGATGGAATACAAATACAGAAGGGAGCTGACAAGGTTTATGATGAACACTCAGTTGGGCATTTTGTCAGTGGGTATAGCCCAAACCAGCAATAATCCCACCAGCAGGTTCTGTTGGCCTGAACAAACAGTAAAAATCTCTATTTTCTGACAGCAACACCCCTCAATAAACCAACCATGCAGCCCTGCCCATAGCTGGAGCTCCTTAATCCCCAACATTTTGTGAATCTGACTCAATAAAAACTCAAATATACCCCCCAGAGTACCATGCATTATACAAAACTCCCTCTGGGGATATCCTTTTCCAGAAGCTTTGAATACTTCAGATCTTTCTGATTAATAAGTGATAAGTTGTGGTTTATTCATCTGCTTCAGCCAAGGAACACCTGGTGCAGAGCAGGCCCAGGCTTCTCTCCAGTTCCACAACTGGGAGAAGGGCAGCAAGGAGCCTGGAATGCTCCCACGAATTAACCATCCTAAGAACCTGAGCCCTCCCAAGCCCATAATCCCCGGGCAGCAGAGCCCTCCTAAGTGTGCTCAGCAGAACTGTGCATTATCCTCTGAGAAAAGGGATTTCTCTGTTTAAATGCAGCACTAAGAATTCGTGATTTGAATGCTGCTGTCACCCCAGCTTCCCTGTGCCAGCTCCTGACCTCACATTCACCTCTGCTTCCCCACCTGAAAAACAGAAATAAACCATCAGCCACTGAAGTGTGGCAAGGCTTGGCTTTCATCTGCATTTGAACTTCATCTGTATAATTTTCACAGTGAAGGAAAGTGCACATTTGCACTGTGTTCTGTAGACACCTGAGGTGCTGGAGCATATTTTCTATTAACAAGTGGCATATTTTAAAGTAAGCTGAAGAGATTCTTGATCTGTCTGGTACAGTACCATTACCCTTCGTTCCAGCTGAGTCCTTTTGAGCTGCTCACAGCACAGCACAGCTGTTGGGGGATTTACACCACTGTACACCAAAGGGAACAGTGTATGAAGGCAGAGCTCTTGTGGGGCTTGTTCCACAGATGTGATCCTGGGCAGCTGTGCACATCCACACACTGGCCTCTCGAGCTGTGCTCACACTCACGAGTGCAAAATGGAATCTGCCCTTTCTCCCACTGAGCCCAAACTCCAGCAAATAAAATCTGTGCTGTATACTCCATTCTAAAACTGGAGAGACATTTCCTTGGAGAGACACCCCAGAGGAGCAGTTCAGAGCAGCAGCTCTTCCCAGCAGCATCTCTGCAGTCACAGCAGCGCAGCTCCAGGGAAGAGGAGCTTCTCTTCCCTTCCTCCCCGACCTAAGGATGTGACCTGAAGCTTTAACTTCATTTAAAAACCACTTCAACCAACGTCTTCCCTGACTCAGTTTATGACCCTCAAACAGCAGCAAAATCATCATTCAGGTTCCTCACTGAGGCACATGCATTTGCCAGCCAGGAACACACTTTCCACAGTGTATTTCACCTCCCACAGTGGAGTTTTACCCAAACCTTACCATGGTAGTAGCAGGATTGAGCAAGCATGGGCTGGAGACCTGTGAACTTTGAAGCTTTGAACTGCACAATGTGGCCAGGAGATGATAAAGAAGAGAAACCTTACAGGGAATAGAGCTACCATGGAGGGAGGAGTGGGCTCTCTGTGGGTTTCTGTGCCACATCTGTCTGTGCTAAGCCTGTAATGAGAAGTCAAGGTGTACAACTGTGCCAGGCACAGAAATATGACTGACAGACACAGCGTGAGAGCAGAAGATGTGCTCAGCATAACAGAAGGGATGGGAAGGGGATGTGAGATCTTGTCACGAGCAAAAGAAACAGCTCCAAGAAGAACATTGCTCCCAGCCCTAAGCACAAAAATCTGTGCACAAATATTTTCAGGAGCATGTCTCAAGCCAGCAAGCAGCTGTGCAGAAATCCCACTGCAAGCAAGAGAAGGTACAATGGACAGCCAGGTCATTAATTCCAAACAAACCCCAAAAAGGGAGCCCCAAAGAGACACACTCATGCACTGGGGCTGAGAGCATCATCCTGACAAAACCCCTGGTGCCAAGGACGGTGTTGGTTCAGTGCAGGGCCAGCTCAGAGCATGAAGCCCTTTTTACACTGCAGAGCCCACAGGGGGATGAGCACTGTCACCATGCCAGGGTGCTCCAGAGGTGTCACAATTCCTATGGTGCCACCAAAGCAGCCAAGGCATTTCCTCACTGCTCCTGCCTGCCCTCAGCAATGGCTGGGCTGGCTGCAGACCTCAGAGCTGCTGTCATGACCATCATATTTGCCATTTGAAGCCAGGCTTGCATCACACAGAATTACTCCAAGTGCATGACACATCCCAGTGGCACCGATCTGCTGGAAGCACAAGGAGATTATTCAGCTCCTAAAGAAGGGATGATCTCAGCAAAGATAAGGTTTGCCTTGGAGAAGGTTCGTTTAGAAAAACCCTAAGCTCCAGATGAGTGCTAATCCTCCAACCCTCTTAGAGCAGCTCCCTGTGACAATACCAAAAATGACAGGCTGTGCTTTCAGGAAAAGTTATCCTTCCTCAGCATGCACCAGCAACTTTCCAAGGATAATGAACTGTGGGCAGAAGTCTTTTGAGAAAAATCAGGAAAGCTGGATTGAGGCCATTTTGAAAGTCTAAGTGCTAACAGTTATTCCAGGAACAGTCTCTGTGGGCAGCAGTCAATTATTCTGGCTGTTAGATCTGCAGTTGCAAAGTTGAGAATGTGCTACTGTGCCCAGCTTTTGTGTTTCATGGAATTTACCAGGGCTGCAGCGGGAATTAAGTGGACTTAACACCTTGCAGAGTTCATTCCATATGGTGTTGGAGGAGGCCTTGAGTTTCAAATGCATGAACTTGCTGCTGCTTCATGAGTAGGAAAGACCTACTCCAGTTGGAAAGACCTACTCCAGTTAGAAAGAACTACTCCAGTTAGAAAGACCTACTCCAGTTAGAAAGAACTACTCCAGTTGGAAAGAACTACTCCAGTTAGAAAGAACTACTCCAGTTGGAAAGACCTACTCCAATTGGAAAGACCTACTCCAATTGGAAAGACCTACTCCAGCATGGCACAATGAGCCCTGGAAGAGCTCCCTTCCCTTGGCTCCTCCACGAACAGAAGCACCTCTTGTTCTGCTGGAGAAGTGGAAGAAATGCTTGATTAGAAATCACCTTCAGAACCACACGATGCCCCTAAAGAATTTTGGGCCCACATCAGTTCTGGCTGCACCTAGCTGGGGTGAGCAAGCAAATAAAACAGAGCCCCATGGAGAAATGTTGTTGTGTAGGATGTAATTAGCTGAGCTATCAGGCCAACAGACACCCACAGAAAACAATTGCACAGGTTACCAAGGTTGCAGTATGAAACTACAGGAACTTCACTTTTCCAGGCAAACTGGAACACACACATTGGGTGGAGGTTCCAGGATGTTTCCTATAAATCCCTCAGTCCCAGCACACACCAGACTCCTCAGTTCCAGGGTGGAGCCCCTCCTATGATTACTTTAAATACTCCTGGACAAGATTATGGAAAATATTCCCAAGGGCATGACAGGATACAAAAAGCTTGGAATCACTTTGTGGAATATCTCACACAGCCCAAGAACATTTGCAATAAAACCACACTGAGCAAAACAAATCCTACTCAGCTTTTTCTAGAGTTTGATTTGAAACAAAGGCAAATTTCAAACAAGCAGCCCAGGACAGGGCATAAAATCCACCTTGGGATGTGCCTTGCCTTCCCTCCCAGGTTGTGCCTCACTGTCCATTTCATTATGTCAAGAAGTTGAATATGGGAAAGCAGCAAAATTATGAAGAGAGATAAAAAAAAATCCCTTTTGTCCCACAAAGAATTAATTTATGGGACAATGGGGACTGGAACAAGGGGCCAAGAGCAGCATTTCCTAAGCCACCTTTGCTGCTGAAGTCAATGCACAGCATCAGCTTCCACCTCTACCCAGCCTTCCATTAAAGGACAAACAATAATCAGAGCTGAGGTGGGACAGCTTCTCATCACATCAAGTCTACAAGAAGAGGCTCAAAATGAACCAAACCACCACGTCCAGATACCAAAGGAACTAAATTTTAGCTGAAACTCGGATGAAATGCAAGCTGCTCTATGATCATCGTGAGAAAGGCTGCAAAGGATGGCACATGATTATTTTAGCATCTTTCATATGCAAGTTTGATCACAGCACAAGGCACAGAATTATCAGTTACAAGTGACTCACCAGTAAATGCAGCTCCACAAAACAACTTCCCAAAGCCCTGGCCACTGGAACCAATTCTGTATGAAGGGGAATAAAGCCCACATGGTGCTGTTTTCCAAAAAATTCATCTGCCACCATAAATAGCAGCACCTTGGGCCAACATCCACTCCTGACCCAGCCAAGGCAGTGGGACCTGAGTGGAAGGATGAGCTGGAGCAGGATCTGCCCTGCACTTGACCAGCACAGAGGTTAAGGAGGAATGCAGTCCTAAGCAACATCAGAAGGTGCGTTATTTATTTATATTAAAGCTTATTATTATATTATTACTAATACTTATTATAATAGCTTATTATTTATTTCTATTAAAGCTGAATGCTGAAAATAGAAAGTCAGGATTGAGACAATGACTACAGTGATGGAAGATGGCTACTAGGACTGAAAAGGGGAAGAAAAAAGGATCAGGTGGGAGGATTTTGAGAGAAAGGTACTGGGAGATGAGACAGCTCCCTGGAAAAGAATGGAAAAAGCAACCTGTGACCAGTGAGGGAGAACTCAGCTGGCAGCAAAAGGCACCTGTGGGACAGAGCTCTGAGGACTTCCAAAATGTGACATCTTAGGGGGCAGTACAGGAAAGGACCGAGAGGCTCAGCCCAACAGATGGAAGGAAAGTGAAAAAAGAGTGTGAAAAACTTCCCTTGATCTCATTGTGGGAGTAACCTTGAGTGCCAGGGAAGAGCTCTGGGTCTGGAGAACAAAAGGGTGATTCCAAGCCCCAGTTAATTAACAGCACACCACATGGGTTTTGTTCACCTGAAATCTCTGTCTCTAGGATATTGTGCAATATCATTCTCTACCCTCCAGGACTACACTCAGGCTACACTATGCAAGTACATTTTTCAATCAGAAGTAATCAGGTACTTAGAACATGATGTGAAATATTGTCAGTAATTCACAAGTTTTTGCCATCAAACCACTGAGATGAGCCTCTTGGATGAATTTTCCTAGATTCTACTGGTTTATTGGAAGTTACAATGGTAAATTAGCCCCATCATAGCAACAAGCACTGGTTTGGTTACCCTCAGTCTCCAAGCAGAAAGCCAATTTGTAAGGCAGACAGGCCCTGGTTGTGTGTGCTCTGTTCCTGTGTGTCACAGCAGAATTACTCCCAAATTCTGGATTTCATGCAGGTATTTTGTATTTTGGCACTCAGGTATTTTGTACGCAGCTATGCAAACACCCAAGCTGAGGGCAGAGTTCACCACAAGGGCTGGTTATAACCATGGTGTTGTAAATTGCTTTTCTGCAACAGCAGTGTAGGTCACCCCCAGAAATATGGGATCAATAACAGCGTGCAGACCTACTCTGGCATGGTCAAAAATGAATTCCTTTGTCTTCACTGTGCTCAGGTTTTATTTTCCCAGATGATGCTCTGCTGAGGACACAGCCACACAGACAATCCCATTTTGGTTTTAGTGCCTCTTCTTCAGTGCTGTTTCCAGATGCCATTTTGGCAGAACAAAGCCAGAACCCAAATGCCAGCATGTCCTGTCTGTCCCTCACAAGAAAAATGTATTTCCATGAAGTAGGTACCTCCTTACCTGCAGCAAAACCCATTTAAAGGAGGTGTAACAACTAAAGCTTTCTCAACTGACAAAAAGAAGGAGTATAAGGGGAGGAAGAGTGTAAAAAGAGAATAAAGAACTGCAATTTTCTCCTGGAGTTATTTCTGAAGATTTGCATAAAACCTAGGACAAGCAGGACTGAGAGCTTCCATTAGAGAAAGGCTGTGGCCATATTAAGAGACCAGAATGAAACATGGCAGAATCTCTAAAATTAAGGGAGGCCACACCTCCATTCGACAGCTGTAAACGGGCTGAGAATAACTCCACCAGGAAGCATCACAGCTCTGAACGGCAGCAATTTCTACCCAGGAAAACTCCTCTATGGAAACCAAGATTTATTCCACGTTCTTGTCCCTGCAAAGTATTTTGGGGAGATGAGCATCCTGCCTGACAGAGAAGGAATTCGAGGGAGAGCTGCTTTAGTCAAGGTCACACAATGACTCCCAGCCGAGGCTGCCCCTGCAGTTCGTGCCTCACTTCCATTGTCTTTCGCTAAAGGCAAAAGCCTCGTGGATTTTTTTGGTAATTACCAAACCGGCCAGGGATGTCTGCTTGGGGAAAAACACCAAGGAAAAGGGAAGAGCACCTCCCCTCCTGCAACGGGATATTCCAGGTCCGAACAAAGAATGGATTGCTCGGGGCAGAGAAAAGCAGCGTGGCTGCGGTGCCCTCTGCCCACCCCGCTCTGCTCTGCCAGAGCTGCCCCGCGCTCCCGCCTCGGGATGGGCAGGGAGGGAGCATCCATCTGCCCATCCATCCCTGCAATCCCATCCCTGGCCCTGCCGGGAAGGGCAGCGAGCAGGGCAGCACGCACGGCTGGCAGCTGAGCAAACCTTCCCCCAGGGCACCCCTTCCGAGCAGCATCGATTTCGGGCTCATCCCTCACCCCGCGGAGGAGCAGGCACAGCCACAGCCCCTCGGGACAAGGGACACCTCGGCCCTGCCCCGAGCAGCCCCGGGATGCTCCAGAGCCAGCGCAGCGACTGCTCCCCAAAGGCAGCGAGGCGCTCCCTTCCTCACAGCCCTGCAGCGCACGAACTCCCGTGCCCTCCGTGCACATCTCTGAGAGACACCCAGGCCCCCTTACAGACCCTCCAGGCCCCCTTACAGACCCCCCAGAGCCCCTTACAGACCCCTCAGAATCCCTTACAGACCCTCCAGAGCCCCTTACAGACCCTCCAGAGCCCCTTACAGACCCCCCAGAATCCCTTACAGACCCTCCAGAGCCCCTTACAGACCCCCCAGAGCCCCTTACAGACCCCCCAGAGCCCCTTACAGACCCCCCAGAATCCCTTACAGACCCTCCAGAGCCCCTTACAGACCCCTCAGAGCCCCTTACAGACCCCCCAGAGCCCCTTACAGACCCCCCAGAATCCCTTACAGACCCCCCAGAGCCCCTTACAGACCCCCCAGAGCCCCTTACAGACCCCCCAGAGCCCCTTACAGACAGCCCCGCACACCTCCACACCCCCTGAGCTCGATCCCCAGCGCAAAGAAACTCCCACAGCTCCCTGTCATTAACCCTCCTCACAGCCGCACGCATAAACCCCAAATTTCACCAAGCACAGCCTGTCCAAAACGCCCTTCTCTATTCACGAGCCTCACTCCTTAAATCCCCTCCCTAATCAGGCTGTGTGAACTCCCAACACATCCCTGCACAGCTCCCCAGACAGAGACCCCTGTGCCCTCCCAACACCCCTCGCACCCCAGCACCCCTCTCCACACCCCCAGGTGCCCACCCGGCCCTGACCACACCCCTGAGCACACACACCGTGTGTGCCATACCCAAAAACCCTACACAGAGCGCATGAACCCTTCCCACACCCCTGAGCACACACACCGTGTGTGCCATACCCCAAAAACCCTACACAGAGCGCATGAACCCTTCCCACACCCCTGAGCACACACATTGTGGGCACCATACCCCAAAAACCCTACACAGAGCACACAAACCCTTCCCAGCCCATCCCACACCCCTGTGCATACATATCATGTGTGCCATACCCAAAAACCCTACACAGAGAGCACAAACCCTTCCCACACCCCTGAGCACACACATTGTGGGCACCATACCCCAAAAACCCTACACAGAGCACAAACCCTTCCCACACCCCTGAGCACACACATTGTGGGCACCATACCCCAAAAACCCCACACAGAGCGCGTGAACCCTTCCCAGCCCATCCCACACTCAGGAATACCTCAGCCCCTCTTCCCTTTCCATTCATCCCCACCCACCCCACTGGGAAACCCAGCCAGGCTCACCCCAGCCCAGACAGACGTGGGGACACCCTGAGGCAGCCCCTGAGGCATGGACACAGCCACGAGCTGGACACACGGACACGGCCAGCAGCCGGACACACGGACACAGCCACGAGCCGGACACACAGACACAGCCAGGAGCTGGACACACGGACACGGCTGTGAGCCGGACACACAGACACAGCCAGGAGCTGGACACACGGACACGGCCACGAGCCGGACACACGGACACGGCCACAAGCCGGACACATGGACACGGCCACAAGCCGGACACACGGACACGGCCACGAGCTGGACACACGGACACGGCCAGCAGCCGGACACACGGCCAGCAGCCACGAGCTGGACACACCCCTCCAGCCATGAGCCAGACACACGGACACAGCCAGCAGCTGTACACACAGACACCGCCACAAGCCGGACACACAGACACGGCCGCAAGCCAGACACATGGACACGGTCGCGAGCCGGACACACAGACACAGCCAGGACACCTGGACACAGCCAGGAGCCGGACACATGGACACAGCCGTGAGCCGGACACGCCCCTCCGGCCGCACACCTGCAGGGCGCTGGGGACACGGCGGGGGTGGCCCCAGCCCCGGGCGGGCACAGCGGGGCTCGGCACCCCCAGGGCCGGGGAAAGGTGACCTTGCGGGCAGCCCCGAGCGGTGCAGCCCCCTGCCCATGCCTCCCTCCTCCTCCTCACTGCACACTGCACCAAGGGATGCTGATGCTCGTTACCTTCCTCCAGCTCGTCCATGCTGCCGATCTTCCTGGAGCCATCGATGGTGTAAATGTAGCGCACCCCCTGGGGCAGGTTGATGTTGTCGGACAGGGAGCGGGTCAGGTCCGCCAGGAGGGCATCAAAACTTCGGAAGCGGTCGGAGGACACGGCGTATACAATCCCCTTGAAGTAGCGGTCCCCGTTGCGATAGAAACGAACCTTCTTGGCTTTCTTCTCGTTACTGAGCGCCTGTAAGGTCCGGGTTCTGTAGAAGCTACAGTGAGCGCTGTGAGTGGGGCTGGGCAAGCCGTTCATCCGTGTGCCTCGCATGTTTCTGGACGCCTTGTCTCTTTCGTCAAAGTGTCCAAAATCAAGTTCCATAGTTTGGTGAGCCCTAAAGATCTGAAGCTGAAGGGCAGAAAGGAGATGGGGAGAGAAGGAGGGCGGAGGGATGGGTTAGAGCCGCGATCCAGAGAGCAAAACCACGCTAAGGCTGTGTCTGGAGCAGGACAGATGCATTTGGGAAGCGCCCCCTCCCCTGACCCAGATTTGTATCGATTCTGGGGACTGAGAGTAGGAGGGGTCCTCGCATTTTGAAAGGGATCCAACTACTGGGGGCAGGGAACACGATTCCAGAGAGCTGCCTGCTCCTCCTGCACCTGGGAGTTTTCAAAGTGCAGCAAATTGGGACTTGGGGCCAAAGGGATACATGGCAATCACAACCCAGCCCCAAAAAAAACTCATCCAAACACCAGTTGGCAATGAATTAAACCTCTGAGCCCTGTGAGGTTTCCTTTGGCAACAGAAAACAAGGAGATCCCAGTAAGTCAGCCCTTCAATCTGTCGAATCACGGAAGGACCCAGAGCATCTGAATGTTTAACATTAGAATAAACTGGCATTTATGAAAGAATGGTCACAGGGGAATAAGCAGTTTCTTTGTGACAGCCTGTTCAATAAGGGTTAGCAATGAGATCCAGCCCACCCTTCCCCCTATCCGCAGCCCCCTCCTAGCCCATCAATCAATTCCCAGGACCAGCCTACATCTCCAAGAAGAAATGACTGCAAAGAAAAATCTGTCATTGAAACGCAGCTTCGGTAAGCTCTTTTCAGCCCGAGCCCCCTCTGAATTGCATTTTTTGCTCCCGTTTAATGAGGAGGAGAAAATAAAGGGGCTATTTCCACCCCCCGCTCCCAGCCCTAAGTGATTTAATAGCTGGAAGTGCCCGTGCCCCAGGGACACGCCGCCCCTGCTCCTCACCTTTCATTGTTCTGAGCACGGGGGCTCCCAGCACTGCAAAGCCGGGCTGAGCTGACACCCAGCCAGCAGGAATTTTGCACTGTCTCTAGTTTATGCTCGAGAACCTTTCTCCTGCACCAAACCCCAACACAAAAGGAGAAGGAAACCCCCCCTCAACGCTGCAATAGAGACCCTTCCACTCCCCCAGCAGCACCAGGCACATGCACCTCATGGATGTGGTTCTCATGTTAACACAGGGCTGAAAGGGGATTTACAGCGCTTGGCAGCCAGGTATAAACCCAGGAAAAGCTGTTGCTATCTCATCCCCGCCCTTTACACTCGCCGGAATGAAGCTCCTTCCCTGTATTTTACAATGTCAGCGTGACCCATGCGAGAAAAAAATCATTGTCCCCAGGCTGCAGGGAGGCAGATGACAATGCAGGCATTCCACACAGAAAACCCGAGTTGGGAACGCTCCCCCCACGATGCCAGCCCGGGTAGATTCAGTCTGGTGTCATGCACTGAACAATGAAACAGCCAAGCAACTTCGGGGATGAATCAGAGGATGCCGGGGTTTTGATTTTAAAATGAGCTGCAGATGCTGTAAAGCAGCAAGAAAAGATTCCTCCTTTCTGTTACTTTTCTGCATGCAAGTCACTCAGGAAAGCTCTACTCACCGGTTTTCAGCGTGCAGGGTGGAGATGCTCAGAGAAAGAAAACCAGGCTCACTCTGCCTTTGTTGTCTGAGCTCCAAGCAAGAAATTCCTGCCAGGGTGGATGAGACGCCTCCTAGGTCCTAGTGCCTTGTTCCATCCCCTCACGGTAACTTTGCCTCAGTGATTCTCACTCTCACCATCAGCTGGCTGCTCACAGGCTGTGTTTGAGGGGAAAACGAGGTGCTGATTCCAGCTCTGGATAGGTCAGCAAATCAGAAAACAAAAGGTTTAGAAGGGCACGCTTGGGGGTGGTGTTTGGAAGGGAAGGATGCAAATTTCCCCTTGAATCCAGTTGTACCAAGCAATCATCTGGTTCGACTGAAAAAAAAAAAAATAAAAGGAAAAAAAGCAAAAAAAAGCCAAGATAATTACCCCAATCCTACAGGATTAGCAGCACAGTGGGGTCACAGTCACAATCCCACAGTGTGACACTGTGCTGGCACAAGACTCCTGTGCATTAGGAAGGCAACTAGGAAAATCTCTGACCAGTGGAACTGGGCACAGTCCTGCTCCTGTGCTGGTTTTACACAGCATCTGTGGTTTACACTGGCAAGCAGAAAGGGAGAATTCACTTGGTGGTTCTGCATGAGGTGCCCCTGAATGCTTTTTCTCTGTTAACACTGGACACAAGCCAAAGCCAGAGTGCTGAATCCCAGTTCATTCAAACCCCCAGGGGCTTCGGGATGGAGTCATCCAGCACAAGCTAAACCCAGCAGATCCAGTGTGGCTCATATCCCACTGGAAGAGAAGTTTATTTTCTGATTCCATTACAGGAGGAGCCAGCTGTTAAAAAATTGTACTGAGCTCTTTCACTTTGACAGCAAAATCTTTCACCTGCTTTCTGGGTGGAGATTCCTATGCTGCAGCACCACTAACCCTGCTCCTAACCCCACTGCTGCTGGCCTCATCTTTACATTAGAAAAGAATGGGATTTGGAAATGGGAGAGTTTTCCCATCTGTAGAAGCAAACCTTTCCTAACAACACTGTGTCTGTTTCGAGTGAAAACATCAGATGTTGTCATTTTGGCACATCCCAGCAGTATCACATTTACACAGAAGGAGTTGGTATTTATTCCAGCTTTGTCTGCCCTGTGCATGATAGTCCAGGCAACACTGACACAAACCCACTGAGAGCTCGTCTCTGTCTGCCAGCAACTTTCACACATGACATTTGTAAAAAGTTTCTTATTCCCTGAAACCAGCCTTTTATTCAAAGGCTCCCACACATCCTCTGCTGGAGCTTTTGGCTGCTCCCTTGTGTGCATGGTCAGATCACTGCAGAGGAGACAGAGCTGCTCTCCTCCCTCAGGAATCAGCCCCTGAGAGGAAGAACAGGGTCTGTCCTCCCCAGGGTATATTTCAGTAAAGGGTATGTGGGACTTCAAACCTTGTCCTTCCCATTTGGTCCTGTTTTCTGAATTAGATAATTCCTGGCTGCTCATCACCATGAGCTTAATCTGTCCAGAATTAACAATTTTTTCCTTTAACACAATACTGCTGTAAATCTAAATCTGCCTGTGCTTTAAAAAATTGCCAAAAATATAAATCATTCAGCATGTGCCAAGTACAGCAGCAGCAAGAATAGAGAAAAGGAGAGTCCTCATTCAGCCTTCAGTGGCACACACAGCTTTGAGAGAGAAGAGGAAGATCTTTGGGATGATGGCTCAGGATCCAGGTACCACACCAAAGTAACCAGGCAGGATGATGTAGACCCAGGTGGAATTGCACCACAATGTGTCAATCTCCCAAATTTGGCTTGTATGGGAAGTTCTGAGGGCAGCAAAGGGTGCCAAGCACCATTAACAGGTGGCTCTTCTTTCTGCACCCCAGCCCATGCCCACTGTGAGATGAGTGTGTCTGCATGGACACCTCTGCTCAGCACAGGGACAGAAGGTTTTGAAGCACAGGCACTTCCTGTGAAAAGCATTTGAAACTAATCACTCCAACAGGAGAACTGGGATTTGTCCCTGGCTGAAGGATAAGGATTCCACAGCAAATCATGGTAATGCTCATCTTGGGTAAAACCTCGAGTTCCTCCTGAACAGTGCCCAGAACACCCCCAGTGTTCCAGAACACCTCCTTTAATCCCTCCACAAGACCAGGAGGATCTCACAAGGCAGAGCATCATCAGAGGTGAAGAGGCCTGGAGCCAGACTGATTTCACATTTCAGTGAAATCACACCATACATGCTTCTCTCCAGGTGAGAACAGAATCACCTCAGACCACAGACATCAGCCAGGAACAAGCAGCAGTTTCTTGAGGAGAGCAAGGGCCTGCTCCTGACTTCATTTCTTCTTCAGAGCTTCCTCCCTGGCCTTAAGGAGTTAATGCCAGTCAAAACATGTTTACATCAGAAGAGACTCACCCTCTGAGACATCATACTATAAACAATTTTAGGCAGCGTGAGTGATTGAGAATTGGAAAGAAAATTCCACTTCCCATCAATAATTTCATCTAGCTGCAAAGGAAAGATAAATTTAGCTCTTCCCATTAAATTATCTACTTCAAATCAGGTGAATCATCTTTCCTCCAGGAAGGTAATATTTAGACTTTTGCCTGTGTCACTAAATCCATATAAATACATGTTTGTTGACATTGCTGAGCAACTGTGACACTTTGGAAAGGGGCAGACTGCAGGTGACAGGGGTTGTGTGATGCTGTGTGCTAGCTTCTTCACATACACCTAGAAAATCCAGGTTTTAGCATCACCAGGAGCTGCAGTCTCAAATGCTCTGTGTCAATGCCCTGTTGCTTTGCTATGTAATTTCCTGACTTATATAAAAATTGCCTCTGACGGCACAGCACATTGTCTGAACAGGAGATGAGTTAGGGTGATAAGCAACCAAGGTCTGGCTGCTTCTGTACCACAGAATCACAGAAAAATCAAGTGATCACTGGGTTTGAAGGAAGCCTTGGATCACCATCTCCAAGTCAGTCTATTTGGAAGCACGTGTTTAGTTACATTTCTTATTTTAACCTCTGTGGTTCTGGACTGTGTGGAAATTATCATCCCTGATCACTGCTGCCAAAGCTCTGACAGGGTGCTGCTTGATGTAACTCAAACACCAAAACTCTCTGAAATGACAAATTCTTATTTCAGGGGTCTGACAAGGGTGTCAAGGCACTCACAGCTGAAATCCCATCGAGTCAGTGCCTCAATCTCAACCCTACAGAGCAACATCCTTTAAATCTGAATCTTCAAAAGAGCTGAGAGTTCATCAGAGAGTTATCCTATATCAGGATTTAAAGTTCCTCCTACAGAATACTACGAGCTAACAAGCAATGGGGACTTGGCAGACTTTCACCACATAACATTTGTTTCCTTTGGAGATTTACTTTTATAGGGACCACACACACATCTGAAAGCCTTTGAAATAGCAAAGCTGGAGAGCCAAAGTCAGCCCAGCCACTGGGGAGAGGAGGGTGGAGGGTCACCTCCAGAGCAGCTCCCCCTCTGCAAGCCTTGGAAACATCTGCAGGGGCTGCTCAGAAATTGAGGCTCAAGGACTGAACCCTTCAACCACTGGCACCTCCAGGGAGGAGCAGGGACCAAGTTTTCAGCGTGAGAAGGAGGAGAGGGTGGAAGAAGCAGCTGAGCTCCGAGGCCACCTCGGTGTGGGAGTGCTCAGGAGTGCCCACAGCAGCAGTGAGTGGGAGCTGCCACTCCTCCACACCCCACAGGCTGTGCTGGGGAAAAGCATTTTAAACTGATTACAGGGGCCATGGCAGCCCCACACCCCTGGCAGATGCCCCCAGTCTCAGCAGGTGCCTTTAGCTTCAGGTATTTCTGAAATCTGGGAGCCAGGGGCCTTTGCATCCTCTGAGGGCCATCAGGAAGCAGGCTGAAAGGGAAAAGGCCATTTTCTGTGCTGAGTATCTGGAAACTGTGCAGCTCCATGAACTCAAGATATTCCAAACACATCCAGATACAACAAAGCATTAAACCCCACAGCAGTCATCCAAAAGAAAAATACCTTCTGCACTAGATCTCTTCTGGCTCAATCCCCTCCCTTCTACATCAAACCACCACAATTAATAAATCTTTGCCAGCTGAAAACAAATCCCCTGACAGCAGGAAGGGAAGCACCCCACCTCAGCATATTTTGGGTGAACTCTGCCAGAGCCAGTGAGTTCCAGGAGCCATTTTCTGGGGGCAGCTCAGTGGCAGCATTTTCCCTTAAAATCAAAGTGCAAACCTTGCAGAAATCCATGGCTGTGCCTGCCTCATGCACTGCCTGTACCCAGGGACGTGCAGAACCCCTCTGAGCTTGTCAGTACATTTGTGCTGACCAAGTTATGGATGATACATGGTCTGTAAGCCCCAGGTCATGACAAATGGAACAGCAAAACACCCAAATTCGCCTTTTTCCAAGGTTGTCCATGGGCTGCATCATAGCAGTTAGGAGACTTGTGATCAAGAATTTAATAACTTCTTGATAATTTCATTTTATACATTAATTGGAACTGAATACCTGATTGCCAGCCTCTCTCAAAATGCCTGCTGAGTGCAGCACTGGCTTGAAGGACTTTCCTGATGGAATTCTAAGGGATAGAAAGGAAAATCCCATCAAAGCCATCACGGGGGATCATGTCATGTTCAAGTTGGAAGTGCAAGATGTTTCCTCTCAAACACAGATCCTTTCTGTCACTCTGAAGGCAGTGACAGTGAAGTCAGGTGACACTGGGGAAGCATTTGTACAAGGGACCCGAGCAGTTCATTTCAAAAGCATAGAAATCCTAACAACAGACCATTTCAGAAGTTGTTTTCCATGAGATTTCCACTCAGTAAATGTCATCCCAGACCAAGCCCAGCAGAGGCTGCAGGATTTGCTGTATCAGTGTCCCAGGAGTAGGGTAGTAGAGCAGGAATGAAGAGGTAGGAGAGCAGGTAAAGAAAGATTTTGTGCCTGTTTTACTCTTTTGAGGAGATGGTTCCAATCTGTTTTATGCTAAAAATACAGACAGCACTAATGAATGGTGATTTTTTTCATGGCAGCAAATATTCCCCAGCTATTTTGCTATTGTTCCTCAGGCACACATATCATGTACCTACAATAAACTATTGAAAATCGGTGCTTTGCATCTGTACTGGCATTTAGAGGTAGATACAGCAATGAGAAAACTCATTTAGCTACATCAAAAGAAAAGCTTATCTGCTCCAAGTCTCATGCAAATTAGGAGCACGCTGACAGACCATTGTTTAAACATCAATGAGCTGGGGGCTCCTGTCTGCAGAGCTGCAGAGACACAGAATCTCAGTCTGACAGGATGGAGGGACAACTAAACACTGAGTACAAGGTCAGCATCTTCAGCCCCCTGTCCCCAGCGGGGAGAGCCAGCACTGCAAACCCTGCCCCAAACTGAACCAAATCTGGTTTTCTTCTCCTGTAATTCCTGGGTCTGGCACACAGCATTACCCTGTTGTTTACAAGGCACCCCTGAGCACAGGAACAAAGGAGGTTCCAAGCACATCCTGGCATGCAAAGCCCTGACCCAAGCAGCTCCTGAGGCACCCAGGGATTTCTAAAACACCTCCTGAAGACCTGTAGAGGTGGATCCCTGTGTGCTTTTAATCTTTAAAGCAAAGGTTACAGTATGGAAACATTGTGGGACACTCTGCCTTCTAAATAGCTTTATTTCAACTACTGAAACTGGAGCTGAACTTGTGCAGCTCTTCCCCTGCTCCCTCCACACACAGCAGAGCTGTGCTGAGGTGAGACATGGCTGCAGGCAGAAGTTCTCCCTGTCTACAGTGAGACCACCAAGAGAAAAGCACTGAGCATCATTAATGCCCCTGGACAGATCACTGGAGAGAAGCATCATCCAGTAGGGAGACAATGAGTTTGGCACTTGTCACAGACATCTTTTATGAAAAAACCTTTCCTTAAGATTTTTCCTCCTGAGAAGCTGGAGGCCTCAGGAACAAAATGTAACCAATGATTATCTGCTGCTGTGGAATGCAACAGGTGCATCTGGGATTGGCCCATGTTGGATGTTTGTAATTAATGGCCAATCACAGCCCAGCTGGCTCGGACTCTCTGTCTGAGACACAAGCCTTTGTTATCATTCTTTCCTATTCTATTCTTAGCCAGCCTTCTGATTAAATATCAAATCCTTTCTTCTATTCTTTTAGTATAGTTTTAATATAATATATATCATAAAATAATAAATCAGCCTTCTGAAACATGGAGTCAGATCCTCATCTCTCCCCTCATCCTCAGACCCCTGTGAACACGGTCACAGGCACTCACCTTTTTAGGAAAAAATGTAGTACCTTTTACCTTTACCTTTTACCTTGTGAACACCTGCAGCTTGCTGGAAAAGCCCTTTCTAGCATTGCAGGGGAGTAGGAGATGATTGTAAGAGCTACTGGACAAGAAGCCAACACCAGAAACTCCACAGAGATGGTTCTGATGCTATTTTGTCTTCAGGTTAGGCAGGCTCTGTTCATTAGGGAACCCAGGGGAGCACACACTACTCACAGATTATTTGATGAAATTCCCAACCTGGAAAACTTGGTGAACCACAGAGTAACTGAACAGGGGAATGACAACCATATCAGAACATCAGGATTAGTATCCCAAAGTTTGGATGAAGAGCCAGGCCAAGAAGAAGCTCCTGGTCTCCTCTGAGGGTGCTGTCAAGCACATTTCTGATTCCATGAGCTCTCCTAGGGGTTACCCAACATCAGCTCTGTAAACACCCACATTGAACAAGGACAGCAGTTGCTCAGGCACCAAAAACCCAGCAGGTTTCCAGTTAAAATCCTTTCTGAGCAGTTATCAGTCACCACAGAGCTGCAGCCAAAGAGCAGCTACTTGCAAGGAATCACAAGGGGATATGGCTGTTTCCTGTAGCCCCAAACTCCAGGGAAACAAGCCCTAGAACCACTGACTGTGCAGTGGGTAAATTCACTCAGTGTGAGTTTGAGCCCTGTCTCTACATGGGATGCACAGAGCAAGTGGCTCAAGCCAGAAAATCATCTGATGAATGCTGTGGTAGTGAAAAAAAAATAATAAATATAAAGATAATTTTCAATCCTGGCTGGCTGCAAGCAAATTGTATCAGCAGCAGCCTGACTTTACCCAGGGCCCTGTGGGCTGTAACCACAGTCATCTCTTTCATTAGAGCAGCCAAACTGCAAAGGCAAGGGCTCTCCTGCAGCAGCCTCAGTGCCCAGTGCTGTGTGTACATTTAACCCCAGCAGAATGTGCCCATCCCACCTTTGCACCACGGGGTAATGGTTTATTATCATATAATTGCTACAGGCACAGCTTTTGCCCAGCTCCTGCTTTGCTCTAACTCCCAGAGCTGCAGCTCAGCTGATGCAGCCCCAGTGCAGAGCCAGGGTGAGCCACAAACACTGACAGGCCATTGTTTGGTTCTGTATCCATGCAATGCTCTGCTGCTCTGAGCCCAGGTTTTGTTCTGTTTCCAATTAGAAACCCAAACTGCCTGTTGGATTAGGTGCCTTCCACTCTCTAGGCAACCCAACAAATATTTTCTGTTTGATCCTTACATTTCTGGGCCCTGCAAACACAGGGAGCACTCTGCCCAGTTAAACCCAGTTTAACTGCAGGCCCACCCAGCATGAACAGCCCTGCACAGGGAGCACTCTGCCCAGTTAAACCCAGTTTAACTGTGAGCCCACCCAGCATGAACAGCCCTGCACAGGGAGCACTCTGCCCAGTTAAACCCAGTTTAACTGTGAGCCCACCCAGCATGAACAGCCCTGCACAGGGAGCACTCTGCCCAGTTAAACCCAGTTTAACTCTGCGCCCACCCAGCATGAACAGCCCTGCACAGGGAGCACTCTGCCCAGTTAAACCCAGTTTAACTGCAGGCCCACCCAGCATGAACAGCCCTGCACAGGGAGCACTCTGCCCAGTTAAACCCAGTTTAACTGTGAGCCCACCCAGCATGAACAGCCCTGCACAGGGAGCACTCTGCCCAGTTAAACCCAGTTTAACTGCAGGCCCACCCAGCATGAACATCCCTGCACAGGGAGCACTCTGCCCAGTTAAACCCAGTTTAACTCTGCGCCCACCCAGCATGAACAGCCCTGCACAGGGAGCACTCTGCCCAGTTAAACCCAGTTTAACTCTGCGCCCACCCAGCATGAACAGCCCTGCACAGGGAGCACTCTGCCCAGTTAAACCCAGTTTAACTGCAGGCCCACCCAGCATGAACAGCCCTGCACAGGGAGCACTCTGCCCAGTTAAACCCAGTTTAACTGTGAGCCCACCCAGCATGAACAGGCCTGGCCATGGCCATGACTGGTTCCACTGTGCTCACCCTGCAGCCCCAGCTCTGCTGAGCAGCCCAAATCTCCAGTTTGTGGGCTCAGGCTGTGGCCATAACCCTGGCAGAGAGTTATGAAAGGCAGGGCTTGTTTCACTTTTAGGCCCAGTGACCTCCTAGCTGGTCAAGCCAGAGATTCATATTCTTCTTGATGGCACTTTTCCCTCACTTCACTGTGGGACAGGACATCCATTCCAGGCCTCCTTCCTCACCTCTTCCATGGAGAGAGGACCTGCAGGGAGGTCTGGTTGTGCTCCCTGCAGTGCTAATTATTATATTTTTTTAATTATTAACAAAATAATTCTATATGGTAATTATAATTATTATGTCACATACTCCAGCAAAATCATTATGTTAAATAATTTATATTAAACTATTATTAAATATCATATACTTCTATTATATATTTTTATTCTATTGTTAAGTAGAATATATTTATATTAAGTTATATTAAATACTATTAAATTATTATTATAGTACATATTATTTCTATTAAGTATTAAATTATATTAAATACTATTAAATTATTGTAGTAGGTATAGTAGATATTGAATAGTATATAATTTTTGTATATATTATTAGGTTTTTAAAATTATTATATATATTTATTATATATTATTATTTAGTATATATTTATATATAGTATTATTATTTAGTATTGGTATATGGTATGGTATTTATATTTAGTATATATATTTAATATATATTATTAGTTTTTTAAAATTATAACATATATTTAATATATATTATTATTTAGTATATTGTATAGTATATAATTATATATTATTTCTATTAAATAATATTAAATATTAATTAATCTTTTAAATAATTATGTCACACACCCCAGCTAAAGAGAATACCCGGGTGTTCTAGACCCTAACCAACCACTCTGCAGCAGAGACACCTTTGTGGTACTCCCCAAAATCCTCATTTCAGTGATCCTTTAGCTCACCCCACTCGCAGACAGTGACATTAGCACACACCGCGTCCCTGTGAGTGTGGAAGAAAGGACAGGAGACATTGGTGAGGCTCCAACATTTGTGAGTTCAGCGCCCCGGGCGCGGTGTCCGTGCGGGCTCGGTCACCCGAGGGACCCGCGGTGCCACCCGGTGGTGACACCGAGCAGCGGGACCGGCGCAGCTCGGGCTGGCAGCGCTGGCGCTGCTGTCAGAGCTGTCCCTGCACACCGGGGTGACCGGCGCACACCGACACCACCAGCGCCGGCAGCAGCGGCTCTGGGATAGCGTAATGAAAAATGGGAAAAAACCCCAAAAACTGCGCAGCACCATCAGCGCTCAGAGAGGAGCGAGATGTGTGAGAGGAGGAGAGACGCTGAGCCCAGGAAGAAGGGAGGGGTGGGGGGGAGGTATTTCATTATTTGCTTTTATTTCTCGCTGCCCTGCTCTGATTTGATTTGTAATAATTAATTTCCCCAGGATGAATCCGTTTTGCCCATGACAGTAATTGCTGAGTGATCTCCCTGGCCTTATCTCCCCCACGAGCCTTTCATCACATCTTTCTCCCCCTCTTCAGCTTCTCTCAAACCATTCTGAATGGTTACTCAGGCCAGGATCAGAAGTACAATAGCCCTTCCTTAGGCTACACCAGTTTATAATTTGAGCTATTTCAGGGGTAAAAACCTCCAGACATGGTTTTAGCTCAGTCAATATTGCATTGAAACAGCTGTAATGCACCTCATGGGGTCAGCCCAAGGAAGACACTTAAAGGAAGAGTCACAGGACACTTCACCTTCTGTCCCGGTTTGCAGTGTCCCCTCTGTCCCCAGCAGTTAAATGCGGTGCCAGCAGATGGCAATCCAAGAAGGGTTTGAGCTCCCAGCAGCTGCCACAGCCACAGGGACCAGCTGCCTTCCCTGCCTCAGCAGGGACAAGCTCTGCTGGAACCCTGGCTGCTGAGAATGTCAGATTTTCTGTGCTGCCAGGCACTGACCCCCAAGAGAACGCTGCATTGACCTGAGGCTGTGGAGAGGGATTCCAAAATTGAATGACAGAGCTGGGATTGTGGGTGCGGAGTTTGAATGGAAGTGTGTGCTAATACAGGGTGGAAAACTTAGAGCTAAGGGTTTAGAATACAGTAATAGATATAAAGCTAAGGTGGGTCAGAAGCTGGGTCAGAGGCTGGTTCTTCTTCTCCACTTTCTTCTCCACGGGTTTGGGTGGTTTTGTGTAATTGGATAAAAAAAGTCCCCATTGCAGGCAATGGGGGGATGGTTATTGGGTTAAAAGTGTTATCATCTTGTTGCAGGGGTTCCATACTGTTGTCTCCTTATC
This sequence comes from Molothrus aeneus, assembly GCF_037042795.1. NCBI lineage: Eukaryota > Metazoa > Chordata > Aves > Passeriformes > Icteridae > Molothrus > Molothrus aeneus. The sequence continues at coordinate 3,101,932 of NC_089659.1, read as the reverse complement.
ACAAAAGTTTCACACCTGCTTGCTGTTTCTCATGGGCAGCTCCTCAGAGCACTGACTCTTGCTTCTTCACAAAGTGACCAAGTGACTCCAGGTCCCTTCTCAACCCCACCCCACTCTTTCATAGCACCTTCTTCTCACTGGTTACAGCTGTGGCCTGTTAAAGTCAGGCCTGTTCCTAATCTTTGATCATTGGCCCAGCTGCAACTCCTTAAGGGTAGGGTGAGTTTCTACACTATCTTTATTTTCTTATATTCTATCGCCCTACATAAAAGTAAAATAATTTAAGTGTCATTTCTTAATTGAACAGTTTATCCTTAAAAGAAGTTATAGAGAGAGATGAAGCTCCATTTTTAGTTTGTTAGACTGAAGTGCTGTAGAACTCAGGGTTTGTGAGACTGTGACAGAGATAAGAACTAAAACATCTGAGCCCAAATAAGAAATAGCATCTCATATTGGGCATTTAATCCCAACCCTGGCAAAAAAGAAGCAGACTCCACACTGTGCCACTGCAGCCAAACCTCTGAAGGAGCTCAGAGGCTGAAGAGAACACCTGGGTGTTTTAGACTCCAGCCAACCACTCTGCAGTAGAGACACCTTCGTGGTATCCCCCAAAATACCCATCTCAGTAATGGGTATTTAACTCATCCCATGGAATTCTTACCCATTTCAATAACCTTTAACCCATCCCATGGAATTCTTACCCATTTCAATAACCTTTAACCCATCCCATGGAATTCTTACCCATTTCAATAACCTTTAACCCATCCCATGGAATTCTTACCCATTTCAATAACCTTTAACCCATCCCATGGAATTCTTGCCCATTTCAATAACCTTTAACTCATCCCATGAAATTCTTACCCATTTCAATAACCTTTAACCCATCCCATGGAATTCTTACCCATTTCAATAACCTTTATCCCATCCCATGGAATTCTTGCCCATTTCAATAGCCTTTAACTCATCCCATGGAATTCTTACCCATTTCAATAGCCTTTAACTCATCCCATGGAATTCTTACCCATTTCAATAACCTTTAACTCATCCCACGGAATTCTTGCTGGCCTCTCAGTGCTGGCACATGGAAGTTCACCCCAGTGCACATGGTCAGTGATCACTGTGATTTAGCAGTGTCAGAGAGTCCCTCTTCTCTCCCATCCCTGCAGGCTGGGTGCAGGAGGTTTCCTTTGAGCAGTGCTGTCCAAGGCACAGCGCTGATCTCACACACTCTGGCATTTCAGGCAGCACAAATCCATCTGCCCTCTGCCCATCTTCTCACATCCCCATGCCCAGGAATTAATTTCAGCCAGCTCTGGAAGAGTTCCTACTTTATGCAGTGAATTGCTGTTCATATTTCCCTCTTCCTCCAACAACAACTGATTAGGGTTTAAATGCAGCAACATTTTCAGTGGTGCTTTAAGCAAAGTCCTCCTGGACTTTGAGAGGCTGTCAGGGAGCAGGTCTGATGTTCCCTACAGATTTGCTGTGCTGCCCCTTTTGAAGGAGCAAAACTCATCTTGGTGCAAGTCCAAGTGAAAGTAATGGACCTCTCACTGGTCCTAAACACATTCATACTCTTAACCCTAGTAACCCTCTCCACCCCCATCCTATTCCCTCTTCTATCCAACAACCTCAAAAATACCCCCAGCACAATCATAAACACAGTCAAAACTTCCTTTTTAATCAGCCTGGTCCCAATAACAATTTACATCCACTCTGGAACAGAAACAGAAATCAGCCACAGTTCCAGGGTGCCCAGGGACACAGCAGGACCCCAAGGACTGAAGCTAGAGCAGGAATTCAGACAAGCCACAGCCCACATGCTTCTCCCTCATGTTCCTGTCAATGGCTCAGCTCTGTGCTGAGAAAGAGCCCACAGTCTGGTGACTGTGTCTTACCTGGTCTACATGAGAGATACCTGCCCAGATTAGAGTCCAGAATCTTCTTAAACCTGTGCTTCCACATCTACAAAGTGGAGAATTGAGATCTGAAATGGAGAACCCTGCTCAGGCTTCCCAGCACTTGAACAAACCCCAAACCCAGGCACATTTTCACCAATTTTTGAGTTTTCTTGAGAAGAGACAAACTATTGATTATCCCTCCACAGGGCAAAGCAACTGCAATGGCAAACACATCTAGAAGGACTTGTAGTGACCACTTGGAGCCATTAAAGGGGATATGAGTGATCTGCCTGGTGAGGGATGAGATTACAGCAGCATCCTGCTAATTAATAGACAGGAGGTCCCATCCACTCAACTACTGATTGAGCTGGTGCTTTTAATTAGACTCTGAGTTGCTGTGCTGCAGGGCTGCTTTCCAACCCCTCACCCAGGACACAGATTAGCAGTAGTTTTATGCTAATTTATGTTGGCTGAAAAGCTGGTGATTTTAGGAGACATTTAGATTTCAGGGAGGAACTACTTATTAATATTCATCTCAGCTCCTATAAATACATTTCTAATCCACTGCAGGATTTAGAAGGCTGTGGATGGCAGCTGTGTCACTGCACACATTGGATGTGTTGCAGAGCAGGGGTCATGTTGGGTCAGGGGGTGTTGGAGCAGAGCTGTGACAGGGTGGGCACAGCTCACAGCTGTGGGATGTGGTAGGTGGCATTTCTGTGTTTCTGCCACAGTGACAGGAGCTGGACAAGTCCCAGCATGAGCACACACGGTCTCTTGGGCTTTTCCTAATTCTGGCTTCTCAAACTAACTTCAATTTGCAGAGGAGGTAGAGCTCAGCTTTATCTTATTACTCTTCAGGGGCTCTCTGAGCCTTTCCTTTGCATAATATTTGTTCTCTGTCTTGCATTTCCCAAACACCTTCATACATCCCTTTGCCCCAAAGGAAAGGAGAGCTCAAACCCAAATTATACTTGCTAATATGAAACAATCACTCATCACACTTTCAACTTGGCTACTCCCCACCTGAACTCCTCCCTCCAGTTTAGCCACAATCCAGCTAAATGTGGGCATCCCAGAAAGTAGCACCATTTTCTAGATTGTCTGCACACATATGCCATGCACTGACCTTTCCACATGCCTCCATTTCCATGCCCATCAATAAGAACTGGTTCCAGTGTTGCAGCAAGCACCACAATCAAGCTGGCCACAATTCACATAGCAGCCCCATGCCACCTCAGAAGGCTCCAAGCATCTGCTCCTCTGGTTCTTTAGCCCAACCCTTTACCCCCCTCACGTTGATGCACTGCCCCTGTGTGCCCTGTGCTCCCTTTGGTGGTTGCTCAGCACACCTGGGCACTCCATGGCTCATTGCTGCCAGTGCTGCTCACCTGCTGCTCACAGCTGTGCCCACTGGGGATGAGGCTGGGCCAGCCCATCCCAGTGACCCCAAACTGTGCCCACAGCACAGCCCCATCCCAGTGACCCCAAACTGTGTGCACACAGCACAGCCCCATCCCAGTGACCCCAAACTGTGCCTGCAGCACAGCCCCATCCCAGTGACCCCAAACTGTGTGCACACAGCACAGCCCCATCCCAGTGACCCCAAACTGTGCCTGCAGCACAGCCCCATCCCAGTGACCCCAAACTGTGTGCACACAGCACAGCCCCATCCCAGTGACCCCAAACTGTGTGCACACAGCACAGCCCCATCCCAGTGACCCCAAACTGTGTGCCTACATTCCAGGATAACATCTTTGCTGTAGCCAGCCCATACTGGTTTCAGCCACAGCAGGAGAAAAGTATTCATTGGTTTGGCTTCCCTATTGTAGAATCTCTGGTGCTATGAAGTCTCCAGAGGGTACAATAGGATCCATAAGCAAAATCACAACTTACAAGACCTAAATCCACATTTCTAGAGCACTGAACCAAAGAGCACAGTGTGAGTGGAGCAGTACCATTCCAAACAACCACCAGCAAGCTCCTCAGAAGGTGGCAGAGGTTGCATCACACCAGCTGGCAAAAGAGCTTTTGGTTCCTTTATGTTCACCACACCAGCTGGAAAAAACCAACAGGCCATGGGGTGGATAAGACCAAGAATAACCAGCCCCAAAGAGACAGTCATCACCAGGACAGCAGCTGCAAGGAGGAGAGGTGCTACTACACCTTTGTGAGCAGCAGCCTGCTCCATGCCTCAGCCAGGGAGCCCAGAGCAGATTCAGGTGATGCTGAACAAAGATGTCTTCAGGAGGGGTGAAGGCATCCTGGCACTGTCATATTTTCTGGAAAAATCCCTTCACCAGGATTTCTTCTCCTGGGAAGCTGAGAAGCCTCAGAGAAAAAGGAAAACAATATAATCTCATTTGCTTCTCCTGTGTTTTGCTGCTTTGCAATGTGGCTGGAGATTGTTTATCCAGCATGTGAATTGTTTTTACTCAATGACCAATCCCAGCCAGCTGTGTTGAGGCTCTGGAGAGTCACAAGTTTTTCATTAGTATCTTGTTAAGCCTTCTGTGAGGATCCTTTCCCTATTCTTTAGTATAATATAATATAATATAATATAATATAATATAATATAATATAATATAATATAATATAATACATTACTAAAACTATACTAAAGAATAGAGACAGGATACATACAGAAGGCTTAACAAGAATGATAATAAAAAACTTGTAACTCTCCAGAGTCCCGACAGAGCTGGCCATGTTTGGCCATTAAGTTAAAACAATTCACATGAAACCAATCAAACATGCACCTGTTGGTAAACCATCTCCAGGCCACATTCCAAAGCAGCAAAACACAGAAGAAGCAATCAGATAATTATTGTTATCATTCCTCTCTGAGGCTCCTCAGCTCCCCAGGAGAAAATCCTGGGCAAAGGGATTTTTCAGAAAATGTGACAGTGACAAGAAAGAAGGCAAGAACGTGGTAAAGAGGATGAGAGCAAGGTTCCCATTACAATACAATAAATCTTCTTCTGTGTTGAATATTCTGATTCTCACTAACCAATCTAGTACAAGATACAAATCCTATAGCATTTACATACAGCCTATAAGAATCATTACATTACCATCCTGTGTTACATTTTAAACCCTACAAACTCCTCTTTGGGCCCCTTCTGCCAAGCTGGCAGGGTCTGCTCTGACCCTTGGGCCTGTCTGCAAGCAGAGGGTGTTGTTCCATCAAAAGGGGATCACCTTCAGCTGGCCACGCCATTGTTTTCCAGGTGTTCAGTAACTGAGGTATCTCAAAGCTTGCTTTCATTTCAATCTTGCTTATAGTTTCCATATTCTCAAAATCTTTTGCCAGGCAAAAGAGAATATATAATTATTATATTATATTATATTATATTATATTATATTATATTATATTATATTATATTATATTATATTATATTATATTATATTATATTATATTATATTATATTATGTGTAAATATAATATATATTTATATATTGATATTTATAAGGCTTTCCCGTTTCCTCTTCCCCAACATTTGGATTTGTGTCTGGAATGAGGAGCTGGTCTCCCGAGCCCCTGGCAGGAGCAGCAGGTGGCACCATCTGGGGTGTGAGGTGGCCCCGTGCCAGCAGCACTCGGGGCTGGGTGACTCCGAGCAGGGAGCACAGGCACAGCCTGGAGAGAAGGGAGAGTGAGGGAAGGAGCAAACTGAGGGAGAGCTGCTCTTAAAGAGCCTGGAATTGATGTTTCACTAAGAGCAAGCACAGCTGGGAGCTGTAGGAAATGTTTTCAGTCTGTTTGCTCACATGAAGAAAGGGAAAGGAGAGTTTACCTGAGAGCAATATCAGGGGGCAAAAAATAAGAGAAACAGTCATTCAGGGAAGTTCTTAGCCCCATTGAGTCAGGGAATCCCCCAGCAGTGACAATAGCAGATGTGAACACCAAAATGACAGCAGGGACATCACAGCAGGCAGTTCTCTGCCACGCTTGAAGAAACAAAGATTGCCTCACTTGCTAAGGGAGTCCAGAGTCTGTGAAGTTCAGCACACAGACTTGGATAGGACTGCCTGGCATCTTTGGCACAACACACAGACTTCCCTTGCCTTGTTCTGATACTACAGCACAAAAAGCACTCAGGTGAAACCAGGCCTTTTGCACAGTCCAAAGCATATTTTTTTCCTTTTCAGGTTAAAATTCCAGTACTATTGGTGGTATTCAGCCAAAGGCTGGACTTGATGAATTTTAAGGACTTTTCCAACTTCAACAATTCTTAAACAAAGGCCAGGTCTGGCCATTCAGAGTACTTTAAATAAAAGTGATAATTTCCTTGCTGTTTTCCTAATGTTTGCTGATACTTGTAGGGTGTAGTAGAGAAATTGTAAGACTTCAAATGTGTATAAGATTGTAGTACAACATGTTTATTTCTCTTTTCAGTCATTATGGGTTCCTGAAGTCTAAGCCCTTTGTGCTTCAATGAGTTACAGGCAAAATCTGAATAGAGAAGCCAGGAAAGCTGGGTTTGCCTGCTGTTAGTGTGAGGGTATCAGCCAGCCTGTGGTGCTCTCCTCTTCAGAAATCAAGGCTTGGAATGGCTTCCCCCATTTTCTCCTCCCTGATTCCCTCAGGCTCCCATAAGGAAACTGTTCCAGTGTTGGAGGCACATGTGAGGGTCTCAGAGAGAGCTGAGGCAGCAGAGCTGTGCTGCTGAGCTGGGCCCTGGCTCTGCAAGCACGGGACAACAAAGCCTTCCCTGTGAATTACAGGCAAGCTGGAGTTTTAGGTCAAACACAACAAAGAGATTTGCCTTTCCCCCCAAATTAAAATGTGGTGGTTTGGGCTGAATCTAGGGGGAAATGTGACACCAGATGATCAGGAGGGCAGCAGCTAACACTGATTTAGCCAGCCACCAACTAGAAGCTAGATCAGAGCAGGGTTGATCTGGTTTTGTTGGTCTGGGACAAAGCATGACTGTAAGAGCCCGAATGAGGGATGTGGGACTCCAGGGGCTCTCCAAAATGCAGTTTATTGTATCTGAGAGGTTACAGCATCCAGGGATGTGGGTGACAGAGCTGTGCCCACAGCTGTCAGCTCCAGCTGCAGGCAGGCCTGGACACCCTTTGGTTTAGGTTACAATGCATTCTATACTTTTCTCTTGGTTACAATGCATTTTATACTTTTCTTTGCTGAGCATCTTAATACAGCAGAACCAATCTATACCTTAACTTTTATCTATAGCCTATCATAACTACTGTAATTACCATATTCATGTTACTGTTCTCCAATCACTCAAAGTCAGTACATTACAGTTTAAGCTAGGAGTTGTTTTTCAGTTTTCTTGCAGTGGAAAATTCTGAGACCTTTTTTCTACCTGCAGCTTTGCTGCCTTGTTTGCCTGTGCTCTCTTTCTGCTTGGTAAAAACATCTTCTTGTTTGGGGTGGGTTTATCCTTTGCTCTAAGCCATAAAACCCATTCTAACTAACACACCCTTGGTTATCCAGTGAGACTGGCTCAGCAATTCTTTTCTTCTATATCAAAACTTGTTTCCATCTCTATTCCTTCTTCAGACTCTATATTTAAAAATCTTTCTGCTAAGCATACCTATCTGTGAGACTTTCTTGTCAAACTTTCATCCTTCCCAGCACATGACAGCTGCTTCTGAAGCTGCTGTACAATCTGAGCAGTGAGGCTGGGACAGCAGCTCCCCCTGGGGCTGTTGGTCAGCCCCAGCTGGGTGCTGGCTGCCCATGTAAAGTTCTGGCAGTGCTGATGCTGCAGCAGGACCCTTTTATGTCAGCTACAGCTTTTTAGGGTGTTGATTTTCATTTGCCCCTTTCTTCTGGAGTCCCAGTGAACCTGCCCTGTGAGCCACAAGCAGCTCCTATCCCAGCCCAGTCCCTGCTCAGCTCCTGTTCTGACCCCTCTCTCACTGCCATCCTCAGCCATTTCTGCCGTCCCTTGCATCTCCTGGGTTCTAACTGGCTGCCCATCACTTATCAAACATATTAATTACAGAGAGGATTGCTTTTATCTCTGCAGTCCCAGAGAGCTTTGAGGATTTGTGGTTGGAGAATGCAGTTTGACACCACCTGCCCTGGGGAGGGTGCAGAGCCAAGGACCATTACACCCCTCTGATTTCTTATGGAAAAAACATTCAAGCTTCATCCATGGGCAGCAACAACACAAATCCATGGGGTTTGTTTCAAGTGGAACCCTCCCTGCAGGTGCTGCATCCCTCTGGAGCAGCTGGACTGGGATGCAATGGGAAAAAGGTGTCTGCTGGCACTTCCAGAGCAGGGGAAAGCTGTGCTCTCCAGGCCAAACCTGGATGCTGCTCTTCTTCAAAAAGGTATTTATCAAAAAGTCTGTGTTCTCCATGGCAAACCTGGCTGCTGCTCTTCTTCTCTAAATAGGGATTTATGAAAACTTCCTTCCGTTCTCTCAGAAACACACACTAAGGAAAAGGAAGCATAGCTGAGTGATGGGAGAAAAAGAATAAGAAATCAGAATTAATCTCTCCCTCTCCTTTACATCAGGGTCTCCAGGACCTCTCCAGTGAAAAGCACCTCTTTGGTTTCCCTGTGCTGGGAAGAAAGCCATGCTTTGCTGGTATCAGCCATCTAATTAGGAAAGGGATTGTGTGAGTGAGCAGGTAGCTCAGGAGCAGATCTTTTGTGAGCAGAGCTAATTTCATTTGTGCAAAGAGAAATGTGGGGCTTAGGCTGAATTATCAAACGAATTATACCAACAGATCATTTGCCTTCACAGTGATTTAATTATCAAAGATTTTGCAAGTGAAGGGAGGGGGGGAACCAGATGAGGGACAGAGAATTTCCTGAGGGAAATGTCAGCTTGGCAGCTGCATCCCTCACCTGGCTGTGGCAGGCCAAGGTTATTAAGGGAAGGTGACATGGTGCAATCATTTGTGATGGAATTCTTCTGTACATCTGCTCTCCCTTCAGCTGCAGCTCTTTCCAGCACACAAGCATTTTCCAGTGCAAGGAGCTCACCCTCTCTCTCAGATGAATTATCCCAAGCACCTCAGACACTTCAACATTTCTTGTCAGGCTCATAAAACAAATCTTACCTCAGCTGGTAATGAACCTGATGTGCTGTGACAGCCACAAGCAGGGCAACAAAGAGAATCCTCACATGTCAGCAGATCTGAGCAAGACCTCGATCTCCCAGCACCAGAAAGAACAGGATGTGTCTCTGAAAGTGACAGCCACGATTTCCTCACACAGGAACCTGGGAATGCAGAGACTGATGTGCCAGGTTCTATTAACACAGGATTCCTTTATTATTCTTTTGTGGACTTTGTCTTGGATTCCTTTGGAAAGAGTTATTCTTTTGTGGACCTTGTCTTACCATCAGGTCTGATGTTGTGCTTTCCTGGGACAAAGAGCAGGAAAGAATTCCAGATTGTTTTATTTTCTTTTAAAAAGTGTTTTCCTGCCTACAGGAAATATTTGATGGGAGAAGGCAGCTTCTATACCACAGGTCATGCACTGCAAAGTGTCTGTGTATTTTGCACAACATGAAGGTACCTTGTGGATTTATAGGCACTGAAAATTAAATATTTCAAAATGTGAAAGGGCAAGAGGCATTTTATGAGTAGAAAAAATAGTGGTACGAATCTTCCTTCTTCTTGAAAGGAGATCAGCTGGTTCAGGAAGATTCAGAGATTTAAATTCCCTTCAGAGGACTTATATTTAAATCAGCAGAGTTGATTACACTGCAGGGTGCTGTAAAGTTCTTCTGCAGGGCCTGGACTTTACTGATCCCCAGTGGAATTTAAGCTGCACTCTCACAGTTATCTGTATGATTAATTCAACTGTTTGCATTAAACCAGGCAGGGCACTCCTGCAGTCTGCTGGGGTCCACACATGGAAATTTCTACAGAAATTTCTACAGAAATCTCATAGCTGATGGTTCTGAGTCTGCTCCAAGCTCATGGCCATGGAGATTTCCTCTATTCTCTTACATTCTGATCCCATTTTAATGCACATGTTTATTCCCAGGATAATCTTTGCAGGACTGGCCTCTGCTGGGAGCCCCAGACCATCACACACAGGTTCTACTTGCTCCTGGTGCAGCTTAAGAAAAACACTTAATGTGCAGTCCAGCACATTATTCCTGCACTTTCTCCTCTTTTTCTTTGTTATTTTGAGCCTGTCATCAGAAGCAGAGCTGAATCAGGAAGAAATGTTGATAATAAATTGTATGCAGGAGCAGATAATGTGCCTTGTCCTCCCTGTAGCACAGGACTAAAATCCTTGGGAATGGAAACAGGGATTTTGCTGGGTAAAACAGAAAGCTCCTCTCCCTTCCAGAAGTGGAAATAGAGAATTTGAAATCTTTACAGAGAACAGTACTAGCACTGAATAGACACTGACACAAACCTGACACTCCCTAAAGCCATTGGCAGTTGAATGCCTCTACAATTCCAGGGGGAGTCAGAGCTGAGCTGGGATGTTTAAATGTCCCTTAATCTGGGCACATGGAACTGCTGTTTAAATACCACAGGGATATAGGAATGTTGTTGTGTCAAAAAGTTTTTAACCTATCTCTATGTTCAAATCATATATAGCCAGAAATTTGAGGCTTGCCTAGGAAAACACTTCACCAAAGTTAAGATAGAAAATTAGAACCAAATTTAAAAATTATTGGCATAACTACAAATTGTTGACAAGGGTGAGACTTTTTCAGTTCATGTTCCTTTCTCCTCCTTCTTTTTAGATGTATAGAAAGGGTGAGATATAGGAATGTGCTCCCTGTTGATGGAGTGACAAAACTGTCCTTTGTCCCCTCAAAAAGGAAAGAAGCCCAGAAGTTTCTCTCCTCAATTAGGTGAAAAAGCCACCTCATAGCACCTGGGGGACTTCACCTCAAACTTAAGGATAGCCAATTGGACAGGAGCCAGAAAGTCCCACCTGAGCAATTCACTAGAAAAAGAAGAGAACAAAGGAACTGATGGCTTTTGTGAGGTGTTTTACCAGGAGCAAGAACCTCTTGCACCTGGCTCGGTTTTTCTGTTTGTTATTTTGCCTTTTATTAAATCTTTTTGTTTCCAACCCTGCCACAGAAGCCATCCTGCTGATTTAATGCTTCCAAAGGTAGCTGAGCTATCTTGGGTGTGTTATAGACCCCCGAGAGCTCATGAGACCTGGCTCAAGGAGGCAGCTCTTACTGAGGGACAAAAGCCCATCTTCAGCACAGCCTGGCATCCACACCCTGCCTCTTCCCAGTGTCCTCCCTGCAGCCAGGGACTCTCAGCTGCTGCCCAAACAGGAGGAGGACAAAAGCCCCTCTGTCCTCTCCAGAGCATCACCTGATTCCAGAACGAGATCCATGGGGCAGCGTGGTCAGAGTTTGGAGCTGATGCCCAGGCACTGGAAAAGTTTTAGAAGTTTAGAAGTGTTCTGGGGTTTTAGAAGCTGGGACTTGCTGCAAAGTCAGTCTGGAGCACCGATGTGAAAAATGACAATCACTTGGGTTTTTTTAAAATTTTAAAAATTTAATAGGAATAAAATGGTTATAAAAATAGTAATACAATTAGAGTAATAATAATTTGGGCAATTTGAATTAGGATAATATGAGACAATAGAAACAAAGAGTTACAGACAGGCCGGGTACCTTTTTCTGGGCAGCACGAGGCCGAAAAAGGACCCACGTTAACAGAGGATTAACCCTTAAAAACAACAGCCTGTTGCATATTCATACACCTCATACATGATGCATAAATTCCATTCACACACAGGATTCTGTCTGGGCAGTGTCAACTTCTTCCTCTGAATCCTGACAGCGCCTTCAAGGCAGGAAGAAGTTCCTTTCTTCTGATAAGGGAGCAATAAATTCTCTTTCTCTGAAAGATTCAGGTGTCCTGTGGCTGCTGTCTCACTGCGAGTCCTTTCTTTAAAAAAGTATCCTACACAGCATCGTTTCTATTTTAACAATTTTTATAACCTAAAACTATATTTAACACACTACTGAAGAGAATTAATACAGCATAACTTTCTAACACAACACATATAATATTCATTTGAATATTTGTGAAAAGCCAATCATAAAATACACATTTTTCACAGTGGATAAACCTGCATCCAGTGAGAACTCAGAGAGGTTTTGTAGAGCAAGGCAGAGGAAAAGAACCATGTGGTGAATCTTTCTGGGTGAAGATCTTTCTCCAAATTGAAAACACATCTTCAGCTATGAAAAGTGAGGCAATAGAGCAACACTTGTTGTTAATAGGCAGGCTAAAAATAAAAAGAGAGATCAGTCTTCTGTTCAAAAGGAAGGGTTGTTCAATAAGCTTTTTGTCCAGTGTTTTCACAGAACAGTTTCTTCCCAGACAGCTTGATCCTGGAGACAGAAGGGAAATGTATTTTGTAGCACATAGGCTGGAAGGGGGACCAAAACTGGCTATTAACAACCAGGCTCATCAGTTAAGCAGAATCACACGGGGATGCTTATTCTTTTCTTCACCAAAAATGAACAATAATTAGGTGGAACTGCCCAGTGAGTTTGTTCTGCTACTGACCCAGAGGCTGGGAAAAAGGGAACTTGTGGCTGCTATTAGACAAACAAAGGCATCAAATGGAAACATCCCCCCATTTAGATTTACTAGAAATATGCAGGAATTGCTGCCACAGCTCAGACTGAGGGGCTCTCTGGCGTGGAAACACCCTGTCTCCACTCTCTCATGAAAACAACACAAGTTAGAAACTGTTGTATAAAGATGCCCCACGTGAAACAAAATGGGAACTGTGCAGTTGTTCACATCTTCATCCTGCCTGCTCTCCCCTTCAGCACTCCCCAGGCACCAGCTGTGTGGAAGAGGTTTTACAGTGACTTCTGTGAGCCAGAGAGGAGCTTGATAAGAGGATCCATGTTTGATAAGAGGATCCATGTTTGATAAGAGGATCCATGTTCACCCTGAAAGAATTTTCTACCAAGGTTGTTGATGTAGAAACCAAGAAAGAAAGAAGAATAAATAAGAGAAACCTGCAACTGCCTATTCCAATGAGCACTTTGTTTGTCTCTGGTGACCAATGAGTAAAATGTAAAGTTATGAGTTTTGTAAGAATGTATAAAAAGCATGCAGGCTATAATAAAACAGGGTTTGAAGCCTTTTGAAAATGGAGCGTTGCTTTGTATTGTGACTGTCCCACCTATGACACAACTGGGCTCCCCATGAATCAGAGAGGATTTCAGGATTGATTTATGTGATTTAACTCTCTGCTCATTGCCTCAGTGCAGCAGAATAAAGTGGGATAACATTGCACAGGGCAACACATGGGCTCTGTGTCAGGAAATGGCAGATGCTGAGGTACAAATGCTTTGGGGCGGAAGCCAAGGGAGTCATGGCAAGAGAGAGATCCCTGCTGTTGAGAAGGAATTAAGGAGAAACACCTGAATGGCTTTTGTATCACTTGTAAGATTTTAATTTTTTTTAGCTTAAACTACAATAATTCTTTCAGAACAACTGTCAGCAGCTCAGGATTGCTGTGCTGTGCTGTCCTGTACAGAACAGATGCATCCAAACAGAGGATTTCCTCAAAAATGCAGTGGAAATGGGTGGTAGAGCAGAGATGGCAGTGTTTGCATCTATCACTGTTTTTCACTCTTCTGCTGTGAAGATTTCAACCATGTTTCCTCCAGACAGGTTTAGAAAGAGTTCAGCCAGCCTGCTTGGAAATGCTGATATCTGAAATGTTAAAGTGTGTGGGTGGGCAGAGCTCTCTCAGCTGCATATTCTGTAAATGAGAATTGAGAAAAGACACCTTCTTCCCTAAGACTGGAATTCAAACAAACAAACCAAGGAAATAAAAATTGGTGTAATGGGGTCATCACAAAATTGTTTTCCTTTCAGTGTAAACGGTCATGATTATTATTTAATGATGGTAATTGAAGAGCTGGTCCCCCCTCAGTATAGGCAGGAGCCCATCTGTTAACTGTGAATCATGCAAATAATGTGGCATCAACCCTTCAGAGAAGGCTTTAACTGTTTTGCAGCTCACATTCCCCATGCTCTACCCACCCTGCACTCAGCTTCATGGCCTGGCTGGGGAGATTTGGTCACAATCCAGGAATTATCTGTTCATATTTTAAAGATTTGCCTCGTGGGTCCCTTGGCAGGAGTGAGTTGGTCAATACCTGGGTTTGTGAGCACTGGGCTCAGACCAAAATGCCATCCTGCTCAACAGGGAGCCCCAGCTTAGGGATGGCTCTGCTCAGGAATTACTGATCAGTGCTGTGGTCACAAGGGCTGCCTGGAAAGCTCAGGGGTGCCTTGGTTTTAACATGTGTGACCTTATCTGAGACCCCCCTGACACCCCCTGTGCTGTGAAAAGCACCTTCCAGGGAATCCTGCATTAACCCTACAAGCTCTACCTGCAGGCAGAAATCTGGGAGAAGCCCCCAGGGGTGCAAGGGCTCTCAGCACACAGCTCTGGTGGGCTGGGAAGGCTCTGTGGTGACAAGGTGTCCTCAGTGCCTCAGTACCAAGGGAAATGCTGTCCTCAGCCAGAGCATGGAGCTGGCAGGGAGAAAATGAGCTGGGAATACCAAATACATTTCCAGGCTCCATCCAGAATGCCCAGAGGAATGCAGAAAGCACAAAACCTGCAGATTTCACACATTTACACACCTCAGGTGTTGGTTTGATGCTGAGGCCCATGCCAGGTGTCCCCTGGGGCACTAACCCTGCCATGCAGAGGGGAAGGAGAAAATTCCATGAGTGACTCAACCAAGCCTGCATTGTCCTCATGGGTGATTTGTCCATCAGGCAGGGACACAGCCTCATCTCCTGGAGGCTTTCAGTGGCCACAGCCAGGCCCAGGTGTGGTGTTCACTGTGCAGCCCTGGTGAGCTCTGGGACAAGCTGGGCTGGGAGGGTGAAAGACGAGATCCCATTTATTGTATTTGCTGGGAAATGTCCTGATGAAGGCAGCAATGATGCATCTGACTCCATGTTCCCAGAAGGCCAATTTATTACTTTATTGTACAATATTGTATTAAAGAATACTCTACTAGAGAATATAGAAAGGACACTTACTGAATGTTAAAAAGATAATAATGAAAACTCCTGATTCTTTCCAGAGTCCCAACACAGCTTGGCCCTGATTGGCCAAAGAATGAAAACAACTCCCAGCAGAATGCAATGGAACAATCACCTGTGGGTAAACAATCTCCAAACACATTCCACATAAGCACAACACAGGAGAAGCAAATGAGATAAGAATTGTTTTCCTTTTTTCTGAGGCTTCTCAGCTTCCCAGGAGAACAATCCTGGGTGAAGGGATTTTTCCAGAGAATGTGAATGGCACACCCATTCTCAGTGACTGAAGCACAGTGGCTCACTGTTATCTCTCAGGTTGTATTTTAGCAACTGGCCAGCCAAAACCAAAGGATCAGCACATCTCAAAGTTTCTCCAGACCTGCATGGAGCTCCTGCATCTGGAGTTTGTGCTGAACTCCCTTAAAAATAGGCACTGCTGCAAGAACTCTTCTACTTCAGGAGAAATAATAATAATAATATTCCAGACTGTGGGCTGGAGAACACAAGATCTGTTCATTTTGCAATAAATTTGTGCCAAGGCCCACGTGATCCATGTGGGATCTTGATGGAGGGTGGCTGACATGAACTTGTGGCTTGGATCCTGCTGGAATCTGCTTCCCAAACACTCCCTGCTCCAAAGGGACCCTGTTCACTGCCAGCTGGCCCTACCTGAGCCAGCCCTCACTGACTTATCCTTCTGCAAATGGTGCTAATGCCATGCTGGGGACATGCAATGCCTTCCCCACAAGCTCACTCACAAAAATGAAGCTCAGGGCTGTTCCAGACAGAGTTCTGTGCAGAACAATGCAGCCCTTCACTGACAACTGTAAATCAAATTAGAAATGTTCCTAAAAATTAGCAGCAACATCAGACAACACTGAATTTCTTCAGTCATCTGTGGGAGACTAAGTTTCTATAAATAAACTGAAGCATTGCCATGATGAAGTTCCAAACAAAGCCAAATTGTCAAAACAGCCCCAGAGCCTTTCAAAGCAAGAAAACTCTTTCAGCCCAAACTCATGAGCATTTTCAGACTCAGTGTGCTGGAGAAAAGGAGATTGTGTGGGAATGCACAGAGGGAAAGGGTGCTGCTGGAGCAGGGGGCACATGACCACTGCATTTGTGTAGCCCTTGGAGGGGGGAGGGACCAATAATTTCTCCTTTTTCATGAAAAAGAAATGAGACAGAGAGAAGTCAGTACATTTGGCTGGGGCCTAAGCAAGGAACAAGCCTGAGGCAAATGTCTTTGCTTTCAGGGTTGCCACCCCTTGCACTGTGTGGTTTCTCCTCAAAGCTGGTGGCAGCTGGACACATTTCACAGGAACCTGAATATTTATCATATTTTAAATTCCCTCCTTTAGAGACCCCTGGTTCAAAGCCTACCAGAACATGTCTTTGTACGTGCTCTACAAGCCTGCTTGTGGTACAGAACAAAACATATTAGAACAAAAACAGATCCCAGTGTGCCAAGACAAACAGCTACCCCTTGCTTCAGCATGTCCCCAGTCACTGCAGCTGCACTGAAAGGAAATTTTAAAGACCCAAATTATGCATTTACTCTGTTCATAGGATCCATGAGTTAGGGTAACACAAGAATGCCTATAGGGACACACAGATTATACTCACTAACAATCATGCAGAGATCTTGTTTGCTTCTTAAACCCAAATTTCACTCTAAGACTGGTGGGGATCGTTATGAGAAAGATGTGTAAAATGACCTGATTAAAAGCTTGAGACACAGGCCAAATGGTGCAAAGGAAAGAGTCCAACAAGCTCCCTGGGGTTTTGCCCCTAAATTCCCAAAGGCTGTTTAAAAATATACATTCCCTGGGGTCATATCTCTGAGTATCTCCAAGGGAGTTTGTGCACCTTTATTCTATGTAACACAAATTTGTCACTGATTGTCCCAAAAATTTACATACTTCTCAACAATTTGGGAACTCAGCAATCATTCAGTCAAGTATTCATCAGCCTCAGCTGGTATAAATTGTGGCAGTATTTAAAATTCATCTGTCATTATTATACCCTGCTACAAAACAAACAAGAAATCCAAGTGCACCCACCCAGCAAGCAGCAGCTTGGTCCTACAAAAGGGAGAGATAATTTACTGCAAAATCAACAAAGGGGGGGAAAAAAGCTGAGTAGAGAAGCTGGATGGCATGGACAGGGAGAGAGCCTTTCATTTCAGCACTGCTCATTAGCATTACAGAGCAAGCAAGGATGCAAGGTTTCAACATATCTGTCTCTTCTGGGTCTCATAAATTCAACCAGAAACATAATTCCTGCTTAAACAGAGCTCTCATTTCTTTCTTCTTAAATACAAGGATGTGTACCAAGGGTTTGGAGGTGGTTTGTTGGTAAAGCAGCAATTGTAGCAATTCCAGGGGAAAAATACACAATCTTCCTTCTGCTTTACCACAGTACTTTCATTCCTATGTGCCTAGCAGGGAATGGTGGCATAGACTGCAATTCTGGGGACAGCACTTGATATTGCAACAAAGGAAATATGAACTAAAATCAGCAGTCAAAGATGCCTTTTATGTCTTAGTTTACAGAGTTCATCCCTGCACAGAAGCATGGAGGAATTGGGGTTTCTTTTAAGGGACTATGTTTTATTTATCTAAAGAGTGCTGCATCGTAGTAATACACTGTGCTTGTGAGCTCCAGAGACTGAAGAGCCTTTGGAGAGATGGATTTATAATGCATCCCAGGAGGATGAAAGAGCTGTGCAGCTCTGGCTTTCATTACCCTTTGGCCCCTCTGCTCAGGCTGTGGCCATGGGGAACCAGAGAGGAAAAGCTATTCTAGGAGACAGTTTGGAGATTAAATGTCTCTATTTTGTCACACAGAAAGCTGCAGAGACAGAGAATTAACAGGTCTACCCAAAACCCCTGTGCAGGACCTACTTTTCAGAGGGGAAGCTTGTTTCCAGTGCCCCAAACACAGGCCATGAACAACAGCTGGGAACTTCCACAAGCTCAGAGGTCAGAGTGGGGCTGTGGGTGAGGTTCACCCCATGAAGGTGTCTCCAGCCCTTGCTGGGGCACAGGGACATGGGCACATGAAATACAGCTGCACACAGCTGCCCAAGCTGAGTGCTCAGAGCTGCAAACTGCATCTCGTGTGCTGGGGACACCTTGGGGACAGCTGCAGTGCATCCCAAAGTGGCATCTGTCACAAAACATCCCCGCTCTGTCAGCCTGGGAAGGTGAGGAAATGCAGGTTGGGAGGTGTGGCAGTGAGAGGGATCCATGTGCTTTGGGTTCTCACCCAGCCCTGGCTCCTCCTGCCTCATTTCTGTGTCTGTACATTTCTTTTTTGTGCTTCACACATTCGTAAACTGGCAAAAATCATTTTTGCCCACAGCACTGCAGGGTTGGGGTTGTGCTTATTCTTGCAATTCCAAACTACTCAGGGGGGGCAGGACCTGTAAACTCAACACAGCCCTTCCCAAACCACCAACCAGCAGGCACAGGGACAAAAATGCACCCAAAGCTGCACGGCCAAAGAGCAACGCTTGGGGACTGTCCTGAGGGCTGGAAGGTGACACTTGTCCGTGCTCCAGACAGGATGCATAGAATAGGCTCTCCTCCCCCTGCAGGGTCGAAGAATGTGGTGTTAAGGTTATGGTCTGTGAGGAGTATTGTGATTCCTGTGGCAAGGACTGGAAGGGACAGAAGTAGGAGTTAGCACTGATCAGATTAATAGGGGGGTTAGGAGCCCTCACCAGGAGGCACAAAACAAACAAAAAACCCCAAACTTTGAACTTCCCAGAAAATGAGAGGAACGGCTAAGCTGCCCTCCAGGGTGATGTCTCACTCGTCAACCAGCGGGCAGCGCAGCCTTGCGAGCACGAAAGGGTTAAACCGAGAGAGAAAGAGTTAAACGGAGAGAGAAAGGGTTAGAGAGAGGGAGAAAGGGTTAAAGCGAGAGAGAAAGAGTTAAACGGAGAGAGAAGGAGTTAAACCGAGAGAGAAGGAGTTAAAGCGAGCCTCGCACAAACTTTGCAGCGAGCTGAGCTCAGAGCGTCCCTCCCTTCGCTCGGAGCCGGAGCTCGGCTCATCCCCTCCTGGTGCTGCCGAGGGAGGGAGGGAGGCTCTGTTTGCCTCCATCCCACAGCAGCTCAGCCAGAGCAGCTCCTCGGCCCTTGCCCTGCCCCTGCAGAGACCAAGAGGTGCCCTCCTTCATCAGCCGTGCCCTCCTTCATCAGCCGTGCCCTCCATCCATCAGCCGTGCCCTCCATCCATCAGCAGAGCCACCCTGCCCTGGTGCCATCCCAGGGTCGGGATTTCAGAGCCACCCCTGCCTCGGAGATCCACAGCAGATCCACACAGAGGAAAAGTGCGCTGGGCTGCAGGGCACGGTGCTGGCTCCAGGACAGCAGAGCCTTCTGCACAGATCCCACCGAGGAGATGCTCCCGGGGACACCAGCAGCGAGCTCCTGGTGTGGAGCAGGGACTCTGGAGCCTCGTCCCAGCCCTGCTGCCGGCTCTGAAAGGTAACTGTGCTTTATTCTCTTCTCTCCCTGTGCACCAGCATGGCCAGCACCCTCACGCGTGTTCAGCATGAGAACAAAATATCTCTTCTGCCTCTATAAGAGGAGATAAAATCACCCCTCCTGCCTCTCTTGTCCCCTCCAGACCCTCCCTGGATCTGAGGGAGAAAAAGCAAGCCATGGATGGAATTGATAGTTTTGATGGGGTTTTTTTGTGTTTATCAGTGCTGATATTTTTCTGTAAAGGTGACCTGGACAGAACACACCTGGTGCTGTGTGTTCAACCCCAAACCATCCTGTACTTGCCAGCCAGTTGGGTGCACTTGAAGAAGCTACACAAGGAATTGTTCTATTTTGTCCCACTTACCTGTTTGTTGGAGCCAGAGTGGGAGGAGAGGCCAAGGGGAGCTCAGGAAAGTTGCCTGCACTTGCAGAGGTGCTGTGCTGGCAAGTGGTGCTCACACTGAGCACGGGAGTAGAAGGAAGCAGGTGGGCAAGACAAAAACATTTACTGCAGCTGCAGGATCAGTTTGTACTGCCTGTGTGTAGAGTTTGGGGAAAATCTTTCTTTCTGCTCCCCTGTGAGCTCCAAAGGTGCAGAGTAGAGCAATGCAGGCTTCATAAACACTCCCCAGAGCTGAAGCTCCCCACACCCTGAGAGCTGCAGTGGGAGGCTGCTAATGTCAGTGCCCATGAAGTTTTGGCTGATGAATTTCCTGGCTCAGAGACACACTGTGGGAAAAAACCCTCCTCCTGTTGTGTATGAAGGCTTCTATTTTCATTGCAGATTTTTATTAAATGAAATGTGTTGGGTTTGGGTTTTTTTAATTCCTGATTAAAGAAAGCCACAAACTGATAAAAAAATCCCAAGTGTCTGCTTGGAATCAGTCTGCACCCACGGAGCACCAGTGATTGCTCAGAATTGGACCATTGTTCAGCCAGAGAATGACTGAATCTTGGAAACTGAGATCACAGGGAATGCTCCTGTGTCCATGAACTTGAGGGCTCCTCGTGGTAACCAGTGAGGTTCTGCCTCCTCTAATCTCAGTCATACACAGCTATAGTCTGACCTGCTTTACACACAGAATTATTGTCTACCACTTATTTTCACATCATGTTGGTCTCTACAGTCATTCAGCTTCTCTTCCTTAAAGGGAAGTGTACGAAATCTGAATCTAATGGTATCCAAAGAGATGTGCTCAATGGGATAATTGGTAGATTGAAAAGCAAAAAATCTTTGGGGTTGCCTGGAGCTATTGAATTATTTCTGGCTCATTTCTGGAGAAGATGCAGTTAATGTTGCAGCTTTCAATAGTCTGAATAGTTGATTGCTCCTGACAAATCTATAGTTGAGCCTAAAAAACCCCAAACAGTGCCAGCTCCCCATTGCTAAGACTTCTTACTATTAATCTGCTCATTTTTTCAATAAATACCCAGCTGAGCTTTACTAATTCAGCATCTTGGTTTGTAGTTAATTATTGAACTTCAGACTAATGTCCTTAGCATTCTGCAGTCTAATTTTATGAAGGATATAAAGCCATTAGGCTGTCTGCTCGTTAAGGAGAGAAACCAGCTCTGGTTTTTTCTCTCAGTAGCAGAGCAGATGGGATGGGCAAAGACATGGCTCTGTGCTTTAACTCACACAAGTGTCAGATTCCAGGCTGCTTGCACTTCATTATCAGCAGAGAAATCAAATTGTAAGAACAGAATTTAATACAGTTACCTTCACACCCTCTATTTCCCACCTGCTGTGTTACATGAGAATATTCTTCACGGGAGAAGAATTTCCATTTATAGATTCCAAGTGTGAAAATCACAGTTATTGCCCTGTAACTGAGAGCAAAAGGGCCTGGCTGCCCTGCCCAAACCTCTGCATCAGCACCAAGGCCTCTGCCAGAGTAACTGGCTCCAGAGGGACTGGGCCAGCCCCTGGAAGAACACTGAGCCCAAATGCTTCGGTACTGAAGAAGGAGCTGGGAGGCAAAGTGTGTCCAAGCCCCCAAGTCCCTTCTCCAAAACTCAGCAAATCAGATATTTCCTCATCCCATGAGCCAAAGCAGGTTCTTCTTGCTTGTAGTGAAAGTTTGAGTCCCTTGAAAGTCAAAATGTTTTGCAGCAATTTGTCATTTAAGTGAAATGTGTCAGAGCTTTTATCATATTGACCTAATATTTTATTTATTCTGATTATCATAGTATATTACCATGTTAATATTACTCTATTTACATCTCATGTAGGTTTATAGGCAGTGGACATTATAAATCATTGCATCAGTTTGTTCAGTGCTTCCATTTTTGTTTCAGCTAAAACGAAAATTCTGGTCTTATCAGAGCAGAACATTATGCTTTTGAGTGCACCATTTACAGTGAAATTTCAGATTTTTCATTTCTGTTTCCAGCTGGAAGAACCGAAACTGCAAAAATATTAAGATTCCCCCAATTTCTAGTAAGTTGTGCTGCCAGGAGGAGAGGGAAGTGTCCCATCCTGCAGCAGAGTTGCTCCAGGGGGACAGGTAGGGCTCTGGACAGCTGCCAGCTGCACCCAGCATCAGAAAAAGAGGGTGCTGATACACAATAAATGAGACACATGGTGAAAAACACTGATTGGATTTGTATCTCCCCTTCCTCTCTGACATCTGATTGCACAGCTTGGGGGGCCTTCTTGAACCCTTAAAATGTGTTACCAGAGAGGACATCAACAATTAGATTTGCACTGTGTTTTTCTAAAGTTAAATACTCAGAGCTTCTCCTCATCTCAGAGTGTCTCCCAGGAGCATGACAGGGGTTTTCTTATCTATTTGCTCTAAAGATACCACATCCAGGCTAGGCTGTTTTGGTACCTGGTGTCATTTCTCTCTCTCACACTTTTTTCCTTTTAGAAATCTGACTTTTTGACCGTTCCTAATGAGAAACTCAGAACTCCAGACTCCTTAAGCCCTGAATTAGGAGAGAAGAGATCCTTCCAGACGTTTGGCAAAGCAGAAAACAACCTTCCCCAGCTCACCCAAGGATAAACCACCTGCTGTGGGAGAGAGAAGCTGGCAGAAAGCTGATTGCTCAGTCTGTCTGGAAAAAACAACACTTGCAAAGACCAAAGCTGTGCCAACCTTCGCAGCTCAGCTTGAGAGAGGAACCAAAGCTTTCCACCATCCAAAGGAGGTGACCTAGCAAAAGGAGGCCCAAAGTATTTTTAGGATGAAATAAAAGCCAGAAGGAAGTGCAAAGCAGAAGTGTGATGCTCGTTGTCATTATGACAGCAAGGTGCAAAATGGTCTGCACAGGCCTGTCCCTCACGGCGTGCTCAGTTGTGTGAGCAGCAGCCTCGACGCCGAGGGGATGGAGCAGCTCCTGCTGAAGCCATCCTGCCATCTGTGCTGAGTTTCCTCTTCTGAACCTCCTCTGTGAGTCTGGTGAGGGGAGACAGGAGATCTGAAGGTAAATACAGAAAATGGACCAAAGCTGACAGAGAGCAATGACTGAGATTTATTTCAAGTTCCGCGGAAACCTGACTGGCCGTGTCCACCTTCCAACTCTGGCTACTGAAGTAGACACAACAGCAGACAAATATTCTGGCCTCTATGTGTACGTGGGGTTGTTCCTAACCCTCCTGGCTCTCCTCCTGATCCTGCTCTTCTCCATGCTCCTGCGCCTGAAGCACGTTGTGTCCCCCATCACCTCCCCAGAGAGCACTGAGAACGTGCAGCACTTCACAGACGTGGAAATGCACAGCAGGATCCCCACCACGTAGGGAACCCCAGCAAAGAGGGCTCCGTGCTTGGGAAAGGTGGTTTTTGTTCAGCAAAGGTAGTGGACAGAAGCTCTGGCTGCCTGTTGAGCCCCACAAGTTCTTGCAAAGCCTCAGCAGCATCTGGAGGGTGTTGCTGGCTGTTGGCACCACGGGCAGCATGTCTGCAGCAGCCTCCATAAAATGGACATCACAGAAACCTGCTGCTGCAAGGAAAGCCTCACACCCCCTCTAAAAACCTTGCAGAAGATGGGAAAAGCCACATTAATGACAGCCAAAAACCCAGAGAAACATAGCAGAATGTGTCCTGGAGCCTTTGTTTGCTGACACCTCTCTCTGAACCAACAAAGCTGAAGTGGTGTAAGTGGGAAGAGCCCACAGGGCACACACAGGAATTGTCGGTCGCTTGAAAATTCTCAGGCATTTCTCCCATTCAAGAGGGAAAACATTAAATTGTTCTCTTTCACTTGAATGGTAATTAAACAATGGAGCTTCACAAATATAGAAATGTTTCATCACCTGCTGGAACTATGTATTTCTGACGTTAGAACCCATTTAGTGAATAGTTGCACACGATATATCAAAAAGAGACAGAACTTTAAAGAGGAAAGAGAATAAAGCCAACATTTAAGCAAGGTTTAAAATAAAAAAGAAGCAGCAACAGCAGGAAATGAGATTAAAAAACTTATAAGACACTCTACCTCTTCCTTAGTCCTGCTTTATATGAACTGAGCTGAAAACAAACATTTTATGCTCCCATGCTCTTAGGCTCCCCAGTATCACTCAGTAATTAAAATGCAGTGTAAGTTTTGGGAGCCCAATTGACATTGCTCTCCTAACAGACTCCAGTTCATAATAACATGTTCTCTCATATCTGTATTGGGTTTTCTTCCTCAAAAGACAGATGAGTTCTTCCAAAGAGTTTTCATTTTTTTTCATTTGTTTTCCTCCAAAGAAAGCTGAGGAGATGCCCAGGCCTGGCACTGCAATAAGGAATAGTGGGAACAGCTTTGGACACAGACTAACAGGGAACATGCAGATGGAAAATAAACTCACTGAGCACTGAAAGATATGATTGGATTCAAATATCCTGATGGAATCTCACAGGGGAAAGAAATGTTTATTTGGATTTATGGAACAACAATCTGACCCAGCCCTATGAGTGACGTACAGAGGTAGCCTTTGCTGCTGTGGATGGAAAAGATGGAACCAAATATGGGAAAGCACTCCTGGGAGAGCCACTGCCTCTCACAGCAAAACCTTCAGTGAATTGTTTCAGCCACATCTCTAAAGGGCAGGTATTTTACACAGCTTATCCACTTTATTACAGTCCAGCTCCAGTTCAGCAATAAAATCCCCTGGATGTTTTCCACACGTACATACACTCTTATTTGCCAATTCTCCTCTCTCCAAGGGTTTGGAAAGTGTAAAGTCCTCACAGAAACCCAGTGCAAAATTAGAGAAGACACTGTCACATGGGCCTGTGATAGTAGCATGAAATTTTTCTTCAAATGCTCTGTGTACAACAGGTTTTTTTGCTTACCTTTGAAGGTCTGGGTGGCTGTTTGGACTGGGAATATCTGGACTTTTACAGATGGTTGGGGGGGAAGCAGAATGACAGGTAAAATCCTCCCTAGATACACTGGATCTGTGGGCAGGACTAGTGCAACTTCTCACTGATGTATTGAGTACAAAACCATTTAAACATTGCTTCCTAATACTGAATAATTCCTTTTTACTTCATTAACCCCTGTGAATCAGAATCCCAGAATGGTTTGGGTTAGAAAAGACCTTAAAGATCACCTTGTTCCACCCCCTGCCATGGGCAGGGACACCTTCCACTATCCCAGGTTGCTCCAAGCCCTGTCCAGCCTTGCTTGGGACAGTGAACCAGAACAGTGATTTTGTGAGGGAACACAGCAAAACATTCACTCTCAGCAGTGTCTCTCCATGCCATGCTTGGCTGTGTTTCCCTGGAAAAATGGCAGGATGCAGGTTATCCTCTATGGGGACAACACCAGGCAGGGTCACACAGCATCTGAAGGTTGGCTCCTCGACTCTCAGTACTGCACAAGAGCCAAATTTTTTTGGTGATGATTAGGATATTAATCCAACTAAGACAGATGGCTACTGAGTTAGACAATGACATTTAAAATTAACAAAAATCCATGCTGCTCAAGTTGGTTTGATATGTGTCGTTCATTGAGCCATCATGAGGCAGCTCAGCCCAGGCTCAGCATCTGACTTACCCTGGAAAAGTTCTCCATTCAAAAGCTACCACTTACCTAGACCCTGTTCTAACTTACTAAATCAGCAACCAAACCACATTAGCTTCCCAGCACAGCTATCTGCAGAAAAGCCTTGTATCCAAGAGTCTGCAGGACAGGCTCAGCTTTTATTGACAGACTTTTATTGATATACAATATCAGACCTACTGATGGAAAATGACAGTATCAAATTCTGAGTGCTCTGATCTCAGCCCAAATGGCCCCTGAAGTTCAGGTCAGGATTGAGCTTCTTTCCATCACATTAAGGAATGTTAATTCACAAGAGTCTCACAACACTTTAAAACTTATTCAGTAACTATCCTTTAAATAAATGAGTAATCTCTTTATATATCAAATGGTAAATTTGGGCAGACTGGGTATTTTTATAAAGTACTCTTATAGAAGGCTGCCCTATTTTCTCACAGGAAAATGACAAGTTTTCCTTTCCAAAGCTTGATTTCACATAAAGTCTCTGTCCCACTTGACACATCTACAGTGGCACTCAGGGTGCCTCATTTGTCTGCAAAATGCCAGCATATTTTAAAACTTTTCCCACTGAGAAATAGAAGAATGCCTTTCCCCCCTTTTCATTATCATCTGCAGTGTCCAGACCTGAGGGATTGTCTGGGAAGTGAGAATGTTTGGATGTGCTGGTCTGTGTTTGGTGAGTGGCCTCTAGTGGAGTTTGGCATTCTTTGGCTTTCAGAAGTGGTTACTGGAACTTTTGCACAGTTTTGGAGCATCTTCTGGAACTTTTGCTGCATCTTGGAGCACTGCAGGTCTCACAGCCATACCCTTCCCCTCCTGCAGGCTGTTCCCTTCCCACTTGTCCATGTGCTATAGAAAATGGGATTTTTTTACAAAATATAAAGAGGCACAGTGCTACCAATGCTGAGTCACTGACTGCTCTGTACGTTCCCACGTGTGGGTCTGAAGGACCAGCTCCCAAAAAGGCTCAGGAGGTGCCACTATTCCAAACCAACTGGGCAAGAAAACCCTCTACCAGTCTGTGTGAGTATCACTTGAACCAGCACAGTTTGCCTCCACCTTACTCCCATCAGACACTGGGAATAAATCGAGTATTGAGTAAATTCCTCACCTCCTCCATGCCCTGCCTGCGGGGGAGGACAGCCACCTGTTGTTGTGAGGGAGCAGAAAACACACCCGAGCATCCCTGTCCCTGCTGGGTGGGGCTGTGAGGCCAGAGAGGGCCTCCTCTCACCAAAAAACCACCAATGCTCCCAAATCTCCCAGGGTCCTTAGCCTGGGCGCTGTCAGGAGTATGGTGTGACTCCCCAGACCACACAGGATTAATTATTGAGCAATCTCACCCACGTGGTTTCCATCCACAAGCATGAATTTTCTGTATTAACAGACCCTTAAGGGTGGATATGTAGAATCTGTTCCTTCTCTATGTCAGAATAAACGTAAATATTTTCATACCCTGTTTGCAGGGTCCCCCATGGCAGGGAGGAATGATGCATCTGACTCCATGTTCTCAGAAGGCTAATTTATTACTTTATGATACTATATTATATTAAAGAATACTATACTAAAAAATACAGAAAGGATACTTCCAGAATGCTAAAAAGATGATAATGAAAACTCATGACTTTGCAGAGTCTTGACACAGCTTGGCCCTGATTGGCCAATGAGTCAAAATAACTCACATGAAACCAATGAAACAACCACCTGTGGGTAAACAACCTCCATACACATTCCAAAGGAGCAAAAAACAGGAGAAGTAAATGAGATAAGTATTGTTTTCCTTTTTTTCTGAGGTTTCTCAGTTTCCCAAGAGAAAAATCCTGGGCGAAGGGATTTTTCCAGAGAATGTGAATGCCACAATACCCTCTCAGAGCTGCAGAGAAAAACTTGATTTTGCAAACAACATAACTCAGCAGAGGATCAACCCTGATCCTTGATCCTTCCCAAAGGACCTTTTTGGATTTTACTTGAAGAAGAAATAAAAAATGTTAAAAATCCAAAAATTATGTGAAGTCACCCATCCATTTAACTGACAACATTAATGGAAACTTAGATGTATGACTTATCCTCACTAGGAATTGATATTTCCCAACATATCCTTACCCTGCAGCCACTGATGAGGCAACTGCTTAGGAGGGAAGTACAGACAGACAGCTCCAGCTTTAGGGCAGGCTGGAGAGCAGGAGACATGCAGACAACTCCTCTGTGGCAATGCCACAAATCTGCTTTTTCTACAGGTTGGGCAGTAAGGGAAGGGAAAACGTGGAATGGCTGCACTTTTTTCCAAAGAAGAGGCATCTTTGTGTTGTGTCTATAATTCAGCTTAATTCTGGTATGGAAAGAAAGTTTGTTCACAGTCTATTCATGTGCGCTGCAAGAAATAGGCAGTGACATTCATGACTACAATTCAGATGCAGATAGATCTGGAAAAGGGAAATCCCAAACAATTGGTGCATGAGCTGTAGACTCAAATGTTGACATTTTGGTAGAAAAATAAAGCTGGAGATGGTGAAGTCTGCTTGATCTTTGCAGTGGGCTCAAAAAAAGGCTACACAGAATGTTAAGGAAAAAAGACAAATACTTGTGGATTGGGGAAAGTATTTTCAGTTATGGTTCCTGACACAGATTTCACATTTGTTCACAGAAAGGAACTGCATGTTATGCATTCCATCTGCCAAAACCTTACCCCATAACGCCCTCTCAGATCTTCACCTTCCTCAGGCTTTTCCAGAAGGTTGTGAAGTTCCAGCAAGGGTAAGAGCAGTCTTCAACTCCCAGTGTTCATTCGGGGGGCACAGATATCAAAATAAAGCCTAAAAAACCCACAATGATCATTTGGTTTCTTGTGCACTTGCTCTCCAGAATGTGACATATGAACATTTCCTCCTCAGTCCATTCATTATCAAGAATTGTTAAATTGTCATCTAAGATGACTGATGTTAAGAGTGAAAAAATAAACTGGATTTGAATTTTGATGGATTGGATTTTTCAAAGGTACTTAGAATAATTCTTCAGCTGAAGGCAAAAAGAATTTGCCCAGCTGTAGTCAAAGCTAAGTTGTGAAAGCAGATCTGGCTGCAAGAGGGAAAGGTCTGTGCAACTCATATGTAATTAATAAATAACCCACTCCTTATACTCCCACCTGCATTTCATGGCTATGTAAACTTGTCAAACAAATGATGAATAATTCAAAATACCTTCTCATCCCTCCCTTCTCCTCTAGATTTATTAACCCATTTTCAAAGTATAATTTGATCAAGCTAATAGCCACAGACTTCCTAAGCTGAGTCTCTCTGCATTAATTCTCTCTGCATGGCCATAGTCCTACTCCCACAGTACCATCTAATAAAAATCAATTACAAAACAACAAAAGGCACCTGAAAGCCAAATGAGAGCTCAGCAACATTCTTTGATGCTTGAAGTCTGTTCTTCTCTGCAAGCAATAAATTTATCTTATTTAAACTGGGCTGTTGTCCTGAAGCCAGTTCCTCTATAAGTCCTCAAACACTTAGCTACTGGATGAAGTTTATTTATGCAGTTTTGTTAAAAACAAAAACAACAAAAACCACCAAAAACCCCAAACCAAATCAAAACAAACAAACAAACAAAAAACCCAAAAACCCACACACAAAAACAAAACAAAACAAACGTAAAACAAAATAAGAAAACCAAAAGAGACCCAAACCACATCCTACCAACAATGCTGAAGGATCAAGTAGGACCCATCTGGGATATTTCTGTGTGATATTTTCTCACATGTGTGTGCAAACAACAGGCAGAGAAGCTCTTCCTTGCAGTGCAGGGGAGATTTGGAAGCAAACTGGCCCTGGGCTGCCCTTTGAACTGTGTGGGCAAGCAAGTGCTGCACTGGGAAACTCTACAGGACAACACAGAGCCATGAGCTGGATTTGAGTGTACCACAGCTTTGGCATCCTCCAGCTTCCCATTCTTCTTCCCATACCAGAATTCTGTCTCACTCACAAGTGAGTGTTTCCAGTTTACTCCTTATGCCTTAGCAACCCTAATTCAAATTAATGCATGCTCCCAGCAGTTACATGCAGCACTTTTTGTCATGTTAGTCCATAATCTTTGGGTGACAAGGACCTGTCCAAGTTGCTGTGGCATGAGCAGCACATAATGCCCCAGGAAGCTCAGATCTGGGCTGGGATGAGGT
Source organism: Molothrus aeneus (assembly GCF_037042795.1). Classification (NCBI taxonomy): domain Eukaryota; kingdom Metazoa; phylum Chordata; class Aves; order Passeriformes; family Icteridae; genus Molothrus; species Molothrus aeneus. The sequence goes on along the minus strand of NC_089659.1, from coordinate 3,072,342 downwards.
TGATTCAATGGACTCAGTGGCAAATCTTGCAGCTTGTCACTGCAGAATCAAACTGACGTGGGCTCGTGTTGTTCACAAATTTTTCCTGCTTTCACACCCTGGGAAAGCTCCCAACAGCCCTTTCAGCACTGACTCTGTCAGGATGGGAACACCACGCCAGTTTGCGCTTCATGTTGGCACACCTAGAGGGGAAGAAATGTGACTTCTTCTTCTTCTTCTCCTTGTTTGTGTCCAACAACACAGAGGAAAGCAGGAAGCACCCTGAATGCACCTGGTTTGGGCTAAGGCTGGGCTGAATTCCCAAGCTGTTTATTGTTTCAGACATGACCAGCACTGAAGGGATGGGTAACAGATAACCACAGCACAGCAGTATTCTCCACATGCACTTCTGCAAGCTTCTCAGGAAGAAAGAAACCGCTGGGATCAGAGTGCTGAGGCTGCTTTTCCTTTGTTTGACTTTTGCTGGTAAGTATCCATCAATTTACTGGAGATACATCATCATTCTGCTGACCTGCTTCCCTCCACTCACACTGCTCAGATGAATAATAATTTGCTGCAAAGCAATTTAGAAAATAAATGCTGACAGGCTGAGTGTATACTTAGCCTAGGTGAGATTTTGTTCTATTTCTCCTTTTTAAATTAATTTTGCTAGCTTAGAATTCTAAAAAGGTCTCCAAAAGGAAACTGCTTTTGTGGAAATTCAGTGCTGTCACTACAGGACACGAAACAACACAATGCTCACACACTGCTGTTTTTAAGGTGAAAAAAGGGAAGTTTATTTTCTGACTTAAACATTTATAGATTTCTAAAAGTGACAGTGGATTGGAGGGTGAAAGTGCTACCTCTCCAATGACACTGGACAAACTAACAGTTTATTAAATTTCTCTTTTTTTATAAAAGAATGCAAAACAATAAGTTATTTACAGAAAGCGTGTGAGAAAGTTTGTTACAAGAATGGAAACATCAGAAAGTTTAGAAAATCTTAAAAAATTAGAGTAACACATTGCCTTCAAGGTCCATGCTGGACAACAGCAATTACAAAGAGATTGGGAAAATTTTGTCACACTTTGAGTTGTGGGGTGTCTTGAAGGCCTTTCTCTAGAAAGCTGTTTTCTGTATCCATGAGCAAGTCACAGTTCAGACATAAAGCTTGTAGACAACACCTTTGCATTTGCTGTCACTTCTGCCACTTAAAAGCTCAGATAAGTCTTTCCATCTTATGAATACTGATTAGTTACTGATTAGTTCAGCATTGTTGCCTCTTTTTTTTTTTTTTTAATCCTCCTGAGGAAACTTGAGAACACAAGAATTATTTACACCTCGAGAGCAGGGGACAGAGCAAGATATTTATCATGAAAACTTTAGGTCAGAGTGTCCAGTTCATGCAGGCACACAAGTACCCATGACACATAGAATATTAATCCATAGAGGAGGTGTGCAAGGCCAAGGAAGCTCTGTTGTGGGTGGATGTGTGACTGTATCTTTCTCCTACTGTTTTACTCATGGTCCAGCTGAATCCAAACACAACAGCCACACAGCAAATCACAGGAAGGAATCACAGCAGAGTGCCAGTGATGTTCATAGAAAGTAAAAATACATGTTAGGATACATCAGACAAAAAGCCCAGTGATTTTTCACTTCAGAGCAATGTGCCCTCCCTCTCAGCAGGCAGCAGAAGCTGAGAAACCAGAAACAGCCAAACCAAAGGCAGGAGTTCAAGCTGCACTGCCAGCCCAGGACTTGGGAATGCAGACAGACCATGAGTCTGCTTTCTCTAGCTATGCCCTGCTTTGAAAACCTTTTGGGACAAGCATCCCCTTCCACTGAGGTCAGCTTCAGGAACTGCTGCTTGGCTGTGCCCAGTGTGCCCCATTCCATCTGCTGCTCCTTGGCATACCACTGTGGCAACCACTCCCAGAAGGACACAGGAAACTGAGAGCAAGGAATTATCTAGATAAAATCTTGATTATAATTAAAAGGTAAAATAAGCAGAAAACAACCAGCTCTCTCTGCACTGCTCCTACATGGTTTGAGTTCAGCGTTATTGAAGCAGGAAGATCTGAGAGTTGCAAGGTTTTGTCTTTCTGGGTGTATAAATTCTCTCAATGGTTTCCTTAAAGGAAAGACAAATGTGACAAACATCCCTACAACCAGGAAGCCTGAGAGCTGTTGTCACTCCCCCACATTATTAGATCCAGCTGTACCAGGTTTTCACATCCCAAGGTATCATCTTTCAGCAGTAATCATTTGGTTTGGGTTTTTTTAGCAGACCAATCTGTAAATAAATGCAGTCTTGCTCTGGGGAAGGCTGCTTCATCTTCCTTATAAGTGAGTCTGAAAGATCTTTCATTCAGTGTTATGAAGTATGAACATATATTGCTTTCTATTGAAGGAAAATAAGAGTTTGGATTCAATTTCACCAGACAGCTGGGGAAGGCAATTTCAATATTAAACATTGCCTCTTTAATACTGTTGGGTTTAAACTCAAAAGAGAACATCAGGCAAAATAAAATATATGTATGTGGAGTTTTCATCCCCGAGTGACCACAGCCTAATCTTTGTCATTTTCATCCTCCACTGTGCCAAAGAAACCTTGCAGCTCTTCTCTCTGCTGGCTTTTTTGTCCCTCAGCAGTCTTTTGAGCAACCCTCAGCAGAGCTTTGCAGCTTAGTGAACCATCTCAGATCTGCAGAAATCCAGTCAAATCAATGCTGGAAATTGGGCTGAAGAACAGAGCTGTGAGTGAGGAAATCAGAGTTTTTCCCTTCTTGACCACAGGCAAGCCATTCTGGGATGTAACATGCCTGGTGACAGAAACACTGGTCTCATTGTCTCAGAATTTCTTAGTGGTGTAGAACATATTTTCAGCCATTTTCTTCCCAAATTTCTCTAATCCAACAATATTCCTTGGTTGTATGTCAATAAATCCATCAGCAATCAATTGACAGTAACATTTCATATATCAGTCACTTTATTTAATGCAAGCCTAGGTAAAGTATGAGAGGAGTTTATACAAACTATTACACATTCCTTCTTTGTCTCTAGGCTAGAGGCTAGTCCTTCATGTTTTTCTGGTTTTTTTGTTTTGTTTTGTTTTGGGTTTTGGGTTTTTGGTTGGTTGGTTGGTTGGTTTTGGTTTGGTTTTGGGTTTTTGTTGTTTTGGGTTTTTTTCCTGTGGCTGGCATAGGCTCTCTTTATCTATTGCAAAATTCATTGTAATTGGAGTTCTTTAAGATTTTTAGCATTTCTAGGGGGAATTAGTTCTTTACAGAGGAAGGGTTTCTCCATTGTGGGATTCATACCATAATTAGACAAAATGATGGGCTAAGTCCCAGTGGAAAAAATGCACTGTAATTGGTGTTCATTTTTGTTACATAAACCCATGGAGATCATGCTGGCTCCTCCTCTTGCAGCCACTTCTGAAGCACAGAGTTCAATTTAAAACTGATGTATCATTATTATCTAGAACCCACAAATATCTTCAAGACGTTCATCTGAGTCTGACCTTCAAGACTTTCATCTGAGTCTGACTTGAACCTTCTTCCTCTGAGCAAAATAAAACTTAAGATCAGTTTAAGGCATCTGCATTACCTGATCTCAGAAGCCACAGATTACAACCAGCCAAGTTTTGCTTTGTGTTTGTTCAGGCATCCTCAAAGTCAGAACACAAACACCTGGCATGGCACAAATGATATTTGTATGTCAAAGTAAGACACACAGAAGAATTTCTTCCAGCCTGCACAGCACCTGGGACAAGAAAATAGCTGGTGACAACCACAGAACAAAGGTACCAACCCCTAGGAACAGATCTTATTGAGTGCAAACAAGATGTGGCCTGATTTTGTGGAAGATAAACAAAAATATTTAAATGTGCTTATTGCATCTAACAAATCATTATTGAGGATAGTTGTTATTAAGAATTAACCAAATACTTGTAAGTTGGTTTTAAATGACTCGTGAAAAATACCAGTCCCACAAAATTTTGCTATTACCTTGCTGATTTCAGAAAACAGAGGATGTTCACAATTAAGCCAAGTCACATCAACCCCAAATGTATTTTTACAGAGGAACAAACCATGCTCTGTGTACATGCAACTCCTCCAGCTAATTAGCACCTTGGGGTAGGTTGTTCATAAACAGAAAACAGTAAGGGACCACTACATCCCAGCAGTGCCTTGTGTAATACCAGTCTCAGAATCAATGAAGATTTTACCTGAATCCTCACCAAGTCACTGCCTCACAAAATAAAAAATAAAACTCCAGGTTCAGAGAAACCAAAGGGAATGATTTTGCCTATGATGACAGAAATCTAAGGCCCTGGAGGGACATGGGACACTCCTTCAGAAGACATTTCCTTTTGATCTTAGGCATGAATCATTTCTTTAATATCAAGCTCATTACCTTTGGAAAAATTAATTTATTTTACTAGTTATGCCACAAGTTATGTCAATATGTAAGTGTGGGTGCTGCCAGGCAATTCCATCCTTTTGATAAGGGACAGAAAAGTAACACCATTTGCTTCATGGCACAGGCATGGGGTCAAATTCAGCACTGTCTGACTGCTGGTGGCCCAGCAGCCTGCAAGGGTCCCGAGTCCAGTTTCTGGTGGCCAGCTGCCCACACCCACACTGAAACCTCAGAACATCACCAAAAGGATCAAACATGGACCATGCTGTGAAGTGGGAAGAATTTTTCAGCTCTAATAGTTCCACCTTCCAAGCCAGGCACATAAAGCTGAGCTGTCTGTACATCTGCCATGCTTCACCCCACTTTTGAAGAGATTTAGGGCTTCAGTCTACCCTCAGCCATCAGCCCAATCTGTGATACACTTACAAATCAAAAAACAAAACCAAGGCCCTTCTTTTGGATGGATTTAACCATTAATCACCATTTTAAGATGGCACAGGAAATGTTGGCAAACAAAGACTTGTTTAATGAACACAAACACTCAGCAGCTGAACAGCTCTTGGTTTCAGCAAGGAAAGAAGGAAAAGGAAAAGGAAAAGGAAAAGGAAAAGGAAAAGGAAAAGGAAAAGGAAAAGGAAAAGGAAAAGGAAAAGGAAAAGGAAAAGGAAAAGGAAAAAGGAAAAGCATTGTGGATGAAGTACAGGTGGCCATGCATAAGTGTGCTAAAGGGTGAAGCAAACAGGACTAATTTGAGTTCAGCAGCTTTCTCTAGAGGCAAGATAATGAAAAATATTCTTGTTTTGACATTAGTGCATGCAGTAATAATGGCTCTCCCAAATGTAACACCAAGCTCTGGTTTAGATCTAAGCTAGTTCAGTCACACCTGGGATGAATCTGGTCCAATATCTCCCAGCAAGTTGTAGAATGATGATTTATTTCAAACAGCTTAATGTTATCCTGGAATTATGACACAAGAAATCCTGAAAGAAGATTCACCTAAATAGAAGATACCTAAATAAGAGGATTTATTTGTAAAGTACACATGCACACACACTCAAAACAATTTTCCAGTGTAAATATGACTTTAGATCTCTCTTACATGTCTCTCTGCATATATCCTTAGAACATTAAAAAATAAGAGCCACAATTTTTCATCTTTGTGAAATTCACTGCATACCATTAACCTCCTGGTTTGCCTCTACATAAAACATTTCTAGCATTTCTGGTGATAAAAAGAAGGCCATAAACAGGAAATGCATGCAAAAATGTTTCTGGTATTGATTCTTCTCAGTACATGCTGTATATCATGCACACAAAAAAACTGATGGCCCAGAGCTGTTAAAGAATCTCCAAATTGAGCTCAGTGATTTTGCTGAGTATCTTGTGGCTGCTGTGATCCCTAATGTCTAATGGAAACTAGACTGCTTGTAAATAATAAACTATCATCTTGTTAGCACAAACAAACAGCAGAGAGAAATGAATCATGACTGTCACTGCTTTTAGCACCCCTGCTGCTGTTGCAAAGCAGCAGGGGATGATGCAGAGGGCACAGACCCTCTGAACAGGACTGGCTGCAAACAGGCAGGTTCAGTCCATGAAACATCACTGGATTTTCACACCTTGAGCAGATCTCTGTTGGCTGTGGCTGGGAAGTGAACTTCAAATGCTTTCACCATTTCTCTTTGGTTCTGAGAGGCAGCCTGGTAATTAAAAACAGGCTTTGCAAATGGGAAGATGCTAATGCTGTGCAGGAAAGATGGAGCAAGATGGAGCCTGCAGGCTGGGTGCCCTCACTGCAGCAAAGGCAGGCAGCCCTCTCCTGGTGTAAACACCACTGCTCACGTCTGCCCAACAGCCCTTTGCTTTTCTGGCAGAATTAGAGCAGTTTTTCATTCATTGTAGGGCATTTTCAGCAAGTCTGCATATTTCCAAAATCCATTTACTTCATCAGTGGGCTGAGTTAGGAGTCCCTGGATACTTCTGGAGAACAATTCAAACTGTCTACATAAACTGCTGCTGTCTCAAGCCAGCTTCTGGAGAACAGCAGGCAAATGGACAGAAGTGAAATTTAGTCAGAGTTCACACTGGGTTCACCTCCCTACCTATTTTTATGCTGCATGGCAAACAGAGATATTTGTATGTACTTGCATAATTGGGACTGTCTGGGAAAAGGAATTTGGCTCACTTGGAGTTCCTTCCTAAAGATCTAAAACTGTTGGTTTACTTGAGCATAATATTCTAATTTCCTTTAAAAATGCACATCAAAAAGAATAATTGAAACATGAATTCCATCTCAGCGCTTGTAAAAATGCATGCAAGGCACCTCAGGATTTGATTATATTTGCACCAGCACAAGCTGCCCTGAGAGAACAAAGCTCAATTGATTTCAAGGAGTCTGATTTGCCTGGATGAAAATGCATTTTTAATAGATGTGGTTGTCAGAGGGATTATGCAGGAATATGAAGGGGCAGGGTGCTCACACAGTGGGCTGCTGTGGAGGTGTGTGCTGGTGGCCAGCAGGCAGGAATGGTGGCCAGTGCTTTCCACAGACAGCAAGGAGCAGCATCCCAGGGGAGCTGAGGGGACCAGTTGCCAGGAGACATCACAACACTGAGTCCTCCTTGCAACAGACCTGACTCCCTCCTACCTCTGCACACTGGCCTGCTTTGCCACCGCTCTTCAAATGATTTTCTTTAATCTCTCAATAACCCAAACACTACTGAAAACTGACAGCTTTGAGAAATTTCATTTATTTGATACGAAGCCCATTTTCTGGTTCTTTAAGGTGAGCATTTCATTTATGACAGAAAACTAGCAGAAGCCTTGAGCATCAGTAAGGATCCAGCTCCAGGCACCAATCAGCCCAGCCACAGTCCTGTAACAAGGATGGAAGCACAGCATGTGCTGTGTCCCAGGGCAGAGATGCCCTCCTGCTTCACAGGAGAGCAAAGGCCAGCAGCACTTTGCTTTCATAAATGAGTAAAAACTCAGCTTCCTGAAGCTCAGGCCTCCTCGAATCATTACATTGTTTAAATAGGAAGCAAAACAGGAGTAACAAACAGATACATAGTTATAGATCTCCAACAAATACTGTTTGTGTCTTGAGAGTCACTGAGTGGTTTTCTCCCTCCTCTTCAGAAACATAAAGCCTTAAAAACTATGATTCCATCATTCTAGAACTAGGGGCTTCAAGGCACACCACAAAATGTGGCAAAATTCAGAAAAATCCATGAGAGCTGTCAGATGGTGGACACTCGTTGTGGCTGAGCCACAGCCTCCTGCTCCACTCCAACGTGAGATGTTCAGCCAGAGGAGCTCCTCCCTGTGCTTCAGGGTCTGTCTTCTGCCATCAGCCCTGAGGAGGAGGTGATCCAACATCTCCCTGTCTCCAGTCAGCCTGAGCCTTTCTGTCAATCCAGCTGCTAAATAACAAGCCCACAAAGACACAATTCAAAGGATGTAGAAATGTGATGAAATATTTCAAATTGACATTTGCCTGACAAATGCTACTCTGTTATTTTCCCAGGCCAAGCACCACTGAATCACAGTAATATGAAGGAATTATTCCCCAAAAGATCCTCCATCTGATTTTCAAAGCTCCCTACAGTAACAAAAATATCAACCCTCAAAGGTACAGCACTACATCTCAATAAGAGAGGAAAAGGAAGCAAATATTTTTTCAGTTCAAATTTATATAAAGCAAACCAAAAAGAGAAGTAAGACTACCTTTACTCTTTCTGCACATTTATAAACATAGAAAAACCATAAATTTAGTGTGGAGAAATCTAATTGCTCTCCTGTGCTTCATGTCATCCACTGTAGCATTATATCACAAGCCATATGGAGAATCAATCTGTGCACAAAATACAAGGGAAAGGAAAGTCAATAACTAGCCAGTCATTGGCTTTTTTTCCTTCAAAGAAAATCAAAGTTTGTAGACTCATACAGGTTTCCTGCTTTCCTGTTGGTGTATATGTTTTAATGATTCATTATTTGATACACTGTGCCCCATGCATTTCAAGGGTCATCAGAGTTTTTTCTCCACAATTGTGGGTCAGCCTTTAGACTTCAAGAGCAAACTAAAGGAAGGATGTAGTTTTCAGAAACAAATATGTGAGCTGACTAGCTTGTTTTCATTCACTTTCTTACCCCTGAATAATATAATTATAGAGCTTTCTGGGCAAATTGTGGCAAGCTGAACTGAATACAAAGCGACAGTGCTCAGAACTGAGCCATCCAGAAACATTTCAAACACCAGCTCAGGAGAAGAGGGGAGGGATATGTCATTCCTCTCTCAAAAAAACCAGCTTGCACTCATGACATCTTCACTTTCTTGCCCAGATGTTGTCACAGGAAGAAAATAATAGAATATAAATTATGCCCTATAAAGCACAGATGGGAGCAAGCTCTCACAAGAACCTATTTTCCATTTCAGCCCTTTCCTAGCCCCTCCCTGGGGCCTAGGACCACGTCATGTCAGATTGAGCCCCTAGTTCTGGACTGTCCCTGATCATATCACACACACATACAGACTGGAGAGAGACAATTGGCACTGCAAAGAGACACTGCCCAGCCCAAGCAGGGCTAGGTGCACACAAGGTTTGCCCCAAAGCTATGGGCACTCAGCAGCACACAGGGCTCAGAGAATGTGCCTGCAGCTTTGGCAACAAAAGGGTGAATGGAGGTGCCATCCCCCAGTGTTTAAAACAGACTCAATCCAGTGTAGCACAGCTCTCCCTTGTGCAGCCCAGTGAGCTGATCTAACTGCAAACAAGTCACTGGCAGGTCAGCTCTGTGACCACTGTGTGGTTTACCACAGAGGCAGCAATGAAACAAGGCACAGCACCAAGCCTGGATTACATGACCTCTACCTGCCTTAAAACTGCACAGGCTCAGCTCCAAGTACCTCATTTTGAGAGTGATCTGTAGTTCTCACAGACCTCAGCATAAGCACTCATGGGCAAAATTCTACTTATGCCCTACACAACTTCTAATTAAAACAGCAGGTACAAATTAGCATGAAATTGAGTCCCTTAATGGATGGTTTTCCCTTTTCTCTTCCATTTAAAATCACCCTAACAAGCCTGATTCAATGTGCAAGTGGAATGTGTCCTCCAGTGAAAATTCAAATTTAAGTCACTGCAATTTTACATGAGAATATTTTTTCTTCTAACCCCTATACAGCATGAATCTGGAAGTGCTAGCTGCAGAGGACACTGACTTCCAGTGACACACAGGAAAAAAAACAACCAAAACCCCTAACATTTAATTATCCTGTCCTTTACCAGGTGCTGAACCTCATCTCCAACACCTGAAAAATTTAGCATTTTCCTTTTCATCCTAAATATACCTTCTTCTCCCACAGCTGTCAGGGCCCTGACTGCACTAATTGTCTGACCAGTCTCAGCTGGGGCTTCCACTCACACTCTTGGCCAGGGACTTTATTTAACCTTGGGGTTTAAATAGAACCATAGAATGGTTTGGGTTTGCAGGGACCTTAAGTTCATCCAGTTTTAACTCTCTGCCGTGGTCAGGGACACCTTCCTGCTCCAAGCCCCATCCAGCCTGGCCTTGGATGCTTCCAGGGATTCAGAGGCAGCCACAGCTTCTCTGGGCACCCTGTGCCAGGGCCTCACCACTCTCACAGGGAAGAATTAATTCTCAATGTCCAGTCTAAATCTGCCCTTTTTCAGTTTAAAGCCATTTCCCTGTGTCCTGTCACTCCAGGCCCTTGTCCAAAGTCCCTCCAGCTCTCTCTTGGAGCCCCTTTAAGCACTGGAAGGGATTCCAAGGTCTCCCTGGAGCCTTCTCTTCTCCAGGCTGAACACTGAGCTCTCCCAGCCTGTCTTCCCAGCAGAGGTGTTCCAGCCCCTGAGCCTCTTTGTGGTCCTCCTCTAAACCTACCTAACCATGTCCTTCTCATGCTGGGATGACAGAGGTCACTTGTGGGGGTCTTTGCTGCTAATTCTATTCCTGAAGTGCTGTTTGGGGTTTCCTGGGCAGACATTGTGTCCATGTCTTTGCTGGTCACTGGACCATGCCCTGTGGGTGAGGTCTTTACCTGGCTGGTGTTGTGGCCACCCTCAGCTCCCAGATTCCTTTTCCTGAGGGACAACAGCAAGAGCTGGATGAGGCTGGGCAGAGCCACTAAGTCCCTGTGCATTCAGGACACTAATAATGTTTTGTTCTACAGCATTTTTCCCCCAGACAGTGTCTGCTGTCAGCACTACTTGCTTTAATCAAAAAATAAAGAAACATTTCAGCGTGGCTCATTTTGCTAAATGAAAACAACAGGGGGCTAATGAGCATTGTGAACAAGGCATTAACATGGCAATCAGAGGTTTCCACAAGAAGCTGCATCCTTCTTCCAACACCATGTATACACAACTGTGTATACAGTTGTGACCTCATCTGTTGATTTTAATTCAGGGAATAAATAGATTTAGATGCCTAACTTTGGTTTATCTTTGTAGCAAATTGTGCATTGTGTTACACTTACAAATAAGAAACAAAACTGCCAGCTCGGTTTGTGCAACTGTTCAGGGGTCATTCTTACTCTTCAGTGAACACATTTAACACATCTAATATTCATAACTGTGCTAGCACATTTAATATTCATGATTTTGGGGTTGAAGTTAAAGTGTTACTCCCCCAGTAAGTGTTGTGGGAGGCTTGGGCCAGGGTCAGTCTGTAAAGGGAAGGTGGCTGTGGCCCTGCTCTGGCAATGGCACTTCTGAACACACCCACACGGGCTGTCCGCGAGTTATGCGCGTCCCCAGTGCTGAAATAACACGTACAGGCCAAAAGTTTCCGAATCTCTTTTCCAAATTTATTTTTTACCTCTTCTCCTTTAAAGTCTAAAAGCCTGACACAGCCTCTAAACGCTGCAGGACAGTGGGCTCATTAGAGCGGCCACCATCGCTGCTGGTGTGGCACCGCAGGGAGAACCCCACAGCGCAGTGGCACCAGCCCCGCCGAAACGGGCGGACAGAGGAACACCCGTGAAGAGCAGCCACGGTCGGGGACAGGGACGGACAGGGAGGGCCGGGCCCGTGAGGGAAGGAGGCGTTCCCGCCCGCCCCGTCCCTCCCCTCAGCCCGGCCGCCATTTCGGGAGCTGTGCGCGGGCGCGCGGCGCCCCCTGGCGGCTCCGCGGCCGGCCCGTCCCGTCCCGGCGGCCATGAAGTCCGTGTTCGTCACCGTGGGCACCACCAGCTTCGATGAGCTGATCGCCGCCGCCAGCTCCCCGCCCGCGCTGCAGGTCAGCCGGCCCAGACACCGACACCGGCCCCGGGCCAGGCCGGGCCTCCCCTCCCGGGGCTGGCGCCTGCGCGCCACGAGCTGCCCCGCCCTCCCTGCCGCGTCCCGGCAGCGGAGCCGGGGTGCCTGAGGGCGCCGGGGCCGTTCGGGCATTCCCGGGGAAGAAACCTGAAGTGTTGGTGGAGGAACGGGAGGGACGGCCTGTGGAGCGGGGTGGGACGGGGAGCGGGCGGCGATACCGGGGCGGTCGGGAGCTGGGCACACCCCTCATACACCCTCTCTATTCCCGCCTCATCTCCTTCATTCCACCCCCATCATCCCCCCCTTCTTCTCCATCTCTCTCTTCATCCTCCTTCCCCACCATCTCCCCCACCCCATTATCCCCTCCATTCACCGGTGCCGTGCCCGCAGGCGCTGCAGAGCCGCGGGTACCAGAAGCTGGTGCTGCAGGTGGGCCGGGGCTCGCTGCCGCAGCCGCAGCCCAGCAGCAGCCCGGCCGTGGCGGTGGAAGCGTTCCGATTCAAGGACTCGCTGGCTGAGGACCTGCAGGGAGCAGACCTGGTCATCAGCCACGCAGGTACAGCCCGCCTGCTTCTGGGGCTGCGGGAGGTCCGTGGGATGAGGTCTCTCCGGCCTGGGCTGGGCTGGCTGGGAGTGCTGAGGTCCGCAGCTAGAGCTGGGTTAAGAGGCTCCCCTGTTTCAGCAGCATGTAGGGGGATATTTCATCTCTCACCTTGTTTTCTGTTTCTCTCGTAGGTGCTGGTAGCTGCCTGGAGACTCTAGAGAAAGGAAAACCACTAATAGTAGTAATAAATGACAAGCTGATGCACAACCATCAGCTTGAGCTGGCCAAACAGCTGCACAGAGATGGCTATGTCCTCTACTGTAACTGCAGGTATGGATTGGAGCTGCTGGGCAAGAGCATTCAGTCCATGTCACTGCACAGCTGAGAATGCAACAAGGAAATTTACATCCTTCTCTGTAATCTCCATCTGGATATTACATTTTCCAGAGTGAACAGACTAACACTAGGTAGAAATTTACCACACTTACCAAGCCTTTTGACCACGACCTCTTATAATTATTTTTTTTCCATTTGAGGTAACATGTACTTAGATTAAAAAAAGAAAAACACTTGGATTCAGGGGATTAATAAATCAGATATTTTCTGGTTAGTAACTTTAAATACCCCTGTCTTTCAAGTACTCATTCAGGCTGCCCTTTTAACCAAACTTCCTGAATCCACCATACCCTCTGACAAGGAATTTCACAGATCTACTGCCTGTCACTTCAGGAGAAAAACCCACCCTACAAACAAACAATGCATGAAAAAATCCCACCATCACCAAAACTCCTAGCTCCTTTTTTTTAAGTTCATCCTGATTCCTGTTAGGTTTATTTTTTCTCCTGGTTTTGACTGTATCTTACTGTTTTCTCTTTACTTGTGATTAAATCTACTCTAAAAATAAAAGATGACTTTTAAACTGAAGGCAGAAAAAATGTAACTCCCATTACTTAGTCTGCATCTTGTTCTTTTGCCCTGCAAGCAGAGTTTCATATGTTTCAGAAGAGCTTTCTGAACAGACCAAGCCTGGCATTTATTTAAATTGAGCAAGTTTCTTAAACTCATTATCTTGGTGCTTCTGTCAGCTTTGGAATTTTTATTTCTTTGTGTTGGGCAGTGCCAAGCATTTGAGCTTTATTTGCAGCCTGATAATAGCAAGTAGTAGATTGATGTAGCTGTTCTTTCTGGCTCTGTGATCAGGGGAGAACTCTGCCATGTGTTCAAATAGGAAGGATTTTCTCCTATGGTTTATGGAGCAGAGCCTCAGATCTTGCTCAGTCTCCCAGCATTGCAACCACAGAAGATTAAAAAGTTTAAAAGTTGAGTTTGTCTCAGGAAGCTGATGGAAGTGTGTTCTCAGCAATGCTGCCTACGAGCCAGCGCTGGCTGGGGCCTGCTGCTCTGGGCATTCTCTTCCTTTCCATACATATCCTTATGTAATAATTCCATGCTAAAGAATTACATATGGATGCATAGAAAGAAAACTGTATAAAAACATTCCCTGTGGGATGGGTCTTTCTTCTTTAATTTTTGCTTTTGGTCTGTTTTTACAGCACTCTTGTGGAGACACTGCAGTCGATGGACTTGGCAGCTTTGAAACCTTTTCCTCCTGGACAGCCAGAAAAGTTTGCTTCATTCTTGGATAAAGTTTTTGAGTTACAATAAACAAAACAGAGAAATAAAAAAGTTGGAATAAAATGTCTCATCTCCTCCACTTAAGATCTGCAACTGGGCCAAACACTCAAAGAAAATATCATTTAATATTAACTGATATTAAATGGCTTCCAATTTAGTGTCAAACTCATTCAGCTTTATGCTTAAAAGAGTACAATGCCAACAAGGAGGGAGTATGAACTGTCTTGTGGCACGGACAGACATATTTTTATCACAAAAGCTGCACTGGGATGGTAATTCCACTGATGAGGACAAGCTAAACTACTTCTTTACAGGCATGGCATATGCCTTGTGGTCTTTTGACCTTTTTTGCCAAGTACAGGTGGAAATAAATTCTCTTTGTTGATGTTCCTTTGATGTCCTGCAAATGCCTTCAGCTCTTAGTTCATGTGTTTACAAAAGCACTGAAAGAGAGCTTAAAACTGAGCTATTTGAGCCTGAAAAGGGAAAAAGACATGTGGTGCATGCGGGTGAAAAAAGTCACGAGCTGCAAACTTGCTGCCCTTTGGGTGAACCCACAAAGTAAAACAGGACAGGAATGGGCTTGGCAATGCAATCGCTCCTTTTGCATGGCGTTACCCCATCATGACCCATCAGTTTGGACTTCTTCACATCCAGTGTTTCTATTTAGGTTATATGTAAGGAAGAAATTCTCCCCTGTGAGGGTGGGCAGGCCCTGGCACAGGTTTCCAGAGCAGCTGTGGCTGCCCCTGGATCCCTGGAAGTGTCCAAGGCCAGGCTGGACAGGGCTTGGAGCAGCCTGGGATTAGAAGGTGTCCCTGCCATGGCAGGGGTGTTCAAACCAGATGAACTTTATGGTCCCGGCAAACCCAAGCCTTTCTGGGATTCTTTGATGCTGATCAGAGCTTCCCATTTAGAGTATCGAATTTAACAATGATGTGTTACATCGATTTCTTCAAGTAAATATTTTGAAAACCAAAGGGGGTTTCAGCTTTAAAATGTTCATGCTCATGTTCTTAGGCTTCTAATGCTCTAGAACTTTAGAACTGCATAATTGGTGCTAATTGCCCTTTCTACAGGGACGTTATTTGATTGGGGGGGGGGGGGGGGCAGTGTTGCTTTTGTTGTTTAAAACAAGAAAATAAAACTCCTGAATTGGCCCATCTGATGTCTAAGTACAATTTTCATGAGGAAGTTAAATGTACATAGAAGCATTCAAATCAAACACAAAGGGCCACAGGTGGAATAAATCAGAAATCAGGCCGCACAGCTGTGCAAGGCTCAGTTTTGCCAATCCCCCAAAGTTTGCCCCAAATATTTGATTAGGAGCCACTAAGATTCTTCACTCCCTTAACGTTTTCTATGGAGTTATTTTAAACCCACTGGTAACAACTCGCCTCCAGCCCGGGAGCGCAGAGGGAATCCTGGATAACCACCGGAGCGATGTTCGCGCTGCTTCCCCGCAGCCGAGCGATGAAGTTGAAGGAGCGAGCTCAGGCAAGGCAGCTGCGGGAGGAGCCGCTTCCCACGGCTTGGGATGCGCACCCAGGCCGGGCGCCGGGCACTCTAAAAACTGTCCTAAAGCAACCTAAAATGGCCCCGGCGGGATCCGAGGGGCCGGGGCCGGGGCCGGGGCCGGGCTGTCCCGTCCCGCAGGTGGGCGCGGTGCCTCATTAGCGGCGCCTCATTAGCGGCGGCCGCGAGCCTGGCGCCTCGCGCCTCGCCCGCGTCTCCGCGCCTGCCTCAGCCGCCCCGGCCGGGAAGATGCACAAAGGCTCCAAGAAGTACTTCGGGCAGAAGTCCTTCAGCGAGGTGGCCATGGACGAGTACCTGGGCAGCCTGGGGCTGTACCGCAAGATGACGGCCAAGGACGCCTCCTGCCTCTTCCGAGCCGTCTCTGAGCAGGTGCGCAGCCGGCCGGGCTGGGGGCAGCCGGGGCGCCTCAGGCCCGGGGCGGGCCGGGGGTGCCCCCAGAGAGCTCCCGGAGACCCGGCCGTGAGCCCAGAGCGAGGAGGTGGCAGAGGGATGGGTGGGGATGGCTGGGAGTGTTTGTGGGGATGGGTGCGACCGGCTCCGGGCGCTTGGGCTCCCCTCAGCTTCAGGTGCCCCAGGTGCCCCCAGCCTTTGCACCGCCTCCTGTTGTGGTGGCGTTAGACTGGAGGATTCATGCCTAACGCGAGGCGTGAGTTAAACTATTGACGTTATCTCTTTGTTACCGTTATTTTCCCAGCTGTTTTCATCTCAAATTCATCACGCAGAAGTTAGGAAAGCTTGCGTCTCCTTTATGAGGCGGCACCAGTCGAGGTTTGAATCCGTGAGTACCGTGAGTTCTGTGTCTGAGCTGGGTCCGTGCGGTTGGGAGGCGCTGTGGGAGAAGGTCACTGGTTTAGCACCGAGAACACGATGGTTTGTCACGCTTGGTGCTTGAAAGACAGGAGAAATTACAGGGTGACTGCTTCCTTATATTGAGTTGTAGTTGCACAAGTTATATTTGACTTTGGTTCTAGGTTCCTGTAAATAAGCAAGTTACTAAAACCTTAGTAGTGAGTGGGGCAAGTTATTTGTGTAGTATATTCTCTGTGGAGTGACCATTGCAGAATTTAGTAGGTGGGAAATGTGTAGATTTTTGGAGAAAGAAATGAATACTGAAAGATTGTGGGAAATTCTGGAATAATTATGTAAAGTTGTGGACTTTTGTGGTATGTTTTTTGGTTGGTTTTATCTGTGTCAGTTTGTGTGTGTGTCGTTCATATTGTAGGGTTTTGATGTGTTTTGGGGTTTTTCTTTGTTTTCCCTCTAATCACATTTAAGCACTTAATCTAATCTATGATTAGTGCTTTATTTAAGTGCTTCATTTAATGATGATCTTGAATCATCAAGTTCATGTAGGAGGAACTTGAATATTACTTGGACTCATATCCTTAATACTTTTTTAGAATCTCTTGGTATTCTCACCTTGATACCCCAAATCATTCTTATGTTCTATGTGCCTTGCCCCCTCCAAATCAACAGCTGGTAGCTGTTAAGCAGTCTTTAGGTTTAATTTTAACTTTGCTTTCCAACTGCCAAAGTTTTTATATCTGTTTTCTTCTTTTTTTTTTTTTTGTTAAAGTATGTGGAAGGCTCATTTGAGAAATACCTAGAACGACTAGGAGATCCAAAGGTAAGCCTGATTTGAGATTTATTAAGAGATTTAAATTTGAAGAGACTGGATCAGGAAGGTGTTTAGATAGTTGTTTGAAATATGGTTATTTGAGTTTGAGGGGTTTTTTTTTTTTAGATAGGCCTAGATTTGGGGAATGAATTACATAAGTAATACTAAGGGTTTGTACTGATAAATGTGAACAAAGTGTACATGTATAAACAATACCAGTTTTAGTAGGGAATTTGCATGGGTGCAAAGGAGCAGTCTCTGCAGGCTGGACAGTAAAAGCTTATTCATAACTGTAATTCTTAAAGAAGGAAAAAAACTAAATATGTAGAGTGTACCTTAAATGAAATGTCTGTCAGGCTTTACAATCCCCTGCTTCCTCCTTTGCTGTTCAGACTAATATTTCTTTAGTCTTTAACCAGTAACCTTGGTGAGTGCAGCACTTTCTGAAACAAATGTGGGTTTAAAAAAAAAAAGTATCTACAGTGATGTGTTGGAGCAGCTCAGTCTTAAAAATTCTGGTAATTGTGGCCACCCCATGCAGCAGACTCCTTTTACCACACTCTCCCCCAAATCCTTATATCTCAACTTTCAGTGCATTATTGCTTTAACAAACTGATGATTTTGAACAGCTATTTTAATAGTACAGAATTTTAATACTACAGCAATGTAGAATATAGTTGTTGATGTTTAGATTCTTCTGCTATCTCACATAATCTCATCATATTGCATAGGAAAGTGCTGGCCAGCTGGAATTGAGTGCTTTATCGATGATGTACAAGTACGTACCTCTTTCTTAAGGTTTACTTTGTTTTGCCCTTGGTGTGGGGATTCTGGCCCCAAAACTTTGTGTGTTTGCCACTGAGAGGTGAATGTGTGAAACAGGATGAAAAATGCTTCCCTAAAAAACTTAACTGACGTGTAAATGGTGCCATCACAGCCACTGTCCTAATGGGGATTGAGGGCAGGGTCAGTTTCCAGAGATGCTTGTTTGTTATCATTTTGCTGATATTAAACTTGAATGTCAAGTGTTTGCTTCTAGTGCCTGAAGACTGGAAAATGGGCAAAACTGAGGAGCTGTGTGCAGTGCAAACACTGTGTGGTAGTTTCAAGCATGGCTAAAACTCATGTAGGTGTTCTTGAAAGCTCCAGCAGTGAGGAGTACCTGCCCTACCTGGTGTGTAAACACTGCTGGTTATTTCAGAGGTAACACAGAACTGTGCAGGTGCTGCTGTCTTGCTGAATTTAGCTAATTAAATGATGCCAATTGTAAAAAGCAGTCTGGCTCTCTAGTGGTAGGAGATAGAAGCCCCTTTTTGCATGCTCACTCTGTCCCAGTACTAAAGGAACAACTGAAGTTTGGCAGGAATTACTAGCTCCCTGCACTGGGGTTCTAATCTTTTTGCAGGGTGCCTAAATCACTTAGACTGAATAGTAAGAACAGAAATTAAGTGAATAGTAAGAACGGTAAAGCAGGAATTACTGTTCTTACTGAATAGTAAGAATAATTACTGTTCCTGTTCTTACTAAATAGTAAGAACAGGAATAGTAAGAGCAGTAAAACAGGAATTACTAGCTCCCTGCACTGAGGTTCTAGTCCTTTTGCAGGGTGCCTAAATCACTTAGATTGAATAGAACACCCTTCTGTAAGTGTAAGTACTTGACTTAATCTATAAGTAAGCAGCATCGTCTTTCACAGATAATTTTTGTTTTCCCCTCAAGATAGGTTTGCTCATATGGCTATTCCTTTATGGTAGCATTCATTTATCAGGGAAGGTGTTTTGCTTGATTTTCTATAAACCAACAGCTCTAAACTGCTCCCTGGAAACTTCTTCATAAGATGGTTTACTGAGAGTGTGCTCTTGCAAGTCCTGTTTTCCCTCTGCTCACCTAGGCGAGACTTCATTGTGTACCGGTACCCCGGGAAGGCACCCACACGTGCTACAGACAATGGCTTTGAAGACAAGGTCAGTAGAAGTGAGGGCAATTTCCTGCTGTTCCCCTGCCAGTCTGTTTCCTTACTTTTCCTGAAGCTGGATGAGTTGTGCAATTTTTTTCCTGAAAAGGGGAAGTTAATGGGAAGGGATGACTGTAACAAATTGATTTTTGTGACCTACAAACTGATCCCAGTTTAGAGTGAGTTATTGGAACAGCTTATCTACATCAGCATTGATAGGGGCAAAAGGAAGGGGTATAAAGGACAAGTACTGTGTGTTACCTTACATCTGACCCCTCTGGAGCTGTGTAGGTGTGGGTGCACAGTTACGTGGCTACTTCAGGCACGATGCCAGTGAAGCTGCTGTGCTGTAGATTTCAGTGTGAGCTGCTAGATTTGCCAAGGTGGCTAGTCTCCTCTGAACCTGTGCTGCTGCAGCTGTTACTGATCTGTTGATGAGCACTGCTGTCTTCATTACATGTGCTTCTTTCTTCATCTACACAGTTTCCTGTGTAGCTTAATTTAATTCCAGAATGAGCTGAGTTTAAAAATCAAGCAGCATGGTCCAAGTGCTCAAGGCTTTCCCACCAGAAGTCTCATTAAGTGTTGGCAGCTGTCTGGCATTACACTGTTGAGTTTGGGCAGCAGCTCCTTCTGGTGTTGCTCCTCCTCAGCACAAGAGGAGAGCTTGTGTTGGCAGAATCCACAGAGCACCCAGAATTAAGAGTCCTGGCATCTGGGCTCCTTCTGGGATCTGGTTTTCTGGGAAGCATCCTTGCTGGCAGTGTGCTGACAGCTGCCTCAGGGCTTCTGCCCATTGCAGTTGGCTGTGGTTGTGTGCCAAGAAGTTTGGTGGCACATGTTTACATGATGTGTCAATGCCTGTGATGCAGAAAGCATCTCTTCTGCTTCTTAAAAGCAAGTTTTTAAGGGCTACAAAAGTAAAGTCTTGCAGGTAGAGAAGGATGAAATGTGCCTTTGACACTTGGGATAGTGTGTCTCGGGGTGCTGCATGCAATGGGTTGTATTTATTTTACCTCCTGAGCAAATGGTGGTCTTGGAAACAAGCTCCTATTTCATGTTCAATACAGCAGGATGTACAGATGGGGATTTTTTATTTGTATGATACAAAGTTACTTAGAGACTTTACCTAAATTTCAGTTTTGAGCTGATGGTGCAGCTCAAAAAAAGCTCAGCATTTCATGTTTATATTGAGAATATTTACTGTTTTCTTGGTGAGTTGGTGTCAACTGTAGAATAAAAGGATATCAGAATTTACTGAATTCATCATAATTGATGGGATTACATCATTCCAGCCTTAAAACTTTGTTTTTTTAATTTTCCCAGATTTTACTGTGTTGTTCCGGTAACGGCCATTATGACTCTGTGTATACAAAACAATTTCAGGAAAATGCTGCCATTTGCCAGGGTAAACTTGAAATCGTTTTTCTGTGAAAGAGAATTGTGTGTTTTCATATGTTTAGAGGCAGGGTTTGTTTCAGTTTTCAGGGGTGGGGAGAAGAGAGATGGAAGCTCACTTCTAGTATAATTTTTTATGCATAGATTCATTTTTTTTCACCTGTTAAGTGGGTTTTGAACTAAATGACTTCCAGAGGTCCCTTATTCCCAACTGAGTTACTTTATGATCCTGTCCTTAACTGCATTTGATGTCACTACAGCCTTGTAACAGTAGATAATATCTGAAGATCTGCCTGCCTTAAACTGCAGGAGTTCTTATGGATCTCATATTATCGAGCTTTGTGTTGGTTTGTTCAGCTGTATTATATGAGATCCTCTACAAAGATGTGTTTGGCATGGATGAGGAAGAATTAAGGTCTGCAGTTGAGGTGTTTCGAAGTGGATCCAAGAAGAACAGAAACAGTGCTCCTGTAGGAAGTGAGGATGCAAACTTTGGTTGTCTCCATGAAAAAGTGCCCCGAAATCCATCAGAAAAGAGGTAGTATGTTGGGAAGGGGATCTGGTAAGAGGAAAGCAAAAAAAAAAAACAAAACCAAACAAAACTTGAAAACCTTGCAGAGGACAGCTTTTCCAAGTTTCTATGAATTTTATGGAATATTAACTCTTTTCTTCCTGTGTTATGACACAAACACAAAGCTCAAGTATATCATGGAAGAGAGTGTGCTTTTCTTGGAGCTGGGAAGTACCATATAATTGCCTGTCCTCTGCTGCAGGCTCTGCTATAGTTGTGTGTAACTCTGTAAAATGACAGCTTATTTGTAAGTAAAATTGGTCCTTATTCATTAGAGCTTTTGTATTCTATTTTAATGAGAGATGTATTCTTCTAAGCCTCCATAGCTCTGAAAGGCTTGAGAGCTGCCTCTGAATGCTTGCAGACAGCATTGGTTTTGATGGTACCTGGCACAGAGTGTCTTTTTATCCTTGACAGTGCAAGAATTCAGTCAGTGGCATCACCTTCATCCTTTCCTAATGCAAGCAGTAGCCCTCATTAGGGGTGGGTATTGGAACAAGCAAAGGTCAAGTTCTTAAAGCTTGGAAAAGGCTGGTCCTGCACTGCATTGCACCTTGCTGGTGTTTAAGGCACAATGTGCCACTTGATGGCACCATGGTGCTTTTTCAGGTTGTCTGAACAGTTGGTGTTACTAATCCTGGCTGGAAATCGTGTGTTGTAGCTTTTGTAATCTTATTTTTAATTTTTTAGACTGGATGACTGGGAAGGCAATGATGCTGACAATCCACAGGAAACCAAGTTCAAACAAAGCATTGAAGAACAAAAGGTTTGGCAGTTCAGGAAAAAATCCTTAGAGTTTGCTTTTGGGGTTTTTTTCCTGTTGTATGATGTTAACCTTGTTAGGGCTAAATCCTCTTTACCACTTTCTAAAAATCTATTTTTGGTTAGTAGGTGGTTTATTTCTTTCACCTACTTGTCTTTTGGTTTTGCCCTTGAGATTCTCTCAAACTGAAAATGGCTCTTTTACTTTCTGAAATTCTCTAGTCCTTCTCTAGCTGATTTTTATTTTCCCCAAAAGATGGAGCTTAGCAGATGTTTCCTGATTTGTTTGTTTTTCCCAGAATGTGGTTTAAATTAATTCACTTTTGTCTTGACCATAGTATAAATTGCTTCAGAATACTTCTGGAAATTGTACAGAGTTTTCAGATGCAATAACTGAAATGCTCACTTACTTTTGAAGCTGTGGCTTCATTGATCTGGTTGGCTTCCTTTGATTCATTTTGAGTACAGAACAATTCCAAGTGTTACTCTTGAGCCTGTTCTGCTTTCCAGAGTCAGTTTGCTCAGCACCTGAGTGCCTGGATCTGTTTTCATACTCTTGAGTTTTAGTTTTTAGGGAAATACAGTGGAAGTGAAAATTTTGGAAAATAGCATCTGTACTTTTTTAAATGGTGCACAGATGCTGGCAGAATAGAGACTGTGCTGAACACATGAAATGCACTTGTTAATGCTCCATTCCAATTCTGTTTTTAGCCTCCAGAAAATCCTCCGAAGATGCCTGTTCCTTATAAAGTGCTAAAGGCACTGGACTCTACCATCTATAGAAATGTGGAGTTTGATGTTTGGCTGGACAGTAGAAAAGGTATCTTTTGGAAATGGGAAAAGCCAAAAACTATTCCTGTAGTAGGGTTACCATTACATTTATGAATCTTGAGTCCTGTCACCTGTTTCTTCACAGCTGAAATGTGAAGGACACAGGTGAACCCAGCAGATAGCTGTAGGTAGGACATGTTCTTGGTGTCCTGTCTGCCATTCAAAGCAAAAAATACCCAGCTTTTGATACTGTATAATGGTACAAGGTTGCTAAAAACCTGATCTCTGCTACTCATTGACTGTACACAGGAAGTAGGAGGATTCAAAGCAGAGCACAGAACTCTGTAGCTATTCTGTTGTATTGGAAAGCATTCAAATATGAGAGTTTTTTGTTACTGCATGTGTGCAAAGACTTCTTTTTAGAGCACGATTTTGGCCTCAGAATTGTATAATAATGAAGATCTCAAATTTAGCATTGAGATCTGTCAGATGAGTTTTTCTCCTGCCTCCCAGCCCTCCTGGGCTTGAACATTCTGCAGAGATTTTGTGGTTCTTGTGGCTTGGGAAAGGTTGGCTGCTTTTTGGCATTCAATGTGGCTGATCTGTAAAGCAAGAAGTTACCAAGAAAGATAAGTTTTTAAGTGATACTTGATGTCTGACCCAAAGTGCTTTGCATGCTGACGAACTCCAGCATTTCACCACGGCGTAATCAATCGTTAAAATTCTTGGAACAGAGTGTGGTAACCAATTATCTGTGTAGAATACTGACATGCAGAAAAGCCAGGCAAGGAACAGAGGTAAAAAAAGCTGAAATCTAACAGCAAGGAGACTTGAGGCAATGTTAGCTTTTCCTAGATGATATTTCATGTTTGCCAAGTGCCACTGGGACTCTGGCAAGATAAGAGATGTCCAACATTTTTAATTCCAGGACTTATATTAAATGCAGGATTAGCTCTGTGCCACCACAGAAGCTGCAGTGTTGTAGCAGTGCTGCTTGCTGCATTATCTGGTTGTTGCTGGTCTCATGTGACTTAGCCTGGTTATGGGCTATTGTAAGAACACCTAGAGTTACTCCACTGTTACTATGGGGAATATTCGGGTATGCACAGGAAGTATTTAATTCAATTGGCCTATAAATTGTAGTTGGCTGCTGTCATGAAATACTTGTAGAATATGTGAAGAAAGAACAGTAGCTTAAAGGCTTTTCCCCTCCCATTTATTTATTTATGCGTTTCTTTTTAGAGCTTCAAAAAACTGACTACATGGTGTTTGCTGGGAGACAGTACTACTTAGGAGATAAGTGTCAGGTCAGTACTCAACGGAGACTGTTATGATCAACTGTTAAAACTACTTTAAATGGACTATGATAAACAATAAAGTCATTTGACTTCATAGAATTCTCTAATGCTTTTCTAATTCTCTTCCCTGTAGGTGTTCTTTTAAATGTAATTTCTTTACTTTTAAATGTAATTTCTTTACATTTAAAAATCTACCTTTAAACTTGGTAGTCTGATAGAAAAGCAGTTTGGGGATTCAATGTAAACCTGTCATCCACATTCTCTGAGTGTGGAAGTTCCAGGCAGAGCTCAAAATACACAAGGGGGTGCTTTTGATGTAGTTGTCTTAAGATTTTTCACTTGGGCTAAGCAATAATTCTGGATAGTCTTATCTTTCTCAAAAGTGAAGTAGCAAAATATTTTTATAAAATAAAAAGGGAAGAGCTAAAAAGGGAGGAGTAGAATGATCTGGACAGGAGATGCTGAAAGGAAGGTCTGTTTTCTTTGTATTCTGAGGTTATATGTAGTGAGGGCACATTTTTTTATCAATCGTTAAGGTAGTGCTAATTATTCACTCAGTGATTTATTTCTTACTGTGCAAAGCTTTCCTTTTCCTACTTTATCTTCTGTTCTCCTCAAGTTCTTAAGCAGCAGCCTTCCTTGGCACTTATCTGCTGGGCACAGGGGATAAAAATAAGTTAGGGAGCTGGTATCTTGCCTCTCAGTTGCTCACAAGACTGATTTTATTTCTTTTTATCCTCCCTGAAGTTGGTACACTGCTCTTTATTTTGATTGCTGTTTTGAAGAAATATTTGAGACTCCTGGGCCAGCTCACTAACATGGGACTGGCTGGGAGCAGCCTTTTGTGTTCATGGTTTGTGGACAACATTCTGATGCAGTTCAAGGTTTTTAGAGCTTCCCTTATTCTCTCTCCAGGTGCGTCTGGAACCGGGAGAGAAGTATTACAATGCTCACATCCAGGAGGTTGGGCAGGATAGCAACACATTGACTGTATTTGTTGAGGAGCTGGCAGAAAAGTAAGCAGTCTGGTGATTACTTCAAGTTTAAACACTTTCTGGTTGAGGGCTTTGGTTTTTTTTCTAATGACCAAAATCATTATTGTAATGCTCTGTGTGAAATCTTGCTGCTCTTCCTTCACTGGAATGTAAAACTGTTCTTTACAGTTTGGGCTTAATTCACAGAGAGCAAATTGCCCTCTGCTGTTGGGTTTCTCTGGAGTTTTTATGCTGTACCCAAGCAACGAAATAATTGGCACTTCTGGTGAATCTAATCACTTTCTCCCCCTTGCTGTTCAATCATTCACCCTCCTCCAAAGCTCTGATTGACAACATCCTGCAAAAATTCTGTGTTTTCCCCTGCTTTTAGGTGTACCTCTGGAGGCACACAAATACAGGCTGGGGAGAGAGACTTGACCCAGGAAGTAATAGTGATTAAACTAAAATAGTGTTTAACCTAAAGCCTAGCTTGTCTTTTCTTATTAAACAAGTAGCAGTAATGCATGCTTGGTGCCAGAGAAGCAGATTATTTATTTTCACAAGCTATTTCCTCTGTCTTGGTGTTGCTTCAGCTTAAGTTATTGTGAAGAGGATATCCCTGGGGTACTGCTAACATGGGTGTCCTTCCTGCAGGCACACAGTTCCTTTGGCAAACTTAAAGCCAGTGTCACAAGTGGCTCCTGTCCTTGCTTGGAATATGGCTCACAACAGAAGAGGAGCTTATCAGAAAGTAACAGGTGGACACTTCTCAGGAATAGGTTTGTATAAGGCTTCCAGAAGCATTTCTTCCCTGGAGAAGTAGGGGAGTTGCTCATGGGAGTTGTAACTGTAGCAGTCTTTGGATGTTGGAAGGGACTCAATTCCCCCTGTGATGTAAAAATGTAAAACTTGGCCACTGTAGGGGTTTGATGGAAAGCTGTGTTTCAGACAGGGATGAATTTGACTTTGCAAAAGTGCAAATCTATTGCAATACAGAGCAAATTTGGTATTGCTCAAAATTGCCCAGAATAAATTTGCTACTTGAGAACATCTAAAAGACATGTCAGTGAACCAGAGAGCTTGTCTGACCTGGCATATGAGCAGAGATGTGTGGATGGACCAGGGACCCACTTAAATATGGGCTCAATTTAATTTGGAGGAGGAGTAGCGAGGTTTTTTACTTTCATGAACAAATGCAGCATGCATAGAGAGGTTTTAACCCTGAGTACTTACTGGATCAGCTGAAGCTGGGAAGGTGCTCCCATGTCAGATGTATCATGTAGAATTCCTGCTTGATTCTTTTTAAGAAGGGTCTATAGTGTCCATATTTACAATGCACTTTTTTGTGGAGCAAGCCACTGGCTTTCTTCTCTATGGGTTCAAATACTAATTCCTCAATTTATCATTTGAGGCCATAGCTCAGGTTTTAAGGTGTCTCTTTTTTGTCCTCAATTTATCATTTGAGGCCATAGCTCAGGTTTAAGGTGTAAATCTCTTTTCTGTCTCAATGGAAACTGCAGAAATGGATATGAAAACACGGAAGAGGATGCTCAAGAAGGTCCGTGGGAAGGAAGTGTTCATGGCTGTGGCTTACAGCAGGGGACAGCCAGTGCTGCCCCCCCGGCTGCAGCACAGTGCCCCCTCAGGGCGCTTCCCTCCCATCCACTGCTCCCAGGGTGCCATGGCACCCTACAAACCCTATCACCAGCAGAACCCTCCCAGACAGCACCGTGACTCCGGCATGCCCAGGTAGGAAGCTTTGAAAACATGAGCTGGTCACTTGTTTCCTGTTCACTCTTGCTGCAGACTGGTTAGGAGAGAGTTTGTGCTGTTCAGGTAAAACTACAGCTGGCAGGCACTCCTGGTAGTTGTACTCTTTCCCTTTTAAATGCAGGGGATCTGCCTGTATTGTAGACGTGGGTATATATACATGTTTTGTAGACGTGGTGTGTGTGTATTAATATATATATATGTATATCACCTGGAGAGAGAACAAGGGAAGCTCTAAAAAAACTTAAACTGCATCAGAATATTGTCACAAACCATTAATAGCACAGGCTGCTCCCAGTCAGTCCCATGTTAGTGAGCTGGCCCAGGAGTCTCAAATATTTCTTCAAAACAGCAACCGAAATAAAGAGCGCTGTACTAACTTCAGGGAGGATAAAAAGAAATAAAATCAGTCTTGTGAACAACTGAGAGGCAAGATACCAGCTTGGCCCTCATAGCATTCTACCCCAGCCCAGGGAAGAGAGGCTGTCAGGGTTATGACAGCTTGTCCTGGTGAATGACAACAAACCTCTTCCACCAAAAATTGCTCTACCAGGCATTGGCTAGGATGCTGGGGCAGGAATTGCCTGTTTGCAGCAGAGTGTGAAAAAGCAGGTTTCTTGGTGGCTCTGCAGAAGGAGCTGAGTTCAAGCTGAGCAGCCAAAGGTGGTGGTGACTGCTCAGCTCCTCTCTTGCTCCCCAGCTCGTACAGCCGCAGCCGCCGCCCGCTGCCCTGCGTGAACAAGGAGTGCCAGTACGGCTTCGTGCCAGGGGCTGCCCAGGAGCCCCAGGGGCCAGAGGAAACTGTCACTTTCTGTGAAATCGAAGGAGATGACACTGCTTTTCCTGCTCTGCCTGTGAGTTATGAACAAAGGGTAAGCTGAAGCCTCTCAGAAAGGGAGGAGGAGGGGGAAACTAAATGCACAGTGATTCTTTACCCAAAAATACAGCGGGATTTTTGGTTTACTTGGAGTAAGATTTAGCAGTGAATGCATTTTTGACAGAAGACTGAAATTAGTCTAGTTCCTGTAAAACCTGCTTGAAACCTCAGTTTTTCTAGGTATTCCCTTCTTTGTATCCTCAGTAGCAACACTTGTTTTCTTTTAAGCACATTTTCATAAACATAATCATGTTTCTCCTTTCTATTGCAGTTTAAAAACATAATATTTTCCTCCTGTTCGTATCTGTCTAGCTCTAAACATTGTGGGAGAAAGCTTTGTCACTTGTTTGCCACACTATAATTTATCATTTGGGAAGCAAGATTCAGAAATTGGATAGCGATAGCCTGGGTTTTTTTCCCTATGAATTTGTAGTTGTGATGTTTTGGATTACCATGTTGTTCCTGACACAGTTTCTTCTGCTACTGAAACAGGAAAAAACTGCAAACCTACCTAGATTTTTCTTAAAGCAGTCTTTTTGTTGAGTTGTAGATAAAGTGGCACAGTGCATTCTTAAAACTTTAAAATGCCTTTTTTTTTTTCCTTTTTTGTAGCCTAAACCTAGTCCAAAGCTGGGAGTGCTAAAAAAAATCAATTTTTACTTAGGTATAAATTGAATAAGAAAGCAGATTACAAAAACCACAACCAACCTGGTATATTTGAATATTTTGCTGTATTGAAGCAGTGAACTATTGTTAGACTCATATTTAAATGAGGAAGAGAGAATATGCTTAGGGCTGTTTCAGCACCAGTCATTTTTTCTTTGCTCTGATGTACTAGATCTGTAATCTTTGCTCTGATTTTTCCTCCAAGAGTGCCAAGGAATAAGGACACATTATCCTGCAATTTCTTTTTTCCAACATGAAATCAATACAGCTCAGTGGCTTTTTCTCCCCCTTTGCTAGACTTGCCTGCAGCTCCTAATGAATAGGTTTTCATGCTCATTCAGTGACTTTGTTATTGTCAATGCCAAAGCTTTTTCTCTGTCTCTTCCTTGTCTTGTTTAGTAAAGGAATGTGACATTTCCTGGGGAAAGATGCATCTCACAGAGGACTCTGCCATGCTGCCAGAGGCCTGGTGGGAGAATCTTCTGACTTACCATCTCTGCTTCAACCTTGGAAATCTTTCAAGCCTCTCTGAGCACTTTATCGATCTCATAGTCACCAGTGGCTTCTGAGGAGAGTTTTGAGTGTCACCTTAGCCACTACAAGAGTGAATCAGCTTCTTTTACTGAAGCATCTCAACCCTACATTCCTCCTTCAGAGAACTGCTCTTTTAAACTGGGGTGCAGCTAAAGATTTATTTCAGTGCAGCAGCAAAGGGCACGTAAAAAACTGAAGGAGTGCTGTGGGTAACCTTGGGGTGTGCTGCTCTCTGAAATAGTCAGGGTTGCACATATGGATCAGCCTGGTGTGCAGACAGTGCTGTCTGTGCCAGCAGCCACCTTCTGGTTCCACTAGTTGGGACTGAAGATGACCTTTCTCCATGGTGATCAGTGTTTGGATGAACTGATCTGCTGCTGGTGTGAGGGGAATGTTCTAGAATGAGGAATGCACTAATGCAGCCTTGTCTGGGATCTGCTCCTTCCTTTGCAGCTTTGTTAGAGCTTGGGAAAAAGCTGGCTGAGTTCTGGGAGGGAGCAGCTTGATTACCTGCATAGGGAAATGGTAAAGCTTCTGCATTGCCTTAAGTGTGCAAGGCAGAACAGAAGGAAAAGGAAAGAAATGTTTGTTGCATTGGAAGGACACAGAGATGATGCTTCCAGTAAGCTTTGGTTGCAGCAAGCTGGGTCTGCCAGCCTGGTTCTGTGTGTCTGTCTATAGAGCATGGAAAGGTTCTAAATTATTTCTAAATGTGTGCTTCTGACTTTGCTTTTCAGAGCCACAGTAGCCATGCTCCCATTGTCCATGGTCCAGGGGCATTTTGGGTAGCAAGGAGAGGTCCAAACTCTGTTCCATCCAACAAGCAGACCCTGAGTACCTTAGAGGAGGAGGAAGAAGCAAGTGAAAATGGTAAGTTCTTAAAGGATTAATTGGCAAAAATATGTTTAAGAGATTTTTCAATGTGCTTTTCATTGTCAAAAGTAGGTTCCTTACATCTCCTAAAGGACAGAAAGTGAGATGATACTGAAAGGAGGATATTAATAGATGCACTGAAGTGTAATTGCAGTAACTCTAGATTTAAGCTTTTTTACCTTCCCCTTTTTTCCCCCTGAATCAAAACTTCCCGTTCTCTTTCCCTTGTAGGGAAATTTCATGAGGAATATATCTATGTATCTCCAGGTAAGTAAAAGTTTAGTGTTTACTGATAGAATATTTGGTGAATGTAATACACTCAATTATGAGCTTTTTTATATGTTTCTGAAGGATTAGATTTAGTGCAGCTCTTTTCAATTAATTTTGCCTATGTTCTCCAGATCCCAACTGTGAAACTGCAACAGTGTTTAGTTCAGCAGAACCCACAGCAAACTTGGTAAGTTTTACTCACAGACTGTTCAGATTTGAGATCTTTGAGGTGTGTGGCATTCATGGAGAATGTTCTTGGATGCACAGTAGGCTAGAGACTTAATAAAATAAATGAAATCAACATTCCTTTGTATATTCACCATCCTTTTCTTCCCTGAATGGTGAGGTTTTTATCTGAGTCTGCAAGTACAGTCTGAATTGCACTGGATACATTAATGATTTTCCACCTTTCCCTCTGCAAAGAGAGAATGTGTATTTGAGTGCTGTTTACTTTTTCTTCTCTGCTCCAGACAGCACTTGCTTTTATCAGGCCACCCTTCAGGTTATATTCCAGTTAATCTTAGCCCTCTTCTGTGAGACTGGAGATCTCATCTGTGGTAGAACTTATCTTGGAATTTAATTTTCTTTTTTGTTTGAAACTAAATCTTTAGTCACCTGCTGCTCCACAGTGGGTGTGAAAGCAGTCCTGAGCATGCCAGAATAAAACTGTGAGCTACAAAAGACATTGAGTGTATAGTCCATAAATTTAAAAATAAAAAATAGGGGTGTGGTGTGTGTGCCTTGTGGCTTCTTTGCCACTGAAATGGACCATGCTCTGCTTTGGAATCCCTTCAGGAAGAAGGGCCAGTCTTGGTGTCACCTCCAGATGAAGTGGCTTCCTACAGCTATGCCCAGAAGGTAGTGTCTGGTACTCTGAACTGTATCTCACACTTCTTTGTGGTGGCCCTGCAGAGAGGTGACCACTCTGCTTGGACTGTGACACTTTCTGGGGACCCCTCACAGCCTCTGGCAGCAGAGAATGCAATTCCCTGCACATACAAGCAAGGCAGAAGATGCCTTGCAGGTGTCTGCAACTCTAAGCTGGTATTTTCAAGCCAATTTTTACAGAGTTTGCATAGTTAGATCTTTACAGCTAGGATTTACAAGATGGATTTGTGTGAAGTGAGAATTTTTGAAGTGTGTGGTATTTTCATAGTCTTTGTCAAAGCCAGTTGCAGAGGCGGACTGTTGAATACTCTTGACTCTTTTCCAGGTGTTGGTGAACTCTGCAACAGTTTCCACCTCCACAGATGTTTATACTGCTCCAGCTACAGGTCTCTCTTCAAATTCTGCTGCCTCCACTCCAGCCAGTGTCATAACAGCAGCTCCCCCACAAACAGCAGTGCAGCCTGTCATAGTATCTCCCTTTTCTGTGGGGAGGCCAGGTAGAGTGTACAGACTGCAGCTGTGGACTTGGATTTCCAAGTTTTCAGTTATATTTTCCCCTCCCTTTCTCCCCCCCATCCAAAACAAGTGTTAAAAGGCTTTTAAAAAAGTGTCACTTGCTTTGGTTTAAAATCACATAGCTGTAACTTGGCTGCTGGCTTCTTGTTTTGAAGGGGCTGTTGCCCTTGAATTTTTGTGGGAATTGGAGGTCTCTGCTTTGGGTTCCCCCCTTGCCACCTTTAACCATTAATGCCAATGTTTGCTAGAAAATTCTTTTCAGAAGGCAGAAGTTCAGTGTGACTCCTTTCACCTCCCCTTTCCTACAGCGAATTTTCCTCTTGAGGTAGCAAGCCTCTAGAACACCATCACTTCCAGGAGAGTCACTGGCTGAGGTGTTCCAGTTTATTTTTGTGATCCTTAGTTTCCTCTGTGCAAGGAGATCAGATTTGTGGGTGCACAGGGTGCACTCTCCACCTTAAGTGCTCTATCTGCTTTGCTCTTAGAAAATAGCAGTTAGGAAAAAATTCTGTTTTCCTTCTTACAAAGAGCATTTTTCCTGTCTTCTATAACTTTTCATTTAACATCTAAGACATCTCCACCTTCCATTCTGCTCAGTTCTGTCTCACTTTTTTTTTTTTTTTGTTCCTACTCTGCATGAGAGTTTAGTCAGCTTGGTTCTCAAAGCTGTCTGCTCACTGGTGCCAACCTGCTGCTGTGTTAGAGGTGTGGGCTACCTAAAAGGATATTTAACAGTTGTCTATCCAGAAGATTTTTGTCCTGATATGTCTCAAACTTTCCCTTGTTTTTGTGGGTTTAATGTCATACTTCTGAAGACTTTAGGTGATTAGCCTAAAGTTGTTGTTCTCTTACAACAGAGAAGTTTGGTCTGCCATCTAATATGAAGAAAGAATTGAAAAATACTTTTTTTCTTTAAATGGGATATGCAGCTTGCAAATAGAAGCTCAGTTAAGGCTTGAGAGATGGGAAACCTTCCTATCTAGTTATGAAATTTCTTCTGTTTGCCTTTTAAAGTGATTGCTGAACAGAATTTTGTTAGAGCCTGTATTTAGGGGCACCAAGGTGTCAAAGTGCATGCTGAATTGTGTAAGTTAACACCTTACTCGTTTGGCAAAGTTAACCTTTTGGGTGACATTTGTTTCCTTCCAATTGTAGCAGTTTCTTCAGTGCCATTCCCAATTTACTCAGCTCCTCTTCCTCCAGTGAGTGAGGTGGGAGAAGCCAGTGCTGTTCTTCCAGCTTACTCTTGTGATCCCAGTGGCAGTGATTTGCCTCGAGGTAATTCATGATGGGGTTTTGTATTTTTGCTCCTGTTGCTCTCCAGCACACTTCTGACTTGTGTTGTCCTTGGAAGCTTAACAGAACACCAAGTGAGAATACATAGTGAGAAGAAATGGCTCTCTGCAACTCACAGGAATGAGAAATAATATTATAGATATGTAGGCTAAAGCATTTTCATTCCCAGTTTGGAACAGAAAGTTTGTATCTGACTCAAATACGTGATTATTGCAGCTCTAGACAGTACCTTCAATAAATGAAAGCCCAGGGAGAGGTGCTTGGCCTGTATCATACTTGTTTGTGGCCAAGTAATCACTTTCCCGATAACTGATGAAAATAAGAACTGTGTGTTTATAAATTGTGCTGTTGCATGGTTCAGTGGGGTATTTTAGTTGTTTTCCTTTATGGCTCCAAGCTGTAATTCTGTGGTATTACAGACCAGGGCTGAAGTGTAGGCTCAGCTTGTTCCTTGGCTGTGTAGCTTTGTCACACACACTGCCATCAGCTGGGACAGTGTCTCAGGTCCACACTGAGCAGTGAGTGCAGAGACCAAGCCTGCTGCTTTCACACTGCTGCTGCTGTGCTCTGCAATTGCTCTGCTGCCTCCTCTGTGCCCTCAAATCCAAGAATTGTTCATCTTGGCTGTTCTGGCTCCCTTCCCTGCTGGAGTAGCATCACTCTGACCCCATGCACACATCAGAGCTCCTGCTTTCCAGCTGGAGTTGAATGCCCTTTAACTGAGGCTTTTCCCACTTGGGAGAATGGGGTGTGAAGTGTGCTGACAAGAATCTGGAGTGGATGTGGATTTTTAACCCCTCCAGACCCTGCCTGGAGCTCTTCAGCTGAGTCAGTCCACATCATATTGGTCCTGTCCTTGGCACAGGCTGTAGGAATTTTAAAGGTTGCTTGTTAAATGCTACAGTGCAGTACTGTTATGTTACACTGCTGGAGTATAATCTGGATGATGGCCTTTAAGTTAAGAAACCCAGCAGGTTTGGAGTAGGGCAGTATTGATCTGGAGTTCTGTGTGCTTTGCTAAGGACACCAGGCCTGGTATACATGGAGAGCAGGACATGTCAATAGACTGGAGTCCTGGACCTGGGAGGAAATCCTGCTGTGGGCTCTAGCATTGGTTGTATCTACATTTATTCCAGTTTTCATAGCATCTTGTATCTTGTTTTAATGGCATTTAGGATTTGTCAAGTGTGTTTATTAACTTCAGGTGTCCTACCCTTGCATGGTGCCATGTATTTGAAGGAGCTGTTGATAAAAGCCTGCTTAAAATTGCTGTGTTCCAGAAACAGAGTGTTCAGTACTGGCCAGAGCTTCTCAGCAGCACAGTGAAAACTCTATCATGAGATGAGATTTTTATCAGGCATCAATGTGGTCTTTATATTTTCATGTCAGAATGGGTAACTTTTCATGGCTTAGCTGTTGCTTCATAAGCAACGTGTTCTACAGAGGATGGACTTGATTTCCAGGCATCTAAAAGAGGAATCTGAACACAAACCGGTCTCCTACTGTACTGGTTTCTTTTCCATCATTCCACAGATGTCAGTATTTCCAGTGTCAGTTTGTCACTTCTCTCTCCCAGCAGTTCCTTTGTACTGTTATTGCTGCTATGGAAGCAGCTGTTTCATTCAGCTCTTATGCTTGCTTTGCATAGATTTGCATAAACAATTGAAGAACAAAATTGGGTTTTTAAAAAAACATCCAGCTTCTTCCAGATGTAGATGGAATTTCAGCTAGATATTAAAAGGTTTGCACTTGTGTAAGCCTTTGAGTTATTTTTACTATTTTACTGACCATGGTCAGTGTTACAGCCAGACCACCAATACCTCCAGGACTAAGAAAGGAAGGATCTGTGAGCATTTCCTAAAACAGCTGCATGGATTGTTGCCCTGATAAATGGGCTGAGCAGTAAAAGAATTGAGAATTGGCAGCAGCAGCAGAGGAATAAATCCACGTGCATTTTAAAATTGTGGTTTGCTTTGCTGATGCTTTTGCCTTCCTGCAGCAAACCACAACACCGAGTGCCACAGAAGCAGGGCTGGGGAAGTGTGGGAGATGGGTGGGCAGGGAAGCACTGTGGAGCCTGGTCTAGGGCAGGGTGGGTGTTTGTGAGGATGGAATGTGGTAGCTCTGGAGGTGTTGCTGAGTTGAATCCCTAGAAAATTCCTTTTGAGTTGTCTCCCTGCTTTCCCTTGGCTTTAGTACAGCTGGGAGCTCAAAGGCTGTGCTGTGGAATAGGTCACTTGCTCTTCCTTCAAAGCCTTCAAAGCAAATCTGTATTGAAATCTAAGAAATCAAATTTTCTCACATGCAGTTCCAAAACCCCATCATGGGATTAAACACACACCCTCTTTTTTTCTTTTTTTTTTTTTTTTTTTGTCCTTTCAGTGAGTCAACTTGAAAGGTTTAAAGCTGCTTCACAGCTTTTTGGACAGTTGGAAATATGTTTCCAAGTTCAAAACCCTGTTGCTTTTGGAGAGAGGTTTCAAAGTCCCTTCCCACACCTGGGACTGTTTCTCAGCCTATCACTTACTTGGCTGGGGACAAATTATTCAGTACAGGGAAGAGAGAAGTAAAAGACTCTGCAAGAAAGTAGGGAACTGAGTACCCTTGTGAGGAAGGAATTTATTTCTTATTCCTGCCTCCACTGAGCTTAATATATCAGTTGGAGGGGTGCACAATTTGGTGAGAAGCTCTGTGGGAAGTCCTAGTTGCTTAGACAACTTTTTTGATTATTTTGTTAAAAAACTTGAGTTCTCACTTGAGTAATCAAGATGAATAAACCAAAACTAAAGCTAATGTAGTCATTGAATTAAATAATTAATTGGCCAGACAAATGCTCTGCCATTGCACAAACATCTAACTGGATTTAATTTAAAAGATAAAACTAGTTTAACAACTATTTCTATTCAAGATAAATTCTTTACCCTTGAAATTTTAAAGAAAAGGTAGTGCTGCAATACTGTTATTCATTAAGTAAGAATACCTTCAAGTAAAATGTTCTTAATGTAAGTTGCTTTTGTTTCTTGGTTTATATTCCTCTGCTCTTTAATGTCCTGTCCTTTAATTTCAGATACAAAGGTCTTGCGGTATTATTTTAATATGGGATTGCAAGTAAGTGCTTTTAAAAGGAGTATAGCAATTGCCTGTAAAAACTGCTGGGTTTCCTGACAAATGTACTGATGTATTCAAAACTTCAAGTGTCCTAAATGTGCATTTTGTGCACTGGACTGTTAATATGGATGGACTTCCTTCATGGAGATTAAAGCCTGGCTCAGGAAGTAAAGTTCTACTCAAAATGTGAAGTACACCATATTAATTGTTTTACTCTGGGTTGTGGTGATTTTTTAGTTTTACTTTTAGTTTTTTGGTTGTTTGGGGTTGGTTTTTTTTTATTTTGATGGTGGATGAATATTCTTTCTGTGAAAAGAAGGAAAGAACCTGAGCAATTCTTAAGAGAATTTGTGTGCTTAGATAAGAAATCAAAGACCACTTAGAGATGTGTGGATGGAGTCTCCTAGGGCTTGTGCAGCTGAGCTCAGACTGGTTAGCACCATTTCTCTGTTCTGGAAAGCTGCTCTGCTGAAGCATTCTCTGTAGCAGTAGTTAAGTGCAGTGTCAGTGCTGCTGCTCAGGGAAGTAAAAAGAGCAATGTGAGCTCCTTCAACTGAAGAAATGGGAAAAATCTCTGAATATGACAAAGTTAGCAAGGGGAAATCTTCTTTCTCTGTAAAGACTTCAGACACAACAGCAGTGTGGCTGTTGCTGGAGGTATCTTTCTTGGTAGGCTGTGTTGGTTTGATTGGGGTTTTGTTTGTTTGTATGTCTTAAAGGGCTAGGGAGAGAAAAAAAAATCACTTTTTCCTAACTTTAGCTCTGAAAGTAGCAGTGATTTTGGAGGAGGGCTGGAGAGTGTGTGGCTGTGACCATGTTTTTCCTTTTCCTGCAAGTTTTGCCATCAGAGCTGCTGGCCTTCCATGATGTACGTGCAGCCAGTGCTGCCCCCATCTCCAGTGGAAGTTTACCCAGCCTATGCTGAGCCAGCTCCTGTCCTGGATCAGTCAGTGCCCCAGCTCTTCCCTGATGCTGGGCAAGCTGAGGTCCACCAGGTTCCCTTGGAGGCATCAGCAAATGGTTTGTACTTGAGCAATGCTGCCTTCATACTCATGAAATCCTGCATTAAAAGGCCATCAGTGTGGCTGAAGTGTGTGAATGTGCTTTCTGTTCTGTTTTTTTTTTAAGGAAACTTCCAAAACACAGAGCCTGCACCCCTGTCCTATGGGCCAGTGTATTACCCAGTGGTGTCAGACCCCTTCAGCCAGCAGCCTGTGCCTGGCTTTGACTCTGTGGTTCCTGCCTACCGCTACATTGGCACCTGGCATCCAGTAAATCCTCCCCATGGAAATTCCCCACCTGTGGCCAAGGCTGGGAGCTCAGGAGCACCACCCCAGGTGGGCTACATGGCCTCCCCTAACCCTGCACCTCCTGATGCACCCCAGGGAATGTAAACCTGGGAGCTGGAGGCTCCTCCTTGGCTTCTCGTTTCTTGTTTGCCAGCTCTTGTTAATATTGTTTTGTAAATGTTATCCTCTCTTAGGGAGTTGAGTCAGTTTGCTCAAACTGTGTTCAAATTTCATGTTTCTCTTTAGGTTTATGCTACTGATAGATGACAAGATGTTGCTTTAGTTGATTAGGGAAGCATAGGAGAAAAGTACTGTAGTGCAGGGAACAGCTTGGATGTGAGTAGAGGAAGTATGTGAAAAAGCATGCTGTGACTAAAGATATGTTGTGTGTCTCTGAGGGCTTGCACTGAGCACTTAAACACCTGGTTCTTGCTGAAGCACTGAACCACTGCCATCACAACTCAGGTAAACACTGGGCACAGGGTCATTAGAGGGGGATAATAATGTTTAAAATAAGTTGACTTTTTCAGATTTTGCAAAAGAAAGCTGCTTTACCTCTAGTGGTCACATATTTGTAGTAGCTGCATTTCTTCTGTCTGACTTTGTGGTGCATAGGTTTCATGGCTGTGGAAAGTGTAAGAATAATGTTTTGATCTGTTGTGTGTTGTTGTATATTTGTAAGATTTGTTTTGTGAAAGCTGTTGCACATACGGTGGTGGCCGTGGTGGTGAAGTTGCACTGACAGCACAAAATAAAAGCATTGAACACCTGAAAATGAGTGGTCATTTATCACTGGCAGGCAATGTTCCTGACAATTAGCAATCCCACAGCCTGGAGTGAAGAAATGCACTTGTGTGGGACAAGGCTGTTCTAGCCTTCTGTGAGAAAGCAGCAAAAGCTTTCAGCATGGAAATGGAAGCAGAATAATTCCTGGTAATTGCACCTACTCTAAACTCAGGCACAACATGCTTGGCCCTCAAATAGCCTTCTACACAAAATTTAAATGGGCTCTATTGGCCCATTCTATTGTTTGGTGATTTTTTAAAAATAATTTTTCCTTTCTGTAAAACCAGGTGGTGGTGAAAAGGGGATTAAATGCAGAACTGGAAGAGGGAAAAAATTGTATTTCCTTTGGTATCCCTTTTCTAGTAACCCTGGAAGCAAAACCATAGTAGGAAAAAGTTATTTGTTACATTTTTGTCTTAAATTCATGCAGCACTGTTGGTGTTGATAATGTAACTCTGTAGGGGCAGGGCTGCAAGTTCAGCTTTTAGTTTGTCTACTGCAATTTCTAATTGCTGTACATTTAATTTGGCAATTTAATAATTGGCTTTTCAAGATGGAGCAGCCAGGTAAAAAATCAAAGCGAGATGAAAATGACCCCTGAATAGCTAATTTGATTTTGAGCTGCTGTGCTGTTTTAAAACAAAACATTTACACAAAATTGTTTATGAAATAATGAGTGGCCTTTGTGTTTCTGCGTCTGGAGGAGCACTTGACTTGCACAGATTTTTTTTTTGAGAAAATACCATGAGGATTTTTTCTTTTTCTCTGAAAGAGCATTCACTGGCCTAACCTCTTAAAGGAACTAGTAAAGCCTGGGATTTATTTGAAGGAATTTCAAGTGGCACTTACCTAAGCACAGTCTCCATACTGGAGTCATGGAGTGTGTTTCCATCTGTCATATCCCCAGCAGTTTCTGTCAAGCACTGAAGGGACTGGAATATCTTCCCCTTTCAGGCTGTAGCTGTGAATTCTGCCTCCTTTCTTCCTCTCTCACTGAGACAGCCTTGCTGTGTTCTATACACATGCTTAGCACAGCACAGTGGTGGTGTTTTGTCTTCTGGTATTAGTCTGTCCCTGGAATTCAACTATTTTTTATTAATTGGAAAAACTGATAATTCTGCTAGAATTCTCCTGGCTTTTTTGGTTTTGCTTACCCACCTAGGATCTGGATTACTCACCATTAGCCATGGCTATTTTGGCCTTACTGGCCATTTCAATACACATGAAAATTACTTTAATTGATATAATAACATGTCACATGTGGCCAGCTAACTTATTTATGGATTTGATATACAGAGGTACCTCTGTGGCCCATTTTATGTATTTTTTCCAAGGCTTTTGCTTTTAAGCCTCAAACTCAGCTTTTTGAACTAGCAAGCAGGGGCTGTGGGGAGCAGATAGCAGTGTATGAATGCTGTCCATGGATAGGAAATGCCACCTCTTTATTAACAGCAAAAGAGCTCAGAATGTCACAGAAATTTAAGCGACTGCTGGAGCCTTTAATTTAAATTCTGTTTCCCAGAATTGTGTTGCAGTACAACAGCTCTGCGGCACTTTTCTGAAACAGAAAAACAGCTGCCAAAAAAGCCACAGCTCTGCCCAAACCACAGCTGACCTGCTCTGTGCTCCAGCCCTTCCCTCAGCTGGGCTTTGCCAGCTGTGGCTGCAGCATCCCTGGACAGACAAACAACATCCCTGGGTGTGGGGCTGAGCAGCCTTTCCAGGGGCTGTAGGATAATTCACATCAAAATTACACCCAGGGCTGGGGCTTGCTTTGAGAGGTTTGGGATTTTTTTTTGTTGGAGTTTATGCATGCTCAGGATGTGGGCTCGGGGTCTTTTCTTTGGTGGGGAAGCCAGTGTCAGCCTGGTGCTTTTCCAGACCTCTCTGGCACATGTTTTAGTGTGATTATTTCAGTTTGATGGATTATAGTTTGGTACCACACCAGTGCTCTGGGTTTTTTATGCCCAGCGGAATTGCTGTGAATGGGGATATTGGAATACAGTTTGAAGCCATAACCATATTTTATCTTTAGTTAGAAGAATGAAAAAAATCCATGAGTATTGATTTCTATCTGGAATTATTTTTTCTGCAGCTCAGTGTTTTAAAATTTTATTTTTATTTGACTTCTTGAATCATGTTGCCTAATAGTAAATTTTTAAAGCAAAGATTTGATCCTGGAACGTGGGGGTTTTGGGTTGTTTTTATTTGTTTGTTTGGGGGGTTTTTGTTGTTGTTTTTTGTTTTGGTTTTTCGTGGGGATTTTTTTGTGGATGGCTTTTCAGCCTTGAAAAGGGAGAACAGAAGAGTTCAGCCAAGTTTTCACTAGTCATGCTTGCCACCTCCTTTCCTTCACTGTGTTTTTACAGATGAAAGGCAGAGGCTCAAATTAAATTAACACCTGCAGGCTTTGTGAAGTGGCAGCAGCATGGAGTGCTGTCCCTCCCTGTGAGCCCCAGAGCCAAGCCTGTCCTTACTGCCAGAGGACAGGGCTCCAGCTGGGCCAGGGGGGGCTCAGGCTGCACACCAGGGAGGATTTCTCACGGAAAAGGTTGTTAAACGTTGCAAGGTGCTGCCCAGGGAGGTGTAGAGTCACCATCCCTGGAGCTGTCCACTGCATGTGGCACTCAGTGCTCTGGGCTGGGTGACAAAGTGGGGATCACCCACAGGCTGGGCTCAGTCTTGGGGGTCTTTTCCATCCTGAATGGTTCTGTGATTCTTCTGAACCTGCAGGATGGGCAAAGCAGTGACCAGCCCCCAGGTGTGCTGCTTTGGGGGTGGCTTCTCAGTGTTTGAGTCTGGGAGGAGCAGGCTCCAGCTGTGTGTGCTGCCAGGCTCCAGAGTCTCTGTTATCTCTGTTATCTCTGTTATCTCATCTCTGTTATCTCAGCACCCCTCCCTGCACAGTCAGCCCACGCTGGTGCTTGCAGAGGTGTCACCTGTGTCACCCCCAGGTCAGCAGGGCAGCGCCAGTCCTGCACTGCCAGCTCTGCATCTCTCTGGTGGGACTGCAGTTCCACCTGTGATTGAGGAAACGATAAATACTGCACAGAGAGACTGTGCTGGCTCTGTCTCCAGCAGCACTGGCCACTGGGCTGTCCCCTGCTAATGCTCCTGTGCTCACATAACCAAACCAATCCCTACAGAAAGTTTGTTTTTCTAGCTCAGTTTTTTTTATTTCACTCCTAGGTTCCATTTCTCTCAGCAGTGCTGCTGGGATACCTTTTCTTATATAAAATTACACCATCAAAGGCTGCATTATACATGGAAGATACTCAACATATAAATCCAGACCCAGAATTCCAAGTCACTGCTTTTTTCATAAGGGAGGAAGATAAAACCCTTGAACCAGAACTTTATAGCTTTGAAATAAGATCAGAAATTAAATTTTGCAGGGCAGACCTGTATTTAGAAGCTCCTAGTCTCTGCTGCTGACCAGATTTCACAGTCAGCTGGGCTGCAACACATGGGAAACAGCTCAGAGCACATTCCAGGCACTGACAGCAGCCCAGCCCTCCCTCCAGTGGGGTGATCTGCAGCCCCAGAACAGGTGCTTGAGCTCTGACAGGGTGTTTTTATCTTTCAGGCTCTGTTTATGGCAATACTTTTATTCCAAATGCTAAATCTTGCCTTCCCTGGAGCAGCTGAGCATTTTGCCACAAGCTTTGGAGTGACCCAAGGCAAGGGTCAGTCTGTGCTCACAGCTGTGATGAGGCCTTGGGAAAATGGGCTTTTAAGAGAAAGTGGAATATCCCCTAATGACAAAATTGATGGACCATTCAAATCCCTCTGAATTTCCTTTATGGCTTTTTTTTCCCTATTCCCTCCCCTCCCTGTTTTCATTTTCCAATCAATTGCAGACATGTGGTTTCTAACCCTGTTTAAACCAGTACTTTTAAAATATGTCATAGTTGAAAGCAAAAGTTGTTTCTTTTGATGCTGGTGGTGATGATGTGAATGTGTGATTTGTGTAACTTTTGAGGAAGTGCAAGTAAGAGGAGTGTGCTGAGTCACTCCCTGGCTTTGCAGGGACAGGGAGGGGGTGGAAATCCCTGCCAGGTTCAGTCCCTGTTTCTGGAA
The DNA here is from genome assembly GCF_037042795.1 of Molothrus aeneus. Taxonomy (NCBI): domain Eukaryota; kingdom Metazoa; phylum Chordata; class Aves; order Passeriformes; family Icteridae; genus Molothrus; species Molothrus aeneus. The sequence goes on along the minus strand of NC_089659.1, from coordinate 3,030,641 downwards.
TAGGGAGCACAACTGGAGATTGACAGTGCCTTAACTTTCAACTTCTAGCTTTCTGATGTGAGTGGGAATGTGCACATCCAACTGCAAAAACTCCTTCTATAAAAAAAAGAAAAAAGGCATAGCCTTTTGTTTTTATGCAAATATTTAAATTTCTGCAACTGTGGATCCTTGGATTTTGTACAGCTTTTGCCATGGTCAGTATTAATTTGTGTGTTAATGTTGCCTCCCTTGTGCAGGAATCTTCTGCATTCCAAGGGGAGGGAATTGCTGTGCTTTAACTTGTGGAAACTCTTTGTTTTCCTGCAAGCTTGACCAAAAGCCTCTGGTCAGTGATGGAAACCTCCTGAAATGGATCTCCAGGACTTTAATGAGATTTGCTGGAGGACAGCTTTCCAGAAGCAAATTATGTTAATACAGTTATAAGTTGTTGCTTAATGACTGCCTTACACTATTAGCTATATTGCTAATTGTGTGGCCAATGCAGTTGTGCTGGTCTGAGGATATCTTTGGGGAGTAAATTAAAATGAAATTACACTTACTTAGACTTTTCTGTGCAGGAGTAAATGCATTCATGTGGTGAATTTTATTTACCAACACTTCTAGTGGGTTGCTATTTTCTGTTGTAGCCAAGATATAATGAATATTTTGGGGCTGTTTTGATGTTTGGGTTTTTTTCCCCAGCCAGGTGTTGTTTAGCTCTTGCTCAAATTTGGGTGATCAGCTTCACTGGAGGCAAGCAGGACTGTGAGATGTCATTTTTTTATTGAAATACCAATAAAGTCTCCATAGAATCAGAGCCCTTAAGTGTTCCTCTGACAGCCCTTAAGAAGTCTGTGCTGAACTTGTTTTTTAAAAACTCTAAAATGTCCAATCTGTTGCTGTTCATAAATGTTTATTATCAATAGGCAGCTGGAAATGTTACATCTGAAAAGGTAGAAACACCTTGATTTTTCAATAGGCTTACATTTTTTGGGAAAAAAATTAAATGCTTTTTGGTTTTTTTTTCCAGTTTACAGTTAAGCTAAAAATACACATAAAATAAATAATTTCATTTGTTATGTACATAGTTTCATTTTGTACAGGTTATACGAGGGTCTGACATGGAGTCTGCACTAGGGGTGGAAGAGATGCAAGTAGAAAAGTACATAAAACTAAGCATCTGTTTTTGCTTTTTGCTCTTGCCCTTGTCTCCAGGGGTGGCTATTACCACTCAACTGGCAGATTCTGAGGTCCCCATTCTGTCTTTGCATACACAAAATTCTTACAACGTGTAAAAGCTCTTTTGCCTGGAAAAGGCCTTGGAGTTTTTGAGCAAAACTAAAATAAAGAAGAAGGGGGTGGGAGGATGGGAAAAAAGCCTCACTGCTTTTTTATTCCATGAAATAAAATGGCATTCTAAAATATGCTTGGGTGTGAAGGCTGTTTCTGTGGTTGCTTTTTTTATTAATGAAGATTTAATTTGACAATAAAACTTGATTGCTAAAAAAACTTCAGCGTCAGCCCAGGTCTCCAGGGCTCCCATATAGAAAATAGAATACTCAAGCATCTGCTACTGTCTTTTGATTCTCAAAATCCTTAGCCCTGTAGCTCCCAGACCTGCCTTATAAACACCTTCAGTAGTTTTTAAATAACTGTACAATAGCCAGAAAAATAGCTAAGACCCAAAAGTGCCCCCTTGCTCAAAAACAGCTATTTATAGTCAAAAGGCCTCACTCTGCTGGCTAAAGGCATCACAGTGTTCTGTCAGCTCCTCCTGGGGCACCTCTGAGCCCTGGGCACAGCATCCTCAGGGGTGCTGCTGATGTGGGAATGCTTCCAATGGGATGGGAAAGGAAAAAAAAATGCCCCAAGCAATCCCCAAACCAGGCTGTGCTGAGCGGGGATGGGGACAGGCTGCACTGGTGTGCCCATGGCTGGGACTGATGGAGAAGGGGCTGTCAGAGACAGAGGAGGGACTGGATCTCCAGGGGTCTCTTCCAGCCCAAAGCAGGATTCTGTATGGGAGGAATGAAGCAGATCTGAAATTGTGGGTGGTTTGAGCTCTATTGCTGTTCTCCCTGGGGGTTTTGTTTTGCTTTGCACACCTTAAAAAAAAACAGAGCAGGTCAAAGTGTTTCCCTGAAGCACAAAATGCTATCAAAGGTTGGAAGATGAGGATCAAATGCTTTTTGCTTTTTAAGTGTACTTCCTTAGATGAAACATGTTTTCTTTTTAGAACAATGGTTCTTGGTCATGAATTGCCTCCAGAGCAGTTGTTGGTCTGGGTGGAGGCAGTTACACGAATAGTATTGAAATTAGTTCTCTGTAAAAAGGGCCTGAAACAGGGAAAGAAGTGTGAAAATGTAATTTAATAATATTAGAAATGTTTAGGAAATAAGCTGCTGTGGCTAGCCCAGAGTATTCTCTATCTCCTCCAAAAAAATCCAGTGAGGAAGTGACTTTAGAGCTGTTTCAAGTCACACATTCACTGAAAACTGCAGATTCTGTTGGGGGACAGTTTATTTTAGATCCTTCTCCAGAGAGTGGATTCATTATCCACCAGTCTTGCTGATTCCAATTAATTTCACCATGACATTAATTAAGTGCCTGATGCTTGCAGCACACCTGGGAAGGTGTGAGCAGCCCTGGGCCCTCCCTCAGCTGGGGCTGGAAATGCCCCTTGGGGGGAAGGGGTCCCATCCCAAAAACCCCTCCAGGAGGGCTCAGTTAAACCCAACCCACATTAACTCCAGGCAGCCCTGGTGGCTGGGATGGTTTGGATGGATTTTTGCCATTCTGTGTGTGTAATTGCAGCAGAGGTGGGAGGGGGGTCCTGATCCCTTGGGAATCAGCCTCAGAGGCTGCACAGAGCTTTGTCTGCCTGTGGGACAGGGGTGGACACTGCAGGAGGAGCTGACTGCTTAAAGGAGAGTTCAACCAGCACTGAACTCCTCCTGGCTAACTGAAACATGCTTTTCTTTGGGATTTTGGTCCTTTGGGAAGGAAAGGAGCAACACCAAAGGGAAGGGAAGGGGGACAAACACATCATGGTGTGAGAGCAGTGAGTGCTTGGGTGGTTTCCAGCTGCTAGAAACCCCAGAGGTGATTCAGATCCTTGCTTACACTGCTGCCACTGTCCAGATATCCCTGTCAATAACATCCAGGTCCCCAGGGCAGGGACCTGCACGTGCTCCTGTCCCTGGCAGGGAGCTCAGAGTGCTCAGAGTGCCCTTGCCCTGCCAGTCCCCTCTCAGAGCTCCTTTATCCAGAGTGAACACTGAAGAAAGCACCTTGTACAGAGAAATCTGGGTGAGGAGCCCCTCCCAGGGATGCAGGGGACAGTGTCCAGCTGTCCAGGCTCCCCCAGCAGCCAGTGTTGGCCACTCTCTGCTGCCTGGGTGGGTGCCCAGAGCTGCTGTCCCCTCTCCTGGGGAAGAGCAGGCAGCAGGGCCACCCTGCTCCAGTCCCAGCCTCCCTTTGCCCTCCTGTGACACCCAGGTGAGCTCTCCTTGCCAGTGATGGGGTGAGAGGTGATGATCACAGAGGTGATGATGTGAAATTTCCCTGTAGCCCTACCCTGGTGTGCACCAGTGCTGAGCTGCCTGTGGAGCCCCCCTCGTGCTTAGAATCCTGTTGTACCAACCAATTTTAACCTCTTTCAAAGCTAAGGGTTTATAGTCATACATTAATATATTTATTTAAATACTCTTAATATTTACAGTGGCTGTTTCTGCTAAAAATCATGTTACAGGGGCTGTGGGGAAAGGGGTGGAACACAAATACAGGAAGGTGACATTTGGGGTGAGGCATAAATCACAAAAGCAAAGGTGGCAGAATTTAGGCTTCCAGGGTATGCTGCTCCTGCTCTCTGTCTACTGCAGAAGTCCCCTAAATTCCCTTCATGGGGAAACCATGCGAGTTTCCTACATGGAAAATTATCATAACAGACATAACAGTTAAATCCTAACCTGAATTAGTTGTAAGAAAATAAAAGTACCTACTACTGCTACCAATGTTACCTACGTACTGTATATAGCGCCTTTAAATTGCAAAGTGCTTCTAAACACTGAACTAACCCCCCCTGCGAGGTAGGTGAGTATTATTATCCCTATTTTACAGATGGGGAAACTGAGGCATTCCAGAGGCTGAGTGACTTGCCCAAGGTCACAGGGGAGGCAGAGGCAGAGCAGGGAGTGGAGCTGAGCTCCCCTCCTGGCTCTGAACCTGCCCATGCTTCCTCTGAGGGGACATGGGTACAAACACAGCAGTATTTACATATTTACCAGCAAGTGAGCCATGTACAAATGCAGTTATCCAAATAACCTGCACTGATAATTCAGTTAATTTCTTGTTTCTGAAGCAATTTAGGTAATCTCTGACCTGAGTACAAACACCTCCCAGCTCTGTTAAATTCTTAACCCTGGGTGTTGTTAACTTTTTAATTGGTGATGATGCCCCATCCCTGGAAGTGTCTAAGGACAGGGCTTGGAGCAACCTGGCCTAGTGGAAGGTGTCCCTGCCCATGGCAGGGGGGCTGGAACAAGAACTTTAAGGTCCCTTCCAACCCAAACCATTCCATAATTCCATGACCATTTGCAGGTGTGCTGCTTTACAAAGCCAGGTGAAAATGACACTGGGATGGGAGGCGAGGAAAAAATGCAACTTCAAGAGCAAGAAATCTAAGAAAGGGCAAATGGTTGAAAAATCTCTGTTATTCCTAACTCCAAACTCCTTGCATACATACAAGGGTCCTTCTTGAAGCCCACAGAATAAAGGCCAGGTGTGAACCAGCTGAGCCAAGGAAAAGTTTAACTCCTCGCAGGAGAAACTCAAGTGCTCCATCAGTTCCTACCCTGACCCAAGAGAGCACAGGGGTCATGCACTGACTTCTCTGCATGAAAGAACAACTTTCACTAAAACATGCTTTCATTTTTGAGCAATTGAAAGCAGAAAAATACTGGTGCAGTCCCAAATGCTGTGCTGCAAGTGAATTAAGCAAAACCTGGGTGGGGTTTTTTTTAACAAATGTATTTTTCAGAAGCTACTTCAATTTCACTCCCCTGAAGCTCCTGTTTTAGCATAATAATAATTCACCAGCTGCTCCAAAGTCTATTGCTATCAACAGGGATGCATAGATGCAATCAAAGAGAATTTTGCCTTTTGGGGGGACCAATTTGAGTTTTTCAAATTCCTGGACATGTGTATTAATCACAGCCAAATCAAATATTGGTGTTGAATTCCAGAGTCAGCTCAGACTCGCTGGTAGCTGGGAGCAAGGAAGGATCTCAGTCATGAAACAAAGCCCAGGGGAGCCCCAGCCAGGGGACCAGAGAGCATCTCCCCCTCCAGATCCGCCCTCCACTGCCATGGGGCAGCTCCCAGCCCTGCCCTTTCTGCACCAGCAGGCGAACCTGACTCACACAGCCTGCAGGGAAGGGATTTTTGCATTTTGGGGGCAGCACTGCTGAGTTAATTCCGTCTCTTTGTGCTGTTTGTTCCTGGTAATGCATTGGAGTGACACCGTGTGAGCGTCACCAGCGCTGGGTGCTTGCTCTGGCTGAACACTTCAAAGCCTTTCTGCTGTCCAAGGACACAAACCCAGCTTCTGGCCCAATTTGATGTAATCTGCATAACTGTACTTGAATTGTTTTCATTCTTCCTCCTTACCCAGGAAATGCCACAGAGATTCTCTGGCCCCACGTCAAGCAGAGTTCCCAGACTGCAGAGTGGGTTAGGTGAGGCACCAAAGGACCCAAATTCATCCCCCTGCAGCAACTCCTGCTCATGTTTATCTTTGCAGAAATGTGCTCAGTTTGGTTTCCTGACCTGTGGGGCTTTTATTGTGACCATTGCCTTGCTGGGTTCTGCCCGTGGCTCTCCCCCATCGATGGATTTGCTCCCCCAGCCAGGGGTGCCTGATTTCCTGAGGGAATGATCAGCAAGCTGCTCCCCCCCCGGGTTTTGCAAGTCTCCTCGTGTACCACCAATGTCAGTTTGCTCAGCCTTCCATGAGGGAAGAGGAAATGCAGTTTTCAAAGACAACTCTAACCCTGCAATTAGTGTGAAAGCCCAAAATCTGTTGATACAAAAATGCCTTTCACTCTGCCTTAACTAACACACCCAGAGGCTTAAATATTTGGGGTTTTACACTGCCTGCTGAGAACAAGACTGCTGTCATTATAAGCAAGGAATACAGAAATGCCTTGGAGCGTCTGCTCCTTGCTGCTGGTTTATCCCAACCCCAGGGCTGCCCTGGAGCCACAGGGTCTGCACTGAACACTGAACACTGCCTTGGCTCTGCACTGAACACTGAACATTGCCCTGGCTCTGCACTGAACACTGAACACTGCCCTGGCTCTGCACTGAACATTGCCCTGGGTCTGCACTGAACACTGAACATTGCCCTGGCTCTGCACTGAACACTGAACACTGCCCTGGCTCTGCACTGAACACTGAACATTGCCCTGGGTCTGCACTGAACACTGAACACTGCCCTGGCTCTGCACTGAACACTGAACATTGCCCTGGGTCTGCACTGAACACTGAACACTGTCCTGGGTCTGCACTGAACACTGCCCTGGCTCTGCACTGAACATTGCCCTGGCTCTGCACTGAACACTGAACACTGCCCTGGGTCTGCACTGAACATTGCCCTGGGTCTGCACTGAACACTGAACACTGCCCTGGGTTTGGGGTGCTGGCGCCTCAGCTCTGCCCCAGCAGCTGCTGCAGCACCCACTTTTCTCTCTGTGTTCCACTTGCTGGGTGAAGCTGCACAAGCGCCCAAAGGAAAAGTTCCACAAGGGGAGTTTTCCCCTACAAGAGGAGGGAGGCAGGGTTAAAATTTGGGCAGAGTACTCAGGTGCACCTCCCATCCCCCTGAGCCTCCGTGCTGCCAGCAGAGCTCTCCTGCCCCTGCTGCTGGAGTCTGACCTGCTCCAGGGGCAGGTGTGGATTTTCCAGCATTCTGTTCCTCCAGAGGCAATTCACAACCCAGCTCCCAGGTGAGGTGACTGCTGGCAGCCACCCTGGGGAAATGCTGGAGCTCCACAGCCCCTCCAGGGAGCAGAGCCCTGCAGGAGGGCAGGAATGGGGCCAGGAATGGGGCCAGGAGTGGGGACAGGAATGGGACAGGAATGGGGACAGGAATGGGGACAGGAATGGGGACAGGAATGGGATAGGAATGGGGACAGGAATGGGGACAGGAATGGGACAGGAATGGGGACAGGAATGGGGACAGGAATGGGGACAGGAATGGGATAGGAATGGGGACAGGAATGGGGACAGGAATGGGGACAGGAATGGGGACAGGAATGGGACAGGAATGGGGACAGGAATGGGGACAGGAATGAACCCATTCCCGAGCTCCTGGGCAGGACCTGCTCCCTCCAAGGAAGCAGCTGACCAAGAACAGCTCTGAGGTGAGTGCCGATCATCTGTGCATCTTAGCAAGACTGCAGAAGTTCAAGTATCCCATTGTTAAAAAATTAAAATAAAACCCCCTAAAAAATCCCTGTTAAGAATTCAACCACCTTGCCCTTGATGGGGTTTTTCTCCCCCCTCTGATGCTCCTTGGGACAGCAGCAGTGACAGTGCTAAGCTCTGTCCAGACATCTCCACAGCTGGGGAAATAAAAGATCCTCCTCCTGGCACACTGCTTTTTGTTGCAGCTCAGAGAAGGACCTGCAGAGCTGTTCCATGCTGCTGCAGCTCTTGCTCAGGCTGCTTTTCAGACCTGCAGCTCAGGGGCCCAGGGAAGATGCCCTCCCTCAGGAGATGGATTTCCCCTGACACCCATCAGAGAGGCAGCAAAAAGTGAATGCAGCGCTGGAAGTAAAATCAAGAATTGCAAAATAAGGGCAAGGCTTAGAGCTGGGTTTTGGTTCAGCCTATTGGAAACTATTCTGAGGTTTGTATTCCAAGCAGCCAGGGTTGTTTTGGGTTGTTTTCTTTTCAGTTCATCTACACAGGAGTTGGAGGCAAGGCCAGGTGCTGGCTCCCACTGTCAGCCTAATTGGAAGGTCCTTCTGCTCCCCAAAAGGGAAATTAGGTAAATAAGCAAATATGTTAGCAACAAAAACATGTTCCAGGTGGATGATCAAAGGGGTTTCATATTCAGTAATAGTTTACAATATTAATATAGTGGCCTGAAAAAACAAGCACAACCAAAAGAAGTCATATTGCTTAAAGGAAACAAAAAAACACCAGTTATAGGTCAAAACCCTTTTAAAAAACATTTTCAGTGTAATTCTCAGCCTCCTGCTGAACAGCTGTTTGTGTTGATGAGGAACACTGAGCAGGATGCAGAGCCAATGATGCTGGACAGCAGCACTGACACCCAGCTGGGGTGGGATGATGATGGGAGCACTGGAGAAATCCTTTCCTCAGCCACCTGCATGCCTCAGGTCTGTGGGGTTTGGAGACTAAGACTGCATCCAAAGGGATTCCTGTGGTTTATGGCAACCTTATAAATGGTGAAACCATTAGTTTAGTATTAGTGAGTGTAAAAAAAAAAAGTAAATTAAAAAAGGTGCAGATGGCTATAAAATAGGCTATAACATAAGTAGGTTTACACTTTTTTTTCACCTGTGGACAGAAAGGAAACAGTGATGCTGAACCAGATGAGAGCAAACAATTACCAATACTTGGCTGAGTTTTGCAGCGAGAGTTAAGAGAGCTTTGCTCAGAGCCGAGTGGTAACGTGATCCTCCTGCCCATCTTTCCACTGGTTTATAAACAAGTCACAGGCCTCTCCCCACGAATCAAACACATCCTCTGACGAGTCTATAAGTTTGGAGTTAGAGGAACAAATACTGGAAGCACAGTGAAGGGAACTGGTACAAACCACAGGGCACTCCTTGCTCTGTCCTGTGAGTCTCGTGTTCCCACTGTAGGCCACCTCATTGAGGTTAATTTCACTTTTGGAACAATTCTCTTCTCTCTCTCTGTCCATGGGAGAATATTTAATGTCTTTCCACATGTAGTGTGGCTGGATGATCCCATCTGAGATGGTGTACATGGGTTCTGAGCTGGGCTCGGGGACGTGGCCGTTCATCTTGGAGAAGAGCAGGCCCAGCCTCTTGAAGGATTCCTTCTTGGAGCTGGAGAGTCTCTGCACCCGGTTCCCGTTGCGCACGAACGAGCGCTTGCTGATCCCGTTGCTTTTTGGCTTCTCCTCCATCATGTTGATCCCAGACATGGTTTTAATCAGGGCAGACACGTTGAAGTCCTTCTTCTTGTTAGCTACATTGAAGGACACGCTCTTGGCTCTGGGTTTTTCTCCAGCATTGTCCTCATTTGTCTCCTCCTTTTGGGACACCTCTGTGCTGCTGGTAGAGTAACTTCTCCTCTGGGGCTTCCTGTTGCCTAAGAGGTCAAGAACTTCATAGCGAAAGCTCGAGATGTCCTGTTTTAATTCCTGGGGCAAGAGGAGACAGCAGTTACTCCCAGCAGCCTTATCTGACATGAAGGAATGACCACACTCCCTCGGGAGGGCTCAGTTGTGCCAGTGGCTGGTACCAAATCACACAAGAACATCACACCCACGTCCAGTGTCACACAGAAAGGTGCTGGTAGTGCTGAGAACTGGGGACAAGGCTTTTGTCTCCAAAGGCTGGGGACTGGCCCTGTTGATCAATGCCCCCTGCACACCCCAGAAAGTCAGATAAAAGAGTTACAGAAAAGGGAAAACTGCTGAAATATGGCAGGAATCCTGTCTGGCTGATAGGCCCAAATTTACATTTCTTGGTGAGTGTTCTTAATATCCACCAACCCCAACCCATTCTTTGGCTCTGTCTGCATTAGGATTGGGAATATGCTCTTGACTCAAATCACATCTTTCACTCCTACTCTTTTCCAATGCTTTTGTCTGCACAGCACATTGTATATTAAAATATGGGAGGTGGTCATATAGGAAGACACTCAGTAATAACTCACTCTGCCCACAAAACCCCACAGGCCCATCAGATACATTCCCAGCTCCAGTCACAATCCTATTTCCACACATCACAAATCACCTTAACAAGTTAATGCAAAATCTGCAAGTGGCTGTTTGAATTAATAAAACAAAATATTATTGAGGAATAATAAATTACCTTGAAGTTTTCTTCAGTTAAACCTTCGTTGGTTTTGGAAGTTCTTATCATTGCAGCGACGTATCTTTTCACAAGATTTCTTATCACTTCCTGGAATAGGAAACAGCCCAAGTGATTCAATTGCTGGATCAGCCCAAACTCTGTTCTTGCTGAGTTTCCCTGAGCTCTTGCCAACAGCAGCTGTCCTGACTCTGCTGGTTAAAAACCACTCACCACCAGAAACAAAATGCTTCCTTTTAAGCAGAGCAAATCTTGGGAAGGGGTGATACAGCTTCCACCTCATGGATGCTCAGTTTTTAACTGTTAACTCAGTTTTAAAGGCAAAGCAGTTGTTTTGTGCTGGGACTTGTAAAGGTGCAAGTCATGGAGAAAAAAACTCCAAGCAGTTCTTGGATGTGCTCTGTAATCTCAGCTGCTGAAAGGTTTTACAATTATCAATCTCATGTGCACACTGCGTATCGGGATGGGCTAAATTTGGCATCTGAAGGTGATTTATCAAGTATTTGAAGCCAAGGAGGCTGTGTTAGCAATACATAATGTGAAGAACAGCCAGGATCCCATGGGTCAATGGACATTCACCTCAAACCACATCTTCAGCTGCCTGAGTGTTCCCTAAGGGGAGAAACTCCTTTAAGGGTGGCTGCGCCATCCGTGGGCAGCACTGGAAGGGCCAAACCACACTCTCAGTGACTTCTCCAGGGACTCTCACTCCTCTGTGTCACCTCTCTGCTACACTCCATGTTTTTGGTTGGATGAGCTCCATTTTGCTCTGCTCATGTCCCTCTCTGATGGCTTCACAGGAGTAAACTGGTGCTTTGAGCTTGCACATTTATGTGTGCCAGCCAAAACACACCCAGGCTGTTTGTGCCTGTTGTGTGCAGGGAAGAGACTGCTCCAAACCTGCCCTGCATCTCTCCCCCTTCACAAACAAGCCTGAGTAACACCAAGCTGAAGATGGTGTCTGCAGTGAGGCTTTGCTGGAAGGTTTTTCAGAGACCCCAATGTCACAGCCGTAAGCTGTGCTGTGAAGTCAGAAAGCACCATATGTCAGTTGTCAGAGGTGACTAATTATGTTAACCACCAACTTCTGATAAAAGTGCTCTTCAGAAAGCAGGAGATGTCTTAAGTAAGACAAATTACTAATGGCTTTTGGCAGTGCAGCCTAATGTACCACCAAACATTTTGGAGAATTTTTTTCCTTCCAGCGTGCTGGCATAATACATCCCACTGAATTCAAGTGCTGAAGCTGGTGTTTTTAATGAAGTTTCATCCTTTTGTAGGTTGAGTTTAATGAGTACTTGATGACAGGCAGGCTGAGAATAAACAAACCAGCAAGATTCAATAGAGGAATCATTCCTCTTTCCTGAGCTGTCCCTAACAAAAGAATATCCCAACCACAGTCTGAGTTAGGGATGCTTTATAAAAAAGAGCAAGAGAGGAACAACACAGGAGTGTAAAAATGCTGCAGAAATAGTTTTAATCAGGATGTCCTGACAGCCTGATGGCAATGGGGATGTGACCTTGACTTCAGCAGCCTCACTGATACCCACAAGTTTTCCACTATTCTGAGGGGCTGAAAGGCAAGGACAGATTTACTGAACCATCCACCTCCAACGAGGCAATGCTTTAATCCATGATAAGCTAAATCCTCTTAGAGGACCTACACTTATCAAAATATATTCTGGAAGCAAGCAAGAATTGAAGTATTGGAAAACAAGGAGGAGAAAGAAACAGCAAGTAAAAACTTTATGTGCCCAAAAGTTTACCTGGTAATGTTGATTCTGAATCAGGTTGTCAGCATGACGTTCCTGGAAAGAGAAAGTCACAGGGGTGTCACATGTCTGCTCCTGCCTTCAGAGCTCCCCATGGCTCTGAGCAAGTGTCTCAGGTTTAGCTGGGGGTGTATTCTATCATTTTGTTAGAGCTGGGCCAGTTATCTTGTGTTCATGGGGCAGTTTTTTCTTTATCTCTCCCCCAGCCACTCCTCCCTGCAGGAGATCTCTGCTGTCCATGGCCACTGAGTGTCCCTGCAGGGCTGATCCAATTCCAGCATCCCATGGGGAGATGCTGCGCCCAGGGGAGGAGCCAAGCATTCCTACCTGGATCCAATCTGAGCTTTGGGACAGCACAGCAGCCTTTGCCCAGTGCATTGCCAGAGGAGCAGCTTCTGCTGCCCTGCATGGCCAGAGGGAGCCCAGGCCCATCTCCAGCAGCCCTGGAGCTGCAGAGGAAAACTCCCCCCTTGTGCAGGATCCCTGCTCCAGCAGAGCCACAGCTGGCACTGCAGGAGGGCTGAGCCCCCATGGGATGGGGCTGTGCCACCCCCTGACACACAGGGGACAGGGACTGCTCTCACTCTGGCAGTTTGGGGTTTTTTTTTGCTTGTTTGTACTATTGCATTTGTATTTTAGTTTTCCTAGTAAAGAACTGTTATTCCTGTTCCCATATCTTTGCCTGAGAGCTTCTTAGTTTCAAAATCATAATAATTCAGAGGGAGAGGGTTTACATTTCCCATTTCAGGGGAGGCTCCTGCCTTCCTTAGCAGACATCCTGTCTTTTCAAACCCAGACAGCAAGTGATGATCCAGCAACCCCCTGCTGATCCCTCAGAACCCTGAATATCCCCAACACCCTCCAGAAACCAAGCACAAGCCCGTGAGCTCCTTACTGTGAATGTTTTGAGGTTTTCGTGCCTCTTCTGTTCATTGTCAGAGTCATCTCCTGGGCACAGCTGGTTGTGGATCCACTTGCAGAGGTACCAGACTGACTTGGGGCTGGGGACAATGTTAAAGGGAGGGGGCAGAGTGGCGCCTTCATCAAAATAACTCATCCAGAGCTTCGTCCGCGCAAACTTCCACTCGATGTCCGCGTGGTCCTGTGGGAGGAGGGCAGAGACCATCAGCAGCTGCAGGCAGCTGTTCCTGGAGCCAGGCTGAGCAGGGGAGGTGTGAGGGATTTCCCCAGCTGCAGGCAGAGCAGTGTCACTCCCTACAGCTCCCTCGCTGGGGATGAGCGTCAAAAAATTGGTGTGAAATGTAACTGGAGTGAAAAAATACCAACCACTGAGAGGAGAGCAGTACCCAGCAAGGAGAATCCTGTGTGCTAGAGGCCAGAGGAGAGCAATACCAGCAAGGAGAATCCTGTGTGCTAGAGGTCAGAATAGAGCAATACCCAGCAAGGAGAATCCTGTGTGCTAGAGGCCAGAATAGAGCAATACCCAGCAATAAGAATCCTGTGTGCTAGAGGTAGAGGAGAGCAATACCAGCAAGGAGAATTCCCTGTGCTAGAGGCCAGCTTTGTCCTTAAGAGATTGTGCTTATTAGCTCACCAATGCAGGAAGCAGGAAAACACATCTCTTATTTTGCTCTTTGCTAGCACTTTTATTATCAGAAACCACTGTTCCTCATGTCTAAATCAAATGAATTCTCATATTCTTCCCTGGGAAAAAAGGTCTTCCATAGTGGTTTTTGATTTGTTTTTTATAGCCTTCATTAATTCTGCTCTTATAAGGAAATGACACATTTTATGTGTGCTGTATTTTACATCTTGCCTCTGCATTATCCTTACAGAAGCCAGGAGACATTTTACTCTTGGGTTGGTGGGTTTTGTATTTATATTATCACCACGATGGCTTGCTGTGCCCCGGTGTTTTTCACCCCAACAAAGTGGAGGTGGGAAGTTAAAATCACCATTTCACAGCTGCACAGACAGACACATGGTCCATACAGTCCCCAGGAAAGGAATGCTGAGTTATGGAAGGGACTGACCTTACAGACTTCAGAATAGCTGGGTTTGGGGAACAAAATTTAGTCAATTTTTAATGATGGTGGAGCCAACCCAGTAACACAGTGCATATTCCCTCCAACACCAGGGCAGAGGCAGCTCCCTGCAGCCAGAGATGCTGCAGAGACCCAAACCAGATCTCGTGCTGCTCTGTGCCAGTTTTAAAGTCGAAAAAAATGCCACTGTTTTGTAGGTTCTGCAGAAATTCTGACATTAGGCAGAAAAGGGGGGGAAATAATTTGTGCTGAGCGCAGCTGACACCAGCACACTGAGCAGAAGTGGTGTAGTGTGTGTTGTTACCTCTGCAGAGCAGCGCTAAGCTGATGGTTGTGACATTTCAGCATTGGCACGAACGGTGTCTGACACCAGATTAAACCAAAGCCACGGTGATTCAGGCTAAGAAGAGAAAAGGACAATGCAGGAGTTTAATTTTCTGAGGAGATTTCAGCAAGGCTGGAACAAGCAGCTTATTGAGCGAGGGGTGCTGGGCTGCAGCTCTGGCAGGCAGGCACTGAAGTGTAGGACAGGGAGTTTAATAAAATATTGCTGAACATCTACCCAAAAAATTACTGCACTGGCTCTCTGGCCATGCTCCAGCGCCCTGACACGGGTAAAATATGCTCACATTTTGACAGTGAGGTGCAGCTGAACTCCATTTCAGTAATGTATTCAAATTATGTACAGCCCTGGATTTAGAACGACTGTCTCGGTGGCCCAGGAGCACATTAATCTCTGCAGATGGTCTGAACCAGCCCAGAACATCATTGTCCCCTGCCAGTTTACCACAGGGGCTCTTTGCAAGCCACAGGGGAGCGCAGAGGTGCAGCCTGTCCTGGCCCTTTTTCCTCAAACACCATCACACCCCATAAACAGGTGAACTGCAGCATTGCTGGGAAGTATCACAAGTTGATGCTGCTGGAAATGGAGTCCTGGGTAGTAAAAACAAGGCAGTTTGTAGCATGGGAGGGAGGGAGGGAGTGGGGGAAGAAAGGAAGGAGAGAGAGAAGAAAAAGAATGAGAGAGAAAGGGAAGAAAGGGAAGAAAGGGAAGGGAGGGAGGGAGGGAGGGAGGGAGGAAAAGAAAGGAAGAGAAGAAAAGGAAAAGGAAGAGAAGGAAAGGAAAGGAAAGGAAAGGAAAAGAAAAGAAAAGAAAAGAAAAGAAAAGAAAAGAAAAGAAAAGAAAAGAAAAGAAAAGAAAAGAAAAGAAAAGAAAAGAAAAGAAAAGAAAAGAAAAGAAAAGAAAAGAAAAGACTCCTGCTCATTTTTAGTTCATTTTTCTCTGCCTCAGCCCCTTCCAGAAGCAGGGCTGGCTGCTCCCTGCTCACACCTGGAAGCTCCCTCATCCACATCTTTCCACCTGAGCCTTCCCAGGTCTGGGCAGCCTGAGCTGAAACAAGAGGAGGGATGGGCACTGCAGGCCAGGTGAGCCCAGAGGGACTAGGGAGGGGGGAGAGAAGGGGCCTGAGCTGCACTAACCCCTGGCCCCAGGTGCCACATCCACCCTCCTTTTAAATCCCTCCAGGGATAGGGACCACACCACTGCCCTGGGCAGCTGTGCCAGTGCTGGACAAATCTTTAGGAAAAGGAGTTTTTGCTGATATCCAAGCTAAACCTCCCCTGCTCTTCACCAGGAAAAGCCCAGTGGCAGCTGCACGTTGCTGGTCTGAGCATCTACAGCATCTTGTAGGGGAAGATCTGCATGAGCCCAGGGGTGGATTACACAGCCCTGCTGGGGCTGAGCAGGAACTAAACCTGGCAGCACTGCCTGGGGCAGCTGGGGAGCTCCGGGCAAGGCAGGAGCTGAAGGACAGTGCAAACACTTATTTTGGATAGAGACGGATCTTTTGAGTTCATTGTCAACACAGGAGTAGGTGTGAATGTGCTGCCTCCCAGGCCAGCATATTCTGTGATATTCTGTGACAAATCCACCCCATCCCTCTACAAGAGCCCATCAAAGGCCTGGTGTCAGTGTGGGATCAGGAGTGGGCACCTGGCTGCAGTTTCCTCCAGCACAGCATCAAAGGGCCCGTCCTGGGCAGATGCAGCTTGGCACTGGATGCTGGATGCTGTTTGAAGAGGAAGGTAAGGCAAATCTCTACCTTGGGGATTGCAAATTTGTTTCTGGGAAAGGAAGGAAAAGGCTTAAAAAGCTTTTCTGCACAAAGTGGGGTTTTTTTTAAACTTTTTGTTGTTTCATTTTTAAATTAGCTGGGTGGGACACTTCATCCCTGGAGTGTCCCAGGCCAGCCTGGGCAGGGCTTGGAGCAGCCTGCTCTCATGGAAGGTGTCCCTGCCCATGGCAGAGGCTTGGAAAAGGTGATCTCAACCCAAACCATTCTGGATGCTGTGACTGCACAGGCTTTCCTAGGGCTGAGAGCTGTGAAGCTCAGCAAGGCTTTTCCCTTGGGAAGTTTGGAGGCTGCTCTGAACAAATCCCTGCTGGTCTGGCTGCATCTGTGGATGCTGGCTTCACCCCACCTGCATTTCCTCTTGTGCTGTCTCAGTCAACAAGTGCACCATAACCTCTCTGAAAAGACAGACCAGACCCTCTGTACCAAGCTCAAAGTGTCTTTTCTCCCCTTCTCTGTTTTGCTGCTGCAAATTCCCCAGAGTTTGCAAACGCAGCCTGTCTCAATTATTCACCTTGATGTTTTGTGAACCTGAGCAAATCAGATGAGAGCTCCTGGCAGCAGTTTTGTGTTGGAAATATACAGCGAAGAGACACTTCAATTTTACTGACAATGTCTTTGTGTGCCAGGAAACCACCATTTTCTTGGTTAGAGCTCTCCTTAGTGCAGTAAGCAATAAAATCCTCACACAAAGCTACAGCTCCCCAAACTCTCCTCCCTGTGCTGAGCACCAAAAAACCACTTCAGTGTCTGTTCTGTACCCAGTTCAAACCTGGAGCACCTGGGACTTACAGCCAGGACATCAGTCCCTGCACTGGCTGGGAATGTGGCCCCACCAGGTGTGCTCCAAGTTTGGGGTGTTCCCCAGTGACTGCTGGCCCCTGGGCTGGAGACACATTTTTGGGAGCTGCCTGAGTCTGAGCAGTGAATGAGGATCCTTCCAGCCCTGTGCTGCCTCATGCATTGTTCTTAGATGACAACTCTTTGGTAGCATTTATAATAAGCTCAAACCCCACATTCACTAGCTTTGCCAGCGTGACCTTGCTGCTTCAGGAATTTGAATCTAAGTTGGGATTTCAGTGTCCTCTCTTTGAGAGCTTCTGTCTCTCTCACCCTTGTTCTTGTCACCGTTTTCTTTCAAGTACTGCTCAGCGTTTCAGCTATCAAACACTCCACACTTAAGAGGGCCGAGCCCTCAAGCTCAAAGAATCCATGAATGCAAAGAAACCAGCACTGGCTCTGCTGTGAGGAAAAAAAACCTGTCTCACTTCCTATCACAATGTGAATGTGTCATCCTGGCCACATAATCCTCTTGCAAATCTCTGCCATTTGAAGTGAGAATTAATCTCCCACAAAGATTTCCCTGTGGGATGGCTGAAGCCATTTCACTGTAGCAGTTGCAAATATTTTCTAATTCAGTCAAAGTGATGTATTCACAGATGTGCCAGATTTTAAATGATTACCTGCTACACTAATTATCCATGGTAATTCAGACGTTAATCTCCATCCTTATCTCTGTGTAGAAAATGTGTTGTTTACAGTTTCTGAGATATTTTCTATAAAGATTTCCATCACCTCTCCTCCTTGGCCACGCAGGTTGGGCCATACTTTGCCAATGACAGCAGTGAGTGCTGACCCAGCCACACAGACCCAGCTGTCTGGGAAGATGCTGTCACCTTTCTGCACGAGGGGGACACTTCTGCCACAGGCTCCAGGTTCCTTAAGCTCCCCAGGAGTTATTGCAGCTCCCTCCTGCCTGGGAGCAGGTGCAGGGAATCACTGTGAATCCCTCTTAGCACACAGGAGCTGAAGTCATCCCATGGAAAGCCTGTGGCAAATCAAGGCATGGGAGTCCTGTCTCCTGGTCTTAAGTTCTTAACACCCCTGGAAGCCCTGGGATAGCCCCAAGTTTTGGTTGGCTCAGGGCTGAGATGGATTCTTGGCACCCTGTGGGTCTCGCAGCTGTCTCTGCACTCTGGATCAGGCTGGTGCAGAGCTGTGGCTCAAACCCTCAGCTCCCAAGGGCAGGGTTAGACATTAAGATAAATTCCTTGATTGTGAGGGTGGGCAGGCCCTGGCACAGGGTGCCAGAGCAGCTGGGGCTGCCCCTGGATCCCTGGAAGTGCCCAAGGCCAGGCTGGACAGGGCTGGGAGCAGCCTGGGACAGTGGAAGGTGTCTCTGCCCATGGCAGGGGGTGGAATAATGTTGTCACCTTATTGCAAAAGCTCCATCCTTCTTGGTGATTTCTCATGGGCAGCTCCTCACAGCACAGACTCCTTCTTCTTCACAGCTCAGCCAACAAATTCCATCTCTCTCCACAGCACAACCAACAAACTCCATCTCTCATCTCCACCAGCTAATCCACTCTTTTGTAGCTCTTGTCTTCTTACTGGACACAGCTGTGGCCTATTAAGGGCAGGCCTGTTCCTAATCTTTGGTGATTAGTACAGCTCCAACTCCTCAGGTGTGAGACCGCCTTCTGCACTCTATTTTTTTACATTCTATCCCTCTACAGAATAAGATGATGTTTAAGGTTCCTTTCCAACCCAAATCATTCCACGAGTCTATGAAATGCTGGGATGATTTGATGCTCTGCAGCCAGGCATGCTGAGATCCTCCAACTTTTCCACTGTCAAACAATGCCAGGATGACCAGCTCCATGCTTTTCCACTGTCAAACAATGCCAGGATGACCAGCTCCATGATGCTCCAGCTCCTCTGTGCCACTCAGAGGTGCCCAAGGGCTCCTGCCCCTTCCCCTGGGAGTTCCTGGGATGCAAATCCTCCCCACAGCCATGTGGAAGGAATAACCTACCAAGATCTCCAGCATCACTCTGGCTGGCACCAAAAGGGCTGTGTGAGCCTTTCTTGTGTTTCATTACACAACAGGCAGTGGGCTAGGCTGGAATCAGGCTGCTGCCTGTCAGATGCAGATACAGATGGCTCTGACAGTGCCCTGGGGACCAGGCTGGCTGCCTGTGGCTGAGTGCCTCTCAAGGAGGGCTGGGAAGCTTTCTGGCTGTGCCAGGAGTGCAGGCAGGAGCTGCAGTGATTCCTGCAGCAGGAGCAGCTCTCTGCTGCTGTCTCACCCCAGGAGCAGCCACCAGCAGCAGCCCCACAGGATTAGGATGTGCCCGAGCTGTACTTTGCTCTGGGAAGGAAGGAGGAGATGGAACATTTACCTTGCAGGCTACTGAGTAAGGGAGGCTGGCTGCCCCAGAGGCACAGGAACTTCAAAGGTGCCTTTTTTGCTGTGTAATTAGCAGTGCTGCAAAGCCTAAGAGAAGTTATTAGACTCTATTCAATACATTTCTCTCTCCACGTGCCTCTTTATTGCTCTGTGCTAAACCCAGAGCAGGAAGCTGCACAGAAAATGTATCAGGGCTGGCTTTCAAGCAGGCTAGCACAAGAAAGATGCCCTTGTGTGTCCTGAACAGAAAGCACTGCAGAAAGAGGGTCAGGAGAAATTTAATCTTTACAGAGCTCCACACAGGCAACTCTTGTGCTGTTTCAAAGCTGTTAATTTTGTAATATGTGTCAGGCAAAGTGGAAATAACATCAGCAGAGCTCGGGGGTTTGGTGACAAGCTCAGAGAAGCAAGCAGCAAAATTCCAAGCAGGCTATTTGACGTAAGTGCTGCTTAACATTTTTCAAAAGAAAGGATGTCACAGAAAGAAAAAGTCTGTGAGAAAATCAGGAAGCTACAAAGTCAATTAATGCATAGGTAATTCAGCTGCAGCTGGCAACAAATGACTTTGCTTTCAAAGCTGGGGATGACATACTGAGGGGTAAGAACTTAATAGGATCAATCTCCAAAATAATACAAGAAAAATTACTAAAGGAGGACAACCTAGTATTAGGAAAAGCAATTAGAACAGTTATGGGATGAGACAGCCAGAGAAGAGATGAAAGCACTGAGGAGTACAAGGCAGGTCCTGGGCAGCAGCTGCAGTGGCAGTGCCCTGGGACAGGCAGCCCTTGGCAGAGGAAAATCAGGGAAAACCCACCTGGAGCAGCCCCTGCAGCAGCAGGCAGGGCAGGGGGGGAAAGGGAGAGCAGCTCCCCAGGATGCAGCTCCAAGGGACACACAGGGGGATTTTGGCTCCAGCACAGAAAGGGAGCATGGGTAGGTCCTGAGGAAAGACTCACAAATAAATAATAGCACTGGGAAACAAGGAAAGTGAATTCTTGGACCAGGATGCAGCGAACTGACTGCAGTTAAGAGCTTGTCTGGTGTGATGGTGTTCACAGGGGTCTGAGGATGAGGGAAGAGATGAGGATCTGACTCCATGTTTCAGAAGGCTTGATTTATTATTATAGATATTATATTAAAACTATACTAAAAGAATAGAAGAAAGGATTTCAGCAGAAGGCCAGCTAAGAATAGAAAAAGAAGGAATGATAACAAAGGTTTGAGGCTCAGCTCTCTGTCTGAGCCAGCTGACTGTGATTGGCCATTAATTAGAAACAACCCCATGAGCCCAATCCCAGATGCACCTGTTGCATTCCACAGCAGCAGATAACCATTGGTTACATTTTGTTCCTGAGGCCTCTCAGCTTCTCAGGAGGAAAACTCCTAAGGAAAGGATTTTTCATAAAAGATGTCTGGGACAGTCTGGCAAAAGGCAGCAAGGCCCTTAGGAAAGCAAAGAGCACAAGGGAGAAAAAACCTCAAATGCAAGGTTTTATATAGCAGATAAGCCATCACTGGGACTGTGAGCCTTCAGAACCTAAAAGCTGGGGAGAAAATCCCACATGGCAGAGCCCAGGAAAGAACACACTGTAATGGAGGAAATGAGGAAAAATGTCCTTAATTTTGCAGTGTCCAAGGCCCCCCACTTGGGAATGGCCAGTGCAATGTCAACAAGACACAGCACAGGACCTGCATTTTGTTACAGGTTGGATAAAGGACTCCATCTCTGGAGCACAGCCAAAGAGGCTCAGGAATTATGGAAATGGGGTTGGTTGCAATGGAAAAGAAAACCACAAGTGGCTTCTGAGCATGCCAGGTGGGGCAGAGAGCAGGGACATTCCCCCAGCAGACCTGTCACAGGAGCTGTGGCACTGCCCATCCCTGCCCAGAGCCTTGGCTGCTTCTGCCAGCCCCCGGGAATCAGTTTGTTTGTACTTGGAAAATGCATGCTTTAGCATCTCTGCTATTTATAACTTCCATGTGCAGAAGATATTCATAATTAAAATTTTTATTATGGCTTGCAATGTGCTGCATTCCACAATGTATTTAGGTTATATGTACATATATAGATATATATCAAATACTTTTCATCTCCCAGCAGCATCTTGGATGGAAGCAACGATAGCTAATGAGAAGGCCAGGGAATATTATATTGGAGAAAACACAGAGAACTGGGGATTGTGCTGCTTTTATTGCAGTTAAATTATGGGAGCTGACACCTTTTTGTTTCTGCAGTCATATTCCAGTTAAGTTCAGTTTTTATTTTAATAGTCAAATAAATCTGAGCAGTGGGAAGGTCATGCAGAGAAACAGCTCTCTAAAAGCCTCAGCAGGAAGATATCACTAAGGCTTTGTTCTTCCTGCCATCCATTCTTTCTCCTCCATCACTGCCTGATAAGAGCCTCTTTTCATGCTGAAGGTCAGAGACATAAGGGGCATCTGTGCTGATAACTTAACCACCTCCAGCCAGGTCAAAACCAAGTAACTCTCACATGTCCTGGAGAACTGGAGGGCTGAGCAGGTATGGATAACCCAAAGTGTTGGAGTGCTGATGACTCTGTTAGTGCTAAGGCAAAAAATAAACAAACTTAGCCTCATTTTTACTTGCCCTATTTCCAGAAGATTGTCTTTGATTTTTTTTCTGCATAGCCAGTCAGGCTGGGATTTGATCTTCAAAGGTCTTTTTTTAACCCAAGCCATTCTAAGAGTCCATAAAGTTCTCATTGCTAAAGGTATCACATCTGCATTACACCTGGAGATACTGCCGGGCTCAAGAAAGTGGCTGCTCCTCTCTGAGCAACCATTCCCAAAGCTCAGGAATCCAACTCAGTTCTCTGTTCCAGCCTCAGGGTGCTCAGTCTGTCAGTCCAGGCCACCTACTGCAGGTGGATGGGAACCTTGGATTCCCTGCTGGACACAGCCAGGATGATTCCCTGGCACAAACTTGCCCTGGAAGGAAGGAGCACTGCAGAATTCAGCACTTTGTGTGCAAGCACTTGGGCTGACCTTGGCTCCTCCAGCTGAGCTGCTGCAGGTGAACTTCAAAGGGGAAGGACAAACCACAGGCAGAGCCCAGGAACCAAAATCCAGCCTGTGAGTCACGGTGTCCTGCTGAGGATGGAGCAGAACACTGTGAAACTGGGCTGGAACAGCCTCTGGGGCTGGCAGGGGGTTCTGGAGGTGCCAGGCTTCACCTCTCCAAATCTCAGAATTCCCTGATCTCCCCAGAACCAAAGGCAAGGCTGCTGCTCCTCCTGTCCCCTCCCTGCTCCTGGCAGGAACACGACTCTGTGCAAGTGTTCAGACACCAAATGCCTCAGTGTTCTGCTCTTTTATGGCTGCCCATAAACTGCCTTTCCTCAGCACAGGAATGGGGCTGGATTATGTGTTTTACTGAGCCTGGAAAGGTCACAGCACCAGAGGGAGCAGCAGGTGCCCAACACCTCTGGAAGGCAGCCTGCTTAAATGCAGTGCCTGAGCTTGGCTGCCAAAAATTGAGTAATTGCTGAAACATTAAAAAATCCTGTGTCCTGACCACTTAAACCCATCCTTGAGCCGAAGGGAAGGGACAGATTATAAATGTATGAGATTGCTCGAGTCTGTAAGGGAACCTTGAGCTGTGCAGATAGCACTGACTCAGGAGAGAAGGCTCTGTTTTCTCCCCCAAAACACAGGGGCTGTAGCTGAGTGGCTACAGGGAACAGGCCCAGCAAACAGAAACAGGTTGTTAATCATATCCCCATTTAATTAGGAGTGGTTGTGTGTATCCTCTTTCACCTGTATGATCAGCACCCTTTATTTGCAAGATTGCAGCGTGTTGCAAAAGGAAATCTCTGAAGCACTGGCAGCTAAGAAGTCATATTTCAGAGAGTTCTTAGTAATATAGCTGTTTCCATTGTTCAGTACCAGGGGAAAGCTCTTCTCAGATAAATCCCTTTTAGTATTTCACTGCTTTTTCCTCAGTAATATTCTTCCTTTATCTTTCACTTTTCCTCTTTTCTCCTGCCTTTCTAACAAGAGTCCCCTCGATGCAGAAGCACAAGATAATGCTAATTGAGCTTGTCAGGCCTAAATAAAAGATGGGATAATGCAGGGGCTGCAACCTATGTGGTTCCATCTGGATACTTCAACTTCTATCATGTAGCAAGAGCAAACCTTGCTGTGCTGCTCACACGAAATGGGCAGAGAGTTATTGACCTGTCAGGCAGGGCACTGGGGTGTTAACCACACCAAAAATCCCCAGAGCCCAGCCCTGAAAATGCCAAAAATAAATGCCAGCAAACTCCCTGGAATATCTTAAATCAGCGAGGGCTCATCTACAGATTGCAAGCTCTTCTCTTTTTTTTTTTATTCAAGTGTAACTTTTCTGCCCTGAATAAGCCCCAAGATGGTTTGGCCATGGTGGCTCCCAGGGACACATAAACTCCTGTGGTTTCAAAGATTAAAAGCAACAGAAAGGCTGAACCACCTGATTCTGCTGCCAGTTCTCACAGGAGAGGCAGGATTGGATCCCAGGATGGAGCACAGGCTTTGTCTGGTCTAAGAACAGAAGATGCAGCATGTGAAGCTGGAGCACATCGAGTGCCTCTATTTAGAGGCTCTGCAAACTCCATATGAATATTAACAATGTGATTCAAGTCCATGGGTTACATGTAATTAGGCCAAAGCCAGCAAAAAGACAAACAGTTCTACACCTCCAAATGAATCCTTTAGCTTGCTAACAAAAAGCAATTAAGCTGCCTGCCAGTCTGGAGCCAGGCTCCAGGGCTAATTTCAGGCACACAGGCTGTATGGGAGCATCCCAACACACCACTGCTGAATATTTCACTTCACAATAAAAATCTGCTGGGAGTCCCCCCACACCCAGCCCCAAGGTCAGAGAGAGCACTCAGCCTTGGGAATCAACCCCACTGCACGAGAGGTGGGCTACAGCTCCTCAGGAGGGAACAGGAGTGGGGTCCAGCATCTCTTCACATGGACTGCACTCCATGGGAAATGGAACAGAAATCATGGAGTCATGGAATGGGCTGGGCTGGGAGGTCTCGGGTCTCTGTGGCTGAAATGGCTCCTGAGGTGTTAGAAAGTCTCTTTTTTCCCAGCCCAGCGACTGAAGATGAAGTTGAGATTCCTCGGTTCTGCTTTTCAAGGTTGTTTATTTTCTCTTATCTGTTCCATTCTTTCTCTGACCTGCTGAGATCTGTCCAGCAGGTCGGGTTGTGGCACAGTCCCTGCCCTCAGGGTGGTGTTGGCTTTTTATGCTCAGAACTCTGTGTACTTTATTTACAATAATTTCCCCATACCTATCACCTATGTTGGACAGTCTGTCTCTACCTTAAATCAATGCAAAAGTGCCACCATCCCAGCAGAAGATGGAGGACAAGAAGAAGAAAAAGGACAGGACAAGCCCAGATTCCTCCATCTTGCCTATTGAACCCCCATTCTAAAACCCCAAAATTCTACTTTTTCACCCTGTGATAAATTCACTATCATTCTATTCAAAACCTTGTGGCTTGTAACTCCTCACACAAGGTTGGTAATTGTTTCCATGAGTTAAAATCCAAGGCACAGGTGTTTTTGACTCTGTGCCAAGGTCTCTGAGCCCCTGCCAGGGTCTGGAGTCACCCAGGGCAGCCAGAGCAATGTCCTGGGTTCTGACAGGGAGGGACCTTAAAGCTCATTCCATTCCAACCCCCTGCCACAGGGACACCTCCCACTGTCCCAGGTGCTCCCAGCCCTGTCCAGCCTGGCCTTGGGCACTTCAGGGATCCAGGGGCAGCCCCAGCTGCTCTGGGCACCTGTGCCAGGGCCTGCCCATTCCTTCCTTATGCCTGATCTAAACCCACCCTCCTTTAGCTCAAGGCCATGCCCCTTGTCCTGTCTGCCTGTCCAAGTGTCACTGAAGGCACTGACTGAGTGCAGGAGAATTTCCCATTTCAATTAATTACTGCTGACCCACAGATGAGTGCAGTAATTGAGATCTGGGTAATTAGAGCAGTGCTGTAGAATAAAGCAAAGCTGTGAGTGTGTCACCTGCACCTCAAACACTTCTGCATGTGGGCAGTGAGCAGCAGATGTGTGTGCTGGTCAGCTCTGAGGGCCACAAAACTGAGGGACAAAGAGGAGTATTTCACTCATCTGCAAACCAAGGAAGAGCCATTTCATCCTCTTTCCAGAACCCCCTTGTTTCACTGCACCATAAAAAGCTTCAAGAAATATTGATCCCAGCTTGTACTGGCAACACAACAAGAGCAGAATTTCATTTCCTGCTGTATTACAGAGTTAAAAACTGATGGCTTAATTTCTAAGAAATTCAAATTAATGGTGCTGAAATGGGCCTGCTGAAATGAACATTTCCTGATGCTTTAAAAGAGCTTAGTTCTGAGACCAGATTTAGGAGCTGGCCTTACCTCTATAGGGGAACAGCCATCACCCCAAAATCTGCCATCTGCACGGACTGGGCAGCTGTTGTACTTCAAACTAAGTTTATTGATTCATAAAATTCCTCCTTAGCCAAACCACCAGGTAATAACTGTGCAGGTCGTGCAAGCAGAGGAACATTTTCTGACAGTCCTGAGGGTCACAAATCACAGTGGGGAAGAGAATTTCTGCTGGTGCAGTGAATTAAACTGGGTAGCAATTACTGCCACGGTGCTGAGGGAGTTCAGCTGCTGCAGAAAAGTGGAGGAATCTGTGTGCTTTGCAGAAGAAGAAAAGTTTGAAACTGCCACCTGGGGGAAATCCAAAGTTATCTTGGAAACAACGTAATAGGGAGCTGAAAAATCTTTATGTTTCTCTGTGCCTTAATTTTTAAGCTCTCTAGCCTGCAAAAATTGAGAAAATTCCATATCTAATATCCCTATACTTACTGTCAAAGTTTTATTTATTTTTTTAGCTGCTTTTGTATTGCTATGCAAAATATTTCTTTTCTTCATTCTCCTCCTTAACTACTTGTGTTAATCCACTCCATTTAATTTCATCACCTAAAACTTCACCCTGAGGTTGGTGCCCAATGCCCTGATTCCTGCAACACAAACACTGGCAACTAAGTTCCAATTTAGACATACACTACTCTCAGAGACACACTTAAAACTTATTTTTATTTTAAAGACTGCAGCCTTTTGCAGGAACAGCTGTGTGAGATGAGCCAGCTTGAAATCACAGAGATACCAACCAACAGGAGGATACAAAATACAATATACAGAACAATTTTGTGATTTTATGCTCACTGCTGAAGTCATTATTCCAACATTGCACACAGACACTGCATCACACACTCGAGGCTGCAACACCTTCCCACAAGGGAGTTAGAGGGAATTTTTCTCAGGCTCCCTTTGGTGTAAGTAATCCCTGAGGTATTAAACATCTTTGTACTTTTATCCCAGAACATCTGAAGGCTGTGAGGGTTCACATCTCTCTTTAAAGTGCTGTTGTGCACCATTTATCACCCTAACTCACCTGCAACTCTCCCAGCAGCTCACAGCCCCTGGTTTCCATCCTGCACAGCCCTTGCTTGCTGTTCTTCCACTGATACTGCTCCTGCTGCAGAGTCACCACTCCTGGTGCAGCTCCTGTGACTAATTCTTGCCTGACTCCCCAGAATAATCACAGGCGTGGCCACAAGGAACGGGCTATCAGAAAATACACCTTAAATCCCTGCCACGTGCTCCTGCACCCGAGTGTCACGGACATCTTATGGAAAATCCTTTCCTTAGGAGTTTTCCTCCTGAGAAGCTGAGAGGCCTCAGGAACAAAATGTAACCAGTGGTTATCTGCTGCTGTGGAATGCAACAGGTGCATCTGGGATTGGCTGATGTTGGATCTTTGTAATTAATGACCAATCACAGTGAGCTGGATTGGACAGACAGCTGAGCCACAAGCCTTTGTTATCATTCCTTCTTTTTCTATTCTTAGCTGGCCTTCTGCTGAAATCCTTTCTTCTATTCTTTTAGTATAGTTTTAATATAATATATATGATAAAATAATAAATCAAGCCTTCTGAAACATTGAGTCAGATCCTTGTCTCTGCACCTGCACCCTCAGGAACACCTCTTATTCTATGCACCTCAACTATGCCTCTTATTCTGAAAAAATTAGCATCTGGCAGGAGGATTGTATGCCCTGATGAGAAACAGCCCATCACACAAAGTGTCCTCATCACCCACTCAGTTACTTTCTGCCACTTACAAATGATGCAGCCACCTGGCCACTCTCACATCATTCCCTTGTCCTTCCTCTTGTGATTGTGACAAATTCCTCTTCCCATCCTCGGCTAATGGCATTTCTGTCATGTCTGGAAGGTATTGAGATGAGGGAGCTGGCAGTGCATAACATCCCACTGCATCCTGTGCTGCTTGTATAAAACATTCTGATCTTCCCATATTGAAACAGCACAAGAAGTATGGAAATTTGGGGCATTGCATTTGGATTTTGTTTGCTTTCTTGGTGAAAGATGGTGTCTGCCATAACCAAAGTATGGTTTGGCAAAGGAGAAAAATGGGCTGTCTGGAAGTAATCGATATTGAAACTGCTTCAGGGCACTCCTGCAAGTATGTGTTTATTGAAGTCTGAAACAGCTGAGGAAAAAAACAACAAAATTATGGCAGAAAAGTTCCTTCTTCTCTGAGTCAAGAACCACTTGAAGCAGAGGTTTTACTCTTTGCTTGCCTTGCTCTGCCTTCCACAGACAGTGGTGCTTTCATGCTGTGTGCCTGCAGTGCCTAATTAAGCACCAAGCCCTAATCCCCAGACTGGGGAGACACAAGGAAGGGCCAAGGAGGAGCAGCCCAGATTCTCCTTTCTCAAACCTCACAGCAGAAACTCACATGTGGGTGCAGGAGAAAAGCTGACCTGAAGAATAACTGCTACAAATGCATTGGGTGTACTCATTAGGTGTACTTGTCCCTGCAGGAGAGGAGGGGAGAAAGCCTGTTTGCATTGCAGCAGTGCCTGGGGCTCATTAACAACCGGGATTAATGAAGATGTCCTCAGCACTCCACTGCATGGGAGTCAGCAGGCAGAGATGCACTCTGATCTCATTCCCCACAGCTGGTTCATTGCTCTGCAGTGATGCTCAGGCACAGGATTTCCTGCTGATGCAGAAGAAGACCTGCACCCCACCCCAAGGACTCCTTCCCCTCCTTCCCCCTGGAATTCTGTCATTCCCCGTGTACCCACTGCAATATAAATACCAGGAGGGAGAAATGCCCAGTCTAGCACCCAGCCTGCTGTCATTCGGCAGGGGCTGAACCTGATTACAGGAGGTTAATTAATGCCCCACATCTGTAAAGCTCAACGGTTTTTAACGACTTGTTTTCTTCGGGGGAGAGATTAATTGATGTTTGCCCTGAGGAGACACACGAAGGAAATTTGTCCCTGAGAGGAAGAAGCATGCAGGAATGCAGCTTGGAGACCCCAGCAGGGCAGAGATGGGAAGTGCCTGCCTCCTGCCTTCCCAGGAAATGTCACTGCCCTCGGCATCACTTGCAGCCAGACACTTTCAGTGACAACTGTTGGGGAAGATGAAGCAGGAAAGCCTTATAAATGTGATTGCCTGGCAAAAGATTTTGAGAATATGGAAACTATAAGCGAGATTGAAATGAAAGCAAGCTTTGAGATACCTCAGTTACTGAACAACTGGAAAACAGTGGCATGGCCAGCTGAAGGTGATCCCCTTTTGATGGAACAACACCCTCTGCTTGCAGACAGGCCCAAGGGTCAGAGCAGAGCCTGCCAGCTTGGCAGAAGGGGCCCAAAGAGGAGTTTGTAGGGTTTAAAATGTAACACAGTGTGGTAATGTAATGATTCTTATAGGCTGTATGGAAATGCTGTAGGATTTGTATCTTGTACTAGATTGGTTAGTGAGAATTAGAATATTCAACACAGAAGATTTATGGTATTGTAACAGGAACCTTGCTCTCTTAGCTCTTGCCTCTTAGCTCTTACCCCTTTTACTCTCTTCCCCTCTCATCCTCTCTCCCCCTCTCTCCCCTCAGTCCTGCTCTGAGCTGTGCCTGGCAGCTCCCAGCAGGGCCCTGCCCCCAGGCCCTTTGCAATGAACCCCAAGTTCCAGCCCTGGCTGCAGAGATCTCCCATCTCCATCTGTCCCAACCGTGCTACCCCCAAGGCTCCTACAGACAGCAAAGTCTCCTGTAGCATTTCCAGTGTCACTTTCCCAAGCAGGGGGCTCATGCTGCTCACTAACTCCATGCTTTGCCTCAGTCATCTGGAGAGTTCAGCCCTCCAGCCCCGGGTCTGTCAAGGGCAGACTTTCTGATGGGGCCAGTCCCTGCTGCCAGCTGCTCCAGACACAAAACCATTAACACAACAGCCCTCCCTGGACCCTTCTCTTCAGTTAATTGTTATGATGGGTCCCTCTAATTCATGTGGGATTGTGTGTAATGTGTCATTGCATCACTCGAATTATTCAAGGGAAAGAATGATGAGTGGTTTGTGGCCCAGTGAATAGCAAATGCTGCTATTCTTGTGCCACTCTTAGGCTGGGGCTTTGTCTTAGTGACAAGCCTGTTCATGACAATAAAGGACAGGGAATTGGAGAAAATGGCCAAGGAGAGAATCTTTGTTTTCTGTCCCTCATTCCAGTCTCCCTGGAATGTGAGGAGTAGCAGTGAACAAAGAGAAAGCACTCGAAGCATTGAAACAGACTGATAAATGCCTTTGTGATAAACTGCTTTTCTGCTCATCTGGAAGGTCAGTGGTCCAGTTTTTCTCATACTTTTTACCATTATAAAGATCAGATGTCCAAAAGAATCAGCAATTTGACCAAGTGAATTTAGGAGCCACTTGAATCAGCAGATAATCAACAACAATTGTGGAACCTGTTCAAGAAAACAACTCAATACTCCCCTCTGTGCTTCAGCCAGGAAAGGAACTCACCCACACACATCCCTAGAGACTTGTCCAGGAATTTGGAAATGGAAATAGTAGGAGAACTGCTTCTGGTTCTGTTTTTGCTCTGGTTTATCTTCCAAAATAAAACAAGAGTCGCCCAAAGCAGAGGAGGAAGTTTCTACTCTCTCTGTACTGAGTGCCCGGCCAGGGACACAAACAGCTTCCCCCACTCCTGTTTTGCTCCCAGATGCTGCAGCAGAGAAGTTCAGCACCTCCCTGTCTCCAAACCTGTCATGTTAGTGGTCAGAATGGAGAGTAAGTGCCTACTGGTTTATCTGAAGTCCTGTGCACACAAGATTTTGCTTCCTTCCATACTGTTCCTGACCTAAAGAGCCTTAAAATGCAGAGCCACGCTGCTTTAGCTTTCAGTCTGTTGACAAATTTAATCATCAAGGTACAGATTGGCTTTTGGGTACACAGAATGAGATTACAGTGGAGAAAACAGTTTTGAACATTCAAATGAAAGTTCAGTTTGACAAGGGCTCTACAGCCCCGAGCTGCCTCAGCTCAGATCCATCCTGCACTGGGATTACTCAGGAATCTCACATGGTTATACAGCCAGGAGACTCTGGTATTACAGATGGACATGATCTAATTTCAGGTGGGAAGACTGTGGAAAAAGAAATTGCAGGACTGGGCTCCTGACACACATGGTTTCACATGAGAAAGCAGAAATAGGATAAAAAAATATACCACAACACCCACCCCCCAAGTTCTGAGCAAACATCAGGAAGCAGTGGGAAGTTTCCCTTTATACACCCAAGGTGGTCAGCAAGGTTACTCCACAGGAGGAGACAGGGGCAGATCACAGCCCATGAGCCTTTTCCAGCTAAGGAGCTTTACAAACAGAGCAAAACCTCCTCCACAGGCATGATTCAGGCTGGTGAGCAGAAATCCCAGCTACCTGCTGGCAGAACCTGGGGGCAGCAGTCTCCAGCAGCCCAGAAAGGACCCACATGCTGCAAATCAGACACATGAGGCACACAGGGAGAAATAGCAGCAGAAAGAGAAGGGGTAACTCACAGCAATGAGCTGGTAGGAGTTGTTCATCATGGCTATGAGCATGTTCAGCAGCACAACGAGGGAGATGACGTTGTAGGTCCCAAACATTGTGGCCCCAACAAACTCTGTGAACTCGTGTCTGGCTTTCACGTTGGTGACGTAGAGATTCAGCAGCCCAAACACAGACCAGAAGAGTGACTGGAGGGTCTCAAAAAGCCTGCAAAGAAAACAGATTTTTAGCTGGCTTCCTGATGCTGGGGGGTGGAAAATGATCTTTTTCTACACAGATATTGGGAGACACCACTTAGCAGAGCCTTTTATCCCTCCCTGGGGACAGCCTGTGCCCAGCCACAGTGACCCAACAGCCAATGCATGTGAGAGCTGTCCCATCAACAGCATTTGCTGTCTGTCCAAGAGCCCACATCCTTGTGAGAGGCAGTGAGCACAACTTCCCCAAGGAACCCAAGGCTCCCTTTCCCACTCAGCACATTGCACAGAACAGCCACAATATATTCCATTTAATTAAAATTGCCATGCTGCGATGCTGCTGCTATCTATAAACTCTCCTGTTTAATCAGTGCTTGCATCATTAACATGTCTGCAGGATAAATGCTCAGGGAACCCATCCCCAAACGTGACTGCAGCAGTGAACAGTGCACAACAACAAGGCACCACGAGGTGGGACATGGCAGAAATCACAGCACTTGCACCTTTTGCTCTAATTTGCTGTGCTCTGTTTGGAATACACCTGCCCAAAATACTGCTCTGTTTGCAGGGCACCTGCCCAAAATACTGCTCTGTTTGCAGTAGATCTGCCTAAAATGCTGCTGTGTTTGGAATGCACCTGCCCAAAACTCTGCTCTGTTTGGAATACATCTGCCCAAAATGCTGCTCTATTTGTAGTGCAGCTGGCCAAAATGCTGCTCTGTTTGCAGAGCACCTTCCCAAAACTTTGCTCTGTTTGCAATGCACCTGCCCAAAACTCTGTTCTGTTTGGAATGCACCTGGCCAAAATGATGCTGTGTTTGCAGTGCACCTGCCCAAAACTGTTCTCTTTGCAATGCACCTGCCCAAAACTCTGTTCTGTTTGGAATGCACCTGCCCAAAATACTGCTGTATTTGGAATACACCTGTCCAAAACTCTGTTCTGTTTGGAATGCACCTGGCCAAAATGATGCTGTGTTTGGAATACACCTGTCCAAAACTCTGTTCTGTTTGGAATGCACCTGGCCAAAATGATGCTGTGTTTGGAATACACCTGTCCAAAACTCTGTTCTGTTTGGAATGCACCTGGCCAAAATGATGCTGTGTTTGCACTGCACCTGCCCAAAATACTGCTGTATTTGGAATACACCTGTCCAAAACACTGCTGCTCTGTTTGCAGTGCACCTGCCCAAAAACACAGCTCTGTTTGCAGTGCACCTGCCCAAAATCTTGCTGTGTTTACAATGCACTTGCCCAAAACTCTGCTGTGTTCACAATGCACTTGCCCAAAACTCTGCTGTGTTCACAATGCACCTGCCCAAAACGCTGGAAACTCTGAGTGGCTGGAGCAGCAGCTCCCACCCACTACAGGCAGAGTCCCTGGCAAAACCCTGCAACCACTGCTCCGTAATGACCCAGATGAAAGAGAGTCATCACATTAATTCAGCTCAAGAGTTTCTCTTCTTTTGAAGGCTTCCTTCCCTAGATGAACCAGACCTGACCCCACTGAGCTGGTGAGATCATCCCAGGTCTCTCTGCTTCCAGTGACCTTTCGCAGTCACGTCAGACACGTAATCAGCAATCGAAGTAATTGCTCTGTTTGGGCATCTTTGTTTTGGCTTTCCAAAGTATGGCATTTATATCATCCAAAAATGACATTTATATGCCTGTTTAAGAGTTTCCATTTTGGCCTGAGGTCAGCAGATGTGTTCAAATGCGACTTCTAGACACATCAATATGAATAATTCAGATGCTTTACTTGACATACCAGGAATCTGTTCTCCCATCATCTCCAGGCATTTGTTCACATGTATCCCCATGCCTTATATGAGGATTCTGTTTATACTTTGTGGATGTAGCTTATGTTTTTCACTGGCCAAAATCATAAAGATGCTCCCTCCCAAAAAAAATACTCCCTCCAAAAAACCTCCCTCCCAAAAAAAAACTCCCTCCAAAAAACCTCCCTCCCAAAGCTCAGGCTGTTTGTTAGGCTTATTAAATAACTAGGGTAGTAAAATACAGATTAACCAAAGAATGCCAAGCATTTATTTACTAGAAGTGCTGGAGCACTAGCTGTCTTTTAAAATATTTATAGTATTTTTACTATTAACAGTAGAAACACTACTTGGGCTGTAGGTACAAGAGAGACAGGGGCTCTAATCATTGAACTGAAATCAGCTCTAGAAGTGGTCAGTGTGTTGTTCTGGGTGCACAATATTACCCAGGTGTGTAATCTGGGCCCAGACTAAAGCAAACATTCACATGTGCCCTTGACAAAGACACCAAGTGGTTCCTGCAGCTCTGCAGAGCAGTGAGGATGCTGTGAGGTGCTGTGTCCTCAGTGTTTAATGACAGGACAGGTCCACAGCCTCTTTTCACAGTCCATGTTTCAGGGCAGGCTCACACTACTTTGGAGAAGCAGCTATAAAGAAATAGAATTTTGGAAATGGTGATTGAGAGGCTCCCATGTCCTGCTGAGTGTATTTTGAATCCTAATCAAACACAAGAATTCTCAAAGCTCCACCACTCTCCATGGTGGCTTAGAGAGAGCAAGTGCCCCCTGTGCCACAGGAAGCTGTGCCCAGGGGAATGGCAGAGAGAAGGACACAGCAGGCAGGGAGATGTGACTTCCTCCACCCCTTCCTCCTCTTCCTCACTCTCCTCTCCCCGCTTCAGTTGCCAGCATCACAGCTATAAACATCTTTTCCAATCATCTGCCTAAGCAGCAGGCACTCTGCTTTCTGAGGGATGGCAAGGCCAAAGCAGAAAGCCTTAAATTATTCATTACTTCCCCTCGTTGCTGTCACAAAGGAATATTACTTTTCCATGATCTGTGTGTGCAATGCAGAAAATTTCCTCGCCAAGAAAATGTTAATCCCACCCTTTGAGAGTAATAGGAAATAACGTGGCAGTAAATAGGTATCACACTTGACACAAGCTGCACACACACCAGGGGTGTCCTTTTTGCTCCCCCTGAAGAATTAGAGCTCATTGTGTGAGCCCAGGAATGCTGGTGGGAACCAAAGTGCACTGATTCAGAGCTCTGCAGATTTATTCCTTCATAAGGAATGAGCCATGAGCAAAGTCAGGGTCCCCAGCCCTGCCTGGACTGGCTCCAGCCTCCTTTGCTTCCCCCCCAAAACAATATTTGCATCTGCAGCTGCTCCTTCCCAGCCACTGCCCCATGCTGTGCATCTGCTCCCCAGCCAAACGTCAGCTTGTGCTGGGGGTGTTAATAAAGACCATTTAAACTTTTAAGAACACGTTAAATAAATTTCTTAAGTGAGCCTCAAACAAAAAGTACCTGCAGAGTGTTCTGTCCCCTGCCAGGAGACCTCACTCCTAATGGATCTCCTCCCACTAGGATTTTGTTTTACACAAACCTCTGCCACAAAGGCTGAGCCCCCTCAATTTCCTTTCTGTGCTACATTCCCTTGGCAGGGGGTTTAAATGAATGTTAGGGTGGCAGAAATTGTGGTTTGTATTTAAGCTGATACACACTTTCTGCTAAGTGCTTCTTGTATAATTTTTAGCTCTCAAGACATTACACCTTCTTACAGACATCAGGATGGTTGGTTGGTTGCTTTGTTGTTTTTTTTTTTCCTGCTGGCTTTTTCTTGTTCTTTTTCTTCAGTCAAATCCTGCTGTTGCTTTCTCCACTTACCTGACACAATGAAATCTGTAATAAAACCAGAGTGCAGTGGTGGCAGGCCCAAACCAGAACTGAACACATCTGTTCACCACAGCTCCAGAGAAAGGCAGGGTTTGGTACTGGATTTTGTAGGCTTGACCCTTCCTGAGGTAGAATTTACCCCTTAACACACACTGTGCTTGCCAAACTGGCTGCTGCATCAATGTGGATGCAGATCAAGGAATAAATTTGTTATTGAATTCCTTTGCCAGGGCAGCACAACACACTTCTGGGGCATGTGAGGCAACTGAAACAGCAAAAGGTCTGAAATCTTTCATTCTGTTCCCCATTAGCACAGTGCAGGTCCATTCACTTCCCTCAGACAGAGATGGGTTTCATGAGAAAATTAATCAAGCCTGTGGTGTTCCTGCTCTGCAGTGGGAAATGGCACATGTCTGGTGTACCAGGGCCTGCTGCTCTTGAAGGATGGGCTCTATCCCATGAAAATTCCATATTTCTTTTAGGAGAGAGCCCACAGGACAAAGCTGGAACCTCTCTTCTCCCAACCAAGTCATGTGGCCTGAGCCATCATCTGTTTTTGATAACAGTGCAAATACATCCCAAATCCTTTCTTAACCCCAAACCTTCAGCTGACAGAGGGAGGAGAATTATTGGGCATCATGACAAGTTTTATTTAATTTAGCATAAAGTGGTGGACAACAGTTTTGTTTTGCTTGTTTGCAGGGCGTGGGCCTTTTTCTAGACCGTGCTTTATTTATTTCTCCTGCCATTGTGAGTTAAGTACTGTGCAAGCAGCAAGAACAATCGGGTGGGGGCTGATTATTATAATTATTTCTACTATTAGTAATTAAAACAAATACATCAGCAAGACAATTCATGTCATTTTTCAGCATGTGCTCGCTCTTTCAGCTCTGCCAGATGTCCTCACAGCAATTTCCATGCCAGCATCTCAGTAAAGTACCAGCATTCCCAGCAAAAAAAAAAAAAAGGTTCTGCTGGGATTTTAGTCTGCAAGGAAATCAGAGAAGCCTGCAACATGACATATCCATAAAAATGGTCTAGGTGAGATTGTTGTTGTTGCTGCAGGCACATTATTTATTAATTCCTGTCTTTAACAGGTTTATCCCTTATTTTCTTCATTTTATTCAGGTTCCCCTCCTTTCTTCAGTAATTAGGCAACAATTACTGCAGCAAAATTACACTTCCTTTGCCAAATCTACTGAAATTGTGCATAGTCATAATAAGATTTAAGTTGCAGGATCATGCAGGGAAACTCCTTGGTCTAGAACTAAAAGGTCTCCCAGTGCCAGACCTAAGTGAGAGTCTTGGTGACAGCAGAGCTCAGCACAGTGTCTGCCCCAGTTAACTCCCACCTTTCCTGCAGGGCCAACCACCTCACCTGGCACTTGCAAATGAATAAATAAAGGCTCTGTCAGTGCAGTGACAGGCAGAGGACAGGGGAAGCAGCTTCAGAAGCAGAAAGAGAGGGTGTCTTACGTGGAGAAGGCATTGTTCTGTTTCTCACATCGGATCCCCTTGCAGTTGTTGGGTTCCTCCGAGGCACTGGTCTCATAATAAAAATAAAGCTGGTTCAGTCCATTGGCAAAAGCCAGAAGCACCAGGCAGTAGATAAAAAGGAATTTGAGGATGTCTAGCAGCATGCGTCCCAGAGAAATCTGCAGGGGTCCCAGGTGTGAGTTGGCTGTAAACAGGGAGATGAGGCGCAGGGAACTGAGGATGTTGGATATTGCAAAGAGAGCTTCTGCAATCAGGGTCGGGTGCCACATCTCCCACTCCTCCCGCGGGCGAGAGCCGTTGTACTGGCAGGAAGGAAGGAAGAACAAGGGCATAAAAGTGAGATGAGGTGTAATGACTCTGAGGAAACTCCACTCCAAGGTCACACCCACTGATCCAACCCTTCACAGGTAAATCCTAACCAGGTACTTTTTGTGGCACAAAAAGGGCTTTTAATTATCATTGCAAGGAGCCCCCAACGCTGGGAATAATGTGCTCTGACTCCATGATTCAGAAGGCTGAACAATGGCTTTATTAAAACTATACTAGATTACACTGATACTATATTAAAACTATACTAAAAAACTATAAAATGATAAAAACTATATTAAAACTATACTAAAGAGATACGAAACTATACTGTACTGTACTATACTGTACTATACATACTAAAGAAAAGCCTGTGACTGCCTGAGCCAGCCAGGACACAGCTTTGAGTGACTGGCTAATCACTCAAAACCACTTTCACCCATGTCCAATTAACAAATCACTTCAGGTAAACAATCTCCATAACACATTCCACACATGCAAACACAGGAGCAGTGAATAGAGATAAGAATTGTTTTCTCTTTTTCTCTGAGGTTCTCATTGCCTTCCCCAGGAAAAATCCTCTGTAAAGAGAGCTGAGGCCACATTTAAGCCCTTACACCCCAGCTGCTGTCAGGCTCATAGTCAGGATTCAGGACTGAAGCTGACTTGATGAGGGCAGAGATGAAGGTTTAATGATGCTTTTTTATTAATTATGCCTACTACATTATGACACCCTGATGGTGAGAGATGTAGGACCAGGTTTTTTTTAGAGGCTTTGGCTGTTCTTAGCCTAAACTGAAAACTTAGGATTTTTTAAAATTTGTTTTACTTTTGAGTTCACAGTCTGTGGGTTCCTTATGTCCATGGCTTCATACACAACCTCCTTCTCTTTCAACATTTAAAGGGGTTCAGATTTTAGCAGGTTCCAGATGTAAATTTCCAATTACTTTTGTTCTTCTCCCTCCTAAATATGTCTGCACATTATAAACACTGCATGTTCCAGAAACAATGGGAGGCAGGGGGAAGGAAGGGAAGAAGAAAAGCAGTGAACTATTGGATGCTCTCCCTCCCATGTAATCTCAAAGAAAAGAGCAGGCAGCCCAGAACCAAAAGGCTTTTTTCGTATTAATTTTCTTATTAGTTAATTTGTCATGGCAATTTTAGGAGAGTTGCTAAAGCAGAGATCTTAATTACAGCTGAAACTGGGTACAGTTGAGTGCATCAATTACAACATTAACTGGGTTTGTAATGTAGCTGTAAAAGCAGAAGCATTTTCTGAGCAAAGTGCAGCCAGATGCGAGCAGGTACCACAAAAGATTGGTTCTGTAAAATGTAACTGCTCTGGTTCTGTGAAATGTAAAATGTAACTGCTCTGGCTTAACGACAGTGGCACAGAGAATGGAGTCAGAGACATTTAACATCAAGGAATAATTGTCCTTTTAACATTTGTCTCCGCTCATTTAGCATGCATAAAAAGGCAGAACTGCACTCAGGATAACACAGCTAAAACCATAAC
The DNA here is from genome assembly GCF_037042795.1 of Molothrus aeneus. Lineage (NCBI taxonomy): Eukaryota > Metazoa > Chordata > Aves > Passeriformes > Icteridae > Molothrus > Molothrus aeneus. The sequence goes on along the minus strand of NC_089659.1, from coordinate 2,992,359 downwards.
CAGCATGTCTGGGCCTCCTAAAATAATTCTGTACCTCTGAAAAGGAAATGGTACCAACATCACACTGACAGGACGAGATTGCAGAGACTTTCTATTTAAATCTGAAGGTCCAATACACAAACTCCAGTGTATTCAAGGGCTCCCAGTTTTTTCAAGGGCTCAGCAAAAAGCAGGTTGATATTTCAAACTATCCCTCTGTATGAAGGAGATGAGACATGATACAAAGGCATTTCAGCATGACCTCGGATTGCTTCTGACATTTCCAAACTGTTCTTTATTACATGAACATCATGGCCTGAGCCTGTTAACTTGATTTGAAGATGGGTCTTCAAATGCCTACAAACAGGCAGAGAGGTGAACTTTTTGTGGATATCCAGCAGTGGGGGTGGGTGGGTGGGATTGGGAAGCAGATTTGCTTCTGGACAGCAGATTTGCACAGTTATTCCCAATTCCCTTCTGCAGGCTGGCTGGACACAGCAGCCCAGGGCTCTCTGCTAAGGTTTAGCACAGATTGCACATAAAGGTATGGGGAAATACCTTCTTTAAAGGTATTAATATTTTAAAATGTATTCAATATTTTAAAACATTGCTTTATAAAGAGGTGTGGGACACTCTTCTGTGTAATATTTAAAGCAATAAATAAATAAAGCAATATTTAGGTCATTAAGGTAATATTTTGGTCCTTTATGAACTGATGGTATCTCCTCACTTTGCAAATAGAATCTTTAGAGCAGCCTGGCATCACAGGTAACAGAAAAACTGCAGATTTCAGAGTTATTTAATGAAGCTGGGTATCTGGGAAGGCTGGACTAGTTTGGTTTGGTGTCTGTTCAAAAGATGAAACACAGCAGAGATGTACACAGAATAGTACAAATAAATTACACCATGCTGTCACATTTACCCTTCCTCATTACACGATAATTCAATGCAGCAAATGGAAACTGATTAAGAAAGTATTTCTACCCTATAATTAGCCTGAAGATTCCATTGGTATCAGACAATATTAGAGCCAGGTCTTGGAACCAGTCAAATCAAGGAATAAAAAAATGTCTTCACGTAAAAACAAGGATGGAAAGCATTTAGTGTCAGTATGCAATTTATTTTTTTCTGCTATTTGGCAGAAAGTTAAATGTCCATGTAATCCTTTGAAGTTCTAAGAAGTGTTAGAATATGGTATATTGGCATATATCCCAGCCTCTTCCAGCTCAGGGCTGTTCTATAAATAACAAATCATGTTGCAAAATGTTTTGAAGCCATTATCAACGTTATAAACCCTCACACTGCAGAGCACACTGCAGCCCCTGAGTGACACAGGGCAGAGGGAACTTCTGGGACCACGTGTTTCCCACAGAAGATTTTCTGCACCTCTCAGAATTGCCTGACATGGCCCTCATCAGGGGCTGACCTGAGATGGGCCAGGTTTAACCCACGAGGGTTTGATCTGGGCTCAGATCTGTTCCTGCCAAACCTTCTTTGTGTGCTGGCCCGTGGGGTTTTGGGGTTGACCTGCACGTTTCTGTGGCTCTTACAGGGAGCACAAACAGAGCTGCACCTCCTCTGGGGCTGGGCTTTGGCTGTGAGTTTACATCCCAGTGTGTGGCTGCACAACCCCTGGATGCACAGCTCCTCTAGTAATTCATGTGAGCAAGAACCAGATTGGTAACATTTTAAGTTTTGTCCATGTATTTTGCCATTTCCAGGTTTTTGGGTTTGTTTTTTGGTTTTTGTTTTTGGGGGGTTTTTTTTGTTGGTTTGTTTTTTATTTTTTTATTGCTTGTGCTTTAAAGACCAACCTTTCAAGTCTGTAATTTCCTCCCTGGTTCTGAATGTTGGGAGAATAAAAGACATAATCTGTTCCTGCTTTGATGCTGTTACAGAGCTGCCTCTTCAGGGAGCAGCAACCAGCTTAAAAGCTTTTCCCTTTGGAAATCTGACTCACCAGGGCTGCAGCCTTCAGGATTTAACAAAGGCCCCATGGCAGGGCTGTTTGCACTCTGGAGTCAATGGGCTTGGGGAAATTTTCTCCTCTCTCCCCCTGTGCCTGCTGGGCAGGACTAAACAAGGCTGCTCTGGGGAAGGGTTTGTCCTGGTTATTGGGAGCTGGGCTGCCAGAGGTGGAGACCTTGCAGAGCTGGGAAGAGCAGGAGTGGCCAGGGAGCAGATCCCAGTCACTGATTTACACCTGAGTAATTCCACTGACTGCAGTGAAGCTGCTGCTGATTCATACCAGGGGAAGAAGTAGGCCAAGCACGAAGCTCCAGCTGAAGCCAACGAGAGCTGTTGCATAAGGAATTTTACTTTTGTGTCTTGTCTTTGAAAAAGGGAGACAGAAGGAAAGTGCTTCAGGCCATCCCCTGGCTTCAAACCCTGTGCATATGCTAATTTGGAGCATCAGAAGTTTATAAATGTGGAAGGTGCTTTTGAGGATGAGCTCTGATGTGGGCTCTCACCACAAATAGAACATGACAGGGAAGAACCTACAGGGTGTTAAAGCCCCAGCTTGCTCCTTTGTCATTTCTCTGCCCACAGGTTACATATTGAAGAGTGACTTGACCCCTTTATATCAGATTATCAGAGAGAAGCCTCCTAATAACAGTCTTGCTCTTCTCAGTAGACCTGTCACAAGCTTTTGATCACTTATCTCCCAATCTGTAGGATCATACAGATTATAAAACTTGTCTCTAGAAGTTTTCAGGTAACCCTGTTCTTGTTTTCCTTCTACCATTTTATTTAAAAGCCATGTTTTCACTATGCATTGCTGAAGGAGGTGCCAGCACAGAAAACAAAAAGTGCCTTGGCAACTGAGTAGCTACAAAAGGCGCAGAAAGTGGAGAAATTTCTCCCCAGTGCCCAAACAATCTATTTAACTTTTAATCAAAGAGTCGGAATGAGCAGGATGTTCATTCTCCAAACAAAATAGCTTTCCAGGTGAATTTTCAAAATTGGACTGCTTGAAAAGCTGCTATTTTCTTTGCTTTGTGATTTTGATTTGAATAGTTCGTACCCTGTGTACCACAGCTCTCACCAGCACATTACAAATTCCCTCTCCCAAGTTACTGTACCTTGACATAGGCAACAATTTTAAGGGAGATAGTTGCAAGATAGAGGGAGTTCATTGCAAAATCCATCAGATTCCACCAGTCATGCACGTACTCATTGAATCCACCATCCCACATTTCTTTGATTTCTCCCCAGATGAAACCTGTAGAAAGAAAGGGAGTTCATTACCATGACAAGGCATTATTTGCCATTAAAACCCTGTGTATATACACATGATGTAACAGCAGACAATTTGAAATTAACAGCTTGGAAAAAATGCCTCATCCCTCCTGCCTTCCACAAAGTACAATGCTGCTGATTATGAGACATTTTACAAGTCTGTGGGGAATGCAGTCTGGAGAGAGCTGAAAAAGACCTTGGTTTCCTACCCAGGGCTCCAGATATGCACATGAGGAGACTGCCTGAAACACATGTTATTTATAACCAGGACGAGTGAATTGGCTCAGCTGAAATTTGCTCTACGTGAATAAACTCTTCAAGCAGCTGTATTTGGTATAGTTCCTAATAGATTGTCTGCTCTCACAGACACTGTGAGCAATTCATTGCTCTGTTGGACAGCACTGATTTTCCCTGACTTTCTCTAGCAGCACCAGAACCAGCTTCTGCACGCCAGCACAGCTCCTCCCTGACCTGGAAATATCACCCCAAAGAAGGAAGGAATGGATCCATTCTCCGCTCAGCCCCTGCATTGATGCCTCCTGCTGTAGAAAAAGCCCACAGGGATTATTTGTGAGGAAAGGTAAGACTCAGCAGGAAGCAGGGCAGTGACTCACCTCGTGTCAGATATGGCTGTGGGGTTTGTGAGCTGCTTGTTCCCAAGGATACGGCCAGAGCCCATCATGCCAACCCTGAAATGCCTTCTGGTGATCATTTTGGGCACTTGCTAATGCTCACTGTACCTCCCTGCAGCTGAAAGGGCAGCTTCTGAAATTCATCACCAGACTGCTAAACCCACCTGACACAGTTCTGATTATAAGTGACTTCTATGTCCTTTCTTGCAGAACTGTTTAAGTATTTCTGAAAGCCTAAGTTCCATCAAAAGGCAAATGGCAGCTCCTTCATGCCCTGGATGCTTCTGAAAAATGGCTTTAGAGCCCCAGGTATTTTGAATTACCCACTTGACATTATCCTTGAATGAAAAGTAGAAATGTGTGAGGAGGACACAAAACAAACAAAACAAAACAAAACAAAACAAAGTACACCTCCAGGTGCATTGCCAATGTAATTACCCCAAGTGCAGCCCCTGCCTAACCACAGGACAGTGCAGTGGTCACTGATGTGCTGCTTGCAACTCAGCTTTAAGGACCTGGATGTTCAATCTGAAGAGCAGCAAAGTTGCAATGAACTGCTGCACGCCCCCAAATATCAATCTGAGCTGCTCAGCTGCCAGCCAGCAGGTCAGTGGCCACACCAGCATAATGTCAGGGCCAGCCAGGTAATCCCATTACAGCTGCCTCCACGTCTCTGCATGCACACAAACCCATAAAATAAAATAAATCCATGGAGAGGAGCCTGTTGAAGAACTCATACACTGTATTTATAGTGAGTTATCCTTGCTGGTTACTATAGCTACAGCAATGCTGTGTGTGCCTGCTCTCTCTCCTTCTGTAGTGGAAAATATTTTGTAAGTAATAACCTTTAATCTGGTGAAACTGTTCTAATTTCTGTATTTGATAAACAGTCATACAATATCTCTGTTTATCTGAAACAAAAGAACTCAAGAACAGACAGCTGTAAAAAGGTTTTTTGAAGGGATTGTGCTTTTGAAAGGTTTTTTTAAAAATGGATTATCCTTCTTTCATCTGCAAATCAATTTTACTGAAATGCCTACCATTTCCCTCAATTTTAACCATGAATTTAAAGATAAAGTGAATATATGACCTAAGCTCAGAAAAGACATTTAACCCCCTGAGCTTACTCTGAAGTTTCTACCAACACCTGCATTTGAGTGCATAAATCAGCTTCATCAGATAATGGTGGAGCTGTGCAAGGAGCACAGTGCCCTGGGTCACCACCCAAAGTGATTTGTGAACATGTCTGCAACTCTTACTTTCCTTCCTCGTTTTCCATCAGCAGTTTTGGGTTTGGCACAGGAACAGCTGGGTTTGTTCAGCACAGAGCCAGCCTGAGCCAGAGCCACCACAGGAACAAGGAGCAGAGTCCTGGTGTCACCAGGACAGGGGAGCCAGAAAGGTGTGGGGAAGCAGGAGAGCCAGAAAAGTGTGGGGAAGCAGGAGAAAGGTGTGGAAACCTCTGCCCGTGAGCAAAGTGCCTGGTGACGCTCCCAGGGATGGCACATGCTGGTGGCACACGAGGGACATGTGAGCTGGTCAGGATCCGGATGGAGCTCCCAGGCTTCCACTGCTGCTGTGCTGGAGCTCACTTGGGAAGGGTAAATAGTCCTCTCTCATCAAAAATACACCCATGTGGCTTCTCTGGTCTTCTCTCATCCCATCACAGTGCCTCACCTGAGCACCCTCAGCACACAGACACCTCCTCCTCTGCCCAGCTGCCCAAGCCAGACTGGAATAAGAGCCTCACATGGAACTTCAGACAATCAACACTCCTCCTCCTCCTCCACATCAGAGCACTTGATGCTGATGTGGCCAGTGATTATCAGCAGAGCCTGGGCCTTATCTTCCCTCTCCTGCATTCCAGCAGTTTATCTGGGAGGAATAAGCCAGGCTGGGGGCAGGTCAGGGAGCAGGGAGAGCAGAACCAGGCTCTGGGCACTGCAGCAGGCACAGGACAGAGCCAGCAGCAGCAGGGACACTGTGTGTGACCCAGGAGCTCTTCCCAACCTGCTCCTCTCCTCTCACCCAGCCTGGGGAGGCAGGAGGGAGTGCACCATGCACCTGCCATGGAGCACTGGGGTCATGGCCAAGGGCACATCAGGTGGCACAGAACAGCAGAGCAGCCCTGGGCCAGCAGGAGCTGCTGCTCCAGGAGGAGCTCAGCTGCTCTGTGCAGCTCCTGCAGCTGCCTGACACATCTGTGCAGATGCTGAGCCTGGGATGAGCCCCACACAGCTGCTGTAGGGGAGAGTCAGGCCCTGCTCGGCGCTCCTGGTGTGGGATTTATGGGGTTTACCTAGAACCCAGGGAAGGACTGGGTGTGGGATTTATGGGGTTTACCTAGAACCCAGGGCAGGACTGGGTGTGGGATTTATGGGATTTGCCTACAACCCAGGGCAGGACTGGGTGTGGGATTTATGGGATTTGCCTACAACCCAGGGAAGGATCAGCTGTGGGATTTATAGGATGTACCTAGAACCCAGGGCAGGATTGGGTGTGGGATTTACAGGATCAGGTGTGGGGTGTATCTAGAACCCAGGGCAGGACTGGGTGTGGGATTTATGGGATGTACCTAGAACCCAGGGCAGGATCAGGTGTAAGATTTACAGGATTGGGTGTGAGATTTACAGGATCAGGTGTGGGATTTACCTAGAACCCAGGGCAGGATTGTGTGGGGGATTTACCTACCTAGAACCCAGGGCAGGATCATCCACTCCACGATGGTGGGAGGTGGCCCCTGCATGTGGAGGTCTGTCCTGACGATGTGCTGCGACGCCAGCAGGAGCATGAACAGAAAGGTCAGGTAGGAGCCAGTGTGGCAGATAAACTTGATAAATGGCTTTTTAATGAACAGTCCCAGCCTGCTCTTGGGTGCAATCAGGTATGCCACGGACAGCACGGGGAACAGCAGTCCAATGGTGACACAGGTCAGGAGTTTCACTGCCCAGTGTTTCCTCCTCCAGCCTGGAAAGCCGTCGTACCACAGCGTTGCTAGCAGCTGCTGGCAGTTTGGCTGAGCAACAAACTGGGGAGGGAGAAACAAAGAATAATTATGAAATTATTACTGACTGGTACTCCACGTGCACTCCCTCTCACTTATGTGTTAGAGCCCCCTCAGATTACATGTGGGGCCAGCTATGGGCTGGAAAAGCATATTTTGGAGATGAAGGGAGGGAAGGAGGGAAGTTTCACTCTTCTTTTTCTATGTAGGATTTAAGATTCCTGTTGGGAAGGATGAAAGCTTGACAAGAAAGTCTTACAGATATGTGTGCTTGGCAGAAAGATTTTTGAGTGTAGAGTCTGAAGAAGGAATAGAGATGGAAGCAAGTTTTGATATAGAAGAAAAGAATTGCTGAGCCAGTCTCACTGGATAACCAAGGAGGCAAAGGGTGTGTTAGTTAGAAGGGGTTTTTATGGCTTAGAGCAAAGGATAAACCCACCCCAAACAAGAAGATGTTTTTACCAAGCAGAAAGAGAGCACAGGCAAACAAGGCAGCAAATGTGGCAAGTAGAAAAAGGTCTCAGAATTTTCCACTGCAAGAAAACTGAAAAACAACTTTTAGCTTAAACTGTAATGCACTAACTTTGAGTGATTGGAGAATAGTAACATGAATATGGTAATTACAGTAGTTATGATAGGCTATAGATAATAGTTAAGGTATAGATTGGTTCTCTGTATTAAGATGCTCAGCAAAGAAAAGTATAAAATGCATTGTAACCTAAACCAAAGGGTGTCCAGGCCTGCCTGCAGCTGGAGCTGACAGCTGTGGGCACAGCTCTGTCACCCACAACCCTGGATGCTGTAACCTCTTGGATGGAATAAACTGCATTTTGGAGAGCCCCTGGAGTCCCACATCCCTCATTTTGGCTCTTACAGATTCCTTCTCATGGAAGAAATGTTTTTTACTTGCAGCTTCCTTCTGCAGATCAGCCGCTCACCACACACACAGCCTCGTGCCAGAGCAGCACCAGGAGGATTACTACAAGCTGCTTCTCTCCCCATGTGTTGGAGCACGTTCCTTTTCACAATGTTTCAGGTTCAGACCGCCTGGAACAAGTCACTGTCAGCATCCTAAAGAAGTGACTCAGGGATGAGGCAGGAGGGAAAAGGTGCAAAGCTCTGAGAGTGTTGTGTGAGAGGGAGAACCAGAGTGTGTGTGTGGGCTGGGCTGGCATGAGACAGCCAACAGCAGCGTGAGGTGTGCCCAGGTGACACCTGGTGGGAAGCAGGAGAGCACATTGGGAACCCAGCCTGGCTGCTCAGCAAGGGATGGAGCAGCTGTAAAATGCAAGGGTTTAAGCAAAAACTAAAAGGAATCTAAGTGACATTTGACAGTTTACTTTCACTCTGTGAAAAACAGCATTGTGATGGTGATTTTGTGCATCTCACCCATGCCACACCACACTGGCTCAGGGTGAAACTCCTCCAGGCTACTCTCTGTCACAGACATCTTTCATGAAAAATCCTTAGGATTTTTCCTCCTGAGAAGCTGAGAGGCCTCAGGAACAAAATGTAACCAATGGTTATCTGCTGCTGTGGGATGCAACAGGTGCATCTGGGATTGGGCTCATGGGGTTGTTTCTAATTAATGGCCAATCACAGTCAGCTGGCTCAGACTCTGTCTGAGCCACAAGCCTTTGTTATCATTCCTTCTATTCTATTCTTAGCCAGCCTTCTGCTGAAATCCTTTCTTCTATTCTTGTAGTATAGTTTTAATATAATATCTATGATAAAATAATAAATCAAGCCTTCTGAAACATGGAGTCAGATCCTCATCTCTTCCCTCATCCAAGAACCCCTGTGAACACTCTGTCACAGCTCTCATCCCAAACAACCTCTGGGATTTCAAACCAAGCCATGGTATTTCTGCTCATTGCCAGAAGGCTTCATGTTCCTGGTCATACCTGGACAGCCCCATGGTTTTCAAGGCTTTCCAGACCCAGAAATAACCAGAGATGTCTGCAAGACCAAGACAACTCTGTTTTTCTTCAAAAATCTTTAGCCCACACCCAAATCTTTTAAAGACGCCACAAAAACTGCCCAGTATTGGGAGAACTTTTAAGCACAGTTCTCAGAATGCTCTAAACAAGCAGAGCACTGGCATTGCTATGCTCAAAATGACTAAACCAAGGTCAAACAAAAGGACAAATTAGTTGCTTGTTCTGATGAAGTCATTCACTTCTGTAAGTATTTTTAGATTTTGGGAATATATTTTATATGTCTTAACAGGCTGTTTACATCAGAATCAGACCATTTTTGGACTGAGTAGCTCAAATCTATGGAATGACCCAAACTAGCAGAGAAAATAAGCTCTCCAAGGGAACTATCTGGCATTTATGAAGCTGCATTTTGATGTGTTATTACAACAATAAGCTTCTGATTACTTCTGCATTGGCACATAACTGAAGACACTCTGCTCCAGAGGGCTTGGGAAAATAATATCAGAAGAGTGTGTGATTTGGAATCAACCAGCACATGCAGCAGCTGAAAATGGGCCACAGCTCATGGGGCGATGGTCTCCAGAAAAAGCCAAGACCTGCTGCTTGCAGTGATGAGAAAATATTATTGTAAAGTTCCATATATGGGGAGAATGATCATGAAGTCACAGAATCCCAGAATGGTTTGGGTTGGGAGGGACCTTAAAGGTCATCTTATTTCCACCCCTCTCCATGGGCAGGGACACCTCCCACCATCCCAGGCTGCCCCAAGCCCCAGTGTCCAACCTGGCCTGGGACACTCGCAGGGATCCAGGGGCAGCCACAGCTGCTCTGGGCAGGTAAGAGAAACAATTCCACAGAAACTGGAAAACCACCAAGCAGTGATTGGTGTTTGGCTGTGTTTTAACTCTGATTTCAGAAGGGTCAGCGCTTTGTGCTTAAAACCTGGAAGAAACAGAAAGTTGCAGTGCTCTGTTTTCTCAGGAGCTGTTACTGGATGTGTTCTGCAGTGACTCACAGGGCAAGAGATGCTGCTGCTTCTCTGAGATGAGGCACAACTTTTTCTTTTTTTTTTAATTTTTTTTGAGGGAGAAAATGTTATAAACACATTTTCTCTTTATCACATATGATAGAAGGCTCTGAGGGGAGAATAAAACTGTTTTTCCCTTGAGTCAAAGTCAAAGTCATTTGAGAAATCAAATGACTGTATGTTCCTCTGGTTGCTGTGCAACTTGCAAGCATCTTAAAAGTGCCTCTTCTCTGCCTAATAGCTCATTTCTAAAATCTGCTTTCTCAGTTGTATCTGATGTTAGTTCTTCAAATGGAGACAAATTCACACATCATGAAAGAGCAGCTTTAAAGAGCAGATTGGCAAAAGGGAATGGAAATGGAAAAAGCCATTAAATTTTCCAATCAAGCTGATCCCAACCTCAATGAAAATTGCCCAAGGGAAATTTAAGCACACCACACAAAGAGACTCCCTAATGTCATAAAGCACCAAATGCTGTGTTTATTAAAGGTAAGGCCAAGCACTTACCAAAGTTGACTTTTACTAACTTGTATTAGTCCAACTTATTAATCACAGATCTGAAATCAGTAAGCACTGATGCTTTTATCTCCAGTAGTGCAGTTGGCTGAAAAACAAAATTTCCCAGTGTGCAGAAACATTGGAATTCTGAATTTTAATAAAGGAAACCAAGCCACTGGTGTGCTGCCTACCAAAGAATTTATTGGTTTTTGGTGAGTTTGCTTCTAGGTGCTGTTAACTAAACTAAACCCCCAAATTCATTGACCAGACTAAACAACTGAATGCTCAATTATTAAAGATTGTCTAGGAGTCATAGTGCCAAATCAATTGACACCAAATACAAAAGTATATTCTTTTAGGTGTGAAGTACCCTGAAGCTCTGGCAATACTGTGGAACTTTTGTTATCCTCCATAATTTCAAATTTCTCCATAAAGTTGAGGAAATTTCTACTTTGCAAATAGCAGAGCAGAGAACTGGAAAAACAACTTGACATCTTCAACACCACTTTTACCAAGGCTTTTCCTGAGCAAAAGTTAATTTTCCACGCAAGTAACCCCAAATGTGTTTTTTTTCACATTTTTGCAAAGCCTTTCATGTGCCACAGCCCGAAATAGTGCCTGTGTATATCACAGCCTTTTATCATTTCTCATGAATGTACCGTGTATGACAGGATTTGGCATCAAATCAAAGTTTCTGCACAACAAAAAGCAGGAAAAAACCTGCATTTTGTCCCAGTTTTGTGGATGGGCCAGAGTCACAGGCAGATGCACTGCACCAGAAGCTCTGCTAAGAGAACACATGGCTATCAAACACTATTTCTCCAACACTTGACAAGTATTTTATGCAAGGGCTGCTGCATTACAGGAGCCTCCAGTCTCTACCACCAACAGCAGCACAAGCATCACCCCACAGGCAGGATGGAGAATGTTCTGACAGCTGCACCACTGAAAAGGAATGTCACCAAGAGGTGGCATTTCTGCTCAGCTCAGTGCATGCAGGAACTGAACATCTGATGCTGTGCAGGGTTTGGCTGGGCTAGAGTTAATTCTCCTCACAGCAGCTGGGTTTGGTTTTGTGCTGATAACCCAGGGGTGTTTGAGCTCTCCCTGAGCAGGGATTGCACACAGCCAGGGCCTGTCCTGCTCCTCACCCTCACCATAACCTCTAAAATCCTCTAAATTACCTAAAAATAATCCTCTAAATAACCTCAAAAATCCTGCCACTGTTCCATCAGAATTGATGGGTTTAACACCTTCAAGTTGGATTGGCTCCAATATTTAAATGAAAAGGAGGAGCTGGGGGGGCACAGCCAGGACAGCTGATCCCAGCTGACCCCAGGGACACCCCAGGCCTTATGGCATCACCCTCAGCACACAAAGCTGGGGAGAAGGAGGAAGGGGGAACATTCTGGGTTTGTCTCCCCAAGTCAGCGTGACAGTGATGGAGCCCTGGGGATGGCTGAGCTCCTGCCTGCCCATGGGACACAGTGAATGAATTCCTGCTTTTGCTCTGCCTGCACACATGGCTTTTGCTGCACCTGTTCAAGCTGTCTTTATCTCAGCCCACGGCTTTTCTCACTCTGCTCTTCCAGTTCTCTCGCCCATCCCACGGCAGGAGTGGGCGAGTGGCTCCTGGGGCTGAGCTGCTGCCTGGGGTTAAAGCACCACAGAAGGACCTGCCCAGGGTGGTCCCCACCTGCAGATGCATTTCTGGAGGAGCTAATCCCAAAAACAACCTCCTTGTCCGTTACCTGTTGAGCAGAACCCGTCCCTAGCTGAAGATACAGTTCACAGGGAGGTCAGATGCACCTCAGAGTCCCTCCTTGTGAGCACAACACCCCTGTGATACCTGTGAGCAAGGTGCTCAGTCTCCTGGCTTTTGAAAATGGGGATAAATATCTTTTCCTTTCCAAGAAATGAGATCAGCAACTCCAGTCATAGTTGGGAAGCACTCTAGAGATTACTGCATACAAAGTCTTTTATATTCTCTTCTTCTTCTCTCAGCCTTGCCAGGGTCTTTGTGTAACATTTGGCTTGCAGGTGGATTGTGCTATTAGAGAATTTCATTTTCAATGTTCATCACGCTCATTGCCACCTAATCCTATACCAAGGGGGATATTTTTAAGGGGGAAAAAAGCAACTGCTGGATGGAGTGTCTTTTCCTTAATAACTAATCTTTACTGATATTTTTAAGTCACCTAAATTCCACTTCTCAGGAATTAAATGCTTTCTGCTTGCTGTCAAACACAGAAATTATGTTCCACCCCCCCCTCCCCTCATCTATGGGGAAATCCCTGATCTCTCACAGTCATAAGTAATTTAGGATCAGACACAGATGAGTTGAGATGTGAATGCCTCAGGGAGCAACTGAAATAGCTCCCTGATAGACATCACAGGGGCTGAGCACAGCATCCCTCTGCCTTTATTCTGATTATTGTGGCTGCTGCCAGCAGCCTCTTGTTTGGAGTTTGCTGGAGTTCTTGTCGCTGATCTTGCTGCGGATGGCGAGGGCGAATCCTCTTCATAGATGAATAACCACTAATTTGGAACTGCAGAGCTCTGTCTTAATCAGCAGGACCCAGTTCTTGTATCAATTAGCTCCAGCAGCTCCCACAGAGGTCACCAGTGAGAGCCAAACACGGCCTGGGAGCCATGAAATCACCTTTGGTTCCTCCCAAAGGTCAGAGCTCCCCAACATCCCTGCAGCCCAGAGCATCTCAGACCTGCAGGGCTACTGGTAACTGTTCCAGATTGCAATGCAAGATGTTTTCCATTACCATCTGTATGGCAGATTATCTTTGTCAAGTGGGCAGTTTGCCTTATCTCTCTCTCTGAGTGACCACAATCACTCCTCCCTCGGGAGGGGACACCTGCTGATAACAGCTATGGAATGTCCCTGCATGGCTGATAAGAGCTACAGCATCCCATTGGGAGATGTGAGCCCAGGGGGAGGAGCCAAGCATTCCTACCTGGATATAATCTGGAGATTCTGGAACACCAGCACAGCTTCTGCACTGGATTCCCAGAGGAACAGCAGCTGCCTCTCCTTCCCCTGGATCTTCAGAGGCAGAATCCATCCTTCTCTACAGGATCCCTGCTCCAGCAGAGCCACCCCTGACACTGCAGGAGGGCTGAGCCACAATTCCAATGGCACTGCTGCCAGCACCCTGACCCACAGGGTGTCAGGCTGGGTTCTGACTCTGTCAGTGTTGTTCCAGTGTGCTGCATTGTTTATTTTATCCTTTTATTTTTTTCCTTCCCTATTAAAGAACTGTTATTTTCCACTCCCATATTTTTGCCTGAGAGCCCCTTAATTTAAAATTTACAGCAATTCGGAGGGGTGGGGAGGGTTTACATTCTCCATTTCAGGGGAGGCTCCTGCCTTCCTTAGCAGACTCCTGTCTTTCCAAACCAAGACAGTAGCACTGCGTGGTGCTGCCCTCCACAATTAAAGCCACTCAGACTTTGGAAAGGCAGATCTTCTCGGGAACAGAGCTAGATTTTGCAGCCTGTGTGCAGTGTCTGATGCAGCAGCACATCTTAGAGAGGTCTGCAGGGAATGCAGATTCCCTGTGAATCCCTGTCTCCCATGAGAAGGAGAAATGCCACTGCCATTCTCCACTCAAGCAGCACCACACACTTCCAGGGCCACACCAACCCCTCTGTTTCTACCAAGAACAGGATCTTCTGAGGAAGAATGGAAACGTGGTGGTTGCAGCAGGGTTCCCTGATTGCTCTTCAGGGAAATTCCAGTGGGCAATAGTCAAAGAGTCTCATTTCTAAATTAGCCCAAGACAGGAGAGAGAAACTCTGTGTGGCCTAATTTGATGCCTGCAGCAGAGAGCCAGTGAGCCCTGTGAGACCACATATTCCAGAGCAGAAATGCCAGCCTCCTCAAGTTTGCAGTGTTGCAAACAGTGAGATGAATAAGAAAACCCTCTTTTGTAGCACATTTCTTTTTAAAGTTCAACCTTGTTAATGACTGCAAAGTTATTTACATTCTGCTGCCGAAGTGTGAGCTGCAGAGGGTAAACACCTAATGGCTGTTCATCCTGTTAATTAAGTACTTTCTGCAAGAGGAAAGGGAAAAAAAAAAGGAGAAATGAAACAAAGTAGTTGGAGGGGGGGCTGTGTAATGTGGGGGAAAGGGACTACACAACTCAACATTCCTCATCAGACACTTCCAAGACATAACAGGTTTTTTGCTGGATGAATATCCTATCAAAACCACAGCTGTGAGTAGCAGCAGTGAAGCACTGATGAAAATCCAAATGGCAGCATTCCTGCCATGAAGGAGATCACACAGCTGAGCTGGACCAGCCCTTCAAGAAAACCAGGTGCTACCCAAACTGCTCAAACCCTCAGCTGGTGAATAAAACAAACTCCAGATCCTCCACAGATGAACATATGGCCTCAAATTAGACAGGAATTTAGTTTAATCTGTTCTTAAAATATTTTAAATTATGATGACACATGAATCTCAGCTAAAGGTCTCCTATCCATAATAGATCTCTCTGGTGGTAGCAGACATGAACTCAGCTTAAGTGGCAGCAATTGGAAATTCAGTAGTGAGGTGAATGCTGACAAAAGGAAAGAGTGAATAACCTCTAAAATCCTGCCACTGTTCCATCAAAATTCATGGGTTTAACACCTTCAAGTTGGACTAGCTTCAACATTTAAATTAAAAGGTCCCACATATCCTAGGACAAAGACAGATTCTTGCAAATCCTGCATACCAACTCATGGAAGAAGCAATTATAAAGTCTTTAAGCTTGAAATTAAATCCATCTCTACCCCGAGTGCTTAAATGTGTGTTTAGCTGCAGGTTTGTATTTGTGGCCTGTGTCAGCAGGATTTAGGTGCATTAATTCTGCTCTGAGCCAAGGCAAGGTGCTGAAGGCTGCTCCTGGAGCAGAGACACCCAGCAGAAGAGGTTCCTCTGGGCCAGAGCTGAGCAAGAGCCCAACAGAACCAGGATGTTAAATACTTTAATAAATATAATCATAATACTTTCCAGTATTTATTCAAACAGACAGCTACAGCTGATAAATAAATTCCCGAGGGATGTATCCCAGCAAACATGCCAGGATCCAGCTCTCTTACAAAGATGCAGGAGCTCTGGGCTGGCTTTCCAAAGGCAGAGTGCTGAAGTGATGAACAGGAGCAACACAGCCCACAAGGAGTTAATCCCAACGCATACCTGGGTCCCAAGAATTGAACAGGGGACATCAGACACAGAAGCACTGGAAAAATACTAAAAAGTGTTTAGAGACAAATCTAGCAGCATTTCCTGAGTGCTCTTTCAGGCAGCACTTCAGGAGTTACAGATTTTGGCAGTGAATACTGGGAGCTCTCAGGGGCTAGAGCAGAAGTGGGGAAGGTATTGACTTTTAAGTAAAAGGCTGGGCTCATTCTCTAGTGAATTACTAACATTTACATTAAATGAGTGATAAGTAAAGCAAACATGAAAATTTAAAAAACCCATTTACTAGTATTTTAAAATACATACTTACTTTACCCGATTACTGTTAATAAAAAGTTCCAAAATTAGTTTTCCTTTGCTTCCTTTCTGACCTGAGACACGTTTACACTGAAACCGTGCAATTTTGGATTCCTTTTCCTTTCTGCCTTACCTTCTCCTGAATGAGTAAATTTATTCCAATATCCACAAAAGAGCAGAGTAGCACAGTACAAACACTTCTCGCCTCCTTGGGAACCCCCAAAGGCTGCCCCTGCTCCTGGTTGTACCACCCTGGCAGAAAATACACTTTGCTGAGGGAAGTTTGCTCAGCCAGGTGGGGTTTGGAGAGAAAAAGAACAAAAACTGCAGTCACGGCTTTTAAATGTCAGTCTGCACAAGAGCTCAGTTTGGGGGGAGTCATGACAAACCCATCTATTCATCTCACTTCTCCTGGAGCCACCTGTGAGGTGGTGACTGAGAACAGTCACCACTGAGATGGTGGTGGACCTGATTTGTACATGAGGTGAGAGGAGTCAGTTCTTTTCTGAAAGGAGCTTCATAACTCGCTCCTCTAAGCCACAGGAGTGAAGCTGAAATTCTCAGAAATCAGGTAAATAACAATGATCACTTCTAAATCCAAATGAGAGTATCTATGCCCACAGTTTTCCCCCAGAGTTTATTGCTTCAGAGTGTCATTCAAAGTATGAAGTAACATGATTTACTCTTCTCCACTGACATAAAGCTGACTCTAAACACACTTCAGCCCTTCAGATGTGGGCACACTGAACACTTGGCTGTTGCCACACACCAGGCATCACTTGTCCTCTCCAGTTCCTGCTGTCTATAGAAAGCCCATCAATCATGTCCTGTACTTTGGCTTTGGCTTCCCAAGCCTCTTGTCTGGCTGGCAAGGAGACTGATGGGAAACATGAAGTTTAGGGAACTGTCAAACTCACTAAATCACTCTTGAATGCTGTTAAAACAGTGGCGACCTCTTTAGCTTTCAACATATTTCCCATCTTTGTCCAGGAGATCATTAAGTAAGAGGCACAAGACACCAAAAATGACTTAAAGAATGATCCTGGCATTTTCTGCCCACTACACATCACCATAATTCAATCCAAGTCCTTGTCCTTGACCTACATACCAATCTTAGGGTGCTTTTTCAAATTGGTGCATGACAAGATTAGTCAGAGATGATTTTGCTGTCAAAAGACAGTGTTCTGCAGCTCTGTTCAGTGACAGCTGCAATATGTGGCTAACCTTCATCAAGCGAGAACGTTTTGGCGTTACGTGAACGATGTACCAAATAATGCTGCTCCCTCAATAAACATTCCAGCCCACTTTGTCAGACCACTGAACCACCAGCCCCCTGAATATTATTTCTTCTTCCAAGTTCAGGGAGGAGTTAAGATTTAAGTGCCACTTGTCCTGATTTTTGTAACACGACGATGCAGCCGTACAGGTTAAATTTCTGTGACAATTTCCCAAAGTGAACAAAGAGATCTGGCAACTGCTCAAGCCCGTAGAGGAGGGGCTCTGAGTCATGCACCACCAGTGATCAGCAGGGATGGCTCTTTTAAAGGTGCAAATATAGACAAATCTCCCCTCCTGCCACCCCAAATTCTGCCTGTGAGGCTGCTGATAACAGCTCAGTTATGCCACCTTCACAGATTTTCTAAGGTGGTCAAGTGCTGCTGGGATGGAGTTTGAGAGAAAACAGCTTCATTTAGCACAGGCCACTGCTCACACACCAGATGGGAACACTGCTGCAGACAACAGTGAACAAATGAAAGGATGGCTGTTGGAAAAGGGAAGGTCACATTTGGACACTCAGTGCTTTTGAAATCCCCAAACTTACATTCAGGTTTGTGGCACGGGACAGACCACACCATCGTCACCATGGACACACACTAAGGAATATCAGTGTTCCAGATCACCAGAAACCAAGAAAAGCTTCCACAGGGAGCAGCTCTGCTTCCCTCACTTAGTCCTAATAAAGATCTTTTCACGACCTGATTTCCTTCTAGAAATCTGGAAGTAAAAGCCTCTTTATTACTCTTCTGAGCTGTGCAGGCTCAAGCAAGACTTTTCATTGTGCCTTTGAAGAGCACAATACAAATATTCAGCCCTCTATCATTATTCCTCCAGGCAGTATGGCAAGAAAACAGACAAACCCACAGGAGAATAACTGAGCTTTGCCTGCAAGCAAAGAAAGATCTGTGGCCATCCATCAAGATACCTGAATGGCTTTCAAATCGGGTAAACAAGGTGCAGGCGAGGAGCTTTGATTTTCACAGACCTCGCACTTCATTCTTCATGCATCTCTGATATTTTTATAAGCTCTTTTTATACACTAAGTGAAGTGCCCTCAGAAATTTCCCAGGTTTATGCACGCTCCCTGGAGAGGGATGCTGTGCTTCTGACTGCAGCCACACAGTTGACAAGAGTCAAGACACAGCGGAAAAATATGCGGCATGGCAGGAGTGATTATTCATTCACTTCAGAACTGCATCTCAGGAGGTGCTTGTCTATGTAAATGTCCTGGGAAAAAAAAAATTAAAAAAGGACTGAAGCTGTTGAAGCTTCATCCTTCAGAGAAAAATGGCAAAGAGCACTGGTTTTGAATTGGAAAAGCAAACAATTCTGCTTCTGTCCTTTCCTGCCATTGATTAGAGCACAGTGAGGAGGAGATATGGAGGTTAAGGGTTTTTGAGAAGGAATTTCTCTGTGCACTCCTTTGATCTAATTCTGTGGAAGTGCTAAGCAATAGAGTCATAGATAAAATAATGGGGTTTTTTTCTGAGTGCCTTGCATTGTGCAACCTCTTACAGACACATAAACTAAACTTGCCCAGCTATTTGCCAGCACCAGAAAAATACATTAAAACCCCCACTACTGTGATCTTTCACTTCGTTTTGGAGATGGGAATGACCTGTGATGGAGAGCAGGAATAAACTGAATGTGTATTGCTGCTCTTGTGGCTCAGCAGAATGTTAAATATGAGCAGAAATCTGCCCTTTTAGACCTGACTCACTGCTACACTATGGATGTTTTACATTATTGGCAAAGGAAAAAAAACTTAAAGGACATCAAAATTTTCTTTGCCTGCTGCCTCTGCTCTGATTCCCTAAACCAGCCACATACCCTGAATACACAACTGTGCTTTACAGGACTGGCAAGATCCTAAGAGATGACTTTTCCCTATCTTTTCTTAGAAATGCAAACAAATTAACAAATGTAGAGCTAATTTGGTGCCAGGAGAGCACAGTGAAGACTGATCCTCAACAGCTGAGCTGTGCCTTTTCCTATTAGGCCCTCAGTACCCTTTCTCCTTCCAAAATTAGTCATGAATAAAAGAACTAGAAAAGGAATAATATGAAGACAAATGTCACACACTACAGAACATTTATGAAAAGCCTGCTGGTCTCTTAGACCTTAATTACTGCAATCCTTGGAAAATAATTTCTTTAACAGTGGACTGAGAGAACTGATGTGTCTATGCTGGGTCTAACTCATTGTGTTCCACATTGTCCTCATTTTTTCCCCAGATTTTGTGACTGCCATGCAATCAGATATCACAACTATTAAGTCCTTCCCATTTCCTAGAGAAATTATCACAGTAAATTGAAACTGAATACGCAACCATTCTACACTTCACATGAGAAGGGGGAGGGAGCTTGAGAACATTGCACAGCATGTTTTTACCATTTACTGCCATAAAATATACTACAAAGCTACCTTAGGGCACATTTTAATCTTTCCTGTGTAATTGATTTTTTTTTCCCCTCGTTCTGTGTAGACAGTAATTTACCTTCTAGGATTTACAGGCTTATTAAAAACAAACAGGAAAAGCAACAAATTTATTCTCCATTGTTTTGGCCCTCCTCCAAAGAAGAACGGTCTTCTTCCTCAAGAGCAACACGTTTCTCAGTTTAAAAAATATTTAGCACATGTCATGTTTGGGAGTAATCAAAATTCGTACTTTCCAAGGGGGTTTTTTGGGGGAAAAAACCCCAACAAAACATAACAGGAGATTTTCCTAGCCTTTGTAAAGACAAACCCCATGATCTCTTCACCCATCTCCCCTTGACAACTTCGCTGGGAAGAATCTTGAAGTTGACCTTATCTGCCTGGTTAAGCTGAAATGGAATCATTTCATATTTTGGGGAGAAATTTTCAGGTTCAGGTTAATTTCACTCAAAAAAAGAAAAAGCTGCAGGAAATTTCTCTGAAATCAATATGAAATTACACATTGTTTGTGCAGAATATAGAGAACTAAAAACTGCAGTAACAATTGACGCCCCAGAAAATACCCAAAGTTCACGTTGGATTGTTCTCTTAGGCACCAGAGATTTGACTTTCATCTTTGTCAATGTTCAGGCGTAAAAAGCTTCTCCATCCAATCCAATCCAATCCCATTT
Organism: Molothrus aeneus; assembly: GCF_037042795.1. NCBI lineage: Eukaryota > Metazoa > Chordata > Aves > Passeriformes > Icteridae > Molothrus > Molothrus aeneus. The sequence goes on along the minus strand of NC_089659.1, from coordinate 2,972,154 downwards.
AACATTAAGACATAAAAAGCTTCAGCAGAACAAGATGATCTACTTTTAAAAGTCTGCTGTTTTTCTCTGCAGAACCTTCTTTCATGAAAACCAAACTTGCTTCTGCTTCCCTTCCTGTCCCCACAAAAATCCTCTCAGTCTGATACTCTTCAGTCAGGATTAAAAAACATTTCTCAGTGTCTCCCTGGCAAAGGTTCCTACTCATTTTTTCAGAAGCTGGCAAGGGTGTTTGTATCTTGCTTGATGTTTTGTGTTGTGCTAATTGCCACGATAAGATGGCCTAATTATTATGGTAAGAAAACCCCAGCCACCCTGCAGGATGCTTCAGGGTTTTGTGAATAACCAGGTGGGATGGAAGGGTTCAGCAGCTGCTTCCCCAACCTCATTCATTCTGCCCCTGCCCACCAGTATTCCACCTGAAAACAGCACTGACTTTAGCTGGCAACACAGAGCGTATTTGCTATCATTTTTAGGCTGGAACTGTCATGAATATGTCACAAAACATGGAATTTGTCCATATGCTTGGAATTCAGTCAAATACGCCTTAAAAAAAAAAAAAAAAAAGATAAAAACTGTCAAGAAAGCAGGCAACGATTAAAAAATTTAAAATTAAAAAAGCTCCAGCACTGTTCAGCACCACGTTTCAAACACAGTGAGCTGCTTCAGACTTGCAGCTCCTGAGTGTGAACACAAGACAAGAGCAGGCACAGATTGACACCTGGATGTCACCAGTGGCACAGTGGGACCAGCAAGGACCTGCACACAGCAGCACTGGGGTGATCTGGAGCTTGTGCCTGCCAGGCCAGTGCAAAACCAGAAGCAGAATCTCTGCTCCTTCTCAGATCCAGTGAACATTGACCTGATTACCTGGGGTGCCCTTCTCCAGAGTAACTCTTCACTGCTGGTCCATGTCCCTAGAGCACTTGTGGTGTTACCCAACCCTGTCACAGAGCAAAAACCAACCTGACATGACTCCAGTGAGCTGACATTCCCCCAGAGCAGCCCAGCAAGAGCAGGGAGTTGCCAAGTGCTGGATCCCAGGAAGTTTGAGGCTTTGGCTCCAGCTTATGGCATGGAGGGGCTGGCACAGGGGGGCACAACATGAAAGGAAATCTGCATCTTTCACCTCTCGGCCCTTCAGGGAGGTGAAATGGATCACACCATGCTGGGTCAGTGTTGGAAGTGGGGAAAGCAGTGGAAAGAGGAATGTGACAGGATCTTCTGCCACTCAGGTGACCCTCCACACAGAGGAATGTAATGCACATTGAAATTCAGTTCCTCCCCCAAGCAAGTGAATTCCTCCTTCAGATAACCTGGAACATCGCTGGCCAACAGCAATTTATCATCTCCTAAATTCTGTCTGGATTTGGAAAGAGAAAGGAAATCCAGAGCCAAGTAATGAAACTGCTGTCAGCATTCTCCTGGGGTTTGTGGCCTTTATTGAATCAACTTATAAATCTGTGGATCTGAGGGCTTCTGAAAGGCTCTGTGCCCTTTAGCTCAAGTGTGGCTTCCCTCTCTGGACCTCGGGGCAGGAGTTGGAATTTCTGGGAATTGCTTCTCAGCTCCTAAAACAGAGATGGGTCGAGGACTGAGGATCAAGAGGTGTCACAGGTGTGAATAAACAGTTACACCACTGAGTGTTTTTACAAGACTGCTGGTAATTTGGAGACCTGGGACTCTGGGAGTGCCCCCAGCCTCTCCTGCTCTCTTTAGCTGCTGTCACATCTCTGGCCCTTCGGAGTTGGTGCTGAATGGGTGCCTGGAAGTGCTTGGTGGCTGCAGGAAGTGAATTGTGTGCTGTATGATTTCCTGCCCTCCATGAGGGAGCCGGTGTTCAGGAGCCAGGCAGCCCCTTCTAGCTCTGGGTTCCTGTCCAAAAGCAGCCCCTGGGAAAAGCTTTCAGAGTGAGCAGACCTGGGAATGTCTGGAGGCTGTTCCTTGCAGGGGCACAATGAGGTGGGATTCAAGCAGCTTTGAGACAGAAATTTTTGGTGCTGTAGAAGCCACAGCCCACTGCAGCAAGTCCCAGTCCTGTTACCCTCAATCGTTGTCAGATTCATGCTGTCACCAAGGTGCCCTGAGCCTCCTGGTTTGTGACCAATCCCCGTGCACATCAAAAAATCCCACCTGAGAGCCAGCACTGAACAAACCCACAGCAACTCAAGAAATGAATTCTTTCACCCCATACCTTCACATTTAGGTGGGTCTTACCTCTTTCTGGTGATACTTTATTGCTACCTTCAGCTTTGCCAAATCATGACACTTTTGGGGATCCAGCTCCTCGCTCTGATCATCCCTGTGATTGAGAATGATCTCCAGCTCCCGGGAGCTCCGTGCTTGGTCCAAAAGGTCCTTAGCAAAACGCTTGCACTGCTGGGACAGCTCTTCATACTCAGCCTTGAACTCATTTTCCACCTTGCTCAGCTCCTTCAGCTCCCAGCCCAGGCGGAAGGCGGTCAGGATGGGATCCTCGCTCGATAAGGCAATCAACGAAGGGCTGGCTAAGGCTTTGTAGATGTTCAGCCTCGACCTGGAGTGCCTCAGGCTGTCCACCTCGGAGCTGGAGACACATTCCACACAGTTGCACCTGATCTGGTGCGGGCGTGGGATCGTCACCCGCCTTTGGACGAGCAGTTTGATGATCTCGTAGTTGTTGGTGTGAGCCGCCAGCATGATGGGGGTGATATCTGGGGTGAACTCTGAAAACTGGGTGTCCATCATCAGCGTTGGAACCTGCATGGAGGGATAAACCACCAGGGGAAAAGTCACATCTCACGTGGAGCAGCAGGATTTAGGAGTCCCTCGTTCATACTTGGGGAGTGACGTCGTAACAAAATGGGGTTTATGGCACCCTCTGTGCTGTAATTGCTGCTGTATGCAGGCTTAGCCACACGCTGCTATTCTGGGAAAAGCATTTTCCTCCCAAATCCTGGAAATCTGCCTCCTGACCACTCCTTCCCAGTCTGGTGTAAAAGTCAGTCCCATCCCCATCCAAATGTGAATCTGGTCTGAAATGGGTATGGGCTCATACATTCATACATCAAACAGAAAAACAAAAAACAATAAAACAAACCAAAAAATCCACCCAAATAAAACAAACAAACAAACAAACAAAAACACAAAAAAACAAAAATACAACAAACAAACAAACAAAAACGGGGAAAAAAGGAGGGGAAAAAAAAGGAATAAAAAAGGCCCAGGTAATTACACAAAAAGAAAGAAAAGCCTAGAAAAGAGTGAACACAGAATAGATTTCCATAACTACCATGATTTGCACTATGTATCTGCATCAGCAGGCCAAGAACCAGCTCAAAGCAGATCCTGCACACACCAAACCCTGGTCTGCAGTTGGGCAGAACTCTTCCTCACTTTTGCCTACTGTTTTATTTGAAAATATTTTTTCAGTGTAAGGATACATTACTTAACTGCCCTCAGAATAGACTTGTAGGTTTTTTTAGAATGGATTTGAAAAAAAAAAAATGTAAAATTAATGAGCCATAGTCCACTACAAATAAGCCACTCCGGGGTGTGCATTATCCAGCTACTGCTGCACTTCTCAAAGGATGAGCTTAATGCACACCCTGTTGTGTCTTATTACTATATGCAGAGTGTAAAATTAGCTGGGAATGCTGTTAGATGCAAGCACCCAGTGTGTTTCCATTTGCAGGCAGGCAGCTCTCTTTGTTGTGTGTTAATCAGTGCCCAACACTGTCCTGGCACATCCTGCTGCTCCAGGGGGCACAGCTGGGCTGGGGGAACAGGGGGTCTGCTCCCTTGGCAATATCAGAGATGTCTTGGAGAAACTGCTGCCAAAGAGTCCTAATGGCAGGAAATGTTCCTCAGCCTGCCTAAATCCAAGAGCAAAGTGATGGAGGAGTGTGAGGTAAGAAACCCCTCTGCAGGACACACCTAAGGCTGGTGGTGAGACCTCCAGGCTCAGAATCTCAGTTTCCTGGGAGTTAAGGGGCTGCAGAGCACTAAAGAGCCAAAGCTGATCAATAAATCCTTACATATAACAGTGTGACAGCACACAACACACTCCCAAAGGTGCTCACAGGGTCAGTCACAGGAGCCTGCAGGCATTTTGGGGAACAAATCTGCTCCCCTGGCTGTGGCACATGAGGAGTTAAATCCCTGGCAGCCTGCAGGCTCCTGGGTGTGGAGGGGCTTTGCTAAGCAGGCTGGTGCCCACAGAGGCAGGAGGGAGAGAAAGCAGTCCTGAGGATTTGCTGTGGGTCATGGAGGGCTTGGTGGCTCTTAGCAAGGTTGGATAAATGTATTTTAAGATATCCAGTAACAAATGGCTGAAAGCAGCTCTCTGTGTAAGGTCTTGCTCTCTCTTCCTTTCCCTTTGCTTAGCTTGTTTAGGTAGTTTCTTAAATGTCAAGAGAAAGTTGTGGGGTTTTCTTTTTTTCTCTTTCTTAAAAGCTTTTTTTTTTCCCAAGACCTGATGCTTGACTACAACTGCATTTATCTTTCTTCCTGCCCTTTTTCAATCAGTGCCTGGCTGCTGTATTCAGAGCCTGTGCCTCAAAGGAAGAACACTTTTCCTCCTCTATCACTTCTATTACTGTCAGGTTTAATCTTGTTTTTCTATATGGAAGTTATTGTACCCAGGGCTGCAAGAAAGATTTTCAGCTTTACACAGATGAGGAATTCATGTTGCTCAGAATATGAAATGGGCACTGGAGGAGAAGGAAGTGATGTTACAGGTGGGGATAGTGCTACTCCTGTCTGCTCCAGAGCTGTCTAAATATGGATCTGGAGCACTCAGAATGGTTTGGGAAGGAATGAAGTGATCTTCATCCCTTTTCTGGCTGGGATCACAAGCCTCAGCCCCAAATCAGAGCACTGCCTTGTGAGGACTGGAGCACTGGTAGGGGAGGTGTGTTCTCCTGGGCACCTCACAGAACTTCAAATTAAGGGATAAAGGGGGAAATGGTGGTGCAGGCACCCAGAGGCTCCATGGAGCAGATCAGTGCAAGGCTCCAGTCACAGGAGTTATTTCTGAGCAGCAAAGCAAACCAGCACAACACAGAACAGGGACAGTGTGACCAGGGGCTGCTGCAGCCTCTGTTCTGTGTCTGCCTGACCCAAAGGCCATGGACTGGCCCAAAATTGCCTGTCTTGTGATAAATATTTTTGCTGTCTTCTCACACAGTGTTTTTTGATAACCTGCATCACAAACTATCTGTTTTAAAGCTGTGGCTATGCAAAGCCTTTGCTTAAGGGCTGTGTTCTGTCACTGGAGGGGCAGCAGAGATCACAACAGCACTGATGTTCCTCCTGTGATGCTCTGCCCAGCTGAGTTCATGTTTAGATCACCTTCTCCTCTGTCTTGGGCTAACCTGCAGTGATGGAAGCAGAAGAGGAATAATTTATTCCACCCCAAGGGCTCTGCTGAGCTCTTCCAGGGTTACTTTCATTAAGTGACCTGAAAAACAAAATTCTTTTCCATTAACCTCCTCACCTGACACCAGCTGTTAACCCCAGTCCTTCAGACCCTTGGTGCCACCACCTGCACAGGAGCAAACACCTTGCCTGCATTTCATCTTGGTTCTTTTCATTCGAGAAATTCATGCTACTGTTGACAACAACAAGTGACTGAATGCTTGTTATCATCTGCCTAGATTTGATCCTCATAAGGTCCTGCTTACCCCTGTAGCACTGCTGCTCTGAAAGACGCTGCAGCGAGTGAAAAATCCCCTTTATTTGAAAAGGAGGGTGAAGAAACAAGTTTAATTCATTAAAGGAGAAGGATTAGCTCACATAAAAGTGCTGTTCAGTACAGCTAAGCTCTCCTCTGAATGGAAAAATAAGTTTTCCAGCAAAATAGTGCTGGAAAGGAGCTCTGGATAGAAAGAGAGCAGGAATCTCTGCTCTTAGTCAGGAGTACAGTGTAAGAGGAATTAAACTGCAGAAGGGGGAAAAAAAAAAGAAGCTGGCACTGAAGATCTGGTGGCCTTGTTGTACGTCTTTTAGGAGTTTTACTTTGAATTAAATCTAGTTTGGTATCTGGAACAGCTCCTCTGGTTTAGTGTTGTGTAAAAGCAACCCAGCCTCAAGTGCTCCAAGACTGCTCAGCAATGTGAACCACAGTGCAATAAATGGGAAAACTGAGGAGATGCAGCTCAAAAACATTCTCCTCAGCCAAACTAACAGACAAATGGAAATGTGCCTTTTGCCTTTTATGGATAATAATATTTTGTCTGTAAATAACTCTCGGTGCTTTTACCTGTAACATTTGGAATTGCCCTGTTTTCAAGCCTGCATTTCTGCATTTCATAAAGCAGCATCTCCCCTGGATCAGTGCAATAAACTGTAAGTATAACCATGATAAACTGTAAATACATTAATCTGTAAATACATTAATCTGTAAATACATTAATCTGCATTATTTTCAGCTTGTATAGCTTTTTTACTCAGCTGTGTTTTATAGAAGATTTTCTGACTGCCAGCACAAACTTGTGCAAGCCTCACTGGAAAGCTACAAATACAATCCAGCTTTCTTGGAAGCTCCCTTTAGGCACTGGAAGCAAACTTATGTGGGACCCTGAGAAGGTGGTACTTGGCTGAATAAATTTCAACATTCATTTTAGGTGATTCAGTGGTGTCTGGTATCAGTGATGCCAGATTTATATTAATAGGGAGTTTGTGTTTCTTTCCTCTCAAGAGCAGTTCATTGACTGAAATGATGTAATTTGGTTAATGAAATATAATGAACAACACAAAGTGCTACCTAAAAAAGTCCTGTAGTTTAAGGGGTTTTGTACTGGTTATTCACAATCCTGGTGAATATGGCACACATTGCAGATGTACTTATGGGCAAACTCTGCTGTTATTGGAGTGTTCCACTGGTTCCAGTACAGCTGTCCCAGAATATCCAGCTTAACAAAAGGCTCCTCCTGGTCTAAAATCTCCTCAGTGACTTACAAATGTGCCTGTAAAGCCAAATAAAATCTCTGCTCCTCAGACTGATACTGCAGAACAGTGACAATCAGTACCTTTCAGTGCCTTGTAGCAAGCCAAATGCTCATAAAAGGTTACCAACACATTAACACTAAAATAGGTATTTCTGAATAAAAAAAAGCATTTTATAGAATCACAGAACTGCTAATAATTATTAATTAATTTAATGCATGAAAGAATGTGAAAAAGTAGATCTGTGATATCTGTATAACCAAATATCCTTCTCTACAACCAGTAAACAGAAGTAAAATACTGATAGACCCGCTCTAGATTCTTCCAGTTTTAATTTGGCTTCTTATCCATGTGTTTAAAACTGGAGGTGGGCCCAGGGGATTCATTCTCAGGGCTGAACTGAAACCCAGTGCCCTTGGCAGTGGCAGAGCTGCATCAGAGCCTGTGCTCAGCCATGTGTGCAGGAACGCAGCACAGCCACAAAGATTGTCAAAAGATGTCACCATTTGTGGCTGATGCCACGTAATAACTCCTGCTGGGGATTAAAAAAATAGAGGGACTCGGAGAGGAGCCTTCAGGAGGAAAGGATTTTGCAAATATGCATTTTAATGGCTGTGGCAAGTTCCTGCAGCCAGAGCCCCTCTGTGTGGGTGTCTCTGTGTGAGGGGGGGAATCCATAAAATCAGAGGATTTTGGGAAAGCTGCAAAAGGCAGCCTCAGAGACAGCAGAACTGTGATTAGAGCCAAGCAGCAGCCATGAGATTGGTCAGCAGAAAACTTATGTAAAAAGTAGAAAAGTAAGGACAAATAGAACAATGGTCTGTGTATTAATGCTTGTCTAGAACAGCTCCTTAAGCTGCAGAAAAGTTTATCTTGTGAGACATTAGGAAGTTCTAAGCTTAATAATGGAGCTCTGTGCATTGTGTTTTAAGGTTTACAAGCAGGTATTGTATTTGAAATAAGCAAGCACTGTTTAACCAAAGGTACCTGTGCTTATAGTGGTTGGATAGAACTACTGTCAATGTGCTTTTGCTTTGTGGGATTGGTCAAAAAACTCATAAAGTGAGTTGTAACATGAAGTTCTTGGTCTGCTGCCTGGGATGTGAGCTGCTGGCATCTTCCCATTGTCATAACCATGTAATGAGAGTGATGCTGGAAAATAAAACAGCTCAAGGCACGTTCCCAGCAGTGCTGTCCTGTTGGTGATTTGTACAGAGACCCAGGCTGGTGATTTGTGTGTCTGTGTGTGTGAATGTCTGTGTCTGTGTGTGTGTCTGTGTGTGTGTCTGTGTGTGTGAGTGTGTCTGTGTGTCTCTCTGTGTCTCTGTGTACATCTGTGTCTCTCTGTCTCTCTCTATGTGTGTCTGTGTCTCTGTGTGTCTGTCTGTGTGTCTGTGCATCTCTGCGTGTCTCTGTGTGTGTGGCTGTGTCTCTGTGTGTCTCTCTGTGGCTGTGTGTGTGGCTGTGTGTCTCTCTGTGTGTCTGTCTCTGTGTCTGTCACTCTCTGTGTCTCTGTGTCTGTGTGTGTCTCTCAGTGTGTCTGTGTGTGTGTCTCTCTCTCTGTCTCTCTCTGTGCTGTGCCCCTCTGTGTGTGTGTGTCTGTGTGTGTCTGCCTGTGTGTCTGTGTGTGTCTGTGTGTCTGTGTCTGTGTCTCTGTGTGTGTGTGTGTCTGTCTCTGTCTCTCTCTGTGCTGTGCCCCTCTCTCTCTGTGTCTTTCTGTGTGTATCTGTGTCTCTCAGTGTCTCTCTCTGTGCCTCTCTCTCTGTGTCTCTCTTCTGAGGCCTCTCCTTTCCCTACATGTGCAGGAGATGAGATGAGGCACTTGATGATGCAGGAATGCAGAGTGCAGTCACTGTGGCTGACTCTGCGAGTCACAGAGGGACACTGACAAGAGTTACCTCGTGTTTGAGCCTCTTGTGCTGAGCTGGAGTGCAACCTGAGCTCACTTTGCCCCAAATTCCCGTGCCTTGATGCGCTTCAGAGCCACTGCCTGCAGCAGGGAGATGGGCTGGGAGTGCCTACAGGAGCTGTGCCACGAGGAGCTGCAGCCTCTCCTGGCCATGGCTTCTCTGCTGTACAGGAATGTTTTACAAGCCTGTTGCAGTCCTGATTTATCACATATTTTACCCTGATTTATCACATATTAAGTGATGCTATCTCCAGGGAACCGTGGCTCCATCACATCCCTGCCTGGTCTGGGGCTCACTGAGTGGGGACACTCCTCCAGGCAGAACAAACACGGCACAAAAGTTCAGGACTGTCACAAATCCAGACAATAATGAAGCTGCTGAATTGGCCCAAGTGACATGGGGCCCTGGCTCACAGTGTTTTATGGATCTACCAAAAATGCAATATTCTGGATCTTCCCAAAATGCAGAGATTCCCTGGCTGCTTGCTGGAACTTTTTCCTGAGACTGTGACAGCAACACAGGTGTAAATCCAGAATTACTGACATGGGAGTGAACTGAATAATCTCAAGACTGGACAGGCAGACTAGCTGGCTTATTCCTGATGATTGGGTTTTTTTCCCCTCATTTGGAAACACAATATGCTGTTCCACCCTTCTTCATTACCATTTTAAGAGTTACTCTGTGATAGGAGCATCTGTTCTGAGTAAAAGTTATTAGGGTTTATTCTTTATTTTTAATGCTGTTTTTAAGCTTTGAAATGAATTTTATTAAAGAGCTTGCTTAATTCAGTCCTATAAATTTCTTAACTGCTCTAAGGACCTTGGAATGTTGCTGCATCTGAGATATTTTTTCATTTTATGGATAAGCTTTCCCCTGACCCCAAACAGAACTGAAACAAAGACAGCCCATGGTTATTTGGAAATTTGCAGGCTCTGTCTTCAAGGTAATCTTTATTTTATTACAGTTACTATTTTTCTAATATTTTTCAGGCTTTATTCTAGGAGGGAGAGCTGTCCAGCTTTTTGATTCATTTTTCTTGGTCTCTGTGTCATCTATTCTTAGTGGTAACAAGGACAAGATGTGCTAATATAGGTTAATAATCATGCTATCTACAGCCTTTTATATCATCTTTGTACATAAAACATCCCTTCTTCCTGTAATTTATCACCTTGCGTGGATGAGAGATGTTTCATTAAGTTTAGGTGAGGTAATATGTTGCTGACAGGGCTTGAAGAGGGAGGGCTTTTTCCTTAGGTTGCATTCATATTCAATCACATTCCTTTAGAAAAAAAATCAGATCAGATTGGATCATGAGACAGTGTCAGGGAGAGGAGTGGGTTACTGCACCGGTGCCAGCCCAGCGCTGCCTGATGCTGCACAAAACACAAATCCTGATGCTCACAGACCAGGAGCTTCATTGTTGCCCATTCTGACTACCAAGATGTGCTTTTGGTGATGCCTCAGGGTTTAGCTTTTGTATTTTTCGGATTCTGGGCTGCTTCAGTGTGTGGGTCTGGGCTTCTTGTTATGGGATGGTGAGCGTAGGGAGACAAAACAATTCCTGCTCCAGCTGGGCACCAAGGACAAATGATCCAAATCTCAGACCCAAGAGCACAAACAATGTGGGCTGAAGAAAGAAAAACAAGCAGGATGGGACTGCATGGGCTGGAGCTGTAATTGGACAATGAACTCCAATATACAAATGGAGCAGAACTTATAACAGTGAGAGACCCCATGACTGCTTGGGGATTTGGGGACCATTTTTGTTCATCTTGGGTGTGGTCCTGGCTGGGCTCTTGTGCTGCCCAAGGATCCATTGAGACCTTCTAATAAATCCCTACTTTATTCTTTAGCTCTGTCCAGCCTCTGTTCTAGGGCAGCCTTCCCAAGGCATCACTGGCACTGTCGTTTTACCAACCAATGCTGTGGCTTCTGAAAAGACCCCAGAGTTTGCAACAGCAAAGAAATGACAACCTAGACAGGTGGCAGGGGCTTGCACAAGAGAGAGAAAAAGATCTGTGTGGTTGAGATCTTCCTTTATTCCCACTCAGGCAGTGACTCCCAGTGCTAGGAAGCCAAAAGCCTCCAGGTAATGCTGTGCCCCTGATGCTGCAGAGCCTGGCGCTGCCTCATCCTCTCCTGCCTGAGGAGTACTTGGAGCACACCAGCCCTCCCTCACTGCCATGAACTAAACACCAACAATTCACACGGCCCTGAGCCTCTCAGCAGTTTTCCAGCAGCCTCCCAAGGCAATGACAGAGCAAAGACCTTGGATCACAGCGTTCCCTCACTGCAGCAATTCAGAGACAAGAAATACTGCTCCCAGTCAATGCCTCTTTGATATTCCACCACCACTGCCACCAAAGTGCTGCCCCACCAGGCTGTATTTTGCCATGGGATAACAAAACACTGCTCCTACAGGGATAAACAAGCCATAAATGTGACTTTGCCAGCCCAGCCCAGCTCTATTCAACAGCCAGGTAAGGCTGAGGGACTCCTGCTAAGCTGCCCTGCAGTTCTTCACAGATCTTTATAGATCCCAGAGCTTTGTTTTGCAGGAGCCTGTAATTTGTGACATTCACTCTTCCCACAGAGAGAAGCTTCCCTTGGAAAAAATGTGTTATAACTATTGCACCAGGAAGAGTCTCCCACAAATCTGTACCAGGGAATCTAAACAGCCATGTCAAACCTCTGGGTTTGGGGTTCCAGACAGAGGAGAGGCAAACACGTGCTGGGTGATGTCAGGGGATGCTGTAATGGGGGCTTAGGAGCAAAGGGAGGTGGGTACAATAGGCACATCCATGGATGCTGGGTAGATAATATGGATTTTTGAAACAAAGTTCCTTAATCAACAGATCTACAGAGAGCCCAGAAGTTCACTTGTGTAGCAGCACAAACAGGATTTTTTTTTTTGCCCTGTAACAGTTCATCCACCCAGCTGAATCCTGAGAACCCATCACACCTGACTGAAAATTCACTGTACAGTGTGCCCAGAGCAGGCAAGTGCTAAGAAGCCTCCTACAGATCAGTAAAGACAATTCTCTGGGAAGCATCTTGGATAATTCCTGACTTCTCACCTGTCTGTATGTTCAATTACAAGCATGGCATGTTTGTGCACGCTGTGATGCAGTTCTTGGCTGGACCCCCACCAGCATCCTAGGAAATAATAACAGAGTTTATGCTGACCCAGGAGAAGGAGCCAGTGCCTTATTGGCACTGTCAGAAATCTGGTATCTGTCACTGCCTTCATCTCCTGAGCCCAGGAGATGTTTCACTCAGTTCTTTTTCCCCTAGATTTAAGATTATCTGGGGACTGAGGCAATGGGGAGGGAGGAAAGAATTTCCCAGTTAAATGTAATCATTAGCTGAAGTGATCTTTGATTCCTCTGTTGTTTAGTTTAATTAGATGGAATTCATTTTGAAGGCAGCCACCAGTGTCAAAGGCATGTTAACTATAACTGTGAATTATTACTGCATCAATAAAAATAATGAAAAGCTTGGGTGCTAATGGAGCCATTAGGCTTTGAAGCTGCTTCTCTGTTTTCAGACATGATCCTTCTTCCTTATTGTTCCTTTCAAATATTCCCACACTGAGAACTTGTGGTCGTATTTTTCTTAACTGGTTCTATTCTTCAGAACCTCCTCTTGCTCAGGAGTGTTTCTAACCAGGTTCTGCCTTTCCTTTTCACTTTGGACCCTCCTCTTAACGTGGAAATGACTGGTTTGAGTCACACCCATCAGCCTGTTCCCCTCTGTGTTCCAGTGCTCCTCAGCCACCATTCAGAACTGCCACAGAATTCCTTGATACAGGTGCCTGCTCCTAAACCTCTCCTCTTTCCAACTGCCTGTATAATCTAGATTTTATACTGTGAGGTTTTTGAGAACTGAACTGTTTCTTTTGACTTAAATGGTCCCATCAGTGGTAGCACAGGGCTGGCAATGAGCTTGTACCAGCAAGTCCAAAATCAAGGCCTGTCAGTGGTAAGGGCTGAACTTTCCACTGGTTTCTGCACACGGGACAAAAACCCTGTGTGAGTAGGGAAACTAGGCTAAACCACATTGTCTCAAGAAAGTTATGAGATTTGGGCAAGAATAAAATGGTTTAATGCAACCTTTATTTCCTGTTTCACAAAAGGCTGTCTCTAGGCTGTTCATCTGTGGGATCTGAACAAAGATTAAGGTGGATTTTCACTCATCTGCTCGCCTAAAAGAGGATTTTTGAGGTCAAATTTTAGGTTCACTAACACTATCTAGTGCAGCAATCTTCTACCAATTTTCACTCATCAGCTCACCTAAAAGAGGATTTTTGAGGTCAAATTTTAGGTTCACTAACACTATCCAGTGCAGCAATTTTCTACCAATCTGATGATTAGCAACTAAGACTGAAAACTTGCCTTTTATTCTCTGTAGTTTCCTCTTCACAGCCATACTCTTCCAGAGGCTGTACCTGCAAACTCCTTCTTTTGGACTACATATGGATGGCATTGATTCAGAAGGATCATCAGAACGAACCAAATCACAGGCATAAACCCTAAGATCCCTTTTCTCTTTTTATTCTCATTATTGAGGAATTGCATTTGTAGTCCCATCTGTGAACCAGCTTAATTTGGAGCCATCTGCCACGAGAGCAAAGTGCTAAGTTTGCCAGATAGCAGAGAGAGATGCTGGTACCCTCCTCATGCAAACAGCTGATGTCAGCTCTGATTGTTGTGAAGAAAACAGCCACCGTGGAGGTGCTCATGGACCTGGAGCCATTCAGATGACTGATTACAGCTCCTTAAAGGAGGAAGGAGGGCTCAGCAGGCAGCACAGACCGTGTCTGGTGTGCTGCAAGCACAGCCCCGGCAGGAGGGCAGAGAGGCAGGCGAGATCTGAGAGCTCTGACACACCTTCTGCACCACTCCACACACAATTCACACCAGCAGCTCCAAAGAATGGGCCCCTGAACGCCTCATCTGGAAAATTTGTACTGATTTCAACAGGTTTCCAAGTGTCAGGAAATACAGCTATTACTGGTAAATTGAGGGTGAATCAAATGCAGGGGGAAATGGGAGTTTTCAGACATGAATTTCCTGCTCTTTGCTGGAGAAGGTTAGGTGCAGCCTCCAGCTTGGCTGAAAGCAAAACTCACTGTATTGATGTTTGTATAGCAAAAATAACCATCTGATAGCACTTTAAGGGAAAAAATAAACAGCAAAACTCAAAAAGATCAAATAGGTTGAGGGACAGAAGATTTTACAGGGAAGGAGAATTCATTCAATAGGCTTCATATATACGTTCTCTTGCTTGTACAGTAGTTCTGAATTAAGAAAAAACCCAATAATTTAAAGTTCCCTGTTAATTTCAACCCCATAGGATGCCAGCCAGATCTCTGGTTTAGCTATGTGCCTACTGCCTTGTTTTGCCATTGCATTTACTGGACCTGTCCCATGCACAGACAACTTTTCATTTTAACATTTGCACCCCCAAAGAGAAAAGCCTGGCCCAAAGTCGATACTGCATCTGCAGTGCTCAGTTTTGCTGTTTCAAGCCAATCCCTTCACTTTCTGTTGGTTATTCAGTGGTTTGTTGTCTTATTTAAATAACAGGACACTTATCACTCAGGATGGACTGCCATGCCAAGTACACCTATATTCCTCCTCTGCCCCTATGCAGTACAACACCAGCCTCTGCACTGCCCAGAAAATCAAACAATAACTATCACAGCACCAGACTAGGCTCACTTTTATTTCCTGAAAAATGCATGTTTGCTGACTACAAACCTCTGCAGGAAAAGCAACACTTGCAAACCCTCCAGGTTCCAGGAATATTAGTTTGTTTTGTTGTTCCTTTTAATATTCATGAATAGGTTGCTTGGTTTCCAAACGCTTGCCTTGAGTTTGGGAAAAAACAAGCTATGCTATGGTTTAAGGGACCAGCTGTGTGACGGGTCAGAGAGATCTATGGTTTATAAAAAGCTTCAAGGAGTAATTGGAGTAAATTATACAACCCTTGGAAATTATAAATTAACCTGTAAAAATCACAAAATTAAGAAAGGCTGTTTGATTACTGAAGAGGAGGATGGGTCGTTCAAGCCTGGGCTTTACTCACTGCTGGGAGTGAAGCACACTAGAACATCTCTATGCTCTTCTCATGGTTGCACCATGATGACTTTCTCCCTAACCCCAAAATCTCCCACAGCCAACAGCATCTTTCAAAACAGCTGTAAGTTTATTAGCATTGTCCAGCCTGTTACTGGCGAAGCCTCCTCCCCAGCTCCACCAGCAGAGTCACAGCTCAGTATCCAAAACCACAGTTCTAAGTTCATAGAATTCACAGGTTGGAAGAGAACTTAAAGACCATTGAGTCCAACCCAGCCCCAGCCCCTCAACTAAACCCTGGCACCCAGTGCCACATCCAGGCTTTGTTAAACACACCCAGGGATGGGGACTCCACCACCTCCCCAGGCAGCCATTCCAGAACTTTATCACCCTTTCTGTAAAAAACTTTTTCCTGCTCTCCAACCTGTATTCCCCTGGTGCAGCTCGAGGCTGTGTGCTCCGGTTGTGTCAGTGCTGCTGGAGACAGAGCCCAGCCCCAGCTGAGCACAGGCACCTTTCAGGAGCTGTGCAGAGTGATGGGGGCAGCCCTGAGTCTCCTTTGCTCCAGGCTGAGCACCCCCAGCTCCCTCAGTGGATCCTCTCAGGGTTTGTGCTCCCAGCCCCTTTCAAGCCTCTGGATGTGCTCAGTGTCCCAAGGTCCTTCCCAAGCTGAGGGGCCAGAGCTGGGCACAGCACTCAGGGTGTGCCCTCACAGTGCCAGGGACAGGGGCAGGATGAGCTCCCTGCTCCTGGGACAGCCAGGGACAGGATGCTGTCCCTGCTCCTGCTGGCCACACCATTCCTTGTTGTCTGAACTGGGCAGCGCAGATTTGATGAGAAATGCTAAAATCTTAAAATAGCCCACAAACCTCGGCTGGAGATAAACCTAAAAAGAAGCCCATGTACTGGAGCACATCAGTGCTGATCTCTGCTGTGCTCTGCAGCATCCTCTGGAGCGAGGTGGCTCTCACCATGTAAACAGAGCAATTTGCTCCTGCGCCGAGCCCCGGGTTGTTATAGTTACTGCCTGTGACTTACCCCTGCCATTGTCACCGCATTCGCAGTAAATGGCGCTTAAACAGCAGTCTAGCAAAGGTTTGCAGAATAATGACTCAGAAAAATTCACTTAATGACAGGATCCCAGCCCCTGAGCCGCCCAACCCCTTCATCCATCCCCCTCCCCCGGCCCTTACAGCATCGACGAGACCCTGATTCTCTTACATAAGGAGCACAGCAAAGGTCACTACGTGTGTTTGAAAGGTTTTCAACTTCTGCTCCCTGAAAAGGTCATCCTACAGGTGGAAAAGCAGAGCTCTTTCCCTCGGGCAGCTCTCAGAGCCGGGTCTGGAGCTCTCCTCTTGGAGACTCTGTGGCTGCTGGGTGAACCTGCCTTGGTTGAGCTTTCCCACCTTGTTTTGGGGGTCTCTCTTCCTAACCACATCCAGCCACTGCAACTCCAGGAGAGGCTGGAACGAGGCAGCTGTAAGAGCTGCTGTCAGGATTGTGGCATGGTGATGAGGCTGAAGATACACACCCATGAAATGGATTATGCTGGGTGATGCTGCTCAGCTGCTTTGGAGATGCAAAGACAACAATTAACAGGGCTGACGTGAACAGACGCAAATAGGAACAGCTCTTCATGCCCAGAGAGACACCAGGCTCGGGGAGAGAGGCAAATAACCTGCTCAGAGGCTGGCAGCAGGAAAAGGGAGCCAGCAGGTCCTCCCAGAGCCCAGGCTCAGGTGAAGGAACGTTCAATGCAGAGCAGAGGATGCTGCTCCTGCACCTCTGCCCTGAGTGCAGCAGAGACAGCCAGACCCTGGTGGCACACAGCTGTCCCCACATAGGCTTGTGCAGGCAAACTGAAGCCTCTGTACATTTAATTAATAGATTATACTGAACCTAATATGTAAGAAGTGCAGTGGTAGCATCTTATAAATTTCACAGCCAGACAGAAGCATTCCTATGAGGTGTGATTTTTTTGTTACTACTGGAACAAAAAAGCAGCGTTTCTACATGTTTTAGAACATCTAAGTAGCTGATGAGGACAAATCTGTGCTAATCTGCTTTATCAGGTGCTTTTTGTGAAAGCAATTAGGTGTGGGGTTCCCAAAGGACCCTCTGAGAAAGGGTCCAGCAAGGACAATTAATGAATGTATATTGATACTGCTGTGGAATTAGCATCAGGAGCTCGTGCTCAGAAACCCCTCCTGTAACAGCTTTGGCCCTTGACAAAATAACCAACTTTGGCCCAGCTTGTCCTATCACCACTCATGAAATAAATCTTCATTCCCATCACTGCATGAGCAGTCAGTGAAAGAGCTGCAAGGGAAGTCCAGTCCTGCAGCTCTCTACCAGCAAACTCTTTCTGCAATCCCAGAAGAGCCTGAACCCCAGCCAGGGAAGTTAATCTGAGTTTGTTCATAGAATCTTGCACCAAGCCAGTGCTAGTTTAAAATACACTGACGAAATCTGCTCTTGTAACAAACCTTGTAAATAAAGCTGAAACTGGCACCGCATCTTCTCTCCCCCACACATGCTCTCCTCCAAGTTGTAAACCCTGCAGCAGATACAATTCTAGCTACAGAAGGAGAGCTGGCACACAGATAACAAAAATGGAACAGGCCTACTATGAAATGCATCATTGAACTGGAGACTCTGGAGCTGAATTTCAGCTGTAATATACCAACCTCATTTCACAGACCTCTGTCTCTGTCCAGTTAAGCCAGCAGGGCTGGGGATTTGAGTGGACACAAGTTTTAGTATTCAAGGGATGTTACAGAAATCTACATGAATCCCATCATCACTTGCTTTCCATGACATTTCAGGAGAAACTTGTCATTAGCCTGCTATAATCAGTGGCAATTCCTCACGCTGCTGAAAAAAACTTTTCTGTTCTGCTTTCTGTCCTGTTGAGCTGCAGGATGCTCAAATTTCTAGAAGACCAAGGAAAAAATGGCTCATTCTTAATGGATGGTCTGTATTTTGCTACTTGCATTTTGTCAGACTAAAACTCAGTACTAACAGTTCCATTTTTAGGTCAGATAGAGGAGTTTTGTTATCTCTCTGGTTTTTAAACCACACATTAGAATCACATTGCTACAAGCATGCACAATGCTGTTATTTCTAAATAATAAAGCTGAGCACTCTTGAATTCTGTCAGGGTTGATCCTTATTGTTTGCTCGGCTACATGAAATTACTATTGAAAAACTGTGTGCCAAGGGGCCTATGCACTGAAAACATTTTCTTCCGTGATTGATTGGTATTAATCTTTCACACACACAGAGGGATGCGTTCCCTTCAAAAGGAGGCTTGATATATAAGGATTATCCAAGTTTTGGATGTTCCTTTCTAAGCAGTGAATATGCAAAAATTATCAGTGGTCAGCAATGTACATTAATTATTCTAGTTAATGGCAGTAGTGCTTACAAATGAAAAGAAGAAAATCAGAAAAAAGAAAACCCAGTTGGTGACAATATGTGACACTTGAAGTGACAGGATTAAAATTTGGTTTTTTCCATAAGATCTTGTTTTTTCCATAAGATCCTTATGTAACTCAGAGGTGGCTTTGCAACTCAGGATCGTTCCTACAAGTCACTGCTGTAAGTTATGTCCTGCCTCAGCATTTCTGCCCTGGAGCTCTCTGGAGAGGGAGACCAAGATGATCTGTCTGCACTACAGCAAAGGACTGAAACCCAGCAGACTGTTTGCTTGCTTGCAGCTGTAAATAAGCTTGTGTGCTTTCAGGATTTACTTATGAAAAGCAATTCCACTTAATATCAGCACAACAGCGTGGCAATAGTTCATATTTACAGATTGTAATATAATTTCAGAGAGCCACAAATTCCTTTAGAAAGTGCTCATCTATAAATCAACCTATAAATCAGTGTGTCCACAAACACTGTACGGCTGGAAAGAACACCGAGTGAGAGAGAAAAAACTGGGTGTTTAAATCAGGCAGAACATGTTTGCTCAGGCTGGAGATTACCATCCAAACAGGACTGCCCAGGTGTGGCATTCACATTCTCTGAAAAAATTCCTTTGCCCAGGGTTTTTCTCCTGAAAGGCTGAAAGGCAGCGAGAGAGGTCTCAGAGAAAAGGAAAACAATTCTTATCTCATTTGCTTCTCCTGTGTTGTGCTCACATGTGGAATGTGTTTGGAGATTGTTTACCCACAGGTGATTGTTCCATTGCATTCTGCTGGGAGTTGTTTTCACTCTTTGGCCAATCAGGGCCAAGCTGTGTCAGGACTCTGGAAAGAGTCAGGAGTTTTCATTATTATCTTTTTAGCATTCAGCAAGTATCCTTTCTGTATTCTTTAGTATAGTATAGTATTATTTAATATAATATAGCATAATAAAGTAATAAATTAACCTTCTGAGAACATGGAGTCAGATGCATCATTCCTGCCTTTGTCAGGGCATCCCTCGTTTACAATACCCAGGACTGCCCTGGGTATTTAAAGCCATGGACCAACACCAAGGACTTTGAGTGGCAGCACTTTCCTGAGGCAGGATAACGGCTCAAAACTGAAGGGGAACACTCAACCCACCTGTTTTTCACCACTAGGCTTCCTGTAATTGAGCAGCAGCTCCACAGCTCCCACTACCTCCTTCCGTATGGCGTAGAGCAGAGCGTCCCCCACGTAGACGCTGTGGCTCAGCAGCAGCTCCATGATCTCCAGGTTCTCATTCTCTATGGCTATGAGTAGGGCACTGCGCCCCAGAGGATCCATGCAGTTGATGTTGATGTTGTAGTAGATCTCTGCCTCCTGCAGGGCATGTTTCACGCTGGCATAGTCCCCCTTCTCCACAGCACTGAGGTAGGCTTTCTCTTCCGATGAGAGCTCTGCCTCCGCTCGCACGATCTGCAGTGGGATCCGGTCTCGGTACGGGGAGAAGTTGACCTTTTTGTAGTATAGCTGGGCCATGGTTCATAGTGACCAGGCAACCTGTGAGGGAGGAGAACCACTCATCAGTGACAGCACAGCCCCACAGGGGACCAAATTCCAAAGGGCCATCATGGGAAAAGCTCCCCATCCCTTTTTAAGGTGCATTCATGACACCCCCTGAGCAACCCCACCTCAAAGGGCTACCTGAAAGCAGAAAGGTGGCACCATCACTCACAATGACAGAAACTCAGTATAATTTTGCATCTTGTTTAAACACTACACCATCGATGTCTTTTTTCTGGTCAGAAGCACATCTTGATGTTTATGGGTAATCTATCACATGCAAATAGTGGATTTCTCATCTTTGTTTTATTTCCCACTCAAAGTTCCTTTTATTTCCTCCCTTTCCACTGCTAAACCAGGTCCTCAACATCTCTGAACTGTCAGTGATGGGAGCTGTTGATTTACAGCCTCCTCTTTACAGTAATAGATTCATTTTGAACATTTTTGCTGCTGCTTCTCTGCTTCCGTCTCTTAAAACAGCCTTTTATTTTTCTTTAGTGTTTACTCTTCGACTAGGTCATGGTTTTATTTTTAAAGCTTGCATGTTTTTAAACATTTTTTCTCACTCTCCTCATTTATAAATAGGACCTAAAGACAGGCTGATGTAGAAAGCTCCCACCCTTGCTCTCCAAAGGCAGCGATGTTGTTTTGTGGTCTAGGAAAACGAGAAGTAAATCCTGCCTTGGAAAAAGTGCAGCAAACTGAATGAATTGAGGTTCCTTCCCACACCTCAAAGATCCCAGCAGGTGACTGGAGTCACAGGAGACACAGCCTGGGTATTCACAGGTAAGGAAAAAAGGAACCAGGCTTGTCTACCTCTGCTTGGCTTTGACAAGCGACACC
This sequence comes from Molothrus aeneus, assembly GCF_037042795.1. NCBI lineage: Eukaryota > Metazoa > Chordata > Aves > Passeriformes > Icteridae > Molothrus > Molothrus aeneus. Next base: position 2,951,442 of record NC_089659.1, on the reverse strand, counting down.
AGGCCAGCACCGGGGCCACCAGCAGCTACAGCTAATTGGGTGACTTATTCCAGCTCCTTGCTCAACAGCCTCCTGCAGCCAATTAGCTGGAGTTTTGGCCCACTGTAGTGCCCTATCCTGGGGGAAAGGAGGTGCTGATGAAGGATGGTGAGGAGGAGGCTGTGGTGGTGCAGAGGGCACTGCAGTTGCCACCCCAGGCAGCCGCAGAGCCCCACAGCATTTCTGCCTTCCCAGAGTGGGTGGATCTGAGCTCCAGCCCAGCTGACACTGCAGAACAGTGGGTGGCTGTAGCAGACAGCAAAGCTGTATCTGAGAACTTCCTGGGGAGCCAGGGATCTGTACCAGCTGCTTTGGCACCTCGGGGAATGTGCTCGCTCAGGATCCTGCTCTCCTCCAAGTGCCAGAGAAGTTTGTGTTTGTTACTTACCCAGAGATACTGGCACAGTGCTCACATGTGTCTCTCTGCACAGGCAGAACCACAGAATCCAGTGGTTCAACCTCAAGACACACACAAAGGCACTGGAGGCAAAAGGACCCATAATCTGATTAGAAACCATAAATATATTGGCTGATTTTCTGCAGGAACATTATGCCACTAAAGCTTTTAGAACTAAGGAAGAATCTCAGTGACTCAGAAGCTTCAATAAACTGCATGTAGAACCAACTACTCTGACTTTGGAAAGCACCAAGGATCACAGGTCATTTTCAAATTTTGTTTTTGAAAAAGCTATTCCTCTGGGATCCAGCTAATTCCCACTGAAACAGGAGACAGAAGGATGCAGCACAGGTCCGGTAACAACTAAGGACCGAAGAGATCTTTGGGAAAGCAAGGAGAAACCCAAATGGGAAGGGAACGGTGTCCTTGTGTGACAGTCTGGCTGATGGGAGCAGGGAACACCAACCAGTGGAACTGGTGCCAGAGGACAGTAGTCACCATGTAAAGGTCTCCTGGGGGAATCTGTTGGCTCCAAAAACCATGAGGGATTCTGGCAACAAGTGCTGCTGCTAAAATGGAATTGGATATTTTTCACTGCTCTTTAGTTTAATTGGACATTTTGTAGATGGTGAGTAACATTTGCAATGAGTTATAACAAATGTCACCTTATGAAGCATCATGCCAGCATTGCATCCCCTTCCTTCCCAACAGTTTTGGAGAAAGAAAAGAAATCTTCAAATATCTCAATGCCTCAGGGAGATCTCATCTCCCAGTAGAACCCCAGCCCAAAGAAAGCTAATAATGTTAATACCTCAAGCATATAGGAAGCTGCAATAAAACCAAACAGGAAAGGAAAGGAAAAAATCACAAAATTAATGATCTTCCTGAATGCCTCTCATGTCAGCACCTGCATAGCCTGACAAACACATACTGCTGACTGGGTTTGGAAATAACAGCAGGCAGGATTAAAAGAAAATAATAAAAATGTCTGCCTGGAGTTCATGGAAGATTTCAGCAAAACTGAAATCTGTTGAGCTGCCCCTCAGCCAGAGATCCAGCACAATTTACAGACCCAATGTCTTTGTCAAGCAAAATTATTTAACAAAGCATCAGCCACGCCTGTGGATGGAATGAATGAGCACAAGAGCCCTGCTCCAGCTGTCCCCTCTCAGCACCACCAGGCTCCCAGGGTGCAGCAGACAATTCTGGTAGGCCCTACACACTTGTGTTTCCCAAACTGGTCCTGTCTCCTCCTTAACAGTCCAAAATTACAAAAATATTGATGCAATCCAGGTAAGAGAACAGAAGGCAATGCACAGGTGCTGCCTAGGGAGAAGCAGCAGTGATATTCCTGAAAGGTTGCAAAAATAGAAAGCCAGTCACACTAAAATTTTGGAATGGGTGCAGAGAGCCTGAAAACACATGTTTTCCACACGAATTCTCCTCCCAAAGAGGCATTTTCTGCTACTTGGGTTACTATTTGGGGCAAGGAAAATTCTCCCAGCCTATGCCTGAGTGCAGATGCCTCAGACAATACACAGGGACTGGTTAATGCACTGGTGATACCTGCACCACAAACAGGTGGAGAGAAAAGGAGAACCATGATGAGGGAAACATAACAAACTACTCAAGATACAGGCAGAGGACTTAGCACCCAGTTTGGACTCTATCATCTCTCTCCAGCAGAGATGCCCTTCACGTGTTGGCTTTAAACTAAAGGCTTCTCAGATGGGGTCAATAAATGGTGTGGGATGTCAGGTTTGTTTAGTTTTCTCCAATAAAACAATCCTTTTTTCCTTTTAATCTAGAAAAGCCATCCATAATGAGTTGGGGGACTGTGCTATACATCCTGGGAAACAAAACAGCCTTCTCCATGAATTGTGAGTCCAAATCTCCAAGCCTTTTCAGCCTGGCACAAGAAATCAGAGTTTCAGCCCAGGACAGCTGGCCTGGTATGGGGAAGGAAAATTTCTGGCCTTTTGCCACTAAAAATTCCATGAGCTGTTGCTACAAAAGACTTTTAGGGTCTGTTGGGAGTTGAGCCATCCCTCAGTTTCCACTTTACACACACCACACACTCCCACACAGCCCTATCTCAGGGAATCAGGGTGACCTGGATGAAATGGGATGAGTAGAGCTGGAGGGGAGGCAGCCAGAGCCAGTTTAAAGCCATGTGTCACCAGGACCATTATAAAACAGGATCTTCCTGGATTTTATTTGCTTTGATCATCATCATGAAGCTGATTCAGAGGTGGGAAAGCACCATTGCTCCTGTAAGGGAGGCACAGAGACTCTGGGAGTATTGAATTTAGCTGCCAGCTGACATCTGACAGCCTGAGGAACTGATCAAACACCGATTTTGGACATGGGACCAACAGCAAAGAGTTACCTTTGCCACTTGCTGGGACTCTGCATCACACCTGAGAGCAGCCAGCAAAGCCCCCACCTGGCAGGTTGCTCAGAACACGGCTGGGTGTTCCCTCACACCAGTGTTCCAGACTGCAATGCAAGATGTGTTCTATCACCATCTGTAGGGCAGATTATCTTTTGTCAAGTGGGCAGTTTGCCTTATCTCTCTCTCTGAGTGACCACAATCACTCCTCCCTCGGGAGGGGACACCTGCTGATAACAGCCATTGAATGTCCCTGCATGGCTGATAAGAGCTACAGCATCCCATTGGGAGATGTGAGCCCAGGGGGAGGAGCCAAGCATTCCTACCTGGATATAATCTGGAGATTCTGGAACACCAGCACAGCTTCTGCACTGGATTCCCCAGAGGAGCAGCAGCTGCCTCTCCTTCCACTGGATCTTCAGAGGCAGAATCCATCCTTCTCTACAGGATCCCTGCTCCAGCAGAGCCACCCCTGACACTGCAGGAGGGCTGAGCCACAATTCCAATGGCACTGCTGCCAGCACCCTGACCCACAGGGTGTCAGGCTGGGTTCTAACTCTGTCAGTGTTGTTCCAGTGTGCTGCATTGTTTATTTTATCCTTTTATTTTTTTCCTTCCCTATTAAAGAACTGTTATTTTCCACTCCCATATTTTTGCCTGAGAGCCCCTTAATTTAAAATTTACAGCAATTCGGATGGGTGGGGAGGGTTTACATTCTCCATTTCAGGGGAGGCTCCTGCCTTCCTTAGCAGATTCCTGTCTTTCCAAACCAAGACAACCAGCAAAACTCGGTGTGTGAAATGCCACTGCACCTTCTCTCAGACCTGAGCAGGGTTTATGTGCTGCAAAAGCCACATGCATTTATCAGCCCCATCAAAGAACTGATCCCTTGCAATACATCTTGCTCCACTGCTTTTCCCATCCTTCTTGCCAAGGCTGTTTTCTTCTTTTTAGTGTTTCAGGGAGAGCATTTTCCTCATTTTGCAATTCTAATCTGGACTCCAGGTCTGGAAATCACGGCCCATAACTGTGAAAATGGCCTGACTTTCATGGTGCTCACACACTGCCTGCTCAGTACTATTGATCTGTTTAAAAAAGGGCATCAACCTGAGCTATGAAATAGTCCAGAAGGACCACTTAGGTAAATAATATTACATGTAGTTAATGGACCAACTGAATTTGTGATTGGATCCTTCTTTTAAGTGCTCTAGATCTTATTTACTAACAATGCCTGGCTGAGCACAGTATGAGGAAATAAAACTGACTTTGTAACGTTCTGCAATTCCCTTCCTTCTGCTATGATACCCCCTTGTTCCAGAAAATTGCTTCTTCCATGGAGTTCAGTGGGAACCAGATTACAACCCTAAGTCTCACTGTCTCTCATGATCTCTCACCACAGAAGGAGAAATTTTTCCTGATGCCTTTAAACGCATAGAGAGCCATGACTGAATAAATGTATGACCTCAGACATGTTTTAAAATTATAAAATTGCAGTGACCTTCTGGTTCTATGGCTGTGTAAATTCCTTTTAGCTAAAGCCCCATGATCTCAGAAAGTTTATATCCAGCTCATAAGTTATATAAAATATATCACTGACTGGAGTAAGTGCTGTCCAAAACTTGCAGGGCCACAGCACAACACAAAAATGAGAAAGTGACAGCTAATAAAATTGGGGATGAGTAATCCACTTTCACTGTCCAACATGAAGAAAGGAAGAACACTAATAGCACATGTGATAAAAAGACAATGCTGCAGTGATTCACAGTGGAGATATGTCCTTAGGAGACGCAGAGAAAAATTCCTCATGAAGTGTTTTTCACTCATCATCACTCCAGGCCTGGGTAAGAACACATCAATTCCCTGGGTACAGCACAGAACCTCCTAACCCAGAAGTGTTTGTAAAGAAAGACAACCTCAAACTTCAGAGCACAAGTTTACAGCCACCAGAAGAAAATCCTTTGCCAGTAATGCAAAATGTCACAATTTGACTCAAGTCCCAACTGCAAATCTTAACTTCCTGGGGAGGGTGACAATTATCCAAGATATATATGTTTGATTTGGAAAGGACAACTCTTTGGTAGAAGTCTCTTCCGCTGCATAATCAATTGATGAGTCATGAGCAACCCCATATGGGGATTTATATTATGTGGTTTTATATATCTGTATGAGATATATAGATCTATATATATGCATAAATATATATAATATAAGCTCCTTGCTGGAACCTTCAGCTTTGTGTCCACTTGCAAAGCACTGAGGATTCACCTGCCTCATTCTGTTCAAAGATGAGCAAGAAGCTCCCTTTGCACCAGGATGTTCTCCTCTACATCTCCTCTGCCAGGCAGAGCGTAATTTATGGATGGAGAATTTGGGCTGACCAGAAATCTCAAATGCTCAGGGCTCCCTCAAGCCTCCTGCATGTCCAGGGATGGGTTCTGTGTGTTTTGATCCACCCCAGGGCTGGGATGCAGATGGATATTTGCCCAGTGCTGGCCCACGGGTGAGTTTCACACGGCATTGATGGGGTGTTAACGATGCTAAAATTTCAGCTGAGCTTCCCAGCTACGCTGGGCTGGGAACGGGGGGAGTAATTCTGCAATAAAAACCAGCTGCAAACCAGATTTCCCTGCAGCACAGCCAGAGGAGTTATCCCTGCACCTGGGAGGAGGAAGCAGAGGTGCAGGAGCTGCAAAGCAAGACACAACTTTGGGAAGGATGACGGAAAAAGCCTCTGTTGTAGAGCCAAATGCAAAGCTCCTCTTTGGGATACAGCAGGAGGGAGAAGTACTGACCCAGCCACGGAATATTTCAGTATTACCTCAACAGAAATCAGCCTGGGCTACTAAAATGATTAAAATTACTTCCTAGTGATGGAATGGCTGCAGAACATGCTTTTAGCTACTTTTATAATAAAGCATTTACAGTCTGCAATTCTCCCACTTCTTTCCACACAGCCATCACGCAGGTGGTAATAAATAAAAATGTACCATTGTGAGAAGATTAAAAAAATTAAGCCCTGGAATATATTCCTAGTACATATCTTTACAAATGCAGGCAGAACAGAAAGCTCATTTTGTCTGTCTGACGTCACTGCTCTGTCCCATACTTGTTTGAGATGGGCTATGTATTCATTTTCCACAAAAAAGAGATGTCAACTGAACTGAGAAATACTGTCAAGCACGCTGCCCTGTTGTCTTATCTGCTAATGCAGCACTAATGTAGCATGGCATCATTATCATCTCCAGCTCTGTGTCCACTGCTTCTGTGCCTGCTGCTTGTAATCTCTGCAGCTATTGAACAAGAGGTTGGGGGTTTTTGTTGGTTTTTTTTCTGCTTGTTCCCACTCTGGCTCATCATTGCTGCAATCAGCAGGATAATCTGGGAGAGCAGTGAGGAGTGTCAGACCTGCCTCAGCCCAGCTGGAAGTGCAAGTGAACCCCCCAGGTAGGAGGGGAAAGTCCAGATGATGGCACAGTGGGCAGAGAGGGGGAAAGGCAGTGGCAGCAAGCTCTGAACTACCAACAGCAACAGTCTGGGCTCCTTTTCTCATCAGCAACGAGTGGATTTATCTGTGGCCATCAGTTCCTATTCCTGAACAAGCTCTGTTGGGCTGTTCTCACTGTCACCCTGTAAAAACAGAGTCAGACCCAGCACATGGAGCATCCATCACCTGCAGCCCCTGATCTGAGCCTCCAGGGCTCCTGTGCTGCAGGAATTCTACCTCTGGCTCCATTTTGGGTTTGTTCCCAATTCTGGCATTCACACCTGACCAGAGGTTCTTGGGAGGAAGAGGCAAACTCATGTGCTCAATTCTCAAATGAATGTTTTCCAGTTGCAAGAAAAAAGGGTTTTTTAAACAATACTATGCTTACCTGCAGCACCTTTTGGATATTAAAAAGTGCAGAACACACGAATTCTCTTTCCCAAGTTAAATTCTAAACCATGGTAAATACAGAAGGATTAAAAGCCAAATTCATTGCATCTCTAGAACACTGTGCCCCATGGAGAGCAAGCACACCACCTTCACAGTTCTTTGAACAAATGGGGCCAAACAGAGAGCACTGGGTGGGCAAGGAGCTCACCCTGCTCCCACGAGGGTGCTGGTGCCTGACAGTCACTGTGTGCCTGCACTCTGTGCAAAAGGAACAAACTTCCAGACATTGCCCTGTTCCAAAACCTTCATGGGCTTCCAGACAGAGAAAGAAAAATCTGAAAGATCCAAATATCTGAAGTAGTCAGAGCAGGTGACTGAATGAAATACAGCACAGCTCAGTGTGGGGAGATTTCCATCTCCTCCAGCAGCTGCACACAATGCAGCTCACAGCCCCCTTTCCATGCAGCCTCCTCACCACGTTGGATCCTGCCCAGCTCAGGCACACCAAATCCCACAGCCTGAGCCACCCAGATGGTTGTAGAGCTGAGAAACAGAAACATTTCCACAAGCAAAAGGTCTCTCTGAATGGATTTACGAAGGATGCAGACCGAGCATTACAATCACAGGGCAGCTACAGTTTGTCCCAGTCATGGTTTTGCACAAGTCAGCCCTGGTCACTACATCCTTCACAGTCCCTGGACAAAACAACTGCCTCAGCTTCATGGGAAGGTGGAAATGCCATCCAGAAAAGAGAAATTTACATAGAAAGCAGGTGTGAGCGAGCTCCTTCTGACAGTGATAATAAACAGAACAGTCTGCAGATAAAATAAAGAAGCAAAGCCAAATCCTAGTTCATTAAGATAGCTCAGGAAAGAGCCTAGAACTGCAGACTGGACAGTTTTTGAAGACCCACAGAAAGGCTGCAGGCAGTAAAAACACATTCATTTTAAGTGGAAAAATGTTGTTCTCAAGAGTACTAAGCAGGCAAATCTAAAAGACTCCAAAAATGCTGCACAGCCATAAAGCAGCTTGGGAGAGGAGTAACACTGTTAGTCTGCTTCTAAGTGAAGGAATGCATAGAATCAGGTTTTTGCTTCCATGAATGCCCTAAAAGGTTCCTGAATAACAACTGCTGTATAAAACTTGCTTATCCAACCTCCAGATCATTCCAATAAAGTCAGAGATTTGGGTCAGAGATTTGTAGGAGTAACCACAGTTATGCCTTGATCTCTGCCATACTTACATTGTGCCCTTTGGCTACCAACAATAATAACATCCTGATCTTTTGAGCCACAGACCTGAAAGTCCTTTTAAAAGGACAGACAGAATTCATCCTCATGTTGTATGGGCTGGAAATGTGCAGCAGAACAGAAGTTATTTGTTTCATCCTTGTGAGAGCAAGTGGTAACTGGGCAGGATACCCCATAAATACAGATGCACATATATATTCTATACCTAGAGCTTAGCAGGTGTAACAGTTCTTTGGTGCCTGTTGAGACAAGCCCAGTGCCAGGGTGATCTGAAGCGCAGCAAGTGGTGAAAATGATGATAAAAACTAGAAATGTCCCATTTTACCAGGGAAAAACCTTATTTTAAGTATCCCACAGGGCTACTCTGTCACACACTGAAAAATCTGCAGGACAGTATCTCGGCAATCAGTTCTTGGTCTTCCTAAGGGGAATTTCTCACATGGGAACAGGATGCCTTTTTCCCCCCCAAGCCTAGTCTGCAGTATACCTTTATGCCACTGCTTTTTTCTTTTCATATTTCCCTTCATCAAGATACTTCTCTAAAATTTTCTCCCATTTTCTTCTGGATTTAATTTTACAGTTTGTTGCCCTGTTCAGTTAAGTGTTGATTCAAGACACCTCAGCTTTCCAGAGACGTCTGAGGTGAGGCTCATAAATTTCTTTTCAGGAGAATTTTATTTTATGTGCTCTGGGGTTCAGGCTCAGCTACAGTATAACTGCAGGGGGTTCATGTTTAAATTGAGCTGCATTCCTTTGGCTGCAGGAGTGGGCCCAGGCAAAGGAAATGCACAAATCCATAAATAAGGCTTGGCACGATTCCCCTGCTCTACTTAATGCCGACATTTACAAGCTCTGTTTTCCCAAACCCCTCGCTTCCAAATCCCTGCACCTGCTAATTTGTAAATTCTGTTTTCACTGAGTTTAGACTTATGTATTCTTAATTATGCTAATGAAGAATAAACTACTTAAAATATTAACGTTTTGCAAACCTTAAAAAGCAAACAATTAACTAATACCTTGCCCCTGAGGTCTGTCTTGTCTGCTGGATTCACAGATCAGACCAAGGCATTACTTGTTCTCTTGAGGAGATGTCCTGTCCTCCCTTTCTCCTTTTTCCTCCCTCCCAAGCTTCTTCTGATCCAGCCTCACTTTCTCCTTTTCTGTCTGACCTCTTTTGGGAGGGAGAGCTCACAGTAAAATGAAAATCACCCCCAAGGTGGTCATTACCTCAGATGCCTCCCCCAGTTTTCTTCTTCTCTCCTAGTCTTGATCTCTCCCCTCCAAGGCTCTGTAAAGGCTCCTTGCCCTGCTCCCTGTCAGGAATTCTCCCTACTGGGGTTCCTGGGGTGCCACAGAGCTCTGTCCCCTCCTGGTGCATCCCTCAGGTACCTCTGCCAGGCAGCAGAGCTGCAGCTCTGGCAGAGGAACGAGGCAGGAGACAAGGGGTGTCCCTGCAAGGCAGGAGCTGAGCTCTCCTCCCTCCTCATGTGTCAGACAATGCCCTTTACTGACCCAGAGATGGGGCAACTGAGAGGCATTTTCAAAACTCTTTATTCTATTTTCAGTCTCATGAGAAGGATGAGACAACACAGATGTTATAATTCACACCAGCACAATCAGAAGCCAACCATTTCCTAATTACAATGCACTATAAGTGTTTCTTGGCCTATCAGCTTTTGCCACAATATACTGCAAATACCTTAGAGCCAATCATCCAAAATTACTCCTTGTGGGTCCTAATACAATGCACCTTCCATAGTTCTATTTCTCCAAAGTACCTAGAGTCTTATTTGCAAGGCCATCCTTCAAAACTTTTTTCTATTTCCATTTCTCTCTCAGCAATGTCTGTCCTATTCCATGACATTTCTAAGTCAGCATTTCTTATCTCAAAGGTTGCACACAGATGCACACTATGTGAGCCTTCTGTCAGACCCTGAGAACTCTCTACAGAGCCACTTTCCACATTCACACACCCACAGTTCCACCAAATTCTCCTTTGCTCTCCCTGAACGCTGCTTTGCACACCTGGTTGATGCTTTCCTGGCTTCTACCTGAACCAAAGGTCAGATCATGGCAGCCATGCACCAAAATTGTGATTTACTGCACATAACAGGGATGGTGAGCACTGAACCTGCAGAGAGGAATGCTGACTAATTGCTTCATTTCCCCAAACAAGGACTACCTGCAGAACGTCCCTGGCTGCTTGGGGTTCCTTCCTATCTGTGCACTCCTGATAAAAGCTGTGCTTTTCATGCTGCCAGTCTTTCCTGAATGTCTGCGTGGAGCTGCTAAATCGCAGATTACAACGTGTAGGATATCGTTCTCACCATCTCCCTGACAAGGCAGCATTGTTTCTTACAGGACAGATGGCTCACAAGATACTGATCTCTGCCAAGGGAGCAGCACTGCACTGTCTGCAAAGTGCCTCTGAAGTGACTCTGAAAGCAACTGTTTTGGCATTGAGATTGAGATTGAGGATAAACCACCCCAAGGAGCAGGTCTGTGAGCAGCATCACTCTCAGCAGGGTATCAAGGAGCTGTTTCAGCCCAGGAGAGCAGCTTCCCCAGGGCTGGGAGCTCCCCTAACTGCTCACAGGCTGCACGACTAGACTAGATTACAGTCATGCCATGCTTGTCACTTCCCTGGGAGTCTAGCCACGCTTGCTGGGGTTTATTTTCAGCCCTCAGCTTTGGGAGTTCAATAATTATATGAGAATGTGTTCTTCTGGGGGAAAAAAAAAAGAAAAAAAAAGTTTCTAGCCTCTGGGGTGTGAAGTAAAGAGTGTGAGTCACAGAGTGAACTTCATTGATGCAGAAACCAGACAGAAAGTGTCCCAAATTCTCTGGGTTTAAAAATCTCCAAACTTTAAGGCAAAGTTTGCAGATTTGAGATGTGACAGAGAAGGGAGAAATGGGCCTTGGAGCCCCTGGACTTGGCAGAACAAGAATCACAGAAACACAGAGTCACAGAACATCCTGAGCCTGAAGGGACCACAAGGATCAACCAGTCCAACTCCTGGCCCTGCACAGACACCCCAGAAATCCCACCCTGTGCACCCCTGAGAGCGCTGTCCAAACACTCCTTGAGCTCTGTCAGGCTTGGGGCTGTGACCATTTCCTGGGAGCTGCTTCATTTGGGGATGCCAGATCCTCTCTGCAGCCCCTGCACCTCCTCTCAAGCCCCTTCCTGGCTGGAAAATTCCCCATCATGATCCTTGCAGCAAGGGCTGTGTCTGTGCTGTGCTCTGGTAGCAGGTCAGGGTGACAGTGGCACTTTGTGCACTGCCTCAAGCCCACACACTGCAGGGACTGCCTGCTCTGCTATTTATAAAGCTCAAAGGGTGTTATCACTCAGCCAGCACAGTGCAGAAGCATCACTGGCATTCTCCATGGAGGCAGTTTTGTAAATCCATTAAATCATTCCAGCCAGATATCATCCACCTTGCTCACATGGAGTGACAGAGGATCCCTCTGACTCAATCCAATAAAGCAGCCACCAATTTAACACCACTTTTGGCAGAGCAGAAATGCATCTCACTTAACAGCCAAGGCCTGTTGAAGCTCCTCTGCTGCAGGACACCTCTGTTACTGCCATGCTGGGCTTAAAATCAGCTGTAAAATATGCTGCACACTGGAGATCTTTATTGAAGCACAGTCAGAAGTGTGGCTACAGACAGAAATGCAGAGTGGACATCACCAGACAGGCCCTCTTGCAATCCCCTGCCCACTGACACACCTGGGCAGGGAGCCCTGACAAACAGGAACCATCACCCCCATTTTCTAAGGAAAGCAAAGCCTGAGACATTTCCAACATTTGAGAGAGTACCCAAGGCAGTAAAGAACCTCATTCCACTCCACACCTCGAGCACTGACTGCCAGCTGAACCCCTTGTGGAATTCTGCAGTGCAGAGTGAGACCTCCCTGCTGATGTTTTCCCTCAAACCAGGCACTGGAACAGCAGCTGTGCAGAGATGATGCACTGCTGGTCTCCTCTGACAAGCACTGCTCTTTCAAATCCTCATTTTCTTTTGGTTTCCTCTTGCTTCTTCATCTGAAATCTTCTGTTCTCTATGGCTCTGAAGGGTCTGAAAATTCAGGTATCTGATGCTTAGACAGCTACAGGAGTTAGCAGACAGCCTGGAAAGGAACAAAGGGTTTGAACAGTCCCATCTATCTCAAGGATTTAATCCTGGGGCACGACCACTGCTGGTGACAATTCCAATCCTTACACAGCAGAGGAGATGGAAAGTTACCAGTTTGCATTACTTTCCTTTTTAGCATCCTTATTACCCTTTTTACTCCATGCCTGGGTGGTGTTTGAAGACACCCTCACCTATTTTGCCCCACCTAAATGGAGCCACATAAATAAAACTTGTGCAAGAAGTGAGCTGTGATTGAGGTGTTCATTGAAACACAGGAAACAAGCAGAGAATTTAAGGAACTCTGCAAACTGCTGGAGGGACCACTGCAGGTGCCAGACATCACCTGGACATGGTTTCACCTGGCATGTGCTTCTTTTCCAGCTCTTGCTTGCTCAGGCTGACCCCACTCCTGGACTCTGAACCATCTCCTGCTGTGAGCACAGAGTTCAGATGCAATCCTCCCTTCCCAGGGCTGTTTCCAGAGCTGTCTCCAGCTCTCAGCACTGGCTGGGGGCAGAGTGCAGGCTGAGATCCCCCTGCACAGCCTTTCTGCACTCCTCCACACTCCCAGCAAAGCAGCCAAACCACATCAGTCCAGCTCCCCACAAATCATCAGGTCCATGGCAAAACAAGCAGAATTAATGTGCAGGAAATGAGATTAGTGCCCAGCTCTGCCCTGACTTTGGTTTCTCACACCAGTGATGTGAATGGCCTGGTGTTCCACCAGAATGGGGTCTGTCAGGAAGCACACCCCATCACACATGGCAAATTAATCTGTGGGTGCCATCCCTGAGGTGCCTGAGTGTGGTATTCACATGCCCTCTGAACAGAGAGAAACAGAGAAGAAGGAAAACACAATTCTTATCTGGCTTGCTGTGCCCGTGTTGTGCTAAGGTAGAATGCAATATGGAGATTGTTTACCCAAAGTGAAGATGTTTTGTTCCCTTGGCCTATCAGGGCCAGGTGTGTGTGTGTGTGTGTGTGTGTGTGTGTGGGTGTGGGTGTGGGTGTGGGTGTGTGTGTGTTGGACTGTCACAGGACAGTCATGAGACAATCAGAGATGAGGGCAGTTCTGTGCAGTTGTGAGCAAGAGTGAGTGCAGGGCAGATTCAGTTTAGATACAATGCACACAGTATAGGATAATAAAGTAATTCATTTGCCTTCTGATGATGGAGTCAGATGCATCATTCTCTCTACCCTTTGTCCGAGTCATCTTTGATTTACAATCCCTGAGAGCTTCTCTGGGGCTGAAAAGTACTCAGGACTCTCACTGGGACTCAGCAGCAGCATTTGATCCATCCCACATCCCAGGCACTGGGGACTGATCCATTGCCCTTCTGGGCAAGCAGCTTTTCACAGCTGTGCTTCTGTTTGCTCCTCTCATCTGGTTTCAGGGTGTGTGGCACCACTGGTGCCTGCAAGCAAGCACAACCTGCTCTCAGTTGCTGTGACAGGAATCTGTTCTGTTCCTAGAATTCAATTTTTGCATCTTCCTATTTCCAATAAATTTCACTGCACAGCACTCCTCTTCAATGTCAGCACTCTTCTTTCCAGATACAGAAAAGCAGATAAAGTGTCTGATTAAAAAACAGATACAAAGGGCTAAACCCAGCTTGTATAACAAGCAACTGGCAGAGATAATGAATGAAGACCTTGGGATTTTTTCCCTTACTCTTTCAATGGACATTGGCATAATGAGCATGTACAGCTCCATAATTTCAAGCTCCATGGTTAGTTTTACACATTTCCTTGTTCATGTAATTAGCTGTTAGCATTCTTGAACATTGTCCATTACATTTTATTACCCACAATCTAGTTTTCATAGAAGAACAGCAAAAATTACTGCAGAAATAATATCCATGGAAGACATGTTACATGCATCATCACAAGGGAAAATTGGGATGTTCCTCAAATCCTGAGCTGTTCCTAGACAGACTGCATGATTGATTAAAATACTGAGTCTGATCTTGCTTCTGTTACAAATCTAAAATTAATTCTTTGACTCTTCAGGATTGCCCTGCATTCCTGCTAGCTTAATTACATACAGGACTTAATTTGGATTCACCAAAAGTATTCAGGTTCACAATTTCCTCAAAACTTAATTTTTCAGGTCTCTTTCTGTAACTGTACTACAGAAATGGGTTTGTCTTTAGTAGCTAGTTACCTCTATATGCATGGAAAAAACCAAACCAGAACTAATTTTTTCCTCTGATGAAGTAAGGCCGAATTCTTCTCAAAGCACTGAGGTTATATTCCCTGGGTCCTGTGTTCTGAAGTACCATGAGGGACCTGATTTTTGCTTAGTATTACAGTATTTGCAGCCTGTCTAAATCTCCTCAGCTTCCTCAGCCTGTTTCTGTGAGATTTCCATCCCCTGCTCATTAATTACCTTTGCCAGCTCAGCTCTCCAGTGGGAAGCCAAATTCAGCACCAACTTTCCTGTCTTCTCCAGCAGGAAACCTTGCCCTTTGTTTTCTAAGTGATGACCTCTTTTCAATTCTGTCTCAAATGCATTAGGCCAAATTTTCTCTTTGTTTTCTTCAGCTACCTTTGGCCCAGGTCTGACTCCTTCCTCCCTGTCTTAGGCTGAAAGATTTAGCTGGGGCTGTGTATTCTATTGTCATCTTCTAAAGGTGGGCAATTCTCTACTGTTCTTGGGGCAGTTTTTTCTTTATCTCTCCCCCAGCCACTCCTCTCTGCAGGAGATCTCTGCTGTCCATGGCCACTGAGTGTCCCTGCAGGGCTGATCCAATTCCAGCATCCCATGGGGAGATGCTGCGCCCAGGGCAGGAGCCAAGCATTCCTACCTGGATCCAATCTGAGGTTTGGGACAGCACAGCAGCCTTGGCCCAGTGCATTGCCAGAGGAGCAGCTTCTGCTGCCCTGCATGGCCAGAGGGAGCCCAGGCCCATCTCCAGCAGCCCTGGAGCTGCAGAGGAAAACTCCCCCCTTGTGCAGGATCCCTGCTCCAGCAGAGCCACAGCTGGCACTGCAGGAGGGCTGAGCCCCCATGGGATGGGGCTGTGCCACCCCCTGACACACAGGGGACAGGGACTGCTCTCACTCTGGCAGTGCTTTGTTGGTTTTTTGGGTTTTTTTTGTTTGTACTATTGCATTTGTACTTTAATTTTCCCTACTAAAGAACTGTTATTCCTGCTCCCATATCTTTGCCTAAGAGCCTTTTAATTTCAAAATCATAATAATTCAGAGGGAGGGGGTTTACATTTCCCATTTCAGGGGAGGGTCCTGCCTTCCTTAGCAGACACCTGGCTTTTCAAACCAAGACACCCCCAGAACTGTAGCTCAGGTCCACCTTTCCTGATTTCTGATCAAAACACGGAGGAGTGGATTTTACCAGGTGCAAGCACCTCTGGGGAGCACAAACATTGCTCTCCTGGGCAGCTCCTGCAGCCAGGCCCTGCAGAACAGAGCCCAACAGCCACATCCTCCCCAGCTTTCACCCAGGCAAGCATGGAAAACTACAGACACCAGCCATGCCCTGATTTGACACAGTGCTGAGGCAGCTGTTCACCTATTTGGCTCTATATGTGAGCACAAGTATTTTCCTTCTCCCCACAGTGAGCCAGGGATGCTCCTGCCACTGCTCATCCCACAGGGCAAGGAACTCGTCTTTTGTCCAGCTGGAGAGAGAACTGGTGCAGCTCTTAAATGTCTCAGCTCAATCCCTGTGCACTGAGGAATTTCTCCTAGAAGACAGAGTCTCCTGCAATTAACTCTTTCCATGCCAGCTTAGTAAGGGTCTCCTTTGTGTTGGAACCCTGGATGCTGCAAACTTTGGATTTTCTGTGCTGCCAGGCATTGAGCCCCAAGAGAACACTGCATTGACCTGAGGCTGTGGAGAAACTTCCAATATGGAATGACAGACCTGGGATTGTGGGTGTGGAGTTTCAATAGAAGTGTGTGAGATCACAGGGTGGAAAACTTAGAGTTTAAGGGTTTAGAATACAGTAATAGATATAAAGCAAGATGGAGGTTTTAGAGTTGAGGCTGGTTCTTCTTCTTCACCTTCTTCTCCATGGGTTTGGGTGGTTTTGTGTAATTGGATAAAAAAGTCCACATTGCAGCCACAGGTGGTTGGTTATTGGGTTAAAAGTAAAAATAATTTAGGTGTCATTTCTTAATTGGGCAGTTTATCCTTAAAAGGCCTTGTAGAGAGAGAGATGGGGCTCCATTTGTAGTTAGAGTGAAGCGCTGTAGAACTCATGGTTTGTGAGAGTATAACAGAGAGAAGAACTAATAAACATCTGAGTCCCAACCAAAAAAAAAAGTCTTGTGCATTTAATCCCAACCTTGGCAAAAAGAAGCAAAGGTTCCACACACCTATGGACAAATCCAAGCATTTTGTGTTTGTTAGTAAACTGTTACTTGAATGGACAAATTTGCTTTTTTTCCCCCCTGGTTTCCCCTGGATTTCCACGATGAGGAAGAAGAGGGCCAGAAGCCATATGGGCCCTACCCATATGATCATGGTGACTACAGCTCTTCCCTCTGCCCTGCTTTTGCTCCAAGCTTTACCTTAAAATAATTAAAGGTGCTGCTTGCTGCTGAGCCTGGCAGCTGCTGGGCATCCCCCCCTGCACCAGGCGCTGCTGAATTTGCCCCCTCAGTCCTGCCTGTCTCCTCCATGGGAGGATGGCACTGCAGTCCTTGTCCCATCCCCAAGGCCAGACCTTGAAGCTCCAAGAGCTATTTATTCACAGTGTGCAATTTGGAAGGATTCCAAGTTGCAGATGCTTCTCTATTCAAATCTTTATTTTTCCTGCTGGTACTCTCGATTTTACTTCATCCCTGAGGTGTCTCAGAGCAGTCCACCCTCGCTCAGTCATGGATGATTTATTTTCCTAAGTAAGATCTTTTGCTAAGGGTATATTCTGCACCTCAAAACTGCTTTTGGTGGGATTTTTTTTTTTTTATATAATGATTATTAGCCAGTTTCCCTTTATTCATACTTTGAGTTTTCTGTGGTGCTTTTAATGACAGCAGCACTCAAACTCACTGTGAATCTGCTGGGTCAGGTGAAGCAAACAGTGTCCCACTTGTAAGTGAGATCTTCTCTGAACCCAAACACCTGCTCAGCAAATCATCCTGCCAGTCCCAAATCCCTGCTGACCTCGCCAGGAAACCATGGATCACCTTCCAGGAGAGCTACAGGAGTGAGGGGCCTGGGTGAAAGAAGCTGGACTCCTCCAAGAATTCCCTGTATTTCAGGAGAGCTCCTGAGGCTCCTTGCAAACCCTTGGCAGGATAGTCCAGGCTGTCACACTGTGTTTGACAACAAATGTCACTTGGCTGACGTTTCAGGTGAGAAAAAAAAAAATCAAATGCTGCCCGTATGTTTCCCAAATTTCTTTCTGGACTTCAACTTTCTACAGAAGAAAACAAAGGGCAGTGACAGCTCCGGGGATGCTGCCTGTTGAGTTTGTGAGGGGTCCCCAGGACGAGGGGAGAGATGTGAATCTGACTCCATATTCTCAGAAGGCTGATTTATATTATATTATATTATATTATATTATATTATATTATATTATATTATATTATATTATATTATATTATATTATATTATATTATATTAATCATATCATGCTATACTAAAACTTTACTAAAGAAAGAGAATACAGACAGAACAAGAATGAATAATAAAAACTCATGACTGACTCCTCAGAGTCCAGCACACCTGATGGTGATTGCTCATTAAGTAAAAACAATTCACATGAAACCAATCAAACATGCACCTGTTGGTAAACTATGTCCAGACCACATTCCAAAGCAGCCAAACACAGGAGAAGGGAATCAGATCATTATTATTTACATTTTTTCTCTGAGGCTTCTCAACTTCCCAGGAGAAGAAATCCTGGCGAAGGGATTTTTCAGAAAATGCCACGGTGACAGTTGCCCTTGTGCCAAAGATCCCACAGTCTGATCTGTTCACAAACACACAGCAACACTGCTACAGGAGGGAGGGGAAACTGCCTCAAAGAGTTCAGTTCATAACTCAAAAATGTGCTCCTTAAAGCTGGGCAAAGGTGACACCACTTTGTGCAAATCCAGGGCACTGGGAATATTTCTCTGCCTGCTCTGGGGTGCCCTGACCCCCAGGGCAGCACTGACTTTGACCCTCACTCATGGAGAAAGTTTCCCAGACTTCAAGATAGACTGGAATCCACAAAAGTGTGCAATAGATTATAGAGAGCAGTGTAGGTGTATCACTTGGTGAGAAATTGAGGGTTTGGGGTTTTCAGTGTGTTGTGGATGGAAGCAAGATGGAGGGCACAGGGTGTTGTCCTGGGTTTCTTCCTTATGCTTCTTCTTCCTTCTACTTCATGGGTTTGGGTGGCATTTTGTAATTGGGCAGAAAAGTGCCCATTGTGGGGTCTTTGGGATCAGTTATTGGATTAAAAGGGAAAATAATCCAGGTGTCAGTTCTTAATTGGATGGTTTAGTCTTAAAAGACCTTGTAACAAGAGATAGTTGGCCATTTTGTGCCTTCTAATGAAAAGCTGCCAAGCTCATGGTTGTGAGACGATCAGTTTTACTGATAAGAAACAATAAACACCTGAGTCCAAACATGAACTACCATCTCCAGTGCCTTCAATCCAGACCCAGAGAAACCCACAAGTGTACCCCCACACCACTTCAACAGACACACAGACAGACACACACCCACCCCTCCCTGGGGGAAACCCCATTGCCCACCCTGGTTTGTGCAGTGTTGGCCACAGCACCAAGCAGGGAGCCTTGCAGCTCCCAGATCTGTCCTGGCTGGCTCAGAGCAGCAGGGACACCTCTGTTGCAGTGCAGCAGCAGGTCTGTGCCTGCAGAAGCTGATGAATGCAAACTCAAGGTGACTCCACTTCATGGATTGCATTAGCATCAGCTGCAAATCCTCAGGGCACAGCCGGAGCGACATCAGCAACTGCAAGTGACACAAGCACAGGGAAATGCTCCCTGCTCACACCTGGAGTCAGGACAACGTCTCAGGGAGTGTTTGCAGCCTGCTGGGCTCAGGGCAGAGGCACTGAACACACCAAAGGCAGGAGGGATGAATATTGCCTCTTAGAGACACCTCCTACATGATATTATTACTTTCCATTAAATTGAACAAAAATACTCAGGTTCTGGAAACACTGTCTCATTGTAACACCTGCATGATTAGATGAATAAATCTGTTTTAATTAACTGTCTTTTTTATAGTAGGCTGTAACAAAATATTGTGAGAAAGTGAGAGGCTGATAGTTGGCTTTGAGATTTCAAATAACCCTCTCCTAATTAAATCTGTATATATTTATATGTTATCTTGGAGCATAAAAGCACTTAGACCAATCCAGACTTTTAACTTCCTTGCCTATTTTCTTTCCTAGTGTTAGTTATTAATTAACTATGCTCTTCCTTCCCTTTGCTTCAGCCAGAGCAGAGCCAAATTGTTTCAAATGCATTTTGTGCACTCTGGATTTCACTCTGCCTATGCAGATCCACTTGTCTTGCAGGCTCCAGTGACATAACTCCTAATTGCACAGCTAAAACTGAAAAGAGAAGTCACTATCCTGGACTCCTTCCTGCTTCTTTGCACTTGTGATGCCATTGACTAAACTCTCCAAACTAAAATTCTCATCCAGCTCAGCAGGGAAGGTGTTGCAAAGCTTTGGGAGCACATCAAAGCACCTCTGTGCACTGCTGCCCATTTCATGTCCCACCAACGTGGTCTGCCACACGCTGCCACTGAACAACTTCACTGCTCAGCCCCAAAGCCTGCTAAGCTTTGAGTTAAATCTATTGTCACTCTCCCTTTTGGGCTTTATCTGCCCTCCTCAGCACCCAAAAAATAGGAAAAGAACAATGAGGAGTATGTCTCTATCCATGCATCACCGGTGCTGTGCTGGGTTTGGGTGTGTGCTGCCTTAGGGGGAGCTTTAGAACCCAATAAAGCAGAAATATGGACCAAAACAGACCAATCTCCTGGTGCTTTGTACATCTCTGTGCAGAAACAGGTGTAGGCTAGCAGGAAACATTGAGGGGGCTCTGCAAAGACAGTTCTGACATTACCCTGGAGAGTGAAGATGCTCAGATCATGGAACATTCCTGGGCTGTAACAAACACAAACAGGATTCACTCTTGCCACAATCACACACTGCTGGCTTTTAATATTTCCTCTGAACTAAAGCTGTGCTTTTCTGCCCTATAAGGTCTCCTCAGCTGCCCAGACATGAAAGGCACTGTCAGCAGTGCTATAAACACATCCTGGCTGGTCCAATGCCAGCAGATGACTGGGTTTCCACCAGGAACAGCCCATCACTTTGCAGCATCCATCAGTTCTCAGGGATTCAAGCACTCATGCAAAGTGCAGTCATGCTCCAAGCATCTACAAAAACAGAGATGCTCCAACCAAAAATCCTGGTATTCAAACACCCCTTGTGCCTCAGCATCTCCACTGCACTGAGGAGATCCATGTGGGATAGGAAAGCCCTGCAGTCTGAGGAGGCTGATTCCAGAGTTCATTTTTCAGGTGCAGGACGTTCTCTTCAGCAGCAGCTCTTGATAATGATAATTGATCCACGTGGATTAAACAAGAGTGTTGGATGAAAAGCATTAGATTGGGCCTCTGGTTCCAAACCAAGATAAAGAAAGAATTTAAATGAGGCATGAGCAGATCTACTTATGTGTTTGTTAATTTGGAAACAAACCAGTACTTCTGAGCAATATCAGCTACCCATTATACTTATAAATGATCTTCCCTATAAAAGACTTCACTGCCACTGAAGAACTGCCCATACTCTTCACTTTTGACATCTGCAGTCTCAGTTCTTTATGACTTGATTCCCCATTTAGTACTCACAAAGGCATATTCGGTGTGCTGAGACTATAAAAGATGAATAAAATGGGAATCCATCCATCACAAAATCCACACAGCAGGATGGTGCCCCTCATGTATCCACATTTTAGCAGCACACTGCTCGTTTGCTTCTGAGCTAATAAACTGAACTCAGTGACAGCTTTGTGTGGCACAGCCTCAAGGAAGGAAGAAACCTGGCTTGGGCTTCTCAATCTTGCTGCTGTGTTTCTCTCTCCTTGCCTGTAAAATGGGTGGAAATGCTGCTAATCTATCCTAACTCCACACTAAGAGGCTCAATCCATAAAGCCGATTTAAGCTGCAGTATGGGCACAGTAATAATGCCATTAACATACTTCAGATTTTCCAGAGGTGAACAAGAACTGAAAGCCTAATTTTATTTCTTTTTTTCAACTCTGCATTCTCTTCACAATGCTTCAGTATTTAAGCACAGGAACATGCTCTGGGCCAGGACTCAGTGCTGTGTGGATGCTCTCCCTGCATGCCCCAGCTGCTCCCACTCAAGCCTGGTGATCCCTTGGAAAGGCAGGAAAACCCACCCTTCATGTGTGTAACAGCTCTCACCTTGCCAGTATGACCAGAGGGCATTTGAAAAGGCTCTCAGGCTCAAGCATCAGTGTCTGGATCAAACAGAACTACATCCTGTGGCTGCCCAAAATCTCCTACAGGCATCACTGAAAATGAGAGTCCCATCTATGAGCTGGCAAAAGCATGTTTGGCCAAACATCCAGGAACACCAGAGCCATTTGTAGAACCTGGATAAGGGTTTGAAATGGTCATTAGGAAGGAAAAAAAAAACCCATGTAACAGTGTTGTTGCTGTGAATAACCTGACAGCAGAGACTGGACAGGTGTTTGTGGTTATATCCTGGTTTAAATGTTGGAACAATCAGGCACAGCATCCTCTCACGGCCTCAGTGCTCCAAGTTTGGCAGTTAAAGGACTTCAGCCAAGCAGAATAACCAGATTAAAGGACTCTGAGAGGGGCTCTGCAGCAGGACTGCAGGAATCACTCCTTTGTGACTCTCAGCAGCTCCTCAGCTCCCTTCACTTCAGCCTGCACAGAACAACACAGAGCTTTTACCTCCCATCTCTAACTCTGTGCTTCCAGAGGGCTGAGCCTGATCTCCTGCCCAAACTCCTGGGCTGAGCCAGCCCCCATTCTGGGAGGGACAGAAGGATGCTTCTGAAGAGGTCACTGGCACAAGTCAGATATCCCTGCTCCACACAAACCTCTGGTCTGTATGCAGAAGCAGCAAAAAACAGCTCTGATGCTAAAAAAGCAAACCCACACAACAGTCCTGAACTGGCCTGCTCTGCACAGGTCAGTGACACAGGAGAGGAAGCCTTGTCTGCAGCTGGTTTTTGAGGAGAGAAAGATTAATCCCAAAATGTACAGGAAGGCCATGGCAGCAACATCACTCTTTCATTACACCCCAAATGCTTCACCCAGAATTTTGGTTGTATCACATAGTGTGCCCTAAAAAGAATGAAAACAAACCCTTCAGAGGACAGTGAGAACTTCTGAAATAAAACGTTGTTCTTCATGCCCAGATCTAAATCTTGCTCAAGTCAGTGGGAATTTTTTCATTTCCCATTGCTGCTCCCATGCTCATAGAAGGGCCCTTCAGTTTTCACCAACAATTCAACCCTTAGCCAGCCCCAGGACTGGTGAGAGAGAAGAGGCTGATTAGAGCCACAATTCCCTTCAGCCTGGCAAGAACTGGAAATTCTGAGAATTTAACTCAGCCTTGGACTGGGAATGTCCCTGAGCAGGGACCAGGCAGAGCTAACAGCTCTTACAAATCTGATCTTTATTCCCTACAGAAAGACCAGTGTTGGTGGCCTGAATCCCAGCCTTCCCTTGTCTTTCCCCAGCTCTCTGCTGAGAGATTTAACTACCAGGCTCTTGGATACCCTAGATGCTCCTCTTTGCATAAATAATTAAAAACTTTGGGAGCTTGCTGGCTGTTATGCTTGAAGACTGAAGCGACATACCAGGAATCTGTAAGATTTTTGTAGGACAAAACCACCTATTTTAAGTTTTGCTCCATTCATGAGTACATTCAAATCTTTGTCAAAATCAGAGGATAATCCAGAAAGATCTGCTCATCTTTGTGTTCCCTGACCCACTCCACAGGTGTATGGCCAGTGCAGATGAACAATTTTTGACTGGAGATCATCCAGAGACCCTTGCACGTAAAACACTTCCAAAACACCTCCCTTTCATCCACTGCAGCATCCTGCATTTCTTTTCAGTCAAGCCACTCTTCATGCTGTCTTTCCCCAAACTATTTCAGTCAGCCTGGGGTTCATGTGGCTCCTGTGGACAGCAATGGGTTTATTTTGGGAGGGGTGCCTACCCTTCCCCATTCCATTTTGTGCCAGTAGCTGAAGTGATGGCTTGTTGACTGCTGATATTCCTACTCCTGTCTTTGACAGGCAAGGCTCCCACTCACCAGCTGCTCAGCCTGTTTGATTAGGTTACAGACAGGGTGCAGGGAAAGCTGCAGGAGATAATGTGCAAGCGGAGCTGCTCCGGGTGCGCAGGCGCGGCTGTGCAGGACCACAACAAACCTCTGCCAGCTCCCAGGCTGATCCAGCACTGAGCTCCTGGACACCCTGCAGCTGGGGAAGAAGTCAGGAGAGCTGGGAAAGCACCACTCCAAACTTGGCATCAGTTCAAGATCCACAGAAAGCCACAAATGTCAGAACATTTGCCCTAACAGCCCAGAAACGCGGAGCTCCGCGCTTAACCAAAGATGTGCAATTTAAGGCAGAAGTTTAGACCTTGGTTTAGGCCTTAAAGCTGAGAAGCCTGGAGCCCTTTTCCCAGCATCTCCCTGCCTTAGTCTGGGTTCAGCTTGTGCCCCTTAGATCCATGGCACAGAGGAGGGACTCAGAGTCTGTCTGGAACAGGGATCTGGCACCTCTTTCCTCCTGTGCATCCAAGCTGGCCATGGGGGACCAGCCAGGACCTCAGAGGAGCTGCTCTCCCTGCCAAGGAAGCAGGAGGCTGCTGGAGCACAGGGCTGTGTCTGGGCAGGGGCAGCCCTGGTCCCTTCAGCAGCCCCTGTGGAGCCACTGGGCCCAGCCAGCTCCAGTTTGGCCTTCATGGACTCCCCCAAGAGGAAAGTCCACCATGGACTCCCCCAAGAGGAAAGTTCATCTTTGTTTTCTTGCTGAAGAAATGAGATATTGCAGCAGAAGCAAACTTTTAAGATTCTTCAGAGGCTCAGTCTGCTCTTCCCAGATGAGGATCCCCTGATGGTATTGCACAGGACAGAAAGATCTGGGAAAAGGCTTTTCACTATAGCCCCTGCAGGGACTTTGCATCTTTTTATTCAAACATTCTTTGTGCTCTCCTGCCCTCTTCCATAGATCACATCTTACTTCCTTTGTCCACATAACCTCTTCTTTTCAGTTAGAAAATCCCTGTTGTGCAGCAGATGCTTCTCTTTGAATCAGCCTTCCCAGCAGCTCCTCAGGGACCCCCTCAGAGCCCCCTGTCCCTTCAGTCACTGACCACATCCCTGCCTCCAACTCGACCTCACAGGAGAAGTGGGTGACAAGGCACTGCCATCCTAGCAATCCTTATTCCTCTTATGAACAACTTTAGGGCATTAGGACAATTTTATAAACCTGGAGGTCTTTCCACCTGGAAACTTTCAAGTACCCCAATACACATAATACAGAGATTTCCATTAACTGCAGCTCCAGGCTAAGTAAGGAGATCAGCACCTCCATTTCGTAATGCAGCACAAACCAGAATGAACAGGACACTAAGAGTGAATGAGAGACAGGAATTATTTCATCTTGTGGTCCCAGCAAGAGCCCTGAGCCCCAAATGGCTTCATCCTCTCACTGCTTTTGTCAGTAAGGCTTCACACAATGAAATTCTTGCAGCTTCCTATGTTAATCCATTAATACCTGTGAGAGCGTGCTGAAATCTCTACCCTGGTTATCATTCTGGAGCCAAAATGCCCAATAAACACTATTCCATAGGCTCTATCCTTCCCTCTCATTTTTACTGAGCAGAAAGTGAACTGCTGTTTTAGGAAGCTGTGCATGTCAGAGCTGGGAGAACACAGGAATGGATTAAATCCATGCTCCTTCTATCCCAGGATGCCATCTCTGGTGATGGGCAGCAGTCTGGGTGCCCTTCTGCACTACCCCTGCATCTGGAAATTCCAGGGAGCCAGAGGTTACACCCAGACCTTCCTCCTTCTGTCCTCTCTCTGTGCATTGTGAACTCACCTCATGTTTTTCAACCTGCTTATGCTTTTGGCCTCCACAGCATCCTGTGGTAATGAGCATTACAATTTAATTAGCAGACATGATAGGGAACCTATCTGACTCTATTCAGGTGCTTAAGCCAGTCTTTCCCAAAGAGTGAATCAGATTGCTCTCTAAGGATGAAAAAAGGGATGCAGGACACGTGAGAGGGACCAGGAAATTGCTTCAGTTCTCACTGGAACATGTTCACTGCACGTGAAGAGGGAGAGAGAGGGAGAGAAGGGAGAAGGGAATAAGGACAAAGCAGCTTCCTGGCTTGAATCCAGAGACTGAGCTGAGAATAAATAATAATATGTGTCTAATGAGCTAACAGGAACACCCATCATTCCCATCAGCACAAACCATCCTGCTGCCTAGGTCATGTCCCCTATCATGGCCACTGTGACCAACACCATATAAAATCTGATGTGCTCTAAAGAACATAAAAAATGGAGAACATGAGGACCCAAGTCTACCTGGTACTCACAGGCAGAGAGAAATACTCCTTGTGTCTGCAGTTCCTCCCCTTCCCAGCCACCACCTCCCAGAAAACACTGCAAGGATGCCATGCCACACTTCACTCAGGGACTGCTCACTGCTTTGCAAGGCAGCAAATCTCAGGAAGAGCACAACTTTTATGTTGAAGAGCTGCACACAACAACACAGCAGCCTCTCTACCATGATGATAAAAGCAGCCAGAACATGAGGCAGGTTATCCAGCAGGGAGGCAGAGCTGCAGGGAACTGATCCTCATGCAGCAGCAGGAGGGGACCAGCCCCAGCTCTCCTCATTTCAACTCTGGATGCCAGCACATTTCTGGCTTCCCCAAGAGGGAACTTAACCTAACTTAGCCTGAAAACACACTGAAGCGGAATGGCTGAGAGAGCTGAAAGGAACAACAACCCTGCCCCAGCTCTCCAGCCACTGCAGCTCCCTCTCACAGGGACAGCTCCATCCTCCCTTGAGCCCTAGCTGCACTGGGCCTGGCCATCCAAGAGGAGCTGGCTGGCAGGATGCTCTGTTGCAGTGATTTGTGCTTACTGGCCATCTCCCTTGGCAGGAAAATCAACTGAGAGCAGCCTTTGCCTTGCTCTGATTTAGTGTTTGTCTAGCTAAGAAACCCACAGTTGTTTAAAAGCCACTTATCTGCTCTGGTACTTCTTAATCTGAACCCACACTGGGTCTGCAGTTATTCATACCAATTCCACATTGCTCACCAGGATTTCCTGCTCAGAAACTTTCAGGAATCATTTGCTAGCTTATACAGCACAATTTTTTCCCCCAAACTGGACACTGTAGAGATGAACAGCCATCCCTGGCAGCACCCTGGCTCTCTGGGACAGGCAGCACACCAGGTTCCCAGCTCTCAGCCTCTGAAAAGTGCCAGATGCAGGTGCTGAGATGAACCTGCCCACCTTTGTACCAGGCTGTCAGCCTGAGCAACTGCAGAACTCTGCTCTGTGCAAAACCTGCATTTAGGCACTCACTCCACACAGGTGCCTCTCATTTCCAGAGATAAAACACCGTGGCAACTCCAGAGCTCAGGTTTTTTGATGGTTGCACCCTGTGCTGAACTTGGTGATCCTTGCTAAACATGACTTTATAAATGTCTCATCCTGCAGGTTGGCTTTTTTCTTCTCATGTTTTCCTTTCTCTGTCTCTAGCCAGAAATGATTTACATGTTTGTTTACTCTGAGCTACATTCATCTGAGTCATTCAGCAACCCTCTACCCACAATCACATTACAGCAAATTTGGAACTGGAGTCTCAGGGAGTGAATATTATGCTGTTGTCAAGATGAGAGTAGGGGGCCATATTCTGCCACTGGGTTTCAGGAAAAACTGACTTTTGCAAGCATGTCAAAATCCAACAGCCTCACAATCCCCTGTGTTCTGCATTTCTTCTTAAAGGAGAAAATTCAGGCAAATAAATTACTCTATATTTACACCAGTTACAGTGTAACAATTAGTAGGATTTGGCTCATTTGGTACAAATTATACTACTGTACTTGTAGGAATAATCTATTCTGTTTCAAACTAATTTTAGCCACCCTTGACTGCTCTTCCATCTGTTGTAGGAAAAAAAAATTATTTGCACATAGCTATTGTGAATTTTCTTCTCCAAGGTATGTTTTCAAGAACATCTCTCAAAAAACAACGTAATCATATTCTTAGCAAGACTCATAGCTCAGCTGACAGTACCTTGTCTATTAAATCCACAACATGAAAAGACCTCAGAATTGACATTCTAAGGATTTTTTTAAGGTTGCCTGAAATAAATCTTTGCAGAAAGAAAGCTGATCAAAGAATTTGGAGCTTTGCATTACCTTTAACGCAATCCTAGAAGCTATTCAGAGATTCTACCAAAGCAGAAAGGGATTAGGAAAAGTAACAACACCTTTTAAAAAACACATTACAAAACCACTGAAATTTCAATACACTACAGTGAAAGCGATGCACATTAAAACAGAAATCATTCTCTCAGAAGTCCAGTAATAAAAATAAGGAATTCTATTAATGTTCTATGCCTTTACAAGATATATTGAGACTGATCAGAGGTGAGTCTCAAGCTCAAGTCCTTTTCCATCTAGTTTCTCTTCACCGCTTTACAAGAATGAAAAAACAACTAAACCAAAAACCAGCAGCACCTCGACCTTTTTCTTTACTTTTAATTCTAGAAATGTGCTCTGGAGCAGTATCTGAGGTATAGTTCTTGCCTGGGAAGTCTTGCACCCAGCTGACAGTGTATAGATCCCCACTGTACCTGAGAATTAAGTACAACCAGAGGAAGAGCAGAGCCCCACCACAGAGAGCAGGGGCTTGCAGAGGGCCAGGGCTGTGGGGGTCAGGGGAAGCACATTCATGTCTCCATCCACTAAAGGGTCCGGGGCTGAAGCATTTCTTCAGCTGATAATTACTGCCAAGTTACATGCAGGGAAACTGGGAGCGAATACTCATGGCCAGAACAAAGAGTGACACATCTGATAACACCCAAATGGGGGGTGCTTCTCTGCCTTTTCTCCAGAAACAACACTAGATTTCTTTAGGAGGGAGTATTAGTCAAAATGCCAGCTCCTTTAGTCTGCTTTGGAGCTCCCTGAGCAGGCATTTGGCTACAAGTTCCAATGAACTGCCTAAAGATACCGCTTTAACTTCTGAAAAGCATTTTTAAAGCAGCAATACAGTAATTTGCATTTACACAGTACCTGCCTGGCTGAAAAGTGTTCTCAAGGGCTTCTGAGCAGCTCCACGGAGCCCTGGGAAGCAGTGACACACGACATCATTAAGGAGAAGGCAATCAACACCGAAGAAGCCTGAGAGCTTTGCCCAGGATCAGGGAGAACGTCCTCAGAACAGAAAAACCCTGCTCAGCTCTCCATGGGGACAGGCACACACACAGAGGCACCGTGACCACAAAGACAATGCTCTTCCCAAAAATCCTTCCTCCCAGCTTTGATCCCGGAGGGTCCCTTCACACCCGGGAGATTCTGTGCTCCTTGATCCCCTCCTGCATTCCGCACAGGGCACTGCATTACATAAGCTCGCCTGCACGGAGATGCACAAAAACTTAGGGTTCACATCTGACCCGCAGGAGGACCAAATATTTTTTACAATACAGTGGAAAAGTTAAGAAGAAGTGGTCAAACAGACTGGGAATTCAAAGTGATGCTGCTCGAGGATGCAAGATTTGGTAGGTGACTGTTCAACTATGTTACCTTAGAGCATGGAGAATTTAATGGGAGACTCGCACATTACCATATTCATAACCATGACTAACAAATCTGTTGTCAATGCCACCAAAAATATCACACAAGCAGAATGTTTTTATACCAAAGAGACCACTGAAGTCACTGCTCCATAGTAAACAAATGAACTTATGAAGAGTCTTGAAAATCAGCCCTTTTTTCTTTTTTTCTTCTTTTTTTTTCCCTGCAGAATTTGATACACTATGAACTGTGAGATGCCTGGTAGTTCAAAGAGGGGTCGATAAAAAAAGCATTTTTCTTCTGCAAGCATCAGAGCAGAGAACACCCCTCCGGTACCACTGTCACCTTTCCCATGCTGAGGGCACGTGGGTCACCCAGATGACTCACAGCCAGGTCAAGGGCTGCCCGAAGGAATGACAATTCAAACCGGCATTTAGCCCGCTCTGCGAGGGTGCAGGTTGTCGGTGCATGCTGTCATTTAGGGCAAGGGCAGACAAAATCCAGCACCGTCCTTCGGGATGCGAGTCCCGGTGCTGCCGGCAACTCCCGTGGGGGAGCGAGGCCACGCATCCCGTCCAGTCCCGCATCCCGTCCAGTCCCGCATCCCCCCTGGCTTCGCATCCCTCCCGGTCCCGCATCCCTCCCGATCCCACATCCCTCTTGGTCCTGCATCCCTCCCGGTCCCGCATCCCTCTTAGTCGCGCATCCCCTCGGTCCCGCATCCCTCCCGGTCCCGCATCCCTCCAGGTCCCGCATCCCTCTCGGTCCCGCATCCCTCCCGGCCCCACCGCCGCTAAGTTCAGCGGGAGCAGCGCTCCACGCCGGGGCGGGCGGGTGCCGGTGGCTTCGGGGGATGCGGGCACGGAGCGGCCCCGACCACCCGCGCCCGGCACCCGAGGGCTCGGGGCTCCAAGTTCCGAGAGTGACCGCGGAGCTCTCGGCCCCGTGCCCGGTGCTGCCCCGTCCCCGCTCACCTCCGCGCCGCTCCGTCAGGCGGTACCCGCCGGGGTGCCCGCGGGCCCGGGGCTGCTCCGCGATCCGCCGGGCGCCCCCATTCCGCTGCCCGCTGCCCCGCTCCCTACGCCGCCGCCCGCGGCCCCGCGGCTCCGCGCCGCCGGCGGGCAGGGCAGGGCGGCCGCCGCATCGCTCCGAGCCCGGCGGGCAGGGCTGCGAGCCGCCTCCCGAAAACCCCGCCGGGAGCTCCCCGCGCTGCCCCCGCCGCCTCCGCCCGTCCCTTGGCGGCACCGGGCCCCGGGCGAGCCGAGCCGAGCCGAGCCGAGCCGAGCGGCCGGGCACACGCCGCGCCCCCCGCACCCGCTCACGGGCACACGCCGCCCCTCGCCGGGAGACACCCGCCCCGCACACGCACACAGCGACACACACACAGAGACACAGAGACACACACCGCACACAGACACACACCGCGCACACCCTGCACACCGACACACACCCCACAGACACACACACCCCGCACACACACCCGCCCCGCACACGCACACGGCGACACACAAACCCCGCACACTGAGACACACAGACACACACCCTACACAGCGACACGCACCCCGCACACAGAGACACCCGCCCTGCACACGCAAACAGCGATACACACACCCCGCACACCGACACACACACACACACACACACACCCCGCACACCCTACACAGCTACACACACCCCACACACCCTACACACCGACACACACACACACACACCCCGCACACAGACACCCGCCCTGCACACGCACACAGCGACACACGCCCCGCACACCGAGACACACAGACACACATCCCGCACAGACACACACCCTACACACAGTAACACACACTACACACACCCCGCACACCGACTGACACCCCACCGCACACCCTACACACAGACACACACCCTACACACAGACACACACCCCAAGACACCCTACACACCCACACAACCCCTCGTTACACACCCCACTCAAGCACGGGCACCTCACACATTCAGCCACATCCCTCCTCCATTCACACCCTCACATGGGCACAGCTGCCCCTCACACTCACACACACAAACACACACTCATACATACACACCCATTCACACCCACACTGTTTGGGTTGGGGACAGAGTGAATTCTCCCCCAGGATGTGGTGCAGGGCCCTGGGCTGGGTTCAGTGTGAGGATGGTGATGCTCACAGCTCCGTGCTGCTGAGCAGGGCTCACCCCAAGCCAAGGCTGTGCAGTGGGCAGGTGCACAGGGAGCCAGGACAGCCAGCCTGAGCTGGCCAAGGGGGCACCACAGTCACCACAGTGTCCTGCCCAGTGTGGGAACTGGGGGAGCTGGCCAGGTCACTGTCACTGCTGGGGGACAGGCTGGACATCTGTCAGCAATGCACATGTCTGACTGTGTGTGCAGCACTGACCTTCTTAGAGCTTATTCCTGTCCCTCTTTTGTCACCTCCCTTTTCATTACAGTTGGATGATGACAATGATGATGATTATAGTATTTTATTTTATTTATTAAGCTGTTTTTATTTCAACCCACAGGTTTTGCCTTCTTTCCAGTCTTCCACCCCATCCCATTTATGGAGTGGGTATGAGTGAATGGTCTGCATTGAACTTGTTGGCTGGGCTTAAACCCCAGCACCCACACACCCACAGCTACACACACCCACCCACCCACTCACGGTTCCCTCACACCCCTCAGAGCCCCCAGCAGCCTGGTCCTGTCACAGGGAGGTTGGATCATGAGTGTCCCAGAGACACCAGTACCTGCCAGCACAGCACTGGGTGACACCCTGTCCAGGGACCAGCCCTGGACCTGAGCTCTGCAGCCATCTCAGGGCTCTGAGCCCACATCTCCACTTTGTCTCATGGATGTACCAAATCTGTCAGACAACTGATCAAGGCTCCTAACTCCTTTAAAGACAGAGTGAAGCCAGTGAATCCCAGCTTTCACCTCTTTCCTGGCCAGGATACCTTGCTATGGCCAGACAAAGGAACTTTTCCTCCTTCCCTTTCCCACTGACCCCACCAAGTTACTCTGGGGTTCCCTTCTCCCCTTTCTGCCCCTGGAGCTGAATGCAGGACTTTCCTTAGGCCAGGAGAGAGGAGCTGCCCTCTGAAAGGAGCCAGCCAGGAGAGAGGTCCCACTGATCCTGCCTCCACTGTCACACTGGGACATTCCCACAGCCACATCCACATGGGCAGGACCGCACCCACGAGGGAGTTCTGTCCCCTGGTCCCCTGTCCTCAGTATTTTATGGTGCAAATGTGGCTCTGTCATGGGCACAACATCACAGCATTAAATTCCTTTTCCTTTGTAAGCACCATAACTGTCACAATGAGCCTTTCTTGCACTTCCTTTTAGACACATCAAACCCATGTCTTGCCCTTTTAATGATCAAAATCATTGCCAAACTCCCCTAAATTTTGCTGTGATATTGTTAAAAGATGAATAATACATACTCGCCCTCTGAATTTGCTGTACCTCACTCATGCTTCCCTTGAGGAAAGAGTTGACTTGCTACAGCCTGTGCACAGGGACCACTTTGTGTGTGACAGAGCCACCTATGAGGAGAAATGCAACCACAGCTTTAATGGGGCACAAAAACATGACACAGACAATGGCTCAAAGTTCCAGAGCCCACCAGCAGCCCTGTCAAAAAGGCACCACCTAAATCTGTCACAGCATTGGGACAAACTCTTCTTCCCCTGCAAACAGCACTGGAGTCCACTCAATATTTCATGGTGCAAATGTTGAGCTGCCCTCCCTGTCCTCTGAGGTTCTGAGCAGCGCTGAGTAAATAATTCACAGCAAATCATTTATTCAAAACTCCTGCCTGTGTTTTGTGTCAGTCCAAGAACACAAAATTATCTTCTCCCTGTTCAGGTTGAGTCAAGCTGTGTTTTAGGATTTGGGTTGGAGTTCCAAGGGCTGGGACATGGGGGGGGGCTGCTGCAGGGGTGTCTGGGTTTGAAAAGCCAGGTGTCTGCTTAGGAAGGCAGGAGCCTCCCCTGAAATGGGAAATGTAAATCCCTTCCCTCTGAATTGTTGTAATTTTGAAATTAAGAGGCTCTCAGGCAAAGATATGGGAGCAGGAATAACAGTTCTTTAGTAGGGAAGAAAATTTTAAAAATAACATAAACAATGCAATAATACAAAACAACCCCAAACTGCCAGAGTGAGAGCAGTCCCTGTCCCCTGTGTGTCAGGGGGTGGCACAGCCCCATCCCATGGGGGCTCAGCCCTCCTGCAGTGCCAGCTGTGGCTCTGCTGGAGCAGGGATCCTGCACAAGGGGGGAGTTTTCCTCTGCAGCTCCAGGGCTGCTGGAGATGGGCCTGGGCTCCCTCTGGCAATGCAGGGCAGCAGAAGCTGCTCCTCTGGCAATGCCCTGGGCAAAGGCTGCTGTGCTGTCCCAAAGCTCAGATTGGATCCAGGTAGGAATGCTTGGCTCCTCCCCTGGGCGCAGCATCTCCCCATGGGATGCTGGAATTGGATCAGCCCTGCAGGGACACTCAGTGGCCATGGACAGCAGAGATCTCCTGCAGGGAGGAGTGGCTGTGGGAGAGATAAAGAAAAAACTGCCCCAAGAACACAAGATAACTGGCCCAGCCCTGACAGATTTAAATAGAACACACACATTATCTTGCAATCCTGGACAAGGGGTTTCACTGCACTCTCCCTGCCTGTGTGTGCTGAGTGGGTGCAGTTGGCTTTGTAAATGACATCCATTTGTCCCTGCTCCAGTGGGATGAGCTGAATTTACTGCCAGGGAGCAGCCTTGAGCCCAAGGAGAGAGTCCATTTAGCAGCCAAGTTTAGGTTCAGATTACAGAGAACAGTTCTAGTGAGACAAAAAATTAAAGCAAAAGCCTCTGGTTATTGTGTAGAGAAAACATAGGAGGGGCTTCTGCAGCCTTCCTTTCTGAGGGGTGTGAGCAGGGGAACAGGGCAAAGTTGTAGCAGGGAAACGTCCTTTAAAAAGCAATGCAAAAGACCCCCAAAAATCCCACAAAAAGCAGTGTCATTTTTGAAACACCATACCAACCCAAACTCCCTTTTCAAAGGCTATAATGGGTCTATCCCATTTGGGAATTCATTCCTTTGGAGCAACCTGAGCTCCATTAACCATCAAGGACCAGATTTCCATGCACACCAAGCTCTGGCAGTGCCTGGTGTCAATCAGAATCAGGCCCAGTGGGGCACTGACAACCCATTTTGTGTCCCAAAAGCTGTTTGGTGCCTGTAATCTCAAGAACAGTAACAAGTAAAATGGACAAAATTATTTCTTTCCCATTTCTTTACCAGAAAGTGGACAGTTGCTGAGCCCTAAAATTGGAAAGGGGAGCAGTCAGTTATCCTCAGAAAAAAAGCCTCTGGAAAAATGCCTTTTATCTCACTGGAAAAAAATGTGTTTTCCTTCATTGTGCAGAAAGGCAGATTTTGCATATTTTAATTAGATCAGTTGAAAACTTGGGAAAAAGAGAAAAAAGAAAACCTGCTTTGCTGTCAAGCTCCTTAGTGAAGAAAAGTTCTGAAAGTTCAGGAACTTGGAGAGAACTTTAAATCTCCATGGCTAAAAATAATCCATCCCTTAAGAAAATATCACAGATTTTTTTTTTCTTTTTTTTTTATCATTGCTGCCTTAGATGACTTCAGGTCATCCGAACATGGAAATTAAAGTAGGAAACTGAAAATCTTTTTCTTCTCAACTTTCTGGTTCTTTTCAGAACCTTTTTGCTGCTAACTGGGCAGAGGGTAATCCCTGCAGGGCTGCCATTCCACTTGGATTTGCAAGAAGTGGTGCAGCTTGATGAAATAGAGCTTGACAAGATGTTTGGAGCTACAGCTGGTGGTGCAGACATGAGCAGGAGATTTCTGCACCTCCTCTTCAGTAGTTTTAATTTTTTTCTGGAATTATTAGCATTATTTTAGATTCTGGGTTTTTTTGCTCCACTGAGCACACACTGAGCAAACACCCCAGGCACTGCTGGTGGCAGAGGGGACAGCTTGGCCCATGACAGTGGCAGAGCCTCGTTCACCTCAGGGGAAGATCAGGCTCCAGGACTTACACCTGCTGCTCCCACTGAGCTGAACAGGAAAAGGAGTTTAATTCCTGCTGTCACAATGTTCCTTCCATCCTGCAATGGATCACAGAGTCATGGAATCAGCAAGGCTGGAGAAGATCTCCAAGATCAGGGAGTCCAACCATTAAACCAGCACCATGTTCACCACTAAACCATGTCCCCAAGTGCCACATCCACACACCTTGTGAACTCTTTCAGGGATGGTGATTCCAGCACTTCCCTGGTCTGCCTGTTCCAGTGCTTGACCACCCTTTTGATGAAGGAATTTTTCATAATTCACAGAATTCACCAGGTTGGAAGAGAACTTAAAGATCATCAAGTCCACCCCAGCCCCAACCCCTCAACTCAACCCTGGCACCCAGTGCCACATCCAGGCTTTGTTAAACACACCCAGGCATGGGGACTCCACCACCTCCCTGGGCAGCCATGCCAGAACTTTATCCCCTTTCTGTAAAAAACTTCTTCCTCATATCCACCCTGTATTTCCCTTGGTGCAGCTCGAGGCTGTGTCCTCTGGTTCTGTCAGTGCTGCCTGGAGAAAGGCAATAATAATAATGATATCCAATCTAAACCTCTCCTGATGCAACTTAAGGCCATTTCCTCTTGTCCTGTTGTTTGTTAATTGGGAGCAGAGCCTGACCTCACCCCAGCTGTCCCCTCCTGGCAGGAGTTGTGCAGAGCCACAAGGTCCCCCCTGATCCCCTTTTTCTCCAGGCTGAGCCCTCCTCAGCTGCTCCTCATAGGACTGACTCCCCAGACCCTTCCCCAGCTCTGTTGCCCTTCTCTTGGCTCTCTCCAGCACCATCCTGTCAGCAGAGAACTGATTTTGTCACCACCACTTTCTCAGTGGTGTCTGGACATTTTTTCCCCCTGCTCCTGGTGCTCCAGCCCCGTTGCCCAAGGGATTTGTCTCCCTTTCCTTGTCAGGTCCTTTCCCCTTTTGCTAACAGAGCACCCACATCTCTGCCTTCCTCCTGCAGAGGACACACCCTGGGCTGGCTGGCTGCCCACACCAAGCTGGGGGATTCCTGGCAGGGCTGACTCTGAGCTGCAGCATCTCACAAGGGCTGGCTCCTGCAGGGGCCAGCAGGGGACAGGCACAGGGCTCCTCAATAGACCCCTGCTCATTCCTGCTGTTTGCTCCTTCTGGGAGTGCCCCATGTGCATCACAGAGGGTGATGTGTCTGCTCACCATCCCTGAAAGCGTTCACAAGGTGTGTGGATGTGGCACTTGGGGACATGGTTTAGTGGTGAACATGGTGCTGGTTTAATGGTTGGACTCCCTGATCTTGGAGATCTTCTCCAGCCTTGCTGATTCCATGACTGTGATCCATTGCAGGATGGAAGGAACATTGTGACAGCAGGAATTAAGGGATGCCTGCACCCAGTGGGAGTGCTCAGAAACGTCCCAGCAATTTCCCCCACAGACACACACGTGGGTTTGGTACATGCTGGACTTGTCAGAAAAGAAGCAAAGACCTTGACCTGGCAATAAATCTCCTGGAGGAGCAGGGTGTAATGGCACACAGTGCCAGGGAACTGCTTGGCACCCAGGAGCACTCAGCAAAGTGAGACTATTTGTATGAGACCAAAAGAGTAATTCCTATCTTCCCACAATTCACCTCTAATTTTAGCCTTTAGGACAAATCCCTTTGAAGTGTCTCCTTTATGCTTTCTTGTCCTGGATATCTGTCTTCAAACCTGGCCTTTTCCTTAGTGTGCAAATATTAACTCATTTTAAAAGAGAATTTGGGGTATTAGAAAGAAATTCTTCAACTGTGAGGGTGGGCAGGCACTGGCAGAGGTTTCCCAGAGCAGCTGTGGCTGCCCCTGGATCCCTGGCAGTGCCCAAGGCCAGGCTGGACAGGGCTGGGAGCAGACTGGGACAGTGGGAGGTGACCCTGCCATGGCAGGGGTGGCACTGGATGAGCTTTAAGGTCCCTCCCAACCCAAACTATTCCATGGTTCTGTGATTCTATCTATAATTACTCAGGAGCTGGGCATGTGGTTACTTTGCATTAAGTGACTGGGACTATTTTACATTCCATCACTGCCTGATATTATTTTTGCTGTGTTTAGTCCTTGGTTCACAGACTTCCTTTCCCCAGCAGCTCTGAGCCACCCTGCATTTCACAAAAACAACTGAAATCTCTAGATAGAGCTGGAAATGTAGTGGCTAAGTCATTGCTTTCACCCCATGCCAGCTGGGCAAAAGCAAATGCTGAGAGGGCAACAAGGAGGGTTTGCTCTCAGCTATACCTGCAGAGCTGCAGAGTTTTTATTTCCCCCAGCATCACATTGTCCATCCCCAGCCCCAGGTGAGCCCAGGAGAGACAACAGAGGCAGGACAGCAGTGGGGATTTGGGGTGCAAAGTGCTTGAAATGCCAAGAAGGAAGGGGATCCCTTCTGTACTGCATGGTCTGTGCCCAGTGCTTCAGAAATAGGGGGGTCATTGCAAAATCCAGCTGGCTTCAGATGCTCAGCACTGCCAGAGCAAAGGTATTTTTAAAGTGGATCTGATGGGGGGGCTGGCTGCCAGGTGATGTGCATTGGAGAGTTCAGCCAGAACTTCCCAGACAGTACCTGAAAATGCTGTGGAACCACATAGCTCTGTACTGTGCCTGTCCCAATATCATTTATACATATTTTTTTATGTTTTTATATATATATATATATATATATATATATATATATATATATATATATATATATATATATATATATATATATGTATTTTGTGCTGCAAATAGATGCAGCCTACACTCATCTGTATTCAATTAGGATTTGCATATTGGGGACATCAAATCCTGTGCCCTATCCTTCTCATGGCTCTGTTCTGGCTGAGCTAGAGAAAAAAAGGCAGAAAATCACATTGTAGATGCAAGGGGAATAAACAACCTGGAGAAAATCTCCCAATCTCTGCTGGCAATCAGCTTCTGTGCTGGAGCAGAAGGGATTAGATCCCTCAGAGAAAGATAAACTTCTTCTATCTGACTTGGTGGGGAAAACTCTCACTTTACAGATAAATCTCCCTGTGTGCCATCTTCAGGGCTGTTTATCCTCTATGCATCTCCCAGGCTAATTACAGGCTGTGGCTTTCTTTGTGTGCAGGGTCCTGCAGTTTTGAGCACTGTGCTCTTGGGATTTATGTGCCATGAAAATCAGGGGCTCAGGAGAAGTCTGCAAATGCAGAATATGCAATAAATGTCCATGAGTGTCCATCCTTCTTTCTGTGAGTCTGTTTCACCTCCCCAAACTGAATCATTCCCATCTTTTCTCTCTCCCTCTCAGCAAGGACATCTGTTTTAATTCAGGATTTTTTCTTTTCATCTCTTCAACCCTCAAGTCTCTCCTACTGAAGCAGCATTGTCCAGGTCCCATCAGTAAGCCTGGTGTGCCCCTGCAGTTCTCACCCACTTCAGCCAGACTCTGATATAATTTATGCATTGAACCTGAGCAAATTATTGATTTCAGTGGTGTTTCTCATGATTTACATTTCTGTAACAAAATTGTTTCTGCTACAAATATCCATTTTCTCTCCAATTTAATGGAAATATGATTCTGGGAATAATTCTGCTTGGCTTTTAAAACTGGCTGCACTGGGGACTGAGTTTATCAAGTAAAAAAACTCATGACTTTGCATGGTCCAGACTACAAATTATTCTTTGGCAATAGTAACCTCTTACTTTCCTGTGGCAAACTTTTCCAAAAGGAGTCCATTCAGTCATGTTGTCACACCTTCCACAGTTATTAATGAGCTCAGGGATGGAGACACAGTAGAGGGGTAATACACTAATGATCCTTTATTGATTTAATTACACACCTGCAGGTGTCATGGGATTTAAAATTGCATTTCAAGATAAAAAGAGCTATTTTTGTAAGGAATCAGCATCTATCTGCGATTTCAAACCATGGTATCCAAACAGGTCCTTTACTAGGAGCCTTTAAATTAATTTCCTTTGCTTGTGCAAAGCCTCTACTACTTTGCTTTTAGTATTTCTACCCATATATTTTACTGCCTCCTTTCCTTTTTATGACCCCATTTTTATTTACAGTACAGCCCTTAATTTAGTAGTGCTGACACAGTTACATTTGCAGCAATAGCTTAATTACCATATATTCATGAATAGGGTGGTTAGGGATAGTAGCTACAAAAGATGACAGATTCATTTGCATTATTATCATTAGCATGCTGCATAAACGAGTTTATGTTAAGGAAGGAACTGTTTAATGGGGCAATATTGGTTCCATAAGAACCCAAGACTGGAGGAGAAAAGTGAGCTGCCACCAGCACCACCCTGGCCTGGAACCTCTGCAAATTGCACTGTGATCATACTGACAGATGGCATCCAATGCCATTTTCCTACTCAGCAGAAAATGGAAAAATATAATAAAGACACGAGAGAGATTAGAGTCCTTATCAATGAGACTTGAAATCTAGTGCACCATATGCTTGGTATAAAAAGAAACATTCATCTGAAAAAATTAAAGCAGAGCATGGGCTGAATTTATCTGTTACTCTTCGTAGACTCCGTGGTTAGGTTTTAATCCCTGATTTTAAACATAAGTGTAACTGCAGTCAGTGATAACGTGGTGCTCCAACATCCTCCTTGCTCTCTAGTAGCAAATCCTCCCCTCACTGCTCTCAAAACGAGACTCTGTCTGTGCTGAGGTGATTTTGTCAGCAGGGAATGGGCTGGAGCTCATTTCTCCACACCCATTTGTTGGTGGCAGATCTGAGGCAGTGCCCAGGGCAGGGCCCTGAGCCAGCAGAGCCTGACCTTCCTGTGGCAGAGGCCAGGAGATGCCTCCTCACACATCCACAGCCAAGGCTGCTGCTTCTGCCAGCATTTTTGTGGCTGCTCTTTGCTGGGTGTCCCTTAGTGACAACAGATGCTGAATGCTGGAAATGTGAGCTCACAAACTCTGTTGGTAAATCCATCCCTTCAGCACCATAAAGGGATGGCCACCATTCCTGGCCAAGTGCCAAAGGCCACTTCAGGTGCATGGGAAATTCTGGGCCACCTCTGACTGCACCTGATCCATCCCTGGGCACAGGTTTCACTGCACAAAGACAGAGGCACAGGGCTCAGATCACTGGGATGCTCAGGAGAGTGCAGGGAAGTGCTGAGTACAGGATGCTCAGGTGAGTATAGGAAGGTTCTGAGTGCAGGATATTCAGGTGAGTGCAGGAAAGTGTTGAGTACAGGATGCTCAGGTGAGTGCCTGATGCTTGGCACAGGAAAAGCCCCACTGGAGTTGCTGCACTTGCTAAAATCAGGTGTTTACTGAAGTGCAAACCCTAATCTGGAGCAGGGATCAGGTCTGAGAGAGCAGGGAAGCCAAAATGCTGCTCTGGGTGTCCCTTGAGAATGTGAACTCTGTTTATGGCATGAGATAAAAGTGGCTGGGAAGGCTGATGACACAGACAGCAATGATGACTCTGCTCCCACTGGGGCAAGGGGAGATTTCCCAGCCTCGGTGATGAATTTGCAACACACAAAACTGGTGATTTGGAAATGTAGCCATTTTCCCCCACTTAACCCTACCTGTTAGCTTGTTCTCTGGGGCAGGCACTGGTCTGAACAGCAGCTTCTTTCAACCACACTCACCTGAGAGAACAGGAATTTGCTTGGAACAGGTAGAGAGGCCATTCAGCCCATTTACATTCTCCTGACACTCCAGAATAAGACAAGAGAAGAGGTATGTTCAGTTTTGTTATTCATCCAGATGACATTGCTGAGACAGCAGGGCCATAAAACCCAAAAATTTTACCTGGCTGAGCCCTAGGAAAGCTTCATCACAAACAATGACTATAAAGACACAGTACAGCTTGTGCGGAAAACTGGTGTGGGGGAAGAGTTTTTGGTTAAAACCTGAGCTCATCTCTGTTAAGGAACATTGAGGTGCTGGGTCTGTACCTTCCCAAAGATCACTCATGAGTCACCTCTCAAGAGGGCACCTCCAAGGCCTCCATCCTGCTCACACCTGGTTTCCATGGCATCACACCCAGGATTATCGGTGCCTTATCTACATCAGGGGTCTTATCAGTTTAGCCCAATTTCCCTTGTTCTTTTTGTCCCTAAATCATGACTTAGAGACCCTAAATCCCATAATTTCTTGCTGGTTTAGGTCCACACTGGTTATGTGCAGCAGGAGTGAGGGAGGCTGTGGATAACCCCTTCCCTCAGAAGTTGGCAAGGTCCGTGCTGGATTGTGCTGGAGGTGACTCCGGCAGCCAGGAGAGACTGCAAAGGGACAAACAGACAGCAACACTTCCTAGGAAATGCTCCCAGACCCTCACATGCAGCCCTGGCACTGCCCAGCCCAGAGATTCTGTCCTGGTATTAGAGATCCCCCAGTGATGTTTTCTTCTGTAATTTCCCCCACTTGTTTTTGAGCTTTGCAATCTCCCAGCACCCACAGCATCCTGTGACAAGGAGTTCCAATACTAATTCACGCATTCTCTTAAAAACTCTTTTTTAAACTGATTTTCTGCTTGTTGTTTTCCATTCCTGGAGTTTTGATTGACTCCCCACAGGCCATCCCGTGACCCTGGATGTTCCTGGCTTTAGGATGTGTCAGCAGGACGTGCCTGTCAGGGTTGCAGAAGAGTTCCATTGGAATGAGGCTTGGTCTCTGTGTTCCCAAGCAGCAGAAACCCACTATATTACTCAGCAGTATATTCATGCTATAAATACACTTTTTTTTTCGCATTAATTCATCCTTATTTACCACAGCAGATAACAGAACTCCGGGCTCAGATCCACACAGCAATAAAAAACGACAGAAATTTCTCCCAGATTATAAAGATTTGTCATGTTGTCACTGCGTTTATTTTCTCCATCTATTTCTCTCCTTTCTGTGCATTGCTTTATGCTCTGCAGGGCCCTCAGGGGAGGCAAAGAGGGTATTGTTTTGAAAAATATAAGGGTTTTTTGATTAAAGGATACAAAATTAATTTGCTTCACAGAGCCTGGAAGCATATTATTTGACAACTGTACTTCACTGAACAAACACAGCACACATGGCCAAATTCATCATGTTGATCACCAGACCCTGGCCATTTGTTCTCCAGACTGGGGTGTCTCTTTTGCAATTAGAGAATGTGAGTTTGGTAAAACACATGGAAACAGGGGCTGTTTTGTTCACTAGCTTGCACAAGGTTGGAGGGATGATGTGGCTTCAGCTCCCACTTGTAGTTGAGACAGAGACAATACAAAGCAACACACTCCATTTTCAGAAAGCTTCAAACTGTTGTTTTTATAGCCTGCATGCTTTTTATACATTCTAGCAAAACTCATCAGTTTACAGTTTACTCATTGGTCACTAGAGACAAACAAAGTGCTTATTGGAATAGGAATTTTCAGATTTCTCTTATTTATCCTTCTGAATTATCATCTTCACAGCATGTTCTTTGAGGGTCCATGCTTCAATCCACCTGGTGGCCAGTGTCACCCACTCATCCTCCCTCAGCTGTGGAACCACCCATCCTGTTCCTTCCTATACACTCCAGATAAGACTTAGCACAAGGAGCAAAAACCCCACGAGGGCCATTCTCTGTGAGAACATGTCATGTTATTAATTCCACTGAGCCAGTCCACCTTTCAGTAATCAAATCTTTAACCCATATTTCTTTCTTGGTTTCTATGTCAACGACCTTGGTAGAAAATTCTTTCAGGGGTAAACGTGGATCCTCTTATCAAACATGGATCCTCTTATCAAATGTGGATCCTCTTATCAAACGTGGATCCTCTTATCAAACATGGATCTCTTATCAAACTTCTCTCTGGCTCACAGAAGTTGCTGTAAAGCCTCTTCCACACCCACTGAACTGGGAGGAGGTCAGAGCACAGCACTGACCACCCTGGGGATACTGGGGACACCACAAAGGCCAGTGCTGGAGACTGAACCACCCCACTGGTAACCCCAAATTAGGTTCATTAGCAGGGTTTAATTTAGGGTTATGTCCTAACTAACCAGCAGAGTTAGAAGGGTCACAGTGGTTCCCTCTGCAGGGTAGATTTTCCCATTTAAAGGATTGGGAATTGAGGTTCAATCACGTCTGAATGCACCAGAGCACCATCACTGCCCTCATGCTGGTGCCAGGCACTGCTCTCTGAGGTTATTTTGGATATAAACAAACAGAGCACAGCCAGTCCTTGGGCAGACACTGTTACCAACTGGGAAACAAAGCTGAAGACAATTTGCTTTTTTGGGTATTTATACACCAGAAAATGGGGGAGAGAAATCTGTGTGTCTGCCCTGCCCTGGGAAGGCACATCTGTGCTGTGCTGTCCCTGTGGATGCAGCTCCATTGGGGCATCCCCTCGATGCACAACAGTCACACTGCCTGCTAAGCCTCTGTTTTACTCTGTGGTTTTGAGTGCAACAAAGAAGAGCCCAAAATTACTCACACAGGCAGGAATGTCACTATGGAAACAAGGAGACAGTTTAGCCTAGTTTGGCCAGTATTGACAGAGCTGCTCTAATAACCCAGAAGATGGTGTGACCCTGGCTGTCTGCAGAGCTCCTGAGGAGCACAAATCCTAAAATCTTCTAAAATGTCTCTACATTGGACCTAACAGACATCATCAACTCTTTCCTATTCTCACAGTGCCTTCCCATATCTAAAGGACTCTGAGAGTGCACAGATGGGATGGGACCTGAGCAAACCTTGTGAAGACACCCTCTTTTCCCATCCCAGCCTTTCCTCTGGCTCAGCTGTGTCTCTCCATCAGTGTGTGTTTAGGAATCAGATGATGTTCACAGGCACTGAGCAGTTCAGGTCTGTTTTCTGCAGCCCCAGCCTGGGCTCAGGATGGAGAGTGTCCCATGGACCCTGTGAGAACCAAACACACCCTGGAGGGGCACCAGCAGTGCCTCCTGCCACAGCAAACACATCTCCTGTGCACAGCACGACCAGTTCTGTCAACCCAAGTGAAAATAATGTTATAAAAACGAGTTGGATGAAATCCTGCTGCTTGTGAGCCCTGGAGAGAGTGCACGTCCCCATCTCCCTTCTCCACATGATTTATTGGCCTCCATTTGCCTCAGTCCATGCAGAGAGCTTTCAGGAGCTGCTGCTGCTGTAACCATTTTTCTCTGCAGATGTGTTCTCTGTGGGGTCTCACCCTGTAGCCACTTGTCTGGAAGATGAACAGGAGGAATTCTTGGAGAGGAGACCCTTCCTGCAGATCAGCACCAGCTCTCCCTGCCAGCACAGGCTCTCACACCTCCTGTGCTATGAAACTAATTTAAGTTGAAAATACAATTAGAAGCAGTAATTCTTCAGAATGCCAATGTTTTAAATACCTTCCAGACAATTCTGTACCCAGGAAAAAAACTCAATGTAGCATCCAAGTGGATGGTCCCCAGAAAAGGATTAGTGAGGC
Organism: Molothrus aeneus; assembly: GCF_037042795.1. Classification (NCBI taxonomy): domain Eukaryota; kingdom Metazoa; phylum Chordata; class Aves; order Passeriformes; family Icteridae; genus Molothrus; species Molothrus aeneus. The sequence continues at coordinate 2,907,046 of NC_089659.1, read as the reverse complement.
TCCTAAGGACCCCCTCAGGGACAGTTTGGATCTTTATTCCTGCCAAAGGTGGGGAACGTGCTCAGGGCTCTCACCAATCCCAGAGATCCTCAGCTTGAGCCAGTTTCCCTGTGGCAAACAAAGTAATGAGCCTGAATGGGATGCTTTTGCTGGTTTTATTGCTTTTGGGGGCAAATTATTGGTGAAAAAGGAAAATAGAAGGAAAGCACAGCTTTTAACCATTCTGAGCACATCAAACCTTCTCTGTCCTAGAATACCTGAAGTGCTTGGTGGCCCCAGAGCCCCTGCAGGGAGCCAGGACCAGACGTGCTGCCCGGGAAGTGTTTCCAGCCCTGCTGGGAGCTGCAGGGCAGAGGAGCTGCTCTCCCCTGAATCCACCAGCCACACTCAGCTGTAGCTCAGCCTGGAACACAGAGCTTGCTCCAGTCTGTCAGTCACCATCCACCCCTGGAAAAACAAGAGAAAGCAAAACCCTTCTGTCTTTTCAAGCCTTCCCCAGCTCAGGTCAAAGTTAACCTGCAGGAAGGATTTTTGTCACTCTCTCCATGGGAGCAGCTGGGCCAGTGCAGGGGTGGAAGCTGAATTTGGGGAGAGGAGTAAAAAACACACACACACACACACACACACACACACACACACACACACACACACACTCTCCCACCTGAATTTCCTTAGAGGATGCTTTCAGTACAGCCAGGGAGCTGTGATCAAAGGTTGGCACCATTTCAGAAAGACACCATTTCCTCCAAAATTATATATAGTTTTTAAGCAAATTAATTGACCCATTTCAGCTTTTGCTTTTATTCTTTTTTCTTTTATCTGCTATTTCCTCAGCCCATCACTCCTAATCTGTAACTGTGTCATCTTTTACATAATCACATTTCTTACAACAGGCATCTTAAAAGAAAATTAATCCTAAAGAGTCAAATCTATCCTATCCTTTCTGGGTTCATGTTTCTGATCTGATCCATTTTTTCCATGCTGCTCAAAAGCAGTGGAAAAAAATCTTCCTGCAAATCACTGCCTCCTTCAGCCTGTGACCCCTCTTATATGATTCATTTAACTCTGTATAGGAAATAAAATGAGGTGAGATGATAACTTTTTTCCCACTGAGGCAAGTTTATACTGAGATTTCCTGAAGTCCAGCACTTCTTACTCTCCTTACTCTCAGTGTGGTACTACCAAAAACACACAGGAAAGTGAGCTGGTGAGGAAGAGCTGTGAAAAATGTGAGGGATCTGCCAGGTTTCTCCATGTTAGGAAACACCAAGGGTTTTGTCTCAGGCTGCTCTAGTAAACAGAATGTAAAAATGCAGAGTGAGAGATAGAATAATCTCCCATCCACAATATAATTTCTGTGGGAGGGAGACGTCTGCACTGTTAGTTACACTGAACAAGTTCTGCTTTGCCTGCACTGTGATTTCCAGTCTTGAGTCTCAGGAAGATTCCCCTTGGAGAACATTGAAATGAAAGACTGAATCAAGAATGAATTAATTGTGCTCAGTAATTGTAGTGCTCACGTTCCCTGGTCCTTGGGAGCAGTGGGAAGAGCAGCTGCAGCTCTGCCCTGGCAGGTGCTGCTCCCTGCAGCCAGGGAAAAGCTGAATGTTGGATTTTATTCCTTATTCCAGTCCCCAGCTGGATTTTATTCCTCATTCCAGTCCCAGCATCTTGGGCAGCACATTTTGCTGATGCCAAAGTGGGCTCTGCCCTGGGATGAGCCTGAGCAAAATGCAAGGTCCTGCTGGGCTGTGCCAAGGTCTTCTCTGCTGCAGAGGCACTTCACATTGAGCCAGGAAGGCTCTGCTGAAGGAGCACCACATACAGACTGGTGTTTCAGCATTGACAGGCCCTGGTGAAGGAGCACCACATACAAAATGGTATTTCAGCATTGACAGGCCCTGGTGAAGGAGCACCACATACAAAATGGTATTTCAGCATTGACAGGCTCTGGTGAAGGAGCACCACATACAGACTGGTATTTCAGCATTGACAGGCTCTGGTGAAGGAGCACCACATACAGACTGGTATTTCAGCATTGCCATGCCAGCTTTCAGCCCTTTTCAGCTCTCCAAGTCCCTCTGCAGACTGGAGGCCACCCTGGCAGGTTGACCAGGGTTGCCACCAAGGCCTGATCACCTTCCCTCTGGTGACCCTCCCATCCAGCCTACCATGGCAGTGAAAGTGGCTTTAATTTAAGACCCAAATAGTGCTGTGACAGCTCCATTCTCCCACTGAACATCATCCTTCCCAAGCCCAAGGCTCTTGCCACCACCTGGGGCAATGATTCACCTTTGTTGGACACTTTGGTGTGACACTGTGATGTGAGGCAGGCAGCTTCTCTTCTTGCAGCACCATTTGGCTTCACACACAGCATCCTCTGAGCCTGGTTTGTGGCCAAGAAGGCAGTGGGAATGTCTTGGGTGCATAGTGAGCCCTCAGTGTGCCTCGTCCTGGGACTGCAGCATCCCTTGTCATCAGATGTGGCAGGGAGCACTCTGTGAAACTGGATGTGAAAATCAGAATAGTCCCAAAAGGCATGTGTCAGTGTTATTGCCCACAGAACCTGCCTGCTTTCAATTTTGGAAGTGTTTCCGCTGTTCTGCTCTGAGCCGATCAGATTTTTCATTCAGCTGTCTTGGACTAGTCCAGAGGTTACTGAGCACTCAGGGTGTGCAGTGGGGGAGAAGCAGAGAGAAAAGACATCTGGAAATGGAATATTCCCTGCAAAGAGGTGCTCTTTCTCACCCACAGATCAAGTGCTATTTGAATTTCCAAGGCTCACATCCTCTTCCCAAGTGGCACAGAAAATCCCCAGCCCCTCAGAGGAGCCTTATGCCCATTGACCTTATAGCACATTGCAGAACAATCCATAATGAACATAGATTATCAAAAAAGTCACAGAGATCAGCCTGGGTGAACATTTTGGCTCTGGATGCAGCAGTGCTAAGTCAGAAGACAAGCAGACACATAGAGTTTAACTTTTCTCATAAGAGCACACTTTAAATGGATGTCATCCCTATATATTTTTAGCTTTTAATGTGAAATTTCACTACATTAAAATTAACTTCACTTCTGACATACAATGATGCGATTGTTCATCACATCTTTGATTTTGCATTAGCTGTTGGAATTCAAGGCTCTTTTTTCCACTTTTTTGAGTGTGTCTGAATAACAAAGTTCAGTTTAAAAAAAAATAAAATGTAAAGTTGTCCTCATATGCATTTCCCATGCGTGTGTAAAACTCACAGGCAGCTTCAGAGCTGCCTCCTGATCTGAAAGCCCTCCATGAGCTTTTATAAACTCTCCAATCTATTGCTGTCATTTGGTATCTAACAGCAGGTGCTATTAAAGGACATAAAAGATGTCAGTGTAACCCTGGAGGAAATGGGAGAGGAGCGTGGTGGAGCAGAGCTTTGTGTGCAGCAGCAGAGTGACAAGTGGTGGGTGTTTGGTTCTGGCACGTTCCCCTGGCAGGCTCCTTGCCTTGAGGGGTGCAGAGCTGCAGCACCACCCATGTGGCACAGCTATTCACATATGAATTGCAAATTTAGATCCTCCCTCTTTTGGGGGGGAGTTTTTATCCAGGAAGAAGGCAGGGCACTACTTCTTGTTTAGCAAACAGATCTCCTGATGTTCCCAAAGGGGGAGGGAAAGGAAGTCCCTAATGATACAGGAGTCATCAGTCATTGTCACACGGCATCAGCTGGGGTGTCAAGGCATCATTATCACATCAGTGACACCCCTGGGCTCCGGGGAGAGGGTGGTGACACACCGGGGACAAAGTCAGAGAATCCCAGAGTGGTTTGGGTGGGAAGGGACCTTAAATCTCACCCCACTGCAGCCCCCCTGCCATGGGCAGGCTCCCCTTCCACTAGGCCAGGTGGAAGGTCTTGGAAGTCTCACCAATGGGTTTTACTGCAAGCTGGAAAAGTTTTCCCAAGCAGTAAACTTGGAACAGACAGAAGCAGGAAAGATTCTGAATTTAGATCCCATCTCTGAATTTCACTGAAGCTGATATATCCCCGAGGCTCTGAGCTTGGCAGAGCAGAGGGTGCTGATATTACCTGCATTTCCAAAGTGCAGGATCTCTCCTCTGCAGTTGCATTTAAGATATTCAATGAAAAATATAAAAAACCATAAAAAACAAAAAAATTCTCAGTGGTTCTCTACACATGTATGTGTGTTTATACAGATATATATATAAATACATATTCATATGTATATATTCATCCCTAGTATGAATCTAGAGCACAATGTCCCTCTAGCCCAAATTTAGATAGAGGGCAAAAACCTGGTTTTCATAGAACGGTTTGGGTTGGAAGGGACCTGAAAAATCTTCTACTTCCAAACCCCCTGCCTTCCACTAGACCAGGTTGCTCAGAACTCCATCCAGCCTGGCTTTGAACACTTCCAGGGATGGGGAAGTGCTCAAGTGCTCATTTCATCCTGGCAGCATCCAACAACAGAGGCTTTGTGCCTTTAGGAATTTTCTGCTCCAGCTGGGCTCTTGCTTGTACAGCACATGGAATGCAAGCTACAACCTAAAATACTCAGGGGAATTAAAAGCATAAAGGCTGTGGAGTTGTAAAGTGAAGGAAGGAAAACATTGGTTCACTGGTAAAAAGAAAGGAGGATTTATTTCCTGTTTCATTCTTATTACATTGTGGATAGTGTCAGTGAAGGCAAAATGCAAATGGCACCAGGGAGAGCAGGAACTTCCCCTAAATCAGGGTTTCTCATTCTTTAGGGGTAGCAAAACCCACCCAACCTCAATGTTAGAACAGTTTAAATGTGTACACACACACACAGAGGTATTTATGTGCACTTGGGCCTGATAAAATGCAAAAAGTAAAAACTGTTGCAGAGCCACATTTTTGTGTTCTTATGTTCTCAGTATTATATAGAGGACAACAACAAAAACAGGGAAGGAAGCAGTGATTTTTGCTCCAAGCAAAATAACTGCAGCTTTTGACATATATTTAGCTGGGAAAAGGCAAAATTATATTAAAAGAATAAGAAGAACAGAAAAGCAAAAGCCCATTTTTCAAGTTAATTAAACAACCAGAGCAGCCCAACTTTTGGTAGACTCCTTTGAAGAGTTATCACTCTTGCTTTAAAGCTGACTGCAAAGCACATCCTTTATCTTTGCTCTCCCAGCCACCTGCTCTCTGCAGAGGAGTCCAGCTGCAGCCCAAGGAATTGCAATAAAACACTGGAAGTGGAGCAAGGCAGAGGAAAGAGGATGGCTCCATGTCACACATCCAGGGATCTCCTGGCTCAATACAAGGAGTCAGTCACAGGGTACTGTCACTGACATCTTTTATGAAAAATCCCTTTGCCAGGATTTTTCTCCTGAGAAGCTGAGAGGCCTCAGAAAAGAAATGTAAACAATGATTTCCTGATTGCTTGGAATGTGGTCTGGAGGTTGCTGACCAACAGGTGCATCTTGGTTCCATGTGAATTGTTTTTACTTAATGACCATGGTTATGGTCATGGTATTAATGACCATCTTGGTTCCATGTGAATTGTTTTAACCTAATGACCAATCCCAGTCCAGCTGTGTTGGACTCTCTGGTCAGTCACAAGATTTTATTATTCATTCCTTTGCTAGCCTTCTGATGTCTCCTTTCTCTCTTTCTTTAGTACAGTTCTAATATATCATTTTCTTTTAATAGAATATATATAATAAAATAATAAATCAGCCTTCTGAAACATGGAGTCAAGATTCTCATCTCTCACCTCATCCTGGGGACCCTCAAACACCACCACAGAGTACCCTGGGTGCAGCTGTGTCCTCTGAAAGCCCCAAACATCCCCAGTGAATGTGGCCCTCAAATAAAAGTTGCCCCACAGTGCTGGGATGGCTCCAGAGCCTGCTGGGGTGTTCACAAGGGGGAAAAATGGCATTTTCACTGTCATTTACCAAAGCAATCCATTTCCTGCAGCCTGCTCCATCTGAGGCTCTCCAGCTGCTCCTGCTGTGCATTAATCACTGACAGAAAGCCTGGGGATGGCTGGAGGAGCTGTGTGAGGCAGGCAAGGAGAAGGAGCTGCTGCACACAACTGGAAGGGTTTTGTTTTTGCAGCACGGCTTGACTGCAGCCAGGCTGCAATTTTGACTGTGCCTGTCATTTAAGGGCACAGAATTACAGAATGGTTTGGGTTGGAAGGCATCTTCAAGACCATCTAGTTTCACCCTAAATCATCTCATTTCATGGGCAGGGACACCTCCCACTGTCCCAGGCTGCTCCAGATCCCAGTGTCCAGCCTGACCTTGGGCACTGCCAGGGATCCAGGGGCAGCCCCAGCTGCTCTGGGCACCTGTGCCAGGGCCTGCCCACCCTCACAGGGGAAAATCTCTTCCTAAGATCCAGTGTAGCCCAGCTGTGTGGTTTGTTTGCAGCAGTTTGCCTCAGAGAGCAGTGGGTTGAGGTGTTGGTGGTGCCCAGCATGTCTGGGGGCTGCAGAGCAGCGTTTGAGGCAGCAGATTTTAGGGTCCCAAAGGGAGAAGGGGAGCTCCCTCCTCCTCACTAGAAAACAAGACATCTTCATAAAGAAAGAGATTTCTTTCTTTTACTCACAGCTTGCACAACAGCACTGAGAGCCAGGGCAGGGGAATCATTTGGGAGCTGGAGGAGCCCAGGGAAGCCTGGCAAGGTCGGGGTGGATGCTCTGCCAGGGCTCAGAGCACCCTTGCAAACCCTGCCCTTTGTCCAGGTGGCTGAAACTGCAGCTTGGCGAGACAAAATCTGCATCATCCAACCCCACCCGTTCCATGGAAGGAGGCCAGAGGCTTTCTGGCTGAGTGGATGCACATTCCTGGCCCAGAAAATGTTTTGGGGGAATATGGGCTTTGAAAGTGGTTTTTATCCATGCTGGCAACAGGTTTTTTTAATAGGGTCACTACCCAGAATGGCTGTGAGGGTATTTATATTGTAATGTATATTCTGAAGGTGTAATTTGCTGGAATTGTCACATTTATGAGAAAATCAATAACGTTTTGAAAAGTCTTTAATGTTTTATGTCACATGTACTGTTTAAGTAAAATAATGGGCTTCATTCTCATTTAGCAAGAATGATACCTTCCTATTGAAAACCAATGTTTTAAAAAATTCATTTCCACATCAGATTTGAAGCTGGATATTTAATATATAGATATTAGGGGTTTTGATTAATGTCTTAGTTCCCCTGTTCATAGAGCAGTGTTATTAATAATGACAAGCAAAATGGAAGCATTTTTCATGCAGGTTTTTAATGGAAAATTTTATTTGAAAGTTTATCTTGGAACAACAGGCATTTCATACAAGAGAAAAAGCCAACATACTGGTTAGTTTTCAGGCAGTTATCCTACCAAAAATCTCTTGCTCACAAAGGTTTGCTGAGCTAAGGGCTATTTCCTTCATCATTTCTGCAAGGAGGTAAGGGCATCTCAGCAAATTCTGCTGAATAAAGCATTGACAAGAGATGCAGATTGACATTACAGGCCAGAAAACGTCTACAAGCAGCTGTCACAGCATGTTCTTATTATCAAATCTCACATTTTATTGTCACCAAGACCGAGATGAAATCTTTATGGCCCTCCCTGACAACATTTCTGTATCAAATGGGAGGTTCCTATTCCCACACCTAATGAGCCCTGGAACCTGCCAATGGCCCCAGGCACAACATGGCCCGAGCTGCATTTCAACAACATGGAATTTTGATAGAAATTTTGCTTTTTAGGTGGCAAGAAGGGCACATTTCTGTGCAAAGTGACTTTGCAGAGCTGGGGAGGGAGCTGGGAGTGCTGCTCTGGTGGTCAGAGGTGCATCAGGCACACATGGGCTCTTTAATTGACTGCATAAATAACAATACAGAGGATCTGGGAATGCAAACAGCCCAGCTGTGATTTGTGCCTCCCACAGAGCCCATTCCCACCAACCCACCCCTCCCCAGACTCCTCTTTCAAAGGTGGCACAGTCCAAAACCCTCACTTGCCAAAAAAAGTTTGAAACTGGCAGGAGCCTCTCTCAAATCCCTTCTCCACAGCTGAATTCCCATATCCTCCTGCAAGTGCCTCATGTGCTGTGAACGTTTTATTGGCTCATTCCCTGGAGCAACCTACACAGGCTCCTGCCCATCCCTGCTGGCTCCTGCCCTGGGGAAATGAGCCTGGAAACTCAGGAGAACCCTGCCAGGCTCCCACTCCAGCCCCAACAGCGATGTGCTGTCCACTTAAACAGAGAAAGGTGAACTTCCATGTGAGCAGAATGGGAAAATAACAGAAAATTGCAAGGAATTTTTTTTTTCATTTATTTTTTAATTTTTTTTCTTTTTAATTTTTTCGGGGTTTTTTGGGGGAGGGCGTGTTGGGGGTTTTTTTGTTTGGTTTTTTTTGGGTTTTTTTTTTTGTGTGTGTGTATGTGTTTTGGTTTGATTTGGGTTTTTTAGTTAGTTTGTTTGTTGTTAGTTTTGTGGTTTGGGGGTTTTTTTTTTGCTTAGAATACATTTCCAGGTGATACTGATTTCTCTCTCAGATTTTCTCTTGCTGGACCATCCTGGCTTGCTGGACATGCTGCTTGAGCAGCTTCTTCTCAGGGCTGATGCAAACCCAAACCCCCCCAGACCATCCTCTCCCTCCCTGGGCAGGGAGGCAGGCTCAGCAGCAGAATTCAGTAACATGAGGATTTTCAGCCACACCGAGGTGATTGCAGCCAGAAGGACCAGAGCAGAGATTTAATCAGGGCAATGTGCTTTTAATTTGGGAGTTTTCTTTCCCTCTTTGTAACAGGCCCACAGAACAGCTTGGGAAGAGGAATAATTAATACATGAGGCCTGAGAGCAGCCTGGGTAGCAACTGCAAAAATTTCATAGAAAGCCAGGTTTAATTGTGCCTGCCAGCTCCCTTCCAGCAAAGCGCTGCCACACCAAGTGCTGTGCAGGGAAAAGGGGACATTTGCTGAGCAGCTTTGATGTTGTGGCCTTGCTCAGGCTGCCCTGGAGGGCATTTCAGAGAATCACAGGAGGGTTTGGGTTGGAAGGAACCTTAAAGACCATTTCATTCTGCCCTCTGCCATGGCAGGGACACCTCCCACTGTCCCAGGCTGCTCCAGCCCCAGTGTCCAACCTGGCCAGGGATGCAGGGGCAGCCCCAGCTGCTCTGGGCACCTGTGCCAGGGCCTCAGCACCCTCCAGGGAGGGATTTCTTGCTGATATCTGATCTGATTGATGGATTTTTTTCTCTGCTGGGGAGCCACAGAGAGCTCCAGCTTCTCTGCCTCAGTGTCTGAGATGAAAACTGGGATGAGATGTTGGGGAAGCATCCATGGGGCCTGAACACAGAGCAGCACAGAGCTTTAAAGCACAAAGGAAATCATGACCCAAGGCCTTGCCACAGGCTTAGGGGACAAAGCTGATGTTGTTCTCTTCAGACTTTTTGAAAACTAAACAGATTTTTTTTTAGCTTTTTTTTTGTTTGTTTGGGGTTTTTTTTTCTGTGGAGCAGTGGGATTTTTTTTTTTTTTTTGATGAATATCTAGGAGGTTCTGAACTCCTTCAAAAAAATACAAAATTCCCCTTCTCCCTTTTGGCAAGTCAAAGTTGCTGAGTGCACTAAAATGAGATTCACCAACATCAGTCCTCTGATCTGTATTTTATGAAGAATAAACTCACCTTCAAAACTTTCCTGGCTCTAGGCAAACCTGTAGGAAGCAACCAAGTGAGCAATTTTTGCCTTCTGATGATTATACCATCACTGATATGATATTTTCTTAAAATTCTGGCCTGCCATAGCTACAGATTGCCCTCCCCCTGCCCCAGCAGTGCCTTTCCAGACTGTGCTGTCAGAGCCCTTAGGAAGGGATTTCCCTTTGCCCTGCCCACTCTGCATTTGCCCTGCAAATTCTGCAAGTCTCTGGAGCATTTAAATCATGAAAGAGAAGAGGGAGGCCAGGAGCTTGTTGTGCTGCACAGAGAATATTGCTTTTCTTTGCACCATTTTCTTCACATGCCAGGGAAGGCAGTTTTGCTCCCCCTCCAATCCTCGTTTTTCATAAACTCTCTGCAGCTCTGCTGGAACAGAAATCAGCTCCCAGAAGAGATTTAAAGAGTAAATGGTCCCAGATTTCCTGGCAGGAGCCTGTTACCAGCAGCAGAGCAGCCTTTCAGGGCCACGGTGCAGGGTTGCAGCTGTAACTCAGGTGAAGCAGTGGCTGTGTGTGAGCAGCCCCAGCAGCTCCATGGCTCTGTGAGCACTGGCAGGAGGCACTGCAGGAGCTGCTCTTCCCTCTGATCCCTCAGGAGAAGCAGAAGCTCCCCCCAGGTCTTTAATTAACGCCTGGATAATGAGAAAACCTCAGTGTGGAGCCATGGCAGGAGCAGAGGGCAGAGCTCACACTCATCTCCCAGGGCTGGATCCTCCCAGCAGCACCAGCCCCAGCCCTGCCTGCTCCTCACACACCACAGGAATTGGCACCAAGGAGCTCCCAGCCAGGGCATCCCCAGGGCCCTGCTGGGGCCTGGCTCAGCCTCCAAACCTCACACTGGGAGGGGAAGACCTGGGCACAGAGCACCAACTGTGCTGGCAAGCTGGGGGCAGAGAGGAAATCCAGGGAGGAAATAACATTCAGAGCTTAGTGTGGGGACATTGTCACTGTAGGACATGAAATAACACGACATGGACACGCTGCTCTTTCAAGGTAAAAAGAAGCTTTTTCATTTCTGACTCTAACATTTATAGATTTCCAAAAGTGGACAGTGAAAGTGCCACCTCTCCAATGACCTGGACAAACCAACAGTCTATCAAATTTCTTATCTTCCATAAAAGAATGCACAACAATAAGTTAATTATATAAACTGTGTGAGAAAGTTCATTACAAAAAAGTAAACATCAGAAGGCTTAGAAAATCTTAAAAAATCAAGGCAACAGACATGGTTCCAAATTTCTCTGAGCTGCCTGAGCTCAGTAACTGATTGTGACAAATGTTCCTGGGTGGCATCAGTTTTTCCCAACTTTGTGAAGCATGCCCTGCTTCAGAGAGAGACCTCATCACTCTCTGCAGCTCCTGAAAGGTGCCTGTGCTCAGCTGGGACTGGGCTCTTTCTCCAGCAGCACTGACACAACCAGAGCACACAGCACCAGGGGAAATACAGGTTGGATAGCAGGGAAAAGATTTTACAGAAAGGGGATAAAGTTCTGGACCCATTTGGTCCCATTCCCATCCTGGTCCTGTTCCCCTTCCCGATCTCATCCACCACTGGAGGTGCTGGAGTCCCCATCCCTGGGTGTGTTTAACAAAGCCTGGATGTGGCACTGGGTGCCAGAGTTTAGCTGAGATTTTGGGGCTGGGGTGGACTCAATGATCTTTAAGTTCTCTTCCAACCTTGTGATTCTGTGAATTCTGTGTGAGATGGGCATCAGAAGCCAGAGCAGGGGTGGCTATTTGAGGATTCTTCTCTGGAGAACTGGGAAATTACAACAGCAAAGGAAGTCACGGCAGAGCTCAAAAAATGCAATTTTTGAGCAAGAAGTTGTTACCTGCAAAACCCAGGTGGGCCCTTCCCTCCCCAGCACTCCCAGTGCAGTGTGCAGCCTCCTGCTGTAGCAGTGATGTGATTCTGTGTTCAAAGAGAACACAGAACCTTTTTAAAGGAGGAAATGTCTGCTTCCCTCCTTCAGGAGGAACTGGAGGTCAGTCGTGCAGGGTGACACGGTGAGGCCTGGCAGGGACAGCAGCAGATGGGGGCCATGGGCTGCCAGCTCCCCCTCTGGGCTCTCCCAGCCAAACTCCTGGTGACTCAGGAGGTTTTTTCCATTTCCTTCTGCACCTCCAGCAGTGTGAGCTGTGGGGCTAAGGGCAGTGTGATCCCCAGACCCAGACTCCAAGCAGGTTTCTCAGTTCCTAAATTCTCAGGGAGATTAGAAAGCCATTTTTGTTGTCATATTTAGGTTCATTAGTAGCCTGCCAGATAAATTTTCTCTGATCTTGCTGATGACACTTGGTTGGGCTCCAGCTCCAAGCAAACCACAACACTGCTGGTGGCTGACTGTTATTCCCAGCCAGTTGTCAGCAGGAGGAGAAAAATCATTACAGATTTTGTCACTTTCCTTTGGTCCAGATTGGAGAGACTATGATGGAAACTTTAATGTCTCATGAAAACAGAGCCATTGACTGTAAGTGGCATTTGCTGGCTTTGCCTCTCTGTGCTCTGAGCTGTTTCTGAGCAGCAAGGGCTGGAGTTGGAAGGGCTGTCTGATGGCAAACATGATCAGCCCTCACCTGGCTGGGGGGTTCCTTGGAGTTCCTAGGATTTAAACTACAAGAAAAGAGATTTAGATGGGGAAGGAATTGTTCCCTGTGAGGGTGGGGAGGCCCTGGGATCTCAGGACTTCTGCTGCTCACAGTGACCCCGAGATGAGTTAAAGTCTCTTTTCCCAGCCTGGCACTCGAAGAAGGAATCAGAGCTCTTCAGTTCTCATTCTCAAGGTTGTTTATTGTTTCTTACCTATAAAATTCTTTCTCTGGCCTGCTGAGGTCTGTCCAGCAGGTCAGACAGAGGCACTGTGCCTGCCCCCAGGGCAGTGTTATCTTTTTATACTAAAAACTCCGTGTACATTATTTACCATAACTTCCCAATACCCATCACCTATGTCAGACACTGAACTTCTACTCTAAACCAATCCAAAAGTGCCAGCATCACAGCAGAAGATGGAGGCCAAGAAGAAAAGGAGAAAGGCTGGACACGCCCAGATTCCTCCATCTTGCCCCCTGAACCTCTATTCTAAAAACCACAAAAAAATCTATTTTTCACCCCGTGACAAACTAATTATTATTCTTCTTAGGATTTTGTGGCTTGCAGATACTCATATAAGGTTGGTGATTTTTTCCATGGGTCATAATCAAGGTCACAGGGGTCTTGGGCTCTGTGCCAGGGTCTCTGAGCCCCCTGGGCAGAGGTTCTGGCACTCCAGGACAGACAGAGGGATGTCCTGAATTCCAACACTGGGACAGCTGTGGCAGGAGCTGGGGCTGCCCCTGGATCCCTGGCAGTGCCCAAGGCCAGGCTGGACAGGGCTTGGAGCAGCCTGGGACAGTGGAGGTGTCCCTGCCCAGGGCAGGGGTGGAACAAGATGAACTTTAGAGCCCCTGCCAACCCAAATCATTCCATGGTTCTATGATTTAACCATCAATGTGTGGTTGCAGGGAGACAAAATGAGAGTCAGAAATGAACAGCCCCAAAGCCTCCTGCCTTTTAATTTATTTGTGCCCGATGAGTGACTCGTTGTTAGAACCCACTCCCATTTTAAAGAGCATTTTGGCAGGTTTCCACCCCCTAATACCATATAGATAATTCTCTCACAATGTACCATAGATAATGCAATTAGCCTAGAGTTTCCATAGACATGTTTTATATTATCTACTTAAAATAATCCTGTTTCCTTGCTGTAACCTAATCTAGCTGTGACTTGGTGTGCCCTAAACAAGATATATGTTTGAAGACAAGATAGAAATAATTAACAAGGGGAGGACAGGTGCTGTACCCTTGTTTTCCCATTGAGACACCGTGGATTCAGAGGAGATTCAATGCTACCTCTGCCTTGGGTGGTACATTTGTGTGGCAGTGAATATTTTAAAGGCATTGCTGATCACAGAACCATAGAAATATGGTTTCTATCATATTTCAGAGGTTGGAAAAGCCCTCTGTGGTCGAGTCCAACCCCTGCCAGCCCAGCACTAAACCGTGTTCCTGAGCACCACATCCACACACTGAACACTTCAGGACAATGATTCAACCACCTCCCTGACCACCCTCTCAGGTGAAGAAATTTTCTTCTCCAAGCTCAGAAAGATCAGAGCAGGCTGCTGTTAGAGTGTGACTGAGCCCTTTAGCCAGTGCAGCAGCTCATGGCTTTGGGGAGAGGGCACTGGAATCTGTGCATCTTGTGAGAAACACTACTCACTTCCAAAACATTTTAAAAGTTTATTAAAGCCTTATCAAAAATACAACAGAAGACTGAACAGAGAAAATATTACAGAGCTGGGAGCAGAGGATTTTTCCCACCATGTGCTCACCCACACAGTGGAGGTTTTGTCTTTTGATCCTTTAGCCCTTCCCAAAGTTCTGTCCATCCACTCCTTCACTGCCCAGTGGTGGAGATCACTGCCTGACACCCTGATTGGAGCTCAGGTGCTGCCATAGTAACAATGCCACCCTCCCAAATGTCCCAAACCCAGGGCACCCCCTGATAACAACACAAGGGGGGGTTAAACACAACTGTAAATCTATAAAACTTCTCTTAACATATATCCATGATATTTGCCTTTTAATTGTGAGAGTGTACCATCACATTACTCATCTATCACAATCTGAAGGGTTATTCCTGCTTCAGAGGCATGCAGGACCTGCCAAAATCTGTGAGAAAAGGTGATGAACCAACGTTCATGGCCCCAACCATCACTTCTGCCCTCCCCTGGCATCCATCTGATCCTGCTGGTGTCACAGGGGTGAGCACCCTGAGGAGCATCCATCCTTGCACTGCCAGAACATCCCCAGCAGCCCCTGGGCACTGCCAGAACACAGCTTTGCCCTCAGCTCAGCTGGCACCAGGATGAGCACAGCTCCACTGCCCCCAGAGCACAGGAAGGGCCCAGTGCAAAGCCAAACTTTAACAGTTTTTAGTATTGGAATAAGATTTGATGGTGTGGTTAGCAGGTTAAATAAGGATTGATGGGGCTTAGCTGCCAAGCTGGATGTGTTTGCTATGGGAAACACACATTGCCCACATTTCATGTGCTGGAAATCTGAGTGATCATGTGAAATGTCCTGTGCCATACCCAGGAGTTTCCAAAAATGTGAAAAATTTCCCCATCTGCAACACAAAATAGGTTTGAGGGGTTTTGTTCCCATATCATCCTCCAATGATCTGTGTGCTGCAAAATGAATTTATATTTGGCTGAAAATATGGATGGGCCTTCAGTATCCATCAAAACTTCCCAGTCCAACACCTGCCCTCCTCAACCACAGGCATCCACCCTTTTCCCCCTTCCTGTCTTCAAAGCATGGGCAGGAAGTGTGGAAATTCAGATGGTTTATATGGAAAGAAAGAAAAGAAAGAAAGAAAGAAAGAAAAGGAAGGAAGGAAGGAAGGAAGGAAGGAAGGAAGGAAGGAAGGAAGGAAGGAAGGAAGGAAGGAAGGAAGGAAGGAAGGAAGGAAGGAAGGAAGGAAGGAAGGAAGGAAGGAAGGAAGGAAGGAAGGAAGGAAGGAAGGAAGGAAGGAAGGAAGGAAGGAAGGAAGGAAGGAAGGAAGGAAGGAAGGAAGGAAGGAAGGAAGGAAGGAAGGAAGGAAGGAAGGAAGGAAGGAAGGAAGGAAGGAAGGAAGGAAGGAAGGAAGGAAGGAAGGAAGGAAGGAAGGAAGGAAGGAAGGAAGGAAGGAAGGAAGGAAGGAAGGAAGGAAGGAAGGAAGGAAGGAAGGAAGGAAGGAAGGAAGGAAGGAAGGAAGGAAGAAAGAAAGAAAGAAAGAAAGAAAGAAAGAAAGAAAGAAAGAAAGAAAGAAAGAAAGAAAGAAAGAAAGAAAGAAAGAAAGAAAGAAAGAAAGAAAGAAAGAAAGAAAGAGAAAGAAAATCCCTTGTTTACATGTCAGAGCAGATTCTGCCTCCCATTTTCATGCACCCTGTGCACCCACAGCTCCTGTCCCCGAGGCAGGGACTCCTTTTTGTGCCCAGGGCACTGAGCTCTGTCAGTGAAAATCCTGGGAATGGGCACTCATTCCTCCTGCCCTGAGCCACACAACCTACAAATGAGCTTTCCTTGTAGACATGTATATTTTATAGGCAAACATTCAGCCTGCACACTCCAAACATCCTTTAGAGCTGTTGTTGCAGCTGAAAAATCTGATGGATGCAGGAGGGCTCGCAGGTATAATACAAGCAGTGGTTTTGCCACAGTTTAAAGTCAGATTAGTCAATATAAATGGAGGGCCTGGTTGTGCTTGTAGCATCAGAGATGCATCATCTGCTCAAGCTTCTGAGGGCCCTGTTCAGCCAGGCACTGGTGTGGGAACCCAGGAAATTCCTCTGGCTGCCCTGGAGGACTCGAGACCCTGACCCCTGTGCCTTTGATTTAGCCCTTGGAAAAAACAATTACCAACCTTATATGAAGAATTACAAGCCATGAAAGTTTAAATAGAATGACAGTGAAGTTATCACAGGGTGAAAAATGGATTTTTTGGGGTTTTTAGAATGGGAGTTCAGGAGGCAAGATGGAGGAATCTGGGCGTGTCCAGCCTTTCTCCTTCTTGGCCTCCATCTTCTGCTGTGATGCTGGCACTTTTGGATTGGTTTAAGGTAGAAGTTCAGTGTCTGACATAGGTGATGGGTATTGGGAAGTTATGGTAAATATTGTACATGGAGTTTTTAGTATAAAAAAGATAACACCACCCCAAGGTGGTCAGAGTGCCTCTGTCTGACCTGCTGAGGGGACCTTAGCAGGACAGGAGAAAGAATTTTATAGATAAGATACAATAAACAACCTTGAGAATGAGAACTGAAGAGCTCTGACTCCTTCTTCAAGTGCCAGGCTGGGAAAAGAGACTTTCTGACACATCTCGGGGTCACTGTGAGCAGCTAAAGTCCTGAGACACGGGAGCATGTGCTCAGCTGCAGGAACAGGAATCCCATCCCTGCACCCTGTGGGATTCCTGGCTGTGCTTAGAGATTAAATAAAAACACCTCCAAGCTGGCTTCAATACTCCATGAGCAGGGGTGGACTGGCTCTTTAAACAGGTTTGAGTTGGGAAATTATAACAGCAAAGGAACATTTCAAGATGTTGTGTTTGTGTAGAGGAGGTGAGCACCAGCCCTGCTGTCACCTCAGTGTCTCCAACAGCCACATTTATCCCCCTCAGCCTGAGCAGGCTGACAACTGCCTTGGACCTTGATTTCCACCTGAATCCATTCACTGCTTTGGCTTCCCTGGGCTGCAGTGTCCCAGTCCAAGGGCACAATTCATTCAACTCACCCTCCAAACTGGTTATCTAGCTCATGGAGATAAAAGAATATATACCATAAAAATAATTCCAGATTTAAATTCCAGATTTAAACTCCTGCATTTGTAACATTTCCCATCTCACTCTCTTTTTTTTTCCTTTTTTTTTCTTTTCTTTTTCCTTTCTTTCCTTTTGTTTTTTCTTTAAAATTACTCCATCACCACTGAACTGCAGTGTCTCCAATCCCTGTGTGGATGAGGATGCAGGAAATCCAAAGCACCTTATTAACATACAGTAATTTCCAAAGCAATAAAAGCAGACAGGTATTATGGCAGATGCTGTAAAGCAGCAGAAAAATCTAATAACAAGGAAAGGAAGAGAAAACCATACTCCAGAAAGCTTTTTCTGAGTTGAAGAAGTGTTAGGAAAATATCCACAAACACCAGAGGGTTATGTCCAAAAAGGAGACAGAGGAGTCCTTTTTATTTTATTCAAATACAGGGAGAGGCCATGGGACATTCCCCTGGGGGTCTCTCCAATTTTTGGAGGATGCAGCCTCCTTTTTATCCCAGTTTCCTGGGCACATTTCCCTTCTCTCTTTCCCCATTGGCTGAGGTACTTGAGAGGTTCAGACTTCCCAAAACACCTGATACCAGAGATTTCCCTCTAATATATAACCCTCCCTTTTCATTTTTATGAAATTTAGTGGGTTTCCTTCCCCATTGTTTCTTTCATCTTTCAATGTCTCATTTCATTTATCAGCAACCCTAAAGTTTATTTGTAAAAGCAAATATCTTTTCCCATTCATCAATCAGTGGAATCCTTCCCATTGTTTCTTTTATCTCCCAGTGCTGGTTTTATCCACCAGCAGACCCACAGATTGTTTGGAAAAACAAATCCACTATTTCTCTCAGAAGGATGATGCTAAACCCAGTGGGCAGCAGCATCTGGAGGTGGATGGGCACACGGAGAGGCTGTGGGGAAACGCTGAGAACATCCCTGTGTGAAAAACGCCAATCACTTGTTTTTAAAATTTTTAAAATTTAATAGTAATAAAATGGTTAAAAAATAGTAATACAATTAGAGTAATATTAATTTGGACAATTTGGATTAGGACAATATGAGACAGTAGAGACAAAGAGTTACGGACAGGCCGGGTACCTTTTACTGGTCAGCACAAGCCCAAAAAAGGACCCACGTTAACAAAGGATTAACCCTTAAAAACAACAGCCTGTTGTATGTTCATACACTTCATGATGCATAAATTCCATTCAAACACAGGATTCTGTCTGGGCAGTGTCAACTTCTTCCTCTGAATCCTAACAGTGCCCTCGAGGTGGGAACAAGTTCGTTTCTTCTGATAATGGAGCAATAAATTCTCTTTCTCTGAAAGATTCAGGTGTCCTGTAGCTGCTGTCGTGCTGCGAGTCCTTTCTTTAAAAAAAGTATCTTACATAGCATAGTTTCTATTTTAACATTTTTTCATAACCTAAAACTGTATTTAACACACTACTCAAGAGATTTAATGCAGCATAACTTTCTAACACAACACATATAATATTCATTTGAATATTTGCAAAAAGCCAATCATAAAATACACATTTTTCACACCTGGCACGGCTCAGTCACCACTTAATTCCTGGGGAAGGGTGGCTGGGAGAGGGTCCCGGCAGCAGGGATGTCCCGAAGGCAGGCGCTGATGGCAGGATTCATCACTGCCAGCACGCTTCATTACCCATTGCTCGTTAGTGTTTAATGGAGCCAGCAGAGGCTGCCTTGGCCCCCGGCTGCTGCTCCTGGGCGCTGGGATGGCGCTTTAAGGGTTAATTTAATGAGCCCGGCAGTGTGACAGCGCTGCCTGGCCTCACTCGTCAGGAAATCAGAGCTGGGGCGGCCCTGGCTGGGATGTGCTGAGCCCCAGAGAGGGGACAGAATCACAGGTGGGACATGCAGAGCCCAGGTGGGATGAGCAGAACCTCAGGTAGGATGAGCAGAACCCAGGTGGGATGAGCAGAATCACAGGTGGGATGTGCAGAGCCCAGGTGGGATGAGCAGAATCACAGGTGGGATGTGCAGAGCCCAGGTGGGATGAGCAGAATCACAGGTGGGACATGCAGAGCCCAGGTGGGATGAGCAGAACCTCAGGTGGGATGAGCAGAATCACAGGTGGGATGTGCAGAGCCCAGGTGGGATGAGCAGAACCTCAGGTGGGACGTGCAGAGCCCAGGTGGGATGAGCAGAAACTCAGGTGGGACATGCAGAGCCCAGGTGGGATAAGCAGAACCTCAGGTGGGATGTGCAGAGCCCAGGTGGGATGAGCAGAACCTCAGGTGGGATGTGCAGAACCTCAGGTGGGATGTGGAGAGCCCACATGGAATGAGCAGAACCTCAGGTGGGATGAGCAGAGCCCAGGTGGGATGAGCTCAGCCCAGCTGGGATGTGCAAAACATCAGGTTTGGATGTGCAGAGCCCAGGTGGGATGAGCAGAAACTCAGGTGGGATGAGCAAAACCTCAGGGGGATGTGCAGAACCCCAGGGGCATGGCAGCCCCAGGTGGGACATGAAGAACTCTGAAGCAAAGGCAGCTCCAGGTGGGATGTGCTGAGCCCCAGAGTGGTGACAGAGCCCCATGTGGGATGAGCAGAGCCCAGGTAGGATGTGCAGAATCTCAGAAAAATGACAGCCCCAAGTAGGATGCCCAGAACAATGATGGCAGAACCCAGGTGGGATGAACTCAGCCCAGCTGGGATGTGCAAAACCTCAGGTTTGGATGTGCAGAACACAGGTGGGATGTGCAGAGCCCCAGGCAGGATGAGCAGAACCTCAGGTGGGATGTGCAGAATCCAGTTGGGATGTGCAGAACCTCAGGTGGGATGTGAGGTGGGACAATGCAGAGCCCCAGGGCGATGGCAGCCCCAGGTGGGACATGAAGAACCCCCAGAAATGACAGAATCCCAGCCCAGGATGGGATGCCCAGAGCTCCAGAGTGATGGCAGAACCTCAGGTGGGATGAGCAGAGCCTGAGGGCTGTGGTAGCCCCAGGTGGGATGTGCAGAGCCCCACTGTGATGTCTCATGGCACAAAGGAGGCAAAATCTGGCCCAAAAAAGAGGGAGCAGGAGGCAGACACGGCAGCCACAGCCCCAAGGGACCAGCAGAGGGCTCATCCTGCAGGTCCCTCTGCCCCTGCATGAGGGATTGGAGGATTTGTGGCTTTTGCAAGTTCTCTCTGCTCAGGGCAGGTTTATAAGAGTGTGTATAAACATGAACACTCTGTGATGAGCAAATAATGGAAGTATCTCTGTGAAAAAGGAGAAGAAGGTACAAATGGTTGAGCAAGCAATGAGCAGTTTGAAAAAGTAAAGGCATCAGCCAAAAAATCCTGCTGCATGATGGTGTTTCAGATGCTGGTTGTCACACACAGCAACCAGCCAGGTAATTTGCTGCCTTTAGAACTGAAACAACTTCATTTTTCTTGCTTGAAATGTTATCTTGGTGCCAACTGGTCTTGTACTGCCTCTGTTGTGCACTGCCTCCCATCAACCACGCTGCTCTGCTGTGGGGAAATGTCAGCTTGAGAGATCCCACAATCTATTACTGCCCCAATTCATCCAAATTCTTCCAGCTACTTCAGTTATAGGATCAAAAAGGGCACAGAGAGCCTCAAATTTAGTATCCAAGTCACATAGCACATGTTAAAGAGCTTGGAGAGTTAAGCCTCAGCTATTCTGCTTTAATTTTTTAAATGCCAAAGCTCCCCAGAAAGCATCTTAAAGAGGAGGATACCTACTTAAATCCTAAACACTCTGATAAAAATGTTATTTAAAACATTAGGCTATGTGAAAAAGAGGCACTTGAAAGTGAATAAAACATTCAGCAAAGTAATTGTGCACACACATAAAACACTCACCCCCTGCACACTGCTGGTTTTGCATTCTAAGCTTCAAATGATGGCCCATGAATTAATGCTGGATATAATGTGAAGGTTGTGGAATGAAATAAAGCACAGTAGCAAAAAAAACCCCAAACTCTATAAAAAACCCTGCCTGCTGTCCTGAGCTGTCCAAACACACGCCCTTGTTCCACCCATGAATTGTAGTGCCTGGTATACCGTCCATCAGGGATTTAATTTCATTATTTCATCAAGGGGAGATCATAAAACCTGATTTTACAGCTACTGTAGAGAGGCTGAAAAGTGCCCAGGGAGGAGATGGAGCACACTGTTATTCCTGATTGACTCGAGCACTCAGATTGATTTGACCATGAGGGGAATGGTTATTAATATCTCCTCAGCCAGTAAATAACCAGAGTGATTTAGAGGCTGTGCTGTGGTCCAGGAAGTCACCCCCAGCTCAGCTTAACTTCTATTGATGCCTCAGGTTTGAGATTTTCTATTTTTCAGATTCTGTGCTGCTTTAGTGTGTGGGTCTGGGCTTCGTATGAGGGGATGGTGAGCTCTGTGCACAGAGCAGGGAGACAAAACAATTCCTGCTCCAGCTGGGACCAAGGACAAATGATCCAAATCTCAGCCCAGGAGCACAAACACCGTGGGCTGAGAGAGAAAAACAAGGATGGGACTGCAGGGGCTAAAGCTGGAATGGGACAATGAACTGCAAGATGCAAATGGAGCAGAACTGATCAAAGTGACAGATCCCGTGACCAGGTGGGGATTTTGTGACCATTTTGGTTCATCTTGGGTGCAGCCCTGGCTGGGCTCTTGTGCTGCCCAAGGTGCATCCATTGAGGCCTTTTAATAAATTCCTACTTTATTCTTTAGTTCTGTCCAGCCTCTGTTCTACATCAGCCTTCTCAAGGCATCAGTTCTGGTGACCCAGAGGGGACCCAAGGCACCTGGAAGCCCCTGAAGCTGAGCCAGAGGAACGTCCCAGCTGCACTTTCCAACTGGGTGAGTCACCTGGATGGCCCCAGATCTCATTTCAGAGGCATCTTCATAAAGATACTGAAATAAATGATGAAGAAAAGCCAGCCCAAACCAGCTCTGAATCCAGCTGCTGTCACACTGCTTGGGAAATGCAACTTAGGAATCTTTATTTTTAAACAAAATCAGCCATCTGATTTTTCTCTTCTCAATTTAAACCTCATGGCCATCCCTTGTGCCTTTCCTTACAGGTCCCAGCTCAGATCCCAGATTGTCTGTTCCTGCTGTGAAGGGCAGCTCTGTTGCTTTAAACTACAACTGTCCAACAGGTTTAAGCTGAACCTTTTTGCCTTTCACCTTTGAAAATATTCAGTCCAATATTAATTCAAGGTCTGGTTTTCAGGCTTCTTGTTCCCTGCTCCCCAGGGCTGGACTCCAGCAGGGGTCAGAGGGGCAGAGCTCAGCTCCCTCTCTTCTCTCAGTCTCCATAACCTCTCCATCTTTCCAGTCTGGATTTTATTCCATGCCAGCTGGCCCATGGCAGCCTGGCTGCTGCAGGGGGCAGTGAGGGAATATCCTCCTCAGGCCCACAGGGGATTTTGCCCTGCCCAGCTCTGTCAGTGCCTCAGCTCTGTCCTGGGCTCCTGCACTGAACTGAAGGAGGAGTTTCTCTGCTGGAGTGGCAGGAGAGGTTTCAGAGACCTCTGGTTTCCTTCAGGACTCTTCAGGGTGACACTGAGAAGGCAGCAGGGCCACCCCAAGCCCTTTGCTCCCAGCCAAGCCCAGGCACTGCCAGTCCCAGGGGTTCTGTGATGGTTTCTTTGACTCACAGACAGAAACTCTGCCAGAAATCCTATTGGAAAACCCAACTTTTGTGTCGAGAAGTGGAGGCTCAGGGCAGGGTTACCAACCCAGTTTTAATTGAGAGCCTCCTGATGCCAATTAAGTGACTGAGTTGGACCCTTGCTCTGAGGAGGTTCCAGTGCTGTTAATGTTTGCAAATATTTCTGTATTTCCATCAATCACTGTGAGACTTCTTGTTTCTCTCAGCCTGCCACGTGCTGGAAGCATCCCCCCAAAGGGCTGCCAGGGCAAATTCAGAACCTAATCTTGTAATGAAAAAGCTTCAAAAGGGTCTCAGGTTTGAATACATTCAAAATGAAGATAAAATTCCTGTTGGCATTTGAAGGTGCTGAGTTGATCCCTGAGCCACACTGTGCCCACAGCTCCTCCTGGAACTTCTCCTTTACCTGTGGAATCATGGAATGGTTTGGGCTGGAAGGGACCTTCAAGATCATCCCATTTCATCCTCCTACCATGGCAGGGACCTTCCACCATCCCAGGGTGCTCCAAGCCCTGCCCAGCCTGGCCTTGGGCACTGCCAGGGATCCAGGGGCAGCCACAGCTGCTCTGGGCACCTGTGCCAGGGCCTGCCCACCCTCGCAGGGGAGAATTTCTTCTTAAAACCTAATCTAAATCTGCCCTTTTCCATTCCTGCTTGTCCTGTCCCTCCATCCCTTGTGCCCAGTCCCTCTCCAGCTCTCCTGGAGCCCCTTCAGGCTCTGGAAGGGGCTCTGAGCTCTCCCTGGAGCCTTCTCCTCTCCAGGTGGGCACCCCAGAGCAGAGGGGCTCCAGCCCTGGGAGCAGCTCAGTGGGGTGCAGACCATGGGGTGTAACACTCAATGAGCCCTGAGCTCTAAACACAGATCAGGACTCCCAAAGCAAAGTTTCTTACCTGGCTTTGGGGACTGGCAGCCCAAACTGCCTCTGCTCTGAAGAGGCCAAAGCTGAAACCAAGCTGTCAAAGCATCAAACCAGCTCAGGCTCTGATGGAGGTCTCCAGCCCATCCAGCCCTGTCCATCCCAGCCCTGCTGTGGATTCTCCTGGTGGAGGAGATGTATTTTTTCCAGGAATGAACAGTATCTAAGTACTAATATCTGGCACAGCCCTTCCCTTAGCAGCAGCACTACACAAGAAGAGGGATCTGAGGAGAGCCATCAAACCCACAAGGTCTGGAGGGAAGCAGAAGAGCTCAGGTACACAAAAGCAGCCCAGGGCATGGAATGCACTGCTGCTAAGATTAAACTGTTCAGAGAAGAACAGCAAAAGATTTTCTTGTCTTTTTTTGTTGTTTTCCCCCCAGTACTATTTTAATCTGTTTGGCAGGAGAAATGTCTGCAAGGCACCTCTCACCAGTTTCTGTCTTTTACTGGTAAACATGTATGAAATGACAGATTTTCCTGTGGAAACCTCAACCCTGTGGCCACTTGGCAACTTGTAGAAAATGAGGCCAGGGGCTTGTAACAAGTGATATGCTCATCACCTTGCCTGTGCTGGGAGAGCAGGAAATACCCACCTGGCTTTGAGAGAGAATTTCTGAGATAGATGTGCTGAAGTCTGCAAGGCCCTCAGAGATCCAGCAGCAGTGCCAGGTGTGTTTGGAGCTGGGTTCTATTCCCCCCCTGAGGACAGCAGCAAAGCTGGGGCCCAAAGGTGCTTTTTCAAGATTTCCAAGTGTCTGACCTTCCTACTTCAGCACTGTTTAACATTGCACTCACATACACACACATATATAAGATTTAATCATTTTTTTCCTGGTACTCATGCAGCTGCACTATTCTGGGAATCACTTTATTGCAGCATTCAGGGGCAAATTAGTCTTGCCAATAATTGCTGAGTGATAAGTGTGTTGTGTTTTCTCCTCCTGGATGTTTCCATCTCTCCCTCCCCTGTATTTAAGCACAGAGCAGAATTTCTCCCTTGCTGCTCCTCTGCACTGAGGAGCAGAGCTGTGACTCTTGGCTGGCACTGCCAAGGGAGATGGACACACACTCTCCTCCCAAAGAGAAATGTTAAAGGGTTCCATGACCTGGGATTTGCTTGCTCTGAGATGAGCCTGGTGCCACCCAGGACATTGCTCTGGCTGCCCTGGGTGATTGGAGACCCTGGCAGGGGGCTCAGAGACCTTGGTACAGAGTCAACCTGTGCCTTTGATTATCACCCATGGAAAAAATCACCAGCTTTGTGTGAGGAGTTACAAGCCACAAGAGTTTGAGTAGAACGATAGTGAATTTGTCACAGGGGGAAAATGTAGAATTTTGGGGATTTAGAATGGGGGCTCAAGAGGCAAGGTGGAGGAATCTGGGAGTGTCCTGTCCTTCTCCTCCTTCTTCTTCTCCTCCTCCTTCTCCTCCTTTTCCTTCTTCTTCTCCTTCTTCTCCTTCTCCTCCTTCTTCTCCTTGTCCTCCATCTTCTGCTGATGGTGACACTTCTGGGTTGGTTTAGAGTAGAGACAAACTGTCTAACATAGGTGAGAGGTATTGGAAAATTATTGTAAATAAAGCACACAGAGTTTTTAGTATAAAAAGCCAACACCACCCCAAGGGCAGGGACTGTGCCCCAACCCGACCTGCTGGACAGATCTCAGCAGGTCAGAGAAAGAATGGAACAGATAAGAGAAAATAAACAGCCTTGAAACGCAGAACTGAGCAATCTCAACTTCTTCTGGGAAAAAAAAGAGACTTCCTAATCCCTGGGGAGCCATTTCAACCACAGAAACCTGAGAGCCTCCCTGCCAGCCCTGAGGAGGGTTAGCCCAGAAATGGGATGTCCCAGTCCTCAGAGTTCAACCAGGCACTTGTCCCCTGTGTGGATTCTGAGGCACCCACCCACCCCTGGAGCCGGTGCCCTCTCTCCTGGTCCCTCCACTGCTCCCACAGCTCATGGAGGTCAGCACTGGACTGTGGGGTTTGCATCCCCTGTGCCTCTGACACACTCAGGGTGCTGGGATGCCTCAGGGTTGGGTGTCTGGCCATGCCTGGCCTGGGGGATGCACAAAGTTCACAGAATCACAGAATGCCCCGAGCTGGAGGCACCCACAAGGATCACCAAAGTACACAACTCCCAAGTTCAGTGCTTCTTCCAAAATCCGAGCCATGAAAATTGGGTGACAAGGGAAACACCTTTGGTCTGTAACCAGGAGAGTGTTTGATGCCTGTGGGATGAACAAATTGATGGTTTTCTGCTCCTGAAGATGGAGCCCCAGTGCCTGGGGCAGCTGGCTCAGGGTGCAGAGCCTCTCTCCCCTCTTCTTATTCCCTCCCTAATGAAGTCAGAGCAGCTTTTCCCTTCATTCCCCCTCTCCTCCCCAGCAGGCAGGGCTGCAGAGATTCAGGTTTTATTTCTAGGTGGTTTAGACCAGAAAGCTCAATATTCCTTGGAGTCTCATCCCTCCAAATCAAACTTTGCTCCTCACCAAGGTCTCACTGCCCTCCCTGTGTGCTGTCCTGCATTGCAGGCAGTCCCATCTGTGCTCTCACTCACACCTGCAGCTGAAATGAAATGCTTCTTTGGACAGAAAACACTTTTCCCAGAGCTGGCCACAGCACCATGATAGAGCAGAGGATGTGGATGCTCTCCTGATGGACCATGGCCACTCTTCCTCAGCCTTCAGCCCTCCCTGGGGCTGGGCAGTGCTGGATGGGGACCAAACCCTCTGCTAAAGCTGCTGGAAATGCCTTTTTCAGTGTCAGGGCTCAATCTGTTGGGGAGAAAAGCTCTTTGATCCATTTTCCTGGCATTTGCAACAGAAATGCAGCACAAACCTATTCCTGTGGGAATTTTCTACTCCATGAGCTGGAGATCAGCACGACAGAGGCACCTCAGCTCTTCTTTGGGTCATAAAAATCAGGCACAATTTTGGGTCAGGAAAAGGTGTGGTGGAGCAGGCAAGACCCCCCAGCCTCTCTGTCCTGCCTGGAGGGGCCACGGGGTGCCCTGTGCTGGATTTATTATAAACCACCCCAAAAAAACCCTATTGCAGGACACAACATTTTGGCTGCAGCTCTCCCAGGAGTGGCTGGCACACCTCACCCCTCACCCATCCTTTCCAGCAGCCCTGCCTGCCTTGAGAACAGCGCCAATTTGATCCTGTTGCTTTTTAGTCTCTTGACCAACATGATTCCCAAATTACAGCCCTAGAAAAGCTTTTGGCATCCTCAGCAGGAGTGGGGGGAGTGAGGAGGAGATTGTGAGCCCAGCCCCACAGAGCTGCAAGGATTTAATGAGGAAACTGCCAAGGATGAGGTTAAACTGGGTGAGTTACTCTGAGCACTGAATTCTGGGGTCTGGGAAAGCTCATTTTTGGGCTCCATGGACTGTTTTCTCTAAAAACAACCTTTATAGTGTCTAAAAGCCTAAATATTATCAGCAGATGTATGAAACTACCCTGCCTGCTCATCAAACACAGGAAACTGATCCTTCAGGAGAAATCCACCCTCCCCAGTGCCACTCACTGCCACACCAGCATCCCCAGGGCCCCTGGGTGTATTGGGGTGAAAGGCTGTGTGCAGCCACCTCCAAAACCTGCCAGTGTCCCCTCTGAGACCCCAGCAGGGACAGCCAGGTGAGGCACTGCAGGCTTGGGGCGTCCCCCAAGGGATGCAACCCACAGGGAAGGGAGCAGTGATGGATGTGGCAAAACAAAATCCATCCCCATCGTTTATTTAAAGATGGATCCATCTCCCCCAGAGGTGGGAGGTGCCACTGGCTCCTCCTGTGTCCCTCTCCCCTGGGGGACACAGCCAAGGGTGACACTGTCCCTTCCCACCTTCCTCGCACATCCAAAATCCTCTCAGCCAACCAGGTTAACATTCCCCAGCTTCTCTCTCAGTTCCTGAATAACTAATATATTCATTAATGTTATTAATTAAACAAAATACAAGTTGTAGGTGTTTGATTTCCTTCCTGGGGGAAGGTTGCTGTTCTGTGTCATGGCTTTTCCCCCCCAGCTCTTTGTGAGTGCCCCCCTGCACATCCCTGAGGAGCTGCTCAGGTGCTTCACTGAGGGTTTAATTACCTAGAATTGAAATCTGGCCTCCTTTTCTATTTTTAACAGCGGCCCAAAATTAAGGCATGACTTAGAAAAACACCCCAAAAACCCCATTTTTGTTTCCTGCTTGAAACTGGAGGGGGATTGACTGAAACAAGCTGCTGAAGGGGGCTCAAATTTGGGATAACTCGCCTGGATGTCACTTCCTGACACATGGAGCACACACCCCTCAGCCCCAGCCCTGCTCCAGCATGGGCACTGGGGCTGCAGGACCAGCATCACTGCTCCATGGGGAGGGGAGCCCTTCCCATCACTCCTAACAGCCAAACAACTTCCAAAAAGGACTTCAGTGCTTCCTGGAGCAGAGCTGGAGCTGTGTTTCTGTGTCATCTTCTCTGGTAATTGTCACTTGTTTGGGCCTGTGGCGGCTTGGCAGCCAGGATGGGGAGGCAATAATGTAGCAGGTTATTAATTATGCTGCTTTATAAACTCTCCATCTTATCTACCAGCAGATCTTTACTCTGACAAGGAGCCTGTGCACAGGCACAGCCAGCTACAAGGTGTTATTAATTGTAGCACAGGGCTGTTTACAGAGATACAACCCCGCTCCCACCTCCCGAGGGATTCAACGAGACCTCGCCCAGAAACGGGGGTGAAAAATGGACCCAAAATGAAATTCTTCACCACGATGCTATTTTTAAGCCAGAATTGCATTTTCACTCTACAGGCACATCAGCCCCGCAGCAGGGGCGTTAGATTAAACTGCAAAATTTAAAGAAATGACACTTTAAAAATGCCCTGGAGCCAGGCAGCTCCCGGAGAGGAGATGTCTGCAGGGAGGGAGCGGCAGGGGCTGTGCTGGGATTGGAATCTCTGCTGCTCCTGCTCTGCCCAGCCCAGCTCCCAGAGCCCCCCAGCCAGGGCAAAGCCTCTCCCTCCCCTCTGTTGTGTTTGTGGGGACTCCCAATGAGGGCAGGAATGATGAATCTGACTCCATGTTCTCAGAAGGCTAATTTATTATTTTATGATACTGTATTATATTAAAGAATACTATACTGAACTATACTAAAGAATACAGAAAGGATACTTACCCAATGCCAAAAAGATAATAATGAAAACTTGTGATAATAATAAATAAAAAGATAATAATGAAAGAAAAAAAAAGATAAATAAATAAAAAAAAATAATGAAAACTCTCCTCAGAGTCTTGACACAGCTTGGCACTGATTGGCCAATGAGTGAAAACAACTCACAGCAGAATGCAATGAAACAATCACCTGTGGGTAAACAATCTCCAAACACATTCCACATGAGCAAAACACAGGAGAAGCAAATGAGATCAGAATTGTTTTCCTTTCTCTGAGGCCTCTCAGCTTCCCAGGAGAATAATCCTGGGCAAAGGGATTTTTCAGAGGACATGAATGCCACACCCCTGTGCACTGCCCAGGTAACCCTTGCAGGTCACAGAGCACCTGGAAGGGTTGGAAATTTGCTTTGTAGGTGACCATGGCTCTGGTGAGTGCCTCTGGTCAGAAGTGACCCAGCCCAGGAGCTGGCACAGCCCCTCTGGGCCATTCCCAACCCACTGCCATCGTTTTCCCAACATAAATCCACTGGGGTTTGACTTCTGCTCTCTTCCACTTGCTGCATCTTGCACAGGCTCAGAAATTTGGCTGAAATACAGGAAAGTCCTCAAGACTCAGAGAATAAAGCATTGATAAACTTCTTTGTTCTTATTAGCATTTTCCCAAGCAATGTTTTGTCCTCCCTGGCAGGAAAAGTGTCCCTATTTCCCCAAAATACCCAGGCTGCCCTCAGCCCCATCCTCCCCACCTCGAGCTGTTGTGACAACACAGACACCCATTTTTACAGAGCAGCTCACCCTTGCTGATGTCAAATGTTGTTAAAATAATCTTAGAAAGCTTCTTGATTTATGGTTACTTTTTACTGCTGGGCTTTTTTTAAAAAAAAAAAAAAAAGAAAATCAATCCTTTTGTACTTTCCCCTTTGAAATATTCCTCCAGTAAATTTCCTCCTCTGAACTGCTCTGACAGAAATCACTTCCCTGCCCTTTCTGCTTTTTAAGAAATGGGAAAATCAGAGGCAATAAATGCCAAACCTCTGAGCCTCATTGACAGAAATGGGATGGTTCCGAAAAACAAATATTATTTATAGATATCACTATTTCCTAGTTTGTTCCTGTGTTTCAGCCATGCCTCCTGAGCTGTGCTGCATCTCTGGGGTGGCATTTTTGGCCTTTTTTCTCTTGTTATTGGCAGTGACACAGGATGACATCCCATGTCCCTGTGATGCTGTGGCAGCTCCAATCCCTGTTTTTACTGGAGTGCTCCAGGGGCTGTTCAGGAATTCCCGGGCTGGGGGTCAGGCAATGGTGAGCTGGGATCCCCAGCTGCTCCAGAAGCTGCAGGGTGACCCAGAGCTTGCACCAGGCTGTGAGAGTCCAATTTCCTCTGTCCCTGTAGGAACCAGCGCTCCCAGCCCGGCTGCTGCACGCGACGAGCAGCCCTCAATCCTTTCATGCAAAGTTCACAGCAGGACACTTTTATTTTTGGATATGGCAATGAGTGAAAGTTTGGCAGAAGGAGGCAGGATTTGGATGGAGGAAATCAGACAGGGCTCCACCCCACGTCTCTCCAGCTTGGGGAATTTGGGGTTCAGCACTGTGTTTTCTTTGGGACCAAAGCCCCAGAGGAGACGTTGGTGAAAGCAACACTTAGGAGGCTTTTGGGAGAGCCATATTTTTTCCAAATCTCTCTCTAACATGTCACTGGGAAGGGACACCAAGTGACCCCACCTGGAGGGGCACCAAGGACCCCACCCTGTCCCTCCCAGCTCACACCAAGTGTGAGATCACCCCAAACCCCACCAACAAAACACCGCTGCAGGAAATGATTGCAGAACCTCAATCCAGCCAGGAGCTCTGCTGTCACCTCTACATCCATCAGATGCACCTTGTAGGAGGGGAGAAGGCCTGAGATTAGATTGCACTGCAATCTTCAAGAAAAACTGCTTTTTGATGACAGAAGTGATGAATTGCTGTCTGTTCTGGGAAGATCACATCCGTGTGTGGCACTCAGAGCTGTTCAGTGCTCTGAGGCTGAGGGTGATGAATCAGTGGAGTGGGGCCTGGAACTCATCCAAGGGAGGAAAAAATCTCTATTTTATATATATGTACACACACACACCTCCATACATGGGTATCTTGAGTCTGAAACCCATTTTCTGCTGCCCAAAGAGCAGCTGTTTTCCATTAAACAGCCCAAGGTTTCACCCAGTCCTGCTCATGCCTGTGTTTGCACCCAGGGCAGGATGTTATGAGGATGAGGAGGGAAGTTAATGATGCCCCATATAATGAGGTTTCATTAATAAATTGTTTATCCTCATTTTTCCCCAGACTGTGACTGCTCTAGGCTGGGCAGGGCTTGGAGCAACCTGGTCTGGTGGAACGTGCCCATGGCAGGGGCTTGGAACAACAGGGGCTTTAAGGCCCTTTATGATTCTGTGATTCCATCATTCTGTAATTGTATGATTTCACAAAAGCAGGTAAAAAACACACAGCCCCTTTCCCAGGCAGCGCTGTGGTTCAGACAATAATGGAGAAGAAATTGAAATCTATTAAAAGGCATCTGCTTTTAAAGATAAACCCAGCTCACTTTGCTATTTCCAAGGTGATTCTTTTATTCCCAAGCCACCAGCTGAAAACTGCTTGGAGGGAGACTGGGGGGGAAGCAGGGGAGACCATTCCTCCTCCTCTGCCCCAGCCCTGGAATCTGCCAAAGCCTGGTTTAGCAGGGTTTAGTGCTGCTCCTCATTTATGGTGGCAAGTCCAGGAGTGGCTCTGGCCACATGGGAAGGGGTCAGGATATGCAAAATCTCCTCCAGCATCACTGCAACAGGTTGTAAAATACTCACAGCACCTGCAAGCCCGGGATCTGACACAATACCAGCTTTTCTCTTCCCCAAAGAGAGGAAAAAAACAGCATCTAAAACACTCAGAGCCTGCTAAGATCTGCTGTCAGGGCCAAATGTCAGGTTTCTAAACATCTTTACAGTGGCTTTTAGTGTTGCCTGGAGATTTTAGGGTTTTTTTAAGCCTGTCTTTGATTCCTTGGACAGAAGTGATCAGGAACATCTCCTGGGAGCACACTGCAGCCCCACTGGTGGAGGAACCCCCTTCTCTGAACCTACAATGGTTTGTGCTTGGAGGGACCTTAAAGATCACCTTGTTCCACCCCTTTCCACTGTCCCAGGGTGCTCCAAGCCCTGTCCAGCCTGGCCTTGGGCACTGCCAGGGCTGGAACAGCCATTCCCTGCACTACACCAGGAAATTCAGAGCCTTTGGAATGCAGTAAATCTGGGTACAGGCTGTCTGCATAAGACAGAGGTTTGGGTGGATAATTTATAAAGGATGGTAATAAAACAGACTGCACAGTTTAGATCTTAATAAAACTGTGATGCCTTTTGTCTGATTTTATGGACAAATTTTATTAACTTAGTACCTTTGTACCAGAGAGGTCTGACAGGTTTCTTATGGCTGAGAGCTCTCCTGAGCAGCAGAAGAAGATCAGAAACATTTAGTACCCAACAGCAGGAGATCACAAACCCACCCTCCTTGCAAATCCATCCTCCTCAGGTGGGTCAGGGCTGGGATGGAACTGCAGGAGAGGGGGAATCACAGAATTATGGAATGGTTTGGGCTGGCATGGAGCTGCAGCAGAGAGGGAATCACAGAATTATGGAATGGGTTGGGTTGGGTTGGGAGGCACCTTCAGGACCATCCTGTCCCACGCCCTGCCATGGGCAGGGACACCTCCCACTGTCCCAGGCTGCTCCAAGCCCCTTCCAGCCTGGCCTTGGGCACTGCCAGGGATCCAGGGGCAGCCCCAGCTCCTCTGGAGGAGCCTCTGGCCTGGAGCCACCCCAGCTGGCAGCCAGGGCTGGCAGCACTCAGGGACAGCTGGTGCCTGGGAGCAGCAGGAATTAGGAATGGTTTGCTAACAAATCTCATTCCCAGCCATAATCAGCAGTGCTGAAGCACCCATCCCCAGCCCCCCTGTGTCCCACCCCCACAGCTCACACTGGAGAGGGGTACCCAGAAATGTGGAGGTGGGTCCTGGCTGTGTGCTGTGACAGAGGGGTATCCCTGCTGGGGGATTCATGGGGATGGGTGTGGGATGAGACCATGGCAGCCATGGCTGGGAGGCCCTCGGGGACACCCCAAACCCAGCTCTGCTTGCCCTGCCCATCCCAACCCCTCCATCCAAGGAACAAAATCCAGGTGAGAGCAACAGGTCCCAGTGTGCAGCCCTTCCTCACCCCAGCTGGTTCATGGATTGTTTATCTGCTACTAATTATCCAAATGGTTTGCATCTTCTCTAGGACTGGGCCCAGCTCTCCTTGGTGAGTGATCCACCAGCCCTTTGTGCCTGCCTCATTAAGTTAATTCAGGTGAATTTCTGAGGTGCTGATTCTGACACTTGTGTGCAAGACTTTGCACCTCCACCATGGCCTTAGGATGAGGGAAATGGCCTTGGGATGGGAGAAATGGCCTTGAGGAGCTCCTCACCAGGAACAGCCGTGGGATTTATGGTGTTTTCCTTGGAGAGTTTCATCCCCACACACAACACAGCCTTTATAGAGGTCATCAGAGTGTTTTTTCTCTGCTCTTTCCTGCAGGCAGGACAATTCAGCAGACAAGGGAGGGTGGTGGGGTTTGACTGGGATCCAGCCCCATCCCAAAGCATCCACACTGCTGAAGGACACAGCCAACATCCTCCTCCCTTTTACTCCAGGGTTAAAAAAAGGGGGGGAAGAAGGGAAGAGAGAGCAGCAGCATTCTCGTTTTGTTGCCATAGCAGCCTTCTGGATTATTTAGACTGATAGCATTTGTAAAAATTCAACAAAGGGTAAAGGATCACTTGGAAATGGGAGCAGATGTAACAGTGCGTGCCATATGCCACTGGGAAAAAAATCCCTTGGCAAAGGCAGCATCATCAGAACGAGAGCCTAACCCACATTGTGCCATGGAAAATGTCACTTTCTCTAGATTACAGGGTAGGGTATGGAGCAGAGAAAATTCTGTTCACAGGGATAATTGCTGAAAGGCGTCCCCAGCACAGCGCTGTGGGGAGCGGGGCTCGCCTCCCCTGCAGCCCTGCTCAACCTCCATGTGACACAAAGGAAAGGTTGTTAACATTAAA
Source organism: Molothrus aeneus (assembly GCF_037042795.1). Classification (NCBI taxonomy): domain Eukaryota; kingdom Metazoa; phylum Chordata; class Aves; order Passeriformes; family Icteridae; genus Molothrus; species Molothrus aeneus. Next base: position 2,873,150 of record NC_089659.1, on the reverse strand, counting down.
AATTAATTAACCCTCACACACAGCTTACTGGAAGTCACTCCTGAGAAAGCCTGTCTGCACAAGGGGGGAATTGCAGGGGGCTCTGTGAGGAGCAGAGCCCGTGGAAAGGCGCTGCCCTCGCAGCCTGAGCTCTGCTGCAGCAGCCCTGCAATGGTGACTGCTGTGCTGTGATTTCAGGGTTTGCCTCAGAACCTCGGGTCCCTCCCCTGATAATTCCCTCCCAGGTGTGTCAGTCACCTCTCCTTTCCCTCCCAGCACTGTCTGTCAGTCCTGGCATTCCAGAAGGGCATTGAGTGATTGGCAGATCCAAAGGATGCCCTCTACCCCTGGGGGGCCCTGGGCCATCCAGGTGTCCTTTGTCCCTTTGTCCCTCCCCTCCTGTCCCTGCTTGGTGGCTCCCTGCCCCTTCCCTGCCCCTCTCCCCGGGGTTAAAGGAGCAGCAGCCACGGGCTCAGGGAGTTCTGTTGGAGCTGGTGCTGCATTCAGAGGCCTGAGGGCCAGAATAAAGCTCTGGATCCAAACCCTCCATCAGAACCGACTCCTTTCCTTCACCATCACCTTAGAGCTTCTCCACAGAGGGAAACCTGAGGAACAGCCCCTGTTATGGGGGGAAGCTCCATCCCAGCACCACCAGAGCTCCTGCAGGCCTGGACTTGTCCCCACATGCCCAGCTGCAGCACCCAGCCAGGAAAGAGTGTCTGTGGGGTGAAACACCTCACACCCAGCCAGCCAAAAGTGTCTGTGGGGTGAAACACCTCACACCCAGCCAGCCAAAAGTGTCTGTGGGGTGAAACACCACACACCCAGCCAGGCAAAAGTGTCTGTGGGGTGAAACACCACACACCCAGCAGCCAAAAGTGTCTGTGGGGTGAAACACCACACACCCAGCCAGGCAAAAGTGTCTGTGGGGTGAAACACCACACACCCAGCCAGCCAAAAGTGTCTGTGGGGTGAAACACCATAGTGCCACTGTTTGGTTCAGCACCAAGGGCCAGACAAGCTCAGGCAGGTCCCATCTGGGTATATTGGTAATTATTCCAATAGCTGACGGAGCCTCTCGGAGCTCCAGATCAAAGCCAGGAGCTGCTAAAGGCTCCAGCACACCCGGAGGTGCTCAGGGGAGCTACCCTGAGCAGGGGTCAAGGCAAAAGTCCCCAGCTGCAGAGAGGGAGGGGCTGGAGGTGAGGCTGTGGGTCAGGGGGAGCTGCTCCCCAGCATCAGCCTCGTCCCACTGCTCCTGGAAAGCACAGCCAGAGCTCCTCATGAACCCAGCTAGCGCCAGAGCCCTGCCAGAAAGGCACTGGGGGATGAACAGAGGCCAGCACATCCAGGATGTGGATGGATGAGGGTGGACAGGGCTTGGAGCAACCTGGGATAGTGGAATGTGTCCCACAGAGGGATGGAATGAGATGAGTTTCAAGGTTCTTTCCAGCCCAAACTACTCTGTGATTCTCTGATAATACTTGGGAATGATGAAACCTGGCAGGGGAAAGCTCTGATCCCACCCCCAGAACCCTTCTCTGGAGCTCCCTGCAATGGAAGGCAGATTGGGAAGAGCTCCCATTGCCACTCACCCGGGACTGCATGGGGCTTAAAAGGCTCTTATTTATCAGATCCTTATTATGAGAGGGGTTATTAAATGGCCAGACCTTCCTACAGCAGCCTGGGCATCAATCCTGGCCATGCTCCCTTGCTTGCTTCTGCTGCTGCAATTTTAAAATAAATAAATAAATCAGAATGGCCACGTAATTATAGGAAATGGAGACACACATTAGGCTGGAGCAGCAGGGAATAATTATTTGCTGTCCTTCAGCACCCCAAAGCAGACAGGAGTGGAGGGGAGGCTTGCTGTGGGTAGGAGCTTCTGTTGCCCACCCTGGCACTGGCACAGGACCAAGCCCTGGCAGCCAGGAAGGGGAAGCAGACACCAGGGATGGTGTTTGGCACAGCCAGGAGAGCCAAAACCACGGGCAGAAGGGAGGGAAGTGTGACCATGTTCACAGGGGTTCTTGGATGAGGGAAGAGATGAGGATCTGACTCCATGTTTCAGAAGGCTTGATTTATTATTTTATGACATATATTACATTAAAACTATACTAAAAGAATAGAAGAAAGGTTTCATCAGAAGGCTGGCTAAGAATAGAATAGCAAAGAATGATAACAAAGCTTCTGTCTCACACACAGAGTCCAAGCCAGCTGACTGTGATTGGCCATTAATTAGAAACAACCACATGAGCCCAATCCCAGATGCACCTGATGCATTCCACAGCAGCAGATAACCATTGGTTACATTTTGTTCCTGAGGCCTCTCAGCTTCTGAGGAGGAAAAATCCTAAGGAAAGGGTTTTTCATAAAAGGTTTCTGCGGCAGGGAAGGACATGGCCAGAGGCACAGCAGGGGTGGAGATGGGGAATGGAGCAGAAATATTCCAAAGTGGAGCACACAGAGCCCCTGGGGCATCCCGAGCAGGGAGCCCCCAGCCCAAGGGCAGCGGGACACAAGGGCTGCCCCTGCAGCTCCTGTGTGTCCATGGGGCTGGGACATCGCCACAGCCAGCCTTGAGGCCAGCAAAAATCACCTCAGCTGCAATTTCCAAGGAAAAAAGGTGCTTTGTTACATTACCAGCCTGTGGAAAATGTATGTCCTGTTCCTCTCCAGAGGAGAGAGACACATAAAATTTGGGCTCGTTTTGACAAGATCTCTTCAGTGAGTGTAAATCACTCATGGGTTGATTAACTCCTCTTCTTAGGCAATTCTGCAAGTTAAATGACAAAGCTTCCTCTCCTCCTGAAGGCTTTTACTGAACTTGTAATGAATCCAGGTATACTAATGTCTTTCTTTATTATTCTTATTCTTCTTTCAGAGCCCAGGCAGCACGGCAGCGTTTCTGCCTGGGAGCTGTTTGTCATTGCACAGGACACCACTCGCTGTTTACCTTGTTTTCTCCTCAAATACCAGCAAATTAAAAAAAAGGGGGAAGAAAAGGAAAGATAATTTTGTCAACCATGACAAATGATGTCATTTTTTGATGCATATGCAAAACAGCAAATGAGGCATTTGCTGATGCTCTTCCATTTCAGACACAAAAGGGATGGGATGCTGGATGTGGCCTCTGGGAGCAGCACAGGAGGGAGGGGTGGCTGGGGTTGCCAGAACCAAAATATGATAAAAATATTGTAAATCCTCAGAAAACTCAGAAATTCCCCAGTCTGGCCACAGCCACTTCATGCCTGTGATAGCAGTGGCAGAACAATCCCTCAGGGCTGGGAGCCAGGCAGCCTTCCCTGCCCATGGGATCTTCATCTCCTGGCCCTGTCACAGCTCATCCCTGCTGAGGTGCTGAGGCACTGAGAGGAAGGTTTCAGGCTGCTCAGGAACTATTTAAATTCAGGGCATAATTACTTGAAACAGCAATTATGTGCTTGGTGAAGCTCAGAGACACCTGCCAGGTGGTGTCTGAGGGAACACTGAGCGCCCTGGGTGGCACCTGTGGCATTTGTGACCACCCTGGTGGCTGGGGAGTTTTGTTCCCCTCGTGACTGGAGGAGGAGGATGAACATCCCTGTTCCTGGCTCTGCACACCTTCATCCCCACTGCTGCACCAGGGTTCTCCCCTGGGAAGCTGCCTCCAGGATGGAGGAACTCATTTCATCTCTTGTCGCAGACATCTTCTATGGAAAATCCTTTCCTTAGGATTTTTCCTCCTGAGAAGCTGAGAGGCCTCAGGAACAAAATGTAACCAATGGTTATCTGCTGCTGTGGAATGCAACAGGTGCATCTGGGATTGGGCTCATGTTGGATGTTTGTAATTAATGGCCAATCACTGTCAGCTGGCTCGGACAGCGAGCCCAAGCCACAAACCTTTGTTATCATTCTTTGCTATTCTATTCTTAGCCAGCCTTCTGATGAGAAAATTTTCTTCTATTCTTTTAGTATAGTTTTAATGTAATATATATGATAAAATAATAAATCAAGCCTTCTGAAACATGGAGCCAGATCTTCATCTCTTACCTCATCCTCAGACCCCTGTGAACACCATCACAATATCTCAGCTTCACCTGCAGCATTCTGCTTGTGAAATCACCAGGGCACAACAAAAAAACATCTTTATGTGTGAGTTCTGCTCATGTCTCAAAGTCTGCAATGTAAAATAGAATCATTTTTAAGCCCACTTGCAGCAATGTTTCTCTCGTGCAGGGCAAAGAGCTGGGGCTGCTTCCCTGCTCCTCCTCCCTGCAGAAATTCAGAGAAAAGAGGGGGAAAATCCTGCAGCGTCCTACACCAGGCTCAGGCAGAGCAGGGATGTGCTGTTAACACAGAGGAGTGATCCTGTGAGCTGCTGGAATGTTTTCTTGGATTGACAAATAACAAATACTGATTTCTCTGGGCTCTAATAAGAGCAGGGGCTGCAGTGAGGAGGGATGGATGAGCACCCACGCTGAGAAGGGCAGCTCCTCAGCGAGGCTGGCACAGCCTCTCACACACACCTCATACAGAAAGTCCAAGTATCTCTGTGATGAGTTTGATAAATGATGGAATACATCCTCCAAAATAAACTCTGTCAAGGAAAGCTGATAGCAATAAAGGAGTTATGAGAGGAGAGGAAATTTGCCATTCAGAGAGAGATAACCTTGCGAACACTCTGTATTCCTGCCGCGGAGAGAACGGAGCCGACACGCTCCCTGCTCTCCCGCCCATCCCAAAGAACCCGAGCTTTTCCACAAGCTGTGAAAAGGATCGTGCTTTATCTGCTCCTTCCCAGGTTCAGCTGAGGTTTCAGCAGGAGCTTGCTGAACCATCAGTGCCTGCAATTAACACTTGCAGCTATTTTTAAGCGGGATCTGGGCTGGGTGTTGGAGAGCCCCCGGAGGGAGGCTCAGGCTCAGGCGCTGCTGCGGGAGGAGCATCACCCTGACCCCGCAGCTGCTCCCTGCCTCCCATCCCCACTGTGGAACCTCTGGAAACCTCTAACCTCAGCCTAGCCCTTAGGGGGACCCTGCTGGCGACCCTAAACCAGGGCTCAGTGTGGTCCCCACTCCCTGCTGAGGGCACGGCCAAGCGCTGCTGCCCCTGAACCTCATCACCAAACACAGCTTGGGACATCCAGAGGCTGGAAAATTGTCCAAAAAAAGCTCCCAGTGTTATTTGGGCTGCAGGGCAGCCAGCCTGGAAGGAAGGGGCTGGAGCCTGAGGGCTCTGCTGCAGGCTGGGGCTGGGGAAGGCTTTGGGCTGTGCAGAGCTGAGCTCTCCTAGCAGGGGCTTTGTGTGCAGGATTGCTGAGGGAGGCAGGGAGAAACTGTCCCAAGGGTGAGATGCTGGTTGATTTTGTAGCAGAGCAAACCCAGTGCGGCTTCAGGGAGCTCTGCAGCTTTACTCCAGGTCCCTCAGCCAGGACATGCTGGCAATGCAGGTACAAGGTGTCCCCTCATGACATGGCAGACCCTTTCCCTAAGCAGGAACAACAGGCAGGACCTGGAAGGTGTGGGTTGTTAAATCTGGAAGTGAATCCACAACCCAAAGCCACCCCTGGGTACCCCAAGGTGCCATGGGGCTGATGGTGAACACAAAACCAGAGGTGATGTCCAGTGCTGTACCCAGGCTGAGGGTGTGAGGAACATTTTATTATTCATTATATTATTCAGTTCCTGCAGTGACCCAAGTGTGGATGGTAGGTCATGCTGGGGATCACTCACAGCCACAACAATGACATTTTTTTGTCTCTTTATTTTTTTCAGGCTCTGCAGAGCCAGTGACCACTCACCCTGCCCCAAAGGGCACTTGCTGGAAAACCACAGGCCTAGCAGGAACAAATAAAAGAGCTTTCAATACAGTTTTCTTTTTGGCAGAAACTCAGGAGAAGCTCCACTGTGAGTGGAAGGAGGCAGGATGGGAGGCATGGAATGGGAGGAAGGTCTCAGAGCTGCCATGGGCATCACTGTCCCACAGGAAAGCTGCGGGCACCACCTCCAACTAATTTAATTTGTGGAGGGATGGGGCTATATTTGTATTTGTGGCAGTATTTCACACCCCTTTGGTGGCAAGAAGGGGCTCCCTCTCCTCCCTCAGCAGCCTCACTCCCTGGCAGCCACAATCCAATGATTCTCCTTTTTAATCTGCCTGGGAGAAGGGGGATAATTAGTAACGAAGAACACGTGCTAAGAACATGCAATTATAACCATTGGGTTATAATTTATGTCTTATCCTTCTGTGCAAAGTAATTAATATAGTAAAAGATTATTTATACCTAAGTGAGTAGAAGGCAAAGTTAGCTCTGCTCAGCAATGGACCCAGCTGAACAGCCTTGCCCAAAAGTGGCTGGGGGCTGGAAACCCAGGGAGAGGCAGAGAAATTCCTGAAGGAACAGGAACTTTTTGGGAAAGCCTCCTCTTCTGGGCACCTTACAGTGGAGGGATAGCGGGACCTGGCTCTGCCTTTCCTCTGCAGCTCCTCTGTGGGGCTGCCCTGCTGAGGTTCTGGGCTTTATTTTGGGATTGAGATTTACTAAAGAATAATTTAGAGTCTTTTCTCCCCAGCCAGTATCCAGATGTCCATGTTTTCTGGCCAGGGAAACAAGGAGCAAGCAAGGTGAGGGCTGGCCCATCCAGCAGGGAGGAGCAGGGCAGAGAGGGGACAGCAGGGACAGCAGGGACAGGGGGTGCCAGCCAGCCACCAGTGCCACTGGGAAGGGAAACTGGGACCAGGAACCAGCTCTGAATGCAGTCATGCCCATGCAGCAGTCCGAGCCAATTAGCAGGGACTGATTTGTTTCTGAGGATGCCCAAGCACTCAGGGCCCTGCACTTTAATGAGTTTCTCCCCTCAGCTCTGGCCTGCAGCTGGTCCCCACCAGAGTCAGTTCAACATGTACATTTTTATTAAAAATCACTGCAAACTCCTGCCAGGTCACAGAAATAGGGACCATTAACCCTCAGAGTCCCTGAAACATGCCCAGGGAGCCCTGGGATGAGGTTTCCCTGAGGTTTCCCTGAGGTTTCCCTGCCCTGTCCCTGCTGCCTCTGGAGCTCCAAGCCCAAGGGGCAGAGGGGGGAGGCAGCAGGGATGAACAAAGCCCCTCCCCTGGCAGGACCCCCTCAGTCCAGGCTCAGAGGCAAATTTTGTGTGCCTGGGCTCTGTTTCCATGGCAATTTGCTTGGGAGCACCACTGCAGAGGGAGCATCCCCAGGGGATGGCCTGGGAGCAGAATGGGCTGCAGGGCTGGGCAAGGCTGGGGCTGCTGGGGGACTTGGGCATGGAGAATGTGGGGAAGGAGCAGAAACTTGGACTCCCACTTTAATTCTTTACTTCAATTCAGCTTCCAAACTGCTGCTTTTCTCCTGTGCTGGTGGGGTTTACAGCCCCCTGGCCACTCCACCTCTCTCCTGTGTCCCACCTGGCCCTGGAGGAGCTGTTTCAGCCAGTAAGTCCCAAAATAAAGGACCAAACGCTGCTGCCAGCCCATGACAGGGACAAACCAGCCAGGCAGGAGACTGAGGACATTGGCTTGGCCACCAAAACAGCTGAGGGGGTTCACCACTGTCATTACCTATGTCTGTGCAAGGCAAAACCTGGATGCAAAATCAAGGTGTGCCAAGCAGAGCTCAGCAGCAGAGCCAGGTTTTAGAGCCAGCAGAGCACCCAGCAGTGATGCAGCTGTGAGGAAAGAGCCTCCAGCTGAACTGTACTCAGGTGAATTCCCTCAGTCCAAGGGGTGTAAGAGCCTGAATGAGGGATGTGGGACTCCAGGGGCTCTCCAAAATGCAGTTTATTCCATCCAAGAGGTTACTGCAGTCCAGGGTTGTGGGTGACAGAGCTGTGCCCACAGCTGTCAGCTCCAGCTGCAGGCAGCCCTGGACACCCTTTGGTTTAGGTTACAATGCATTTTATACTTTGCTGAGCATCTTAATACAGCAGAACCAATCTATACCTTAACTATTATCTATAGCCTATCATAACTACTGTAATTACCATATTCATGTTACTGTTCTCCAATCACTCAAAGTTAGTACATTACTTTTAGTGTAATATAATGTAAGTTAGTACATTAGTAAGTACATTAGTACTTACTAATTAGTTAGTACTAATTAGTTAGTACATTAGTACTTACTTCTTTTTATACTAAAAACTACGTGGACATTATTTACCATAAAAGTAATGTGCTAACGTACATGTAATGTATGTTAGTACATTACTTTTAGTGTAATGTGTAATGTAATCTAGTTTAAGCTAGAAGATGTTTTTCAGTTTTCTTGCAGTGGAAAATTCTGAGACCTTTTTCTACCTGCAGCTTTGCTGCCTTGTTTGCCTGTGCTCTCTTTCTGCTTGGTAAAAACATCTTCTTGTTTGGGGTGGGTTTATCCTTTGCTCTAAGCCATAAAAACCCCTTCTAACTAACACACCCTTGGTTAGCCAGTCAGACTGGCTCAGCAATTCTTTTCTTCTATATCAAAACTTGCTTCCATTTCTATTCCTTCATCAGACTCTACATTTAAAAAACTTCCTGCCAACACACATATTGTGAGACTTCCTTGTCAAGCTTCCATCCTTCCCAACATCTGGGGTTCAGCCCAGGTTTGGGAGTGGCTCAGGTGCTCCTGTCCTGCCCTCCAGCAGCTCCAGCTGCTCCCTGACCCCCCAGGCCCCTCTGGCACAGGGGTTCTGCCAGCCCAGGTGGGATAAAGCAGAACAGAGGGACACCAGGCTGTGTGCTGGGTCTGTGCTGGGTGACCAGGGGAGCTCAGGGTCCCCTGCAGGCAGCAGGTCCCTCGTGGCCTGGCTGTGCAGGAGCCTCCCCAGCCATGGGATGCTGCTGCTGGAGCCACCTTGGAGCAGGGGGCACTGTCAGAGCCTGAGCTCTGCTTTCTGCTGCTGGACCAGCCCTGAGCATTTCACCCCAGAGAAAAACCAGGCATGAGAAAGCAAAAAATAACTTGGGGCAGGTGGCTGAGGAGCAGATAGGCTTTGCTTTCTTTTTTTCTGTCCCAGCTTCCAAGCAATTTGCAAGAAGCCTTTGATAGTCATTCTCCCTGCAAGAAAAACTGGCATTTTTACAGATGATTAAAGGATTATCGCTCTTTGACAGTGCTGTAGACACACAGGTGGTGTGGTGGTAGTGCAGATAAGCAGCCCTGTCCATCTGGCTGTGGCTCTGCCTTGGCTTGACCAGCCCTGGGCTGTGACATTGGACTGATGATGATGATGAGTGTGAGCATCATCACCTCCTGGAACAGCACTTGCCCCTCAGCTTTGTCCATGGTGGCACACAGTTTGTGCCCTTGGCACCAGCTCCTCACACACAGAGCCCACCTGGGGCACTTGTGCTTCTCCTGAAGGTCACTGCTGTGAGTCAGGGTGATTTCTTCTCCCTCCAGGCCTCCTGAAATCCATGAAGCTCATTCAGCAGGGAGAGGGGAGCAAAAGGATGTGCCAAACACCAGCAGAGAGTATTTTGAATTCTTTCATCTCTGTAAAGATGGGGGATTCAGCAGCAGGCTCTCGGGGCCCTGGCTGGTGCTGGCCTTTGCTGCTCTGGGGTGCCCTGGGATTTGAGGAGACACAGCCACTCCCTTCTCCCTTCAGCAAGGAGAGAGGAGGCACTGAAATCCACCCAGCTCTGGGCAGTGCCTCTGCCCAGCTGCTGCCCTGGCTCCAGTGCTTCTCTCCAATTCTGGTGGCCATGGGGGTTCTTGTCAGCAGATGCTCCTCTCTGCTGCCTGCAGAAATGTGCTGTAAAGCACTGTAATGAAAAATGGATAGAGAGGGGCCTCCAAACACTGCTCTGCCAGCAAACACCTGCTCTGGGGTTCCTTCTGCAGCCTCATTTCAGAGGAAGCACGAGAGACAGAGAGCATCAGCCCCTTGAAGGACCCTCCAGTGCCCCAGGAGCAGACCTGGGCTGGGTTCTGCTGCTTTACAGTGAGCTCAGCACAGGGCAAGGTGAAACCTGGGGTGTGAAACCCCATTTTCATTCACAGCCCTGCCAGGAAGGTTATCAATCTGCTTTGCCCTGGAATAGCCCCGTGGTGCAGCCTGTGGGTGCCCCCAGGGTGAGGGGGGAGTGAATAACTCAGAACTCAGTGGTGCTCCTGCTGAGCAGCATCTTCCTGTCCATCATCCCCAGCTGGGCTTTTCCCATGTGGAAACTGGGCCAGAGCAATCAGCAAGCCTGGGATGAGGGGAGGGGAAGCAGAAGCAGCTGATGTGCCCAGCACAGCCTGTCCCTCCTGGTGATCAACACCATTGATAAACACTTGGAGCATTGACCCAGAGGTCTCAGGGCCTCTCGCTGCTCACAGTGACCCTGAGAAATGTTAGAAAATCTCTTTTCCCAGCCTGGCACTTGAAGAAGGAGTCAGAGCTCTTCTGTTCTCGGTCTCAAGGTTGTTTATTGTGTCTTATCTATAAAATTCTTTCTCCTGTCCTACCGAGGTTCATTCAGCAGGTCAGACAAAGGCACTTTCTGCCTCCCCCGGGGCAGTGTTATCTTTTCATACTAAAAACTCCATGTACATTATTTACCATAGCTTCCCAATACCTATCACTTATGTTAGACACTGAGCTTCTACTCTAAACCAATCCAAAAGTGCCAGCATCACATCAGAAGATGGAGACCAAGAAGGAGAAGGGCTGGACACACCCAGATTCCTCCATCTTGCCCCCTGAAGCCCCATTCTGCTCTGGCCCCAGTGGAGCTGCTGCCCTCTGCAGAGCCCCCAGAGCCCCCCTGCAGGACCCAGAGCCAGCAGCTGTGGGCTGGGCTGTGCCCAGGTTGGGCAGAGCAGCCCATCTCAGACAGGGTTTGGTACCCAGCCACAGCCTCTGCTCTGCATCCTCTGCTCTGACCAACACATCCCTGTGCCCAAACATTCAGAAAAACACTGGGAAGGGAAGGATTTGGGAGCACAGCCCCAGCTGGGAATGCTGGTGGCACGGTGCCCTCACAGCTCTGCTGGTTGTCCTCCTGCCAGAGGCACTGAGAGCTCCAGGAGGATTCTCCAAGGCCAGTGGCTGCAGATGGGAGGGCAAAAGCCAAGCAGCACTCAGAGCTGACAGCTCTGCATCTGGCTTCTGCTCTGAAGGAAGTAACTAACAGGAATAATCACCCAGGAGCAGCAGCACACCCGGGAGGGAGCAGGGGTTGTCATTGCTGGACAGGGGGATGGTGCCACCTTCTGCAGGGGCAGCAACAGCAAAAGGCAGATTCATGCAAAATAACCAAAAAAGGAGAGAAAAAGAGGTTCCAGGCAGAGCCTGGGGAGTTTCCCTCCATGCCAGGCACTGGGCAGATTTTTCAGAAGAGATTAAATAATTCAGTGGTGGCCTGGCAGGGAAGCAGCACCGTCATGTTCTGAGTCTTTCGCCTTGCAGAGCAGATGATGAGCAAGATAAGGGAGAGGAAAAGTTCCCCTGTGGGATTGCTGGCTGTCCCCATCACTGGGACCCCTGGGAGGGAGCACAGCCAGACCTGGCACTGTCACCTCCTGTCCCATGGGCTCTGCAGCACGGGGGCACCTCCCACTGCACCAGCCTCGCCGTGTGGTCACAAAACTCCTCCTCACCTGGCTGACACCTGCAACACCCACTAGGGAGCAGGAAAATCCTAATAAAATTCAATGAAAGCACTCAAGGCACTCCTGGGAGCTTGCAGGTACCCCCAGTAGGGTGTGCTCCCCAAATGCCACCCCCTGGGGGACAGCATCAGGTACCAGCAGCAGACCCAGGATCCTGAGTGGGGACATGGAGCCTCTTGAGGCCCAGTGGGGAGTGGCAGCCACTCTGCCTCCTCAGCCTTGCCAGCAGACCTGCAGATGGATGTTAAAGGCATTTAAGTTTTAATTTTTTATGGTGCCTGACAGTTTATTTTTTAATTAAAGCTGTGCCTGTGTGGAAATAGCTGGAGCTGTTGCTCCTGTGGCTGAACTGCCCTGGCAGATGCTCGTGGTTGTGTTTCACCCACAGGTTTGGGAGAAGGAGCAGGATGGCCTCTGGGGGCACAGCCCTTTCCTGGTTATTTCAATAAAAATGCTCAGGGTGCCATCTGTGCTTCCTAAGAAAGAAGAACTGAAGAAACTCCTCCAGGTTCCATCACCTCCAAGGTACCAGACACAACAATTCATTAAAACCCATCCTTTGCACTTAAAAATGACATTACACACGGTGCAGCCCTGCAATGGCCTTTCTAGTGCTTCTGAGGGGAAGGAGGATGAAAAATCAGCCCAGGATGAAAAATGCTGCCCATTTCTAGGAAAGAGGAACAGAAAAGCTCCTGGTTTGGGTGCCCAGCACAAGGCTGGAGCAGTCACCCCTTGCTTTGCCTTTCACACCAGCCCTGCTCTCAGCCAGTCGCTAAAACCAGGCATGAAACAGACTTAATTACGTTAGCAAATGGCTCCCAGGAAATAATTAACTCTTTTATGGGAGTGACCTCATTAGGCACCATTAAAGCGGGCAGAGAGGAGCCATCTGGTGCCTCTGACATCACGGCTCCAGCCGGGGCTGGGATGCAGCCACGTCCTCCCGGGGTCACCCAGGGGTGATGGTCCTGTCCCTACAGCTGATCCCAACACCCGTCTGTGCTGAGGGACACCTGGTGACAGCACAGGCACAGCGCAGCCGTGCCAGGGAGTCCGGGAGATGCGAGTCCTGCACGGACCTGCAGCACCGCAGGGAAGGTGGAGGAACACAGATCCTGAAGGAGTCAGGGCTGCCTCGGCTGGGAACACATCTAAATCAATAACCAGGCAGCCCAGCATAAATGGAGATCATTAATTACCTCTTACTTCATTATTTATTATTGCAGGGATTTATCATTTTCTATCATGATTCATTATTTTCTGCTTGCTCCCTTCTGCAGCTCCTCATCCCTGGTGCTGAGTCAACTCCAGCCCTGGGCAAATGTCTCACCAGGGAAAAGCAGCCCTGCAAAGCTACTGGGAAAGCTGCTTGGTGTCCAGCATGCCTGCAGCTCATCCTGTTCCTGAGGCAGGGAAAGGGAGCAGCTCCTTTTTCTGCATGTGCTGCACCCTTGTCACTGTTAGGTCAGACGTGGCATCCACGCGTGATCAGGGTCCAAGAATAAAAAAGATTTTTATTCTGTGTGTTCTCCAGCTTATATACTCTTCACAAAGCGTGATCTTAAGTCATTAACTACATCACAATAACTTATTCTATTCATTGGTGCAAAACAATTAATGTCAATATAATTGGCAAAAGTTCTACAAAAATTTTAAAAAGCACGTATACACATCTACTTATGCACATAGTCTAGCTTACAAATATTTTCATGTGTCTTTTCTAATCTGTTTCCATGCTGACAGCCTTGTCTTCTTGCTTGCTATGGATACACTCAAAAATCATCAATTGTTATTTCTTTATTAACTCAGCTTTGCTTGCAGGCCAGCTCCATACACCCTTACCTGCCCATAGCTCTGGTGGGGGTGGGAAGAGGGGCAGAAAAGAGCCCAGGCACCTTCCTCACAAAATATGAATCCGTGGAAAAGTTGTTGAAACTGAAGGAGGGTGTTGGTTTTCTTAGCTTTACAGAGATGGGGCAACTGAGAGGCATTTTAAAAGATTTTATTTTAATTTTCAAAACCTAACAAAAAGCTCACACAACTTATACATCTATATATGAACACTAAAATAAAACCTAATAACTTAAAAAAGATATTATTTTTTAAAATTAAAATAAGAACAATTTTCAAGAAATTTCAAAATACAACCTTGCAAAAAACCTAAGTATTTTTAAAATTAAAACTATAAAAATACTATAAAAATACTACTAAAAATACTATAAAATTATAACAAAGCCACGTAAAGAAAACATATATATAAGTAATATTAAAATAATAACATTATATAACAAAAATTAACTAACTAAAAAACATCTATGAAATATTATAACCAAAAATAAATTAACTTCTGATGGAATGGCATTGAGTGTTACATCTCTTGTGTCTCACTATTCATCGAGACTGATAATAGAATAAAACCTTTTAAAACACCTCTCAGTTGCCCCATCTCTGTAAAAGCTGGGAAAACCAAGAGGTGGGCAGTGGGATGGGATGGGATGGGATGGGGCTGTAGGATGGGATGGGGCTGCAGGATGAGCCAGGGCAGTGGGATGAGTCAGGGCTGGTGCTCGGCTGGAGCCAGGATGAGGCAGCAGACGGAGCAGACCCAGGGCCTTGGTGCCCCTGCCTGGCTCCCCCAGCAGCCCAGGAATCCGCAGGTGGAAATCAGGCAGCAGCAGTGCCTAAGCGTGAGCATGAGGAAGCACAGCTGGAAAGTGACTCTTGTCTTTCCCCACCTCCCACCAGCGAGGCTGAAGTCTGTGATTATGTTTTACCAGAGAAAGCAGCAATATTTGCCCTGTTACCTGCCTGGCAGCTGCAGTGAGAGGCCCCGGGGCTGGGAGATCTCCTCTGAGCACAATAAATTCCATTTTCTGCACCCATCGCCGGGGACAGCCAGGGACAGACGAGATTTGCAGTTTCCCGGCTGGAAGCTGCTCCAGTCTCAGGTTCCACAGCAGGGCCCCGCTGGTCCCTGTCCCCCACGGCCCCACAGGTGGGGTTGGCCAAATCTGGGGTGCCCTGGGCTCAGTCCTCCTTGGCACCCACGGCAACAAGGCAGCCTGCCAAGTCCTCCTTACCTGGCCAGTCACTCTGCACTTAAAAATACACTTTCAAGTTTAGTTACAATGAGAAAATCCTTTCTAGCCAGCTGGGAATAAATTGGGTGACTTGATTGTTTTTCTCCAGGTGTGTTTGTCCCCCATGAGACACAGGAGCTGATGCCAGGGTTAGTGGCCCGTCCTGTTTGTCGCTCCCAAAGCCCCGTGTCGGGAGCAGGGAGGTGGGGAGCAGGGACAGAGCCCCAGGGAGCCCCAGGGAGCAGGACAGGAGGGACGCTGACAAATGGACCGGGCTCAGAGCATCTGCAGGCGGCAGAAGCCGGGCTGGCTCCAGCGAGCTGCGGGAGGAGGCTCGGCAGGGCTGGGAGCGATTGCCATCTAGAGGCTCTGGGGAGAGCAGTGTCCGACCCGACAGGCCCCAGAGGCACAGCCCGAGCCCTCAGCACCGGCCCGGGGCTGACACCGGGGGTGCTCCAGGACCGGAGGTGGCCGTGATGTCCCCGGAGGCCCCCGGGCCTGCCCGGTAACGCTGGGGTGGCTGCGCCGGGCCAGAGCACGGAGGAAAAGCTGATGGTGGCTGGGATAGAACCATGGAATGGTAGAGTTGGAAGGGGACCTTAAAGGTAACCTAGTCCCAAGCCCCTGCCATGGCAGGAACACCTTCCCCTGTCCCAGGCTGCTCCAAGCCCTGTCCAGTCCAGCCTGGGGCACTGCCAGGGATCCAGGGGCAGCCACAGCTGCTCTGGGCACCTATGCCAGGGCCTGCCCACCCTCCCAGGGTGATTTTCCTCCTAATATCTAAGCTATATTTCTCCTTTTTTAATTTTTACCCATTCCTCCTTGTCCTGTCACTGCAGGACGATGGGGGCCCAGAGAAAGGAGAAGCTGGCATGAGCCAGGAGATGTGGGCACAGCCTGGGGCACCCTCAGGGCTGTCCTGTGCCTGTTCCCAGGCCATGGGCACCTGCCCAGTTTTAACCTCTCTGCCCAGGGATGGGTGTGGGCTCTGCTTCTGAGATGGTGAAGTGCAAAGATACTCCAAAACGGATCAGCTCACAAAGATGCTGTCCCCAGATCCACATAATTTCACTATTACATTGCTCGTGAAGGTTTTTTTTGTGTCACTGTGGCAAAGCTCATCTGTCCTCTCGCAGTGTGTGCAACCCCCCTCCTCAGGTTTTGATGTGCTCAGCAAGTCATCGGTGTGGGGTGGGTTTGATTTGATTTTTTTTTTTTTTTTTTTTTAAGTTAATGACATTTGAGGCTTCTCTGCTCCTTGGTGTCCGCACAGAGCCCCCAGGGCAGCGCTGCCTTTCCTGCCTCCTCCAGAGCAGCGCTTTGCAGCTGTGGAACCAACGAGGCGCCGAGTGCTTTCAGGAGCACAGATGAATTTAATAAAGGTCTGGGCGAGTCCGTGAAACCGCGGCTGCCTTGTGGCACCTGCAGCCCCGGGGCTGCTTCCCTTATCTCTCCCTTATCGTTCCCTTATCGATCTGTTTATCTGCGGGGCTGGGAGCGCCCGCAGCAGTGTGGACACCGATGGCGCTGTTTGGGTGAGAAATGGGATTTGCCTCTCTTCCACTGCTCTCTGAAGCATGAAATGCTCATTTTTAAAAAAGCACGGATGTCTGGGAGAGTCAGTTCCTTCCTTTATGTTGCCTGCTGTGCTGAGCTGCAGGTGGAACTGTTCCCAAAAGCCCAAATCCTGCTGTTTAACTTCTGTGTTTTGCTTGAAACTCTCGAGGAAAAATGCTGCTTTCCAAAATCCCATTCTTGCCTTCCTTCATGTTCAAAAGCAAAGTGAGAAAGGTGCATTGGGCACAGGCTCCAGCCCTGCCCCGTGGCTGGAGGGGCTCAGGGTGACCTATCCTGGTTCACTCAGGTCTCCCTGAAGGGCTGCACTCTGGAAAATGTGATTTTCTTGCCAGTCCAGTGCCTGAGAGCTGGGTGGTGCCCTAACTACCTAAACTGAGAAATTTCGGTTTTTAGAGAATAATTAAAATCTCTCATGCAATATATGTGTTTTAAGAATCCATTAGCAAAGGGAGGATTTAACGCAAGTTTCTATCAACAGTAAACCATGGTTGAAATTTGCCGTTTCTCTTTTCTGTGTCCTGCTGGGTGTTGAGTTTTCTTTGGTAGCACATCCTTACCTGTCAGTCTCTTGCTCAGGCAGAGCTGAGTCAGACCTCAGCTCACAAGCCCACGTTTAGAGTTGTCCCCAGTGCCCCTGGTTTAGAATTATAACAAATAAATACATGTGTTAGCATCAAAACCTTTTCCTACACATGGTAGATTCAAGCCTGGTTTGCTCAGCCACTCCATAAAGAGCTTTGTTTTCCCATCCAGCCTGGGGTATCTTTTTTTTTTAATTTTTTTTTGAAGACTCAGCAGCAGCAGCATTTGAGGGTTAAACCACCAAAAAACCCCCCGTGAGTGGAGCTGGCATGGCTGCTTATCCTCACTCCTCCTGGTGCTTGAAATGGAGCAGAAATCTAGGTTTCATTATCCCAGCAGGCTGTGGGAAGGGTTAAATTTGGATTTTTGTGATGTGGGGTGTCACTCAGCAGCCTTGGTTTGGGCTGTGAGAGGGGGAGAGCAGCCCCTGCCCACTGTGTCTGTACAGGCAAAACTGTTTCACTCTGCAGGTCAAACTGAGTTTGATTTGCAGCACCTGGCTGTGCCAGCTGGGCATCTCCAGCTCCTATTGCTTATTTTCTCAGCTTTAACCTTCATTTTCTCCTCACAAGTTGTTCACAGTTGCCACTAATGCAATTTCTTTAATTTAAATTGATATTAGAAACAAATTCTGCCCTGTGAGGAGGCCCTGGCACAGGGTGCCCAGAGAAGCTGTGGATCCCTGGCAGTGTCCCAGGCTGGGTTGGACAGAGCTTGGAGCAGTCTGGGACAGTGGAAGGTGTCCCTGCCCAGGGCAGGGGGGTTTGGAACAAGATTCCTTCCAACCCAAACCATTCTGTGATTTTATGATTTGGGGACCAGTGGAAGTTTCAGGTTCTCCTTCCAAGGACTTAGTCTGGCAGTGAAAGATTTCCCATCAGAAATCGTTTAGAGAGTGCAGGATTATGGCTTGTCCAGACTTTGGGGTTTTAAGTGCTGAAGAGTTCCAGGTTTGCCATTTCTTAGCAGCAGGGACAGCAATTTCTGCCCCACTCCACATCCCATCTCTGAGCCAAGCAAGGCCCACACTGGGATGGCTCAGAGGGCACCAGAGGCTCAGAAAAAAAGGAAAACAGAAGGATTGGGAATTGCTTAATTAGAAACAGTTTTCTCCTTTAATGTTCTGCAATTACTTTGAGGTCAGGAGAATTATTAGTAATATTAATGGCTGTATTTCCAGAGAACTAAAGTTAATAGTACCCTAATTGGGCTGTACCGTCCAGCACTAATTGCTGAGGGCCAGCAGGCAGCTCATTAAGTCTTCCAGCCCTTCTCCCTTGGCAAATCTCATTCCTCCTGAGTCCACATCCCAGATAATGTGGCTGCAGAGGGTTAAAGTGTGGGGATAAGTGCACCAGACCAAGAGGCTGAGGACTCTGCCTCTGCTTTCAGCCTCCCAGCCATGCCAGTGACATCTCAGGCCTCTTGCCTTTGGTTTGTGTCCCCAGGTGGGCAGGGACAGGTGTTTGCTGCTGGAGGTGGCCCCAAGTGCAGATGTTTTGGCTCTGAACAGGCTGGGATCTCATCCCACCCCTGCCATGGGCAGGGACACCTTCCCCTGTCCCAGGCTGCTCCAACCCTGTCCAGCCTGGCCTTGGGCACTGCCAGGGATCCAGGGGCAGCCCCAGCTGCTCTGGGCACCTGTGCCAGGGCCTGCCCACCCTCACAGGGGAGAATTTCTTCCCAATATCCCCTCTAAACCTCCACTCTGTCACTTTGAAGCCATTTCCCCTTGTTCTATCACCACATTCCCTGATCCAAAGTCCCTCTCTGTAGCCATGATATTTTCTGAAAAATCCTTTCCTTAGGATTTTTCCTCCTGAAAAGCTGAGAGGCCTCAGGAACAAAATGTAACCAATGGTTATCTGCTGCTGTGGAATGCAACAGGTGCATCTGGGATTGGCTCATGTTGGATGTTTGTAATTAATGGCCAATCACAGTCAGCTGGCTTGGACTCTGTCTGAGACACAAGCTTTTGTTATTCATTCTTTCTTTTTCTATTCTTTGCTAGCCTTCTGATAAAATCCTTTCTATTCTTTTAGTGTAGTTTTAATATAATATACATCATAAAATAATAAATCAGCCTTCTGAACCATGGAGTCAGATCCTCATCTCTCCCCTCATCCTCAGACCCTGTGAACACCTCTCCAGCTCTTTTGGTCTCTTTTAGGTACTGCAGGGCTGGGTGCTCCAGCAGGGAAATGCTGGTGCTTCCCACAGGAGGACAGGACAGGGATTTTCCTCCTGCCAAAGGGGATGGATGTGCAGACAGGGATATTGTGGCTGTGAATGAACATGACCCAGGCATCATCCTGTCCTTTGGGGTGACCGGCAAAGGAAAAGCAACCAAAATACACTCAAAATACTGAAATAAAGAACTGAAAAGCTGCAGACAGGAGGGGTTCTTTCTTATTTTTGAGTTTTGAAATGCAGCAACAGGAAACAGAAGGGTAGAGACACAATGAAGTTCCAAACCCGCCCATTTATGTTTGAAAAACATGACTAGGGAGGAAAAGAAAATTTCATCAGGTACAATTAGGTTCTCAAAATTACCAGTTTTTATAAATTGCATGTATTCATGTGTGTTTATATATATATAAAAGCCTAAAATTTAAAAGATTAGTGCCCCTTCTGGCAAGGCATCAATGACAATTTTCCTCTCCCATTTACCTCCACAGTACAAAGTGAAGATTATCTCATTCCAACGTCACTGTACATAAATAGCATTGTAAAAGCACTTTTACAGGGCCAGTGTTTTGCTGCCATTTTATATTATTCTTCCTAACAGAATTCAGATAAATGCTCCAAAATACATAAAGTGCTCCAATTTTGCCTTGGGGAGCAGGAAGGGGAGGCACAGAGTTGTTGCTGGGAAAGGTCCTGTGGCACTATGGAATTTTGCTTTTCTCTGGAGGTGTTTAACAGCAATAACAGGCAAGACTTTTCAATAAATAGAATAATGCAGCCCTTGGGAATGTGCTGTACTCACTGTGCACTGTTTTAGCTTCTAACTCCCTCCTCCCACCCATGGGGCTGGCGTGGAATCAACCACTACACTGAGTGAGGATTTGGAGCAAAGGAGCTTTTTCACCTAAAGGCTGGAGCCAATGGAGAGGGGGGAAAAAAACCCCAACTAACCAAACCTAAACCACCAGCCTTTTCATTTTTATTCCCTTTTAAGCCCCAGCTCTTGGCAGGCTGAATAGCAGATAATGGGATTGAAGGAGGTGCCTTTCCCTTGCAGGTGTTCAGCAGATGCAGCAGCAGAACAGGGATGGCCTCTGGGAGGGGTTTAAGGGCTGGTCAGCAGGAGAGGTGAGGGCACGTGGAATCCCAGTGAAATCCCAAATCCTCCCTGCATGGCTCCTGGCTGCTCCCCACAGAGCAGGGGGTGGATCTTTGCTGCCCACATGGGCTTGTGAAATGCCCAACTACTCCTCTCACACCCCTGTGCAGATGGGCCACACTTGTGTTATTAAATAAAGCAGCTATTAGCCAGCTCCTGGAGCTGGGGGGTTTTGTCTGGCCAGGTTGGGGTTTTTTGGGGGGTTTTTATGGGTTTTTTTGGGTGGTTGTTGTTGGCTTTTTGTTGGTTTTTTGGGTTTGGTTTGAGGGTTTTTGTGGGTTTTGTTTTGTTTTTTGTTTTTGTTTTGAGTTTTTTGGGGGTTATTTTTGTCTTTTTCTTTCTGCTCTGGCACACCAGAGAGATTTATAGAAACAACATCAAAAGGCCTGAGAGTGGAGGGGATGGATGTGCTGAGCTGACCACTGGCCCCAGGATTTGTCAGGCTGGTATTTATTACAGCCAGGGAGGTGACAGCTATGTTAAGATCAAACTCAAAAGTCAACAGTGAAATTGCATCAAGGCTGACAACTTTCAAGCAGCTTCCCAGTAATCCCTGCTCCTTCCCTCCGACAGCACCGGGAGAGGGGAGAGATAAATTAGGAGGCAGCAAAATGCAGCAAGAATTCAGGAACAAAAGGCACAAGGGTCTAGTGCAGGCTGTGATGTGGGGAATACTCCCAGGGCTGAAGGCTGCTCGTGTGCTGATGCCCTCAGATGTCTGGAAAAGGGACCAGCATCAAAGGAGAGGTGGCTCTCACCGCAGCTCCAAGTGCTGCTAATCTGCTGTTAAAAGGTGTGAGCTGTGGGCAGCTGCGGGGCTGGCCAGAGGGAAAAATAATTCGGGATGCTTAAGGGAATGACAATGACTTTATCGTGTAAAATCTCCGATTAGGAGTTGAAAACCCAAAAACAGAGGCCAGGCAGTAGTGAGGAGGAGGGAAGGTGAAGATTGTTTTTGTTTTGTATTCCATAAGCTTCTCATACCAAACAAATTTACTGCAAAACAAGAAAATCAGTGGAAAAAAGCTGAAAACACAGGATCCATTCTTTAAAAATACACGGATACACAACATTTACAAGACTTCTTAGTGCATATTTACACTGACTATTTTGTTTTCTTTCTAGAATTAAAGCTGCCATAAACCTTCAAAGACTTAAGGGCTGTTTCAACAGCTGAATTACAAAACAGCCCAGTTACAAATTACAAAATAAACTTGGATGGTTTAAATAAAGGGGGAAAAAATAAACCACGTGCCTCATTTCAATATAGATTGATATAGGAAAGATCATTCTCTTGACACACTGTCTATGGTTGTGAAATGGTAAACTTTAGTATTTTAATTCATGCTTTGATATTTTGGGTCCCAAAGAGAAGCAGCTGACTGGGCCCCTGTTAGACCACAACCCTGCTGGGAGGGAAACTTCTCAAAGCCATTTGCCCCCCAAAAACCCTGCAAGATGATGGTGGTGGAAACCAAACTCTAAAACCAACTTAGAAGAAGATCTTTTTGAAAAGAAATGTATTTTCTTCATAAATACAGTACAATTACATTTTACAATGTCTTTTTACTTCCTAGACATAAAACCACTAACTTTTACAAAAGAGTCCCTATACAAATACATGAAAAGAGACCCTCCCCCCCTCCCAGCCCCTGGCACAGAGCACAGCCAGGGCAGCAGGGTGAATCCAGGATAAGCTGTGCCAGCCCTGGGGAGGGGAAGCTCAGCTACCCCGGGCTGCTCCTGCCCTGGGCACTCCGGGTTTGGGTTTGTCTGCTGTGAATTTGGGTTTGCCTGGTGAGAATTTGGGTTTGCCTGGTGAGAATTTGGGTTTGTCTGGTGTGCAGAGCCTTGGTCAGGGGGTGTCACACGTGTCCCACACACTGCTGGCCCCTGGAGCAGGAGGTGGCCTTAGAAATGGGCCTGGATAAAACTCTGAGAGTGTCCCCCAGCTCTGAGAGTGTCCCCCCAACTCAGGCAGCCCCAAAAACCACAGCAAAGGCCATGCTCAGCTTCCAGCACAGCCCACACGGGCAGAACTTCAGCCCGGCACACGTGGTGACCTCAGTGTCCCCCTGCAGACTCCTCACACATCCCCTTGAGTCCCCAGACATTAAATCCCTGCTCTAACCCCCCCAGGAGCTGCCAGGTAGGAGCTGTTGAATTTGATAACAACCTTGGGCCAGGTGGAACAAAAGTCTCTGGATCTCAGGCAGTTCCCCGAGCAGTGAAACCACAAAGGAACTGCCCAAGGGAAGGACTTGGGAGTTTGGCCTTTCTGTAAGCAGTGAAAGGAAAGAGGAAAAATAACTAAACTTCATTTTCTTGTTTTGCTCTACAAAGAATATGTGGCTTTCTTTATAAAAGCTACAATTCTGCTTCTAATACCCGAGTTTAAGAAAAACTCTTAGTCTAAAATTTTGGTTTGCAAAGGTCGTTGCAATCATTGTTAAAAACCACTTTCTACTAGAAATAAGCTCTACAGAAGGCAAAGGAACTAGGTGTGCAGTTTGTCTCCTTAAAGCAGGTTCTGTTTTAAAAACAAAATAAGAATCTGTACAGAGACTGAAGACTATAGTACACATCCATCTTCCTCAAAGCAAGCAGCTCGTTTACATTCACATCAGGATGGCTCTGAGGAAGCTCCAGGGGAAGAATACATTCCTGATGGCTCCCAAGAAAACAACCTCCAGCTTCCACAGCAAAGTTTTGGGGTTTTGCTTTTTTGGAAGAAATTGAAATTACAAAATAGGGCAAAGAGCCCGACCTAAGCAGTGTGAAACGGCACCATCTTCCAAAATTACTTCAATGGGGAAGGAACTGCCAAGGCTGCTGCAATCCTGATGGTTCAGGCTGTCAGAGACAGCCTGGCTTCCATTTCTGGAGGAGATAGTTGCTGTATTTTATTCACAAAAAGCTATCATGTCCTTTTTTGATTTGTAAAAATAAAATGCAGTGGCCCTCCACTTGAAAACAGTGAGCTGCAGGGAGGATAAACCAATTAGTTTCACCTGAACAGCCAATACTGATTGGGGAAAATCAGTTTTCTGAAAGAGGTTTTATCTGTAAAATATCCAAAATTTCCCAGACATTTTAGAATTTATGTGAATCAAGAGAGTTGTAACTGTTTATTTAGAGCCCTACAGTCATAAAACTTCTTTCCAGATGCTGAAATGTATTTGTAATGATGGAATATTACTTTTCCTGACTCTAAAGGAAGAGAAAAGCATTCAAACAGTTCTCCCCCACCTCACACTGCCACTCAATGGCATTTGATTTCCCTTGCTCATTTTAAGCCAAACTTACAAAATATAATATAGATACTTATGCTGAAATGTCAGAAAGGTGGACACCTTGAGCTAATGAGAAAAGCTGAATTTTTAACAACTGTGGAGGAGGAAGAGAAATCAAATCATCCAGGGTGGGCATTACTTCATAAACTGTGATGGAATTAAGCCAAGAGAAATAAAAGCAAGACATTGTCAGGGATGAGAATGAAGTGGTGGTGGACAGAGTGCCTGGAAAAGAGTGGGGAATGGCTCAGAGGGAAGGGAGGTCTGGACCTGTCAGGACAGACCTTGTCCCACAGGACAGACAGAGCCTGGCAGTGCCTGGCTGATGGAAGGGGTTTGTGCCTGGCCACAGCATCTCCCAGCCCACCCCTGGCCACCTCTGCCTTCTGCAGGACTGGGAATGTGGCCTGAAGATCCCTGACCAGCAGCAAAGCTGCCAGAAACAATGGGAAGGGTTTTCCTTGGATTTGAAGTGATTATTATCAGAAGGAAAGCTCAGGGCTGAGCTTTAGGCACCTCCTCTGCCCTCCCACTGAGGAACTCCTGTGATCCCTGGTGGGCTGGTGAGGCCATTTCACTTGAACACCACAGCAGCAGGGTCAAACAGGAATTAAAGACATTCACTAACTCTGTGATAATTAATTGCTGGATTTCCTTATTTCTGGGGTGAAATTATCTGAAATGAAAATTTTGCTACTCTAATGCTGCACAGAAAGCTGAAACTAGCCAGGTTCCCAGTGTGTGACCACTGGCTAATGAAATATTTTAATTTTCAAGTACAAAAAAAGAGTAGGTTTTAACAGAAATTAATATTGAAGTGTTTTAATAAAATGCAAAGACAGTAACAAAAAAAAATACTCATGTACTTCTATTGGTCTTAATATCTCCTTATAGTTTCTGTAACCAAAGCACTGCTGCATCTGTGCTAGTTCCCAAAAATCTGGAAGTGAATCTCATGACTTAAATATGGAACTTTCTTCTGTAATGCCTCTGGGACTTTCTTTAAACTGCTCTCTCCACTCAGATGAATTAAAGAAGTATTTTGAAAGGAGAGAATCTGCCATCTGAACCTTTACACAGAGCTTCTCTTTAAAGCTCTACCTCTGAGGCTTTGCTATGTGAAAAAGAATCCAGTCTCTCCAGAAAGGAGGGATATACAAACTTGAAGGGCATTTGAAATATAGAAAAGTCTGCTACAGAGAAAAATCTCCACAGATGCAGTAGATTAAGTTGTTATATCTACAACAGGGCTTCCCATTTGAGCTATGGTAAATTTGAAGTAGTTTCACTAAAGCCAATGGAATTATGATGTCAGAAATCTGATCTAACAGATCAGGGCTGGGCCTGTAAATTCTCCTTATTAATTTATGTAAAACACAAATGCAATATATTATTTACTATCCACTGTAAAAATTATTGAAAAAGTACTTAAGTATAAAAGTGTGGCAAATCTTGCAAAAGGAACTACAAATATGAAATGTGACATTAATCACCAGAGTAGTTTGTTTTGATAATGAAATAATTAAAAAAGGAATTTGGGAAGTAAAAAAAAAAAAAATGTTACCACACTGAAAATGGAGATCTTTTCAGCCTATGAACATGAAACACCTACTCTGAGAGAAAAGAGGAAGTGAAAGGGAAATCTCCCTTGATCACAGCTCAGACTTGTCAAAGCTCCCCAGAACACCTGTATCCCAACACCCTTAAGGGATGCTCACAACCACGTCCCTGGTTCTGATCATTTTAAGGCCATTCAGCTCACCTCACTACATTCAAGCTAGACATGTATCAGCACCTGTGAGAGCAGGTACTTCTGCTTAAGAGACTTTCAAAACACTGAAATGAAATATCAGATGTAGTGTACTTAAGCTCTAGTTTTTTTTCTCCAGATGTTACCAGATCCAGTATTTAAAAAATAGAAGGGGAAACTTTCAAAGAACAAGTGTTACGGGTTTTTTATAATTTAGAACAAATTATAAATTAACCTGTCCAAACTTTTGAGACATAATATACAAGAGCAAACAGCTGAGTGTTCTTTTATTACTCAGGTACTACATTTTTTTTTTCCCAATAAAAATGTCTTTTAAAAATTTCTTGCTACTGTTATCCCAGCTCAGATCCTGGTACAGCCTTTCAGATGAGGTATTCTACCATCTCTCCATCTGGGAGGTCCTGCCCCACAGTCTGAACAGGGGCTTTTCTTTCAAGAGTGCTGGAGTGGAAGAGTGGCCCATCTATGTGATGAGGAAAAACAAGAGACAATTAAAGGTGTAACTTCAATGAGGTTAAAAATGTGACATTAACATTTTAAGTCATCTTGTATCATTGGCTAAAGACAGCTAATAACTTATTTAGTTTTAAAAAATTCAATTCCCACGTATGCAGCCAGACAAATAAAGCAATTTTATCAAATTCCTTTTGGGTACCTCCCACTGATACACAAATCCACACAAAACTGGAATGACTGCATGTAAACCAATGCAGTCAGGGTGGATTTTCACCACCAGACCTGTTCTCCCTCAATACCCATTAAACAGCACAGCATGGGCAGGAGGCAGAGCCCAGCCAAACACTCTCTGCCATGAAGAACAACAGCATTGTAATGTGTCTGTAAGGAGAAGAGGCAAGGTTGTGTAATCTGCATTGATTTGGCAGAGTGGGCTGGAAAATGAGCAGCTCCTGCCAGCTGGGAGCTCTGTGGGAAGCAAATTCAGCTCCTGGGACAGTCACTGTCAACTGGATCTCCAAGGCTGAAGCTGCTCCTGTGACTGGGATGGTACCAAGACAGCTTTATTGTGATAGCTCCCTCTCCTCCTTCTCCCTACCCCTCTCTGAGTCCACCTGGCTTTGGATGCTCCCTCAATGCAATAGCCAGTTTGAACAGCCCATTTTCATGTGTTTAAACCCCACATCCTACTCACAACTTACTTCAGAGCAGACACTGACTCAGAGACTGCCCAGGGATTTGCACCTCCCCGTTCTCAATTCTCAAATCTTGCTGCACCTCCATGCCCAGCGTGCCCACGCTTATGCTGCCACTCCTCAGGCTTTTCTTTTATTCCTTCAGTGTGTTTGAGACCACTCAATCACACTTGTCCTCACAAAAACTAACCCCAGTTGGCCTGGAGGGAGGAAGGGAGGTCAGGGCTGCCCCAGAGATGGTGGGTGGGTGGCAGGGTGCCCCTGGCACTGGGGCTGAGCTCTGTTACCTGTTTTCTCTGCGCTGTAGCTCAGGTTGGTGCTGGGGAGTCGTGCTGGGGTGGGAGCTGCAGGGGAAGGAGCAGCTTTGCCCTGCTCACTGCCCCTGTCTGTCTGGGTGCTGCAGTCTCTGCTGCCTGTCTTGGAGTGGGCTGACAGCAGTGGTGTGGAGGGCAGGACAGGAGAGGGGGTGGAGGGGATGGATTCAGAGCGATATTCTGTTCCCAGCAGAACACCTGTGTGGGAAAAGGGAAGGAAATGTCACAGTCACAGCAAAATAACTGGTATCAGCTCTGCAGCACTCTGCACTGATTGCTCCAGGAGCTGGAAAGTGTTCCCTTCCTCAAGAGGCAGCACTGGTTTGCCTTTGCACAGCACCTTCCTCTCCTGGGTGCTGAAGTACCTGAGCAATAGCAGTGTCCCCATGTTGCTGCTTGCAGCTGGGCACTACTCTACACACTCTGCAACAGGTCCTCATTTACATTTCAGGGGGTTTTACTCTCAGTTCTGAGCCTGACTTCTCCCAGGGAAAAAAAAATCACCTGGGATTTGCTTTGTTACAGCTCCATTTCTCAGAACAATGCTGTTGAGCCATTCCAGATAGGAGTCATGTTGGTGCAGGCACAACACTACAGGATAGAAATCCTGATTAAAATCTCTGCTCCAATTCAAGGAGACTTTACACCATCATCCAGCTGAAAGCAAGTGCTTGGGAACCCTGAAAACTGTATCCCAGACATCCCTAAAGTCAGGTGGCAAATTGGGAATAAAGGCTGACATATTTAATGGCAAAGCCTGAGTATCAGAAGTCACTAATTGCCAGAAGTGATTAAAATAAGCAGCTCTTTCCAATGTGTCCTATCTTGCAGCCAGCTTTACTGCAGGCCAGGCCAGCTGCTCTATCTGTCCAACACACCCTCCTGTGCTGCTCCTGCCTCCCCTCCAAGCACTGGCTCTGAATCAGAATTGCCACTGGTAGCTGGAAATTACCCAGGCTGCCCTTCCAGCTCTTGTCCTCCCTCTTCTCCTCCAGGATGGGGGTGCTGCTCAGGGTTGAGGAGTGGGACAGCAAGCCTGAGCCAGCATTGGAGATGGACATGAGGGACTTGGCAGGTCTCATGGAGGAGAGCTGCTCTGTCTTGCCAGGCTCCTTGCGGGAACGCTGCTGCAGCACTTTGATCATGGCATCCTTCTCGATGATCTGGGCGTGCAGGGTCTTAATCCTTTGGGGCAAAGAAAAAGGACAGTTTAAGAGTCTCCCATCCCCCTGGATTGAGGCCTCAGTGTCCCCATGGCTGTGATTAGGGCTCCCTAGGCACTTGGAGAGTGGAGGGAGGATGCCAGGAGATTGTCCTGGGCACTGGCTGCTCTCTGGCCCACAGAGCAGATCATGTGAGAGAGTGGGATACACCCACCCACCTCTGGATGCTGGAAACTGCTCTAAACAGCCATGGAAGGAGCTCTGAAACAAACCTGAGAATAACACGAGACCAACAGAAAGAATTAACACATTTTGGGGAGTCTGCACTGGGGGCCTAACCCCAGGGAAAACAGCTCTGTGAGCCTGTTAAAGGGTGGCTGGAGCCTGGGGTCTGATGAAGATGCCCTGAAGAGAGAAGAGGAACAAGCTAGATGCAAAAAAATCTAAGACAAGACTTTTTTGCATTAGCCCTCAGTATCAAGACAGGTTTTGGATTGCTGTGTTTATACTTCCTTGGCCAAATGAGTGTCTGGCATTTGCAATGGCTGCTGCTGGTGAAGACACAAGAATTTCTGGTTCTGAGGCGTCTACCCAGGCAGTTCATCTCAAATCCCTGTCCCAGAGAAGCCAGACAGGACCAAAGTGCACTTCACCTTCCCTCCATGTCGAGACATCTCCTGTTGGCCAGCAGGATCTCCTCCTCCTCCTTCTGGATTCGAGCTTCCAGGGAGGTGTCGTAGCTGGGGTTGGGCGAGTGGTTGATCACCGTGGTGTCCCTGGAACAAGCAGCACAGCACATGAAGGACCTGACAGCACATGAAGGACCTGCTAAGTTTGCTGCTTTCCACCCTGCAGCACAAAAGTACTGCTCAAATGGAACAAACATGGGTATCCACTTCTTTTTTTTTGAGTTTAAACTGGCTCAATGTCTTCCAAAAATCCAACTCCTAATTTTGTCTGTGTCCTAGTGAAAAGGGATTACAAAAATATGCAGATCATTACAACAACAACCTCCTGTCCATTTTGGGACAGTGCCTCACCTAAACTGAGTGCACTACTCTGAAGTGATCAAGGAGGCAAATCCAAGGACAGAAGGAGGGGAAAGGAACACCAGGCACTTTTCTTCAACTTCAGATTAAAAGCTTTTTCCCTTCCCCTTCCAACAGTATCATACAGGGGATGTGAATATCAAAGGGAACAAGGCATGGAAGTTTCTTAAGCAATCTTAAGCAGCTTGATCCAAAAAATCTGGAATAAGGTGAAAAGAATGCTAGGCTGATTCCATATAAGGGCTAATGTTAACACTGTGATAGTTGGTCAGTCCACTAACCAAATAATGAGTATTTCATGCTACTTGTGAATGTGGCAGGGCATGAGAAGATCCTTCACCAAAGAAACCCAACCTGACCCAGCTCCTGCCTGGGTTCTAAAGCATCCTTCCTGCAACCTCAGCTTCCCAAGGGATGCCAGCTTCCACTGGTAAAGGAAAGGGAAAGAAATCTGGACAGTGTTGATGAGGTTGCCAATGGAATTAGTGGAATCTAGATGGAAATGGAAAAGCAGAGGCTCTTTCCTGACTGGACAACATTCTTGTTCATTTAGTGAAACCTGAGCAGGCCTAACACATCCCCTCCCAGCCCATGATAAACAATAGACCAGGCCCCAACTTATCAGCCCAGGCTGAAAATATAACATGGCCTCTAAGCACAAGCAGCAGCTGGAGCCTTTAGGGAATCTCTGGGGAGGTGGAAAACAGTGCACAAGAAGCATCAATACCTAAAATAACAGCTTCCTTCTGGAGCAAGATAAGATAAGTCTTTAAACACTAACACAGCAGATCTGCAGCTTCACCCCTGTAATTCCAGTGTGATCTTACAAGCTGGGAAGCCAGTTGTGATAACATCCCTATCTGGATTTGGCTCATGAAACAATCTACAAGAAAATCTGCTGTCCAGAACCATAAACTAGTGAGCAATGAAGTGACATGCAAGCAAGGCCTAATGCTAAGGAGATGCACCCCAGTAACAGCTCTTGTTTACCAACCAGCTGAGGCACTTGGCCTATTCACAGCCATAATAAGTGTTTCTGTACAGTTGTCTTGGAATGGGAGCTTGTTACCAAATTTCAGACACCCTTCCCACCCCCACAAGCAGTGCTTTCCATACACAGCAGAAATGTTTTGAGCAGAATTTCCTAGTAGATGCTTCTGGTTAGTAACCAGACAATACCACAAAGTAATTTGCAAAAACATTCTGGAGAACAAGGAAGCCATTCAGGGTGAATGATGTGAATCACCAAGCTCACCCCATCTCACATGACTTCAGCAAGGACTGATTCCTGTTTTAAAAATTAAAAAAAAAAAAACCCAAGCCTCTTCTCCTTTGAATCAACAGCATCTAGGAATGGCTCAGAACAATTTTAGTCTGGAAAATGGATCCTGCATGGGGAGGAATCTTCCCCTGGAAAAACATTTCTAATTGCTGGCAATTGCACAGCTCCCAGGAAGAGCAGCCAAGCTCCACTTGCTTGCAGAGCTCTGAGGAGCTGTTCAGACCACAGGATGAGCAATCACAAGAGGATGGCATGACAACATTCCCGGGTGGGAAATATGACATTCAGCTGGAAAAAGAAAATAATCCCAGTCCTGTGAAAAGTCCCATTTACCTCTGAGCAGCCACAGTCGCAGCTGCATCCAAAGCAAACTGTCTCATCACACTTTCCTCCAGGTATTTCTGTTCCCACTTGGTCATGTCAGCTTCCAGAGCCAGGATCCTCTCCTCCTTCTCACGCAGGAGCTCCATCAGCGCTGTGGCGTTGTACTCAGAGACGTTGGCAGCCTGAGATGTGCCCTGACGCTGATCCCCAGGAGGAAGAGAACAAAGCAAACAAAAACAGGAGTCTCAGGATGCAGCTGTAAGGATCAGGGTTGGCTGCTTTGCTTTTTGTCACTGGTTTGACACAAGAACCCCCCAGAGGGAAATGCAGTGGCTTTATGCTGTGTTGGGCAGGTTAACAAGAAAATACCTGAGATGCAAAATACTCCTACCAAGGCCTTTTTTCCCCAAAAGTATCTTTTTTTCCAAAGCTGTATATTTGGGCCTTTCCAAAGTCCCAAATATGCATCCCAGAGCTGGACTGTGCTACAGAGGTGTGATGTGCACAGCCTTTCCATAATGCCTGGTGTAACACAGACTGACTCCCAAGTGTTCAGCAAGGCACTGACTAGTGTCATCCCTTCAAAAAATATAATCCAAAATATTTTTAAAGCATTTGATTACTACATTAATATGATCAGTGTATAGCTGGGGACTGAAATAATTCAGTTCTAAAGCAAGATTTGGAAGGCAGGCAGTGTTCCCTTTTAAAGTAAGGAAACGTGGAGATTTGCTCAGATAATAGTTCAATGAATAAAACTTGCAGTTTTATATGGAAGTGTCATGTGGGATTAACAAGACATTTGACTTAAAAAATAAAATAAATAGTTTAAAGGAATAGGAATAGGGCAGACTAACTATTTTATTCTGAGCTCAGAATTTTAACCATGACAGGAAAACAATTTTGGTGTTGACTTGGGCTCGATGTAAAAAGCTGTGGGGTTTAGAGTACCTGATCTTCCAAAAAGTGTAACAGAAAAGTTTATCAAATTACTGTAACTCCTACTAAAACCTATGCAAAACCCCAATATTTAAATATCTATTCCTATGCAGAGATGGAAGTTAGGGGATAAAAGTAAGCTGAAAATAAATGTGATTTAGAACACAGGCCTGCATCCTATTTCCAGTAAAATTCAGACACCTGACAGTTCATCTGTATTTAACATAGGCTAAAGTTAATGCAATTCTTAACACATCTGCACAATCTACTTCTCATTCATTCTTTTCATTGAAAAAGACTCATAATAATACTGCAATACAGTCTATATGAAACTCCCATCTATTTCCATCAACTGCATTTGTAGAATTGGCTTTACTAGTTTAGTCTTGTGTGCTTTTTCAAATTCAAAAGGTTTTTGAAGGGCCTCTTTTCAGGCCAGTTGTTAATGAATTTTATGTAAAATCACAAACTGTGAACAAGAATTTTTAAATCATTTCAAGTAACATAACCATGGTATTTAAAGGTACAGCAGCATGTAGCTATGAGGCTGATCTCAGGATGGATCCCCTATTGCTCCTTATCTAAATTCTCTGATTGAAACAGAATTAAATCAGGTAAAAGCAATACAATAGCCAGGAAATCCATGAATCTAACTAGTGAAAAAGAAGTTTTTTAAGAACAGAAGATTAAAAATTGCAGTGCCTTTCTCCTGTGTGTGGGGCAGGAGCCCAGCAGGGCCAGGGGTACCTGCTGCATGCGGAGAGATTCCAGCTCCCTCTCCAGGCGGGTGCGCAGCCGGTGCTCCAGCTGCTCCCTCTTCTCACACGCTGCCTGCAGCTGAACCAAGGCCTGCTGCATCTTCTCCACCTTCTCAACATAGACCTGCTTCTTCTTCAGCTGAAACAAAGCAGGAAAAGGCAGCATAAACAATGGGAATGAGCGAGGGAACTTCGGGCTTTGCCAGCAGCCGGGAAGAAAATGTCCAGGTGACTTCCAGCACCTGAAGGGAACCCACAGGAGAGAGACAGGACAAGGGGAAATGGCTTCACATGGCCAGAGGGCAGGCTTAGAGGGGATATTGGGAGGAATTCTCCCCTGGGAGGGTGGGCAGGCCCTGGCACAGGTGCCCAGAGCAGCTGTGGCTGCCCCTGGATCCCTGGGAGTCCCCAAGGCCCAAGGCTGGACAGGGCTTGGAGCAGCCTGGGACAGTGGAGGGTGTCCCTGCCATGGCAGAGGGTTGGAACTGGATGATCTTGAAGGTCCCTTCCAGCCCAAACCATACCATGATTCATGGCAGATTCCATGCTGTCAGGGGGCCCTGGCCTCCTGCTCTGGCCTGGCCACTCAGGAGGATGTTACAGCTCTGTCCCAGCTCTGCTTTCCTGCTGGGTGTTTTTGTCCTTTTTGTCCTCAGTGACCCCATGGTAACGATGGGGAAACAGAAGAAATTATCTGTGGCAAATGTTTGACAGCAGCAATGGACTAGAAAGGGCACCAGGGACTGAAACTGAGTTTGAGTGACTTGACACACGTTTCCAAGGTAACTGCAGCAGTGTTTAGAGCTGATCCCCAAGTTGGGAACACTCTCAGTGCAGAATTGAAAATTGCTGGCAGCATTTTTACAAGATTAAGCAGAAACTGAATCAAAATTTGTAGCATCCTATTGCTTTCCAATCACAATAAAATATTAGGATCAAAGCACGCACCAGCCATGGCCCAGGCTCTCCCCATGCCAGGTTTATCCAGATTTATCCCAGCAGTCTGGACATTCTTCTTGGCCTGAGAGGCCCTGCTCTGTTCCTGCCATTGCCCTTTCATCCTCCTCCACTGTTCATCCTGCAAACCAAGCTGCCACCCTGCCTCACAAGAAGCAACAAAAAGTACCACACTGAGCCCCCAGTAACTGTCTTAGCAAGGTTAATCCGCAGTTCACACAGAATAAAAACTAAAATATTACTTAAAAATAAAACAAAATATATCCAGGGCCCAGATCTATTCAAATATAGGGAATACTGCACACCTGTGGGCATTATTTTCTGTTTAGGAAAAGATTAACAACTGCAATTAGCTGGCTCTGTGCAGCAAATCTGGGCCACTGCTTTTGTAGCTCTGATTGTCATAAACCCTGAAATACAAAAATAGCAGGAAGAAGGCAACTTTTCCCAACAGTCAGAGCCAAAGTTCTAGACAAGCACCACAATGCAAAACACAGACTCCCTTATGTGAGTTCAAAGAGCTGCTCTACAGCTTGATGGAAGAAAAGTCCACTGAGGGATATTAAAGACAAAAGACACCACTTTTGGCTCAGGAAGTCCTTCTTGGAAGCGGAAAGTATTCTGGGAAAGTATCAGGGCTGGCTGGCCCCATGCTGACAGTGCTCCCTAGGAATCTGCTCTCAGCCTCAGCACACACAGGATACTTTGATCTGAACAACTCGAGCTGTTCTTACATCACACCTTTGCTCCAAAAAGGTCTTATCATGTGTTTCTTAAAAAATTTGCCCTTTTCTCACTCCTCTTCCTTCAGGCAATGCAAAGAGCAAAGACAGAAAAATCTCCCAACAGTATTAATCTCAGACATAGTATCCTTTTCTTCTCTCCATAAAGTCAGCAGGCATCTAATCTCACAGCGTGAATGCTGCTGCCTTAGAGGATTTTCCCCAAACAAGAATTTTATAATAAAAGTTACAACAAACAGTGAGCAATCCAGCCAAAGGACTTCCCACCAGTGCACGTACAGTAGAAAGGTATTTTTATTCTTTGATTGCTCAAGATTTCAAGCTTGTTTGGAATGGGAGGGATGAGAACATTTAAATGTAACTTAATAGTCCACTGCTGCTCTGCAGAAAAATCAATAAATGTGTTATACTTAATACATCTTTTTATTGCAGATCATAGTACTTGACAACACCAATTTAAAGTTTGTCAGACTCCACTAAAGTGTGGATTAATGCATCAGTTTTAAACTTAGATTAACAGCAGCTCAAAGTAGCAAAAAGTTATAAATATAGGGTCAGCAGCAGAACCCAGAAATGGGGAGCACTCAGTATCTTGGGTTTTGACCTGGACAAGAGTGAGGAACAACTTGATAAACTCACTAGCAGTGAAACACCATACATTGAGCTGAAAAATAATCTCTTCAAAAGCAGCTCTCCTCCCTCTAACTTCTTTATAAAAGAAGTTAAGGATGAGGTGATGGACATTTGGTCTCATTACCTATGCCAAAGCATTTCAATTCCTTAGCAGCTTTTTAACACACAGGTAAAATCCTGCAAAAGCAGCAACCAACAACATTTTACAGTTTCACAATTAAGAAACCTGAGTATGCATATGTGTGGATTAACACTCTGGCCTGCATTCAAAGAATACCAAGAGCCCAGCCAAAAAGCAGAATTAGGACACAGAAATTCCACTGAAACATCCACTTTGAACGTTCTCCCATCAGCCAAACCTGCAGGTGAAAAGTTGCAACACAAGCTGTTGCCCAAGCTCCCAGCACTGCCTGCACACGCCTGACTCAGGCACCAGCCCCAGCGTCAGGCACAGCTTGTTCAGTGGCTTTGCAGAAAGACATTTTATTTATCCCTTCACAAGGTGCACTTCATCTTCCAGCATCAGGAAGAATTAGGAATGTTGGAAGATTTAGGGATAGTGTGTGTGTTCTTTTCAACAGCTTAAAACCAGAATTAATTCACAAATTCTTCAAATGATTTTCAGGTTTTTGGAACCCAGGTGTTCAGTAAGCTTTAAAGGCATGGGATGTGCTCCAGACAACTCAACTTTCCTGATGTCTTTTGTCAGAATTATCCTTTCTCTATAAGTTAATCTCACTTCATGCACTTGCTGCCCTCAATGAAGTCACTGCATATTCTTGCACTCTCATTCATTTCCAGCTCTGCCACTCTGCTACTGCAAGTATTTGTGAGAAAAATTTACTTTTCTGTGAACCAGGATTCTCCAGAAGTGGTAGAAGGGAAATTTAAATTTATACATTTTTGGTTTTCATCTCTCAGAGTGGATCTAACTCTCATTGTAAAGAGGATCAGGAATGATTCTTCCAAGCACAGAGGGATTTCATTACCAGAAATCAAGAATATGATCTTGTTTTCCTAAGACAGGAATTGGAAACAATTTCCTGAGAATTGCCAAGGTGCTGAAGACATAACTAAGATGGGAAGAAGGAAAAAAGGCAGCGAGCTGAGGCTTGTTCTTGGTCATTTGCCATGGATTCCCCACCCTCCCTCTCCCAGCAAAGAACCAAAATTGGCTGCTCAGTGCCAAGGGCCACAGCAACATCTACCAGGGCAGGGATGGCATCAAAGGACACAGGAATTCTCTCCTCTGCATCAGGCCTTGCAGAGAACACGTGCTCCAGATAAGAGTTCATTCCTGAAGCTTTACAAGGATGCAGTCACACCCTTTGGGATGTAATTTTAAATAAATTTGACAAGATAGTAATTTTCCTTTTGATGGTACAGCATTTAACTAAGAAGCAAGCTCATGTTCACTTAATGTATCATAACTGCTTTGCCTCCAAGGGTGCTCTGAAAATGCAGAGCATTTTGCTAATGAGAATATCTTTATTTTAACACCTATTTACGATGTAAGATCTCAAATAACCTCAGTGCATGTCTGGAAGCACAGCAGGATGACTGTATCCACTCCCAGCATTTCCTTCAGCACAATTTCAATAATGTCCTTATCATCTCCAGGTCAATCTCTGACTGCTTTGGAAAATGTCCTAACCAAGCATCAGAGGTCAGGCTGTAATTCTAACTAAACCAATGTAAACAGGAGTAGCCACTATCCAGCTGCCATTTAATACAAAGTTTATGTAAATTCTGCAACAGGACTGAGGACAAGAAAAATAAAGATGACCATGACTGACCTGGGCTCTGCAGAAATCCAGGGCACAAAAAGCAAAGCAATGCAGGGAATATCCCTGAAAGATTCCCTGGTTGCCTGATCAAGTATTTCCAGCTCCATTTAACTTCCCCTCTCCCTTGGCATGTCCTTGCACGGTCTAAAATCAATGGCCAAAGACAAGTTTTCCTCTCAGAAACAGGGGATATTTGATTATTACTACAACTACCCAGCAGAAAAGGAATTAACAACATCCTAAAAGCCAAACAAATCCTGCTCCTCACTTATTTAGGCTTTGACAAACCATGCAATGCCTTCCAGGGATCCCAGGTCCTTGCAGAAGGAAGGCTCTGAGGAGGGCACAGAGGTTCATGGAAAGGGAGCAGGGGCACACAGGAATGAGGAATTTTCAGTCAAGGCACAAAGGAGGCTGTAACATCCTCCAACTGGAGCTGCCTGTGCAGGACAAACACAGCCCTGGACACAGCAGGTGAGGGGGAAGGATCTTCTTTGAGGAAACAGATTCATTGCTTCCAGATGAGTTACTCAGCAAAGATTTTTTTTTTTTCTGGGGAAGAAGAGAAGACTTCCTGCACTGATTCAGAACTCTCCCAGGCATTTTGTCAAACCCAGCCATTACCCTCTTCATCTTGGACAGCTCCTATTTCAGCAGATTGGTAACACTCATCAGCATCCGCTTGTCTCCCACCCACTATTTCTGATGTCTTCAAAGTCCTTTGTTTAATATATTCAGGGTGTTTTCATAACACCCTGAATATATTAAAGGTGAATATTTACCTATTAAATAGGTAAATATTCACCTTTAAAGGTGAATAAAGCTGAATCCATTCAGATGCAGCTGAAAATGTGTTTCCCCACAAGAATTTGCCTGCTATGGCAGAAATGTAGTTAAAAAAAAAAAGAAAAAAAAAAAAAAGAAAAATCCAGCAAGCACGTTTACATCACCTCACCCTCTTGCAGTTGGAATATATTCCTCTAGGATGCCTTTGAACCCTCAGTTTGTTTGAATTCAGGCCCAACAAGGCGCCAGTGGCCTGAGCAAGAATTCCTGCTGAAACAATTTGGTAACACTATCCCGTGCTAGGGAACAGTGCTTGTGGCATGGCAATGGCACAATGTCCTCGGCCTGTTTGTTTGTGTTAAAATAAAGTTCTAACTCTCAAAGCCACCGCTGGAAAATCACTAACAGGCAGAACATGTGAGACAGTGACATGGCAATAAAAAGGCAGCTCTGTCACAAGAATGCAGCTCATTAGAGGGAAGCAGTTACAGGGAGAACAGGGAGGTTTCTCTCCTCAGCACCCAATCCATCCAGGAGTGACAAGCCATCCAAAACTTGTCCCTTTCAGAAGTAACTCTTTCCTGAAAGGATTATTAGGTAGCTCTCAGTGAGAGTCTATGTGAAACAAAGCTGTGGAGACCAGGAATATCTTTTTATAGACCCAGGGAAGTGACTGGAAAAAACTAGAGCAGGCATCAAGCAGACAGCTCTCCTTTGGGTCTCCTCCCTACAAGCCAGGGCTCTGTTCTGAAAGTATCTCAGGCACAGCATAAAAAGTACAATAGATGTCATTGGGAAATGTATTTTTGCATTTCCACCCAGAGAGAACCCTCAGTGTTATCAGAAATAGAGCATTTTTTCTCTCCACAACAGCACAGTGAGAAATGAACACATTATCTCAGCTGGTATCTGCTCAATTTGGAATTGTGATGGCTGAAGGATCTTAGAACTTCTAAACACAAGCAATTTTAGAAAAGATATTTCATTCAAACTTGTCCCCTGCCTTATCCCCCAGTTTCTACCCATTAGAGAGGTGGTCTGTCTCCTCTTCCCACTGCAAGGTGTGTGTCTGAGGATGGCAAAGAGCAGATATTTTTATCTTCCTGGTGCTTGTCATTATTCTTCAAAGCTGTCTCCTTGAGGCACTCGGTAAAAAAGTGATTTGTAAAGCAGTGGAGCAAAGGAGTACAAGTTACACTACTATCAAAAACCCACAAACTTTTCTTAAGTTGAAATGTGGTCTTCCATGGTATAAATTAAATAGGGTAAGCAGAAATGACCAATTTGAGGGAAAAAAAAAATAAATAAAACCAGTAGCACTTGTAGCCTCTGCACTCAGCAGTTGTGGTTAGATAAAGTATTTGGCACCAAACTCCCTCCTGCAAGATCCCAAGTCTGGTAAGGACTGGCAGCAAGTCAGCATTGACTCAGTCAGGTGGGTCAGGATGGTCCTTTCTGCAAAGCCAGCAGAGCAAAGCCCAGCTTAACTGCTCCAGGCTGTCAAGGTGGATGTGAGCAGATGGGGTTAAATCCTGTGTGAGCAGCCACAACCCTGCTGCCATCCCACTTGAAACCCTCACAAATGCTCCAAAATCAGAATTTTTCATTACTTTAGCTCCAAATATTAGCACTAACTCTTTCTGACTGTGATATACATTTTTAAGCCAACTTTCATTTTACCTCAAATATGTTCAATTTATGTCAAATGTATTACATGTAATGAAAATAATCTGCAGTTTTGATTTCAGAAACCACAGACCAATACTTCACTAGAAACAATTTTAGTAAGCTGCTGATTTATGCAAAACTGTGGAACATTTACTAAAGGGAAGAACAAAAATAGAGAAGTGAAAATAGGGGTTAATAACTGTGTATCTTTATGGAGAGTAGAGAAGTAGTAAAGTTTAAACATTATATATAAAACATATACATACTTAGCAATTCTGTTCGTAGACACATTTAAGTTTGCTTTAAATATTTATGATCACTCACCCTATTTTGCACCTTGCAGAAATAAACCCCACACTATCAAAAACTTTAATGGCAGCTTGTTCTAAATTTGAAGAGCCATTTCACCCCTGCTAACAGGAGAAGCATTCTGTGAATGTCTACTTTTGCATCCAACTGCTGCACACTGCACTTCAGTATCTCCAAGATCACTTCTTTCTCCATCACATTTAACATCCCATTATCTCTCCTTTCACTCTAACTTGGATGCTAAAATCCAGCATATATAAAAACCCTCAAAGCTCCACAGGTGTAGACAAATGTCTACATTTTACAGATTTTGTCCAGACTGGCAATTCAAGCCAAGGGATTTGAAAAGAATCTAAAGCTCCAATTCCAATGCAACATTTAAAATCAGTTACAGTCACTTATAGCTTATAGCTCTCCCTAGAATGGAAATATTCATTTATAAAGGATCTGGTGCACACAAGGCAAGGTTACTCTGCTTAATAGGAAGTCAAAATGGAAAGGGTGAAAAGAAAAGGTGAAAACTTACATTACAGGAGGCAACAACTGAAATATGCATCCCCCCCCTCAGGCCCTGAGCCAGAGTAGCTGCCAAACCTGAGCCTAAGAAACTCCACCCTCTGCTGCAGGACCAGTTTGGAAATTCCTCACACTCACAGGGACTAGTCACTCAGATTAACCTGGCCAGAATAAAGAAATAATCCACTAATTGTTCATATCTCTTG
The DNA here is from genome assembly GCF_037042795.1 of Molothrus aeneus. Lineage (NCBI taxonomy): Eukaryota > Metazoa > Chordata > Aves > Passeriformes > Icteridae > Molothrus > Molothrus aeneus. The sequence goes on along the minus strand of NC_089659.1, from coordinate 2,833,346 downwards.
GCCACTGAATGCCACTAACTCAGAATGGTGTTTCCAGCTTCTTCTAAAGGTGCCCTGAGCTCTGAGCAGCTCCTTGGCTGCCTTTGGGGATTACCAAACAACCTGGGGATTGGAGAACTTTCCACAGTTCAACACTAATGAGGCAAGAAATGTGTTGTAATCCTAAGTATTTCATTAAAGAGTGATTTGGGAAACCTGCAAAAGTGACTCTTTACCATTTGTTTCCCCTTATTCTCTCTCACCTCTAGGAAAAAGCAGAGTTAATTCCTGCTCCCTCACTGAGACACTTCCATATTTATCTACAGCAGGAAGGGTGGCACTTCCTGCACACCCTGGGATTCGAGCAAAGGTTGGATGCATGTGACCACAAGCCCTCATGCAGATCATTTCACCCTGGATCTGCCTGTGTGTGCTTTTTAAGCTATCATGCAATTTAGCCCAGAGTGACTTCCCTATTTCACTATTCTACCTAGGCAGAAATACTTTGCCACAGCACTGAACCCAATTCTTCTAGTGAAACAAGAGCAGTCTTTAGACTTTGGAAAATAAAACATATAATTATTATTACCCCTCAAGGCTTCAACTTTACTGTGAGGGAGCCAAAAAGAGTGCCTACACAGAGGTTCAACCCAGCCAAGTGCTGTGTGTGCTGGCCCAGCTGATCAGAGCACCTCATCCACATTGACTCCAAGCATTTTCCAGGGAAACCACAAGGATGTCCCATGTACTTGGAGTTAGTGACCCATCAGACTTTTAAATAAGGTGCTGAAATTTGAATGAAAGCCAAAGAGCTCCAATACATTGCAGAATCAATGAGAGAATAGTTTGAGAGCTAAGGAGAGCCATGGCAGATGTAAATTACCCTATAACCTAATGCTCCCTCTCCCCTGAGTGAGTGCAAGTCAGCCATGGCAGGCTAAAAGAGGTTATGACAGCAGATAAACCCACAAGAACATCCTGAATGGCAGAGCAGGTCCAGAGGAGATCCAGAGGGACTGAGGGAAGGTTTCCATGGAGAGATTAAAGGAAGGGCAAAAATAAAGGACACCAGGGAGAGACACAGGAAGGTTCAGGGCAGGGCTATTGAGGCAAATCCAGAGCTCAGAGAAGAGGAGGCTAAAACTCAGGAATGAGCTACGCCTGTACCTGGGAGAGGAGGATATCCACTTAGTATTTGATCATTCCTCCTCTGTTGGCACAATGGGATCCTGAAGGGAGAGAGAAGTAAAAGCAGACAAGGGGAGGGTTTGAGGAATGTCTCTGAAAGCAGCAAAATTCAGGTGGACATAGGCACAGTGCCCAGCTGAGTGCTGGTAGCCAGGGAGATGGCAGGGTTGGAGAACAAATCTGCAGTGAGGAAGTGTGCTTGGTCAGGAGATTTCCTCCTGAGACTCTCCATGGAGGAAGAGTAGGAGTAAAGGAAGCAGAGGCTGGAGTGGGAAATGGGGCCTTTGAGAGGAGAGCGGGAGGAAAGGACGGACATCGTGACGCAGGAGGGACAAAGGTGAGAGCCACGAGTGGCAGGGACAAGGCTGCAAAAGAAACTGCTGTGAAAGCTGCCCAGCTAAGCAGCTCAAATGTATTATCCCCTCTTGGGAGGAAAGGCAGAGAAAACAACTAAGGTCATGCCCAGCTTATTACAAATGCTGGGCACACACGGTGATCTGCACTGTCCCCACACCTGGCAAAGGGACAAGCCACATTCATCTGATATTACTTGAAAGTCCATCCAGATCTGAATTTCTGCCAAGTTCAGCAGGTTTCCAGGGCTGAGATTCCACTTCCAGCCCACTTTTACAAGTTAAAACCAAAAGAAAACAAAATATGGCTGCTTAGACAGAAGCATTTCCAAGGAAATAGAGATTTGTGGCTTATCTGTTTAGCTAGTCAACACAAAGCTAAGCCGATAGAAACAGCTTGGAAGAAAGCAGATTTCCTTATAACTTCCACAAGACAATTCCCACAGCCACTTTTGCTGGCACACAAGCTACCCTGACTCCTCTTTCTCAGCATTCTTACCTCCTCCTCCAGTTTCACCACCTTGGCCTGAGCGTTGTTCAGGGCCTGGTCTCGGATCTCGATGTGTCTCCGCTGGTCCTCGTTGGTGGAGCGGGCAGCAGCCAGCTCTATTTCCAGTTTCTCTTTTTCCCTCTGTGTTTCCTTGTCTATGGATAAAAAAGTGATAGTTGTCAATGCACAGCACTGGTCTCTGCCCAGTTTTCAGGAGCCTTTCACTCCAGAGGTGAAGGGAAGATTGCAATGGGACTTCTCACAAGAAAGAGAATGCAAATCTAGTGCTAAGAGGGAAAAGAAAAGGACATGGCTTTCAAGGAAGAGAAGGACCTGCAATCCTGAAAAACAAGTAGAGTACCTTCAAGCAACAATGTGCCACAAAGATAGTGAGAAGGAACAGAAGGTGCATCACTGAGTACAGTTACTCAGGTAATTTGCTGTGATTATACAGATGGTTAGTGAAACTTGGCACCTCCTCATCTCTGAGCTTTCAGCAGTGGAAAACAAACTGAGTAATTTTAATATCTCAGGCTGGGGAGAGAGATAGCAGACTGGTGCTCCTGAAAAACTTGTGTTCCTTTTTTCCACACTGACCCCCCAAACTGGAAGGGGGTTCTGTCCTTTCTCAGAGGAATACCTTCAGAGGAGTCAGAAAACAAATCACAAATCAGCAGTAAGAACTCCTCAGTCCTCCTCTACTGCCTGTAAAAATGACCCTCTGGGCCAGAAGTGAGGCACATACATCTGTTCTGTCCCTTCCCAGAGCAGACCTGCCACCCCAAACACAGCAGCTCATCCTTTTCTGCTGCTCTCCAGGAAGAGCTGGAGCAGCAATGCTGAGTGTTGCAGGAACAGGGCACTGCCTTCATAAAAACATAGATAGGATAAAAATAATTGGAGACTGGAGAAATTATCACAAAGGGTGTAAGGCAAAGCCACAACACAGAGCTGATGTCCTCTGTGTATGTTGCCATTCCCAGCTCAAGCCAACCAGCTCCAAAGATAACATTAACCCACTTGCTGCATACACAACCACAGAATACTCCCTGGAGTGATCTACACCCAGCACTGATGACACCAGAGAAACTGCATTCCAGAAACCAATATCCCACGACAAAGGAATGAGGACAAGGAGTGGAAGGCTTGAAAAACAGGAACGAGGTGCTGGGTGTTAGGACAGACTGCATATGGAGCACACAGGCCCATTTGTGCAAGCATGTGCATAACTATATTTACAGGACCACAATTACTCCTTTTCTTCTGCCAGCAAAGAGCCAGGAGCAAAGCTTTAGCAACACAGAGTAGCTAAAGATTCCCTTCTGCCAGGGAATCAACACAGCCCACACACTGGTTGCAAAACAAACCTGTCCACCAACAGCACCCAGAGCTCTGCAGAGCAAAGCCTGAGCCAGCCCAGGGCCAGCCCAGGACATAAGGACAAATGTCATCATCACATGATGGGGTTTTTTTTGCCCATCTTCTCCCAGCATTTCTCCTCCACCCAGGAATGAGTTGCTGCCAGTGTGAGCACATTGCACTGTACTGCAGAGACTGAGCTGCATTGAGACAGGGTGGCACTGTGCCAGCAGGTATCAGTCAGTGCTACCAGGCTGTTTGTTAATCTGGAAATGCTTGCAGAGAGGCTTTTGGAGGTTTTGTTGCACACTTTTCTCCAAATGAGAACTGCTTCACTTGACAAGTCCCTTCAGCACCCCTAGAAATGCTGGGACTGATTAAATGCAGGACTGTGGCTTCCAGGTTCATCCAAAAGGAGAGGCCACACAGCTTTGACCTCCCCAGTTTCTGGGTGCACCTGTGAACCTCAATGTCCACCAGCAGAAGGAGAAACTAAACTCCCAGACTTCCCAGTACCACCAGGAGTTTGGAATTCACTCCCTGACAGCCATTTGCTTGCAAGGCAAACCACAAGGAATAAGCAAAAGATGACACAAGAGAGGGACACCAGAATCTGTCAGGGTAGCTGCAGTGTCTATTACACCACAGAAAAACTCTGTTTTGCAATTTTATTGCACTACCTTTTTATATAACAATTGGAGAAAAGTGAGCATTGTCAGAAGGGTGGAGCACACTGTGGGATGAGAGAAAAGTTGGCCCAACGCCGTCAGCCTCAAGACATTTCAGAACAAAGGAAAAGCAGCATTTCACACCCGTCATTTTGGTTTGCCTTGTGATAAATCCACTGCTGTGGACAGAATTCCTGACCCTCACCCAGCCCAGCAGACTGCAGGAGTGTTCATCCCCATTATTTTTGCTCAACAGGATAGGGCAGTGGCAAATTAAAGAGGAAGGAGATAGGAGACCTAGCAGGCTCCTCTCCTGCTGGCCTTAACTCATGCCAGGACTCCTGTTGGCTTGGGAAGGTTTCATTTCAAAGCTTTCAAGGAATAAAACAGATGGATAAAATATGTAAATTATGGGGTAAACACTAATTTTATGGTTTAACTGAAAATGACCTATGCTCCAATATCTCTAATAAATCCCATCAGATGGACTTTAGATACTGACAGAAAAGGAATTCTTGGATCCCTCCTCCTTTCTCCACTGCCAGCTTTGGGCTGCCACTGCCCTGATTTCTGTGCTGATCATTAACCTGCTGCACTGGCCTCCCTCCCAGGTGACTGCAGCTTTCCACTGACCCACAAAGGCTGTGAAACTCACTTTGTGCAAAGAGCTGGGAGATGGTTTTCCGATTGTCTTCAGAGCCCTCAAACTCCTTCTCTGCCAGCTGCTTGTTGGCTGTCTCCATGCGTTCTGCAAAAAAAATCAATACAAGCAAAAGAAATAATTAACAACTTTCAAGCATTAAATTACATCTGCTCAGGGCATTCCTGATGCTGGGGGAATGGATCTGCTAATTCTACAGCCTATCAGAAGTTGGCACTCACTTTTGAAATGTTTTTAATTATGTCCTTAAGGAAATACACTCAATGAAACAAAAAAGGTTAAAGTTCCAAAGAAATTATTTTAAACTTCTATAACACAGAAGTTTATTTTTTCAATTTATACCTTTATTTTTTCCACACAAATAAATCCCACCATGCAATTAAAAGATCTCTTATAACTCTCCACTAAATCTTAACAGGAGATTAAATTACTGTTGTCCAATTACCTGACTTGAGGGAATAGTGTAAAACCCTAAAAACAGCTTAACAGCTCTGCTGCTCCAAGCTGCTAAAAACTTGTATCAGTCTGTGAAAATTAGAATGAAATGTTTATGCTGTGTTTTATTATGAATAAGATTATTTAAAGCAGGCTTTTGTGGACAGTACTGGGAAATGTATGGGTTTACTCCCTGGATGCAAACAATTTCTGTGAGTCTTAGTAAAAGACATGAGGCAGTGAGAGCATGCAGGACAATCAGAAGCCTTTCTTAAAAAAAATTAAACTTACAGTTTAAACAACTGTTTGTGCACCTTCAAAAAATCTCAAATTGCAGATGATTTCCACCTTCCAAACTAATGCTTAAACTTTTCCCCCCAGTAAGGTCAAATACCACTCAACAGCACTCTGCTGCCAGCCATGGGGCTGCCTCAGCCTCTTAGCAAGAACCAGACACCAAAAACAGTTCACTCTGGAAGAGGAAGGGAGATCCAAAAAACCAGATGCCTACACTGATAAGGAATGACAAGACCTTCAGGAAGAACAGACACTCTGCAGTTTGTATGTCAGTGCAAAAAGGGTCACTGGACAGGAAATAAAGTGAACGTGCCTGGGGTGGGATTAGGCAGTCAGCAAAACCTCTTTCCATTTGTGTAAACTGAACAAATTGTACAAATTGTCTCTAGGATATAAGACATGAGAGAATTCCAGGCTTGCATCTGGTTTATGGTATTTGGCTTATCACATGTTTCTTGTCAATGAGAAACAGGCTGGAAATGAAAGACTGCAGCCCTCTCCTAAACCTGTCTTTTCCATTCCTCCAGCAAGTGCTTAAAATCTCTGACTACTGAATGCACCTGAGTATTCTGTCATATTCCAGTCATGTCAGACACTGAATTCTGCAGCAAAACTCTGTCCTGCCAAGTAAGTATAACAATAAAAACCCCCAGCATTGAAGAACAGAAGTTTTACTTCAATTACCTCTTAGATCCCTGTTGAAATCATGAAGCCTACGAATTTCTCCTTCCAGTTTGTTTCTCATGGCTTTTTCCAGGGCATCCCGCTTAGAGGATGATTTCTCTAGGTTTTTGTAGGCCTCTGAAACTTGCTGAATTTCTGTTTCCAGCTGCAGTGGAAGAGAAAACAAGCACTTACTATTTTCCACTAACAAATTTCATTGTCTCAGACAGGAGATTACTTTGTCTCAAGTGTTCTTTATTGAGGGAAACCTACACTTACACACTAAGTAAAAGGAAGTCTCAGGTCTGTGATGAATCCCTCTATAGAAAGAATACCAGTGGCTGAATAATTCTGCAATAAAATATGCTTTATCCTTCCTTTAGGATATGCTTTATCCTTTAATGTAAAGCTTCTCTGATCATCCAGAGCAGGTGATTCTCTCCTAACTCTCCTTGCTGGGCATGATTTGCTATGGAAGTGTGGATCCAAACCATAGCAAACCCCATCAGCACTGTCTACAGCAAGTGATCAACAGGGAGGTGGAGGGAAGTGCATTTGTATCCTTCTGTCATTATCAGGAAGCTGTCAAACAATTCTCTCAAGTATTTCCTGGCCAGAAACATTCCAAAAAAATACAACCAAACGAACACATGTCCCTGATAAGAGGTAACATGGGGAATAATGAGTGTGGAAAGCCACACTGGTCACCTGAACTCAAGGACAAGCAGCCACACATTCCCCCAAACACAGCTCAGTGCAAAGAGTACAGCAAGGCCCACAAAGTCCTAAATTGCTAAGCAGTATCAGCTTTTCCACAGCTGCAAGGCAAAAGCAAAGCTGACCTGCTGCCCAGCTTTAAACCACTGGTCATCAAGAAGTTATTTCTGTGAGACAGCATGAAAATACCTCCACACATGCACGTTAATGATGGGTCTCACTGGGGTATTTCCTTTTAAATGTCTTAGCATCATTTATTCTGCTTGTTCCAGAAAGCCAAAGGTGGCAAATAGCTGGGTCCAAATCAAGACATTAAGTTTTCATGGAAATTGTGTGGTGTTGAGAGAGAGACAAAAGGAGTGTTAGTCCCAGTCCTGCAGTCCAAATGTCTTTAGTGTAGCCATAGCAGCACTACTTGCCCTGCACACTGTGGTGCCAACCCGTTTTGTAGCCATGTCCCCTGTGCCTCCTTGAGTGGCTGTGGTCTCCTGCCACCCCAAGCAGGCCCTTCCTGCAGCTCTGAAGTCTTTTTGGGAAAATGAAAACTGCTGCTATCCTGGACAAGCCTTAACTTAGCCAAGCAGTCAGCCCCTTCAGCAGCAGAGGAGGAGGATGTGCTTCTGAGCATGGTCAATGAACTGTTAGCAGAAAACTGAAGGCTTTGATTCCATCTTCTGCCAATACTTCAAAGGCACAGGATACAGACTAATCAATCTGCATACCAAAGACTCTAAAGTACCTCATCAATCCCTTCAGCAAAGGAATCCAACACTTGCAGGTTAAATGATTCAATCAGGGACTAGACTAGAGACAGAAGAATGCCTGAATTGCACAACCACCCACCTTCTGCAGCCGGGCCACCTTCTCATAGCAGCCATCCAGCTCCTGCCGCAGGGACCGGTTCTCCTCGGACAGGATTTCCACCATTTGCTGGGCCCTGGACACGATGGCAAAAGGATCCACTTGCACCTGCTGGTAGGGGGAAGGGATCTGCTGGGCTCTCATGGAGTAGGAGTCTCCTTGCTGCTGCTGCTGCTGCTGGGGGCCCAGGAAGGGCTGGCATAGTCGGTACAGATCCCCCTGCTGCACTGGGTTGGACAGGAAAGGCTGCTGGGGCCGGGGCAGAATGCCAGGATCTGCCTGGCTGGGAGTCAGAGGTTGCTGGTGCTGGGATGGGGACAGCCTAGAGGGTGGTGGAGACTGGAGCAAAGTCAAAGATCCCAGGGATGTCAAGGAAGAAGTTGGGCTGTGGTGGTGAGGTGGTCTCTGTTGTAACTGCAGCTGCACATCTGGGTTCTGCCTGGAAAACAGAGAGCACAGGCTCCATCACAGTCATGCAGAGCAAGGTGCACAAACCAGGGACAAGGTGTGTAGCTCCCATGCACAGGTCTTCCCATACAAAAGGCTCAAGTGAGGCTTTCTTCCATTTTAGAAGTCTGTTTTTAAAAAGCATTTCAAAATCAAATCTTTAGCAGAAAATTTATTCTAAGGGCATGAAGGTGTTTCCTAGAAACTAATTTTTTACAGAAGTACTAAGAGAAAGTTCATCAACAATTACTGGCCAAAATTATTTTTGTAACTTTTCTCCACACTTTGTGGATAGAACTGCTCAACTAAGGACTGCTAGGAACAGGCTCTTTTGTTCTGGCCTTAAATTTGCCATCTGCCATCAAGAAAACAATTAATTTTCTTCTGCAAGCCAGGATAGAGAGTTGAAAGCATTGCTAAGCTTGATGCTAGTATTCCAGCATCACTGATCTGAGCTTTCTGAAATATCAATCAATAAACTGCAGCTTGGCTAAATGAGACAAATAAAGGATCTGAAAACCAGTCTAAGAATCAGAAGCAGCACTTCATTCCAACCTGCCCTGTCCTTTGCAGTAGGTGTGCTTACTGCTCCTAACAATAACCTCTGCAGGCTATCAGAGACACATCTAACAATCTATAACCTGCCTGAGTCCACCACAGAACTAAATCCAAGCTACACCCTCTCACATTTCCCAGGCTCTGGAGATCCCCAGCTCAACTCCTGCTGCATCAGCCAAGTAAGAAGAGTGTGTGGATTTATCATGCTTGGATGACCTCAGGAGGCAGGATTTGCTTTCTCCTCCAAAAACATTCAACCTTTAACTTCTCTGGATGTTCTTGATTCTAACAGTTGAAATCCCTCCCTCTCCATGCTGCAGCCAGTCTCTTCTTGAGCATGGAGCTCAGGCCAGGGCAGACCCAGCCTGGCAGCTCAGCGTGTCCTGCTGCTCTGACAAAACTCCCACCCTTTGGGATGCCCTTCAGCCCTGCAGCTGGAAAAGCACACATTGCTGTTCCACCTGGCCAGAGCTGCTACAGAGTACCCCCCTGGCTGCCTGTGCTCCCAGGAGGGACTCCTGCCCTGCAGAGGATGGACAGGCAGCTCACAGCATGCCCACAGCACCAGGAACTGACAGCAGCGAGCAGGAAGCTGAGCTGGGAGCTCAAGGGTTACACACAACAATTCTGAGCCCCAGTGCAAACACTCAGCACCAGCCTTCCTGCTCTCCAAGAAAGAAGGAATCACTCCTTGCACCCACCACTCACATCTGGGCTTTACTCACATCTGGCAGCAGCACAGGGGAGTTCAGCAGCTCTCAGCCCAGCACAGGGTTCACTATTTCAGCATCATGCCCTTCATGTCTCATTGCCCTGCTTCCCTGCAGAGAAACCTCCAAGTTCCCGTTCAAATTCCTTAATGGGGAAACAAATCTAGCCTTTGTTAACTAAGAAAAAACAAAGAATCACTACTCTAGCTACTGTTTCTCTCCTTCTACATTCAGGTGACTGTGGTCCCTGCCAGCAGCATCATTTCAGGAGCTGTATTTCCCCAGAAATGATCATTTGCAGCATGAGGATTTCAGGGGTCATGCAGAAGAGTGATGTGCAATTAATTTCCTCAGGAATGTTCCGTTTAGTAGCAGCAATTTGGTTCTTCTCCTCCCAGGGGGGCAGCTCTACTTATTGTTGCACTGATTTCATTAACTTCATTTGCCAGTTCTCATAATGAAGAATGAGGCAAAACCATCACAGGCCATGCTCAAGGTCACCTGGTTTGTCTCAGGTGGTTTCCTGCTGCTTTCTCAGCTCACCCAGTTGTGTGCAGAGTTAAAACTTTGCATCCTCACAAACCACTCATCTCCCTGAGTTTACTCCTTACCGATCACCACAGCTCTGCTTTGATGTTGTAATCAATTAGGGAATAACCTTGCTGTGACATTTCATCTGTGATGACCTACAGTGTTAGATCAAAAAGAAATACGTCGCCAGTCTGCCTCATGAGTGCAAAAAAACCAATTTTCAACCTACAAAACACTCTTTTCCAGTCTGAAAACAACCTGGAGCAGTTACTCAGGGAGACTGGTGTCAGTGAGTTAATCTTAAAAGCCTCATGAGGACGATTTAGATGCCAGTGTTAACATTTTGAGCTATTTGACTAAAAACATCTTGTTATTCTGTCAACAGAGACCCAGTGGCAGAACCTTGCCATCCTAAGCACCAATGAGATGAACAAAATAATGGTCAAAGAAACACAACAGCAGCACTTTCATTCTGAAGGGCCAGTGGAACTGACGTGCCTTGTAATGATCCTTTTTTTTTAAACCTATTGTAAAGAGCAACTCTAGGAAATCATGGCTGAGCATTTCTAAACAGGATACATTTCCAAGAATTCCAGCATTTTGGCACTCACATCCAAAGCCTCTCATAGTTTTGAAATTATACCAATCTTGTGGGCTCAAGCTAGAACATGACAGCTCGGAGCCTCAAGTTCTATGGCATTACCAACAGCATTAGGGCTTCCAAAATGTCACAAATGCATTTATATTCCCAGCAGAATGAGACAGCACAGCTGGGTTAATACATCCTAAAAAATTATATTTAAAAAATATCATCTTTTAAAAAATTGCATTAAAAAGTCCTAGTAACCTCACAGTGACACCAGACTTTTAAAGATCTTGCATGCAAACTTTTACATGCACATTCAAAGAACTTTTTGGCATTCCCACTACTTACAATTTTGTCTTATAAAATACTTACATACATTTTGTGGGTAAAAAATACCTGGCTCTGGGATTTCTTTATATTAGCAAGAGAAATGAAGAATTTATTTCTCTGGTAAAGCAATTTTGGGTTGAGAGAGTTAGAAAGGCAAACGAACACAATTTGGATTTTTCAAGATTTTTATGCTACACTGCAAAATGTAAAGGTAAAAATGACTATTTGTGTCACTTAACAGTATTGCTGATAAAATAGTAGCAGAAAATTCCCTTCATGAGAGAATGAGTCCTCAGATAACCCCGCAATAGCAACCACAATTTTATCTGAACCAACCACTTCAGAAAAAATGTAGACTCTCAAAACACATATACAACAAAATTACACAATCTCCTTCCATTTGCCTCAGTGTCACAGAGACATGAAAAAACCAAATGCAGGAGGAAAACAAAATTCAGAGCAATTATCCCCACAAGTGTTTGGGTTTGAAAGCATAACTTTAAGGGCCACTTCTCTGTGCACCACGCAGGAATTTCTGCTCTCTGGCACGGAACCCCACACAGGCCAAGTACAAACGTGGATTTATGGCTCTGCAAGCAGCAGGGTGAGCTGAGCTTTTGGGGCAGGAAGGCAGAGCCAGGGAGCGAGGGCAGCTCTGCAGCCATGGGATGCTCAGGCTGCCAGGACAGAGGGACACACACAAGGTCTGTGGCACAGCAGCACAGTGGGCAAGGCCAAGAATGAAGGGACCAGGAAAGATCTCTGGCTCGTTAAGGTTTTTTCTAATGCCTTCCCAGCCTCTCCTGCCTGTTTCATGTTCAAGAAGCTCCAGTTCCCCTCCTGCACCGAGCAGGAAATGCTGCCCGCGGGAGGGAGCAGGCTCCACTCCATTACACAGCCGAAATCAAACCCAGGAATTTTTGTTCTGCTGCCCAGTCACACCTGATTAGCCCCCACTTTGATGCTGCTCAGGGGAACGCAGTGCACACGGTGATTTGCTAATTATGGGACAAATTCTGCAGACCTCCCTCTCAAAAACTTTCTGTGAAGTCGATGGGATTAATCACCACAGCAGGAGCTCAGTCACTTGGGCTCCAGACAGAGGATGGCGCTTGGATCAGAGAGACAAGGAGCTTCCTCTGCACCTAGAAATGTATCAGACAGGGGCTTCCTCTGCACCTAGAAATGCATCAGGCAGGGGCTTCTCTGCACCTAGAAATGCATCAGGCAGGGGCTTCTCTGCACCTAGAAATGCATCAGACAGGGGCTTCCTCTGCACCCAAACCTACATCAGACAGGAGCTTCTCTGCACCCAAAAATGCATCAGACAGGAGCCTCCTCTGCACCCAAACCTACATCAGACAGGAGCTTCCTCTGCACCCAAAAATGTATCAGACAGGGGCTTCCTCTGCACCTAGAAATGCATGAGGCAGGGGCTTCCTCTGCACCCAAAAATGCATCACACAGGAGCTTCCTCTGCACCCAAAGCTGCTCCAGCCCTCGCTGTGCTGCCACAGGAGCAGCCCCAGGACATGGAACCCAAGGCACCCATGCTCTGCTCCTAGACTGGAGAGTTGTTTTCACAACCAATGCTCAAGTGTAGCTGAAGTATTAGGGAGAGAACTCAATGGAGCTTCATATGTGGCCAGCCCTCTTCTAAACTTTCTGTAAAATTTCCAAATAACAGCAGAGATGCCTCCGGCATGCCCGGTATTTACATTAAACCAACATCATTACCAACATACACTGTTCCCAAACTTACACCGCCCAGGAGCAGGTGAGGCAAACTGTTTGCAGACTGGTTTAAACTTACCACACAGCCCATTCCTTTCCCAGACTGGGGAGGGTGAAGCATGAGAATGCTGTGAATTCCCCAATGTTTATCTTGCTCAACGAGTTTTATTTAACCGCATCATTAGGTCACCCTCAAATTCCCCCGAACAATGAGGGGAAAAACCCGCAGAAAAGGGTGTGGCTTCGGGAGCACAGAGAAGGGGCTTTGTTTCCTTGACGCACAATTCAAAAAATGCACACATTTACCAACCCAAATGAATCCCGATAAAGGCTGAGCCGCGGTGCAGGAAAACTGGAGACTGCAAGGACGCTCCTGGAGAGAGGCAAAAGCTCTCCCCGGAGCTGTTTGCCTTTAAAATCCCCACACCATCACCCAGCTGCACCTTTAGCAACACAGAAGGTTTCTTGTCTAAATGACAGTTTCTCTTACAGCATGTGGGAGAGGGAGGGGAATAGAGGACTCGCTGCCTTCCTTTGCTACGCTGCTCTGTAATTTATGGATTAGTCTTGCAATTGTTCTACTGCTCCAGCATTTGCCTGCAAAGGAAACCTCTCCTCTGTGCAGCTATTTAGGTTAAAAAGTAACCTCATTAGATTCCCAGTGCTTTGAAGACAAATTTCAGTTGCTTCCCCTACTGGAAACCTTGCCAGCTGAACCTTTCTCCTCCCCCTCCTTCCCCCCACCATGTTCTTTCAAAGCAGCCAGGATCCATCCAATACAGACAAAAATCACCCTGTCTAGAGGAGCTGACTGTTGGCGTGTTTTCAAATACCTCTCCCTTGAACAGCAAGCAGGCTACATCTCACTGCATATAATATAAGGAGTATTTCTGATGCAGCAGAACCACTGAGGAGCTCTTTCCCTGCCCCGTGTGCACAGAGGTTTGAGGCCTTTGAATTTGCAAAAACATTTGCAACGAGCTTCTACAATCATTACCCCCCCTAAACCCTTTACTTCCCCTTTTCCTGGCCTCTTTATTATTTATTTAGCCAGATCAAAGGGCCTTTTCATCAGGCTTGTATGCTGCTGAAGTCATTTCAGATCACAAACAATGGTGGACAAACTGAAAATAGCTCCTCATAGGGCTAGGGAGGTTCTGAGCAGATTCAAACTCCCTAAAGCTCAGACTCTGCTCCCAAATACTGACTGGTTTCTTCATGCTCCCCTCAAAATGTGCAAATACAAATTCACAGAGACCTCTCCATTTACATCCTCCCATTGCTCCTCTGAATTACCATTTTAGCTTCAAAATGAGGCCAAAATCATTACAGCAGATCCCACCTGGTGTCAGGCAGGGATGAGATGGTATGGGAATAGGTAAAGTGAAGCTGGGGTTTTAGCCCACCTTAATAAAACTTCATCTTCCCACACGGACATCAGTGTTTGGCTCAAGCCAAATCCAGCTCCTTATCTAGAGGGAACCAGAACAGGCTGAGATTTCAAATGATGAAGAAAAATGGCAAAAGCTGAATAAGCAAGCCTGGGATGAGGCACAAAGCATATTCCATTTTCGTCTCCTACACTTCAGTCCACTGAAAATAAAATTCTGAAAACTCTACAGGACTCTCAGAGGTGATTTTTGCTACCTGCACCATTATTGCTTTCATTCATTTTCTCCTTTCCTACGTGATGCACTTTTAAGAAAAATCTTTTGTCTGGCTGATGTAATTAAAGAACAACTTAAGTCTTGCAATAAGTATCTGCAAGTTTCTACAATGAATCACACCATAACTTTGGCTTTTGTAGCAAAGCTTTTGTGAGGCTCTGGAGCCTCAGCATTGAACTTCCCCATACCATAAAATCAAGCTGGCTTGTTTTGGATCCTTTTTTTTTTTGTAAAAAAGCATCAGGCCTCTAGTCAGCTACTGAAGCAGGTAGCAGTCCTTCCAAACAGTCTGCAGCTGAACACAACACGTCATCTCACCCATTTAATGAAAATGGGGTCTTTGTGCCTCAGGAGTTTTATACTGTCATTCCCTACGTGGCTGTTTTAGTTTTACATTGTCATTCATGGACTGAGTTTTATATTGTCATTCCCTACGTGGCTGTTTTAGTTTTACATTGTCATTCATGGACTGAGTTTTATATTGTCATTCCCTACATGGCTGTCACAGGGCTTGTTTCAAGGTCTCTCTTACCTGACTGAGCCATACTCAGGGGGATGCTGATACCTCATCATAGGCCCATCAGATCTTCCCTGCTGGCTCACGCGATGGTCACTATAGAAATGCCCCGAGTCCTGAGGCTTGCAGTTCATAGACGGGGTGGACACGTTTTTGTAAGGGTACTCTGGGGGAGGCCCCCGCTGCTCCATTCCTTTGATGCTGGGCTGGGAAGGGGGCTGCACCGAGTTCTTGTAGAACTCATTGGAGCCAGAATTTTTGTAAGGGTCGCTGGACTGCTGGGGAGAGAGCGGGGACAGCGGGGACAGCGGCGCGCTGGTGACGGGCGCGTGGGCCTTGACCCCGCTGGTGGCCAGGGACAGCTGCATCAGCCGCTCGCTCAGGGAGCGCACGTGGCCCTGCTTGAGGTCCTTCAGTCCCTCGTCCTGGTGCACCTTCCCCGGGCTCACCCGCTGCACCGTGGGCCTCCCCTCAGTCCTCATCTTCTGGTTGGTGACGCCCGTGACGTAGAAGGCGGCCCCGACGCTGGCGTGCGGCTGGCCCCGGAAATACTGCGACTGCACCTTGGCCTCCTCGTAGGTCGGGAGGTCCTCGCTGTTCTGGAGGCGTGGTGAGAGCTGCTTCTCCATGATGCTGTTGTCCACCTGTATCTCCTGGCCCTGGGGCTCCTGGCGGGCAGCATGAGTGACCAGCTGGTGCTCCTGGGAGCTCAGCCCTTCGTTCTGAGAGGCCGGGCTGCCGGTGCTGCTGAAAGGGGGGGCATTGCCTGTGGCTTGCTGGTGTAAGGCCAGAAGGTTGCGGTTGTCATTGGGGTTCCCGTATCGGAGCTGCTCCTGCAGCAGGCGCTGTAAGACTGTCGTAGCTGCTTGCTCTTCTGAATTCCTCATCTCAAACTGTGGTGCCTTTTGGGTGGAATGTAAAAGCTGCCCTTGACCTAAGGAAAGGAGACACGGTTATTAGCGCCTGAGCGGATCGAGGGAGAGATATTCAGGAGCAACGGCTTGAAATACAGAAAAAAAGCAGGTTAGATTACCAAAGGTTCCCATAACAATGGGGGTCATCAAGGACCGTGGAGACCTAAGAAGGACGTGCATGCCCAGGGGGCAAAGCCTCAGAAAGGTGATGAAAGGTGACTTGAAAGTTTATAGGCAAATCAATCCGCTGCAAGCTGTAGGGATGCGTGCCAAATACCTCAGACAGCATCTCGGGCAAAAAGGAGACGTGGAATTCACAGGATGATGGTAAAAATGCCTGAAACCTGTTTGCTTTATACTTGGGAGTTACCAACAGTGAAATACACTTCCCATATTTGTAGGCAGACAAGGATTGAAGTGTGAAATCAGCAACTCGTCGGTTTCAAGGGAAAGAAAAAAACAAAAAAGAGGCCCATTGAGATAGAATATGGTTCAAAAGAAGTAAAGAAATCTCTCGGCTTGGATAAAGCAATTCATTAATATCTAGTTAGCCAGCAGGTTTTTAGAGTTATGAAACGCCCAGAGTGAGATCAGCACCTCTTCTCCCTGCTGCAGAAAACCCCAGGCACGGTGCAAGTGAGGACTCGGGAACTTCCTGCTGTACAAAGGCAACCAAATGCTCACACATCTAAATATCCTCAGCGGAATGCATGCAAATGCAAGGGGAGGAAAAAGAGATGCCTGATCTAAGGAACAGAAAAAGACCTCTGAGTGGCAGGAAAAAACACTGTGTCCCAATGAGAGAAACACAAAGAGCCAATGTCAGGCACATCCTAAGTACAGATTAAGCCAGTGACCAACAGCAATTGCATTTTGCTCAGTCTCCCAGTGGAATCAGGAGTGTGTCATGGAAACTCAGGCCCACTGGCCTTGCCTGAGTTGAAATATCAAAAATTAATGATACCTTTGAGACATGTAACTGAAAGCAGAGCTCTTTTTGAGCTAGAACAGCTCAGAATAGAGTTCAGCCTCACTCGCTGGCCAAGCTGCAGCTCTGCCCTGACAGCAGAACACGTGTTGGTGTTCTAGCATTTTCTTTTGTCTCCTTTTTTCTGTATTACATTGTCCCTTAGCAGAAGGTAACTTGTTCCCAACAGTTTGTTCTGTGGCAGAACCAGGAGCCTGAAGGGTCTGCTTTGTGCTGCATCTCCACAACCTCCCCGTTTGCTCCCTCAGACCAGCCAACCCCTGCAACACAAGGACTCCCACTGAGCACACAAAAGCCTCCTGCAAATCTTAATGAAGAGAAAGTTAAAATCCACCTCATTCCAGGCTGCCCACCACGGCAGGAATTCAGGCCCTGTGAGCCGACCTGGAATGTGACTCCTTTGAAATGCTGTTTGAAGTGGCACATACCTTTGTCCTTCACTTGCAGTTCCCTGGGAAGGAGAAGCAGTTCTGCCACATGGGGGGACACACTCAGCCTTCCTCCTGCAAACCCAAGATCTCCACTCAGAGATGGCTTCAGGCTCCTCTTCAGCAGGCCAGATCACTTGATACTCTCCTCGCTCCCAAAATAATTCTGAGAAAAGCATTGAAAACATTTTAATCAGTAGATGAGACCCTCGAAATAATAAACCTTGGCCCACATTTCAGATTTTCCTTTTGTAGCTTCTTGTTTTCTCCCAGAGCCCAACAATTTTGATCCCTTTAGGATGAATGAACCCCCGTGTCCCCAGCAATCTACTCCAGCTGCTGCTTTAATCATGACCATTTCTGCTCCAAGATTAAATGTTGCCAAGTAATGCTTTGTCCCATCTGTGCCTCCAAGTGAAACAGTGATTAAAACCTGCTAATTCTTTAACTCCATTGTTTTATTTTTTGCTCAGAATGAAAGCTGCAGCACAGATGAGGATGCCCTGTGCTTATGGCTCCTTTGCCAGTGGTGCTGAGTATTTCAAACTGTGTCAGCAGAAATCCTCTGCTGGATGGTGACACTGTGAAATGCTTGATAAACTTCAACACACTGTGCCTCAGAAATGACTGTGAGAATGATCAGTTTGTGAATATTAGCTTTATTTTACAGACTGGGAGAGTCAGGGGAAGAAAAGGACACTGACAAGAGTTTATGCCAGAAATACATTGCAGAGCACAGCTCTAATTCCCAAAACACTCTTTAATTACGTTACTTTTTTCCTTCAGAATATGAAGCAGTAAAGAAACTTTAACCATTGAGAGGAGGAGAATACAGAACAATTTGTATTTAGGCACATTACAAGAAGCAGTCACTGAAGGTGTCCTAAAGAAAAAGCAATGCAAAAGATGTGGAACGTGTTTGTGCACTCAGTGTGTTCATACTTTAAGGAAAGGCAATGAAAACAGAACTAGTGAAACTAAAAATATTCATTGATACGTATAATTTAACTTAATTTCCTGGAATGTTGCAAAAAATAAAGTGAACAGATGTAGTGAAGGAATGCAGACGTGGATACTTCTGTCTCTGACTTATTACAGCACAAATCCACACCCAACAAAAACTATCTCAGATCTGCAAGTTAAATACTTGAGGTGTCAACAGCAATTTCAAGGCACATGAACAATATCTAAGGAGAGAACAAGGCAGTGTTGTGTGGTGTGGTACTTCAAGATGGTGGTTGAAAAAAGCAGCTAATGTCAAATTCTTAAGTGGTGACTTAGCTTGAGAGGGATATATTGAAAACAGCTGCCAGCAAATATGCAGTAAAGAACCTTTAAAGCAGGCATTAAAGATAGCAGATAACTAGAGCAATTTCTAGCCTCTTTTCCCAGTGTTGCACAACAGAAGTTAAGGATTCCTCATCCCCCTCACACCAGAATCATCACTGACTCTTCTTTTTGTAATTTTTTCTTAAACCAAGCTGCCCTGAGCAACCCTCTTTATTAGAGTATAAAAAGGCTTTTATTATGCAATATGATGCTGCCTTTCCACCCAAAGATTTCTTTTGTCTCAACTGGAAAAATCTAAGGAGGTGGTGGGGGGGAATTGTTTATTTTTTTAATACAAAGATACAATCCAGCTTGAGATTCTGCCTCTCTGCCTTAAAGATTTTTTTTCAACAGACAAATCCAATCTGTGCATGCTTAACTCCTTCAAATGCTCCAGGAACCATTGCACACACAGAGCTTCTCTCCTCAGCACTACCAGCTCATTCTGCTGAGCTGATGGAGGGAGGGCACAGTTCACACTGAAAACATTTGCTAGAACTGAATACTACTAATTTTAGTGTGGGTGTAAACTAGAAATCAACCTGGAAACCCAAAGTAAAAGGTGGGCTGAGATTCAATATGAAGATATTCTGGCCAACAAATCTGCTTTCTTTAAATACCAACTGGTAGCCTATTTTTTCCAGTTTTATCCCATTATTTTTAATTAACAAAGAAAATCTTGTGCAACTAACTTGGGTGGCAGCATTCCTGGGATCTGCTTTCTGAGCAGGCTGAAAACTCCTGGCAGAACCAGTGAGTTAACTTTTCTATTAACAAAACACAAAAATGAACAGTACAATTGGTGCTGAAGCCCATGTGTTATTTATTTGGACACCAAACTCTATTTTCTTGTCAGGCTCTTCCAGCAATTTCGGTTTTCACTGTGCCAAAGATGGAAATTAGTGAGATGCACTGGAAAAGTTGTTATATGATAGAGCTGGAAGGAAATCGGGAAGGTTCTGTAGATACTTTAAACAGACATATTTGGGGGTTTAGCCTACAACTATTATGATTGATAGGGCTGAAATCAGACTGCCAACAACTCTGCCAAACTGTATGGATTGGATGGTGCACTCTCCATAGCCACAAAGCCTAGAAACACCTTTTCCAGTGGAAAATCCAGGTTTAGATCAAGTCTCATCCAAGCAACCACAGTGAGATTTCCCAGGCTGAATCAATTTTGCAATTTGCTCCCAAGCATTGCAGCTCTGTCATCTTACACCTCATTCTAAACTCTGGTCTGAAATTACTGCTGGTAATTTGAGGGAAAAGCTCTGGAGGAAACATCAGAACCTAGAACTGGTAGAACTAAGACAGGAATTGCAAATAATGCTTCACCATGCTGAGATCAAGAATGGGCACAAAATGGGGGTAGTGTAGGTACTATTTAAGAAAGAAAAGCCTCATGTTTGCAGGGCATTGTGTAAAAACCCAGTAGCTGAGGCTTCTGACTTAAACATCATGTAATTATGCACAGGAACCTTGCCAGTCCCTCGTGAGGAAGGAAGATTAATGAAGAATTTAAAATGATAATACTGCCAGGCTGTAGGGAACCAAAGCAGCACATTTCTGTACAGCATGCAAATATTTTCCAGCATTATAAAAATAAACAAGCTTAGACAAGTGAGCGACTCACCACTGTTTGATGAGTGGCTCTAATGCTATAGCTCAATTAACCTGCATGGAGCAATAATAACCTCACAAGCAAAGAGAAGCATCTTTCTTTAGCTTGTGAAACCAAGAGGAATGCAAGAGTCCCTGTGAGGACAGCCTGTGCATACTTGCCCAGAATTACTGCTTAGTTAAGGAGCTAATTAGCTTACACATCAGGTGGGATGGGAACAGGTTCACCACCTCATCAGGGCTGCACTACAGTTAAACACTTTCAGTTTTACTCCTAAGTTTTGTGTCACTCACACCTGAAACAATCCAGTGTCAGACTTCAAACTCCAGCAGCAAATTCTGCAAAGCAATTTTGTGGTTTCTTAAAGGATGTGCTCGTGATACTGCCCATCCTGGCTGGCAGCAGGGGATGGGATGCTACCAGGAAGATGAAGTTTTTGGCTGGTTTTTAGGTGCTGGGCTCTCTTCAGACAGACCTGCACTCTGTAATAGAGGAGGGGACAGGAAACAGTGTGGAAAGGAGCAGCTGTGAGGTCCCTGGGCAATACTCCCATGCTGAGTCACCCCTGGGTAATGGAAACACTCTGCTGCTCCATGGCCCACGCAAACCCCAGCAGGCTGATCCCTGATCCTGCAGAATTCACTCAACCTGTGTCCTTGGAGCCGTGGCTGTTCTGCACCAGGGCTCACTCTGCACTGGCTGGGAGCATCAGGGACTCAGAGGCAAGGTCCCACAGTATTTAATGAACAGTGGATGTTATCACTGCTTTCTTCCAGTCCCTACCCAACAAGGGGGAGGAGGAGAAGGGAGAGAATACACACCAAGCTAGTCCTGGAGAATAAAGGTTCCCAACGTCTGGCGCCAACACCCAGACCTGCAAGGCAGCACCCAACAAGTCCCAGCGTTGTGAGATCACTTTAGCACCTGCTCCTAACCAGGAGGAGTTCCAGACTCCAACCATAAACACCTCCCCAGCTCCCATTCAACCCTCCTGGCCCTGCCTGCCTCCATCTGCTGCCCCTGGCTCAGGTGATCCCGCAGGGTGGCACCCAGCAGGTGCATGGAGTGCTGCCAGCATTACTCATCTTCATTCCAGAAGGGCAGAGTCACCGGGCAAACAAGAAAAACTTCCTTCTTTTAACGAAAAACAAGAACAATGTCACCCGGAGGGGGGCAAATAAGATGCATACCCATTGTATTAGATCATCGTGCTACAGGAGGGAAAGGCCAGGAGAACAACCAAAGACTGGTCCTGGTTTTAACAACTCTCCCAGCCAAACTGAGTCCACCTGAGCAAGGATTAGACTGTCCCTAATCCTGCCCCTCAAACACGTCACTGGCACAGGGAAGCCTGGCAGGCCTGAACAAAAGGCAGCAAGTTGCTTGGCCTGGCTGGACATAAATAAGTCATGACATCAACATGGGAAGATCCCCTCTAAATTACATCTCCATGGAAAAAACTGACAAGACCTTACTTGACCTTTGAATTACTGCTCCCCTCACTAAAAAGTATCAATTTCTTTACAGGGAAGTTCTTATAATCTTCACCAACATAATTTAGGCTTTATATTACAAAGGAAAAAAAAAGAATAAACACTTGCAAAGCCCAGTATAAATAGGAATGTGTAGTTGCTTTTAAGCATTTTGAAAAGAATGCTTTGGGATTTCAAGTTCCTCCCTAAAATTTTAAAAGTGACAGGAGCCGGACGATTTATTCTGAATATATCAGTTTAATAGGAAAACCAGCTGTTTTAATTGAGAATATTTCTACATGAAGACATCACACCACCCAATTACTTACACTGTTATGCAGCACTACCTAACACTGCTCACACATCTGCACAGTCACAACCCTTTAGGGGCAGGTACTGCCATTTCTGCATCATTCATGAAACAAAAATTCCAGCACAGGCAACGGAAGCTCTGCTACCAACTCCAGAAAGGCCAAGATCTCACCTTTTAGATGTCTTCTTGCTAAAACCAGCTCAAGCTCACGCAGCTTCAGCCACACCAGGTCTCATTTCAGAGGGCTGCCTCCCAGCACAGAGCATGCAAGATTCATCTGCCTCAAACTTCAGCAATTTCCAGTTATTATCCCTGCAGAACTGGGGAATTGCTGCAGTTTGAATTCAACATCAAGCTTTGTTTTGTGTTTTGAGAATGCTCCACTTGTGGCTGCTGCTGGCACTCAGGCAGCGCCCTGCTTCTGTCGTCAGCAGCCCCTGTCCCACAACCATCCCAACTATGCCTCAGCACCAGTTTCATTGCATTGTGTGGTTTCTCCATTCCTCCCCTGATTTAGTCCAGGCCTCTCCTCGGGGCTCTCAGATAATGAAAACCATGTGAGAGTAAAATGTAATCTTCAAACACGCAAACCAGTTTCATGTGCATTATCAGAAGGGAGCAAAATGTTGACAGTGCATCATTTGTCCCTACAGATAGGATCAGACTCTTTTAATTGCTGCTGAGATTAAAAAAAAAAAAAAAGAAAAAGATTGGAATCACCATCTACATTAAAAATAAAGTCAAAATTCGAAGCTAAAAGCTTAAGCAGTCCTGAAAACAATGGAAATATGATCCTCAAAGAGATATATGCATTTTGTGCCACCTTAAGGTAGTTTTTCCTTATATGTCAGTTGTGACATCCTGAAAATTTATATCATAAGTTGACACAAATAAAAAAACGTAGGTGGAGGAGGATGCAGAGAAGAAAACAACCACTATGGCCTAACTTTAGCATGGAATTTTCTGGCTTTTTCTACCAATACCACAATTTCAACTATTTTAAGGCCCCATATGGAGGAGCTCTTCTTATTTCAGAATGCTGTTTCACAGAATTTAAAGGGACTAACCACAGAATCCAGAAATCAGCAGGAATGCCCCCTCCTTTGGTCTCAGGTCTGCTTTTTGTTTCCTTTAGAAAAAGAAACAGCTAAAATACAGATAAATTGCCAGTTATCAGCCAGAGATGGTGTGGCCCAAGGAAGGGCACAAACCCAGTGCAGTACTGGGACAGCCCAACACCACTGAGAGTTCTCAGTGGGTGCCATGGGTTAAAAATATGAATTAAAACCAAAACCCTACAGAAGATCCAGCCCACTGCATTTTTAGACAGCAAGGATGTTATAAAAGTGGTTTTGGTGTTGGTCTTTTATCATAACCACCTGGGCTTTTCATGTGCACCTTGTAAAAAACCTTTAATTACCTATAAGATGATTAATTGAGCCTCACCACCACACTGGGAGGAAGATATTACTCCATTCATTTTAGCACAGTGGTGACTGGCTAAGCCTTGGCCTATACTGATGTGTTTGTTGCCACAACTGTGTCACTCAGGGAATTGATTTCTTTTAATGTGAGTATTCCAGCAACCACTCTAAAACAGATGCAGTTACAGTAGGAAATAATTGGTTTTAGGTGTATTGCTTAGGAAACCTCGTGCAAACCACACCACCACGACTTCTGCCTTGTTAATAGAAAGTTCATCACTGCTAGGAAGATTTTCTGTAGTAGCAGCAAGCACAGATCCTGCCTAAATGGATCAGGGATGTTGGCACCCCAGGACTTGTGCAAACAGAAGGCAGAGGAACCCTCTGAGTGTTTTCTACAGCTGGAGAAGATACTTCTGCAAAGGATCCTCAGCAGCTGCAGAAAAATAGTTAAAGATTTAGAGCCCAAATGAACAAAATGAACTTGACTGAGTGCACAGAAAGCAGAGGTAACACACAGCTCCTGGAGCACAAATCCAAGGGGATTAACCCTCCCTGCTCCCCCTGAGAGCTCAGTCAATGCCAGCAGGGCTTGTGCAGGAAATGCACTCAGCTCTCCCCTGCCTGAGGAATGCAGTGCCAGGGCCTCTCCAGGCAGGAAAAGCTGCTGTCCTGGGCTCCCAAGGGAACACATCCTGCAGTTTGCCTCCCCCCAACACCACCCTCGGCCCTGCCCTCCATCCCAGCCTTTGGAGAGTGCCCCATGGAAGCTCCCCTCAAACCCCTGAGCAGCAGGGGATGGGCCCAGCAGTGTCCCACGCACAGTTCCTATTGCCAGCCCTGCTCCCCAAATCAGAAATCCACTGGGCTTTCAGCACATGCTAAATCCACTCTTCCCCCCAGCAGTGCTAAGCTTTTTTTATAACTTTTTCTTTTCTAAAGAAGATCCAAGTGCTCCACACCCAATCCCAGCTCGACAAGAGCAAAAGCTGCTCTTTCTCATGTAACTTTGGAGTGCTCTTTTGTGCCTGCTCTCCACAGATCCCTGATCTTACCCAAAGGAAGGGTGGAACAGGCTATGTAATGGCTCTTGGTCTCTTCAACCTTCATCATTTACAGTAAAAAGTGCTCCAAATTTGTTTTTACCCAGCACAAATATCAGCACTCAGCTGGGATGACTCCAGAAAATTCCAGATTACCACCTCCACAGGCTATCCCAGGGTCCCAGACTGCTCTGGGTTGGAAGGAACATTAAAACCCATCTTGTTCCAACCCCCCAGCACAGGCAGGGATGCCATCTCACACTGGTTTTAAGTTCTGGCTCTCCAAAAATACAGAGGAGGTTTCAGCTTTGTTTCTTTTCAAAAAGACAATGGGAAAACAAGGAAGATATATTTTCCCAAGCCCCACAACAAGACAGGCTAGCCCCAGTATGAAGCAATCAAATTTGTTTCAGCTGAATACAGAACCACCCAAATTAGAACAGCAGGAAAAGTCCACCAAACCCTGATGGGAACAAAGTCACTGAAATGTGGAATTACTTTCCTTGAGGGTTACAGTAAATAATCCTAATATATTAAGTAATTCTTTCAAAAAACAAGTTCTGTAGAGACACAAAACATTTTAAGAAAATATTACTGTGACACAACTCTTAGACAAGGTCTTACAAATGCTAATTAATTCATTAAACAAAATCCTAAACTGGCTTAATTCATAAACATTCATATAAGAGAACTGTTCAACAACATCTTGGTCTACAATTGGACACTGTAAGTGCTTTGCTAATACAAATAAGCCTTTAAAAACCAATTTTATTGGATCAGAGAACTTTTCTGTCATTTACACAAGGTCTGGTTCTGTACTGTGACCAATACTGATGAGCCTTAGCCCAACAGTGGTTACCAAGGAAAATGACCAAAGACCTCTCCAAACTCCCCAGGAATTTCAAACATTTCGTATTAAAAAAAAAAAAAAAAAAAAGTTATTTTAAGCTGAGACACAACCAAACTAGACAAGAGTCATTCTCAGAGAGGACGAGAAAGTAAAAAGCAGCAAGTCTGAATGGCAGCATTTATCTGAGAAGCCCTTCTGCAGGACCAGGAATGCAGAGTGCCTGCCAGGACCAGAGGAGACACTCAGCCCTTGGGAACAGGAGGGAGCCCTCACTTCTCCAGGGCCAGCCAAGCCCTGTGGGAGCTGCCCAGGACAAGGATGACACATCCAGCATCAGGGACCCACAGCTCCATCCCAGGGAGACTCCAACACACGTTCCTCATGCACCTAGGCTGAGCTCCTCACACAAACCTCTCCACTCTGCTAAGGCAGGATTTCAAAGCTTTGAGGGGTTTGTTTCCACAGGCCTTTGAATTCTGTTCTCAGGGTTTGGTTTTTTTTTTAATTCATATTTCATTTTCTATTCCTATTCACTCCTCATGCACCAAGCTCTTGCTGACATCAAATGCCTGGTTTGCCCTGAGTGGCCATTTATACACAGGTATGTTTTAAATCTATTCTTACTTTTAAAATGACATCCAAGTGTCCATGTAAACACAAATTCCATCAACCATGAAAAATTCCTTTCACTTACAGGCAAAGTAGGCAAGTAAGAAAAGACTATATCGCATGTTTAAAAAATTATTGCTCCTAGGAACAACTTCACACTATTTTTCCCCAAAGCTGTTGGATCTTTTTCCTGTCCTGAAGAAAACATTTCAAGGCTGCTCTGGAGAGCCAGGTAATATGCAAGATTTGGATATTTGCTGACTTTAGAGTTCTCATACAGCCCATTCCTTTCACATGGACACAGTTCCAGTATCAGATCTGTCCAAAGCATGGACCAAATGCTTTTGGAAAGGCTGAAGGTATGGCCATGGAGGCTGCAGCATGAAGTTCTTCCAGTGGCCAGCACTACATTCCAGAGCTGCTTGGGAATGTACTCTCTCCTGTATAAAAGGGTTTAACAATTGCTGCAGCCAAACTGGACTCACAGGGCAGGTAGGTGCCTGCTCTTTCATAAAAGACAATGATTTAAGTCTACAATATGATGCTGCTGCCACATATGGGGCACGTGCAGAGAGAAAATCAGGTAGCAGGGTATGTAGAAGCCTAACCTAGAAAGTACCTACTCATCAGAAAGTAAGAAAAGCAAAGAATTCCTGAAAGGAATGAGCTTAGAGAAATGGGTTGTGGCCCAGATTCAACACAATGGACTAAATCACTTTGACAAATCCTCCAGTGCTTCCTGCAAGTGTATAAGCCCAGCAACAGGCAGTTTGGAACACTTCTATGAGGAACCAAGTCCTCTTGTATTTCAGTGGACAGAAGAGGAGAAAGAGAGCCTGGACCTGATTGCCAATCCTGAAGAATGGCTGTTCTCACACTTTTATAAACACTTGGTCTCCATGGAAGGGGGACACCTAGCAGCAAACATTGGCAACCAAGGACATTCCACTCCCACTATATTGTCCACAATAGCAAGAAGGGGAAAAAATCCATAAGGCTGCTTTGATTAGGAACCCTTTGAGAGGACATCTTCAAAAGTGAGTGTCTGAAAATACCTTGAAATGTGGGAATGTGCAACAACAGCCAGATAGGGGAAAACAGGCATCTTACTTTATTCGGAAAGCATTTACACTTCAGCCCAAAGTGGGAACATCCATTAATCCAAGAATCTTTTGCCAAGAACAAGGTCATCATTTTCTTTTTAATTCACAACAGAGCCCAGCACACAACATATTCTGCACCAAACAGAGAATCTCATCATTTACAGGTGTTTGGAGCCAGGTTTTAGTTTAATGCATACTCTGAACTTGTAAGAACTTTATTATACTGGGTTTTGTCTTCCCTGCAGGTCAGAGGTCTGCAGCTCTTTAAAAGCCACTAGTAAGAATGAAACAAAAAGTGCACAAGGAGCTCTGCCCCACAAGGGGGGTGAAAACACACAAATTCTTTCACTGCCAGAAGTATTTATACATTAACACACTCTTGGACTGTTGATAATTCTAAAACTGAAGACCTATTCCTGCGTACACATTAATACAACAATCATTAATACAACAATCTAAACCAAGTTCATATTTTACTCCACATTAAGAAAATTAAGCTTTAATGAGCTCAAATGTTCCTTGAGCTATTTGCTCATTGCAGTGACAGTGAGCCCCAGCCATGGAGCAAGGCATCATTGTGCTGAGCCCTAGGGAGAATTAAATGGTGCAAGTTGTTCTATCAAAATAACCACCAAAAAAAATTATAAATCACATTACACTCAACTGGAAACAAAAGGAAGGGCAAGAAGTGGGAGAAGCATTTATGCTCTGAGAACTTGGGGGTTGCAAATTCTCCATTTCACTGTCATGGTTAGGAAAATGTGGCAGCAAAGCAATGCAACCTTATTTCTAAATAAACAAAAAGATTGGTCAGTCTGCTGATGCAAGACAGACTAAAGAGAACAAGAGAACTATTAAATTATCTCCACTTCTGGGATTCTGGCTATTCTTTTGCAAAGTGAATGGCTTATGCTAATCAGGATGCATCTGAAATGCATCATTCAAGCCTTCTTGTGCAAATACAGTTCTTATTTATCCCAAAAGATCCCCACCAGCTGGCAATGTTTGCATACAATGTTAAACCCAACCTCAAGAGCCCATGCATTATGAGTAATTTTACACTTTAAAATATTAGTTCCCTTCAGAGTTCTCCAAAACCGTGCATCCCACGAGAAGAATTTTAGTGGAATTCAGCAATAATACACTATGTTACCATCCAACTTCCTCCAGCACAAAGAAGTTACAAGTTTTCTGTTGTTGGTTTTTTTTCCCTCCTAACAGTGCTTTTCCTCCAGAATATCTTTGGGGAAGGAACAAAGGGATTTGCACCAATCCCTTCTACATGAATCAAATATTTATGCTATACCCTCTTGAAGCACTTTCATCTAGTAACCTATGGAATGTGATCTCCTGACCTCAACACTCAGGCACGTCTAAATCAGCTGCCCTTTGAGCTGTATTAGAGGCCACAGAGAATTTTTATACATTTGTATCAGGCATATGAAAACCTTGTGGCCCAGCTGTGGCACTCTATGCCACAAAGCATTAGTCCAAAGTGTGCTCTGGGAAAGGGGAATGCTTTGCTTGTCCCACCTTTATGGCACAATCTGATGGTTTGTGTCACCAGGAGCAGGGTGATGAACCACGCTATCAGCACATGACCCAGCCAGCACAACTGGAATTCAAGTGTCATGGCAAACTCCAAGATCACAGCCCACCACATGGCCCCTCTGCCCAGCTCCCTTCTGCCTCCAGCCCCCTCCCCAGGGCAGTCAGCACTGCCTGCAAAACCAAATCCAAAAGAATCCAAAAGGCAAAGCACTTGTGGGATGAGCAGGCAGGCACCCCATTCCCTCCATCTGGAAATCCCACCCTTTCCTCAAGAAAAATAAACCATTCTACGTTGTCTTTCTGGCTCGCGGGAATCTTTGAAGGATGGGGTTATGTTGCAAATAAGTGTCCTGGAAGTAAAAGAGAGGGAGACCAGGTGTCCCAGATGAACCTGCAACTTCAACTACAGCACAAATTTTTCCAGGGTCAGCCTGTGACCCTGCTCCCTCGAGGAGCACTCACTGAGGTAACCCTGGTGAAAGTCTGACCCAGAGATTTAACAGGGTCATGGGCCTGATGGTAGGGATCATGTTTTCACAGCAGCCCTGAAAAACCAACGTGATGCTGCCCATGGCTCACACAGGAGCAGCACGAGGGCGTAGGGAAAACTCCAGAACACAGCTCCAGTGTTCCTACCCCGATGTGGCAGAAAAGGCTCAGTGCCCTGAAACAGTCAAGCAGAAAAACGTGAGACAGCAGCCAAAACCGAGCCCCTGTCCTCTGCCCCAGGAGGGATCCTGGTCAGCCACTTGCCCCACTGGCTGCTGCACCTCAGCAGAGACTGAGGCACCCCCAGGTCTGAGGCTCCAGCAGCTCACAGCACCCTGCCTTGCTGCCCCACCTATTCCACCTTCTTTTCCCACACAAATCCCTCCAGGGAAGAGGAAGGGAAAAAAAAAAAACCCTTAAAAAAAGAAAGAGGAACAGGGAGTAGGACAGACCAATATGTAGCATTTCCTGT
Source organism: Molothrus aeneus (assembly GCF_037042795.1). Classification (NCBI taxonomy): domain Eukaryota; kingdom Metazoa; phylum Chordata; class Aves; order Passeriformes; family Icteridae; genus Molothrus; species Molothrus aeneus. The sequence continues at coordinate 2,803,986 of NC_089659.1, read as the reverse complement.
ATCATCCACAGGAAAAACCCACGCAGCGGGGAAGAGCTCAATGTCAAGGCTGGTTTCACCACATGAACAGGCAGTTCCTCCTGCTGGGGGATGCTGTGTGATTCCACAGGGAACAATACAATCTTCCCTGACACAAGGAGTCCCACTAGCAGCCACACAAAATTCCACAGGTCCTTCCCCCTTGCAGAAATGCCTCCTAGCAAAGAAGGAAGGAGGAATGTGGGTATAGAGCTGGGGGAGAAGGAAAATGAGACATTCACTGTGGTATTATCAGTTGTAAACCAGGACACACTCAGCACTTGGCCCCCCTACAGAAAGGAGTATTCTGCAAAATATGTTTCCCTGCACAGAGACTGGGCCTCCATCCAGTTATTATGTGCACATGTCCCTGCTGCATTTTCAGTCTTACTTCGGGAAGAAAAAAAATCTCAAAACAAAGAAAACATCCCCTCATATTCACTGTGCGCAGTGCCAAGCGTGCTCCTGACCATGTTCAATAATCTGTTCAGGCTGCTAATTATGGGTGCAACACTTTTGCACCTCGTGACACAGCAGTAAAGCACTTAATGTAAAACAAATTCCAGTGTGAAACAAGAAATCAGCCCATCCTGGCAGCCCTGTTTGCACGTGTGATACAGAAATGCACAGAGATGCTCCTCTGTGCAGCACGACCAGCAAAGACAATCTCAACACGTGGATTACAAGCACAATGACTGCAATTATTTTCTCAAAAGAAAGGAGCACCACAAGAAACGGCTGCTTTCAAACACAGCCTGACACAAACCCACTTCAGCGACTTCCACCGTGTTTTACTCAATCCAATTACACACAAGTACATCACTATTCGTTTTGGCAATTTACTACCACTGGTGAAATAGGTGGATGAGCGTATTTTGTTCTTTTTTTTCTTTTGCAAGATGAAAAGCAAACTTTACAGGAGAGAGAAGTGATGGACAAAAGCTGACAGAGAAGAGAGCCAGTCTAACTCCCAGGTTAAGGCTGGAGAAAGAATGCAGAGTCCCTTGCAGCATAAGCACATCTCTTACCTACTGATCTGCTGAAGACAAAAGGGTTTTCTTCTTTTCAGAAACTGGACACTTGTAGCTCGTTGGGTCAGTCACACAAAGCTTCCCTGCTGCCAAAGGTATTCTTTTTCCTCTCGGGTTTTTGTTGTTGTTGTTTGGTTTTTTACCCCAGAGAGTAAAGGGCAGAACAGTGGATTCAGCAGGGGCAAAGGGTGGAATTCGAGATTTAACGGGCTGGAGAACTGCAGAGCTCTCTCCAAAAGATGCTGTATTTCAAGGCGCTTTCATTTGCAAATCCTTCTTCATCCTCAGTGTCAATAAAACTGGAGGAGGGGGAGTAAACTTTTTTAACCGCAGAAATAAATCGGACTCCACAGTACGGGGAATGTGATACGAACTGGATTTGTGGCTCGACTTTTTATTAAAAATAAATATACTTTCAGAACAGGCAATCGAGCTGGAAGGGGGGTAAAAAAAAAAATCCCCGAGTCAGCCAGGACCTGCCCGCGGTCGCTGGGAGGAGGATAGCGGTACCTCAGAGCGGCAGAATAAACACAAAGAGGGGAAAGTCCGCGTCCGGCGGTGGCAGCTGGGCTGTCAGTGGCAGCGCCGCCCGGGGCAGTAGCAGCGCCCGCGGCCCCGGCAGCGAAGGGCGGCCCGCGGCATCGCGCCCGGCCGGGCTGGGCTGGGCTGGGCTGGGCTGGGCTGGGCTGCGCTCGCTGCTCCTCCGGTTACCTGTGCGCGGCGGCGGAGCGGGGCCGGGCCGGGCGGCACGGAGCGGGCAGTACGGGCGGCACGGGCTGCTGGGCTCCCTCCTCCGCCTCCTTCCGCTGCTGAGGGCGCGGGCGGCCCGCGGGAGCGCTGGGCCGGGGCGGGCAGGAAGCGCCGCCGCCCCCGGGCCCGCCCCGCCCGCCCGCGGCACCGCCCCCGCTCCGCTCCGCCCGCCCGCGGCCGCTGCTGCTGCTATTGTGTGCGGACACACGGACACACGGAGCGGCCCGACCGCGGGGGGGCAGCGCTGCGGGTCCTGGCCCCGCACACGCACCCCAACAAGCCCACCCTGTGCCCGGAGCGGCGTCCAAACGCTCCTGGAGCTCTTGGGGCTGTGACAATCCCCTCCCCGGCCTGGCTGGTGATGCTGTGCCCGGTGCCCCCCAGGACAGCCCTGGTCCCTCTGCAAGAGGAGCCACTTGGGCAGCTGTGGAAGCACCTACAGGAGTCAGCCCCACCAAACCAACCTGCCAAGCCACTGGACTGAAATGGGTTTATAGCAGCGTAGACCAGCCCAGGACTCACCCCCCTCCGGGAGCTCTTGGGGCTGTGCCCGTTCTCTGGGGAGCCTGGGCAGTGCCCCAGCACCCACCGGGGCAAGAACCTTCCCCGAATTCCCAACCTAAGGCTCCCTGACACAGCCCCAGCCGTTCCCTGGGCTCCTGTCCGTGCTCACAGAGAGAGAGATCGGAGCTGCCCCTCCAGTGCCCCTGGGAGGATGTTAAAGACACAACGAGGTTGAACACACCAAGTGACCTCGGCCAGTCTTCACAAGAGTTTCCATCTAGACCTTTCCCTGTCCTCGTGGCCTCCTTTGTACACTCTTCTAAAAGCTTCAAATCTTTTTTTATATCGTGGCACCCAAAACAGCTCAAAACATCCGAGGTGAGAACACCACGGTGCAGAGCACAGCACAGCACAGCAGGACAATCCCCTCCCTGGCCTGGCTGGTGATGCTGTGCCCGGTGCCCCCCAGGACAGCCCTGGTCCCTCTGCAGGAGGAGCCACCTGAGCAGCTGTGGAAGCACCTACAGGAGTCAGCCCCACCAAACCAACCTGCCAAGCCACTGGACTGAAATGGGTTTATAGCAGCGTACACCAGCCCAGGACTCACCCCCCTTTTTGCTGGCCAAATGCTGAAAATAAATGAAAGCAAGGCAAGAACTGATCATGACCAACCGCATATAGGCAGGGTATTAAAGGAGATCCCTGAATATAATGTTCTACTTAAAACCAAAATGTGTATCAAGTGATTTCCAAAGCTTAGGCTATCCAAATAGGCAATATCCACAGACCTCTACTACTCTGCCACAGCTGGAAATAATGGTCAGTGTGAAAAGGTGAGACTGAAGACATTTCAGTTCTCCTCAAATACAATTCTGATTTTGCTGTGTTTCAGCACTTTATCACATGATAAAAGATGGTGGCCACATTCAGAGGTGGCTTTTGCTGAAGGCTTTAGTGCCTGGAATCAATGTGTGGAATTTCAACTCCTAAAACAGTTTATCTTTAAACATTCCACAACCTTTACAGCAAAGCATGGACTCACCACCTTTGTGCATGTGACCCCATTCAAAAGCCCGTAAAAGGATCCCAAAATGCTGCTAAAAAGGAATACTTAAGGCAGTCTTGTTTTGGAAGATCTAACAGAGGATTAGTAATGGCAGTAACACAGTCAGCTCTGCAGTGGAACCAGTCTTTGCACCAGAGAGGCAAAGCTCTTGTTCTGAAATGGGCTAAGCAACACCAACTTCTCCTCACCCCATCCCTGTAATCAGGGCAAAGCCCCAGTCTAAACAAGGCCCAGAGATAACAAACTGGTCCTTCAGTAGGGACTTATTTGTGTACAAACAATCTACTCTGCCTTTCTCACAATCCACCTCCTCCAGCTTTTGCATAGGGAGCACTGGAATCCTCCCCCAGCGAGGCCATTCCTGTCCTGAACTCCAGAGGAGGACAATCTCCCAGTGACAGCTTCCACTTGGCTCCTGGTCATTACCTCGTAATTTCAAAAAAAGAGCGAAACAGAAAACTGAATGCAGCTGTCACGGTGTGTCCACAGCTGATTTAATGCATAAAGCCTGATCATGCAAATATGAAGCCCACTAAGCAGTACCAATTTGGTAAGGTTTGAGGCTAAGATGCCACCAGTTTCCAAAAAAAAACCTGAAAGTGCAAAAACTGGCCACACGTCAAATCCTTGCACTGTGAAATTTGGCCTTCATGTGAGGAGAGATGGCACGATTCAGCCATTTACCTTTTAATCACTCTGAGCAAATAAATCCTTTCCAACATTCCCAAATGTTAACATTGAAAAGAAAGACTTGGCCAAAAATTCAGGAAGTCAAATTACAGAAATCCCAAATGCAGTATCTATAAACATCTATTTTTTTCCCCCCTCTTAACCAACATTCATTCACTGGAATGTTTTAATGGAAGAAATGCAGAAACACATGTAAACAGCTCATTAACATCCCATAACCTTACAGTTTGAAACGCCAAAGGAAAAAAAACAGGCAGTGGAGAAGCAGCTACTGAAGGCAACATTTGCTGGATGCTGTGGGGCAGCGTTGTAAGGGAAATTAGCACAGCTAGAGCGAGGGAAAGAGTTATAAACTGTGCTTCAGTCACACATCCTGTCTCCCTCCCACATGCTCAAAGAAAATATGGGAGTAAAGAGAGGAGGCAGAGTCATCAGGAAAGCACAAGCATTGCTTCATGCAGGCACTGGGGAGCAGCGAGCCTTGCCCGAGGCGTGTTAACCTCGGCTCCTCTGCTGCCTATTCCAGGAGCACTGCTCGTGTTCAACCCACACAAGTGGAGATACCAGCCTTATCGGGACTGCAAAAGAACAAAGCTGCATCAAATCCAAACTCTCTTCCTTCAAGCACTCTCCCCCTGTATCCTCCCTTCACCCAGCTCCCCGCCCAGGCCGGTGCTCAGGAGCTCCAGAACGCATCTGAACGGCTGCCAGCGGAGGAAGCGAGCAGTTTCCATACACACATCACGCCACAATGTGGGAATTCAGGAAACAACACAAGAAAGGGGTTCCTAATAACTGTTCCAGCGTGCTCGGGCCAATTTATGCAATCACACAAAGGTCACGGTGGTTGTGCTAAAAAGCACAAAAGATAAGCACTACAACAGCAACGAATTCAAAGTAGGAGAATAAATCTCAGGCTTAGGAAAACCTAGAGTTGCTCCACCTACAATTTTTTGAGAGGTTGTCCTTCACATTCTTTAAAATTCCTCCATCTTAAAGTTCCTCGCTCCAGGAACGGCTGTAACTCAGGCGCCCTTTGTCCGCAGCAGCTGGAGCTCAGGAAGCTGCTGATATTATCCCTCCTGTACAGACACAGCTCAGCTCAGCATCCACTCAGCACACTGCACAGGGCCCTCAATTCATTTCCCTGCATCTCTGATCTTGGGCCAGTTTAACAGAGCTTTTCTTCTTGCACATAAAAATAAAGTGTTAGCAGGGCTCAGAAGCGGCATTTAGCTCTTGGGGCCAGACAGGACGTCCCCACCAAAGTGAGGGGTTCTTTGTCTATAAAATACATTATTGGGCAAAATAATGACCCTACAGTAAACAGACAGTAATACAAAGAAACAGGAAAAAACCTAAGAAGAGGAACTGAGGATGTTTGCCAGGAATGTGAGCAGGAGCAAGGAACAGGAATTTCTGAAAAGGGAGAGTGTATTTCTTGTCATAGAAGACAAAGACAGAATCCCAGAATGTTTTTGGTTGGAAGGGACCTTAAAGCTCACCTCATTCCACCCCCTGCCTTGGGCAGGGATACCTTCCACCATCCCAAGTTGCTCCAAGCCCTGTCCAGCCTGGCCTTGGACACTGCCAGGTGTGTTTGACAGATACTCATCGAATAAAAGGAAGTAAGCGAACCAACACCACATGTTTGGGAATACAGATCAAAACAAGACTAAAAGATTTCAAAGCCTTGTAAAAATCACAAGAAATGTGTGGAGAAAGCACCAAGGTACCAGAAGGTTGAGTGGTTGGTCCAAAGTCAGGCTGGGAGTTCAGTCTGCACTTGCAGAGGCCTTGCCTTGCTGCCCACATGTAGTGAGCTCAGACATGCAGTACTGCAGCTTTTGCTGCTCTTTCACCACCTGGTTTTAGCACCCAGCACCTTCAGGCTGGCCATGGCCATCTTTGAGTCATTTGCAGAGGATTTGGTGCTGCTGCCACATGCAGCCCTGAGCTGCACCAAGGCCTGGAAGGCACCCTTGGGTCCTGTGTTGGGTATGGCCGGAGAGCAAGTACGATTTATGAATGGAAAGGGAATCAGACAGATGAGGGATCGAGGCATGAACTACATGAGTTATTATTCACCAAGATGGCAAGAACAGCTATTCACAGATCAAGAGCACCAGAAATTACCACCACCAAACTTGACATGCGTGGAATTGCTAGAAAAGTTCTATTCTCAAAACACACAAGCAGGAACAGTTATACACTACTTATTCCTCTGGCCTTCACTAAGTAACTGCTGTGTCTTTCTATACAAGTGTATTATTTTACCAATTCTACACAATAAACTTTGATGGCCACATAACTTCTGGGAGGGAAGTAACCGATACAGAAACCTCTGCAAAGCCAACTTCATGTCCTGTCTCTCCTGTGATTTACACTGTAACACAGCCCCAGCTCATCTAAGATTTTTCATGCTGCTGCGTGTGAAGAGTTTTAAAAGTCTGTCAGTCTGGGAGGTGCCTCTAATGGATTGTAACTCAAGTGCAGCGTGGTTCCTGGGGTGAAGAAAAGGCCTGCAAGGAAGGGGGAGAAAAGGACCAGCTTACCACAGTGAAACGTAATATAGAGGTCAGCAGTGACATGTCACCCGTGAGGTGATTGATCAGGTACCACCTGTAAGGAGAATTATTCTAACTGCTGAACCTTGGCCCCTCTCTGGGCAGAACTGCAGAAGAGAGCTGTGTATCCAGGAGAGTGGTAAACAACTCCCAACTATGGAAAAACAAATGTTGCAGCTTTGCCCTAAACACATTCACACCTCAGTGCCCTGCAGTTAAATGTAGTTTGGGCAAAATAAGGTTAGTCTGGACAAAGTGATTTCCTTACAAAACACTGTTCTTCTCCCAAAGATGGACCTGTAAGCCTTTAGCTGATGTCTATTATATGTTAACAAATTTAATGTAGGAAAGTTGACCACTCCCTTGCTTCTCTGCACTCTCACCTCTCAAATCTCCTTAAAAAGAGATGTGTCTTTAAAATCTGCTGGAATTAATTGAAAGATTCCCTCAACTTCCAGTGGATTTGGAGCAGAGTGAACTGTAAGAGTAAGGCATGGAGGCACTGAACTTCAGCTTAGTATTTGTGTGCTCTCAAGGACTAAAGATTGTGTGAAATTACAAGTGAACAAGATGTAGCAGATTCTGCAGCAAAAACCAGACTTGCTAATCCTGATATTTTAATGACCATAAAGCTAAGAGGGGACAACCATGGCTGATTTGATACCAAAAAACCCAACCTCTTCAAAGCCTCCAGGCCTTAAAATGGTGCAGCTGTATTGATAAATACCACAGGCATGGGGGACAGGGGTTGCTCTTTGATTTAAAGCTCTTGCAACTCATTTTTAATGCTGAAGTCAGAAGCAGACTCAAAAGTGAGAAATTAAAGAGGCTCAACCAACAGCAATCTCTGGCTGGGAGAAACCTTGCAGTGCCTGGGAAGGGTAGAGGCATGGTCCCAGTGAAACACTGAGTGCCATGTGCAAGCAAGAGCTCTGCTAATTGCAGGAGCAGAACCATCTTCCCCTGCTACAGAGAAGCTGTACTGTAACCAGCTTGTTCTGAACACGAAATTAAAGATGAGAAATGAAAGGAGAAAAATATGTTAGGTACAAAAAACATATTGAAATAAAATAGATTCATTTCTCTTAAACAACTTCTTCAAAAAGTGCCAATTAGAATTTTCATGAATACATAGATGTGCTCCTAAAAGCAATCTTTTCCCTGTAGTAAGCTACAAAAGACTGATAATTAGAGAGAGCAAGATATCAAGTTACAGGTAATTGATTAACATTTCATTTTCATGTAAATGAAAAACTAAAAATAGAATTATGGAAAAAAGTCTGATTAGATTTTACCATCATTTTCAAAAGCTGCTGCCACATTCTGGAAGAGCACCAGCACTCTCTGCTGGTGATCTTTGTTCAACAGTTATCAAGAGAAAAATGAGGGATGAAAGTGCATTATGTTCTTGATATGAAATGCCATTTTTGTTTTAAATTGATGATTAATTAGGTCCCTAACAATTTAGCAAACAGCAACTCTAGGAGCTACCTATGCTTTTGGAAACAACACAGTCATTACTAAGAACTGCATTTACTCTGGGCAATCATCACTCACTGGAATAAATGTCTGTCTCAAATAAACATCTGATGGAAATGCTTCTCTCAGCAGAAAGCACTTCTCTGGTGCTGCCACACAAAGACAAGCTGGTGTGAGAATTCCCATAATGCCAAATCCCTTGGCTCCACCCTGACTTTCCATCAAATTTTGGGCTATGCCAAGATAAACAGCTCTCCTTAAAAAAGTCTTAGCCCAGCTCCAACACCTTCCCCAACGGGAGCCACAGTGGGAATGCTGTGTTTTCATCAAAGCAAACCTGCTCCCAGCCCTGCCTCTGTTCCACCCTTTGCCAGGAAGCTGGAAAAGCTTTGATTCCCTCTCCCCAGGATGCACCCAAGCCATGTCTCCTGGGCTGCCTCACACACCTGAGCCAGAGCTTGCACAGGGACAAAGAGGCAGCAAAAACCTCAGCGCCAGCTGCCCCAGCTGCCAAACTGTGCTCGGATCAGGCATCAGGAAGAAGGGTTAAAAATTGGCAAGTTGAATCCATGTGCAGCTCATGGAAGTGTGGGAAACAAAAGAGACAATGTTAAGGACAGAGTATTCACTAGCAAAGGGCTCAAGTTTCTTGGCTTCTGCCATCTGCTTCCCAAAGGCCATTTTTCAAGGTAGCTTTTTGTTCTTCACTGTTGAATGTAGCTGTGGAAAGACATCCTGCTCCTTCTTAGCTAATGAACTAAAGCTCAGTGCACGTTCAATGGCTTAAAATATTTTGGTTTTGTAATTCCCTGGGGACAAGAAGGGAATGCAATGTCAGAGGTGGGGTTTTTCTCCTGGGATTTGGATCAAATTTTTACCTGACACAGCTGACCCAAAAACCTCAGACACCTCCATAAATATTCATTTACACTATAGTTGTTAAATACATAAAGAAATTCCGTGTTAACAAAAAAAATACACAAGACTTCACAATGCTGTATATATCTGGATATTATGTGTAGAGATATACAGCCCTTTTGACTATATTCCTTTATGAAGTAAAAACTGGGAAGAACAGCTCCTGCATTAGAGAAACAGCTCACAGCCCTAAAAAGAACACACTCTGTGGTAAAAATAAGTGAGTTTTAACATAGTTGTAAGTCAAAGTCAGAAATAATTGTTCTAATGCATTCTGCTCCTGACAGATCTCAAATTTAGAAGAGCTTCACATTTGCTGAGAGTCCCAAGGAACTTTTAAAGCATTCAGGGATCACTGACACTTGGCAGAGTGGGACAGAGTGACAGCCAAATGCCAAGCACAGCTCTGAAACACTGCATGAGGAACAGACATTCCTGCCTAAGGGGGCAGAGCAAGTTTCCCACTGCAGAGAAGGACAAGAGTTTTCAAAGCTGAAGTTTTCTGCCCTTCAAGGAATTTAATGTTGTGCACATGACAGGATCCAGCCAGAGACAAGTGACCTACAAGGGATGAGAAGATGCTCAAAGCCTCGAGAACCTGAGCACCTAGAGGACATTAACATGATTACTTTTTTAATATTATTAACTATACATGCCAGGCTGCTCTTAAATATTTCCTTCCCACATTCCTACCCACACCTTTACCTTTGTGCCATAGGAATTCTGTGTTCAGCTCTGCCCCTTGATCATTAATGCAGACTCCTGAGTTTCAGACTTCAAAGCAAGGCAGGATTAAGAGTCACAGGACTGGGACAGCATCAAACCCTCCCTGTGCAGGAACCTCCACAAACACCTCCTGGGTGGCAGGACTGGGAAATCCAGGGATTTACACCTGTGGAGCTTCCCACAGGTGAAGTTAATAAAGGAGCCCAACAGTGCCTCATCTCCTTCCAAACACTGGAAAATGAAAGAAAATGGGAATTTCTCCTGGGGTTAGAGAAAGAAAGATGTGAGTGCTCTACAAATGTGCAAGGGCAGAAACCAAAGGCTTCATTGTGTGGAAATGCACTTCTCCAGGAAAGCTCTTCTCTTCTCCCTCTCCTCAGTAGCACACGAGAATGTTCTCAGGGAATCCATCATCACCCACAACCCTGGTGGTGGTTGTTTTTATTCCTGACTTTTCTATTTTCCCCCCTAACCCTCCCTCATTCTGCTGCTCAAAATGTCTGCATTCCCAGTTTCCTCATCTCTGCAGGTGCAGCTCATCCCAGTAGCACCAGCATTCCTGGGAGCTCCAGCCATGCCTCACTCTCAGAGCTTCCAGCAATGAGACTGACAACACAACACAAATGAAGACATTGCAGCACAAATATATCAAGATACAGGTCTGCCCAAGACCCTGAGGAACTTTAGGACTCATTTCAATGTAACTTGCAATCAGCATCCCTTTGAGTTACATTTGAAAATTACACCAACTTGGCCAAGATTAAGCTACATCAGGCTTAGGCAGAAAGGCAGTCTGGGCTTTTTCAGCTTTATTTGTAGCTGCTCTTATATCACCAACTTACAACACCAGACTAACACAGGTGCAGTTCCTTTAGTGGTTGAAAGCTGCTAGAGATCACCAGACTCAGGAATTTTCACTGACTGCATGGTCTACACCTGCTCTGAGTTAGACACTGCAATGCTACAGTGGGAGAAGCTGTTGTAGAGACACTCACTGCCCCCATCAGCCTCACCATCCCTCATGAACACTGGGCTCAAGTGATGGTAAGTGGTGTTACAGAGCAAAGATTTACTTGCTGAGAAGGTGAACTGCAAAGCCAAACTCAGAAATTTCTCTGCCTAACGAGAAGGTTGCAATTAGGTCATTGCTGAGAGCTGGGTAAGCACAGATCAGAGCAAAAACATTCCCACAGAATAACTCAGATGTGACAGCAGGTACTTGGAATGAGAACAAGGACTTCATCCACGTAGTCCTGCTGCTGAGTTATGTGGATAAACAGTGATCCTGATGGAGCCAGCCCCCAGCAGGACAGCAGGTGTCAGGATACACAGACCTAGCTCAGCACAAGCAAACCAAATTCCCAAACAGAAAAGCCCATGTCCAACTTTTGAAATTTGACAAAGAGCTCAGAGCAAGTTTCAGGTGAGAATTCTGTTTAGGACATGGATGAACTGGGTCCAGGCCACAGCCTTTTTTTGTATCTTCTGGACTCCAGTTTGAGCAATGCTTCTTATTTCTGCTAAAATACTCCATCAGTTCTATGCCCAACCCTGCTCAGGCTGGATATTTTGGTAAACACAAGACCTTTATTCAAATGCCAAGGAACTTCAACAGAACACTCTCCAAGCTGCTTTTTGGTCACTGAGACTCCCTCCCTTGGATCCTGCACATGGAATTACCTGTCCCAGGAGCACACAGGTCAGGAGAGGGGAGATTTGTGCATTAATGGGATACTGTTCTGATCAGGGAGATTAGGTTACAAGGCCATGCCTTGTAACACACTGCCTTCTTCAGTGTGGCACTTCAGTTTACAACTGGGGATTTCTGCTAATTAGATTGTACTTTTAATTATTTATGGCCTGTATTATCTGTAAAAGCTGCCCAAAACCTAAGCCTTAATAAGGATAATTGGAATAATCATATTTTTCCCTCTTCTGTAAAGCACCTTGAGCCTTACTGATGAGAAATGCAAGGATGTGATTAGATGCTTAATGAAAAAATATCATTAGAAAGTGGAATAAAAATGAAAAATGAACTAAAATGGAATTTTCTATTTTATACTGCATTGGGGCTGAATTAAGAATCATTTATCAGAGGTGTGATGCTGAAAATTTTAACCTGAAAACAGAGTGGAGATCTTCTTTATCCATATTATGATGGGAGAGTGCAGGTGAGGATGCCAGAGTTGGGGTGTGGATGTTGTGAGAAGTCTGAAATTTCAGCTTCAAATTATTTCAGCCCCCAGGAGTCTGAAATATGGAAGTGCTGGGCTCTCCCACCTGGTGCAGCCAGCCCTTGGCTGGTGCCAGCACCCAGAAAAGCAATGGGTGTTCAACATCACCACAGCTCCTGTGTCCACCACAGCTCTTCCACAATGAAGATTTGGCTTTCCAGCCCTCACCTTCCGCAAAAAGTATCCGGGAATTGAGGCAGAAGGGGTTTGACCAGCTCAGACCATGTGGCAGAAGTCACGGTGAATATTTATGGCCCTGCCTGACTCAGTCTGTGAATGAAATCCACAATGCCCGTACTGGGGACCGCCGAACCAAGGCACGGACGCAAAGCTTTTAACCCTTTCGGGATTACCACCCTCCAAATTTGCTCTCCCGGAGATCAAAGCAGGAGGATTTGGAGATATTTCTGTTAAATTCAGAGCTGAGGCAGGTGCGGGAGGAGAAGGGCAGAGCAGGGACCATCCCTGGCGGCAGGGGAAGAGCCCGAGGGTGACAAAACATCCCCGGCCCCACCTGGGCCTGACAGCGGAGCCGGGGAGGGGCCGGACAGAGGAGCAGGGACGGCTCCCCCAGCCCCCGAGCCCCGCCGCCTCCCCACAGCCACCACCGGCGCGGGCTGAGCCCCGGCACCGCCCCACACCGCCCGGGGAAGGAGGAGGAGATGCCCGTGAGGGCAGCGGGAACACCCGGCAGCCCTGCTCCGCCTCGGGGGGCCCGTCCCGGGCGGTGCTCGAGGGGACAGCGCCGGCCTTTCCCCGCGCCGGCCGCCGGCCTCGCCCCGCGGCCGCGCCCTCACCCGCGCAGCGCCCTTACCCCGCGGGCGCCGGGCCCTGCGGCCGCCCGCACATCCATCCCGGGCCGGCAGGGCGCTGGGCCACGCCGGGGAGCTCCGGCAAGGGCCCCCCGCCGATGCCGTGGGGAACTTTCAGCAGGCGGCTGCAACTACGGCGCCCGGCATCCCCCGGCGGGCCGGCGAGCGGTGCCGGCCGGGAGCTGTAGTTCCGCACGGGCGGGGGAGCCGCCGGCGCCTGCGGGCAGCGCGCCTCGGCCGAGGGGAATCGCGGCACCAGCAGGGCTGGAAAAGCTCTCTGAGAGCAGCGAGCCCAGCGTGTGAGCGATCCCCAGCTTGTCAGCCAGCCCAGAGCGCTGGGGGTCCCCTCCAGTCCTTCCCTGGACACCTCCAGGGAGGGGAGTCCACCTCCTCCCTGGGCAGTTCCAGTGTTTAACAACCTTTTCCGTGACGAAATTCTTCCCAATATCCAACCTGAACCTCCCCTGTCCTGTCACTTGTTGCTTGGGAGCAGCCCATTGCAATGTTTAACAACCTTTTCTATGAGAAATTCTTCCTGATGACCAGCCTGAGCCTCCCCTGACACAACTGGAGGGCGTTCCCTCTGCTCCTGTCCCTGGGAGCACAGCCCGACTCCCCTGGCTGTCCCCTCCTGTCAGGAGCTTTGCAGAGCCACAAGGTCCCTCCTGAGCCTCCTTTTCTCCAGGCTGAGCCCTTTCCCAGCTCGCTCAGCCCCTCCCGGGGCTCCAGCTCTTTCCCCAGCTCCGTTCCCTGCCCTGGACACGCTCCAGCCCCTCCATGTCCTTCCTGAAGTGAAGGGCTCAGAACTGACCTCAGCACTGGAGGAGTGGCCTCAGCACTGCCCACTCCGGGGACAGGCACTGTCCTGGTCCTGCTGCCACCCCATGGCTGGGACAGGCCAGGTGCCCGTGGCCTCTTGCCCACCTGGGCACACCTGGCTCATGTTCAGCTGCTGTTGAGCAGCACCCCCAGGGCCTTTCCCACCAGGCACTTTCCAGCCCCTCTGCACCAGTCTGGAGTGTTCCATGGGGTTGGTGTGGCCAAAGGATTTAAGTTCTTTACATTTTATTTCACCTGGCTCTTAGTATCAGCTCCCTAAACCTGCTGTATCTATTACCTCCATCACATCATGAGCTTTCTGCAACAGCTTTGCTTCTAAACTTTCTTCCACCATGTTTCCGATAGGGACCATTCCTCGCCCCAGAAACTCTCAACAAAAGCAATAAAAATGTAAAAAGCCAACCTGTCAAAGAAGTATTAGCAGGCAAAACTTAAAGAAAGACCCTGGAAACTGTGTCAGTGAAATACTCAGCTGCTGGCCATCAAGGGTTCAGCTCATATGGTCTCATGTTTACATGCTTCGTCCATTTTTATCTACAATTTATTTTTATTTAAAGCTGAGTATCTCTCTGGCCCTGCTGTGCCATGTTTCCTGTGTTGAACACAGTACACAAAACAAGCCATATAGAAACAAAAGGATATTTTAGAGATGTGAGGAGGAAGCACCCAAATTCAGGTGGAAAAATGGTTTTAAGCAGAGACATCTGTGTGTACAGAGCGTTATTACTGCTTGCTGTATTTAATTACAGATAGCTTTGTTTTGTTGCTTTTGATGGAGAGAGGAAAAAGCCAGCAGAGGTAGTGGCCACACACCAACCTTCCACTGTAAACACCCAGAAAGGAGGGCTGGGGGAAAGGCTGTTATTGCTCCATGGGAGTCCAGCAGCACAGGGGCACAAGAGTGACACAAAAATGGGCTGTGCTGTCACGAGGTCTTGTTTGCCAGAGCCAGACAACGAGGATCTATTACAAGACATGGTGGAATGTTTGTTTTTGTAGTACTGGATTTCCAAAATCCATGCTCTTTTTGTGGCTGACAAGCCCCCTCCTTTCTTTGCCTCGTTCCTGCAGCTGTCGGAGGTCTGCACCCCTGCCTGGAAAACATGAGCACAGCACAGCAAAAATGTGCATCATTCATGTGCCATCAGACAATGCTTGGGAGAGTTACAAAGGAGGGGAGGAAGAGGAGAAGGAGACCACAGTGCTGCAGTAATTTGCATTATTTCTACTTTCTTTGCAAGAGTCACTTTTAGCTTTAAACTGTAACAGCTATACATTTCATAGCAGCTTTACCACACTTCAGCATTATTGGGTTTTAATTCACAGCCCCTCATGACTAAGTAAAATTTGGCAGAGTGTCTCTGTTCTAACACATACTTTCATTTTGTTTTGGTAGTATTTCATATTAGGAATGAACTAAAAAGCAGAATTTGTGCTGTGACCTGTTGCTTACCTCAGGGATTCCCTCCATGGTTCATCCTTAATGCTTTGTGCTGTGCAAAAGCTCCTGAGAGCACCACTGGGATTTCAGTGGGAACCAGACCAGGCCCTGGCTGCCCCACACCACTCACCCTTCGTGGGTCCAGCAGGAAAAGCCAGCAGCAGTTCAGCTGGAGCAGAGCCTCTCCTCAGAGCACGGCTGGGACTGCTGCCATAACCCAAAGCTGAGCCTGGACAAGTCCCAGGTTTGGTTCTGTGCTCACATTCGGGCCCTGCAGTGAGCACAGGAGCCAGCACAGGGCAGCCCACGTGGAAATCCAGCTCCAGGCACTGGAAGCACCTTGCTGTGCCTCTGCTGACAGTACCTGCAACTCCCACATGTGCTGAAGCCACACACAAACCTCAGTGTCCAACTGTGCAGTTTCACCATGCTACTTTCAGTGGACCACAAACTGGAACAGAGGCACATTGCAATTCTGTTCGCCAGGGACTTCATCTGTACCTGTCTCAGTCTTCAAAATTCTCCCTGTATTGACAGTGAATACATTAGTTGCCCACCATGAGGCAAGTTCTCTAGATGACAAGCAGTTGAACTTGCCTTTTTCTTACTTGCACATTCAAAATTTCATCTTATTTTATTATGAGGGGCATTGAAGTCTTAAGAGCACATCTGTGGCAATTTACTTCCTTACCAAGTTCACTTTGATGATGACTGGGTGCTTATAGAACCACTGGACAAACACAAAAGGAGATTTAGAAATATTGCAATTAGAGCAAATAGGAAAAATAGCTTAGATTCCAGATGCTAGAAGGTATTTTAATGCAGACCATTCTAAAAATCTGAAATAAGGACAACATACAAACTGGGAGCACTTGAAATATGTTTATTCAGCAGCTAATACAACCAACCTCCAAAAAACTGGAGTCCCCTCTGGTTTCTGAACCGTGTCAAGTGATGAAAATGCCTTTAGGATGGAAGCTGGACAGTGCACTCCTTTCTGAGATATACGTCTAACAGGGATTAATCTCTTTGAAAAGGCAAAATATAAATATGTACACTCTAAATTCACAACAACAGCTTCAACTACTTTAATTCAAGTGGGGTAACAGTGGACAAACCCACATCATGTAAACTGCAGTCAGGAAAATCTCTGCTCTCTGCTGCTCCCTCCTGCTCCCAGGTCCCGTTCTGGTTTACATTCTGGGATCTGCCTCTGGCAGAGCTGGAACACGGAAGCGCTGAAGTGCTGGATCTCAGGGGCTGTGCACGGGACTGGGCCTGGGGCTCTGC
Source organism: Molothrus aeneus (assembly GCF_037042795.1). NCBI lineage: Eukaryota > Metazoa > Chordata > Aves > Passeriformes > Icteridae > Molothrus > Molothrus aeneus. The sequence continues at coordinate 2,787,620 of NC_089659.1, read as the reverse complement.
TCTCTACACATTGCTCAAGGCATCCACACCAGGGAGAACCTTTCCTGGGGGCAGAAAGAACACAGCAGCAGGGTTAAGGACCTCTCAAACAACTCTGCAACGTTCAAAGAGATATAATGTTAAAAAGTGAATCAGGAATTATACTCTTGAAAATGGAAGAGTTTGGCTCCATGTTGACTGTGGTGGTGTTCACAGAGGTCTCAGGAAGAGGGAAGAGATGAGAATCTGACTCTATGTTTCAGAAGGCTTGATTTATTATTTTGTGATATATATTATATTAAAACTATATTAAAAGAATAGAATATAGGATTTCATCAGAAGGCTGGCTAAGAATAGAAAAGGAATGATAACAAAAGGTTGTGACTCTCAGAGAGTCTGAGCCAGCTGACTGTGATTGGCCATTAATTAGAAACAACCAACATGGACCAATCCCAGATGCACCTGTTGCATTCCACAGCAGCAGATCATTATTGTTTCTCTTTTCCTCTGAGGCTTCTCAGGAGAAAAATCCTGGCAAAGGGATTTTTCAGAAAATATCATAGCTACAGTTGACCATGGTGGTTCCATGGACCTGCTCCACACAGTGAATCCACCCAGAGCACAGCTGTACTCAGATGTCAGCAGAGATTCCTAACACAGCCCAGCCATCAACCCTCAATCAACAGTAATGGCACATTTCTGTCCAAGGCTCTGCTGGGGCCAGATCCAAACACCCAAAATCCTTTTCCATTAAATTTGATGGCAAACAGATTTTGGATTGGATTTAGAGTTGCTGCATACTTTCTTAAATCCCTAGTGGCAAGTAAATAGAATTCTGGGGAAGTGTGGTGGATATTTTAAGAATGAATTAAGAGAAGAAGCCTCCTATGAGTCTCAGGTCATTAAAATAACTAAAACACTCAGGTTGAGACATTTACAGATCTCTTTCCAACTGAAGGAATCAAATAATATTCTCATCTTCTTTGAGTACAAGAGCCTGGATTAATAAAGTGCAATGTTTTCTAAAGCATTTTTAGCTTTTTGTCATACTTTAATATAATGAACAGACACCACTCTGGTTTTGCCTTTCCTCACAAAAACAACCTTCTAATGCTCAAGCTGTGCAGCAGGACTGAATTGTAACACTGTTCACAACTCACTAGTTTGCTGAGTTTTCAGGGATTTTTTCCCCTTTCTTCATCTTCAGAAGCTTTTCTAATTAGCCAGACTTCCGTTACATTTAAAAGATCACACACACAAACCCATATTTTGGGCCAAAACTTAGACAAGTTCGTGCTTTTGAATACACAGTGTTTCCTTCGAGCCATCTGCATTCTTTCCCTTCCCCATCACTCCCTAGGCAACAGAAACAAAAGCTCTGTCTCCCATCTTACTCCTGCAAGCAGCAGCTGCAAGGCAGTTTATTGAAGTTTCTCCTCTCCAGAGGAGCTGACAGCATTGGATAATTTACACACACTGGGAAACGGCAAATTACCAGAGGAAATGAGAAGTCGTTTAGAGAACAATGGAACTCGTTACAAGAATCCCTTCAATCCTCACCATTTTGAATTCCAAGCACCCTCGTGCAGGTTTGTCGCTGAGCACTAGAGGGCTCCCCAAAACCAAGGGAATTCCAAACAGGAAGAAAAGCCTTGGCAAGAATTCCAGACTGTTCTGATGAGGTTCCCCTATCAGAAACCGGGCATTTTCAACAGGCTGGTTGGTATGTCCTGAGGGATCAGTGATAAAATCCAGCCCACTCTTTTTTCTATCCCAGTATTTTTGCTTTCTGGGAGAAGCATGCTGTGCTGTCTGCAGGAATATTCCATTTTCCTTCCTCTCTTCCTCTGTGAGGGCTACAGAACAGAAGAGGAGCTTGTAGCTCCAAAGCTACATGTAACTAACTCCACATGGTGGCACAAAAAAGACATTCCTCTGTGTTCTGGTTTGATAAGGTAGTGAGCTTTTTGGGAGCTTGTGGTTAAAATAATTAGTGTTGAGATTTGAATATTGGCATTTGGTGTGGCTACTGAGGACATGGATATGGTTTTGAGAATATAGGGGGTTAAAAGTAGAGAACTTTTAGGGGAATGTTTTTTTGGTTTTGGTTGGTGAAAGAGGTTACTGTCAAACCATGACACTGTTGTTGTGCTTTCCTGATAAGTCATAATGGTTAAGCACCCAGAACTCCACATTTACTCAAACAAATAAAGATAAAAGAGGATTTACCCTCTAGCAGCTCCAGGCTGGCTCCACCTCCTGTGCTGACATGGCTGACTTTATCCTCAGTGTTCCACTTAGCACAGCAAGTAGCTGTATCTCCACCACCTGGAGCACAAACAGAATCCATGAGACACAAGAAATTCAATTTTGTCCAACTGAAGGCCCAAGCTGAAGGACAGAGGAGAACTTGAGGAAAATAATTTGAGCAGTATTTTTATTACGGTGCTGGCCATCACGAGCTTTCTCCATGCATTTAGAAACAGAAGAACACAACTACTTACCAATAATGGTGATGCAGCCTTTTCCAGTAACTTCTACCACTTTGTCCATCAGGGCTTTGGTTCCTTTGGAAAACTTGTCCCACTCAAAGACTCCCACTGGACCATTCCACACGATTTGCTTGGCCCTTCCCACAACTTCAACAAACTTCTTCACACTCTCAGGGCCACAGTCCAGGCCCTAAGGGAAGTGAGAGAAGTCACTCTCAGAATCACTGCTGAGCCCCAGCTCAAATCACCCATGGCCAGCCAGAAGCTTCCTCCCCACCCCAGACAAGAAACAAGAATTTCTCTCTATTCACAGACAGATTTGCCAGCAGCTGCTGCAGGAGGGGGGACTCTGGGGGGGTTTTATCTTCCTAACACTTCTTAATCTTCCAGTAAGTCAATTTTAAATCAATGTCAGATTCTCGAAGCCTTAATTAGAAAACTTTTCCAACCCTACTTAAATTCTAGTCAAATAAAAGGGATTTTTACTGCATTCAGATCTGCATGTTGGGCAAGGAATTTTGCTGTTTTAATCCAAATCTCACAGAAGCTACTTTAGACTTAAAACTTCAGAACAAACAACAGGGCTTCAATTTCATTAAACCAACAAACTCTACACAGCTTGCCTGCCCTCAGAAACATTTGCCAAGGCTCACAATTACTCTTTCTACTCCTTTAAGAGGTGTCCTACCCACACTATTCCTTCCTGCTCCCCCTGTCAGTCCCTTTCCCATTCAGACCTACCATCCAGCCAGCAGGAATGCCTGAAGCCACTGTGGCCTCCCCAGTCTGCGCATTCTCATCAAATTTGTCAGCAGTGATGAAGTCAACAGGCAGAGTGATCTTCACACCATTCTTCTCTGCCTTGGCCATCAGGTCCTTGACAATTTTTGATCCCTCTTCATCAAACAGAGAGTTGCCAATCTAAATTTAAGAGAAGTGTTTGTTTAGGTCCTGGTCATTACAGAAGAGAACATCAGCACCCAAACTGCTCAGACAGCAATTCTGGAAAGATTGTTTTCTTAAAGCACATGGAGAGACATGGCAGCAATCTGAGTTTTGCAAAGAGATTCTCAAGTAATTTCTCAGTGCTCCCTACTCTTGCAGAGAGCCAAGAGAGCCAGTAAGGTGCATTCAGAACATGGAAGGTGCATTCAGACCACATTCCCCACTAGAAGCAGACATGGAATTGTTCTCCTTGTACCTCCATGTTGTTGAGCACTTTGAGGAAGGTGAATGCCATTCCACCACCAATGATCATCTCATTGACCTTATCCAGCATGTTATTGATCAGCTGGATCTTATCCTGAACTTTGGCTCTGTAAGAGAGAAAAGAAAAAAGAATTAATAATGAATATTGTGTCTTTGGTATATCAAGGCTGTTCTAGAGAATGATCCAAGAAAAGAATTGTTTGGAATAGGCAAAAAGAGAATTTTCCAAGTTAGCAGGCCAGCATTAAAATTCAACTTACTAGAGCATTATCCAGCCCTCCATTTCTTCTTTTCTATTTAAATATCAACCTCATTAGCCCTTTAGAGCCTGATTTCCCCTGACTGCCCAGCAGAGCCCCTGCAGCCCCAGCAGGGCCTGTTGCATAATGAGAGGCCGTGTCAATTTACAGAGCCTGAGCACTCCTGTACCCTGAACTGGGGGGAAAGGTCACGGACAATGTCTGGGCCATCACATGGCTCTAACTGCTCTCCTGGCTCATCTGGGCAAAAAACTGCTGGGGACTGTCTTGATTTGGGGAGCAACAATAAACAGCCAGACTGGATCATCACAGGAGCAGAGGTATCAGTCAGCTCCTCTCTAATCCACATCTCACATCCCAGGAGTCAGCTACAAACCTGAACTGCAGGTACACTTGAAAGGAAAGCACTTGCTTAAATAACATGTCATTTGTTAGGGCAGTTAGAGAAATACAGTCACAGTGTTCTTGAGCCTTACCCTCCAAGAATTGCCAAGAAGGGTCTCTCTGGACTCTCTAGGGCCTTGGCAAAATAATCCAGTTCTTTCTTCATCAGGAAGCCAGCAGCCTTCTGAGGCAGATTGACACCGACCATGGAGCTGCAGAATTAAAGTAAAAAGTGAGGAAAGGAAAAATCTCCTTTCCTTTTTCCATGACACATGGGGGTGTAGAAACACCCCCATGTCTCACAGCATTACAAAGCCAACTCTTGAGTCAGCTGCAGCAATGAGAACAGCTACTACCTGCATGAAAACACACACAGGCTTTGTTTTCCTAGTTTGATAAGACAGTTGTGCATGCTTCATTTCTGACATTGGTTCTGCACAGAAATATTGATTTGCAAGACATTTATCATCTCAACTAGTGATCCAACAAACCAGAGGACAAATCAGAATAGCCAAGAGCAGGGATTTCTTCTTCCAAGAGGATCACTACAGTCTGCAAGTACACATATCCAAACACACTCCATGAAATACTAATTTTGGAGTGATTAATCTTTTGGAAAAGAGGGCTGCTGTGATTGCAGGACAATTTATACAAGCCCTAAGCAAGTCATCATTAGATCTTCAAAGTCTAAAAAAGTCAATGCAAGTCTAAAGCTCTTGTTTCAAGAGACAAACCTGAAAGAGCATACACTGGTAACAACTACCTCCAGTAAATCCACTACTGAGGAACAAACACAGCACAATGACAGTGGGGTAGCCCAAAAGGAAGTTAACACTCCTCAGGAGCAGTATTTGATGTGTTTCCACAGCAGATACTGTTCTGCAGTTCTGCCTGTGGAAGGGAAATGGGGACCCACCTGTGAGCTCGGTGTGCAGTGCCAAAAGCATCATTGACATAGACATCTCCCAGTTTGGAGAGAGAGGCTCTGAAAGCCTCCACTTTGGCAGGCTCAGCCTTGATCTAAAAAAAGAGAAACAAGGACAAGTTTGTACCCTGAGACTTTGACTCTGAGCTCAAAGTCAGCTATTTGACTGAAACCCAAAGCAGAGGTCAGCCAGAGGAACTCATCAGTTCATCCAGTGGGTCACTGTCTTCATTTGCTTTTTCCCAGACCAGCAGAAGCAACAAAAAAGTTTAAATGGTTTAAATTCCACCTTAAACTCCCCATGACTGCTATTGCTGAAGACTCTTCCCACTTCTGAACTGCAGCACCACAAACCTTTCAGTCCCTCTCCAACAGACTGTGTTGTGTGGTGAACACAGGTAGCACAGGAAGGGTGTGGAGAGACAAGGCAGTGCTGAGATCAGGCACCACAAATTCATGCTCACTCACAGAACAAAGCAAGCATAATCTCCAAGAGACACAAGTACAAGGTTGAGCTCCTGAAGGACTGATTTAGCAACTGCATTGAGGATTAACCAATGAACAGTCTGATAAAAGGCTGGCACACTACAGCAGGCCACAGTGATAGCAGCCAATGCTGGAAATGCAGCTAAGTGTAGTATGTAGTGGGTAAGAACAGGTGTATTTCTGTGAAAAAACTCCTCTAAGCATCCTACTAAATCCTCACAGGATGGCTTATGCAGGTCAGCTCTCCCTGCCAGCATGAAGAGACAGCAGAGCCCACTGGGGCAGCAGGTGACTGCTCAGGGGTAGCTGGCAGCCACTTGGGGCAGGGAGCAGCCCAGACTGGAGTCAGGCCAGCCCTGCCAAGGGCTCTCCTGCTTGGTCAGCTCAGCACCCCAGGGAGGCCTCTGCCAGCACCACGTGTGACACCACAGGGACAATGGCAGGAAGGCACTCCAAGAGATGGCAGCAGGGCTCAGCACAGCTTTGGGGACCCTTTTTAGCAGAGCCTGAGCAGGAGACAAGTGCAAGGGACCACAGAGATTCTGCAACAATGCTGCCAACTGCTCCTTCACTCAGCAAACTGCCTGGCTGCACAGAGAGTAAGTGCTCAGTTGGAACCAGCACCATCTGTGAGCAGAACACAGGAGGCTCTGACAGAAGGAACCACTACCACTGCATCTACTTTGGAAAAACACAGCTTAAGCAGCAGTCAGCAACCTGCAATCCTGTCCTGCATCACTGTTTCCATAGCACTGCCTCTCACCTCTGTTAGGAGAGGCAGCTCTGACACTGGCACCTCTCCCCTGATGTGCTCAGTGCAGTGTGTGCTTCCATATGCACATACCCACCTAAATCACCTGGGAACTACAGAAACACACAAAACCAAGGGATTGTCTCCCAGAGAAAATGAAATTCTTGCCCCACTCTTCTCCCTGCCACTATACCTGCAGTTCTAGCAGTGAATAATGCCAGATTTGCTCAATTTTCCCCACCATCTGCACAGGCTCACCAACTCTGTGCTGTGTTCATAAGCTACAGGAGTCCTGTGTCAGCCCATAAAGGGCAGCACTCCATGTCAGCATTCCCTCCAAGCACTGGATCTCTGTGAGCCAGCAGGGTCACCATCGCTAAGAAAAGCAGCTGTCTGGAGCAAGCACTCTGCTGACCTTCAACAAAATGTCAGAGGTGCAAGGCAGCCTGGTTCTAGAGAACTGCTCTGAAGAGTAGACAGGCTTAGAGCAGGGTTTGATAATCCCTGTGCTGCAGAAATATTAACCATGTAACCTGAAAAGGAAGCATCATTCTTATGGGCCTGGTGGCAACAAACTGTCTCCAAATTGGTTTTCATTTTAGACACCCAATACTGAAGCCTAACAAGCAGCAGTTTCTTGCACAGCTCTATTTTGTTTCTTTCTCCTTTTTTGACAGAGTCACCTACAGCCTTTCACTTGAGCTGTTTCATCTTGGAAATTCACTGTACTCCACTCAAAGCTTCTGCACAACAGTGGGACACACTGAACTAAAGATCTCTGACATCCTGTTAAGAGCAGGTTCACAATCAGTGCTTTAGAGAGGCTGCTGGCTCCTTGTCAATCTGCAGCAAGGAGCAGGTAAGACCAGAGCAGGCACACATGGAGTTTCACCTTGTTCCCTGAAGCATCCTTGCCTTTGCCTTCCTCCTCAACGTGGAATCTGAGGTTCTCCAGCAGGATGACAGAGCCAGCAGCAGGATTGGCACAGGCATTCTCCACCTCAGCACCAACACAGTCCTTCAGGAACAACACCTCCCTGCAAACACAAGACACACACTGTAACCCCACCAGTGATTTCCTGGTGGAAAGAAAAACATCCAGGTCTCCTGGCAGGGAGGGCCTGGTGCACACCAGGCTGTTTTTCCACTTTACCTGCCCAGGAGTGCCTTCAGCTCCACAGCTACTGGGGCCAGGGAGAACTTGTCAGGCATGGGGACACCGTCCGGGCGACCCAGGTGGCTCATGAGAACCACGGACTTGGCCCCATGGTCCAAGCAGTGCTTGATGGTAGGAACAGCTGCCTTGATTCTGTAACAGCACACAACAACTCATTAATAAGCACTCCATTAGTTTACCAGGCAAGCAGATTAGTAGCACTTCCACATGAGCCCTGGGAGCTGTCCCTCAAAAATGACAAAAGAAACAGAGCACAAGAGCTGGACAGAACAATTCCTTAAAAAAGCATCAACAAAATTCTCCTTCCCAGCCTGTTTGCATGCATTTCACTGTTATCTTCCAAGCAATGTAGGACATGGAATTAAAATGCATTTTGTAATCTAAGTTCTGCTGATTGCTCAGTTAAGAAATGCCAGGACACAGCTGAACAGTACCAGGCTCCCTGGGTTACTCTGGGATCCTGCACCAGTAGAGAAATGAGGAGCAGTGAGAACACTGTGGTGAGCAAAGCTGGCACCTCCTGCAAGTGGCACACAGGCAGGGCAAGACAGCTGGCATCACTGTTTGGAAACTCCAGGGTTTTGTGTGCTGCACAGCAACAATTATTCTAACAAAGACTCCAAGTTACCACAGCCCCAGGGTAAGCAGGAGGCACAGAGACTTCTGGATAGTAAGAGAGACAATTTTCACACACGGCCTAAGGGATGTGGCTGTGAAATGGCAACAGTTTAAGAAGTTTAAGTTAATCTCTAAAATAAGAGATTTTTTCCCATATGCTCTCCACAGCAGCCACAGTGAGTATCAGCCTTGTATTTAAGTGTAGTTTGCTAGCAACTGCAGGGGGTTTAATTAAAAATTGTTGGACTTTCTCTGACACCTTTAATATTCTGGTATGAGCAATAACAGATTAATCATGGTAATGCTCCAGGTACTGGGGCAAAGTCAGCGACACAGTAGACTTTGGGGCCTCCATTTGAGATGAAAATTACAGCTCACCTCTGATTGTTAGTTATTTTGTGATCCTTCATTGGAACATTGAAGTCAACCCTAAAAAAAAAATCAGAAGCAAAATTTAATATTCAACAGATTTATTTTTTTACTTATTTAATTAATTTTAAATATTCAACAAATGAGTGAGGAAACCTGCCAGTAAAGGTGCTGGCTAAAAAAACAGCGTTACAATTAGAGTTAGATGTTCACCTCGGCCCTGCTGACAAGTTCTGTTCTGAAATCAATGTGTTACCAGCCATTTCTGCTTGTGATAACATCACAAATGGAGAACAACCACTACTAGAATGACTCAGGAAAGCTGGGACAGCAACACATCCTAATGCTCAGGACCAGAGCAGCAGTAATGCTGAGCAGGAAATAAACCCAAACACAACTTTTAATTTTTAAACAATATGATTTCAGATCCCAACAGAGGAACATCCAAAGGAAAGGAAATGAACCTCGACTAGTGACCTTGTGTCCTCAAATGAGGCTTCAGAAATGCTTGGCTGGACTACTGTGGCCAGCAGGCAGTTGAAGGAAGCTTTAACTTCTGTCCTCTGCAGCTCTAATCTCCCTGCTGTGGCTTATCACATTCTCCCTGGAAGACCTGACTTGGATCTTGAGGTGACTTCCTGAGCCGTGCCAGCTGGAGCGCTGGCAGGGAGGAGTTCCAGGGCCCTTTCTCCTGGCATCCCTCGTGCCCATGTGCAGGAAGCCGCGTTGCGTAACCGCGGAGGCAGAAATTGCTCACTGAGCCACGGGAGGGAACAGCCATGGCTGGAGCAGAGAGCAGAGTGTGCATCCTTCATCCTTCCGTACGTGAAAAGCACCGCGTTCAGCAAGCTGCGTGAATGCATCCCCCTGCAGCCCACTCAGCACGTCAAACAAACGGGAAGGAAAGACAAAAGCTGCCAGCAAAACAGGAGTAGCTGAGCAGAAAGAAATTGAACTGGCAGCCCCACAGCACAGTGGTCGAGTTCTAGAAGGGGCAAAGAAAAGCACCATTATCCTAAAGGAGAGAATAAAAGGACAGTTTGCTTTACAGAGCCATCAAAACTACAAAAGAAAGGTCCAGCTCAGCCTTCTTCCCCCCTGCAGACCATTGAAATCTGAGCTCCCTGAGCCCTCTCCCCTCCCCATTCTCAACTTTTCCTGAAGCTTCGGCACCGAAGCTAAGCAGGATGTGAGTAAGCCAAAATTACGATGAACACGAGGAGAAAAAGAAGAGGTATCGATTTTAGTACTACTGAGAGCACGTGGTGACTCGTTTCAGGAGACACGGAGCCTGGCAGCTCACCTGCTGTGTTTGGGTAGTCCCTCACGGAACAGCAAAATTAATTAATTAGCATTAATTAACAGAGATTTTGAGCGGGCGAACCCAGCCCACCGCCTGCCAATGCACGGCTGCTCTCTGTAACATGACTCAGAAATGGAAAAAACCAATCAGATGGCCAAAAAAATAGTCAGGTACAGACTTCTACAGAGAGATCTTTTGTTGTATCAGACTTAGAAAGTGCACGGAAATCCGGAGCAAGCTTCTTCAGTACTTGCTACATGGGCTGGTTTCTGGTAATAAAATTAGGGAACTAGTTCAAAACAAGGCTGAAGAGACAAGGAGTAAAAAGAGCAAGTTGTCTGTCAGACTGCGAATAAGAGGAGCTGTATTTTTGCTATCCCTGCCTACTCACAGAGCAGATAACACGCACACGGTAACCACGTTATAGTGACCTTGAACAAACTACCCCATAATTAAAGCATTTCGAGCAGGACATATCACGATGTACCTTCGTGCCCTTATCTCCCAAGACTTGGCAACAATTTTAACATTACGCTTTCAGGCACTGATGCTTTATAAATAAGCAAGGACTGCCTATTTTAGGGTTTCAGACCAGGATGTGCAGAAAACCTGCGGTGACGCCCCAGCCAGGGAAGTGTCCAAGGCCAGGCTAGAAGAGGTTTGGAGCAACCTTTCTAAGCAAAAGGTGTTCTTGCCCTCGGCATGGGGATGGAAAGAGATGGGCTTTAAGGTCCCTCCCAACCCAAGCCATTCTGTGATCCCATTCCTGCTAAGAAATTAATTATTATTGGTATTTGGACAGCTGAGCAGAGCCGTATCTTCACTTTTTTATTGCAATGCTTTTTGAATTTGCATTAAGGAAAAAAAATTAACTGGGAAATAAGCGGTTTTGGGGTAGCTCTCTGGAATAAAAGCACAGCAGGCTGGCTGGATTTGCCCTCCGGCCTCCTGTGGCCGACACACGTGCGAGAGAGCGGGGGGTGATCCAGGGCGGCGGAGCCGGGCCGGGATTTACACCCTGCCCGGCCGCCACGTACCCGCAGGGAAGCCGGGCCGGCTCCACGATGATGCAGGAGCCTCTCCAACACCCAGCGAGCGAAAAAGAATGAAATTAAAACCGCACAAATCGACACGCGCCAGGCTCGGGCAAGGGGCTGCTACCGGGGGGCACCGGCTCGGCCCCAGCGTGCAGCATAGAGCAGGGCGGCCCTCAGGGGACGGACATTCCCCCGCAACGCCTCACCTCATGACGACGCGCTTTCCCTTCACGTCCACCTTGTCGAGGGTGAGTTTGTTGGAGAGAGACATGTTTGCTGCCGACCGCAATCACTCCGCTCCCGCTCAACCCGCTCCGCTTCGCCGCCTCCGCGTTCTGCCGCAGCGCCGCCCGCGCCGCCACCACCCAGCGCGCCTGGCCCCGCCCCTCCCACCAGCGATTGGTCCGTGCTATCCTCTCTGTATTTCTATTGGTCAAACCTCCTGTCCATCAGTGGACATCCCGCCTCTCGGAGGCGGGGCTGCGGCGCCGGCCCCGGTCACGTCCCACACGCAGCCGCCGCTCTCTGAGGGTACTGGGAGAGTGTGGGGTTCTGCCCCTGAGCACCAAATTTACGGTTCCGGACCTTATCTGAGGCAAAATCACCCATAAATGGTCTCTAAACGTGTGTCGGCTGGTACGAATCCTTCAGGTGAAGGGCAGGCACTTTACGGCTGAGCCATAGGCCTGGGGCAGGCCACGCGTCGACTGTAAAGGGTGAGACAAAACCCGGGATATTTTTAAGTGACCTACATAAATACTTCTCAAGACAAGCGGGGACAAAACAACTGTTTGAAGGGATACACCTTGCAGCAGCATGGTTTAGTAGAATCACAGGATGGTTTGGGCTAGGAGAGGCCTTAAATATAATTTCATTCCACGCCCTGCCATGGGCAGGGACACCTTCCGCTATCCCAGGCTGCTCCAAGCCCCATCCAGCCTGGCCTTGGACACTTCCAGGGATCCAGGGGCAGCCACAGCTGCTCTGGGTACCATGTGCCAGGGCCTGCCCACCCTCACAGGGAAGATTTTTTTTTTTTTCCTAAAACCTAATCTCAACCTACTCTCCTTCAGTTTGAGTCCATTCCCCCTTGTCCTGTCACTCCAGGCCCTTGTCAATAGTCTTTCTCCCTCTTTCTAGTAGGTTCCCTTCAGGTACTGGAAGGCCACGAAACCTTCATTTTTCCAGGCTGAACAATCCCAGGTCTCTCAACCTTTCCTCACAGGAGTATTATTCCATCCCTCTGATCATCTTGGTGCCTCCTCTGGACTTGTTCCGTGTCCTTCCTGTGCCGGGACCCCAGAGCTGGAGGCAATCCTAACCCTGCCCTCTGCCAGGTGACAGCCATTCCCTGTGCTGTCACTCCATGCCTTCATAGCAGGTTCTGGGTGCAGCCCAGAATCACCTGCCCCAACATACGTGCAGCCTTTAACGCAGTGCACTGGGCTGTGCATTGGGTGACAATAGCACAGGGCAATGCCCTGTACTGGGTGAAAAAGGAGCTCATGCTCTTTTGTGTTTTGCCCATAGGATAGGCCTTTCTGTTGCTGATAGGGCCATTTTTTTGCCATGCTCACAAAAATGTACAGATACCGCTGAGAAAGTGGTGGTGACAAAATCAGTTCTCTGCTGACAGGATGGTGCTGGAGGGAGTCAAGAGAAGGGCAACAGAGCTGGGGAAGGGTCTGGAGAGTCAGTCCTATGAGGAGCAGCTGAGGGAGCTGGGAAGGGGGCTCAGCATGGAGAAAAGGGGGATCGGGGGGGACTTTGTGGCTCTGCACAATTCCCTGACAGGAGGGGACAGCCAGGGGGGTCGGGCTCTGCTCCCAGGGAACAGGGACAGGAGCAGAGGGAACGGCCTCAGGCTGGGCCAGGGGAGGGTCAGGCTGGACATCAGGAAGAATTTCTCATGGAAAGGTTGTTAAACATTGCAATGGGCTGCCCAGGGAGGTGTAGAGTCACCATCCTGGAGGTGTTCAAGGAAGGAGTGGATGTGGCTCTCAGTGCTCTGGTCTCATTGATAAGGTGGTGATCGGTCAAAGATCAGATCCAGCAGTGTCAGAGGTCTTTTCCAACCTAAAAGATTCTGATTCAAATGAGCATGCACTGACAAGAAATGAAACACCAAGGTACCTAGAGAGCCAGACTAATGCACTGCTCTCACATGGGTGAAAACACCCAGCCTGAGGCAGAAGGGTGGGAGTCTCCTGCTGCAAGACTCAGGAAAGCCTGGATGGGCCTCCCAGACATGTTAAAGGTGTTGGTCCCAACAGCAATAAACTCTGAAATACACAAGTGGGAACAAACTGAGGTGACATGAGATCTCCTGTGAGCTGGTCACCAATTAGGATGGAGGAGACCAGGAACATCCCTTTAGTTTGTCAGTGTGTGCCACTGTAGTTTATCTCATATTGCTGTAAATCTACAATTGAGGGTCAAATTAAATTAGGCCCAGTAATGGTCTCAATGTTGACTGCAGAGTAAATCTGGGGGTACCCAGGGGTCCCTCCTGTGATGTAGCAAATCAGACCCAACCTTGCAGCCACCATGTGGGTCCTTGTAACCCAGAGCCCCTGGACAGTGCTCGCAGTGTCCCCTGTGGGCAGGGACATCTGGAAGTGTCACTGTGAACCCAGCCTTCACCAAGGCCTGAGAGTCAAATCCTGACATGGTCCTGAGCCCAGCCTGCCCTCAGGAGCTGGGATCCCCTGCTCCAAGCACAGCTGGCCAGAGCCACTTCAACTGCCCAGGAGCACAAGGGAGAGCAGGTGAACAACCTTAGAAGCACTCCAGGGAGGAGAGAAGGGAGGGCTTCTCTGGGTCCACAGGAGCTGTAACTATTTAACTGTTCTGAAATGAATCCCTCTCTTTCTTCCTGTACTACTTCATGCTGCGCTGCTTTCTCCGAAGGCAAAGGTTAAATTCTTCAATGGTGACTCAGAAAGGAAAGCTCTTCCCAGCTGCAGCCCACAGCCCTGCTGCCTTCCCTGGGAAATGGCTTCATTCATTAGGACAAGGCTTTCGTTTCAAAAGCGCTCCTGTCACCTCCTAGGGGTAAAAAAGTGTGAAGCAGGAATGTCTCAGTATGTGGTGGCACGAACACAGTAACCTGGGCACCCACAGTGATTTAGGACAGCTGTGTCGCACAGCTGAGGGACAAGGGACAGCAGGACACTGCTGAATCCCCAGGTAGACAGGACATTCAGCAAGAAAGGACCAAGCAAGCCATAAATAAAAATGACCAAGAGGACTCTGCTCCACAGGACCAATTCCACTATATCCCATAGGTTAGGAGAGTATTGGATAAGAAGTCTGGAGCAATCTTGGTGCACTTATAAAGATCATTGTTCTGGCAGAAGTGCAGCTCAGTCTGTGTTGTCTGGTTTTATCCTTGTTTGCTTTTTCTCCTTTATTTTTTTTTTGGTGTGAAGAACATGAGATAGAGGAATAGGGAGGATGTCACATGAGAACTTGAGGTGGCAGAACACAATTACAGGTGGGAAATGGCCCAGGCACGAGAATTTGTGTCTTATAAAAGGAGTTAGAAAGAACATGAGAGAAATACAGACACACATTCAAAGCTCACTTCCATGCTTGAGTCACCTCTCTGTCCTTCCCTCCTGTTGTGAAATATTTAGAATATACTGCAAATATTTAAAGAAAAAAAAGCCGATGCAAACAGTTGAACCCCTGCACTTTTAAATTAACCAGTGCAGCAAAACCAGGAGGGCAAAGGGCTGGTAATGCCAAACCCAAGGAGCTGGGGTTCGACCTGTGGCCATCCTAGGAAGTCATTCCTAGGAATATGAAGCAGCAGCTGTACTTTAGACCTGCACATCCCTCTCCTGCATGATCCTGCTTCATTTATCCAACAGGAACAGGACTGGGCAAGTTTAGGCAGACCAAAGGCTCTGGTGCCCTGGGGTGTGTTTGTGAGGCCAATAATCTGCATCTCCCTCCGTGTCCCGTGACCCAGGCTGCAGAAACTTCCTGCTTTTGGAACCACCCACTGCAGTTTAACCTCCCCTGAAAAACAGGCTGCAGCACAGGGTCTGAGAGCTCTGATCTCCTTGCAGGGAGAGACGGTCAATATCCCAGCACAGGGATTGGGTAGGAAAGAGAAAGAGCAGCCAGTCTGGAAAAGCTGCCTGAAAACCAGGCACAGTGCTCAGGGAATAAGGGCAGACATCTCCTGGCTGCTCCCTCACCCGGCCAATGCCTGCAAATGTCATTCCCAACACCTGCAGGGACAAAGGGCTTCAGGCTGTCCGTGCATGAAATTGAACGAGGGGTTAATGAAAAAATGCTGAAGAATCCTGTGTGTGTCTCTTTTTCCTGCACCTGAGTTTGTGTGTGTGTACAGCATTCCATTTCTCCTTAACAAAATTATTTAGAGATGTGTTTAATGGGATAGAGACAAGCCAGTCTTACCTGGTCAGCAGTTTTCCTTCATGACCAAGAAGACATGGTACAAATTCACAGCTACTACTTAAATTGTCCAGTCAACTGGGAGGAAAAAACCCTCACATTGCCCATAGCACAGCTCTGCTATCAAGGCAGATGCTGAATTTGGAATCAGATCTGACCTTAGGAAGGGAGGGCCACAGTCCATAACGGCATGGATTTGCACTTGTGTGGAACCTTCCAGAACCTTCCCACACATGTGCAAATTTAGTTACTAGATCAGGGTAAAGAAATCCAGTGGCAGAAGGTCCGGTTAATTGTGGTTACTGTGCCACCCTGGTTTTAGAGCACTTTGTGGAGATGTAGTGCCAATAAAGCAGAGGCTGAGGTGAGGTGGAATTCCCCTCTCAGTGCTGTCAGGAGTCGGGGGAAGCAAGGAAGGATTTGCTGATTTGTTTATGCATTTACAAGGTACAAAAGGAATCCCTGCCTTGCTTATTTCCTTCTCTCTTCCTATAACAGCCAGGGCTCAGCCATTCCTCCTCCTCTGATTTAGACTCTCCAGCAAACCCTCTTCATGGATGGATGGCTGAGTGTTCCTTTGCTTTCTCCCTGTTCCCACTGCTCTGCAGAGATGTGATCTAAAAATGTTACTTAAGAAGGGAAAAAAAAAAAAGAAAAAAAGAGCATCCTAAAAGATGATGAAAGATGATGTAGCCAGCCTGAACTGAAAGCATCAAATATCCATGCAGGAACTGCACTCTGGGAAAATGGAAAATGGATTCCCTAAGCCTGCAAAGGTGATGTTTGAGGCAGCAGCTGCAGAGGCTCCAGTGTTAACCCTGGCTGTGGCAGGCTGCAGGAACACAGCACTGCTCTGTCTCTCTAGTGCCAAAGACAGTTTTACATTAACATGAATGCTACCATTATCTCCAGTATAATTTTCTATCAGAGCCCTTAAAGGTGGCATTTGTTGCACTGATTTTTACAATGTAGAGTGAACCTCAGACATGATTTACCCCTTTTTGAACAAAGCAGTGCTATGGAATGGGAGAGCTCTGCTCAGCCCTCACACGTGCTCACTGCCACCAAGGGAGGGGAGGCTCTACCAAACTGAGCTCAAGAAAAACCAAAATCAGGAGCTTGTAACAGAATTGACTCTGGGACAGCTCATGGTTTCACTTAGGAAACATCATTGACTTGTCAGGTTTCAGGAAAGGAGAGACATTTTAAATTCCAGGAGAATCTTAATTTTTAGTTCTATGTTAAGGTTCTATATTAAGTTCTATATTAAGATTTCTTGAATCACAATGAAGGGTGTTGGCCAGACAAATGCAGAGATTTTTGTACAACAGCTTAGTCCATAGGATTTGGGGCCTCATGGCTACTTCATGAGGTTTTTCTTTATTTTTAATTCAGTCAGGGTTAAAACAAAAGTTCAATTTAAAACGAGAATGTTCACACACTGCCTTAACTCAAAATAAATCAAGGCCTAAATTAAATAGTTCCAAATACTTTGGTTACTACTTTTGTGCAACAAACCTGCATTTTCCAAACCAGTGCTAAAATTGTGGGTTTCCATACCTGATGGGGCATACTAGGCCTGAGACAGCCTAAGAGGATGAAATTACAGGGTTGGATCTTAAGGAAAAGCAAAATTGAACTGGACTTGCTTAGTAAAACCAGTGACAGAACCAGGGTTAATTGGCACAAACCAAACCAGGGGAAATTTCATCCCAACACAAGAAACCCCATTTTTACTGTAAGGGTGAGTGGAAACACCTGCCCAAAGGGGCGGAGATGTTACAAACCTCAGTCCTGGGCTCTGCCTGTGTGAGCTGCAGCAGCCTCTGCTCTTTCCCCATCTGCTGACACAGGGATGCTCCTACACGAGATTATTCCACAATTTCCCAACTTGCACCAGCCCCACTTGCCCCCAGCTCAGTGTTTGCTCAAGGTTGTGTTTAGCAGAGCTGGCACTACACCTAAACCCCAATCCTTGGCCTTTTGCTGAGACAGCTACAAATATTTAAAGGGGATGAAAGAACATGCTTTAAGCCAGGCTTTGGATGCTACATTTTTATTACAGAGCTTATAATTGCCATAAGAATGATGGAGGCACAGTCTTAAAAGAATAGGAAACATGAGACAACATGTTCTGAGATGCAAAGAACTGTAACAGCCCTACATTAACATTCCAACCAGCATTCACTTCTCCATTCTTCATCCCCAAAACTGAATAACCAAAGTTCTCCAGTTTAAAACATTTTGTTGGAAGTTCTAAGCAAAAAAATAAGCATAGTTTTGAATAAATAAAAGTTCTTGCTTCCATTGTGTTCTGGCAACTTCATATTCTTTTCTTTTTTTGTATAAAATTTCAAGCGTTTTAAACTCTTTTAAAAGTAAATTTGGTAAGACTCAAAGAGTAACTTTTAAAGCCTGGAGCATATGTACTTTTTTATTAAATAGAGCACAAGTTTATAAATAGCTAGACACAGAAAACAATAAAATAGACAAAGGAGTAATACAATATTGTTTGTAACTGAGTGTTTCCAAGTGATAGTTTAAATTTCTGAATCCAAACTGTCTCCAACAGAAGCAACCTATTTACACATTAAAACATTTACATTTGGGAAAACACTGAGCTCCCACACACGATTCCACTTGCACTGTACATTCAAACAGAAAGGGATTTTGGTTCTTCAACGTAAAGCACCTTTTGTAATATTCTAATCACAAAATAAACATCCTAGAAGTCATTACCTCACCCTTGGGGAGTGCTGGACAGAAAACTTGCTTTCAGAAAATCTGAGTTTATCACAACCACCTTGCCCCCACCCTGGGTTCAGTTATTTCCTCTCCCCAGAGCCTGATCCTCTGGCTGTCCCTACAAGCTGCTCTCACATCCCTCCCAGCCAGCAGCTGCTGTTCCTCACTCCCTGAATATCATCCTGCACCTCTTTAAGTGTCCTGGTTTGGAAAAAGAGCCTTATTTTGCTGTACCTGGATCAAACACTGAATTGCACAGAAAACGATAAAGCCTAGAAAAAACACCTGTGTTGGGAAAAGGCTGGAGGTAAAGCTGTAAACATTCAACCTACACAGCATTTGGACAATGAAAGGAAAGTGCTCTAAAAATATATCTGGAAATTGTTTAACAAGTTTTAATGCTGCTTTATTTACTAACCAGCAATTCAGCCCTGAATTATCTCCCTGTTTCCTGCAGTGGGAGGGGATGTTGCATTTCCAAGCCATCCATTCCCCAGCCAGCACTGAAACTCCCATCTGAAGGAGTGGCTGAGGCCACCCCCAGCACAGACAGAAATATGGAAACACCTCCCTTGCACCTGCACAAGCCTGCCAGGAACACAGAGAAGGAGGGTGCATAAACAGGACAACTGAAATCTTGGCATGATTGTGAAGCACTAAACCCATCCTCACACATCAAACAGCTCTGGACAACAATCTGCTTTGTAAGAACAGCTCTGCTGCTGCAAACTGAGAACAAAACCTCATGGAATGGCTGTGCAGTGATAGATCTCAGCATGTAACACCACCACATATTACATACAAGTGTAATCCAATTTATAAAAATACTCTGTACTCATGTAGAGATATTAAGAGCCCAAATCCTGCTACAGAAATATTTTTCTTCTTGAACCAGCAGCACATGGTACTGCTCCCCTCACTGCAATACAGGTACCCTGATTTCCTCACAACACATCCCCCAGCACAGCCCTTCTGCTCTCACACAGCAGGATTTTTCTGGGGGTTCTCAGATAAAATGCAAGAGCTGTTTACTCAGGACTTTTGACATACACAATCTATGCCCTGACATCAGGCTTTGAGTTCAAAAGCAGAACATTAAAGAGAATCTCTTTGTCTCCTCCAAACTGAGTATTTCTCCTCTACAAGCACAACTGGTACACATTCACATCATGGACTGCACTTAATAATGAAATTCACCATTCTTGAACCCAGCAATTCCTACCAATGACTGCCTCAGAAGGGGATGGGGACAGCAAGGTTCAGTGAGTAACAAACAGGTAACAGCTACTGCTGATGAGCATCTCTTTCTCACTGAGGATATTTCTGATATCAATGATTTCATGATCAAGAGCTGCATTTTGATACGGCAGTTCAGCAACAAATGACAACTGTCTGAAATCATGATGCCTGGATCTGCACAGAACAAACAGAGGGGGTTTGGAACAACCAGTGCAGTGATGCTGGGCCATTTCTAGAATAGACACTTCACAAGCAAAGCCTGAACTGTAAGGACTTTAAAGGCAGTCTGTGACAAACTCCCCTGGTTCATTGAGTAGTGCCAGTAGATCCTGGTGGTGAGCACTGCTCCTTCCTAAAGCTGACCACTTTGGCTAAAACCAGCTCACACTGATATTGCATTCAGGTGTTGCAGGAGTTTTTGGCTTAGGAGAGGTTGGGAATGAGCAAACCTCCCAACCCCAAACCTTCATGAAGGCAGGCAGTCTCAGGGCAGGACGTGCAGAGCTCAGTGTGGGGGTGGCCCCAACCCTCCCTGTTTGCTGCCACGCAGGAATCTGGATCCCATGGACATGATTTGAAGCCTGGAGTGTGAAAAGCTGGAACCAGATGTTGACAACAAGAAGAGGCATTTGAGAGGATCCAAATCTGGCAGAAGGTAGGCTGTGGGAGTGAGACGGTTCTGAAGTAAGGCACATCTCTCTGCAAACAGAACCTTCAGGATTTTGCAGATGCAAATTCACAATTTTTTCACACAGTACTGAACTCCACTATGCATAAAATAGCCTGGTATAAGGCTGGGAAATCAGTTTCTGCTTCCTTCGTTTCCTTAATTGTATTTTGACAATTTGCCAAAATAAATGCTATACTGCAAGCTCCATGGAATGGGAACACAGCCCTGTTTGTGAGCATCAACAGCCCTGCACCAGATATTTTTGGTAAGTCTAGATAAAAAACCACAAAAGACTCTGGAAAGTCACTGCCAAAACTACCTCTACACTGAAGAAGAAATGCATCCAGAAGACCTCCACAAGGATCAGGACGTGCACAGACCTCACGAGAGCTGTTTTGGTTGTGTTTTTTGCTTCAGGGTATTTTTGTTTGGCCTCAGCGGGGTGGGAGGAGCGAGTCTTTATAAGGCTGTGTCATCATCTTCCCCGAAGTCCCCCACGAGCAGCGAGTGCTTGTCCGGCTCGCTGAGGACGACGCTGTTCACGGAGCGCTTGTCGGAGAGCAGGGAGTTGATGGAGGCCCTGCTGTAGGTGATGATTCGATCCATCAGGCTCAGCCTGGGCGAGCCCGGCCCGCTCTCCTCGAGCCCCACGTGCACGCTGATCTCTGAGGGGCTCCTGTGCCTCAGCTGCCCGCGGGCACGGAACTCCAGCTTCTCAGAGCTCGGCTTCTGGTACCTGAGGAAGGAAAAACCAAATCTATTGTTGCATTGTGACTTCAGGATTTACCTCAGAACCTCTGATCCCTCCCCTGATAATTCCCTCCCAGGTGTGTCAGTCACCTCTCCTTCCCCTCCCTTGCCCCCTGCCTGTCTGTCAGTCCTGGCATTCCAGAAGGGTGTTGAGTGATGGGCAGATCCAAAGGATGCCCTCTGCCCCTGGGGGCCCTTGGGCCATCCAGGTGTCCTTTGTCCCTTTGTCCCTCCCCTCCTGTCCCTGCTTGGTGGCTCCCTGCCCCTTCCCTGCCCCTCTCCCCGGGGTTCAAAGGAGCAGCAGCCACGGGCTCAGGGAGTTCTATTGGAGCTGGTGCTGCATTCAGAGGCCTGAGGGCCAGAATAAAGCTCTGGATCCAAACCCTCCATCAGAACCGACTCCTTTCCTTCACCATCACCTTAGAGCTTCTCCACAGAGGGAAACCTGAGCCCCTGCATGCCTGGAATTCTCTCCACGTGCCCAGCTGCAGCACACAGCCAGCCAAAGGTGTCTCTGGGGTGAAACACCACAGTGCTGCTGTTTGGTCAAGCAGCAAGGGCCAGACAAGCTCAGGCACATCCTGTCTGGCTCTATTGGTAATACTCCAATAATATATCAATACTTCTGAAGCTGAAGTACAATGAAATATGAACTGATTATGCACAAGTCAGAGGCATTTAGAATTTGACCAGCAAGATTTCTCACTAACACACAAAGGCATTAAGTGTCACAGTCATATTTTCTGAAAAATCTCTTTGCCCAGGATTTTCTCCTGGGAAGCTGAGAAGCCTCAGAGAAAAAGGAAAACAAATTATAATTTCATTTGCTTCTCTTATGTTGTGCTCACGTGTGTTTGGAGATTGTTTCATTGGTTTCATGTGAATTGTTTGGACTCATTGGTCAATCAGTGTCAAGCTGTGTCAGGGCTCTGTAAAGAGTCATGAGTTTCCATTATTTTTTTAGCATTCTGTAAGTATCCTTTCTGTATTCTTTAGTACAGTATAGTATTCTTTAATAAAATATAGTATCATAAAATAATAAATTATCCTTCTAAGAACACGGAGTCAGATTCATCATTCCTTCCTGCCACGGGGCACCCCACAAATACAGTAATTAACGGATTTCCCATTTTGAACACTTCTGGTTTGTACATCACTTCCCATTAGAAATTACATTTCTAAACAACTGCTGTCTGCTTCACACAGACTTGTGAACTGCTCTTCAAAAGCCTTCAAAATCTCTCACAGTCCCACATTTATTTTCTGTCTCTCCAAATGAAAGACCTGAGCTTCAAATGCAAGTTACAAACCACAAGACTGTTCCTACTCACATCTTCAAGAGCAAAGAAGAAAGCACAACAGAGACTGAGGAGGCAGCCATGGCTGCAGATCCCATCCAGGGCTGCAGAACCAAACCAATGGGCAGGAAGACACCTAGAAAATTACATCAGCAGTAAGTTCAGAGCAGGAACACTGCATTATTCATATATTAATAGATACAATTTCACACAGACTGTCCAGTTAGAGTTGTTTTTTAATGTGTTAGTAAATGGGATTTTAGTTTAAATGACCAAGACGGATTTGTGTTTTATCCCAACTAGAACCCCAGCCTGAAACTCAGAGGTGGCATGTCCTGCCCACCCTGCAATGAAACTGCTGTTCACAGGATCAGGCTCTTCCAATAAACCTTTTATCTTGAAGCTATTCTGATGTGCTGAGCACATCCATAGTGTGGGAGGAGGACAGCTCACTGATGCCTTGAGAAGGCTGAGCTGGAACAGAGGCCAGACAGAGTTAAAGAGTAAGGCAGGAATTTATTCAAAGGCCTCCAAGGATCCACCTTGGGCAGCACAAGAGCCCAGCCAGGGTCACACCCAAGATGAACCAAAATGGTCACAAAAATCCCTGACTGGTCACAGGGTCTCTCACTTTTATAAGTTCTGATCCATTTGCATATTGGAGTTAATTGCCCAATTATAGCTTTAGGTTATGAAGTCCCATCCTTCCTGTTTTTCTCTCTTCAATTCAATGTTGTTAATGCTTTTTGGGTCTGAAATTTGGATCATTTGTCCTTGGTCCCAAGCTAGAAAAAGAATTGTTTTGTCTCCTTACTCTGTGAAGAGAGCTCACCAACACTTAATGTGAAGCTCAGAACTCCACACTAAAACAGCAATGAATCTGAAAAATATAAAAGCTAAACCCTGAGGCATCATCACAGATACTCCACTGCAACGTCCCCAGGCAGAGAAATCTGCCCTTACTGACAGCCAGAAATAAAGACAATGGAAACTCTCCCACCCAAGAGTAAATCACTGCAATCTTCCACTCAGTGAGACCAATCCCATCAGTGCAGGCAGCACTCACACACCTGCAGCTATAGGAACTCCAATGAGATTATAAATTAGGGCAAAGACAAAGTTGATCCGGATCCTCTTCACAGTTTTCCTGGACAAATCTATGCTTGCTACCACATCCATCAGGTCATCCTGCAAGGGAAAATGTTCATTGGAGCACTCAGAGAGACAAAGCACACAGGTGGTGTCTTCAGCTGTGTTAGAGCTCACTACAGAGCACTGGATGGAGCAGGCTAAGCACAGTGAGCCCTCTGGAGACTGCTCAGGCCAATCCATCACAATCCAAGTCATGTCCACAGCCCCTCCCAGCACAGCTCCAAACACTGGCCACAGTCTGCCAGGGAGCAGCTGGTGTGTAGGAAGGTGCCTGTAACCCTGGAGGTGCCAGGGTGAGTTACCCAAATGCAGTCTATGTTTGCCAAAGGACAGGTCACTTTGTCTTCCTTTGCCACTCTCAAACTTTAATTACCCCAAAATGTGCAGTACCCAGTAAACGTGGAAGGGGGATAATCACTGCACTAAACACAGTGAAGACAATCTCTGCTCCAGTTCTCCAGCTGATGGAGACTGTGCACCCCTGCACACCCAACACACCCTGGGCCCTCTGACCCCTCCTACCTTTAACTCTGCTTTCTTACCCTGATGAGAACCACATCAGCTGCCTCGATGGCCACATCGGTGCCCGTGCCAATGGCAATGCCCACGCTGGCCATGGCCAGGGCTGGGGAATCATTGATCCCATCTCCAACCATGGCCACCCTCTTCCCTTCATCCTGCAGCTGCTTCACTTTGGCCACTTTGTGTGAGGGGAGAACCTCTGCAAACACTTTGGTGATGCCAACCTGAACAGAGAGAGAGAGAGGACACAGCTTTTCCAGCAGCTCTCAAAGCTCCTGCCTGGAATGATGTGGCCAGGAAGAGTGAAACCCATTCCATCACTCATGAACTAAAGAGCAAACCCAGCTGATGATATGAGAACAGCTCTGAATTTACAGTTGATGTTACTTCCATTCAAAAACTTCTTGCAATCTTGATTCCAGATTTCTTAAAACGACCATCTTTCACAGCAGAGCAGCCACCAGCAATATGAAGATGCCACACCACCCTTCCTGCTGAAAGCAGCCCCAGGCCACCAGCCCACCTGGGAGGCGATGGACCGGGCTGTTTTGCTGTTGTCACCGGTCATGAGGACAACTTCTAAGCCCATGCTCTTCAAAGTGTACACTGCTAGCTCAGCCTCTGGCTTCACAGTATCTGCAATAGCTATCAAGCCACAGAGCACTCCTGAAAACAGAAAGGAAGTGTTTGTAATGAAGACCTTTATCAATTGAGATAAACTAACTTCCTCCAGTAAGTCCAGTTCCAGAACCAGTTCATACTGACAGTGAAAAGTGGGATGATAAGAGGTATTAAGGCAGCAAGATAGAACATAGACTGTCCAACCACAATACCACAATAAAATAAAAATTCCTTTTTTCTCTCCTTCTTCCCCTTTTCCTTTCTTTGAAGTCTCTGCATTGTATTTTTATGCCCAACTGTCCTGTCAGCTAAGAAGTGCAGGAAGAGCCTTTCCCACAAGAAAGTGCTGTAAAACTGATTAATTATCTCTTTTCACCCCATTACTCTGCTTCAGCTGTAGCTGCTATGACATCACTACTTATTAATCTCTACTTATGTGATGTTTCATGTGGTTTTAGTGGCAATCAAAGTGAACAGAGCAGCAGCCCTGAGCTCACCATCCACAGCTGCCAGGACAGCCGTGCGGCCTCTCCGCTCGTGCTCCATCATGGCTTTGTCCACCTCACTTCTCACCACGAGGCCATTCCTGGTCATCCATTCCCTGTTCCCAATGAGAACTGAGTATTTCTGAGGGGTCACAGTAGCTGAAGGAAGAAAACACAGTGTGGATAAACACCATGTGGAAAACCAGGGAGCTTCTCTGCAGCTGACTCCAGCCAGGCTCTCCCAGTGTGCACTGGAACAGCACTGCAGGGAAGCCAAACAGAAATACAGAATTCCTCAGTACTTTCTGCCCTGCCATCTCTTCATGTGACCTTCACAAGAGACACAACATTTCTTCAGTCCTGGGGAGTCAGCCCATGTCAGAGGGCAAAAACCACAGGTCAAAGGACAGTAAAGAACCAAGACACTTTCTCAGTGCTTCTGATTTCTATGAAGAGCCCAATGGAGTTGAAAGACCTAACAGTGAGCTGTTCTTGAGTGAAAACTGACCAGTTATGCAAATACACATAATTTTGGCTAGCAAATGGTAACTTGGGATGAAGCAAAGTAAAGCCAGAGAGAGCTGACAGACAACTCCTGTCTGATTTTCCAGTTCCATATTCAACATGGAACTCGAAACTGTATTTAACTTAAATGTCCTGAATGATGTGTGAGCACGAAATAAACTAATGAGCAACAATTTAATGTGTGCCTTGATGTCAGCCCAGTTCCGCAAGGTGGAAATAAATGACCTCATTCCTAAGGATCCTAGACACAGAAACAAAAATTGCCCATTTTATTCTCAAACCCAGAATTAACTTACTTGGCAGTTCAGCATCAATGATCAAAGGAGACTGCACAGATTCGTCTGCATTCTCCTCAATTTTCACAAGTGTCACATTTTTAACATTTTTTTCTTCAACCATCCTGTTTTTTCTGTAGAGTAATGCTTCAATATTGGTGACTTTGCAACTAATGCCACAGCCAGGAACTACCTGAAAATCTGTACATGTCCCAAGGGTTTCTGAGTTCAGCTCCTAGAAAAAAAGGATGGAAACTGCTGAAGTTTTTAAATACATAAAAGCACAATGCAATTATAAAGCCCACAAAATTAAACTGCAGTTGAACAAAGAGGAGGTGTGAAATAATCATCAAAATCTAGGTCTGAATGGTGCCTCTAATATGGTGTGATTTATGTGGCTTCACAATTTTCAGCTTTCCCAATTAAACACAGCTGTCAGAACCAGGACATCCCTCTGGCTGTCCTGGATGGCTCCAGCCCCTGCCAGGGGGCTCAGAGACCTTGGCACAGAGCCCAAGACACACCTGGGACTTTGATTTTCACCCATGGAGCAAATTACCACCTTTATATGAAGAATTACAAATCAAGAGAGTTTAAGTAGAATAATAGTTTGTCATGGGGTGGAAAATAGATTTTTGGGGTTTTTAGAATGAGAGCTCAGGATCCCAAGATGGAGGAATCTAGGTGTACCCTGTCCTTTCTTCTTCTTGGCCTCCATGTTCTGGGTGATGCTGGCACTTTTGGATTGGTTTAAGGTAGAAGCTCACTGTCTGACATAGGTGATAGGTATTGGGAAGTGATGGTAAATAATGTACACAGAGTTTTTAGAATAAAAAGATAACACTGCCCTGCCCAGTGTGCGTCTGTCTGACCTGCTGGACAGACCTCAGCAGGCCAGAGAAAGAATTTTATAGATAAGAAATAATAAACAACCTTGAGAACGAGAACAGAAGAATCCTGATTCCATCTTTGACTGCCAGGCTGGGAAAAGAGACTTTCTAACCCACCTTGGGGTCACTGTGAGCAGCAGAGATTGAGACACAGCAACTACTCAAGCTGCATGAACAGCCTTGTGGCATTGAGGAAACCCTGCCAGAGAGGCTCTTGCCCAGGAGAGCAGGCTGTGTGTGGGAGCCCCTCCAGTACCTTCTTGCAGTACTTGGTGATGGCAGCTCCCAGGGGGTGCTCGCTGCTGCTCTCCGCTGTCCCCACGATTGCCAGCATTTTGTGACGAGGGAGGAGGTGCCCCTCCACCAGGAACTTCACCTGCATCACCTCTGGAGTGCCGTGGGTGATGGTCCCTGTTTTGTCAAACACAACCACCTTCACCTGCAGGAAAGCAGGAAGATTTCACTCAATGAACCGAGCATGGAGGTGCACATTCCTTGGAAAAGCACCCACTTGAACCAAATCCTGAACACAGAGCCACGACCTGACCGGGAACACCCCGAGCTGGACAGGACCCACCAGGACTGGAGGACTGTGTCTGGGATGGGCTGTTGGGCTCTAACTCTGGCTAGCTGTGGACCCAGTCCACAAGATCCTACACAGACCAAAGCAAAGGACTGGAAGTGCCCTTCCCTACATGAGAACCTCCATGGTACATTTATTTCCAAGGTGGGCAAGAGGCCGTGGAGCCAGGGCAGGAGACTTTTATACCCAGGGGTGTGACCGCGTTCACAGGGGTCCCAGGATGAGGGAAGAGACGAGGATCTGACTCCATGGTTCAGAAGGCTTGATTTATTACTTTGTGATATATATTACATTAAAACTATACTAAAAGAATAGAAGAAAGGATTTCATCAGAAGGCTGGCTAAGAACAGAAAAAGAATGATAACAAAGGCTTGTGTCTGGGACAGAGTCCAAGCCAGCTGACTGTGATTGGCCATTAATTAGAAACAACCACATGAGCCCAATCCCAGATGCACCTGTTGCATTCCACAGCAGCAGATAACCATTGGTTACATTTTGTTCCTGAGGCCTCTCAGCTTCTCAGGAGAAAAAATCCTTGGCTTTTCTTCACCTTGAGAGCAGCAGTGTGTGCACTCACGTTGTTTTGTGTCCCATAGTGACACCACGTGATATAACAAACTATTCAGTGCAATATAAAGACTACTCTGTACAAATCTCCAATAACCCAGTGCAAAACAACAACTAAATAAACTTTTTAGTGTCACAGACATGTTTTATGAAAAATCCTTTCCTTAGGATTTTTCCTCCTGAGAAGCTGAGAGGGCTCAGGAACAAAATGTAACCAATGGTTATCTGCTGCTGTGGAGTGCAACAGGTGCATCTGGGATTGGGCTCGTGTGGTTGTTTCTAATTAATGGCCAATCACAGTCCAGCTGTATCAGACTCTCTGGTCAAACACAGGATTTTGTTATCATTCCATTCCTTCCTTGCAAGCCTTCTGATGAAATCCTTTCTTCTATTCTTTTAGTATAGTTTTAACATCATTATATATATCATAAAATAATAAATCAAGCCTTCTGAAACATGCAGTCAGATCCTCCATCACCTCCCTTCAAGCCATAGCATACTATGGAGCACCCTACTCCATTGCCAATGGAATCTACAGCTCAACTTTCTTGGTTGCTACTGGATTCCACAGCCTGCACATAAATTATCAGCTCTACATTCCTGCTAGTGTGCCTCTTACACCCAATTAAATACCACTCACATCAAATCACCACTTCAGGTTTGAAGCAGCCACCTGATACTGACACTTTGTAGATGTCGTGTGATTATTCCTCTGTATTTCCATCTACTGATGAGGATCTTACTCTTCTAGTGTACTAACTACAATTGACTTCCAATCCTTAGACTCTGGATTAAACCCAGAGAAGAGTAATTGTAGGAGCATCAGGGGGTAGAACGGTCAGGATGGATGGAGACAGAGATCTCTGCAGCCAGGTCTGGAACTTGGGGTTCATTGCAAAGGGCCTGGGTGCAGGGCCCTGCTGGGAGCTGCCAGGCACAGCTCAGAGCAGGACTGAGGGGAGAGAGGGGGAGAGAGGATGAGAGGGTGAGAGAGTAAAGGCATAAGAGAGCGAGGTTCCCATTACAATACAATAAATCTTCTTCTGTGTTGAACATTCTAATTCTCACTAACCAATCTAGTACAAGATACAAATCCTATAGCATTTACATACAGCCTATAAGAATCATTACATTCCCATCCTGTGTTACATTTTAAACCCTACAAACTCCTCTTTGGGCCCCTTCTGCCAAGCTGGCAGGGTCTGCTCTGACCCTTGGGCCTGTCTGCAAGCAGAGGGTGTTGTTCCATCAAAAGGGGATCACCTTCAGCTGGCCATGCCATTGTTTTCCAGTTGTTCAGTAACTGAGGGATCTCAAAGCTTGCTTTCATTTCAATCTCGCTCATAGTTTCCATATTCTCAAAATCTTTTGCCAGACAATCATATTTATAAGGTTTTCCTGTTTCATCTTCCCCAACAAGTAATAAACATAGTCCTATTCATACTGGCCCTATCCCTAAGCATCCTCTTAACTCCTCTCATCCGGGGACCCCAGTGAACACCACCACAATTTACTGCAATACAACACTGGACATTCCATCATCACCTCCAAAGAGCTGGCAAAACCCCCAGCCCGGGCAGCCTTGGGGCCCTCACCTTGTGTGCCATCTCCAGGGGCTCCCCTCCCTTGATGAGGATGCCGTTCTGGGCACCCACACCCGTGCCCACCATGACAGCAGTGGGGGTGGCCAGGCCCAGCGAGCAGGGACAGGCGATGCACAGCACCGTGATGGAGGCCTGGAAGGCGAAGCGGATGATCACCTCTGCTGCTGAAATGCTCTTGGTGTAGCCCTGGGCATGGGGGGAGATGGTCAGGGAGAAATCAAACAACTGGAACAGCACATTTGGCTATGCAGTGTCTTGGGAGGGGAGTGGGTCAGGGGGAAATCAAACAAGAACAACACATTTGGCTATGCAGTGTCTTGGGAGGGGAGTGGCTCAGGGAGAAATCAAACAACAGGAACTACACATTTGGCTATGCAGTGTATTGGAGGTTGGAAACATCTGCTAATGTATCCGCTGAGTATTAATACTCAAAGTATGCAAAACCTAAGGTGAATGATTAAATTAACGATTAATTAACCAACGTGTGTGTTCTGTACTATGTCACCATGGTATTTTATGAAAAATCCCTTTGTCTTAGGATTTTTCTCCTGAGAAGCTGAGAAGCCTCAGAAAAGAAATGTAAACAATGATTTTCTGATTGCTTGGAATGTGCTTTGGAGGTTGCTGACCAACAGGTGCATCTTTGATTGGTTCCATGTGAATTGTTTTAACCTAATGACCAATCCCAGTCCAGCTGTGTTGGACTCTCTGGTCAGTCACAGGTTTTTATTATTCATTCCTTTCGAGCCTTCTGATGTCTCCTTTCTCTTTCTTTAGTATAGTTTTAATATATGATTTTCTTTTAATATAAGATCAAAAAAGAATAAATCTGCCTTCTAAAAACTTGGGAGTCAAATTCTCATCTCTCACCTCGTCCTGAAGACCCTCACAACACTGCAACATAGTGCACCTACCCACTGATAGCTGCATCTACCCACTGGAGCTGGGGGTGCTCAGCCTGGAGAAAAGGAGACTCAGGGGTGCCCCCATCACTCTGCACAGCTCCTGAAAGGGGCCTGTGCTCAGCTGGGGCTGGGCTCTTTCTCCAGCAGCACTGACACAACCAGAGCACACAGCCTCGAGCTGCACCAGGGGAATACAGGTTGGATAGCAGGAAAAGGCTTTTACAAAAAGGGCGATAAAGTTCTGGAATGGCTGCCCAGGGAGGTGGTGGAGTCCCCATCCCTGGGGGTGTTTAACAAAGCCTGGATGTGGCACTGGGTGCCAGGGTTTAGTTGAGGGGTTGGGGCTGGGTTGGACTCAATGATCTTTAAAGTCTCTTCCAAACCCAAGATTCTGTGAATTCTCCTCAAATGTTTTATTTTTAGGACATTTCCTTAAACAAGACACCACATGCTACAACTCTTTAATGATGCACTGTAATAAAAGATACTGTATCAAAGATATATATACACACTAAGGTGCAAAGAAAGCAGATATGAAGATGGCTTTCCTGGAAATGGAGAAATTCTCATCAGAAATAGTTTTGAAACAAGAAACCCTGTGACCTAAGCAATGCTTAAGTCCAAGCTGGGATCCTGACCCTCCTCTGGAATTTGTAACCAAGATGAAATCCACTGATTGCCAAGATGAATTTGCACAGAGCTACATATATAATTGGAGCTTGTGACAGGAGGGACTTCTTTTTCCCACAGAGGAGGGATGGATGGTGGGAAATTTTTGATGTTTAATATTTCTTTTAATTAACTTTTTTTTAAATCCTAACCTACAAGATTTGATTAATTACTGTGGATTCTCTTCAAGTATAACTGGAGGAATGATACAATATAAAAAACTATATAATGTAAAAAATGTCATAACAAGAGCAGTAATAGTCATCAACTGCTTGCAAGGGTAATCCAGAGAGGGAACCACTGCAGTCTAATAGAATTGTAAAGCTGTTTGTTAAATATTTCAGAAGGTGTTTAAAGAAATTTACTTACCAGAAAGTATTTTTCCACTATTTCAAAATCCACAAACCCAATTATAATCCAGGCAAAAAGGGTAACCACAGAGACAGCCACAATAAAAGGAACGAAGTAGCCACTAAGTTTGTCTGCAAATTGCTGGATGGGAGCCTGGCAAGGAGAAACATCACTCAGCACCACCATGTTTGTGTCTGAAGGCACAGAAGAGAAGAATCACAGCTGCTGCTTGCAGCACACTTGGCTTGCCACACTTGGTAATTACAGATTTACTTAATAAGAGGATGAGACTTGGCTCAGTAGACAGGATCAGAGATCATCCTTACTCAGCAAGAAACTTCATTATGCATCTGCAATTCAAATCCAAGCAGCCTCAGCCACCCTGCAGTGATTTGCTGTGCTGGTGCCTGCATGAGACAGCAAACCTCAAGTGTTAAATTGGGTGATGCTCTACCTTAGAGGTCTGGGCCTCCTCCACGAGTTTCACGATCTGGGACAGGGTGGTGTCAGCTCCCACGTGGGTGGCAGAGATGAGCAGGGACCCGTTCTGATTGATGGAGCCTGCAATGACTGTGCTGCCAGGCTTCTTGGTCACAGGCATGGCCTCACCTGAGGAAGGGCAGAACAGACACAGCACTGCTGAAAAAGGCACCTTTGGGACAGTGCCAACTCCTAACACATCAGCTTCAACCTCCCCTCTGGAGATTTGTTTAAAGGAAAAGAGTTTTACCCTTGGAAAAAGCAAATGCTGACCTGTGATGAGAGACTCATCCACCATGGAGTGTCCTTCCATGACACGGCCATCCACTGGGAATTTGCCTCCTGGGACCACTTTGACAATGTCCCCTCGCTGAACCAGCTCCACATCCACCTGCTCCTCACTGCAAGGGTGCAAAGCTTTCAGAAGGGACTACAGCTGCAGTGACCCAAGCAAAGGAGTTGGCACTACACACAGAGCACAACCCCACTGGCTGGCATTAGTGCATACGAAAATTAGCACCAGCAAGTCATAGTGCTCTTTGAAATGGCCTATTTTATCAGAATTTTATTTACTTTCCAGTTAAGAAAATCTACTTCATCTATTTAAGAAAATCCACTTTATCTATTTAGTTTTCTGTCTTATCACAGAAAAAAATAGCAATAAACCAATAAACCAAAGCAGAGCAGTGTTAATTCTGCATTTTAATATTTTTATCTGCCAGCAAATCTGAAGTTATTTCCTTCATAGTTCTATAGAATAGTAATTTTTTTTCTGTGAATTAAGCATATTAACAACAAAAAAGGAACAACAGAAAAAGCAAATGATAAAGCAAGATACCTTAAAAGAACGTTATCAGGGCCCAAGGTAACAATAGTAGCTTCAGTAGCTTGTAATGAAATTAGTCTTGCCAGTGCTTCTGAGGTTTTACCCTAGAATAATAATTTTCATATTTTTCTGACTCTACTATTGAAAAAAAAAAGCTGGGTAAATGACAACTGTGTATGTTGCAATTTACCCTTTTAACAAAACATTTTCTGCAAACAGTCTGATATTCGAACTTTTATTAGTTCAGTTATTAGAGATGATTTTATGACACAGAAGGTTAAAAGAACCCAGCAAAGCTTTTGCATGGGCTGTTTTCTGTGGTGGTGTTCACAGGGGTCCCAGGACAAGGGAAGAGACCAAAATCTTGACTCAATGTTTCAGAAGGCTGATTTATTATTTTATGATATATATTATATTAAAAGAAAATGATATATTAAAACTATACTAAAAGAATAGAAGAAAGGATTTCATCAGAAGGCTAGCAAGGAAAAAAGTGGAATGATAACAAAAGATTGTGACTCTCAGAGAGTCTGAGCCAGCTGTGCTTGGCCATTAATTAGAAACAACCACATGAGCCCAATCCCAGATGCACCTGTTGCATTCCACAGCAGCAGATAACCATTGGTTACATTTTGTTCCTGAGGCCTCTCAGCTTCTCAGGAGAAAAAATCCTAAGGAAAGGCTCTTTCAGAAAAGATCATGGCTACAGTTTCCCCAGGGTTCTGAGGTGGCTCCCAGTGCCCTGCTGCTGTTTGCTCACCTTGGCCACGTGCTCCAGCCAGCGGCCCAGCGAGATGAACACGAACAGCATCGGGGGCGTGTCGAAGAAGGTCACAGGGTTCACTTTGGCCCTCTCAGCCATTGCCACCAGGAGGATGATGAAGGAGTAGAGGAAGGCAATGGATGTTGCCAGCACCACGAGCACGTCCATGTTGGCTGTGTTGTGCCTCAGTGCTCGGGAGGCCTGGATGTAGAAGTGCCACCCCCCGAACACCTGCAATGGCATTTCACACATCTCCAGCACACAGCAGCAGCTTTTCCAGTTTATTTGTGCTATTTTCACCTTTCTCTGAACATAATCCCAGCTCTAGTCAGGGCTGTGGTCTTCCCACAGCACTCTCAGGTATTCCCAGTGCCCTCCCAGTGGGATTCAGGAGATGCCTCAGATGCACAGCTGCTGGAGTTGTGCATGCTGAGAATTTTCAACTTTCTATGCTGAAGGGCACAGATCCTTGGAGAAGGCTTCCAAAATTGATTGACAGCACTGGGATTGTGGGTGTGTAGTTTGAATAGAAGTGTGTAACATCACAGGGTGGAAAACTTAGGAGTTTAAGGTTTTAGAATGTAGCAATACATATGGAGCAAGATGGAGGTTTTAGGGCAGTGGCTAGTTGTTCTCCGTCACCATCCCCTCCATGGGTTTGGGTGGTATTTTGTAATTGGACAGAAAAGTCCACATTGTAGACTTCAGGTGAGCAGTTATTGAGTCAAAAGTGAAAATAATTTAGGTATCATTTCTTAATTGGATAGTTTAGCCTTAAAAGACCTTGCAACAAAAGATTGTTAGCCATTTTTGTGCCTTGTTAGTGAAGAACTGCAGAACTCACTGCTGTGAGACTGTAACACAGATAAGAAATAAAAACACCTGAGTCTGAACACAAAATACCATCTCCAGTGCCTCCAATCCCCACCTAGACAGAGGAAGAAAAAGGAGCCAGGAACCAGCAGAGCAGCTCCCCACAGCCTGCCCTGCCCCTGGAGTCCCCAGCACCCATTATTTTGGCAACAGCAGAAGCACCTAAGAATCTCAGAAGCATTTTGCATCAGCACAATTGCATCCACTTTTCAAACTTAATTTCTTCATCACCTTCCAATTTGAGCATTTAAGCCCAACAAAGCAGGAGTTGGCATAACCCCACTCACCTGTACAGGGACACAGAGTAAAAATGACAGGAAATTCATGACAGACAGTCCTGGCAGGAGCTGGTACTCCAGGGCCATGGAGGAGTGGAGGGCCTCCATCTCCTCACTGCTCATGTTGTGGTGTGCGTGAGCATGCGAGAGCTGGCTGTCCATCACCATCATGTAAATCATCAGCCCCATCACAGGGATGCAGAAAACCAGGCTCACCACAAAAGACCTTTTCCACCTCAGATTTAAAAAAACAAAAAGAAAAAAAATAAAGAAAAAACCATTTGTATTGCTGGAGTGCTGGAGAATATTTAAGTAGTAAGTCTGCACAGTCACAGAAAAAAACTGTTGATGGTTTTAAATTGATGGTTGAGTAATGAAGAATAAAAGATGTTTATGGAATCTTAGTGTGTTCAGGAATACTTACTGCCTGATTTCCTGCTTGTGATCCAGATGACTGGCAGATCTATCCTTTTTGACTAAGGAAGTAGTAAAACCTAAATCCTAAGGGAAAAAAGCACAATAATAAAAAAGAGAACAGTCAGTTCTAAAATGCACTTTGTGCTCAGTTATTGCCAAATTACTGATGGTGCCAGTCTTACCTTTGATTAACTTTATTAACATTTCTGGTATAAAGTGTTTTTATTGTTTAGTTCCTGTTGTCTGTTACTATTGTTTAGTTACTTTTCAAGTAGAGAAAGGCAATCTGATGTAGAAATTAACCTTTCTGGAACAAAATACTGTTCTAAAATGTGGCTTTCCAAAATGGTTGTTCCTAAAGCACAGAAATTGAGAATCTGAAGGAGAAGGCTGAGAAACTTATTTCACTTCTCACCTGCAACAGTACTTTATTTTT
Source organism: Molothrus aeneus (assembly GCF_037042795.1). Classification (NCBI taxonomy): domain Eukaryota; kingdom Metazoa; phylum Chordata; class Aves; order Passeriformes; family Icteridae; genus Molothrus; species Molothrus aeneus. The sequence goes on along the minus strand of NC_089659.1, from coordinate 2,752,277 downwards.
AAATAAATGTTCTTGATTTTTATACCCTATAGCTGGTATCTGCAAGTCTACCATGACCTGGCTTTCACAGTATTTATTTTTAAAAATTAGGCAAAGTTGTAACAGAGCATTTTTAAGCCAGAACACACAAATTAGCTGCAGGAAACAACACTAAGAAGAAAGAAGATGGAAGGAGAGAGAGCTATTTTTTTGCTTCAACAGCCTTTCCTTCTATTTCTGGGGTGTGTAAATATCCCACTGGATATTTCAGGAGACTTGGTGCCTACATGAAACTCACCTTTATCACTTGTATGACATCTCGAGGACCAATGGCCTCAGGGTCATATTTGATGTGGGCTTTGTTGGTGGCAAGAGCTACAGAGCAGTACAGGACACCATTGGTCTTCATGAGGGTGGATTCTATCTTGTGCACACAGGAGGCACAGGTCATCCCTCTCACCTGGAAAATAAAGGTTCCTTCCTGTTACAAAGCACAGGTTACCTGGCAAATGCACCTTAGCAAGTAGGAAAAGTCATTGTGACTATGCTGCATTATTTATTGCTTTGATCTGGGGTGTGAGCACTGTAGAATCACAAAACAGTTTGGGCTGGAAGGGACCCTAAAGACCATCCAGTTCCAACCCCTGCCATGGGCAGGGACACCTCCCACAGGATCATGTTGCTCAGAGCCCCCTCCAACCCTTCCAGAGGAAGCACAGCACAGGGACAAGGTTATTAAGCCCTGCCAAAGCTCTGTTGGATGTTCAGTCTCAGAGCTGGGGGACACTGAGCTACACTCAGCTTCAAAAAGTAAAAACAAATAAAGAGTAAATTCTAGCAACAGGAAGAGCAAACAGAAAAATACAGGAATATTTCTCTGCATTTTCAGTGTAGTAGTAAGCCAGCACAGTTTGCAGGACAGATAATATCTGTGATACACACCTGATGTACCATTACATTTAATTTTTTATAAATTAACCTCTATTACACTATTCAGCTCTAGGCAGTGGGCACTAACACAGGCACATCCAACAGATAAAAGCACTAAAAGCTGAAGGTGTTTAGGTTTACTGATCAGCTTACAACAAGCTCCAGAATTCCATCTCCTTCCCCACAGTTTTCCATCACGGTGGCTCCAAAGCCCAGCTCCCGGATGAGCTCTGCAATGGCTGCAGGGTGAATGACAGCAGGGTTGTACCTCACTTCTGCCTTCCCTGCCATCAGGGCAACAAGGATCGAGTGGATTCCTAGCAAACAAAGTGTGTGAGTGGCAGATCAGGCTTAGGAAACATCCTGCATGTATTATAACATGAGGGCACAACACAATTTATTGAAATTGGGAAAGCGTCCTTGTTGTATACAAAGAGAAACATCCTCATGTTTGGAAGCTACATCAGCACCTCAGTGCAGCTGTGACAGATAAAGCATCACTCCACATGAGCAGCATGCCTTTAACAGTCTCATTACAAACATTCTGTCCATGCTGTATGAAAAAATGTCTATTTTTCCTTAAAAGAAGTTATTCTAAATCACAGTGCTGCATTCTCTGATCTGCATTTACCATTTCCTGCAGCCTTTTTTAAGGAGAACCTGCATGAGAAAGGGCAGATCTTACAGTGCAATCCTACTGGGCACTGAGAGGATTTCCATCCATCCATTTTCTAGGATGAAAAAAATTAAAATCCAGGCTGACTTGAAACCTGTCCATCTTCATTATGATAATTAAACACAGTCTGCATTAATGACTCTGTTACATCAGTCATACAGCCATTTGTTCCTGCAAATATAATCACAGACAGCAGTGCCCTGACTTGCAGAGCTAAAATTAACCTGTGTCCCTTCTCACAGCTCCCTAAAGCTCACATCTGCCTCTGCCTTTCAGCTGCACACCTGGGAACCTCCCTCCAGCAGGAAAGAGCTGTTCTATCTTCAAAAGAATCCCCTATTTGATCCCAATATTCTCCGGAGCTGCTGCTTTTGCAACAGCAGAGTCAGGAGCACATCCACAAAGCAGCAAGGACGTCCCTGCTCCCACCCTATGGGCCAGAGGTGAGGAGGAACACCTCTCCTGACAACCCACCCCTTAAAAACACTGCAAAAGCCAGAAGGACCCTCCAAACAAGTTGTTGGAAATGTAACAGAGCACGCTGACAGACATCTCACCATCCTCCTGTCTCAGATTCCTCTCGATGTTGGCCACGCACGAGGCACACGTCATTCCTGTCACCTGCACGTAGCACTTGGAGATGGTCTTGCTCTCCTGCCTGCCAGGGTGGGCTGGGGGCACTTTGGAGGGTGCCTCAGGCTTGTGAGAGTCCAGCTGTGCTTCAGGGCAGGGCTGAGCTTTGGCCACAGGGAGCTCTGCCTTTGCTGCAAAGGAGACAGTTTGTGCCAGCGTGAGCAGCCAGTGCAGGGAGGGATGATGCTGTGACACACTGCTGCTCCCTGGGACTGGAAATGGAAACTGTGGCTGGGCACACCTTGTCAGCCTGACCCACCCACCCCTCTGTAGTTCAGAGTCAGCAAAAGAAAACAAGACAAAGGTGGGCGACTGATTAACTTACTGGTTTGCTACTGCTTTACTTTGCCTTTCCTCATTGTCTTTGTTCTGTTGCACATCCTTTGTCCTCTCCTGTAGCTGGAAGCAAAACCTCTGCACTGCAACCTTAATTTCACACAGTTTCACTGACTTCACCTGGAGCACAAAGCTGAACTTGTAAGCACATGCATGTTCCATAAGCAAAACCAATGTTTTTAACTTAGGGGCTCTGAAACTACAGCAATTCAGGGAATGCTGTTTGTGCAGGAACAGGGTGAAAAGGATTAAATGTGAGTACCCAACCACTTCTGCAGCTATTGACATAAAATAGCATTCATCTGACATATTTATATTGCCAGACATCTCAATCATTTGAATCAATCTGATGTGTTAAAAGACATGCACATTATCTTTAATGATCTCATCTGCAGTGAAGATACAAAGCTTCTCTTAGCAAGCACAAAGTGTTATGGCAGCTGCTAAATTTCATCTTGGGTGGTACCAAATCCTAAACATAACTGTACAACCCTTGTAAATGTAAAAGTTTCACATGTCATTACCTGGAAAGGATGCATCAAATCCCATATCCTCTATTGAGGACCTCAAGTCCTCTGGGCTTGTTTGCAGTGGGTCATATTCTATAGTTCCAGTTCCATTTGGGAGAGAGACATGAACAGATTTCACACCTGCCTTCTGGGACAGCACTCCCTCGATGGACTGCACACAGGAGCTGCAAGTCATGCCCTCAATATTGATCACAACAACTTGAGTGAGGGGCTGGCTGGGATCCTTGGAGGCAGGGTGAGATTTCAGTGGAGACGCCAGTGTGGGGAAAAGTGCCAGGTTCTCATGCTCCTCAGGAAGGCTGACTCTGAACCTCTCTGGAGACACATTCTCCACAGCTTTCCTCAGCTTCTCAATGCTAATCAAGCTTGGGTGGTAGTTGATAGTAGCAGATTGGTTCTCTAAAGAAACCACGACGCTCGTCACGGCCGGCAGCGCCGACACGGTGCTCTGGATGTTGAGGACACAGGAATTGCAGTGCATCCCCTCCACTCTGAACACAACTGTCTTGGTGCCAGTCCCACTGGAGTTTTCTCTCTGTGATGCCTCAGAGCTCCTGGGCTGAGCATTCCTCAGCCTCTCCAGGTCAATCCCACTGAGCTTCAGGGGTCTAGGCTGCTTTTTGAAGGCTGCTGTGAAACCTGCTGCTTCAATTTGCTGCTTTATTTCTTCTGCTGTGATTAGAGGAGGCTGGTAGACAACAACAGCTTCCTTATTGTCCAGGGACACTGGAAATAAATCAATAAAATAAGTGAGTGTCACTGCCCTAAGCATAATAACCACATCACAGGATCTTGTCAAAGCTTTCCAGCAACACTTTAAATGGTCAGAAATGTAACTGCAACAGAAAGGAGATTTCATTGATTTCATTGGTCAAACAACTTAGTTCTTTAACCAGGTTTTGTCTAGTGCTACAACAATTTTCAACTCCTCCTCAAATTCTTCCTCTTTCCCCAGGATTTTCATAAATGGCATCACTGCTTCTCACTGAACTTATCCTTGTTTTAGGGTCTATGGCAATACACTTATCCCAAAGCTAACTCTATCAGTAAGCTGGTCTTGCCTTTTGCCTTTTAGATTTTTAATTGGACAGAAAATATGAACTGTTACTAATTGCAATTTCAAAAAGGCATCTGTTATTAGATATTTCTATAACTGGTAATAAAATTATGGAACACAAATACTTCAGGCTGCCTACCAAATGCAAAATAAACACTGAACACCACCACCTATGTAACAGGCAGATCCTTCCCACAATGGGGCTCCTTTCTTCATTTCTAGTCTGTCACAGACATGTTTTCTGAAAAATCCTTTCCTTAGGATTTTTCCTCCTGAGAAGCTGAGAGGCCTCAAGAACAAAATGTGAACAACGGTTATCTGCTGCTGTGGAATGCAACAGGTGCATCTGGGATTAGGCTCATGTGGTTGTTTCTAATAAATGGCCAATCACAGTCAGCTGACTTGGACTCTCTGAGAGACAGCAGCTTTTGTTGTCATTCTTTTTCTGTTCTTAGCCAGCCTTCTGATGAAATCCTTTCTTCTATTCTTTTAGTATAGTTTTAATATAATATATATCACAAAATAATAAATCAGCCTTCTGAAACAGGGAGTCAACATTCTCATCTCTTCCCTCATCCTAAGACCCCTGTGAACATGGTCACTCTAGTCCACATTAAAAACATAATTAAATCCCCAGTCCCACAAAGAGTCACTGTCACACTCAGCTATCTCATCTAAAACCTGCAATGCCATCAGAGGGCAAACAGCATGGCCAACCTCAATTTACATAAAAACTCACTAAAGTTGTACCTCTAATCTGTTGAATTCCTTGCAATTTGCCAGCTTCAATTTCCATAAAAACACACTAAGGTTTTACCTCTAATCCTCTGAACTCCCTGCAGTTTGCCAAGCTTCCCCTCGATGGTGCTGGTGCAGGAGTGACAGGTCATGCCATCGACCTTGAGGCGCAGCACAGCGCTGCTGGCCTGGGACCAGCTGGAGTCCTCCCACGTTCCAGGGGTCAACTCTGGCACAGAGATGCTCAAATCTGCTCCTGGGACCATCTGGGGAATGTGCCTGCCATTGGTGATGGAAGGGATGAAAGTCACCACTGCAGTTCTTTGATCAGAGGACAGTTTCACATCCAGGATCCCTTTGTGGCTCTGCAGCGTGGCACAGATCTGCCTGGGTGTTAGGGCTGACTGGGCAGGCAGGCTGAGGAAAACTGTGTCAGGTAGAACAGGTTGTGGGCTTGAATCAGCCAGGGTTGCATCAAACCCCATGTCACAGATGGCTTCCTGCAGAGTCACTGGGGTTTGCAGCTTGGAGTCGTAGATGATGACGGCATTCTTGTCCTCCAGAGAGACCTGGAGGGGATAAACAAAGCAAGTGAGGAAACTGCTCCACAGCTGGGAGAGACTGCACCACACTGCAAACTGCTCTGGCTTGCAAGGATTAGCAACACTCCTCCAGTACAACTTTCACTGCTCACCTCAGAGAGCAAAGGCACACTGAGTGACTCCTGCTCTCCTGTGCACCAACAGGGCTGGAGAGAGCAAATCCCAGCCCCACTATCCAGAGTCTGTCTGGCCACTTCTACTTGCAACACCCAGACAGCACCAACCACCTAATGAAACTTCCAGAGCCAAATTCACTTCAATTAGGATGATTAACCCAATTGAACCCTTGGAGCAAAGCAGCCCACAGAAGAAATTGGAATCAGTTAGCAGTAATTCTAATGCACTTAGGAGTAACTGCCCCCGGGCTACAAGGATGGCAGAAAACACTCTTTGAAAAAACCCACAGTTTTAAGCAGCAGTGAAAGGAGCCCAGCATTTCCAGGCAATGGAGGCACAGGCTGGTAACTTGCTGTGACCAAAAACCTGCATTAGACTTCCCCAGAACTCACTTTAGACACCTGATATGTGACAAACATTAAAGATGTTCTTCCTCTCTCTGTACATTTTGGTGATCCAGAGACATTGTCATTGGTAATGACTTTTCCCATCTGATGGTACACACAGCCTCAATTTAATTTGCTCCCAACAGATGATGTATCAAACACAATAACTGCAGTTTCCAAAAGGAAAAAGCAATGCCTGCCAGAGGCCCAACACATTACCAATTCAATTCTATCTTTCCTCTGGGCAAAGGTACAACCTAAAGACCACAGCCATGATTAAATTCTATCAGTTAAATCATTTTAAGAACCACCTTTCCTCGTTTCTGTTCCAATTATGAGCCTTAGCAGAATTAGCAACATGGACATTTAAGGGTTTCATTGCAGAATAACCTAAAAGCAGCTGTTTGTCTGTATTAGTCATCTAACATTCATGTCCCTTGCTGACCTAATTCATAATCACTACATAAATCCCTGTTTTATTATTCCCAGAGAATTTTCTGAATCAACTGATCTGCTTAGAGTGAAGCTCTGATGCTGTAAAAAGGATAATTACTAAATAGGACCTCAAAGTTTCTTAAGAATCCTGCTCTACTCAGACTAAGGTTTTGCAGTGTATCTTTTGAAATAGCATTCAGCTTTGGGATAAGGTATTTACCTAAAAACCTAAACACAAAAGCTTTAATACTGTCCTTTTAAAAACCTACTTCATTCCTTTTGTAAGAGACACTGGGGCTGCATATACCCTTTATACACTTTGTATAAATCTCCCCATCCCATCCAAAGCCACCTGTGTATTCTCAGAAATTCCCTGAGAAAACACAAGGCTGACAAAATGACATCTTTTGCCAGAATAAGGAAGAAGAGAAGATTCTGAAATCAGATTTTTTGGGGATATTATTTTACAGGCTGCTTTTAGCCTTTACCTGGGCTCCTGCTTGCAGACACCCAGTGATTTATCTGGCCATGCACAGGGGGCTGTTCAGAGCTGTCACAGCACAAACTCACATCAAAGCTCCTCTACAGCTGAAGGAAGATGAAAAATGATCTGTCTTGTAAATTTTGCTGCTTTTCCCCAAAATTTCTGTACACAAACACCTATTTCAGGCCACAAGGAACTGCTCTGAGCTGTGCAGGACCTGCTCTGCAGGGGAAGTGCATGACAATAGGTCCTGCAAAACCAGCTCCAGACAATGATCACACACACCCCAAATTAAAATTGTACCCAGTTCTGGGAAGTGTTCACCTAAGGTATCCCCATAAAACAGATGTTAACTGCTGATAAAACCAGGAAAATATTATTTTCTTTGGAGTAAAGTCAACAAGTACAGAATGTAGGAGGATGCTTTCAGAACACAGACACTACATAAATAAACTTCTCGAATTTTCTGTGATTAGAACTGTTCTTTCTACTACAGGCTGGCTTACAAAATTCATAGAAGTCTGTCAGCTTTTAAATTACTTCCATTATTAAAACTACTGTAAAATTATGTATTCTGCAAGGATGGTCAGCTCACTCTGGAATATTCTACAGTCCAATATTTAGCCCATGACAGAAGAAAGCAACATTGTTAGTCTATCTCCTCTGAGCTAAGAAAAAAGTTAAAACTAAGTCAGGCAAAGAAAGCTTGAATTAGGACAAACCCTGATCTTTTTTTTCCCATTACTTCACAATACTGAGTTAATTGTAAAGCAGATAATCAATTAAGAGTAACAATAACTTAACTCCCTCTGCAGTGAAGCCAGCTCCTGTTTTTCTCTTATTTACCAGAAATACACCAATGCACCTCCAGCATCAAAACACACAAAATCCAACCATCCAAATACACCAACACCTCCAACCTGCCAAGAAATGCAGAGAATAAACTCTCCTTACATTATTTTCCTGTCTCAGAGCACAATTTCTCATGGTTTCTCATCCAAACCCTTGCTAGAAGCAATGTTAGACTCACTTGAATGTTGTGGATGCCATTCATCTTCCCAAGGTGCTGCTCAATGCTCTGGGCACAGGAGCTGCAGGTCATCCCCTCCACGCCGATGGCCACAGACTTGGCCTCCATGGTGAATTCTACTCAGCTCTGCTCATTGCTGGTGGCTCAAACCATCAGGACATCAGTTCCTAAAGAATTTCACAGAGATTGAAATAAAACAGATGTACTGGAAGGAGTCCCCGTGGCAGGGCTGGAGTGAGAGGAGTTTCCAGGTCGCCTCCAATCCAAACCATTCTGGGATTCTAGGGGTTAACAGAGGACCTCCTTCACCACATGTGACTCTGGTAGATGTCACAACCTGAGCAGGTATCAACAGAATGGAAAACTCCATGTATTTATTCCCATGAATTCTCAAAACAGGAAAGAGTTCAGACATTTATTATTAAATTTGGGACACACAGGAGATCATTTAATTACATGCAGCAAGCTGTGGTTCACTGGTGTGAGATATTAAATTATAGGGGGAAGCAGAGAGAGAGGGGGACAGCAGCTCTTGGAATGCTGAAACAAGAGGATGGCACATCAGACACAGCTGGTAACTCTGCTTTTCCACATTCTCTCTCATATATTGCCCTCTGTTTGCAAAAACAAGTGATGCTGAAGTTAGCCCAGGCAGCAAATCCAGCTTTTTGCAACACCTCATTCAGAAAGGTCTCATTTCTACTCCTCTGAAGAGTTTAATTACTATATTTGCTCATAAAAACAAGCCCAGAAAAAAAAAATCTGAACCTAAATGAAATGTGCAGAAATAAGAGCTAATGGAAAGGACTTCTTCTGCCCAATGCACAAACTGTTAAGTGACAGAGAGGGAAAGAGGGGACAAGAAAATCTCCAGATTTTTTGTTAATATGTTGAAAAAAGTAATGCAAGGTTTTATTGACAGAGAGGTCAGTGACCAGGGAAATGATCACAGTTAATGTTTGGCAGCAATGGAAGCAGCAGTAAAATCTGATGAGTAACTGAGGAGCTGAAGTGAAGCACAAGTTTAACTTGTTTTCTTACCCTGAGGACTTATCTTGGAAAACTCAATTACATTGATGTTTAGTAAAATAAATTTTTCCTGCTCCATGGTGACATTTTCAGACTGTTCTCTGTTACAGAAGGCCCAGAGGGCTCTGCTTTCACTTTCAGACATGACACAAACCATGTAAGAATACAAGGAAGTTTCATCATTGAAACCAGTTTACCTCCCTGATGTACAAAATGAAATGCTGAACTTAATTAACAAGCACTGAGAGAAGTAGAAAACTGGGAATAGTGACTTTTCCAACAGATTAAATACATCTCATCCCTGCTAAGAACAGAAATAAGACAACTCTACCTGAGGAGCTATTACAGATCTCACTTGTCCCCTGCTCTTACAAGAGCTGAGTTATTGGAAACACTCAACACTTGTGTGTGAATAGCCACACGTTATAGAAATGCAGAACTGTCACATGAATTATCAACCAACAAGATAATTTTTTTAATAAAGTATATTTTAAGCAAATCTCATACAGCAGCTCCTTTCTCAGGCTGATCAGCACACTCAGAGGTCCAAAATACTGAAAACCCACTCATTTACCTAAGGAAACTGCTGCTGTGCTGCCACCCCATGGAAATGTGATGCTCTGTGCCCCCCAGCTGTCCCCAGGGAATGCCCAGGGCACACCCAGCAAACAAGGACAGCTCTGTAACCCCACAGGCAGGGACACACCAACATTCCCACCAGCCTGAAACACAAAGCAAGTTGCAAAAAGCACTTGGAACGTGCAGGGAACTTTGTGAGCACAACCAGGCACGTGGGACTAAAATCAGACAGCCCAGACAGAACCAATCTGCCCTCCAGTAAGGTTTGGAGATTAAATTAAAAATTTCATTGAATTTAAAAGCATTTCAGGTACATGACCAACTTGAACTGCCCTGATACTGTACTTTGAAAACAAAAATAAAGGAAGGGCACACTTTGGCTGGGAGCTGATGTCTAAAATAACCAAAGGCTGGCAAGATGCTGCCTTGGAGGAGAGCTGGGTACAGCTGTGACAGAGAAAACCTGCTGAGCTCCTGCCTGCCCTCCTGGGCTTTGCTTTAAGAGACCCAAGCTGCAAGTACAATAATATCCATTTTTCCAACGCCAGGATACAATGTTAAAGGTTCTCTGTCAGACAACCAGCAGCCACACTCACAGTACACTGAATAAACACTGATTACAGTAACCAGCAGCTCTGCCACCAAACACCCACCAACGCATTCAAAACCCAACTGTTGAAATATGCAAAAATAACATGAAACTTCTTTTCACATCCATTATTATTACAGTTTGTATGGACAAAGCGTTTCCTCCATTTTCTCAGTCTGTTTCCTTGCCCTTCTGGTGTTTATCCATAAACACAGCAGAGAAAGCCCTTTCCTGGAAGAGCCAAAACTAAAACAAAAACCATAAAGGCATAAGAAAAAAACCCTAAAATTCATTTTTCCTTTTTTACCCCTCAAGAAAGTACTGAAGCATGAAGACTGAAACCAGAACTTCCCTCACTAGAATTTATCTGTTGGACAAACTGACTCTTCATTTTGTTCTCTGATCTTCCATTAAGAAGGACCCAGATCTCTCTGACACGAGCATCACCCACAGCTCCCTGCTGGTGGGGAAGACAACCAATGTGAATTTTATTTGCCTTGTTGCAGGTTGCTAACAGTTTTTATACTAATTTTAAAACCAGGTTGTTCTCTAAAAGATGAGACATGTCCAAATCTAATGGTCTCTCCAATCAGTCACATTATTATTATTAACACTGAATTTTTAATGAGCTGTTTCTCATTCACTGGTTTCTGTACAGCCTTGCTGAAATTTCCAAAAGCCAAACTGTCTGGGTTTCCAGTGCCCCTGAAGCTTCAAAGAGTTCTTGTTCTCAGAATGAAATACAGGGTTATACACAGTGACTCTAAATAGACCAATCCTTTTTTCCTCCTCTTGCAAAATTCCCAGGAGAACCAGTTAAATCTAAATTTCATCTCAGGCTGCATTCTATTCTACCTTGTCATATTCATTTCATTTCTGATGCTCTGCCTCCCTTACAAGTGCTTCAAGGTTCAAAGAATTTGGCTGAAACTTGAATGAAATATTTGTTATATTTCCTCCTGAAGTCCATGACTAAGCAGACTGAAAATACCTGTTATACCAATGAATTAGGACTAGATGCACACAAAAGGTAGACAAATATTCACAATTTAATCCCAGTTCTCCTCATTTGGCTTAACATTTTCCCAAGAAAATAGAAGTCAAAATATCTGCAGCAATCCATATATTCCACATCAATGGCTTGTGCAAGTTAGCATGGACACATCCTTTTAATGATAACTTATTTTCTTACAGAGAAAAGACTTGAAGCTGAGGTCCTGAAAAGACCTGAGATGCTAAGTTATGGATTAAAAAGGATTTAGAGAAAAAATAATGCTTTTATTCTTAACCAATTGCTCCATCTATAAAACACCTTTACCATCAATTAGTAAAGAATTTCAGGATTTGACAATACAAAGAAATGGCAGTTCCTTTTATGAGCTAGCAGCTCTGTGTTTAGTTCCATTTTCTTGAAGGAAGTCAGTTAGTGCTTCTATGAAGTAAATGAAGCAACAGAAAGAGGTGATTTCTACTTCCAACAGAAATTTCTCCCTATGGAAAGGAAAATTCAATAGTGATCAAGCACAAAGTGACTGAGACACTCATTCATCTCTCTAAATAGTTTTTTGATGTAATACCAGTCACTGTAACTAAAATATCTGAAGAAATGAGGCTTGATGAGGTCAAAGTTAAGTAATTCATAAACCCACACTATAAAAAAAAATTTAAAAAAATGAGCAATGCAAAGAGGAAGTTACAAGACCAGTAAAAACTCAAGAATCTCATTTAACCCTAAAAAGGCATTTTGGAGCTTCTAATATCTGAGCACAGCCAGGCATGACAGAGCAGCAGAGCTGTGTGCCCCACAGACACACTTTGTGCCAGTTCTGGGATTAGCAGGGGTACAGCCAGGGAAGACAGAGGCTTCTGGTTACCTGCACAGCTCCAGTTTTCACCAGTTTATAATCACCTTGAATTTACAGCTGCTGGAGTCAAAAGAGGTCACAGCTTGGCAAATACCACACAAATGCCAGCAACAGAATTTCACAGGTTTAATTACAGCCTTTGGATTTTATTAAATTTCTAAACAGCCAAGTGCTACTTAGCTTCTCTATTTATGGCAGCAGAAAGCTAAATTACTTTTTACATTAAATGGAGAAAAGGTGCCTGTCCCTCAGTGTCTGCAGAGACCTAAGGAAAAGAGCAAAGGGCAGGAGAGGGAAAAAACTGCATCATCTCACCCTTGGGCTTGAAAAGTGCTCCAGGAGATGGGTCCAACAGGGAAGAAGAAGGTTTATAGGGTTCATGGGCAAACAGAGCCACTGGAAAGGGTGACTGGGTAGGAGATATGGATGATAGGCCCATGGGTAGGTGAGGCTTAATCACTGAGAGAGAAACTGTGCATCTGCAATAAATGGCACAGCTACGTGACACTTGCAATAGGTTGTAATTCACATTGCTCAAGACTTTAACAAGCCTTGCTTGGTCAGCGGAGCATGGAAATTGCTCTCAGGGAATTCATTTCAATACCAACTGCATGGGGAAGAAAAAAGCACACATTGCAAACATTCTGCTTCATTTCTAATGAGTTTTACAGTATCTGAGACACATTCTTAGCAAATCCTTTAACTCGTTCTTGGCTTTCCACAACCTCCTGAAGTCAGATTTTTGGAGAACGTGAATGTTTCCTTGGAAGAATCATAGGAAATATTATGAGTAGAATATAATTTACAACCCCTTGTTATGTAAGCATAGCAAGGTCAATGGGGGCTTCCTCAGCCTTGAGCTTAGTCTCAAAGTACTCAGCAGAACAATATGAAACGCATTATATAATAAAAATGAGAAGAGTAAGACAGCAAACTACATATAATGTTAGCTTTTGCTTCCCTGCTTTGCCACCTGGCAAGGAAAAAAAGCTTCAGGAATTCTCTCTACTAAGAAAATGCATTATAATTATTAAATTCTAGTCCAGCTGTGTTTGTGCTCACACAGGGCATTCTCATACACACCAAATCCCACACTACCAAACCTCTGCCTATCTACATCCACACAATTCAACAAGTGTTTAAGTACAGAAACTCAAACTCTGCTGACTGCACAAAAGACCTTAAGATCTTAATTTTACATTACTTACATACAATTTGCAGAACACGAACACAAGGAGGCAACAGTTGTGTTGTTCTTGCTCATTTTTTCAAGATTTCACCCTAAAGCATCATCAACAACTACTTACCCTTTTCTAGAATTCCCACACTATGCTTTTCATTAGGAAAAGGTGCTTGTGCACAGAGCGCTGCCATCATAAGGTGGCATAAGGTGATATGAGAATAAACACTAAGTAAGGAGTTTCAGAGGGCCCAGCTGAGCAGCTCAGGATTGGAACAGCAGCTCAGTGACTCATGAGCTCCGAGACTTTCTCTGGCCAGTGACAGGAGCACAGGAGGGACTTTTCCAAGGGAGCGCAGACCAGGGCCCGAATCGTGGCTGCTCCCGGCCGAGCACAGCCCGCGGGTCCCGCTGCAGCCCCGGGAGCGGAGCCGGGCTCGGCCCCGCTGCTCCCCGGGGCAGCGGCTGAGCGGGAGCCGCCGTGCCAGCCCCGGGGCTGCCTGGACACGGAGATGCCGCCGAGGCGCTCTAGGGGTGAAGTCCCGGGACACCCCAGGTTGAGGGCACCCTCACACACCAGGCGGGTTTTGGGGCCCCAGCCCGGACCCTCCCGTCCCGTCCGGGGCACGCAGCCCGGCACCGCCACAGCCGCCCGCACCCCCTCCCCGCCGGGGACACGGTGACAACGGCCCGGGGGCAGCCCCGGAGCCGGGGGAAAGCGGGAGCCCTCAAGGCGCGTTCGCACGGGTCTGCGCCACTGAGGGAAGCGGGAACCCCCCGAGGGTCCGCACTGCCGGGGACAGCCCCGAGGCGGGTCCGCCCTGCCGGAGGGAAACAACCAAGGAGGGGCCCACGTTGCGTCCGCACCGACGGAGGGAAACAAGCAAGGCAGGGTCCCGGGCGCGGGTCCGCGCTGCCGGAGGCAGGGGAGCCCCGAGCGGGGCCCGCACTCACCGAGACCGCGGGCTCCAAGCGCCGCTCCCGGCCCGGCACCGCCGCGCTCTTCCCCCGCCGCGCCACGTGACCGCCCTGCTCGGGCCCGCCCACTGCCACGTGACCGCCCGCTCGACTCCGCCCACCGCCACGTGACGCAAGCGGACACGTGACGCTGGCGGGAAAAGGCGGGGCCGCGGTCGCTGCCACCGCTGTCACCATATCGCGACAGGAGCCCGCCCGCCGCGCAGCCACCGCAACTGGGTGCGCTTCAGGTCCCTCCCAAACCAAACCAGCCTGCGATCGCTGATCATCAAACACCAGCATGCCCCGGTAACTGTTCTTCTCCCACCTCATTTCTCTGCTTACTTCTACTGTAAACAGAAGGTAAATGCAGACACAGGGCTGGAACCACCCCAAATCTGGGTCCCTTCCAGCCCAAATCATTCTGGGATTCCCTAAGGATTCATTAGGAAAGTCCCATTGATCCTGGGATACTGCCTGCTCCTGTGGAGCCTCTCCAACCTCAAAACTGACTTGAATTTCTTCACAACTCTCAGGAGTCTCAGGAGGAGCAGCCTACTGGCAGAGGGATTCAAGCCATTAAAATCCTTTTGTGGACAAAAAGGGATCTCGACTTTGTTTTTACAAGTCAGATGTAAAGGGATGTGTGCTCTGCAGTGGGAATGCAGTGAGGTTGGTTCACACACACACCTGGCTAAATGAAAACTCAAAGTTCTGGACTTGTCCTTTATCCACCAGTGATCTCTACAGCAACAACTGGGACTATGTAAAATTCCTTGGAGTTTTTACACTATTTCTTACACTTCAGCAGAAGCAGAGCACAGAGAAAACCTGGAAGAGCCAGACAGGTTTCTAGGTACGTTTATTAGACCAGGAATGCCACTGTCCAAGTGGTAATCAGGGAACAAATGCCACTACATGACCATTTTCTCAATGAAACTCTAGACCAGTTCATTAGAAGCAGAGGCTGTTACCCTCTCCATTCACTTGGAGTGACTCTGCCAACAGGTGAAATGCCCCACTCAACATTCAGCGCTGTGAACACCTGTAAAGGGACAAAACCCAAGATTATTAACTCTGAAATCAAAGAAACCTTTGGACATAGGGTTATTTTTATTGTTTTCAGCTCAGATTTCTTGTTATTAGAACATGACATCTCATTAATTTTCTAATTTAAAAAGTGGAATATATTTATATTGAATAGTATTTCAATGTTTCAGTTTTCTCTTTCAAAATATCCAACTGTAGAAGAAAGAATCTGGAATGTAACACCCCACCACCATGTTGGTATTTTCATCTAAAAGTTTTGCTGCTGTACCTGTAGAGGTTTGAAATCCCAAGTAAAATTGAGAACACTTGTGTTTCTGATACATTTTCAAATCAGGCAATAGATTGATGCAGAAATTTGAGTAACAACTCCAAATCAAGCTGGCAATTAAAATAACTTTCCCCTCTATCACATCACTATTTGCTTATGCAAGAAGCTCCTCAATTCTGACCACTGAATTTATTTCCAACAGGCAGAACTGACACTTTTTAAGTCTGCAGCTCAAGTCACAAGGGAGTGGTGACAAAACCAACTTACATAGCTCCAGACAGCAGTGAACACGGAGGCTCCCCCGAGGAGCACCATGGTTCCATATTTATCGTGGAAGGTGGGCTCGTGCTTGCGATGAGCTCCTCTGACTGCAGTGTGCTGGATGCCACGAGCTGAGCATGTCAACAAGTACAGAAATCAACTCAAATACATCCTCAAACCATTCCCAGTCCTCATCTCCCACCAACAGAGAGACAAGTGTTAGTGTTGAAAGACTAAAAATGCTGGAAAAATATTCGTTTGGATTTAGAACTGTGGAATTAGTCCAAAACACAGGATATACATAAATACTTTCATTTTTCTCAGCTCTCTCAATTTCTCTCTAGAAAGTTATTCCTTAAGTCTAATTCCAGTAAAAGAAATGCCCTAAGGTAACTTTTTCTTTAATATGTTTTATTTAGTATTACTGTTTCTCTAATCATATATTTTGTTTAGTGCTTAGCATTTTTAGATTTCTACATGCAAATATCTATCCTGGCAGCACATGTACCCAAGCAATATCAGGATGAAGCTCACCATCAAATTATGGGGAAATTCCTGCCTCATTCCCTCGGGATGTTTTTTTTTTTTGAAGGGAGGGGAGGAAGGAAACTGAAATAACCCATAGGCATGAGATAAATAATAGAGAAAAATATACAAAGTGATATCTCCGAACGATGTACATTATAAGTGTACACTAATTAAAGAGAAGGCAACAGTGAAAAATCAGAACAACAGCTACAAAAGACAGATTGCCCATTAGTCGTGTACAAAGCATTTAATGAGAGGGTGATGTGTGCATAAAGATATTACAAAATAAAACCTTTCAGTCTCAGATCAACGGTTTGCATTTTTATCCAACCGTGCTTAGAGAAGTTGATTGATGGTGGTACCCATGTTACTACATCCCTCTTATGCTCTGTAAGGCTGCACAAGACGGTTTTTTTAACATAAAAAAGCCTGAGTATCTAGGAGATACATTTATTTTAGTTGCCCGCACCTCGGGATGAGCCCATGGTGCTGCAGGAGCAGAGAACAGACCCTGCTGGGTCCGTATCACTGAAGGGCCAACTCTAACCTTGAGCTTAAGGGCTGGGTATTGACTGCCCCTTGTCACTGCACGCTACCAGGCCAGAATATGCCTTTAGTACCAGGGAAAGAAAGCACCAAGGAATGTGCCTTTAGTACTAGGGAAAGAAAGCACCAAGGAATGTGCCTTTAGTACTAGGGAAAGAAAGCACCAAGGAATGTGCCTTTAGTACCAGGGAAAGAAAGCACCAAGGAATGTGCCTTTAGTACTAGGGAAAGAAAGCACCAAGGAATGTGCCTTTAGTACCAGGGAAAGAAAGCACCAAGGACGAACTGAACAGACCCTGCTGGGTCCGTATCACTGAAGGGCCAACTCTAACCTTGAGGTTAAGGGCTGGGTATTGACTGCCCCTTGTCACCGCACGCTACCAGGCCAGAATGTGCCTTTAGTACTAGGGAGACAAAGCACCAAGGAAAGCAGTCCTAAGCCAAAAAGCAACTAGGAGATTAAAAAAAGCTGAAAGTAATAAAAAAAGCGGGAGGCGAAGGACGCCAGAGCTGTCCGCAGTCCCTGAGGTGCCCTCACGACCGTCCCCGGTGCACAGCGAGTCGGGGCTGAGGGACAGCCCGCACAGGGAAGGACACAAACCGGGAAGACTCCTGAGGAACCCCCCACACCCCGAGAGCCGCCCCTGCGCTTACCGACGAGGCTCTGCGCGGCCCTGGCCACCGGGAACATGATGAGAGCCGAGCGCGTACCCTTGACGCCGGTGAAGAACAAAATGGTCGCGGCGGAAGTGGCGGCGCGGCGGGGGCCTGTGGGTAACGCCGGGCTCCTCCTCACTGCGGCGGAGCTCCGCGGCCGGGCTGGGCCGAGCTGAGCTGGTCGTTCCCTGGCTGCTTTCCTGCACCCCCTGGGTACAGTCGGGCTCTCTGTGATGAGGCGGGAGATACAGAGAAACGAGTAGCGGCAGTGATGACAGTGCTAAGTAAGTCCCAGAAAGAGCTATACTCGCAGTGTCAGGATGGCCGAGTGGTCTAAGGCGCCAGACTCAAGGCGTTCCGCGCCTTCCCGCGGCGGGGTTGGGTGTTCTGGTCTCCGTATGGAGGCGTGGGTTCGAATCCCACTTCTGACACCACTTTTTTTTTCCCCCCCTCGTTGTGCGCGTTAATTTAAATTTGCGAAAGCGCCAAATTGAAAAAAATCTGGGATTTCCGTGCAAACAGAAATCAGAAATAATTTAAAAATAAAACCTGAAAAGTGATGTGAAATACAAAGCTGTGTTTCATGTCAGGTACGTACAGGCAACTTGTGTATTTGTGATTGTGATATGTGTGGAAACCGACCATAAGACAGTTATAAAGACGAATTCTAATAAATACCTGAGGAAGTAAAGCATAGAAGAAGGCCTTTGAACCTATCCTTTGTTCGCAATTAACCTTTATAAGTCTTAAGTTGATTTAGGAGCATTTGAATTAAAGCTTTAAGGATGTTGCTTTTTGACAGGAACTTTCTGCTTATAGCTAAGCCTAAAAGAGTTTTGCAATAATAACCTTTTGAAGTATAATTTTAAAATATTGCTTGTAGTAAGGATCTTCGAAACTATAGCTTTAGAATATATATAAAGGAAACATGCTTATCTCATGCCTCAACAAAACAGTGAAAAGCAGCTTGGGAAAGGAAGATGAACATCAACTCAAGGGTTAATAGTTTTGACCAAGGGAAGCTGGACATCACTGTTGTGAGATTTAAAGTCCTTGCAATCAAAAGGTGGACCCACATCTGGAATCTGGACCTCACCAGATGGGAGACTCCTTCCTTCTTTCGGAAACCAGACCCCCACCATCTGGGGATGCTCCTTTCCTGATACATCCTGAGAAAACTAAATCACAGTAGTGTATAGAATTGTGACGTAAAAATTGGGAATAGAAACTGCTGTTGAGTAAAAATTGGGAATAGAAACTGCTGAGAAAGCTGATGAGTACCCCTATAAATACCTGTAAGCCTCAAATATCGGTGTGCAGTTGGAGGGAAAACTTCCCCCACTGTACCCAGCGCTGTATTGCTCATACTTTACCAGATTAATTAATAAATTGGTTGCTGCTTGAATATTGGCCTAGTCAAGCTTCTCATTTATAACAGTGAGTAAATCCTCATCCCTCCCTGGGGATTCTGCATCAGAGTTTTAACCCAGCACACACCCACTGAGGCATTTCCCTGTGCATTTGGATTTTAACAATATTTGTAACACAGAATCCAGCAATTTATAGTGTGTGTGTATAACATGGAGCATGTATCTGAGGCAAGAGGGAGAACTTCATTACACTGAGGATGGCAGAGCACTGGAACAGCTGCCTAGGCAAGGTGTGGAATCCCCCTCTTTGGAGACACTCCAAACCCATCTGCAAGCATTTGTGTTGTTTCAAAATGTGGAGTATGTAAAATTTTTTTAAGAAAGGATGTTCTTTGATGTTTGATCTTTGTGTACTTTCTAGCCTAATCAACAAGGAAGGAGATTTAATCCGTGAAACAGCAGGTATCAAGCTCTAAGTTATAGTAGAGGAAATGTATATATTGTACTTGAAGTATTGTATGTAAAACCTAGTTCTGCAAGTAAAAGAAAAGGGGGAAATACAGTAGAGGAAATGTTTTGTATTTGAATATCTGTACAGAGGCTTTGCCCCAAGGCCCCGGTTGTCCTTGATGGGCTGCAGCTGTGATGTCCTTAACTGGGCTGCAGCTGTGACCAATGAAGATAGCTGGGATAAAAGGGGGTGGGTTAGGCAGTCAGGGAGAGCCTTGAACTGAGAGAGAGAATAAGATGCAGAAGGAGTCTGTGCTGTGAAGATCTGCAGCCATAAGAACAAACCAAGGAGGTATGGACTATAGAAATCTGATAACAACAGTATGGGACTCTAGAAATAGAACAACAACACTAAGTGATGTCCAGATGTTGGAAAAAAATTCTTTTTGGTAGAACTACCCTGTTAAGGTTTAGGGCTTGACATGTTTCAATTATCTCAGGCTTACGGGAGTTTAACAAAGCTTGGGAAGGAGGATGTGCCACTGATTGCAGACACAAAGAATGCAGAATTTATGGCCCACAAGGACATTTTGCAGCACTCCCACAATAAGGAAGACGCTAACAAAACCAATTCAGCAACTGGGCTGAAATCAGTTCCAACTGGTGAAAGGGAATTCCAGCAGGGGCAGATCACGACCACCAACCCACCGACCAAAAGAAGAAAAAGTCACGCTAGTGAGTATGGGAAGCAAAGAAAAGCATTGACCAACAGAAGATAGAATACTAATTAATAAGAGAACCACATTACTTGTACCCAGTGAACACAAAGTCCTCCATTTGTTAAAACCTATAACAGCAAAAAGTTTTGAGAGTTGGCGTGCTTGATTTGTGGAACACCACTGAGCACTCAAGGAGAGCACAACTCTGATATGAATCAATCTCTCTCTGTGTGTAATTATTGGCTTGTTGCATACCGGGTAGCGAATTCGGAATCTTAGCGGGCAACACGGTGTCACCTGCCAGGAGCCCCTGTCTCGGGTGAGCTGCAGAGGTGCCTTCGAGCCGCAGGGCGATGCGGCTCTGATTCGGCTGAGGGACCCCCACAGCTGCCATCACCACCTGGGCTCCTGCCACACTTTCCCCCCTCAGGGCCCGCTCCGCCCCTCCCTCAGGGCTCGCCCCACCCACCTCTCGTGGCTCCACCAATGGCACGGCTCCAGCTCGCCGCGCTCCCACAGGCTCAGCCAATCGGAGGCAAGCAGGGGCTCTGGAGCCGGCGTCTCCACCAATCGGCGTCTGCTGGGCGGGGCCTCGCAGCCGGCGGGGCGGGCGAAGCGGGGTGGCCATGGCGGCGCTGCCGGTGCCGCTGCTGGCGCTGGTGCTGCTGTTGCTGGCGGGATGTGGCGGGCCCGGCGCCGCGGGACAGAGGCGGAAGGAGGTGAGACTCGCCCGGAGCCCCCGCGCTGCGCCGGGACGGGTTGTCGCTGAGCGGGATGAGGGCAGGACCGGCCAGGGCCCGGCGGGGTGGCCGGGCCTCACCTCATCCCGGGTCCCCGCCCTGAGGTTCGGCCGGCTCTGAGGGGATCTCGCAGGGAGGGAAGGTCCTCGAATCCAGGTTCTTCATTCTTTTTAGGAGCACTGTACCAGTATTGTCTTCCTAGTGTAGGGGATTTGCGGGGGGCAGAATGAGTGGTCTTTGGTTGCAGTCGCTAAGGTGCAACTTAATTCCACGCACTTGACCTGCAGGGTTTAGAAAAATCCTTCTATATAAATGTGTATACTTCTGTCAGTTGTAAGTCAGAGAATAATAATTTATTATTATTATTGTCGTGGCTAGATTCTTGGGGCTGTCCTGTGCGCGGTCAAGAGTTGGACTTTGATGCTCCTACTGGCTCCCTTCCAATTCAGGATATATATTATGATGATTTCCTCTAACATATTTATCTGAAGAAGAGTGTTAATGAGTAGAGAAGTGCTTTGTGATAAATGTAACATTTGTGAGTTTGTCAAACTAATGCCTCTTCTTATGATGTTATAGTATTGATTGTTTCCTTTTTAAGGAATATTTTAGTGTTGAGCACTCCTGAATTTTTCAAATATATTCTGAATTATGGTTCTTTTTTTCCACCAATGCTGAAAATGAGAGGTTGAGATTGGTTCCATCTTAGGTGGAACAATTTTTGAAAGCTGAAAACAGTTTGATGCTTAGTATAGCAGAAAGGCTGTGGAGGGGATGGAGGTGGTTGGCACACCTAAAGAAATCCTACAGCTACTGTGAGGAGGGGCTGCTGAGCTCAGGGTCTTCACCAACATGGTCATGCTGAGTGCTTAAAGCTCTGTGTGTTACTGGGTGGTTGAAGTTAATGAATTATGTGAACATGACTGTCAAAAGCTTCTCTAGCCTTGCAGAATCTTACTGAGGTATCACATCACCTGCGTGGGGTTATGAAAAGCAGTGCAGATATTTGTTGCATCAAATTAAAACATTCTAAGATGTACTGTGAGAACTGGAAAATAAAAAAAACAACCCAACAACTGCTCTGACTTGATTTTCAGATGGTGTTGTCAGAAAAAGTGAACCAGCTGATGGAGTGGGCCAGCAAGAGATCCGTGATCCGAATGAACGGGGACAAATTCCGGCGCCTCGTGAAGGCCCCTCCCAGGAACTACTCAGTGATTGTGATGTTCACTGCCCTTCAGCCTCACAGGCAGTGTGTTGTGTGCAAGTATGAGCTCCTTTAGTCCTAAATTAGAACTTGAAAGTCACCTGATGCTTTGTAGGACTCTAAATTTAAGGACAGGGTTGCACTTTGACACAGGTGGGAGGAATAAACTTGGGCAAGTTACAGTAGGATTGGCTTTGCAATTTAGTGTGTGGGAATATGTGTGCAATATGTTTGTGAGGAAACATAAACCTCTGATTTATCTCCCTCCTAATATAATCCCTGCTTTGCAGCAACAGTATTTACTCTGGAGAAAGACACAGTGAAAGCTCAACTTTTCAGGCATAAACTGCTGAAGAAATATTTGTAGAATTATTGCTGGCCACGGAGCTTAAATGTTGTTCTTAATTAATATATTGTTTGGCAGTTATTTACAATTCCAGTATCCTGGATCCTTAACCATATTAGAGCTTTTCTGTATTAATTTGGAGATGGCAGAGGTCTGTAAGGGTGATTTTTATACCTTGAAATTATTGGTTTCCCACCCTCTGACTTGGAAGAAAGGGCACAGCTGGCCACATTTGGGTGCTCTGTGGACTGGCAAGTCATGAACAGCTGAGTTCCAGTTCACCTTTCAGTTAGAAATTGCCTCAGCTTGTGTTTGTAGACTCAACAAATCTTGCACTTCCATTTAAAAAAGCAGGTGCCAAATGCTTCCCCTGATGGTAGATGAGTGTCTGTCCTTAAATGATTTCATTAACACTTAAACTTTCTTTTGAACCCTAGAATTTTAATGGGGTGGGTGTGGGAGGCACCCATGGATGGGGTGGGCTGCTTCACAACTTGCACCACAAACCCATGACACAGCCTCTCTCACTTGCTGTGCTTTCCAGGCAAGCTGATGAGGAATACCAGATCCTGGCAAACTCCTGGAGGTATTCCAGTGCATTTACCAACAAGATTTTTTTTGCTATGGTAGATTTTGACGAAGGCTCAGACGTCTTTCAGATGGTAATGTCTTTTTCTGTTTTTAGTTTGGGTTTTGGGAAAGAAGGTAAAAATGTTAAATAATTTAGTGTAACAGTGAACAAAGGAATGAAAAGTTAAAAGCTGTCACTCTCGAAAGAAAGATGGCCTGAGCATGTTGGTAAGAATATTAACAGAACTGACAGATGTGGAATAGGTATAAGGAGCAAATTGGTTTCTTTGACTTTTTTTCCCTGGGTTTGTCTCCTGTAATAACTTATGGTGTAATTCTTAATGGAATTCTTCTGTGGTAAGTGAAGAGGCAAGATAGAAGGCACTGATGTCCTTAGGAGCAGCTATTACAATTTTTAGATTAGTAGAGAATGATAAATTAGTCTTTTGGTATTTCTTTTCAAGTACCCAGCCATTTTTCTCTTCTATTATCATTGTGTGACCACATTTTTTTTTGTTCTCCAGCTGTGAGAACATTCCATGTACACTTGGAATTGTAGGTCACATTAATAGTTCATTATAGTCTTGCAGATGTTAACTTTTTTTCAAGAGGTACTAATCTCTATTTAACAGCCACACAGTTTAGGCAGTGATACTTTATTAAATGGAAGCTTTTGAACTGGAAAGTTGAAGAGAGATGCCTTTTTATTACTCTTGTTAATTTTCTCCTTAGTGTTACATTAAAAATGCATTCATCAAGCTATGGCCTTCCTAGAACGCCATATTTTAGAATCATATATTGTTATTTTGCAGGTTTCTCTATCAAAAGTAGTATTTGGAGAAGAAGCAGATGCAAAAAATGTGCATGAAATACAGAAATGCAAGCTGTGTGCTGCCTACTGTTTTTCTTTAAAAGTCACAGCCATTAAATCAAAGAGCTAACTTTTCTGATTCAGTAACAACATTGCAAGCCAGAAATGGCATAGAATTGTGTCACTAAATAATCCTTTCCTCTGTGAACTCTCTCCCTGCAGCTGAACATGAACTCTGCCCCCACTTTCATTAACTTCCCTGCCAAGGGGAAGCCCAAGCGGGGGGACACCTACGAGCTGCAGGTGCGCGGCTTCGCGGCGGAGCAGCTGGCACGCTGGGTGGCCGACAGGACAGACGTCCATGTGAGTGCAGACACCTGGGCAGGGCCAGGGCCCCCCTTGCGTGTGCGGGGCCAGGGCCCCCCTTGCGTGTGCGGGGCCAGCACCCCCTTCCCTCAGCACCCCCTTCCCTCAGCACCCCTTTCCCTCAGCACCCTCTGTGCAGGGCCAGGGCCCCTTCCCTCAGCATCGCCTGTGCAGGGCCAGGACCCCTTCCCTCAGCATCGCCTGTGCAGGGCCAGGACCCCTTCCCTCAGCATCGCCTGTGCAGGGCCAGGACCCCCTTCCCTCAGCACCCTCTGTGCAGGGCCAGGGCCCCTTCCCTCAGCATTGCCTGTGCAGGGCCAGGACCCCCTTCCCTCAGCACTCCCTGTGCGGGGCCAGGACCCCCTTCCCTGTGCAGGGCCAGCACCCCCTTCCCTCAGCACCCCCTGTGCAGGGCCAGCACCCCTTCCCTCAGCACCCCATGTGCAAAGCCAGCACCCCCTTCCCTCAGCACCCCCTGTGCAGGGCCAGCACCCCTTCCCTCAGCACCCCATGTGCAAAGCCAGCACCCCTTTCCCTCAGCACCCCATGTGCAAAGCCAGCACCCCTTTCCCTCAGCACCCCATGTGCAAAGCCAGCACCCCCTTCCCTCAGCACCCCATGTGCAAAGCCAGCACCCCCTTTCCCTCAGCACCCCCTGTGCAGGGCCAGCTGGGGATCATCACTTGTGCTCTGTGCCTCCTGAGCTACTCTAAAGAGCTCATCTACAAAATCTAGTTCAGACTCACGACTGCATCTTTGAATTTCCTTGCAGTCTCTGTGCTGGTACTTTGTGTAATGCTGTATTTGAGAAGATGGTAACACTCATGTCCTTCCTTCTCGCTCTCTGTTCCTGTGGAAGGAAAACAATCTCTAAATTATTGAAGAGGGTAAAGTTGTGTAAAACTGAAGTTACGGTATTGGTGGAAGAAGCATTGCTTACATCCTGAGTCGGATTTATTACCTAGAAAACCTGTGTGCTGTAGTTTTTTCCACTCAGTGTGTTGTGGGTTTTTTCAGCAGGAGTGCAGGTATCATGTCTAATCCTACTGAGAGAAAATAATTCCCCTGTCCTCTGTTCAGATCCGTGTGATAAGGCCACCAAACTATGCTGGACCCTTGATGCTGGGGTTGCTGCTGGCTGTCATTGGAGGCCTCGTGTATTTGAGGGGCAGCAATCTGGATTTTCTCTACAACAAAACTGGCTGGGCCTTTGCTGCTCTGGTGAGTCACCATGACTTTTGTTTCCCTGTAACACTGACTTTTGTAGCAGTTCAAGTTTTCAAAAGCTTCTGTACTCCAAAATTCTTAAAACTGGTAGAGGAAGAGGAAAATGAGGTATGGTTAGTTTTGCTTTTTCACAGATTGATAAAATTATACGATCTTAAGTCCCTTCAGCTCACTGAATGCTTGATTAGATGCCTTTTGCACAAAGATAAAGTGGGACAATCCTTAGCCTGTGTTCCAAACCAGTACATTTTGGTATGAAGTGAAAAGATGTCAGGTTAAATTAAAAATAAAAGAGAATCCTTATTAAACAGCATTTCTTCTTTTCTTTTCAGTGCTTTGTGTTAGCAATGACATCAGGCCAGATGTGGAACCACATCAGAGGCCCCCCCTATGCTCATAAGAATCCCCATACAGGACAAGTGGTGAGTGTGGCCTTCTCTTTCTTGTCTGCATTTCTATTGAATTTCTGCAGAATAAGGCTGATACTAACAGACAAACCAGAGTGCAAATTCTGCTTTTGGCTTCTCTCTTTGTGAGTGAGACCAACCTCTCCTTCAGTGGGCAAGGCAGATCAACCTGTCTTGCACGTGTGTGGTGTCTCCAGTGGTGAAGGGATGTGATAGTTCTAAATTGCTTACAGCACAACAAAGGTATTTTTAGGTTCAGTCTTAGATGCTAAAATTGCTGAACCTGGCAATTATGTTTTAACCTGGTCTTGTTAACACACACTCATCTAATGACTTCCATGTAAAACCATCTTTCCTCAAGATTCTTGAGGTAAATTAATATCTAGTGACCTCAGATGTCACCTTCTTGGGAAGAATTTCTTTAATATTATTTGAAATATGCTGCTCTGTTCATAACATAGAGTGAGATGCATTGTGAAAGTAGTCACAGTGTTCTGAGAGCATTGCATCTGCTCAGGTGCTTACACATCACAGAGTGGCTTTTCTCATGTTTTTACTCAGGGAATTAATTTGATGAAATGTCCTTTTGTGCCTGGTTAGATGGGTCAGGCCCTTTGTATTCTTCTGGAGAAAATGGATGCAACTTTTTTTTCCTACGTAGATACGACATTATAGCCACAATAGGGTGTCCCATAGGGATTAAAAAAATGTATTTTTTCACAAATTTCAATTTTTCTGTTAACCTAGAAGTGGA
Source organism: Molothrus aeneus (assembly GCF_037042795.1). Lineage (NCBI taxonomy): Eukaryota > Metazoa > Chordata > Aves > Passeriformes > Icteridae > Molothrus > Molothrus aeneus. The sequence goes on along the minus strand of NC_089659.1, from coordinate 2,725,868 downwards.
AAACATTCCAGATGCTTGATTCTGGAGCCAGGTGAGTCAGGTTCACACACAGATTGAGGGGATTGCCCCTAAGCTGAGCAGCAGTGTACTCAACCTAAGAATCTCAGTCAGGGAATGGATCAGATTTGGATCCCATTAGGATGCAGGAGGAACTAATCTTGTGGTGTTTTGCTCAGCTGGACTGAGAATCTGGACCACAAAGGTTGTAGCTGCACTTGAACTTGCTGTAATCTGAATGAGGCTGATTGGGCAGGGTAATAGAAGAAGGATCTTTGCTTCTGTTGCAGCTCCCCCAAAAATCAGTGCTCAACAGCTGAAATTGTTCATGCTCCAAGTTCTGCTCTCTCCTGAAGAAAAAAAAAAAAACAATGTAAAGCCCAGTTCCAGCTCTGTAGCTGTTGTTAATCATGTCAAAGTTGTCTCCAGTCTTTTCTAAATTGAATTACTCTTTGTCTCTTACAGAATTATATCCATGGAAGCAGCCAAGCCCAGTTTGTGGCAGAAACACATATAGTTCTGCTCTTCAGTATCCTTCCTGGGAGAGGCTTCTGGTTTGTGACAGATTTTTGGTCAGCAAATGCTGCTGCCTTTTCTGTGGTGCTTTGTCATGGCTTTAATTGCCACCTAACACTGCTGCAGAAGCTTGTAAAACCTTTCTGCACTGCCAACTTTGCTTTTCCTGTGCCTCTGATCTTTAAGTTGAATGGAAAAATATTTACTGCTTCTCACCTTCTTGTTTAAGTACCAGGCTGAATACATCACTAAAATTGTGTATCTCTGTGGAATCAGAAGATTCTCCAGGATACTCCCTGTTCTTCTGTGCTTGTCTCTTTTCAATGTCACTTATTTCTTGCTTTGGAGTTGAATTCATTCCTCTATCACTGATCTTTTATTTCTTTGTTTACCTTCTTATTATCTTACCATTTGTTCCTACTAATGATGCAGGATTTTGTCATGCTGTCAAGAAAGGCAAGTGAAAATTTTCAGATTGAGAGCTTTTACTTTTCTCATTTGTACAAAAAATGCTTCTTTGGGGTCTTAAGAATACTTTAAAATTCAAAGTTCTGTTTTTCTATTCCCACATGTATGTTTTTGATCCACCATTTCTAACTTTGGTAATTTCTGGAGCTTTTCTTCTGTGTCTTGTTACCTGTATCAGCATTCCTTTATTTTTTATTCAGGACCTTATCTTGTATATAATTTTTAAAATTTAAAACATGCACTTGGATGAAAACTTCTGATCTTTTTCTATTACTGTATTTTTGATCCCCTTAGTCAAATTCAAAGTAGAAACTTTTTGTTGATATTTATTTGTGTTATTGCTATCCATCAGATCCAACCCACCCATTGCTGGAGACATTTTAAATGATTACATTTGGTGAGGTTTCTGTGGGTTCAAGTCCCTTTCCTCCTGTGCTGGAGATGGGCTGTGTCTGAAATGGAAAGATCCCTGATGGTCCTAATGCAGTCCATGATAAGAATTTTTCCTTTCAGGAGGACACTTGGGACTAGCCATTAGTAGTGAATGGAATGAAATCTTTGGGAATTCTGTCTTTCATTCCACTGGATTCACTCCTTTCCTTTGCAAGGACTCATTCTTGGCAAATATCAGGCCTTTTGTGCTGTCTGTGCTTCTTTAATTTTACAATCCTTATTTTTTTTTAATTTGAAGAATTAGAAAAGAAATATTGCCACTTGAAAGACAGCCTTGGATGTTGGATTAAATACTGCATGTGTTTTATTTGTTCTCTTGGCTGAGTGAATGCAGAAGCTGAATTCTTTTGGGGATTTTCCAGTGGAGAACAGCAGTAGGAGTGGACCAAGCTCTCTGAGAAGGAATGCTGCTACATTACAAGCTGAGATAATAAATGCATGTTTTTCACTTTGCCTGAAGACTTTCCAGTTTATATTTTAAGCTTTGCATTTATTTTCTCTTAAAAGCTGATATTATGAATGTCTTTCAGTTGTTCTTTTTTTCCCCCATAGTTACTGATTTGGCTGGGAAGTGTTTGACTTTTGCAGTGAGTTTTAATGCCCAGGTATGGTGTGGGGGCTGAATTTAGGGGATTAGGAGTGTTGTTTTGAGTCTCTTGTACTTTGTTGGTTACCCTTAAACAGCATTTGTAGATGGTGGAGTTACTTTGGGAATGGTCCTTCTCCACGAAGCTGCTACTTCTGACATGGATGTGGGGAAAAGGAAAAGTAAGTACTGACAGTTTGCTCTCTGAGCATATCAGTGAGGGTGTTTGATACACCATTTAACAGAAATGCTTTTGCACTGGGGGCTTTTGTTCACTCCCCAGCTCTAAGCTGACAGAATCATTTGGATGTTTGACAGTTTTTGGAGTTGCTTAGCAAGCTGCAAGATAAATCCTTTTGGCAGATGGAGAGAGATAAAGATGCTTTGCAGTGTTTTGCTAGTAGGGAGGATAAAGGACTTCTTCTCAAACCATTTATGTAAAATTGGTGTTAATTTTGTATTTCTCAATGACACGAGTAGAGCCCTCATCTGACTAAATCTGTAAACATTGCAGAAGGCTTTGGAAACCTGAGTCACTGAGGTGTTTGCAGGGCAGCTGTCCCATCTCAGCCTCTCCCTGTGCATCTCTTGCAGTTATGTGCATTGCTGGCATTGGCTTGGTGGTGCTGTTCTTCAGCTGGCTGCTGTCTGTCTTCAGATCCAAGTACCACGGCTACCCCTACAGGTATGGCAGCCTGGGCCCTGCAGCCCTGCTCTCCTGGCTTTGGGGTGCAGCTGCACCACTGCTGCCTCATTTAGCAGGAAATACTCCTCTAAAAATGCTCCACTGCTTTCTCAGAGTAGTGATATTGGTTGATAAAGTCAGCAGAAATGAGAGTGTGTAATGGAGATCATGATTTTTGAGTCTATCATGAGCAAAGATTGTGGAACTCTACATTTCACACCATTGCATGTTATAAAATACTTAAATTTTCAGAATGATATCTCAGCCAGTTTATACTGCCAACAAATGTATTTTTCCCCCTATTTTTCTCTCTTCCATATTTATACATCTTCATTATTAATCCTTCTTTGTGAGAACAGGGAGGGTGCTTGATGCTTTAAAGCTTTCTTCATTTGGGGATTGCTTGTGTAAGGAGTCCAGTACTGTTAGTTGACCACTTCTATGTCTGTCTGACTGGGACAGACACACACACACACATCTTAGGTGTGTTTTGTACCTTTTATGCATTTTGAAGCAATAAGTACCTGTTAAAGCACCAGTTTCTAATGATTTCACCATCTGCAATGAGCTGAATTTGTCTATAAAGCTAAACCCACTGACAGATATTATGCCTTCTCTATGAGAAATGTGTTCTCATTTAAAAATACCTAAATAATAAAACCTGATATTTTATGAAGGCTTTTCTCAAGAGTAAAAGACAGCTGAAATTACTCCCTGTTTAATAACTATCAGCTTTTATTCTGGTTTCTGCAATGGTCTTAGGTACTCCTGCTGACTTTATTGAAGGGAAGATGTGGTTGGCTTTGGTTTTGAGTTATTAGAAACTCCTTTTTAAGTGATTTTTTATTTACAACTTTTGTTGTAGCAGCATCAGGCCCGTTTCTCACTCTGATTTTCTTGGCATTTATAAAAGCTGAGTGGAATGTTGCACACCTTTGCTTCTTAGAAAATGAAGAAGAATGTTTGTTATTTTGCTCTTTGCAGTTTCCTAATGAGCTAAAGGATTCCAGTCTGTAACATCAGGAAGGTGGTGGCTCTGAACTTGGATGTGGTGGAATGAGGAGCTCAACGTGTGTGGTTTGTGCTACCTCTGCTTACACTGAGACAGTTGAACACTGAACCAAAGACAATGTAGTGCCTTAAATACAGCAAACAGTTTGCTCTGAAGGACACAGAGTTAAGATGCAATCTCTCTCATAAGCTTTACATCTTCTTAAGCAGCTCTACTTCTAGCAAAATTCAGAACATAATGCTTAAAACTACATTTCCATGGACTAACTAGAAATGGTACTTTCAGTTCACTTGGATAATCTGTTTACCATGGGGTTTTTTTTCCCTTGAATTATCACCTTATTTCCTGTTTGTGCATAGCAGGTGACAGCAGCTTCTCTGTCATGCCTTTTCATGGTTGAGGAAACAGCTTCATGTACCTGGAAATCTTTTCCTTCAGCCTGTGTGCAACCCTTGGAGCATGCTCCAGGTTCCAGTGTGCAATGTGCAAATCCTAGAGCTGTGTCTCATTTTTGAGAAGAGTTCTCAACTGCTGTATGATGCAAGAGGTTGTTTCACACATGAAGGGGGAGTTTTCACCATGTTGAACAGTTATTAATTAGTTAAATCTTTCTTTGCCAAATGCTGAAACTGCGATGTTTAAGTTGTAAACTTTGACTCAAAGCTGAAAAAAGAATTCTTAGACTGGCCAACACTCACTCTCTTAAAAATATGAACCAGAAGTACAAATGTAACTATCTATGTGTTGCATGAATTCAGAGTTGCTACATGGCCTTCAGATTACTGCCTAGAGCCCTGGCAAACCAACAGATGCCAGATTTCTGGTCACCATGTGAGTTCTTGCATTCTCCACTTGTTTTCTCCACATTTTTATCCTTTGGGCAGAGGTGTCTGCTCCCAGGACAAGCTCTGTTATCCCAGGACACATTTGATAGCCTTACAATTGAATGCATGTGCTGCTTGCTCTCCCCTTTTGTTCTCTCATCTCACAAAGATCCTTTGCCTTAAGAATTCTTGAGTGGAAGACATTGTGCCTCAGCAAGAACTGTTGTGCAATTCAGCAGTTGTACTACAGGAAATCTTTGCAGCCTGATTCAGTAACACTTCCTTCCGTAGGCTCTGCTGGCCTTAGAGGTTCATAGGCAGAGAGACTTTTGTCTCCTGCTTCTTTTGTCTCCTCTCTCAAAGGGTGACAGAATCTGGATGTTTGAAATTGAATCTCAGAAGGGATTGTATCACTCCAAGCAGAATGTTATTCTTATGCAGTTTTGCTCAATTAATACACATCTCAAGTGCCTTAACGTTGCTAATTTTGTTGTTTGATGTTTCAACTGGTTGAGATGCATTTTTTATGCCATACAGAACGATGAGCCTTAGTGGAATGGATAAATTGTGTGCCTGACTGGATTTTGGACAAGTTTCAATAAAACTTTTTAGTTTAATCCATGCTCCTGTGTCTTTTGAACTTTGACATAAAACAAGCCAACCTCTTTTCTTCCACTGTTGTTTCAACATGTTAATCACAGCCTGTCTGTATAGAGAGTAACCTGAATATGGGTGAGTAGACTGGATTAGTAGCCTCTATGTGTTTATGAGCAGAATTACATCCCAGAATGTCAGCACTAGAGAGATGCTCATGTAGCCAGCTGATAGTACAAAGATTACATGATTTTGGCTTGTCTTTGACAGCTGTCATGCTGTGAAAATCTTGGATTCCTGGAGTTCTAGACAGATCAACTCCTGGTGTTTCTGGAGGTGGATTCTTGTTAGCATTGTAAATTTGCCTGGAACAACTCAGCACTGCTGTGGCTTGTTTTCCTGCCCAGCTGGTAAAATGCTTCCCATAAACTTTTTCACTTATAATTTATTCTGTCCTTCTAAAACCATTCAGATCCATATTGCCTAAGTTTAAACAGTCACACCTCATGCAGGTGAATGCTGAATTCATGTTCACCTTCCACTTGAGGTGGCCACAATGTTGAGAGTTTGGGATTTTCCTCTTTGTTTCCCCATGCTGAGATGAAAATGCTCTTTTTTTACAACAGTTTTTCTGCTCTCCAGGCTGAAACTGAAGTGCAAGGAGGAGGAAACAGGTGTGGTAGTGGAGCAGAAGATGGAGTGCTTGCAAGGAGCAGTGGCAGCTTTAGAGAGGATGAATTCTGGCAAGGTTTGACTTGTGCAGCAGTTGGCTCTGGTTGGTACCCAGGGTGATCCTTGGTGCCAGGGGCACTGGCACCTCACTGCCTGGTTAATGCAGCACAGCTGGGGCCAGCAGAACAAAGGTGGCCAAGGCAACACATTCAGGATGTTCTGTGGGGAAAGTGGGAACTGCTGAGGACACCTCCTTTAGAAAGGGAATCATTAAATAGCTCAGGAGTGCCCTGAAAGCTCACTGTGAGAGAACACTTGTGATAAAGGGAGGAGATTGAGTATTCTGCAGCTGAAAATGGACTCTGTGGTTTTGGTAATGGGGCTGGCCTCAGTGAATGCTGCTTTTTTGCTGCTTTTCAGAAGGAGCTGTGGTGTATTGAGAAGATATTTTGGAATAATGGCTAGAAATAATTTAGGGAGCTCTCTGCACTAAGAGCAAGGCAAGATAGTAAATTTAAATGGATTAACCTGTGTAATGGTTTGCATTATGTACAATTTACTGGATGTTCCTGTCTTCAGACCATTCCAGTGTTCAGCACAGAATGTGATTTTCATGAGGCCCTGGCACAGGGTGCCCAGAGCAGCTGGGGCTGCCCCTGGATCCCTGGAAGTGTCTAAGGCCAGGTTGGACAGGGCTTGGAGCAGCCTGGGACAGTGGAAGGTGTCCCTGCCATGGCAGGGATGAGCTTTAATGTCCCTTCCAACAGAAACCATTGTGGAATTCTGTGATAGTGGTCCCTAGTGGTCATTCCTGCAGCTGAGCCTTTTAGAGCAGCTCCATGAGCTCTTCAGGGCCAGAACTGCCCTGTCCTCCAGCAAGGCTGAAATGTGCCCAGCTCTGCCTCTGCTGTGCTCTTGGTGCTCATGCAAATAACCTCAATTAATGCCCTGCTGGTGATGGCCATGAGGGTAAGAACAAATCCAGCCTCTGGGCAGGCAGGGGCTGCCCATCCATGCCTGGGGACTGTGATGAGATGATGGCTGGCAGGGGATTTCAGGGGGAAAATGTGGGTGCTTCTATGGTCACAACCACTGGGAGCGTCAGCAAATGTACAGCCAGGTTTGTTCTGAGCCCTCAACATAAAAGCATAGCAGGGATTTTTTGATTCCCAGCAAATCAAAGTTGGAGTTTTAGAAGTACTGAAGAAAGTCAGCTTAACCTTCAAAACATTTGGAACATCCAGAGAAAATCAGATGTGTGAATGGCTTCTGCTTGTTTGAGTGTGGTGCCCATGACATCAGATGATGCCAAATCCTGGAATCTTGTAGCCACACTTGGTTGGGAGAGAAGAACAGTCTGTAGTGTTCCTCCAGGGGCTGTTGGCAGTGCTTTGTGGTAGTTTGTTCTAAAAAATACCCATTCTACAATAGAAAAAAACTAGAATCAGATAATTTAAGAAGTTAAAGTTATTATTTAAGAAGTTAAAATGCTTTCATCTGCTGTGAGGAATAATTCTCACAAAGGATTTGAGAAAGTACTGGCACTTGGTTTCTGTGTTGGACCTTGGTGTTTGCTATTTTCTCATGCTGGAAAAGTTTAATTCTCAACTACAAACCACTGCTCAAGTGACTCCACACCATTCCTTTGGACTTTCCTAAGGGGAATAGAGCAACAGCAACACAAAGAACAAACCCAAGCCCTTGAGTGAGCATCACCTGTTTTCAGTTTTATCATGCTTTTTGTCTGAGAAATAGAGAGTTTCATTGCACATAACCTGTTCCAATTAATGCCTCAGATCTTGAGCATTCCTTCAGAATTAATTTAAACATAGCCTTTTATTGGTCTGGATTAATTGTGCCACTTTTATCACAGATAATAATATGAAAGAGATGTATATGTAGTTTGTATTTCTAGGTCAGGAGCACATCAAGTTATTAAAATATCCTCTTGTCAATTGATAGCTATACAAGTCTTTCAGCTATGTTCCTTAAAAGTAGGGTACTATGTACTTAAGAGCACTAATTGCTATCCTAATGAAGAGGAACAATGGGTGTGATGAGACTCTGCAGTGGTTTGTCCTGCAAGCTGAGCTCTGACTCCTGGCTCAGCCAGGCTGGTGGAGCAGGGGAAGGGTCCTGGTCCTGGGGAAATTACCTGGGTGCAGGTCTGCTGGATGGGAGGTGTTTCCCTGCAGATGCACTCAGTGTCTGCCTGCTCACAGATTTCAGTCTACAAAAAGAGTCTGTGCTTCTCCAATCTGTTTTTTGACAGCTTCATGATAATCCCAGGTTTTGTCTTCCAGAGTAATTGCTGGGAGATGGGAGCATTTCCATTTTTACTTTATCTTGACCTTTTCTCACAGTAGGAATCCTTTTACATCTGTGACTTCAGATAGAAGTTATGAACTGGAGGCAATTAAATTTGGGTTTTTCAACTGCTCTCAAATACCTTCCCCAAGGAAACAGTGAAAGAATAAAATATTACAGAGCAATAGTAATAAATCTATGCTATTCTAAATCAGTGGGATATTAGTTGGTAATGCTGACAAAATCCCTTGAGGAGGAAAATGAATGTTTTGTGTTCTTATTTTAATCACACAGTTGGGATCCTAATGCAGAGCTCAGAATGGGTAATGCTTCCTGTTTCCTTCATCTCTCTGGTGGCAGAGCACCTAGAATGGCTTTTTGCAGTTTTTAGTGGAATTTGTGGCAGTTGGTTAATATAGATTTTTTTTCTCCTAAAATCAAATGAGAAGGCAGGTGATGCTTTGGTCTTCTCCAACATGAGACAGAGTTTGGTAGCAAAGCTGCTGCTAAATCTGCTCTCTGCTATGACTGAATTCAGCAGATACAGGGTGCAGCTCTTGGCTAAAATGTTACATTTAAAACAAATAGTGTTTAGACCTGTTTGGAGAATTTCCCTGGGAGATGTGTAAGCTTGGATGTGCTGAAGTGTGAAAGTGCTGTTGATTCTATTATCACAGAATGAAATGGGTGTTAGGGGTGATTTGCTTGGGTATTTTCTCATGTTTCATACATTGCTTTATGAAACCAGGTGAGTAGGTATGGTTTTTTTCTTTAGTTTCTCCAGAAAAAGATATTAATTTTTCAAAACTGTTTTTCTTTTCAGCAAGTGGCTTATTCTTGTCACCTGTTTCAGATTCTGTGTGATACTGGGCTTGGCTTTGGTGAGCCTGGTGAAGCCTGCTGAGTTCAGTCGTCTTCTCACAAAAGCCTGCAACAACTTTCCTTTGAAGAAGGCTGCATTCCAGTCCTCCTCCTTTCACAACTTCTAACATCTGACAGGAGTGTAGAAGCTGCTAGTACCAGCAGGCAAAGTTGTCCTGGCACACTTAGGTGTAGCTGCCAGTGATGCATTTCCTTATCTGAGAGTTTTCTGATCAAAAAGGAGAAGTTGTCGCCAAGCTGGGCTGAAGCTGCCCTGGGCAGGGTTCCTGGGTGCTGCTCACCTTCAGCCTGTGTGTGGTTTATGTTATCCCTGTCCTGCTGTCTTTGTGCTTGGGGAACTCTGCTCCCAAGCTTGCTTGTGGGCTTGGAGCTCCTGGGCTGGTTCCTGCAGAGGCTCAGGGTCCTGCTGCTGATCCCCATGGAGGAGGAGGAGGGTCAGGATGGTGAACCCTGGACAGGCTGAGGGTCGTTCTGGTGATCCACAAATCAGGAGGATCACTCTGGTGATCCTGTTGAAGGAAGAGGGTTGTTTTGGTGATCCCTGCAGAGGAGGAGGGCTGTTCGGGGGATCCTCATGGAGCACGAGGGTGTTTGTGGTGCTGTTGGTAGGAGTTTGGGCACGTGCTCCGTGTTACTGTTGGCAAGGGTGATGTGTCTGAACGCTGTAATTCACCTGCCGTGGTTACCTCAAGGCAGCAGAGTGGCCCAAGGCCACGGTTCCCCTGCAATGAGGTGGCTCCTATCCCAGTGTGACACAGGCTCCTGTCCTGTCCCCAGTGGAACACGGGCTCCTGTCCTGTCCCCGGTGTGACACAGGCTCCTGTCCTGTCCCCGGTGTAACACGGGCTCCTGTCCTGTCCCCGGTGTAACACGGGCTGCTGTCCTGTCCCCAGTGTAACACGGGCTCCTGTCCTGTCCCCAGTGTAACACGGGCTCCTGTCCTGTCCCTGGTGTGACACGGGCTCCTGTCCTGTCCCCGGTGTGACACGGGCTGCTGTCCCCGCTGTCCACCCCCGGCAGTGTCAGCGCTGGGCTCCCGCCGCCATGGCCGCAGCCGCGCGCTGGGGCCCCCTCCCGGGCACAGGTGTCAGTGCACTTTGTTACGAAATGATGTCACGGGCTTCGGTCCATGACGCCAACGTGACGTCAGCCCCGCCCCAGCCAATCAGCGCGGGGAAGGTTGGGATGGTGACGTAAACTGCCCTAGCAACAGTCGGCGCGGCGCCGCCCAATCAGAAAATAGCTGTGGGCGGCCGTGAGCCAATGGGAGGCGGCGGAGGAGGACGGCGGCAGGAGGCAGGTCCCCTCGGGCTCCCTCCGATAAGATGGCGGCGGCGCTGGCGATGGCGGCGGCCGTGGCTTTGTCTGCGCCCAGCGCCTGAGCGCGGCCCCGGCCCGGGCGGCCGCTCCGCTCCGAGCAGCGGCGGCGGAGTCATGACCGCAGAGCCCGTGAGGTACGGCCGGGCCGGGCGGCTCCGCGGCGGCCGCTCGGGGTGGGGCGGGGCCGGGCCCGGCGCGGCGCAGCCCTGGCGGGACGGGCGGGAGGCGGGATGGCGGCGGGCGGGCAGCGCCGCGCTCGGCCTGGGCGGCGGGGCCGGGCCCGGCGCGGAGGGCGGGAGGGACCGCGCCGTGCGGCGGGAAGGCCCCGGAGGCGGCCCCCGCCCCACGTGCGAGCGCGGCGGGAGCTGCGCCGGGCCCCCGCCCGCGCCTCACGCCCGGCAGCGGCCGCGGGGCCGCTCCGTCTGTCTGTCCGTCCGGCAGCGGGGCCGATGCGGAACGGCAGCAACCGACAGGCGCCCGGGAAGTCGGGCTGAGCGAGAGGCGCCATGTTAAAGTGTTAATAAATAGTTGTCTTTGTGCGCTTTCGGTTTTGTCCGGATCCTCGGGGCTCCGAGCCCCGCCGTCCATCACCCCCAGACACCGCGTGCCTGAGGCGCTGCACCGGCCATGAGGGGCTGAGGCTTGGCCCTCACGCTTGACCCGCACACGGCTGCAAACCCTGACAGGGAAACATCGCTGTGTGTGCCTCCAGTGCTCGGCACTCTGGCTTTACGGCTGAGCCTTGGGGAAAGTTTTTTCTGGGGTCATTTATGTGTATCTTCACCTCCCGCCTTGTTTTGAGTAGTTCCTAACAACTGTGTCATTTTAGATAAAAGTTGAAGGGATAGTGGTTTTTCTCCTCTTCTGCATTGCTTGTTTTTGAAGCCTTAACACTTCCAATTAGGAATCTAGAAGAAAGAGGTTTTTGATGATTATCATCACTGTTGATGTTGATCACATGCTGATGTAGGTCATGAGCGTTGCAAATACACATTATTTGGTGCATGACTTCCCAGCAGTTAGCAGTTTCTTCTGCATGTATTTTTTTCCTTATTTTGTAAGACAGAGATGGTCCATCTCTCATCCTTTCTCCTCACTTGCACTTTCTCCCCTCGGTGTTCTTAAGGTGCTTTGACAGTTTAAACAGCTTCTTTTGTTGGAGTGTTTCTTTTGTTGTGTAGACTGAAGTGCTAATTAGGGGATTTTCTCCTTTTTCTTCTCCAGCCCTTGAAATCAAGCATGGAGTTTTAATTTTGTAGAACAAAAAAGATCTGAGTTCCTAATATTTATGGTCTGATTTTCAGTCACCATTAGTATTTTATATTCTGAAAAACTCTCTTCCATTTGGACTACTTCGCTTTTTGTTTTATTGTGATTGTCATTTTTTGTTCCCTGTTGTCCATAATCTTGTTTGGTTTCTTTTGAACCACTTGTTCCTGGTCTGTAATATACAGGGTTCTTATATTTTTTCCTTTCCATATTCCATATGTTGTTATTAGTGCCACAATTAGTGTTGCTAGCAAGGGGCTGCTTTGGAGGAAGAGGATACAGAAGCTCATACATTTTCCATGGAATTCTTAGATTACCTGCAGAGAGAATGGGATTATTTCAGATTATTGGTGATCTTGCAAATCAAAAAGCATGGGCAGAACAGATCTGAGATTGTGTGCAGTCCTTGGGTGGGATCTGCCCACAGAGCAAGCAGCCCTGTGACACACAGCTTTTACGTAGATGGGAATAACAATTTTTTGATGCTCCAAACTTTCCTTCTGTTCATGAGCTCAGTTCTCATTCAGTTTGAATGTTTGTTACAATTCCCATCCCTATAGAGCTCATCTGGAGCAGTTTGTGACTCACCAGGTCTGTGCCAGGAGCTGGGCATGGCACTGCAGTGTCACACGTGGCACTGGCTATTGCATGGGCTTTGCCTTGTTGTCCAGTCCAGTTCTTCCTAAAATTGGAGGTGGAGAGAAGGAAATGAAGAAGAAAAACACACCCTGTCTTCCTCTTTTGTTCCCATTTGCCACAAGTGCTGTTGGCTGTCAGCTGCCTGAGTCTGTGTCACCTCACCCTCTGCTCTCTGCAGGTTGTCCATGTCAGAGGTGTGCAGGGATAAAGGACTGGGAGATTGCTCTTAAAATTCTTGGGAAGATGTGCAAAAAACGGAATATGGATGGAAAATCTATTCCCAGCACTTGTAGAACATTGATTTACAGTGTTTCAGAGGAAAATCACCAATCCATACTAGTCTGCTCCCAGAGAAGTTTTACATTTTTGTTACAAGAGTACTTTTATTCAATATTAAGATTCTAGGAGTCTCCCATGTTCCAAATGGGAAATTTAGAATTATGAAAACTGGACTAACCTCCTAAGAAACTTTTCAAAAGTGCTGCCTCTGTAAATATTTATAAAGATGCCTTAATAACTTTTCCCCCAAAAAACTTTTTTTTTTTCTTGTCCTTCCTTTTCAAGGGGAGGAATCTTTGTCACAGTTACCTAACCTGTTCCTACCAGTTCTTACATTGTACAACATAAGCACAGCAATAGGAAAAGAAAACAAGTTTTGAATTTTCCTTACTATCTGGTAGTCAGTGAATGTAGTTTGTTTTTTTAAAGTTAGCAAAATAGGCTTAGTTCTTGGTTTTTTTTTCTATTCAGACTTTTCACCTCATGTTGTGATATTGGTCACTTGGTTTTAAAGTTTTATATTAAAAATTGTCTGCATTTTTGAATCAGCTGAATGTCTTTGTTCTGAGTGATATTGCAGGGTTGTTTGAGGTGTGTTACTTGATGCCACAATGATATAATTGGAAGTAAGTCAACACCAATCTTCTGTATTCCCCAAAGGGACAGTGAAAGTTCTCTGTCTTCCACACTGTTCTGGAATGGGCATGGGCAGATTCTTCAGCTCTTCCTGAAGAAGAGCAAAACTGTGTCATCTTCAGTGCCAGCTGTGCCCCAGAACCAGGATCTGCAGCACTGAAATGAAATTCTCTGGGAGAGGAACTTACTGCAGAGACTTTGTTATTTATGGTTTTGTTCAGTACTGTCTGTTAGGGCTTTGCAAATTTTTTATCAGGGTCTTTATAGGGCTTAACTGAAGATATATATTAATTTTCTAGGAAACAGTTTGGTGCATCAGACCGGTGTGTAATACAAATTCTGCAGCAGGATGACCTTAACATTGTGGGGATTTGGAATTCTCAGTTTTCTGTTATAGATTAACTCCTTGTACCCTCTGCTTGAAGGGTGGAAAAGAGACTGCTTCTTATGTGCCTATACCACACCAAGAGAAAATATCAAAGTAATGCTGAAATGTGCTGTGTTCATCATAAAAACAAATGTCTGCAGCCTGTGACCAAGTACATTTTAAACTGGATTACCAGAAGTGTCTTTTCTAAAGGGAAAGCCTAAGGATAGTGCTGAACCTCATGAAATCCCATTTTGTACTGCTGGAGCTCAGGTCGTGCCTGCAGGTGATTTGGAGACATGGATGAGTTCATGGATGGGTCAGTGGCAGGTTGTTCCCTTGCTGTGGCAGCAGGAGAAAGAAGAAATGGTAGAAATTTAATAGCAAATATAATGGAAGGGTTTAAGTTGACTTTAAAAGAGGTGAAGTGTCCTGATTTATTTACTAAAGGAGGAGCATAAAGCTTTCACAGTCTGTGATGAGATGTGGTTGTCACTCAGGGTGGGTGATGGATTGATTTGTGCTGGGGTTTTTTGTTAGAAAAGGAGTGAAACCTTGAAAAAATCAAGAAGTTGATGACACAGGTTGCTGCCCAATGTCAGCTGCAGTGCCATTGAAGCAGTTCATTTGCAAGTCCAAAAGCTGCATAGTTGTAGAAATTTCTATCTGAGTGGGTCCAACTGTAGGTTTTAATAGGTTCAGCCTAGAAGCTTTGTTGGGCAAATGCATCTGTCATGTAAAGCAAGACTAAAAAGAGGCAATAAATTTGAGACTGAGGTGGCTTTTGTCTTGTCAGATGAAAACCTGTGCTTGGGATGAGCTACAACCCTCAAAGCTGTGGCAGCTGTGATTGGGACTATGTGGGAGAATGAAGGGCCAGGTTTTGATTCTCAGCAGAGTTGGTACTGAAGGAAGTTTGGTTGAGAACCTGTGATCAGCTCCAGGGAGCAGAAGGCAAATGAAGCAAAAGGCATTTTTGGGGTTAGGGGTCCCTGATGCTCTTGGTCATGGGACCTTCCCCTTCCCCTCCCCTTTCCTTTTAAATACAGCTCGGTTTGTGTGTTATATGTGCTAGACTGAATCAACAGAGAAAGGTGTGCACTTCACATGATTTTTGTCTCATAAAGGTGAAGATGTCTCATAAAGGTGATTCCTTTCCTGAATCAACAGAGAAAGGTGTGCACTTCACATGATTTTTGTCTCATAAAGGTGAAGATGTTGTGTTTAGGTTTTCAAGTGGCAGCTTCAGTCTTTCTCAGCTTGCAGGGTATTTCACCATTGAAGTTACACTTCAGTGTGGCATTGAAACCACCCTAACAATGAGATTGTTTGTCTTGCTTTCACCTTGTGGATTTGTGATGATGTTGCTTGTTTGGGTTTTTTGAAGATGTCATTAAAGAAACAAGTTATAAACAAAGTTTTTGTTTTCACTCCTTAGTGAATGAAGTGTGATAGCTCACAGCACGTGAACAGAAAGAAATTGTGTAAGCTTCCTTGAACAGAATAAAGGGTCTCTAAGTGACTTTGAACTGTTGCTTTCTCATTCCCCTTGTGTGTCTGGAGGAAGATAATTCTGTTTACTTGTCTGAACCTGTTATGCTGTATTGAAGCTCCAAAATTACTTCATCCACATCATCGAGTGTCTTCAACTGCACCAGGTATCACTTGATTAACCCCCTGTGGATTAAAAGTCAGTTCTAAACAGAGTAAAAGAGTGAGTGTGTGTTAACAAAGTGTTGGGTACAGAATCTCTGATGAAGTGCTGGGTGCCTCCATCTCTTTCCAGTCAGAGCTGTAGTGTTCAGGTATTTTCTGATGTGTCTGATCTGGTCAGTTCAGTGTGGGACAGTTCCTCCTGACACAAGAGCAGTGCTGTGATCATGGTCATACCCAGGCAGCTCACCCAGCAAGACTGTGGGGCCTCCAGCTGTGGCTGGGCACTGTCCTGGGTGGCCTCCTGCTCCTGCCTGTGCTGTGCTGGGTGCTGGGCTGGGGGATCTCCAGAGTGGAGATGTGGTGTGGGGAGCACTGGGTGTGCATGGCATCAGGTGTCTGCAGGGGGGAGGGTTTGTGTCCTTGGGCAGCAGAGCTGCTTCATGCCAGCACAACCAGATTGTGAGAATCCTGAGTGTGAAACCTCACTTGCTTTGGCAGAATTGGTGTGCCACTGTAAGTAAGGTCCAAAATATGAATCTGATCTAGGACTTACAGTGTCATTTTGCTTTGGCCTGCAGAAAACCATTGTTGAGTTAAACAACAAACACTGGGATGAAGTGCTGTGTTTTCCCACCATTATAAAATCATATTTTACTTGTCCAAGTAATATAATGGCAGGCTGATTTTATTTTCTGGTTTTATATTTTTTTCTGACGGAAGTAGGTTTCTTAGGACATGGCAGGTATGGTGTGTTCACTTCATTTTTTAAATTGGGATTAGAAAATAAAACAACTCCTACCGGACATTTTTTCCTCTTTCACTCTTTTCCACAACTTTAAGCTATTTCATTCATGTGTGTTCAGCCACAATATTGACATATATTATGTGAAACAACAATGTAGGCTCTACCCTTGTAGCTGAACTCTTTGAATTGGGCTAATTCTAACCCTTTTCCTTCTCATCATGAAAAACTTCTATGAAGATTAGCAGGTGACAGAATACTGGCCTGATTATATCAAGGCTTAGGAGTAGTCTGTCTTCTCACCATCCTAAATAAAATACTGAGAGTTTTGCTGTGGGTTGTTGGATTTCTGCTGTTCACACAGGGATACAGTCTGAAGCAGAGGATGGCAGTCTGCAGACCAGCGGTTTAAAAGTACATCTGGTTTTATTTTGCTTTAATTATTTTTCCTAAGGATTGTTTAATTTTGTCTGCTTAATAGTTGTTCTGTGGTGTTTCAGTTTCAAAAGTGAAAAATGACCGAGACTTAATCTGAAGCAACTGTAAACATGAATTGAAAAAACTCGTGCCTGGAACTATGTGGAAAGTTTAAACATAGAAAAATCTTAGACAAGTGTTGAATTTAAGCAAGACATATGGTTAAAAAAAGCATCTTTATCAACATTGGGGTAGATAAAAGCTGGAAAGGACTCCTGTGCCACTTTCAGGAGCCACTGAAATGCACACGAGGGACACTTGTTTAGAATGTTAGTTGGGAGGTGTTTGTTTAAAGAAAATGCAGCTTTCACATTACTGTTCCAGATGTTGGCAATACCTGGGACATTCCCCACTTCCACTTTTAACATGTCTTAGGAAAGCAAACAGAAACTGAGTGCAAGAATGAGGGTTTTAGTGCAGTTTCAGAGGACAGCCAATGTGCCTGGGTTTGCTGCTGAAGTGGTCAGTGCTGCTCCTTCCACCTCCCTGGTTGTGAATTTCCATCACCTCTCCTGCCTTCAGAAGAAATGTGATCGTGTGAATGTGTGGCAGGTTGGATCCCTGGTTATGAATTTCCATCACCTCTCCTGCCTTCAGAAGAAATGTGATCATGTGAATGTGTGGCAGGTTGGATCCCTGGTTATGAATTTCCATCACCTCTCCTGCCTTCAGAAGAAATGTGATCATGTGAATGTGTGGCAGGTTGGATCCAGATGAGCACTGTTTGTTAACATTTTGTTTGTCCAGGGTGATGTGGTTTGCTTTGGGGAAGGACAGTCAGCAGCTGGCACAGGGGTGAGGTCCTGGTGGGTTCCCACTGTGTCACTGCCCCTCCTCAGCTGGGCAGGGGAGGGAGGGGACAATGAAAAGTTCAAGTTCAGATTGAGATAAGGACAGGGACATCACCCAGCAAGTGCCATCACAGGCAAAACAGACTCTGCTTGGGGAAATCAGCTGAATTTATTGCCAGTCAAATCAGAGTACAGTAATGAGAAATAAATCCCCAGTGTTAAAATGCCTTCTCCCCATCCCTTCCTTTCTCCCAGGTTCAACTTTTCTTCATTCTCTGCCTCCTCCTGGTGAGCAGGGCAGGGAGTGGGGCCCCTCCCATGGGAGATGGCTCTCCATGGACTTCTCCCATGTGGGTCCTTCCCATGGGCTGCAACCCTTCCTGAACTGCTCCAGCGTGGTCCTTTCCCATCCCACAGGGCTCAGGAAGGGGCTGCTCCAGCACAGGGTTCCTGTGGGCTCACAGCCTCCTCTGGCATCACCCTGAGCACCTGTGGGGTCCTCCTGATACCTTGGGAGCTCCTGGAGCAGAGGCTGGACAGAGTTAAAGGAATAAAGCAGGGATTTATTAAAAGGTCTTCACAGGATTCACCTTGGGCAGCACAAGAGCCCAGCCAGGGCTACACCCAAGCTGGATGAGGCTCATGAGTTCTCACACTTTTATCAGTTTTGGTCCATATCCATTTTGGGGTTAATTGTCCAATTCCAGCTCCAGGTGATGCAGTCCCACCCTCCCAGTTTGCTCTCCTCAATTCTCTGTTGTTTGCACTTTCTGGGCCTGGAGCTGCAATGGTGTCCTTGGTTCTGGGGCTGGAAAAGGATTGTTCTGTGTGCCTGAGCTGTGAGGAGAACTTGCTAACATTTTGTATGGAGTTCAGAGTTATATCCTAATGCAGTACAGAGTTTGGAAAATACGAAAACTAAAATGCAAGGCATCACTCCATGGGCTGCAGCTGGGTCTCTGCTCTGACCCTGAATTCCTTCTCCCCTGGCCCCAGTGTCTGCAGGGCTGCTGCTGGCACATCCTGGCTCCTCTCTCCCAGCTGCTGTTTTGCAGCAGGTTTTCCCCCTCCCAAATACACAATGCCAGAGGCACTATGGGCACTGCTGATGGGCTCAGCCCTGGCCAGCAGCGTGTCCCTCTTGGAGCAGGCTGGTGTTGGCTCAGCTGGACATGGGGGAAGCTTTTGGCACCTCTGCACTGAAGTTTGTCACCTTTGTAGCCCCCCACTACCAAAACCTGGCCACACAAACCTGGTACAGGTAAGGACATCCAGGGCACAGCACTCAACAGCCACTTGGAATGGAGTGTGTTATGTCTAGATTGTGACACAACCTGTCTGGCTCTTTGTTTATTCGAATTATTTATGGACTCATTTATAGGTAATTTGTCTGCTCTGGATGTTTTGTTACTATATAAGGGCCAGGCATTTCTTCTTTGCTTTAACAGCACTTGCTCTGAATGTAGGTAAGGAATGGTACGTTCCAAGGTAGCTCCCAAGGTCACAAATCAGGTTCATGGCCAAACCAATAATAGCAGGGCTCCTTCCCTTTCAGTCCTGTTTTAATTAGGCTGAACAGTGGTGAAATAGCTCTACAGTGGTGGGGAAGCCATTTGCTTAGAAAACTCAAGTGTGAACACACTAATAAATAAAATAGTGCAGGGACTGTCTGTGTAGATGAGCCTGTTTGCCTCAGTAGTGCTTCAGAGATGGTTCTACATTTTTAGGCTCCTGTGTTTATTAAAACCACACATTTATAGGTTGTGATGATTTTAATAGTGACTGGGTCTGCTGCAAAGAATAAGCAGTAGAAGCTTTAAACTTCTAAAGTTTTATTTCTTCTAAAATTTTCCAGTAGAAGCTTTAAACAAAAATAATAGATTATTATTTCTCAAGTATAAATGAATGACATAAAATCGCTTTGGTACAAAACCAGATGAAGCCTTGCCCTAAATTAACATTTCATAAGTGTAACACCTTTACTTAGATTTGACCTGGTATTCCTTAACAAAGGCTTATGGTACAAAATGATGAATAATCAAGAGCAAAAGCAAGTTCAGAAGACTTTTTAGTTTTAGTTTGTTTATTATCTTTTGTGATTTGTTGTCAGCAAGAACACTTTGCTCTGAAAATGATAATTTCACGTTAGTTAGGATAAGAGTTAGTGAATGGGAGTAGATAATGTTCCCAGTATTAGTCACAAAGACACATGCATACCATTCTGAATTCATTCTCTATTGACAATAGTAATACTGAACTCATCTCTAGCTCCCATTTTCTTTCTAAAATGCTGTTACCAAAACAAGTTATTTATAAACTAAATGAGCAGAATTCCACATGTGTGGCTTTTTTGTTGTTGTTGTTTTTACTACCAGAAATGTACTTTCTTGTGGCCTTTCTAAATGTGCTTTATTTCTTCAGACCATCTGGAATGGATATAAAATCTCTTTATATGCTTTTACTATCAAATAATTCTGAACAACTCTAATTTTTTTTTTCACTTAATGCAAGTAAATTGTCATTAAATCTCCTTTCTAAAGGAGAGCGTGCAAGCTGTTAAGACTGCAGTGTACCATTATCATCTTCTGTAATGTTTTCCAAGTATGCCTTCCATCCCTGAGAAAAAGGGAAGCCCAAGATCAGGGAGCTGGCAGTTGTATAGCAGCATGAGTCCAGTAATTAGAGGGAAAGACTTTTGGACAGATTGAGAGAAAAATTTTAAGGTACTCTTGAGAGTTCAAGAGCTTTGTTCTGCTCTTTTTGGCTTGCTCCAGTGATTGATGGTGCATATGTAGTCTCAAAAGAAAAGTGCTCTTCACTCATGCAGAAAATCTTTTCATTGCAAAGTGCTATTTTGTTTTATTTTGAGTACCTCAGGTGATTTAAAGAAATAGCAGATGATTTTTTTTAAATGGATGGTTTATGCTGTTTTCTGTGGTTATTTTCACTGGTTGGAATAGTCAGTGGCACTGATGTGAGGATGTTCACTCACAGCTCAGGAGAGCACTCAGCTGCGTGTCCTTTGGATAAAATGAGATTTTTTTTTAGCAATAACAAATTGAAAGTCAGAAGTTAATAAATTGATGTGTTCAGAGAAACAGTAGTGATGGTAAAGGTGACTGCTCAGGTTGAGTATTCACAAGTTCTTAGGACCAATAAAACAGGCACAGAAAATGTAATTTCTTCTTGCTATTAGAAGACTATTTTGAAATTCATGGGGAAACAAACAGTGGGAAGGGTGGGAAGCCTTTATCCTTCATCTGGGCTCACTTCTGCTGGGGATAGGGCAGGTCAGGAGTGGGAGAAGCATCTGGAGCAGCAGATAAGGGATGGTGAGTCAGGGCAGATCAGCTGCAGATTCCAGAGGGCTGATAAGGAGGGCAGGGAGCAAACAGCTCCTGGCACCTCCTGAGCAGGGCCTGAACACCTTTGGCCTCAGTCAGGGGGCTGGAAAAGCCTTTCCTGGGAAATGGCTGGAGTTTGGGAGAAATAAACCATGTGAAATGCCGGGGGTAGCACGGAGGTTATGAAATGGAGCAGCTGTTTAAGGCAGGCCTGGCACCGAGATGCTGCTTTGTGCTGTGGTCAGTAAATGTACTCAGAATTGTCCTGGGGTCTGAAAGTGTCTAGAAAGCTGCCAGGGGATTATTGTTTATGAATGAATCAGCAGCACTCTAACAAACTGATCAAGGAATGATCTGGTCCTGCCTGGTTGTTTCTTGACCAAATGAACACCACACAGGATATATGTGGATGGTAGGTTTAATAAAGGGTTTGCATCAGCAAACTTTCATATCCAATGGACCTGTCACGTTCACTGGCATATTCAGTGGACCTGTTTGTGGCTAAGTTAGCAGGTGAAACTCTTCTGTTAGTTCTAGTTGGGTTTTTATCCCAAAGGTGACAGTTTTAAAGATAAAATAAAGATTTTATCATTCTTACCTGTCTGGTTTCTGACAAGTAGAATATTAATTTTTTGCTGTCTTCATGTCATGGCAGCATTACCACTCAGACTTGCTTGGATTTTTCAACAATTGTATTGAATATACTTGTATATAAACAGTGAAAATGCCTTCAAATAGACTTTATATGCTGTTTGTCAATAAGGCTGCACCTATTATTTAGAAAAATTCAATTTTTTTAATTGCTCTGATGTACTCATACAGAAACAAATGCTTACATCTCTTGTGGATGTGTATTAATTGAGATTAAACATAAGCTTTCAAGCTTGATAAATTGGAGTGAGATGTGTAGGTAACTCTGAATATTACTTGTATTTTAACAGTGAAAGCAAGTTGAATACTTTGGTACAGAAACTCCATGACTTCTTGGCTCACTCATCAGAAGAATCTGAGGACGCAAACTCTCCTCCAGCATTATCTAAAAACAAAAGTATAGGTAAAAAGACATTTTATGTTCATTTTCAGTGTATATGTGACTCTAAAGTCAAATAACTTGATGTTGTTATTTCACTATCTCACACTTCACTGGGGTGATTATACCAAGTCTTAATGTGATTTAAGTGGTGCTAGCTTGATAAATGCACAATAGGCCTTTGATACAGTATTTATTTCAGTTCTGAATCTTTCTAAAGGTGAAAAAATCTAATCCTCTGGTAATTTGCCTTCTCTGAAACATGAGATATCAGACACAGGTATTTGCTGTGCTAGGAGTTCCTTGTTCAGTGTTCCTGAATTTATAAATGCAGTGGTTTTCCTGCTGTAGTAATGCTTTTGCAGTCCTTGTAGGTGTGGGAGAAGTTCTGGAGATTATGCTTTTACAGTAATTGAAAAAGACTTTTTACATATAATCTAGAGACATTTGGAAAGAAAATAATACTTAAAAAAAAACAAAACTAGAGTCCTACACTTGGTCCAAATTGGAAATTTTTATTTCTAAGTTAGAAATAGGCAACAAAGTTTAAACACTTCCATGACAGTGATTAAAACTGAAATTATTTCATGTTAGTACTGAATAAAATCTGTTTCCAAATTTAACTGGTTAAATTTGTTTATTAGTTTCACTTGGACTGGATACAGGTGCAGAACCTTTCAATCTCTAGTGCTTAATTAGCTAAAAGTTGTGTTGATGTGGAGTGCAGGAGAGGAGTGTGCTGGCTGTAGTAGAGTTTATTTTCAAACTCCTGTTGGCTTAAGTAATATCTTCCATGGGCTTTCTGGCATGCAGTTTTTATCTTTTAATGTTTTGTTTAGAGAGAGAGTCTGCTGCCTGTGGCACTCACCTCCTCATGTCAGCATCAAACTGAACTGTTAGCACAGGAAAAAGAAACTGCTCATGTGGTGCTTCAGCAGAACAGTAAAATAAACTCTGATGTAGATGCATCTCAAAGTGAAATTTTTCTGAGGAGCACACTGGGAAAAAGAATTCTCCCTTTATCCTCTGCAGTTAAAAATTAGCATTTGGTTCCTTGCTGTAAAACACAGATTGTCTTTGAAATGGAGACACTTGCAAATTTCATAGCAAACATATTTTAGTGTTGGTTTTGAGATCTAAAAGAACATTAAAGTTGAAGAGTCAGGATTAAACAATTAAATATTAGGAAATGCCAGAATTTACTGTGCAAATTTCCTTCCCTTCCCAATGTTCTCTTCATTAAGACAAAAATGTCTTTAGCAACTGTGCTTGCTTTTTTTTTTTTTTTAATCCAGAGGGTGCTCATTATGAGCAGAAGTTATGGATGTGACTGGGGCCAAATCAGATTTATTTAGTAATAGATCTTGTTTTGTTCCAGCATTTGGAGGATATGTGAACTGTTGGGTAGAGTGATGTGAGGAGGGATGTGTCCGTGTTCACAGGGTCTGAGGCTGAGGGGAGAGATGAGGATCTGACTCCATGGTTCAGAAAGCTGATTTATTATTTTATGATATATATTATATTAAAACGAATATATATATACTAAAAGAATAGAAGAAAGGATTTCATCACAAGGCTGACTAAGAATAGAAAAAGAAGGAATGATAACAAAGGCTTGTGACTGGGACAGAGAGTCTGAGCCAGTGGTGATTGGCCATTAATTAGAAACAACCCCATGAGCCCAATCCCAGATGCCCCTGTTGCATTCCACAGCAGCAGATAACCATTGTTTGCATTTTGTTCCTGAGGCCTCTCAGCTGCTCAGGAGGAAAAATCCAAAGGAAAGGATTTTTCAGAAAAGATCATGGCCACAGAGGGAGATGATGATGATGAAGGTGGTTGTGTGTGGCCCAGGAAGGCTGGCTGTTAGAAATCACTTGGCTATTAGCTGATATTATTCATCCCCATAACTTTTGTGCCTGCCACACACAGAGGTCAGTTAAAACAGGAAGCAATACTTGCTTCATAGCCTCAATAATGTTCTTTATCCCCTCTGCACTGGAACTGGATGTCTCCCTCCTTCCCACTGCATGGCTGCCAGCAGCAGAGAGCTCAGCAGAGCCAGAGCCAGCCTGCTCTTGTTGCAAGAGTGGAGCAGCAATCCCAGGGGAATCTGTGCTCCCTGACAGCCCTGGAGGGGCTGGGCAGGAGCAGCCAGGTCAGCACTGAGCTGCAGCCATGGGGCTCTGCAGTGGGCACAGGGAGAAACTGGCCCTGCAGCACGTTCAGCTGCTGCTGGAATAGCACACGAGCATCAGGCTGGCAGTGTGAGTGCAGAGTCTGCACTCACTGGGGCTGCCAGAGCAGGGAAAGCTCTGCCAAGCTCTCCAAGCTGGTATTTTCCATGGGTTTATCACTTGGGCAAAGTTGGTCAGGAGCAGAAATGTCACCCTCCTTGCACATCTCAGGTTCCTCCTTCACAATAGGGAATGCCTGTAATATTCCAGAGAAGTTTCAGGCCAAAAACATTGTCTGCTTCCATTTTGTATTTCCTCCTTCACATGTGGAAATGGTTGGATGATTTTCCCTGCAATTCACTCAGTTCTGCAGAGGTCAAATATCCAGCATTGAATTCTCCAAGTGATTCAGTTTTTTCAAAGTATAGAAATAAATTGGTGTTCCCAAAACTGAAGTTTAAGGATAGAGAAGTTGCAGTACTTGTAGTCTTCTGTTAAAAATCACAAATAATCCTGATAAGTATCCTGTAATTATACTTCCTGCTCAGTAGCATCTGTTAAAATCCTGCTGTTCCTAAACTTTTGGAGCAATTTCATACAAGAATCATTCACTCACTGAACTCCAAACTTTCCCTTCCATTTCCAAGACTGGTGGATTGGAGTAGGTGCCAATAGGTTGCAAATCTTTAGGCTTTATATTCCACAGTTCCCAAGCTTAAGAAATAGGAATTCTCACCAGAACTTGGTTCAAACAGGATTTTTGTCTGTGGTTCTATGATTCCAGATTTAATACTTTGTTTCTTATGTCAAGATGTGTGAGAGAAAATACCTGTAGGTAAATTCTTAGAGATCAGCAGAAATGCTCCAATGATATTATTTCTGCATGCAGTTGCACTTGCAGTGCTTCAGTATTTCTTCACCAGCAGCAAGGCTCCAGGGACTGAACTGAAAGGGATTTCTGAATTACTTCTGTAAAATGTATGCCACACCATGGAATGTCTTTTCTGTTGTGCACCAGTCACATTTAACTCTGTCCAGGTGAAACATAAACGATGCTGTGATGTGCAGTGTGAAGAACTTGTGATGTTCCTTGCATTTCAATGGACTCCTTGAATTTCTGTCCACAGGTAAAAGTAGAGAACCTAAAGGAAGTCCAGCTTCAATGGAGAACAACAGGGACGAGGTAGGAATAAAAATGCTTTTGAATTCTAGTTGCATGTCTAGTGCCCAGTGGCTGAGTTCACTCTGTTGCTTTTGCAATAAATACTTCAACAATACTGTCAGAAGCACCAGTAATATCATCCCCCTTCACCCTGTTACTCAGATCACAGTTGTTCTTTAGGCAAAGATGTTTCCTTTTGAAAAAAATTAAAATGGGCACACTGGATCTGTGCTAAACTGAGCAGGAATTTTTCATGTGTTTCTTACTTCTGTCTGTTCTCCTGTTGGAGACATTCTGGTGGACAAGATCTTAACATTTTAGAGAAAACACAAGTGCCAGTGTCAGGCCTTAGTTTGCCTTTACTGCTGAAAATTCAGGTATTTTCAACTGCCCAGCCCTAGTTGTGATCTGAGAGCAAAAACAATGAAAGGATCAGTTTTGCTCTGAAGGCAGCCAGTGCTTTCTGGCACAACAGGCACACACCAAGAGTCTGTTCTGCTGGCAGTCTGTGGCTGCAGGCTGCTGCCACTGCTGAGTGCCAGAGCCCTCTGCAAGGATGTGTTGGACAGGGGATGGTTTCTTCACCCACCAAGAGGAGCATTCCCAAACCTGTGTGAGCTGCTGACTTCTGACCTGAAACTCCAGAGATTCAGTTGAACTGAACTGGCATGACTGTTGAAATTGTCACTTGTACTTACTGCTTCTCCTTATTTTAAAATTATTTAAAAATAAAAATTATTTTTAAATTCTTTAAAATAATTTTTAAATTTTTAAGGGCACTGGTGATTTCTGAGTTGTTTCTAGTTAATGCAAGAAATTGCTTTTTGACAGTTCCCTTGGATATAAATGTACTGACTTTTACCTTTTTTTCTTGTTTCTAGGGAAGTAGTTCTTCAGAAAGAACCAAATCCTTAGGATCATCCCGTTCCAAAAGGTTGGTTTGGAAAATAAAAACAAATAAATTAGTTTTTGGGTGTGGGAAGCTATAGAAAAGTGGCTGCAGTGTCAAATATTTTTGGTAAAAATCCATGAAGTTATGGAGTGCTGGTAAAACAAATGCCTCACAGTGCACTTAAAATTCAAACCATTTCTCAGGATGAAAGGTTAAGATGCTAAAGCTTGATTATTATTTACAAAGACAAGATTATTATCTTCAGGACAAAGGAGTTTATACAAGAATTCCTTCAGTCTTGCTATTTGTACATGTAGGATTTTTCCCAAAATGTAATTTGGGTCATACAGAAAAAAATATTTTATGTGCTTCACTATTGGGAGAGTGCAGCATCAGACTGTGCTGTTGAGTTGTCCTGTGCAGAAACTGCCATTTGCTGTGCCCCTGCTTTTTCTTTTTCCTTCTTTGATCTAAAAAGTATGGAGTGAATTGTTTACCAACTGCTTGAACCTACAGGAAACAAATTATTTGTGTCCCAAGTAAGAGCAGACTTAGTCCAGTCCAATTCCTCCTCACCTGCTCTCAGCTGGTGCTCACTCAAACCCTGTCCTCTGTGATTTTTATTAAATCCAGTGAACAGTGCAGGGAGTTGAGCTTTCAACAGCTGCCTTAGTGCTGCTCTTTAGAAGCCTGTATCTCTTTTCTCTCTCCTTTTAATCAAAGTTGCTTTATTTTACCATGTCTGCTGGAATGGATACTCTTCAGTCTCCTTTTTATGTTTGTCTTGATGCCATATTTGCAAGTGTGATTTTATATTTGGCTTTAGTTTCTCCCTCATGAGTGTCCTGCTGAACTCTTTTAATGTTTATACTTCCTTAGTCCTGTGTTTTGCTTCCTCTCTTATCACTAAAGGAATTTTCACTCATCCATTTACCATATTCTACCTTATATTGACAAAACCAGTATCCTGCAGTAGTTCATGCATTGCCTTCAGACTATTGAAAAATTTGCTCCATATTTTGTATTATTTTCTCCCCATCCTGACGTAGGAAATTCACCAGTTTGAATTGTTTGTGTGGAATTCTGTCAGCTGATCCTTTTGTTCAGTAGTCAGCTTTTTCATTTCTTTCTGCATTTCCTTCATTATCTTGCAAGCATCTCTTCTGCCAAGGTGCTTTTTGTAATGTGCTAATATCTGTGTGTTCTCTTTGTGCTGCCTGTTAAACCTGGAATGATGGATAAAATTCATGAGCAGACATTCACCTCTGTTTCATTTAGACTTCTTTCCTGGAATTGTGACTTTCATAAAAATACATCACACCTTGATTTTACAACAAAAAGATTTTATTAGTATATACTTCTATTTCACATGAGAGGGGAGAAATCCTATTCCAAACCAGAAAATTATCCTTCAGTTGTATAGTAATAATTTGGAGCATCCCAGCTCATAATGGCTTTAATTAATTTTAAAATAACTAGTTTTTCACAGTTCCTATGGTGTTTTGCCTGCCAAGTTTACCTGAATTGCAGTTTGTACTGTTTGTCAGAGCATGGGGTTTTTTTCTGTCTATGCAGGAAACCTACAGTTGTAACAAAATATGTTGGGTCAGATGATGAACAAATTGCAGATGAAACTGTAAATGAAGATATTTCAAATGAGAACTCAGAGAATGATGTAGATATGCAAAGCTTGCCTAAAGGTAGGTCATGTCTTTTATTTATTTTTTTTTTTTTGCTTCTGAATTCAGCAAATTAGCCAAGATTATGATGCAGCATAAATAATTGACTAGAATGCACATGATTCAGTAAAATGCCTCTTGAAGGTCCTGTTGGTTTTCTGCCCACAAAATGAGGAACCTGAGCACTTTCAGTTTGGGACCCAGCAGATTTTAATCTGGGGGTGCACAAGGATGTGTGCTGGTGGCTTAATTTCAAGTGCCTGCTGACATCTGTATAAAACCATCACAAAACAGGGGAAATGATTGATTCTGTTGTTTTGCAAGAGTCTCAAGCTCTGGCACTTGGAGGTCTTCTTTTACTGTTCTGTCTTTGGGGTTATTAGTAATTAGATCAACAAAAGCAAAACTAACTCTGGGGGAAAAATGCCATTATTGGATCTATTTTTAAGCACATTTTTTAGAAGCAGTTAATACTGTAGGCCTGCATCCCTCTTAGCTGCAGTGTCAGTTGGATTATTCTCCTCCATTTCTTACCTGTGGAAGTTGCAGGAAAAATTGCTGCTCTTCACTGTGTGAGGAGCAGTATTGAGAGCAGTCCCTCTAAAGTGATTTTTTCAGAATATTAGATTATTTTCAGTGTCCTCACCACAAAATTGGGCTCTTAATAGGAAAGGTTTTTTTTTTCCTTCACATAATTTTGATTAGTACTTTCTTTAAATGAAAATGTCAGATTTTGAATATTGTTAAAGACAAAGCAGGTTTTATTCTATTGCTTTTTTGTGTATTTCATACTGAAATCAATGGAGATGAGGGAAACTGAATACAAGGGGCAAAGAGAGAAGAACATAGGGTGTTGAGGGGTTTCAATGATGTCCTTTATTGGGAGCAAGTTCCTGTCCTGCACCCCCAGCAGTGTGACAGTCCTGTCATGCATGTGCCACAGCAGAGCACAAAGAGCAGAATTTGCTCCTCAGCCCATTCAGTCCTTGGCTTCTGTCCTACAGCTACAACACAGATGTAGTTTGAAATGTGTGGTGTTGGTTTTGGGGTTTTGTTTTTGGTTGTTTTTTTCTTTCTGTGAACATCTGTGCATTCGAAACTATGTTGAGTTTTAGTCAACAGATTGCACTTTTTTTTTTTGTTGGCTTTATTAATCAGAACTTTTGCACTTCACTTGGATGTGTAATGGTTTCCAATTTCTAAATAAAATTATTCTAGGTACAGTGGTTGTACAGCCTGAGCCAGTGCTGAATGAAGACAAAGATGATTTTAAAGGGCCTGAATTTAGAAGCAGAAATACCGTTAAAATGAAACCTGAAGCTCCCAAAAAGCGTGGAGGTAAATACAATTTAAAACATCTGTTGAAACGGGTTTAAATTGTTGCTTATGACCACATTTGGTACATCTAAAAATTGTCCATATTTCTGATAAATGATCCTAAAAATACCTCCACTCTTCTGGCTTTTTGTTCATTAAGGATTTTAGCTGGTAGAAATTAGCCTCCATTGCTGCCCCTGCAATGCAGCAGTGAAAGCTAAGATTAGTTCCCATTAAACTCCTTATTTTCAATAGGTATAGGATGCTTCATTAGGTGCAGTTGCTTGGTTGCAATCAGGTGTTCCAGGTATTCCTTTTTTAAAGGAATTGGAGCACCATTGATACAGGAATGTTCACTGACTGACCAGGAAAGCAAGCATGTTTGAGCAGGGACATGTATGAGCAGATTATCCATCAGTGAGCTTAGAAAAATCCTAAAGCCTCAAACAATACAAAGACTTCTTTCTTTTGCTTTGAAATTGTGGGAAATTCCCTACCAGTGGGCCCTTCTGAGGATTACCTTTGAAAAGCTACTGTGTCAGCTGGTTTTCCATAGCTGCTGCTAAAAGTGAGAAGTAAGGTAGATTACAATACTAAAAGAAATTAATTTCTCTTTTTTTTTCCCCAAAAGCAAAGAGGAGGAGGGAGGATTATGTATAACATAGCCAATAAGAAAGTGGATATTTTTGTTAACCCTGCTGCAATATCTTAGCTCACACACCTCCAGCAGCACCTCACACACACAAACAGCTCTTGCACACACTCTTCATCCTTCCCATTTTATCATTTGAGATCCTTGCTCTCCTTTAAAATAATTCATGGAGTGCTGTTTCTGTGGGTGAAGGGGAGGGAAGTGTGACTGTGGAAATGTGCTTGTGCTTACACCTGGCCTTGTGTGGTGTCAGTGACATTTGGAGCATTGATGTTTTCTCTAAATTACAACTTCAAAAGTTGGTTCTGTTTTATTCATGCAAGATGTCCTGTTCATATAAGAATGCTTTTTCCATTTGTGCTTCAAACAATTCTGCATATGGTCCAGCAGAACTCTTCAGGGGTACAGTGTTAAAAAGATGAGACACTTGTCCTTGAGCTTTGTGGCCTGTGTCTGACAGTTTGGATCACCTGCCCTTCCAGCTGTTTTAATCTCCATCCCTAGGGAATTTGCAGGCCTTCCTTTGTGTATCTGGACTGGTTACTCATGTACTATGCCTGACACATATATTTTATAAATATTTGCATTCCTAGTAGGAATTATATATACTGTGTGTATTAGAAATAGAGGTAGAAGCAGAAATCTGGCCTTTCTAGCATGCAAATGCTCTTACCTAAGACTGTAAGAGGCATTGTGTTATTATTTTCAAGTTTTGTGTCTGCAGTGTGGTTGTGGTTGTATTTTTGCTAATAAATTTTGTTAGGAATATTCTTAACCAAGTAGTTTATCAGTATTAATGAATTAGTGGTAGTTTAATTTCTTTGGATCATCATCATTTGTAGTAGTAACATGGTTTACAAGGGTTTGCCTCATAAATTCTCTCTTTTCCTGGTGCCAGTTTGCAGGTTTGAGGAAGGAGGCTGCAGTGCATCCCTTTGGTTGTGGAAAAGAGGGAAGAGGTTCAGGGCTTGGCAGGGAATATCATGTTCTCCCTGGGCTGGCTGGGCCCCTCAGTGATTCCTGCTGCAGTTTAAGGACTCTGCTGTGTGTCAGCCTTGGTTCTGTGCTGCAGAATGGGGGATTCTTTCCTGAGGAGAGTGATGGGATGGATGGGTTCATCCATGGTCACAGCAGTGTTTAAAAGTGGGGTTTGAGCTGGTTTGGAGCTCCTGAGAGGGCTTTGCAGGTGCCCAGGCTCTGCAGGGTGTGCAGTCAGGAATGGCTGGAGGGTGCAAGCACATCCTGTATCCAGAATTTCACTGAGTTAGGATCAGCTGTTTCACTGCCCCCTGAGCCATCTGAGGCTGTGCTTCAGCAGCAGATTGCTGGGAGCTTGGACTGTGTCTTGAGAATATTTTTCAGTTCCTTAACACGCTGGTGTGTTGGAGCTTGGTTCTGATTCTGGGGTAGTGATTATTTAATTAAAAAAAGAAAAAAATCAGAGTCTGTACTCAGATTGCATTCATTAAATTCAACTGTTTGAGTTAATTTCCTTATTAATTTAATCACTGAGCATGACAGCAAAGGACAAGTCACAGTTCAGTGACCTCTTATCAAACCTGTATCTGCTTGATCCAAATTGGCCTTCTGGAAGTGCAGAACTTTCACCAATGATTTTCTTCCTTTTTCTGCTGTTGAAAACAAAACAAAACAAAAAAATCTTTGAGTATTAATTAAGAGTCTGACATGGAGTGACCTGCCAGGCCCAAGTTCACCCCTTCTGAAGTGAAATTGGGGGTTGGCATTTAAAAATAAAAGAAAGCTTTTTTGAGTTGTGCACACACCATGGGAGCAATCAGCAACATGGGGAGAACATGTGGATTATGGCAAAAGTGTAGTTTCAGAAAAACCCAAAAACCACTGTCAGGAAGGGAACAAAATGTGAGAAAAGGTTTTTCAGTCACTATTACAGGGATTACTTGCATTTTCTATGAGTTTTCTGTGTTTTTCTTTGAGAAGCTAAAACTGTTTGTGAAAGAAATGTCATAATGTGAACATGAATTGCAGTGGTGTTTGTTGAACTAAGATGAAATGGGGAAGGTTATCCAGAATATCAGAGCTGCTATGAAAGAATTCTAGTGATTACTCTAATTTAGGTGTGTTTTCATGAGGTGACCAGTTAACCCAACTTAAACCTCTCAAAGGGAAAGAATTGCACCTTGACCCCAAGTGCAGCACAGAAATCAGGGGAAAATTCAGTCTTAAAGTGGCAAATGGTTACAGAAAGATTTCTCTGGTGCTGGGTGGTGCAGAAACAAAGGCCTATGAAAAACCTTACAGGCCAGAATATTGCAAGAAAATGCAATAGATATCTACAGATTTCTTAAATGAGAATGGAAACAATTGATGTGTTGTTTGTAATCCTCTCCATAGAGGAAGGACTCCATGGAATTGTGAGCTGTACAGCTTGTGGGCAGCAGGTGAACCATTTTCAAAAGGATTCAATCTATAGACACCCTACACTCAAAGTGCTTATTTGTAAGGTATGTGGTAAACAATTCTGTTTATTTTTGTTTCATAATGTCATATTAGTTGGTTTGGGTGGGATTTTTGTGGGAGCAATTCCTGTTCATTAGTTGACAACGTTTTCAGTCATTAGCTGTTACAATTAAGGAAACTAAAAGGAGGGAAAAAAAGCAAATATACTTATGAGTTCATTTTCCTTTTTTCTTACATCCCAATTAAACTGGTGGTGGTTTCTTTGTTATTTACTTTATAGCTTTAAGGGTATAATCTTAGTGAATTTTTAATGTAAAACGATCTGTCTGAAATTTCTGCCTACTCATAATGTATTTTAAGAACAGATCCAAGTCTGCATCTCCTGCTAAAGCATTCCATGTAAAACAGAACTGAAATAAGGAGCAGAAAAGCAGCTTCAAAGCCATCTCTATTTCTGCCAGCTTCTGGACTGGTTTAAGTTCTGGCAGCTTTGCAGTGATGGTTTAGTCCATAATCTGAGTCTTCAGCTCCGTGGCTTCCTGGTGGCTCCACACAGGCCCTGAATTGGCAGCAGAGGGAAGAGGTGGGACAGGGCAGGAAGGAAATGTCCCTGCCTCCTGCTGGGGAGACCTCTGCTGACTTCCAGAGAGCTCCAGAGATCTCTCTTGGCATATTTCTCTAGTGATGGAGATTTTGTATTTATAAGATATTGCTAAAGAGAAACAGTTCTGTGTTACAATGTACAGGGAGCATTTCCCTGATCTTCCTCCTCCTCTTCCTCCCCAGTTCCTCATTAGTGTTACAGACTCAGCCATGCCCATCTAGGCTGGTTCTTCTCTGCATTCTGGCTTGTTTCTTTTACAGAATGTGTTTTACAAAAATCAGCTCACAAGGTGACCTTTTCCACCTCCATTGGGGTGTTCCTGCCCTCCTGCAGTGTGACCAGTGACCTGGGTCATTTTTGTAACCTGGTCAGGCTCTTGGGCTCAACAGGAGCTCTTGATTGGGAGCTCTGCTCACTGAATTACATCAGGGCTTGTTCCCCTTGATTTTCTCTGGTTTCCCTGAATTGAGCATGGCCTTTTGTGAATGTGAGAGGGAGGAGTGGAAGCCCCTCATCTCCAGCTTTTCCATTATTTCTGTGCCTAGTTCTGCCCTTATTTTTCTCCCACTTAGGTTAAAGTCTCAGACCTGAGAAACTGTTTTCCTTTGACTGTGAATGTTCCATCAAGTGTCTAAACATCAGATTTTACTGGGGTTTTATTTTGATTTTTGGTTGTTTGATGTGCAAGTCTGTGCCAGATAATGGGGCATCATCATTGTCAGTTCAGGGATGAAGCCTCTTCTGCATTCTGAATTGTATTAATGCCTGTTTAAAGTAGAGCTACAGGTCTGGAGAGCATTTTTCAGTAACAGCTGGGAAAAAAATAACACCAAACCCTCAAAATTCAGTGTCAGCAATTCAGCAGCTCCTAGTTGAGTACTCCTAGCTAGTACTCCTAGCTGAGTCATTTGTATTTTTTTATTACCATTACCAAATTTGCAAATGAAGATGCTTTGTTTGCACCTGGAAATTGAACTATTGGATGTTAACATCATGATAAATGCTGAAGACTTTTTAATCTAAAGCTTTATGGCATCACATGGTAACATAAGGAGCATCCAGCTGAAAAATGTAATTGATGTGGGATTAATTGTGTCAGGGAGGATGTGGTGCTGATTTACCTAGGAAATAGATGGAAGAAACATTCAGACTGGAGAGAAGTATTCAACTGATGCTCTAAAATACACAAATATGCATCCATTAACAAAAGCCTGTTAAATTTTCAAACAAACCTTGAGCCATCTAAATAAGTCATGATTTGGGACCACGGAAGATGTTTTTTAGATTAAAACAAATGTAAAAGACTTAGAATACTGAGGACCTTGCAGCTGCTGCTTTTGCTGGCTTGCTTCTAATGCATGCTGAAATCTAATGAACTGCTGAAGCCCAGTTGAGATTTAATAAAGAATTCCTTGTCCTCTCTCTTTCTTTACAGACTTGCTACAAATATTACATGAGTGATGACATCAGTCGTGATTCAGATGGGATGGATGAACAGTGTAGGTAAGTGTGCAAAAACTGCAGTGTGTGCAAAAACTGCACTGTATACAAAAACTGCAGTGTGTGCAAAAGCTGCAGTGTGTGCAAAATGGGAGAGTGTACAAAAGCTGCAGTGTGTGCAAAATGGGAAAGTGTACAAAAGCTGCAGTGTGTGCAAAATGGGAAAGTGTACAAAAACTGAAGTAACATCCACAGCTCTACTGATTTGGGGCTCTTTTTTCTTGCTCTTGTGACATTATTGACAAGTAAAGACAAGTACATAAGAGCTGAATCAACAATTACTTGGCAACAAGAAATACTGAACCTTAGGATTTTTTAACTGCTTGTTTTAGTAATGAAGAGGAAAACATTTTTAAAGAAATCTAACAACAAACTCTTGTGGGACATCACATTTCTAGTTAAATAACATGCCAGCTTCCTAGCACCTTAAAGATGGGGCTAGAATCTGACATTCTAAACTTCATGAGCCAAAGAAATTCAGTTCTCCAGATGCATCTCCTGTTTTTGAAATATCAAAGAACTTCTCTGTCCTTATGTGAAATATCTAAATGGGTAATTCAGTAAAACTTATGCAGTCTGTGGTTTCTATGAGCTTATTGTCCACCACTTTTCAGTCTTTGTGTACTGCAGTAGTAATATATGAGTTAAGGCTACAAAGTCTGAAGCTTATTAATTTTGCTGTAAAATAAATCACAGATTTTCAGAAGAAACAGGGAAAAGAAGTTTTAAATAATTTTTTCTCTTTTTTAAAGAAATCAGTGCTAAAATTCTGTTTAAAAATTACTGACCATATCAGCTTTATGAGCTGTTAATCTAAAACACGAATTTTCTGACTTTGCAATTCTCCAGTGAGCTTTTCAGTAACAGTTTCGAGTAATGGATATCTGTTCATCACCTGAATTTTTAAATATGTGAACTTAATAATGTATCACCTTGTTGGTGTGGAGACAAAACTCTTGACTTTCTCAATCTCATTGCAGGTGGTGTGCTGAAGGTGGAAATTTGATTTGCTGTGACTTTTGCCATAACGCCTTCTGTAAAAAGTGCATTTTGCGCAACCTGGGCCGAAAGGAGCTCTCGACTATCCTGGATGAAAACAACCAGTGGCACTGCTATATTTGCCATCCAGAGCCTTTGTTGGACTTGGTCACTGCATGTGACAGTGTCTTTGAAAATTTAGAACAGTTACTTCAACAAAACAAAAAAAAGATGAAAGTTGAAAATGAAAAAAGTAAAATATATGACCACACAGTCAAGTTTTCTCCAAAGAAAAATAATGCAAATTGTAATGGGGAAGAAAAAAAATTAGATAATTCATATTCAGGTTCACTAACATATTCTTATAAAGCACTAATGGTGCCAAAAGACTTGCTTAAGAAAACAAAAAAACTGATTGAAACTACAACAAATCTGAATTCTAGCTTTGTAAGCTTTTTGAAAAATGCTGCAGAAAATGTAGAAATAAGCCCAACTGTGCAACTGTGCCAGCTGAAAGCTTTTAAATCTGTGCTGAGTGACATGAAAAAAGCTCATCTGTCACTAGAAGAAGGCCTGAACTTGGAGATTCAAGCATTGAATGTTAAAATCAAAGATAAAAATACCAAAGAGAAAAAAACCGAGGTTAGATCAGAAAAAAATGAGGTGAAAAAAGATGAAGGAAAGGAACATGTGGCATTAAAAGATGATGACGCCGCACAGACACAGAAAAAAGTCGTGTCAGAGCGGCCTGACAATGAGCCCATGGATCAAAGTGGTCCCTCAGTGGAGCAGACAGATAACAAGGCAGCTCCTGGGGAAGAGAAAAAGTCTGGCAGAAATGAAGAACCGCAGTATGAGCCCAACAGTACAGAGGCTTTAGACATGGATATCGTGTCCATCCCCTCATCCGTTCCTGAAGATATTTTTGAGACTCTGGAATCTGCTATGGAGATTCAGATGCCATCAGATGAGCAGGACAGTGGAAACACAGCAGCAGATCATGAGGCTCCAAATTCAAATACAAAAGCGAACGCTCCTGTGAAAGATACCAAAGGTGGTACCAAGCTAAAATCCTCGGCTAAAGGAACAAAAGAACTGATTGTAAAATTGACTCCTGTTTCCCTTTCAGAGTCCACAGCTAAAGCTGAAGATCAAGACAACAGCCTAGAAAAGGACAGTAAAGATGCTGATGCATCTAAAGATGCTGATGCATCTATAGACATTGATGAATCTAAAGAGGTTGATGAATCTCAACCTGGGGCAGCAAACTCTGATTCTGGCAAACAAAACCACAGTGGTGGCAGCGAGCCCTCCACAGAGAACGACACCGTGCCCGCGGAGGACTCGGATCTTCGGAGGTCACCACGCGTCAAAACCACCCCCCTGAGGCGCCCCACGGACATCAGCCCCCTGACATCCAACTCAGAAGAGGACAGCAACGACACGAGCAATGAAAAACAGAAGAGGAAAGCGTCCAAGCAACCCAGGAGGAAAAGCGATAAAAGAAATACTTCTGACAGCGCTGCTGATGGTCCCAGTCCTAACAAAGTTTCCAAATCCAAAAAGCCATATGACTTAGATCACAGCTCAGACTCTGATGAGGTGCCAGCTGTCCTTAAAGAAGCGGGCATGATGAGTCGCAGCTCCTCAGACAGTGAGAGCAACAATGAAGCACCAGCAAAGAATCAAAAGACTTCAGATTTACAGAAGAGTCCACCAGTAAAGGATGAAAATGGGAAACGAAAAAGGAAGAGTTCCAGTTCCGGTTCAGATTTAGATGCTAAAAGAGGCAAATCGGCTAAAAATGCTGCTGCCGCTAAAAAGAAACGACAAAACTACTCTGATTCTTCAAACTATGATTCTGAGTTGGAAAAAGAGATACAAATGTTGAGTAAAATTGAGGCTGCAAAGAAATCAAAAAAATTCTCAAGAAAAGATGATAGTTATGATTCCTCTGAAGAAGAGCAGAGGAAAAAAGTAAGCAGTAAGAGGAAGGTAAATCTGAAGAAGAAGAGAGGTAAATCTGAAGAAGAAGATGATGATGGTGAGAAGTCTTCTCCAGAGAAGGAAATGAATCACTCTCCTAAAGATAAAAAAACGGGTAAGAGGTCAGCTGCTAAGGACAAGCTAAGCAGAGACTCAAAAGAAAAATCTTCAAAGGGAAAACGTGATGAGTCATCTGATGCTGAGAAGTCTTCACTGGAAAAAGAGGAGAGTCCTGAAGTTAAGAAGAAGAAGGATTTGAAAAAGAAAAAGGCACAGGATGATTCTTCTTCTGAGAGTACTGAGAAATCAGCAAAGAAAGAGCACAAGTTGGAGTCTTCAAAAGACAGACTGAAGAACAAAAAAGGATCAGAAAGCAAAGCAAAGAAATCTGAAAAATTAAAAAAGAAAGGTTTCAAGAAAGAACAAGACGATTCTTCTTCTGATCTTGATAAGTCATCTCCGGAGAAAGGAAGTAGCAATTCTTCTGAAAATGACAAAATGAAAAAGGAACCCGTGTTTACAGAAAAGAGAAAATTGAGAGAGAGAGTAGCTAAAAGAGTACACATTGATTTATCCTCTGATACTGAGAAATCTCCCCAAAAAGAGGAGAGTTCTGATGATGATGCCATGCGGCGTAAAAAACGAACTGAAACGAAAGAAAAGAGGAAAATAAGCCACAAAAAGAAGATTTCCAAGAAAGAACAGAATGACTCATCCTCTTCTGATGAGGAGTCTTATGAAGACACTAAGAAAAAGGTTAAAAGAGGATCAGTAAAAGAAAGTAAAAAGAGCAACTTAAAAAAGAAAGTGGCAAAAAAGAAGGTGGTTGTCACTTCCTCTTCCCCGTCTGATAAGGAGGAAAACGATGATCAGAATTCCACAGGCGACGGAAGCAGCGACGAGCAGAAGATCAGGCCTGTGACTGAAAGCTTGATGCTGTCTGCTGATGCAGGATTTTGTCAGTCATCAGGTGTGCCAAAGTTGTTCATTTGGGTGACATTTAATAATCTAGAAGCAAAAAACCCTCATCAGTTGGTAATTATGCATTTAAGTGTTTGCAGCCTGGTGGGTTTTCTGATACGGATTTAGGAGCACCTGTAAAGTTCCCTTCCAGCCAAACTATCCTGTGGCTGTGAGAGTCCACATTTCAGTTTGTGCAGCTTGTACCTTGAGGAAAAAAATGATGTCACTGTAAATGGAGGTGCTTTGGAAGCTCCAGGCAGTATTTACAGCAGGTACTGCCTTGCACTCCAGCTTTCCAAAGACTGGCCCTTGCCTCACCTGCCACGTAGCAGAAGCTGGTTGGAAGGAGTAGATAGTGTGAACTCACATTTATCACCTCCTGTCTGTGCACTGGAGGTGATGCTGGAGACCTGTGGAGTTGTAATATACATTTAAAAATCAAGTATATTATTTTTATGCCTCACAAGAGCCATGTAGGCTTAGAACTTAGAGATCTGCCATTGTTTTCATATGTTGTGTCTCTGTGCAGATAATACTGGGACTTGTAAGGCTTTTCTGTGAGTGCTGCCTTATCAGTGTTTTCCCCAGTGATGTCACAGCTGGGGGAGATTGCAGATAATTCATGGTTTGCATATGGTCACTGCCACAGCCATTAAAACTCTCCTACAGACAGATAATCGATGGCACTCAGTGACAGTTTTCAGCACCACTGGACCATCAGTGAAAAATGCCTTAAAAATTGAGTTGTTCATGTACAGTTCATGGGCTTGGCATTGAAATGGCCCAAGAAGAGAAAGGTGGTTTTAATTTATCAGCAGGTGTCTGAGGCATTGGGAGCTGTTTCATTTGCAGATCACAGGGGGAAGATTGGGTCATTATTGGAGAGATGGATAGCAGGGTACAAACTGAGCAACTCTCTCATTATTGGAGAGATGGATAGCAGGGTACAAACTGAGCAACTCTCTCATTATTGGAGAGATGGATAGCAGGGTACAAACTGAGCAACTCTCTCATTATTGGAGAGATGGATAGCAGGGTACAAACTGAGCAACTCTCTCATTATTGGAGAGATGGATAGCAGGGTACAAACTGAGAAACTTTCTCTTTATTGGAGAGATGGATAGCAGGGTACAAACTGAGAAACTTTCTCTTTATTGGAGAGATGGATAGCAGGGTACAAACTGAGCAAGGTTGTGGTGTGGCATGATTGACAGGAGAGTTAGACTGGAGAGAGAACTGGCTTGGTTTAGACTGCAGACAGAGTGCTAAAAATGGGGTATCTGAATTCCTGTCTGCAAATCACCTCATGGGCAGTTTTAGGGGGGGCTGAGCTGGATGTGTGCCCAAAGGATGAGAGGCAGTGGACACAGCATTTATCAAGGAAAACTGATAGAGATACTGGAGTATTCTCACACTGAGCAGGGTCAAAGCTTGGAACTGGTTGCCCTCTTGAACTTCAGAATCTTTGTCCTTGGAAATGCTCAAAACTTGACTGGCCAAGATCCTGAAGTAACTGACCTGACTTTGGAGTTAGCTTTGCTTTGAGGATGGAGTTGGAGTAGAGCATGTCCAGATGTCTCTTTCAGCTTCAGTTGTCATTTGATTTTGTGAAATTCTGCCTATGTTAGTGTATTTTCAGAGAAGAATGGGGCTTTTGTCTGCAGTTTGCTTTTGGTTTAATAGCTGGATTAATAAAATAGTCTGTTCTGTGTGTGAATAAGCTGTAGATTGTAGATCTGTGTGTTGTAGATTGATCATTGAATGAGACTTAGGATCTGGTTTAACCAACAGGATACTTTTAATTATCTCCATGAGGCACTTTCTGAGATCACCTTGGAGTGTGCCCCAAACTAGCTGCAAGCCTAGTTTTAGTCCAGTCCTCCAGTCCCCACAGGTAGAAAATAAACAGAAATTGTGAATGAGGGGATCTCAGCTCATTGGGATTGTGAGGTTTCTTTCCCTTAATTTCACTACCTAGCAGATTTGTCTGACTTGCCTGCAAGATGAAAAAGAGAGAAAGCAAAGGGAGAGGCCTGGGAATGTGCTAGAAACAATGCAGATTTCTCAGTCCAGCCAGGAGAGTGCAGAGGATCTCCAGGGCAGGATTCCCACTGTGCTGTTCCTTCTCTGTCACGTGTCCCCCACTGTTGGTCTTGATGTCCTTTGTACATGAGACAGTGCCATGTAGTGCAGCTGAGTTTGGATGTGTGCAGTAAGAACAGCATGTGGAATTCTCCAAATACAACTTTCCACACACTCAGATAGTGTGAAAGCAGAAATAGGAAGGGTTGGTGTTCTCCAGTACTTCCCTCCTGGCAGCAGGGCAACCCACGGGCTTGGGATGCAGTTTTGTCCCGTGTTTGTTTGTGCCTTCTTTTCACTTTGCACAAACTCACTCATGGAGCCTCTGACAGAGCAAATAACTTCTAAGGGAACTAATTTCTGATTCCTGAGTAGAGTATTTAGTCTCTTATGTTTTGGTGTAAAATCTCAAATTTGCAGTATGTAATTAGGAACAAGTTGCAGGTAGTAGTGAGCAAAACTGAAAAAACAAGATTTGTTGCCATGATACTTTCTGAAAAATCCCTTTGCCAGGATTTTTCTCCTGAGAAGCTGAGAAGCCTCAGAGGAAAAGAAAAACAATAATGATCTGCTGCTGTGGAATGCAACAGGTGCATCTGGGATTGTTTCTAATTAATGGCCAATCACAGTCAGCTGGCTCAGACTCTCTGAGAGTCACGAGCTTTTGTTATCATTCCTTTTCTATTCTTAGCCAGCCTTCTGATGAAATCCTTTCTTCTATTCTTTTAGTATAGTTTTAGTATATAATTTTCTTTTAATATAATATATATCATATATTATATATAATATATATTATATATAATATTTATATTTGATATAATATATATCATAAAATAATAAATCAGCCTTCTGAAACACAGAGTCAAGATTCTTGTCTCTTCCCTCATCCTGAGACCCCTGTAAAACCACCACAAAGATTTATTTTTATTTGTAAGACAGGTAAATGGTAGAAAAGTGGTATCACCAAGCTGTTTTCAAATGGGGATTGTTGATAGAAATGCAGTTCATATATTGTATTGTTTATTGTGCTGTCATATCTTGTTTATTGTTGTATTTACACTTATTAAATGTTTTTTGTTGGGCTTCTCTTTCAGGAGATGAGGGAGATGCTCTATCAAGGACTATCCCAATGGAGGAGGAGGAAGATGATGATGATGACGACCCTGAGAATAGGTATGATACCCTCCATAAGGACATAAAAACGATTAGAGCACAGCCTAGGCGTGGGCGCGAGCCGGCGCAACGGAGGAGCAAGCAGGTGGTAAAAAGCACGGCTGCCTGCCCGGTAAAGACTCGCTCACAGGCCTCCTGCAAGTGTGAACACGGGGCCAGAAAACAGAGGCCCAGAGCCAGGAATGCAAAGCAAACGTTTAGAAGTGGTAGAGCCAGGTATGCAAAGCCAATGTCTAGAGGTGGTAGCTGACACGCCTGGCTGGGGGCGTTCCCAAAGCGCTGCAGCGCGGTCCCGCTGGGGATGGGGATCTTGCAGGCAGGGCAGAAGCTGCTGCTGCTGCTGCTGCTAAATGTGAATTTCAGCTAGTTGTGGGGCGTAGAAGGGGACAGTTTGCATCTGTGCAGTATGCAGTTCTGCAATATTTTCAGAATGAATTTGGTTATTACCGTTGCTTAATATGCTTTTCTAATTGAAACGCCTTTTCTCAATAAAGAGACAGCACAAATGTTGGGAAAACCATATTAGATATTTTCAGCTGTTAATTTAACTGACTTTTAATCCACTAAAAAGTACCTGAAGTGACTAATGTGAGTTAAGGCCATGATTCTACAAGCACTGTGCATAGGCTCAATTGGTATCAAAGAGACTAATTATATATTTTAAGTCTTTGCATAGATATTTTCAGAATTGTGGCTTATATGTATTGCTTCAGTTTGGAATTTAATAAAAAAGAATCACTGTAAGATACAGTTAGCTGAGACATGTCATATTTTACCAGTACCATTGTAGCTATCAAAATCAGCCTGGCTAGAAATGTAAAAGCTTCATTTCCTAAATGCACAACATGAAGTGTCACTCAACTCGAGCCACAGGTTCTTTTTGGAAGTTACTGTAGTTAGACTGAAGAGCTGCTCAACGAATTTTTATACAGTGTTTCAGAAACTGATTTTTTTTTGTTGTTTTGGCCATGTAGCATGTGTGGGACCAGTTGCTGGTGGAGTCTTTTTCTGCTTCTGAGCCTTACTAGTTTAGAATATGGAATCCTTGTTTCATAGAGTTGTATGTTTTGACATGTGGCTGAAGTAAATTTTACAAACACTGTTTTCTATCCTTTACGGACCTCAGTTTGGCATCACAATGCTGCTGCTGAATTAGTTCTTGTGTGTTTTCAGTCCTCAAATTTAACCCAGTAATTCAGCTCTTTAAAGAAAGATGCTTTGTAGGGACTTGACAGCACAGGGTCATAAGCAGAACATGTAAACTTTGGTATTACAAGATTTTTTTAAAATCATGCTTTAATTTCAGTCCTGGTTTAATTCATTTTTTTCTTTTTCTTTTTTCTTTTTTTCTGTTGTTGTGAGTTTCTGGTTGATAACTAAACCAATACACTTTTGTCAGAAGTACACTATTTACTGCTCAAACGTTTCTGACAGAACTCAATCATGATTTAGTTTAAGAGCTATATTGGGAAATAAATGAACCTAATGGATAACAAACAGTAATATAAATTCGGGCTTTAAAAATCAGTTTCTGTACTTTATTTTAAAGCTGCCTCTTTGTTAAGTTTTTATTTAGGGGACCTTTTGAACATCTATATATGAGATGGGGAGGTATTTTGTCAATAAACAATGTTGTCAACCTTCAGACATGTTAACTGGTAATGCAGTCTGACTTTACCTTCATCATGTGTTGTACTTGGCACCACAATCAGAGCTATAAACTGTAAAAAGATGGAACAAATCTCGAGAAGTTCAAAACTTCTTCTTCTGTTTACTCAACACAAAGTGTTTAAATAGTTTACCTACTGATTCAGAAAAGTTGCCTATTTTCTTCCAGGCCAAAGAGGGTACCTAGTACCTGCTGGGTGTTTGTAGTGTGGGAACTCTCCTGTTTGCAAGTCTTTAGTTTAGATGTTCTGTTATTTGCATACCTGAGGATGTGCATGACATGAATATTAATAGCCTTGAAATCATCTTTTTGCCAAAATGCAATATCCAAGTGGGTCATACTATGCTATACAGTGCTGTATGCTTTCATCTTCTGTTGTGTAACTATTATTGGTCCTTCTGATCTTTTAAATGGTACTGTTTGATATGTTTGCAGTAGTTCTGTTTATTAAGAAGTTAATAGTGTATTAAATGCAGAATGCCTTTAAGTATTTGATGGTTACAATAAATTTTTGTAAAACGTTTTTCTTGTCCAAGCATTTAATTTAATCCAACTCTGACAGCTTGAAAATCAGCCTCTCCCAACAAAGACAGCACAGTATTTAGAAAAAGGTGTTTGGCAGTTTTCACTCATTTTTTTTTAGACATGTATGACATTTCATCCAAATATTAATATCTTAAAATATATTTTAAAGGGTTTTGAGTTTTCTAGTAGTATCCTGAAGGCCCATTTAAGCCAGTAGTGCTCTAGCTGGAATTCTGGTGGCTTTTATTAGCCACATCCCACCATGCTCCCCCACCCAAGGGCTTCTTTCAGGCAACCTTATTTCTACATATAATTGGTAGGTATTTATGAACACTCAGTGTGAGTTGATGTGATCTAATTGATAATCAAACATCACAATCGTGAACTAAAATTTAAAATCAAGACTTTAAAATCGAAATCTCACCAAGATTTTGAACAATCCCATTGTATTGGCACTGTACAATTCTTGAACAAGA
This sequence comes from Molothrus aeneus, assembly GCF_037042795.1. Lineage (NCBI taxonomy): Eukaryota > Metazoa > Chordata > Aves > Passeriformes > Icteridae > Molothrus > Molothrus aeneus. Next base: position 2,682,048 of record NC_089659.1, on the reverse strand, counting down.
ATGGTGCAAATTACCATGGGGGCTTAACTCCACACTATGAGAGGCTGCACCTCCTGTTCCAGTTCTGCTGCAAGGTCTGAAGGAGCTTTTAAAGCAGTCCTGCAGTGTAACCAAGCAACCCCTGGGTAATTTCCAGTCTGTCTCTTGTGAAAACTCTTTTAGCACGACTTAAAAAAATCCATAGTAATCAATTCATTGTTTAGAAATGTGTTCTGCTGGGGCTGTTCTTACAAATGGGAAGTATCTTTAAATCCCAGTTGATACAAAACTGTGCATATGTGCTGTTATTTTATTCTAGAGTTGGTTTTGTGTGTCCTGGTTGAGGCTGCAGCTCCAGTCTGTGAGGCACTGGATAAATGTGTGCTGGGAGAGTCCCTTCATACAAATGTCACCATAAGTTTAGAGAAGATGGAGTGGGGCAACACGACATGCTCAAGGTCTCAGTAGATCAGTGCAGGAAAGAGTAAAATGCAGGGATTTTTAAATATTATTTTATTTTTTGCTTTCTTTTTTACTGCCTGAAACCCTGTGCTGGAGGTCATAGAGCTCTCTGTGCCTCTTAATTGAATCCATTGCTGGTGCTCAACTGTTACATCTGAATGGCCAAGAATCTTTTATGTCCTTGACCTGAGGAAATGATACAGTCCCTTTTGATTTCCATGGTTTTCTCTGGAAGAATATAAGTGAGGGAATTTTCACACTATCATAGCTTGTTTTTCTTGCTGCTATTCATGCAAATACTAAAATGTTAAAGCTACCATGTGAAGTTTCTTAGCTGAGAAACCTGGTGACTTTAAATGGGTTTTATCATAAAATAGAAATGTGATGTGTTATCCTGGTCAACATCTGTTGTGGTTTAATTTAAACCCAGCTTCAGGAGTCCTGTACTCAGTTTATAATAATTCATGTAAACCATTTGTTACATCAGTCATTTGTCAAAATGCATTTTCAAGGCCTAATCTCTTTGGGTCCCATGTTGCTTACACTTATCATTCCTATCCACTGTGTAGTTAATTAAAAATGGGCTTCTTTTAAATCCTGAACATCTTAATAATGTCTCACTTTTTTGGCCTAAATACATACCAGTAAATGCATTGAAGAAAATGCAGCTTTTCTCACCAACAAACAGTCCCATCTCAATTTGGTTACAAGTGGTTAAGTCTTTATCCTAGATAAAAAACAGAACTTATTTTCTATCATAGCAATAACTTCTTAATCAGTATTATAAATAATTAGAAACTAATCAGTTTACCCAATCTGGTTGTTGGTTATGCTGGTGATTAATAGGAAAATGAGAACATTGTCTCTTTAGGGATGGTGGATTTTGTGCATGGTCTTTTTAGCTGTTAGATACATTTGCTGTTTCTTATAGCTCTTAAAAAATTAGATACTTCATTAAAGAACAAATTAAAATGAAGGTTTTGTTTTGCTAAGAACCAAAGTCAGCCTTTTAAAGGTGACTTGTGTAGAGGTAAGTATTGCCATCCACAAGCTGTGTTCACTTTGCTAATGCACTTGCCAAAATAAGTCAAAGGCAGGACTTTCAGGATTCAATTTCAATGTTTTTATCAGATCTTTTCGTTTTTCCTCTTCCAAAACTCTGGGTTTTTATTAAACAAGAAGAGTAGCCAGACCACTGCTCTCTGCATTTTCTGGAGTAGGAATCCAGGTTAATAATTTAGGTTAAAAGCTGTTAAAGGGAAACCAGCCATTCCAAGCAGTTTCATTTTGAAGCAAAAATTCTGACCATTGAGAGATGGAAGAAATATAATCTGAGTTTCTTCTATGAGGAGCTGTTTATTTCTGCTGCTGTTACGCATGGTCTGCGGGGTTTTTAAAAAATCAACAATCACCCAAACCCTCAATCCCTTTTCCAAATATCCTCTGGGAGGACCTAATGCAAAAAGCATTTGGAAGAGGATGTTACTTATCTGTGGACTTTAGTAATTTCTTTGGGCTCATGCTGTGATTTCTTGATAGATGTGGAATTAAAGTTCTCCAAGGGTACTGCTTGGTAAAGTTTTAATCAGCTTTTTCTTCTCAAGAGAGAAGGGGAGGGAGTGTTTTGGCTGCTGATGGATGGTCTGACGCACTGAACAACCTGCAATGTTTATTCAACTATTTTGCTTCCATCTTTTAATAATAACTGAATATAAATTAGTGCGAGAGTGCTTTTAAAAACTGCACTGTTGCTCAAAAATTAGGAAATACTGTGTGGAGTGTCAGGAAAGATAGTTTGGGAAGAGTCCCTTTGAAAAATGATTGTGTTTTAGGGACACATTGCAGGCTGGAAAATGAAATCCTGATTGTTAAAAGCCCATTTTCTAGTGCTCCATAGAAGCAACAGCTCAGTTTTCTGTTGTATAGGAAGTTTTGTGTGAGAGATCCCTGTTCCTTTGCCATTCCCAGGTGAAGGCTGGATTGTGGTTCAGTTCCATGGCTTTGAGCTGTTGTTGTGACTGGTGTGAGAGCTTTCCCATCCTGAGCTATGTACACACAGCATGCATTAATTCTCCCAAAAGGAGAGAACAGAAAGCACACATTTCATTGAAAATGGATGAATTAAAACTGTAGTATTCCTGATATTTATATGAGGAAGACCTGGTTTATTTTTTTTCCCCTGGAAGTACAAGTACTGTAAGTCCACTGTTCTCCTGTGCTTTTTACATACCTGCCTTGGATAGACTCAGAAGATTTTTATGTTGCAAGTGCTTGTAAAGAAATAATTTTTCCATAGTCACTTGTGTGTTAGCTGGAAACTTGTTCTGCAGTGAAACCATGGGAAGCTGAGTGGACAGTTTATGGAGCAGGAAATCAGATGATGATTTTTATCTGAAATTCAGGTCCTGTAGTGTTGGTCAGACTTTTTTGGTATAAACACAGAAGGGTTTTTGCAAGAGCTGCTGTAAGGCAAGTGCTTGTGGTTAGTTATCCAGATAGACCATGAATAAAATGAAATCTCGAAGTCTGTGCATTTTGTAACCATTTCAAGTCTGCTGTAAAGCAGGAAATTTCTCTTTTTAAGAAGGTTTATTACAAACCTGCTTTCTAAAAGCAAGTCAACACATTACATGAATGTGAGATTTTTGCTGATAGATCCTGTCTTGCCACAATGACTTTTCATCACATGTCTTTTTTTTTTTGTTCAGCTTTCAGCCCTTTTTTTGAAGTTCTGAATGGTGTAGGGTTACACTTGTCATTCACAGATTTACCTGAACAATGGAATAAATAGTGTTTTCTGTTTTACTTCAAAGAATTGCCAAGAAAATGCTTTTAGAAGAAATCAAAGCCAATCTTTCCTCTGATGAGGATACGTCTTCAGATGAGCAGCCCGAGGAAGGAAAGAAGAAACCTGCAAAGCAAACTGAGAACACAGGAGATGATGGTAAGCACCAAAAAGCATCTGGGAAAAAGTGCTGCTGTGGCACCTGTCATGATTTCAAGGGTCACTTGGGAAAATGATTGTTAAAGTTTTCAGGAAAAAATATTCCTGATTTTGATATGTAGTTACCACGTAGAGGACAATGTATGTGGTCATGAGGATTATCATCTCTTTTAGTCTTCTCTATGTTTATTTTTTTGTTATAGTCTGGGTTTTGTAAGCAATTAAGAAGTCCTAGGGGTTTGTAAAGGGGTTATTACCTATACAGAGCAGTAAGTCCTGCAAGTGCACAGGAGAGATTTGGCTAACACAGCCATTGGAACAGGCATTCCAAGCATTCAGGCAGTGGGGAATACTAAACATTGAAGGAAAATGGTATGTTGGTGCTTGTAATTCCCTGGAAAAGCACAGGATTTAGCCTAAATTAATTCAGATTTTCATTCTTGTAAGATAAGAAAGTGACTGGTATGCATGTGGTACTGACTCCTCTGTGTGACAGGAGAAAAGGAAAAGGAAGACAAGAAGTCAGAAAAGGAAGAAGCTAATTCTGAGGATTCAGATTCAGAGGAGGAAGAAACATCCAAGAAGCCCAGATACAGACACAGGCTGCTGAGGCAGAAGCTCACTGTGAGTGATGGGGAGTCTGGAGAAGAAAAGAAGGTGGTGAAACCAAAAGACAAAAAAGAAGGGGGGAAGCGCAGAAATAGAAGGAAAGGTACATAATCCACATCTTTTTTTGGTCATAAAAAGTACTTGCCTCTGTAAAATAAATCCAGAGCTTGTTAGACTGGAGATCTCAACCTTTGTGATTTTAAAATCCCTGTCTAAGCTTCCTTGTGTATGAAATCTAGCATTCCCTTATCTTTGTTTGATAAATGGTTTTCTTTGAAATGTCAAACACAAGTGCAGCTCTCTCCACTTGCTGTATCCTCTGAATTGGATTAATCCTGTGGAATCTTAGAATATCCATCCTAAACAGCAGAGGCAAGGCCAGGATGTCTGAATTTGGGCAAATCAGTCTTGTCCTTTATGTAATTCCTCTCTTGGAGAGGCAGTAGTGCCTGAGGAACGTGTCCATGCTGGAATGGCAGTGGAGCAGGCTGGAGCTGAGCAGCAGATGGCACTGTGAAATGAGTCTGGCCTGGCCCTGCATTGTTGCAGGCAGGAACAAAGAACCTGTGGGTGTTTCCTGGCCAGGAAAGGTGCACTGGGCTTCCCTGATCTGGGTTGCACTAATGCCAGCCAGATTTTGTGGTCTTCCACTAAATAAAAGATGCAATGTGATTTGTTTAGCATTTTCCTCCATGAAAACTCTCGTTTTTATCTGTTTGGAAATTGATGTTTTTCCTCTCTTATAGGATTAAAGCTCTACCTACAGCATTTCATACAGGAGGAATAACTGTAAATTACCTATGAATTAATGTGCAAGTAAGAGGCAGCTTAGGGTTCTTCAGTGCAAGCCTTTGAAGTTGACTGCCCTCAAACACAACAATATATTTGATTTCAGTTTGCCCTTTTTAGCCCTATGTTATTAATGTTACCATTCCCCATATATGTGAAACAACTCATGTTTTAAGCCTTGTCATTCATAAAACAATTAAACTTTCCACTGTGTTCAAGGTTAGGCTGAAATTCTGTGTTAAATACCACACTGGTGTCTTCATTACCTAAAAATGCCAGGAATAGCTCCTCAAAGTGTCTGGGAGAGTCTTGCTAATGCTGCTCTTTTAGGTGTATTTTAATTGCTTTTTGAGGCAGTTTTGAGCTTGCAGTACCTGAAGAAATGCCAAGCCATAAATGTAGTGATGCAATTTTATATTTTGTGTGTAAGTAAGGGCCCTTTTCTCAAAGTATGGTTATGAAATGACATGTAAAGCATTTGAAGCAAAAACTTCTGTTTAACTAAAAATCACCTTTGGTTTTCTGAAGTTCCATACTGTTCCCCACAGTTCTCCATCATTTAATGCTCTCTTCCATTTGCTCCTAAAATAAATATAGATGTTCATGCATAAGGACCTCAAGGCTTGTGGCACAATAAGCCACCCACCAAGACCCAGCTAGTGCTTAAATTTTAACTTTTCCTTCTCTGTGCCCTTCTTATCTTATAAATATGGGTCCCATATTGTGTGAAATGAACCCTGGCAGTGCTTGCTGCTCTGGAGCAGTTGTTGTGCAGTGAGGAGCTGCTGGCTTTGCAGTGATACTCACCATGAAATAAATGCTGCTTTCTTTTCCAAGTGAGCAGTGATGACTCCAATGACTCAGAGTTCCACGAGTCTGCAGTGAGTGAGGAGGTCAGTGAGTCTGAGGATGACCAAAGGCCAAGGACAAGGTATGGACAAAGCTGACCTGTGCTTACCCTGTGCTCATTTTGGGTTTTAATAGTGCAGTTTGTGCAGGGAGATGGTAAAAATCAAAACACTTTGGAGCAGTTCTTAAAACCCTTGATGATATTTGTCTGTAGGAATTATAGAGCATTAATTTATTTTGCAACAAATGTGGGGATTTTGAATTTGTACCGCAGTAGGGGGATACACAACAATTTGATGAGCCAGTACCAAAAAGAATATCAAGAAATAAATGGACATTTTAATGCCAAATACATCTCTGTCAACTGATGGATCTCAGTATAAAATTAATGCTTTATGGTTCTGAGATTCTGAAGGGTTTTCTCTTTGCTGTGTGTATCCAGTGGGCTGAGCAGGAAGGAATTTATAAGTCAGATCTAACTGCACAAAAGGAGTGCATATCTTATTAATTAATGGTTAATTAATTACCTCTCCTCCTTTACCATTGTTTTTCACTGGGACAGAGGATTACTATGCTTAATCAGTAATATTGCCTTTTGCTTTTTTAATAGATCTGCCAAAAAAGCTGAGGCAGAGGAAAACCAGCGCAGCTACAAACAGAAAAAGAAACGAAGGAGGATAAAAGTTCAAGAGGATTCATCCAGTGAAAATGAGAATAAGGTGCTCTGTCATGTTTTGAAGTAATAAATAGGGATTTTCTGACTCTTCTGCTCATGGTATCTCAAACACCTTTGCACAAAATACAGTAAAAAATTAAAGCTTTTCTCAATAATGTCAGTTCAGGCTAAAATTTGTAAAATGTCACCATTATGGAGGTAAAACATTATGTTTGAACTACAGCTTTTCCTGTCTAGATCTTGATAAAAATGCATGGTATTGAAGTAAATGGAATTTTTAATCTAAATGTAGATGAGACAAATTGTAGATTCAGGCTTTGGTAGTGTTGGAGTTTCTTTTCCTGTGTGGTGCAAGTAGGGGCTGATGTGATTTAGCCTCAGTATTAAAGGAAAAAAAACTGCTTTATTAATAATAATTATTAGCTACTATCAAATGATAACAGTACTGCCTTTGCACAGCTGGGCCTATCTTTTATCTCAGAATACATTACAGTTAAGGTGGCACTTCTTTTGTCAGACTTCTGAAAAAGGCTTTTTTTTCCTATTAACTGAACTTCACCTGTGTGTGTAAGAGTTTCTGGGAGCTTGTCTAAGAATGAAGGGTTTCATGGTCTGTGCCATAATTTTCTATCTAATGTGTATTCCACTTAATTTCTAATAGAGTAACTCTGAGAATGAGGACAATGATGACTCAAAATCTCCTGGAAAAGGCAGGAAGAAGATCAGGAAGATTATTAAAGATGACAAGCTTAGAACAGAAACACAAAATGCACTTAAAGAAGAAGAGGAAAGAAGAAAACGCATCGCAGAGAGAGAACGGGAGAGAGAGAAATTGAGAGAGGTATGGTCTGGTTTCTGTGTAAAATTCTGTGAACTTGAATTCCTCATGATGTTTAACTTCAACCTCAATGTAATTTGATCAGTAATTTTTGAGAATCCCTTACATGCAGCCTTATAAGCCCCAAGTTTTGTCTGCAGTTTGACCTTGGTACGTTTTATTTGGCTGCTGTGACCTTAGAAAGTTGTTTCAGCTCCCTGCTGCTTCACTTCAGTGCCAAAATTGTGATGCAGTAAAGAATTGAAGGTTTCTCTTTAGTAAATAAATTCTTGCTTCCAGTTCTGGTAAATCTGAAGTGTCTCAAATGCTGGGTGTTTCTCTTGGGAGAATATTCCTCTGATGGCCTTTTCTGTTTCAGGTGATAGAGATTGAAGATGCCTCACCTCTGAAATGTCCCATTACAACCAAGCTGGTTTTAGATGAAGATGAAGAAACCAAAGAACCATTAGTGCAGGTTCACAGGAGTATAGTGACCAGACTGAAACCACACCAAGTAGATGGTAAGGAAAGAGTTTAAAGGAAAATTTTTTTTTTTTTTTCTCTACAGGGGCACAGCAGCTTATGCAGACAGAGTTTGAATAATAAAAAACTCCTTCTGGTAAAAGCAGAATGTGTCTTCTCATCTCCCTATCCCCAGGATCAGGCAATCTGCATCCTCACAGGAATATTTTCCAGCACAGTTGGCACATCTTCAATGAAGCTGTGAATATAATCAAGTTCAAGACAAAGATCATCCCACGTACACCCCACTGGACAGAAATGAATCAATCATTATCCTGACAGCTGCTTTCCTAGGAGTTACCATGATTTCAGTGATCCCAGCTGTCTGTCATTGGGTGAACTGTAATAAAATGAATGTTTAATCAGAAAACTTTCAATAATTTTCTTCAGGTGTTCAGTTCATGTGGGATTGCTGCTGTGAATCTGTAAAAAAAACCAAGACATCTCCTGGCTCTGGCTGCATTCTTGCTCACTGTATGGGCCTGGGGAAAACATTACAGGTAAGAAACACAATTTATTTCCAAGTGCTGTGTAGTTCTCTTGCAACTTAGAATAAGAAAATAAATACAGAAAAAATTAATACAGAAAATACAAAAAATAAATACAGAAAACTTAGAATAAGAAAATAAATACAGCTGGGAGGGGAGAGGCTTCAGGAACCTGTTTCTAAAACTGTGGAATAATCTTAAGCAGGTTGTGTTTTTTCTGTCCTCCTCATTCTTTTTTTTCCATTAAATGATTTATTTTCTTGACTGTTTTAAAATTAATTTGCTGCTGATGAAGTACAGGTTTATCAGATTTGGTTGGGTTTAATTTTTAATGCCAGACCTTGTGTAAAGTCAGATGCTGGTGGGTTTGTGGGGATTTTTTGAGTGGCACAGAGCTGAGCATGATCAGAGAACTGAGGTCACTCATGGTATGACCAGTTCAGGCAAACCCAGGCTGAGCTGTGGTTGGGGTGGTGCACAGCAGGATTTTATCTCCAGCTCCAGCATATCTGAAAATATGCTTTGTTTAGGGAAATGGGGGTGGCAGATCCGCTATTTTTACAGTCTGCAATTCTACAGAACATTTCAAAAATCACCTTTGAAAGGTGTATTTTTATATACTTGATCCTAGCTTAGCTGGTGTGGTTCTTGAGGAGTTAATCACACCTTTTAGTGGAGATTTGCAATGCTTTGCAGAACTGTTGTGTAGGGGACTTTTTCCACCTACACTTTACACACCATGGAGTCTGATGAAATACTTAGAGCAGAACGTATTTTTATAGTGATCCAGATGTGTTAATGACAGTAATTTTGGCTGTAACTCCTTGATAAATCAAAGAAAGCCATAGTTAGAAACATTTATTAGTATAAGTGATTTTGAAGGTGGTGTATGAAGCTAGGCTGGTTGTTTTTTCCATATGTGTCCATTTGCCAGTCACTGCTGTGCTCTATGCCATTTGTTTTTAGCTCTTAAAAGAGCTGAACCAGCCATGAATTCTGGCAGACTTTGCCAGCTGCAGGGCAGGATGTCAGTGGAAATCAGGGAAATCAGGAATTGGGGACTTGCTGCCCATGACTGTGGTCATGAGACTTCCTGGGAAGTTTTGTCTTAACAGAGCCACCAGCAAATCCTTTTGTTTTAAAAGCAGTTTGCTGCCCAGTGTTCCAAGCACAGTCATTTCATGTTTAGAATCCCTCTGTTAAATCAGAGTTGCCAGATACCAATATTTGAGCTTCTGGTGTTGTATCAGAAGTGGAGAGCTGGAGCTGCCATGGCATCACTAACTCTCCTCTAGTCCTGCTTTGTTTGCTGCTGCTCAAAACAGGCAGCCCAGCAGAAGCACTGAGTGACACCAGAAGGTTTTGGGGTTTTGGGTTTTTCCCAGCCTCATGGAGGTGTTGTCACCCTCAACACACAGGCTGCAGGGTGAATCCTTGGCAAGCACTGCCCCAGCCTGCTGCAGAGCTCTGTTGAGAGAATTTCCCTTGAAAAAAATGTGAGAAACTGCTTTAAGACTGAAGTTCACTTTAAAGAAACTTAACTGTGAATTTATTTTGTGTTTGGGATGAATGTTGGGAGAAAGCTTAAAACTTGCTGATGGAAGTGTTTAAATTTATGAAAATGATTGGTGAAATGTAAAGGGAGGGTTTTCTATGAAATCATTCAGCAGTTCAGGAGTATCTCAGTATGTGAAGAATGTGTGCAACCTTGGAACACAGAGTAAGGAGTGTATGAACTGGAAATACACCTGCATGAAAATGTAACCAAAAATTCAATTTGTTTAACAAAAAATATATTTAAACAAGGTTGTTGTTGGTAATTTAATTACATAATTGAATAGATAACATTTATCTTTCTTTCCTGGTGTTTATTTGGTGTTCTGCCTGGATTTTCTCTTGCAGGTAGTAAGTTTTCTCCACACAGTCTTGCTATGTGACAAACTGGATTTTCGGACAGGTCTGGTTGTGTGTCCACTCAACACTGCCTTGAACTGGCTGAATGAGTTTGAAAAATGGCAAGAAGGTTTAGAAGATGAGGAGAAGCTAGAGGTAAGAGGCTTAAAAAGAGCTCTTCATGAAATAACTGGATGATTTGCAAAATTGGGAAGCTCCACCACTTAAAACAAAGGCTAAGAAATGTGCTTTAACGATGTGAAAAATCTCCTTGCATTAATACATGAGAAGTACTGAAAATTAGACCACTGTTGAATATTTTAAGAGGAATTAAAGGGTTTTTTTTCCCCTTTGGAAGGTCTATGAGCTGGCAACTGTGAAAAGGCCCCAGGAGAGGAGCTACATGCTGCAGCACTGGCAGGATGAGGGAGGTGTGATGATCATTGGCTACGAGATGTATCGAAACCTGGCACAAGGCAGGAATGTGAAGAGTAGAAAACTTAAAGAAATATTTAATAAAGCTTTAGTCGACCCAGGTAAGTGAAAATTTATACAGCTTGTATAGTTTGGACTTCCAGGTTTATGTATATGAGCAAAGAAAATAAATGGTGTTGGTAAGATTCATCAGATTTTCTTTGCTGAGTTACAGGAATTTGTTCAGAATCTCCCCCATCTGCTTTTGTAAATAGATTTCTGTAACAGTCTTTTCTATTAAATCAAATACAAGGAATATATTCTAGAAACTTTTCCTGTTAAGTATTTTTTTTTGCTGACTTTGCTTCCTTTGTAAAGTAATTTGAGGTTTTTGTTGGGGACCCAAGGCTGTTTTAATCTGTTAATTTGTTACAGCCACAAGATGTTTTGTCCTTGATGGAAATCTACCACTAAGGAGGCAACTGCACATGAAAATAGTAGACAATGTACCTTAGAAATGTGAAAAACAAGTGTTAATGAAGTGCTAATTAAGGGAATGCAGATAAAGCAGTTAATTATTGTTTCAGTCTTGGGAAATGGATGTCTGGTTTGAGCTGAGCTGAACTTAGCAAACTTATGTCAACATGTATGGAAGCACTTGAAAATATTCCAAGTGGATATAACTGATTTCTCAGGTGGTCCCCAAAAAGAACTAAAAATTTTAGGATTAGGATGGTTCATCAAAATAGCAAAATTTCCCTACAAATTCTGAACTGGCAACTGATACCTAAAAAAATTTAGGGTTATGCAGAATGTCTTAAAAAGTGGTTTTAAAAGTTTTTACAACTTTGCTGTACTGTTGGTATTTCTCCTTGAGAATGCAGGTATGGAAGGCAAAGTAAGTGGAGCTGGGTTTTCTTGGGTTTTAATTATCTGATGGACTTGACATTGACAGTGTGTGATTGATTTTCTTCCCTCTTTCTCATTGGTAATTGTACTTGCTGAGCTTGATTTTGTGGAGTTTCCTGCTAAAGTAGGGCTGTGAATTCTGTTCTAATAGACCAAAGAGGGGAAAATACCTTCATGATTTTTGGCATTGGCCAAGTGGAATTGGCATCTCCATCTCTGCAGAGATGCTGTTGGAGCAGCTAAAACATTAATTAATTTTCTGCCAGCTTGACTAAGTCATACAATGGCTGTGGAGTCAGGGTAGCTCCAGTTCAGCAGCTGATGAACTATTTTAACTGGTTTTGTTGATACATAATGTGTTGATTCCACACACATTATTAAGCAGTGAAGGAAATGCATTTCTTTCCAATGGGATTTTGACTCCTCCTACCTAAGCTGTGTTATTAAAACCAAAAAAAAACCCAACAACAAACCAAAAAAGAGTGGGGAACCCTGTTCTGTCAGTGCTATTCTGTATCTGATTTTCTCAGGATATTGCATTTATTGGGAATATTGTCAAGGAAGTGAAAGCTAAGGGAGAAAAGGTGTGAATTGCTGTCTCAAAGTAGTGGTAACAGGACAGTAATTCTGTATTTAGTGGGTCTTGTTCTGGTACAGAACAAGATGAAATAAAATGTTATGCAGTAATTGATTTTTGTGGGTTTTTTTCCTGGTGGGAGGTGTAAGGGAGGGCAAATGTAAGGGTTGTTGCTGTGTGTGTTTGAAGTAACATTGTCCCTTCGTGGATTTGTGTTTGTGTAGGCCCAGAAATACTGGACTGTGGGATGTTAGGAGGAGACAGTGACTGGGTGTCCCATCCCATGGGTTTCCATCCTGCTGTGTTCCTGTTCTCCCTCCAGAGCTCTTCAGGCACTGGGACAGAGCCCAGAGTGTCTGGGCTTAGCTCCTAGCTTTGTGTACTTTATTGAGTTTGGAGCTGCAGCACACGGACCCTCAGAGATTTTGGATAATTCCAGATGAACATGGAGCCTCCTGTTCTGTTCTCCTCTAGGGCTGGTTGATAGAATGCAGTCAGACCATTGGGAAAGCCAACCTTGAAATAACTCCTTAATTATTTTTGTAGAATCATGGAAACTTCAAGGTTGACAAAGACCTGCAAGGTGGAGTGCAGACTCACATGCCCACTAAACTGTGCCATCATCTTCCATGTCTCCTCATTTTTGACTCCACCACCTCCCTGGGCAGTTCCTTCTATGCTTAACCACCCTTTCAGTGGAGAAATTTCCTAATATCCAGCCTGAACCTCTCCTGGCACAACTTGGGGGCATTTCATGTTGCCTCATCCCTTTCTCTGTTTTAACTAATTGCAGGAAGGCAGAAGTGTCAGTGTGTTGTTAGCCATTAAATTTTGGAGCCATTTGGATTGGCTAAATGTGCATTGCAAGATTCTCATTTGTTTCTTGCTCTCCTGGTGGGTCAGCATGGACATTGAAGGAGAAAACCATGTGCTGGCTTCTGCTGGGACTGGAAACAGGGAAACCTTGGCCTCTGAATGGGAGCACTTCCCATTCAAAAAGCTGCAAATTTGGGATTTGAGTGCTGATTTAATGAGATGTGTCTGGTGAATACTGCTGGGGTAGGACCCTGTATGGGGGAAGCTTGTGTTGCACTGTCAAGGGGAGCAGAGGGGGAAGGTTTAGCCAAAGTTTATGGGTGGAGAAGTGATTTCATTAATTAACCAGCTCAGCTATGTGGAAGAATGGCAGGATTTTATACACACACAGGGTTTCCAGCTGCCTTGTGCCACTGCTGCAGGACTGTTGGTTATTGATCATTGCTGTGCTCTGCTTGAAGAACTTCAATCACTTTATTTATTTTTAACTTGTTGCTGGTACTGTTTAACTTGGAGACTTCTCTTTAATTGACAGTTGTATAAAGTTCTTGTAGACTTCAGAGGATCAGGAGGACTGTATATATCTATATATCTCTATCTTTTATGTATTTCAATATATTGACCTGTGCAAGTACAGTAAGAAGGATGAGAAGATGAGGACGTTGAGGAAGGATTGCATGAGTAGGGCTTTTTAGCCTAGGAAAAAAATACTAAAATGTTCCACCAATAAAGAGCTAGTTAATGAAAGGAGTGTTGTCAGTTGGTTTTGACATGATCAGGAGAAAGGAAAGGGCAGAATTTATTCAGATTTGTAGCAAATTGGGTGTTACTGCACAGTGTTTTAGCAAGAGAGAGGCTGTGGAGTTTCCCACTTCTGTCAGGCCTGCCCCTTTCTCATAACCCTAATCTCAGATGCAGAAAATGATCTAAATGATCCCCTGAGGTCCCTTTAAGCTTTACATTCCTTTATCACATTTTGAGGAATGTTCTGTCCATAATGATTTGCATTTGTGTTTTGGAAGAACAAGGGAAAAACCCCACAAATGGATGAAAATCTCTGCTGCTGAACTGTGGCCAAGATGTTAGTTCAAGATATCGGTGCTGCATTGCTGCCAAACAAACCATGAATAATTGTACTGAGTTTGGGGTTTTTCATATTTTTACTGTCATTCACTTACTCTAAACAGCAGGTTTTGAGGTGGTTTTTTAACTTAATTTCTCTACCTTTATGTGAATGAATCACAGTTTTTAATGAAATGAGCCTTAGAGAAAGGATCTGTCAATGCTAGAGATGGTTACTTACAATTAAAGGAAGGCTTTGTGTGTAGCCACTCAGTGTTTTTCTTTCTGTCAGAACTGAGAAGGTACAAGAGTCATGAAATAATATGGGGAAATGTTTCTGTGGCAGGTGGGAAATTCAGAAATACATTGGCTTGGACAAGCCTGAGTGCATTTGGAATTCATATGTGGATTTTCATAATTGTCTTCTAGACTTGTTTTAAAAGTTTGGCGTTTGTTTTGTTTGGGTTTTTTTGCTTGGAAAGAAATATCTTCTTGATTCCTTTCTCTTCACATGTAAGATTCAAATCACTTTTAAATCACCTTAAAATGGAATGATTAAGGTGACTGGCACTGGTGTGTAGTAGTCAGAGGTGTAATTGATTCTCTGCAGTTGATCACTGCCCTAGAATTAACTTTATTCTTTAGAAGGCAGTTTGAATTTAGTCTGAGACAAAATATTCTCAGTAAATTATAAAAGATTAAACTGTCCTTGCTGACAAATCCTCCTTTGCTCCTCAAATATTTGCCTTTTTACTGCTGAATTGCTGAGCCCAGCTGGTGGCTTTTCTCCAAGGTGCAGCCACTTGTCATGAGCTGCTTTCAGAGCTGAGAGTGCTGGAACTGAGGTCAGGTTTAGAGCTGGTAAAACATTTATCATGAGTTACTACTTGGATCCTAGAATATCTTTTACTTCATTTTCAAGGAAAGAAATTCCAGAAATTGTGCTAAGTCTGAAAACAATTAAGAGTAAGTCTGTTCTGCCAAGTTGGGTATTATTTATCTTATTATTAGAGTTGCTTTGCATGCTGTGGGAATGTGTTGTGGTTTTGACATTCCTTGTGCAGCTCACTTAAACCAGACTGATATTTTATCTCCTGGAAGAAAGCTGAGGACATTCCTGAGGTGACTTTCAGCTGCAAGGTGACAGTTCACTTGTCTGTAATTCAGGTCAAATCTGGTTGTGTTTTATATTATCTAAGACTTCTGATTGCACTCTGTCCCCCTGGTGTTATTCTTGCCTTAATGAAAAATCCCAGTTACCTGATTTTTGGGTGTTTTGGGATTGCCCAAGTGTCAGTAGATGGCAGCCTAAAGCTGGAGAGAAGGAAGTTTCACTGAGTTTTGACAGGATGGATGGAGGTGCAGCCATGCACAACCAGCAGCAGGAATAGACCATTTTATCAGGAATGTGCTGCAAAGCTGAGTTTAATCCTTGCCATGAAGATTTTACAAGCAACAGCCTTGATTTTACCAGAGTGGCTCCTCTGAATGCTTGTGCAAAGGCAGAGTGAGAACCCAATCAGTGCTAAAAAATCTCACCAAAAAACACACAAAAAAAGTTTAAAAAAAACCCCAGAGTAACATTGGTGTAGAACAAAATTTGGATACTTGAGGCTGTCAGGTTCTTTGTGGCAATGAAATATTGTGGAGAGATTTAATATTGTTTCTTTCCAGGTCCTGATTTCGTGGTGTGTGATGAAGGACACATATTGAAAAATGAAGCATCTGCTGTCTCCAAGGCAATGAATTCTATTAAATCTAGGAGAAGAATAATTCTGACAGGAACACCACTGCAGAATAATCTTATAGAATGTGAGTAGTTGTCTTTTATTTCCTTCAGTGCACTTTTGCCTGTCAGCCATGGAAGATATATGTGGTGGTGTTTGCAGGGGTCCCAGGACGTGGGAAGAGATGAGAATCTTGACTCCATGTTGCAGAAGGCTGATTTATTATTTTATGATATATATTGTATTAAAAGAAAATGATATATTAAAACTGTACTAAAAGAATAGAAGAAAGGATTTCATCAGAAAGCTAGCAAGGAATGGAAAGGAAATGGAATGATAATAAAATCTTGTGACTGACCAGAGAGTCTGAGCCAGCTGACTGTGATTGGCCATTAATTAAAAACAACCACATGAGCCAATCCCAGATGCACCTGTTGCATCCCACAGCAGCAGATAACCATTGGTTACATTTTGTTCCTGAGGCCTCTCAGCTTCTCAGGAGGAAAAATCCTAAGGAAAGGATTTTCCATAAAGCATGTCTGTGACAGATATATTCAGTTTGACTGCAAGAAAAGGATTTGAAGCCGTGCAGCTGCCTGCTAAATTTCTAAAATTCACTGAGACCCGTATTTAGCTGTGGCACATTTCTTTCCTGTTTGCATGACTCCCACCAGTGTGTTTTCCATTTGGAAGCACTCAAGTGTGCCCTGTTTCTCCTAGATCACTGCATGGTTAACTTCATCAAGGAGAACTTGCTGGGCTCCATTAAGGAGTTCCGGAACCGGTTCATCAATCCCATCCAGAACGGGCAGTGCGCAGACTCCACCCCCGTGGATGTCAGGGTGATGAAGAAACGTGCTCACATCCTCTATGAGATGTTGGCTGGCTGTGTTCAGGTGACAACACTTTGTTCCTAACTCATCATTTCACTCCAAGGAAACAGGGGAGTTCTTTTGTCTCACTCAGAAATCACCCAAGTCCTGTCAACTTCTGATTTGAGAGCTCCATAAATCTTTTAACTGAAATATTTTCACTATTTTGCAGGATATTTGCAGGAAAAAATATTTCACAATATTTTGCAGGATTGTTAGATCCCTGCATTATTTATGACTAGAAAAACTTCATAGTTTTTCTCCAAATGTCAATGTATTCTAAAATACAACTATAAGAGGATACAGCTATTTCCTGCTGGGAGACAAGAACATTTTGTGGTAGAGTAGGACATTAGTTGCTCTGAAATATTCCATTTTAATTCCATATGCACATTTAAAAACTGCCCTAAAGTCTGCACAGAAAGTTGCTAGTCCTAATTTGTCAGTTATTTCTGAACATGTATTTTTTCTGATCTGCAAGAATCAGAACAAGGGAAAACAAGAGAGAAGGAAAATTATTCAGGAATAGTTTTGTCAGTTATTTCTGAATATGTATTTTTTCTGATCTGCAAGAATCAGAACAAGGGAAAACAAGAGAGAAGGGAAATTATTCAGGAATCGTTTGTCAGTTTTGTCAATTATTTGTGAATATGTATTTTTTCTGATCTGCAAGAATCAGAATAACTGAAAACAAAAGAGAAGGTTCAAAAGGGTGAAGAACTTGTTACTTTATAGACCTTAGATAAAACAAGCTTTGGATGGAGCCCACATGGATTTTCTCCAGCCCTGTGCACAGCAGATGCTGTCCATAGAGAGTGGAGAGACAGAGTAGTGTCAGAGTCAAAAAAAAACCCAAACAGAAGTAAAATCTGGTTTTAGCATTCTTAAAAAAAGCCCCAAATGTTTCCAGAGCAGCTCCTGGTGTTGCAGTGAACTTTGCAAGGACTTGGAACTGGGCATGGGCTTAGCAGGTCATAGACTTTGGCAGGTGGGTTCCTGCTGCAGGGCCTCAGTAAATTATATTTCTGGGCTGATTTTGCCCCTCTGGGGCTGAAAGCACCAGGATCAGCATCCCTGATCCCCCAGTGCTTTGTCCTTTGGGATGCCCCAATGCTCCTGAAGCTCTCAGGAGTCACTGCCATGTTTCTGTGACTGAAGCAGTGTCTGTGAACTTGCAGAGGAAGGATTACACAGCCTTAACCAAGTTCCTGCCCCCCAAGTACGAGTACGTGCTGGAGGTGAGGATGACCCCCATCCAGTGCAAGCTCTACCAGTATTACCTGGATCATCTGACAGGTATGTGCCTGCAGCCCTGATGGCATTTCATAAGGGGCATTTTGCCACAGTTGCTAGGTGAAAATCAACTTTCTGAACTTTGTTCTGTGCACTAAAGTGCTTGGACAACCAAAAAAAATAAGTTTTTTTTTGTAGTAGAATACTGCAGCGTTACAGGCCATTAAAGGCGGCTCAGGTTTTATTAGTTAGATTCATTGACACCTAAATGCAAATGTTATTTTGTGTTTGCCACCTTGGGCTGCTTTTACAAAACCTAAATAGACAAGTCTGTCTTTTTAAGAGAATTTGTGTACATTCCTGTACTGGGGAGCAATGTGCTTTTATGTAAAAAATGTAATAATGTTTCTCATTATCAAGAAAAAGGAGAAAATCTAATTTTGACAACTTTAACTGGGAGAAAAAATGGCTGTGAGTGAGTAATTTGAGCCCTTTTACAAGAGATGTTGCAGGATGATGTGCAGCTGGAAAGAACACTCAGATGTGCTCTGCTGGGCTCTTCAAAGGGGAGCAGAGTGTGGCCAACTCACTTCAGGGCTCACTCTAAAACCTGAACTTTATTGTCAGGTGTAGGTGGTGGCAATGAAGGTGGAAGAGGCAAAGCTGGAGCTAAACTATTCCAGGATTTCCAGATGTTGAGCAGAATCTGGACTCACCCTTGGTGTTTGCAGCTGGACTATATTAGCAAAGAAAATAAGGTAAATTAGATATATCAAAATACTCTCACTTGAGAACTTTCCAAACAAGCTCTGCCAAACTCTAGGTAAAGTTTTGTCAAATTAATGGAAATCTTTGTTGCTGTGGGGTCATTTTGCTGCTGGTTTTGTCATATTTTTCTTGCTGGGTATGTTGTCATTCTTAAAACATTTTGCAAGGCCAGGCCTTTGTAGAACTTACCATTGTTCAAATGAAGAGTGAGCAGATGGCTAAAGGTTTAATAAAAGGTTCTGGGTGAACATGGTTAATAACTTCTGTTTTTTCTTTTTTGAGGGCTATTTTGATGAAGACAGCATGGATGACTTCATAGCCTCAGATTCAGATGAAACTTCCATGAGCTTAAGTTCTGATGATTATGCAAAGTAATTGACCTTTTATTTCGTTTGTTGGTGTTGTTTCCCTTATAGAACTGAAGTGATTTCTATAAAGTGAATGTTCATTTTGTATTTTATGTGTCTCTTAGAATATGTTTTCTTTTAGTGAGATTTAAAAAAAATAATGGGGTGTTTCATGTTGCTTTTTTAGGAAAAAAAAATCCAAGGGGAAAAAGGTGTCAAAAGAGTGTAGCTCGAGTGGAAGTGGCAGTGACAATGATGTTGAAGTCATTAAAGTCTGGAATTCAAGATCTCGTGGAGGTGGGGAAGGAAATGTAGAAGATCTTACAAACAACCCAGCATCAACAAAGTCAGATGAAGGTGAGGATAACACAGAGTGCTGAAAATGTGAGGCAGCTTCGTTTTGCAAAAGGCAATTTGAGAGGGCTGTCAGGAGTTCTGCTCTGTGAAGAATGGCAAATTCCTCAATTCACAGTTACAGCTCCTGCTGCTTCTCATTGTGTATTTATCCTGGAAAAACAAGAGCCAGCAGCTTAGGACTCGGAGCTTTTGAGGCAGGGAAGCTGCAGAGTGAAATTTTTAAATTTAGAAGTACAAAATTATATAACCTGGAAGATTAATGGAAAGATTAGGAAATATATGTCATAATTTGTTGCATCTGGAATTTGAATTGGATGCTGAGCAAGCAGATCCAGTGCAGCAGGAACACAAGACCTCTTTAAAGTTGTTATTCAAACTTCTTACAGCTGCACACTTAATTTTTGGGTTTTTTTCCTGTAATAATCTAGCTTTTGTCTTGCATCTGGTATCACAGAGATAATTTTATGTTATTTCATGTGGGTCTAATCTCTTTCCCTAAGTAATTTAAAATCTTTTGGGAGAGTTCAGGTGAGAAATTTTTTTTTGCCTTCATCCCAGTGACAACATCTTGTAAATGTGTAAGGGGTGGAGGGTGTTGTATGTAAAACATTTACACACAGAGATTAAATGTGCTAAAGGAATTACATTATAGGCTGGCTGAGTTCCTGTCTCTGCATCCCTTAAATATTTAACTCTTGTAATTGCTTATAGTGCAAATGCTGCTTTTTCTTTGTCTCTTTAACTCTTTTCATGCCAGTTAAGTCCGATAATGAGGGAACAATTCAGAGCATTTCAATGAAGACCACGTTCTCATGTTTATTTCTTTTTCTTTGTTTTTTATAGGCAAAGCTACATCCTCTTCCAATCCTGGTAGCCCAGCTCCAGACTGGTACAAAGATTTTGTCACTGATGCAGATGCTGAGGTGTTGGAACATTCTGGGAAAATGGTGCTGCTCTTTGAAATTCTCCGAATGGCAGAGGAGCTGGGAGACAAAGTGTAAGTTCTGGACAGGTCATTGAAAACTTCAGGAATATATTACATTATAGTCATATATATTTCTAATATATGGGTCTGACAGTGTTCCCCATCCATCCACTCTTCATTCTGCTGTTTTCTGAAGCAGCCAAGCATGGTACACTCCTTTTTGTCAGGGATCTTCCCTCACCTGCACGTGCCCCACTGAAATCTTGCTCTCTTTGTCTCAAAGGTTGTATCAGAGGGAGAAGGGGACAAAAATGAAGCAGTGCAACAATTAAAACAACTCCAGAGATGAATTCTGTGTTTCCCTGTTTCTTTTTTCAGCCTAGTGTTCAGCCAGTCCCTGATATCTCTGGATTTGATAGAGGATTTCCTGGAGCTGGCTAACAGGGAGAAATCTGATAGAGATCAGCCTCCTATCTACAAAGGTGAGTGTCTCCTTCAGCAGCTGCAGTGCTCACAGCTCTTTCCCAAGCCTCTGCTCAGTGCCCATGGAGTGGTTTGAAATCAGTGTTTCCATGAGGATGTTTCCTGCTCTGAGCTGCCCCTGAGGCTGCCAGGGTTATTGGGCTCCCATTGGGAACTCTGATTTCACTCTCTGTCATCCAGGCTTAGCAGATTAAATGTTCACATCTGAGAGAAGGCATTTTGTTAAATTCTGCACAAAAATGATGTTAAATTCTGGTGTGTGGCAAATCCTTCCTCCTGGGAGAGAGAGTGAAGGGAAGTGAGGCTGCTTTAAAGCAGTGTGGAAAATGTGGAAAATATGAATTTAGGTTTTATATGCACAGCAGCAGGTTGGCTTATGGGTTTCATAGGGAGCAAATATTGAATTGATTATTATCCTAGTGATGCTCACATGGCATGGAATGCCTCACTGAGATGTTCCCAGAGCTCTTGAGGGTGCTGTTCCTCCTTTCCCAGAGTTTCATTCCCAGCACATGTGGATTGAAGAATTCCTTCCAGTCTGCCCTTCCTTCCCAGTCTGTCACCAACTCTTCCATGTGTTTGCACTTGAGATAAGGGACAAGTGGCTCAGTGATGGTGACTGGAGATCTCCAGGATGTGTCTCTCACAGATTTATTGTTCCTGCCTGTTACTTCCTATTCTGAATTTTGTCATCTCACACATTCATTACAAGGTGTCTTTTTGAGGAGTTGTGCCTTTATTCTGAGATTTTAAAGAGGTTGGGGGTTTCCATGGGTGGTAGCTCTGGCCAGCAAAATTAGATCATGGCAAGGTTCAGCTTTCCTGACAGAACTCACCAGTCTGCCTCTCACAATGGATTTAATTGAGCAGTATTGCTCCCAAAACCATTCTTTTATTTATGATTGATGGCTCAGGGATATTAATTTTGTACAAATACCTTGATGGCCAGAGAAGATGGAAGATGACTGAGAGAAGAAAATCCTCCATCAGCTGTAGTTATTTTTCCCCCAGTCTGACAAGAAGCTGCTGTAACTCACAGGGCAATGAAACCCAAAGATTTTGCTGGATTTCAGTTCCAAAATGAGTTTGACCTTTGAAATCTCCTTTGGAGCATTGACTTCTCAGTGCTGGTTGAGTGGGAGGCTGACACTGGTGCTGTAATGTGAACCTGCCTGGATCCATTGGAGAAGTGCAATTACAGCACCTAAAGATGAGATGTAACAGCATCTTTGGGACTTCTAAAATTAACTTTAGCTCCAAGTTAAGGCATAGCTCTGCAAATTTATAAATACAGCTAGAAAGTGTGAAAAATAAGAGGACTTCCCCCCCCCACAAAAAAAAAAAAAAATCAGATATTTTCAAAGAATTAAATTTAACCTCAGAACTATTTTTTATTATAAATTTCTCTCTTTAAATTCCAGTTGGTTACTAATCTGGTTATTTACACCATCAGCATTTTCCTAACTTGGCTGTTGCATTTGCAGGTGAAGGAAAATGGTTCAGAAATATTGATTATTATCGCTTGGATGGCTCAACCACAGCTCAGTCCAGAAAGAAATGGGCTGAGGAGTTTAATGATGAAACTAATGTGAGGTGAGATCTCTCCTGAGATAAATATGCTTTATTTTCCCCTTTTTCTTTCTTTTGTTCCCCAGTTATTATTACTTTTATCAGCCTAATGACCTCAGGAGCAGGCAGACGGTGATCAGAGCTCACACAGGAGCCCTGCAGGAATGTGTCACTGACTTCAGATTTTCCTTGCTCTTTCCATTGTCCAATTGTACAGTTTTCAGATTGTAACCAATTTAAATCACAGACAGTGTTTTTATTGCAAGCACTTAAAGGATACAAGGACCTAGGAAGGCTGTGCAGTCCCTGGGCCACTCAGGAGCAAATTAATTCTTTCAGCTGCCTCCAGAATTGGCTCCCAGCCCTCCACTGCTCCTCCAAAATGGGACTTGGAAGTCTGATTTAGATAGAGAGGTACAGACTTGTATTTGAATGAAGTTAGATTTGCTTAAAAAATAAAGAATGTAATCATGGTGCAGTCATTTATAATGTGCAGGGGAAAAAAATTAAGAAGTGAACAAATCCAGTGTTAATACTTTTAAATAGTTTATTGTGTCAGGTGTTTGTCAAGAGCTGGTTCCAAGGTGAACCTGAGATTTTTCTGAATCTCAGAAAACCCAGATACATCAAAGAGACAGTGTCATTGGAGAGTTACCCTGAAAGTTTGCAGGCCAGGAAAGAGTTTCTGTGGCATGGAATCTGCCTGTTTAAAATTAGGGTTTAATTTGATATAACTAATTTCATTAGAGCTTGAAAATGCAAACCCCAAAGTTTTTTTCTTCTCCACCAGTTTTTCTTAACAGCTCATTTGCAAAAGGCCTTGATGTGTATTTTTGGGAGTGCATGTTTTGCTAAAAGTGTTGTTCTTGTAAAATATGCATGTTTTATGCTTAATACATTATTTTAATGGAAGTTTTGGAGTTATTTCAGTGTATGAACAGTTATTTTCCAAAATACTCCAATTTTGCCACTCTTCTCTGTTCCAGAGGCCGCTTGTTTATCATCTCCACCAAAGCAGGTTCCCTGGGAATAAACCTGGTGGCTGCTAACAGAGTCATCATCTTTGATGCCTCCTGGAACCCCTCCTACGACATCCAGAGCATCTTCAGGGTCTATCGCTTCGGGCAGAACAAGCCTGTGTTCGTCTACAGGTTTTTGGCTCAGGTACTTTTCTGGCTGCACTTTTTGTGCTCTTTGATCCTGCAATGAAATTTGGGAGCTGGGACTGTGGGTTCTGTGCCTGTTTGGGCTGTGTGGGGCTCTGTAGTGACCCAAGTTGATCCAGTCATATTCCAGCTCTGATCTGGAGCAGGGTTTGGCCACTGAAGCAGCTCATGAAGGAAAGAGTGGTAAAATAAATGACATTATTTCCTGTGATGTAGCCACAGCTCTCTGCAAAGAGAGCAGCAGGCACAACTTCCTAAGGATATTTCCTGAGAATCACAGTGAGGAACCTCAGAGAAAGGTTCTTATCTCTATTCTTATCTCTATTCTCTGCCCCTGTTGTTTTGCACATGTGGAGTGTGTTAGGAAAATTATTTACCTGAAGGGAGTTCTTAATTCAGTTCTAGTGATGGTTGTTTATATTAATTGGCCTGTCAGGTCCAAGCTGTTGTATCTGTCAGAGACAGTCATGGGTTTTTCAGTAGTATTCTTTTAGTATCTCTTTAATATAGTAAAGTATAATGTAATACAGTTTTAATAAAGCAATTGTTCAGCATCCTAAATCATAGAGTCAAATGCCAATCATTCCCTGCATCAGGAGCTCCCTGTGAGGTTCCCCTTGTCTGACAGTTCATTTACCCAAATTCTGGAATTCCAGCAGTGATTCACATGTCCAGACCCGACTCAGAGCAGGAGTCTCAGCCTTTTTAATTTGCCCACCAATAAAATCTCTGACTGGAGCAGTCCCTGCAGAGGATGGTGGTGGTGCTGTTAGGGAATAGCCCTGCCCAGGGCAGCTCCTTCTGCAGACCCTGATGGTCCCAAGGGCAGTGAAACCACATGGATACAAGTGAATTTTTATAAAAAGGCATCCAGTCTTACTTCAAAACTCCTATCACACCCTGCAGATGTTAAAGATGGGTAATATATAAAATGTATTAAATCTATAAATATAAATAAAAATGACTCAGATGGACACTGATCTGTGTTTCATGTAAGGCCACTGTTTCTGCTGGGCAGTGCCTCTTCAGCTTCTGCTTCCTCAGGTGTGACAGAGGAGCCTGGAGCCCTTTCCCAGGAGCTTCACCCTTGATCCAGTCACTCTTTCCATCCCAGCTGAAGCAGATCCTTGTCTGGGACATGTTACTGTCACAAATGGGGTTTTTCTTCAGGCTTCAGTTTATTTTTGTAGTTTTCTCTGTGCACTTTTGAACTGTTGATATCCTTTTTAAATTATGCTCTTCAGAACAGGCTGTGCTGTTCTCGTCCTTCTCAGTCATCTTTTTTTTCCAAAAATAAGTGATTTTCCTTTTCTTCATCAAAGATCTGATTTTTTTTTGTACACAGCTGTGGTGAATTAGGCTTGACTGCCTCCCTTGCCCTCTCCCCTCCACCACAGTGATATGGTATCTGTTTTCCTTTTCACAGGCTGCTCAAAGCAGCAGAATAAGGTACATGCTGTGAAAATTGCCATTTTTTGGTCAAAATCCTACTTTGGGGAAATGAAGCAAAACTGGATCTCTTAAAAACACCACTAAAAGACCAATTTTCTTCCTCTAGTCACCAGCTAGATGACATCTGTCCCATGCACAATTCCTGCTGGGAATGAGGTTGTTTTTTTTTTTTTCCTTTTATTGCTCAGCAAACAAACAGCTTGAAAGTGGTAGAAAGACAGAAACAAGGCATAGTTTGGGCTTTTTTACACCTGTGTGCATTGCTGTGGGTGAGCAGTGGGTGTTGTGTGCCCAGGGAACCATGGAGGACAAGATCTACGACCGGCAGGTGACGAAGCAGTCGCTGTCCTTCAGGGTGGTGGACCAGCAGCAGGTGGAGAGACACTTCACCATGAACGAGCTCACTGAGCTCTACACCTTTGAGCCAGACCTGCTGGATGACCCCAACTCCGAGAAGAAGAAGAAGAGGGACACCCCCATGCTGCCAAAAGTGAGTGCTGGCCATCAGCAGGAATTTTGTGCTGTAAAAACAACCTGGGTGTGTTGAAACGTGTTGCAGGTTTGTGGTGTGGAGTGGTGGTGGCTGCTTGGAGTGGAGGTGGAGAGCAGGAAACACAATAAAATCCATCATTAATACAACAAACCCTTAATGAGCTGGGTGAGGAGCTTCCTCTCAATGTAATGGGCACTGTGAGAGAAAGATACTCATGAAAAGACCCAGCTTGTCTGGGTGAGGAGTTTCCCCTCAGTGTAATGGACACTGTGAGGGAGATACTCATTAGAAGACCCAACTTTTAAGTCACAACAAACAAACAAAGACACTTTTCCCCACATTTTGAATGAATAGAGGTTTTACTGCATGAAACTGTGGAAAATTCAAATTAGCATCTGAGTGGGTGCTGGTGAAACCCAGCACAAGCTCAGTTTGTGAGGGGTGGCACTGGAGGTAAGAGTCATTTTATCCATGTTTCCCTTTGCCAGAACTTTCTGGGTTTTAGTTCCCTTTTAACTTCCTTTAGTAGAGATAAGGTAGAGATAAGAGTTGCACTTAGGTAAGAATAAACTTTAGGGGAAAGAGTAACTGGTTCTATTATTTTATTCTTTTTCTCCAGGTCAGTTTGTATTTAAGATTAGGCTGTGGGTTAATATTTCCTTTATAGTCTCTGTGTTTGTGGCCTGTTCATCCTTTGGCTCTTGTGGAATTCTCTGCTTCTTGGCATTTGGAGCACATCAGGGAGTAGCCATGAACTGGTCATGAACTGGTTAAATTTCTGTGGTTTGGTCACTCTGCAGTGTCTGGGCATTATATTATATAATTAATAGTATTTTATCTTTTTTTACATTCTTAGTTATTTCATACTTTGTGCATTTGTACCCTCCACAAACAGACCCAATACAGCACCATTCACTGATGCTGCTTCTTATTTTAAAAAATGTAAAAATAACTCCAAAACTTGTGAATCAACTGAATCTGTTACCTTGAAACATTGATCAATCCAATGCAATAATTATATTTTGAAGGTTTCTGGTTTTATATTACAAAATAAATCAGTTAATTAATGTGTTTGTAAACTCAAAACTTGCTCCATCACTCAGATTTATGTATTAAGTTTATATTAATGCCATCAGCAGGGTAAGGTTTGTGCAAGTCAAGTTGAATGTGAGCTTTTGACCATTTCCTGCCTGTAAATAGAGCAAATCTGGGGACTGGACTTGTTTTGTGTTGTCTCATGGTTTTAGCAGATGACATTTTGTCCTTTTGAAGATGTGCATCTCAGTACATGCAGTGTGCAAATTTCTAATTCCATTTTGTTTGGTGGCTAAAAAGGCTGGAAATAATCAAGTAAATTCATCTGTGCAAGGTTCCTCAGCCATGAACTCAGTTAACTATTCCTAATTTCAGTGGGATTTTAGCAAAGCTTCATCATTCAGCTGGGTTATTAATCTCCTTAACAATTAATTTAACAACACACAGCATTTTTTTAAGTTGATTAAAAAAATGTGTTGATAGGAACACATTTTATTGTAACATCAAGTAATTACACAGCATTTAGAGACAAGAATTCTCTTTAAGATCCTGTAACATGAGGGAAGGGTAAAAATGCCACTTTTTGTGCTTTTACATTATTTTAGAGTGCAAGGGGAGAGCAGAGTCCTCAGAACATGGGGACAAGGAGGTTTGAAAATCCAACTTTTAGAACTGCCCCTTTCTGGAGGGAACTGTGGACAGGAATCAGGGGAAATGTGTTCCATCTTTTCTCCAATCATCTGAGCATAAATGTGGAAAAACCTGTGGGGATAATTGGTTTTCTTCTCAGAAACCTGCCTGGCTTCAGGGCATCCCACAGTGGGAAGGGTCTGCAGGAATCCTTGAGCAAGGATTCCTGTGGGATGAGGAGGAAAATTCAGAGCTGAGTGTTGGGGTGCTTCTGACTCCTTTTTCACTTCTTGGATGGAAGAAAAAACCAAATCTTTAATTTTTGTGTTTCAAATGGGATGGGAGAATTCATATTGTTTTAAAAGTCAGCAAGTGGAGAAACAAATGCTGCTTGGTTTTAAACTAGATCCTTGAGAATTTTGGCTTTACAACATCCAGCTTTGAGTGCAAGAGCAGTTTTCTTGGAAAGTGCTCTTAAGGGGGAGAAGGTATTGAATGCTTTTCTTTTGTGTAAAAATGGCAGTGCAGATGTGCAGTCTGTTGTTTTCCTGGAAGATGATTCAAGTTTCATGTCCACTTTTAATTGGAGCAGCAGTTTTCTGCCCTCTGTGCTCTAACAAGACCTTGGGGTGTGGAGATTCTCAAGGAGGAAATGCCTGTGGTGCTCCAGCCCCAACTGCAGAGCCCTCAGCCCTCAGAAACAGCTTCTGGATACTCGGGCTTAGCAGAATATTTATGATACCAATGTGGTTCACATCAATTATTTACTCTTAATTTCCATTGTTTGATTTCACTCATCCCCTATCCCTGCCCAGCTGGAAAGGGCTGCTTTGGAATTTCAGTCCCAAAAAGGCTGCATGATCACTTGGTCACCTTTGCTGTATTGAAGTATAGAAATAAGGATATATTTCTGTAATTATATAGAAATATAATTGTAATTTCCAGAATGGTTCAGTACAGTCCATGAGCTGGACAAAGGCAGTGTTGGGGCACTGGGTGTCCCCCAGAACTGGCCCTGCTGTTCCCATTCCCCATTCAGGGAATTAGACTTGAAGGCACTTTTTT
Source organism: Molothrus aeneus (assembly GCF_037042795.1). Classification (NCBI taxonomy): domain Eukaryota; kingdom Metazoa; phylum Chordata; class Aves; order Passeriformes; family Icteridae; genus Molothrus; species Molothrus aeneus. Next base: position 2,654,120 of record NC_089659.1, on the reverse strand, counting down.
ATTGATGTGAAATGAAAACTTGGCTCAGCTGAGGTCATGTAATGCAGGTTGGAAAAGCAGATTAAAATCAGTTCAGGTTCAGTGGATATGGATATCAGTGGTTTATACTACCTCAGGACAGACACATGTGGTTTACTGGGCTTCCATACTCAGGGACAGCTCTGTGAATTTTGATCTCAGGATTAGAAGAATTTGCTTCTTATTTAATGTTTTTAATTTTTATTTTTAGCTTTAGTATTAAATATCCAGCTGGTTGAGAAAAACCTGTGAATTACAACATAACTTGCACTCCTTCATGGAAGATTTCCTTTCTAATACAGTGATCTCTCAGTAGCATTTATTTTCCATCAGGATTTTAAAAAGACAAATGTCTTTTTTAAAATTCAAACCCCTTTTTCAGTCTCTCTTAATATTTTCATTCAAATTCAAACCCCCTTTTTCAGTCTCTCTTCATATTTTCATTCATCACCAGGATTTCATCCTAAAGCTTACAAACCAATCATAATCATTATTCTATCAACAAGCTAAACAAATGTAAAGAAATTATTATTGTGATGGTTTTTTATGTGTAAGGTGGATTTATTTTTTTTTATTGTAAGATTGAACTAAGTGCATCCCTGTTTTCAAGCTCCTATCATTAAAGTCAACACAAAACAAAGTTCAGGCCAAGCAAAGCCCAGTTGGATGTAGGTGAAAGCTCATCTGGGGGGCTGTGCAGGCTGGGTTGAATTCCAGGGCTGTTCCCAGGGCAGTTCTGCACCTCCAGGAGCCTCCTCTGGGCTTTGTGTGCCCCCCATCCCTGGGGGGACAGCACCAGCACCCAGAGCCCCCTGCTCTGCTCCCTGCAGGGTGCAAACCCCAATTGTGATGAAATTCACACCAAACAGGAGAAGGGTGGGACAAGGAGCAGCTCACTGATAATTGGTTATTGTAATTAACTTTTCAACACACAGAAACAAACAGCTTGGTGGAGCTGCTGGGACAGAAGCCCTGCTCAGGACTTCCACACTCAGTTCCCAGAGTGGCTGCAAAAATCTGTTTGTTCGTGGGTGCTTTTTTCAGTCATTGCTCAGCTGAGATGATGAAATACCAGGGTGGGGTGGGCTGGGTTCCTGCTTGTCCAAACCTGGCACAGTGAGGGCAGGGCCTGGAGGGGCTCAGATTCCTCCTGGACTGCAAATCCTCTCAGGAGTGGTTCAGTGATGCTTTCAGATTAGCAATTTTAGCCTGAATGCTGAGGTGTGCTGGGGCTTCCTTAATTCATGCAGCTCATCAGGCACACAAGTCATGTAAAAAACCCTGTTCAAGAATGACCTTAGGAGAGGAGCTCCTGAGGTGCAGCAGGAGCAGTTCTTCATAGTTCTGTAGGAATCTTCACCTTCTGCAGCATCACCTTGCCTGGCAGACAAAAAGGTTTGACTTCAAAAGCTGAAGATGTTGGACCCAAAGTAGTGCTCAGTGTTTGAAAGCTGTAGAGCTGCAGTTTCTGTGTAACAAATGCAGATGTTTCTGTATCATAAATGCAGATGTTTCTGTATCATAAATGCAGATGTATTGATGGGTCCTGTCTGTTGTCCAGCCATAGCAAAGGAAAAGCCACTGAGAACATTCCATTCTCTTTAGGTGCATTTATTGTTGTGGAATCTGAGTGCATTCCTGTGGTTTATTAAGTGACTGCACTGTCATTTCTACAACAGATTGTTAATCCATTGCTCTCCCTCTGAGGAAAATTGTACTTTTAAATGATTTTCCAGTTTCATTGTGCTGTGGAGTGCTGATAGCTGTGTGTAGGAGGGGGGACACAGGGCAGAGCTGCTGAGTGACTCCTCCTCCATGCCCTGATTTGAACAGGACACCATCCTGGCAGAGCTGCTCCAGATCAACAAGGAGTACATCGTGGGGTACCACGAGCACGATTCCCTCCTGGACCATAAGGAGGAGGAGGAACTCACTGAAGAAGAGAGGAAGGCAGCCTGGGCAGAATATGAAGCAGAAAAGAAGGTAAAGCTGTTTAATCTGGTTTATGTACATGAAAAGAACCTTTCCAGGTTTAGAGTCCCAATAACCTTTTCAGTTTGTCTTTGGATAATTACATATTGTTATAGACCAAGAAATAAATATGTAAAGCAAATATTGACATAGGAGAAATGGAGATACTGTGTCTTTTTTGCTCCTTCAGTGCTGGTTCTTTCTGTGTGTTTGCTTTGCTACTTTAATTACAAGTTCCTTTCACAGCTGCATTTTTTTTCTAATTAAAACTCAACTGATGTCCTGTGTAATGCCTCTTTTCCCATGTGAGGGTGTCCCTGTCAGGGGCTCTGTGTGACAGTGTTACCTTCCTGAGCTAATGCACACATTGCCATATAAACCAGTGCTTGATAATACAACAGAAATCAGTGAAATTGCAGTAAGGTGGAACCCTGTTCCCATTTTGTTGCCCTGTGCCCTGTTATTGTATCAGATACAGTTGGTGGTGATTTATCCTCACCAGCTGGGTGTGTGAGGTGCACCTAAGCTCTTTGTGTTCCTAAGAAAAAAGCTGTGCCTTTACCCTTGGCAGGGCCATAAGGAAGTTAATGAGATGCCACCAAGGTTGACATTTTCAATCAGATTTGTTGGTGGTAGCCCAAATTACCTTTTGAATTTCAGTGGGCCAGGCACCCTCAAAAGCCTTCCACTGAAAGTACAAAAAGTGGGTGTAAAAATTGCCACTGACCACCTTGAATGAACTGATCAAAAGGTTTGGGGAGGGAAAAGAAATAGGGAGATAAAGAGTAAAATCTGAAGTTGCCCTGTGAGAAATCCAAATTGGCAATGAGCTTTACATTCCTGAATAAATTTTTACTTTGTCAGAATTTCATTACAGGCTGGTCAAACTCTACATTAAGTAGTGAGTTTTCAATGTAAAAAACTATTTTAACCAATTAAAGCTGTACTACTACTACTGTAATATAAGTGGTCATTTATATATCAAATATTGACAGCCTAAACCCAGAGATTATTCAAGACTGGAGCTTGGGTTCCTCTGTGACTGTAATGGGGTTTTGAGCTGAGCTTTGGAAACCTCCATGCTCAGTGATCAGGGCCTGTGGCTGTCCCTAGGGCTCTCTGGCTGTGTGGTTATTGCAGAATTATCAGTGACCAGTGCAGAATTATCAGGATGGTTATTGCAGAATTATCAGTGTGTTTAATGCAGAATTATCAGTGATCAGTGCAGAATTATTAGTGTGGTTAATGCAGAATTATCAGTGTGTTTAATGCAGAATTATCAGTGTGGTTAATGCAGAATTATCAGTGTGGTTATTGCAGAATTATCAGGGTGGTTATTGCAGAATTATCAGTGTGGTTAATGCAGAATTATCAGTGTGGTTATTGCAGAGTTATCAGTGATCAGTGCAGAATTATCAGGGTGGTTATTGCAGAATTATCAGGGTGGTTATTGCAGAATTATCAGGGTGGTTAGTGCAGAATTATCATTCTGCATTATGCAGAATTATAATGCAGAATGCATTATATATATTATATATATATATATATAATATATATAATGCATTAATCATAATAATGCATTATGCAGATAATTGCATAATGCAGAATTATCATTCTGCTGACCAGAGCAGAATTATCAGTGTGTATTGCAGAATTATCAGTGTGTATTGCAGAATTATCAGTGACCAGTGCAGAATTATCAGTGTGGTTAATGCAGAGTTATCAGTGACCAGTGCAGAATTATCAGTGACCAGTGCAGAATTATCAGTGTGGTTAATGCAGAATTATCAGGGTGGTTATTGCAGAGTTATCAGTGACCAGTGCAGAATTATCAGGGTGGTTATTGCAGAATTATCAGTGTGTTTAATGCAGAATTATCAGGGTGGTTATTGCAGAATTATTAGTGTGGTTAATGCAGAATTATCAGGGTGGTTATTGCAGAGTTATCAGGGTGGTTATTGCAGAATTATCAGTGTGTTTAATGCAGAATTATCAGGGTGGTTATTGCAGAGCTATCAGTGACCGGTGCCCTCTGTGTTTTCCAGGGCATGACCATGCGTTTCAACATGCCCACAGGGACCAACCCAATGCCCACAAATTTCAGCTCTCAGACATATATTCCTTACAATTTGGGTGCTCTGTCTGCAATGAGTAACCAACAGCTGGAGGTAAGGAGCACTGCATGCCTGTGTTGCTGCAGGGGTTTTCTCTCACAAATTGTGGATAGTGTCAGTCTGAAATATTTTTATATTTTTGGATGTTTGGAGGTGGGGGGGATTGCATGTAGCCTTACTGAAGTTTAACTTGCATGTATTTAAACCTATACCTGGGCAGATTGTCAGGATTCTGGAGCATCACCTGCATTCTTTGCAGATTTTAGTTACCACTTTTGAAATTGTAACATCTTCAAGTCTGTATGGTAGAAAATTTACCTGGGTTTTTACCATTCTCATGCTGGTCTGAAAACCTGTGGGTACAAAAATAGGTTTTTACAAATGCTGTCTACCAGTTGGAAGGTTTATACATGTTGTTCAACTCCTCTGTGCTAAAATTCAAATAGGTGGCAGCTTAGACTCATTGACTTGTGCAAATTGAGAGCAGAGAGGTAACTGAAGTCTAGGTATGTACAAGAGGAGGATAAAGAAGGCTGGGGAAGAAAAGTGTTTGTTGTTTCTGTGCTTTATAACTGATGTTGTGGTGTTTTCTCAGGACCTCATTAATCAAGGAAGAGAGAAGGTAGTGGAAGCAACCAACAGTGTGGCTGCAGCAAGAATCCAGCCCCTTGAAGACATCATTTCAGCCATAGTGAGTGCAGTGGAGAACCCTGGGCTTAGATCAGGAGTGGGGAACATTAAACATTATCAAACAAAGATATTGCTACTGCAAATGGTCATCCAGCTAATGAATTGCATTATTAATGAGCATCATTTCCAGCTGGGAGTGACCTTTATCCCAGCAGTTACCCTTGGTGGTGTGCAGCTGGCACAGAGCTGTGCAGGAGTGGCACTTTAGATCCATAAATATTTGCCATACTCTGAAAATGCTGTTTTTTCTAGAAATCAGAACAGCCATTACAGGCAGTAGTTATTGTATTTTGTGGACTGCTAATTGCCAGTTAGAAGAACTAATAACTCCAGGTTGTGGTTCTGGTGAAGCAGTTCTGCACTCACTGGAAGCTGGGCTGGTTTAACTCTTGGTGCAACTGTTAACGTGACACAGGGCCTCAGTTACTGTCAGCTTTTGTTCAAACCACCAGTGCCAAGAAGGTGTTTTTGCTTTCCAGTGGAAAGAAAACTTAACCCTGACGGAGAGCCAGGTGCAGGCCCTGGCCCTGAACAGACAGGCGAGCCAGGAGCTGGACGTGAAGCGCCGAGAAGCCATTTACAACGACGTGCTCGGGAAACAGCAGATGGTAAAACATGCTGCATTCATTTACCTACTGGCAGAGTCTGAATGAGGATCTTGTGTGTGTTCATTCCTGAGCTACAAGTGTATGTTTAGGCACATAAATATCCCTACAGAGTGGTCAGCAGTGTGCTGGAGTTCATTGCTTGGCCTCAGTGAGGGAGAGGTTCATGAAAAAGCCACTCGCCAGGTTTTGGAGCTGAAGGGCTTTGCTAGGAGGTCATGAGGTGTAAAGAGAAATCTGATTCCCAGAGCTCAGCCAGCCACTTAGGAAACACATCTTAGAAAGTGTTGGTAATGTTGTTTTAGCTTAGAATTACTTTGCAGAATCTGAAAGTTGCCCAGATGATGTCAGAGGGAAGAGTTTTTCTCTCAGGCAAACAAACTCTGACAGTGCACAGGCGGGACTTTCAAAGGGAAGATGAATGGTACCTGACAAATGATGATGTAACTTATACCTGGGAATAATTTCACAGTAGAGTACATGTTGCCATGGCAACTCACCTAAATGCTGCCTGCAACACAATAGCCAAGTCTTCAGGAGAACTGAGCCCTAAATGCTGTTACTAAATGGTTTCTCCAGTAATGGGCTGCTGAATGCCATCACATTAGGGATGGTGATAACAATGGGGCTTTTTCCCCCAGCCATGCTGTCCCTAACAAATTGATTTCAGCTCTGAACCTGATCCTGGGAGCAGGGGGACGGGTGGTGCACTCAGGCAGCTCTGCTTTCCCTCCACAGTTGATCGGGTGCGTGCAGAGGATCCTGATGAACAGGCGGCTCCAGCACCAGTACAACCAGCAGCAGCAGCAGCAGATGTCCTACCAGCAAGCAGCCATGGGCCACCTCATGATGCCAAAGCCTCCAAATTTAATCATGAATCCTTCCAGCTACCCAGCCATAGATGTGAGAGGAATGTATCAGTCAGTGTCTGGTGGGATGCAGCCACCACCCCTACAACGAGCACCACCCCCAATGAGAGGCAAAAATCCAGGGCCTTCCCAAGGGAAATCAATGTGATTTTGCACTAAAAGCCTAAAGGATTGTTAAAATCAGAGAAAGAACTTTTATTTTTTTAGGAATCAATGGCCTAACAGAACTCAACTGTAAAAAAAAAAATTAAAAAGAAGAGTTTGGTTGCTCCCCTTAAATACCATGTTCCATATTACTGTTTCAGCTTTGTTTAAATAGGTCACAATGTTTTTCCCTGTTGTCAGTGATGTTGCCTAGAATCTTCTTACATATGTTGAGTACAGGAGATAACAAGTTGTTTTCAGTGAAAACAAGTCCTCCCCTTACAGTAGCATCTCCACAGGTTTCCTGTCTAAACTCCTACGCTTGCTTTTCATGGCTGCAAAGCTTTGGGAAGCTTAGGAAGGACTGCAGGTCTGTAAGTTCAGTCTGACATATGTAAATTGAAAACAGCTGAGTTCTTGATTAGAGTTGATTCCTCAAATTATGGAATACTTTTCTGCTTACCCATTTCTTTCTATTAGTGGGAACCTTGTAACAGAAATAGTTTAGTTTCCTTCACAGGTCATCTGTGCTGAATGGAACAGGAGCTGAAAATGCTCCCTGAAACAGAACTGAGTGCAATATTTGTAACTACTACTGCTCTGAGACACAGGGAACTGTGCATCCAGCCTTAAACATGACTGGGCCTTCCCCAGTCTGCTGCCATTTCTTATTTTCAGTTCCATGTGATGGAATAACAGCTGATGGTCTGGGAGTGGAGATGCTTTTCCTTCACAGGCTGATCCACCCCTGCTGTGGAGTCCAGCACAAAGCACATTTCTGAAACCCCTTCCTGCTGGTGCTACTGTCTCCTCCATTGCCGGCAATGGGGGATGGGCCAACACACCCAATTCCTGTCTTTTGGGGTAAAATGGTGGTGGTGGCCAGGGTCAGGTGGCCTGTCAGAGAGCCCCCTGTCAGAGAGCCCCCTTTAGCATGGCACAGCCATTGCCCATTGGAAATCCATACAGAGAAAGTGCTGCAGCAACTTCTGGAGCTGCCAGAAGCGTGAAATGACTTCACTGACAGAGATGGGGTCATGCACTCCTCTCCATCCCTTCAGTTGTGTGAAAACATGGGTTAGGACACAAAGAGCTTGATTTTGCTTTTGTTTCTGTTCTTTCTGGTTTGGGGTTTTTTTAATGTAGGCCAGAGATAAATTTCAGGTTTATTCTATACCATTATCACTCTCTTTGCCCACACTTGTGCTTGTCAGGTTCTTATTAAATACAAATAGGGCTTTCCTTTGCATAGACTTTGGGTGATTCTTACCCCACAAAAACCCCACTGATCATCTGGGGACACAAGTGAGTGGCAGGAACATGGAGGTGGTGGTGTGTGGACAGCACAGGGCTCTGGAGACAGATGGAGGCGGTGGCTCCACATTGTGCTGGACTCTTCTGATGCTGGTGTGAACTAAAATCATTTTGGTTTCTGAGAAGTCTCTTGCAAGAGTCTGAGTTCTTGCCCTGAATGGACAAGTTTTGCAGATGTTCCACGATGTTTTGGTGTGTGACTCACACTTGGTTTGTGACGTGGACAGAGGTTGGTTGGGCTGCTGCAAGCCCAGCTGAGAACTTTCTGTCTTGGACTCTTTGATGACAAGATACCACAAAAGACCCTCAGTGTGTTCTAGTGCTCTGCCAGCTCTGCAGTTAACTCTGATCTGGGGGAGGGAGCAAAGAGAGACATGTTGGCACTAGAAGAGACAAAAGTGAGATGTTGAGACAAACATTTGAAGGCAAATGTACTCTGGGTGACTGTCACCGATATTCCTACGTGTTGTGAATAAGAGAAGTACTTTCTACCAAACCTGGGAATGTTAAGTGGAGTTTTACAGTAACTCAAAGACTTAAATGTGGAAGTTTTAGGCAACATTGAAAGGCACATTTTATTTCATCCTGGACAAACCTATGGATAACAGAAGACTAATGCACAAGAAGGAATACAAGATAAGCATTGAAGTAAAACCTGGACCACCTTGCTTACGTTTCTCACTCGACATTTTAGCTGCATAACAACGTGCTTTGAGTATAACATCAGGCTTTAACCAGTACTTAAAGACAGAACATACATCAGTAAGATAATAAAAGGCTCATTTTTATATTTGTTTTAGATGTTTTAACTAGATAAAAATGGCTTAAGATGACAAATAAAAATGTTGCTTGTAATACAGTTTTGCCTGCTGAATTATCCACATTTTGTAACCTGTTTATTCCTTTGGATGTAAAGCGTTTTTGCTTAGTATTGTGATATTGTATATGTTTTGTCCCAGTTGTATAGTAATGTTTCAGTCCATCAACCAGCTTTGGCTGCTGAAATCATACAGCTGTGAAGACTTGCCTTTGTTTCTATTAGATGGCTTTTCAGTTCTGTATTAAATATCTTAAGTACTATAGAAAAGGTGTCCCCTCTTCCTATAAGGCTGTTTTGTAATATATATAAGGACTGGAAATGTGTTTTTAAAAAAGAAGAAGCATTCAAGTATGACGATATACTATGTGTTTTCACCATTCAAAGTGCTGTTTTAGTAGTTGAAACTTAAACTATTTAATATCTCATTTAATAAAGTGACCAAAATACATCAACGTGCCCTGTGCTACATTCACAGTCCAGTGTTAACTCCACAGGGATTCAGCCTGGGAATGTGTCTTTGGAGAACTGTGCTGTGAGTTGAAGCTCCTGACTGTTTTTACAATGACTTTAGTGGATATAGACATTGATTTCATTTAGGGAAAATAGCTGTGGTCCAGACTTTCCAATTACTATATTAATAGCAGCTTCTGCCAGTCTGTCTGTTAAAAATGAAATGAGTTGTCCAGCAGTGAGATGGTTAAAAGTGAGGTGAAGTTCTGCTTAGTCAAATCAGAATAAGGTACTGCTGTATTTTAGCCTGGTAGTTGTACTTCTCCCTTCCTTAGTTATTAAATCCCCCTTTCCTATGCAGAGGAAAGTGCAATAATTGTGTTTAAAGGTGCCCTCTGCTCCTTCCCTGGCACTGCTGAGGCTGCCCAGGGGCATGGCCAGTCTTGGTGAAGCTGAGGGAGGGGAATGGTGTCTGAGGTGAAAATACTGGAGTTGTGCTCCAAGGGGCCCTGTGGGCAGCTTGTTTTTAAATATCCCTGGGACTTTGAACTTGGCTGAACACTGATGGGAGGCAGTGGGCAGCTCAGGCTGGATGTGGCTGTCTGTGTTAGGCTGGGAAGTGTCCTGGGACGAGTCCCATGTCCAGAATGTTGGGCTGAGGCGTCCCAACACTGACCAGCCCTGTTGCTGTGTCAGCTGTGCCCAGCCTGAGCAGCTTTTGCCTTTATCTTAGAAGCAGAACCACTTTCCACACAGTAAATGAAACTAAATTCATCTGTTCAAGCAAAAAATAGTTTTGAAGTTGGATAGATTTTCTATGTTTATGGAAAGCCAAATGTCCTAAATGTTCCCAGCTGGAGGAGTCTGGAAAAAAGCTGGTGTTGCAGCACCAGCACCAGTAACCACGTGGTGTCTGAACTTCCAGACCTGCTCAGGTGTCAAATAACCCCCTGTGCACCCTCTGTGCTGTGGAACCCACCCTGGGGATGTTGGCTGGGACAGAGCACCAGAATCATTCCAAATGTGGCTCTGGGAAAGCTGTGCTGCTGTGGAGGGTCTGGACAAGCTCCTGCCTGCTGTGTGTGGCTGGGATGAGTGGGATGAGTTCATCCTGTGTGTGACCCTTTCATGCAGCCACAGCTCCTGTTCCTGCTTTCCCCAGGGGTGGCTTGGGGGTCACTGGAGGAGAGTTGGAAGGGGCTGTGGCCCCAGTGGGGAAACTGCCCTGGAGAAGGGCAGGGGCTCAGGGGAGGTGGGCACAGGGGGAGGTGGGGTCACCCTTGGGTCTGTGCTCAGCCACTTCCAAGGTCTGATCTCAAACACCACCCTGGCCTTGTGTGCACAAAACCTGCTTGAGAATGAGCGAGACAGGAACTGGTACCTGAGGCACCCCTCAAAGCCCGATCCAGGCACTCCAGCTGCTTCGGGAATTCGGTGCTGCTCATTTCCCTGGGTTCTCCCCATGCCCACAAGAAGCAGCAGTGGAGGACACGAGCCCTGGCCGTGTCTGGTGTGGTGACCTGCCCTGCCTGGTGGCATCTTGGTGCCAGACACTTCCTAGCACAGTGAGGGAAGAGCCTGAGAATCCCTGGAATTCACTTCCCAGGGCTCCTGCTCACCCCCAGTGCAGGTGTGAGGTGACAGCCTTGGTGTTCTCCATGATGAGAATTCAGCAGCTCGGGGCAGTTTTGGAAGAAGCAATGACCAGCACTGATCCAAGGGGTGCAGAGGTCTTTGTCTCCACATCAACACAAACTTCAGCCCTTGTCCTTCAGGAATGCTCCATCCCTGGGTGTCCTTCCAGAACCATCTCAGCCAAGTCTGGCAGCAGCAGCACATCTCTGGATGTCCAGCCAGGTGGGACAGCACCATGGCACCTTCATTGCCTTCCAGCAGTTTCTGGATCTTCTGTATTTTTTCTGAGTTTCTGGATTCCCTCTGCAGTTTTGGGCTCTCCATCACTCTCCACAGGAGGTGAGTCTTTGGGGCCTTCTCTCCTTTTCCCCTTTGGAGAAAGGAGCCCCAAGCCATGCATTCCACCCACAGGCAGCAGGGTCTCCATGGGGATGGATGTCCTGAGGGCACATGGATGTTGGCACTTGTATGTCAGCCTCCATCCAATCCATCCCTGTGCCCTGGCTCATGAGCCAAAGGCAGGGAGAAAGGCAATTACTGCTGTGCTTGGCTCCACATTGGCCTCTCCCAGGCAGCTCCCCCCTGTTTCTGCACCCTCCATAGTGAGACTGCAGCGTTTCCCACCTCTTTGCTGGATCCTCCTCCCTCCTGCTCTGCACAGCTGTCCCAGATAAAGTTTCACAGAGCAGGCCCACCCCTCCTGGGTGGAAGGAGAAGGGTTGAAGAGATGCCTTTGTCCTTGCTGTGCTGTTTCCAGACCCACAGCCCTCCCTGCACCAGCCTTTGCCTCTCCTTTGAGAGAAGTTTTCCAGTTGGCTGTTGTGACTTTGAATTCCATGGAATCTACATGAGCTGAGACCCCAAACACTGTTTCCTTTTGCTGACTTGGAAGATTCTGTTAGCTTCAAGCAACCCAAATGTGTTTTCCTCTCAAACTTTCCTAGCAAGGTCCATCTGCCAGCCCTGTAACACCTCCAGGCCAAAGGAGCAGTTGGCATCTTCAGGTGAGGTAACAGCTGGACCAGGGTGACAGGATGGGCTGGAGAGATGAGGGTGTCCACACAAACCCACTGTGCATCACAGCCCCCTCCTGTGCCACTCAAAATGCACCCCACGTCTGTGGTGGTTCCCTCTGCTGCTGTTCAGCTCCCAGCTCACTCAGGTCACTCTCATCTTCAGCTGCTTTGCTGAACCAGAACCAAACAATGCAAATTCCTGTGAAAGAACCATTTGGGTGGGATTTAGCAGTGCTGAATTCCCCATTTAATGAAGGCCCCACACAGAACAGGACAGGACACCAGCCTTTACCAAGGGTTTCTAGTAAATTCTTTGTGGATTTTGCTTTTTGCAAGTATGAGTTTTTTGAACCCAGATCCTGAGAAGGTGTTTTACAGCATCCCTGGTACCTGTGTGTCCCTTTGTGGCAGGAGGCTCTGCTGCAGCAGCTCTTTGAGTTGGGTATCAGAAGAACAAGTCCAGCATTGCCCCCATGGGCCAAATCATCTCCCTTTGGAGTTGGTAAAAAATGTACTTGGCATTGCTGAGATCAGGTTTTGACCTTCGTTTTGAAAAGGAGCAGGATCTTAACCACCAGATTTATCTTCAAGCACAACAAAAAGCCCTGGCTGGAGGGAGCAGGATCATTCCAGGGGGCAAGCAAGGCTCCAGGGCTGAGGGATTTCCCTTGATGCAGGGGAAGGTCAAAAGTGCACCTGAGGACGCGTCTCGTGAGCGCTGGAGCTCCCGACACGGCAGCCGGGGATGAGATGTTTCGGCAGTGACTCAGAGGAAGAAGCTAAATAAACTCTTTTTATTTCAAACACGGGATTAAATTCCTTCATGTCTGGATCATTGAAGGTAAAGCTCCTGTAATCTCCTCATTGCCAACCCCAGCCTGTTGTCTGATGGCTGCTGGACCCGCTGGGACAGCGAAGGGACATGGAGGTGGCAGAGAGGGTGAGAGACAGTCGGGAGCAGAGCTGGCCTCTAGAGCTGCTGCTCCATTAGTGATGTAGCTCACGAGGAAGCTGGTGTGGATCATCTCTAGGTCAGTGAAAATGTCCAGGGAATTCACAGGCTGAAGATGAAGGAGCTGAGGCGCTACTATGACTGTTTTGCAAGGAGGAGGTTAAGAAACAGCACTCTGGACAAGGCAGTTGTGATAAGGAAAAGCCAGAGCCAGCACAGCTGTAGTTGTTCAGGTTTTTGCACACTCCAGAGAACCCTGTTTGCTGTCAGCCTCTCCTCGTACTGCAAAGTGCCTGTGCCTCTGCAGCCACACACTCCTGCTCCCACCATGCCAAAATCCCTCTCTGCTGACCACAGGGGACAGAACATGAGCTGGCATCATTGCTGGAAGCCTTCCCTGCAGGTCTGTGACATCCCAAGCAGGCAGCAAGGGCAGATGTGGCACAAGTGTCACTTGAGGGCCTGTGCTGGCACAGCCAAGCCTCCCCCATGAGTGTCCCTGGCCTGGCCTGACTGGAGGAGGGCTGTGCTCCCTGGCACTGTCAGGCACCAGCTGGGAATATGGGGCTGGCTCAGGGTTGCCAAATGTCATCAGGCTTGCTGAGCCCAGCTGGAGGCAGAGGAAAGGTGACAGGACTGTGGGGCCAGGCAGCTTCTGCAGAGGAAAATGCCACACAGCCATGAACATCCCCAGAGCACTGCCTGCAGCAGGGGGTCACCCTCATCCACGGTTATTGCCTAAAAGTGACGGGGTTTGGAATTGCTGTTGTTGCTATTTCTCCACGGATTTTTCATGGTGCTGCAGGTAAATCTCATGCAAGATGTGCTGGTTTTATTGCAGGACTGATGGGTCCATCCAAAACACAGCAGATGCTCCAAATGTCTGTCCTCTTGCTTTTGAGCAGGACAGTAAATCCACAGGGATGCCTCACGCCCCAAGGAGACCGAGCTGGTGCTTCCCAGACCTGTGATTTGATGTCATCTTCCTGCAGGAATCTGGGGCTTAGGTAATTGATCTTTACTGCACAAAGCCCTTTCAGAGGTGGATTTATTGTTCATATTGCTGGGGAAATACCAGGTTAGTTGTTGAAGAGTGCCAAAAAAAAGGGCTGGCAAGAAATCTATAATATAAAGACAATTTTATTGCCGATAAGCTCTTAAAACTCATTTTTTTTTTCCTGTTTCAGTAGGACCTTATTCTTCCTGATGAAAATCTGGTCATAGCATCTCTCATTAAAAATAAAATTATTTTGAAATAAATAAATATATAAAATAAATATCATATACATTTTATAAATAGTTTTGTCCTTATGCACAGTATCCATGCTTACATCTGAATAATGTTCCTTGCCCCATTCCCACCCCAACAGCAGGAAGAACCCCACAAATCAGGACCAGTCCATGGAGCATCATCCATGTAGCAAACTCCCAGGCTGCTTAAGCAGGGCACCACTCAAAGGCTTTTCCTTAGCAGGGAACTATCCCAGCTCAGCAGCAACATCTGCAGCAGTTCTGTGGTCTTTGTTTTCTTTTCTTCTCTTCATTTTTAGGTTGTTTTGGGGCTTTCTTTTCCCCAGTGATCAGGTTTGCTCACCTGCTCGTTCCTTTAAGCAACCATAACATTGAATATTCAGCCTCTCTTGTAGCAACCGGGTAACGAAAGTGAACGAAAATGGAAGATTAAATGTAGGGTTCCCTCCCTTCCCCTACCCCCGCCCCATAAATAACCCAGGTTCGATATACACTGGAAACAAGGAGGAACAGCAGTGTCTGAATTCAATGTAAGTGCTTCCCTAGGTCATCTACTCTTACAGGAATGATGGAATGACTATTAAAAGAGTGCTCTGGGAAAAAGCTCGGGAGCCCAAGTATGTACACTGCCACTGCAGGAACCATCACCTGTAGTGGAAGAGGTCTCTGTACATGGCAGGGATTTTGGCAGGGTCCACAGGCCGGGGTAAGAAGTGGGTGAACTTCTGGTGTCTCTTAGTCCTGTACCCCTCGCGGGGGGAGCCGTCCTTGTTGAGGGCCACGTAGTACTGGCGCTCCGAGTCGGGGTGCTTGTACAGCGTGGACGCGTACGTGTTGTACCAGTTCTCCTCAAACTGCTCGCGGAAAACACACTCCCGGCTCAGCTTCTTCTGCCGTGGGGAAACAGAGACACACTTGTGTCAAAAAGGTACAGGAGAAAACATTGCCACCATTCCTTCCTTTGTTTTTCTAGCGTTTTCCCCATTGCCTTATCCTGGCTACTCTGAGGATGAGGACTGTGTTGCTGGGGATGACTCCCCTGGATGAGAGCTGGAAATGGGCACAAGTCAAGAGCCAAGGACTTCTGGAGTTGGAGGAGGAAGGAGACAAAAGCAGGAGAAGGTGGGCATGGATTTTGCAAAGGTGTTCTATGAGTAAATCAGACAGGCACACAACAAAGCTCCAAACCTGTCCAGGTGTGAGTTTGAGCTTGCTGGGGTGGTCATGGACACATCCCCCTGTAGCAGCCCCCTCCAAGGTACCACACAGCCCAAATCCCCTCTTTTGGGTGAGAGAAGCACCAGGCAGCACATCAGAAAGGTTCTAAACAGGAAAACAGGAGCAAGCACTGCTTTGGAAGTTGAGGGCACAGAGGTGGATGCACTGAGATGGGAATGAAAGCATTGCTCAGGATTTCCTCTCCTGGAGTGGCAGTGAGCTGTGATGGGAGGCTGTGACAAGAGCAGAGGGATGTGGGATGTCAGACCCCAGGGAACATTTAGGGGGGTGATAGGTGATGTGATGAGGGTGTGTGGCTGGTGCATCCCATGCTGGCATGGGGGTACAGATGGCACTGGTGTCACCACAGCCACAGCCAGCCTTCCCATCCAGCCCTTACAGCTGGGAGCTCTTGGCAGTGGCTGTTTGATGATGGACCTTTGGTTCATGTCCAGCGCTCCTTCCCTCTCCTTCCCATCTCCATGTGCCAGCTACAGGGATGTGCCTGGCTGCAGAGGGGAGCAAGGCTGTCCCTCTGCCCCACAAGGACACAGGTGGCTTTGCCAGCCCTGCTGTGCTGTCACAGAGGGTCCAGCCATCCTATCCCATCCCACAGGGGTACTGCCAGGGTGACTGGGAGCCCTTTCAGCTGAAGGGCAGCCTGCAAATGTAGAGTGCTCTAATATTACAGCCACTGTCCCTCCACTGTAAACTATCTGGGCAGGGAATGTGTCCCCTCTGAGGCACACTGAGTGCTCAGTAAATGTTACTGCTTGCAGTAGATGTGTTTTGTAACACAATCCAGGAGCTCACCTGTGCTCAGAACCTGTTTTCAATGTTTTGCTGCTAATTAAATAAAACCTGAGGTGAGCTGTGAGCCCTCCAAAAGTCCTAGGCCACAGCCTTGGCCATCTGAGACCCAGGGAACCGCGGGCTTCTCTTCCCAGCTCTGTCAATAAATACAGGCTGGGTTTTTTCCCTCCTCTCAGGTGCCATCTACTTGGAATATGTTGGAACCTGATGACTGGCTGAACTCTGGCAGCTGCTCTGCCCCCATTCCCCCGTGCTGCACTGGGCACTTTGGAGTACAGTGCTTGTGGAAAATGTTTGGCGAGTCTGGGGTGATTCTGCAAGGTGTGATTTATTCCTTTCCAAGCCCTGGGAAGTCCCCACTGAACCTGACACCACACAGGCAGCAGGCAAGGTGCTGCCCATGACTTTAGCTGCCCTAAGTATTAGTGGCATTCCTGAAATCCTTGGGGAGCTTTACAGCAATGCTGGCACGAGGCAAACAGGGACAGGAGGAAAAGCTCTGTGTCCTGAGGGGACTCCACGTGTCGCTGTGGGGATGGCTGGCCCTGGCTGCATCAACACAGGCATCAGGCAAAATTGGCACAGAGGGAAATAATAAACTTGCTGAAAATTTAAAAATACCGCTGTACTGTGATCTCCCAAAATACCATTGTAATGCTAATGCTGTTGTCAGGCGCTGTTTTATGGACCTTTAATTAAGAATACTGTAGTGGCTTTTGAGTTCCAAAAGCCATCATTGTACAACCCACGTGTCCCAGATTTTCAAACTCCAGGGTTATTTGGGGACCTGGCTCGTGACGCCGGCAGTTTGGAGCAGCCTTTTGAGTGTGTCCCTGCAGCGTCCTGCCTGGTGCACAAGATCCCAGAATGGTTTGGGTTGGAAACAACCCTAAAGATCACCTCATTACAGACCCCTGCCATGGGCAGGGACAGCTCCCACGACTGTCTTCAGGTCAATTCTGTTTCCAGATTCAGTGCTGTAAAATGTTACCCTATTTTTGTTTCTGTGTTGTAACATGAACACAGGATCTAGAATTTAATTAACCCATCATGAAACTCGATTCACAATCAGAGCTGCAAGGTTTGAAGGCAAAGAGGGGGGGATGCATGGGCTCATGTTCTCCAGCAGGCACGAGTGAAAACTGAAACCCCAGGAGCTGCTGAGCAGCCTTAGAGTTTGACAGGAGAGGTGCTGCTCTAACCCTGCTTTCTGAAGTGTGCTTCAGGAGATTTTGTGCTTTATGGAATCCTGCTGATTTTTCTTTTCTCTATTTTGCACATTTTTAATTTAACCACTCTCTCTGCATTTAACTGCTGTGCTGGGCAGAAGCTGTTACAGAAATGAGGTGGGAAAAGAACAGTTATTGGTGCATGCAGTATTTGATGATCAGAGAATCACAGAGTGGTTTGGGCTGGAAGGGACCTTAAAGCTCATCCCTGCCCTGGGCAGAGACACCTTCCACTATCCCACACTGCTCCAAGCCCCATCCAGCCTGGCCTTGGACACTGCAAGGGATGGGGCAGCCACAGCTTCTCTGGACAACTATCTCATATTAACATCAGCAGCTGTGTCTTAAATGGTGGAAGGGTCTGTGGCAGTCTCAGGTGGAAATGGGACAAGGAAAAATGATCTAAACTTGTGGTTTGCCAGTCAAATGTTTTCTTACAGCTTCTGTGTATGCAGAGTACATGAGTTTTAACTTGTACACTGAAGCTTATCTGATGGTGAGAGGAAGTGCTGCCTTCTGCTTTGGTTTAAAACCAGTTTATTTGATTTAATTTTATTTTTACTGTGATCCACCCTTAATTGAGCTAAATAATTAGGAACTGAGTTAACCTGTAGGAAGCACCTCTGCCCAGCTGTTAAAACCTGGCATTTTGACTGTAAGTCATAACACTTAACGAGTTTACACTTGGGGTTTTTAGTCAAAATATGGAAAATTTTAGCCTGAAAATGGCACTTCTAGGAAATCATGACCAGCAGCCCTAAACTCCTAAAAGGAGTTACAGAGAATTTTACAATAACACTCAGGATACAATTTCAGCTTCTGTTGGTTAAAGAGCCATAATACAGAGACAAGACCTGCAGATAGGTGCAGACCTGACCATGAGAGGTGAATACAACTGATGTGTTACTCAGGCTGGGAAAACACATTAACAAACATGGCTTTTTGCTAAATGTCCCCCTGCCTTTACCTGGCCACTGCCACACCATTTCTGAAAGGCAAAACCTCAGTGTGGTGTCTGGGGGCTGGGCACCACTGGGGGCTCCCACAGCAGGAGTGAATCCTCCCTCAAACCCCATTTCCTATATATCATTTATGTTAAAACAGCAGTGACATCAAGGGTAGGATGGAGATAACTGGCACCCAAGGACGTGGAGGGCCTGTGCCAGAGCAGCTTTGTGGCACAGCTGAGGCCACAGGCTCCAGTGGGGCAGGGTGGAATCAGCCCAGCCTGAACTTACCGACCCATAGAGCTCGCCTCTCTCATTCATGCCGAGGTAGAGTCCAGAGTCCACCCCACGGATGCTCACCAGCCCCACTGCCAGGCTAATAAACTCCAAAATCCCTAAAAAAGAAAAAAAAACCTGCAAATCATACAGAGGAAAAAAAACCAACACCAGGCTCCAGCAACAAAAACAAACCAGCCATTCCCAGTAACAATAGAGTTCTTAACTCTATAGTCCCATCTGTGTGCAATCTTCTGATTTCCAGTCTGGGCTTCTCCCCAGCATTGTGAATTTGAGTTGCCTAAGAGGGATTGTCTTTGCTAATGAGAAAAGCTTTGCAAGGTTTTGCTGGTTTGGGTTTGGATTTTTTTCATAATTATCACCAAGAAGACAGATGTAGAAACTTGGGCCTGGCCACATGCAATGTCAGAAGCCTGTTACCATGCTAGGTTTTATTCTTCACCAAAACAAGTGTTGTTTTGTTTTCTAGAATAAGATGATTGTCCTACAGGTTTCAAAGTCATGGGTTCAGTAAGAAGAAGTGAAAAGCACTAGAAGAGATGTTTGTGAGGACTATCTTCATCCTGGCACTCCAGTGGGATACTTGGCAACCCAAAATGTATATACAAGCCATAGGGATAAAACCCAGCTTCACAGCACACAGGTTAAAAACACGTCTTCCTCTGCAGCCTTTGGAGTCAGGGAAGTGCCAGTCCATTCTCCATCACCCCCTGCCACTGTTTCTGCCAGAACCCCCTCCTGCCCCCTGTGTCCTGCTGCCTGTGCCAGCCTCCTGCCTCTCCCCAGTCCAGCAGCATCTGTCCCAGCCATCCCTAGCCCTGCAACAGCAACTGTTTTACCCATGGGCTGCAGCCTGCTATGATGGTGGCAGCCCCATTTCCTCTGGAAAGAAACAGGGTCTGGCTGCTGCACCCCCACAGCTGCAGCTGTTTCAGTGGGGGAAAGACTTGTAACAGGAGAACCTTTGGTGAAGCACTTAAAAACAAACAGCCCCTACCCAACACCACAAGTGGTGGGGACCTTCAATCTCCCCAGGAAGCCTTCCTGAAAGGAGTGGTGGGACTGTGTTATTATGGATTTCACACACTACCTATGTAGAGGTCAGGATTAATTAGCTGGGAGTCAGAAGGAAGAGGCTTTTCCTCATCTCATCTGATGTTCCATTGACTGGGGGGGAAAGTTGCTCTAACCTTTAGCGTGGCTCCAGCTCTCCTAATTTAGCTCCCAAAACATCCAGCCTTGGGCAATTGATGCTCTGATCAAGTTACCTCCCAGAGCTCCTCTTAAAAGTATTGCCTTGGTTTTAAGGCAACGCGTGACAAGCGGCCACCTGAGCCAGCTGACTTCAGTGGCAGCCACAGCTCTGGGTCACCCCACAGCCTGGGGCATGGATGTGACAACTCTCAGATGACACTGCATCACTGCCTAAATACAGGACAGCGCCGACGGCCATGGACACCCCTGACCCACTTTGTGCAGTGCAGACTCATCCTCAGGTGCTGGCAGCCAAGCTGGCTGCAGGAATTCCTCCCTACCCTCAGGCCTGTCCTCCTTCTCCCCTGCCTGCTCTGGGGCTTGTACATCTAACCCAGCTAGGGGACACGAAATATGGACTTGGGAGTGGCAAGGCCTGGAGGCAAACAGGGAAGCAAACACCACAAAACACACTTTATGGACCAGAGCAGACATTTTACAGGCTGAAATATACCCAGCTACACATCCTTGCCTGCAGAAACATCAGGAAGAGGCAGCATAGGCAAGGAAGGCAGCCTTTCCAAGCCAGACAGACACAGACCCTGGCTCTGCTCTTCTCAGTAGCTGTTGTGGTTTCTTAGATGAAAATAATCCCAAACAGGGAGGAGAGAGGTGCAGGATGAGGGGTGGTTTCCACCCTTCACTGCCCACCAGTTCTGACATGAGGGAGTTACTGAACTGCTGAGTGCTTTTTCCCATCTGCAGACCAGAAATTAGCTCAGCCACTCTTTGAAAAAGAGGGAGTGAGGAAAGATGGACAACTACAGGGAGTGTAAAAAGTAAAGCAGGAGTACACAGATACACCCAGGAATGGGGGAGTGTTTCCCAGGCTGGAGACAAAGGAATATTCAAGTGAAACATGTCAAGTAACTGGAGAATGGTAGGTGGACCTTCCTGTAGGTATAGATGCAGTCCTTAACATCAGCACTTTTTTTGTCTCCTGTCACTTCTGAGAAGCAGGAAAATATTGCTGGTTCCACTGAGAAATTGAGGGATGTCTAAGGCAGGGGAACCCAGATCTTTTCTTGACTATGCCCACACTCATACAAAGCACACTCCTGCTCTGTATGAGGCACATCAATCCAGGTCTCCAAAGACCTGGGAAGGACCAAGCCAGGAGCAGCATCAGCATCTTCCTGCTCTGAGCAGGAATGAGACATCCCTCACCTGGTGCAGGCTGGGAATTTCA
This sequence comes from Molothrus aeneus, assembly GCF_037042795.1. Classification (NCBI taxonomy): domain Eukaryota; kingdom Metazoa; phylum Chordata; class Aves; order Passeriformes; family Icteridae; genus Molothrus; species Molothrus aeneus. The sequence continues at coordinate 2,633,324 of NC_089659.1, read as the reverse complement.
AATGAAATTTCTTCCAAGATGTGCCCATGACAATCTCTTCTGACAACATCCCTTGTAGTGTTCCTCTTTTCTGATCTCTGAGTGGCACTTGGAGACATGCATGGAAGATGACTGTGTTGAAAGAGCATTAAGAACGTAACTTGAGCCCACAAAAGTCAGGAGACAGAGTGAAGGCTGAAAATATGTGGGCGGATATCCATCCTGTCCTTAACTCACTCCAATTGTAGACAAAATTGCAGCTTCGTACATCTGATCCCCAGCAGCACAGGGAGTGGCCACTGGGGCCAGCTCAAGAATTCTCTTTCCAATTGTAGCGGTGTGTTTTTGTGGTAGAACATGCTTTTGTTTTTTTCTTTTGCTTTCTTTTTTTCTTTCCCCCAGGACTTGCCTCTTTTTTTTCCTCACTTTGATTATTCATTCTCTTTGTTCCTTGAGTCTTTCCAGATAAGACTTGGAGAGATTTGATTAAGACCCTGACTGGATTCATTTACCACTAAAGCACTGAATAATCTCCTGAGCTTTGCCATGGCCAGACCCACACACTCTCGCCTTACTCTAAACCATCCCTCAAAGAACAATTCTGCTCCTTGCACCTGTCTCTTCTTACATGACTGTATTCAGGAGCTGGGGTACAGAAACATCAGATGTTGTATTAATGGCTACAAACCTAAAGCTTTGGCTAAAAACCTCAACAACTGTTCAGCAACAGGTGCACGATGGTCTGAATGTCAAAATTACAGCCAAAATTTCTCTGGGGGTCTCAGCAGCTTCTCTAGGAATCTGTGTAACATATCCATGAGCAGGTTTGTACCCCAGAAGAGCTTTGTTTTCTGCCTTTATTCATCTGCAGTGCAACCTCAAGGCCTCTTTCCCTCCTCCACTGCAGTGAGTAGCACTGCTGGGTTCACTTCTTTAATGCTGCTGTAAAAGAGATGTGAGGCAGAAAAGGAGCAGTTCCTCCTGGAAGTGATTTTCCCAGTAAATTTCTCTCAGTTTCATTCTGAGAAGGATTGTCATGGGGTACTAATGTCAGTCCAGACCCCCTCCAGATTTTGATCGTCCTTTATTTCTTTGTAGAGGAAGGTTCTGGGTAGATGCAGTGAGAGAGATAGATTTTGGAAAACACTTTATCCTTTTGGGGGTGACCTTGCCAGAGCTGCCAGTTGAGAGAGTGAATTTGGGCACTTCTGTAGTGCAAGAATGAGCTTTCTTCCAAGAAATCTAGAGGGTTTTTCCACATCTTGCATTAAAGCTCCTCTAGGAAAAATAAGCTGCACTCCATTGTTCTTGCAAGAATCTGTGTTTTTAGAAGTATAAAATATCACATTCCAGTAGACAGGTGTGATTTAGGAAAGCTCCAGTCCTTGACAGATAAGAGGCAGTAATTCCAGTGATTGCTCAGGCAGTGTGGGTGGATGATGCCAGCACCTCCCCGTGTCCTACAGTCACACCCCCAAACGCTGTGGTACAAAAGAATCTCTCCTTTTAACCCTCACTGTTGGGACCTTGGGACTGTTCTGCATGAGGGGGCTTTGGCTATTTCCCTCTCTGAAAGATGTGGATGCCTCGCACATCTGGTAGCTTTTGGGATGGCTGTGCATGGGAGGGTGCAGATACTGCCTGTCCTTTCCTGAATCCCTTCCAAGTGAAGTGATGGGGATGCCAAGTCTGGTTCTACCCAACATCCCACCTGCAGCTGGACACGTGCCTGGGCTGTGGCATCACAGCCATCCATGGAGCAACTTAATGATCTGCTCATGGTACCAGCAAGCACATTCCAGCCACGTGGGCTTGATCCTGGATTTCTAAGTATTTCTCCAGGTGCTTCAAGATTTAAGGCAGCTTTAAAGTGCTTCCCTGAACCCCTTGTCCACCTCTGCACCCCTCACCACAGCTTTGAAGTCCCAGAATCGCTCAGGCTGCCTATTCCTGTTAGAAGTTACTTCTTTCTGACTGTTGCATGCAAAATTTAGGAATGCATCGATACATGACATCCTAATATGAACCATACCAGTAACATTGGAATTTAAATATTCATGGCTACTGAACACAGATGGTGAATACTGTGTGCCAATACATTATTGCTTTGAGTCTCTGCTGAAGCAAGGCTTAGTCCAACTTGATCTGAACGCAAGGATTCCAGTCTAATCCTTTGGGGCTTTGTCTTGCAATTACAACAAATAACTATTTATTTTACACCGCCTCTGGGAAAACCCTGAAGCAGAAAACTATAATATCTGAAGTCTGGTCTAGTTTACGGAGCTGGATGTGGACTGCTAAAACACTTAGGGAATGCCAATGTTTCGATTTATTGAAATCACTGTGCAACTTAAACTTCAGCGTGCAAAATCCATGAGAAGTTTTAGCATGTCTAACATGTTTTTTCCAAGTTGGAAAATATACTTGCTTTACTCAATCTTTATAAAAAATGGATCTGAAACAAACGCTGCCATTTGAAACTGGCTGTTTAGTTCTACAAAGGTAAGGAAAAAGAACTGATAGACTAGAAACACTACGTGGCATCTTGAACTAAAACCAACCAGATGCAATGGGTTTGCTTTCAACTCTTTGAACGTGGAAACCCATCGTGTATTACAGCATGAAAGGTTAAAAGATGGGTGTTTTCAGGAGGTAATTAAAGAACGCTTGCCCCACAAGCATATTAATTAGTACCTGACTCTGACCCGCGGGTTATGACTTTCTTGTTGATTTAGGCAGGGACATGCCATGCACACACCTGGTGTTTATGGAAAGATAAGCTTCCCCAATTGTTCCAAAAACCTGCCTTACACCTCCAACAATAGCAGCGGCAGCACTTCCCGGAGTATCAGAACTGACTGCTTGCAAACAAGTAAAGGCAAAAAAAGAATTCCTTTCACCGAGGAGTTAAATCACTTGAAAACTATAAAAAGTCTTGCGAGCACGTCTTGCAACCTGTTGACAACATAGCTGAGATCACTGGCATGGGACTTGTTGATAGCTTATACAGACACCTGCACTAGATGCTGGAGTAGCGGGAATTTCTCTTACTGTGCTCAAACTGACTGCACTCTTTCGCCTGTGGCTTGGGATGCATTTTTTGAAGATTACATATAGTCTCATTAGAGATCACTGCTCTTGTATGCCACTGATACAGGCACGGCATTCTTCCAGCTGTATCCCGGGCAGCAAGGTAAATCCACGGTGCTCTGCCTATTGTTCCATCTTCTTTCTTTCCGAGGTCCCTTAAGTGTTTTTCCCTCTTCAGCTTCCCCCTTTCCTTTCCAACAACCTTTCCAAACCCAGCTCCCGAACCCCTCCAGCCAACAGATCTCTGCCCACTTTGGGGAGACGCTCTTCTAATCAAAGTCATGCATGTAAAAGAAAGCAGCTCACAAATATCTGCAGACGCCAGAAAGGAGGAGTTGTTAAAAAAAAAAAAAAAAAAAGAAACAACTAAAAAAAGCAAAAAAGCGAGGAATTTCTTTTTCCAACTTAGGAATTTCCAAGAAATTCCAACGAGGAACGTCTCTGTTTTGTCTCCCTCACCACTAACTTCAGAGGCAGAGCTAAAGCTGGTCACCGTCCTCTTTTTTTCTTTACTATTTTTTTTTTTTTTTAGTTTTTCTTGCAAAGGCACGTTTTAGTGCACCTGCAGAAAGGCTGAGCGCCGGGAGAGTAGGAAATTGGAAATAAAAACTCCCGCATTGCTGGGGAGTGAGCGCATTTGTTTAGGAGGCCAATTATATCCGTCCCGGGATGATTTATATTAGCGGGGTAATTAGCTGTGCGCGCGGGGCACCTGCTCGGGCACCCCCCGGCCCCTTACCGAAGCGGCTGTGGTCCTGCCGGGTGCCCTGCACCGTGCCGTTGGGGAAGATCTCCAGGTGGAAGCCGGTGCGGCAGTAGAGCTGCCGCCGCCGCAGGATGCCCTTGAGGTGAGCGAAGTCGGTGGGGGAGCCCCGCTGCAGCCGCCCCTCGATCTGCCCCAGGCGCTCGTTGAGGAAGCCGGGGGAGTCGGCGAGGGGCAGCCCGGCGCCCAGCGCGGGGGGAAAGCCGTGCAGGTCGGGGTCCAGCGCGCCCAGGAAGCCACCCACCTCGGCCATGGGCGCGGAGCGGAGCGGCCCCGGGGGCGCGGGCAGAGCGGCCGCTCAGAGCGCGGGCTGCGGCCGCCCGGCCCCGCGCTGCCGGCCCCGGCCCGGCCCCGCGCCGCCCGCGCCTCCCATCGCTGGATCCAGTGTCCCGCCGTCGGATGCGAACTGCACTTTATATACGTACACACTCCCCTTACATTGACATATTGGATATTTAAATGCAAGCCACACCTCACTGGCATCCCCTTTGGCTATTGCTTCCCTCCCCCCCCTTCTCTGATGCATTTGGCTTTTTTTTTTCCCTTTAAAAAAAAAAAAGGGAAAAAAATGAAGAAAAAAAAAAAAAAGAGCCCGCTTCACTCCCTCTTTTATTATGAAAAAAATGGCAGGAAAAAGCTACACATCGCAGTGAGGCGTAACAGCTCTTGGCAGGTCCCCGCCAGCCGACGATGAAATCATGGAGCCCCCGCACGCACCCTCTCCCGCACCGCCGGCAGCCCCGGCCCCGCTCCCGGCCCTGCCCGGCCCCGCAGCCGCGACCCCAGACCCCGCACGGGCCGGCTCGGTCGGAGCCCCCGGGTGGGTCGGTGGCCCCGGGGCTGTCGGAAGCCCCAGGTCCGTCGGTGCCGCCACCGCCTCAGCCCCGAGCGTGCCCCCCACCCGCCACCCCCCGGAACGGACACGGTGGAAAAAAACAACACGTGAGGAGAGGGTCGAGACGCGTTTTTCAGCCGAACGTGTAAAAACGGAATGCGATCTTTCTGAAAGCCGATCCCACGGGCTATACGGCCGGGTTACAGCCGCCGGGAGGAGAGGGAGCCCGCGGCGGGGCCGGGCACTGCTGCTCGCTCTCCCTCCCCACCTTCCCCATGTTGGAAACAGGTGTTTCCGCGCTCTCCTGGCCCGCCGACACCGTATCTGTGCCGGCAGCTGCGGCCGCGCTGCAGACAGACGGAGCCGGGCGGGGCGGAGCGGAGCGGAGCGGGGGAACCGGCGGGAAGCGGGCACAGACGGGCCGGGAGGGACCGAGGGCAGGGAGCGCCCCCGCCCTGCCCGGCAGGCGGCGCTGCTGCTCGCGCCGCGCCGCCCCGGGGCGCTGGGCCCAGCGCGGGTGCTGAGGGGGCCCAGGTGGGCCCGGGGCTGCGATTGTCGTGTTCCTCGAGCAGGGTGCCGCCCGCGCCCTCTGCCGTGCCCCGCCAGGGGACGGAGACCCCACAAATAAACAACCATTGCAAGCACCCAAAACTGCCCTCAAGCCACCAGCCCGCTCTGCTGCAGCGGCTCCCCCGGGTGGCATCAGCGTGCAGAGCTGAGGCATCGGTGATATCCACCTCAGCGGGTCCCCCCCCCACAGGTATCCTCTCAGACAGTCTCTCCCCTCAACAGGTCCCCCTCATCTCAGCGGGCTTTTCCCCTTATCTGGTCTCTTACTTCAGCAGATCTCTCTGAGGTGTCTCTCTCCCCTTAGTGGGTCTCTTCCCCCAGAAAGTCTTCTCTCAGAAGTTCTCTTCTATCAGTAGGTCTCTCCTCAGCAAGTCTATCACATGGCTGAAGAGAATTTAGCAGGTCTGTCACTTGAGAAAGTCTCTCCCTTCCAGTGGATTTTCCTTCAGGGGGTTCCTGCCTCAGTGGGTCTATCCCCTCATCAAGCCTCTTCCCTCAGAAAGTCTATCCCATGGCAGATCTTAACCCTTAGCAGGTTCTTCCCCTCAGAGAGTGTCTGCCCTGCTGTGGATATGCTCTCAGTGAGTTCCCGCCATAGTGGGTCCCTCCCCTCAGAGAGTATCTTCGTACTGTGGATTCTCCCTCAGAGGGTCCCTGCCATGGTGAGTCTCTCCCCTCTGAAATGGTCTCCACCCCAGTGTGTTCCCCCCATTGTGAGTCTCCCCTCAGTGCATCTCTTCCCTCGGCAAGTCTATCCCATGGTCAATAGACCATCCCCACAATGGGTGTTTCCCTCACAAGTAGATTCCTGCTCAGGGGGTTCCCGCCATGGCAGGTCTCTCCCCTCAAAGAGTGTTTCCCACACCATGGATGTGCTCTTACCCCACCATTGTGGGTCTCTCCTGAGATCCTCTCCCCCCTTAGCCGGTCTCTTCCTCAGCAAGTCTATCCCATGGTGAGTCTCCCCACAATGTGTCTCTCCCCTCACAGTAGATTCCCCCTCAGAGGGTTCCTGCCATGCTGGCTCTCTCCCCCTCAGGCGGGTTCCCGCCATAGTGGCTCTGTCCCCCTCAGGCGGGTTGCCACCATAGTGGCTCTCTCCCCCTCAGGCGGGTTGCTGCCATGGTGGCTCTGTCCCCCTCAGCTGGGTTCCCGCCATGGTGGCTCTCTCCCTCTCAGGCGGGTTCCCACCATGGTGGCTCTCTCCCCCTCAGGCGGGTTCCCGCCATGTTGGCTCTCTCCCCCTCAGGCGGGTTCCCGCCATGCTGGCTCTCTCCCCCTCAGGCGGGTTCCCGCCATGGTGGCTCTCTCCCCCTCAGGCGGGTTCCCGCCATGGTGGCTCTCTCCCCCTCAGGCGGGTTCCCGCCATGGTGGCTCTCTCCCCCTCAGGCGGGTTCCCGCCATGGTGGCTCTCTCCCCCTCAGCTGGGTTCCCACCATGGTGGGTCTCCCCTCAGCAGGTTTCTTCCCCTCCGTAAGGTGCTGCTCCCACATCACCCCAGAGGGAGGGATAAAATGGTCCCTGCTTGCAGTCCTTTCCCCCAGCCCCAGGCAGTGTTCTCTTGTGAAGACATGAAGGAAATTGTGATCCAGCGATGTGACACACCTGCCCATGTGTCTGCAGTGGGTGAGGAGTCTGGTTTTTAAATGGGGTTTTGGGGTGGTTTTCCTGTCAGAGCTGTGGCTATAAAAGGGGTGTTGATGCAGAATTTGACACATGAAGCCTTAAAAAACTTACGTTTTTTATAGAAGTCTAGGCGGTTTCAGAGGTAGTAAAATCCACTGAAATGAGTTTGTTGACTATTTGTTTATCATGTTTGGTTACATGGAGATACCACTGTCTGAGGAGTTCAAGCATCCCACTGCAAAAATTATGGTTTTATTGCTGTAGTATCTATATGAAGACTCAGGTGTGATGAGGGAACTGAAGGAAATAAATTGTGCTTCGGTGAAAATGACAGAGGTCCAAGATGGGGAGGGGCCAGACACAGCTGACAGGATACCCCAAACCTGGAATTACTGTTAATCCTGTAAAGGCTATGAATTTAATGCATAAGATTAATTTTAAGTGAATGATCCTACTACAATCAAAGACACTTTTTTGTGAAACCTGGTTTTGCTGATGTAAGTGTGAGGTTTGCCTGTGGATCCATAGCAAATTCATGGTTTTGAATCCTTATTTCTGCACATGTCTGAGGGCTGATCCCAGGGGGATTAGGAAGAAGGAAGACCAAGTTCCCGCAGTGCAGGACTGGCCAAACTCTGCAGAGGCCTCTGCCACTGACTTCAATCTCCTCTGGATCTGTCTACAATATCCTTAAACCCAAATCCACACAAGCACTTAGTGGAACACTTAGGAAACTGAAAAAGGTAACAGAGTTGAATTACACTACAGTAAAATCCAAGATAAAGTAAAAATCCACAAACCTTCGTGCTTAACTAATGTATAACAAAAGCAGCACAATCCCCCATCCAAGCTGACATTCCTCACTTAACTCTCCTGATTATGCTCAGCTTTTGAAGTGTCCACGATACATTTTATTGAGAAATCCTACATGCTGGTACAACATGTTCTATTTAGGCACAACAGGATGTGGAGAAGGTAGCTTTCTCATCTTTTTTTTTTTTTTTTTTTTTTTCCTTTTTGTCTTTAATTTCCTGGTTTATTTATGTTTTTACTAAGCTGAGGAAAAAAGCAGAGATTTGTGCCCTGTGTTTTTGAAGAGAAAGAGGGATGTATTTTAAGTACTGAAAGCTAGAATGACTCCTCCAAAAGCAGAAACAAGTTCAGTGATTTTTTTATCTATGACATAGAACACAGTTCTGTAGTCAGTAATTTCTTAAAGGAGGACAAAAACTTATGTACAGTTTGTGTCACAGAACATAGAGTGTTACAAAATTAACTTTCTGCTCTGCTTTGTTTCAGTTGCTTTTCAGTTCCCCCAAGTTTATTCTTTGATTACAGTTTGTATTGCCCACCTTGGGAACTAAAATGGCTACTGCCAAACTGCTCTGTCTTTCAGTTTTCAGAAGAATTAGCAATGATTTTTATGCCCAGTTTGCTAAAACAGACCTTGCAGACTCCTTCTACATGCTGTAGAAGTGCATTTAGTGAGGTAGTAAAAATATTAATGGCATTTACTGTCTCAGAGTAATTTCTGTCCATGGAGAGTAGCCACATTTGGTGCCTGGCTATAAAATCAAAGGAAGAGCAGGACTGGGATCCCAACAGTAAATTAATTAGAAAAGAGTAAGATAAATAACTGCAATGAGCCAACCCAGTATCTGAGCTACTAGATACTGCATATCCTCTGCCTGGGGCTATTCCATTTGGTACAGAAAAGATCAAGACAGCTGAAATAATTTGAAGTAGCAATGGCCATGAATGCAAAAACAGACGTGGTGAAGAATATCTGAGGATAAAGAAACAACAGAGCCTTGAGCTTTAATAAATAATACTTCTGCTTCCTCAGCACTTCCCACCTTGGGATCTTAAAACAATCTATGTACACTAATTAATTAAGACTCACAACCAAGGTCACTGTGCAGCTCCTTTTCCCTGGACGGTCTCCTTTTCCACTAAGAGATGTTGTCCAAAGGATATTGATGGCTTTCTGTATTTGTTTGGGATTTTGGATGCAGAGCAGCCCTGCTGGAGCAGGAGCTCTGACCAGGTTTCTGTATATCCAGAAACCAGACATGTTCACCGTGAGCCTTTCTGCCTTTGTGGTGTGGTGACCATCTGTGCTGCACATGCAAGGAATGTCTGAGCTCTCCGGGCAGATAAACAGGGCAATCTCCTTTGTGAGGGGGTGAATAAACAAATTTTCTTAAGGGGAGCAGAGGATGGTTTATTGGTTTTTAGCTTTGATTGGTTTGACTTAAGCTACTATTATTATTATCATTTTTGTAGTACCACTTCCAGGCCACAGACCCTGTTTGTGCTGGATACTGCATTAACAAGCATGTAACAAACCTGAGTGCTTGACCTGAGGCATCTCCCTGCTCTCCCTTGTGGAAGGATTCCTACTGGAAGCCAACAGAATCTCCAGCAAGGTATAGAACTCAGTGTAAAAGTATGGGGTTTTCACACATTTGGAAGGATAAAGCTCTGAACTTGCCTACCTGGGTCTTGGAATCAGATGCCTAAAGAAATGATGTGACTTTCAAAAGAGGAAGTACCTAGCTCTTCCAGTTATTGATAGTTTGGTGTCAAACATGGGTCTGTTTGTTTTAATTATCCCAGTATGGATTAACAGTAAAAAGCAGAACTGTTCTGGCTCAATTCTGGCTCATGAAAACTCCTGTTTGGAGAGGATTGTTGCAACTGAGATCTGCAGTCTTTAGGGGAACAAGTCAGGGACAAATATGTGCAAATGAGCATCATGTGTAAAATGAACAGGGGAGCTTTGCTGACCCTCAGGTAGGTTTTGCCATGGTTCTGTCCCTCTTGAAAATTGCAGGTTCCTTGGCATGGCTAAGGACAGGTTTGAATCCTGACTCAAATTATTCATGTTAACACATCTCCAAGTGCTGGATGCTGACTGAGGAATGGGGAAGGCTCCTTTTTTGGGGCAAAGTGGTGCATAATACTGTTGTCTCCACTTGTAACTTTTTTTCTGGGGATTTGAGCTAGAATTACAGGACCACTGAGTCATTAGGCCTAACAGCTGACATTTGGAGCTGGTTCTCAATTGCAGTTTGCCTCTTTTGCTGTAATTAGGGAATAAAAAGGAGGTTAACACTGCAACTCCTCTCTGGAAAATACAGAACACATGAAATTAAATACAAGAACTGGTTCTGGTCCTCCTCAAATAAAAAGGGCTGTCTTTTAAAATGTTACTCTTGTAAGTGTGCACCTTTTAACTGTAGCAGCTTCTTATGGAATTGTCCGTGGCCACGGTGGGATGTGTGTTCATATTTGCATTAGTGAGTATTAGTCAAATACAAAAAAGAGTCACAGCAAAGTTCTGTCTAGCCCCATATCCTGCCTCTTGATAATGGCTAATAACTTGTATAGGGAAAACAGGACAAGTATAGAGTGATACTTCCTTTGGTAAACCCTCCCAGCTTCCAGTGGTTTCTGGTTTAGAGACCTTCCTGAGCTGGAGGCTGCAGCTGTATCATTGTTTTTGATATTCCTTGATGGACCTTTTTCCATAAAATTGTCTAATCTTTTTTTTTAAAACCCACTTGTATTTTTGGCTGCCATAACATCCCGTGGCAATGAGTTCCACAACATCATTAGGCATTGTGTGAAAATGAACTTCCTTTTGTTTGCTTTTGAACCCGCTTGCTCACTGCCAGTTTGAGTTGGTGCCCTATTATTTCTGTTAAGAATACTTTAAAATAATCATTGCTGTTTACCTTTTCTGTGCTGTAACAGCTTGTCTAGAACTTGACTGTTATTTTGTTTTCCAGGTTGAAAGGCTCTGGCTTGCTTAAGATTTCCTTGTGCTAAGGCTTTCTAACACCTCATGTGCAGCTTTGGTACATTATGCTTCTTGCCCTTTCTGTGGCTTTGTATTTCCCCAGTTACTAGAACTGTGCTCAGTATTGAAGAGATGGGCATACTGTGGGTTTATTCAGAGGAATAATACCATTTTCTGCTTTGTTCTCATTATTCTAAAAATTCTTAACAGGATAGTTTTCCCCAGATGCTTACAGCTGACACTGTACTGGTCTTTTTGGACAATGATTCATTTCTCCAAGATTTCTTTCATTATTGGTAATAGAGGATTTAAAGTATGGCAAGAATGGCTTTTTCCTCATCCATTATTTTTATCCATGGACTTAGAATTAAATTTACTATTTTAACACCCACTGGCTTTATATCATTAGCCACCTACCCACAGCATTTCCAGATCATTTATGGATTGTGAAGCAGCAGGAGACACATCACAGACCCTATTCTGAGTCTATAGGGAGCTCCAACATTCCTGACGTCAAACATTTATTCCTCTTGGTTATGATCACCAGTTATGTCACTTATTCTCTCATTCTCGTTCATGACCTGGATTTCATACCAAAGTTAATGGCCTGGCAATTTCCCATGGGATACCTGTGGGGATCATCAGTTAATCCTCATATCATTGTGTTATTTTCATCTGTGCTGCTGCCTTAAATTCATTCTCCTTGTGAAAGATGCCTGAATGGAACATGAATACAAAGATTCATTGAGTTTTCTTGCTATCACCTTTTCACCTGGGACTGTCTTTTCAATGCCTTAGGCAACTCTTGGTGCTGGGACTGTTCAGACCAAGGCACAGATTTCCACAGTGGAACAGAGTCTGTAATTTTCTGTGGTCAAGTTGCTTTGGGACTGTTGGCCCAGTATCTCTGTATCTGTCTTTAGGGATGACACTGGTTCTCTCACTGGAGACTAAAACTGAAATATATTGGTGTGTGAGGTGGAGTTAGGAATCTGAACTCAGGGTTATTCTAGAAGCAGATGATTGGATGGGACATCCTAAAATAAAGAATAGAGGGACAAAAAAGGGAAAAATAAAGTAAAACCAAAAATACTGTCTCCTACTTCTGTTGAAAGGCTCCAGTTTGTGCATTTTTGGTGACTGAGGCTTTCCAGCTTTACTCTGTTCATGTGAATAACATTACTCAAGTTCCTTTGTACAGTACTGGGTTAATTTGTATAGCATGCTTATAAAAAGACACGTAAAAACTTGAAAAACATAAATAACTTGATTTGATAATTATTCTGTAATTATTCTTTTCATTATATTAATTCAGTATACCTTACAAAATTTGTTCTTTTCTCTAATGAATGGGATAATTAAAATGCAGCGTTAAAAAAGCATGTAGGTACTTTGCAAACTTGGTTAGAGAAATTATAATTCCACAATCAAGCAACCAACTGCCCCACAAATCATGATGCTTCATCACTGAATCTCTGTGGAGAGAAGAATGAATGGGCTGAGAAAAACACTGTAAAGGTGAATTGTGATGAGTTCTGCAAACAGACAAAGGACAGAGACAACACAGTAAAGAGAGCACAGATCTGCTTGCATCCCAAGACACCCACAGAAATGTTTGTTTTCAGGAGAGCCACTTGAGTTTCATAACATGAGCTTCCTGAAAATCTGTCCTGAGAAATCAAGAGTTAACAGAACCCAGTTTCTATAGCCTTAACCTTTCATAAATGCAGTATTTAGTAATCACAGTTCTGGTAGATTGAGTTTCATGTGAGATCTCAAAATATTTATTTTACAGCATCCTTTGCTGTGTTTGTGCAGCGTTGCTGTTGCCTTTCTCCAGATGGGAACATGTAGGAATGCAGGAGCCAGGTGCTTTGCTCAAGGACATGAGGATCTGTCTTGAGTGCAGTTAACTGGTGCCTGCCTGGCACTGTGTTAGCTGTGCTTTGCTCTGAGCAGTCACCTGGATTGTGTTTACTTCCCTTAGCATTCCTTAACTCCATGTCCTGCAGGGAAGTTACCCTGAGGAGGTGTAGGGTCCTGAGCAACAAGCACAAGTCTGGATTCTCAAACCTCTCCTTTAATAGCATGGCTTATTTATGGCCTTGATAAAATTTGGAGGAAAAGATGAGGGGCATCTTCTCATGCAGCAGTGTTGGGAAATCCTGTTGCTAAAGTTTTCTAAAAGATTAGAAATTTCTTACATATCTCCCTCAGCATTAAATTAGTCAAAATATGAAAATTCAAATATCCTTCTCAAAACTTGGGAGCATCAGTACGGCAATGACTTTGAAGATCATGCTGGGGCTTTGGTTTAGTGTAGTTGGAGTCTGGTTCTGTCATTAGAAAAATCAGAATCAAATGAAAAAATTAAAATAACACTTCTGCAGCTTCCTTTGTAAACAAATCTGAAACCTTAAGGCCAGGAGAAGAACACTGTGGCTACCAACTGGTATAACTCATCCTAAGCTTCATAGAAGGAAATGATAGATCTCAGATATATACTGCCTCACAGGAATATTGTAATGAAATCCAGACAGCTTCAAGGGAAAAACACAACCTATTGATTTTATTCCAAGGGAAGAGAGAGAAAAAGAACAGATGTGTGGAGTCTTCTGTCCACTCGCTGCAATCTGTAGGGCCGACTTAGCCATTGTTTCTTCTCATGCTTCTTTCTGTAGAAATGCCTTGGTTTAGGCACCAAATGATTCAATTTGGGATAGTAGAGAGGAAGGGAAACAAGGACCTCACGCAAGAACTGACCTAAACTCTGAGGAGGTTTGTATAATCTAATTTGCAATAAAATGGTATTTACAATGTTATCAGACAAAGCTTAGCAGTGTTAAGTTAAACAGCATATAATGTGATTAGTGGGGGAGTCATGCCCATGATGTCATACACATTCTCTGGACTCTCGGAATGGGCAGATAATGTCTCAGGCATTTATTCTCTTGTGACACACACGAAAAGCTCCGTAAAGCTTTGGGGGATGGGAAGGAAATGCTCGGCGCGGCGCGTGGAGCTCGCAGCACCAGAGAGGCTTCTCCCTTTGGCGCAGAGCTCGACCTGTGGTTGCACCCTGCCAGCACAGTGCTGTGTAGTGGTTAAACCAGGCCTTTGGGAATAGTTTAGAAGCTTGAAATTCTATTCTTGACTCTGCCGCAGACTTGGGTTCTGACCGCTAAATCTTCTTTGCCTCTGGTAACTCCATTTTTAACTAGCAAAGGTAGTCAGCCGTGTCTGTGGAGTGCCCGGAGTGAGGAGCTGTATGGAGATGGAAACCACTGGCATTCTGTTCATTATGCAGAACAAATACAGCTAGACCACAAAGAGCTTTGCTGTAGATAACAGCGAGCAATTTCACAGCTAGTAATGGCCCATTCAGAGAAAATTAAATCTTTATCTTTCTGTCTCTCCAAGGCATGCAAAATGGTATTTAAAATTTTGTCTAGTCTAATTCATACGGATAGGCAATATAAATCTCACCTATAGGTTCACAGCAAATGTAATCTAGACTGTGTTTATTTTAATGTTTTGCTTTAAAAAACTCTTGCTAAAAGCTGCTGAATCAGGCAGAGCTCCCTTTAAACTTTCAAGTTATTTTAGTGGTTGTGAAAGGACAGGTTCTGGAACATTTAAGAGTATTTTACTCCCCAAGTCCACCAGGGACAATAAGCCCATATCACTTCGTGCATGTTAATGTTTTATAGAAACACAAAAATTGCATAAACATTTTTTCTGCCATGGTGTGAAGGCTGCATAAACTGTTTAACTCTGCTGCAGAGATTGACTAGGTAGTATTCCTGTTTTCAGTGATGCAAGGAATTAATACGGACTAGACATGAGGTGAAATGAGAGTTGCAGATGTGCAGAATGAGATGGGGGCTGCAGAGCTGAAAAAACTTGAAGGAAGGAGATGGACAGGAGGGAGCTTGGAAACTATGGCTCATGCAATGTCAACTCTATTATGTGTTAAAATCAACTGCAGCACTTGCAGGATCCCCATCTTTTATCAGAACAAGTAGTGATTGTCTTGGCTGTAACATTCATGTCAGTTTATGGCATTGGTGTGGATTTGTTGAGAAATGCATACAAGGATTTTATTTGACTGCAGAGGGATGCCATCAAGAATAAATCTTTGTTGTTCAGAAAGGGGAAGCCAAGCTTTTGTCTCTATGGCTGATAAATGAGGAACAGGGGCCAAGTGTAATATGAACAGAGCATTGGCCAGTCTGGTCAGACATGTGGGATGTACTAACAACAACAGGGAATGAAAGCAAAGCCTGCAGGTAGACACCTTTTAAATAATCAAGGCTGACAGTTTTACTACAGTAGCACTGTTTAACACTTTGTAGGTATGTGCTGCATCACAGATGCTGCTTATATTAAATAGTCTGCAAGTATTACACAGCTTGTTTAGAGGATAACTTTTATATCAGGCATTTTTATGTTTGTTAATGTAATTACAAATGAAATATCCCATTGTTGCCGATTCTATTGCCAATGGATGACTCTGAATGATGTACCAGAAAGACACTTTAGATGGCCTAGATTCAACTCACAGAGGACTGGGCATCCCAGTTATTTGTCAAACACAGAACATTTCCAGGAATGGGTGTTTCTGACACTCCTTATTAAAGCCATGTACAAATAGTTCTTGGATACCTGAGTCATCAGAGAAGCTGTGTTGAGGCAGATTGCACACAGTGCCTTGAACCTTGAGGGCTGGATTATGGGCATGCTGCACTATCATGTCCTGGCCCGTGCCTCAGTTTACCTATCTGTAAAAAGTGGGTGTGATGCTGTGTATAGAAACTGGCCTAGGAAAAGTATTTTGAATTGCTAGTGACAAACACCAATTAGGGATATACACAGTCCTTAAGGCAAAAGACTTCACAAACTGTAGAGCCTGAAATCTCAGTAAGCAAAATGCCTTCCTCCCAGCTCTCACAGGAAGCAAGTTAATTGGGAGGCCAATAACTATAATGAGGCAGAACCTGGGGTTTTGCATGTGTATAGCAAAATCCTCCCCTTGGGGCCAGATTCCTGTTCCATATTATGAAAGCAGTAAAAGGTCCCCTCAGCAGGTGCTGTGTAAAGGCATTTCAGCTTTGCCTTTGCAGTGCAGGAATTGCCAAGCTATTGCTTCCCTGAGTCTCCAAATGAATTCCCCGAGTCAATGTGGAACAGCTGTGTGAGAGATACAGCCTTGAGAAAAGAGGTGGCAAAGGAACACAACAAATGGGGATTTAATCAAATAGCACATGGCTGTGAAACAGCATCGGTGTCTTTTGGCTCAGCTTTCCTCTGGGTAAGGGAGAAACTCTCAAAGCTCAGAGAGGCAAGGTGTGATCACTGTGTGCTGTTGAGGGCCTTTTGTGTGGTGAGAGTGGGCCAGTGGCACTGGCTGGGTTCGTTCTGCAGTGAGGAGCAGCATGGCTTACCTGCAAGGATGCCCAAGAACTGGAGAAAGAGCTTTCTTTTTTTCCACCTGCCTGAGTGTGGCTGCTGCCTCTGCAGAGGTTTCCCAGAGCACCCAGGCTTTAGGCATTGGAGCCAGGAAGTGAAGTGAGACAAGTCTGGGTGGGTGGAAGCAATTCTTGTGCCCAGTTAGGGCAGGGAAGCTTTTCCTTCACATA
Organism: Molothrus aeneus; assembly: GCF_037042795.1. Taxonomy (NCBI): domain Eukaryota; kingdom Metazoa; phylum Chordata; class Aves; order Passeriformes; family Icteridae; genus Molothrus; species Molothrus aeneus. The sequence goes on along the minus strand of NC_089659.1, from coordinate 2,617,017 downwards.
TGATTGTGGAAGTAGCTGTTTCCTTCCTTATTGAAGCCTTCTAAAATGTGGTTTGCACAAAAAAAAAGAGTTCTCTCAACTGAAAAAAATATTTTGCTAAGGGCCACAAATTATGAGACTTACTGTTTTTCACTTGAAATTATTTTATTTAATAATCTTTGAAAGGAAAGTTTGTTGTGTGTCAAGTCTACCTACCTGAATTCCCAGAGTGCTTCATAAGAGCTTTTTGGAAATCCATCTGCTCTGTCAAATACTGACTGTGCCTGTTGGAGTGATTGCTAAGTTATAAGTGTTATGTCTGAAATATAAAGCAGACAGGGGATAAAGGAAAATGAAGCAGAGTTTGTAACAAGCAGAATATAGCTGGCTAATTACTGTGGCAGGATAACGTCTTAGAAAAAAACACCATTATGAAACTCATTTTTTTCTTGTTTCCATGACATAGAATTTGCTTGAAATCTTTTGCTTTTGAGTGTGTGTGCACTTTCCAAAGTGATCAGAGCTAAATGGCAGCATCTGTCAGAGAAGATAAATGACCTACCAGCAAATCCTCTCAGTTAAAAGGAAGACAAAAATCTATGGAGTAGGGGAATGAGTTTTAAATTAGCCATTTCACTTAACTTTGCCCTAATGAAGGGCTAATCTTTGGACCCCTGCAAAACAAATGAGAGCATCTCGTTAGATCCAACGGAAACTGGTCATTGAAAAGGCTTTTGCCTTCTGAACCTAATTGGAAGCAAAGTAATTCCTTTGATAGCTGTCTTCATTGAACAGTATCTTTCCTTTTTCCTGATTTATATACAGTAAATTAAAGACTCTGTTAATTACAAACACATTTGCCTGTTTGTAGATTGACAACTAAATATGCTTGGGTGAAGCTGGGTAGCACAAAGGTCTGCAGTGCCAGTTCTTCAGGGGCTGTCTAAGCAGAGCCTCCTGCAGAAGACAGAAAGGGAGCTGCTCTTAAAAATCCTTTCCTGGATATTGAGGCAGCCATGTGCTCAGGTTTAAACAGGCTGTGGGCCACTGTGGAAATTAGCTAAATTTACACAAGCTAAAACCTGATCTGGGATTTCAAAAATATTCTATTTATTGAATTAGCTTGCTCTTCTATTTTTGTACGTAATGGCAAAATAAGGAGTTTTCCTCCTAAAATCCAATGAATGATAGAAAAAACATTGGACACTTGATGGCTGTAGAAGCAGGATTGTGCCCTTAAGGCAGATGGAAGGAATGTGTCAGCCATGGCCCCTCTAAAAGTGGGACTTATCTTGATTATAGTCTTAGCTTGGTAGTAGAATATGATCTTATCACTGTGAAAGATTACATGAAGTACCAACTTGACTGGCCTTAAACCAGCTCTATTCTCAGTTACATTTTCAATTGCTGCAGCTGACATGGCGTTCTGTAAATGGAAGAGATGGCCATAAAGATGGTTTGCAGGATTTGGCCCATGTGTTCAAGTAAAAACACCATGGCTACTTCTTATGTTTTCTCTTTGACTGTATATATTTTTTCAGTTTTGTTTTTGAGAATGTCATAACTAAGCAAGACTTGGATACTCTTAATTTTACAGTACTTAGAACTGATATAAAACCTGGGAAGATAGATACCTGTCTGGTAGAAAGTCACTGAAGTCCATCTAGGTTAAAATGTGAATTTTTTTTCACCTTCAAGGAGCTATATTCTTCAGGAGATTAAATGTGTAAGACAGTCTTGAGCAGTAGGTGTTCTGGGTGCTGTAACCAGAGGCAAATTCAGGAGATATATTCATTTGCTTTCTGTGCACATGCAGTGCAATTCCTTTGGGTCTTGATCACCAGACCTTGTGCCCAAATTCAGAGATAAACACTACTTTGTAAAAATACTGTTCTCAGTGTGACTTCTCCAGGGGTTTAGTAGATGCCATGCACTAAATGAAATAAATGTCAAATGATGGAGGCCATTTGGGCATGATTGGGGGAATGGTGTGAACCCTGGCTCTGTGCAAATAAACCATCAGTAGACCTGCCAAGCCTGAGAAAACCTGTTGTATTTCTAGGGATGTATCCCAGGAACTGCATTTGGAACACTGACACCATTAGAAATGACTGTTGTGGAGGTAGTGATGAAACAAGGGAGCTCTTAGCCCTGTATCTCTGTAACAATCCTGGAAAAGAGTGCACAAAGTGAACCATGAAGAAAGCCAAGGCAGAGCTTTCCACTCCTTTCCAGATTGCAAGAGCTATTGACTCAGAACCACAGTTCCTTTAACTTGTCCTTTAACGTTCAGAAATTTCCATCTTTGTCGTGGTGCTCAGAAATCCTGGGAGCATAACCTGAAGCTCAGAGGTGTTTTCTCTGCAACAAAGCTGCAGGGGCTCTCAGGAGGTGCTGAGAGAGGTGTGAGGTTGTGGTGAAACATTCCCCTGCAACTCTGCAGGGTCTGACAGTTTTTTTGAGATGAAAGGGAATTGTGCATTGAGTACCTTAAATTCTTTCCAAGGAATCTCATAGATAGTTGGGAGTGAAGACAATCAGTCATTTCTTGGGAGAGGATTTTGGTTTTATATCCTCAATACAACATGTTGCCATAATAATAATAATAATAATAATTGTAATTATTACAGGTAGAAACAAATGCATTCAGGCTGCAGTTTTGACCCAGAATGTTTCTGCTGCTACTTTGTACTGGTATTTGCTGGTGTGAATTGTGTGGTTTTAATTTTTCTCTCAGTATTTCTCATTATGCCAAGTGGGAACAGCAAGAAATAGCACAACACCAGTCTGTGCTTATGGTGGAGCCTTTATGGCTGTTTCATAAGAGCCAAGCCTATGCTGTAGTTTTTTGTTTCTTTGAGGAGGTTTAAGTTTTGTCTAAATAAAACCTGAAGCATTTAGTTTTTCATTCATGAATTAGAAATGTGCAACATGTGTTCCACTGGCTTAAGGGAATTTGCTTTTCTTGAGCTACTGAGATAGTGTACATTTTTCATTAGATTTTTTTCTTTTTTTCCCTCCATAATTTTCCTGTTCTTGGTCTCTGCTAATCAAATCTGAATTTAATACTTGAATCCAATTCTAAACTCAGATGTTCAAAGTAGATTTGTGACTAGGCTGAAATAATTCCTTCTGGCCATGCTGAACCCACCTAATCTACTTGCAAGTTGTATTCTTGCCCTGTGTAGTGCAACATTTATGTCACCCAAGCAAGGATAATAGATCTTCACATGCTTGGCTGATTCATGTAAGCCACTGTTCAGTGAATAGGCCCTTTGGTGTGTCTTTTTTTTCCTCCTGCTTGTTTGATAAACTTGAGACATAGTTACTTTGAAGATTGGGCATTATCTACCTGCTCTGGGAACAGTTCCATGAAAACTGAGATTGGATCTCCGGGCTGCTGACAAGCTAATTCTGGACATTATTGGGAGCCTCAAGGTCAGTGTGCTTTCAACAGCAGAATAGAATTTCTGGTGCATTCATCTCTCATTTTAAATAGGTCTCCCTAAATCTCAGCTATGCTTTCCTAGTGCTATGAGAATTTAGGCTTACATACATTGTAGAGGATTTTAAAGATACTGAGATAGGAAAAGAAGACCCTAGAGAGGTTATTAAGTAGCAGTGTGAGTTTTCACCCTAATGAACTTGCATTCAGTGTCTTGGCTGAACAAAACCACCTTACTCTGTTACAGTGACTGATGTGAAAAGGGCTGCTGAGCACATGCATGTTTTCTGGGAGACAAATGCAAGGGGTTTCTGGAGTGATTGGTGTTGTTATTCATAGGCAGAACTGCAATAAGCCAATTTATTGGCAGTTTCAGTGGGGAGGTGAAAGAGATGAAAGACAGAGATGCTGAGCTTGATTTTTCCAGAGCAAAAGGAGGGTGTTGATCTGAGGCCACAGGGACCAGTGTGATTTGTAGGTGCCACTCTTCTCTGACTGTCTGTGGGAGCATTTGCCCCTAAAATTCACCACCCCTGGCAGTTGTGTGTAGGTAGGGGACTGTGCTGCTGTCAGAAAGGATTATTGGGTGACTTCTGCTGTGCTGTCAAAGTCTGCTTAGCTTTTCCATTGCTGCCAATTAGTCTGGATCAAGGATTTAGGCAGAGTAGAACTCTGGTGTGTGTTGACAGTGTATAGAAATCTGGCAAAGAGGATGCCTTGCAACAAATAGCCAGTGATAATTCAATCTCTTTTCCATTGTCAAACACAGTTAATGCTCTTACCTGCAGACTGGCAGGGGTTCTTTCCCCTAGAAGAGTTTGGATTGGGAAGGACTTTTAAAGGCCATCTGATCCAACCCCCTTGCAATGAGCAAGGGCATCTTCAACTAGATAAGGTTGTTCAGAGCCCCATCCAACCTGACTTGAATATCCACCACCTCTCTGGGCAACCTGTGCCAGTGTTTCACTGTCCTTGTCATTAGAAATGTTTTCCTTATTTCTAGTTGAGATCCATCCTTTTTGAATTTAAAACAATTGCACCTTGTCCTATTGCACAGGTCCTGTTACAAAGTCTGTCCCCATCTTTCTTATAGGCCACCTTTAGGTACTGAAAGTTCTCCTTGGAATTTTTTCCAGGCTGAACATCCCCAGCTCCCCACCCATCTCCATAGCAGAGGGGCTTCAGCCCTTGGAGCATCTTCGTGACCTCCTCTGGGCTCACCCCAGCAGCTCCATGGTGGGGTCTGACCAGAGCAGGGCAGAGGGGCAGAATCCCCCCTCACCTGCTGCCCACCCTGCCTGTGGTGCAGCCCAGGACACAGTTGGGTGTGGAATGGCCAGGGAATGTCCAGCTGTTCATCCAGGAGCACCCGCAGAGTCCTTCTCAGCAGGGCTGCTCTCAGTCTCTGCAGCAGCCTGTGCTGACAGCAGGGGCTGCCTTCATCCAGGTGCAGGGCTTTGCACTCTTCAGGACTGAGTTTCTGCAAAGAACCTGGAGTAGATGTTGGATTTGCCAGCCCTTACAAATCTGTAATGGAGCCACCTCCTTATGGAGTGTCAGGAGAAGCTGGGCCAGTACCCCCTACCCTATGAGATCAGTGTCCCTCAACAGGTGTTGGGTGTGCCAGAGCAGAGGATCTGTAGCCATGATATTTTCTGAAAAATCCTTTCCTTAGGTTTTTTTCTCCTGAGAAGCTGAGAGGCCTCAGGAACAAAATGTAACCAATGGTTATCTGCTGCTGTGGAATGCAACAGGGGCATCTGGGATTGGGCTCATGTGGTTGTTTCTAATTAATGGCCAATCACAGCCCAGCTGTCCAGACTGTCTCGGTCAGTCACAAGCCTTTGTTATCATTCCTCTTCTATTCTTAGCCAGCCTTCTGATGAAATCCTTTCTTCTATTCTTTTAGTATAGTTTTAACATAATATATATCAGAAAATAATAAATCAGCCTTCTGAAACATGGAGTCAACATTCTTGTCTCTTCCCTCATCCTGGGACCCCTGTGAACACCATCACGAGGATCCACCTCTTCCTTGGGCAGTCAGCCAGGAGGCCTTGCTGCTTCACACTGCAATCTCTGTGTATCTCTGACCAACAATTCAGCTCTGGGGTGTAAATAATTCCCAGCTAGTTGGAACCAAACAGCTTTGTGACTAAAAAGACCAGCAGTCAGAAACACTTCAGTTTTCAGGCAATAGGGTAACAAACACAAGCACAGGAACATGGAAAGCAGGAGATTTAGGAGTACAGAGTCTCTGGTCATCCCTTTCCAGGCAGTGGAGAAACAGAGAGGATGTGTCCTGCAAGAGATGTGTGTTCTGATACACTCACTGTACATGAACGTGGGCAAATTGTTATCTTGCTCTGTGCTTTGGTTTGTCCAGGAAATAGGGAAAAATTGCAGTCAGATGAAATATACCATGTCAATTATTTTTCTTTCTTATGAAAGATCCTTCCTCTTTATCCACACCCTGCAATGTGTGCCATGTTTTGCATGCTCTCTCCGAACACTCTGACTCGCTGACCTTCTTTGGGCAAATGAAGGTCTGATGTAACTTCCCATGAGTCCCATCTGATACAGCTTCCTTTTGAACCCATCACAGCTGGTTTATGATGACTGGAGGGAATGCTGCAGAGTCCCAAAGTTCAGGTTCTTGTCTGACCACTGCAGACCCCGACTGTCTGGAAAATCAGAACTGCCTCTGGAGAGAGTCCCTTGGCTTGCTGGAAAGTAGCAGAGAATGGCAGCTAAATTTAAACTTTAATAAAGGTTTTCTGAGCAGGATTAGGTGTTTATGGAATGTCTGCAGTAGTGCATAATATGAAAGAATATCTTGACATTATTGCAATTGCATTTGAGCAGGGGAGAAGACACTGTAATTTTTAATGAAGTGCTTATGGCTTTGTTGATGACAGAAGTGTCCAGTTCCCAGTGCTGCAGAATTGCAGAGGTCCTGAAGAGGTGGTGTTTAGCTTGGGTCTGCATGTTCAGACTGATGTGGCTGAGTCTGGACTACTGACTGCTGAAATCCTGCCTTTGACCTTGCATGATTTGAGTAGAAGTTGGCAGAAATCTTGCAGGAGTAACTTTCTCCCTCATAGAGGATCCTGTCAGCATGGGCCAAGATTTGCTAAGGCAGGACTCTGGTTTGGTCATGCTGGAATCAGCTCTGTGTTTCTTCTGAATCAAAGTCTGGATAAATTAAAACCAAAGAAGCATGGTACTTGATTCAAAGAGTTTAAATCCAGCCTGTTCATCCCCTGTTTTCAAGAGGTTCACATCTGAGGGTTGGATTTCAGGAAACTTTCATTGAGGGAGTGACTATTAAAAGAGTTGCAAGAGCCCTAGAAACCAGAGTTCTTTGTTCACAAGCCATGCACAGCACAGACAGCAGCAATTGCAGCAATCCTTTTCCCCAGGAACTGCAAACAAGCTTAACCCTGAGCTGGAAAGTCCATACTCTGGAGAGGTGAAAGGAAATCCAATATCTGAGCTGAATGTGTGCTGACTTCCTTGCAAGACAGAGTGCCAACTGCACAAAGTTCTGATGATGATGATGTGATGGGGACCCAGGTTCACTGAGGCCTCCATCAGCCAGGGACATGCAGGGATCCAAGATCCCCTGCTGATCCAAGATCAGCAGCCCCAAGGGGTGGGGGACATGGGGTCAGCAGTAGTCCTGTGTTATTCTTATCCCTGCTGCACTTGGATGCCTTGGACAGCTTCAAGGTAAACCTTTTGATGTCTCTTTTACAATGATCTGTTTCTCTACATATTTTGAAATATCTGGTTCCAATGGTACTAAAACTTTGCTGTGACTGAGAACTTTTCCAGTGCAAAGTACTTGTTAAAATACAACACATGTCCAGAGCAGCCTTGAATAAAGATTGTTCTATTCTTCACATTATACTAGAACTTTGGCAATTTTCTTGTACTTACAATGTAACTTTCCATTGAAGTCTAATTATAGACTTAAAATTAAAAAGTCTTCCCTGTTTTATAAAGAATAATAGTGACATTTACCAAGTCCAGTCTCTATTTTTGAAGTCAGATATTCAGAGATGTTAATATTTGTGCTTTTTTCTTCTACTTTATTTTTAACAAGGGATTCTAAAAAACAGTGTCATCTTCCCCAGTCTGTTTTCTGAGCAATGCCATTTCTGTTTGCAGCCCAGGCTTTGTCACAGTCTGGTAAATGTTCCTGCTGGACTATTTATGTCCCCTTTCCATGTGCTGCTTCTGTCCCCATTGCTGTGGGTCTTGTTTCCTTATCCTCACAGTTGTTATTTGGCCCTGGTCTGTGTTTGTTCCCCAGAGGAGGTGGATGTTCCATGGTGCTGCTCCCTTTGGATCTTTCTGTTCTCTTAAAGGGAATTTTTCTACAGCAGCAAGCAGGTGACATTTTCTGATAAAAGAACTGTGCTCTCTTTTCCTGAAACCAGTATTGTCTTCTCAGTCCACTGCTTGGATTTTGAGAGTTAAAATACTGCTTTAATTTTCCTATTTCTCATAGCTTTAATGCAGCTGCCTGTTCTGTCAATCTATTTAATTATTCAGTGAAAGCTTGGGGGTAAAGAGATACTGTGGAAAACCAGATATTTTTAATTCTGAGGACCTTCACAACTTCTTTCTGTTCAAGTTTAGTTGATTGTTTTATGCTTTTCCACTAGTGAGATTTATACTGCGCAACTTTGTCCAACCAGCACAAGAGCTCAAAGCCTTTAGTACAAAATATTTTGATTGAGAGCTTAACAGAGATAAACTTAATTAGAAGCAGCTATTTAAATCTTTCTGTAGCAAATATGAGCCAGATTTTTGAAGGAAGGCCTGTGTATATGTTTTATTTTTTTTCATTTATTCATGGTTATTTTGCCTGTCTTTCTCTACCTTAAATATGACAGGTCAGAAATTATATTTTTGTGGATGGCATGGAATTTTCTTTTTGGATACATAATTCTTTATGGCTCTTGTGAAATTATTTAGAAACAAAATCCTTGATCATAATTATAGGGACTAGATAGATAGATAGATAGATAGATAGATAGATAATTATAGGAACTAGATAATACCTCCTGACACAATATGGCTAGACAGGAGCTTTTCATTTGGTACCCTTGGATTCAGATCTTGAGTCCATTATTCTGCTTAACAAAATATTTCCTTTCAATGACATAAGGTTTTGCCATTACTGAAAGGAGAGAAAAAAAAAATAGATGGAAAAAAGCAGGTGAGGAAGATACAAAGGAAGACTGTGGTATTTTCTTCTTAAATAATTTATAAACATTGATGTGAGGCTTCTCCAGCATGAGATATGTAAAATATCAGAGATGTTCCTTCTCTATCAAAGTTCATTTTTTGTTCTCATAAACAGTCTGTATTAGATTTTGAAATCTAACCTGCAGGTTGTTAAGAGTGGAACAACTCAGTCTCAGGACCCTCTGTAGAGGTCACTTCTACAAAGAAATACTCAGTCCCATTTGAAAACAAAGGGTGTCAGATCAGTACTAAAACCATGGAACCCTCTGAGGTTTAGTCATCACCTTTATTTTCTCACATTTGTGTATCTTTACATGTGCTGTGTAAAAATGTACTAACACCATTAGAGACTTGTGTTCCCCCAGTTACAGCTGTGACTGTGATTTATTATAATATTATATATTATTTATAATTATTATATTGTGGCAATGCTGAGGGGCTGGGATTCCCATGTGTTGGGTGCTGGGCAGGCAGAGGGGGAAGCTGGATCCTTCAGGATCCTCCTTGTTTTTGCTCAGCCCTCCCTGGGGAGGAGGTGGCCTTGCTGCTGGAGTGCCCTGAAGGGGGCCAGGTTTGTGTTGTCACTGCTCTCATGTGTAATTTTCACTTGGCACAAGCCCAGGAGTCAGCCCAGGTGGGTTAGACCAGACACATGGGGATGAGCATGGGGGGTGTTTGTGTGCATTAATCCTAAAATCATGCTGGGAGGAGCAGTGCTCTGGGGTGTATTCTCCTGGGTGCTCCCAGGGTTGTACTCTCATGGCTGATTTTGATTTGAGCAGGTGAATGACTCGAGAGCCCATTAGTGAGTGTTTGACCTGCTGTGTTCCCCATTTCCCTTCCCACTCTGACACTCCCTGTAATTTATGTAGCTATTACACTTCAGCTGTAACTCAATTCCTGGATTTGTTCCTTTTACAGAAATTAGCACTGAAAGGCATAGCAGTGATGGAGGGCTTGGAATAACCACCAAGTTATTTGGCTATTTCATATACATTTTTTTAAAAAAATAGCATTTTATTGTTTGGGAGAACACAAGGAAGCTGACTGCACTTCAGAAGTTTAGGACTGGTTTTCAGACTCTTCAAATTTGAGGCTGCACCATCACACTGAGTGATATCACTAAAGAACTGTGAAATGCAGAGCTACCCTCTCCCCCCTTCCTATTCCCCTTGCAGAATAAAAAGCAGGGCAGAAAAACAATGCTACTCTGACTTATTTATCTTTATCCAGTTCCTCTGTCAGTAAGGGGATGAAGCGAAAAATTCAGAACAAAGTAACTTAAAAAATCAAAGGATTAAAGGCCCATGTATGTGATCCTGATGAATTGGATGATTCAGAAGATGTTAACCAGAGCAGCAGCTGTAATGGAAGGAGAGTCTGTAACAAACAGGTTTTCTGATTTATCGGGGTAATCAAGCATAGAAGTGGGCAGGCACTGGGTGGTACAGAATACCAACATTTTTTTTGTGCTGCCTGGGAGATATATTTGAACCTCTAGGGAAGAATTGCCCTCTCCCCCTTAATTCCCCTGAAGATTTCTTTTCCTGAAAACGAAAGCAGGGAACAAGCATTTCCCTGAATCCCATTTTAAATCTTCCTAAGTTTGAAATGGTTATTGCTTGTTTATTATTTTTGGCAATGTAATGATCCTCACAGGAGAAACTAATCCTGCATGGTGAGGACTCCATTCCCTAACATAAGGGAGATAATGAGGGTGGGGAACCTGGCAAATACAAATCTGGAGTTGCTGCTCTGCTTAGAAAAATGCAACAATTGCCCTGTGCTGTTTTCAGGGTAGTTTATTCTGGTGGCAACTGCTGACCCTTGGGTTGAAGACTTCTAAGAACCCACCCCAGAATTACTCTTAAGCCCATCTCCAATGCTTTTTTCCTTGCTAATGCAATATTCCAACCTCTCTTTCATGTGTAAAATCAATGGGTGCATGATGCAGACAAAGTTTAACGTGACCTGACCGTGCTCAGGATCTTAGAGATCATAATTTCCATTCAGTGTGGTGGGCCTGAGGCTTGCATCCAGTTTTGTCCCCTCTAATACCCACCACATTCTAACAGGCTGTGCAGGTTTGCACTCAGGGAGCACATCCAGGCTCTCTAGGGGTACTCCCTGAAATCCCTTGAGTGGTGCATTTGCTGAAAAATGACAAATCTTGGAGTTCTCAGCCTGGAAGTTTTCTCCTGCACAGCCATTTTCTTCTTAGGGATAGGAATAGAATCCCTACCTAGCCCTGACTGGGCATTTTGAGCTTATACACGTCTGCCTGCATCATCTCTTTCTTTGGTTTTATTACTTGTGGGTATTTTCCAAGGTGTCCCCGGCAGCACAATGGGCTCATCTCAGTCCCATCCACAGAGCACCTTGCAAAGCTTCCTCTGTGCAGCACCAGCCTCAGGTAATCCATGTGTGTCAATTCCTGACTGGAAGGAGGAAAGCTTTTGTTTTCATCAATATCACAGGGGTTTTTCTTACTCTTATGATCTTTCTCAGTAGTGCTTTTGTCTGTTGAATGTTTATTAAGAAAATAATTTTTGTTTGCTTGTTGCAAGAAGAAAGAAGTTCTCTGCACACACGGGATAATATTTGTTTGATTTCCTGATGTGGTTGCTGAAGCCAGAGAGTGAAAATGTTGATATTGCCTCTTGAGATTAATATCACAGGAAAGTAGTCTTTTCCATTGTGTGTGCACAATTGCCCAGATTTACCTACATTTTAAAATTATCACTATTATTTTAGTATTATAGGCCCCTCACAACAGGCTATTAGTGGTTGTTATTGTTGGTTTTAACATGATGCATGATTTTGTGGTCAATAATTTCTCTGAAAGACTTTCAACAAAGCCTTTACCAAGTCATGACTTTGTTGACAGAGTTGAACTCTCTTTCTCTTCCCCAACTGGATCCAAGTTCAAAACCATTGCCTACTCTTAGCTTTGGCCATTTGCTCTTTCTGCTGCTGGGTCTGCTGCATTTACTACTTTGAGATTAATTTTTCTGTGAGGGAAGAACATTCAGAGACTGGGAAGCCATTCCATTAGGCTGAGTCCAGTGTCTCCTTAAATGAGAAACCACCTAAAAATAATATTGGAATAATATCACAGAGCATCCAAACAAGCAAAAGGAATAAAAAACAAATGAAAAAACCAGACTGCCTTCTGTGCCTTCAGGTGGAGCAAATCTGGCCCTCAGTAAATATTTTCCCTGGGTTTGTGATTTCATAGCTGAGAGACTCCCAACAGAACCACCTGTTTGCCAGCTTTTTACCAGCCCCAAGCTACTCCTTTCTCCCCCAAGCCTCCAGAAAATGTTCCTGCTTTGAGCACCCCCAAAGCAAAGCCCCTGAAACTGCTGTGTTTGCCTCCTGCTTGTCACATCCCCTCTTCCCTCCCATGCTGGTCTTAGCACCAGCTCTTTGCCTCTCCTTGGGCACTCTGGTCCACTGAGCCCACCCATTTGTTCACCTTTTGCTGCAGAAAGCAGTTCCCCATCTTCTGGGGCATTGCTCTGGTAGCAATTTAGCAATTAGCTCTGGTAGCAATTTGAGAAAACCTGGACGCCAGCTGGGACTTCCAAGGAAGAAAAATAAGATGTGGCTGAGAGAAAACAGGTGCACCACAGCTCTGGGTTTGGTGAGCTCTAACAATACATCTGATGAAGCAGCAAAAATATTTTGGGTAACCTTAAGAAAAGCTGTCTCCTGCACTACATTATCATTAATAATGGCACATTCCTGGTTTCAGTAAGTATAGCAAGGATGTTTATTTTAAGGAGAAAGGGCACAGTTTATTTTGCACAGAACCTGCTTGGGAATGTTTGTCATGATGTGTCAGTGACAATCCCAAAGACCTGGTGTTGCCCTCTTTGCCTATCACTGCCTCCCTTGGCTGCCATCAGTTTGCATTCTTGGTACTGAATGTGTCTTCCCCAGTGAAATGTAGGTAGTATTTTTAACAAAAAGAACCTTGGTATAATTGATATCTGCAAGAAACTGAGCTCCAAAAGCATGTTTTAACCTGTGTATTTTGTAAACACAACATGAAAAATTCACAGAGAATTTCTGTTACATCCTGAGGCAACTGCAAGTCTTTTCCAAAGTAAAGGCTAAGGAGCTCTATGGTGTATAAGGAAGAGAAAGTGAACAAAGAGGTGCCAGATGGGAGTCTACAGGTAGAGCTTGCAATTAGTATGTCTTGTGCACCCAGCAAAAGCTATTTATTGTGCTGGGGCTGCAGGACAGACAACCTCGTGGAGGCACAGCATATTCTGCCAGCAGGTTTTTTGGTGGCTTAGGGGCTTCACCTTCCTGAACAGCAGAAGGTGCACTCACCTGGATTCTGCTGCTAGCACAGATAATAGCAAGTCCCCAGAGTGCCACCATTGTAACAGTGTCAGCTACAGGATGTGTATTTTCCATGCCCTGAGCTGACCTTGGGTGTGCAAAACTTTGGCGAAGCTTTACTGCGTAGACATGGCCTAAGGCAGGTAGGATCTGCCAAACGTGGTGTTTAATGAGACAGCCAAGTGTGTGTAGCACACAGCGAGTTCAGTAAAGCCCCCGAGGGCTGGGGTCCGAGGAATGTGCTCTGATGGAGCAAAAGAAGCCAGGGATCCTTTTCATCCACCTCCTGGTGAGGCTGAGCCTGGCTCCTCAGCGATGCAGCAGGGCGGGGCTCAGAGCTCAGGGACACCAGCAGAGCTGCTCTCCTGGCAGAGCCTGTCTCCTCAAGTGTTTATTGGTGCCTCTGCACTGACTGGGCTCTGTCCTCCTGTCTGGGTGCTCAAGGCACAGCCGTGTCCTCAGGACACGTCCCCAGGTGACAAGAGAAAGGCCCAGAGGTGCTGTACCTGCCTGGGGCAGAGCCAGGCAAAAGCCATGAGGTGTCATGGAAGTGCTGCCCAGGCCAGGGAGGGTGAGCCCAGAGGGAGGGTATCAGGCAAGGACTAGAGATGCCTCAGCTGTGAATTTACTCCCTTAATATGAGCTCCTGGTATAGGAGATTTTATGTGGGATCCCCAGATTTGGACACTGTAATTTGGTGCCACTACAGAACAATCAAGTATGTCATTTTTTATTAGAAACATAGTTATTCTGAAAAGCCTATTTCCTGGTTTAAACAGTTTTTATCTCAAGGACTTGAGGTACAGCAGTTGCATGTTATTGTATTCCCCTAGAATGTTGTGACACTGTCATTGCAAATTCTGTACCTCTTTTGGAAGTAAACCTGTATCTCTGCACAAATGAGTGCATCACATCACACATACAGCTCAAACCTGCCTACTGCCTGTAATTCTCAACATTTCTACAATTGGAAACACAAAGAAAAGAGTAACAAGTGGATTTCTAAAGGCTTCCAAAGGACAAGTGAGATTTTTTTGGGAGGATCCATTTTTTTCTTTTTTATCCTTTTTTTTTTTTTAAGGCAAATTCTTTCATGTTTTCTGCTGCAAGAGCTGCTCACTGCTCTTGGGGTATGTGGATGCAGAGCAGAACCCATTGCTCTGTACACAGGAGGGAAAGCACTGATCACTGAGTGAGGCTTTCCTGTCTTTAGCACCTGCTGGGAGACGTAACACCTTCTAAATCTCAGAAAATGACATTTGATTGAATTTCTTTCATTTCTAGATAAAGTCCTTTTCTCCTTTCACACAGCTCTTGTTCTTTTAGATTGATTAAATCATAGATTAGAACCATTAGAAACATATGGTTTGAGAGACCTCCTGGATGGGCATCACACCACACCCAACAGATCTGTCTGTATTTTGCTGGCAAAAGTTTAAACTGCAGGGAGAACCTAATGGGGATGTTAGGAGTTGCAGTTCTAAAAAAGGAGCTCTCTCTGAACACAATCTCTTTGAACGTGAGAGAAATTAGTTCTGTTTCATCAAGGAGATAAGAAAATAAACATGATCATTCCTTGGCTCTGAAATTCTTTTTATTCAACAAAGTAATCTCTGTTTGGAAAGACATTTAGAGCTTGCCTGCTTGACAGTAGCTTGCTCTCTGACATTTTTCTGTAGATTTTAAGAAAAAATTGACTAATGCTGCTCATTTTGTAGAATTTGGAAATCTTTTGAGAAGATGCTGTGAAGCAAACAGAAGTTTAGGCCAGAAGGAAGGCCTGGAGTGTGGAAGCATAGCCCTGGAAGGGTAGGGCATAGCACAGAGGGGGAGGAGAGAGATTGAACTGCTGCCTGCTTGGCTCCCCCTTCTCCCATTTCTGCTCTGTGAGCACAACCTGAAGCAGATCCTCGCTGCTATGGAGGTCACACAGTTTATTTCTGTCACACTCACGTGGCCTTGCCAATACCGGGGCAGCATGAATCAGGAGCTTATTTTAAAACCAAAAATATATGGTGTCACTTTGTATTCTGATAGCATCCAAGGACCAGTTTGGATCAGGGCTTCGTCTGTTACATGCTGAATCTATTACAAGGTGAACACGTGTGGTGTTTGATCCTCTGAGAAATTTCAACCCAAGATGCAACCAGCTGTAGGAGGAGAAGGGAAGGCAAAGGAGCTGAGTGTTGGGTGGTCTGCATAATGCTGGAAAGGAGGCAGAGAGCTGTATGTAAAAAACTGTCACTTAGAACTATTTAGGCAAGTAACTGAAAGACTTGGAACAGAGGAAAAGACCTTCTTTGTTTAACTAAACATTAAAGACATCTGAAAGATCTGGGGTTGATGTGGGGCTGGGGTGGGAGGAGGCAGGACAGGCAGGTGAGCAGATTAATGGCATTGTTGCAGCTTGCCCATATGGTGTTTGGGCTCTATTTCCTCAGCTATATTTCTCTGCTGGGATATTGTTAATGCAAGCTTGATCTGGAAAAATAAAATCAATTTGTTTGAAAAGGTCAGCTTCATGAGAACTGTATGATTGAGCACCTACTGTTTTTCAGAGCTCGTGACCTGTGTGTGCAGGTGACTGACAGCAGCCATGATTGCCAAATAAACTGCAGAAGAGATGAAGACATGACTTGTGCTGAGGATGTAAAATGGGGAGAAGACAGAATGAAATCTATTTGTCATATGTTGCAAAAGTGTCTCTCTCTCTTTCACATGTTCCACTTCTTAATTATTCTCTCCAGGCACTCAAATGAAAAGGCAGAAAGGCAATTAAGTGATCTGTGCATAGATGCTACTGCCATCTCCAGAAGAAAAAAGTTAATGCTTGATCAGAATAAGAAATTCATTAAACTCTGGCTAATGAAACTCTCCTTCAACCTAAGCAGCACTGCTGGAATAGGATATTCAAAATCTTCCTGTCTCCTGGAAAGTCCATGGAGTTGGAGGCAGTGTGATGGAAACCTCGGCTAGGTATGTAGCATTCAGCAGCTTCACAGATGAGCTTCCAGGAAATCTTTACAGCTTTTGTAATAAAAATAGCATTCATAGATGACTTTGTTTATGGTGAGGCCCCAGGGTGAATTGTTTGGGCTTTGTCTGTGAAATTCCTTGCCAGTTGGTCTTGCAGAGAACAAGTGTAAGCTGGAGCCTCATGGAGTTTAAACTCTATGAGAAGGAAATAATATTTGAAGAGAAATAGTATTTTGGACCCAGCAAGTTTGACACTGCCTAATGCTGCCAGAGTTTGAATATTATTGAATTCAACAATCTTTTCCATCAAATTCCAGAATCATCTGGAACATTCCCTCTTACGTGAAATAAATGCTTGCGAGCTGCCAGGTGATTAACTCTGTGAACTGAGATGTGAGGGTGTCTCAGGAGACTCTGCTTTGTTTTGCTACTGTAATTTCCAGTAAAGATTTGGTCAAGAATTGAAACTGTCTCAAATGATGTATTTTGCAGCTTTAAGTTAAAATTCAGACCTGCCAAAAGGTTCTTGATTGTTAGTTTTTCTGGCTGAAACCTGCTGATTTTTCCACTGTGCTTTGTCCATGGAGTTATGGATCACTGTTTTATCTCTCTGGCTTCAGAAAAGACAAATACTGTATCATCTTCTAAGTGTGAGGGGGGAAAAACCTACTAAAATATTAGTAAGAATTTTCAAAGGATTGCAAATTAATCAGATATTGTACAAATAAACACTGAGAGTGTCGGCCTAGTGAAAAGATTTAAAGCCTGAAAGAGAAAAGCCATTGGTTGCATTTAAAGGAAAGCATAGAGGTGGAGAAATTACTGGATTTGAGAAGCAATCTAAATTGAGAGGTCATTTGGCAGACAAAATGAAAGGATAATCAAGCATAAAGAACAGTAAAAAAATCAGTAACAAAATAAAGGAACGAAGAAGTAAAATGAGTTAAATAATTTAGTCACATTTGTCTTTTCACAATTGGAATACAGTTTAACAGATCTAAACATTATTTATAGGAAAGAAATTCATTTGTAATGAAAGAACATCAGATGCATGTAAATACTGCTGCTTTGCAAACCATTAAAATACTATTTATAAAGAAATGATGACTGGGACTAGAGATTTCAAGAACAATTCCTTCTGTCTATTATCCTTCAGCTGTATCCTACATCAAGGTGAGTGACAGGTCTTGCTCTTCCCAGACTGGTTAGAGTTTGGAGAGTCCCCAAAGTAAAAAGATCACAACTTTCTGAGAAGAAAGGCCCAGGACAGGATGAAACTTCTTTCTGTATTCGACTTCAGTATTCAAGAGATGAGTTACTATGAGGAGACCTTAAGAAAGTGACATTGAAAAGACAACTCAATTTGCTTGAAAAATATATTGACAGCATGCAGTAGGAAAGCCAATTCTTGGAGTCTTGCTGAAATGCTGCAGTGTCAGATAACCTCCAGCACGGGGCGTGGATGGCAGAGGAGGCAATGTGGAAGGCAGATAAACTGAGGCAGGATCTCAAATAGATCCTTCAGGGAAGAGCAGTTGAGTTTTCCAGGTCAGCACATGAAGCTCTCAGCATCCTTCATTACAGAACCTGGGCAGGAGCTCCTGCAGCCTCTTGGGTGTGAGCCAGGGTGGAGAGCTGCAGTGGAGGAACCTTCCCTGCAGGAGCAGGACTGACCTAGGAGGTATTTCCCCTTCTCATCAAAAAGGAACAGGCACAGAGAAACCATGGGGAGCACACATTGCCTTCTGTGCAGCTTGAGTGTCTCACCTTCTATTTTTAACTGTCTCGTGGAAGCATTTAGGAAAAGCAATATAAAAGAGAAAGAATGTAAATATTATGGTTTCAAGGATATCAGCCCCAGTTCAAGTGCAAAAATCTGCCTTTCAGTGAAAGCTTTGAGGGGCTTCTAGTTCAAAGGATTCCAGAGCTGTGGAGAGGCAGCTATGCACATTACTTTTTTCTCTATCAGTTAGCCCTTATTGATGGCAGCCAAGTTAAAATAAGGAAGAGTATCCCTCTTAAACAGTTCTGAGAGGATGGAAACACTGCCATGGGAAAGAGCAGCTACAAGGTGGTAAATACTTTTTCAAATGACAGAATAATTTTTCTGCTGAGGCTGGAAATGTCAGTGTTGAACTTTTGCTCGTGCCTCAGACCTCCTGAAGCAATTGGCTATTTGAGTGTGTGGCAAAATACTGAGGGAAACTCCCCACAGTTATAAGGCTTTGTTTTAGGAGAGCTTTGTGCTCTGCATAAATGTAATGATCTTATTCTGGTTTATCTTTCAGGATTAAAGGACTACTGGCAGATATTTTAGGATTAAAATGTGGGTTAGACTTGGCTTTTTGTTTTGTTTTTTACAGAGTCTGTTATGAGTGGGAATATCTGTGAGCTGGAAAATACATCCACAATACTCCTGGAAACTGCATGCTTTTATTTAAATGCAGTCCTGCTGTGTTTAGTGTCAGAGCTAAAAAGGGAACCCGGTATGAACAGAAAATGAAGCAGAAAACTACAGTTTGGCTTCCCCAAATCAGTGAATGGCAAAATCAAGAGACTGTAAAAAATGGATGCTTAAAATGTTTTGGATTTAATCACACTTTTTGTTGTTAACATTCACTTTAAAAAAAACCACTGTTAAAATAGTATCTTACATATCCACAGACTGGAGAGCTGCCTGCATGAATTCTGGCCAATTAATTCTTTGCTAAATTAGCATAAGCATACGTTCAAAGATTTTGATACTTTTTGGTTTATTTCTCATATCTGTATTCACATAAGGTCTCTGTGTTGACAACATGAAAATTCTTTCTAATTTGTGATTAGTGCAGAGCAGCAAGAGGAAGAGTTGGCATGAATAGCTCTTAACAAGTAAGGTATGTGATTCTTTTTTATCTCTCAGCCAGGGCTTTGTCAGAGCAGAGGAGCTGAGATTGGTTAATACTCAGACAGCCTGCTGAAGTTCCAGTCTGGTTTTCTAATTTAGAAGTGCTACTGGATGACATAAATGGTAGGAATAATTGTGAATTCTATGTGAAAAAATCAAATGGGAGTCGTGCAGACTGTAGGAATAGGTCTAAAGTAGCCCTTTGAAAGTTAGAAACAGCTTCAAAAATTATCATACTTCCAGTGTGATTGTTTTGCTTATATTTCAAGTGAATATTTTTCTCACTATGCATTGTTAAACTCACATTATGGTATTTATTTGCAATCTAGTTCAAATCAAGGAAACTAAAAACACTGAAAGGAAATCAATGAGCAATCCTTGAAAAAATACACAACTGAGAGACTGGACAAAGCCAGCAAGAAAAAGGGTGTTTAATCTTTTCAGAGCCCTTCTCATCTCTGGGAAGACTGCAAGAGAAAAAGGTTGAGGGCAGATAATGGTAATACAGGTTTGGGGAAAATATTGGTGCTATCACATTTCTTTTCTTTTTTGTTGTCTTGGCTTTTTGTGTCTGGTCTTATTTTCCCCCCTTTTTTTTTTCCCCACTGTGCAGTTTGAACAGAGAGGAACATAGAAAACCCACCAGGAAATCTGTAGCCAGAGTGTCCTGCAGCTTCAGCACAGACTCTTAGGAGATGCTTCCCTTCCCTCATCCCTAAAAGCAAAGGTAATCTTAGTTTATCTTGCTTTTCAACTAACCTGTCACAGAAGGCAATATTTCAAAAGTACCAAGTTTATTTGAAAACCACAAAGTCTTGCAATGGATTACTTGGGCAGAGGGGATAACTGGGCTGGAGATGGTGGGGGACTCTGAGCAGTCTCAGCTGGTGAAAGCAAAGATTGGTGGAGAAGGAAAAGCCTCCTGTGCCTACTAAAATGCCATGTACCCAGGACTGGTCCTGTGTAAACTGTCAGAGCTCCCAAGTCCTGGCTTTTTATACTGTACTTGAAGTGAGACCAAAGGATGGAAAACTGGTTGTCTGAGCTATTTTGAGGTTTTTATTATGTTCAGGGATTAATTTGGATGACAACAATGGTGTTTTCAGTGCAGCAAGTAGAATTAAATAAGCAGTCTGGCAGAAGATCTGAGAAGCAGAAGGTGAAAATAAATAAAATGGAGCAGTGAAGAATGCAGAAAGAAACAGAAAGTGTTCAAAGGCATGTAAATGCCGGGAAGGCTGAAGCCAAATTCATATGCAAATACCTAAGGTACAAATCCTCTTCCCTCCTTTTCTCCTTGCCCTGACCAGGTGCCTATGCAGCCCCTTGCCCCCTCTTGTGTTTACTCTTATGGCAGAATTTAAGCAATGGAACAGAGGAAAAAGGAGGCAGATGTGACTATGTGGGAAGTTGCTTTGCCACTCAGATGTGTATGGGAACCACATCTTTTCCTGTAGTTTGTGGAAGAGGGATTTATTCTTTCAGCATTTTGAGAAAGACTTATGATTCCACCTGGATTCATGCACAATAGCTTTTCTGTCTGTACTCTTTATCTTTCCTTGAGAGCTTTCTGACTAAGTTATTTTCCTCCTGGGATGTATAAAGTATACTCTCACCTACAGTGGGATAAAAGACTCTTGAATACAAAGGCCTCTGCTGAAGGCCTTTTGCAAGTATTGTCCATTCCCATCTAATTTCACCTGGAGCTCATCTGTAGGGCCTTGCTCAGGTTGGGCCATGTGGCAGGGCTTTATAAACTCAAAATGGTGTAGCTGTGTGCTGTGGTACTCACTCTAGGAAGTTCACACCAAGGCTCTAAATTAGCCATGTAGGCTTTCTAATTGTAATGGTTTTTAAGTCCTCTCACTCCAGGCAGTGGTACAGTGAAAGCTGAAGTCATGCTGGAGTGCTTTGCTGGCTCTCAGCCCGAGCTGGCTCTCAGTGTGTTATAGGCAGCCTTTCCTGGGATGGTGGTGAATTAGAATTGTGGTAAAGTATTTCTAGCAAGATGACAAATCACCTCGCATCTAAAGGTTTTATTGCTTTTTCCGCTGTCTATGAACTCAAAAACGAGGCCATTTCTATGAAAAATGGCACTTGAGAATATGAAATTTCCAGAAGAATTTGGGATCTCTTTTCTAACAGAAGCTGAATGCATGGTGAACAATTCCTTTTGTTACCTCAGGAAATAGTGGTCACACAATTGTGTAAAGCTTTGGACCTGCAAAATTAACCAAATGATGGGATATACATCTGGTTCTAAATTAAATTTACCTTAGTGCCCCATCCTGCAATGAGTTCTGCCCAGAGCTGGTGTGAGGGGGCTTCAGAGAAGCCTGTGAACCTGCAGGTCTGAGTCCAGCTCCTGCTAAGGCTTCTGTTCCCAATTTCTCAGTACAGAGCTGCTTAGTGAGTCCACCCAACATTCTGTTCCTGAAGAAGAGACTGCTGTTTGTGAAACAGAAAGAAAGTCATGGCCAAGAGTTACACAGTATTGAGAGTTTCTGCTCTTCTTTGTGTGTTTCTCCAGAAACTTTTGTTGTGCTCTAGCAGGTACCCCAAAGAGCCAGACTCTTCTGTAGTCTGTAGCTGCAGAGTGAGTAATCTGAAACCATGTAATTTATTTAACGCCACTTCACTACTTAGCTTGCAGAATCTCTCTGAGAAATATTCCAGGTGCCTTGACCTTATTTTTTTCAGATTTGTTTTGAACAGCATGTCTGGAACATGTGTTTCATGTGTTATATTTCCTCTGTGGATTCATCTTTGACACTCAATGTGTGAACTTTTCTTATAATTAGTTCTGATCAGTAGAGCTAGTTCAAGTACCACTGCAGATAGTTTAACTCGGATTTCTTGTTGGCAGTCACAAAACACTCACAGGATGCAGTGCTGGAGCTGTGCAGGAGTGGATTTCTGCCCCGAACTCACTTTGTACTGAAGTCAGAGAATATTCAGGCACACTTTGGATGCCCACAGCAGGTTTGCAAAGCCAGTGGTCAAGTACCTAGTAAATGTATTCAACACTCAAATTTACTCAGATCCCTCAGGTTTTTTTAGTTAGATAAATCTGTCTCTCAGCTGGATGAGGTTTTATTCCATGATTTCATAAGTACTTGCTTTACAAACATCTGTAAATTTAAAGCAGACTTACTTTCAATACCTTTACCAGTTGGGTTTGATTGCTTCAAGTGCCACCTGAGGAGAAAAACAAAAGGAGCATTTCAGTGGTTAGAGCAGACTCATTGAATACTGAAATATTCCTTTTTTGCCTTTGCTTGCTTGGGGTTTTGAGTAGATTTAAGGAAGGGATGTGTTAATTAGTCATGGGAAAAAATCCAAAGTAGCAAGAGCCTAAAACCCAGACTGCTCCGGAAACGGTGTGGGATTTTTTCTTTACCTTTGATTGTATATCTTGCCTGCACTATTTTTGCCAACAATTGCAGAAGTCTTGCCTTTCAGGAAGGAGATGAGGCCACTGGAGAAACGCTGACTGTTTTATTCATGATTATCTTGGTATCAATAAACAGTTCACTGTGCTGTCCCTGCTTGTATCTGATGACTTTTGTGTCTCGGAGCGAGGGCAGAGAACACGAGCTGCGCTTTGGGAACACCTTTGCCAGGGAGCCCGTTGCCCATGGGCTGTGTTCCCTGGCCCCATCTCCCGGGCTGCCCGGCACACCCTCTGTGTACATTCTGCACATTCCAGCCGGGAATTTGCTTACATAACCCCGGCTGCCCTGCCTTCCTCTCCCCGCACAGGTGAGGCTCCGGCTGCCCTGGGCTCCAGCTCCCGCCCTGACTCACGCTGCAGGCTCGGGGCTCTGCTTGCCATGGCCAAGCACAGTGCCGGGCTCTGTCAGGGCAGAGTTAAGGCACTTGTGTGGCAGCTGTGAGGAGGGTGACGGCCGGTTTGTACGTGCCCCAGGGCCGGCTTAAAGAGGGCTCGATTGTCCTGCTTTACTGCTAAATCTGCCTTCAGGGGTTGTTTCATAGCCCTTTGCTGTTATGTTCTAACTTTGAAAATGTAGCCCATTGCTTCCATTCCATAGGCTATACCTTGACCTGTCTTATTAGTGTGGTGGGGCTATTGCACTATTGTTGGCTTTTCATGGGAGGTGGGCTGGTGACAGTGGTATGTAGGCTGTTTTGGCAAGGAATGGTCAGGTACATCGTGGATCATCGATTGCAGAACGGGCTCCTCTAGGTGGGTGTGGGGCACAGCCAAGTCCTTCGAGTTTTAAGCGTTGGTGCTCGTAGTTCTCGGGCGGATGCTTTAGTAGGGGTAAGCATCAAGATTTAGGGCCAGGCATAGTGGGGTATCTAATCCCAGTTTGGGCCTTGGCTTTTGTGGAGTTCAATTAATCGTTGTTCTAAGATCTTCTTTGATGGGGAGGTCTTATTGGCATCTTGGGCTTGTGACAGCTCAGTTGCTTTTTAATCTTAGCTACTTGGATAACATGTGACCACTCTTTATGCTGTTATAAGATTAATTTGGGTCTCCTGTATGACAGTGGTGGCTGGCACAGGATTTACCAACCTTAGATTTGCTATGGCTAAGTCAAGTTTACACTCATTGCTTAATATTAACTACTGCTGAGTACCCGTGGGGGTGTGGCAATTGCAAGGTGTTTTGGGCTACAGTCATGGTGAGCCTGATACCCGCTCCTTCTACCTAATCAAGGTGTCCAGGGCATCTACACTGGAGCGTGGACACTTGCATGTATATACCTACCACCTATATGGCCAGTGGCTTTGTGTCTTACTGTACATTCCTGAACTGAGCTCTCCAAGCTGCCCACCCAGGAGACTGGAGCAGTGTGGGTGCTGGGGGGCTGAGCCCAGCACACGAGGCTGCTGCTGTTTGCATTGAAATGCATCATGCTCAGCAAACCTGGGCACTGTCCTGAGCCATCAATAAGGTTTTCAACCTTATTGATACCTCATCAATACTGGTTTTATTATGATATTGGTTTTCAACCAGTGATACCCCATCCTTTGAGCCATTTGTCAAAAGAATTTCCAACAACAGTGAGTTTCATCATGTTATTTTGCAGCTGGGAAAGTTTTTTGTGAATGGATTCAGAATGATCAGAAAGATTCATACAGCACATTCCTACAAAATTGAGCAGCCACTGATTTTTTGTTACTGCCTCTTCCCTTCCCACAGAGAAGGGAATGCTACCTCAGCTTGTTAAAAAAACCCCAAAAAACCAAAAAGCACCCCCCAAACAAACAGCCCCCCCCAAACCTGTGAGATCCTTGCATGCAGATGTGCTTTAGGTACCAAGAATACCTACACACATCTAAAATATTTATCCAGGACATGAGTTCAGGTTTCAGCTTCTCTTGCTAGGTGCTGGTGATTTCACAAAAGTGAGCATTTTTCTGCTTGGATTGCTCTCCCCATGCTGTCAATATTCTGTTGGGAATGATTGGTAACAATTAATTCTAATGATAGTGTTGTCAATGGCAATACCCTTAATAAATAAGAAGTTCCTACTTAATGGCAGGTTGCACATGCAAAGGGACTAATAGTCTCAGAAGACTCTGTTCTATAAACAAGCTTATTGTGGTTTTTTCTTTGTTTAGGATTTCTAGTTTTAAAATTTGGTTTCCAAAGATTTTAAGTGTCCCCATTTAACCATCATTGGATTCATCTGTGAAAATTTCTGCTGGAAAGAGCAGAGGACAGTTTTCATTTTCAGAGCTGCAGAGCATTTCTGGCTTCCACTGCAATTGTGGGCATGCAGGAACTTTAGGAATGAATTGTTAGTTGTTGTTATTAATTTATTTGGGAAACACAAACACTGTGACTCATTAACTCATGTCTTGAAAAATGCTGTACTCTTTCTTCACAATCAGCAAACTGCTGGAAAGCTCTCCCTTCTGACACTGACATGAAGTAGAATCTGAGCAACAGAATTATGAATGTGGACTTACTCCAGTAACCTAAAAAGCCCTAGAAAACTGGTGATGATATACAACACAGACAAAAACCCCAGGAGTTCAAAATCATGTGCTTTGTGTCTTTAATGAAACCACCAGAAAATGTCTGAATGACATAGGATATATATAAATATGATGTCACCACCTTGAGAGCATGTCTTCCTGAGGCTGGTGCATTGGTTCCTGATCTGGGTTTTTAATTTGATGTCATCTATTTGATCATTATATCCTGTTTCTTTTAAAATTCTTGGCTAATTTACTTTCTTTTGCTGTAATTTCCATTTTGAAATTCTCTGATAAGTGTCAGCCAGTGCCTTTTCAGACATTTCCTCTGTATATAACCCAGAGAGCTGCTTAATCATAAGTCATATGTGCAGCAATATGGTTTTATTATTATTCATGTCTTTCTAAAAGCTGAAGCCAGATCTTGATTTGAGAGCAGAATAGCTGAGGCTTTGAAAAAAAGGGAAAGAATAGGAAGGCAGTCACTGTGCACCCAAAAATTTCCTTAGCAGCCTTTCATAATGCAGAGCTCTGTAAGGCACTTTGTACTCTTAGATTCTGTCACCTGTGTGTCCCTGCATCTGCCCTTTAGCTCTCGTGCCAGTCCTTGCTCAGGCAAGTTCTGTACCAGAATTAAAGGGATGTGTTTCTGAAAGCTGGACCTCAGAAGGAGTCTCCTTTCTGACTCTTCTTTGCTCTGCTCCTTTTTGGAAAGGTCAGAATCCCTCTGGGAGGGACCTCTGTGTCACTGAGGGCCAGTTCACGGTGTCATCTTTGAGAGTGGCAGAAGTCCCAGGACCTCTCAGTGCCGTAAGTAACACATTTCACATCTATGTTCTTAGTGAGAAATAGAAATAGAAATCAAAATCAGTTGGGCAAATGTGTTCTGTAAATAAGCTGCAAAGAAAAGCCTCCTGCCTGCACTGAAACTCTGTCTGTAGTGCCATCAATACATTCTGTTTGCTGCTTGTAAATCAAAATCACTGTGTCTGAAGATACTTGCAAACAGATCATCTGGTGTAGAACTATTAAGAGAGAGAGATCATCCAGCACAGGAAATATTTTATTGGCATGAAGAAAGAAATTGAGAAATTGACTAAAAATGCATTATGTTTTGCATGTTTAACACTTTAAAAATAAACTGGGAAACTCTTTGCCTTTGTTCTTCCCCTTCCCAGACATGTGTACTCATAATATTTAATGGAGTGGAATTGCCTGAAAGAACTGGACCATTAATACACCTTTCTGTGGCTCCTTGGTACATATGTGAACAATTTGAATAAAAAAATGTTGATTTGTAGTGATTCTTAGACATCTTGTGGTAGATCATCTGTACTGGACAGATGGATTTGGTCACTGTAAGCCAAATAAATAAATTAGTGCTATCTTTGAAATGTATAGCCACAACTGGCATCTCTAGTTACTGTACTCCCCTCCCTCAGCTCAGATGCCTTCCCCTACACTGCTGAACTGGCCTAACTTTATATTCTGCTTGGCCTTGAGTCAGAACAGAGGACCACCTGCAGGAGAGAGATGTGAAATGTTATGCGTGCCTTTGCAATGGGATAAAGCACCAGAGTACCAAGTCTGCAAATATTTTACTGAGCAGGTCATGTATTAAGTAAAGCAATGAAAGGTAAAATGATAAATGATGAGGTCATCGTTTTAAAAGTGGTGTCCAGGTGGTGGAAAGCCAAAGGGCTGAGATGTAGAAAAAAGGGACTTCCTTTCAACTTGCCTGACTTGGTGTGGTGCCTTCATTGCACGGGATGAAGCTGGACTGTCTCAGGGAGGGTTTTGGCCTGTTTGTGTAGAGATCTGCCTATAAAGCAGAAACCTTGTAAAGGAAGGCTATAAATCTGCTTTTGACTGTCTTGATTCATCTTTTCAAGTGCCTCATAAGCTGCAAAAATGCATTCTGTATAATGCTAGATTTTTACCTAGTCTAATATAGCTATTAGTGAAATGCTTTAATTAATTCTGCCTGACAGGGCCAGTCATGAAGGCTGAATTTACACATTTTTCCTTTCCTTCTTTGCCCCATTTTTAACCCAAAGCTGTGTGTCAGCTGGTACCTGCAATCTCCAAACCAACCAACTTTCCAACCCATTGCAAACAACTTCAGGTGAAAACTTTCTGTCCTGTCCTGTGTTTTGGAGTTAATTTCTGCCAAATTACTTGTTTGCAGAAGAATCTAATAACTGCAGGAAATGGGGCAAAAGGTGTTGGATTGAAGCAGGGCATTTCATGCAACTTCTCTGTCACTTCTATTATGAAATGGTGTTAATGTATCCCGGAGGGAGATGCTGTTTGATTTGAAACTGCCTCTCTCAGTTGGGACAGGTTCCTTTCGTTCAGTGTGTGATCTGGGTGCCTGGGTGTGAAAATACTCCTGTAGACTGATGTGGGTAGCACAAAGGTATGGGGTGGAGGGCCCATCA
Source organism: Molothrus aeneus (assembly GCF_037042795.1). Taxonomy (NCBI): domain Eukaryota; kingdom Metazoa; phylum Chordata; class Aves; order Passeriformes; family Icteridae; genus Molothrus; species Molothrus aeneus. The sequence continues at coordinate 2,589,722 of NC_089659.1, read as the reverse complement.
GTCATTTTTCAAAGCACTCATGCTTTGTCAACTATGCAGCAAGCTGCTTTATTCTCCTCCTTCTGCCTGGGGCAGTGGAGCATCAGTCAAGTATTTTCAGAGTGAAAGTCAGTTGTTTTCTGGTGGTCTGGAGAGCTTAGTGTGCTTCCTCAGGGTCACTTCAAGCCAGGACCGAGGTGAAGGGAGAAGTGAGAGGGTGTGGGCAGGGGAAGGGCAGGTAGGGGGACAGAGCTGATCTTCTGTGGCAGCAAGCTGGGAGCAGGTAGAAAAGATGGTCCTGTAAACTGGCACGATGAAAAGAGAGTTTCAAGAAAAGAATTCGGGATTGAATGATATGCATATGTAATTTTTGCCTTTAGGCTTCCTACTTAAAAAATTAATTGCACTGATGTTCAAGGACTGTAGTTTTCTTATTTCTCAGGGACTTTGTTTCTGAGGGACAGAATTCATCTCCTCCTTACCTGTCACTGCCCCAAGGCATTTCCCTTTCAGTAATGTCATTGTCTCCTTTCCTGAGTGGAAAGCTCATCACAGATTCAGAGGCAGGAGTGGTGGCCCACTGCCATCATCCTGGAAGTCTGTACCACCTGGAACCTTGTTGCATGAGAGGTTTTCTGGTGGAAATATATCCTGGGGTGCCGGTGGCCAGGGCACAGCAGGGGTGAGGAGACAGGAGAGTTGTGTCCAGCCTGGCTGTGCACTTGCTCAGTGCCAAGTCCTGAACTCGGTCTTGAACCTTTCCTCTGGAGACAGGAGAAAGTAGGAAAGTGCACACCTTGCCTGAATGTAGTGGAGAATTAGTCCTCAGGCAGGAGAATCACACAGTTACCCCATGAGAATTTATTTCTCTTTCTGTGTTTGTATGCATGTAATAACACTTGGAAAGCACACAAACACTCACAGCTCAGCTCTGAGTGAGGCAGTGCTGAAGCACAAAGTAGGCAAATTTGAAATTGTTTGGACACTTTTCAGAGCTTCTCATTATCTCATTTGTGCACTTAATGATTCTTGTGGGTGCAGTTTTTGAGGTTTGGATGCCACTGGCAGCAGTTGGAGGGAAAAGTCCTACCTGCAGCAGGGCACAGTGACAGCACTGATAGCCTGGGGCATCTGTGTGGCCAGAACAGGCAGTCCTGTGTGGGATGGGTGATCTGCTCTTTTATCTTGGGGAGGCAGGAGTTTGGAAAGAGTTCTGGTACATTATGAATGGAAACATCCCTGAAAAACAGGGGGCTTTTATGATTTTAAGTCATCTATGAGCTTTTGAAAATGATGTTGTCTCTGAAGTCCTCAGCAGAAGCTCTCAGCTAATAAAAGTGCTCAAAGCAGAAAATCCTCCTCACACAGCAGGGGTGGAGGCCAGGTGGGTGTGCAGCCAGGGGCGCTCTGCTCAGACAGGCTGAGCTGGTGCTCAGGACAGGCTGACAAGGTGACAGGGTTGGCTCTCTTGTGATGATTTGTCTGAAAGGCCATGAAATCAGTACAAGATTCTCATGCATGTGTCATAAACCCAGTCCTAGCTGAAAACAGAGAGAGGCTGAACAATAAGGTTTAGAGGTTTTTACCTGTTATTGCTCTTATCACAATAAAATATGAAAGTATGAAAATGAGGGCTGTTTATAGCTCCTGTCCAAGGCACTGCTTCCTTCTGAGTGAAGCAACAGGATGCAGTAAGGTGAAGAAATTAAACCACAATAATTGAGTAAAAGTTTTGATGAATTAAAAAATTAAATGAAAACCTTATGTAAAAATTCTACAGATAAATCAATTCTTTTTTCCCCCGTCTTTCTTTTTCTCTCTTTCTGTCTTTCTTGGAATCCACCCTGAACCAGATGTTGGGAGTCTGTAGTTTAGTGTTTTTGGATCCCTGCCCAGACTTTTACCTATCTTTTCAGCTATTTACATGGGTTTTATTTCTCCAGCTGTGCTTTCACTGATACTGTACAGTCACAGACCTCCTCAGTCACTAATAGAGGCAGTTACTGGATTTTCATTCAGATGAACAGTGATACCAAACATCCAGTGGAAATAATTTTGTCCGTACTCAAATAGTAAGGGGATCAGGAGTAATGAAGGGTGTGAAGAAATCTGCTGTGGACAATGACAACACAGGAGGAGGGAAGGGAGTGGCACAGGAATTTTCTTTCCAATGCCATCACAGAGAAGGAGCAGGCAGCTGCTGCTGCCGTGTATGGGAAAAGGTGCAGGGGAATGTCTTTTGTTTAAAACCAGACTCAACTTCCATTGTGTCATTTGGCTTTAAGTGATTTTTCAAGTTTTGATGGTCCCTAAGTTTTAATTTCCATTAAAATGCTTTTCTCCTTTTTATTCTTAGCCATTAGTAAGGATTTTTAGTAGGATTATTGATCCATAAATATTCAGTATGGAGGAAATTAAAGATTGTTGGCATAACTGCTCTGGGCATAGAGAACTGCTGTCATTTGTCTCTTGTGTTATAGTGGGACTATTTTTGAACAGAAAAATCATGAGCCTACACATCCCTCCTCTGGAAGACCACTAAATCTAGTTCATGGCATTGCTCAGGCAGTTGCACTAAAACTTTTCTTTTGTGTTGGCATAACATTTTGCACGTTTCTGAATTAAAGCCTTCCAACTTGTCTCAGCTGTGAGGCTCAGACTGGAGGAAGGAGGTTTCTCAGCAGAGGGCTGGTGAGGGCTCTCCTGAGCGAGGCTCTGTGGTTTTAAAGGTGTTGTGTGGCAGCCTGCCTAAGAGACTGATGCTTCTCCTTTGGTCCTGACTCTGGACTGGAGCCAGTGCCCTAGAGATTAAATATTCCACAGCCTGTTACCAATCCCCTGAGCAATCTCCTCTCTCCAGGTGCTGGTCTTTTACACAGACTTCTTCTCAAAAGCAATTTCATTGGCAGGAAGAATCGGCTAGTTCAGTTCAACTGGAATGTTTTAATGAAGTCTCTCATACCAGTCAGGCTGAGGATCAGCTAATGGAAGGAAAGGCAAGGGAAAATGGGGATATTCTGGAAGGCTGGTGTGCAGTGCTGTGCTTAGGAAGAGATGTCAGAACTGAGTGACTGATGCCTTTTGGTGCTACCTAAAACCAGAGGCCAGACAAAATTAAGAGAATAAAATCAGTTCTATTTATTGAAGGGCCTTCAGGTACATTCAGGACTGACAAAACCCCCCCAGGGACTACAGCCAAAATGGACCACAGGTCATGGGTCTTCACTTTTTTTTTTGTTTTGGTCCTTTCACAAATTGGGGGTTAATTTTCCAATTACACCTTCAGGTGATGAAGTCTTTTACCCCCAGTTTCCTCCTCCCAAACTCACCTCTGTTTCCATCTCTCAGATCTGTGGCAGTGAGGTGTCCTTGACTCCCAGGCCTGGAGAGGAATTGTTGTGTCTGACCAAAACGTGAAGACAGTAGCTAGCACTGTATATGGAGTTTAGAGTTCTACACTAAAGAACTGCAGGATTACAAATATATGAAAAATATAAAATCTAAAATCCTGAGGCATCATAAGAATGGCTGTGATGAGCCTGGGTGTCTGAGCTAGCTCAGGACAACCACACTGTGCTGAGTTTGCTGTGGGAAATGCAGAACTCATTATTTCCCAAACAGCTTTAGCAGTAACTATTTGAAGGAAACCCCCCCTAAACCAAAGTTTGTCAGGATGGTTATAAAATGGGGGCCTGAGCTATTGTGACCCAGCACAGCTGACAGTCCCCTGTTCTTTCAGGGGATTGTATCCCACAATCACTGTGCTTGTCCCCTGCTGGTGGCTACTCTACAAATATCCAAAATTTATATAAATCTGGGTACTCATGAATGATAATGGAGTATTAGTAGCTTCCTTTAGGACAGTATTTCTGAAGGCAAGTTAAAATGAGGCAGATTTAAAGGTACTAACTTTAGTGTCCAGAGCCAGAAGGAGGTGATCAATGAATCAAGATTATATTTTGTAACCCAGACTCCTCAGTGCTCCTATTTCAGTTACATGTGTTATATTTAGAGCACCATTTTGGCCCCACAGTTCCTTTTCTTCCACATGATCTTCTACCAAAGACAAGGTCTACTAGCTCAACATGGCCATTTCAATTAGTACTTTTCTAGCATGTGGATTTTGATCCCTTTGATTCCTAAATAGGTTATTGGGAATTTTAACGTTTTGTTAAAAGATTAAAAAAGTGCACAGTTTATGTGTAAGAGGTACAAGGGGATCAGTTTGTGCAAAAGTGTATAACCACATGAGGCAAAAGAGACTGTTGAAAGCACTCTTTATTTGTTTAATTTATGCAATTTGTTAATGCTCTGCTGCACTTTAAGGGCCTCTTGAGGCCGCCCAGTTTGTGCCTTGCAGAGATGCTTCGTTGCAAACATGGCTCCTGTTAAAACCCAAGGCTCTGGTTCTCTACTTACATTGTGATTGTGATTTGATCCTTATTTCTACAACTCACATTTCACCATTTTCTTCCCTTCAATTTTTTTCCCATCCCAGCAGCCATCTGGTACTTTCTTCTGTCAGCCAAGTTTCTGTTCCTTACCTGAAGCCTTTCAAACAGCCACTCTCAAAGAGAGTGGATTAACAGTTGTCACTGGAAAATGAGTTTACTTCCAGCTGGAAAAGCTGTGAAATATAACTATTCATTCATTGATATGTTATGCACTTCTGCTTGGACACTCTTAATTCTATTTGAAGGCAAATACCTGGGAACAGTTTTCCTTAAAAACCTGTGAGAAGACCATTAGTACCTTTAAAGTGAGTTGGCTGATTTGACTTGTTCCTATTATGCATAGGGTCTCAACATAACAAATATGTTCTTTGGCAGGCAGGTATTTGGGATTAGCCAGAGATGAGTTTTGAGACTTTAATCTGTGTCAGATTTAGTCCAAATGGAATAGATTATGAGCATTCTATTATGCTTATTTTTTCTTTTGCCTTCCTTTTTTAGTAAAATCTATTTCTCCTGCATAATCTTTCTTCCTTTTATAATAAAAGTAGAAGTGCATGGGTCACTTGAGAAACAACTTATTCTCTTTTCTCTGGTTTATTTTAAGCATCCAAAGAATAAAATTTGCTCGTGTACTATTAATTATTTCAAGGACAAAAATATCTAGGCTAGTTGTAAAAGTGTCGTGGAATTACTGTAAGGTTGCTTAAGTTTTGGCTGTAAATCTTATTCACCTTGACTAGATCTCATACTTTAATTCACTGGGGTATAAAATACCATTTACATTAGTTCTTAGTTCACTTAATCATAATTAAATTACTTCAGAGGCCAATAATTCTTAGAGACTCTTTCTTTGATGTGACACAAATAACAAACTGTGTTTGTAATGTGAAGGTGTTCTACTTCACTTTTACATTTGTCCCAGCCTTATCCAGCATATAATGTTCTCTTTAGGTGCAGACATATGCTCTTGTTACATGCACCATATGGGTCACAGATGTGGCTGACATGGCTACATGACATCTTTTTTAATTTCATTGCACTATACCAAGGCTGTGCACAAACCTTTTCATGATGGTTTGAAGGGATTTCTGCTCAAGATTTTAATTTTTTTTCACCAGAATGATGAGTGGGGGGAGGGAGCCCACTTTTTCTGCTATCAGGTTATATTGTGGTAATAAAAACCCTCAGGAAGGTAATATTTTGTGGCTGCTGAATTCATTGTCACTTTAAGCATGGTTTCACTGCAAGTTACTTGTAGTTCTTTTTTCTAATACTTAAGCTTTGTCTTGCTTTAGAGGAAAACTCTTCTCATCACAAAGGATGATTTTTGGAAGAAAGAGTGCATGGATAAACTTGAAAAATTTAAAATCCAGGTTTCAGTTTTGCAACTGCATTTTGATTTAAATGCAACTTAAGAAATAGTTTTATGGTAAGGAGCATATTTGGAAGTGGGGGTTTGCTGCAGTGCATGGAACATTTGGATGTTACCTTAGTCAGAATATCTAATTAATTAACTAACTAACTAATTACAGGCTCAGTGAACTCCCACCTTGGTTGTGAGAGGTTGGGTTGGAGGAACAGGAGTTATCTGAACAATAGTGCTGGTTAGGAAGTGAGCTAATAAAATTCCAGAGCAATACTTGTTAAAGGCTCTCATCATTTATTAATTGTTTTTTTATTGTTGCCTCCAGAGGAAGCTGGGTTAGGTCTGAGAGGAAACATATAATTTATCATATTAAATTTGAACAGGAGATTATTTGTGTTCTCCCAGCAGCAGCAAACACAGCCATGGGGGAAGAGTGTCCATGTCAGGTTAGAGGTGAAGATGGGTAATTACTTGACTTGGCTGATAATCACCCAATGATAGGAAATGAGCACAAAAAGGGACACTTGGATCAGGCAGTTGATCCAACATTACCCCTGTTCATCCAGTGGTGATTCATTCTTGGCCAGACTGAAAACTGTCTGTTTCATCCACCTAAACTCTTTTTTGTCAGTATATCATGTGTCAGTACCCAATGTGAGGATCAGGGGACTGAAGGGCACAAAGCCCCAGCAGACAGGGCTGGAGCATTCCTGAGCAGGGGAGAACCTGTCACACTTGGAAACACTCTTTGCTGCAACTTGAGGTTCTGATGAGTGGCTGATTGCAACTTGGTACTTCTTGGGGTAGAAAAGAATCATAATTAAGCCAGAAGTTGTTTCATTAAAATATTTAATACATGTAAAAATTTTTTTCCCCTTTTCCAATGCATGAAGAAATCCATGAGATGTGCAAGTATGGAATTTGTTTTTAACAAAGTGACCACACATGAAACCAGGCACTGAAGGGACAGGGAGTGATGTGGAGCTGCTGCAAGTGCTGTGACAACCTAAAGAGCAAATTTGGTGTGAGTGTGGTGGAGCTCAGATCTCTGCTGTCCCAGTGCACAGCGAGTTCCAGGGCATGTGGTGGCTTCCTGTCATTAATGTTATCTAGGAGATCAGGGCAATTCTTTTTATGACATTTGGAAAGTTTTCATCTCAACTTTGACCTTTTATTTGAATGTATGTTCATTTCAATTTGAAAAGCAGAAGTAGATTGCAATTCAAAGGAATTCGTTTGTTCAAAATATTTTGGAAAAGACATTGGGGCAGTTTCAAAAGGTTTTGGCTTTGTTTTAATAGGAAATTTGCCCAAATTAATTTGCTTCCACAGTTTCTGTTTTGCTGAAACAGCAGAGAGTCTTCTTGTCCCTCCCCACCCAAATACTCCCTTCTTGAAAAACCTTCTTCTGAATCTCACTGATATTGCCAGAAATTAGATATAAATGATATTCATGTGAGAAAAGTAAATTCAGAAATGGGTTTGAATTGATAATTGGCAAAAGATAATTGGACTAATTATACTGAATTTGCCTCTTTATTTTGCAATCCACAGAAGTGGGACCATCCCTGGCCTGGATCTCTTGATCACAGTTTTTCCATCAATACATTCAATATATTCAAGGCTCTCCTTGATTCTTTGCAGCTCTTAAGGAATTGTTTCAGCTCACAGCACTGCACCTTTTCCCAAGGTTATCTTGTAAAACATGATGCAAGGGGAAGTAGTTCTGTTTCTGCAGGATAAATTTTGAAGGTCACAGCCTTCCTCTGAAGCCTTAGGGGAACCTTAGGTTCTGTATCCCCTACAGGCATTAAGAGATCCATTTCAGAGCAGTGGATGTGGGATTTTGTGTGTACACAAAATTTTTTCTGACAAATAACTGGGCTTCTTTTTTGACTTGACCCTTTTAAGCACAACATTGTAAACTTGCCCAACAACATCCATCTGAAAAGTCTTCAGTCACTCTCTAGGATAGAGAATTTATGGGCAAGCAAGGTTTGAGCTTTGATTAATTTGATCTGTGTGACTGGAAGCAAAAGATAATTAATTGTCTCCTGGCCATTTAGATTCCATGGGGCAACTGCTGCCAAAGCTGACCATGGCAAGGTCCAGTTGTACTGGAGCCTACTGATTTCTGTAGGGGAAGGGATGCCCATAGCCCTGCTGCTGGACAAGGAAATCATTTCCCAGCCCTGTTGCTGGCCCATAACATCCTGACACCCCATGCTGGTAAACAGGCACTTCATCCTGTCAGCTGCCTCTACATCAGCTTTTCACAGCAATCTGGAATGCACTTTTTTTGAGAGATTGCTTCTCTATGTCCTGTTAAGGTTCAGAGAGCTGAAATTCAGCTTTAAACCATGGGTATCCTGTGAGGAGGAACTCCCAGCACAAAGAAAGGTCAGCTGAGAAGAGAAGCTGGTGGCTGCAGAGGAGAGGTGAGGGAGGGCATTCCTTAGGGCAGGGGCTGTGAGAGATGTACAGGCAGGCTGGGATGGTGGTGGCTGGGAGCTCAGAGCCATTAAAAGTCATGCTGAGCATTGAAAGGGAAGACTGAGAAAATGAACCCCAGGTCCATTCCCAGTTTTTCATGTCACAGGAGTCCTTGATGTGAACAACCTGAATTCCCCATGCACATTCACCTGCTAGACCTGCCTGAACTCAAATGGGCTGACCCATTTTTCCTCTGCAGACACCATGAAGTGCAGGCAGGTTTCTTGTTGCTTTGTGGTGCTGTCACTCAGACCCAGACCTTTGGCAAATCCTGTAGAGAGGAATTCTCTGAGCTTGGCTTCAGCAAGGCAGAATTCAAACTTGTACTGAAGGTGTTTCATGGATTCGGGACAGGAGCTGCAGAAAGGCAGCTGAGACCAAATGGGACCATTTCCTGAAGTGCTCTCAGACTATCTCTGAGAGGTTCTGAAAGAGGACCTGGCTTTGAGCCAGAAGCAATCCAAGGAAATAAAAAAGCAACTGGATGAATTAGGTGGAATGAGTAATATAATTATATAACTGGATACAGTCAGAGGTAATTCTAGCAAGTCAGTTTTTGACTGTGCTCCCAGACATTAAATCTCCAATACCACAGCATAATTCTGTAGTCTAAATACCAGTATGAACACAGAATAAATCAGTGGAAAAAAACTTTCTATTACCTCTTAAAGAATGAGGGCTGGGGATTGTCATTTTTATACACTGAAAACCAATTGCACTTAGCCTTGGATGTAGCTGTAGATGAGGTATTTCTTTAATAGTGTGTTGCTACTGATCTATGGCCTCAGAAGGTATCCTCCATCTGGATGATTCATTCAGCTGAATTACTTATCCAATCCTGGGATCTCTAGTAGAAAAGCAAGCAATTAACCTTTCCTAATAAGAGCCAGAAGTAGGCCTTAAGGAAGTTAAAATGAAGGAGGAAGCTGGTGTTTAGTTTCCAGAGCAAGTTTTAACACCAGCAGATGGTGCTAAAATGTCCATTAAAAGGGGAAAAAACCCAACAACCCAAACATCTCAAATTTCCTTAAAATCATAAACTGTCAGGGAAAGATAAATTGAGATACTTTAGCTAATTGCTGTGGAAAGTTGAATCTAGGGTGATGTTAGTCATCTTTTAACTTGACTAGCTTAACACACATGAAGATGTGTGTAGCCCTTATTTTCTAGTTTGCTTTCAAGATGGATCAATTTTCCTTGAGTCAGGTCTTTACCTTGAATAAGGCAACTCAAGTATTTCAGGAATTTTCATTCATATTCAAAGCAGGGATTAAAAGCTTTGTTGTATAATTTTGCTGATTAATTATAGGAATGATTTACGGTTTTTAGACTCATTTTCACTCTGAACAACTGCTTGAAACAACTGGCAGTTGTTTTTCAAAGGATATTGCTGTATAATTTTGCTAGTCACTAAAGAAAAGCTATGTGTGTTTTTTATAGACAGAAACCCCTAAAATTACACAAAGAATAATCTTAAAAATACATTGTAAAGGAGTTGTATGGTTAAATTAAGGAAATTGGCATAGGAATGAAGAAATATTCTGTTCTAATTCAACATTGGTCCAAAGCTGGTGACTACTGAAGGCTGCTGGCCACTAAGTGTGTTAGGAGAGTTTAGTGGGGCAGCCTGCAGCCACCCCAGGCAGTCTGCAGCCAGAACAAGAAATTAAAATGTCTTGACGGCCTCTGCAAAGGGGGAACACCATGAAAATGCTCTTTTCCTCTTAGATCTAAATGTAATATGAATTTGCACACATGGTAGCAAAGACAAAAATAGGGCTTGAGGGGGTAGGTCATGGAGAGGAGGTGGTCTCAGAACTCCCCAGCAGTTTAGGGAGTGCCCACTTTTCCTTGGTTCACTGCTTGGATCTCAGCCCCTCAGGTATGGGATGTGTGGAAAAATGGAAATGCAGGGATTAATGATGGGGGCATTTAGGGTCAGTGCTGGGCACATTTCTTTAGGCAGTGTAAAGAAACTATGCTGGAATTTCTGAGCACTAATGCTGCAGTAGAGGCCCAAAGCAACTGGCAGGCATTCCAAATGCCATATTCCAGTTTAAAATGTCCTGCCCTGGGAGGTTTGGGAGTTAAGGACTCTGCACCAAACTTGGTTTATATTTAAAGTCCTTGGCTTCATAAGCAGTGACTGTTCTATGTCTCATCAGAGGATGAGGAAACATGTAAGTACTGCCAGTCTAGAAAACCTGCAAAGCCAATCCTACAAAACTACACCATCCTTTCTAAGGATCTAAAGTTATTCCTGGCAATATAAGTAATACAAAATTATTTCTAGCAGAATAATTTTGCCTAATATATCCACAAGTGGTGAGCTACATCCTGGTGTCTCTTACATGCACTCGTGACAGTTGTACCTGGATAAGGGCTGGGAAACACCTTCTAAAGGTTCATTAATTGTGTGGCCAGTTGGGACTGCACATCTGCACCTCCCTGCTGCTTCCTTCATGAAAACTCCTCTGCAAGAATCATCCAGGTGACCAAGTGATGCAAGGTGTAGGTGTACACAGTGATGCATTATAATATCCTATTTAATTATTTTTTGGCAGGGATGGTGTATAATTATTTACTGACCTGTGGAATTGGTCACTGAATGACTGTGAAATTCAGATTCTAAGCAGCACTGTCATTTTGATAATTAGAGGCTCTGCCCTATGAGAATATGTGCTCATTAAGTTGTAATTTGCTTAAAAAAATAAATTAAAGACAGAGGTTATTTAGGAAGGAAGGCTTAAGACCAAGATTATATTCAAAGGAAATTAAAGACAGGAAGCCCCAGGGTATTCCAGCCCTGCCATGCAGCTCCTATTAATGAAATGAAGTCTTACAAGCAGCACAAATTGTGGTGTCAGCCATAAGGCTGTCCAGCACTTTCTATTATAAGGTCCTGTTTTCTATTGCTTATGGCTTTGCCAAACTTAACATTTTGGCCAGAATGATTTCCATGCTGTCTACCTTAAACAAATATTTTTGAGAGTTTACACACAAAGTCCTCTGCCATTTCTCCAACTGGCATTAGGAACAAAAAAACAACAACAGCAAAAAACAAACCAAAAAAGCCAACCAAACAAAAAAAAAATATTTTTTACCCATGTTTACAGAGCTGTGTGTAGGTATGAAGGTAATTATGGCCATGTGTATGTATATGTAAGAAACCCAAGAAATTTTGAGAAATATTGGTGCCTCCATGGTCTGCAGTGAGGAGGTGAGTACATTATTTTTGAATCTGAAAACTGACAATTTTAACATGATCAGGTGAGAGTAATTTGAATTTTTCAACTATATTTTTGGGAGGTGCCACCAGAATGCTCTGATATGGAATCAGCTCACATGCAGCCCCCTTGGCAGACAAACTGAGCATGGGCTGGAGAGGCCTTGGCAAGGATTTCCATCCCCCTGGTTGCACTATAGCTGTAATAAGTCTGGTCAGAACAGAGAAAAATGGGAATGGCTGGTGCTCCTAAGCTCCCTGTGCTCCTCCTGGCTTGTGCTAAGGCACTGGAGAAGAGGAAGGGTTTGCCTTGCTGAGGTACAAAAGTTGGAGGGCAGTGGATGAGGGGAAGAATGGCAGGGCAAGAACAGAGTGGTGAAAGAAACAAAAGGAATTTAGGAAGGCAAGGATATAAAAACCTTGGAAAAAATAGTAGTGGGAAATTGGAAAGGATGCTCTGGAGGCAATGCAGAGGAAGAGGGACAGAAGTGCTTTATCATGATTACACCTCTGCACTTGAAACCCAGAGAGGAAGTTTGTTTCTCCATCTCTTTCTGGTGGCAAATCAGGCAGAGTGTATCCTGGGCAGGCTGACCACCTGGAGGGGTGGGATTCTGCCTCGTGGCATTTGATTTGCAGTGTAAGCTTTTTCAAGGATTTATTCAAGTCCATAAATACCTCCCTTCTCTCTACAAACTATTAAAATAATCCCTACAATGTGAAGTCAAAGGTCTTATGATGGTTAATTAAGAACTTAAACATTATTTTAATATCTTGGAGTGTGTAACTGTTCATTTATGTCCATGTGCCATTGACTTACCGTTTTCACCCTGTGCCTCCCACACCATGTTCCCATTTCCCATCTCATCGCTGCCCTCTTCAGTGAACTCCTTTACTGCTCTCCTTCCCTCATACCCCGATGCTTCCCATTTGTTTCATTCTCTTTGTTAGACCATTTCCCTCAAATCCTAGTCCCTACATTTACACTTTCTGTTGCATTCCCCTTTCCTTTCACTCCCATGAGCAGACAGAACATTCTCCCATTGCTGCAGGCTGGATCTTGGTGTCTTTTTCATCTCTTCTCTAGCCTGGCACAAGCTGGCCCTGGAAAAATCCTTCTGGCTCTTCAACAGGGCATGCAGAGCCCCTGCTCTGTCCATCACCAGGTGCCCTCATTTGCAGAGATGTTTCTGGGCTCCTCTTGGCTCAGGTTTTACCAAGGCAGAGCCCTCCCCTCCCAGAACTCTTGCTCTTGACAGCCTCACCCTCTCCCAGTCCCTTGGATGCCTTGGGAAGGCTGCCCTAGAGGGCTGGAGGGAGATAAAGAATAAAGTAGATTCATTAAAAGGCCTCAATGGATCCACCTTGGGCAGCACAAGAGCCCAGCCAGGGCTGCACCCAAGATGAACCAAAATGGTCACAAAAATCCCTGACTGCTCATGGGGTCTCTCACTGGGATCAGTTCTGCTCCATTTGCATCTTGCAGTTCATTGTCCCATTCCAGCTTTAGCCCATGCAGTCCCATCCTTGTTTTTCTCTCTCCAGCCCACGGTGTTTGTGCTCTTGGGCTGAGATTTGGATCATTTGTCCTTGGTCCCAGCTGGAGCAGGAATTGTTTTGTCTCCCTGCTCTGTGCACAGAGCTCAGCATCCCCTCATATGAAGCTCAGACTAAAGCAGTGTAAACACTAAAGCAGCACAGAATCTGAAAAATATAGAAGCTAAACCTGAGGCATCACCTTCAAACTCTGCTCCTTAGATCATTTTCCTGGCTCTTCATCCTGTTTCACACATTCTGCTGTCTTGCTCTTCTCTCTTCCACTTGTTCTGTGTCTCAGCTGGTGCTGCATCATTTACAGCTGTCTTCACTTCCCAGCAGTGCAAGCTTTTCCCATGTGGGAATTCTGCTCCTGCAATCCTTTCCATGCTTTCTCTTGTGATCTGAGGTGTCTAAGAAAGCCTACAAAGCTCACAGTTTATTATTTGAAACTTTGAAAACTACCTTCTTGCAAAATGCTTGCTGAACAATGCTGGCATGCCAAGCTGCATGAGCATCTCCACTGATTTCTGCTGCCTTGTCTTTCCATTCATATTTCTCAGCCTTTTTTCCCCTTTATTCCTCTGTTTCCTAAAATTAACTCAGAATATAAGATATGACCTGCCTTTATTTACAGGTTACATACAGATCTTACACAATATGTCTTTTTTCCAATCCTTGACAAGCCTCAGGCCATTATGATCTACATAATTTTAAAAGTGATTTATACAATTTTGAAAGAACCCAAATAATTTAGAGATTTGCCTTTTGAAAAATGGGTCTTAAAGGAGCCAGTATCACAGCAGTAGCAAAGTCTCAGTTTTTGTAACTAGGACAGAGTATCTTATGTTGTAAGTAAGTATTGTAAGTATTATTGTAAGTATTTCTGGAGGTTTTTTTCTTTAATCTTACGTTGTGTGTGTTGTCTTTGCAACAATACTTTTTGCTATGGTAACAACTCTTTTATTGGAATCCAGAGCATGAACATGTAATGCTGCATCGACCCTTTTACTCCTGAGACAAATTAACTTTAGGAAGATTTGTTTTGGCCAAACTTTCAAGGAGGAAACAAAGTGTAAAAATGTGCATTAATTGAAAAAAGGCTTGCTTTTAAACAATACTTCCCATTACTGTTGCCATTATTGTCCTTTCATTAGAGCCTTAGGTTTGAGGTCATTAGCAATTTTTCTGTAAATCACAGGGTGGGGAATATTATTTTGCTCACATTATTCTATTCTCATCATTTTGCACATCAGAAAGTAAATTATTTCTTGAGTCAATGCACAACAGCTGGACCTGTACCCCCTCCCATTCTTCCAGTTGGGAATCCACATCAGCTGTGGCTTTGTGCAGAGGCACAGAGTGGGATCAAGGCTGATTTAGCATCTCATTCAGCTGATATGAATATGTAATTATAATTAGGAGCTCCAGGGTCCATCAGCTCATGTACAAGCCTGGAGTTTAGTTTGTGTTTTAATGTATTATACCTCTCAACTCCCTGGCGGGTAATAAACCTGCAAGCCAAGAAAAGCCAGAGGTGAGAACTTTGTCTGGAGGTACTGCAGGGCTTCCCTGAGGTCCTTCAAACAGTGAATCATCAATGTTGAAGTACTTGCAGCTGAATTCCCAGCTCAGGCTCAGCTACAGAAAGAAGAAAATTGAAGGCAAGTTGGGCAATTGAATTGTCCATTCAGGGTTCCTGGTGCTTGACAGACCTCTAAAATTGGGATAACACAAAATCCTGAGGGCACAGAGCCTGGCTGGCCCTAATTCTGCTGTATGCCAAGGACTTTTTAAGATCTTCCAAGTATCATCTTTTCTGTCCAAAGTCAATGGGGAATACTGCCTTGTGATCAAGGAAAGACAAGAGAGTCCAGGGCTCTTTTCCTGGCACTGGGCTTCCAGACTGTTCCTTCCTGAGACAGGATCTTGCATTTCATGAGGGGGTTCAGCTCTCATTTAGAACAGAAACTGTTGTGCCCCATAGTACAGGTAGGGATTTGGGGTTTTTCTAACACTGAGAGGTTTTATAAATTCAGTGTATTCTTTACCTTATCTGTGAACTAGTAGTTATTAGAGTATTTTGTCCCTGAGCCACCTTTCCAATACCTCTTGCTTTTGCTACATTTTATTATAAATAATACAGAAAGAAGCTAAAACTGGTGGTTTTCACTCAGACAAAACTCCATGTACATCAGTGGGTTCAGATCTAATTTGCAGAAGTTCTCCCCCCTCTCAATGAGGTTTGGGCAGGTTTGAAATGAGTACCTTGATGGGACATCCATTCTCACAGAAATTAGGGACTAGAACTTCCTCTCTCCTATAGAGCCTGCTTTGGTTTCCACAGCTCCTGCAGCTCAGCCTTTCCAGGATGGATCTGCCTTCAGCTCACTGTCAGTGCTTGGTCCTCAGAGGAACCAGGGATCAGCTCTGGTTTGAGATGTGCCACAGAGCAAACTTTGGGTGAACATGCAGTTAATCATCTCACCCCAGCTGTGGGCACTAGCCAAGGTTTTCTGTTTGTTTTACTGCCCAGGAGAAGGAGGTTACACTGATCAAATAAATTTTGCACTAATTGATGAAGTGACTGATTAGAATGTAGGCTGACCTGAGGAAGCATTCCTGGCAGTCCCATTTTTCCAGCCACAATATCAGAATGGTTGGGAGGTTGGGATGGACCTGGACAATCATTTGATGTGAACATCAGCCAGGGCTTAGGGGACAAGTGACCCCTCCCAGATTCAGAGACTTTCTGCTGCAGCTCCTTTGATCTTGTGGTGATGCTGAGCGACAGCTTCCTTGAATGAGACTTATCTACCTGTGGGGAAGGGACTATTAAAGCAATAACCTTTCATATCCACTTGAAGAAAGGAATTTCACAAATGCCAAAAAAAAAAAAAAAAGGTATGTATAAATGAATGTGTGCTAATGGGAACTGTCAGCAGGGAAATCTTGTGCAAGCAATTCCCAAACGGATGCAAGATATTGTGGATAACCAAGAGTGTCCAGCTCTGGAAATAAAATAAAGCACCCAGAATGGAAAATGTATATTTAACACAATTGCAGGAAAAATCTTCAACTTCATATAAGGTAGAATGAATATTCTTCCTTCTTTTGAAATTCTTGGGTAATCTATAGAAGGCTTTGTAACTCTGGAATGCTGTCCAGGTGGATTAATATCTGTCAAAGCATGCAGTGCAACAACTTTAGGTGAATGCCACATTATAGGAATCCCACTTATTTCATAGTTATAGAAAAAAAAAGAGAGATTTTTGCTGCTCCTTTTAAATTTATACCAGTCCTTCCACTCTGGTAGTCCCAGTTTCCTTCCACTTGGATATTTAGGTACAAAGCCACATCAGATGCTCATGTGAGCACTTCAGAGCCCTGCCTGAGGTACCTAAAATGCACCAAAAGCATCAAAGAGAGGCCACTTAATATCCAGTGCAGAGGTGGGGTGGGACAGGGATTTTTGGAAAGGTACTGAAGGATGTGAGTTCTGTAGTTTCATTCTTCTGGATGTAGGAATTGAGAAAATTGTGTTGATTTAAGTTGGAGGACTGGGTGAGAGTGTCTCTAACATGGAAAGGATTTTGTTAAGGACTGTGCAAATGAGAATTTTGATGTTAGACTCCTAGACTTCATAGCTCTGACTATTTATGCCATTAACAAAGCAGAGATGCTTTATAAATTTTAAAGAATCCTACATGTGAGTCTAAATTGCTGATTTTTTATAGCTTTGGTATTTACATATTTCGGTTACTAAAGAAAATGGGGCAAATTATCCATATTTGGCAGCCCCAATATATGTTTTCTTACTTCTCAATTTTTTCTATCCTAATTTTATTTAATTAGGAGACTTTTTAAAATTGTGCTGTAATTACCTGGTCCTAGGCATTATGTAGAAGGATGTTGAGAGACATGTGATTATAAAATCCAGACTGCTGTGTGCTGACATTTATGGCTTTCTCTCTCAGCACTAGCATGAATAGATGCTAAATTTTGTCAAGCTAAAATGTAGCTGGAAGGTTTCTGGTAAAAAGCAATTTGCATTTTTGGACAACAAACAGAAAAAAGGGCAGATACAATTTTCCAACACCTGCTCTGGTTTTAACTTCTATTGAGTCCCTGTATTGTTCAGAAATTATTTTCTGCCTTTCCCTGGAATGCCTAAAATTGGCCTCTGACAGAAATAAAATATTAGAATAATTGGATTCTGTCATTTTTCATTATATCATTTTATGTTTCTGTCAACATGAAATCCATTGAGGAGATGTTTCTAACATTTCCTGAAAAATGTCTTTCAGCATAAGCTTTTTCCATCTGCTTTTGGAAAAACAGAATATTTTATAATTATACAGTCATCTTGCTAGAGTTACTTGTTTTCTATTAAAACATTTTGTACTGTTTGAGGTGTCATCTAAGAAAGATTTAGGAAAAGTTACAACTAAAATTCACCTTTCTGTCTAAAATCTGCTCTTAGAGAAAGATCACTGGACAAACTTGCCTTTTTGAGAATGATGTCAGAATTTCCCCTCTAGATATCAATTATTTATTAGCTTATCATGCAATTACATCATTCATCCTAAAGGGTAGTGAAGCCTTTGCTAACTGTTCCCTGTGGTTTAATGGATGAAGCCCCCACCAGTTTCTTAAAACTGTTATTCCAGCTTGCAGCTGATACACTTGAGATAAATCTGGACCATTAAGTGAGGGTTTCATAGAACCATGGAATGGTTTGGGTTGGAAGAGACCTCAAAGCTCATCCAGTGCCACCCCTGCCATGGCAGGGACACCTTCCACTGTCCCAGGCTGCTCCAAGCCCCAATGTCCAGCCTGGCCTTGGGCACTTCAGGGATCCAGGGGCAGCCACAGCTGCTCTGGGCACCTGTGCCAGGGCCTGCCCACCCTGCCAGGGAACAATTCCTTCCTAACCTAAAGGTTGCTGTGAATAAGGGTCCAGTTAAAAAAAAACAGTCAACCAATAAGTAAATGGAACCTTTTAAGATGTTTGAGGCTGAGATAAATTGGGCATAGGGGATTGACTCAATCTAATGTACTTTTAAAGTTTTTAACTTCCAGATAGTTGGAAATCAGGAAGGAATGAAGGCATCTTTGGCAATAAAATACATTTAAAAAGTTATCTAAACTGAGGAAAAAGAAAAAGAAAGTAGCTCATTTGAGACTTGTCAGGTATAATCTTCACCCTGCTGGGCTCTGCTAGCTATTTTTGCTCAGCTTCTTGATGAAGACCTTAAAGTGATGAGCTCATAGAGCAGGGGCAGCTCTGCCCTTCCATGGGCTGTGCTGGGCACGGTGTGGAGCTGGGCAGGTTTTGGGGCCGGGCAGAGCCCCATGGAGCCCAGCAGGGAGCTGGGCACGGTTTGGGACCAGGCAGAGCCCAGCAGGGAGCTGGGCACGGTTTGGGACCAGGCAGAGCCCAGCAGGGAGCTGGGCACGGTTTGGGGCCGGGCAGAGCCCAGCAGGGAGCTGGGCACGGTTTGGGGCCGGGCAGAACCCCATGGAACCCAGCAGGGAGCTGGGCACGGTTTGGGGCCGGGCAGAACCCCATGGAACCCAGCAGGGAGCTGGGCACGGTTTGGGGCCGGGCAGAACCCCATGGAACCCAGCAGGGAGCTGGGCACGGTTTGGGGCCGGGCAGAACCCCATGGAACCCAGCAGGGAGCTGGGCACAGTTCGGGCCCGGGCAGAGCCCCATGAAACCCAGCAGGGAGCTGGGCACGGGCAGCGCCCAAATCCCCGCGGCCGCCCCGGGATCGCGGCTCCTTCCCCGGCTCCGGCTGCTCCCGGCCCGCTCACAGCAGGGCACGGGCAGGTTAAGAAAACACTGATTTGTGTCTGAGAATGGTTCGAGGCTCAGCTGCTACAACCAGCTCTGGAGGAGTGGCTGTGCGTGCGGGGCAGCCCTGCGGTGCCGTGGCAGGGGTTGTGCGAGTTCTTGGGTTTGCAGAATGAAAATGATGGATTTGAACTCAGGTGCTGGGCGGATGGCTCCCGCTGGCTTCAGTGAACGCGGCAAGTGCACGGTCTGGTGTGTGATGTGGTTCGTAAATGCTGCATTCAAAGGAGATTGAAGGCCTGGATTAACCCTTCCAAACCCAGAATTCCTACACAAACACTCCTGCCTTCTTGTCTCAGGTTTGTATATCCAGACATTTACCAGGTGTCATCATGCTCTGGTCACTCTGGAGCAGTTTTCATGTGCCCAGAAGCCTCATTTGTGTGTGATACACAGGTGTGCAGGGTTCAGTCCATTTAATTGCATTTAATTGTGTGTGATTATGCAAATCATGTGCTTGTCCATGAAGCTGAGCAAATTATTCTATTACACACAGACAGGTGGTGCAATACAAACAAAAACCTGCATATTTGATAATTACATTGGATTAGATCCCTGGTGGACAGTCCCCATGCCTAAAAAAGGGACAGTAAAAGGAAAGTTTTGCTAGACCATAGTCTTGGATATGGAAAATACAGGAAGCCAAATAACAATGACAGACTGTCCATGTCCTCATTGTTCAGAGTGGAATGACCAGGAGACAGAGTAGAAAACATATGTCTAAATGGTCCAGTGGGAATTCAGACACATGGACTGAAGAATTTCTCTTATGGAAAAAAGAGAAGGATAATATTGGTTTATATCTGAAAGGTGATTACAAAACCAGGGATGTTGATGGGACCTTTACTGTAGGTGTACTGTGGTCACATTTCCTGGAACAGGGAGGAACATGAATAATTAGGTTTAACAGCAATTAGGTTCAATATTCTGGATTATCTGAATATTTTTAGAACCAGAATTGGAGTTAAGATAATAAAGATGTTCTTTTGTGGAAGTGTTTAACAGACTGTGTTTATAGGGGTGAATAAAAAAATAAAAGCAGCAGAGATGGTAAAATTTCCTAATGCTCTTTCACCTCAACTGAATCCATACATGTCAGGGAAGGTAAGGCTTAAAAAGGAAACCCTCTGGAAAAGTCTGAGAGCTGCTACTTTAATCTTCATCTTCTGAGAAGTTTCAAATATCAAGAGCAGCGAGAGAGGCTGAGTCTCTAATTAGTGAGGGAGGCAGGTAGGACATTAATTGATTTGCTACACTACTTCTTTGACCTGAGTTGTTTGAGAACAATAGAGGAGCTGTAATGTTCCTCCACAGCAGAGCAGAGCTTTTATGTGATAGCAACTTAGAGACCTTTGATCACAAACTGGGGCTGTAAATCTGTAATTTTTATCATAGTAATTTTTTTTTTTTTTTTTTTTTTTGCTTGGGAACCAGTTTCTCTGACTTTGGGATACTTTCTCATTTTACACAGTGTTTGAAAATCCTGAAATCAATGTCACTTTTCTAATAATGGCATAGCAACCTAGTAACATTTGTGAGGAAGTGGAATAGTCTGGGTTTATGTATGATCAGGTCATTATAAAAGTAAAAAAAAAAAAAAGAAAAGAGGAGAAAGAAGGTGCAGAAAGATAGAGAAAGGATTACTTTTTATCTGTCCTGGATTGTCATCTAAGGTCTAACCTACTGTGTAACTGTGTCTGACATGGCTCCACAGTCCCAAATTTCACAGTGAAACTCGATCCTGTCACTGCAGAGTCCTTTGAAAGTTGCCTTGGTAAAGGTGCTTATTACTGCAAAGAGTTCCATTAATGTTTTAGAAAGAAAGAGAGATTTAATTTCAAGAGAAAGGTAAAAATAATGCTATGAAAGCAGTGTACCTATTGGGACAATTTGATATCAAAACTTGGTTTATAAAAATGTGTGGGCTTAAGCCTAATTTAATCAGTTTGTTGGGAAGGAGAATTAATAACAAAAAGGATGTCTCAGCTCCTATATAGTCCCAGAGCAGAACAATTAACTAAGAATTTAGTGAAAATGTGCAGCACAAATTCACAAACATTGGAGGTCTCAAAAAAGAAAGAGCCAAGAGCTTTTATTTGCAAACAAAAGGTCCTTAACACTGAAAATAACTCCTGGTGATTGGTGTTAACCTTTTTTTTCAGAGAAGGATGGCTTTCCCTAATGTCAGCAGCCAGTTTAAAAGAGATCAGGCAATCAGCCAGAGTTCCAGATAAAAGATTTTCGTTTGTCAGGGTTCCCTGTGTAGCCAAAAAGGAAAGACAGGGATGATCCATCACACTGTAGAGAGATGGCTGAGATATTTGAGATATTGTGCCCTTATAAATGGATAAAATGTCCTTTTCAAGTGCTGGTCCAACATCACAATCCAATGGCAACAGAATGATCTTGAATCTTGGATCTCAGCTAGGCTGTGGATGGAAAACAACATAATTGCATGGCAAAATAATTCAAGCAAACATTGTTATCTGGGCAAGTCACTTTGGAGGGGATTTCACCTGAAACAAAGCAAACCATTTTTTATTTGCTAGAAGAATGCCCAGATAGGGAAATGGGCTTGTTTATTTGTAAAGGTTTAACTCAACATCTGTGTAATGAATAACATTTTAGCTGTGGGACAAGTCCATATATCAAAGCAAAGTGTTGCCTTTCCTGAAGGGAGCATTTCTTGGCTGTGTCCTTAGGAGCCTCCAGACCATCTGTTTGTATGGGGTGATGGTTTGAACACAGCATTTCTTGTTTGTCCCTCTTTACCTTGAACCATGCTTGTGCATCTCACTCTACAAGATTATGTCAATTGCAGTTCAGTGTATTATGTACAAAATTAGGGAATTCTTCACTTGGTTTTGGTACATGAAGGTCCAAGTGAAAGAATGAACTTTACATTTTCAGGAGAACACAACTTTCTGTTTATAAAGTGGCCCTTTCATTCTCTTTCATGGCCCTTTGGGTAGTAGAATAGAAAATAATACTTGTGGGTGGGAAGAATATCCAGTCTTGCTCTGGAAAAAACCCTTCAGCCAAAATAAGTATTTGACTGTTTTGCAAGATAATGTCCAGCATGATGTAATACCAGGCACCTGGTGCAGACTCATCACTGTTGGTTTCAGCTTTTCATCATGACTAACAAAAATTAGGCAACATATTCCAAAACCAAAACAAAACAAAAAAACAACCAAAAAAGAAAAGAACTCTAGGCCAGATGGTTTTTGAGAACTGACTAAAGTGGGAGGTGAAGTAAGCACTTGACAGGAATGCATGGGGAAAGGATTAATCACCACTTCATGTTCTATGTCCAAAATAATAGTGTCTTTGTTATCTGTGATGCCTGGCTTGGAGTAAGACAACAGGCATTCCTTTTCTGGGACACTCAGCTGTCCCTCTGAAGGAAAAATGGGATTGGGCAGATGCAAACAGATGCATAAGTCAGATATCCACAACAAAAAATTCATTACAGTTATTTACACAATTTCATCACAAACTTTCACCATGGTATGCCAACGTTAACAGATGAGCTGTCTGAAGCACAGAATAATGCATATTTAAATAGATTAAAATATTTTCATCTCAAATTAAAGGCCACCCTGGCTATTTGTGTTTGTTTGTTTGCCATAGGATTCATGGAACATCCTGGGAACATGCAGGAGATTTGTAAATGGTGTGAAGGTTGAGCTGCAGGGGCAGCAGGCAGCACCTTCAGGCAGCGCCTGCTTGTTCTGAACATTTTATCTGTGTGCATGACATGGCCTGGGAGTGATGTGAGTGTCTGAATCCGTCCCTGGGTGTGTTTCCACATCCCCAGAGCTAAACACCTGCAGAAAGTTGGATGCAGAAAGTTACAAATTGAACATTGCACTTGTCAGGGCACTCATGGACTCCTTGAAGGACATTTGTTGTGTAGATCAGAGAGCAAACACTGGACAGAACAACAAACAAGGGGATGGAGGACAGGAAATCATAACTATACCCCCATTACCCTTTTTCATTCATATAAACATATGTAGACTATGTTAAATTTTGTATTTCAATGTCAATGCTAAGTGTGGTCCACCAAACTATTCCAGCACTTGAAATTTTACAATCAAATTCCAAAAGCATTGATCAAAGTTCTACTACAAAGCTAATAACTGTTTGCATATAACCTGATATAGGCTATAGACTTCTATGATAAGAATAATTTTGTTAAATAATAATGTTCTTTTGAGACAGTTTCTTCTAGGACCTGGCAGCTGGATTTTTGTGCACAAAGTGAATACTTAACTCATATATGCAGATGGGTAGAAGTGGTCCTGATACTGTT
This sequence comes from Molothrus aeneus, assembly GCF_037042795.1. NCBI lineage: Eukaryota > Metazoa > Chordata > Aves > Passeriformes > Icteridae > Molothrus > Molothrus aeneus. The sequence goes on along the minus strand of NC_089659.1, from coordinate 2,566,490 downwards.
TGTCCATCTATATACATATATATTATATATAAGTACAACTTTTGACACAAATATAAATTTCTGAATTTTTATGTCCCTGATTAATATTATCTTGTAATATTCTGTGACTATTTGATATATTAAAGCTTGTGATATTTAGACTGTAACACCATTACAAAAGCAAACTTCTTTTGATTTTTTTTCATTACTCTCAGGGCTATCAGCCCTCGTTTCACATCCTGTTTTGTGAAAAGAGAGGCCAGTTTCAACAGGTTTGGATTTCACTTTTGGGAGAGAGAAGAATTAGGAGTTCAGAGACAGCTCAGATAAGCCTGACCTTAACTGACACAGTGTATGGTTAGTTTGTGCTCAGTCAAGGAGAAAAAGGGAGAAGCAACATTGCCAAAAACTTAAAAATCAGGAAGATTTCAGTTTAGCTTTTCTACAGATGACTAAAAAGACATACAAATTTTTATAGTTAAGCATATTTTATCCCAGTGACCTCATATCAGGATACCCTGGGCAATCCCTTTTTGTCATGAGCACAGGCCCTGCTGCAGGGGACACTTCATGTGTGGGTTTTGATTCTGACCCTTCCAGCTCCTCTCATTTTCAGGGCACTCACATGGTTACACTGGATGGCTCAGCCTTGGCTTAAAAACAACTTGGGTTTCCCTGTTCCATCTTTCTGGATTAAGTGGTGTTTGCAATTGCTAAGTTGTTTTGGTTTTGTTTTTTTTTTTTTCCTGCTGTATTTCTTTTCTGTAGCTCAAATAGCTCTGACAGTAAGAAACTTCCAAATGATCTCTAGGTATAAGCTGCTCACAGGTGAGTTTTGCAGTGGCATCAGTTGTCTTTGTTCATCCAGGCTGTTGCTGTGCCTCCAAAACTGGGCTAAAGGCACAAGGAATATGACAGCTGCTAGTTTCAGAAAAACTCCCCCAAAGAAAACATTCTTTCCTGATATCTGGTAATTAAAAATTCATGTCTTAGGGTTTATTTCCATTCTAATTCTCTCCTGAGGTTCAAAAATGTTTTATTTCTTAGTAATGTCGTTCTGGATGTTGTTGTCATTGATGAAATATTCGGTTCTTTGGTACGTAGCTTTACTCTTGGTCCTAATTATGTCATGGAGCATTAGGTGCTCATGGAAGGAACAGATAAACACTGCAGGCAGCAGCAGCAGCACATGCTCCAGTGCTATCCAGCCAACATTCCTCAACTCTGACCCGAGGACCACCTCTGGAGATAAGAGTCCCTTCTTATCAGTGAGTCCTCGCTCGCTCTGCCAAGACTGTCAGCAGAGAAAGGACAGCCAGAGCCAGCAGGGCAGTTGTACAGCAGGGGCTTGTTCACCAGAAACTCTTCTGTGATCACTAAAGTGATTTCACATCCACCACCACGAGATTTATATTGTAACATATTCACATTCCCATTTCACCCAGAGCTTGAACCCTGGAGATCTGGCAAAGGGCCAGGGCTGGAACTCATTTGTTTCCTCCAGACCTGGCACTTGTGTGTTTCTGTCTGAAGGGGATCAGGAGTGTGCTCTGCAAACCAGGAGATGTTGTTACCTCTTTAAGGTGAAACCTTAGAACTGTTGAATATTCTCTAAAAATCAAACATTTTAATCACTATCTTTATTCTTACCTACTCTTGATGTAAGCAGTCATGATATAAAATTTAAAATATTCATCCTGTGACTATTTGCCTAAATCACATATTTTAGTTTTCTTTCAGAGATAACTGATATGGAAATTGCTGATTTTCAGTTCTCCAAAGTCACTGTGGCTTACAGACCAGTTGTCTTAAAAGTTTTGGTCCTGCAGACTTGGCTGTCTGCTGTTCAGTAGCAACATAGAATAGCAACAGGAAAGAGAAACATGGGTTTCTCAGTGCCAAATCATCTTGAATAACTCTGCATTCAGTTTTCCATAATGTGCATGAAAAGATTAGAAATTAGTTAATAATTTCTCAGTCACGACCTTCCAGTCATATTTTCCTAGAATGACCTTAAAACATTTAATAATTTTGTTTCATGTATCTGTCTGAGTATAAAACTGTGCTCATGCATCATTTCACCCTGCTCAGCTGAGGAGAGTCCTTGTTTTGGCAGAGCTGGGTGCTGATGTCTTTATGGATGGAAAATGTTGGTTTTATATTATATCAGTAACTCTAGAAAATGTGATACTGGGATTTAGGGATCTCATCTCCTGGAAGATGATGGGTGAGGCCCAGCTCTGTTATTGCTGAGCTTTGAGAGACAGGCTGTCACCAGGGGCATGTGCAAGAGCTGTTTAGTTGTTTGCTTGAAACTGAAAGTCTGAAGAACATTTTTAGCCTGGCTCCAGCATATGTATTTATAGAATACCCAGATTCTCTTTATAGTTTATTTTTAAAGTAAGACTTTAAAAAGCCTGAAACTTGAAATGTCATTCTCTTGGAATAGGACATTATGGAATATTTATTCTTCCTGTTGTCCAATATTTATTGTCTTACAGCCTCCATCTACAGTCTCACAGCACAGAGAAAAGAAATCCTGATTAAATTTGACAACTTCACCTTTGCTATGAGAACAGCATGGGCTATTTTCTGTTTCTCCAGAAGCTTGTTGGAATTTACCTTGGAAGTTTTGTGAGTGCTCCAGGTTTGTTCTTCTCTATATGTGACCTGTCTGTATATTAGAGAAAATGTTCATCCTCATTTCCTTGCCAATGATCTTTGCCTTTCTTCTCTTCTGCATGAATTAATGTACAATAACTGAAGATTAGATGATCAAAACAGCAGCCAAAATCATGTGGGGTCCATTTTCTGGATGCTACTACAAGGCAGAGCAGCATCTGTATCTTCACTGTGCTGTGGAACAGGGAATTCCACAAAGCCTGAGGTCAGGCAGCTTTGCAGATTCTTCTTAATGCTCCATGACACTTTGGATCCAAAGCAGTAAATCCCAAGTTTCCCCCTCCTGGGCATTAAAGATGATGTCTTAATCTACCAGCACTTAGAAAATTCTTTTTTATCTCTTTGTTTCTAACACATTTTAAAATTTATAACAGAAAAATACAAAAGCAAGTCCCACAAGCTTTCAATTAATTTATTTGAAACAAAATGAGCTGTCCTGAGTCTGTCTACAACAGGCACTGTCAATATAATTGCATCTTGAATAGTTTCTGTTTTAAAAATATTCTGCCCAGAATATATGTTTTAAAATTTTGATTAGTCTTTTTCAAGTGTTAGGCATCTGCTGTTGAATATGTTGAGATGAACAGAGAAAGTTTTTTCTACTAATTACACTGTTAACACTTATGTCACATTCCAAATTTATTCCCAAATTTGGGAGGTAGGTAAATAAAGAGAGAGATTCTCCTTGTGCAGAGGGAAGGGCAGAGGTGGAATACCAAGGTAGACCCAGGTTCTGGAGTCAGCAGTTCACAGTTCCAAGTTCTGTGCTCAGATCACCACATACATTACCCTGGTTCATTCAGGGCCTCCAGAAATCTAATCACTTTTGGATTTACAGTGGCCAAGTTCACAGTAACATTAATTACCATGCAGAAGTCTGGCTATTTCAAGACAATTAAGAGATATGAAGAGAATTGGTGGAAAAGTGAATCAGAGGTCATAGTGTAGTTCAGTATACAGCCAAGCAGCGCTCAATCTGACAAATGAAAACAAAATACAAAGCTTGAGAGGAGCCAAACAAGACCTTAATAAATAATTGGAGTTTGTGTGTTTCAGGGAGCTGGGTTTTCTTGGCGGCAGCCAGCAGCAGCGGTTTCTGAACAAACAAGATTGAGCTGGTGTCTGATGGAGCAGAGCTGGGAGCTGTTTGTCCTGCTGCACCACGGCTGCTTCCGACACTCCCTGCCAGCTGAACTTCCTCCAGGGCCTGGAGGTGGACAGGAATGTGCTGCACTCACAGCATGTGCCTCAGCTGAGAGCCTGCTGTGCTCCAAAGGCACCTCAGGCAGGGATGAGTGCGTGGGACAGTGCTGGGGACATCTGAGCTAATCAGCATTTCAGCTAATGAGGAGCTGATGAGTTGTACCTGTGCTTTGGAGCCCAGGGTGCTGAGCTCCTGCACCCAGCCATGGCCAGGGGGTTCCTGTGAGTGCAGCAGCTGGGAACAAACAAACCAACAACCCCCAGGCCTGCAGGTGAGATTTATAAGTGCCTGCAGGGCAAGCACAGCAGTTCATTCCTGTCCTGAGGGTGATATAGGGAATAAATGCATTGATACAAGAGGCCAGCCCTGGGAAACCCCTCCATAATCAGCTGCCAGTCATGGTCACAGAAGGGCTCTGCCACAGCAAGGTGTTAACTGGTGCCAAGAGCAGAATGGAAAGCTGAGGAGCAGGAAGCAGCCAGGGTGGCCTCTCTCTTCATTGTGTGTGGTGGTGGGGAGCCCACACTCTGGATTATTGTCCCTTCCCATTCCCTGTGGGATCCTCCTCCCTACCCACTGCAGCACAGGCAGGGCTGGGGATGAGCAGCCAGAGGGGCTCTGGAGCCATGGGCAATGAGGGGAGCAGGGTTCACCCTCCTCTGCTTTTGCTGCCTGTGCCAGAGGCTCCACTCATTCCCCCAGTGGCCTTAAGACAAAGCATCCCCCTCCTTCTAGACCCCTCCCCTGTGTGCAGCTCCTCCTGTCCCTCAGTTTTCAGGGAAAGGAAAAAACAGGTACAAAATTAACACTTTTTCTTCTTCTACAGCTCCTTGCATCATCCTTTTGTCCCCTTTGGCCTCAAGGGGACTGGTCCAGCCCTGACTGCCATCACCCCTTTAACTCCTGGCACCTGGTCCCTGCTCACCTCAAAAGGTTTGTAGCTTTAAGAAAGAGTTTGCTGTAATTAGGGGGGAATGTAAAAATCCTGGTGCCAATGAGCTTGATTGGTGCCAAAGCCTGATTGGTTGTGAGGAGAGGTGTAGATGTTGCTTCCTGCTCCTCATTTCTGCTAGAAGGCAGCTGGGCTTTGCTGGAGAGAGGTTCTGGAGGTGACTTGAGGTGTGTGAGTACAACCCCACTGAGGGCTGGAAGGAAAAGTGGAGTTGGAAGTGGTCTGATGCACTGGGGAGAGTTAATGCAGAAGTGCCTGGAGTTATGGAGTACAGCTGGTGGGTCTGTGAGGAAAACCTTAATTTGGGGAAGAGAGAAGACTCTCTGGGTCTGGGATAATTTGGATTTCTAGGGAGGAGCTTGCTAGTTGAACTAGGGAGTCTTGGTTCCTGCTGGTATGGCTCAGCCTTCCCAAGAAGACACTTCAATGTGTGTTTAATTAAGAAGAAAATGGGCAGAACAAGTGGAAAATAACAGTATATCTCAAAGAAAATTCCAGTGGGCAAGGGCTGTTAGTTGGCTTCAGATAGAAAGGCTGGGCTGTTGTAAGTGATCAGCTTTTTGGAGGTGAGGGAGAGGGGTACAAGTGTACACTTCAGGCTGTGAGGAATTAAAGGGCAGCACAGCTGCTAAAAAATTGGAGTTGATGTATTTGCCTCTCTAAATGCAGCTTGTTTGCCAGAACTCTGCAGTTGGAGTCAACTCAAAGCATATGTTCCACTTCAGAGCTATCCCACACTGGGGTGCATCCATCACTCCTGCTCTCTCCTCAGCAGAACAGCTGAAGTTCTGGAAATGAGCAGAGTTGCCCATCTGAAGTCCAGCAATCCTTGCACTTCCAGTTCATGCCTTAAACTTCCTTTTCTCCTTTGTCCACTTCTTTCACCATGCAGGTGCTTGCTATTTTTTTGTCTTGATTTCTAATGTCTCTTCCTTAATTTTTGCCCCTCTTTTAGAGATATGGCTCTGCCATTTGTTCAGTGTTATTCCACGTAAAGTAAGTTTATGTTCTTGCTTTTGCTTCCTTCACATTTTGGAGAGGATCCTTAGAAGCACCTCAAAATAAACCAAACTTTCTGTTTTCACATGGACAAAAATCAACTGCAATAGGTTTCTGGTTTCCTGGGATTGCTTCTGTTTATTGTTATCAATACTTATTGGGTGTTTCCTTGCTATTTTCAGTCTTGTTTTGATTGTATATAAATTGGATCAGGGTCTTGTCTTTTAATTACAATTATTGAAAAGTAAGACAATTAGATTTTGGCTTGTCCTTAAGACTCACAGTGAATCCTAAGCTGCTGATAACAAAATAATTCAGCAGAGAGAAATTCATCTTTTGTGTAAGGTATTTTCTACAGTCATTGAGAATCCATAAAAAAGATGAATATTTTCCAGTGAAACATGAAACATACTGATGACCTCAAGCTGTCTACTTATCTTTGTAACTGGCATGAAATCCAGCATGGCTGGGAGTCCAAATCCTGTCACTTTGGCTTTGTGTGTGTTCTGCTGACTACCTGCCTAATGAAATAAATAGGCAAGATGAGCCTTTGTCATCCTGCAACATCTGTTCATGAAACCTCTCTCTGGGGAAGTGGGTTGGAAACATTTAGGTGAGGATTTTTATTTTAGTGTAGACGTGCTGTTTTGTAAAAACAGAAGAATGTTATTGATACCGTAAGACTCTGAACTTTCCTCTTGCAAGCCATGGTAGTTGCACTGAGTCAATTCAAGAGAAGAAGCTTTTTACAATGCAGTGGTTTTGCCATTTTTGTCTTAGTCAATTTTGATATATTAAAATTGAGACTTTTTTTTAAAAAATAAGAGTTTAATTTTGCTACTTAGCAGAACTGTAGCTTAAGAATTCTACTGGACAGAGCTGTAAAAACCAGGTTTGCTGCAATTACAGGAACATACTGATGTCAATATTGTGCCAATGGCAAACTGCCAGGAACATTGATTTTTCTTCTCTGTTCTTGCCTTGATTTAATTTTCTCAGACCATTTTGTCTCATCTGCACCTCTTTTCCAAATCTGCTGTACCCAAGCTGTCTCTTGTGCCCAGGAGACCTCTCTGCCCTTCTGGTTTTGGGTGAGGCCCCTCTCAGAGGCTCCTGATTTGCAGGGTTGCCATTGTTTTAGCTGCTAGCTTCAATTCAGGAGATGAATTCTTTCTGTGGCCATCCTAAAGGAATGGAAGGATGTTATAGCATAACTGGGAGCTATTTTATGTTCTGACCATGAGATAATGGCTGCTAGGATAGGTTGTGTGTGGCTTCAGTTGTATGTGAAAATTTATATTTGTGACCTTCCTTTCCAAGGTATTCAGCATTTCTGATCCAGGGGAGGTTTCAGATCCAAGGGAGGAAGGAGATGCATAATTAAGAAGTAGTTGATACTAAATTTAGATTGATGGAGGAAAATAATAATAAAAACTTTAATAAAAGGTTTAACAAGTCCAACCATTTAGGATGCTGAGTTCCCTGGGGACTGATTGCCAGGTACAGGGTGTGAGCCCCTGGGATCTGCCACAGGGGGAGCAGAGGAACCAGAGGGCAGCAAAAAACTGGGAGAAACCATCATGAGCATGGCCCAGAAGGATAATGGCAATAGGACTCCACAAGATGCAGAGAAGAAAGCAAACTGGAAATTGTGCATGATTAATCTACTCACTGTTTTCTCATTGTGCTATGGAGACTTGAGTTTATAATCTGAATTGTGCCAAAGGAATATCTGGTTTGTATTATCAATCTTGTCTCCATATGGAAACAAGTCAGATCAAATGTCAAGATTTCTTATTCTTTTAAGTGCCATTGTGTTTTACTGCATCTTTTGATATCTCTCATAACGATTTTCTTTTTATTCATCATAAATGATTAATTCACTAGGCAGGCAGCCTCCCTTGAGTATTGCATGGCTCTAAATTGCTTATTTTGCCAGAAAATATTTGTTACTGGATCAGAAAAGCTTGACTGACTACTAAGGAGGGAATTCTCCCTAATAAATATTTATTCTCAGTGAGCATGCCTGTACATTGGAAAAAAGAGAATATTTCTGAGAAATGTTCAGTGTTGTTTTCCTTACTGTACAAGTTGCAGTTGTAAGAGGCACTTTGCCATTCCTGCCTTGTGAAGATGTTCTGAAATACAGAAGAATTTTTAATCTAGAAAATATGATTTTTGATTGGGAAGGAGATTTTTATAATGCACAATATTACAAAAAATCCCCTCTATAATTCTATAGTTTTTATTATAGTTCTATAATTCACACCTTAATGCAGATACAATATTAATAATGTCAGACTGATGTACTGGTGCATTTTTCTGGACTCTGATTTCTGAAACTGCCCAGAGAGAGAGAGAGACAGACTTTCTGATTTTTGTCAATATAATTATACAGCTCTCAAAGGATTTGCTCCTATTTCCACCAGTCAGGAGAAAAGTAGTAGACTCATAATATGCACCAAATAAATTCCACTTCCTGCCTTCAGATCTTTGTCAGAGAGATGAAGGAAGATAAAGGAAAAAAGCACTCAAACAAAGGGGTGAAAGCCATGTTTGGTCTTTTTGGAGAAAATGAGAGTGGAGCTGCTCTGGCCGGACTGTAATAAGAGTTGGTTCAAAGAGGAGGGTGGCAGGAGGTGGGTCGTTCCCTCTGCCAGATTTTGATTTAAACCTGAGCACAATGCTCAGGCACCTGTTGAGAGCTGAAAGCTTTTCTGGAGATTGTGGTGCTAATTGTCCCTCGAAGCTGGGGGATTATGCGTAACCCGAGCACCCAGCACTGCACTGCTCAGGGCAGCCCTGACAAGCACTGAAGGGGAAAGTTCCTCTGTTTTCTGCTCCTAATGCCACCAAATGGGGATTTGTAACGTTTGTCTTTAATCTCATTTTGCAGTGATGCCCTCTGCAGAAAGAGAACTACAATCTGCAAGTAAAGCCACTGTAAGTAAAAGTATTTTAACTTTACAAGAATATTATATCTCATACAGAGCTGAAATCAAATCTCCCATTCTCTGTGCAATAGGCCAGTGTGGTTTTTTTTTTCTTCTCCCCTTCTGCATTTTAAAAATACCTTTCATTGTATAAACACACTTAATCTAAATGGATCCTCTGATGCCTGGAATTGCTGAGCTAACAGAGCAAACAAGAGTTCATTTTCTTACTGTTGAAGTCTCCATTCACTTCCCTGAGCCATCCTGAGATCAGGATATTTGAATATGAGGAGAATTCGTGCAGGTTTTTCTTGTCCCAAGGAAACAGAGTGATTTGGGTGGTATCAGCCTTTCCTCGGTCATCTGAGGCCAGGCAGTGGAAAGCATCCCTAGAGGAATTGTAGCTGGGGGCCATGCAGAAGGAAGGATTGTGAATCATGAAATTAGGCTTAAAACGTTGTTCTCCTTCACTTATAATCCAAAATAACTCTGGAATCTTCTTAAGGTTTAGGTGAAAATGTGGTTATGGATGGCAGTTCAGCACAAATTTGGGGTTCTTAATTTACTGTAACAAAAAATAACTAAGTAACTTATTTTAGTGTTTCTTACATAAGCACTGCAACCTGCTCTTGGAGAACATTAGCTATGAGTTACTTCACAAGCAAAGCAAACCAACTGCATTCATTATCTGCCCTGCTTTTTTCTAAAGTTATCAATCTATAGTTAAAAAATCATTGTGGAAGCATTAAGAAAACCCAAAGAATTGTGTTTCTTTCACAGGTGTGTCTTTAAAAGACACTGTGTACCTATTGAGCATGTATATGTTTCTGTGAAGTATGACAATTTTGGTGACAAAGTTTTGAAGACATTCTAGAACTGGATTATTAAATTAGAAGACTGTGTTGAATTCTCTTGTCTTCCCTCTTGATATCACTGGATTCTTGTCTGGAAGATGCTTTATTTTCTGTACCAGACAAAATGCCTCATATTTAGGACTGGCTCAGCTTCTGCCAACAAAAGGCATCTGAATTTCAATAGTATTTCTAGTCATTTGTTTATAACAAAAGCTACAAAAGATGAATACAGAACATTCCTTTGCACCAAAGAAATACCATTGGGTTGCATAGACAGCTTTTAATTTATCCACCTGCCTTGAACATGCTGCAGTTTATCCCCTTTTTTCAGGAGGGAAGTGATCCCAATGTTTACAGCATGAGCTATAATGGAATTTTCCTATTTAGGTTCAAACCTAGCAATTGAAGACACAATTTTTGCAGCGAGGAGCTGGGTGTTGACTCTATAACCCTGGCAGAGAAAGGAGAAACACCTGAGACTAATGAGCACTGGATGAAAGCTCCTGTGTACTTCAGCTGTGGCTTCCACCAAGGTAAATTGTAAAACTTTCATCAGAACTGCTAAAAGAAAGAGCTTATCTTGAATATTTCAGTGAAAGAACTGTAATTCCTGCAGCTGAGTGGTTTTTGTTGTTTATTTACACTATTTGGAGGAGTGGAATGCATTACTTACACTTGTCACCTTTAAAAAGCTTTCTTGAGAATGAGAAAATATTCTGGTTTGCCTGGTTTATCTTATTATTTAATTTAGTATTTCCAGTGGATTATCTACAGCTCACTAAGCAGGCAGACATAATTTCATAAAATGGAGTGTTATTCAGTGGAATAGGGATAAATCTAAAGCACAAAATATCATTTCAGTATGGTAAGCACAGCAATTTGTATTACTTTAGCTCACATGGTTGCAGATATAAATCTCCTAAAAAGAACCAGGAGAAAAGGTACATTAACACACAACATTTTTAAAAGGCACAGTCACTTGCTTGTGTTAAAAGCTGCTCATCTGTAGCAAATACTTGGAACATTGAGGTTTTTGAACGATTGACTAATAATAAAAAAAATTAAAATGTGTGGTGAAAGGAAATCTTCTTGGTGAAGAAATGTGAAAGTAACATTTCTGGCAGGCTGCTTTGGGTGATGTCATTCTCCCAAATGTGCCAAAGTCTGGTATTTTACAGCAAGAACTGATTTCTCAAGGCAGGCAGAGTCCATGGGCGCTTGGTGCTGCTCTCAACCTCAGCCAGCCCAGCTCTGTGCATTTTTGAGCCTGTTTGATGTAATAAACCATGCAGACTTCTAAACATGGCACTGAGCCTTCATTTCATGTGTAACTCACTCACATGGGGCTGCACAGCCTTTGCACCCCTTTCATTGTGTGGGTTTTCTCTTGGCTGGGGATCTGCTCAATGCCAGTGTTGGGTATTCCTGTGTTAATTGTTAAACTGATTGGGTTCTGTGTACATTATCCAAGAGGGGGCACAAATCCAGTTCTCTCTTGGGGCCTTAAAGGATTGTCCCACTAAGGGCCAATAAATGTAGATCACTTGTGTGAAAACACAGCCAATATTTGGATTTGTTGCATTTTATATTATTATTTTATTCCATCAGTTTGAACCACTGGGCCCAGTAGTGTGGAATAGTTACTTTAAAATAAAAATTGAAAGAATACAGCTGGTAGCAGAGAATACTGAAGGCCTGATTCTGGAGGAATTCTGTGGGCTGCTAATGGAATAAGGTGTTTCTTGTCCAAAGGTAGACTGGCCTTGTGGTTATTGCATCTGAAAGGAAAACTGCTGCAAACTTTTCCTTGTTTTCCTTCTAGTGACAAATACCATGGCAACAGTCTGAGTAAAAGAGTAACATTTTTGTTACTACGTGTATATTGAAATAATGTGATATCAATCAAGATATCAGTGTCTTATGAACAGGTTTATTCCTTATGATTAGGAATATAACCAATATTATCAATCGATGTGTTTTATATCACAAAGTACCAAATCAATATTTTCATGTTAGCAAACAGCATAAAGGAATAATGATATTTCTTTATTCTGTTTGCTAGCATAAAAATATTGATTTGGCACTTTGTGATTCAAGGACTTTCTACATCCATTGAGGAAAATCCATTTGGTAAAAGTCTGGAAAGAAAATTCATCAAAGCCTCTCAAGCTTTTTCAGGTTTTATTGACGTTCAAAAAAGCATATATTTGATCTAAGCTTGGTGGGCACCTTTTATTATAAGACTGTCATTTTATAATGTTGAGTATTCCTAAGGTAAATGTATTCCAAACCAGCATTTTGGAAGATTTCTGCCTGTAGATAGATTTTAGTAACTCTTTGGTTGTGGGATCCCAAAAGAATAGCACCTCTTACAGGCACACCTGCATGATGGTGGAAAGTGCTTCAGGACCTCAGTTTTTGTCCCAAAGAAAGATTGCAGGTAGGTTACAGCAGAGGACGGGTTTGGCAGCATTGGAAAAATGGAGGTAAGATAAAAATTAACAGTTCTTCTCATTCCCCACATGAGCTCTGGATGAAGAATATTTAAAGCTGTCTGACTTCCAGTGTTTTTTAATGTCTGTCCATATAAAAATGACTTGGCAGTAGTGAAAGTTTCAGAGTTCATAAAATGCAGTGCAAAATTGTATCTGATTCTGTTTCAAAGTGGTTATCAATACTCTTCGTTGGTACCATGAGCTGTTTAACACACAATATACTTGCCAGGTGCTGAAGATGTAATTTCATTTTAAAAAGTCACTACCAGCAGGCTCAGGTTCCACTGTCACTGTAGGACTCCTTGACTGTCATAACCAAAGCTGAAATTTGGAGCTTTGTGCCTGGTGTTGACCAAATAATTTCACTTAAAAGTAGGTAATTTTAGCAAGTCTTCATGAACAAAATGCAAAAGCATTTTTATGACTACTAGACCTTCCTAATAAGAAGAAATAATTGATGAATATTTGAAATAAATAGGCTTACTATCAAATTGCAAAATGTAAATAACTGTAATGGAAATTTCTGTAATTATTCAATATTTTTATCCTGTTTATGGTCTTGGACATGCCCAGCTGTGTTTGGATGTTTAAATGTGTCATTGAAACCTGCTCTGCCTCTGCAAAAGCTCTTGGGAGCAGCTGCTGCCTGGCCTGGGCTTGCTGGGGTGCAGGAGGATTCTCCCCCCTCTTCCTGAGCCAAGAATTTGTTAGGCTGGTTTGTAAATCAGAGGGATGGATGCCTGCTGAGTTGGGATCTTTGGTTATTGCTGCACTGAACTAGGATTTTTGGTGTTTTAAAGATCCAGGAGCTCGACTGTTCTGAGTTGTTTGTGAGTGAGAGCAGCTGGGGGAGGTTCAGCACCATTTGCTGGCAATACCTATGGACTGACAAACCCAACAGCCACATCTGCACTCAGGAGTGTCCTACAACCACCCCATGGACGTGTAGGTTACACTGAAAATGAGGGAGGAGAGGCACCTTCATCTAGGGAAAAACTGCTTTATCATGTTGTATAACCCATGTCCTCCCTTTCCATTGTAGGACTTAATTCCTCAGGATTTGGGCTTTCTGGGAGTCTTGTTTTAATTTTACAATGTAAAGAATTACAGGGGCAGAGACTGTGTCTTATTTATTGCTTTTATGAGTCATTTAGTTCATTTTTGGATGCTTGACAGATAATAATGTTTGATTGCATCATGTGGTACACCAGGTCTGGAGGAAAACAGACTTTCAGCTCTGTAATGAAGTCTTACGTTTGATTTACTGTTTACTCATTCAACAGCAGATGCAGGCCAGAATTCAGCTCATTTAAATTCCATGGAGTGGCTCAGCCAAAGGCAATATGAAATCAGGTATCATCAGTGTACATCTAATAGTTCACACTGTGTAACGCTGTCTAGATTTTCATCATTAATGTTCCTGGACTAAACATGGAGCATTGGATAGGAGAAAACTTGGATGGATTTCAGCTGGAAAACATTCCCAGTGTCTAAGAGTTCTATAGAATAACATGTTAATGGTTGTCACTTTGCAGTAGTCCTTATACACTCTATATTTCCCAATTGTTGAGCCCTACTCTAATTGATTTTTCAATAAAACAAAACCTTTCCCCCTTTTTCTTTCTCCCACCCCACTTGTGTGGTCTTTGGAAAGCCAGAGTTGTGGAAATATCAACAAATTAATTCTTAACAGAATAGTTGAGCTGACAGCTAAAGAGATTCTCACTTTCTCAAGCACTTAAAATAATACTTTTGTTAGAATTTTGTTCTCCATTATTGATTTTTCCTTTGAGTGAAGCTGAGTCTGGTGCAGAGGGTTGTGGAAGGCTGGGATCTTTTGGCCAGGCCTGGGGACAGGGTGTTCAGCCTGAGCAGCTGAGGGAGGAGCCCTGGATTCCTTTTCCTCCTCAGGGACGTGTCAGTGATCAGGAGTTGAGGACAGACCTTGTCCTGGGGCTCGTGCTCAGCCAAGGCAATTGGATCAAATTGTGTTATGTGAGCAAAACTCCCAGCCTGCCATGGATGGGGCTGCCTTGGGCTCTGAGCTTCCAGTCAGGGAGCTCAGCCATGGCAAAGGGCTAAGAAAGGAAAAGGACTTCAATGTGATGGAACATGAATTGAGCCTTCTTGGTAATGGAGGGATTTCCAAAGGGAGGAGGCCAAAGTGGTCAAGTCCAAATAATGCAAAACTCACTTGATATATTTGATTCAGATTTATAAGATGTCTCAGTTTAATGGCTGGACAGAATCACACAAGTTTATTTGGACTTCCAGAGCAAGATCAGGAAAGGGAGACCAAAGATGCCCTCAGGAGACCATTGAGTTCCTCAGTGAATCCTAATTATTTCCTGGAGAAGTGAAAAGAAATTGTCTTTAATGAGGAGAATGAAAGTTGGAAACTATCTTTGTGCAATTTTATCTTTTAACACTTGATCCTAACCCAGCTTATGATACATGAGAAGATAAATTCCAGATCTGAGCTGTCAAATTGGCATTAGATGCAGGCACTAACTGGAGACTTATGCCCATCCAAAAACTGAGCTGTTTTTTAAAAATGGATATCTGAAATCTAAAAAAAATAAATCTTTGTAGCTATGAAAATGAATGAATTGGTATTTTATTATGACTAATACCTTTATTGAAATGCCAGACACATTCAGGCATTAAAGGCTTAAATAATGTGGCTCAGATCAAGAGGTGATTTATTTTTTTGGGTTGCATTTTTTGTTGATAAATTGCTGTGTTTTGAAGGACATGAGGCCTAATGTCACCATAAGCTACTTCTGAGAAGATAAAGGGAATATCTGACACGTATTTTGAAATCTGAAATCACAGCTGTGGAAGCTCAAATATTTTCCATTCAAACTGCAATAACTCAAATTTCCAAATTTCAGCTCAGTTCTTGGATCAATAGTGGATAATAATATTCTGGTTGAGTTATCAGCTGGTTTGTTCCAGAGCCTTTGTGTTTATTAGACACAATCCCAAGCTTACAGATGGAATTCTTCATTCTTTTAAGTGTTACTGCTGTTATCCAAAATGTTACATATATGAGGAATTCATGGGTAATCTAGGAAGATTCAGATCATTCTCTTGCTCAGTATAGGTCTTTATATTGTATGTCAGAGTTCCCTAGGGACTCTTGGAAACTCATCCATGCCTCTGTGTACACACAACCTGCTCTTGACTTTGCCTTTTGAGCTATGGATGTGTTTGTTTCTCTTAAAAGAGCAAATCCTATGGAGCAGAGGTCTCATGAGCTTCCAGATAATGCTGCCAATGTAAAGATGTTTGTAAAGGAACAGTGTGAGTTGAAGCACTGTCAGAACAGTTTCTAAAATCTCTGTTGTAACCACTAAATTGTTGACTCAAGGGCCAGGTTGCTTCTCTAAGCATTTTGAACAGGTAGTTTCTAAGAAACAAACCCAGAAAGAGCAGGAAAAAAAATTGTGTTTTCACTGAAGCCTGTGATAGCTTTGCAATGTTTTAAGCAGGGCTGGTGTTTGCTTCTTGCTTAATGGCTGTATCTTGATTTGTAGTTCTTGCCAGGGCTGGGTCTCATGCACTCTGACCACATCTGCTCAAAGCTAGAGCACTTGCTGGCAAAGGAGCAGGAATTCTTTCAACAGTTCTTTGAGTAAGGATCAGCTACTTTTAATTTACCATGGGATGAAAACATTTACATGATGTTCCCACAGCACAGGTGATGCACCCTAAAGGTTCATAACCCAGTTTACCCTGTGCTGATTTGTTCATGTGTCTCTGTTTTAGTTTTCTGGTAGCTGCTTTATTGTGTGAATCAGCTGTAATTACCATGAACAACATGTTTATGTCATATAAAGGAGGCAAAACCTATTTTAAAGACACTTTTAAATTTCATTAGAATAAACATCATTATGGTGGAACACACCATTCTGTAACTTCCTCTGAATGCTTAGCAAACAGCATTTCTAATTAAACACATTGTGCTTGCCCTATGTTCCTTTTGTATTACACAAATGGTTGGAGCAGAAAATGGTCACGAAAGCCAGGAGTGCCTAATAACTGCTGTGATAGAAAAGCAAATTGGTAGCTCAGAACCTTTTAAAACAGCTGTAAAGTTTTTACTTGGTAGCAGAAGTCAATTGATTTTTTCCTTTCTTCCTTACTTTGCTTTTGGGCTGTAGTCTGAGGATATTTTTTTTTTCCTGCCACAGCTGCCTGCAGAAGTGCCAGGTTTGGCAGCTCCCACCTGTGTAAGCACTTGAGGTAGAGTGGTGTGAATTAGCCAAAAAC
Source organism: Molothrus aeneus (assembly GCF_037042795.1). Classification (NCBI taxonomy): domain Eukaryota; kingdom Metazoa; phylum Chordata; class Aves; order Passeriformes; family Icteridae; genus Molothrus; species Molothrus aeneus. The sequence goes on along the minus strand of NC_089659.1, from coordinate 2,550,117 downwards.
GTCTCAGCTCAAACTGTTGTGCACTGAGGTGGCTGAGGAGGGAGCTGCTACCAGGAAGGCTTTCCTGCCTTGTAAACTAAAATAATTTTTATAAATACGAGTCTCTGGTTTTTGGTTATGTTGTGTTTATTCAGGGCTTTTTATGTGAGATTTTTGTTTCATTGTCCAATTAGGAAATCAGCTGGACTCTCTGGCCTCTGCCCTTGGAGGCTTTGTTGGTTTACATATTTCTGTATTGCACCAACATCAGTAGCAACTGGGAACATGAAATAAAAACTGAACTTTCAAGAAGGGGATTGACCATTTTTATCATTGGAAGTTTTATTTAAAAAAAAAAGAAAATCTCTTGACTCTTGCCTTGTAAACATTTGAGAACCCAAGTGTTCCCATGCCCACTTACATTGGGCCACAGAGAATCACCTTCTACTGCCCTGCTCAATCCACAGAGAGCATGCTTTGATTTCCATGTTTTCTGTGAGCAATGGGAGCAGTGAGCTTGTTGCAAATGCACAGCTTAAACATCTTGATGGTGTGGCTAGTTTCAGGTTGTATTTCATATTTATTCCTGGGGGTTTGTTGCTGCAGAAACAGAACTGCTCTCTTTCTGCTCTGCAGTCCTGGGTCCACCTTGGGGTTTCCCCTTCCTGAGGAGGGAGTTTCTAGAGGCATTGAGCCTTCAAGATAGAAAAACAGTGAAGTCCACCCCATTAGCAAGGACTACTTGGTGTATTCACACTAAAAAGGGGGGGAAATTTCAGGTTCCTTATTGTTGTGTTTGAAGCCAGCTCTGGTGATGGATGTACAGACCAAAACCAGGGGAGTGAGGACCCAGAACTCAGTTGGAGTGGTTGCCCTGTTTATCCAGAAGCTGACAAGTCTTAACTAGAGGCTGTTCTCCAAGTACAGCTGAGACAAAGAACGTGATGTGTGTTTAGGAAATGTGCTCTCTGGGTGAGTGGGTAAATTCATGGAATGAGGAATTCTGAATCTGTGTGCATTTTTACATTTGCAGCTGTGTGGATGAGCTCCTTTGTACCAAGTCCTCCTGTGGCAAGGAAAAGAGGAGATTTTCTTGGTTCTTGTCCCTCTGGAGGACATGGGGAGGGGTGGAGTTGAAGCAGGTGGATGCTACCAGAGGCTGTTACTATATTTGAGCACCACCTTGGCCTCGGAGCGAGAATTGCTCTGGTGGAGAAGGGCTGCTTTGGCAAAAGGGGAAAAATGTTTCCTGGGATTAACAGCAATTCCTGCTGCTACTGTTATCTGGGGTTTGTGTTTTTGCTGGCAAGTGATGGTCCTGCTTTGGTTAATTACAGCCAGTCCCATTTAATGCTGTGATGTGGTGAAGCCATGTGGTTTATGGCCCACAATTGTCAAACAGAACAATTCATTAAGCTCAAATCTGTTGAGTCCTCCTTATTCCCTTTTAACTCAGTCTAGTGTGTCCCCTTATTGCCATCTTAAAGATGTCATAGCTGCCCAAAGCTGTTTATATTTCTGTGACCCTTCTGGGTTACTGAAGATCTTGTTTTTCATTGCCACCTTTGGCTGGGAGTTTTGTGATTCCACTGAGAAATTTTACTTACCACAAACCTGTCTCAGTAATGAAAGGTTTTAGAGGGATAGGACATAGCTCAGGAGTCCTTCCTTTAGAGTCTAATCAAAAGGAATTGATTAGATCTGTCTTCCAGTGTGAATACATGATGTTATCTTGGTCCCAGGAGTTGGATGGGTTTTTTCCTCATTGACCTGTGGCTGATTATCCTTGGTTTATGTGGCTGGAGTTTGTCCAGTGAGCTGTCATGGGTAACTGTGAATATTTTGTGTTAATAAATTGAAGCATGTTTCCAGCTTGGGTCATTGGTCAGTTGAGCTGGGATAGTCATTGAGGGGGAGCATCTTCTGTCTTTACAGTGGTTGAGTTCCAAAGTTACAAGCCCAGCCTAGCAGTCTGCACCGTTGTTATGGGACAAAAAGAAGGTATTTACTATGCTAAAGAAAAAGAATCCAAAACAACCAAACCACATCTACTTATTGTAAACAAACTCTGTGCAAATTTCTATCCCATGCAGTATCACTGCCTTCACCACAGATGCACAGTGGGAATCAGTGACTGCAGTGATTCATCCTGCAGTTCTTTTCTTTCCTTGCTTTATTTTTTTTAGCATAAATGTGACACTTGCAGAAATCAAGGAGAAAAAACCATTTGGCTTTGGCAAGCAGAGTGTGGGTAGAGAGTATAAAATTCCAAACACAGCTGTGCCAATGTGCTTCAGTCCTAACTTAACAACATTTCCTGCTCTTCCAGAGCTGGGACTGGCTTGGGGATTGCCAGTCATGACACTTTTTATGGTGGTTTTGTGCACCAATGGGGACCAGAACGAAACCAGCAGGCTAATTTTAGTTCATGATCTGAGGTTTTGAATGCAGGTCTGCAGAAGTGAAAGATTAGTGTGTGTTAGGTCACTAAAAATTTGAGCCTGTTCTCCAGCTGGACTGTCTTGACCACCTGCTAACTCGTTGATAAGGTGAGAGATTGGGCACTTTGGCTCCAATTCTGACTTCATGTGCCCTGGTGTAACGTACAAGGGTTTGAAAAATCAGTTTCAATTGTTTGATTTAAACTTTAGCAAGGCCTGGACCTCTCTGCTCTTTATTATTTTAAATAAAACCATAGCACATTTGCTTTTTGGTTGTATAACTCTTTTTTCCTTCCAATTTGTCAGTTTCCTAAGCCATCTGTTTTCTACTGGTCTTGCTTTTCATAATACCACCATAAAATAGCTTTGTGTTTGTCTTCTGGGAGCCTTTCTTCTTTCAGTGGTATGGAATGCACCTAAAATGTGTTTGTTGTCTTGGTATTGCCTTTTCTGTGCCATTGTAAAGTTTCATGGCAACAATTCAAAGACTGGATAGAGCACCCTGTTCTGTCATTGCTTCAGAAAAGGAGAGTATTGGTTGTATGGGATGGGCTGCAGGTGGGTCATGGCATCCTGTTCAGAACTAGCTCCAGCATTTAAAATCCTTGGATGCTCTGTGTGAGTCCTGAAGGGAATTTGCTTGTTCCCAGTTGGATGTGAGAACTTTTGAGCAAGTTCTTAGCTCCTGGGTAAGTCACTGACCTGGAATAGCTTCATATCCTAGCTCTGACACAGATTTCCTCTGTGGTTTTGACCATATCATTTAATTGCTTGTAGGCTGGATTTCCTTATCAGTGTGCTGTCTAGAGATAACAGAGCCTCCTTGCATCCCAACAGCTCTGGCAATAGGTGCATGCCAATTTATTTGGCAGAACACACAAAGACCTTGTTGTTTCAGGGCAGCTGAATCTTTGCATGCCATCAACTCTGTTGACTTGTCCAGTGTTTACAAGGGCAATCAGATTTCCAGAAATTAATCACAACTTTTCCTTGACTGGTTAGTGGCACCAAGAAAAGAAACATGTCATAGAATTTTCCCTGTAATTTAAAAGCTGTTCTTAAGTTGCTTGCAGTGAATGAAACTGCTTGTTCTAATTAAAAAAAAAAAAAAATATATATATATATAAAATAACTAATGTTTGCCTATGTAGAACAGAAAGAATGCTTTAAATTTTTATTTATAATGAGGCAGTACTATATTAGATGGTATTTTCTAGGACACATTCCCACGGAAAGAATTAAAAATCGCCATTTTGGACCCGACTAAAATTCAGGTGCCTGTATTTGGAGAGGAGGATGAGCAGGGGGCTGTGCAGGCTCAGAAGAGCCGAATGCTCGGGTGCCACCTAGCGCTGCAGGAGCCGGGGATGGCCCCACCTCTGCTCCGGCCGGGCTCGGGAGATGAATGAGCTGCCTGGAAATGCACCATGAACCCATTTCCCCCTGAACTTTCCATGATTTGGATGAATTGCTGAGAAACTCTGGGCTGGAGTTGCAAGAGGAATATGAAATATATGTATACATATATATATATATACACACACACAAGACATCACAACGGGTTAAACCTAAAGGATCTGATTCTTTACCTCATAATGTTGTTTGAAAATGAAGAGATTAAGAAATGTTTTCTGATGAGAGCAGTGTGAGAAAAAAAATAAACTCATCATGCTTCAATTAAAATAAGCATCTAGGAGTTTGGGAGCTAATCCAAATGTGGAGGAATCTCTTAAGGCTTCAGTGTAATCTGGATTTCCAAGTTTTGCAACTTCTTTCACTGTTTTGGTTCTTTCATTCATGAGCTCCATGCAAGAACCCTACTGAACTGAGAAAATAAGGAAAGGAGCAGATTTAGTTTATTTTTTTTAAACTTAGGGCACATTGCAGGTTGATGGGAGTTTAGCAGCTCTTTAAATTTGTTCGAACTCTTACTGCTTTTTTTTGTTGTTTTTTTTTTTTTTTAAGGGGATATGAATGGCTAAATGTGATTTAAGGGTACAATATAAGAGCTGAATTATCAAAGGTGTCAGTTTTGATCTGCATCAGAATGTGATGCCACCAGGGTAAGAGATTGCAATGAACATAGAACTTCTTAAAACTTACTTGACTGAGGTGACGTTGGAATTGGGAGCAAATGTGCATTTAAAGAATTTTGTAAACAACTTTTTAAATATGGGCATGACCTTTCTTTCTGTACCATGAAGGTAACTGCATTCTTTTTGAAAGGAATCTAAAATGGAAGAAATATCTGTAAGTACCCCTGACACCTGCTTAATGTAATTTTTGTCTCTTATTTAACAGAGCTTTTTAAAATATTAAAAAATCCATAGCGGTTTTCCCAACAGCTGTTCAATAAGTGGTCTCTGAAAGCTGGATGGAAAACTCCCCTCTGATCTGCTACTGCACTGCTGTGCATTTGCTTTTTGCCCAGGCTGCTCACATGATAAATTTGCTCCTTACCCTCAAGGAAGGAGAAGGAAGCAGTTTCAAATAACAAAGCAAAAGTCTTTCCTTGAGAAGAACTGGTCACCAGCCCAATTACAGAGGAGCCTCCCCTACCTCAGGCTGGTGAGCAGAATGTTTTTCTGGCATGGAAGTTTTCCAGTCGTGTGAAATAACCATGAAGGGATTTCTAAGGCTCTAATGGCTTTTGAAAAAACTGCACTGTGTGAGCCATTACAGCTCTGGCTCAGGATCTGTTTCCCAAGTAGAGCTGTGTGGAAGCAAATGGCAACTGTTGCATTTTGAGAGTCTTAAAGCTTTTGCTTTAATCTCTTGTCCTCCTTAGAAATTCCTTATTAGAGGCTCTCACAGTATCTTGCAAGCCCTGGTGAATTAAGCCATGTGCTTGGCTGAATCCCACTTTGTGTTTTTAACACTGAGTGATTACAAGTGAATCACTTCCCACAAATGCAAAATAGGAATTAGAGTACTTGGATGATAATTTCTTTGGCCCAAGTCTGTCTTTTGTTCCATTCTACAGGAGTAGCACAGCAGGGGTGCAATTCTAGACTGGGTCCCAAAGTGCTCCCACAGCCCAGGCACTGCTGCCTTTGGTGCTGCTGAGGGATTCCTTACTTGGATTCCATGATGGAGCATCATCACAATTATTGGAACAGGATGAGATAATGCATATAAAATACTTTTGCTTTAAACTTCTTCTGTAGGAGAGCTTGCATTAATTGAAGGATGTTTGTGTTCCAAGGTGATGTCACATGCCAAGCTGGCTGTTAAAACATGCTCAGTTTGTGAGTCTGCGTTTGGATTTGAACCAGCTGCCTTTGGTAGAGGAGGTGGAACACTGGGGTTTGGCCTGAGCTCCTCTGTAGATAATCAGGAGCATTTATAACCTTGCAGTTTTCATTCTAGCAGTGGGGTTTTTAGTTGTTACTCAGAGAGGTTGTGGGTTCCCCACCCCAGGAAGTGCTCAAGGCTGGGTTGGATGGGGCCCTGAGTAATGTGATCTGGAGAATGGCATCCCTGTCCATGGCAGGGGGTTGGAACTAGATGATCTTTAAAGTCCCTTCCAACCCAAACCATTGGGTGATTCTATAACACAATGTTCCACTTGACAGGAAATGGAGGTGCCATCTGGTTTTCTTGCAAGTTCAGTCAGTGTATTCTGTCCTTCAATGAACACCCTATTTTTCTTCATCTTTGTCCAAAACCAAGACTCCTGTTTGATTTAAATTTCATGATGAGAAATACTCAACCTCCTTTCTGTCTCTTTTAGCAAAGCAATTGAATTTAGAAAGATTTTCAAGGAAGATGTAGAAATTATGAATTCTGCATTCCACAACTTCCTGTTGCAAGTTGCTCTAGATATTGAAACTTGCTCTTGGTTGTACATTGAGGGGTTTTTGGAAGAAAGCTTTTTTCCACTTCTGGAAAACTGCATCCTATTAAAGGTTTTGTTCTTATCAGGGAATGCTTTTTACTTCACTCATGCAGGTGATGCATTATCACTCCTGGAGAGAATGGAAGTGCCCATGGATTTTACAGAGAGGGCATCTTAGTGTGACTAATGTCTTCTAGTGAAGGGTTTTGAGAGCAGCTAAACTTAGATTAGATACTGCATGACTTCATTTTGATGGATTAATAAAGACAAAAGGGGGTAGAAGGAAATTGTATCTCACACATATTTAATGCTGAAAAATCCCTCAGCACTTTGTCCAGCTGTTGAACACTCATGAAATCTATACAATGATTAAGTACAAGAATCAAAAATACAATTTGAGGTAAAATAGTTACCTAACTTGAAATGTTGTAAGATTTAGCATTCATAGTCCTATTAAAAAAAAAAAAGCCTGGGGTTTTTTGGGGTTTTTGCTCAGCTTCTGCATGTTGCCATTTGAGAAGATGCTGCTCTTTCCAGACCTTACTGATGATTCTGGGGATGAAAAGATGGATGGATCAGGGATTAGGGTCATAAATAATTACCTTTAGATAGCTTGGGGAATATCTTTAGTTTGAATGATAATGTCTGTAACAGCACAGCATTCTTAGAACGAGGCTCAGGTATTTGCTGAGCACTGAGTTGGAAGAGCAACTGCAGGGCATTGCTTTGACAAAGAAGGGATGGGAACAAGGTGGGAACTGCCTAGGGAGGGATTGAAGCTCAAGTCAGTGGTTTAAAGCCAGTGCTAGATTATGGCAAGCAGCACTGGTGTTACAGGATGAAAGTTTGGGGGAGATCCCACACTTGAAACTGCCTAACTGTGGAGAGGACTACAGCAATGTGTGTCCTTGCAAGAGCAACTACAGCCAGGGAATCACCAGCTTTTTGTACAGCCCAGCACCACAATCACAGTGAAGTGCTGCTGGGCTAATCATTAGTGGCCTGTTTGACTTGTGCTGTCCTGAACTCTTCTGCAGGTTGGCAAGGTTGGCAGGTTCTTCTCTCTGTGTCCTGCATGTACAATTTTCTTATTTTATTGAATTTCAAGTCATGAGTAGACAAGGAGAGAGTCAGAGATCCTGTCCTGAGAGTATTCCTTAAATGCACTTGCCCCTGCTGTCCCTGAGGCCTCAGTCTTTTCCAAGCTTGGTGTTGTCTGATTCCCCAGCACGGTGTTTTTTCTCTGCTAGTGCAGTTTGCTTTGGCCTGCTGATGAGCAGATATCCATGGAAAGCCACAGTGCCCAGCCAGAGACCTATTTTTGTCCTGAATCAATAGAGCTCTGCAAACACAGGTCCAGGATCAACAGAGATGCATGGAAACTCTTGCAGTGCTCTCCAGAAATTGCTTTGTCCTTCTGATCTGTGTTCTGGGTAAAGCACAAACCAGTGCAGGGGGAAATGGGGGGAAATATTAAATCTGTGAGATATTTCTGGAATGAATGAGATGTTCTGGCACCTACAGTCTAATGCTTACTGAACCTTCCCCCACTCCAGCTCGAGCACAGGTGTGCACTCAAGGCACAGCTGCTACCACATGGCTTGGGCTTTTCAGAGTTGGTAAAGAAGAATCCAGAATAACACAAGGAGGAAAGATATCCTTCTCTTTTAATAGCTGTAGGAAATGGATTGTGTGTTATGATTGCAACTTTTATTTTAATGCATGGCTGCTGTAAAGGTGGAAGCTTATCCCAGTGGGGAAAGTGAGGCATGAACAAATAACCTGCCTGGACACAGAACTGTTGGAGGAGGTTGGGAGGGCAACCTGGACATTCCAAGGCCTTTGTGTAATCAGCAGCAGATAACTGTGCAGGCTGGTCCAACCAATCAGCTGCAGGACTTGAACACCAAATATCTTCCAGGCTGCACTGCCTGCTTGGGGATGGAAATGGCACAGGTTTATTTATTTATCTATATTTTTTGTCTGCCTTGCTGCTGACACAGGAATTAATTACTCTAGATAAGGTGTGAGGCCTTATAGAATAGGACCTCATTTTACCTCGTGATAAGCCTAGGGAAAAATATTACAATATTATTTTAGGGATATTTTCCCAAACTTTCTCCCAAGAATTCTGAATTCAAGAACTGCTGCAAACTGATTGTGCCTTAAACCCCTCTGAATTTCTTTCACTATCTTGTTTGATCTTCCCTTGAACCCCTGGAAACTTCCAGCACAGGCAAGTCCCTCAGAGCCAAGTGTTCCACACTGCAGGTTCTGTACTGTGAAACTGAGGAGCTGTGTAAAATTCAGATACATTCAAATATTTTCAACAGAAGCCTAAATTCCTTTTTAGCAACTTGAGACAAAAAATGGTGTGAGATGCTGGTTTTGACCTATAGCTGTGCTGAGAGAACATTTAAGAGTTAACCATGGATAACCTGCTTTGGTAACCCTGGTGTCTTCCTTGTAAGTAAAACAGGAAAAGCTTCTGTTCCTCACTCTTATACATGGAACATGGGAAAAGCAGGAGAATGGTTCCTCACCCATTGAAGCTGTTCTGCTTTGCAGAAAAGCTGACAATTCCCTGTGTTGGGTAAAGGTGGAGTGAGGGAAGCTCTGGTTCTGGCTCTGAGCTCTCATGAGAGGTGAGAGGGACATTCCAGCCCCACAGAGCAGCTCCATTTGGGATTAGTTACAAGGCTCATTTGACTGCCTTAGGGAGTGTAGGGTAGAGGGACTCAAAACTTTGTGCTTCAGTTTCCTGTGCCACTGTTTTAAGTGTTCTGCTGAAAACAAGCTCTGTGTGCTCAGTGGGGAGTTGCAGCTGACTTCCTTTTGAAATACAGCAATGAACCTTGGAGAACTCTTGGAAGTTTGTATTGTGATGTATTTTTCTACTAGTAATAGGAATTTAATATCCTCCTGTAATAATGTATTCTCTCTCTGGATTAATTCATTATAGTATCTTTCTAAAAATATACTCAATCACCCCAGATGATCCCTGTCCTTAAAATCAGAAATACTTTGAGACTGATTTAGCTATGAAATGGTTGATGTAATCCAGTTTAAGTAAATGTTGCACATTTTATGCATGTGGGGAAATGACAATAGTGCCTTCACATATAAAATGTGAGGGAAAATCTTGGGGGTGATGACAACAGTTCCAAGGGAAGATCTCCTTAGTCCCTGGCAACAGCAGGAGGAAGAAAGGAAATTGTGCATTGGTAGTATTGGATTAGAAAATCCAGCTGTGGATTTTTGTGCATTGGCAGTACTGGATTAGGAAATCTGACTTGCCTGCTTCTTGTGTGCTACCTGTATCTCTAAAAGGACATAAAAGTGAATATGTAATGGGGAAGGACAAAGAAGGTGAAAAAAATTATAGGTGGAGCCAATTCAGTATTAGAAATGAGTAAGGCCTTCAGTCTGGAAGGAAGCAAATGAAATGGTGGATTTTTGCACAGTCTCAAAGGCACAGAGTGGGTCAGGTGTTTATTACTTCTGATACAAGAACTGAGGGGTATCTTGTGAAGCTGTTGGGGCTCACTCAAAGGGGAGCAAGGGAAGGTCTTCATGGGATGAGGAGCAGACCTGTAGAACTTGCCAAAGAACACTGTGGGTGCTCCAAACTTGAGAGGTTTCAGAACAGACAGAGGAAGCTCATGAAAGAGAAGCCTGTTGAGGATTACAACTTGGAGTGGAAAATAGGTTGAGGCTGGAAGGGAAGTGTGATGTACATGTTCCAATTAACACAATGATTGAGATAGGCTGGCTGGACCTTGGAGCTGCTCTGATGTACAATCTGACACGTGTCCCTTCTCTGGACAGTGCCTGTGCATTGTGTACAGCTGGGGAGAGCAGACTAAAAAACTTCCTGCTCCATTGGAAGGGTCAGAGTTGTTCTGTCTGCACAGATGTTAAAAACACCCGCATGGCTGCACCTCAGCTGCCCTGGGCAGCCAGGAGAGCAGGAACACACCTGGAAGGGATGTGGCATCTGTAAAGGAAAGGTCTCCTTCTTGTGGGTGTCATTTCCAGGTGGCTTTTCCCCCTCAGAGGAAGATGCCAGCTCTCTTTGCTGGTTGTCCTTCTGAAATGAAGATTTCAGCACAGCTGCTGACTCTGCTGCTGCAGCACATTCTGAAGCCCCTCAATGGAGAGCAGACAATAGCATTTTCTAACTCTGTTTGGCCTCCTTGCTCTGTACCATTAGAGAGTTCTCACCAGTGTTCTCAGTAATTCTGTTAAACAAGGTTTCCATCAAAACTCATTCTTGGCATTTCCTGCAGATTTTGCCAGGACTGACTCAATGTGGCTCGTGTTTCATGCAGTGGAACTTATGGCATGGTGGAGTTTTTTTCTAGAGGATTCTAAATTAGTCAGGCAACAGAATATTTTAAAATTTTTTTAATGATTAGACGTCTGATGTTTCTCAGTTGAATATTTTGCCAGGTTCTCTCTTCAGAGTTGCTTTGGTTAAAAAGTCCAAGTTTGTCTCAATGAGATAATTTTGTCAGGAACTTAGCATTCACTATTTGGGTGCTCATCCTGCAATATAACTTTTGAGTATGATATCTACTTTTGATATCAAAATGGAGTTTATAAAGTCAAAGTTGCCGTAGTGGAGGAAAAATGGGTAGAAAAAAACACTGAGAAGCAGGGACAAGCTAGCAGATAAAGAATGGGCTGGAGCTGTGTTATCAGATACCTTCATTCTTGGAGAGCAAAGACAAACTTTGAAATAGCTCAGGTTCCCCATGACTGGTGAAGGTTGTCTGAGAACCAGTATGTTGGAGATGCTTTTTCAAGAGAATTACATGCCTTGGTTTAAAAAAACCCAAAAAACCAGGAAGGGTTTGCACCTCTTTCCAGTTCCCCAAAGTCAGAGGAGTTATTTGGGAATGGCTCACCAAATGTTATATACTGGTGCTGTTGTTGTAAAATAAAGCATGGACAAGAGAGTTTAACCAGGGGGCTGTGAAACTTTAAACGGAAAAATAAGATTTCAGATAAATTGTGTACCTGAGATGGAGGTACTCTAAACAACATAATGTGTATTTCCAGAGCCCTTTACTTCACTGGCATGTGGGGCTGGATCTGACTTCCTCATTGAAAACCCTCTAAACCTTACATATTCTTTGTTAAGGCTGTCCTTATCAATATTATCTGTATTTATGTGAGAAATTATGTGGGCTGGCAGTTTCTAAGGTTGATGATAAATGGAGATAGAACTTAAAACACTGGTTGTCAATTATGGTACATTTTATTTTCACCATTGCTTGTTTTTGTTTCTGCGTGCCGTTGTGCGTTTGTTTAGTTGGGCTTTTTTTAAATGGTTGTTGGCTGTTTGGTTTGCTTTGTTTAAATTTCAAATTGACTCAAAGTTTTTCTAGTATTTCTGGAAAATACTTGTGTGTTTTCTTGGGAGGAAAAATACAATTTCCACTAGCTCTGTTTGGTACTTTGACTAAAGGGTTTCTGCAATTGCTTGCTCCTCTTCTTGCCTGAACTTTGGAACTTGGTCATCTTTATCAGTTTCCATAGAGTAAGGGAAAACAATTCTTAGTTTTAAAAAATAAATAAACAGCTTATGCTTTTTTTTTATTGTGGCTCTGACAGCTTTTCCAAATCCCCTGGGAGGGGAAAGCATCTTCTCCTTAGCTGGACAACACAGGGGGAAAAGAAATCTGAATTTTTGCACAATGCAGATGTCTTTGTAGGGAAGTTTTTACAGCATCAAAAGGAGTTGCTTTTTTTGGGGGGGTTATTTTGGGTTGGTTTTTTTTTTGCTTTTTCCACACAGTGGAATGCATCAAATTACTTCTCATAACTCTGGAATTATTATTCACCTCACTTCCTGGAGGTTGGTGGGAACATTGTTTCCTGGTGCCCAGCACTCTGGGTTTTCATGGAAAGAGGGAAAATGCTTTCATTTTTACAATTTTTAAAGCATTTTTTAACATAGAAACTGGCAGAAATTGTCTTTTCATACGAGTATTTGATTTGGCATGGAATGCTCTGACTGGAATTGCTTTGTATTAGAAGTATTCCTCCAAAGAGATATAAACATGTGATTTATTAATCACTGGGATTTTATTTTAAGAGCTAAATTCCTGCCTCCCTTTCTTGTTCAGCATGTGGACAAGGTTTACATATTGTCACTGTTAAAGCTGGAATCGACATGATTAAATATGGAATTAGCTCAGGCTTGGGTGGATTCTGGAGCTGGGCTGATCCAGATGTTAGCAGTAACTGGTATCTTAATAGCTGCAAAATTCTGGAAGTCAATCCTGTTCATATGTAGTCAGATTTTAACTAACTCGTGGAATCCAGTGATGCAGAACAGTGAGAACCAGGGAAAATTCAGTGCCTGGGTCTGTGGTGCTAATTCATCACAGCTTTTATCTGCTGCCTGGAATTACAGATCTGATCATTGTCACCCTGCTGGAGGGGTGTCTGTGGCTTGATTTTTAAACACTTAGGTTTATTCTCTTTCCTGATTCTTTCTGCTTAATATTCAACGCAAGGGAAAGAGATCCCTCTCTAAGATATGAAGGGTTTGGTTTTTTTAAAAACTCTTCTTGTGGGTCAGTCTGCAAAAATCCATTTTATTTCTCTTATTCCATGATGTTCAAATACTGCTTTATCCAAATACCACATATCCAGCTTGTCTCAAAGTGTTTGGAAAGCGTTTTTCTAGGATGATTCACTGTGTGTAAAATGAAATATGTATATGGGGAAATTCTAGACGTCCCTAGCTTTCTCCTAGAGTTACTGAATCCTGGCCCTGGGAGAAGCTGCTATAGGCCTTGCATATCTTTGGAACAAAGTTTGGCTCTAGCTTAACAATGACAGCTCTCATTTTATGTTCTTAGCCCAGAGAATGTAGGCATTGGTTGTGTGTAGGCCTGGTACCTTAGTAATAGCAAATATTTGCTGCAAGTTCTGCCTCATCCTCCTGTGGCGTGGACAGCCCTGGCAGAGCATGGAGGGAGGAGCAAGAGCTCTGAGGTCAGATGTTGTTCTTCTCCCTGTGTGGGGACTGACAGCTTGGAAAGCAGAAAGGCATTTCTTTGTGGCTCTTCTCAGTTCACCTTCTTTAGGAAACTGAACTGGTGCCCCAAAGTCTCCTCACTGGTTTGGGAATCATGTGGGAAATCACTGGTTCTTCTGGGAACCAGAATTTTGTTGGGTATTTCTTGGTCCATTTTACATTAGTTGTTATTATTTGCATTCTCTTGTACTAATAGATCTTACTCCTTTTTTTAATATCTTTGCAATTTGTTAAACAGTTCCAAATATGCAGTGTATGGGCAGATGCCTTTTAGTGTCTGTGCTTAGTGCCCAGCACTGGCACTGATACTGTTCTGATTCACATTTTCCTGAAGCTCACAAAGACAGCAGGGAAGAGGTGGAAGAAAAGCAAGATAATTACATTTACAGAAGTGATAGAAGCACATAATCCTGATGGGAAGTTTTGGAAAAAGTTTGTCTTTAGTTGGAATTTGGGGCTGTGAGTTCAGCTTCACATACCTCCCGTTCTTTCTTACCATGCATTTCATCCAGCATTTTATGCTATTCTTTGGAGGAGCAGTAATTAGGTAATATTTTATGAATTGACAGGCAAGATGCACCAGAACTCTTGTTTTCTTTCCAGCATCACACTCTTGATGGCAGTTTTATGTCAGTTGTCACTAGGCTGAGCTGTGAGTGACAGATCACTACCAGCACTGCACCGTGCATGGACACAAATTTAACGACAATTGACGTTTTTGTGCTTACAAAACTTCCATTTTATCCTTTCACTCCTTCCACCCTGTTCTGAGCTAGGATCCTTTTATGGCTAAGAAAATACAGATAAGAAAATAAGGGCATGGTTGTCCAGAATAGTGGATACAATCAAAACCTCAGGCTTTTGAGTTCCATCCTTGGGTCACTGCACTACACTTGGCTGTGCTTTGTTTTCCTGTGTTGTTGAGGCAGCAACGTGGGCTAATTCTTAATTGATTTAATTCAGAAATCTTCTGTGGTGACATCCTTTTATGGCCTGAAAGTATTCCCCAACTTGGGGTGCACTGACTGTGGAAATAACACTTCCATAACGTGTCTTATTATTATTATTCAAAGCCAGTGATTTAAGATAATGGAAGTGCCTTGGATGTGTAATGTTTTTTCTTGCTGGCAGGGACGTGCTGCGGACTCAGGCCTAAGAAAACTATTGACCTGGACATTCACTGACCAGCTTTTCTGAGGATTCTGTGCAGGGTCTTTCATGACATTTTGGGTGTACCTCAAATTCTTGCCAAACCCTTTGGAACAGTTCAAAAGAGCTTTGATTGTGTGCAGTCCTCTGAAGTAGGAGGTGCCAAAAATATAAAGGTCTTTTTTAATATTTTCCACAATGTTGCAAAGCTATTAATGTAAATTACAAAAAGACTTTTTGATTACCAAGGAAAGCTACAAAAAGGGAAAATGTGGTGTAATCCATATAAATCACTTGACTAAACCATGCACAATAAATCCACTGTTGGTGAAGCTGAGTTCCTCTATCTGGTACCACTGTTTGCTCTTTACAATCAGCATTTACTTTCTTCATTTGGCATTTGGTGTTTGCCATGGACCCCCTTCACCTTTCATATCCTTGTGATCTGTAGTGGTGCAGCATTCTGGCCTTGTTGGCATCATTAAAAAAAATTAAAACTTGAAAAGCAGTGGGGAAGTTGTCACAGAAACAGTTAAATATTTGACCCTATTTACTGCCAGCTTAGATAAAAATCAGATTTACTTCCTTGTGAAGAAAAATTCTTCAAGCCATTTTATGTGCACTGACAGTGGTAGGTTTGTTGCAGCCCATTGGAATAAGGGATTTCACATGTGTTGCAGTGAGGGGAACATTTTAACCATTTGCTCCTGTTTGCCACCTGTTTCCTTCACCCACTCAGTGAATTTCACAGCTGCAAATGATGCCTCAGGTCTGAGCTTTTATATTTTTCAGACTCTGTAGTGCTTTAGTGTGTAGTTTTGAGCTTCATATTAAGGGATGGTGAGCTCTGTGCACAGAGCAGGGAGACAAAACAATTCCTCTCCTAGCTTGGGACCAAGGACAACCATCCAAATGTCAGGCCCAAGAGCACAATGTGGGCTGAAGAGAGAAAAACAAGAAAGATGGGACTGCATGGGCTAAAGCTGGAATGGGACAATTAACTCCAATATACAAATGGAGCAGAACTTATAAAAATGTGAGACCTTGTGGCTGGTTGTCCATTTTGTGACCATTTTGGGTCTATCTTGGGTATAGCCCTGGCTGGGCTCTTGTGCTGCCCAAGGTGGATCCTTTGAGGCCTTTTAATAAATCCCTACTTTATTCTTTAGCTCCGTTTAGTCTCTGTTCTAGGTCAGACCTCACAAGACATCAGTTCTGGTGACCCAGACAGGACAAGGCATCACAGATGGCATTTCCTAGGCCAAAAAGAGCCCAGGCATCCCTGCCTCCTTCCATGTGTCCAGGTCAGTCCCAGCAGGGGCTGCAAGGTGTTTGTCCCTGCCCTGTGTCCCTGATGTCCCTGCTGGGCTGAGCCCCACATTCCCTCAGATGGGAGATTGGCTGTGCTGGGGCTGGCTGAAATTTCCACTCCTTGTGCAACTTAGAGAAACCTTTGGGTTTTCCTCTGTGAGAACCTGTTATTACAAATGCACGCCTGCCTTTCATTGCCATCTAAGCACTTGATTTAGAATCTTCCTAATCCAAATACTAATTAAGGACTAAGGGCTTTGCTGTGTGGCCTTAGTTAGCTGGGAATGAGGTCCCTTCCTGGGAGTGTTTGGTCTGGAGCTGGTGAAGAGTTGGTTGTTTCTGCTTGACTGTAGCAATCCTTCTGCTGGTCAGACTCTGCTTGGTTCTCTTCCCCATGCAGAACCTTCCAAAGGGGATGGCTGAGGGAAGAACATAGAGTTTGTAGATGTGATCATGCCCCTCTGTGTGCAGTTGGAATTCTAAGAACTCTAAAGGACTACTGAATGCTTGGGAACCAAGGAATTCAATGTACTTGCCAGTTGGTGGCAGATTTATCTGGCTTAAAAGATCAACCCAAAACTGAAATGGGACATGTGGCTTGTCAATAATGGCCTGTGCACTGTGCTCGTTTTCTTTTTGTTGTTTTATTATGCTTTTAATGATTGAAGGCCTTGTATTCAAATAAAAGGTATTATTTGGTTTATTCAATAGTTTTATTGAGGAATCCTACTATAAAATGTGATAAACTAGTACAGCTATTCTCCCTTGTTTGTGCATGCTTGGCTGTCTTGGGGTTCATTTGAGTTCTTGACTCTCTGGAATATTCCTTGGAGCAGCAGCAGGAATGAAGATCTCTCTGGAAAGGTCCCATTTCAAGAGACAGTAAATGTGAGAGTGAAGAGAGACAGTGGCCTTGGGATAGCATCAGTGCCTCTGGCTGTCTTGGCCTGCTCCTGACTCTTCCCCTTTGCTGCTGATGTCCAGGATTCCCAGGGGTGATACTTAAAAACACAGACAGTGCTTAGGATTCCTGTATTCACATCTCTGCAGGTTTGTGTTGTTCTGAGCTGTACCTGGAACATCCTGAGGAAAACCTGAAATAAATTCAACCCTGCTATAAGATAAATGTTATCCTTTCCAGAGTTAGATCTATTTCCCATCTGTCAGTGGTTCTCAAATCTTTTACCTCTATCCCGTGCCATTGGCTGAAGAGCAGAGTAAGTTGGCTGTTAAACCTGCCTCCTACACAGTGCTGTGACATGACAAATGCCACCACTCTGTGACACCAGCTGCAGGATTTTGGATGTGAATCGATGCAGTGAAACCACTTCTAGTTTTTGTGCAGGAAGTCAAGTGTATGAGATGTGATTGATTAATATTACAAACCATCAGTAGGGGACCCATAGAGGCTTTGGAGTTTTGTTTCAGAAAAGCACTCACAAATCTGACAAAAGATGACAGTTCTAAGGCTCCCAGGGTTCTTGGATGTACAGAACTGGGTTATGAGAAGATTTTTTCACGAGATTTTGGATTCACATACTGGGACCCCTTGCCTGTAATCCCACAGAGACTCAGCTGAGCAAACTCCAGCCTGCAGGTGATGGTCACCAGGAGCTGTGAATGCACTGTCAGTGGCTCAGTGAGCAAAGCCTCTGCCCTGCTGTGTGTAGGATGATGGCACCAACCTGATTAAAGCCCTGTGGTACAGGGCAAGGGACAGCCAGAGCTGTTATGTGACCTAAACCATGATTTAAGAAAGTAAGATTGCCCAAATCTTGATGTGGAGCTGCTCCACCATGGAAGCAACCTTTGTGTGAAGCTGTGTTTGTCATTCTAGCTGCACTGCAGGTGAGTGTTTGCAGCCAGGTGCTGCTGTGGTTAGGAGGTGAGTTCACCATCCCTTTCTGGCCTGGCTTGCTTGTACTCCCCTTGCTTCCTGCAGCATCAGTGAGCTGCTAGCTGCAGGTGCGAGTTGGTTTTGAATTTTCCTGTTAATTGTCAGGTTCCACAGCCACCTCTCCATCTGGCTCAGCAGGCAGTCCCTGTTCAACAGGGGCCCAGGGCACAAACCCTGGGGTTTGGCAGGCCAGCAGTGAGATGTGTTGGCAGAGCTGTGCTGGGGCTGCAGGGTGTTCACAGATCAAGGCTGAGTGGACTGACACTGCTGTGTCCAGGGAAAACTGCCCTTTCTCTCAGTGCTGGCACTAACTAGTCCATCATTTTTGTGTGCCAGAGCTGGTGAGGGCTGTGCATGTGGTAGTAGAAGAAGCAGGGCTGAGCCTGGCAGCCAGGAGTGCTAATGATTGTAATCCTGCTGCACTGACTCACTCGGCAACCTCAGGTTAATCGCTCGACCTTCTCTGGCTGCTCTGCTGCAGCTGTAAAAATGGGCAAAAGTGAAATTTCATCAGCCTCCAGATGCTGAATCTGAGCTGAGTTTGCTTGGGAAGCAGCTCATACAGAATATTAATATCCATCATAGGTTAAAAATGGGTGAAGGTGGCTGGTTAACTTGTATTTTGTTAGGGAATTGCCTCCTGAATGTGACCTTGGATTGCAACATACACTAAAAATGTATGTTAAACTTTTTGTTTATTTTGCTAGCTGTAATGTTTTGTAAAGCAAAGCATGAGATCCTTTTCATTCAAACTTTCTCTAAAAGGGAAAGGATAAAGAGTAAAAAACTATAAATCCTTTCCATTTGACAGCTCCATGTATGTCCCCTATTGTGGTGTTTGAGCTATGAGATCCTTGTATGAAAGACTATATGTTTTATTTATAGGTATTTGAAATTAGTTATGGGGGAAAATGAATACCAAAGGCTCCAGGCCAATACGGGATTTTTCTGTAGTGTGAATGAAGGTTACTTTGTTTTGGTCCCCAAGTATTTCTTGAATAATTGTGGTTTGGAAAACTAAGTACATGCTGTGTTTCAGCTGTGGATTTGATTTTTCAGATGGGAGGATATAGACTGGCACATGGACTTTGGCATTTAAATAGTTCCTCCAGAGAGCTGCAATGCAAGACTTGAATGTGGGTCTAAAAGTTAAAAAATTGGGATGAAGACACACTGAAAACCTGGAGTTAAGGGTGTAAAATAATCAGCATTCAAAATAAGCTGACCTTATAAGCTTCGATCCAAATTCACCCGTAGCGAACATCCCAAAAGCACAGAATACAGTGAATTTTGGTTTTAGCTTGTTGCCATTTTTGCCTGGATGAGTTTGTGTAGCCTGTGCACGGGTCTGGAGTCATTTCCCTGCAGAAGGCATTGTCTCTGCAGTGGTGCAGAGCGTGGCACGGGGCTGTGGTTTCTTACAGGGAGATTTTTAACCTGGTACGTAATTCTCGTTAACGTTCACATGATATCCATCCCGTTGGTAAGAGTGCAAGTCAGGGCTATCCCCTCAGGCAGACTTCATTTAAACACTCTTCCTAGTGCCAAATTTCTAGGCATTTTTCTCTTCTAATGAATGCATGTGTTTTAGAGCAGAGACCTTTCCAGCCCTGCTCTCCCCTTCCCCCAGTCCTGCCCATTTCAGTGCTGTGTATTGCACGGGGTCGTTACTCAAATGTTGCTCTGAAGAGTTTCAGAAAACCTGTCAAAATGATTAAGAGTCTGAAATTCTATATTACATTAATGTTTTTAAAACATCTTATTCAACAGACAATATAATATGAAATATAACAAAAAAAATTCAAATACTGGCTCATACATAACGCTTCTTGAGGGGCTGCTGTCACATTGTTGAAAGCAAATATTTTGAAAAGTGTGTCTAGCTCTGCAATGTGAGGAAAAAAATTGAAATAGTCTGTGCTGGTGTCAAATCATTTTTTAATAAACTGAGAGCATTTATAGTTTTCAGTCTCCATTAGAAGATTTTCTTGGGCAGATTTGACTGTAAACTCACACAGTTTATTTTAAAAGGGCTTCAAGACCATCTGGGATTTTGAAGTTTGGGGTTTTAAAATATTTTGTTCCTTACTGCGATGAGCAAGAAACTTCTTTGGAAATGCTTCGTGTTGGCTAAGCTGGCAGGGCCATCCAGCTCTTAAAGGGAAACTGATTCATTTAATAATTTTACACAAGTGGGGAGGAAAAAGCCCAGTGCTGGTGAAGTAACAAAAGAAATGCCTGACTAAATAGTCAGTGACTTTCAGTGAGAGAGGGCAATGGTGAATAAGGTGGGCAGTTCTGAATAAAGACTGCCAGACATGAATCAAGCTGATTTTCACGAGCTAATTATAATTGATTCTTTTCTTCCCCACAGATTTAAGAGCTTAAATTTTTAATTTGGTGTCAGTACTATAGTCCCCATGTTTCTTGTAGGCCACCTTTAAGTAATGAAAGATCACAAGAAGCTGTTCCCAGGCTGTTCAGGCTGAACACCCCCAGGTGTCCCAGCCTGGCTGCAGAGCAGAGGGGCTCCAGCCCATGGGGCATCTCCATGGCCTCCTCTGCACCTGCCCCAAGAGATCCCTGAGTCTTTTCTGGCTGTGTCTGGTGCTGGTTTGTACCCTGCCTGTGTCTGTCCTGTTCTCCTGCTGTGACCTGAGGCCCAGCACATGAGGATGGGTGGCTTCCTAAGGTGTTTTGCCCACCAAGTGAGTAGAACCAACCTACACCTGGTTTCCTTCCAGCACTTTCAACTCACCTGTTCTTGAAAGCCCCAGTGATGCCATTCCAACCTTCTATCGGCAATTTAGTTAATTAACCTACAACTGCTGAGTAATTCCTTACATGCCTCAGCTGAATGTTTTGTGATGAAATTCAGCCTTTTTTCTTCTCATTCTACTCATGGAACACTCATCATTTTTGCAGGGATGTGTCTGAAGACAGTTACCCATCTGCCTCCACCCCTGTCTCCAGACAGAATGATATCATGTATTCTTTTTCAGCTTGGCATCTCCAGGGAGTTAAATTTCTGCAAGTTTTGTGGAAAAGAGTCAAATAAAGGAAAGATGAGGGAACTGGTGCTCTTACAAAAAGACATATATACAGAATTGAAATGTTACCCATTCTGAGGCATCATCCTGCCCATGAGCTGGCTCCCAGTGTCAATGGCTGCCTGTTCTCCAGGCAGATAGGAAGGGGTGGGAGCTGGAGAGCCTGGGAGATGTGACTGGGAAGGAAGGAAGGAAGGAAAGGGGATGCTGAAACAAGGACTGTCTTGGAGAAAATAAGTGCTGAGATTGGAGTGAATAGGACTAAAGACAGAAATTTTTAGTTTCAATGTTTGCTGAAGTGTTGGTGTTAAGACTTGTTTTGAGCAGGCGTGGGAGTCTGGTACACATCCGAGGACCCAAAATTCCTGAACTTTCCTTAAGGTCATTTTGTAGTCTGAGCCAGTCTAATTATTTTATAATGGGATGTAAATTATTTGGAAAACATATTGAACTGAGTGTTCAGACTCACGAATTTTGTTCCACGTTTTACTGCTGGAATGAGAAGAAAGATCTTTTTATCAGGATTTTCATTATTAAATTGGTGATAATTATCTGCATTTTGAAAAACATGACTGAAGAACAGCACAGACATACTGAGTTATCAGTCTATATCTTTTATCACAGGAGGGAAAAATGTTGACTATCCTACAGAAGCATTATATAAAGAAAAAAACAGTGCAATTTGCCTAACAAAAAAATACCACGTCTCTACAACTGAGATCTTGGTACCTTGCTCTTACATGAGATAACATGCCAATCTAAGCATTTCAGCAAGTATATGATTTATACTCAGGGTTATTTGTGCTGGAAAAGTGTGGTGATCTGTAGAGGAAAAAATCAGACTTGTCATATGAACTCATTTCAGCACAAGAGTCAGTCAAGAGAAACATGAGAGAAGTGTGTGTGTGAAGGGGGGACTCACTGCCAGGATTTACTTGCAGGCATTTTGTTCTTCTGTGATTTCCATTGCATTTTGTGTTTGGAGAGAATTTCCTCCTAAATGGCTCTAACTCCAGTTTAGGTTTAGTGAGCATTATTTAGTGTGCAGGTTCCCAGCATGTCAACAGCCATGGGTATTGTCATGTCCCTACAATGTTGTTGCCTCTACCATCTTTTGATGGTCCCTTTCAAAGTTTCCATTTAATCCCTTCCTTCACCTTTGTCCAGCAGGATAAGAGAAGTTGAATTACTGCACTAAATCCACATTAGAAAGCTCTATAACAGATTATTCTTCTTTCCTCAGTACTGGTTTTATATAGATGTATATATTTTCACTATTTCCTGATTTTACAGCTTCTGAAGGAGCTGTTTTGAAACACACAAGTATAGGTTAACATGATGGGAAACCTAGAATTTGCTTCAGATGTTCCTTGAGACTCTACATTTTTGGATTGACTTGGGATTTAATTGAAAGAATGTTCACGAGTTCTTAAAAGTCAGGAGAAAAACAGTGACAGCTGAAAAAAAACCCCAAATGTGGCATTTGAGTTTGACATAGATTGTCTTCAAAGCGGTGTTTCAACAGAAACTTCTGGAACGATTTTTTCAATAAAACAGTCTACATGCCTCTCTGGAAATAATGACACAGAGGTTGGTGCTGGAGCAGATTGATAGTGGAAGGGTAGAAAATGTGTAGGAAACTTTGTACTTGTTAAATGGTAAATGAGGTTGTGTTGCTGGCCTGTTAAAGAGCAGATGTACCTGCTGGAAGCAGCTCTGTGAGGAGATCCACAGGCTGGAGCTCACAGTGCTTCCCTGCAAGGTGAATTTTTCCCTGAGTAGCTCTGTAAGAACTCTTGGCCCTGGGGGATTTTGTATCACCAAGGGACACCCATGTCCTGCTAGCACAGCCTTTCCCACTGGCCTGTTGAAGAGTAGATAAGAAACTTTCAACTTTTTGTCACGTTTTTCACAGGTAAGGAAAGAATGGACAAAATGTGTTGTTGAATTATTTTTGGCAAACAATCCCAAGAAACCCAACCATGGCATGGCTGAGGTCAGGGACCAGGCTCCACTGGACTGAGTTTTCCACTTAGACCACTAAACCACACTTTGAAGGCAGCTTGCAGTAATATGCTGTCAAAGCTCTTTTTTTCCCCTTCTGTCCTTCACATTCTCTCTGTCTATCCTTACCAACCAATTTATCATGGCTGTTAAAGACTAATTAAACCTCATTATTGTGTTTTGAATGGGAAGAGTATCTAAAGTGCTAGTAAATAATTCTTATGGGATTTTAACTCTCATGTGGTGCCATGTTCCCCTCACATCATCCTCTCCAGGTTAAGTCCCCTCTGCAAATCCTATGGCTTCACTGAAATAAATAAGTAAAATTTATAAATGAAACCCATGTGGTCTTCAGCCTGCAAGCTCTGAGCATCAGGTATCCATTGAAATTAAAATTTCATCAGTGTGTCCTGCAGCATCTGCAGGAGGTGAGTGGAAGTGAATTTTGGTAAAAATAAGCTGTACTTTGAATACAGAGCTAAAATAGAAAAATATTTTTCCATCATTGTTCTGGAATTTACTGTCTTTTTCATGATGGTGGTTATTAATAGCAAAGTCTGAGGCCTTCACTCTCATAAGATCAATACTCCTTAGGAACCATGTTAAGGCGTTTATGTACCTGGTAGTGAAGGGAAGGGAATTGTGTAGTTCAAGTCTGAGGACTGAGGGAATGGACAAAACTAAATTCAGGTAAATTGTGACATAAAATGCCTCAGGAAATGCATCAGAGACTCAAAGTGATGTAAAACTCTGACTTCTGGAACTCTGTAGACTTGATTTTCTTGCCCAGATTTCTATGCAGTAGATAGAGATTCCAGGATCTGATTATTGTGGTGGCTGAAGAAAAAAAAGTTTGATTCTCACTTTGTGTCTGCAGTTGTGTAGTTTCACTAACTTCACCAGAACTTGCTCCTGCTTAGCAGCTATTTCTGAGAGCAGTAACTTCCAGTTCTGAACTGGGAATGGTGGAGTAGTGGAAGTTGGAGGGACAAGGTGGTGAGTGTGCTGTGACCTCTCTGGTGGAATGGTCTCATTTATTGAGTCTCAAAAAAAGTGTTCCATTCCCATGAGATGATAAACTCAGTAATGTGACACAAAGATAGTGATTGTTCTTTGCTGTCCCACACTTTGGAGAACAAAAGGAAACTCAAGCCCTTAAGTCTCAGGGTTAATATGAACCAAAGAAAAGGGAAAAACAAGCTGTGTCTTAAAGGTGATGCACTTTGCCAGCATTTCCCATTTTTCTTTTATTTTCCATTAGTGAATGTCTGCTCCACTGTGAGGCTTTTCTCTGAACATTTGGAAATATTTTAACGCCCTTAAAATTGCAGATTTCTCTTAACAGGCTGTGCTTTCCTCTTGCTTTGGTATCCTCACACCTGTTTTGCCTTTGGCACTAGGCAGTGGATAATGAGGTTACCTAATGTGTTGACTGTTGGCTCCAAGCTCTTTAATAATCCAGCAGGATGCCTTTCCTGAACTTGTTTGGGGTTTTTTTGGTGGGCATAGGGGAGAGATGCTGTGTAAAGAGTCCTTCCTTCTAGAGGGCCATGTTTGGTACTCTTTTCAGCTGTTTTTTGATGCATCATGAATTGAAAGAGAGCTGTGTCTGCTTGCAGTAGGAAAAAGTGTTTGTCTTGGCTTTGGCATGGTGCAGGGTTTGTTGTGGGAGAGGAAGTGCTCCAGGTTTCATCCTTTTTCCTACCTAATAGAAACTCCTCCCTGAGCTTGGAGACAGTGCAGCTCCTGGTGCAGTGCAGCCCATTCTGTGGCAGCTGATGGAGCTGCAAAATGAAGTGTGACCTTCTAGTAGGAAGGAAGAATGTGAACTCTGCCTTATTTCTTCCCAGATTTAATAAATAAGTTGATAACCATTTTTAAAATACTGTTTTATTGAGAGATTTCTTACAGTTGTTGATGAATTTGTGTATTTTATTATCATTATAATTTTTTAACACTCACTACGTTTATCAGAATAGAAGAATGGCTTGGGTTGGAAGGTACCTAAAAGCTCATCTTATTCCTCCCACCTTGGGACATCTTCCACTGGCCCAGGTTGCTCCAAGCCCCAGCCTGGCCTTGAATACTTCTGAAGTCCCACAGTGAGACTTTCTTAGGTGTTGCACCTGATGAACAGAAAGAAGCATAGGAAAAGACCTGCAAACCAAACCTTGTTATTTTGAGGTTCTTCCTCTCTTTCTCACTGGAGTTTTAATAATGTCTGTCATGATAATCAGTTCTGTCCCATATCAATGTGTTTTGTGTCTTCCATTCAAACTACAAAGGGAGAACCTACTTTTGGTCATCAAACCCACAAAGGGCAGTTAAGGATTGTGGTGGAAAGAATCAGAACAAACATGGAAACAGCACAGTTGTGTTAGTGCTAGCTACACCCACTGCTCTACCTGACTGGTTTCCTCTGTCCTAGCATGGAACAGAACTAGAAAAATCTAGAAAAGTGCCAGTGATACTGAGAGGTACAGAATGGAGCAGAGCTGGAGCAGCCTCAGTCTGTCTGGATTGGGAAAAGTGTTTGGAGGGAGAGCAGGGAGGAGCCCCAGTGCCTGATTACTGATTATTGTCTGGGGGGTTTTCACAGAGCAACAACTGGGGGATGTGCAAGAAAATTAATAGGGGAGGTGTTAAGACAAACAAAACCAAGTGCTTTTTAGACAACGTGCTTGAGAACTTTAAAATTAGACAATGAAGATATTTTTTCAATAACACAAGTAAAGTCAATGGAATAACGAGATCTCTGATTCAAATAACTCTGAAATATGTAGCAGAGCATGTGGATGTCCAGACTGTCCTCACCAGGTGCTAAATCAAGTGAAGATTTCCCTGCTTGTGAAGGTATGGACAGACAGCAGGTTCTCTGGGTGATATGAAAGTATTTAGGGGAAAACAAGTAATAGAAGAGAGAAAACTATGTGTACAGAGAGATGAAAAGATCTTCAGGATGGAGAAGTCTTTCCCACTGAAGTTCAGAAAGTTGGTGTGGAAGAATCAGGAAATTTTTGGGCAAATTATATCAAAGGTCTCCTGAAGGATCAGTTCTTAGACTTAGGATCATAGCAGCTTAACTGAATTTCATTCCCCACTTAAAAGCATAACTGGAAGCAGAACCAGGCTTTATCTGTATTTCATAATAGGGTCATACTCCTACTTTTCAAAGAAGGCAATTATTTTTTTTAAAGGTTCTGCAAGTTAGGTGGAAAAAGCTTGAAAAGAAATCAAGTCTGTGTAAGGTTTAGCAATTGTTGTTCAAATGTTCCAAATTTCCCTTGCCCAGTGCAGCATTCAGACCCTGATTCTTCTGGGCAAGATTCAGAGTTAGTTTTGTGGCACCCTATAGTAAAACATTACTGTAGTTCCTAGAATTTGGTGAAAAATGTAGGGAAAATGAAATCCATATGCTGCCCTTTGAGGTAGACCTGTATCCCCCCAGTTACCCTTAAGCTCCTGAATTTCATAAAGCAGTTTTTTTCCTTGTTAAAATTAATACCAGATTGAAGTTAGATAAGGTCACATGTTATTTAGTCCTCAGTGAAGATGTCAGAATAGAAATGATTTACCCTGGAAATAGAATTACTGCTTGTTGTTGCAGAATGGTGAGAGGAGGTGCTTGATTATATAGAAATATAATATGGTGAGATATATTTATATATTTTTGTGGAGAGATAACTCTTTGATGCTGTTGATGCTTTACTCTGAATGGGCTCCCTCATTTTTGATGCTTTATTTTTTTTTAGTACTTTTAAAAATTATTATGCTGCTGAGAAATGGGTGTATAACTCTCTAGAATGAATGAGTTTGATGCATACTGTGATCTGAGCTTCAGTAGGATTCCTGCCAGCCTGACATGAAAAGGCCATCTTTAGAGCTAGAAGAGAATTCATGCAAAAGTTGCTTTTCTGCTCTCATATTTAGCCATAATCATAGGTGGCCCTGTTTCTAGGGAGCAAAGCATGGTCATGGATTCCTGCTCCTTTTATTCAAATTAAGATAAACTGCTTTCTCAGATTATTGTACCCTGGATATAGATACTTTGTCTGGGTAAAAATGAACGTTGAGGTTGGTTGGGGTTTTTTTTTCGTTTCCCTTTTTTCTGTTTAAGTTTTTGCTGAGGGTTCCCAGGCACTCAGAGGGGGATGGCTCAGACCATGTTGCTGGATGGGAATTCTGGATGTGCTCCCTCTGTGCACTGATCACCTCTGCAGCCTGTGTGGAGTGAGCCCAGCACTCCTGGGAGGTATCAGCCCTAATCCACATGAGATAAAATAAAAATATGTCCTTGTCTAGGAAGTTTGATGCATCCTGGAGCTGAGATCTTGCTGCACATGTGCATTTTTGCCTTTGGGGCAGGGTAGAGAAACTCTCCTGACACAAAAAGTAGAGTAAAAATGTCATCAGGTCTGGAGTCAGACTCACTTTTATGTCTGACTCACTGAATTTTGACAACGTAGTTCAGTCTTCTGTGCTTTTTTCCCTTCATATCTGCAGTCTGTTTACACCATGGGATCTGCAGAGAAGGTCTGTTCCTCAGTTTAGACACAATCCCCAGAGCATGGAGGGAGGAGGGAGAGGCTTGATCTCAGCTTGGCCCTCTGGGAAATTTTGTACTGTAAATAGAAGTAGTAAAATCTATCAGGTGATGACACTTTTTGGGCTGAGTTTTTTTGAACTGGAGACCTAAAGGTGAAATCATCTGTATCACATTACCCACCACTGTGCTGTCCAGACACTCTTAACTTTCCATGCACTGACAGATTCCTACTGGAGTAGCACACTCTGTCTTGTGGAAAGATTGCTGCTGTGCCCACAAACCAAGCTGTGTGCTGCCTTGGAAAGCCACCTTGGGACACTCCTCAGGAGCTGCCACCAACCCAGAAGGTTTTCTTAGACATTTATAATGTTCAGAAGGAAAAATTAATTCCTGAATGTCAATGTTTCAGCTTTTGGTACTTATTTATTTCCTGAGAAACTGTCATGTGGAGTAGTGTTTTTCACAGATCCACTATTGGGGGCACAAAAAATTGACAGTTCCACATAGGTGACAGCTGGTCAGGGCCATCTTAACACATGTCTGGGAGAATTGTCTGGGCTGGTTTTTACAGTGGTTTTTGTGTGTTTTACCTTTTCTATTTTCTTACTGCATGTTCTCACATTTCCTTAATTCCCTCCATCATCCATTTTGCTTCTTGTTGTGTTTTTATCTTCCTGTCCTTTTTTTTAGTAACATCTTCCAACAATTCTGCAATTCCACCACACCTTTATTCCCTTCAGTAAGTGTAAGGGTAAATCAGTAAGGTTCTTTGTATATGCACAAAGCCATAAAGGTTTGGGAGTGCAGGTTTGCTCATGGATAGAGCAGCCAGTGAGCTCTTCCATTCACCTTCTGAAACATTTTACTCACTATTCAGCTTAGAGTTCAAATGACACTTCCTGTGATGATTTTTGAGTGGTTTTGTTCCACTGAAGAGCATAATCAAATGAAAACTTAGAGTAATATTTTCAGGGTTTTGTTCACATGCATAGACTTAATATTTTATCATTACCTTTGAGATAATTGAGATGATTGTAATGTAAAGCCTAGACTTGGCTTTTGGTGAGATGGAAAGATGGTTCAAATAAAGCATTTTGAAGGTGATCCCTCAGTTTGTCTCCCCAGACTGAGCCATCTTTTCACATGCACGGAGCCATTTCTTCTGCCCAAGTGGAATTTTGATTGGAAAAGCCCGACCCGCCGAGCGCTCGGAGTTAACTACACCTGTGCAGGGGCACCAGCAGCCAAGTTCTCTTTCCCGTAATTTCTAAATAACTGCAAAACACATAAATTCCTGGAGCTGACCTCTCAGAGCATTCCACACGCTTTTGGCAGGGGAACAGAGCTGCCTCCAGCCCAGGCGCGCATTGCAGCGCCGCAGATCCCGAGCAGGAGAGCGCCACAAACGTTCTGTGCACTTGCACATTTATGTCCATTTCTTCAGGGCCCATAAAGCAGGAGCTGCTGGGGTTTAATGCACAGCTCCACTTTTTCCCGTAAGCATTTCCAGGCCGTTTGTCTCAGCTGGTTTTTGGTGTCTCTGGACACGGGGGGTTGGATTGCACCTTGTTAATGTTGGCCTCTCCTCCAGCCTGGGACTGCTGCGAGGCTGGAGAGGAGGCAGAGGATGCAGAGACATGGGGAACCTTATCCCTGCAGCAATCTCTCAGCAGTTAAGAGAGATTTCTTAGTTCATAAAAGCTGGAGCTGAAGGTAGTGGAACCTGAATAGGAATTAAGTTCTTTCACTGTTATCAGTTAAAACAATTTTGGCAATGTATGATCAATATTGATCCGGTCTTAAAACAGCGACCCAAAATGTTTGGCTGGTGCTAATTCTTGAATTGCTGATGTTGAAGGAGCCAAAACCTTTGAAATTCAGCTGCTGGAGAGTAGGTGGAGCAAGGTATTTGGGATGGTTTTTTTTTCCTTTGAAGGAAATGGCAAAGATATTGGTGAAAATATGCTGCATCAGGGATTGGGATAAATTGTTACATTTTCCCTTAGAGAATGCAACTTGAAATACTGGCCCTTGTGAAACAGAATGAAGTGGTGAGGTGGATTTGCCATATTAATCCCCTTCCCAGCAGAGAAAGGGGAGCTGGTTGTGAATTACAGACAAAGTTATCTGTATATCTGCATCTGTAAGGATCTCCTTGACTGCTGAACAAAGCCAAAGATTCCACTATAGCACTTGTACTGATGAGAAGAGTGAAGACTCTGGGATTCATCTGGGGAGTGTTTTAGGATGGGAAATCTGGAAATCCTGTAAGGATATACCTTTATAAGCAATAGGTCCACACAATAGATTCAAGAGGACTGGTGGTTGAAGGCTCTGTGGGGGAGAAAAAGTATTATTTATTTACGTATTTTTTAAAATCTATTTTTTAAGTGTTATTTATTAACCACTCATATTGTGGTTAGTAGTTGGTTCCCTTTTAACATCAACTGAACAGATGAACTTGTTAAGAAGAAAGGAAAGTTGGCTTTGATTTGTGCCCTGAGAATGAAGAGAAGCTGTTGCTTTACACTGGTGGGTGCAGAGGGAAGTGAATATTTGTGTATGGTAATCAGGGTTTAACTATCTTAAAAGCTGATATGAACACAGATGTTCCTCAATTGAATTACAAGTTCTTTGCAAGGAAAACAAAAAAAGACTGTGCAGGTTAAAAGGAGACAGGAAGCAGCTTTGAAGGTAAAAATATTCTATTTAATGTCCTGCCTGTCTATTTCTCTCCAGGGCATCACACCTACACAGTGCAGGTATGTAGGAAAGTTTGGCCTATGGTGCTATGCTCAATTACAAAAGTCAATTAAGTCTGATGTAGCCTATTTGGACAATGTGTGCATACTGCAAATCATATCTTACATCTTTTTCAAGTTCATCAAGTTAGCATTTTGTTCTCAATTTCTTGTAATTATTTTTCTTTGGAGTAGTTGGTACTCACTGCCATGGAATTATAGTCTTGGCTTTGTTTTCTTATTTTTAGAGAAATGTTTTTAAGAGCTTTTTTACTTGTATTTAAATGTCTTGGGTGCTTTGGTGCTCCTTTCTGCCTCATGTAGATATTTGCTTTGCATAAGTTTGCTTTGAATTTGACTTTTCCCTGTAGGTATTGCAAAAAACATGATCTCAGTTCTTCTGGCTTGTTCTGTTAATAACATACCTGAATACTTGGCAAAACCCCATCATTTGATGATTGCTGAGCAGCTCCAGGTTTCTTTGGCTACCCAAAGGAAATATAAAATTAATTAGCAACATAATTTAGGTTTTTACCTGCCTTGTAAAAGTGCACAAATGTTTGTACTATTTAGAGGCTTCTGGCTGCAATCCTGTTCTCCTGTTTGAGAATATCAAATATTGAAATTCAACTGAATTGCTGAAAAGTTGACAATTAATATTCGAGATTCTCCTGCAGTCTTTCACTGCCTGTGTATTCATTTGCATGTAAAATGGCTTTTGAGGTGAAGTAGATACTAAAAATGGGAGGCTTTTTTATTAAAAACTGCTTTTTAATACCAGGATTGTTGTTTTCCTGGCTGAAGATATTGGCTACCTTGAAGCTGCATCAGAGTTTTTACCATCAGACATAAATTGTTTGATGTTGTATGAAATGGCTGTCTCTTCTGGATGATGAAATGCCTGATTTTCTCATCTTAGTGGTCATAAAGCTGCATCAATGCTTTTCATTTTATATCAGGCTCCAATTCTTGAATTTTGATGGGAATTTATCCCCTGGAGAAACTAAGGTGAGAATCTAATTCTGTGATGGCCCTTTGTACTTAATTTGTCTTTGTTATTTCAGTGGTATTTCTTGGGTTTCAGCTGATTTTTGTAGTGTATCAAGATGATAGAATCTTTCCTTTCTTCCAAGGTTCCTTAATCTGATTTTCAGGAAGAAGCAGTTCCGACTGCCTTTTATTTCCTTGGCAGGGGACCAGCTTTGGATGAGGACATGTGTCCAGACAGCAGCTGCTCCCTAAGATGCTGAGCAAGAGCTGACTCAAGCCCTTCTTTGGGGTGACACATGCTCTCCCAGCTCCCACTTTCCAGGGTTCCATGGTAACCAAAAGGTCAATCTTATTCCCTCAGCAGTGGAAATCAAATGAAACTTCACAATCCTGAGCATTTTTCATTCATCAAATCCTTCAGGGCCCATTCAGGGCTGGTGTACGTGTCCGGGTGGATCTCTGCTTTTCCATGATCCCTCTGTCCAGCTGGGCTGATGTGAGGGCCAGATGAACACCCAGAGCTGTCCTGATGGCTCCACACACAACTGCAGCTTCCTTGAGAGCATGGGGAGCCTTCCAATTTTTATTCTGGCTGTAGCTGTTGAAGCAGGGTTATTAGATGTGCATGGAAATGTGCAAAAACCCCTTTAGAGGAAGGTAAAGCTGGTGGTGTCCTGCTCCTAGCACTGCTGATGGGTAGGCTTTGATTACCTGGGTGAAATTAGGGAACCTGTTTCCTTTTCTGCCAAACTCACTGATTGGTAGGGTCAGCAAAAGGCCAACTGGAACATTCTGGGTGCCACTGAGGGATTAGAACACCTCTCCTGTGGGGAAAGGCTGTGAGAGCTGGAGTGGTCAGCCTGGAGAAGAGAAGGTCCCAGGGGATTTTATTGCAGTCTTTGGTACCTAAAGAGCTCCAAGAGAGCTGGAGAGGGACTTGGGACTGGGATCTGTAGTCATAGAACAAGGAGAAATGGCTTTAAACTGCCAGAGGGCAGGGTTAGGTGGGATATTGAGTGGAAATTCTTCCCTCTAAGGGTGGGCAGGCCCTGGCTCAGGGTGCCCAGAGCAGCTTTAGCTGCCCCTGGATCCCTGGCAGTGCCCAAGGCCAGGCTGGACAGGGCTTGGAGCAGCCTGGGGTGGTGGGATCCTTGCCCACAGCAGGGAGAATGGAATGAGATGAGCTTTAAGGTCCCTTCCAACCCAAACCATTCTGTGATTCTGTGATAATAAATAGCTCCTTTGCTCTGCTTTTACACCAGTGTTTTCATATTGACTCATGTCTCATACAACTGTGCAATGTTTGATAATGAGATCCAGCATGTCCAGAGAGGCTTTGGAGTTCTTTTTAGAACATGGTTACCTAAGGAGTTCATGGTCACTTTTCTGTGGCCCAGATTCAGTGGCTGATCCCTTTTTTCTTAAATGTGTGTTTAGCATAACATCATGTGGCCTTTTAAAAAGGTCTGGGTCTGCCCATTCTAGGGAGTTCCAACTTAAAATAGACAGCTGGTTAGAAAAATGCATTACTTACAGGTTCCATAAAAAATTTGGAGGTTTTTTTAATTCCAGATCTATATGTATGTATGTATTTTATATATATGTATTTAGAGAGAGAGAGAGAGAGATAAATTTAAATATTTTATCTGGAAGGCAAAAATGGGTCCATTCCATTAGATCAAATGATGTATGATAATGTTGCTTTTAAGTTTTTGGTCACCCAGAGTGAGAAAAATGAAATGAGTAAAAGGGACAGTTTATGGTTAGTATATGGATTATACAGTCATAAAAATAAATATCTAATGTTTATTCACCATTGCAAATAACATCAATAAATGCAAATTGGTTATTTTTTTTTACCAAAAAGCTGTTAGATTGGCTCTGAGGTTATCAGCCTGGAAAGTCATGCTGATAAATGCCTTTTTGCTGTCCAATTGCCTCAGCACTCTGCTTGGCAAACCTCTTGTGTTTTGTTCCTCACAGTACTATGGAGGTGAACTACAGTTGAGTGAAATACATTTGAGTGTATTTTGTTTGGTTTTCAAGTTAGAAAAGTACTTCTCCAGGTCTTGATGTAACTGTCTGTTGTTAATGGTAACCTCCAAATAAAAAAAGATGGGAGACAAGCACTGATCATCTGTGACTTCTGGCATTGGACGAGGAAGATTCAAACTTGAAAAAAATGGTTTCTCTTCTTTCTTTCTTGCCCTTTTAGTTTAAAAGTGTAATTTTATCAAGGTAAATACTGTAAAGATTAACCAGTTTTTCCTTGTGAATGAATGTGCCCTATATTTTAAAGCATTTGCTGGTTTGATTTTTTCCTTGTGGTTAATGTTGAAGTGAAAAGCCAGTGCCCTGCCTGGCTTCTCATGCACGTTGCCCTGGATCATGTGGGACAGGCAGCATGGGAAGCACAGGCTCAATGCCAAACATCTGTTCTCTTACTGAAGCTAAAAGTGGGTGCTTTCAAGCACTGAAACATCCCATATATCCCAAAGGGCCATTGCAAAGGCAATTTCAAGCCTTTGGCAACAGAAATAATAGGAAATATTTGCTAAAGGATTTGAAGTCATTGTACCTGGGTCTCTTGGCTGTCTTTGGGGCAGAGGTTGTTGCTTCAGCAGAAGGAAATTGATGATTGCACCTTGAATTGCTCCATTGCTTCAGTTCATTTTGTGTCTTTATGGAGATGTTGAGTGTTACCATGAAGGAGGAACTGGGAAGTTGGAGGCAGGGCTGACACCTTTCCTTATTAGCAGCAAAATGTGCAAACAATGCTGAGTGTATTCTGTGTGCATAATTCAGTGCTGACCTCCCTGATGGCACTGCCACATTCCCAGACACTCCTCCAGGCTTGTACAGCTTCCAGCCCTATATGGGACTTCACCAGGTGCCAGAGGAAGCATCCCCACATTTCCTTTCTTTGGAAATCCTCCATCCCCAGGGACAGCAGCGATATTCTGCCTCCCGTGACAAACCTCTCGATGGCTTTTTGCTGACACAAGACCATTTCTCCAGTGGCCTCTCTCTTCCTGCTCACTCAAGGCTGCTGGAGCTTTGTTCTGACATTTGTGGATGTGTAACATTCTCCTGCCAGAAGTCTCAGTGTCCTCTGCACAGTTGTGTTCTCTCCTTGGTCTTGGGAGCAGAAAACAGGAGTAATATTTCTGCAGCGTGTCGGTCTCCTCCATGCCAAAGCAACAGTTGCCTGTGTTTATCTAAAGTTTATTTCACTGCCTTGTAAAATACTTGTTTTAAGCAGCAATGGGCTTTCAACACCACAGATCAGCTGAACTTTGCTGCAGATTCTGGTCAGAATTTGGCCTGCTCTGTGTTTTCTATTTGGTCTAAGGTACAAGAGATCAGACTTTCAGAGAAACATTAAACTTGTGTGTATGTGCACATGTGTTTTCTTGCTAAAGTACTAATGATTAAAAAGAGCATTTCTGACAGCAGGAAAGTTTTGTGTTACAGGATATTTTTGTGTAGCAGTCCCTTCACCTGATCTGTGCTAATTCACTCCAACCTGAAGCACTGCAAGCACTGACAATCTTTGGAAACATTTCTGAGCACCTTATCCTCTGTTTTGTTGTAGGCTCCTAACTCAGGCTATTTTCTTTCTGCTTCAGGCCTTCTGTCTCGTGTCTTAATCATCTTCTGTTCCCTTAGGCCAGGAGCTGAGTCCAAACCTCAGCCTGAGCTCTTGGACAGGTGTTATGCCTGAGCTTCAGATGGCACAGGAGTGAAAAGCTATATGCTCTAAAAAGTGGCCATGGACTTAACACTGTGGTTTAGTCCCAAGCTGTATCAGATATTTCCACCTACTTTTCAGTTTCCCAAGATTCTTATGGGATTCTCATTTCTGTAGCAGCTCTAGGCATAGGTTTTTTTCCTCTTACACAGTGCTTCAGCAAAATGCTTCCCCAGAAAAGGGAGCAGAGATCCCTGGAACAAACATTGTTCAAGACTTTAATCATTCCATGGAAATACAACTTTCCAGTGATGAGCTGAGACCTGATGGCAGAGGTTAACCCAGAGCAGTGCTTTTAGAAATAGCTTTACTGTCATCTAGGATTGTGACTTTTTAATTCCATCAGTGATTTCTTAGGGGTGGCCAGGCTCTGTGCATTAAATAGCCTTATCTGCTTAGGACAGGTCAGCACTTCAGTACAGCAAGATAAGGGATTGATCCACTGACTGTAGTTGGATATCAACTTGTTCCACAGTGCTCACAGACCTGGCCACTGCCCTGACACCATCCTGGTGCTTGGCTGTGCTTGAAGCAGGGATCCCACCCACAAAAGTCCCTCAAAATGCTGTTCCTGGCATTAGTGGGAGGACAGACCCTGTGTCTCTGAGCTATCTTGTGTCCTGTCATCTACACTACATTTAAAAAAAAATCATACGTAATTTTCTTTATTATTAAAATAAAGATCTGGAAGTGAGTGAATAATAATTTGTGAACCTAATAAATCTTCTTGTTTTCTACTGCTTTTGGTGGCAAAGGTCTTCTCTCTCTCGGCTTTAAAGAGCAATTATACTCAACAGTGACTGAAAAATACATTTTCCAAAGCTTGGAAAGACTGTGAGTAGACAGGTTCATCCCACGTCTTTTGTGCTTTTCTATCCCTCTACACTTCTGTAAGGATGTATTGTAAGATCCCTTCTTACATATCTTTTCCCTCTAAAAAACCTTTTACTGTAAAAGAGGAGATTATGTTCTGGTAAATATACCTGCTACTTCCAAGTAACAAAGTCATTAAAAAGTCAATAGGCCTTTTATGTAACTCCAGTCTAATTTGCTTCTCCTGTTCACCCTCTCTTCTGTGCTGCTCTGTTCAAGCCAACACCCACATCCACTAAAGCAGGGTGTGCATAGTAGCTCGGGGTACCAGACACTGAGCTCCAGAATGTATTTTTCCAGCAGCCTTGGATTTGCCTGGCTGGCTCCTTAGCTGGCCTCAGCTCAGGCATTTTGGCTGGCTCCACTGCTGGCTGCTCTCTTAACTCCCAAAGGCTCTGATAATGGGGTCAACTCGCTCCTTGAGATACCATTTGCCTTTTTAGCAGAGCTCAGATGGAAAAGAGTTTGCACTATTCCACCGGTGGGCTGTGGTTAGTACTGGGAATCACACAGGGAAGGGGGAGAGCAAAGAAAGCATCTGACCTCCTGAAGCTGGTGTGTGTCTCACCATTATTGGTGTGTCTCATTTCTAGACAGTCCTTGTCCTGGTGGGAGCTCCTGATTTCCCCTGACAGGGCTGGGGCTGAACCCTGCCCTCAGCCTTCCTCTGGCTCCTGGGGAAAGAGCAGCATCAGCAGGAAAAGCTTTTAAAAGGCTGGTGGCAGCCTGTGGCTGTGCTGGGTTACTGCCACCACCATGGTGTGACAGAGACCAGGGACTGCTTCTGCTGTGGTAACACTGTGATGAATAAATCTTCACAAAAGCCCCTTCCTTCAAAGGAGATCGTGCAGGTTGTGTCAGCTTTTCCTTCTGCACAGGGAATGTTGTGCATATGATGCATGTAGCAATGCTGCTCTGCAGTAGTTCATATTTTAAAGGCAATTTCAGTTTCTAGAGCTGGACAGAAGGACTGAAGGATTAAATGACAGAGTTTCATGGTGCATCAAAACTGAGATCTCTCTCGGGGGTTGTATTTGTGTGTTTTGCAGAATGACAAGTTGACAGAACTTGGGTTGAGAGGAATCTAGATCTGAAAAACCAA
This sequence comes from Molothrus aeneus, assembly GCF_037042795.1. Classification (NCBI taxonomy): domain Eukaryota; kingdom Metazoa; phylum Chordata; class Aves; order Passeriformes; family Icteridae; genus Molothrus; species Molothrus aeneus. The sequence continues at coordinate 2,513,391 of NC_089659.1, read as the reverse complement.
GGGGCTGGAATTGTGAGGAATGTCTGCTTCAAAATACTATTGTGGTCATTACTCAAGGTCCTGCTTTGAGATTTGCCCCATTCAGGTGTCATTCCATGTTTCTCTACGTTTGGCACTGCCCAGTCCAACTTCTAAAGGGTTTTTTGTGAAAGTGTCTGAGACTTGCATTCATCCCAGAGATATTTTACTTTCCAACATCAACTTTACAACAAATTATGGCATAAATAAATCTAATTGTTTGCTCAAGCTGGATTTCAGGTTATTGAAGGAGCTGGGAAAGAACCCAGAACTCTGCATTTCTTTTGTGCTCTTCATTTGGGTGTCCATTATCAATACTGCCATACTTAAATCAGGAGTTTCCTAACTCTTGGCCAAACTGAGCAGTGATGTAAATGGATGAAATGAACTTGCATTGTTTGCTGCACCCAGGGTTCAGTGGACAAGCCCTGAGAAGGAGAGGACGTGTCAGGGAGAAGTCAATCCCAACTGTTGTTCTTTCCGGTCCGGCGGAGGGTCGGAAAATCTGCAGCCCCATGAATGAAAGGCTGCCCTGGCACCCTCCCCAGCCTGGGGTGGAGGTGGAACAAAAGGAAACTCCACATTTTATAGATTCGGAGAGCCACTACAAAGGCAGAAAAATATTTTGACTCTGACTAAGTAAGGTCTCTGCACGGCTCAAATGATCTCCCAGGAATTAGAAGCTATGCTGAGAAATCTGGGAACAGCCCTGAGAAGGTCATTGGTCCTTTTTCAGACTAATAATTTCCAAACTATTGCATTAACCTTTTTACCTTTATCTAAAGGTCAGCAGAGGTAACATATTTGTGAAGATCTCCTATGAAAGTACTTTTTTTTTTTTATGGCTCATTTTCCCCTTCTTAGCACGGAATACTAGTTGGAAACATCAAGTCATATGTTGGATAAAACCCCACTTCATATTCTCAGCTCTCTGATCTTACTCCTTTCAATTTTTAAAGCTACTCTGGATAAGGTTCTACACTGTATAAAATCATAACTCATTAAGGTTAAAAGGAACAGGCTTCAAGCATACAGATTAATTTATTTTTAGTATTAAACTTACATCTAGTAAAGAACTACAACAGAATGGTTGGAGAGTGAAATTTGCCTGACCCTTTGGGACTCTTTTGAGCTACTAAATTGTAAGAAATCTGCTACAAATCTGCTTTGGAAACTTTTCTATGTGGTCCAGCTTTGGAAAAATGCTGTTGGTTCTGGATGACTTTGCTTTTGAGTTTGTTTTTTTGGTTTTTTTTAGTATGAGTGCTGTTGACTGGAGACTCATAAATGGAGACTTATCAGTTGCTTGTAATTTATAGCAGGTGAACGATTGCTCACCACAAGCATGTTTAAAAGAATAAACAAGAACATGACTTAAATATCACTTATTCAAGATACCCTTTATGAGCTCAGCCAAGATCATCTTTTCTTGCCTTGTTTTTCCATCTTTTTTTTTTTTTTCTTAACTATGGTGTTGTGCTGGGCAAGGGCTAGTGGAGTTCCTGAGCATTACACCCTCTGCTGCCTTTCCCTGCCAAGGAACAGCCCCTCCCTACCCAGTCTGCAGCAGCTTCATCCATCTCATACAGATGCACCATTGCCTGGTCCTTAAAGCACTGACTCATTATTGATATTTTTTTTCCTTATTAGTCCTTGACATTGTTTAACTATATCACTTTTCTCATGATAAATATTTCCATCTTCTATGGTGTTACAGAGTTTAAGTGATTCACAGAACTCTAAGGAAAGAGATAAAGGCAAAATTCTTATAAAGATAGAAGAACTTTTCATAGATTTCTTTATCTATCCTGCTTCCTTTGGGAAGTGCTGCTCTATTCTTATTTACTGATGTCAATAACAGGAAAAGTTTCACTGATTCTTTCCCTAAACTGCACCCTTGTGCTGTAGGAAGGGGCTGTGGGGAGAATGAAGTGCTCAGGTCCTGCAGGAGCTCCCCCTGATGTTGGAGGTCCCAAGAAGAGGGGTGATCCCTGAGATCAGAAATCCTGAACAAAGCCAAATACCAGCCCCAGCAAGCGTGGCTGGGGGCAGGGTGGGCAAGTCTGGCTGGGTCTTCTGCAGAGTGTTGGCTCTGTCCTAGAATCATAAAATATCCTGAGCTGGAAAGGACCTGTCAGGATCACCCAGTCCAGTTCCTGGTCCTACAGCCCAGCAGCCCCACCCTGGGCATCCCTGGGAGCATTATCCAACCCCTCCTGGAGCTCTGGCAGCCTCAGGGCTGTGCCCATTCCCTGGGGAGCTTGGGCAGTGCCCAGCACCTTCTGGGTGAGGAACCTTTCCCTGAAATCCAACCTAAACCTCTCATTCATGCTGCTTCCTTGAGTCCTGTCCCAGGCCATGAGTGAAGAGATCAGCACTGCCCCTCTGCTTCCCCCCAGGAGGCTGTTGAAGAGGGCAGTGGGGTCTCCCCTCAGCCTCCTCTTTTCTAAGCTGAACAAACCAAATGCCTTCATCTGTTCCTCATAGGGTGCCTCCAGACCCTTCCCCATCCTTGTGGCCTCTTTGGACACTCCCTTGTAAGAGCCTAAATGTGATAGAGATGTGGGACTCCAGGGGCTCTCCAAAATGCAGTTTATTGTATCCAAGAGGTTACAGCATCCAGGGTTGTGGTTGACAGAGCTGTGCCCACAGCTGCCAGCTCCAGCTGCAGGCAGCCCTGGACACCCTTTGGTTTAGGTTACAATGCATTTTATACTTTTCTTTGCTGAGCATCTTTATAGAGAAGAACCAATCTGTATCTTAACTATTATCTATAGCCTATCATAACTACTATAATTACCATATTCATGTTACTCTTCTCCAATCACTCAAAGTCAGTACATTACAGTTTAAGCTAGAAGTTGTTTTTCAGTTTTCTTGCAGTGGAAAATTCTGAGACCTTTTTCTACTTGCCACATTTGCTGCCTTGTTTGCCTGTGCTCTCTTTCTGCTTGGTAAAAACATCTTCTTGTTTGGGGTGGGTTTATCCTTTGCTCTAAGCCATAAAAACCCCTCTAACTAACACACCCTTGGTTATCCAGTGAGACTGGCTCAGCAATTCTTTTCTTCTATATCAAAACTTGCTTCCATCTCTATTCCTTCATCAGACTCAACATTTAAAAATCTTTCTGCTAAGCATTCCTATCTGTGAGACTTTCTTGTCAAGCTTTCATCCTTCCTAACACTCCCTACTGGCTTGATGTCTCTTTTATATCCTGCAGTGCCATGACAGTGCCTCTGTGCATTGTGCTTTGCTGTCCTACAGCTCTGAGCACAGGAGCTGCTGAAGTTACTGCCCAGCACTAGAAGAACCCCTTAGAACATGAAACTCTTAGTTTTTCTGGTTTGTCAGAGATGCTGCTCAGCTCCCCTGGCTGTTGGGGTTCTGCTGCACCTCTGCTCTCTGAGCTTGTGGAGGAAACATCCACCAAAATTATTCCCCAGCCAATGGAGCAGTGTGTGAACTAAACAAAGCCAACATTCAGTTAAAGATGAGGACAAATACAAGATCTTTTCAAGGAGAAAAAATAATCCCAACTGTCACATGTCACCCTATGGATTCTTGTTTGACTTTGAAATCCATGCTGCTGTTTTCTTAGCAAGGCTCCAAGGAGGAGAGAAACTGAGGCAGTTCCTGGGCTCTGCCCTGTACCTGGCTGTGGGACAGGGAGCACTCACAGCCCCTGTCTGAGCCTGGCAAGAGCCACCTCAGCACAGAGCTGTCACCACGTGGAGGTGTCATCCCCTGCATGCAGGGAATGGATTTTTTGTTCAGGCTGGGGATATTCTCTGCACATACCCTGACAGTACAGGCACGATATTTGTTGTCCACTCTTAGTTATTATTTGTTGTCCACTCTTAGTTATTATCTGGCAGCATCAAGTGGAAAATGCTGATGATATTCAAGGCTGCAGAATTACAATGCTTTAATAGGCCTTAACCTTGTACTGTGTGACACCCTTTTAATGCTCTGCTTTCTAACAGCCAAGGCAAATTTTTCCCTATTATGTTTTGTAAATTACTCCAGCTGTTGGGATTTATTTATTTATTTATTGTCCTCCATTGCTAACAGGTACTTAGGCTATAATCCACTTTTAGATCCCAAAAACATCTGATTTAATTTACCTTGTGGTCACCACAACAACTGTAGTATTTGATATTAATAGGGTAAAGGAAAGAATTCTATTGCCTGAAGTGTTCATTCAAGAATTGGGAAAACCTTTCTAATAACAGAGATGTCTAATTGCCAACCAATAACCCATAAAACCAAAAAATAGACTTTGAGAGAGGAAAACTACAGGGAGAGTGGGATGGGAGAAGGAATCAAGTGAGACAAAACAACAGAAGGGAAGTGGGAGCTTTTGTGCTTAATCAAATGAGAGTTCTAATTAGTGCATTAATTCTATGATGATAAGGAAAGGATAATAACAGATGTTCCAGCAGGCCTTCCTCAAGGAGTACAGAAAAATTAGGGGAGAAAAAGAGAGCAAAAAAGTTCTGGGGAAAGTTTCTAAATATGCCATGGGCTGCTTTTCTTTCAGGCTACATTTTACTAAGAAAGCCATTTCCTCTCCTCCCTTTTCTGTCTGCCTACCAGAACTGCAGGATATTCAGTTACCAATGGGAGAAGAAAAGATTGCAGTACCTTTCATAAAATTTTATAGAATTGCAGTTTGGTGTTTTCTTCTAAGCTAATTCACAGCTCAGCAGTCTAGTCTGTCTTCAAATATTCTGTAGCTGATTTCCCATAAGGAAACCTGCAAATTGTATCACAGGGACTTGATTCCCAGAAATTAATATTATGATCTCTGGTGCATAAACAGTCCTTAATGTTGCACGTGTGGTAGAAGTGGCCTCTTTTAGAAGGACCTTGGTCTAGACTGAAGAACCCTGTGTGACTGAGATCTTGACACATTCCTTGGTAACCTGTCTGTGAAAAATTTCCATCTCATTTCTAGTTGGAAGGTAGGGACTTGAATACTTGCTCTTGTTATACCTTTGCTAAGTTCAGGATGACTTACTCTTTCCTTACAAAGTAATTCTGAATGACTGCACTCAAATTTTTTACTTTTTTTTTTAAATTGATGAACTGAATAGATCAGGATCTTTCAGGTCCTTTAGTAGGTATATTTCCCTGAAGTTTTTTCTCTTTTAAGCATGGATGTACATTCTAACCGACAAATTACAGCAAAATCAAATGTACTTCTCTTAAGAGCAGACAGCTTCCAGAGGCAAAGCAGCAATAAATAAGTTATGGTGGTGTGTCTGGAGAAACTGAAATTTCCCCCTAATGTGAGGAATGTTTGGAGCTGTTTGTGTGAGTGGCAGGGCTGTGTTGATGGCTGAGTCCTCCCAGCAGCTGTTACCTGCTGAGGCCAGACCCTGCTCTCAGCCCCAGGGAGATCATCAACCTTTGGAATCCCTGTGGAAAACTCAAGGGTTGTGATCAGTCTAGACCAAAAGAAAACTCCAAGTGTCTGCAAACACATTTAAGGACTGTTAGGGAAAGGACAGGGACCAATTATTTTGATTAGGCAATAAGGCCAGAGAAGGCTGAGGGAAAGCCATGTGAGAAGGGTCAGTGCAGTGAGGTTCCAGGGGAGCTGACCAGCCCCAGCAGGTTTGACACCACTTTTGGGGGGAGTTTAGGGATGGTGAGCTCCCTTCTGCTCTGAAGGAAGATGATGGATTGGGTTGACCCATCTGGGACTCCTTCTAAGCCTGAGTATCCTGTGGGTCACAGTGTGCCAGCACACCCCATCAGGCTTCTCCAGCAACTTTCCAGAAATAAAAATCTCTTCATAAAGAATGAGTAGTGTGTATGTGCATAGAAGTGTAAAACTCTAAGGGGTAGCAAGTTCTGGGGTTGTTTGGGATCTCTTTGTACATCACAGACAGTGTTTGAAAGGGCAGCTCCTCATCCAGCTTTGTGCTGCCTCTGACTGTGCCACAGATCTAAACCCAAGTTAATTTTCCAAGAATATCCTGTATTTTCTTGCAACTCCAAGCTTCTGTCTGCCTGCTCATGAATCTTTGAACCTCCTTTATTTAGCAGGTGTCATAGAGAGAAATGTGAAATTTTTATTTTGCAGGTGTAGCAGGAGGTATTTTGAGACATTCAGCTTGGCTTTTATTTTCTTAATCATCCCCAATGTTCTCCAGAACTGAAGCACAACCCTCACATGAGGAGAATGTGCTTGGATCTGGCTTGGTCAGAAGGTGTCTGCTGCAGGCTTCAGGATATTTGAAATGAAAGCACTGTGAAAGCAGTGAGAGATCCTTCCTTCTCCTTAAGGACATCACTGCTGCAGAACTGGTTAGAGACTATTGATCCACCACTCCAGTCTGGGGATTTTGGCAGTTTACCAGTTTAGTAAAAGAAGGGAAAGAGACTCAATTTCAAGAGGAAAGGAAGGAAAAAGATACATTACTTTTTTGGAAGTAACAGTCAGGTGCTGAAGTTCATTTTCTCTCAGGTTCAGTACATCTAGGAAGGTTTCAAGTCCTGTTAATACTGAATTATTTATGTGACTTCATTCAACAGCATCATAAATTCCTGGGTTTTGCACTTATTATAGTTTGTTTTTAATACATCCTTTGCGAGTCTGTCTTGGTGCTATTCCACATGGCTGGGTGGAAGGTGGGTAAGAACCTTCCAGCATGATCATTCTTTGGCTGCACCTTTTATCTAACTGAAGAGAAGCACAGAATTATTTTCAAGACTGGCACAGTAGTTTTTGGAGAGAGATGTCCACACAGTGGCATTTACAAGCACAAGGAATAGAGATGGTTGACTCTAACGAGGTCCAGCTTCTTAAAAAGCTGATGGCCAGACCCTTTATTTGAAAATAGGACTTTTGGTGCTGTTTTGTGCTGCTTGCTTCCTGTGTTATTGCATTTAGACACCTTCAAAACAAGCTGCTTACTAAATTTCATACTGTTCTTGTTACACTGAAACTGCAGATCTGTAGATATCAAAAAGTCTGAGCTTTGGTGGCTGTAATTCCACTATAAAAGGAAAAGCAAATCAGTAGAAATTGTTTAGAATCTTTTAGGCTTACATTCTGTCAAGGAGAGATTGAAATATATTTGACTTGGCATCTTTCAATCCAATTCCTCCAGACAATTATTAATTAAATCTCAGGTTCCTGATGGAGTAGGAGAGTACAGATGTCAAACTGATGGTGTTGCAGAGCCCTTGAGTGGTTTGTGGAGGATCAGAATCTGGCTTGTGGCATTCTGGTTATGTTTATATTGCTATTTAGAATTCACCTTAAAGACATGTTCAGCCCTGTGCTTATCAACCCTCATTCCTGGAATCCCCTTAATTCAGCCTCTCTCTAGCATGAAACTCATCCTGTAATCTGCATAAGATATCTGCATGTGCACAAATAACAGAAATGTTATTTATTTACTATGTATTTTCTTTGACTTTTAAAGGTGATTTTCCTTTGAGACAGCTTGACCACTGTCCTTCCAAAAGCACCCATAACCACCTCCAGCTCCAATCCCTGCCCCTTAGAACCTCTTGTGTACAAATATTTATTGGCACATCTCACACTAGGCACTGGTTCCTGCTATGCCTTGAGTAGCTATTAGGATTTAGTGCTCTTATGTGGGTACTGCAATTTCAGGCAGTGCCAGGAAAAAACTAATAACTCCACTTTAGCAGAGCTTAGCTTTTAAAAGTTAATGAGGGACACTTGAAAACTGGCAGCTTTTCAGTCTCAGAAGAAAGAATCAGACTAAGGATGATGTAATAAAAAAGGGGAAAATAGAAAGCTCTTCCTTCTTCTTGTCCTGCTGTTGGTGAGTTTGGAGTTGAAGGTGTGATGCTACAGCAGCAGCAGTGGAGGGTCACTAATGCTCCCAGGTGTGTTTTCCAGAGCCTGACAAGAAAAACAAGTTTCCAAATGGGTGTGCAATGGTAGGAGAGGCAATAAAGGACATAGAACATCTTCTTGTTTCTTATCATTTTTTCTTTTGGTCATTTCCTGGATTTATAGGAGGGAGCATTTATGTGTGTGGGTGTAACTTAAAATAAAATTTTTTAAAGTCCTCTAGTCTGGAAATGAAAACCAGCAGAATTAAATCATAAATATTGTTTAGTCACTGCTGGACTGCCTGAAAATCACAGAAGGATCATAAAGTCCAATGGGAAAGGATTAGGAATATTAGTGGGAGAATTTCTTTAGGCTATAGCAGTGTTATTGCAGACTTTTTACCAGGGATTATGAGCATTAATCTGTGGTTACATCTGCAATTTACAGACCCCCTGGGACTTCTTTCAGAACGTGGCCATACATGGATAATAAATCACAGCCATGGGATTATTAAGACTTGGACTTTGGCAAGGATGAGGGAGCATTAGGAACCCCTTTCAGAGGTTAAGGACCTCATTTGCTTTTATCTCCATCATCTATCACCTCTTATTTTGATACTTCTGAGCAGATTTGTACCTTGTCTAATGCAAACAATACTACCCAAGTGGGCAAGTGCAGGGGGTGTTTAATTATTATTCCCCATTCCATGAATGTTTCTGATGGAACCCATGTTTAGAGCTGCATAAGTGGCTTGTGGACCCAAGAAATCCTTCAGGAATGGCTTTATCCCAGAACAACCCAGGAAAAAGGGGTGCTGTGGCTGTGGCACCAGCCTTGGCACATCTGTCCCCATGGTGATGGGTGATCCTGAACACTCAGGGTGTCTCTGAATGCTCCCAGCAGTTCTGTCACACTCTGAGCAAAAGGATTGCTGGAAGTGGTGGAAGCTTTCACTGCCATTATCAGAAAATGGCAGGGATTTAAAAATTTTATCAGAGTCCTGCAAAAAATTCTGCAGCCTGGTTTTCCTTACCCCCAGCTGTCAGCCAAAACAATTTGGCAGAGCTTTTTCTTTAACAGTAAAACCTTTCCAGAACTCAACACTTTGTTTGAAAAAATGGTTTGTTTTTTTTTTTTTTGCATTGGAAATTATAGATTATGTCGCTCTGTAAGAAATGGGGAGGAGAAAGTTTGATTACTAAGTGGAGAATAAATGCTACATTTTGGTTTTGTTATCTTCAGGCAACAGGTTTGGGCCAGTTGATTTCAGTGAATTGCCTCTAGGAGTAGGATTAACCCAAATAAATTAGAAAGATGTGGATGCAAAGTGCAGATTCTGAAACCAGAAATTAAAATTCTAGTTTCAGAATCTTTCTAGGCTTGTGATGTACCTGAAAATGGGCTGGAGAGTGTTACAAAATGTGGTGGGCAAAACTGATAATAATAATGAATTAATATTTTATTATTTCTTTTTTCAAACTCTATCACCTATCTTTATTTTCCTGCCTTGTTGTAAAGACTTTATAGATTATATTAAAATACTTTTTTGACACAATGATAATACAAATAAAGAGTAAAAAAAACCAATTAAAATGTGTTTTGCTACCCTTAGAAATGTAATGATTGGGTAAGCTTGTGCAGAATCTAAAATGAATAAAAAACCCACTTAAACCATATCCTTATCTCTAGAGAGAGAGTGAGAGGCATTAACTGTCTTATCTGATTTTTTTCTTAGTTTATCCACTTCTGGTTAGATCTGGTGCTTTTTAAAAATATATCTTGCCTTTTAACTGCTCCAGACAAATTCACTAACAACTTTTCTGTCAGAATCAGTGACTCCATGACAACTAAACACTTCCATAAAAGAGATGATAATTTTTTGGAGAGCAACTCTGCAGGTGGAAGAAAACACATTGACTTTACACTTTTAATTTAGCAATTAGAAGCATCAGTAGCATGTCAATGTGTATGAAAAGGCCAGAGCTGCCTGTGTTTGTTGCTGGAATTGTGCTGAGGAGGTCTGGGATGGAGTTAGAGTGTTATGGCTGTGTTAGAGTGGCAGGGGACTGCAGGACAAGCTGGGTTTCAGGGTGAGGGAGGACATGTGGCCCTTAGGACAGCACTGCTGCAGTCACACAGTGCCCAACAAATCTTCATTTCTTACACACAAACAGTGTCGGAGCATCGGGGGTAGCACGGTCAGCATGGACGGAGACAGAGATCTCTGCAGCCAGGGCTGGAACTTGGGGTTCATTGCAAAGGGCCTGGGGGCAGGGCCCTGCTGGGAGCTGCCAGGCACAGCTCAGAGCAGGACTGAGGGGAGAGAGGGGGAGAGAGTAAAAGGGGTAAGAGCGTAAAAGGGCAAGAGAGCGAGGTTCCCGTTCCAATACCATAAATCTTCTTCTGTGTTGAATATTCTGATTCTCACTAACCAATCAAGTACAATATACAATCCTACAGCATTTCCATACAGCCTATAAGAATCATTACATTACCATCCTGTGTTACATTTTAAACCCTACAAACTCCTCTTTGGGCCCCTTCTGCCAAGCTGGCAGGGTCTGCTCTGACCCTTGGGCCTGTCTGCAAGCAGAGGGTGTTGTTCCATCAAAAGGGGATCACCTTCAGCTGGCCACGCCATTGTTTTCCAGTTGTTCAGTAACTGAGGTATCCCAAAGCTTGCTTTCATTTCAATCTCGCTTATAGTTTCTATATTCTCAAAATCTTTTGCCAGACAATCATATTTATAAGGCTTTCCTGTTTCATCTTCCCCAACAAACTAGGAAAAAGACTTCTGGATCTGAAGGCTGACTCTTGGAGGAAACCAGGAATGTTTTCCTTCCAAAGTGGGCCCAGTGCTCAGCTGCAAAGAGTTCCTGCCCCTGGCTCAGGGGAGCTGTGTCCTGAACAGCTGAGAATCTGTTACAACAAGAGAAAGGCTCAGGAACTGCCCCAGCCCTCTCATAAAGAAACAATGAGTACCAGAGACTGAAATGGCTGAAGGACTGGAGCAGGCTCTGGGTTTGCTCTGAGCTGCTCCCCAGTGCTGCTGGGCTGAGGGGTGGGCACTGAGGATGGTGCTGGGGCTGTGCTGCTGGGAGGGACAGCACAGGGGGTGGAGGGCACCTTGGCACAGCTGGCAGCTCCCTGAACTGCTCTGGGACAGCACAGGGAGTGGAGGGCACCTTGGCACAGCTGGCAGCTCCCTGAACTGCTCTGGAACAGCACAGAGGGTGGAGGGCACCTTGGCACAGCTGGCAGCTCCCTGAACTGCTCTGGGACAGCACAGGGAGTGGAGGGCACCTTGGCACAGCTGGCAGCTCCCTGAACTGCTCTGGGAGGCTCAATGTGCTCTGGGGTGATGCAGTGGTGACTGATTCCTGCCTCAAGTGTTTTGTGGAGGGAAATCTCCCATTGCCCAGGAAGTTGTGAGTTGCATCCCTGAAAGTGTTCAAGGACAAATTCACCAGGGCTTGGAACACCCCTGGTGGAAGGTGCCCCTGCCCATGGCAGGAATGAGGTGACCTTTAAAGTGCATCCCAACCCAACCAATTCTGGGATTCTGTGCACCCGTCTGGGAGAAATGGGATGACAGAGCTGTGGCTTCAGGGTGAGCTGTGTCAGGCATGAGAGCTTGGGAGTCTCCAAAACTCTTCCCAAGCCAGCTGAAAATACTTGCACACCTTGATCCATGCTCAGCACGTGAGCCATGTGATATCTGCACATCTCGCCAGTGGAGCACTTTGGGGAGCAAAAACATTGTTTTTATGATATCCAGTGCTAGGCTGCTTCCAGCTAGTCTGAGATTTTGTGTGACTTTCTCTCATTTTTATTGATTGAATCCAACTCTCCTATCCAGTGTTAGTTACTGAGAACCCTTCCACCCCTTCATCCTTCCATCCTTCCTGGGGATGTTCCCCCTGTGGCAGGCTTTCAGTGCAGCACTTGAGAGTCGATGGAAGGAGCCAGACAAGACAAGACATGTTGTATTCCATTTTTATTTTTTATCTGGCTTTCTTGTCATTCACTTTCCTGCAGTCAGAGCTCCAGCACACCAGATTTCACCAGCAGTCCCTCAGCATAGCTGTGCTCTGATTGCTCAGCACAAGCTTTCTCATAGAACAGCTTTTAAGGTTTGATTACTTTTTTATTACCTTAAAGCTATTCCTCCCATGTAAATCACAGTAACACCCACCTGTGCATCTGCCACATGAACAGAATTATTGGACAGAAAGCTGTTTTGCCAATTTTCATAGTTCCCAACTCTGTGCTTGGGGAATGTTGCTGTGGGAATTTTCATCTGATGAAAGGTCAGTTGGGAAATGTGAGGTCTGACATTTCTGTTTTGCACAGACAGCTATAATTATCGTCATACTTTTTTGCTCCACACTTATTGAAAACAGATTTAAGGAAAGAAAAAAGAAAGCAAAACTTTAATTCAAAACTCACTAGAAGAAAATGCAGGCTATTTCCATGAGTTCCCCAGCCAGAGCTGAGCTTTATGTTATTCCTGCCTATAACCTACTTCTGTCCATTGCTGCCTGTAGAGATTCTGGGGCATCTCTTTTATCCTGAGACTGTGTATAAAAATATATTTGTGTATAATAAGGAGACAAGAATGACTTCACTATGTCCAGGGCCCAAAATACAATGCCCAGGGTAGAAATAGGAGTGAAATGATGCTTCATCTTACATTCTTCCCAGTATTTTCATTAATAAGCTCTAGCTAGCAAAAAAAAAAATCTTTTTTGATTCAAAAGGCAAGGATAACTTTTCTGCCTTCCCAGTGTGTCTCTGTTGAGATGGACACACAATACACACACTTGTGCAGAGACAACAATGGCTACTACTTTATTACAAGGTGTTCTCAAGTTTTATACCCAAAGCATGCTCTTAAGTCATTAGTTACATCAAAACAGCTCATTATATTCACTGGACAAAGCAAGAGCTCATTATATTTTATTGGTACAAAGCAATTAATGTCAATAATTAATTGGCAAGAGTTTACACCAAATTGTTTAGGCAGGTACTGCCTAATTTATTATTTAAATTCAACAAATTTTTTAGGCTGCTCAGTAAGGCACATATCCTCTAACTTCAAACATCCCTTATGTGTGTCTATTTTATCATCTTCCCTGTTAACAACCTTGCTTTCTTCCTTGCTATGGACAAATCCATTTTTTCTTCTGCTAACTCAGTTGTTTGGCCTGCAGAGCAGCTGCTAAGCCTGTCCACACCAGTGGGTGCTGGTTGCCTCAGTGGAAGAAGCTCCTGTTGCGTGGCCAATGAGTTTGTGAGTGAAAGCTCCAGGCCAGGGAGGGCAAACAGCTCCTGAGTGCAGCAGCCTGTCCCAGGTGGGACCTTTTGGCATCAGCTTTATTTGCCACCAAAACAACCTTGCTGCTAACGCTTCTTTACTCAGACTGAACTGGATCCACTCAGCAGTGTGCAAAATAAACATAACTGGCCTCCTTCTATAGAGTGTATAGAGATCTGGCTTCATAGATCACCCTCTTTCCAGGAATCTTGTGGATATGAGGAGCACTGCTTTGTGGTGGGAAGTTCTGCTTTATTACAGCTTTCTGTTCAGTGCTTGCTCTGCTGAGCTGCATTTCCAGCCCTGCTGTGGGTTTGGTTTCCAGCTGGTGCCAAACACCAAAATAGATGTTTATGGTTGTTTGCAGATGTTTATAGTTGTTTGTACATGTTTATAGTTGTTTGTAGATGTTTCTAGATGTTTATCAGGTTGGCCTTTCCGCTTTGCACTTGTGCCATAGCTTAGAAATATAATAAATCTGGCTTTCAGATTCCTGGTACCTGATAAGAATTCAGTGTTCTCCTAGTTTAAATCACTGAGGTGTGTTCAGAATATCAGAGGAGGTTAAATCCATGCTGATTGACTTTGTTCTGGTTCAGGGTTTCTCTGTGGTACTGCTGTGCTTTTATGCTTGGTCTGATATGCTCTGCTGCTGGCAGGGAGCCATGGAAAACTGGCACAAACTCCACTTTGGGGGTTCTGGCTAATTTTAGAAACATCTGATCCCATGCCCACATCTGGATCAAACTGTGCCATGGGGTGATCTGGTAGTGCATGACCTGGTGTTGGTGCTGGTGTCACTTTGAATAACCTGGAGATGAACCTGGGAAGTTCAGACTGATACTGGTTTCTCTCCTGAAAACAAGTCTACAAGCATTTACACATGAAGGATCTTGCACAGGATGAAATAGCAGCCCTGTTACATTTTCTGAGCTGAAAAATAGCATTATTTGAACAACGTTCCTGTGGATCAGTCATACAGTCCTAGCAGTTACTCAGTACTTGAACTTCACACCAGTTCATCTGCCTTTGTCTCTGCAGAGTGTCATGTAGCCATCCTTTTTCATTTTAAATGAAACTTTTATCCCTAAATTGGTGTGAAACTCAGTTGCGAGCACCAGAACAGAGCCAAGGTGGCAGGAGGGGGATCTCTGCCACAGCCAGTGGTTTTGGGCTAAAACCTTTGTGAGAAAGCACAGACTGACTCCCTGCCAGCCCTCCCCTCTGCTCTGCTGCCCAGCTTCAGGTTGTAAAACCCTTATCCTGAATAAAGCCTAGGAAAATGCATTGAAAGAAAGGATTGTAGCTGACAAATGTCCATTCTTGCTGTGACAATCTCTTCACTCATTTACTCCAGTTTACCAAATGTCTGGTTGCTATTTTCATTTGCATGGATGTTACTTCATGGCATTGCTGTGCCCACTCAAAGCATTCTCAAAACTCCTGTGGGAGGGCAGACAGCCTTAAAGAGTGTTTGAAGGTTAGAGAGTAGTGGTTGTTGGTTCGTTTTTAAACTTTGTCTAAGTCTTTAAGGAAGTGCATCTTCCAAACTCTTTTTAGAGAATTTTAAACATATTTTTCTACTAAAAGTATTTTTGCATCTGTTCTTGCTTTTTCAAGTTGGTTCTGAATTTAATTCAAGCAGAATGTTTTCATGCTTTCATCTAAAAATAGTTTGCCTGCATTTTTTACCCATTAGTCCAAAGAGGCTGTGGTTGTGTTCTCCCACCTCATCATCCTGTTCTTCCTCAGAGGGCAGCAGTGATGCCAATTTTAGAAATGCCAAATGCTGTAAAGATCCATTCCAGTGCTGGTGTCCAGCCTCTCTGAGCAGTCAGAGTTCTGCTGGCCCTGCAAAACCCAGCTGTGGGCCTGGGATGGGGTGGGACCTATCAGGAGTGGCTGAGGTGTCTCTGATGGGTTCAGTTCCTCTGTCCTGCTCAACCAAGGCACTCCAAATGCTGCTGCTGCAGTGCAGGCTCCTGGAAATGCTTGGTGATGTCCAAAAAATGGGATATGTGAAAAATGGGATATCTGGTGTCACACTGGGGGCACATGGCCCAAGGAAAGGGAGCCATCACTAGGAACCCAAACATTGATGTTTGCACCAAAGTGTGACTTCCCAGGAGTGTTGTGAGTGGCTGCACAGAGATTAGGAAACCAGGAAATCCCATCAGCAGAAACAACAGCACATGGAGGGAAACTGGTGTGAGTTTGATTGGTCCCTTAGAGCAGGTTTGGAAAAACAGCCAAGGGACACCTGCTGCCTTAATGTGGGGGCTGCACTGTAAATACCTGCTGGGTTTGTGTTCTCAGGGACTCAGCAAGAAGTCCTGAGCAGCCTGTAGCTCCTGCTCAGTCTGGCCTTGCTGGCCCAGCTTCTTGGTTCTTGCTGCCTGGGAAGTTTGTACAGAGGCAAACCCCACACCAGGGAACTTCCCTAGGGCTCCCCTTGGCACAAATCCTGGGCTCAGTCAGGATCAAGGCTCCCAAATCCATCTGGGGACCATTTCATGTCTATCCCAGATACTTATTGATGACAGTGTAGAAATTTCTGCCTTTCCCCAGAGCCATGTTGGGAGAAGTTATGCTTTTGGAGAATGTTCCCATTCCCTCACAGCTCAAGTTTGCTGTGGGCTTCCTGTGGCTGTTGCATTTGGGGAGCTGGGTCTTTGGATACTCGAGTGGGGGAGTGTCCCTTTTTTTGATTTTATTTTGTTAATCATTTTTTCAAATGATTCTGCAACTGCTGTTGTTATTGTCTTGAGACAATATTCAATTCATTTGTTTTATTTCCATATATTCATTGAATTTCTGTGCTGCTGGCTGCCTGAGTTGTAACCCTTCTTAGTTTCAGTTTATATGACCTTGGAGTCATCTGTAAAAGGTATCATAACTTAATGATTTCAGAGCTTGAGCCATGAAAGCTGAGGAGGATTGAAGGTTAAACACAGCACACAAGTGACCAAACACCTCTGGGTTTGCCATTTGGAGTTTCATTGACTAAGAGGCATCATCAAAGATGTTCACTGAATTTGAGTGTAAATTGGGATTTAAATGACTGGGGAGGCAGATGAGGCCTTCAAGAGAAGCACAAGAATCTCCTGGATGGTGCTGGGTGGGGGAGGAAAAGCCATTTCTGTGTGTGATCCGTGAGTGCCCTTCCCATGGCTTGGTCTGTAGGATTCAGAAACCCTCTCTGGGGTCTTGCTGAACATGTCCCTGCACTTGCTTGGCCTTGTTGTGACTTTCCTCTCTTTTGTCACAGCCTTGCAAAGCTCCTCAGCCTAATTTGAGCCACATGCACTGGGATGGTGCCATGCTTGGAGAGGAACCAGGCACACAAGGCACGAGGGGCAGGCTGGCCTCACTTGTTCAAACAAAATCAAGGAGAACATTTCTGAGGGGATCTTCCAGAAAACCACAGCTCCTGCAAGGCTGTGGAACTGAGGGGTCAGCTCATGTCTCTCACTGGTTCCTTCCCAGTTACCTCTGAGGGAAAACCAGCTCAGATAAAATTTGGATTTACAGTGAGCTCCATTCTTTTGTTGCCCATCCCTGGTTTTAATTAAGGACATACAGAGGTGGGACCATGAGCACCAGGGTCTGCACACACCTCTTACAGATGATTCTGTCCAGTGGAGATGTTGCTGTTCATTTTGCTGATCGTGTGCCCCACAGGTTCTTAAAAATGCCCACAAATCCTCAGTGTTGTTCTGCTTCAATTACTAAAATAAACAGCAGTGTGAAGGAGGAAATTGGTGCTAGGGGCATTGATAATCCTACCAGCTAAAGGCGTAGGAAGGGAAATAGTGGAATGTTTTAATTACCAGATTATTTCTATAGATATAGATAGAAATAAATCATTATTTCTAGAGTGATGTCTATCACAGATGTTTTTCTGAGGTCATACCATTATTCAACCTTTAACAGAGTTGTTTCACCTTTTCTGAGCTTTTTGTCTGGATTTGTCTCGTATCAAATTCTTCCTTAGTAAGGAATTAAACTAGTTGCAAGATACCATAAGTTTATTTCTGTAAGACACAGAAATTGGCTAGCATTTTCATGTATATAAATATGTATATTTATAGGTTGTGGTACATCTGTTTGATTAGTCACAAACAATATTAAAGTCCTGGCAGGGACAGAGGAGAAATTCAGCAGGAGAAATAGGTTCTGTTACTTGTGGAATTTTAACTTCTACATTTTTAATGAAGTCTGTCTAGTTTAATAATGTTATATAAATCTAGTAAAATACATATGGATTGTTACCACAAATATGGTTATTTTTTAACTGAGCTCCCATCATACAACAAACCAGCAGGTAGATATTATATCATGAATAATATTATTGCCCATCCAAATTAGCAAATTTCAAATGCATTTTTGCAGTTCGTTTACAAAACTGCCAATATTAGCTCTTCATTATCTTATCTTTTCAGCCATTCCAGTTGCATCTCTTATTAAATGCTGCATGGTTTATGGTTAGTTTTTCACTATTTTAACCCAAATCTGTGTTTCTGTTGCTAACAGCTGTGTTTCTGTAGTTCTGGTATTTTATTGTGTCACCTTGCTGCATTCTAATTTGTACATCTTGCTTTATAGAAGTTATTTGCTACAGATAAGTAGCTGTATCTTGATTTATATTGGAAACTCCTTGATTTTAGCTAGAGAAAACACACATTTCAGTATTTAATTCCTAGCCTGTAATGGTCTTGAACTGATTAGAAAACATATTGAGATAGAATTTCCTTTCATTTTTAGTGACAAATTTCAGTTTATTCCACAAGTGCCACCTTCATTGCTGCTGTGTGGGCTCATGTTTAAATCCCTCCCACAGCTCTGCTGTTGCAGGGGCTGCAGATGGATGAGAAGAGGCTGCTTACAATGGTCAGGCCTCTAAAATCTGCTGAAACCTGCGCAGGGGCCATCAAAATCTGTGAATATATTTGATTTTATGGCAAAAAAGACAAAAAGACTGCTGGTAGCACCTTGTTTTGCATTAAGGAATTGATTTTTCTGCTTCTAATGTTTCTTCAAAGGAATCAACAAAACTTCTAAAGGGTGATCCCACCACAGAAAGGGGGAAATTTGCTTTTGGTGTAAATTGAAGCCTGTTTTGACTGAGGGCAGTGAGGAAGGATTTCCCTGCTGCCAGTGGATTTCTGTCATCACCAAGCAGGGCAGAGGAGCCATGAACACAAGGCATGGCACTGTAGTGCTTCTTCTCTGCCTCTGCCAAATTTTAATGGCATTTCTTGGCAACTTGGGGAAACTGGATAAGGCTGAAGTTGCAAGAGGCCCATTGTAATGGCTGTAGATGTTGGTTTTATTTGATATCTTCAGCAGATACCCCCCCAAAGAAACATTTTTGGCCATAGTTTTCTGCCCTGGTCACCACAGAGCTGAGGGTGAGAAGGCTCAGCCCTCCTGCAAAGTGTTCCCAGCTGTGCAAAGCAGCAGCCCCAGTGCAATCCCAATAAATATGGAAAAGGGGGATCTTGTTTCCTGGAGTCTGTTTGGTTTTTGTGACCAAGTAGAGATAATAATTCAACATTACTTCTTCCAACAGAATGTGCACTAGGAAAGAGCTGAAGATTTTTATTCAATGATTATTAATTCCTCTTTTCCATATTTTCCAAAAGGCTTTGTTGGCAGGTTTTTTTCTCACTAAAAAGAGAATTATTGGCTAATTATTACCCCCAGATGTGCTCCGTGATACCCAGATTTGACTCCACTGGGTGCAGTGGGTGAGATGATGGAATAGAAGAATTGAAGTATTCTTGGGCATCTCAAGTTGTTTCCCAATAAACTCACAATAAATGTTCTATTCCTAAGTGACCTAATCCTCCTTATGTCAAGCTCAAAGCAAAAGCATGACAATAAAACTCAAACCACTTTATTTTGTTATCCTGACACTCCCTCCTCTTTTCCTTTAAAGATGCATCTTTCAGCCAATTTGCTTTTTGTTCCTAAATCTCTCTCCAGATCCAGCCTATAGCATAATTATATACTTTGATTAATTTTCAGATGGCAAGGTTATATTTTCATTTCTGTACATGTCTGTGTGTGCAGTTCCTTAGAGCTTTGTCCAAAAGGGTGATTGACAAATCTGCTTCAGTGCTCCTGCCCATGTATTCCCAGCAGTGACCAAGGGACAATTTTGTTACTCCCACCTCTCTCTGGGATGAATCCTACCTGCAGTTAGTCAAATATTTAGAAAATACTATTAGTTCCTCCTCAGCTTGATGTACAGCTGGTCTCAACACTGAATTGGAGAAGATAAAGTATAAATTGAATATTATTCCTTTTATTCCAAGGAAAGTATGGCTTATTAGGATGAGGAGTGAAGAAGGAAATTTTAAACTTGAATCTTGAGGTCTTGTCTCTGCTTTATGTAGTTGAAACTACATAAATTGAAAATACTTGTGTGTGCTTGAAATGCACTTGAAAGTTCCCAGAGCAGTTTTCACAGAAATGGAGTTTGGACAACATTATCTTTGCCAACATTTGATTTCCCTCAGACTTTGTATGATGTGTTTTTAGTTGCCACTGTCTGCCACGAGAGTGGTTCTGTTTCAGTGGCACTGGAGTCATTTGTGAGTGTTGGAATGAAATGCTTGGTGTAAAAATGAGATTTGACACCAGTCAAATTCGTCACCCCTTGTTTGGAGTGTGGTTATTGCTGCTCACTCAGGGCACAGGCACAGGCAGAAAACTCCTCTGCAGTGCCCAGCACCTCACCAATGTGAAACAACCCCTGAGCTGGTCCTGACTGCGTGGAACTGGGAATTTTCTGGTTGTTTTGGCAAGGATAATCTGAGTTTTAGCAGAGATATCCTTGTGCCACCAGACTTGCATAAAATGAGGACATTTTCTGTAAATATTCCATAGCAATTGTCTCTGTTGCAGTCTGTAGAAAGCTCTGACTTGCTCACACCTTTTCTTGCTTGAGGCAGTCCTAGTGAGGGAATGGTGTGGTTTAAGTATTTATAGGAGTTGGGAAGGTGGGGTATCTTGCCTAACCCCCTTTATTTTGGCTGAATTATCCTGTAACACCTGTAGATGAAGGAAGAGTTTCATTTTCAAACTCCTTAGCTTTAGCTGGCAAGCCCAACAGCTGATATCTGAAAGATGAAAATCCAAGAGGCTCCAGAGAGCAGCTGCTTATCAGTGTGGTACCTGTTCTATAGACACAGGATTTACAGGAGGTGTTTCTGCCTCCAGAGATGTTTTGCAGTGCACTTTGCCTGGTGGTGTTTGGTTTTTGTAGTCAGAGCTTTCCCTGGGATCTTGTGTGTATCAGGGAGCTTGGTGCCCACCCTGCTCTCTTTGCTCATTGCTGTGAATAAAGGAGTGAGACCACACCAGCATTAGCATTGACTCTGAAGAGTTGGCAATTACAGACAAAAAGCCTGAAGATAAAGTTCTGTGATTGTCAATATTTCACTGATAATCTGCCAGAAAAACAGAGAACTCTTAAACCATTTTTAGTGGGTGCCAACTAATTTAAAAGCCTGGTCCCATGCTGTGTGGGAGCCAGAAAATCTGGTAATCAGAGCAAGGATAATCTCTGTCACTTCTGTTTCCCAGCTGTTTCTCTTGACATGCAAATGGCAGTAGAGAATTTCCTTGTAAAGGCTGAAATCCAAATAATTATCTGGATTATTATATATCAATATAATATATATTATAATCTTTCTGTGATTTCAAATCTCATCAGGACTCAGGAATGAAGGATGTTCAGGCTGTGTGTTCTCACCTCCTAAAAGAAAGCACCAAAATCATAAACAAATCACCTGCCTATGACCAGAGGTGATCACCAAAACTTCTGAGAGGTGGCAAAAGCCATTTAACAGTTAGAAACAGCAATTGCTAGAAAAGATCTGACTTTGTGCTTGAAAACAGTCCAGCCCCAGGCCACTGCTCCAGCTCCCAGGCTGCCATTCCAGCTGGGCCTGGTTGTTTTCACTGAAACAATGGAAATTAGAGGTAATGGAAACTCCATGCACAACAGAACCATGGAGGCTTTAAATGCACCTGCACTCTCCTTCTCTGTCTGTGGGTCTGTCCTGTAAAAGGTAACATGGAAATGTTATAGGAAAAGGTAGAAAAGACAATGCTACACAAAAAATCCAACTGTCACAGCTCTAAGTAGGGTAGGGATACTGTGCCAAGAAATGGAACAGGGATTTTGAAGAGTTTGAATAGTTTATTATCCAAAGCAATGGTTATTCTGAGTGAAAAGCTGAAGATTTTTGGGATTTTTTAGCAGCTTGTTCCAAGAGTTAGAACTGAATATTGAGCCCTTTTGATCTCTGGGAAGGTTCAGCTCCAGACTGTGCAGGCAGCTCTTCCTCCATTGCAGACTGAATTAAAGCTTGAACAAAGATGTCCCAATTGAATCTGGGTTCAGATTTGGATTCTGGGGCACCTCTCTTTGTCAGTGCCCTTGTCAAATCCTCCTTCACATGCAAAATCTTCCATAGCCACACAGTGTGTGAGCCTTCCCCTCATGGACGGGCTGGAGAGCAGAAATGCTCAATGTGGCAGATTTATTGTTGACTGGTGCTGTGAATTTCCCTGGCTCACCTGGCAGCCTCTCCATCTCCAGCTCTGGAGTCTGATTTTCACAGTGTATTTTGGATAAAGCAGAAAGAAGTGGAGGAATGTCTAGAGATGTTGAAGCTTTGTGTCATTTGCTGAGGTGCTTGTGTGCCTGATTAATTATTGCTTAATTATAAACCCTCAGGGTCATACTTTTCACCAGTGAGAAGAAAATGTCACGCAGACTGCCAAGAAATATCAGATTTTCCATCCCAGCTGTTTTCTGATTAAATGGCTGCACCATGAATTTAAGTGAGCTGCTCAGCTGCACTTGGGGGTGGTTTGCCTTTTGTTTATCCCTCTCATGGCATCTCAAGCAGAACCTCCACTTTTCCTCCCTCTGAGCAGAGGATTTTTTGGTGTCTAGCAGCAGTGGGTAGGTGCAGCTGAAATGACACACTTGCTTTTCCCTTTTTGCACCCCAGAATGTTGCTGCGCTCACTCCAGGGGAAGGGGACACAAACACAGTAATACTCACACTATGTACTGGGCAAAGGAACAGTGAAATTCTTTCTTTTTTCTATTTAAAGACAGAACAAAACTGTTCAGAAAACTTTGGAAAGGGTTTAGATGGCCAAAGGAGATGGTGGTGCTCCTGTTCCTAATTTCCCAGGTCTTTTCAAAAGCACAGAGACTTAGTCCTTGACACTGCAGTTCACAAACACCCTCAAGTCTCTTCCAATGCCCTTGAGAGCATTTTGGAGCCATGAGCAGCAGAGTTACCATTGCCTGTGTGAAAAATAAACCCTGGGTTTGGTGCTGCTCTCTGCAGAGCTGCTCTGGGGGAGGTGTGAGGGGCAGGTTTGGTCACAGGGCTCTTTCTGACACCATGTTCCAGAGTAAAAAGAAGATGCAGTTTAGAGAATTGCTGACCCCTGGGCTGCTGGAGTGGACAAGGACTTCCAACAAATTCAAAATGGTGGGTGATGGAGAACTTGCAGGTCCCTAACAAAGCATGAAGCAAAGACAGAAAGGGTGATAGTAAAAGACACTGTTTTGTGCATGGTAAATGATCTTTGGTCTATTGCAAGAAAGGAGCAGATGAAACTGGGGATTTATCAACAGCAGAGCCATTTAATAGACATGCAACAGGTTTACTGCTGTTTTGACATTTGTCTCTGGCAAAGAACTGTCATAAATATGAAAAATATCCCTGACAAAAAGAAAAATCAGGGACCAGCAAGTGACCTGAGAAGAGCACAAGTCAGAAATCTGGGTGTGAGCGAGCTCTGAGGAGCTGCTGAAGCCCTGTGGGATGTGTGGTTCAGAGAGTGAGGGCTCAGGGGAGGCAGTGCTGGGGTGGAGGAAGGCAGGGAACACACTGCTCTAGGCAAAGAGAATAAAAACCAGCAGGTAAGAGAATTCCAGAGTTAGACATTTTTGAAACTTGTTAAAATGCTGATAATTGTTCACTGGAGGAGATTCTCTAAGGAGAGTCTCTGTTGTTGTAGATTGCAAAATTCTGTTGGGATAAACACCTGTTAAAACTGTGCAGAGCTGTTCTAGCAGCACATCTGGGGCCGAGCTCCATTTTCTGGGCAGTTTATAATGACTCTGTGCAGAAGTGAAACATCACATTTCCATTACAAGGCAACATGAAGAAAGTTTTCATTTTTGTCCAGCTGTGCTTTATAGGAAATGTAATAGCCCAGAATGATGTTCACTTTGTCTTAGGACAGGAAACAAAGGCTATTGTTAGAGCTGTGCTATATCCATTAGGAATCACTGCCCTGTGTAATTTAAACTGTGCAGTAGGAGTGGATATCTAAGCAGGAGGACACCTGACTTGATAAACAAAATACAGTTGCTCCCAGCAAATGTCTCTCTACTCTTTGTCTACAGCTAGGAGAGAATTTTATAGGCTGGCCCATACATGCATGTGTGCCAAGGGGCATTTCAAGCCACTGCAATGTCTTGTTTGGAGGATTTAATGCAGAGCTGTGTTTGAGATGAGGTTCTTCCACTGTCAAAGGGTCATCATCAACCTGGCTCTCCTATGAGAAAAACCAAAACATCCCATCAAGCAGCTGGTCTGGTCCACATCTTTTATTTACTTATTTATTTGAATTTTCCCCCTACTCCTTGAAATGTGCCCTGGACCAAAGTGAGTTATTTGGGGGTTTAGATCCAAAATTTTTGTTGATATTCACTAAATATGCCAATGTCTGTTCTAGGTGCTGCCATGTTTAGTCATTTTGCCAAGCATCTTCTTTCTTCTATTCAAATCTGCTAAGGTCTTCTAGAAAAACCTTTTATCAGTGCTTCAGAATGAACTTTATTCATAGGTGTTACTGTCAGCAGGAGAGTTGTGTTTGCTATGAGAGAGGAGAAACCTTCTGCTGCTCACTGCAAAACATTACATTCTCCTGTTTCTGCCCTTTAAAATATCAAAATTTTCAGTGTTGACCCCAGTACTTGTCCTTAAGCACCTGTCCCTGGCCTGCAGCTTGTTTTGAATTCAGCCACTCTGTCAGTACAGCACCAGCACTAATGGAACACACTTGGATTTGTCAGCACAGGGAGTTGTTATTCCTGAGTGGAGAGCAAATACAGATAAATAAACTGCTTCATTTCAGAATTAATCCAAAGGGGAATGGATCCCTGCAATGAATCCCCACTGGCACAGGTGGTTGCTGTTGTTCTGTTTGACCAGTCTGTTCACCTCAGAGTGCTGCTAAAACGATTTTGTTACAACACCCTCAATTTTTTTCCTTTTAAAATATTTATGCAACATTTTCTTCTTGAAAATACCACTATCTTTGCATTAAAGGATTTGAAATTGACCTGTTCCCCAGACATATGAGCAACAGGCTCGTGGTTTCTTCCCCAAGAACTTAATCCTGCAAGCACAGCTCAGATGGAGCAAGCCCTCAGTCGCAGAGCAGTTTGTTTTGACAGTCCTAAATGATCCATACAAGTCACCCTTGCTGTACAAGAATTAAGTAATGTCTCCATGTCAACACTTTGTAGAGAGCATGCTGAAGTTAATTTGCACCCCAGGTCAGAGCCCAGATTCTTTCAGAGGAGTGACATTGAGCATGACTGGTTGGATTTGTGTAGCCCTTGGCAGCGGGGTTGGTGTGAGTGTCCCGCACAGCACCGGTGTGAAACCAGAGCACAGAGCTGCTCACAGCCTTGGCCTTGACTCATGACTAGTCCCAGAAATTGTCCAAATTCATTTCACTGCTGTGCACATCAGCAAGTGAAGAGCTGTGAAATTGCCAGTGGAAATTGCCATCACTTGTTTGTGATATTTTGTGTTTAAAAGATAAATAGAAGTCCCCCTGAAAATCCTTGGTTCCAGTGTGCTGCCTATGACAAAGCAGATCCACAGCTCTTCCTGCACTTCCCTGCTTTTGCTGTCAAAGTAGGAAGCCAGAAACTTCATGTAATCACAACTCTGTAGAGAGAGTAAAAATCAATGACAAACATCACTGTAACCTTAATTTTCCTGTCATTTACCCATTTAAAATGATGCTTAGAATTAGCATGCAATCAAGTATTATCTTCAAGAAAAAATAATTATGCAGAGTCAGATCTTTCTTTTTTTATGTGAATCATGCTTAATTGCCTGCATTCAACAAAGGACAACTCAGTTTGTATGGAAATGGAGGAGATTTCCAAGGGAGAATAGTGTTAGCTATAAACACTTCCTTCTTGATGGAACCATGATGGACCAATATCAACAGAGCCAATGTCAGCTGCTGGTTATTTGAGATTTATCAAGCAAACAGAAAAGACCTGGAAAGGGACCCATTAATACCCATCTTGTTATACTTTGCATAGAATTATTGATACAGAAAAAAATTAATTGTAATTGTGGTTTTGCTCAGCCATTGTTCCTCTGTTCCCTCTAAAACTGGCTTTTTTTTCCCCTTCATTTTGTTATAGCAATAGCATGGCAGTTATCTGAAGTTTTTGTAACTGAGCCCAGTGATTTTGATGGGAACCTGCTGGTGAGATTAGCCCCAAATTTTTTCTTACTGCATTTTCATCAGTACTTTCCATGTAAAGAGTTTGATGCTGTGGGGATTGGCAACCCTGTTCCATAGGGATGGAGCCCAAACAACTGTATTTCACTATTTAACTATGTATTCACAACTGTAAATATCTTCTGTAGTATTTGCAGCCTTGCTGCTGCCAGCTGCTGACACACAAAGTGTGGGATTGGGATTTCCCAAGGCCCTCTGGTTCATGGCAGAGATGCTCATCAGGACCTTCATCCTTTCAGAAATTCTCTTTGGTGTTTTCCTCTGTATGTAAAAGTTGTCATGAGCATAAAATGATGCCACTGTGAGATGGGAGTAGATTTAAAAAAAATACTGGAAACTATGCTTGAGAAAAGGGAGTAAGGAACATCCCCTCTGCCATCTGTGAGGTGAGAGGGTTGACCCTAAAATCAGCAGTGCTAATGCTGCTGCTTGCTAGGACTGCAGGTGGGCTGTGGTGCTTTTCTTTTGTGGACATCCAAGAGCTGCAATTCCTTGGGGAAAGGGAGGCTTTGTTATGAGAAGCAATCCCTGGGACTCACTTTTTCCAAAAGGTGCCTTGTACTTGCTCTGAGATTGTTGCACTGTGTGGTGATGAATAACACTTGGAAGCAGATGTCAAAGGCATCAGTGCTCAGTGGAAATAGTACATTTTTTCCATTTTATGTCTAGTTTAGACTATATTAAGGAGGAGGAAAAAAATTTAAAAGCTGAAAACATGTTGAAACAAGTTATGGTTGTAACAGAACTGACGACAGCCAGGAAATTCCAAGTTAGGGTCCTCACTCCATCCTCTCTGGGCACTCAGAATAAAAGTTCAACATCCAAGCCCTTGGGTTAGTTTTGGTCACAACAGCTTCAGCCTTGTTATTTGCTATGATGTGTGTGCCTGTTTGGTGCTGGCTGGTTTCCTCTTTTCTTTTGATCTTTCACAAAAATGTCTGAAGTCCCTGTTCTGCACCATGTGCCTTCATCCCAGCTCAAAGCTGTTAGGTAACTATGAACTTTGTAAACACTGCTCTAAAATGCTCTGCATCTCAGAAAGGTCACAGAAAGTTTGTTCTAGAGACAAGAATGAACACAAATATGAACCTCTATCACTGTTTATTAAAGCATGTGATATTCACATAAACATTGCAATATTTTCTTTGCATGTGTTAGTAATAAAAACATTCCGCATTACTAAAATATGAATATTTAAATCATGTCATGCTGTTTTTTCTTGAAGGTAATATCAAATTTTGCTCAAATGTTGACAATAAAAACTGCTCTGAGTGGGTTTGCTTTGATGGCACAGAGCAGTTCCATGTAGACATGGGGAGGCACAGGCCAGGTTGCACATTAATAAATGCAGTATGAGCACGCCAGCCTTGATGCCTCTGCCCTGTTTATCCTGCTCCTCTGATGTGGCTGGATTGTGCATTTCTGCCATTTGTTAGATTTGGGAAGGTGATATTATCTGGGGACTTGCAGATCATAAAGATTGTAGTCAGAAGTGAACTCCTGTGGTCACGTACAGCAGTTATGGATCACCAGGCCTAATCCCTGTTGAACAGGAAGAATCCTGATCTTACAGTTTCCACTGATTCATCACAGTCTGTCTTCACTTATTCCAATAGTTGGTAACCAGTGTGTCTAAATTTGGTCCTTAACTCCTTCTCTGTGTTTGTGCCCACTGGACTTAAAAGCATTCTTGTCTCTAGACTGAAATGTTCCTCTTCTTGGATTTCTTCTATTTTTTTAGGTACCTAAAAAGTTAGCACAGAATCCTCTCCTTAATAAGTTAAACCAGTGTTGCTCCTAGGCTTCTTTACCCAGAACAAATTTCGTTTTTAATCCTGAACCAAACCAAATTAAGATCAAGGCAGATTTTGTTGATACCAAATATTGGGGTGGTACCTGCAGTATCGTACCCAGAGATGATGTAAGCACACTCCCCATGTGGGATATTCCTTTGGGAGTTCTTGATTACTGGGTTATGCAGTGGGATCCCTGCAGAGGATCTGGAGGGGCTGTGGAGCAGAGGGAAGTGGCAGCAGCAGGGCTGGGGCTCAGTCTGACCCAGGGTTTGGCTGCTCTGGGGCTGCTGTTGTTGCTCAGTTTCCCATGTGCTGCAAATCACAATCAGTGACCAATCTCTTCCTGCTTCCTCCTCCCACCACGTTCTTTGCACCCACCTTTGGTCTGTGTTTATTGTTTGTTTCTTCCAGTTAACAATAGAATGTGTTCATGCATTCTCACAATTACTTTGGGATTGAGTAGGCAGGGACATTTCTGACTCCCCATTTAAATGCAGACAAATGCCATTTAACCAATTTTAAATCCTCTTGATATCTACCATGTTGATTTTGTCTTTCTCCCCTCTCAATAAGTAGCTGATGTTCAGCCAAACCAGTTTTCTGTAAACCTCTATTGATTGGGATTAATTAGGAATCCTCTTTGAGCTGCATGGGTTGAAGCACATGCTGTTATCCCTATAATTTTTTGCCTGGGAAGTGAGGCTGACCAGGCTGTCTTTGCCAGACTGTCCAACCTAACCTTTTTGGAAAACTGGCACACCACCAGCTTTCTTTTAGTCCTCTGGAAATTCCACTGTCTTTCAAGAATTCCAAGTATTCCAAGACTTACGATGTCGTGCGATCCTGAATCCAAACTCCCCACCACATTTCCCTTCACAAAAATAACTATGAACTTTCTAAATTAAATTTATTTCTTTAAAGCATTTCCAAAGGTATAATGTTTTGTAGAATGTCTTTTATTGCAAAACCTAAATTTGAAGCCGAAAAGCTAGTTGGCTTTATCTTAAAAACCATGTTTTTTAAAAGATTCTCATTGTTCTACCCAAGCAATTCCAGTCTGTGGTATAAATAATTGTTTTAGTGTCTATTATGCTTAAGCACACTGTGTGAAGAAAGTGAAATTCCAGCTGGACATGTGTAGATAATTACTTTTGGGAGCAAGTTGTATCTCAAGTATACAGGCTTTGAATTTTCTGTTTGAAGTAAAATCATTATTTATCTACACACAAGGCACTAATGTGTACTTGCTGAAGGAATACCATCCAAAATACACTTCAGAACAGGTGAATTTTAAATAAACAGAGAAGCTGGATGCCCATGAGATGTTTAGGGCAGGGAAAGCTATAAATTATCAACACCAAAGCGCCTAAAGAGAAAGGAAGACTTTAAAGCACAAGTGTCAGAAGGGCTCTGGGATCACTTGGAGTTGTTTTTTAGACTGAGGGCAGGGTTTTGAGACTTCAGGGTTCTGAGGAGGAGATCACAGCATGGAAAGAACAGGGTCAGCAGTGAGGACCTCATGGTGGTGCAGTCTGAGGTCCCACTCATGGGAAGGGATGATCACAGCTCCTGTGGTTTTTGAAGACGTGTTCTAAAGTTCAAAAGTCTCTTGTCTGCAGCTGCTCCTCTTCTCTTGCCCTCTTGATGTGAGTGGGAAACCTTTTAGCACTTGAGCAGGTCCTTGAAAGGTCTTTGAGGAGTAGAAGATGCAAACAGGACCTGGGCCATCACTTGTCTGAGCAAGCTGAAGGATCCATGTGAATTTTAGCCACCCAACTGTATTCTCCTGATATAACTGTATTCTCCTTTGATAAAACTATTTGTTCTCAGAAAACCCTACCAATGGAGCAGAGGCCAGATGTTTATTCCCAATAGCACTGGTTCGTGCTACAAGCTTTTAGTTTCCCTCAAGGCTTGATGCCTTCAGTGGTTTGGTTTCTCTAAAATGCCACTGGAGATTGTCACACATGAAATTAATGTCAGTTATTGTCTATTTAAAACTGAAAGTGCCTCAGTGGTGTATGTACATGGCTTACAAGTTTAAAGCATGTTAAACCCTGTAACCTATTAAATACAGAACAGTTTTGTAGCATGAGAACCACTTTGTGTTTTACAGCTGAGGGAAACTGATGAATAAAAAACACCAGTGGCAGAGCTGGTGGGAAAACTCTCAAGTGTTGAACATCAGGGCACCTTCAAGGAACCTGATTTTTTAACCTCAGCTCATATGGCTTCTATTATTTATTGCATTTCACTTTTTTAAATATTAAAAGATGTTATCCTTGGTGAACTTCTGTTCATCAAATGTGCTTTCTGCCTTTAATCTGTTACATGCAACCCAGAGCTCCCAAGGTTACTGCCAGCTTATAAACTCCTCTGAAAATGGGCAAAACAACCAAAATTAACCAAAAGGAGATCCAAGATGAGTTTCCCTCACCCCAGTTTTGTTGTCAGGGAACATAAGGACTGATGTGACCTCAATGGCCAAAATTAAATATTTTTTGAAGTGCTGCCTTTTGGGAACACAGCTAATCTACAGCCCCCCTGCCAGCTCATGCTGCTGGCTACGTGTGGCATTTGTGGGTGAGAATGAGTTTTTGATGCTGCCTTTTATTAAACTGGAAACAAAAATCAGCTCCAGTCTCATGCAAGCTGCTTCCCATCCAAGTGTCTGAGCAGGCAGCGCAATGGGATATTTGGGGTTGGGTGATGAGGGACATTGTTGTGTGATGTCCATCCAAAGCCTGTGGCACTGACCTGGTTGTGATATCTGCTCCTGGTTGTGAATTGAGCCCTGATTCATCAGGCAGCCACAGGAGGCTGCAAAACATCACTTGGCCCTGGTAGTGCTCATGGTGTTTTTTTAGGGTAGGGGTTTCTGGCCCTTTTCTTTCCCACGCAGTTTCAGACACTTTTCTAAAACTTGATAAACTAAAAATAGTAATAACAACCCAGATGAAAATTCATGATCTTAACTGAGATCAGGTTTAGGCTTTAGGCTTTGTTAAAAATCTGCAAATCAAAACCTGCATATTTGTGGGTTTGCAGTGACCTCACTGTGAAATCCTGGCTGCCAGGGCAGCACCCAGAGCCCTGTGACCCTTCTGCAGGGCCACTGCCACCCTTCCCCAGCCCTTCACACCCCACACCATTAAACCTTGGGAAAATTTGGTACTTACAGGTCTAGCACAGGAGTTGAGGATTTCAGCTACTCCTCTGTATGTTTGGGTCTTCAGTTTTGATTGGAAATCTTTATTCTGCCAATATGCTGCTCACACAGCAGGATACCAAGTGTTCTCACTTCTGAAAGTCTTTGTAGCTGGAGTATGAATTTATTGTCTCTGATAACAGAGTTGATCTTAAATTAGGATGCTTTCAGCTTTGCCAACCTGAAGCTCATCAAGTAATGAACGCACTGAGTTAGTGAGTCTTTGTTGTCATTATCTGTAGATGGTTCCCAAAATGACTTTGCTCCCTACTAGAGCAATAAGTCTTCCCTTGTACTTCTGTGAACATCTGCAGTCCCACAGGAAAAGATTCTGCACAATTATACTGATGCCTTTTTCCAGGAAATATCTGCAAATTGTGTCAGTCAATCAATAAACAAAACTCCCTCTTGTTTTTATCTTTGGTTCTTGTAAATGCTACGGTCAGAGCACTGCCTCTATTGGAAACTTCTTTTCCAAGTGCTGTAAGAGTTTGGGAAATGTGTCAAACATCCCGAGCAGCTGCTGAGCAGAGCCCTCGATCCCTGTGTGCTTTGGCACCGGGGGGATGCACAGGAGCAGCGAGTGACTGGAGGAGCAGGCCTTTGAAGTCTGCCTGGTGATGTTATATTATTCTTGGCTCTCTGCACTCTGGAAAATCCACTGCAGCGAGTTCTCAGTGCTGCTGCAGCACACAGCTTCTCTGGAGCCTGGGGAAGGGTGGTTCCAGCACTGCACTTCCCTATGAAACACCTCGGGCCTTTTGCTGCTGAGATTGGGTTATTTTATTCCATTCCCATTAAGAATGGAATAAAATAACATTTTCAATTCCCATTAGGAATTGAATAAAATTCCCAAAAGAATTTCCATTTTTCCTTTTGTGATTGGAGCAGTTTCCTGGTTCGTTTCATGGGGTGTTTCATCCCCTCCTCTGCATTTGAAGTAGGGTTTGTAATGACTAAATCACAGCTGAATTTTCTGCTTTGTAATTGGATTCACCCACACCTCACACTTGAAAAATAGAATTACTTCACCTTCTGTTGCATCTTCCACCTACAGCTGAAAAAGCTCTTTGCAACCTGTAATGTACTCAAGCTCAAAAGACAAAACCACAGTTCTGAGGCACTTAATAATTGGAACATGGGATGTCTTCATGGTTATCTGAGTGGTGGCCTCTGAGGGATGGATGTGAGTCAGTGAGCTCTGGGTGAGGAAGGTGCTGTGCTACAATAACTCTTTGTGAGGCAGCAGCCACCTGTGCTTTGGAGCAGGAGTGTCTGGAAGGCCCTGCCACTCTCTGAGTGGCCAAGTGACAACTGGGCTAAGCTGTCAGCTCAAAGCCACCCCAGTGCTCTCCCTTTAGCCAAGACAAACATAAGAATAGGGAAGATTCAGGGACAGGGCAGTGGCAGGAGAGAGGGGACATGAGATGATTTAAGACACAGGAAAATGCTTTTTTCTCAAGGCAGACTTGAAAACCCATAGGGCTGTTCAGGAGAGTCTGAGTCCCTCCAGCTGCATCCCAAGGAGTCATCCCCCTCTGGTACAAATAGTGGAGTTTGCACTCTTAACTAGAAAAGCATGTTGAGTCCAAAGTGCCAAATTCTGCTTGCCAAATATTGCTACAGACCTAGAGCTTTTTTTCTTCTTCTGTTTCGAATTTTTGGGTTGCTACTTCATGGCTTGGTAATGTTTTCCTGCATGCACCCTGGCATTCCCATTTCTGTCCTTCTTATTATTATTGTTTGTTATTATTAGTGGTCCTGTTGTTATTTCAGTGAATGCCTCACAGCTGCATTTTTCTCATCTTTAAATTGCAGTACAACATTGTTAAACCCATTACATTATAATCATAACCCTCCTGACTTGAATGAAGCATTTCCTTCAGAGCTTTCTTTATAGCTCCATGTCTGAAAACAACCACATGGCTCAAACCCCAAACCAAGCTGTAGGCAAACAGTTCATCTCAAACTGACCTTTGGTTGTACTTCAAGACAAGTAGAAACAATAAAGGACAAAGGAATTCTCATGGACTTGCAAGCCATGGTGAGCCTTTGGTGTGGGCACAATTCATGGATTCATTCAAAATTTGTAGCAGAACCCAAAAATATTTTTTTTATTTTGCCAAGAGTCAAACTTTTTAAAGAGCTTCACAACCTGACTGCTTAACCATGTCAAGTATTCTTGCAAATGAGTCCCATGTCATGTGAGCAAAGGGTATTGAAGCGGGCTCTGAAATACTACTGATCCACATTGCTGCTTTTCTCTCCTTATTTTAGATGGCTTTGTCTTGTTGTGCATATTAAAGGGATGTGAAGGGTTTTTTCTGGACTACTGTCAATTAAAAAGAAATATTATTATTGATAAGATGCACTAAGATTGGAAAAGAGCTCAGTTGTTCTCAGTGTGGGCATTAATCATTGTCAGAGGGGGTTCAGCACCTGCTGCTTTGACTTGTGATCTTCCAGTGGGAGCAGTTGCTGCATTTCTGCCATTCTGCAGCTCAGGGGAGCTGGCTCAGATGGGGTTAAAGATCTGGGACTGGCAGATCAGGCACATGCAGCTCATAGGTGAGGAGAAAAGGAAGGAAAATAGGAACAATAGCAGGAATGGATGTAGGAGAAGTTAAAAGCTTCTCCTTGAGTTTGTAAGTGAAGTATTTCTGTAGTTCACCAAAATCTAATTCATTATTTTCTTTTCCAGAAGCAGTAGGGGCAGAAGAGCACTGAAAAGGGGCTCCTAGGCCTTTAGGAAAAAGGAAATGTTTAAAAGAGCAATAGGCTAATTCCAGGAAGGTGCCAATGGCTGCAGATGGGTCTGAGCATCCTAGAGCTGCCATTAGGGACAGTGGGAGCTGTTGGGACACTAATTTAATGTACTTGTGCACTGTCTCCAGTCACATGTGGCTGGATTTATTCCCTCTTTTTTAGTCATCAGAGTTCTGGGATCTCAAGTACTGAGATTTCACAGAAACAAAAAAACCTCAGTGTAGAACTCACAGAAAGTAATTTATGGCCACACTCCTAAAATGGTTTTATCAGCCTCTGGTTTGTTACTTGAAAGACAAACAGGAGTTGAAATGTAGGACAGATATAAATTCACAAAACAGAAAATTGCTTCACCTTCTACTCATTAATTTGAGAATTCTCTTCTGTCACTGCCTGTTTTCCTTCTTGACACAGAAGTCACCCTGTTGGCCGGCAGGAGATGCTGAGCCATGAGCAGAGGGCACATTTTACTGTCTTAGCCAGCAGAAAATCAATGAGGCAGCACTTCAGTGAGGCAACAGGACTGTGAGTGTGTCCCAAGCATCGACAGGACTGCTCTGGCTCTGCAGATCTGCTCTGGCTCCCACCTGCACTAATGTTTTGCTGGTTTCACAGCAGGAGGTGATGGCCAGGTGTCCCCAGAAGCTCCTCTGGCCCCCCAGCACAGCCAGGTCACCTCTGTGGTGTGACAGCGTTCACAGGGGTCTGAGGATGAGGGGAGAGATGAGGATCTGACTCCATGGTTCAGAAGGCTGATTTATTATTTTATTATATATATTACATTAAAACTATACTAAAAGAATAGAAGAAAGGATTTCCTCAGAAGGCTGGCTAAGAATAGAATAGGAAAGAATGATAACAAAGGCTTGTGTCTGGGACAGAGAGTCTGAGCCAGCTGACTGTGATTGGCCATTAATTAGAAACAACCACATGAGCCCAATCCCAGATGCACCTGTTGCACTCCACAGCAGCAGATAACCATTGGTTACATTTTGTTCCTGAGGCCTCTCAGCTGCTCAGGAGGAAAAGTCCTAAGGAAAGGATTTTTCAGAAAGTCTCATGGCTACACTGTGGGTCTTGTTTGGTGTCAGAGCCACCCTCCTTCCATCCTGCTCTCGTCTGGCAGCACTCCCACTCCTCTTGCAGACCAGAGCACCATGCTCCTGGCAAATGCAGCATCTCTTCAGAGCCTGGGGTTGTTTCTGAAGGGTCTTTGCAGCTGCTGAAGGCACCAGAGGTGCAGAGCAGGCTGTAATTGCCCGTGCAGCAGCACCTCTCCAAGCACGTGCTCCAGACAGCCAAAGCCCCAGAAATTTGATGCTCCATGTGAAGAACACAATGTTCACCTGGTGCTGGCTGCCAAGACTTGAAGGATGATTTTTGAGACCAGGGCAGCCTATAAACTCACACATTAGGCTGAGTCACTGTTCTGGCAGGAAGGTCTAATTTCTCTTTATATAAACTTATCTCCAAAGTACTTTATCATCCAGCAACTGCTCCAACACAACAGCCTCTGAATGGCTGAGCATTGCAGCAGCAATTATTTACATCAGGTGGGGGAAATAACTCTGTGGTAGGTCCTCCAAAGAAATGAAGCAAACCCAGATATTTTATTTTTGTGCTTTGTTTTAGTACTGAACTCCCCTTTGGATGATTCAGATCTCTCAGTTTTCCACACCAATTT
Source organism: Molothrus aeneus (assembly GCF_037042795.1). Lineage (NCBI taxonomy): Eukaryota > Metazoa > Chordata > Aves > Passeriformes > Icteridae > Molothrus > Molothrus aeneus. Next base: position 2,478,180 of record NC_089659.1, on the reverse strand, counting down.
GTCTTATTCTTCCCAAGAGCATTGGGCCAGTCCATGCAGCTTTTCATAAAGGCTCCATCTCTTCCACAAACATAAACACACTGACACCTCTCAGAGATGGCCCCTGGTAAACAAGAATGGTAATTGCTGGTAATTATAGGCCACGAGGAGGAGGGAGGCACTTAAAAGAAGCTGCAGACTTTGGAAGACAACAATTTGTAGCTGGATTAAGCTGGAATAAACCCAGGTCCCAGGAGTGAAAAATCAGCATTTCTAAGCCTAAAGCAACACTTGTCTGCCAGTTAGCTTGGAGTGTGCAGTGCCCAGTTGTAGTTCCAGGCTCTCTGGAAGCATTTAACAACCAAACATTAAGGGGACAGGAGCTTAACCCTTACAAGCTGGAGGCCTGAGTTGTTTAGGGTTTTCTACCTGTATGCATGAGTATAGGAGAGTGTTTAATAATTTTTTAACTTAAACATAAAAAAAATTATTTTTCTGTTAGTATCTCATGAGCATCTCTTGTTTAAACAGCCACTTCAAGAGTTAAAAGAATTAAGCTGAAATTCTTGGATTTCACTGGAAGGGCATCCTGTCCCTATCCATCAAGGTCTTGTTGCCAACAGTTTTGCCAGAGATTTTGTTCTGAAGAGTGATGGATGGGCAAATGTTTGTAAAAGTGTTTATTGGAGAGATTTTGTTCTGAAGAGTGATGGATGGGCAAATGTTTGTTAAAGTGTTTATTGGAGACTCTTCTAACTCCAAGAGCACATTGGCCACGATGCTTATCTTGACAGACATTGAGGGCAGCCATGCAGGACAGGTATATTGTGATTCTGGGCTCTGAATGCTTTGCAGAACTTTTCTCTCCTGGAGTGTTGGTATTTCTGGACCTGAGGGGATTGTCAGAGGTCAGAGTTTCAAAGAAATTAATCCCTGTTTTGGACTATCCCAGAGTCTTTATGTCAAACAGCACAGACAGTTTGTAGCACATGGTTTGTGCACTTGGGTAGTTTTTCCTTTTCCCCCTTTTCTGGCTATGAATGCAGAGAGCAGATGCACATCTGAGGTTTTACAGAAAAGTGCTCACAGGAAAAAAATTGTCCTCACAAAACCTGGGCAAACTTTAAAGGGGGCTGGAAAATGATTGGCTTCATCAGCATAACTCACAACTGTTAGATAAATATACACAGCAGAAGCGTAGTTAAAAATTATTTTTCTCTGCAGATCCCTGTGTAGAACTCCCTTGCAGGAGCTGATGCCATCAGGGATTCTGGAAGGAAAATGCTCTGTTCAAGGCTGGGTTTTAGCAGAGTGCTTCAGAGGTGAACTGCAGGACAAGGGCATGCAGGGTGTGAAGGGGAAGATGGTGTGGGGTCCATCAGGATCTTTTTTAGGTGCCTTTGATGCTACAGAAAATACTCATGGAACTGCATCCTCAGGTTCTAGTTGTAACCTCCTAGAGCATTCTTTAGGGCATGCAAACAGATTAAAGGCTTGGCAGTCTTTATATAATAATCATTTGTCTATATGAAGTATTCAGTGTCTTTTTGAATATTCACTTTCTAAGAAAACAAATGGAGCAAAGAGGAAAATGAAGCAGAAGAAATCATTTCAGGCTTAACGTATTTTGGGTTGTTTTTCAGTTGTTGCAATTACATTTTCTGAAGTTTTCCTTTCAAAATGCCAAGCAGATTAGTCCAGCTAGCTGCTTTCCTAGCCTAGCAGCCTCTTGCAGGGTTAAAGTAAAAAAGCAACAATTGCTAGATCTTTTAACTTCTGGGCCTCGCTGAACGTGCTGCCTGTTAACCCCTGAGGACTGCTGAAACATTTGTGCTCTGCAGGCTCGTGGCCAAGCTTAGCATGCCACAGATGAAGTAATGCCATACCTGTCCATCTGTTTGGCCTATTGCTTTACAATATTTGGAATAAAAATTGAATTTCATCTCATTTTCTCTGACATTGTTTAGAAATAGACCATTCTGACGTGTCAGAATGAAATGCAAATCACCCCTTTAGCAAACCAAAGTGTGATTTCTGACTGATATTTTGCAAGCCCTGACTGTTATGATTGCTACCCAGTTGTATATCCTCCCCTTCCTCCAGCAGAAAATGTAATGGAAAACGTAACCCTGACAATTACATACAGATGGCACCATCCCATGATTTCAGCTCTGTGTGGTGGCTTAGATTTCTGTGCTACAACTGGTGTAAATTAAATTGTAGTCATCCCCTGCACATGGATTATATTGTATCTGCAGCAGCAGTGAGAGCTGCACATCTGCTGGGTGAGAGGCCGTGCTGGCAATATTCAATTTATTTGCTTGGGACACATTGCAAGTGCCAGTGAGGGCCCAGGGATCCAGCTGAATTTGCTGGAGAAATGTCTGGGATCACCCCAGCCAGGATTTATCATCTCTGTGTGGTGACAGAGCAGGGGCTGTGGTGTCATTTTTTCTTCATCTTCTCCCATGCTGGGAACAGCAGCCTTTTCCAGTTGGGGTTCTGGGATCTGTTATGGGATTGTTCAGGGGGAGAGAGGTTGGGTTTGTCAAAGCAGGGAGGGAAACAAGAGTCTGTACCCTGCCCACCCTTGAAAATCAGTTTTCTCTCTTTTTTTGTCTCACAAATGCTTAATTCTTCTTTGAAAAAGAATCAGAGCAAGGAGGCCATGGTGCCTGTGACCCACACGGGGTCCAGCTCAGCTCCAGTGACAGCCACCATGGCCAACACTGCTGTCACCTGTCCAGTTCTGCAGCCTCAGGAGCCTTGGGGGAGAACATCCTTTAGAGGCAAGATGAAATGATTTTGGGGCTTGTCAGAAGAGCCAAACCATCAGCACTAGAGCTTTATCCACCAGTGTTCCCAGGGCTCTTCTGTAGGGATTCAGCTAATTAAAAGGACTTTTACCTAAATTTTCCTTTACTGCTTCAGGTGGTTATAAGAACCTTCATTTCATGTCCCCAGCTATTCTAATGTGTAAACCAGATGCTCTGTTCCACTCCAAAGTGGCAGCATTTCAACAGTGGATCAAATGATCCTCCTGCATAAGATCTGTTACTGGCTTGTGCCTTCGAAGATTGTGGCAAGAATTTTAATGAAAAGTCTAAGAATAACATGAAATTTTAAGATTATAAGTCTTTGTGCAGTATGAAGTGCTGGTTTTATTTGATTTTACCTTCTTTCCATTCCATGGGTATGTATGTGTTTATGTGTGTATATATATCTCAATAAATTAAATTAGGAACTCTTTCTAAAGACCAGGCTGTGTGATTCATGCATGGGAAAAGGGACAATACCAAACATGTGAGTTGTTACTGTAAGATTATGAGCCCAGTCCTATTCCCAGGGAAATTGGTTTAAAGCAAGGCCTACATCCTTAATGTTTTCTACAGAAAAGCCTGAGACAGTAACCTTAGGAGAATGAAATGTGAAACCCCCGGGGCAATTTAAGTAGGGCCACAGTTGAAAAGCAGCAAGAACAGGTTCCCTTTGTACTTGTCTGAGCTGCACTTGGCATCCCTTGGGGCAAATTGGGAGAATTTCAGCCTTCAGTGTCTACACAATCCCTCATTTTTCAGGAGGGAGGCTGTTACAGAGGAATGCTCTCTGTTCTTGTGAGCCTGGACTGGAAGGTGATCACTGATTAAAGCAGAGGCTTTTGATTAAATGATGAGGCTACTTTAGTGATTAAACACACACAAAAAGGTATTTTGGAGGGTGCCTTCTGCAGAGCTTGGGTAGGAGCTGAAGCAGAAGGCTCAATGGTGGTTTAGGTGGTTGGGAAGGTGCACAGCTTGGAAGGGGAAATTACAGTTTCAGGATGATGCCAGTATTCATCTGTAAGTGGATCCCTGTTTATTTTTGTTTCCTGAGATGCTGTCACAGGCATGTATTGTATTTACCTTCCTGACTGCAGACACACTGCTGTGTCACTCATCACAGATAAAAGGCTCCAGTGTCCTCAGGTAATTACAGAAGTTTTATTAGCTGTGATGAAACAATGATAAAAGGTATCAGGCCTTTGATTCCATCTTTTGGAAGGGAGCCTATTTTTTCGTCCACATTTTCCTTTTATTGGAGCAATCTTTAAAGGGCTGGTAATTTTTTAGGAGTCCAACTACCCATTTTCATGAAGCTTTTACCCACATTCTCAAGGCATTGACTTCTGTAATCACCATAATTAGCATTGCACACAGAGCCACTGTTGCAGAATGATGGACTGCACTGAAATCTCCTACCCATAATGGCAATGCACAGAATCACAGAGGTTTTGTTCACCAGGACAGGAACTCTGGTTTATGTGTAGCTCTGCTCTGGTTTGTGTGTGCAATCCCTGCTCTGTGGAACTCCTGTAAAATCATGGAAAAAGGCTGTTCTGCTAACATTTGTTTCTATGTATTTTGCTGAGTTGCTATGCTTGCATTTTTTAGTGTTTACATGCTGCAGGGATGTAAAAAGCACAATGTTATGGGGGAAAGGGCAGGGCTTGCTTCAAATTATCATTGAAAGAAAGAAAAAACTGCAGAGAAATGTCAGGAGATCTTAATGAACATGTTTCTGCGGGAACTGGAAAAGAGACCAAGCCACAAAATTGAGAACTAGATCCAGATTCCATATCCTTCAGCCTCACCCCTAAGGGGATGAGAAATTCAGAGCTGAAATACCACAAGTTTGGATGAAGTTTCTTGACTTCAGCCCCTCTCTCCACAGCCTGGTTACACTGATAACCTCCTCAGAAATGGCAATGGAGCAACACCTCTATCTGATTGTTGTATCTGAGCAGAACAAGAGGGTTTGCAATCAGATTAGGCATAAATGTGATTTCTTCCTATTTTTTTCCATCACATGAATGCATTGTTTGAAACAAGCAGTTAGGCTATTACTGAGTTGCCTACAAAAACATTGTGAGATGTTTTCTGCTTTTAAATTCAAACTAAAAAAATCATTGAACTTGTTTACACTCTGGCCCTTTACCCGATAAAACATAAATTAGTGGTTGTAAAAGATGGGCAAACATGTCAGCTTTTGGACTGAAACTTAGAGGGTTTTTAAATCTGAAAAACAAATTTGATTCCAAGCCAAACCAACCCACAAGCCAATACCAGAAGCTGCATTTAACAAAATAATCCAGCCCTTTCTCCCAACTATTTAGATAAATGAATATTTATGTCAGAAATTTGTGATACTGCTTTTTATATCTAAATATCTCAATGACATTAAGTGAGAACTGGTTGTAACATGTCTTTGGGTACCACAGAATTTCCCCTTCCTGCATAGCAACATTTAAGATAAAACAAAAAAGAAAATCTTCCTGTGAATTTTAAGATTCACATTAGTGTTGTTCTAATAATGAAATGAAAGTGAGGTTTGGTGTCTTGGGTTGGCAGAAAGAGATCAGAGGATGTGCTGATGCCAGAGGCTCATGAGCCAGCCCCAGGTACCTGCTGGGATGCCCCAGGTGTGATCAAAGCACAGAGATTGATGCATTTTGTCCTTCAGTGTTGGTCTGTCCCTGAGCCTTTGCTTTTCTGCTGCCTTACCCCAGCTGAGACTTTCAGGAGCTTTAGTGGAGCATTTCATTTATTATGTAAAACTCTGCTAATTATCTTCACAGGCAGAATGTTCTCCTTCCCATTTTCTCTCTTCTGGCTGAATTCCTCTGATAAAATAGAAATGAAACTGTACAATGATGGGAAGGAGGAACCACATTTCTTCCTAAGGGTAGCCAAGACATAAAAGATGAGATAAAGAGACTCAGGAACAAGAGTACATCACATCAGCCTGATCCTGGCTGTCTGCCTGGTGCCTTTTATCCTCTGTCACAATGGTACCTGCTTGTCAGAGGTTCTGTATCATTGATCTGCTGCCAGATCAGCTATGACAAAAGGGAGTTTACTTTCTGTAAAGAGAAAATAACAGCTGAACAGCCAAAATGACATCTTTTTGGGGGGGGAAATGATATAATTAATTTTATATAATTAATTAATTATATCATTATTATAGAATATTTTAATCAGAATTATGTGTGGCACCAGTTCAGCTGGTTCAGCCATACCTGCCCATTAGAACTGGCCACACCAGGGCAGTATAATTGGCTTTCAATAACAATAATGTGTTTACAACTAATCCTAGTTCAATACCTTGACTTAGGTCAATTAATTTATTGATTAGGACTAGGAATATTATAACCTTTGAGCAGAAGTCTCATTTCTTGCACTGTTTTACTCTGTTCACATGTTGCAATTCATTTAAAAAGACATCTGGTAGATAAGGGTGATATTTAGGTAAATTTAATCTGATCTGAGTTCTGCAGAACTACCTTGTCTTCACCTGTGGATCTCTGGTCATTGCACCAGAGCAGCAGCAACTGAGCTCTGAAACATTGAGAGGATGATAATTACCTTCAACCCCTCTCCACAGATTCTGTCTTTTGACAGGACTTCCACCAATGTCCAAAACATTGCCCTAGTAATGACAAATACCCGATTTTAAGGGGCTTTTTGGTATTTAGGGCAGTCTGTCCCGGGTTTGTGCTCAGTTCTGCCCAGGAAGGGGCTGTGGGAGCCCAGGGGACCGGGCAGGAGGCGGCTGCAGGAGGAGGAGGAGGAGGAGGAAGGTGCTGGAGGAGGTCAGGAGGAGCCGGGGTTGCCACTCCCAGCCCAGCCAAGAGCCAGGCCCGGTTGGTGGGGCACAGGAAGGGAATGGGCTGAAGGTGTTTGGAGACTTAAATCATCACAGCTGCCTTTTTCCACCCGGTTTTGTTCTGCCTCCTCTGAATTCCGACACCTACACAGTGCTCTGTCTTTTCAAAACAATGTTGGAGTTCCTGACATTGAACTCTGCAAACAAGTGTGTTCTCAATTAAGGGAAGAACTTCTCCTGCCCCCCCTGCTCCATCCCAGCCTTGGCTCAGATGTGCTGGCCTCCAGAGGAATCACACCAGCACATTTTTCACAAGGTTTCCCCCTCCCAAAATCCCATCGAATGGCTGTTTCTTATAAACCAATGGAGATAATTTCATGGCTTTTCCCTTTCATGGCCACCCACCTCCTTTTCCCAGCTAGCTTTGATATAAAAAGACAAATCCTTTCCCATTCACATCAAAAGCAGAAGGGTCGCCCTGTGTCACCTACCCTGGGATTTTGACTCAAGCTTTTGGAAAAAAATTAATGGAAAGAGCAACTTGGTTTTAACTCCACCACAGTGTGTGTCACCAAGAGTTTTCAGGGTCATTGACAGATCAGTTTCATAGACCAAATAGATAAATAGGCACAAGTTATTCTTTATTATTATTGTTCATAATTTGTTCATGCCATAAGTGTGCTGAGAGCACTGCAGGGATACCAGCCCTTCCTCAGGGAATGCAAGGTCTAAGTTGGACATATGTTTTGTATATTTTCAGTGTGTATTCAGGCACCTCCAGCACTGGATAGGCACTTTTAAAAACAAATTCGAAGTAATAACAATAACATGCTGAGTGATAACAACAGGCATGAGGGTGAGAGGAGGACGAGGGTTACAAAAATAAAGATCATGTGAATTGTTTGCTTTATGTCACACATGAGGCTTGGGATCTCTCTGTTTTTCTTTTTCTTTGAATGCTTTTGTCATTCCTTTCTCTTTGGCAAGAAAAGCTGACAGACTTCAGAGGCAGAGGAATTGCTGCTGGAGTGAAGGAGCAATGAGGCAGAGGAAAGGGGCTGCTCCTGCTGATACCTGAGAAACCTCTGGCCTTGCTGCAGGCTGAGGGCTGACATAGAAAACAGGAAAAACATCTGAACACAATTTCTACCATCTCTGGTGTATGAGGGTGTCCCTAGTACAAGGCTTAACACAGATTTTTTGAGGGTTAAACTAGAAATACCCTTCTCCTTTCTTATTCCAGCAGCCTCTAACAACAGTGAAAGTTTGTGAAAGCAAGAGGAAAACTGAGTGAAGTTCCCAGGACTCAGCACTGATAGTTCAGTGCTCATTCTCAGCACATTTACCTGGTTCTACACACACCTGCTGCCTTTCCCTGAATCTGCTCGGTGCTTGGAGCAATCCCTGCATATGGTGGATGTTTCTAAGACACCTTTAGCCCCAGACAACTGCTGGACACTCTGCTCTTCTGAGTGGTTTAATATTTCTCAGATCCATCCTTGAGCATCCTTCCTGGTGCATACCAGGACCTCTGGGTAAAGCCCTTGGTGTTGCTGTTTTTGGGGTCTCTGCAGAGCTGTTCACACACTGGAGGATCTCCTGAGGAGCACAGGCACGTCCCAGCTCCACAGAACCCTCCTTGCCCTGGGCAGAGGGGACAGCCCAGCCCCAGCACAGATCTGTGTTTGCATCTGCCCTGGTTGCTGGGCCAGCCCTTGGACAGAACCAGGAGTTACTTGGACTCTTGGTGGGGGTCACTGGCTTTTACTTTGTCTCAAAAAGTGGGGTGTAAATGTACTGCTTTTTTGACAAGGTTATCATTACACAAATGCCTTTTTGCCTGTGCCTTACATCCTGTAAATCCCTTCTATTTCAGCACATTCCCACTGCTGCATTCCCAGTGCCAAGGTCTGTGCCTGCCAGGAGATGTGGGCTATTTCTGCTTTGGTTTCCAGTTAAGTCTATTTTTTTTCCTCATCAGTGCTTGAGAAATGCTGTGGCCTGTAGAGATAGAACACATTTCTGCATTTTCTCCATTGTGTGAAGGAGTTAGCTGCTAATAAAGCCAATTCCTTTATCAGATGCTGTTTGCAAAAATATTTGTAACACATGCTGGAACTAATTTTTTTATCAGTTATTTGCTTCATGTGGGGATTACAATGGGCTGTGCTTCATCTGATAACTTTTGCAGCTTATTAGATGTGAATTTACTAGCTGTGAACAGTTGAATCATATAAAACTCACAGAAGAAACAAGCTGCACCATCACAAGTGTAACGATCTCTCTTAAATTAGCTCTGGCCGAAGTTCATATTTCACAATCCACTAAATAGCTTTCTTATGGATCATAAGATGAAGATACTCTGAGTGAGGCAACTGAGTTTGTAATAGCTTTGGTATAAGGTGAACACTTTCTAACAGATCATGACATTATCAAAGTGCTATTTGAAATTGACTCCATATGCTGCAGCAATGCTGTGAGATTTCACCCAGAATTTCATTTTCAAATGTTTTCCATTCAAGTTCACTGAGGGTAAATTGGAAACACTTGGGTATATCCCACTTATGGACCTGTTAAGTCCCACTTAATTTTAACATGTGGATGTGCAGAGAGAGAGGAAGGAGAGGGGAGCTGTAGGATGGGGTGAGCAGGAATGACTCTATCTACTGATGGCTTTGGAAAATCTGAACAGCGTGGGTTGGGTAGGGGTTGCACAAGCACTGCTGTGAACCCCCCTCACCAGGGCATGACTTGTGTGAAGGATGGGATTTTGCTCTGGAGGGGGTGAGAGTCAGCCTTTGGCTCTGCCTGCTGCAGTTGGGGCAGGCACCAAGGAAGAGCCAAGGTAGAGCTGCACTGGAGCTGTGCTGTGGCTGGCAGGCTCTGGGCTGGCTGCAAACCTGCCCTGCCACAGCAGGATCTGTTCAGGGTGCTCTGGGCTGGCTGCAAACCTGCCCTGCCACAGCAGGATCTGCTCAGAGTGCTCTGAACCTGCCCTGCCAGAGCAGGATCTGCTCAGAATGCTCTGAACCTGCCCCTGCCAGAGCAGGATCTGCCAAGGATGCTCTGAACCTGCCCCTGCCAGAGCAGGATCTGCTCAGAATGCTCTGAACCTGCCCTGCCACAGCAGGATCTGCTCAGAGTGCTCTGAACCTGCCAGAGCAGGATCTGCTCAGGGTGCTCTGAACCTGCCCTGCCACAGCAGGATCTGCTCAGAATGCTCTGAACCTGCCAGAGCAGGATCTGCTCAGGGTGCTCTGAACCTGCCCTGCCAGAGCAGGATCTGCCCAGGGTGCTCTGAACCTGCCAGAGCAGGATCTGCCCAGGATGCTCTGAACCTGCCAGAGCAGGATCTGTTCAGGGTGCTCTGAACCTGCCAGAGCAGGATCTGCTCAGGATGCTCTGAACCTGCCCCTGCCAGAGCAGGATCTGCCCAGGATGCTCTGAACCTGCCCTGCCAGAGCAGGATCTGCCCAGGATGCTCTGAACCTGCCAGAGCAGGATCTGCCCAGGATGCTCTGAACCTGCCCCTGCCAGAGCAGGATCTGCTCAGGATGCTCTGAACCTGCCCTGCCAGAGCAGGATCTGCTCAGGGTGCTCTGAACCTGCCCTGCCAGAGCAGGATCTGCTCAGGGTGCTCTGAACCTGCCAGAGCAGGATCTGCCCAGGATGCTCTGAACCTGCCCTGCCAGAGCAGGATCTGCCCAGGATGCTCTGAACCTGCCCTGCCAGAGCAGGATCTGCTCAGGGTGCTCTGAACCTGCCAGAGCAGGATCTGCTCAGGGTGCTCTGAACCTGCCCTGCCAGAGCAGGATCTGCTCAGGGTGCTCTGAACCTGCCCTGCCAGAGCAGGATCTGCTCAGGGTGCTCTGAACCTGCCCTGCCAGAGCAGGATCTGCTCAGGGTGCTCTGAACCTGCCCTGCCAGAGCAGGATCTGCTCAGGATGATTTGGGAGCAGGGCTGGGAGTTGCTCACTCTGCTTTGTCAGGCTCTGCAAGGCAAACATGGTGATCTCAGTATAATTTTTTTTTTGTGATTGTTGGGTAACAGATGCATCATTGGGTTTTAAATTATTTCCTTTCTTTAGAAGAAACTGTATGAGGGACTTTATTTTGCAAAGAAGGATTCAAGTTTCTTATTTCACCAACGAGAGGAGCTGAGGAAGGGACCAAACTGCTTCAGTGGCCACTGGCTACAATGAGATTTGTTACACTTGTAGGCTAATGGCATTCCTTATGTGAAAATTCTGCATCTGCTGCCAGCAATGGGTATAAAAAATGGGATTTGGTAGCAGTGCTAAAGAGTCTTTTTAGATATTTGTATAAGACATTATAAAGTACTTTAATTTGGATCCCAGGGGCTGGACCCGATGATCCTTGTGGGTCCCTTCCAACTCAGGATTCTATGGATTGTGATAATTAATTCAATTTAACAGGTTATTTGGAATAATGCCTGAAGGGGAAAAGTGCAATTTTCTTAGTGCTAGTTCAGTTCTGCATTTACATTTATCTGTGATATTTAATTATGGGCAGAAACACTGACTATTATTTGCATTAAGTGTCTCGGTACCCGTCTGGTCCTATTAAATATATTCAATTTTTCTGGTGCTGATAGTTGTTTTTGTAGGTTAACCACATTCTCTAAATGTGTGGGGGTTTATCACACTATTTCTAGCAGGTTTTCAGTGCCAGACAGGACATCTTTTCCCTAAGGGGAAAATGCAGAAGAGAGCTAAGTGGGAGATGGGATGCAAGAGCTATCACAGCTCCACCACATCACCCAGCAGAAACCACGGCAGGGGAGGTGAATGCACAGCTTATCCATGGCTGCAAGGGTATGGTTCTCATTTGGAAACTGCTATTCATCTAAAATCTCCAATTCTTCTGCCCTCAGCGTGGTGTTTCTGAGTTTTGCAGCCGAGCCTGGAGTGGAGCAGCACACGTGCTCACCTTTACATCTGGTGTTTTATGGATCGTTTGGAGGAGCTGTTACTAAGCAGCAGCTATATCAGGGCTCCATTTTATAAAGAGGAAGGGCTGTGTTACTCATTTTGTTTCCAAAAAATTCATTTGTTTTGCATTCCCAGAAGGTACTTTTATTCTCCCAGAAAGGTCAAGCAGAAACATTGATGTAAGTCCTGTTTATGGCAATTTTGTTAGATTTCCAGCAACTGCAATGGAACATATTTATAACAAGTGTGTTTCTCTCTAGGGTGATACCATTAGTCAAAATATGCTTTCTCATATTTCCTCTACATAAACACAAATATGTTTTAAGATTCAAACTTACTGGTCTTGAGGATTCCCACAGCCACATCTCATTAGAGGTTCAGAAGGCTGCACTAGCCATGGTTTCAATTTGGGATGAAAAAATTTTGTTAGAAGAAAGAACTTCAACCAAACTAGAAGGGTAAAAAACAGGATAATATTCCATGTGTGGGCTGTGGTCCTGAACAACACAGCAAGCCTGAAAAGTCCAGTGCTTTAAACATACAGGTTGTGATTTGATGTGCTGAGGATCCAGGTCTGGGCTGGGATTTGTGCTGTTTCTATAGCAGTCAGCATCTCACAAACTTCCACTCAGCCTGCCCAGGGTCCAGCTGTCACCTGTGGTGCAGTGCAGCCACGGCCTCTGCTCTCTCCAGGTATCCCAAAATATGTGGGGTCCTAGCAGAAAGGGTAAGGAAGCAAACTGTGCCCTGCTACAAATGTCAGGAACAGACTTGGCAAGTAAAATTGGTGGCTGGGAAGGAGACCAGGGGTTGAGAAGATCAGAAGTTGGGACTGATATAACCATGGGGATGAAATAAGTTCTATATCTCCACTTCCATCTCATTTCTTCACTCACAGGACTCCTCTTTCAATAACCCTAGTGTTAATCTGGAAAGTGTCCAGACAAGGAGGTAAAAATCAGTCTGAATCGAGCTGAAATGACATTTTAGATTTCAATGTAATACTGAACTGACCACTAATTAATTATTGAAAGCAAAGCCTTCTGTGATGCCTTAGGAGGATGTGTCCACAGTGTGTGTCAGCTACATTCCTCCATGTACATCTCAGTCTGAACAGAGCTTGGTACAGACACAAAAACTGGTTTTATGGGAATTTTAGAATTCTGTTACCTTGAACTCTACATTTAAATGCAAATCTCACTGATGTACATGGAACAAAAGTGAATAAAACTGGAAAGTGCAAAACCTCTTTTTTCCCCTCTCCTCCTGCTCCAGTTGAAGAGCAGCTGTTTGAAATGCAGAGGCCCCCCTTCCTGGGGTCTACCAGCACATGCATTCACTATTTTTTGGCAGCAATATCTTCAGCTGATCTCCATGTCCTAGGACCTCAGTGAGTTGAAGCAGAATTTCAGGCCCAAGTTCCAAGGAACAGCATTAAGGGCGTTGTTATGTATCGCTGTGTTAAAAACACTAACTCCAATTCAGCAGGAAAAGAGCTGGCAGAGCCCAGCCTCCTGTGCTCTGCCAATATTTATGAGCACTCTGGGGGCTCATCGGCGCTGCGAGGGAAGAGCGAAGCGAGTGCTTAGATTATGTTCCGAATATTTGGGGCCAAAACTTGTTTTTTTCACACAGCATTTCAAGAAAATGATTTTGTTTTTCCCACAGATTAGAATGGACAATTGACAATAAATTGCATTTTTCTCAGGGTCATCAGCCATCCTTCCTAACACCCATCACATCCCTTGCAGTCACAGTTTAGAGGGGTTGGAGCTCGTGTAAGCAAGAGAAAAGGGACCTGTCAAAGGTGGGTTTGACCAGCAGCAGCCACTGCACTATTGTTACATCTTTTTGTACATTGAAGGCTAAAAGTGACAATGTCAGGTATTTGAAAGTGTCCTAGTTTTGTGTGAAATGGATTTATTGGAGATTCATAACAATGAGAACAAAACATTCATCGCTGATGGCCTCAGTTGTATCACAGTGAATAGAATTTGCTGAAGCTAAGACAGACCCCAGGGCAGCTCAGAAGAGAGAAATCATGTGCTAGGAATAGAGGACAATTTAAATTACACAATACTCACCAAATCTTCTTTAGGATCTCATTAATGGTATAAGAACAGGAGAAAAAGTGATGGAGAAACAGAGTTGAAGAATTAAATAACGGTTTGGGAATCACTTTCTGTGCAACCAAGTTTAACTTTCTGACAGGCAAAAATAAGTTTAGAAATAAAGCCATGTGGATAACATGGTCTTTTCTTCTGATTGCTTTAGTTGCACCTCATCAGTTGTGGGTTTATCTACACCTCCAGCTTCTCTACCCCAAAGTCTCTATCAGACAATGAAAGCAAAGGAAATGTATTGGAACTGAAGACAAAATAATAATGAATAAAATGGATGTTATCTCTAAAACGTAGTAAAATGAACAATTCATCCATTGGAATATTATGGACAGAGCAACGCAGAGTCTGCTGAGCACAGATGAGAAGACACATTCTGAGATGATTCCCACTAGAAAATGTTTCCTTGTGTGCACCACAGTCATGCTGGGTCTGTCTGTCACTGCTGGGGCGGTTGAACATCGTGGAAAGAAAAACAGAGGGGAAGATTGTCATGATTGACAAGAGATTAAAGGATTAAACAATAATAACTTGGATAAATGACAATTAAGGATGAGAAAACTTTCTGAAAGTAATTGAAGTTGAGCTCTGGAGAGCAAGTAGAACTGCTCAGGGTTTTTCATGGGGCTGCAGGTGGAAACTGAGAAAAAGAACTTGGTAAAACTGAGAGTTAACACTGAACTTTGGGGCAGTTGTTCTGGTTAAAGGGGTACAAGCTCCATCACCAAGTCCTTTATATTTCAATGTTATAAATCTTTTTATGCTGTGGGGGATGATGTGTTAGTGTCAGATGTGCAAACTAAATCTAACATTGTTAATAGATATTAATTGTCTTCTGTGTGTCCTTGCTGCTCAGGTAGGGCAGCAGAGGAAAAAGGTCATGGAATTAACAATTCATCAGCTAAAATTTGTTTCTCTTTAGGAATATATCTTACACATGTAGTAGTAGATTCTTGTGGGCTTTTCCATATGTTTTCTGAGTCAGGAGTTAATATATTATAAATGAAAGCACTAAAAAATTGTTCACAGGACCAGCTAAACTTTTGTATATCTTGGATTCATAGCTTTAGACAGGCAAGTATTTGAATAGATCTTTTTTCCAAAAAATCAACAATTCCAGTGTCCTAGCAACAGTTCCATAGTTGATTACAAATATCAGACTTCCCAGGGTATTGTGGAATTCATTCTAGCAATCCAATTTAATTAATTCTCTCTTCCAACTGATCACCAGACTGACCCAGGTTCTGAAGCTTGGAAGAAGCCTCAGATGTGAATGAGAGTGGATCATCCTCCAGGAGATGGCCATGGATCTGTGAAAAAAGGAGCAAGAAAATCCATTGCCAGTAGTGATGGCATTGATTTTTAAAAGGTGCCTAAAGCCAAAGCTTATTTCTCTTTCATGCTAGTGGAGGAGTAGCAGGATGTTTGAGAGATTTCTGCAGCACTTACTGAACTAAAGGAATGGACACTGCTGCTCCAGGGGAGACTGTGCCTTGGGAAGCACAAAACCTGAGGAATCAGCTCAGAAGGTTCAGTTGGTGTTTCACTTTCAGAGGCTGAGGAGCAGTGAACTGCTGGGGTCACAGCAGCTCTGTCCCGTGGGGCATGGAGGGCATTATCAGTGGGAAACCCTTTGGAGAAAATGAAAACCCCAGTAAGATAAGGCAAAATTACATAAATAGAAAAAGACAGTTGCTTTTTCCATATGAGTGCTTCTGTAGGCAAGAGAACTTGAGTCAAATGCTGAAAATGCCTCCCCTGGTTCATTAAGGTTGGCTCCTCTTCACCCTGATTAATCTAAATGAGGGAGTCCTGTGCCAGGGGCTCATCAGCAGGACCATGGCTTGGATTTCTGGTGTCCTGATCCTGTGCAGGCTCCTCCTAAGGCTCTGCCTGGCAAACCCAGTTCTGGGCCTGAGCTTTCAGTCACAGGGTGCAGGTTCTCCTCACTGAAATTCATTCCTGTTTCATTAATTTGCAAAGGACAGCCCTGCAAGGACCACAAGTGGGGTTTTCAAGTCTATACCCTGAGTAAAAACTCAAAGCCACATTGTTCTCCCCATTTCCTTGAGATTTTTTCCTCCTTCAGTGCCTGGGGGATAAAACCAGTAATTTGAAATTTGCATCCATATTATCTGCTGCCTTCCCCATCCATATGCACTGTCTCCAAGAGCCCAGGGCAAAGATGCCATTATGCTCAGTCACTGCCCAGCCAGGTGCACTCAGGAGATCTAACAATGTTAATAAAAGGCTTGATGAAGAACAAAAAATAAACAAACCTGCTATTGTGCCTGTAAGAATTGCTGCTATCAGGAAATTAAAAAATTACACGTGGCATATGCTGCCTGGCTGCACTCAGCACTGCTGTTCAACTCTGAAATCGTGGCCACCAGGTACACAGAAAACCAAGATTTGCAAAAAAAAAAAAAAAAATCAATTTACAAAACATGGTGAGGTTACAAAAATGTCTTTTTCTTCTCTGCATCTCTGAGACTGCATATTTATTTTTATGGCTTAAAACACGACTCTAAGAAATCACATTACTGTGTACATCTCATTCTTGAGAGATGGCCTAGACTTAAATGTAAAAAAGTTTTGCTGAAGCTTCACCACACTCAGAGGACTACAAGCTCCACAGTGTTATTTTAAAAGATAAGGAAATAGTGAATTGGCTGGGAGTGTGTTTATCTGCTTTCAAAAGTCAGTAATGTGAGGGGAAAAAGGATATCAGAGAGTATTTGAAAAAGACACAGATTTAAACAAACTAATTACAGAAGGCAGCTATTTCAGAAACCAGACCCTGGGTATCCTGCTGTAGTGCTCACAGACCTGGAAGGATGGGAAGCACAGAGGAACAGAGTCAGAAGGACCAGAATTCTGTCAGATTTACTCCATCAGACACTGCTCCCACTCCTGTGGGAGCAAAGTCAGGGTTTGCAGCCCTGCAGGTTTTGCAGGGCTCTGGGACTCGGGATATGCTCCTGCCTTTTTTGGAGAGCTGCACTGATTGAAAGCACTGGAAAGGAGCATTTTCTCCTGTTTGTGTTCCCCTCGTGGGGTTTTCTGTGCACAAACATTTCAGGGACAGGGTGGTGCAGCCCCAGAGGAGCAGCAGCACACACTCACCTGGGACTGCTGGGACTCAACAACCTTCAAGGTCTTTCCCAACCTAAAATCTGTGATTCCAAGACTGTTTTAACCACTGTAGCAACTCAAGATTTGTCCCAGCAATCCCTCCCTTGAGGGGGTCGAGTGGGAAAAGGACACTTTTGGCTGAAAAGACATCTCAGAGGAACCTCCCTGGATGTAGTTTCTCTCCATATCTCTCCTTCTCTAAGAGCTCTGTGTGAGAAAGGCCTTTTTTCTTCACAGAGTCAAAGGAAAAAGACCCCTCTATCAGGTCAGTAGAGTCAGTCAGTGCCAACTACTGTGGTTATTCCAGTGTCAAATTGCAAATGTCTGTGAGGAAAATTCAGGATTCACTTGGTCATCCCAGGAGGAGAGGAGGGATGAGTAAGACAGGTTGGCTGCAGTCTGTAGAATGATATTTGTGTTAATGTTTTGCCTTTAAAAGGTAAGAAAATAAATATATATATATCTGCTGTCTTATTAAAGGATGTTATCTAGGGTGCAAAATAAAGAATTTAGAAAATAGGAAATGTCAGGATTATGGTATTTCATGGCACTTTTTGCCTAAATCTCCTTTGTAAGTGCATTTGATCAGACATGAGTCTTTGTGGAGTCTGTGAAGACAATAGCTGTGGGGAAATATTTCAGTCGCTATTTGGGCAAGGCTTATACACGTGACAAAACACGATTATGGTTTTTCATCCCCAGATTTGTCTTTCTGAGACTCTGCTGTCCCTGAGGAGAACGAGCAGCTCTAGAGCTGGATGGAGCTGGATGTGGATTGGGATTGTGTGGACTCCAGCACCCTCTAATGGTGCCAGCACTCGCTCCCTGTGCGTCCCTAAATCCTCACAAATCCTTTCAAACTGTGGAATAATGAGAACAATTCTGCTGCAAATGGCCAATTTTTCACTCGGTGGCAATTAACAGTTTTGTGCTATTTTAAACAGCTTTAATTGCAATCTGTGCTGTCAGACCCTGTTGCACACTCCATATATCCTGCCTGTATTTCCACGTTAAATTAGGATAAAATGTTCCAGTGGGGGATGGGATAAATGAGAAATCAGAGTGAGCAGATGCAGGTGATGACTAAGAGCAAACAACACCCCGTGTGCAGCTTGGCAGGGCTGGGACTGCTGGGTAGGACAAAAAAATCTGAGAAATCTGAAGGGGAAAAGTCAATCCACTTTGGTTTAATATTAATAGGAGGTTAATTGTCTAACTTTTGTCTGAGAGCTGAAGAGAAATCTTAAAACTGAATGTTCAAACAGAGCACCACCAGCTTCATTAGAGCCCTGCTGATTAACATGAGTATGTTCTAGCAGTTTCCTAATTTGCTTTCTCCACTGCAAGGTAGCATCCATAGGTTATGTGGATAAAGGAGTGGTAGGACCATTGTGTGTGTGCACAAACTCCTGTGAAATGCAGGAGTCCCAGTACAGAGCTGCAAAATCCTGCTGCAATAACAAAAAGTAGCTTTTCCTGGGCTTTCTGGGAAGGTGTTAATGTGGAAATGTGGTGGCTTATCCCACACAGTGGAGAGTTCTTCATGCTTGTAACAAGAATACAACTTGCTCATAGCTCAGTACCAATCCTCAGTGCATGCTCCAGGAAAGCTTTGCCTGGCTCCTCTGCACGAGCTGGGTGCAGCAATTCTGAGAGCAAGCCCAAATCTGATATGATAACATTGAGCATTTTAGATTAGATTTATTTCCTTACCTACAAGTACAGTGTGGGAAAGGCCAAGATGGGACTGAGATAGGGAGGGTTGCTGTGTTTTCCTACAATAAAGGACAAAAATGGGCCAGCCTTGGGGCTCACAAGCTTTTTTAGCTCAGCAGGAGCTCAGGAGCCAGCCAGGGCTGGGTTTAGTTCCCATTTTAGCTCATGGATTATCAAATCTTCTTGGATCTCTGTCAATGATAAGCAAAACCACGTGTAACCTACCCAGATAAAAATATGTCTGACAATTGGGTCACTCCTTTATTTTACATGCCCTGGCTTCAGAGTCGTTGGAAAAGTTGGCTCTGCCCAAGTTTGGCTCCCTGCAGCTTGCAGGGGTTGTAGCTGACTTTCCCCACAGCTCCAAGGCTCACGTGTTACCAGCTCAAGCAATTTGGAAATGAACAGTGGGGAAGTAACTTGTGCAACTTTGGTTTTTGAATTAGAATATCATTGTGAAATTCAGACAGTAACCCAGGCACAGTTTCACATTCAGCACTGCAAACACAAACTGCATTTTCCAGTTGTGGGTTTTTTTACGGGACAATTGAGCATTTTCTACCATGCATTTTCTCACAGGAAAGAGCATCTCAGAGAAATTGGTACATGTGGGGTTTTCTGCAATTGTTGTAAAAACTGGCATTTCTTCCCTGAGCTCTACTGTTTCCTGATTTATTCAGCTGGTTTTGGACCAGTGCCAGAGCCATCTTAGCTGCTGTCAGCCCTGGTCTTGGGGATGAGGTGTTCCCTGATGCCCAGAGTGCCCCTGGTGAGTCACCACCATCTTCCTTTCTTTAAGCACCCAACAATTTGTTTCTCCAGAAGAACCAGGGATGATGAGCCTTTTTTAAATTACCCTAAAGCTGCTGGGACTGGGGCTTTTCTGCAGTCTGTGGCAGTAGTTTTGAACAGTGTAGTTACACCAGGGGTGCAACCACAGCTTGCTGAACTCTGCAGAAGTTCCTCACCCTGTTTCAAACTTGTGAAATGTGTCTTAGCAGGAAACTTAGCAGGAAACTGCTCATGGTCAGGGTTAAAATTAAGGACAGGGATGTTATTTAGGATAATGCCACTGTTGTAATTTCTGTGGAGCCCAATCAGGCTGCACACCCAGAGAGGTTTTTCTCTCCTTTTACAATTGGCTGAAGGTCAATTTAGGTTTAATATTTACTTTGAATACCACGTGCAGTGTTGATTTCTGGAAAGGGCACGAGGTGCATTATCCCATATCTCACTCCATCTTTATCAAATGGGAGCTACAGCAGAACCACAAGTGCAGAAACACATCCTAAGAATCACAAAATTTAAGGTCACCTGATTGTTTTGTTTCAAAGAGCTGCATTTGGGAATTTCACCTCAGATGAGCTCATGTTTATATGTAAGTGTCCCCTGGAAGCCCAGGAAACAAGAATTTTGAGGATGATCCATGTGGACCTTAGAGTACATAAAAAAACTGGCTGTTGAACAAAAGAAAAAGTCTGAACTTTATTTGCAGAGGCTCTACCTGACACAGTCTGCTCACTTCTGCCTGTTCCTCTGCTGTCTGTTGGGAAGGTGCCCCCCTGCTTCACAGCAACATGCAAGAAAAATGTCCCATGGATGTGCTGTTCATCCCATCTTTCTCAGGAGAGGAGATTCTGTGAGCTGCTTCAGGGAGTGATCTAACTCACAAAAGTGATTTTTAAATGTTACTGATTATAAAATGTATTGCTGGCAAAAATATTCCTTCTCAGCACTTATGCAGTGGGGGAAGGAGGGCAAGCAAGGGGGCACTCACATCTTCTTCTCCTAAATCCTCAAAACTTGGGGTGTTTATGTTCTAGATGCCCTTCCTGAATCTCCTGGGAGGAGGTTTTTCATATGTGTGTGTATATATAAAAAAATAAATATAAATTTCTAGTTAAGGGTCACATGCAGCTCAGGCCAACCTATGTTATCCTGTCTGCAAGGCACTTTTGTACAGCAGAGGCTACCCAAAATCTTGTTCAAGTTCAACCACACACAGAAAATTAAAACAGGTGCCAAATGTTCATGCTTTATATTAAAGGAACACTTGAGTAGCTGGAGAAGAGGATAATACTGATTGTAAAGCCTGAGCAGGGTAGAGAACAGGTTAAAACAGCTGTCATCTCAGTAGTGAACAGATTTTTTGAAAAAAACAGAGGTTGTAGATCATATCCCTCATAAAATATTGAGAGAACTAAATATGGAATTACAGGTGTGGTCTGAGGATTTGTGAGTG
This sequence comes from Molothrus aeneus, assembly GCF_037042795.1. Classification (NCBI taxonomy): domain Eukaryota; kingdom Metazoa; phylum Chordata; class Aves; order Passeriformes; family Icteridae; genus Molothrus; species Molothrus aeneus. The sequence goes on along the minus strand of NC_089659.1, from coordinate 2,457,394 downwards.
ATGCCTTAATTCATTGATCTGGGCAGGAGAATGGCAAAGGTGGTGCCTGTACCCATAAAGAGGAAAGGGTTGGTGGAGGCAGCACAGCTCCAAGTGTGATCCCAATAAGGGAAGTTTTAGAACAAATTCTGAGGGGCAAAAAACCTTGCTGAACAAAGAGGTGACCAGAAAGTGTCACAGATTACACCAGAGGTTTGTCAGAAGAACATTCTGTCAGATAGTAATTCTCTTGATGAGAAAACTAATTTCCTTACCAGACATGATAGAGTGGAGTTAATTACCTGGAGCTGCAACTCAAATCACTGAGTGGGAATGAGGAGATTCCTACCAGAATTCAGAGGGGGGTGTGGAGCAGTCTGGGGCAGGGGGGTTCTTTTTGTTTTCTTTTTTGTACATTAAATGCCATGTTGAAGAGGGCATTCCTTTTGTTCCACGAGTTGTCTGGAATCTGATCATCCCATGGATATTCCATAGTAGTAAGTGAATATTACATATATATTCACTTATATATGAAAGTGTGTTTGTATATATATATATATTTACATACTCCTAGGCATGTGCTGAGGGAATTGAAGGCAATGCCAAGCTTTTGTCTGTGCAGAGGACAGGACAGTGCTGCAGGGTCCCAGGATGGCTCAGGAGGGGAGGCACCACAGTGGGTCCATCTGGCGCCACCTCCCTGTTCCAGCAGAGCCATCCCAGAGCACAGGACACAGGATCGTGTCCAGGCAGCTCCGGAATATCCCCAGGGAGGAGGACCCCACAGCCTCTCTGCTCTCTGCTCAGGGCTGGGCACTGCCAGGGAAGTTCTTCCTATGTCCAGCTGAAACTTCCCGAGCATCAGTTCCGCTGGTGCCCTTGCTGGGCCGCCGGAGCAAAGCCTGGCGCATGATCCGACAGCTCCTTTTAGACATTTATGGATGAGCCGTCTCCTCCCGAGCCTGCTGAGCCCCAGCTCCCTCAGCCTTCCCCTCAGGGATGCTTCAGCCCCGCCATCACCTCGGCAGTCCCGGGTGTGCTGCTCTGCGGAGCCCGGAGCGGCACACAGCGCCCCGGGTGTGCCCACAGGGCTGAGAGAGGGGCAGCAGCACCGCGTCCCTGCCGTCCTCAGCGCACAGAGCCGGCGCGGGCGGGCTGGGAGGGGACAGCGAGGCCAGAGCAAAGCTCCCTCAGCCGGGTTGTGAGGGGACAGCGCGGCCGGAGCAAAGCTCCCTCAGCCGGGTTGTGAGGGGACAGCGAGGCCAGAGCAAAGCTCCCTCGGCCGGGCTGTGAGGGGACAGCGAGGCCAGAGCGAAGCTCCCTCGGCCGGGCCGTGAGGGGACAGAGCGGCCGGAGCGAAGCTCCCTCGGCCGGGCTGTGAGGGGACAGAGCGGCCGGAGCGAAGCTCCCTCGGCCGGGCTGTGAGGGGACAGAGCGGCCGGAGCGAAGCTCCTTCGGCCGGGCTGTGAGGTGAACGCGGCCGCAGCGCCGCTCCCTCAGCCCGAGCGCCACTGCCCGCCCGCCCCGCCAGGGGGCGCCGCTGCGCGCAGGCCGCTCAGCCGAGCGCCGAGCGCGCCGGCCCCGGGGCAGCCCGCGCAGCCGCGCGCCGATGCGCGTCGCTGAGGGCGGCGGGATGGCGCTGTGGCGGGGGCTGCGCTGCTGCCGCCGCGCCTTCGCCTGGCTGCCCGTGCTGCTCATCGCGCTGCTCCTGCTCTGGTCCTACTACGCGTACGTCTGCGAGCTCTGCCTCGGTGAGCGCCGCCCGCGCCCAGCGGGGCCCCCGCCTCGGGCCGTCCCTCGGTGCTGCCGGGGCCCCCGCGGAGCTGCGGACGGGGGGCGCGGCGGGCCGGGGACTTCGGCCGTTCCCCTTCTCCTCTTCCTCTTTCCCTTCTCCTTCTCCTCTTCCTCTTTCCCTTCTCCTTCTCCTCTTCCTCTTTCCCTCCTCCTCCTCCTCTTCCTCGCCTTCTCCACTTCCTCCTCGCTCTCCTCCTCCTCCTCCTCCTGCTGCCGTGTCCGCGGTGTGAGCGGGGCCCCGCGCCCGCCCCGGTGTCCCGAGGCTCCGATCCAAACACTTCAGTACGGGTCGAGTCCTGCTCGGGATCAGGGGGGTTCGGCCGTGCTGCCCCGCTTTCCGCAGGGTTTGTGCCGGGCCGGGCGGGGTGCGGGCTGGGGGTGCTGTCTGTCGGTCCTGGGCCCTTGTTCTGTGTGTCCCTGGAGCAGGGAGGTGGCGTTTGGGAGGCTGGGACGGTGATCCCACCGTGAAAGGCGGCGTTGCTGTGATTTGATAAGGTCCAGATGTGATTTATGAGCTAAACAGTAACAAACATCGGGCTGTGCCCTGCCGTACAATCGTTTTATGTTTGTATTCTGAAAAGGAAAGAAATAGATTATATGGAATCATACTCGGGCGTGGGGTTGTTACAGTAGCACAGAAAACACTACATTTTAGAAGAGGAAGCTTTATGCTGCTAGTAATTGTTTATTTAATGTAACAATTTAACTGTATAGTAAGTTGCAAACTTTCTTATGTTTGTTATGTCTGGTTTATTGTGCTATTGGAAAAAAGAGTTGTCAGCTCTGGTGAAGAGAAGAGCTGGAAGCTTGGATTTGTGCATTTGTGAGAAGGAGCTGTGACTCCTCAGGACAGAGGAAGGCAGACAAATGAAAGCAGAGGTCCCAGAAAGGATGGTTTGAGATGTTCCTGGGGCAGGAGCTGCCTTCTGGTGCTGCACAGCAAACTTCAATCAGGTGTTTGTTAGGGTTGGCAGTGCAGTGAGACCTGCTGGTTTTTTTCTCCATGGGAGCTAGAATGAAATGCAGCTTCTTTGGTCTGTTTTAATCAGCATCTTGGCAAAGTCCCCAAACACTTCATCACATTTATCCCATCTCTGAGACTGTGGGCTGTTTCTTTCAAGAATTCACATTGGATGATATCTCTGAGGTGCATGGAACTGTCATTAGAAGATTTGACAAAAAATGTGGAGTATTTTCCTGGAACACTGTCAGTCTTTGGAGATGTGCTGTGCAAATTCAGGAATACTGAGCAGGGGCTGATCCCAGGTCCCAGTGCAGCTGCTGGAAGAGGCTCAGGTGATTCGAGTGAGGTTTGGGTTGGGGCTGTGCTGCTCTGCAAGTGCTGGTTCAGCTGGCAGGAGCTCAGCTTGCTGTGTGGAATCACAGCTTAAATTCATTCATTTGCCCACACCCACCCGGTTTTTTTGCCCCGTTTCTCTCTCGTTGCTTTTATTTGTGTGTGGAGGAGTTTATCTATGCAGAAGTTGCAATGATTGAATTATTTCAGGATTTGAGCATGAACTGTTGGCCTGTGCTGTGACTTGCCAAGCAGGATGTTGTCTCTCTCCACGTTTCTAAGCCAGCAAGGCTTGCTGAGCTGGCTGCCTCTTCTCAGCTGCTGGGAGCCTGTAAATAGCGAAGCTTTGTCTGGAATCTGGATTTGCATTTTCAGCTGTGCCGAGCACTGGAAGTGCTGTGGGGGTGATGTCTGGGAGGCATCTCCTGATGCTCTTTGAGCTCTCGGTGCTGGGCTGGCCAGTGAGTCACAGGAGGAGGCCTCAGAGCTTGTTTGGCTGGTGGCTGCTGTCGCGGTGACAGCGATGATCCTCCACAGAACCTTTTGGATCTTTGTGCTCTTGGCTCAGGTAAATCCTTGGCCAGGCCCTGCTGCAGGTGTGGTCAGGAGGGAGCCGGGCAATGCTTGTGAAAAGCTCATCACAGCCTGACTGGCTGCAAAGCAAAGGAAAAACAGGAGGTTTCCTAACAGTCTTGTTTACCTGAAATTGAGTGGGCAGAGACACAACAAAGATTCGGTTTCTTTTTTCATCTACATCGCTCTGTGTCACAAAGCTTTGTTTTCCAAGCAATGCTCTATAGAAATATCACAGATATTTCTAACTGAACTCCCTGTTTTCAGTTCAAGAAAGCTGTCCTTGTCTCTTCTGTTAAACTTGGATGCTGGCTTTTCAGATAATGGATGGATTTTCAAACAGTCACTACAAGAAGGCATTGAACAATGCACCTTTTGCTGCTTGCTCAGAGGCCTTCTGTTGTTAGGAGGGGCTTTTCTCTCATTATGGTGGAGTAAGAAGGGGTTGTAAAATTTCTGCTGGTAGGTGGTGTAAAAACAATGAACTCACTGCAGTTGCTGACTTGGCCAAAGCTGAGAAATTTATAATTTTTAATCCTGTTGATGCAGAAATGCTTTGGAACAGTGCTTACAGTGGAGGGTCAAGACCACCTGAAGATCAGTAGAAAGCAGCTGCAAGTATGTGGTAAATGCAGAGACAGAGGTGCTAGAGGAGCCCTGGTGATCTTCTCACTGTCACCAGAGGATTGCTTTTATCATATTTCTAATGCAAAATATACGGAATATATTTTATAAGCAGGGAAAAGACAGCATAAGTACGAGTGAGTGAACATCTTGCTGTGGGTGTGTGCGTGAGTGAAGAGTTGGTACGGATACTTTTGGTTTGATGCTGAGCTGTGGGCTCTCTCTTTGCCTCTTGAATTTGAACATTTTTCCTAAAATGGCTGTATTTCACACAGAAATGTTAATTGTCACAAACTTCTCTGGGATTCATATTTCCTCTGTGGACACTTGTTTTTTTTCTTTTCCAGTGACTGTGAGCAACCCTGTGGAGAAAGGTATGTGTGATCATTTATTATTTGCCATGCACCCCTCGTGTAGAAGGACTCATAAATGTTCTGGCTGAAATATCAGACATATTTGCTGTTATTTTTTAAGGTACATCCTCTTTCAGTGTTTCCCCCTGTAACTGCCCCCTCCTGAGGTGCTCAGATGCTGCAGCTCCTGGGTGCACTGGGAAATGCTCTGTCTAGTCACAGTCTGGGCAGAGCATGGAAAGGCTCTGATCCCTCTGGCTCTTTCAGGAAGAGCTCTGTGTGTCTGTGCACACCCACACCCCTCTTCTCCCTTTCCCTTTCACATTTCCAGAGCTGATTTTACAAGCCAAACAGAAAATACTGGTTCCCATCTGCAGCCCACCTGGCTTTTTTCACTGTTCTGTTTGATCTTTCAGTGCAAGCTATTTTTGCTAAGTTTTCTCCCTCGGTTCTGGTGCCCACTAGCAGATCCTGAGTCACAGCACAGTAGGATTGCTCAGTGGCACTCCTGAGACCGGTGTGTTGGTGGAGGTAATGGCCATGTTCTCAGAATAAGGAGTCAGTGGCTATTTTAACATTTTCCTCCTTCTTTCCTGGAGGTGCTCTGGATGCTTTTGGCTAATCCAGGTGTTCTCTTGGGGACTTTCTTCTTCAGGGGTTGTGAAGGGCAGGAGTAGGTGTAGTGTAAACTGTTCCATGAAGAGCAGTGCCAGCTGACATTTAAAGATCCTCCAGATTGCTGCATCCAGTAAATTCCCTTTCCTCTATAGAGCAGCTCTAATGTTTGAAATTGCTACAGAAAGAGAAACTGCAGAAAGCAGGATGTTAATGACAGAAGAAAGTTAATTGTTGCCTAATCTGTTGGTGCATCTCCAGGTCAGCTTTCTCTAATGTGCTGCTAGCTGATCAACCAAATTAAACCTGTTGCAAGATTTATCTCCTTCCATAATAATTAAAAATGGCTCAACTCCACCTGTAGTGGAGCATGAGAATGACTTAGCTGTGATTCACAGCTCCTTCCCACAGTCCATCACATCCTTGGGAGATGTGTCCCATCATTTGCTGTCTCATTAGAAAATCTCACTGATGCATTTGGCCTTTTTTACCAGTTTTCACACAGGAAAAGAAGTGTTTTGACATAGTTAAGAAGTGTTTGAATTTTAGATTTCTCTTTCCAACTAGTTATTTTAATCTTATTTTCTAGAATTTGAAGCTTAAATGAAATGAGGAAATGAGATTGTTATTGCAATGAAATGATGTGTTTAAATAAAACTATCTTGTACCTTTGAGAATGTCCTATTGAGTTGAGTGGTAAAGAAATGGCAAATAGTCTGTGCAGCTGAAGGACAGCTCCTTTGGCTCCCTGGCCATGGAATGCCTGCTAATGCCAAAGGCTCTGGAATCAGATTTGCACGTTGAACTGAGACTGTTCTGACATGGGCTGGTTTGCAATTCTTCCTCAGTAATCACAAGCCCTGTTTTGATCAATTTGAGGGAAGTTTTCCTGATTTATTGGATCAGTTGTGGCAAATGTAAAAGATGTTTAATTAGGCTTTTCCTGGTGATGTAAAGCTCACATCATTTCTGCTCTCACAGGAAGAGCATGGTGCAGGAGTGGGCAGTGCACTCTCTGCTTCCCACTGCTTTTAGCAGCAACTGAACCCCAATACTGGGAGGAGCAAAATTCACCTTTACCCAGCTCAGCACCAGCCAGATCTGCTGGGCTTGTGCCTGGGATGTGGGGAAGAGACAGGAATCCTGTCAGTCCCAGGGATATGGGGTTGTCACCTGCCCTGTGGGACAATTCTGTGGCAGCTTCATCTTCCTCTCCCAAAGAGTGGGATCAGGTGGAGCAGGGGAGGCTCTGAGTTTGGTCACTCCTGAGCTCTGGGGTGCTGCTGACCCTCAGCCATGAGGTTTAGCTGGACTGCAATAATGGGTGGCACTGGATGGATATCTGTATTTTCCTTTTTCCTTTTTTTTTTTTGACTTTGTTGTGCAAAATTTGAATTATGCCCATTGTGGATGAAACCTTTGCTTGAGAAGTCATTACTCTGTTTCTGGTTTTTTTTCTTTTCTTGTTTTGTTTTTAGTGGCCTATCTTGTAGTATTCCATATTCTCTTTGTGCTCTTTGTGTGGACATATTGGAAGTCTGTTTTCACTCTCCCAATACAACCAGGCAAAAAGGTAAGAGAGCCAACACCTTTCATTCCTTGAAAAAGAGAAGCACAGATGTTAAAGAGAACTCAAAAATCCTTCAGTCTAGTTCATCTGAAGAGGAGAGTCAGAGGCAAATGTCTCTTAATTCTTTTCAACCCAATATTTACTTTGTCACCTTGCTTGGATTAGTAGATTTACCTTTTTTTCACATTTTGTTTTACCTCTCTATGAAATAGCAATAAAACACTCAGATTGAGGCAACAAAATGAGGTCAATATTTGTGTGGCACTCCAAATATATTCGGCCTTGCTCTGATCCTGATTACAAGAATGTAAATTTATAAATAACAACTACTTCCAGTTTTAAAAATTTAAAAATATAAAGGTTCTTGCTCACTAGAGAGGTGCTGAATGTGTTATAAAGATGAGTAATGGTATTCATCTAGGGCAGCAATAGGAGCAATTCTAGTAAGTTGTTTTATGAGCCTTAATTTCACTTTTTCATTTCTTATTGCTGTGTCTCTCAGTATTCTGGCTCTCCAGCACTCACTGCCTCCCTTTGTCTTCTTAACAACCACATTTCCCTCGGCATTAATCTCAGGAGCTGGAGGTAAAAGCGTTTCCAAAGCTGTGTTTGAAAGGCTCCTGTAGTGAAAGCTCAGTGGTGCCCGTGGCTGAGCGCTGCTCTGGTGCCCTCTGCTTGCAGTTCCACATGTCCTACGCTGACCAGGAGCGCTACGAGAACGAGGAGCGGCCCGAGGTGCAGCGGCAGATCCTCGCCGAGATCGCCAGGAAGCTGCCGGTGTACACGAGGACAGGCAATGGAGGTGAGGACGGGCAGTGGAGGTGAGGACGGGCACTGTAGGCGAGGACGGGCACTGGAGGTGAGGACGGGCACTGGAGGTGAGGACGGGCAGTGGAGGTGAGGACGGGCACTGTAGGCGAGGACGGGCAATGGAGGCGAGGACGGGCAGTGGAGGTGAGGACGGGCAATGGAGGTGAGGACGGGCAGTGGAGGTGAGGACGGGCAATGGAGGCGAGGACAGGCAGTGGAGGCGAGGACGGGCAATGGAGGTGAGGACGGGCAATGGAGGTGAGGACGGGCAGTGGAGGTGAGGACGGGCAGTGGAGGTGAGGACGGGCAATGGAGGCGAGGACGGGCACTGTAGGCGAGGACGGGCAATGGAGGTGAGGATGGGCAATGGAGGTGAGGACGGGCAATGGAGGTGAGGGCGGGCAATGGAGGTGAGGATGGGCAATGGAGGCGAGGACGGGCAATGGAGGTGAGGGCGGGCAATGGAGGTGAGGGCGGGCAATGGAGGTGAGGACGGGCAATGGAGGTGAGGACGGGCAGTGGAGGTGAGGACGGGCAGTGGAGGTGAGGACGGGCAATGGAGGCGAGGACGGGCACTGTAGGCGAGGACGGGCAGTGGAGGCGAGGACGGGCAATGGAGGTGAGGACGGGCAGTGGAGGTGAGGACGGGCAGTGGAGGTGAGGACGGGCAGTGGAGGTGAGGACGGGCAGTGGAGGTGAGGACAGGCAATGGAGGCGAGGACGGGCACTGTAGGCGAGGACAGGCAGTGGAGGCGAGGACGGGCAGTGGAGGCGAGGACGGGCAGTGGAGGTGAGGACGGGCAGTGGAGGTGAGGACGGGCAGTGGAGGTGAGGACGGGCAGTGGAGGTGAGGACGGGCAGTGGAGGTGAGGACAGGCAATGGAGGTGAGGACAGGCAATGGAGGTGAGGACGGGCAGTGGAGGTGAGGACGGGCAATGGAGGTGAGGACAGGCACTGGAGGCGAGGACGGGCAATGGAGGTGAGGACGGGCAATGGAGGCGAGGACGGGCAGTGGAGGTGAGGACGGGCAATGGAGGTGAGGACGGGCACTGTAGGCGAGGACAGGCAGTGGAGGTGAGGACGGGCAATGGAGGTGAGGACGGGCAATGGAGGTGAGGACAGGCAATGGAGGTGAGGACGGGCAGTGGAGGTGAGGACGGGCAATGGAGGTGAGGACAGGCAATGGAGGTGAGGACAGGCAATGGAGGTCAGCCCGGCACAGACCCCAAACCCACCCAGTCCCACCCCAGCAGCGCAGGCTGGCACCCAGAGCACCCTGCTGAGCCACAGCATTCCCAGGCACCCTGCTCTCCACTGCTCACAGCAAAACCAAAAAAAGCCTTGAACCCTCTGATTCAGTGCAGTTCCAGGTGCTGCCTTTGAGAAGCAAGATGTTACCCTTTGGATTTACAGTCCAAAAGCCCACATGTGCTGTCTGTATTTAGAAATAGCAATAGAATAATCAAATCTGTCATAATTTTTACTTAAAATGGAGTCTGGCTTAGGGATGCAGCACATACTTCTGTGATCAGTTTTCTGGACTGTGTTCAGTGGTTAAATGCCTGTTGCACTCCCTTCACAGTTTAAAGAAATCTGTGTTCATACTGGAGGCTCTGACCTGCTTGTTTCTGTCAGGCAAACCAAAGAAGCAGAGAACTGGAATAAATAGGGAATTGTCAAAAGGAAATGTAGGTAGTCTGAGTAAATATGGATGGATTCAGCTTTGGTTTGTCACTTTGGAGCTGGCTGTATGAGTTAGAGCAGGTTTGGGATAGATGTTTGGAAGGAATTCCTTCCTGTGAGGGTGCTGAGGCCCTGGAACAGGTTCACAGAGCAGCTGGGGCTGCCCCTGGATCCCTGCAATGTCCAAGGCCAGGCTGGACAGGGCTTGGAGCAGCCTGGGACAGTGGGAGGTGTCCCTGCCATGGCAGAGGGTGGAATGAGATGAGCTTTAGAATTCCTGCCAGCCCAAAGCCTTCCACGTTTCTATGATTTTGTGCTTTCACTCATTGTTGCCCCATCTGCAAGTGTCCTTCAGAATGATGAGTGTTGCTTACCTGATTGTGACCTGCAGCAAACACCAGGTCACCTGCTGAAGTGAGAGAGGAAAGAAAAAGAATAGTTAGGAAATGAGCCCAGTATCAACTAAGACATGAAAAAAGAGCACTTTTCCACAGTTTTGTGTTCATTTGTCTCTGACTGCAGGGATTCGGTTCTGTGACAGATGCCAGCTGATCAAACCTGACCGCTGTCACCACTGCTCTGTTTGTGCCATGTAAGTCATGGGCTGTCCTTCACTAAGTACAGTCACCACAAGGTTTTGGGAGTGGGCTGCTCCTTCCTGTGTCTGTTTACACAAAAAGGTTCCCCAGGCTCTCTGTCCCAGCTGCAGCCAGCAGTGCTCCAGGGCAGGAATCATTCTCATGTCTCTATCTCCATAAGGACATTGCTTGGTCTTCAAACACTAAGAAATGTTCCATCTTAAAATTATATCTGCCTTAAAAAACTTAGAGACAGCATCATTTTGAGTATCTATAGTGTAGAAACCTCACAAAAATCAAAGTTTTGCTGTTGATCTGCAGTTGGTAATGAAGTACCAATTAAAAATCTTCCATTTTTCTTTTTTGTCCTTTTGCAGGTGTGTGCTAAAAATGGATCATCATTGTCCATGGTATGTCCTAGATAACTGGTTTGTGGTTTTCTGAAAGGAAAGGTTACTTAGATATATTTCTGTATTCCTCTCATGTCTGTATGCCTCTCACATTTTAGGCCATCCATCTCTTTAGTTTGGGAAACTTATAAAATAATTGCACTTTGAAATTGCCTGAAATAAAATTTTAACAAATCATTCACATTCGCTCCATAACCCATGTGTAAAAATGCTATAATATTGATAAAGTTTAAACCCCAACTGCTAATTCACTCATTAACTATTATGCAAATTTGAAAAGAACTCCAGCTTAGCCTTTCCTTTGGGCTCTCTCAGTGTTTCAGCTGCACTTGGGGTGCTTCCAATAAAAACAATTGCACATGGATTGTTTCTGGACTGATGATAGTCAGAGACAGTCTGTGCAGAAAGCTGCATGGAATAATTGAGCTTTACACCTTTCAGAATTGCTGCCACTAAATTTCTTAAATTCCTCCTTTTTTTAAAAAAAAAAAAAAGGAAGATTTAAGAATTCAGAAACGACACAAACATTTCCCTACCTGAACCTTCCTGCTGATCAAAATTGGAGAGGATTTTCCAAACCTGAGTTCTGACACAAACACCCTCTGGGGTTTTTGTACATCCCCGTGTTCCTTTCTAGAGTTGTCCTGTGCATGGAGAATTCCAACCAGCTGTGGGGTGAGTTGGGCTGTGTGTAACAAACAGGCAGGGCTGAGGTGGCTCCTGAGGTTTGCAAAGGAATAAAGCAGCACAGAACTCCCGGCTCAGATTTCCTTGGCGGACAAGAGGCAGACAGGAGGAACGAGCTGCTGCCTCTGTGACCCATTTAGCTGTGGTACCAACCTTAAAGCAATTCCAAAAGTCGGAGCTGTGCTTCTCCTCGGCCCGCGGGAAGGGTTGGAGGGAAAAGCGGAGCCACGGGTTCTGTTCCCTTTCGGCCACTAAGGGGAGCTGCTCGTTGGCAAATTCGGTTGTGTGACCCAGGGCTTCCAAACCCCCCAAAACTGGTCCGTGCTCTTTGTGTTACAACCACCGTGTGCTGCACCAATCCTGATTTCAACTTTGCTTTTGTCCTCCAGGGTGAATAACTGCATTGGATTTTCTAACTACAAATTCTTTCTACTGTTCTTAGCCTATTCTTTGTTGTATTGCTTGTATATTGCTGCAACAGTCTTCAAGTATTTCATTAAGTATTGGACAGTAAGTCATGAAATCCGGTTCCTTTTTCATCTCCCGTCAGTCTCGTGGGCTTTAGTGACTCTCGGTGCTCTGTTGCCCTCAGGCAGTGGAGGGGCTGCATTTTCCTGGGAGCTGTTTCCTGGGCCCTTTGGGACTCCACCTCCCGTTAGATGCCCAAAATGCACAAAGCAAGAAGCCAGGAATTTCAGACTGTAGATTATTTCTGGCAGAGAGGTCCTGTCCTTTCCCTGTCCTAGTGTTTGCATGGGTGTCCCTTGGAAAGTTTGGCATTGATGTGTAAGGTCCTGGCAATGATTTGTACATATTTACTGAAAAGAAAAAAAGGGGTCAAAACCCCTTGTTCATTTTCTAACCCCCACAGGCCTCCTTTCTCAATTTAAAAACAGTGACCCAAAGGAGGCTTTTATCCAGTAACTGCTGGTTGTTTCTATGCAAGCAAGGCCAGCTGACAGCTCCAGTAAGACACTGGCCCTTGGTCTCTGTTTCTGTCCCCTGTGCTCAGTACCTGTGTATGTTTGTGTTTAGGTACCTTTGCTGTGCACTAATTGTTCCCCACACTCAGCAAGGCACAGCCCTGAGCCCTGGATGTCCCCAGAGCCTGCCCGTGTCCCTGCTGGGCACCTCTGGCACCTGGCTCTTGTGCTGCAGAGGGAAAGGAGCCCTTCTTCTGCCTGGAGTGTCCCACTTGGCTTTTAACCCTTCCCCATCCATCTGTGCTCAGTTCTAACACTCCCCAATAGCTGCAGATGTGCAGGGCAGCTTTCTCTGGGCTTACCTTGAGCAAGGTGCAGAATTTTAATGTATGCACAGGAACCTCAGCAGAACTTAAACAGGGCTTCAAGAGCTCCCACCTGCTCATTTCCCCAGGCACAGGGTGCTCCTCATGCCCACCTGGGCAGCTGTGGTGGGCTGGCTCAGAGCCATACCAAGGGTTAATAACACCCCCCACTCTTTGTGCTGTGGTACAGGAGGGGAAATGAACCACATTCATTTCTTTGTCTCTTTTTGCTTTATTTAATAATGTTCACTTTTGTCTGTAAAAGTTTGAGAACTCCCAAGAGGAGTTTTAGAATTATATTTCTAAGTACAAATAATTTCCATCTTGAATTTGTTCCCATCACTTGCTCTGTGTTGCTTTCCTTTCCAGGGTGAGCTGACCAATGGACGCTCCAAATTTCACATCCTTTTCCTTCTCTTTGTGGCAATCATGTTCTTTGTGAGCCTCATGTTTCTGTTTGGCTACCACTGCTGGCTGGTCAGCAGGAACAGATCCACTCTAGGTAAGGCTCTTTGGTCTCTTCCTTCTAGTAAGACACACCAAAAGTGCTGTAAGAAGGAAAAAAAGAGAAGAAAAAAGGCATTTGTTCTATTTCTGTACATTCCTGCTGGTTTATGAGGGGAGGAAGATTTAAGATCTTGGTACAAGCTGCAGAAATTTGTCACTGCAAATGAGCTGCATTTATTAGCTGGTGTGACAAAAGCTTTGTTAGGGAAACCAGAGCCTTAATGTGTAGAAGTCCAATTATAAAAGTGTTATGCATATGTAAAACTGCATTTGCTGTGAAATGAGTGCAGCTTTTCAGGAATAATGGTTTATTCCTGTACTGAGGTGCACCCCAATCAGCTTGGTGAGCTTGGGAAACACAGTGTCCATCCTCACTGATAAAGGCAAAGAAGTTGTGACTGTGAAATCAAAGAAATTCTCATCTAAAATAGCATCATTTTGCCAAAATTTCTTTGCCTTTCCTTAGATAAATGTTCAACTTTCAAAGCTTTTGGGATAAAGTTTTGTAACAAAACAGACACTATCAAGAGAGTGCAAATATTCTGATTTTATCAAGTTATTTACTTCAAAAGTCATTTCATGGGGCACTGAAGCTCATCTATCCCAAAACATCAGACCTGTGCAGCAGCTGAGAAGGGAGATCAAACTGTTCCTAAGACACTCAAGGTTCTTCTCTCCCTTCTTTTCTTAATTTTATGCCCCACCAGAACCCAGAGCTTATTTGCATTTGTTTATCCCTAGAGCTTGTTCACTCTAACATTAACAAATGAGGGGATTTAAATCTGCAGTGCCACTTCTGGAATATGCACTGAACACCAACCTCCTTCATCCTGCAGAGTTTTTTACCTAGCAACTTTTACCCTCTGAATTTCATCAGTTCCACAGGAAGATCTTTTAACCCCATTCTCTGGATGAAACCCCTTGTGGGTTGCTTTGACTGTTCTCTAGGTTCAGTTGCACAACCAAATTCCTGCCTTCAGCTGGAAAATCTTTACAGGCTTTGCAAAATGGGAAGAACATGATTTTGAAACTCTGTAGTGCTGTGTATCTATAATCTGTTAAATCATGTTGTCTTTAGATGGTTACAAGATGCACAACTCTTTCAGAGTGTTTCTATTGATTTTTATTTTCTTCCACCGAAATTGCCTCTGTTTGCAGAGGCTTTCTCAGCTCCAGTGTTTCAAAATGGCCCAGATAAAAATGGATTCAATCTTGGCTTTGTGAAGAATCTCCAGCAAGTGTTTGGGGAAGAAAAAAAGCTCTGGTTGCTGCCTATTGCCTCTAGGTAAGTAACCCTGCTAAAAGCTGATGTAATTACAGTTTTTCAGTTTGTGTACAGGCTTTGGTTACAGGAAAATGGGGGTTTTATGTGTCTTTCAGTAAGAGTGGGGCCATTTCCTGTTGGGTGTCACTCAAACACAAGTGAGATTTCTGCCCTGAAGAATCTCTGGGATAAATTGATCAAATTTATATCTATTTGTTTAGTTTTCATAAATGCTTTCCTTAGTTCCCCTTCAGTTCTAACTGCCCACAAGTTAATTTTTCCAGGGCTTTTTTTTCTGTATTCAAATTACTTGATCAAATTAACATATTTACCTTCTGCTAAAAATTACTGGATTCCAGGCCACAAGTTTCAACTTTTGTACTCCAGAGACCTTGAAAAAATTGAGAACCAAAGTGAAAAACAAACTCGGTGCTTTTCAAGCTTGAACATGATTTTAAGTAAACATGGGAAATACTGGCAACAGAAAACTTTGCAGGAAAAATGTAGAGAAATTGTCATCTTTTAGAGTCCTTGCTGCTTTTGCAGTGTCCCTCTGTCCCTTTTCCATGCAGCCAGGGGGATGGACACTTTTTCCCCATGAGAACCTTGAGTGAAGCTCGGAACCCTCTCCTGACAAATGAGGAGCAGTGGGAAGAGGATGGAATAGATGAAGAGCCTCAGGGTAAGGAATCAGTGCAATTAGTTGTCCTGACCTACAGCGCCAATAAATGAACTATAAGAGATAATCAAATAAAAAAACTGTGTTGCTTAAGTCCCTGAGAAGCTGGGAACTGATTAATGAGCACAGACTAAAGATAAGCTCTGCTTTGGAAACAATTCTTTCTTTTTTTTAATAATTTCTACTTGCAGGTGAATGAACTTAAAAGGTGTTTCAAGGGTTAGGGAAAGTGAAGTTGCCACAAACTGAGAGTATTTACATGTAAATGTTGCTGCATGCAGCCCAGTTATTTGGGATGTAAAGTGGTGCTGCAAGGAGGAGAATATTTAGATTTGTTGAACTGTATTTGTCCTGTGACAGTGTGTGAAATCAGGCATGCAAACACTGAGTTCAGGGATGCATTTAGGAAGCTGCTTTATACTTTGTCCAGCTTTATTTCCAGAGTAAATTTACCTGCTCTCCCTGCTTGGTTCTATACATTTTGGTACTTATACAAGGTAACACAAATGAGTTTTTAAACCAACAAAATTGGCTTTAAAATAGCAAACTATGGCATTTCTGTGAATTTTTAATGATGCTTAAAATAACTCCTTTAGGAATGAGTCAGAGCTTCTTCCAATTTTTACAAACTTTAAATTCCATGAATAAATAATTAATTCTTCCATATGAACACAGTGGCAGTGAAGTGATTTCTGGCTAGATCAGACCCCAGACTATGGTCTGGAGCTTATATGAAGTCTCCCAATTTATGGAGCTTATAAAATAAGTGACATTTCCAGGCAGTTGAACTGGATGAGCTGTGGGTCCTTTCAACTGAAATATTCAAATTCTCTCTTACACAACAGAGGTAAACCAGTAAAAGTGTCTAACCAGAAAGACCTGAAATGTTCCATTAAAACTGCAAGACCTTTATTTGTCTTTTTGGCCTCAAAGCTTGTGACTCGGTTATGAAATAAATAAAGCCAATAATAATCTCAGTTAAAAACAGCTGTTCAGTTCTCTCTGACAAGTGCTTGTCTATTTTTGTTTGTAATTATCCTTAAAAACACAATCCCATGCTTAGTGAAAAATGTATTCTCAGTGAGAAAACCAGCTTTATTTGCCTCTAACTGCTTTGGTTTTCACAGGTTCTGGTGAAGCCTCATCCCTTGCCATAGAAAGGGAGACATAGCAGTGTGAGAGCACAGTGGTGTAAAGCTGCATCAGAAAGGTCAGTGTTTCTTCCTTTATTTCCCTCAAAGCCACTGCTCTGCAGGGACTGGGGAGGTGATCTTGAAAAGGTTTGGGCTTTAGCAGAAAAATATTTCTCCAGAAAAATATTCTCCAGCTTGCCCAGAAATCCCTTATTCAAGGGGCCCTGGAGGGCAGCAGAGGCTCTCAGAGGCCCTGGGCTGGGTGTGGCACAGGTGACACCAGAGCCACCAGCGCTCTGTGAAGGGGAGGACACCAGCCCTGCAGCTCCTCTGGAAAGCATGGCTGGGACAGTGGCAGGATGGAAATTCTGGGGCCTGTGGGAGGTGTGGGAAGGTGCAGGTAAGGTGTTATCTGGAGCTGAGCACAGCCAAGTTGCAGCTGGGGATACAAGGGAGTGCCCTGTAATGTCACATCAGCTGTCACTCCTCTCCAGGCTTTCCCTCCCCCTGGAAAAGGTGAGTCCCACACCAGCTGAAGCAGGTGCTGCTTCCAGAACATTCCCTGCTCTGCCTCCTGCTCTGGCTTGGAGAACAGGGGAGATGCCCACACACGTCCTGCCCCAGGCAGTGAGGAGGGCACAGTGTCCTGCTGCCCCAGGGCAATGGAACCGATGGGGTTCCAGCACAGCCCCTGCTGGCCCAGTGGCAGGAGGTGCAATTGCCAGCTGGGCTGTGCCCCTCCCAGTCCCAGGGCAGGCAGTAACTGTGAGGCAGGCACTGCAATCCCTGCCTGGCTCCCCTCCACACTGCTCAGTGGGCTGCTGGCACATTGTAGGAGTTTGCCTTGTTGCACTTAGAAAAACCCCAGAGTGTTCTTCTGTGAGGGCTGCATCCTGCCATCCCACCAGGGCAGGCAAAATCAGCATTTTCCTGTTGTTCTTCATGGCTTTAAAGTGACTCCCAAAGCCCAGATCAGCCCTCAGTCCCTCATAACAGCAGTGCTATGGTTGCACATTTGTATTTCTTTAAATTTCAGCTTCTCTCTCAGGAGCCAACACCCCTTCTCTTGGCAAGGACTTCCGTTTTGAGGGGCAGAAAACAGGTGGATCTTCAAGATGAGAAAACATCCTGAAGTATTGTCTGATGGGAATCTGCATTCCACAGTGCTTCTCCAGGAATCCTGCTGTCCAGATGTCCCAAGGCTTTATAAATTTAAGTTACAGAGTTAACAGAACGATTTTACAGAGTGATTGTGGCCAGTCTTCTTTGGCCTGCTCTCTTTATTTTATAAATACTATATATTTTTTATTCCAAATAGGTACAAATGTTGATGCGAGTGCGTTTCCGAAGGCCTTTTCATTTTGCAAACATCAGGGACTCGAGCTCTTGAAATTCTTCCAAGCCATAATATTCTTGGGGATGGTTATTTATTTTGAGGCTGATTCTCCAACCTTCTCTGACAAGTGGCATTTTCTAATGTATTTAAATTCTGAGTGAGTTCAGCTCAATGCAAGACAGACCCAGTTAAATCTGGCACTAAACTGGGAGCTGAATGTAAGAGTGTTGAAAGCAAAAGTGCTGAACATGCACATGTACATGTGCAGCTGTGAGTGAAAATAAAATATTCACATTGCCAGTATCAAGATTCAAGAATATTGTGGCCATAGATTTTTTTAAAAGGTTTTTAGGGGGGATGTTATTTTCCTTGAGTTTGGGTTATAGTGTTCTTGCATCCTACTTGTAGGCTTCTAAAATGCAAAAGGGAACTTCAGACAGTCCAGTTTGCATTAATTCCTAGGGTTAAAGCATCATCTCATTCCTGGATCAGTGTTTGATGGAGATTTGTGTGTTCATGGAGTCAGAAAGGAAGATGTGAATTTGAAATATGCACTGAAAGTTTGGCTCCAAGAGTCATGTTTGGAGTTTCACTCCACAGGGGTGGCTTTAGCCCCAAAATGCTGAAAACACAATTGGGATATTGAATTTTTTCAGACTTCTTCCCAGCTCAGTGCACTGACTGGCTTCAGGGGTTTCTGCACTAAGAGGTGATCAGATTTGTTTCTGCATTTTGCTGCATTTACAGTCAAAGAGCTGTATCCCTGTTTCTGTTCTGGGGAATGGAACTGAGACTTGGCTGGCTGGATTATGGATATTTTTCTAGACTTGAGTCCTTTTTTTTTTAATCTGCATGATTCAGCCCAGTCCATCATTCTTGTTTGAATTAGGTGCATGCTAAAAGTATTGGTGTATTCCCTCTAGGATCATTTAGTACCATTTTCTATCCCATTATTGTGTTTGTTATCAGCCCACTGGTGTTGGCAGTGACTACAGGAGCAGCTGTGCATGGCAGGAGAAAGGAGCTGATGAGTGAATTTGGTGATGGAGGCTTTGCCTACAGAATAAACCCCTTTTTTCCTCTGTTCCTCTGCTGCTGCTGCTGCCACAGGGAATGTGTTGTGAGCCAGGAGAGCCTTGCAGAGGTTCCTTCCCTAAGAGAAGGTGTTTCACTCCTGGCTGTTCCATGCCCTGGGATGGAATTTTGTCCCTCAGCCTCTGCAGTTTGTGTGGAGCAGGCAGTGCTGACCCCCCTGGGATGTCTCACTGCTGAATTGGCTTGTGAGGGGCTGAGGTGGGCTGGCCCGGGCTCCTGTGGGTTTGTGTCTCTCCTCAGGGTGGCCCAAACACTGAAAAGGCTCCTGCTTCAGCCACCTGAGCCCCATCTGTTGAGTGGCTCTGTCACCAAACGGCTGCTGAGTGCTGGAAGGGTTTTTCCTGTCAATCTAAAGCTGCATTTCTGATGTAAATCTGGTGTTGGGCCTTGTGCTGTGTGTGATGCAAGGTGACAGCTGAATTAATCCCCTCATTCCTGGCAAAATGTGCTCTGGAGGGGGAGCTTGAGAGGATGATGGCAGCTAAACACAGCCAGAATTTAGCACCTACAGAGGTGCTATTTGTGCCTTTAAAAAGTTTAAATTCCTGGTATATCAAACCAGGAAGGTGATTTGGTGACGTTCTGTTTCATCCTGCCAGCTGAAGTGTATTTTTCCAGAGCTTGTGTGGATTTACAGGAGTTTTCTGAGCAGGTTCTTGTGCCCTTCCTGGGTTTGGCTCTGGTTCCAGCCCTGCCATTATTTGAGTTGTTTCTGTGCCAGGCAGCAGCAGCAGAGCTCCCCTGCCTGCTCCTGCTGCTGCTCTGAAAATCAGGTTTTGTCTTCTCATACTAAGGCAGATATCTTTGTGATGGCACAGGTACCAAGCTCAGATTGAGAAAGGGTTTTAAATGTTTCCAAGTAACTTTTATTCAGTCACTTTTCTTGTAATTAATTATGGTCATCTCTTCCCTTTCCTTTAAAGCAGCTCAGCCTCCCATAGCTGGAACAAACTCTTGTTAGAACAACACAAAGTTTATCACTTCAGAGCCACTTCTCAATATCCACACATCAGATGCTGGAAAGCTTAATGAAATGTGAAACAAGCCCAAAAGTTGTGTAAAATGAGGCAGAACAAAATGGGAAAAACCCACATGTCTGAGTGAGCAGCTCCATTTTGTTTCCTTCTGCTCACTTAAGATGATATCCTTATTTTACCCCTGGCCTTTGTCCTTTTTATGCTGAGTAAATGCACTGGAGAACAGAAATTCCTCAGGCTGCTGTGGTCACTCTGCAGGTGGTGACAAAAGAGAGAATATTCAGCCCAGTGTGTGATAGATTCCTTTAACTTGCAAATGGCTCTTCAGGGGTAACCCCCTGCAGCACCTCCTTTGTTTTCCATGCCCTGATCCTCATCCAGAGGCTCTCCACCATTGTCACTGACTGTAAGGGCTGTGGCATCAGAGCTCTGCCCTGCCTGCCCCCTCCATGCCAGCATTCCAGAATGGGATTCATCCCCCAGTCCCATCAACAGCAAGGACACTGCAGCTCTGGGAGCTGGCCGTGATTCCAGCTCATCCTGTGTGGATCTCACACTGCCTGTGCTGATGGCCCAGCATTCCAGGTACACCTGAGCCCTCTGTGTGCCAGGAGCAGCCAAAGTGTCCCCACTGGGATTGCCAGCAGTGTCACTGTCACCCTCTGGGTGTGTGCTGTAGGTGCAGCTCCGTGCAGGGAACCTGGAGAATTGAGGTTTGAGTGTCAGTTCTGGTGCTCCTCTCCAGCCTGGAGCAGCAGGGGAACTGTCCCCACCCCTCCAGGAGCTGCTTTCTCTGCTCACCACTGGATCTGCACTACAGCTCTCTCAGCTTGGAGCAGCTTTTCCAAGTGGTCTCACCATGGGAAAGGAGGGAGCTCTTTTGTTGGACTTTCCTGGGATGCCTCCATTGTTATCCCTCTACTCCTGGATTCATCCTCTAGAATAACTGACCACTAACAGCCACTGTCACCTCCCCCCTTCTGTCCCCTTTCCATTTAGGTACAAAACCCCAGACAGAGCATCACATTGATGTTTCTCTGTGTGCAATTGTCCTAAGTCCAGCCCTGGGCCAGCAAGTCCTGCCCAAGGAACCTGGACTTGGTTTCTCCTGCTGACTGGAAGTTTTTGGAGTAGGATAATTTTGTTTTCCTTCAAGCAGGGAGCACTTCTGTATGTTAGAGGAGGCTGTACCCAGTGTGTGTGGGGTGCAGCCACTGGTGAGTCAGGAAGCTTCCAAATCACACTATGCAATGAATGTTTGCTTCCTGGGCCCAACAGGAATGGATTCAGCAAAATCCACACCAGCTGCAGCTCTGGAGTTCTAGATGCTGGTCTGGACTGAAAGCACAACTTGATGCAAAAAGTCTGTCATGTGATATGAATGTAAAATGTAAAAGGGGAAAAAAAACCCTATTTTTCCCCTGAATTTAGCTATGAAGAATGATGTACTGAGCAGTTACTCTGTGCAGTTACTCTGCTGAGCAGTTACTCTGTGCAGAGCTGAGGCACTCATGGAAGGGTTTAATTAGCAGGGGAAGGAGCCACTGCTGACCTTGTTTATTAAGCCAGAACTAATTAACTCAAAAGGGTCATGTTTTCATTTCAGTGACTCCTGTGGTACAGATTTCTGAAATGGATCCATAGTACTTGAAAATACCTCAATTTTATTGATATTTTTCCAATTCTATCAGCTTCTGCTTTATTACAGAACACTTGCAAACCTGAACTCACCTGACCTGATCAGATGATTGAGGTCACTGGAGGTGTTTGCATGGCAGAGGGGCTCTGGTGTGGCAGACCCTGCACTGGCTCTGCCATGGGCTCTTCCTGCCCAGTGCTGCATTCCCTGCCCTGCTCACAAGCACCGAGCTCACACCCACTGCTGCTGCAGGGTTTTAGTCTCTGGTCCTTTTCCCATCCCACTTGGAGCATTCCCTCTTCCTCCTGAACATGCAGTTAAATATTTTCAGCTTTGAGCTGCTTGTGCTGGTTTTTTGGATACTGTGAAGGTGAGTAGGTGTCATTTTATGCAGTTGTGCCATGTATTTTATTTGTAATTATTCTCTGTTTGTCAGGTATTGGTTTGTGGTTCCCATCATCAGGCCCAGCTGGCTTTGCTTAGAGCAGGATCCCACCTCCTGCATTTTCTCTTTCCTAAAGCCTCATTTCTTCATTCTCCAGCTTCCATTTGGGATGTAAACCTTGTGAAATAAAATGTAAGTTTACATTTCAAATACAAGCCTGTAAGTTGCTCATGCCTGCATGCTCCTTAAAATACTATTTTTTTCTGTATGAGGTTTTAAGATTTACAGCAGCATTTGTGAAACTTTAGTGGGTAACAGCCATTGTAAAAAAAAAAAAAAAAAAGAAATCATGCTAAGGAGGGGGGGGGAGAACCACAACCCTAAAAAATCCAACAGAAAGGACAAAGGGATCATCTCTGCTTCTTATTCCAGCTGTGCTTGAAAAGAAATGGCTGCTTGCATGCAGTGCTGCCAGACAGCCCTGGGACATGCAGGTAGCTCACCTGACAGCTTCCCTGCTCTTTCAGTACTTCCTGAAGCACTTCCTTGGGTTGAACCTTGCACTAAATCCCACAGGAAACCTGAAAACCAACAAAATCAGCCTCCCCCTCTCCTTTCTACCCTGGGGAAGGTGTGTGCACTCCCTTCTCAGCACTTCCCTCTGGAAGAGAAACAGAAGGCCAAAGTGAAAGTGTTGGTGTGTTATTCCCCCACCTTTTTCTGGAGGATCTGGGAGCCTCCAGGCTGTGTCCTGGAACTCTGCTGATGCCATGAACTGCTGGGCTGGTGCAGGTGACCCTCCCTGGGAGAGAGCAGGCTGAGCAGGTGGAGCTGTGCTTCCTCTGCTCTGATGTAGCTCCATCCTCCTTGGAATTAACTACACTATGGAATGGCTTCCTGCTGTGCTCGTGGAGCTACTCACAGTGACTCCACTGCTGCAGCAGGGAACTTTGGGCTAGGAACACAGCAAGTAGGAAAGGTCTTGTAATTTTATAAATGTATAATCTGCCTGCTCAGATGGCTGCTCCTCATCTGAAAATGCTGTTTGTGGTGCAAAGGGGTCCCTCAAAGATAGAACTGAGCTGAATCTCAGGATCAGAGAGTGGCAGAGTCGTGGTGTTGTCAGTGTAGCAGGAGGGTTTAATGTCATCCCAGAAAAGCCAGGGGCTTTCACACACTGGAAGATGGGGCTGGAGCAGAGCCCCACTGCAGGGGCTGCTGGGGGTCAGGGGAGCCCTTTGGGAGCTCCCTCTGGGGCAGGATCAGCACTGCCATTGCCATGGGGCTGCCAGAGCTGGGACACAGCAGCAGCCCCTGAGTGGGAACAGCATCCAGGTGCTCTTAGGAGCCCAGCATGACCCGGGGCTGGCAGTGTTCCAGTCAGAACTGCTGCTTTAGTGCACATCCCTGCCCCCAGTTCAATGGGAAGTAACTATTTTGCAAGGAATCTCACACCAGGATTGCTGCCCACCCTTGGGGTGTTGTGTTCAGGAGTTTAATGCTGCTGCTGCTGGCATTGAGACTTTTGATATCAAATGGGTTTTTACAGAAGCCTTGGATACTCATTTTTACTGTCAGACCAATGCTCTGACTATGCTGATGCTCTGTGGAGTTTCACTGGCATTTTCCAAGTGTTTGTACAGTTTCTACAGCTGAATATCCTGTATGTTCTGCTTTGTTGTTTTTTATTATGGTTTATACTGCACTGCAGGCAAGGACTGCATTAAAACCATTTTTGGCTAATTCATTAGACTTGTGAATGGTTATTTCCTATGCTCAGGCTAAACATTCCCTCTCTGGAAGTGTTACACAACTTTAATTCACTGGAATTACTGCTTGGAACAAGGAAGGTTCTTTATCTGTGACAAAAAGATTCATTGGTGTGGGCAGCCCAGACCCCAGCACTCCACTCACCTGATGAGAGGTAAGGACACTACTTGAGACAACAAATTCCCTAATCCTGCAATTGTAGAATATGGATATATTTTAAAATAATAATGGTTTCTCTTGCATTCATGAATTTCCCCAAAGTTACAGTAAGGGGAGGTACTGGCCAGCTGGGTATGGTGTGTTTGATGCCAGGGGATTCCAAGAGAGAAGGGATTTGACTGCAGATTGATGTTTAATGTCACCCAAACAATGAGTGCCCTGATGAACCCTGAGGGCCACGTTTGTCTTCTGGCTCTGGTGCTCCTGAACAGGACTAGAAATGGAGTTCCAGCTTTTTTCTGCAGTTTTCCTGTCATTTAAAGGCTTGGTGAGACTGATCCAGCCACAAGTTTTGTCTCATAGAACTCCCAAGTTCTGTGTGTGTAGAATTTCCACAGGCAGTGCTGCTCCCACCCCCAGTTCCCACCCAGTTTGCACCTCTGCTGCAACAGGAATCTTCTTGATTCAGGAGCCCTGAGCAAGACAACCAGGGCTGTTTCACTATTTGAGAATAACGTTTGCAGAGCAAAATTCCAAGAGTTGTATCTCTTATAGCACCCAAAGACCAAAAATGCACGTGGCTGCTCAGGAGGACCCTGAGATTTGGAAGCACTGGGAGTGGCTGTGGCTGGAGTGATGCCAAGTGAGCCTAGAAATGAAGGACACTCCCTGGGGGTTTAGTTGGGTTTATTTTGCTCTTGCAGGCGGCCACAGACAGGCTGGAGAAGAATAAATAGGTTAAAGCAGAGTGTGGCAATGACAGAGCCCCAACATGGAGATGCTTGACCGTGTAACCAGAGTGCTTTGTCACTGTGCCTGATCCCTGTTCAGGTCAGCACTAACCTAAGCTGTTGGCCAAAAAGCTTTTTAAACATGCCCTCGACCAACTCAATAGTAATAAAATGTAAAAAAACCTCTTGTAATGCCATAGAGTCATATCCAGTTGTTCCAAGACTGTCAGTCTGTCCCAAAGTACTTCTGTCCAAAGTGTGTTGGTGCAACAGGATGCACTTCTGTAGTTAAAATGGTGATTTCTGGGAATTCCTGGATGATGGATTTGGCACCTTGGAAGAGACAGCAAAGGCAATAATGACTACAGTGCTTCAGCCCATGTCAAATCATGATCAGCAAAAGTAAGTCAGGCTCTGTGCTTGTCTCCTCTTCCTGTTCCTGCCTTAGCTAACCATCTATGAGGAAAACTGCCTGACTTCAGGGGATTGCTGTTTTGGGGTTTTCTTCTTTGGAATTGCCTTTCCCATACACCCATACTCCCAATTAAAGTGGCTACAGGTTGCTCTGCAGCTCAGCTGAGTTTTTTGATAGCAACTTCTGCCAGGGCCAGTTCTAAGACAACACACAAGATCCTCTTTCCTCCCAGAGAAGCCAATGTTCCTCATTTAGATCCCCTTTTACCTTTAACCTGCAGCCAGGCCAGTTCTGTAGCTCACTCCTGGTGTTGCTCTGGTTCTGGAGCAGCCCCACATTCCATGGTCCAGAGGAACAGCTGGCCTGGCACTGCTCTGTGAGCCATGGACTGGCAGTGCTGCAAACTCCTGCTTTTAGGAACACTCTCCCATTTGCAGTTTTGCCACTCAGTCCCCTCCTCACTGCCCACCCCAAACACGGCGCTGTCTATGCTCACTCCTAAAATTCAGCCAAAAAACCCCAAACCTGCTCTGAGCAAAGCGCTGCTGCCATGGCAGAGGCACAGCTGTGCCCTGCCTGTCCCCTGTGTGACTGATGGCACTGTCCCCACAGCCAGAGCTGTGCTCACTCCTGTGCCCCCACTCACCGTGAGGTGTGGAGAAGAGGCTGAGCAGGATGATGACGCTGGGCTGGACCCCGTGTTCCACCAGCACCTTGACAGCCTCGATGACTGTGTTCCCAGTACCTGGGAGGCAAGAGGGGGAGAGAGGGTTTAGGGGCATTGCCCTGGCTGATGAACTTGTCCTAAGCTGTCTGAGAATACCTGTGGTACTGCTGGTGTGACTGAATGGTGACTCTGTCCTTTCCCATGGGAAAGGCATCACCTCTGCATGTACTCCTTGTTCTCCTAATTGTCAGAGTGGATAAGTAACCTCATCCCAACAAACTCCTTATTATATGAATCTAGAAATGTCTCATAACAGAATAAGAAAAATACTGGTTGAGTCTTTTCCCAAGGTAAATTTCATATAATTAAATTTATATCCAATCTTAATCTCAGCCTTTCTCCCAAAAGCAGCTATGCCCAAACGATTGCTCTGCATTCACACTGGTGCAGCTGAGAAATGTGTGTCCTGACACAGCCTGACCAGTTCCCTGCTCTGTCCCCTGTGTCCTGACACAGCCTGACCAGTTCCCTGCTCTGTCCCCTGTGTCCTGGCACAGCCTGACCAGTTCCCTGCTCTGTCCCCTGTGTCCTGGCACAGCCTGACCAGTTCCCTGCTCTGTCCCCTGTGTCCTGACACAGCCTGACCAGTTCCCTGCTCTGTCCCCTGTGTCCTGACACAGCCTGATCAGTTCCCTGCTCTGTCCCCTGTGTCCTGGCACAGCCTGACCAGTTCCCTGCTCTGTCCCCTAAACCAAGCAGAAACCCCAAGCAGAGCCCCAGTGAGGACATTTTCAGTCGGTGCCAGCTCAGAGGAGCCTGGCTGTGGGTGCTGGGCACTCACTCAGGATGGGGTACATGAGCAGCACTTTCCTCCTGTAGATGTCGGGGGGGAACTTGGCGTAGTACACCTTGGCTCGCTGCGTCTCCTCGTCGCTCTGGATCAGGATTTTCCCGATGCGGATGGAGCGGCAGCAATCCCGCAGGCCCTGCTCCATCGCCTCCCCTGCAGGGGCAGCACAGACACAGCAGCACATGGTGACACTGGGCAAGGGGCTGCAGGGACAGGGACAGGCCCAAAGGGACAGTCCCAGATGGATAGTCCCAAATGGACAGTCTGCAAACGGACAGTCTGCAAAGGAAGAGTCCCAAACAGACAGCCCCCAAAGGAACAGTCCCCAGAGAGACAGTCCCAAAACAACAGTCCCCAAATGGACAGTCCCCAAAAGGATAGTTCCAAATGGACAGTCCCAAAGGAACAGTCTCCAAATGGACAGTCCCCAGAGGGACAGTCCCAAAAGGAACAGTTCCAAATGGACAGTCCCCAGAGGGACAGTGCCACCCCTGTGCTGGTGGGCAGTTCTAAGCATTAAAACACCTGAACTCTTCCCCTTTTCCCCTGTTTACAGCAAACTGAGTCTCCTTGGTGTTCCCGAGCCCTGGGTTTGGTGCTCCCAGCTGTGCTGAGCTCTCACAGGACAGAGCTGGGAAGGTCAGGAGGGGCAGGTGGGGTTTGGGGACACCCTGGTGACAGAGGGTGGGGCAGAGGGTGGGGCCAGAGCTGCTTTGCCAGCACAGGTGCCAAGGTTTGCCCAGCACCGGGCACTGACAGGAGCGTGGCCGGGGTGGGGCCCTGGCTCTGGGCACAAGAGGGAAACAGGGGAGGGCACTTGGCCCCTCCCAGGGAACAGTGCCAGGGAAGGGGCACAGGAGAGCTGTGCCAGCCACTTGGCTCCCTAAAGGGTAATGGGAGATAGTCCTGGACATTCTCTTATCAAGGATACCCAAGAAAGAATTTGGGTAAACCTCTTGTTGCACATCTTTGAGAGGAAGTTGCTTCCAGGTTTCCAAAGCATCTAAAGTGTGTCCTTCAGCAGCACCTACCACTTCTCATGATGCTGACCCCGCAGTTTCCCTTCTCGAATCGGACTCCTTCATACTTGTGTCCTGTGAGGAAAGAAACCAGAGCTCAGAGGCTGCTCCCTTCTGCCCTCTCTGACAGAGAGGAGATGGTCCTGGTCTGTCACTGACTGATGGGAACAGATGTGACACCAATCTCAAAGGTGAAGGGGCTGCTGTTTGATGTAAACATGAGCACAGGTAAGGGATGGTGCTCCTGGGTGTGTGTGTGAACTCTTGCTTCTGCAGCTGACAGTTTGCAATTCATCATTTCTCTAAGTGTAAATAAAGCCACACCAATGCTTTCCTGCAGAGTGGGAGTGTCACCCTGCAGGAATGCAAGTGGAGCTCTCAGGGGGAACAGGACTCAGCTGGTGCACGTCTCACAGGGGTGCTGTGGGTCACACCATGGAGATGAGCACTCAGCAGCTGCCTGAGTGCTGCACATCTGAGGATCTGTAACCTTACAGGAGGAACCACAACTCCTGCAATGGTTTTCTCTAGTGCCACTTTGCATTTCCTGCTTATCCTCACTCCCAGCTGGCCCCAGTTGCAGGGCCTGATTTAGGCTGGCAAAGCAAAGCTGCTTGTGCCAAGCACTTTTTCCTTGATGGGCATGTGAAATGTCACAGTTTTAGTTCAAGGCTGTGGTGTGGGCAGGTGAACTGATCTTGCACATGCACTGGTACATTTCCATCATGGTTTTACAAGCTCACTGTAATCCTCAGTGAAATGACAGTGCTGACTGTTTTGCTCAGTTGTGCTGTTATGTGCCTTGAAGCTTTCTAAGCCAGCAGGGACAGTCACTGCCCTCCTCAGAGCTCCCCAGGGAAGTGTTCGTGGCACCAATAATCTGAGATACACCAAGTCTGTCAAAGACCATCTGGATGTTGCAGGGTTCAGTTTTAGGCTGTTCTCTGAGCAGGGAATTGGACTCAATGATCCTCTGAGTCCCTTCCAGCTCAGGATATTCTGTAACTCTTGGAATAATTCTTTGTATTTTGATACCAGTTCCACCTCCAGTCCTACCCAGGCCAGGGTGATTTCCCACATACCTGTAGGAGTGGTCACAGTACATTCTGTGTAGGGCAGTTGGTTCAGTCCCTCTTCAACCACGAGTCTGATCTGTGGAACCAGGGAGATGGGTCAGCTTAGAGGGATTGAGATCTCTGGAGATAAGGCACTACATGGCAGCAGGAGTTACAAGGACTGGCTGAGGCCAAAGGGTCTAAAAGGGTCTCTTTAACAGCAATTAGAGACTGGATTTAGAGACTTTTTGGGGGTGAGGCATATGTTTTGGCCACAAATCAAACAAAAGCATTGCAGAACAAAATTGGAAGAAGAGAGGGGTTCAAAAGCAATCATAAAACTGATTTTATTTACATCTGGTCAGCAGAGGCTTCCCAGACAAAGTATTCTCAACAGATGAGTGAGGCACCACTGTAACTCCATCTGCTGACAGGAAATCCTGGTGAGGGAAAGGTGCAGTTCCCCCTCAGCCAGGCTCTATTTTCACATCCCTGTTTCTAAACTAACTAAACTAACTAGCTAGCTGGGCTGCTAGAACAGCCCCAGAAGCTGCAGCAATGCACACACACCACCAGTGCCCAAAGGCAAGTCAGAATCTCTTCATCACCTCCATCTCCCAGCCCCTGCCAGCTCTGGTTTCCAGGTGGTGCTGCCAGTCCCTGCACTTTGGCTGGTCCAGGTGGAGGGGCAGCTCATGAGCCCCCAGCCCTCCCCTGGTGCTGCCCTGCAAAGCACCAAACATCCACTGCAGCCACAATGAGGGACCTGGAGGGTGCTCTGGGGATTAAAGATGTGAGAATTCTCTCTGTTCATGAGCCAAAGATTCACAGCTCAGAACTGCTCAAGGAAAGCTCCTGCCAAGCAAGAGCTTGAACTAAAAAATCACTGATAATTCAAAATGCACTGTGGGATGGAGAGTGAGGCAATGCTCCTGGGATGGAGCAGGTGTACTGCTTTACTGCTCACCCCAGGCAGTTCTTATTGCAGAGGGCAGCCTGGAAGGTTTTCCTGTCCTTCCATTCTGCCCCAGTTCCTGGCACACAAGCAGCCTCTGCTAGAAATGGTCCCTTACATTTATAATCTCTCTTTCAAGGTAGTTTTAGTCATTTTAGTACAATTTTTTCTTC
Organism: Molothrus aeneus; assembly: GCF_037042795.1. NCBI lineage: Eukaryota > Metazoa > Chordata > Aves > Passeriformes > Icteridae > Molothrus > Molothrus aeneus. The sequence continues at coordinate 2,428,323 of NC_089659.1, read as the reverse complement.
CTAGAGCTGTGTTTGTGGCAGCCATACTCAGAGGTTTTGGTCAGTTTCTGGGACATTTGTACCCAATTTTATTTTATGTTTTTGAACTTAGTTCACCAAAAAAAAAGCCAACCTATTTGCCAGGTTTGGAAGAAAAGCCTTTTTCATCTTGCTGTAGTGCTGACATTGCTCCACATAATCTGCCAAAAGTTTGAAGTAATCTAGTAAAGGTTTTATGGTCCAATAATCTCTGTGATCTCCCTACACTTATCAGTGTTTTACACAGAGGCTGGAAGGATTCTTTGTAAACTTGTCAGTGTTGATAAAACATTTCTTTTTGCACTGTGCTTCCTGCCACCTCCACACTCAGGGATTCATTTCCTCCTCTTTTCTCTCATGCCCCAAGAACCAGCTGCTCCTCTCCCAGAGAGGTGGCTGCCATTGCTCAGAAGATCAAACCAGTGCTACTACAGCCCCTCATGAAACAGGAAGGTAGAAAGGTCCCAAGGTAGAAAATCCCCCAGCCCATTATGTGTGGCTTTTCTTGGAAGCTCAAGAGGAGGCAGAACATCCTCTGCATCTGCACAGCTCTTTGCAGCTCATTTGGAATGCTCACCCCCTGAAAGAGGCAGGAGGGCAGAAAGGTGAGGTGACCTGGTCAGTGTTACCCAGGAGCTGCTGGTAGGGCTGAGAAATGAATTCAGGGCTCCACCTCAGGCCTCCAGTCACCCCCAGAATGTGCCTCCTGCTGCAAAGCTGTGACAGCAGCTCAGTGCCTCCAGTGTGGCTGCTGGGATCAGGGGAGCTCCTGCCCAGAGGAGCTCTGTGCCCTTCCCAGCACCTGCCCCCAGCTCCAGCTGTCCCCAGTTCCACCACCAGCAGCCATAAGGGCTGATTTTCATCTCCCATGCCAGGAGCTGCTTCTCCTCCTTCACAAACACCACCCAGGTTTGTCCTGGTCCTTCCTCCTCATGACTTTAACCCCACTTCTTTCAGCTTCAGGATCACAGCCCTGGCAGTGGCATTCAGACACTCCCTGCCAACCTCCACCACCCATTAACTCCTTTTTCTCACAAGTATCTTCAAACAATTCCTTTGTGTCATCCCCTTATGTGTGAAACAAACTGCCAGAAGAAAAAACTGCACCCCCAGAAATCCATCACCTTTAGAATCCCTCCTTAAGGCCTCTCCCTCCGGTGACCTCAGGAGACACTGCCCCAACAGCTGCCAAGGCACCTGAACTTCATTCTCCTCATTCTCCTTCCCAAGTTTAACTCCATTCTCATTTCCTCACTTCAACAATGTGCATTTTCTTCCCCTAGCATCCCAAACTTTTCTTCAGGCATTGCCTCTTGCCATTAAACTCTGTTTGCTCTCTGGGTGGAAAACATGGCAAGTCATAACTGTTTGCACCTTGCCAAGTTTAGTACAGAGCAAATTCCACATGAAATTAGAACTGTTCTTTGTCACACCTAGGAAAATATTCAGAAAATGAGAGCCCTACATATTCTTTTGTGCAAAATTCCTCCCACAAAATGGCAAACAGAGGAGCAGGTTCTGTGGCAAGGAGCTGCAGAGGCTCTCTGGCTGTGCTGGCCAGCCCATAGAGGACACTGCTGCAAGGACCTGAACTCATGCCTGGATCTGCAGCTTCCAGCAATGAGAGGGGAAAAAAAAATCAGTGTTTGCCTCAGAACAGGGCAGGACACCCAAGAAAGGTGAGAAAGTACATGGAGAAAGGTCCTTCACACTAACAGTAAGGTACTGGAATGCAGGAAACACATCCTCAGGAAGGGGAAAGTAGGGGGGAAAGTGGAAAGCCATGAAGATAACCAGCACTGCAGTCACTGCCTTGGCTTGTGGTCATATCTAAACCTGAGCAAGCCTGGATTAAGCTTGGGCTCATCACAAGCCTGCTGTGGCTGTATCTGTGAGTGGTCTCTGGACTATGCTGGAAGGGGAAAACACCTCCCTGTGTTAATGAGAGTGGATTTGCAAAAAGCAAACACCCTTGTGGACACAAGTAAGTGTGTGTAGTAGCAAGTGCTGGGGTTTTCTTGAAGCTTGTAATTTAAATGAGATAAAGGCTACACTCCCAGCAGTCTTTGTTCTGACTTACTAAAACATGTGAAAACTTCAAACTGCTTTGTCCCTGCCAGTAGCCACCATATGGCTAAAGACAAATCCTCCATGTGGATGCACCCAGAGCTAATAATCTAATATACACCAAGTGCCAGGAGGCACTGCTGCATGCAGGCAACTGCTAACATCTAGGCTGTAAGAAATTGTACTGCTTTGTTCACAAGATCAAAAGTGCTGCTTCAAACTAAAACTCAATTATCTGCAACCTCTGTGCATCTGTTTTTGAACAGAATTTTCTTATTACTGCAGGTCTCTGTCCTCAAGTAGCTGTGTCTGGTAACACCATGGTTTCTGGAACCTGTTGAGATGAAACAGTCAACAGAAGTCCCTATACAGAGAGTTGCAGTCACACAGCAATTTCCTTTGGGTAGAAAAGTTGCTGTCACACCACCATTGCTCTGTCCTGAAAGAGCCATTTCATGGAAGAGTTACAGTACAATATCAAGAAGCAGAAATTCTTCACCTACCAGACGATCAGCAGAAAATACGAAGTCTCCTCTACTGGATTTCCTGGAAAAGGTAATAATTTACATTTTAAATTGGGGAATAACTTTAAGAACATTGCTTAAACACAACATGAAATACTGTATTCCAAGGCAGTTCAGAGAAAAGTCTCCTATCATATACTGAATTTATGCCAGAGGTTTCCTGGCTGGTGGCAGAGATGCAGTGACCCAGCACTGGGCTTTGGCTCTGTACCAGCAGCAATCAAACACAAGAGGATGGATGATGTTCTCTGGGTTTCCCATGGTACTGCTGCTCCAGCTCAGTTCCCAAACACCTCCTGAGCTCAGATATTCCTGCACTCCCTGCAGCTCTGAGCAAGTGAGCTTTGCTTGCCTGTCCTCCAGTCAGACAGAAACTGTGGGGCAATGATCATGCAGGTCCTTAACCCAGGGCTGACAACACACCTGATAAGCAGGAGACACATCCTGTCTTATCTAGAACTCACTGAGTGATTAGACCAGTGAATGTGAGGTTAAAGTGAGCAGGGATTAATGAGCATTCCCATGAAAACACCTCTCTGCCTCTTATTAGTTTGGGTACAACCTTTTGCTGTGTGCCTGTGTGGCTTTTGGCCCCTTCAGAAGGCAAAATGAAAGGTTAAAAGCCTGAATTTTAAAAGCAGCTTTAACACCTTGCTTCCCATGCCAAGAGCAACTCCCACTACACAGAATAGGAGACACTTCTGATCAAGGAGCCAGCACTCACAGGACAGTGGCTTTGAAAACCCTCAGACACAGCACCAACATGGTAAGAGGTACTTTTAACTGAAATGTTCTATTAATCCCTCTCATGTTTTCAAGCCCTAATACTCTGCGTGTCTCCTTAAATACCATTTTGTATTTAATCCCCAAGATTGTGAGCCACCTCATGCTTACATGAATGAAAGTCAAAAGGTTTGCCTGCTCATTGCCTAGGAACCAGTCACTTATTCCCACTTAAAAAGAGGTTTTAAAAGAGCAGTAACTTAATCTAGTTCATTCCTTGCACTAATAACACACTGTTAAAATACTGTTTGCCTTTTTTTTCCCCCCTTCTTTCTGGTACTGACAGGATATCCCTAACTTGCTGCTATTTTGACATTAATTAGACAAGCAATGCTCAAAAAGACCCCAAAACTGGGGGAAAAAAAACCCAACCCCAAATCTGTGCAATTATATGACCTGATTTTATTAAGGTTTTTGGAAAGTTTCATACTTCTATCTGTGGTGTAGATAAGTATTTTTAAAAGAGGGAAGTAGCAAAGTGGCATATCTAGGTTCTTCCAGACTGGCATTTCAGAAAATTGAGCTGAATTTCACAAATAGGTGTAAGACAGACCCAACAATGTCCAGACCACAGCTTTGACTGCAAAGTGCCAACGTGTTCTGAGTGAATACTCTGAGATATTAATGCAGATTATGAGGCTTTGCACCAACTCCTCTGTCCTTGCAGACACAGATGTTCCTCTGCACAGTTCACTGAACACCCTTCATTGGTCACACCCGCTTTTTGAGAAGGGGAGGGCAACAGAAAATGACAGTGCATACAAATAACAGTAATGCAGAAAATGTCAGACCTTGTGTACAGGGGCAGCTGGAAAGCTGAGACCACATCTCAAACCCCACATCCTGTCAGAATTGCCAGGGGCAGGAAAAAAAAGGGGCTTATGTGAAAACACTGTAACTGTTCTTCCTAAATGCCAGCTAGAAATACATAAAGCAACAATTCATGTCAGACTAGAAACTGTTTCAGCTGCTTCATCAAGTAACAAGACAACATCTAAAAATATGAGGCATGAAAACCTAACTTGTAGCAGGAACATTGTGTTACACAATAAAAATAAGTTTCACTTTGTTTCTGAAGGCAGGGGAGTGTGGCTGATATCACAGTGTCTGTCTTGGGAGGTGGGAAGAAATGGGTTTTTGGGGACTGGACTGTAATATAAAGTAGCTGCAGGGTTTCTTGCTCCTTTAGCACTTGGTGCTAGTGACAAACACTGCCAGGTCTGCAGGTATTGGGGCTTCAGGAATTCCTGTTTCTCTCATTTCCTCACAGAACCTGTGGAGAGACACCCAGGGTGAGGGCCAGGCTGGAAAAAAGCCACTTCCCTAGAGAGGATTTGTAGAAGGTTTTTTAAGAAAACTGAAGGCACTGGATGACCTGCTGGCACTCAGGGGGATGAGGTACCTGGGAACAGATCCATGTTCTACCTGCAGCACTTCAGCACTTAATGGACTGCAATCTTTAATTATTTCCATGCTGGGGCTGGGATGCAGAGGGATCCCACCCTCCCTGCCTGCAGCACAGTGAGTTACACACTCCTGAACCCCCTGCTCTGTGCAGCAGCCACACATCTGCAGCCACTCTGCCATCTGCATTTCTATGTTATGACTCTGCTCCTCAGGAACAAGAAGCTTTAGTAGAATGTCACAGAATGATCTCACCCAACAGGAACCTTAAAGTACCTGGATTTAAATTGTAGCTCCTGTTAAATCATGAGTTAAAATGACACTGCCAGCTTGAACTAATGAATTTTCTTCTATATAAACACATCACTGCACTATTCATTTCAGCTTCCAGATCCCTGGTTCACATCTGAGGCTAGAAATTACCTTGAGATCATTCCCTCCTTGTAAAGAGACTGTGACTGTTCTAGAATGTTCAGTACTGCAGGGCATCAGCTCACATCCCATCAGAGCACTCCAAGTCCATATCCCACTCAGCATGAAAGGCACCCATTAAGCACTTGCTGAGCAGAAGAGGACAAGGCTGAGGGAAAATGAGGAAACCAGGCACAGTGAAGTTGAGGTGATCCATCCATCTCCCTGACTCTGGCACACAGACCAGGCTCTTGTTAATTTTAAGGAAGCAAAAGTGCCATTGCAGTCTGCCAGGAGGACATCCCTGTCCCAGCCAGCACCTCTGAATCCCATGGGACACCATCACCAGCCACATGAAGGTGGGTTTTTCTTTACAGTAATACCAATTGAAAGGCCATGATTTCTTTCTCTGAATCCTCTCAGGAACAAGGAAAGAGCTTTCCACTTCTCTGAGGAGCTCATGCTATGGACAAAACAGAGTCCTAAAAGCCTTCTGCATCTGGCTGACCAGACCTGAGCTCCATCCCAGCTCACTGGGATCATCTATCTGAGTATTTACCCCTTCCTCACTTACAGTAATAGTCCCAAATTGACTGGGTTTTTTCCCTACTTTTGTTGAATTTCTCACTCCCCAGCTTGCCTTTTAATGTCTGCCATTTTCAGGTATTCCTGTATTTGGAACATCCATCCTCTGCAGCATTGAGGATTCTAAATATTCTCCTTAAGTTAAGGTGTTACCTGTTCTTTTTTAATCCAGAAAGTCTAAGTGACAGGGCTCTAGCTGCCTGTAGATGACAGCTTCTCCTTCTTCCCAAGTACTGTATGTCAAACACCTCTCTATCAGCTTAAATTGCATTTTTGACCAGTAGCTGCTCTGAGCCACATTGCTGCCAGTTCACAAACACAGTTCTGAGGAGGAGGAGTTTCTTTTAGTACCTGGTTTGAATGCTACAGTAGCTACAGAGTTGTCCTAGGGCAGACTGCAGCTGCCCAGGGAAAGGTTAATGAACAGTGTCTAAAAAATCCTTTTTTCCCTTCAGCATCTCTATGAATGACAGGTATGAAAACAGGCCAGTCCAAGGTCTCTTAATGAGATGCAGCTGAATTCCTGGGACAGGACACAAAAATAATATTTCCCTACTGTCCTTACCTACAAACCCAACCTTTCTGAGCAGGCTGGTACCTGATTTTCCTCACTGGTTGGGAAGGGAGCTTGGAAGTGACAGTTCCATCCCCACTTCCAGGGCAACATCACACTCAGAATAAAGTACAGCCTGCAATTGCTGCAGCTGCTCTGAGTAATTCACTGTTTACAAGTCCTATTCTAGACTTCCTCTTGCCAAACTCTTGTGCAATAAAGCAGATGTAATTCCAAAGAATGTCCTTCAAGTTAAAATTGCAGCTGCTGCTTTCTGGATAAGCTCACTGTAACCACAAACCTCTTAAATGTATTTGAAAGTGGTCAAAACCCATGTACAACAAAATAATAATAATAAAACCCCTGAGTAAAGTAATTACATTGCTAGTATTTGTCTAGACATCAAAATTATATGGTTTTCACTAACCTCAACATCTTTCAGAGGCTATCACCAAGCCTAGTTTGGGTTCCCTGTCTGTCTCTCTCTGCTTAGCCCACTCCCAGCTTCCTTTTCTGCTCCACAGAGAAGCTGCCAGCTGGGTGTTCTCACCTGCACAGATCTTTTGGGTGGTCTTGCCACAAGTGCCCTCCTTACATCAAGACTGCACTGCCTCTGGTGTTCCTGCTGACAGGTTTTGTTTTTCCCCACAATGCTTTGAAAATTAAGGAAAAGCCTCCACAAACTAGTTAAGGTAAGGAAGATCAGCTAAGTTAATAAAGTTAATGGAGGTACTGTCTTTGAGAAATGGTGATCAGTTTTGCATTAAAAAATTAATTATTGTCAGCTACAAAGTTGGGCCTCAAGAATCAGAAAATAGCAAAACATGGACTATGCAGATGGACAGACGTGAAACACAGCATGGAACAGTGTCTCTGCAATGACTTATTGCAGGTGTCAGGAAGCCACTGTGCCACAGGAAGAGAGGGTTTTATTCAGAACCTGATCACTCTATTAACAGACTTGGTTTCACACCTCTTTGCTGGTGGTTCTTGCAAACCAGTAGTTTTTCATAAATAGATGGATGCTACTGAAGTTTGTCTTATGTTGTACGCTATATTTAATACCTTCCACTAGCACCTTCCCAGTGCTGAACAAGCTACAAACGTGATCAGTGGGAGGGAGGGATGTGTTCAACACCTGAGCTGTGTTGTGGAACATGGTGCTCACAGGTATCTCCAGGCAGAGCCTGGGAAGGGCTCCCTGCCCCGTGCTGCCTGCAGGACGCGATCTCCAGAGAGCGGTAATGAGCCCCAGCCCGCCCGCGGCTCCCTAGGGTACAGCCAGGCTCCTTTCTCCAGGGATTTCCACACATTGATTGTACTGCACGCTCCTTGTGCCGATGATGTGGCACGCAGGCTCCGAGCCGCCCGCAGGGCGGAGGTGAGCAAACACCGCCATCAGAGACCGTCCAAGTGTGTGAGGGGTTCAAAGCCCGGCCGAGCCGCTCGGTCTCGGGCAGCCCCGCGGCGGGGAGCGCAGGGAGCCCCCGGGAGCTGTGCGTGCCCTGCCCTCGGGCCCGCCTCACGCCCGACATGGCCGCGCCGCCAGCCCGGGCGCTCCAGCCGGCACACGCGGCACGGCAGCGCGTCCCGCCGGCCTCGGGCTCGGGCCTCGGCCCGCCGGGACCCCGCAGGCGGCACCGGGCAGCCGGCACCAGGGCCCGGCCGAGAGCCGCTCGGCGGGGCTGCGGCTCCCTGAAGAGGGAAGGATGGAGCGAGCGACAGGCGACGATCCCCCTCCGCTCCCCGGCCCGCCGCGGCCCCTCCCCAGCCCACACGGCCCGGCCCGGCGCGGCCCGGCGCGCTCACTTGTCCCTGATGATGGTCTGCAGCTCCCGCAGTTGGTCGTTCATCGGCAGCAGCTTCAGCTGCGGCCCGATGGCCGGCGCGCCGCCCTCCCCGGCGGGGACCGGCGCCACCGCCACCACCCCGTTACTGCTGCTGCTGCTGCTGTCTGGGCTGGGGCAGCCGCTGTCCTCGCTGGGCTCGGCGAAGCGGATCAGCCGGGAGCCGCCGCTCGCCGTGGCCGTGGCGGCCGCCGGCGGCTCATCCTGCGGCCGCGGGCCGAGGCGCTGGTTCTGGCAGGGCATCGCCTCCATGCGCCGGGGCCGCGCCCCCGTGCGTGCCGCCGGGGCGGGGGAAGCGCGCCCGCCGCCCGCGCTCCATTGGCGGCCGGCGCCGCCGCTCAGCCCCGCGGCGGGAGCGCAGCGCGGGGGCGGGACCGGCACCGACCCTGCCCCGGCCCCGGCCCTGCCCGCGCTGCGCGCTCCGGGACAGCCCCCAGGAGCTGAATAAAAGCATCCTTTGAGTCGCTGTTTTTAAATTGAGAAAGGAGGCCTGTGGGGGTTAGAAAATGAACAAGGGGTTTTGACCCCTTTTTTTCTTTTCAGTAAATATGTACAAATCATTGCCAGGACCTTACACATCAATGCCAAACTTTCCAAGGGACACCCATGCAAACACTAGGACAGGGAAAGGACAGGACCTCTCTGCCAGAAATAATCTACAGTCTGAAATTCCTGGCTTCTTGCTTTGTGCATTTTGGGCATCTAACGGGAGGTGGAGTCCCAAAGGGCCCAGGAAACAGCTCCCAGGAAAATGCAGCCCCTCCACTGCCTGAGGGCAACAGAGCACCGAGAGTCACTAAAGCCCACGAGACTGACGGGAGATGAAAAAGGAACCGGATTTCATGACTTACTGTCCAATACTTAATGAAATACTTGAAGACTGTTGCAGCAATATACAAGCAATACAACAAAGAATAGGCTAAGAACAGTAGAAAGAATTTGTAGTTAGAAAATCCAATGCAGTTATTCACCCTGGAGGACAAAAGCAAAGTTGAAATCAGGATTGGTGCAGCACACGGTGGTTGTAACACAAAGAGCACGAAGCAGTTTTGTGGGTTTGGAAGCCCTGGGTCACACAACCGAATTTGCCAACGAGCAGCTCCCCTTAGTGGCCGAAAGGGAACAGAACCCACGGCTCCGCTTTTCCCTCCAACCCTTCCCGCGGGCCGAGGAGAAGCACAGCTCCGACTTTTGGAATTGCTTTAAGGTTGGTACCACAGCTAAATGGGTCACAGAGGCAGCAGCTCGTTCCTCCTGTCTGCCTCTTGTCCGCCAAGGAAATCTGAGCCGGGAGTTCTGTGCTGCTTTATTCCTTTGCAAACCTCAGGAGCCACCTCAGCCCTGCCTGTTTGTTACACACAGCCCAACTCACCCCACAGCTGGTTGGAATTCTCCATGCACAGGACAACTCTAGAAAGGAACACGGGGGTGTACAAAAACCCCAGTGGGTGTTTGTGTCAGAACTCAGGTTTGGAAAATCCTCTCCAATTTTGATCAGCAGGAAGGTTCAGGTAGGGAAATGTTTGTGTCGTTTCTGAATTCTTAAATCTTCTCTTTTTTTAAGAAATAAAAGGAGGAATTTAAGAAATTTAGTGGCAGCAATTCTGGAAAGTGTAAAGCTCAATTATTCCATGCAGCTTTCTGCACAGACAGGCATATAGATGTGTAGCAGTATATATATATAAAGAAGGCTTTCTTTTCCAAAAAGTGCCTTTATAAAAGAGAAACTGATTGAGAAAAGGAAGGCAGGGGCTCACCCTCTCTCCTCCTCCTTCCTTTCTAGGTCATGGCATGTGATTCAAAAGCAACAGTGTGCTGTGGGAAATAACCCTGAGCCTGCAAACAGTGAGTCCTTACTGAGCCCAAAGCCATTCCTGCAGAAGAAAGCTGGAATCATGAGCTGCACACACTGAATTTCTCCTGTCCTCTCTGGCACACCTGTCCAGCCTTACAGCTTTGTCAGGAAACCATCCCAAGCCACCCAAAGCAGCAGTGCAGGCTGAGCCCCCAGCTGCAGACAGACTCCCCCTGCATCCCTGGCTGTCTGCATCCCCCCTGAGCTCTGTCTCAGAGCAGCTGCAGGAGCAGAGCTGATGTTCAGCCCACACCTTCTCTTTGCCCCCATGCTCCAGACATACCCAGGAGATGCCCGAGGCTGTCGCTGACCTTGAGGGGAAAGACAAATTTCCAACGTGCCCGACAGAGCTGCGGAAGGACCGAAGGTGAGGAGGGTCCCTGAGGAGTTTCCAGGCTTCTCCATTCCTTGACAGGCTCCTTGCTCCACCAAGCACCCCAAAGACACCCAACCCTGCCTCACAAGGCTAAAAACCTCCTTCTTCAAGTCAGGCAGTTCCAGCAGGGTCACAGCCTCTGAGGCTCCCCTGGCCCCATTAAACTGAGCTGCTCACGGGCTCTGGGCCCCCAAATCTGTCCCTGCCTATTCCTTCCTTTCTCCCACCTTCCTTCCAACATCTCAGCTTTAGATTGTAAATCTTCCTTTAAACTGTGCATTTCTCTTACCAGTTTCCATGGCCAAACCCCTCCTTGGTGGTGCCTTCTGAGCAGGAGGAAAGGAAAGCTCCCATTTGTGCCTGGGCCAAGGCAGCGCTCTGGGGACAGAAGGCTCTGTGTGCCCTCGTTCCCTTGGCAGGAACAACAACCTCAGCCACTTTAGGGGAGGTGACTGGATTAGCAGGGCACAAAGGGAAAAAAGGGAAGAAGAAAAGCAACCAGTAACAGCCAAAAAGTCTCAGGCATGGCCTGGTGTATTTGCAGTGAGCCAGAGCACAGGTTGGAGCAAAACCTGGAGAAGGCAAAGGGATCAGGACATCACAGAGCCACAAACTGCTCTGGATTCACTGCAGCTTGGATCTTCTCACAGGCAGGAAATCCATGACCTGGGCAAGGCTGGATGCCTCTGCTCTGTGCTGGGCTGATGTGCCCCTTCAGTTGTTTCTTCAGCACTTTAAGGGATGGTAACTCCACCACTGTCCCGGGAGATTCCTTCCAATGCCTGACCACATTTTCAGTGAAAACAAATGGACATGTCGTTTTTGTAACACAATCAAACACATTTAAAATACAGCTCTTTTATGCTACATATTTAATTGGCTGTGAGATATAATTCACACTGCATTTCCAAAGTGTGTGCAGCTGCTCAGTTCTTAAATGCAGGGTCTAAGGATTAATAGTTCATATTTTTCTAGAAATAAGTGCAACAGTTGCTAAATCCAAAAGAGCACTGTGCCTTTCAGCATGCATTCTACTTGCCAAAATTATTTTACACCTCTGGAAAAGGGCTTCTATGTGCCCTTAACCTTTTCCTCTTTTTCTATTTTTATTTTCTTTGCATTACTTTGTTCTCATTAATTTTCCCTCTTGCTTCATATACTTCCTTGAAGCATTCCCCTCCTTGTGTTCATACCCTTCCAATACCATTGATTCTAAAAGATGTTTGAATATTGATGCTTTCCTTTTTCCTGTAGCCTGACTCCTGAATTGATTTGGATTCCCACAGCCCTGGGGGACTTTCTTTTAGGCTGATGCCTGCTACAGCTGGAACTGCCAATATTACCATACAGAACAGAAGTTTCAGTCTCCCTTTGGAATACTGATTATTTGGAATTCAGTGTTGTTTCTTACCATTTTATAGTAAAGATAGTAATTATAAATCTTACTTCCTAGAAGATATAAGTACTTATTGCTAGAAGTGAAATTCATTACAATCATATTAAGCACCTTTAATGAGAAAGAAGCTAAGAACTTCAAGAAACTCTAAATAAAATATTTTTTCACCTCCACAAGATGGGTGTTGTACTTGTGTTGCTGAGCTGCTTCTGTAAACTTTTCTAGCCAAAAAACTAACATATTCTCATTTAGAACACTGACCTTGGTCTCAAACCCTGGTTTGATGTCTGCACAACTCCTGGAAAAAGGCCAGATTAGACATCTTTTAGGATTCTATTCACAAATCTCCTTTGTGGTGAGTTATTTCCATTACTGGAGTTTCTATTTCTTCAGCTGAGCTGCTTCTGTCATCTTTCCAGAGTGCCAGGTCTGGAGCAGGCATTGATTTGTCTGTCTCCAAGGAGATCCTCTGCTTCCACAGCTAAATCTGCAGAGAAATAGATATTTATTTTGTGGTGAGCTACTTTAAACAGTGTAAGTTCATAAAACTCCTCTGTTGGCTTTCTGTGTCTCTATCATGAGCTCTGTTCCCCCTGGTTCAGTCACTCTGGGATAGAGGTTGTTACTTCTAAAGGAATGTGGGCTCTTTTCACCCTGTGTGTCTCAGGCTTTGAGCAGTGCCTTGTGCAGGTATCAGTAATCTGGGATCACATAAATAAAGTGGTATCAAAAGGAGAAAGAGAAGATCAGAACTGGAAACAAGACTGAAATATTTGCAGGAGGAAATAAAGCCAGTAGTGTGGGAGAGTTATTAAAGAAGAAAGAACAGCTAAAGTAAAATTTGCAGGGAGAACACTCATATCAAATACATTACATTTGGAAAAAATAAAATGGTACATTATCTAACAATGACAAGGCTGAGATGATGGAGGGGTTGTGTGGTTTGACAATAAATGTTTGCTGAGGGATTTGTAAGTCTCCCTTAGAGGCATTGGAGCTGTGAGATCCTGTGACACCACAGTGCATGCTGCTGTTATCCCTGTGCAGGATGTTCCATGTAGCATGTGTCCAAAGAGCCTGACATGGTCAAAACACATGGTCAAAACATTTCACAGGGCTGAGAGCCTGTGCTGTGTGTTGGATTGGCCCCGAAAGCATTGCCTGTGCACACAAACACTGCATGAAACCATTGCAGCATGTGGGGAAATTGCAGAAACATTTGAAAACACTCCAAAGATGCTGCCATGCTGGCCAGCCTGTCTGTCCAGGCCATCCCAGACAGAGCTGTGATTATCCTGTTTTGCCTGGTCAAACTTCCATGGAGAGCAGAGCATAGGGGAGGAAGGGGATGTACAGAAGCCAGAAGCCCAGAATTCCTGTTTATCCCTCTGAATGATGCCACGGGGGGCACTGTTCAGAGCCAGCTCTGCCAAATGCAATTATGATGAAGAATTAGATTAGTGCCAGAGAAATGTTGCCCCTGTCGTTTGAAGTGGATCCTGGTCAGGAGCAAAGTTGCGTATCAAAGTACAGACTAGAGAAATCCTGCCTCATTAAAAATCGACTTTAAGCCAATTGTCCTCTTCCTTTCTGTCTGTCTGTCTTTCTTCCCTGCAAATGAGCTTACAACTCTCCCTCAAGGCAAGAGCATCAGCAGTCAAGCTCTGGTAGCTTTGAAGAAATCTTTGTGTGATTAGAAATGCCACACAGAGTTACAGCCTTCTGACAGCTCTGCATGCCGATCACATGGGAGTATATAGGCCACTGGAAATGTAATCCATGGCATAGCTCTATCTTCCTAAGTGGGTGTTTAATTAGGAACTGTACTATTGCTGCATTATTCTGGCTCAAAGGAACTGTGGCTGAGCTGTGTGGGCTGGAGGAGGCCTCTGAGGTAGCTCAGAACTTAACCCTGGGAAGGGTGTGCAATACAGGATTAGGTCTGGATGGAGATGTATCAACCCACGTGCCATCCACACCTTCCCCTCTGGCCTGAGCTCCCTCACAGTGCTGGAGCCAGGGCTTTTCTGTGCCCCAGGCAAGGAAACTGCCTGGGCAGCTGCTCTGTGGGGGACCCAAAATCCAGAGAGACTGTGTGCCAGCTCGAGCACCTCTTTCTGTCTGCAGTGATGACAGTGTCCAGCTGCATCAGGACAAAATGTGGGAGTGCTAGCAGCAGCTTGGAAGGAGCACCCTGCATGAAGTACTGACAGAGCTGCTGACCACCATGAACCATGCTTGCAACTGTGTAGTTTGTGCTGAGGACACCCATATTCCAAGAGAGCAGTGCCTCAAAGAGAAGGCTTTTATCTGCACAGTCAGAACAGAAAGGCTTCTGAGAAGGGCATGAAAGCCCTTCATTCATTCCCTTGTTCATTCTGGCTTAGAAGGGCCTGGTTAATTCCCAGCTCGGCAGAGGTGTGCCTGTCCCCCTCAGGGCACCACGGCAAGACTGAGAGCAGCCCCTTCCTGGATGCTGTTGTGGGACTGAGGGCAGTCCCTCTCACTGTGTGCTTTGGTAGGGATGTGGGCTACTCCTCTGGGAGGTGCCATGGTGGCACTCAGGGACACTTGAGACACCATAGCAGGGCCGAGGGCTGCTCATCTCTGGGCTCCATGATGGGCCAGAGGGCAGCCTCTCGGAGAGAGCAATGGCAGGACTCAGGGCTGCTCCTGTCTGTGTCCAGTGGTGGGGCTGAGGGCTGTCCCGCTTTGGGCACCATGGTGGGGCTGAGGGCTGTCCCGCTTTGGGCACCATGGTGGGGCTGAGGGCTGCCCCTCTTTGGGTGCCATGGTGGGGCTGAGGGCTGTCCCGCTTTAGGCACCATGGTGGGGCTGAGGGCTGTCCCGCTTTGGGTGCCATGGTGGGGCTGAGGGCTGTCCCGCTCTGGGTGCCATAGTGAGGCTGAGGACTGCCCTGCTCTGGGCACTATGGTGTGGCTGAGGGCCGCTCCTCTTTGGGTGCCATGGTGGGGCTGAGGGCCGCTCCTCTTTGGGTGCCATGGTGTGGCTGAGGGCCGCTCCTCTTTGGGTGCCATGGTGGGGCTGAGGGCTGCCCCCTCAGGGCACCATGGTTCAGGATACCTCCTTTCGTGGCACCATGGGGAATGAGGGCAGTTCCTCTCAGGGTGCCATGGTAGGGTTGAGGGCTGCCCTTCTCAGGTGCCATGGTGTATCTGAGGGCAGCCCCTGTCAGGGTGCTATGGTGGTGCTCAAAGCTGCCCATCTTGGACCACCATGGGGCAGCCCCTCTCGCAGAATGCCAGAGGGAGGGCGGGGCAGCCCCTCTCACAGAATACCAGGGGGAGGCCCAAGGCAGCCCCTCTCTGCCCACCACGGTGGCTCTGAGGGCAGCCAAACTCAGCTCCCGCCATAGCACCGCGAGCCGCCTTCCCCTCAGGGCAGCCACACCCTCCCCGCCCCGCCCCGCCCCTCCCGCGGGTCCGCCACCGTCCCACAATCCCCTGCGCCCCGGCCCTCGCAAGATGGCGGTGCTGGGGGCACCGCGGGGCCTGGCGGCCGCAGCCTCCCGCAAGCGGCGGCTGCTGCTCGCCCTGGCCCTGCTGCGCCCGCCGCCCGCCGCCGCCGTCGCTTGCTTCGCCGGAGGAGCGGTGGGGAGCGGGCGGCGAGGCCCTCGAGCCGCCCCGGGAGGCGTACAGGTGTGTGGGGGCGCTGGGGCGGGCGGTGAGGGGCTGAGGGGGCTGAGGAGGCTGAGGAGGCAGAGGGGTGGGCGCTGAGGGGCTGAGAGGTGGGCGGTGAGGGGCTGAGGAGGCCCCGGTGTCCGCAGCGCTGTGCGCCGGCTCTGCGAGCACCGCCCGGTTCGTCCTTGCCTGGCCGGTACCGGTGCCCGCCGGGCCGGTATCGGTGCCCGCCGCGAGGGGTCCGGTGCTCCCGGGGGAGCGGGGACACTCGTGCGGAGGGGCCGGCGGTGCCGTGGGCTCTCTGTGGGGACAAGCATTAGAGCCTCAGTGTCTGTGAGCGGGTGCTGAATGCTGTGTAGGGACCGACTCGTGCTCACGGCTGATTCCGCCGCTACGTGCGGACAGGCAGTTGGAGTTGGAATCCCTTCTGTCAGCTATGGGACGCTGGAATATGTCCCAGTATATTATTTTTTATTACAAGTAAAGTATTGAGTACTTTATCTCAAACTAAGTCCAGCTTTCAGTAATTCACGTGCATTTTTCAAAGTGGCTTGAGGAAGTGTATCCCAAAGACTGAGGGAATGAACTTTCATAAACTCAGCTTGTAATTGTGTTTGATAATAAACTCTTTATCCTCTCAGATTGCTGCTGTTTATGAGTAACTTTTCTTTGTCACCCACCTTGATTAGTTTTTCCTGACAAGCAGAATCCTGTCAGGGACTACAGTCAACTTTATGGTACTGGATGAGATGAGCAGGACTGAAAGGGTAAATTTTGGAGGTTTTAATTTTGAAACTTGTGCAAGAGGCTTAGAGCTAAAGTCGATGCAGATCAAATATTTTCCCCATGTATTTGCATACATTAAAATACACCTGAATACTCAGTATTGTCTGGTGTTCCTGGAGACGAATTTCAGCTGTTAGGGAACAAACAGCAATGTTATCATGGTGATGAATAGAAGTATTAATTATATTCCTGCTTTCCTTTATTTCCATGTGAGAAATGCCAGTCCCTGCTGAGCAGTTTTAATTGCCACGTGTCACTAAATGTGGATTTGCTGAACTAGAAAGTTAATACTACATCTGTGGGATATATATGTGTGTGTTCCTCTCTTTGGCTTTTTAATTTCTAGGCATTTTGTGTTAGAAAGTGGTCAATGAATGCATTTTTTAATGATCTGGTAATGAATTTTCACTTTTGCATCAAGCTCTACTTGGCTGAAAATTAGATTTCATGAAATGCAAGAGCATTTATTTTATTAAACAAAAACTCTAACAGGAGACTCGAACTGAAGTGTTCTGGGATTTTTGGTTATAATGCCTTTCAGAATTTTGGGACATGGTTTTTCAACCATTTAGACAAATTTGCTAATAGAGGAAGATGTGTTTTCCTGACAGGAAGGACTCTCCCTGCTGTGGCACACTTACAGCAGAGCTCCTCAGTGCTGGGAGTGAACTCCACAGTTCTGCTTTAATTGATGGAATTACACAAATAACAGAGGTTTGTGGCACCAGAGCTGGATCAGTCAAGAGTTGTGCCTGTTGCAGCTCAAGCTGGTGAACAGGACAGCCATAGCTTAACTCCTGAGGAAAAATGGCATTAAAGACAGGAAGAAGCTCTGGTAAAATGACTGTAAGAGCAAAGTTGAAACCATTCTTTTTCAAAAAGTTAATTTCAAAGACTTGGCTCTCATCCTTCCACTCTGCTTTGCATTCATGTGGTACTTGGTCTCCTCTGCATAGCTCCATGTCCATTGTAGGGTTTTTTTTAAGCTTACAATTAATTGTAGGCCTAATTGTATTACAATACAATATATGTATTTTCTATGGCACTTAGTACCATGAGAGTAGAGTGGAGTTGTTTGGGTGTTATTGCAATACAGATTCAGATATTTTTTCCCCCTCACACTTACATTTTTCAGTAGTTTTGATTAGAGTCTTGCTTTTCTGAATACTAAGCCACCTAACATTTATATACTGGAGAGGAAAAAAAATCTAAATTTATGGAGGGGAAAAACAGGTTTCAGGAGCTGGGATCAGGCCTCCTTTTTTTTATACTGAGATCAGCCTGAATTTCCATAACCACAGCTCCTTCAGTTCACCCTCCTGTGGCTGGAGCAGGCAGGGCTTCCTCATGTCAAAACTTGTGTTTGGAATTTAGGATCTCTGCTGAGTAGAGAGCTGGCACATTGGCTTGGTAAACTTTATGAGTAACTGAATAATTGCTGTTGGGTTTTTTCCTAGGAAACTTGTGGGGCTTTTTTTGTTGTTTGTTTGTTTAGGTTTTTGTAGAAGTTTGCCTATATTCAAAATAAAAGCAATGACAAATTCTGTTCAGTGTAAATATGGAAATGAAATGAATCTAAAAATTAGTTAAATTAGCTAAATGGAAAGCAAATAGCTTTTGATTGGAAGGGTCAAACAGCCTTTAACTAAGGAATTACTTTGCTAGGAATCTTTATAGCAGAGAAATACATTGAGAAGTTTCTTTGAGGGAGAACTTTGGCAGTTGTAGAAAGCAGGGCTGTGTAAATTATTGTAACTGTGACAGTACAAAATAGAGGCTTTTTCCTTCCATTATCTTGCCCTTCCAGCTGCTAGTGATAAAGAGCTTGTTCTTCTGCATAACTTAACATCCTTGCTCTGGCAGGGGTTGCAAGAGAAGTTTCGGGTGTTTTTGTTACATTTAGTCATATTTTACATTGTATTTATTTCTTTATTTTCACCTGGAGCTTGGTCTGTTCTGGAAAATGGCACTGGTGTTTATTGTCCAGACATTTCATGTGTTTGTGTGCATTGTTAAATTCTCTTCCCTGGCCTCTGAAGGTGCAGTTGGACAGTCCCTGCCAAACCTCACTGGAAGTACCTGCTTTGGAAGGGGCTCTTTGAAACTCCCTGCATTTTCAAATCCCTTGAGAGGGGTGTTGCTGCTGAGCAGGGCAGCAACCCCACATGTCTGCCCATAAAAATGGAATCTGAAATTGCTGTGAGGAAGGATGCTCCATCCTGGAGGTGTTCAGGGCCAGGCTGGCTGGGCTTGGAGCAGCCTGCTGTCCTGGGAGGTGTCCCTGCCCATGGCACAGGGTGACACTGGATCAGCCTTGAGCTCCCTTCCTTTGCTCTGTACACATCCACCCAAGTGCCCAGAGCAACTGCACATTGGCCACTGGTAAATGGAGCTCCACTTAAGTTTGTATTCTTCATTCTGGTGGCAGTTTAGCCTATCTTTAGACCAGAATATTTTCACCTTTTCCTCTCATTTTCCTCCACTCTTTCCTATGTATCTTTTCATTCTTGCCCTGTAAACTCAGCAAGATTAACTGTGGGACTTCAATGCTGCAGAAGAACTTGAATCCCACCTTCAGTTGTCTTTTCTGTTACAGTTAGTTTAAAAAAATCCCCATGAGATGAGTGCAGCATGTCTGGAACACAATGTATCATATTCCAGAGAGAAGCTTCTAAGTGTGGGTTTGACCTTGCACAAGTGTGTTTAATCCCTGTTGTTTGTTTGCATTTGTAGAATTTAAACTACTACCCACAGTCATGACACTTCAACAACATGACTTTTATGTGCAATCAGTACTAGACATCTGTTTCATCCTTTAGAGTTTATAGAATCATATCCAAAAATACATTCAAAGAACATAATGGTGCAGAGTCAGGCATTCAGGAGTTAGGAAATGCCAGAATTTGAGTTCCCTGCATTATTTCTTAAATTCTGAAATAAGCAGGACTTGCTCCTGGTTTTTTAAAGCAATAACCTGCTTCTTTTATGTGTTGTGATTAGATTAAAGGATGGCTTCTCTTTGTAGCCTTAAAGCTCCTGGGAGCCCTGGTGAGGGAGAGTGGAGTCCTCAGCGTTCCTGCAGGAGGTGTGGAGAGTGGCAAGGAAAGCTGCAGCCCCTCTCATTTGGGCACTTCTGCTCTCTGTGCTCTGATGGTCAGAGGAACTACCACAATTACCATACAGAAATTGTTCACCTTGTTTAACTCTTGCTTTCTTTGCTCAGATTTGTTTTTAGCAGGAGCTGGAGAGAGGATTGGAACCTCCAGTCTTCCAGGCTCAAGACTGAAAATAAGAACAGGTTTTTCTGTGTATCTTGTGCAAAACCTTTAATGCTTTTGGTGACTTAACCCCATGACAGTTCATAGCTTCAGTCAAGAAATCAAGCTATTTATCTAATGCAGTAATTGAGACCAAATTTGCTGCTGTTTCAGTAGAAGTTGTTTCTGTGATGTTGTTTGCTTCATATTTCAGTCAGAAGTGAACTCTGAGAACTTTGAGGTCAAAAGAGATGGATTTTTAGTAAGACATTTCTGTGTATGTACATTTCTGTCCTGTGTATACACTTCAGAAAACAGTAATTAGCTACTTCCAATCCTGCTGGAGCATATTTTTTTCCATTCTATTTTCTGTTTATGGCACTGTCAACATTCCTGTGGAAAATGCTTTGCTGTAGATGGAATCCTCTGTGCTGACACAAAGTGCATCTGCAGGGAGGTGCTTTAGAAATGCAACTCCTCTGTTTCACCCAGGTATTGGAAATATCAGGATGGTTCACCCAGGCCAGTTAGCTCTACTAAATGCAAAATGTGTAATTATGATGTTCACTCTTTCTCTGTATATAATGTCATATAATAGAAATATTTGGAATAGCAGGTCCATGTGATAACTTGTGGAGAAATGGTTTTAATTCTCTTTGAAATGACTCATGAAATTATTACTTGAGATATGTGTCTTAGGAAGAAAAGGATGTTTAAGGCAAGTATAAAATATACAGTGGTGCTGCTCTTTGTCAAGGTTAAAATTACCTTTTTTATGATCAAGTCCCTTTTTTTTTTCTTTTTTTTCTTTTTTTACTGTTTGTCCTTTGCCATGGGCTGGTGAGCAGCTCTTGGCTCTGTTCTCTTGGTGTGATTGTTATACAGAGTGAGGTTAATTCTGTCACAGAGCAGTGGAAATGTGTTGGGTCTGTCTGTCTGTCTCTGCCCCGACACGGGTAGGGTGGTTCTTGGGTGGCACGCGTTTTAAAGGACAAGTCTGGACTCTTCAGCTTTTCGGTCTTCGGATTGTTTATTATTTCTTATCTACAAAATTTTCTGTCTGCCCAACAGAGGTCTGATCTGCAAGCAGTCACAGGCACTCTGACCACCCACGGGGCGGTCATGTCTTTTTATACTAAAATCTACGTACACAATATTTACCTTTATTTTCCAATACTTTTCACCCATGTTGGCAAGTGCACCTTCACCATGAACCAATCCCCAAGTGCCAACATCACCACAGGAGATGGAGGACAAGAAGAAGAAAGAAGAAGGACGAGACACGCCCTGATCCCTCCATCTTGTCTCCATAACCCCCTGTACCCAAAACCTTAAAATCTATATTTCACTTTCTAAATGTGTCCCTTTTACACCTTTTACTCTAAAGTGATTCTCTTGTCCTCAAACTCTTGTTATTTCTGCGGATGGATCAAAATCAAGCCACCAGACACTTCTGGCAACATTCCAGGATTTTCGAGACCCCCAAGGGTTCTCCTGGCATCTCTGGACATCAGGAATGATGTGCTGAGATCCCACAGAAATGGGGCACTGAGTGTCAGGGCTGATGTGCACCCCCAGTGCTGACCAGGAGAGGTCCCTGTGTTTTGCCATGGGGAAGCACTGCCAGCCACTCCCTCTGAGGAAAACAAACGCTCCTTTTCAACTCTTCTGGGCCTTTATAACATAAAAATGTGGATTGCCACACGGCAAGGTACCGTGTGGGACGTGGTGCAGCTGGTGCCAGCTGTGTATTGCAGGTTGAGGTGCATTGCAGGGTCTGGGAATATTGCATTTATTGTGTCCTGATAAGCAAGAACTTGCTGCCAGCCCTGCTCCACTTCTCCCAGTGCCAGTGCTTGCCAGGCAAAGGCTGCAGCTTGGATTTGCCTTCTGGAGACAAGCATGGCATGAGCTGAGCTGAGAGCAGTTGGGAATGGCAGAATCTGTAAGCAGAAAAATAACATTTCTTAATGAAAAACAGGACAAAAGACTATTTGAGAGAATTCAGAAGACAACCTGGGAGAAAATTAAAATGAGAGGAAAGGGAAAGCTGGGCTTTTGTTGTACAGAAGAAACAAAGTCTGATGAGAGTGGGGACTCAGGGAAGGGAAATTCAGTTCATTGTTACTGAGCAGTTCTGATTTGTGAATGTAATTTATTTTACAGCTGCTCCCCACCAATTTTCTTTTTCTGTGGTCAGTTGTTAAAAAACAAAGCCATCTGCCTTCTTTTCATGTTGTGCTTGTTTACATAAACTAGATGAATATTCTCTGAATATGAAGTGCATGTTCTGCATGACTCTGTTTTCATTTCTTTTTTTTTTTTCTTTTTTCTTCCTGTTTTATTCTGTAGATTCCACCAATCTGCAGGCAAGGATCATGGCACAGTCTGGGAGGAAATTATTCAAGACCATTATTGGAGCATTCAGAGGTGGGTGTAAATTGTAAATTGTTGTTCTTCCAACTTGCAGGTCATGAGGAATTTAAGCCTTTGGAGCATCTTTCAGTTTAGACTGCTGTTACTTTATTCTTTTTTTTTTTCAATTTCACAATTTACAGTTCTGAAGTTAAATGGCAACTCATGTTTCTGCCCCTAGAAATCTTTTTGAATCTCTGCAAACTAATGGTAACCCAATAACTTCAAAAAAGAGGCCTTAAAAGTGTGGGGTTTTGTGGTGATATTTAGATTCATTTATTAAGAAAATACCCAAAGAGGAAACTCTGAGTTTTCCTTCAATATGTAGGGCTTTATTCCTGCAAAATTCAGCTTAGGTTGTAGAATATTCTCATCACTGAGTGCCAGGATGTCAGGCCCTTACTCCTGTGAGATCTGCTTGCCTTAAAACCAGTGCAAGCACAGGGCAGATGCAATTTTTCCTGTTTGTGGAAGAATTGACACATTTCTGAGTAACACACTTGTTTGAATGAAGCTGAGAAATGTGTTTGTCTTGCTTTTCTTTTTGTTTTGTTTTGTTTTTAATTATAAAATAATAACCACTCATAACTGACTTAAGTAGCTAAAATCTTTTGAGGGTCATTGTGACTTCAAAGCATGAAGTCTACTTAGACTGGGCTTTTTTGATGCTTTGCTTTAAAATGTGAAAAGTGACATTTGGATTTGGGAAACCCTGGGGTCTGCTATCAACCAACATACATAAAATAAGATTGCTAATGAGCTTTTACAGAACTTGAACCTAGAAATTGTCAACATGTAGCAAATCTTTGAACAAAAAGCAGATTCTTTTTTGAAAAGCTTTAACAGGTCCATTGTTTGTGGCAGGCACTTTGAACTTGGAAAAATGCCTGGTGGTAGTGAGTTGTTGTTTTTTAGTACATCTACATGCATAAATAAATTCAGAACATTTCTCCAGGGTATCTTGGCTACATGCTGAGAGAAGAAGTGAGCATTTGTTTTTAACAGGCAGGTTCTTTCCCCAGCTGCCCCTGTGGGCAGGGGCAGGAGCTCTGCAATGGGATAACATGTTCCCATTCCCATCCTGGGAGGAAGCACAAGGGTGAAGCAGATTCATCTGGTTTTTCTGCCCTCAAGTACAGTTACTCTTACATACATGGAGAGAGAATTATTGCTTCTATGTGTTCCACTTCACATATTAATGTGCCTGAGTATGGTTATCCTCCAAAACCTCAAGGTTTTTCTATGTTCAGTTCATTTCCAATATTTAAGGGTCTGTTCTCTTTCCCTCCTGGCTGCTTGCAACATGCTCTTTGCTGTTGGATTATTATATCTCTTTTTTATTCTTGTTTTCTTAAGCAGGGCAAGGTTTTTAGAGGGAGGTGAGATCTTTTATTAAAACAAGTTTAAACTGTTGGACAATGAAGGAGGTAAAACAAGCCAGTAGTTCTTCTTTCTGCTGGCTTTTATGTGCCTGTTTCCTGAGGTTCTTGCAAATTGACTTTTCATTTTCACACAGATCTTGCCCAGGTGGCAGCTGATGGAGAAGAGGATGTGTTGGCATGGCCATGCTGGTGGAGGGCTTCACACAGATCCAAAGGAAGGGGTAAAACTTGCTCACTCAGTATTGCTTTTTAAATACAAAATGCTATCAGCTTCCCCAAAACAACTAAACTTAAAAACTGAAGACCTCAAGCAACAAATTTGTCCAAAATTTTCTTGGTAGATATATAAATGTTTATATATATATATAGATAGATAGATAGATATAGATATAGATAGATATAGATATAGATAGATATAGATATAGATATAGATAGATATATAGGTATAGATAGATATATAGATATATATAGATATACATAATATATATAGATAATATATATAATACATATAGATATATAAATATTAATATAATTAACAGTATTATATTAAATAATACTGTTACATTGTCAATGTAGACTTGCTAGCCCTTAAATCACCAAATGTTTGTGATTATGGTGTTGAAGGGCTTTATTTATTCTATTAAAAATCCCATTTTACTGTTACACACTGCCTTGAAATTGCCCTGGATTAGATTCTTTTGATGGAAAATGTTTCCCTGTCATTCACTAGTCTGTTGATCTTGTTTGTGACTGATATTTGCCTGTGACTTGGCAGACAGGATAGTGGGAATCAGCTCCTGGGATATTGCATCAGTTGGTAAAATCACACTTGAAAAGGGAGGGGAGAGAAGCAATTAAATTCTGTTTATTTTTACTTGGAATTAATGGGAATACATCTGGTATATTTTGACTGTATTTCTATTCAGGAAGCACATTAATGTAATGATGATGGTATATGAGGAGAAGCAGGATCTTTTATTAGACCAAATGATTACAATCAGAAAATGAGGCAAACTTTTGGTTAAAACAGGACAGTATCAACTGTGTGATTAAAATTGCCAAATCAAAGCTCTTGAGTGTACAGAACTTCCATCTTCTCATTTCCTGGGCACACTTATTTCTGATGCTTTGTGTATTTGCAGAATCATTCTGTCTGAATGGTTATAACTTGTTCAAACTTGGGTGGAATCCTCCCTAAAATTCATGAAGACCACATTGATGACAAACAATTTTCAGTTTCAGAATCCAGGTCTTCCAGGGCTGCTCTGCTGGTTTAACTGTTCTGAGCCTCAGTTGTAAAGAAATTGAAGAGTTCAATTTAGGATTTTCTTGCAAGTTTTCATCTGAGAGTTGTCCCTTCATTGAATCCAGACCTGTTTGTGCTACAGGCAGGAGTCAGGAGAGGTGTATTTTTTATAGTGAGAGGGAATTTCATAATCTGAGGTGTAGTCAGCTTGTTTTAGTAAACATCTGTAATCTTTTCTGCATGAAGCACAGGGGGAAACAAAATAATTGCCTGTTTCCAGTCAGTGGTACCAGGGCTCTGCATGTAATGTGAACTTCAGACTCATTTTAAGACCCTCCTTGCAACAGGTGTAAGCTCTTTTCAGAGATTTCCTGGGCAAAACAGACTTCAAAGCTGAGTCTCCTTCTCTGTTTCACATTTTTAAATTCCAGGGTTTTCTCTGGTCAGAAAAGAAATGGAAGGTTCTGTTTACCACAACACAAATAACCTTAAAGGATGTGGAATGTTCCTTGGTGCTAAAACTCATTAGCAGTATGTTATCCAAAAATTTGGATGCCAGATGATATTTTTTTCATTTGCTGGCAGTGTAAAATTCCATTGGCATTCTCCCTTCAGCCTCCACTTGCAGCTATTCCTGTGTAAATCAATCTCTTAACTTCTTTATTCCAATAAATGCAGCTGAAACGTGGTTAATACAGGACATGGTCAGTTAAGGCTGTTGTCTAACCAAACAAATACCAGCTGTCCAGGAGAAAGCAGCAAGGACCAGCTGTGGAAGAGGTGAAATGTGTGAGGAGTGGAAAAAACCAGGGTCATGTTGGAGTTTCTCAGCAAAAGGGAAGGAAATGCTCTGCTGCTCCAAGTGCAGTTCTGTATCTCATGTGTGCTTGCACTTGTATTCAGTGGGTAAGAACACTGGCACCCCATTTACTGCATTTTTTCCCTAGGATTCTACTTCTAGGAGAAGTGCAGGTGAGGTATCTGTCAGCTCCATTACACCTTTCCCTGTTCCAGGGACACACCAGGCTGTTCATTCTGACTTTGGGAGTTACATTTGAAATTGCCCCTTTTGGAGCAGATTCTGCAGGGACAGAACTGAACCCTCAAGATGAGCCCAGAGTGAAGGGCACATGACCTCATCTCACCTGGAACTGCTAAAGAAACTTACACTTTTTAAAATTCCAAAATAACTGTTGCTTACAGCAGTGGCTGCTGTGCTGAGTACTGAGATCAGAACTGATCTTTACCAGCTTTGGGGGATTTTTTGGTGCTGGTTGGGAGAATAACCTCGTGCAGGGGGAGAAACTTGTGCTGGTGCAATGAAAGGGATGATAGAGCTGCCTGAGAGAGCACACAGGGAGCCAGAATTGTGTCTTTCTCTCTTCATCAGCAGTGACAGCTTAAATTCAAGTCAAACTACCACTTTCTTGTTGTACCCCACTTCTGACAGCTCATCATCCTGGCACAGCCTTTATCCACCAAGTGACAGGGTCAGCCCAGTGCATGCCTTGCAGTGCTCAATAACCATGCAGATGGTGAAGAGGAATTAGGGCTTTCTTTGTTTTCCCCCCCTCTTTAGGTATTTTAAAAGGTCCAGAACCTGGATGGGATGGGTAGAAGGGGCAGGGAGTTGGTCCATGGTCATTCTTTTGCAAATAACCTTCAGTATTGCACAGAGTGTTTTAAAACCATGCTGCATGCAAGAAGAGGAAAAGGCTTTCCTCCTTTGCTCCCTGCTGTATTAGATTTATAATATTTTTCCTTCCATTCCTTCCATTCCTGTAGAAATAGACCTGTAAAGAAAATGCAAAACATTCCTACCATTTAAAAGGAGGTGAAATAAATTCATCTCTTAACCTTTTTATGTACCTCAGAGAATCAAAAAAGGGCCTGAGTCCATTGAACAGCTTGCTCATTTGAATTCTTAATGTTGCCACTTGCATGTTTAAACAATTTTTAACTCATGTTTCTGTACAACAGTAAGATTTATTTCATGGTAAACTTTGATGTAATATGCTGTGCATTTTGCATCCTTTGATATTTCTTCTTGTTCCTTTGCAAGGCCTTTGGCAAGTGAGTGGCTGCCTCCTGACTTTTTTCTAAATGGATTTGCTTCTGTCACCCTTCAGAGCCATGAAAAAAGGAAATAGATTCCTTGTTTGCAGCCAATATATTTTGTTCCTTTTAATAGGTTTTCTGTGCAAAGTCTGCCTAGCCAATAGCAACATATAATTAGAACTGCTCTGATTGCACTTTTGTATCTTTTGTGTTAATGTGGTACCAATTTTTTTTAACTTCCTTTTAACCTCTAAGTGGTGATCAAAGATATTTTCCACATGTTTGAACTGCTTTTTATGCATATCCTCGGCTCAAATGGAAAGATTCATGTGTATGCTGCAGCAGATATCTCCAGCTTTTAAGTGGGTAGGACACAACAGAGGCACTTTTGCATCCTCTCTCCACTGACAAATCTTCCATATAGCCATTTTTTACAAGTACTTTGAAATGTGCTTATCCTGTGTAATGTTCCAATACATTTGCAGTGACATTTGGTGACAAAATGCCTTGGTTTTGCTTGAAGCTGTGACTAGAAAAATGGAGATGAATTTCCTGGTGCTTTTAAGAGCTTACCTTTATAGGATTGGCTTCCCTGGTTGCCTCAGCAATTTTACCTTTTGACAGACCTCTCCTTTCTTGCTTATTCACCCCAGACCTTAACAGAGGATTTCTTTTCTAATTTGGTTTATCCTCAAACAGTAAGATTTATTATAATGCTCCCCCTTCCTACTGACTTGTGTCACAAGAGTCATCTTTGAAAGGTGTGCACTAACCTTTTGTTTCCCTCCCTCCTTTCCACTACAAAATATTGCCTGAAATGGGGAGATTAGCTGCCCTTGCTGCCCTCCTTTCTCTCCTAAGAGGGTTATCTGAATAACCCTTGTGTCTCTCAAGTTAACCCCAGTGTAGCCAGCACAGAAAAATGAGTTGTTGATACTTGGGCTCTGTGTTGCTGCACATCCTCTTGTTCTCAATTAAGAAACATGGTTTAGGCTGTAGTTAATTTAGTTTGGGAGTTCAGTGGGATTATCAGAAGTGTCAGTGATAAACATCTGTCCATCTGGAAAATAATACAGCAAAAAACCCCAACAAAATAAAAAAATACAGCAACCAAACCCAACAACAGAAAAATAATCCCAAAGCAAAACTTAAACACAAACAGAAAAAGTAATGTTTTTCAAGCTGTCTTGTTAAATGGATTTTGCTCTTACTTAGAGCAAAATTTGAGATTTGGAGGAGAAGCTATTTTAAGAATTCAGTTAAAATTGATAGCATCATTTAAAGGTCAAAACTTGAGGCTGTGTCTAGATCTTGTTCTGTTTATTGCAAATACAAGTTTTTCTCACGTTGTTTTTGGCACACTTTGTTAGAGAGCAAAAACTTGAGCATGAGATGTGTGCAAATTCTCCAACTTCTCAATGTAACTCCAGGAGTTCAAGCCAGGGCCACCTGTGGCAGATATTGCTGAATCCCCTCACAAAAACAAACCTTAAACAATGCTCAGTGATATTGAGCATTGTGCTTATCCTGTGTAATGTTCCAATACATTTGCAGTGACATTTGGTGACAAAATGCCAGCACGTGGCCATGTACATCTTCTGCCTTGTGAAGCCTGATTATGGCAGGGAATGTTCTCCAAACTATTTTTGTTTATTGTGGACCTTTCAGGCTTCCTTCTTGCCTTAGTTATTTTGTTAATTTGTGAATTTTTTTGCATTTCTCTCCTGCTATTTTAAAACATCTTCCAAAAAAGAACTACTTTTGTACAGCAATCTTGAGGAGGTAAAAAACAAGGGTCAGTTAGTTTGTTCTGTGAAGTATTTCGAGATGGGGAATTGTGGCTTTCTCTGTGATCCAGTTGCAGCCAGCCAGGCTTGCCCTCTGGAGAACAGGGAACATTTTAATGGCATGCCATGGATAGGAACATTTCAAGTTTTTAGCTTTATAGGCAGTCCTGCTCTCAGGCATTGCCAAGTGTCTATTTCCTATCCAATAAAATCCCCAAGTGATGTAAATGTCTAAACCACATTCTCATTGGCAGTTCTTGTATTTCCAAGTGTCAGCAGTGCTGTGTTTGCTCCCCCAGCTGAAGGAGATCGATGGCAGGAAGATCATCCGGGCCATGCTGTCCTACGTGTGGCCCCGGGACCGGCCCGACCTGCGCGCCAGGGTCGCCCTTTCCCTGGGCTTCCTGGCCAGTGCCAAGGTAAGAGCAGATACCTGCTGGACTCCCACAGCTGCTCTTCATCTGGACAAGGAATCATTGGCTTTTCTGCTATTTAAAGGCTTTTGTGCTATTAAGATATCTGGGTTTTTCACAGGAACATATATGAGAAATGGGATTTTGGAACTGAGTATATCTGCAGGGAATACCCATGTGCGTGTTTAGAGGGGTGATGATGACAACTAGAATTTTTGTTTCCCTTGATCTCATTAGTTTAGGCCAGGATTTTCAATTCCTGGTTAATTATTTACCTCAGCAATTACAGGAAATGGGAGTTAAAGGCTGTTCTTCTCTCCTTGTGTGGTGCTGTCAGACAGGATTCTTCAAGGCTCTGTGCCCATTCTCAACCCTGAACCTGATCAATGTGGTGGTGCCCATTCACAGGTCTTGCTGTGCTGTGGAAAGGGATTTGAGCTCCAGTCTGTTGATATTTCTCTGTGAGATAACAGAGGAATGAATTGTTTTGGGGACTCCTCTGGTGTCCTAATATGAGAGAAGCTGTATAACCTTTTGTATTTAACAACCTTTTGTATTTAACAACCCTGCTTTGTTCAAATGATTTTCATGTAGTCTTTGATTATGAAATGGAAGATTGCTCTTACTTTTATTTCATTATGTAAAGGATCTATATTCTTACCTGCAACAACATTAGTATTTATTTGTTCTTTTAAAGAATTTGGTATGCAAAGTTTTCTGCAGATTAAAAGGGGATAGAATTCAAATTCTAGGCAAACCTTGTAGAAATAGTTCAGAAGAGCAAATGTTAGCTTCCTTTTGCTTTAAATAAAAAAAAGAGAAATATTTGATTGCAGAATACTGGGAGGAAGTTTTGTGAATTCCATTGAGACATACAGCTCAGCTGGGTTGCTTTTAAGTACAGCAATTTTAACCAAACATAAAGCTAATATTAGCACTCAGCACCATTGCCATGTTATGAAAAGAGAGAAGAGACAAATTTCAGCTCTGTAGGTGTTAAAAGAGGAGTGCTTGGGAGAGAAATGTGCTCATTTCTGTGAGCTGAAGCTGGTCTACAGAGCTTTCTCAAGAGGTTTTTATCTCTCAGGTACCTCTTGGTACTGTCTCCAGCAGATACTTGGGTTGTGCTGCAGTTCAGGATGCTGCTGATAATGCAGGTGATGACATGCAGAATATGGCTGCACTGTGCAAGTGAGCTTCCCCCCTTTTTGTGTGCTTGGCAAAACACACAGCAATGCTTTCCACTGCATTTTAAAATTCTGGGGGAAATGCTCAAAATGCAGATGCCTTGAGGTTTTGTGATGTGGATCTACCAGGTGGAAATGAAAATAATTCTCATTTCCTTTTTAAAGACCTTTTTTAGTAATGTTAATAATAATCTGAGGCAATTTTTTAATGTTTGAAGTATTTTTTTCTGTTCTTCTCCCCCCTTCCCTATTCTCTCATTTGTAATGTTTTGTGGGTATGATGGAGAATGTGAATCCAGCCTCTAATCCTGCATGTGGCAGCACTGTACCTTGCCTTTAAGAAGTCTTAGTAATGTTTCAAGCAGCTTTCTGGGGTGTTAAGAAAACAAAATTGATGACCAGGATACCTAGACTCTTGCAAATAGCTCTGTATTTGGTGTAAAAAAGAGCTATTATATTTCTACTGGGAAGAGAGATGTTTCCCCCATCAGAAAATAATTTAACTCTTTGGGGAAGTAATTGATGTTTGGATCTCTTAAGTGTTCTTTAAGTTTTCCACTTTATATTTGTACAAGGCAGCCCAGAAGCCCTGATGTCCAGAGCAGACTCTCAGAAGAAAAGCAGAAAACCTGGTGAGCTTTACCCAGGTTTTAGGAGATGCTGGTTAAAGCAGAAGAGTTTTGTGAGAATGTTTGTTTGGGCAAACAAGGATTTCATTGGGAAAACACACAGCAAGCTCTCTATGGAAAATAAATATCATAACTGGCAGAGGTGAAAAAGGTTATGGATGTCTTCTAGCTGTTCTTTGCTACTGTTCTTTGTTTTGTTCTGTCATTGCAAAGCTGTGCTGGACACCTGCAAATTGAGGAGTTACCCCTCATCTTAGGAGCTGTGCTCACTCTTCCTTTGTGGGAAGAACTTTTCTTGAATTGCTTCATACTTTACACATTCTAAGTGTGTGTGTGTGTGTGTGTCAGTGTGACACAAGTGATGTGCAATAGTTTATTCCAGAGCTGTAGTGAGTCCATCACATCTTTGAGCCCTGAACATCTGCTGCCCTTGCAGAGCCCACCAAAGGTCATTTTGTCCTGGAGAAAATGCAGTACAAAGTATTTTACCTGTGTCTTTCCTGCCCCATGTGGAATTGTGTGTGCTGTCCTCACGATCCCATTTGGGAGCCCTTTGTTCTGCTTGCTTGTGAGGTTAATTACAATGCACTCCCAGACCACACAAGCTGTTGGGTAAAGTTTTTCTGCTATATAATTGTGTCAGCACAGGAACACCAGCGTGTTTTTCTCCTCACTGCAGTCCTGGCCTGATTCCTTTGTTCACTATGGAACAAAGTGAATTCTGTGTCTGAAGAATTTACATCCTTATTGTGGATTTTGTCTAAAGGCCCCTCGTTCTGAGGGGGTTTGCATAGAGAACTGTATGGTCATGATGGCTGCTGCAAGTCACCTTCTCCCAAAAGAAACACTTCTGTCAGCCCTGTGGCCAATTCCTTCTGAGTTTGACAAAAGATTTTCAGGTTTTATGAATTTACAACCTTAGATTTCCAGTTAAAATACAGTGGTTTTAAGGTGGCTTCAGTTTTATTCTGTGAAAACTCCAAGGAGTCACAGAGGACAGGTAGGTTATGAAATTCTCAGCTATGGGGGAAAAAATGGAAGGAATATACTCCCAGTTAAATTTGGTTACTTCCCCACAAAACAGCTGGAGTTCATTTCTCCTTGTGCTGCTGCTTGAGAAATAATTTGTCTCTTTAAATCTTCCAGTTCAGTAAAATTCACTTTCAAAACAAAAGCCAGTTTGTGTGCAGTTACTGAAGAGCCTGCAGTTACAATCTGTCTTGACTCCTTTTGTGGGGCCCAGTTGCCTGTCATTGAACAAATTATTGTGATTTTTGGTTCCTTTTTGTCTCCACATAACTGCCAGTGGTATTGTGAGCCTTCAAAGGGAGCTGTTAGGATGGCTTTTTATGACAGGATGAAGTCTGCTCCAGGGCTAGTGAGGTCTTTTCTTCCTTGGAAGATGTGTTGTATTATTATGACACACTTTAAATTTTTACCTTAAATATTTATAGCCTATCTAGATGTGTGTACACGATCTGAAGGATGCAAGAGGAAGGCAGGTGAGAGGAATACACAGGGAAAATCTGTGTTTTCAGACACATAGCTCAGCCTGCTCAGCTTCTGCATAGCTGCATTTTCTTTTTCCATGTTTTCCCACTTTTTTTTGGCTTCTCTACTGGTGATTGTATAGCAAATATGCTTCCTTACTTTTCTGGTTTTTTCCCTTTTTCTTCTGTGGCACAAGGAGAAAAGTGCTGAGGCTTCTGAGGAGCTGGATTAAACACATGAATATGACAAAATCACTTGTCACCTCTGTCAGCCTGCAATGGGTTTTGGCCTCCTGGTCACAGAGCAGGCATGTGTTATTCATGAGCTAAAGAATTCTTTCAGACTCTCTGCATTTCTCCTGACTGCTAATTCCATCAGTTTCAGACCAGGAATGGTTGGCTAAGGAGGCAGGACACAAGGCTTGAATTGCAAATTCTGCCTGCACGCGGAGATAACGATATCCAGCTGATCAGTGGAGCATGTTCCTGTGATCTTGGTGTTTGAGCTCTTTCTAGGGGCTCAGATGGAGTTAGATAATTGCAATAAACCTTTAGAAATTGGTAGCTTTTGGAGGAGTTTCAGGTGAGAAGTATTTAAATTGGTTTGAGTTTTTTTCCCTACTGGAAAAAGTGTAGTTCAGGTCATCATTAAATTTGAAGAAGCCATGAAGGCAGGTGCTTCTTCCCTCATCTGGAGCACATTTTGGAGCTTCTTTAGCAGGCTTGCCTCCACAAGGGATGGAGATTTCAGTGTGACCTCCACAAATGGAGCTGTTGGATGTGTATGTTTATATTGGTCCAGAGATAAATTCAGTCATCTTCATGCCAGCGTTTCTCACTGAATTATTGGCAAAGAACAGTTCACTGTGGACCAGTTTCATCTTGTTGGGGCTCAGGCTGTCATTAATTCATCATCTTTATTAAACAAAAAATGCTGGGAAGAGCAAAAGGAAAGATAAGGCTGTTTGCCTTAAAAGTAGTGTAGTCCCATGGGGGAATAAAGATGATACTGCACTGTCAGCTTAAAACAGTGCAGTCATTAAAAAAATGTTTAAACTCATTTACTCATGATTCATTCCAGGGCAACCTGCTGTTAAATGTGGGCAATTGAGTTGGGATGATTTCATGGGATGCTGTATTTGCTTTCCAATAAATTCAAGCAAGGATAAGCTATTAATTCAAACCCAGAAATAGAAAATGTACAAATTCATATTGAAAGAGTCTTTTTAATGGGAATTGTTATCAAGCTTTCAGGCATTAGGCAGAGGAGGGAAGCCTGTACAGATATATTGTGTAAGACAATTGTTTTTCATGGTAGATTTTCATGGTCTACCCTGGTGTGCTTAAAGCTTTTTGTTCTCTGCCAGCAAACACAAAGGGAGAACTGTGAATTTTTGCAGAAGGATGAAATTTTGTTTCCATTACTATGAACGTGATCTCATTGACTTAACAAATTGAGTAGGAAAGGCCTGTTTCTAATAATGGCCTCTCATCTCTTGCTATAAACTTTGTAAGATGAACTTTTTTCTTTTTAAATTACTGGAAAGCAGACTGTCTTGATTGCTAATGAAATGCAATACTGTGCTGCCTTGTTCTTATTCAAGCTTTACCCTCCAGGAGTCAGAACAACTATAACCTGAGACCAGGCTTTAAATTTCATTTAAAACTCTATTGGGAAGAATTATATTGATGTAAAAGAAGACATTTCTGCAAAATTGTAGGCTGTTACCAGTTAAATTAATTGTGAGTGGAGAACAGCAGTTTAAAGAATACATCTCTTTTCTTTAAATGGACTTTAAATATATCTGGAGTTCTATTTCAAAACTACCTGTAGTGTAGCACAGTCTAGTGAGGAATAAAATCCCTGCAGAGAGATTAGTGAGAATCTGCAGCAAATGAAGACCATCTGCATGACAATATTCTTATTTTCTCCTGAGAGGCCTCTCCCAGGAAAACCTGCACTTTGTCATGTTGGTTGTCACTGGAACACACGTGGCAGTAGATTCATCTTTATCAAGAGCAAAATGCCACCCCAAAATGGAGTTTCAGTGTCTCTGAAGGCAAAGTGGAGTTGTTTGGTTATACAGGGGAAGGGATTTGAGATTTCCACAGTTCCCATCTGTTAGAAGGGGAGCTGTGGCTGAAGGACTCTCAGGCTGCTCTGGACAAGTTCCAGAGGAATGCTTGCTGTAGGACCTGATCTTTGAGCTGCTTTCTCTTTTCAGTCACTAACAAACCAGCACTAACCTCACCCAGGTGCTCTCAGATCTCATGTATCTCCTCTCAGGAGTTACCTCAACTATGCTGTGTTGAGAATTTTGATGTGTTTTTTATAATGTATTTCATAGGGAACACATGGGGGAAGAGGAGAAAATTAATTCCTTCCTCATTTGCATTTAAATCTTTAGCCTAAAACACTGTCTGAAAAAACTAACAGCACAGATTCAAAAAATTAACTTACATTTTATTCTTTAAATCTGTAGTTTACAAAATTATTTTCAAAACCCAATTACTCTGCTGGGTGAAGTTTGTACTTCCACTATTTGCCATAACTTGTAAAACTGAGAATGTTGGATCCTGGGACAGTCATTAGAACTTCTGGAAGTCTGTCTTCCCCCTTGAATTTGGACTGAACTTAAGAATGACTTTATCACTCTTTTAGCTCAAAATCTGCTTTTATCCAGTTCATCTACAGTTTTTTCCCTGGGCTTTCAGCTCTGACAGATGTCCCTAAATACAATTGAGATCTAAGTGGGTATCCAAAACATTTGGTGGAGAGAGCTGAAATATCTGTATCAATCTGGTTTCTGTTTTTTGTTTCTTCTCATGTAAAATAATTTGTCATCTCCTCACAAGTTTTTTCCAGATACTAAAAATAAGCCCAACCTTAAGCAAAGTCAACTTGCTGTAAAGTATTTTAACATCTGCTGTGATTGTAAGATTGTAGGTCATAGCATACTTGTTCAACTGCTATAAAAGTTGTGTCCTTATTTTCAAACCTCAACAGTTAGGAGCAGTTTGAATTAAGAAATTCTGTTAATTTTGTGAAGTTTGTCTGTAAATTGCCTTTCTTGTGAGAATAAGTGAGCAATGTAACAATGGTGCACTAACAAGGAATTTTATGTTTTCTGTGAGATTTTCCATTTTTTCTTGTGCTACAGTTGTGCAAATAAAAAACTGCTGAAGTTGCTGTGTTTACATATCCATCTGTTTGGGGTTTCACATCTAGAGGGGCCACCACTGTTGACACACTGGGTGATAGGTGGTGGATGTGACTTTTTGTTTGAAAACCAATATTTGTACAGTAATTTGTAGTGTCTTATAGACTGTACAGAAAATCTTTTGTGCTGCTGTGCCAAACCCCAGGGTTTATGCTGACACCAAGTTAATATTTGGAGTGATGTTGCAAATGGGAAGCATTATTTAAATTTTAGGGGAATATGAACAGAAACAAAGGAGGGGTTGGTTTATTTGCTTTGATTTCCTTGGAGCTTTGATTTAATCCATCCCAGTGAGTCAGTGTTAGCAAAGTGCAGGTGAGTGGTTTCCTGTGGAACAGAGCTGCTTCACACTGAATACTGCCAGCACCACAAAGGGCAAACAGCTCCAAATGATGACACAATTTGGTAGCCCTGTGTGTGCCATGCATTGGCTGCTGCTTGATTCATTTCCTGGGCTTGCCATGCTGTCCTGAGAGCTCAGCTCACTTCAAGGGCCTTTGCAGTGTAGTTTGTTGAGGATAGAAATCCATATTTAAAAGGAGGCAGTGAGAGAGACAAAGTAACCCTGCAATCCCAGCAGCAAGGATTGAACATCCTGCTGGAAATGAAGAACCAACTCACCTGCACTAAGTGCTCAAGGACTAAATGTAACAGTAGAGCAATTTCAGACAAAAATAGTCCTGCTCCATAGATGTTTTCATGCAAATGGTCTAACTGGTGTGCTCCTGCTTTCAGGCCATGAATATTTTGGTTCCCTTCATGTTCAAATATGCAGTGGACAGCCTGAACGAGGTGTCTGGGAACGCGCTCAACCTCGGCGATGCCCCCAGCACCGCGGCCACTCTGGCAACTGCTGTCCTCGTGGGCTGTGAGTGCACTCCCCATCCTGCCTGGGGCTGCAGGGAGGGAGGGAGGCCTCAGAGCTTTTTGCATTGCTGGCCATCACAGCTGGGTGTGAATCACAGAATCATGGAGTGCTTTGGGCTGGAAGGGACCTTAAAGGTCATCTGTGGGCAGGGACAGCTCCCTGTCTGCTCCCAGGCTGCTCCAAGCCCCAGTGTCCAACCTGGCCTTGGGCACTACTGCCAGGGAGCAGCTGGGGCAGCCCCAGCTGCTCTGTGAACCTGTGCCAGGGCCTACCCACCCTCCCAGGGAACCATTCCTAATTCCCAGTATCCCATCCATCCCTGCCCCCTGGCACTGGGAGCCATTCCCTGTGTCCAAGGGCACAAGCTGTGCTCCAAGCCCTCTCCATCCCAGCCTTGGACACTTCAGGGATGCAGGG
Organism: Molothrus aeneus; assembly: GCF_037042795.1. NCBI lineage: Eukaryota > Metazoa > Chordata > Aves > Passeriformes > Icteridae > Molothrus > Molothrus aeneus. Next base: position 2,391,707 of record NC_089659.1, on the reverse strand, counting down.
GCAGCCCCAGCTGCTCTGGGCACCTGTGCCAGGGCCTGCCCACCCTGCCAGGGAACAATTCCCAATATCCCATCCATCCCTGCCCTCTGGCACTGGGAGCCATTCCCTGTGTTGTGCTCCAAGCCCTGTCCAGCCTGGCCTTGGACACTTCAGGGATGCAGGGGCAGCCCCAGCTGCTCTGGGCACCTGTGCCAGGGCCTGCCCACCCTCCCAGGGAACCATTCCTAATTCCCAGTATCCCATCCATCCCTGCCCCCTGGCACTGGGAGCCATTCCCTGTGTCCTGTCCCTCCATGCCTTGTCCCCAGTCCCTCTGCAGCTCTCCTGGAACCAAACCCACCTAATCTCAGCCCTGCTATGTCTGGAAAGCATAATAGTATCCATGTGCATTGCCCTGGCCATATGGCCTATCCAAGTACAGTCATCAGCCTCCACCCTCCTGCCTAGCCTCATGCTAGCATTTAGACCCTGAAAGGTGCTCTGGGATCTCCCTGGAGCCTTCTCCTCTCCAAGTGAGCACCCCCAGCTCTGCCAGAGCCCCCAGAGCAGAGGAGCTCCAGCCCTCAGAGTGTTGGAACAGTTTCATAGTTACACTGTGTTGATGTCTATTCCTAATATTCTCTGACCTTGCTTCTAGTATTCCAATTAAAAAATGAAATAATGCTTATAGAAATTATTCTTGATTATAAATCTTGCCCTTTCTTATAACCAGCTATAAAAAGAAACTGATTTAAATGTGTGCACAATGGTTTATAAATGAAAAATGGCATAAAGCTTGGGCCAATTAAGTATAAATTACCTTTGAACTAAAATTGTTGAAAATATATAAAGAATGAGTCTAGTGTAATTTCATGCATGAAGGGAAGTTGAAAATATAATTATTTTCATTTTGTAAACTTTTTCATTCCTTTTTAGATGGTATCTCAAGAGCTGGGGCAGCATTATTTAATGAAGCAAGAAATGCAGTGTTTGGGAAGGTAGCTCAAAATTCAATCAGGAGGATTGCCAAGAATGTTTTCCTACACCTTCACAACCTGGACCTGGCTTTCCACCTGAGCAGGCAAACAGGAGCTCTGTCAAAAACCATCGACAGAGGCACCAGGGGCATCAGCTTTGTCCTCAGTGCTTTGGTGTTTAACCTGGGACCCACAATGTTTGAGGTGGCTCTGGTCAGTGGAATTCTGGTAAGTGTGGTTTAGTCATTGTTGGAGTTGTCTCATTTAGGAATGGTGCTCTTACCAAAGTCTACTGAGTACTAATAATAAGAATAATTGAATTTATAAGGTGGAAGCAACTACTTTAAAAGAGAGCAACCCATAGTTTTCAAAGATCTGTTGCTTTAAATAAGCTTATTTGGAATTATTTTCACATTTGAAACCTGTCTTCAGCCAGTTGCATTTATGTGGACAGTTTTTAATGTTTTTCTTCAGAATTGTTGGAAAAATGAGATCAGAAAAGTAAACTGTGCACACAAGTGTCAAATATACCCAGGTGAATAGTGAGGAAACAGGATAAAAATGTTGTGGTTCAGTGTATTCAGAATAGAGGAGGGAGTGATTATTGGTTCTTTCCTGAATACTGATCTGGACTTATCCAGAAGTTAAAAGTGAAAATTAGCTTTTGGAAAACAGGCTTCTCCTGGCAGGTTTTAAGCCTAATGCCCTGAAATTTGAGCTTCTACAAAATAAATCACACGTTCTGTCTTTGAAGTCAGGATCTTTGGGTGTTATTTGGATGCAAAAATCTGAATCATGATTATGTATCTCAGCTTAAATTAAAACCAAGAATCTTCTTCTGTTTATTGGCCTTTTTGGAAAGACTTAATCAAGTTTGAATGGAACAGTGAAATGCCTGTTGGGTTCCATTTTCTAACCAGTGGAAATTGCAGACCAGGCTGGCTGTCAGCCAACCCTCCTTAGGGCTTTTCTCTCCTGATGTGCCCTGAAGTACAGAAAATGCTTCCTAAGTTGTTTTGCAAGGCCATTTATTTCTTCTTCTACAGTCCAGCTTTCTTTCAAAATCCACTGAAAAAGCATAGAAACAAATACTTATTTGTGAAAACAGCACAAGCATCAGCAGCATTTATGTTTTATAATGTGAAAAATAACTTTGCAGTATTATATACTCTAGCTCTTGGTTATTGCCTCCAATCTTTTCATCTAAACCCTTCTTGCTGCTTTCCTTTTGAGTTTAAGCCTTTATTTAGCCTTAAGCTGTTCAGAGCAGGGATTGTGTTGGGAGGGACCATCATTTCTTGTCTTAAAATTAGAATAGCTTAGCTGGAGACATCAGTGAAGTTTTGAAAACAAGAATGATCCTTTTTTTATTCTTATTTGATTTTAAATCTTGCAGTATTACAAATGCGGGGCCGAGTTTGCTTTGGTCACTCTGGGGACCCTGGGAGCCTACGCAGCGTTCACCATAGGAATCACACAGTGGAGGTAAGGCAGGCCCTGCCCTCCTGTTCCTCAGGGTGCTTGGGATGGTGCTGCAGTGGCTGCCTGGAACAGAGGTAGACAGGATTAAGAGAATAAAGTGGGAATTTATTAAAAGCCTTCAATAGGTTCACCTTGTGCAGTGCAAAAGCCACCAAGGACACACCCAAGATGGACGATGGTCACGAGTTTTTCAGACAAATATAAGTTTGGTCCATTTACATTTCAGGGGTTAATCCTCCAATTCCAGCTTCAGGCAATGAAGTCATATTCCCCCAGTTTGCTCCCCCCAAACCACTTTTATTGATACTTTTTGGAGGCTGAGGCAGTAGAGTCTCTTTGAATCTCAGGCCTAGAGGAACTGTTTTGTCTGACCAAAATGTTAACTATTCCCATAGTTAACTCGATATGGAGTTTAGAGTTATACACTAATGCAGTACAGGGTTTGAAAAATAGAAAAGCCAAAATCCTAATGCATCAGTGAGTGGATCAAACCTTCCTTTCCCAGGACAAAGTTTCGGATAGAAATGAACAAAGCTGACAATGATGCCGGTAACGCTGCCATTGACTCGCTCCTGAATTATGAGACTGTAAAGGTAAGGCCACTCTTTACTACCAGGCTCTTTGTCTTGCTTCTGTCAGCCTTAGGGAAGTGAGTCATAAGATTCATCTTTAAAGGGCTGCATATTTGGAGCAATAACATATTTTTAAGCATTATTCATTTGAAGAGGAGTGCGTGGCACTGACAGAGTAGCAGGAAAGTTGTTAGCGGGGGCTGGAAAAAATCTCTTTGTTAATAAAGAATGAGAAGTTTCTTTCATGGCTGAATCACCTTGACCATCAATTTCTGCAGAGAGTAAACTTAGTCTTGAGGAGGAGGTTTAGGTTGGATATTGGGGAAAGGTTCTTCACCCAGAGGGTGGTGGGCACTGAGCAGGATCCCAGGGCATGGGCATGGCCCTGAGGCTGCCAGGGCTCCAGGAGTGTTTGGACAGCTCTGTCAAGCACAGGGTGGGATTGTTGGGGTGTCCTGGGCAGGAGCTGGGCTGCATGATCCTTGTGGCTTCCTTCCAGCTCAGGATAGTCTGTGATTGCTTCCTTCAGTAACTAGAACTGTTGGAGAGGAGCTGTGTGTGTGGCAGTGCACTCAGTCTGTTCTTACTGGATTTTACAGCCACTTAAGTTTGTCACTGTCACATTTACCATTTTTGTTTGTATTGTAGTATTTCAATAATGAAAAGTACGAAGCCCAACGGTATGATGAGTTCCTGAAGACCTATGAAAAAGCCTCCCTGAAGACTACCTCCACTTTAGCTCTCCTCAACTTTGGCCAGAGTGCCATTTTTAGTGTGGGTTTAACAGCCATCATGGTGCTGGCCAGCCAGGGCATTATTGCAGGTAACTCACCTCTCTGTAAGCCTGAAATGAGTCTCCTTTACCTCAGGTCATCCACAACAGAGGTGTTAGTCTTAATTAACTGAGGATTGATGTGATAGTTCATTTTGAGACTTTTTGGTTGAGAGTTTTTTGCTTAAGTTTTGTCTATGTATTTCTGCTTCTTGGAGTATTATTAATTCCATTCTATCTCTCTCTCAATGGCTCTCTCAATCATACTATGATTTTATCAAAAACATTATAAAAGTTTAGCAGTTAAAGAAAAATCCCAAGAAAATGTCACTTTAGGAAGTTTTTCTTAAAGGTTTTTGAAAGGCACTTCTTTAGATAAAAATATTTCTGTGGACATTGTACAAAGATCTTTTCTTTTTGTCCTTCTCCCTTCCCATTTTGGCAAGACTCCATGTATGTATACCCCTGTGCTTTGTCTCCAGTAGTTTTGTTACCAATAATTCACTTTCCTTCCATTAATAAGGGCACATTATTAAAAGAATTGCTTCCATCTGTTCTACACTTGTCTAATTTACTACATAAAATAAAGCCTGCTTGATTAGGAAGACAGAGCACAAGCTTCAAATACAGAATTGGGATGAAGCTCTGCTAAAGCAAGGTGGTTTTAGAGTAAAAATAATGATGCTTTAAAGACTGTTAACATCCAGAAGTGTTTGAAGGGCAGACCTTTATACCACGTGCTCTTTCTTGCATCTGCTTTGCCCTTTTTAAAGATGCCAGGGCAGGGAAGGGTTACACTGAACAGATCAGTCAGTAGGTGCAGTTTATAGCTGTTCTTAGGAAGATTTAGAATAGCTTGAAGCAGGATGGTAGACACATGCCTTTAAATCATCTTTCTGGGCCTGTTTCAGCTGAACTGACCTGCCACTTACCTTTAGCTGCTGTGACATCCTGAGCCTTCCCTTGATCAGCCTGTTTGATACCGAGCTGCCCAGAGCCTCTCAGTGTGTTTCAGCAGCTCTGTGGTACATACAGTGTGAAAGCTCTGTCTTGATCGTGACAGAATCTATCATTTGGATTTGTCTGTAATTGTACTTAAGATTGTCTTTCCTGATTTGTGCTTCCATAAATTATTTCCTTGCCTTTTAACTTCCTCAGGCCTCTCTGGATTTTACAGTCTGATGTTGTATGTGCTGCTTGCCTTATTTGCCAGTGCTATTAGATCTTTTTTAAAGTGAAATCCACACAAACATTGCCATTCCTTTCAGGCACCCCTATAAAATCTGGGAATCCTTTCTGGGAGTTTTGTTTGTTATTTAAAAATCTGGGTTTAGAAATGGAATGAAAGAAATTAGGTTTGATGGACTTGATTCTTTCTTTTGGTGCATCCTAAAAGGAAAACTCTTCAAGTCTCCTTATTCTCTCACACCCCTTTTGTTTTAAGGCAGCCTTTCTGTTGGAGATCTGGTAATGGTGAATGGATTGCTGTTCCAGCTTTCTCTGCCCCTGAACTTCCTGGGAACAGTGTACAGAGAGACAAGACAAGCACTGATAGATATGAACACCTTGTTTACACTTCTCAGTGTAGATACCAAAATTAAAGTAAGTAGTAGCTTATTTTCCTAAAGTATCTGGGCATTTAACAGTGCTGTTAGTGGCAATGCCATCGTTTTACCATGTTCTCATCTTCCAGCTTTAATTTCTATTCATGAAAGAGTTGTTGTGTGTGAGGTTGCTGTTCTGCCTCTTCTTTAAGTGCAGTTACTGCAATAAGTTGATTTTTTTTTTCTTGCAGAGAAGCAAAAATTGCTTCATGGAAGCTGTGTTTGTATTGAGATTTTTTTATTTAAGTATTCATGCCTCGTGCTTGAATTTTTATTGGTAATTAATGATGCAGAATATATTGCAAAAGAAGTTATGAGGCAGAGTGTTTACAGCAGGAATTTTTACCTCCTTTGGGGAAAAGGAGGAGCAAACCAATGTCACTTGTGCAGCAAATTATGATTATTTTCCACATATCTGAGCTGGAGTGTCTGTTTGCCTTTTTCTGAGGTGGGGAAGGAACTGTTGAGCTTGTTGAAGTGTTGGAGATCATTTCTGGGCAGCAGATAAAGTGGAACTCTTCTTTTCCTAGGACAAAGAGCTGGCTCCACCCCTGCAGATCACCCCCCAGACTGCTTCCATTGCCTTTGACAATGTGCATTTTGAATACCTGAAGGGGCAGAAAGTCCTTGCTGGAGTGTCCTTTGAAGTCCCTGCAGGAAAGAAAGTGGCCATTGTTGGAGGTAGTGGGTCAGGGTGGGTAAATGGACTAAATATGCCAATCAATGCAGAATTTAGTTTCTTAAATGTGGTGCTGCTTGTGTTTGCTTTTTATTGTTTGTACATCGTTCCTGATTGGAGATTGTAAATGGCAAACCAGGATGTAACATTAACTTCAATTCTTTTCAATTCCAGGAAAAGCACCATTGTGAGGTTATTATTTCGTTTCTATGAACCTCAGAAGGGAAACATTTATATTGCTGGACAGAACATCCAAGATGTCAGTCTGGAAAGTCTGAGAAAGGCAATAGGAGTTGTGCCTCAGGTATTCCATGTTTCCTTCTCCCCAGACCCTCCATTGGAACAGTAATTCTGTCTATTGTCACAGTGCTTCTCAGTATCTGGCACCGTTCAGTGAAGGCCACTCCTAATGCAGTGGTGTTGCATGGTGACTTTCAAAGGAACTAGACTTTCTTCCCCCAGGAAATATTATGGTTTTATATGCATCATCATATAGATCCAATTTCTGAAATGTGTTTAAACCTCCCCATGAGAAACTGCCTCCAGCTTTAAGTGATTTAGCTTTATAGTTGATTACCACCCCTAATGAGTTAGCAAAGTGGTGAAACTATGCATGACATACATATTTAGGACACAAAATATATTAATCCCTTTTTTGGGAAAAGAAATGTCCCCAAACACTTTTACCTTCAGGCTGTGTAAAGAAAAATACAAACCATTCTGTGTTGATTCTTTCACAGGCTGGGGACTGTAGCAGGCCCTGGTTTTGCAAGGGCCCCGTGGCATGCAGAAGCCTAAAGATAGGAAATGCCAAGGCTTGGTGAATGGGCTAGAAAGGCCCTGCTCCACCTTTGGAGCCCTGCTTATCTCCCTGTAACCCTATAGGTCACTTTCCTTTAACCCTTGCCATTGGACCATTTCTGATCCCCCTGTATATATGTGTGGGGTTCCACAGCGATGTCTTTATTGATTCTTCTGTGAATCAATAAGGACAGCCCTATATAAATGGCTGGTTTAGCCTGGTTCTGGTACAAGAGCTGCCCTGGAACCCTTCTCAGAAGAATCAATGAAGACATCACTGTGGAACCCCATACAGCCTTCTCCTCTCTCTCCCTGCATCTGCCTGCCTGGGCACCTAGCAAGCTAAGAGCTGAAATCACAAAGAGCTGATAATCACTAAGGAGCTGATATCCCTTAAGCTTGCTAAGGTTGCCTGTGGCTGAGAGCTGCTTGGGAATTTGGACAGTCTGTCCCATAAAGGACTGAGCTATCTGGACCCCGCAGCCTGCTGGGGACACCCTGAACCCAGCAAGGCCGATTTAGGGGACAGTTCTGAAGGTGATATTCATCATTTCTTCTTTCAAATGTGCTTCCCACCAATGCAGGATGCTGTTCTCTTCCATAACACCATCTACTACAACCTGCTCTATGGCAACACGGAGGCCACGGCAGAGGAGGTGTACGCGGTGGCCAGGCTGGCAGGAATCCACGATGCCATCCTGAGGATGCCCAATGGCTACAACACCCAGGTCGGGGAGCGAGGACTCAAGCTCTCAGGTTGGCTCCCAGCTTCTTTGTATCCCTTTTGCTGCCTCAAAGTTTCATGCAGAGTTTAGTGCTCAGGTTTGCTTTTAGTTTATTTAGCTTATAACACAGAATCATTAAGGTGGGAGAAGATCTCCAAGATCAAGTCCAACCTTTGAGTAAATGCCATCATGCCCATTAAACTGCATCACCAAGTGCCACATCCACTCCTTTTTGGAACACTTCTAGGGATGGTGACTCCACCACTGCCCTGGGCAGCCTGATCCAATGCATGACCCTTCAGTGAAGAAATCTTTCCTATCATCCAGCCTGAACATCCCCTGGCCCAGCCTGAGGCCGTTCCCTCTCCTCCTGTCCCTGTTCCCTGGAGCACAGCCCGACCCCCCTGGCTGTCCCCTCCTGGCAGGAGCTGTGCAGAGCAAGAAGGTCCCACCTGAGCCTCCTTTGCTCCAGGCTGAGCCTCTTTCTCAGCTTCCTCAGCTTCTCCTCATAGGACTTATGTTCCAGACCCTTCCCCAGCTCCATTCTCTTCTCTGCACACTCTCCAGCCCCTTAATGTCTTGTAGAGAGGAGCCCAAAATACCTACCTGGAAAGGCTGAATATTAATATGAAGGTCTGCAGTTCAAGGCAGCTGTAGTCTGCAAGATGTTCAAAGGAATGTCTTTTCAGGGGATAGTGTTAAATGAGGTTGTAAGTGAGGCTGCTGGTGCATCTAAGTAAAATTATTTTTCTCATGATCTGTTTGGGGAGTGGACTAGAATTGGGAAGTTTGTGTGTTTTAGGGATGCAGTGGGTGCAGACACAGGTGCTGCCTGTTGCAGGGGCAGTTCTGAGGGGGATTTCTTTCTCTGCAGCTGCTGCAGTCAGGAGTGCTGGTGCCTTTGAAAAAGGGGGTCAGAGGGTACAGCCTGTACCCAGAACGTGAGTGCAGGAGAAAGTGTGCATGCTGCAGAAGGGGATTATGCAGAGACCTAAAAGAGAAATAAAGTATGTGAAGCACAGATCTGGGTGAGGGAATAGAAGGTGCTAAATAGGTACTGGCAGAACTGAAGAGAATCGTGCTAACAATGAAAGATTTGTCTTGTGCTGCCTGTCTCCCCACACTCATAATTGCTGGAAAGAGGATTTGACTGACAATAGGTTTGAAATGTCTTGGTGTTGACAGAAGAATAGAATGGTTTCAATTGGAGGGAATCTTCTAAAAATCATCTAAACCAACCCCCCTGCTGTGAGCAGGGGCATCTTGCACTAGACCACGTTGCTCCATGCCTTAACCTTATGTTGAGGTTTAGATTGGATTTTAGGAAAAAATTCTTCATCCAAAGGTTTGATCAGGCTTCTCAGGGCAGTGGTGGACTCCTCATGCCTGGAGGGATTTAACAGCTCTGTGGATGTGGCACTTGGGGACATGGGTCAGTGGTGGCCATGGTGGCTGGGGGAACAGTTGGGCTCCATGGTCTTGTGGGGCTTTTCCAGCCTGCCATGATTCTGTGTCCCTTTCTGAGTCTGGAGCATTGTGTGTGGCTGTGTTGGAGTTTCCTGCTCACCTCGTGACTCCTGTAACAGAGCCTTTCAGAAAATGGTTCTGCCTTTCCTCCATCCCTCAGTTTGTGCTGCCACTGGGATGGTCATAAGCACCCACCTGCCAGTGCTTCCACAAAGGTGGTGTTGAGAAAGGTAAGGGAATTGTGTTCTTTTACTGCTTTGTTTGTATTTAAAGAAGAAAGAGTATGTAAAATACTCAGGAGAAAGACAATGGAATTCTTACGAGCTCTGAATAAGCACCTGCCACTGAAAGAAGAGCTTCAATTTCTTATTTTCAACAATTAGGTGAATATTGACAAATAGCAGTGGTAAACAAGCTTCAGGAATGTGTGCAGCCAGGGTACAGGAGTCTCAGGCCAGTGCTCTCAGAACTGGTGTCATTGTTCAAAGGATTGGAGATACCAAATGAAAAGCTCTGAGTTCCTTCAGTGGCTGTGTAAAATGCTACTGCTAATTGGAATCTATAGTTCTCTCAGTAGTAGATTGGCTCCCTAAATTCTTATAAAGAGATGTATTGGATTCATTTCAGAATCAGTTTGTGGGATTTTTTTAAGTTGGGTGAGGCTTCCTCAAGTCTAAGGAGAACACAAAGTCCTGCCTTGTTCTGTTACTTTGTGGCAGGAATAGGTGAGTAAAAGCTGCGTGAGTTGAAGTGATTCTCTTTAAAATCCAGGGGTTTATGTGCACAATGGAAAAACAAGATTTTAGCTGCAATGACAGATTTACCAATTGAAGTGGTGATGTAGCATTTTGTGCAGTTCTTACTGTTCTCAAGGATTGATTCATCAAGAGTAAAGAGTGAAAAACAAGTTGTTTGGGTTGTTGCAATTAGAACCCACATCAGTGTTGGCTAAGAGATGTGCAATAGGCAGAGCTGCAAATCCCTGACTCTGTGAATGGAACAGTTTCTGTGCTGCTGCCCTGAGTGTGAATGGGGAACAACATTCCCTGCAACTCTGGGGGATCTGGTTACTGAAATGTGTCTTTCAAACATGGATATTGTCAAGCTGTGAGTTTTGAAGATGCTGTACAGGGGAGGGAGGGAGGGAGAGCACACTAAAACAGACTGAGTAAATCAGACAGTTCTAATTGCTCCTGGGTTCTGCCAAAGACAGTTTAAAATGTGAACTGCAGCATTACCAGCAGCCTTTTAAATGCTTTATGAAAGCATGTTCTCTCCTGATAGGAAAGGAACATTAACAAGAATATAATGGTACTAAATGGAATGTTTTGAAGTCTTGCATAAAACAAAGGAGGACAAGTGCACAAATGTGACGTGTTTGCGTCGCGTACCAAATGTTTAGCAGATTTTAAGTTCTCAAATGCACCTGTTTTCCTGTCTGTAAAAGTTGCCCTGAGTTATTCTTGAGTAGATATTGGCTGTAAGAATTGTTTAGGAAGGAAACTAGTCTGAAACTGGGTTATATCAGAAACCACCAGGCTGTAGATTGCAGGCTGATGGTGGTTTTCAGTCCAATATTAACTGTTCTTGAGTGAAATTTGCCATTATGGGGTGGGAAGTTGGATGAATATCAAGGAGAGATCTGAAAGACACAATGTGTGAGCAAGATGCCTGAAATCCAATACAGCAGGTGTGGAGAGAGCAGTGGTGAGAGAAAACTGCATTTGTGCGTGCAGAGTTACTGGATGGAGCAGAGCTCAGACCAGGTGAATGGGCTCCTACTCCCAGGTGTACAGAGTGAGTAACTGTACAGCATTGTTACTGTGCCAGACTCTTGCCTTGGAGCAGATAAAAAATAGTTCTCTGTCCTTTTCCAAAAGGATGAGCAATCTTGAATCACTAAATTTACCAGGGAGCAGGAACTTGTGTGCTATCTTATGTAACATGTCAGACATTTGTCAGCAGTGACTATGATGTCTATTAAAAAAAGGAGAAAAAACCCAACAACCAACCCTTCAAAATCATGTCTGCTGTTGAATTTAGACTATCACAATTGTAACTTAATCTTTTTTCTTTTTTTTCCTCTTTCCCCCTCATTCAGGAGGAGAAAAGCAAAGAGTTGCAATTGCTAGAGCAATGTTAAAGGAGCCACTTATTTTTCTCTATGATGAAGCCACATCATCTTTAGATTCAATTACAGAAGAGGTAAATTGGGATAAAAAATTCTAGAATTTAGGTGATACCATGGTGTTCGATTCTGATGCTTTTCCTTGTTCTTTTCCTCTCAGAATTCTGTTCTTTTTCAAGTGTTTTCTCAGTATTATTAAGAGATGCTGTGTTGAAGCTGTTACCCTAAAGTGTGGAGCAGAGATGCCCAGTCCATCTACCTGGAGATAGTGAGAGATGTCAGCTGTCTCTGGGATATTTTCTCTTTCCACTCTGAAAGTCCCATTCACCTTGACACATTCATCCCTTGCAGCTGGTGCAGCTAAAAAATCCCTCTAAATATTTGAGATATAATGCAGGACAAGCCCCCCTGGTTTGCTGTGCAGCAGATGCAGGTGTGACCTGCAGTGCTGGGTTCATTTCTGTTCATTCCACAGGAAGGGCTGTGACATGGATGTGGTGGCACTGTGACAGGAGCTGCATCAGCCTTCATAACAACATCTTTGCTTGAGCACAAAACTCTCAGCAGCAGCAGTAATTTCCCAAACTGATGTCATCAAAAATGAGCTAAGCTATGGCTCTGTTCACTTATGCAGATTGAGTGAATTTATTGACCTGGAATCACTAAATTACATTCATTTTCCAGATGCAAAGAATCCAGAGGATGAACTGTACATCCATATAGCACAGCTCTGAAATGTAGCACAGCCTCCTCGTGGGCCAGAAATGTCCACAGTTCTCACATTTTTCCTCTCTTGATTTGTTCTATCTGTGCTAGAGTCATAAGCAAAGCAGAAGGTTTCAGAGTAGAAATGCACTTGGAAGACAGCAAATGAAAATGAGATTTTTCCACAAGAGTATGCCTGGGAATGGAAATGTTTTCTGACAAAAAAAATTCAGAGAAATAAAGTGGACACTTCACTTATGTTAGTGAGGGCACAAATTCCCCATCAGTGCTCCTTGCAGAGGGATGTGGTTTGGAAGGTGACATGGAGCTCACAAAGGAAACACTGGATGATGGATGGATGGATGGATGGATGGATAGATAGACAGATAGACAGATAGATAGATAGATAGATAGATAGATAGATAGATAGATAGATAGATAGATAGATAATTCCCAGAATTGCTCTGCCTCTTTGTTCCACATTAGCATAATCCTGAGAAGGATTTTTTTCTTTAACAATCATGGGAGAGCATTAATATTACAACCACGGGGAGTTCTTATTTTCAGATGCTTTTACTGCTGTTTGCTGCTTGTGTAGCATGGCTCCATGGGGAAGTTTTTCCTGAAATGAAGTGACACTTCTCTTCCTTTGTCCCTGGGGATGGCTGTGTTTTTCTGTGAATACAAGCTTTTTTTTTTCAGTTTGAGGCTTTAGCAAAACCACAGATATTTCATGCTTGGGACTCTTCTGTTTCTCCTGTACATACTCGTGGCTGTTTGTTATTGGGAAGCTGTAGCAGTACCAGAGATGATTTTCAAAACTTATTTACAGTCATTTGCATATTTCCAGCAGCATTTTATCTCTCCTCATCTCACTCAGGAGTGTGTCAGAGTTTGTGTCTATTGCAATCTTGCAGAACATTCTCAAAGCCATGAGGGCCATGGTGAAGCACCGGACGTCGATTTTCATTGCCCACAGGTTGTCCACGGTGGTGGATGCAGATGAGATCATCGTGCTGGATCAGGTGAGGGCTCTCCTGCTGCTGTGGGATATTCACATCATGTCAGGGTTTGGTTTAGGGACTCTTTGTGTCCAGTTGGAATTGTATTTCAATTGGGTTTGAATTGTAATACACTCCCACCAAGCTGCTGGAAGTTTCTTTTTTTGGAAATGAACCATGTTTGAAAATTCCAACCCAAGCTTGGCATGTGTGACTGTCTTGTATGTTGTTATTTTTATGCCTTACTGTTGCATGTTTTAATCTATTTTTTTGCATGCTTCTGTCATCTGAAGTTTCCTAATGTGTTCCCCCAATTTATGCTTCACTCTCATTGCTCAGTGTCTGTTTTTCACCTACATCCATTTTTCCTCTCAGTGGAAGGAGAGGGGACAGCATGTTCTGTTTCCATGCAGATAGAACTATTGCAGGATTGTTCAGCCTCATTGTGTTAAAAATCTGAGCACCATTCTCTGTTGTACCTGTAGAAAAGTGTGATTGTTCCCTTTCTAAGAAAAAACCAACATGTCTCAACATTTGATTCCCTAATATCAGTGTTCAGCTGTTACCTCATACTCACCCAAAGTCCATTTTTTCTTTATTATCTGTATCTGGCAAGAGATTTAAAATAAACAAATGTCCTTAAGATAACTTCATAATTATTCTTTTAACTGATAATGCTGAAAGTACAGTGCTCTGATCTGCTGATAATAGATGTTAAATTTATCTCTGCATTCATTTTTATCAGTTGCTATTTATAAGCTTGTGCTCATAGGTGTCTTAGTGACTTAAAATACACATCTAAAAGCAAATAAATTATTCTTACACTACATTCAGTGATTTCAGGGACAATTAGAACTATATCTTTATGAAATAGTGACATTTGCTACACAAAACTCAGCTTTATATGAATCTCAGGATGAAGTAGTGGAATAAATCACTTGCTGTGCTCCATGGAGTTTTTATTTGTTTTTGATCTGCTTTGTTTTTTCAGCTTTTGCTGAAAAAGCCTCTCCCAAGGTGTATCCTTCCTACAAGTGCACGTTAAAACATCTCACAGACATTTTGTAACGTGTCACAAGGCAATTGGCAGCTTTTTGTTTTCCATGCAATTTTTCACAGCTTCCTGAGAGTGTGTTTTGTGTTGTAGTGTAACTGTTAAATTAAAAATAAAAGCACAGCCTCGAACTGTGAGGGAGCCAGGGTGCTTCCTTTGCTGAAGGATGGAATTGTGGATGAGGGAGGCAGCCCTGCCTTCTGCCATCCCAGCAGGATTGATGTGTTAGCAGCCAGGTAAACAAGGCTCAGGAGCAGGGATGACACAGGGTGATTGTGGCTGGTTTTGCTTAGCAATGGTAATCAGGGAATCACAATTCCAGCACCTTTGCTGGGGTAAAATCAGAATCATTCCTGGCTGAGTAAATGTTGGAGTAATGATACAGATCCTGATGCTGTGGAGCTGAGCAGAGAAGTTCCATTTTTAGGAACTTCTTTTTCTTGGTCAGACTTACTAAAAAAATAGCCATAATTCAAAATCTGGTCTCTACTCCAAATTAATCACTTAAAGAATTTAAGTAAATTCTGCAGTTCTGTTGATCAAGTGTATGTTTATTCAGATTCCACTGGCATAACTGCTAATAGAAGTGCCAAGACCCAATTTTTTTCCCAGCTTGTCCATCAGCAGATGTCACAAGGAGGTAGATTTAATTGTAGATCAGAATTTAGAACTGATATCAAATCCATGTAGTTGTCTGTATAATGAGAGGAAAAGTAGCTGGAGAATGAATTCATGTATCAGTTTAATTTGAAGTCAGTGAATGTGTCTCTCAAAGTAGAAAATTAGTTTGGTTTTTTGAAGAGTGTTGGTATTTCTCTGTAGGGTTGGAGTTCTCATGGGATTCTCCTCTCCAACTCTTCCTTTCCATGCTGATAGTCAATAAATCATCTTTGCTCCTGAGAACAGCCCAGAGAACTGAACTGCTCACACAATTTTCATGGTGGTGATTGCAGTGATACAAGCTACAGAGCACCCATAAAAGCACAGTTGACACTAATTGTTTTCAGGATTTGATCTTAGATGTGCTTGCTTGTCTGATATAAACCCCTCTCTGTCTGCTCTTCTCTTTTAACTCCTTCACCTGTGTTTGTTACTGAGCAAAGATAAATCCGTGTTTATTTTGGTACATTGATGTCACTTTGCAGGAGTAGTTAACACCTTGCTCCTCCTCATATAGAGGTCCACATTTCCTTTAGATAACTCCTCCAGTTTAAGTAGGAAACTTTACTTTAGATAACTCCTCCAGTTTAGGTAGGAAACTTTACTTTAGATAACTCCTCCAGTTTAGGTAGGAAGCTTTCCATGCTGTGGGCTTTAGATTTTGTCCAGATGGACAAAAGGCAGGTGCAGTCTGAGAAGAGCACAGCTCCTTGCTTTCAGCTGGCAGTGCCCACACAAGCGAGTGCACTGTGCAGTCAATCCTTCCTTGCTGTTTCAAGCTCTTTCTCATGAATGCCTGCTCTAATTCATACAGTGAAACTGTGCTCCATAGGCTGGCCTGTTGCTAGAGATCTGGGAGTGTGGATTCCTGACTTCCTGCCCTTGTTTTGCAGGGTAAAGTTGCAGAACGTGGCAGGCACGCCGAGCTCCTGGCAAACCCCAGCAATCTCTACTATGAGATGTGGCACACCCAGAGCAGCAAAGTGCTCCACAGTCACAACCACCCAGACTGGGAGGAGAGACATAGCCACACATCCAAAGAGGAGGAGAGGAAGAAGCTAGAAGAAGAAATTATCAACAGTGTGAAAGGCTGTGGGAACTGTTCGTGCTGAATAGGATCCTGGATCTTGTATAGCAGGTTACACATGCACAAGAATACAGTGAAATACAGCTCTTGTTTTTAAGTCAGCATTCAAAAACTTCTGGGTTTTGCAATTTTTGGATTTTACAGTTTCACAGAGGGACATAATTTCAACCAAAGGAGTTCTATTTTTGCATCTTTAGGAATCTCTAATATTCAGTGGCATCTGCAAGAGCTGAGCTTTTTCAAAAACTTTAAACTTCCCAAGCAAGGGTGTAATTTATGGCAATTTTTAGGCATTGATAAATTCTCCTGGTAGTTGCCTGATGTGGATTATTAAATTGTAAACAGATTTGTCCTTGATTTACATTATTTCTCATCATTGATGGTTGATAAATGCGTCATGTTTTAATTGTAATTGGGCTAATTTGAACTCATTTGCTAGTGAGGAAGATGCCTTTTAAATTCTTCAGTGGTGTTCTGGTTTAAAATCTTCCTTGTAGAGAGCAAGAACAGCCTCAACAAAATATTAGACTTCTAGTAGCAAACTAAATATTGGAATTACCCCTCTCACCTTTCAGAAGCACCTTTCATACTGCACTATCAGGAAATGGATTGGTATTATTCTAAAGGAAAACTAACAGCATTTTTAGGTGAAAAATGAACAAATCTGAGTTCAGGATTCTGTATCCTCAGCATCTGCTGTAGTAGTCAAAGCAGAATGAAGTCATTCTTTCTAGTTCAGTCATGGTCTTAGGGAGCAATTAAGATTCAATAAAGACTTCCATAAATTTCTATTATCTCATTAATGTATGAGAAAATGACCTGGATAATGCTGAAAGCATTGCTATAATAATCTCCTCATTTCAACAGCCAAAACTTCTCCAGTGGGAGGAAAGCTCAGGCTCTGGGATCTGCAGGACACTGGGGGTGTGTCAGGTTTGGGTGGGGGCTGCAGGGGTCACGGCTGGGAGAAGGTGCCAGAAACTTCCCCTGTGTCCAGCAGAGCCAAGACTGAGCACATCACCAACAGGGCAATGCACTGCTGGGATCACAGATTTGGGAAGGGAGGAAAAGCCTTGGAAGTGTAAGAGCAACTGCAGCCAGAGAGAGCAGTGGGACATGGGAGAGGAGCAGCTCTGCACACACGAGGGCAGGGAAGAAGGAGGGGGCAGGAGGATGAGATTCCCTGCAGCCCATGGGGGTCCACAATGGAGCAGAGATCCACCTGCAGCCTGGGAAGGAGCCCTGGATGGAGCAGGGATGCAGCTGCAGCCTGGGAAGGAGCCCTGGATGGAGCAGGGATGCACCAGGAGCCCTGGATGGAACAGGGATGCACCAGGAGCCCTGGATGGAACAGGGATGCACCAGGAGCCCTGGATGGAACAGGGATGCACCAGGAGCCCTGGATGGAGCAGAGATCCACCTGCAGCCTGGGAAGGAGCCCTGGATGGAGGAGGGATCCACCTGCAGCCTAGGAAGGAGGCCTGGATGGAGCAGAGATGCACCAGGAGCCTAGGAAGGAGTGCATGATGGAGCAGAGATGCAGCTGCAGCCTGGGAAGGAGCCCTGGATGGAACAGGGATGCACCAGGAGCCCTGAATGAAGCAGGGATGCACCAGGAGTCCATGATGGAGCAGAGATGCACCAGGAGCCCTGCATGGAGCAGGGATGCAGCTGCAGCCTGGGAAGGAGTCCATGATGGAGCAGAGATGCACCAGGAACCCTGGATGGAACAGGCATGCACCAGGAGCCCTGAATGGAGCAGGGATGAACCTGCAGCCTGGGAAGGAGCCCTGGATGGAGCAGAGATGCACCAGGAGCCTAGGAAGGAGTGCATGATGGAGCAGAGATGCACCAGGAGCCCTGCATGGAGCAGGGATGCAGCTGCAGCCTGGGAAGGAGCCCATGCTGGAGGCAGGGGGATGTTCCCAGAGGAGGCTCTGGCCCTGGGGAAGCCCACCCTGGATCAGGCTCCTGGCAGAAGCCATGAGAGAGGAGCCTGTGGTGGAGCAGGTTTGCTGTGACCCCGTGGGGACCTACATTGGAGCAGCCTTTTCCTGAAGGAGTGCAGCCTGTGGCAAGAGGACACATGGGAAAAACACATTGAGGCAAGGGAAGAGAAGGAGGAGGAAGGAGCAGCAGGAACATTGTGATGAACTGACCACAGCCTCCACTGCCCACCCCCTGCACTGCTTGGAAGGAGGGGGGAATTCTGAAGAGAAGTCGAGCCTGAGAAGAAGGCAGGGATGGGAGGAAGGTGTTTTAAGATTTTATTTCATTTTCTCATTACCCAAGTCACACTTGTAATTTGCAGTAAATGAAGTTAATTTCCCCAAGTGGAGTCTGGTTTGCCCATGACAGTAATTGCTGAGTTGTATCTCTCTGTCCTGCCTTTCCCACGAGCCTTTTGTTGTGTTCTCTCCCCTGCCCAGCTGGGTGGGCACCCAGCATCCAGCCAGGGTCATCCCACCACAACAGGGTTGTATTTTTAGGCCTTGTTTCTCCAGGGAAGTTCACCATCTCTTTAGCACAAGCTGTCCTGGTGTAATTCTTCATGTTAAATTTAAGAATTAAAATCTTTCTCTCGGATGCTGAAAAATAACTTTGTTATTTCTGAGGAATTACACCGGTATAATTACATTGATATAATTACATTTGTAAATCAGATGCAAGATTTCTCAGTGTGGGCACTAGGGAAGAGCTGAATTTGGTGCTTCTGGAAATTTAATTGCAAATAGCGTTTATTTTTTTGTTATACCCCTCCCCTACAACTAAAAATAGGAACATAACTTAAAAGGAGTGAAACCTTTTCTAGTTACTTGTTTTCTCTCTCTTAAAATGATGGATGAAAAACCAACCTGGCATCAATCTCCAGTTAAAAACGATTCTAAAAGCACTTTAATTTTCATCCTTGGAGTGCAGAAGCAAAGTGAAGTCCAGTTAATGTAGTGGCAGTGCAGAATTCCAGCTTACAACCTTCCCTTTATTTTACCTAATTGTCTGCTGGTTGAGCTGCTGACAGCAGTGAGGGGACTGTAATGGTGCTGTTATCTCCCAGCTGCCAGAAATAGCAAAGGTTTATTGAAAATCTTATTTATGAGGAATCTCCCTTTCCTGCATTGTGACAAACCCCAAACTATGGCTCTTCCCCTGCTCTGCAAGAGCTGATTTTTGGAATTAATCTGTCTGCTGTTCATGCAGCAGGTAACAGGCAAAGGCTGTAAATAGTAATATTGCAGTCCTAAGATTGTTTTCCTTTCGGCACAAAGATGAGAAATTACTCTGGTCTGAAGTGTGGAGGGAAAGGGCTTTTCTCAGTGAAAAGGTTTCCATGTTCCAGGGCTTGGACACCCCAGAAGGTCCCTCCAGGGTGCACAGAATCAGGAATTGTCTGTGAAATGTCTGGAATCAAAAACCACTTAAATGCCAAGTCTGATTGTGTTTGTGAGGGACAATTTCAGGTGAACGCTGATGGATTTATCACTGTGGATGGGCTTAGCAAGGACTGAGAGTCTTGGGCAGTACAGGTCTGGAATGAGGATGGTTTTCAGGTGCTAAAAGCCAGGAATGATCAATAATTGTTTAAATCCATAGGGTTTGCAGGTCTAAGGCCATTACCTGTCCCTTTTGGTGCCAGTGGATGTGCTGCAGCTCGGGCCAGCTTCAAATGGAATGGCAGGAGGGAACTCTGGACAATGGCAGTTCCTAAACCAAGAGGCTGCTCATACAGTAAAATATGTATTTTAAAGAAGTGCCCTGAGTTTCTGGAGATGACTGAAAACTTTCTCATGTCTTGGAATTGCTGGGTAAACTTTCCTGGCTTGGTGGTGGCTGTGGGTGAATGCAATGCACCCCTGGCTTGGGGTAAATTGCTGTGGAGAAGCTGCAGCAATACTGGGTGAGTCTCCTGTCTGCTGCAGAGTCAAACTTGTGCTCTTTTTATTTTTTTTCATTTAAATGTTGAGGTTTTTATTCCTGTACTGTAACTCCCAAGTGTCACCACTGAAGCAGATGCTTGAATCAGTGAATGAGAGAGTGGTGGCTTTGGAGAGACTCAGTGACCCTTAGGACAGTCTGCCTGGCACCTCTCAGAAAAGCCTTACAATTCTCACAGAGGCAGATTGATCTGGGGGCTCCCCCCAGCCTCAGTGGATCTTGGTAATTCTGCTCTGCTGCAAACTCAAACATCCCTTTTCTAAACAGCAGCTTTTCAGATTCTGGACTCGTAGCTGGTTGTTGTTCAAAATTCAAGTTATCTACTCCCATTATAAAATCTTTGCCTGCAATTTTAGAGTAGGAAAAGACATTTTTTTTTTCTTTTCACTTTCTGTTTTTAGAAGAAATGTGTTTGTAGAAAATGGACTTTAAAAAATGGGCTGCTGCTTGCAGTGTGTAGTGATCTGTTAACTGTGAACTTAGAGAAATCAATCCTAATGTCCATGTAAAAACTTTTTAAGCTCAGGATATCAAGTCAGAACACACAAAATTTGGGCTATTTTAACCTCCAAGTTAGGAAACTTAAGGAGTTATTGGCAGGGAGGTTGTGCTTTTCCCAAGTGGATGTTCAAAGCTTACTCCTTGCAGATGATCCCTCAGGTTATCTCAGCTCTTCTGTTCCATGGAGGTACAGTTCCCTACATCTCTCAACACTGAGACTTTGTTCAACTTTCTTTTCAGAATGGAAATGTAAAACTTACATTGTACAGGAAGGTGATGTGTTCCAGAACAACACAAAGCTCAGCTGAGATGAGATTGTGTAACCCTTCTGCTGGAAGACTCCTTACCCCACTCCTGCCCTTCATCTGTGTGTAGATAATTCTTACTAAATAAAGGATTTATCTTTGTGAATAGAAATGGCTGTCCTGTCACAACAGCTCTTCCAGCTCTGCAGCAATTCCCAAAGGAAACAGTCACTGCTGTGGAATGTGAGTCTTAATTCAGCAATTGTTTGTGGTGCTTGGTGGTGCCAGTGGAGCAGGTAACCAATCCTGGGCTGTGGGTTGGCATACAGTGACTGAATTCCAGTGATCCATCAGGGGAGAGTTCATGCATCACACCAGGATTCTGCCCCAACTCAGCTTTCACACCCCCTACATTTGTGTGTGGAGCTGCAAAAGCAGGTGAGGTGTTGGCTGCATCCCCCTGATGGGAATGAACATGCTGCTGAGAAGCCTGACTGTGTTTTGCTTTAAAACACTGTATTTTTATAAATGTAAGCTCTTAACATGTGCTCAAAGTTTTAAGAAATCTGCTTGAACCCTTGACATGACAGTATAATCACTGACTGGATTTCTAATTGCAGCTGTAGCTCATTATCAAAGCAGAATGCAGGAAACATTTATTATGATATTATTATTAATTACTGCCCTGCACTGTATTGATCTGAGCCATGGCAGCCATTGCCCTGCTGGCACTGAGCTCTGTGAGGTTGTGCACAGGGCATGGTGCAGGATGGATGGATGGATGGATGGATGGATGGATGGATGGATGGATAGCAGGCAGATCCTAGAGCAGCCTGGGGTGTTTCAGGTCTGGATGAACTTTCAGCTGCTATTTCTAAGTGTTCATTTGTTCTACCTTTAAATCCTGTAATGGTACAGTGCAGGAGTGCTCCATAAATGTTACTGACATTAATGGAATGGCCACATCATGGATGGAAGGACAAGAGGCAAATGATAAATAAATATATAATAATGTATAGAACAGATAGAACTCATCTACTTCTTGACTTTAGTGGATAAATCTGATGTCTTTATAAGAAAATCATTAAATGGTTAGTTCTTGAAAACTATCTTTTAAATTCCTCCCAGGTGACTTTTGACCCTTCTGCAGATGCTGGGACTAAACTCAGGGAATAGCCTTACCCAGCCTGGAAAAGCAGCAGAAACCTTGAGAGAGGACTTCTCCAGAGGCAGGTCTGCAGGCTGGGGTGAGGGATCTCCTCCAGGTGAGAAGTGTCAGTTGTACTAAATGGCACAGTGGATTTATTAGTTAAAAGAAAAAGAGCCAAAATGCTTTACTGGTCTTTGGGCAGAATTTAAAACAGCATCCCCAAAGCTGAAAGAGTCATGTAACAGCTCCCCACATTAATTTCCAGTTTCTAATGCCCTTTATAAAATTGTCACGTAGAGCATTTTAAGTCACACCAACATAAACTTGTAAAGCTCTCAGCCTTGTGCTGGAGAGGGAAAAGGAGACAAGTTCTTCCCCTCTATTATGGAGAAGAGTAAAGAGCCTGGAGCAGAATAAATCAGGTGGTGGGGTGTCTTTGAGTGCCTTGTGCAAGTGTCAGCTGAAGATTTTACTGGCCTTGAGCACACACCAAGAAATATTTAGAAAAGTGAGGTTGAACAGATGAAAAGTTTCCACATTGTACTTGTCAGAGAAAATGGAATATGAAGGTCAGTCTGTAGTTGGGAGGGACCCATTCAAGAACAGCAATGGAGGAATTATGGAATGGGCTCTGAGCTTTTAAAACATGGAAATGCATCTTCATCTGTTTGCTCACAGAGTTGTAAAAATCTTTATTTCTTCAGTGAATTGAAAATCTTCCTGGCTTTTGAAGAACACAGATAAAAGATTCAGCTTATTTACAATTAAAACCAGGGAATGTTCTCTGGGGAAAACAGTGTTTGCAGAATCTGTAAAAGGTGATGAGTGATAGCGCGTGTCGATGCCGCTACTTGCGATTGCAGGAACGTAGGATACTTGGCAGGATACAAGGGAGGGGGAAGAGCACAAGGCACAAGTATTTTAGGCTGGAGTTGTTCCTTCTGCCTTGTGGAAATTGCTTCACTTCAAAGCCCACACAAGGATTCTGATGGTAACACACACAGAGTGTTTCTGAAATCTACGGGGTAAAAATTAATGACCTGATGTTGTACAGTACAGAGACCCTTTTTTTTAAGAAAAACAATATTTTTTTTTTACAGTAGTTAAATGTCAGAGGAAGGGAAATGCAGAGTGCTGAGCTTGGGTTAATGGAGAAGGAAGATTTTCTCCATTCAATCCCTTCACTCCCAACAGTGAGTGCCAATCTGGGCCCTGCATGACGGTGGCCATGCACAGGGGCCCCTTGGGCTTTGTATGTGAGCTGATCTCTCCTCCTTAGACATGACCTTACTTTGTGCCTCATCTTCCTCTCTCTCTCCTTATTGGGGCTGTAATTCCCTAATTCTCCCTGAAACACTTCCTGTCTATAAACTGGAGGGAGCATTTGCAGCTTCAGTCTTAGGGCTGGGCTTTATCCCAGATGTTCTGTGGAGAGGTGCTGCCTCCAGAGGTGCCCTCAGTGGAATGGGGCACTGTGAAGGTTCCTGTGCTGCCTTTGGATGTCTGCAGGCACAGCCTCCCAGGGAGAGGTTTGTCCAGTGAAATGCTGCTTGGGGAGCTGTGTCACAGCCTCTGCATATTCCAGTTTGGGCTTCAGGTCACCTGAAACAGCAGCCTGCCCCAGCAGCCTGCCCCAGGTGGTTCTTGCCTGCTGGGCTCAGGTGGTGCTGGGGTTCTCCAGGAGTCTCATTTTCAGCAGCATGAGGTAGCTGTGCTTCCAGAATGCTCAGGGAGCTTTGCAGACAGCAGCCTGTGCACATGATTCCCACAGCATGGAAAGATCCATTTGAATGTCACATCCACTAAAACTCAGTGTTTACAAGAACCCTGCTTAGTGCTGCTGCAGAGAGCAAACCTGGCTGCTGAAGGTGTCTTTGGGTGCTGTGCTGCTGCAAATGTGGAGCAATTGTATTGTCTTCTGCTTTCTAATCAGGAATTTTTGATGTTAGGAATCTCCAGATAACCACAGAAACCTTCTGTCACCAAGTGTAGAACTCCATGGCTAAAATGTTACCTCCTGAAGAGCAGCATGAGCAAGATTTGGCCCATTATGTGGGGTTTTTAATAGTTTCTGTTGCCTGAGCTATGCTCCCAACAAAACTGGGAGTTGGAACTTCAAGCAGTTAATGAATTCTCTAATCAAAATATTGTACCAAAAAGTGGCTGAAAGTTGCTTAAATATTCCTAAGCCTTTGTGCAACTTCTGTCTTAGGTTTGTACATGAATTAATTTAATTCTGCCAGATTTTGCTGGATATTTCCCCAATGCAATGGCATCGAAGCTGGGAAGAATTTATTGGCACAACAGCCATGTGTCCAGCATGTGCTGGTGTGGGGTGTTTCCAACACTTTGTATCTTCCTTCAGGAGGTGTGTGTGAGATTCACAGGTGAGCAATGCTCTCAACTCCTAATTCATACAGGAAATGCCACACCATCGAGCCCTGGTATGTATAAATGTACTGAGTGTGTCCAGTGAGAAGGGAACAACAGAAGCTGGGCTGCAGCACTGAAATTATTTCCTGATGGAAATGGTCCAGGAATCATTGAACAGCAGGTCAAATGCAAATAACACTCATGAAAAAAAAAGGGAGCCATAAAAATACTTTTTAGTGCATGATCAGCTCTGGAAGCTGAAAAAAAGTGGGTTTTGTTGATTATTTTGAGGGATTTGTTTAATGTAATTGAAGGCCCTAAACTTTCTAACTATTATTTAGCCTGCTGGGAAGCAGTTAAGTTCCAGTAAATAAATGCCTATGTGATTCCAGTAGGTATCTAGAAAAGCAAATCCTCCAAAGGGCTGTTTTCAGACTTGATAGCAGAGTCCCTGTGGAAATTCCTTCAGTGGATATAAGCTCACATCTAATGGCAGTCTCTGATTTAGGCCAAAGCTGCTTTACTGACACTCGAGCTGTCCTATGGAGATCCCGCTCTAGCTGAAAACCACACAGACTTTCACAGCCCATAAATCCCATGGAATACATCTCTTAAGTACTTTACTCAAAGGAATGTTAAGCTCTTTTACTAAATCTGCAAATTACAGCTATGTGACAACTCTGAGTTTACAGTCTGACAGCTCACGTCATCAGTCGGAGCGGGATGAGCGGAGTCAGAGGCGGCATCGCTTGCTGCTGACTTGCAGGGATCTGCTAATAACAATCCACTGGAAAATGTTGGAAAGCTGTGACAGCCTGGGAACGGTTTGTGACATCTGTTCAACACGCTTGTTTTTATTGCCACTGACTGCAGCAAGATCCAGTGATATTTCATGGAGAAGGAGTGGCTGTGTTCCAAAGCGGTTCCCTTGAGCAGCCACGCCACCATCCAGGTGAATTTCTATACAAATGACCACATCCCAATACCTGAGCCAGATTAAAAGGAAGTTTCTCGACAGATTGTTCCTCCCTGGCTGCAGGAGGTAATGAAGTGATAACAGTGGCCAATGAACTCTGCAGGAGCAGGAGATGGAGGAGGCTGGTGAAGCCCTGGCTGCTGAGTGCTCTGGGGTGCTGTGCTGGCTGTGTGGGGAGTGAACACTCACCAATGGCTTCATGGTTCAGAGCAACTCTGCCCTGACTTAAACTGGAATGGGCAGTGGCAGGAGAGCTGTAAACTCACAGGTGCACCAGTGTATCTGAGGAGCTCACATGAGGCATAAGTGTGAGCAGCCAAGGAGAAGAGCTGTGTCTTTCTAAAGAAGATTCCCTGGATGAGTCAGTTGTGCCCTGTGACTGAATACAAGGCTCCTTGCAGTGCAGCTAAAGTTTATGTTATGTTTTGTAGGTACCATCTACTTGTTTTAATGCACACTTGCCCTGAAGTTCTTACTGAACCTGCTGTAAGACCTGTGGGAGTGGTGGCAGGAACTGAAGGAAACATTGGTTTGACAGCACACAACAACCAATTCAGCCAGCGCTGCTCTTTAAAATAGGTGCAGAAAAGAACTGTACTTGCTGTAGAAAAAACTATACTTGCTGAGTCACCCAGCTGTTGCCAACAGAGTTTTTGAATCCCAGGCCCAGTTTTTGCACTGCAGACTGCACAGCAGAGGAGGGCAGTGGCTGTGAGTGTGCAATGTGTACAAAGGGAAGCCCCTGGCACTGTCTGAGTGCTGAGCTGCTCTTCAGCCAGAGGTTATCTGGGCCAATGAGAAGCTGGGATCAGCCTGGCTGAAGCTGATTGAAGTGTTTGGTTACCCACTGGCTAAATATCCATAAACAGAGGAAATGACATAATTGTTATTTTAAAAACCCAAATGCACCTAGAGGATAAAATCTAACTTTTCCATTTTTTCCAAAGGCTTCTCCAGCAGTTTGTGATTCTTTCCAAGGACTCCATACCTTCCCACCAGCCTTAGGGCTGACAAGGTATGAGAACAATATAAATTCTCTATCTTGAAGGTCATTTCCCACCTAAACAATTCCATGATTCCATGGTTTTATAATCTATAAATCTATAGCTAGGATGAATTAGGGACAAGTTTGATGCAAGGAAGGTGTGGTTACCTAAACCCTGGTGTTTCAATCCACTGAAACCAGAGTGTTTTTTGCTTGGGAAGTGCAGAAGTGAATCCTTTAAATGTGTGTGACCTTTTCTGTAAGAGTTGCCTCAAGTCCAACGTGAACACCTGCAGCCACTCCCCTGGTCACACACACCCTGACACCGTTTCTGAGGAGCAAGACCAGTGTAAGGAAATGCTCACACAGCTGAGAATATCTGTTTGTCCTATAAGGAAGATCTCTAAAAATGTCCAGACTTCAGCCTAGATGGATGTCTGTGGATCTCAAAATCTTGGGCCTGCCATCATAAAGAGCTCTATAAAAAGGCTGGAAATGGAGAGGCTGCTGCAAGTCCCGTGGATAATTACCTGGCTCTGTGTGCAGGAAGGTCACTTCACACAGGCATTGCAATTACCTCCTGGACAAGTGGAAAATGAAATTGCAACCTTGTGTGTGATTGCCAAGAAGACAACCCAAAGTGCTGGCTATGAGCAGAACCTCTGCCCTGTGTGTGGCAGGAAAGCTGGCACTGTTCTCTGGAAACAATGGATTTGAAAACGTCCATCTTTTAAAATATGCCCTTTCAAGGTGTCCAGTGAAAGATGATGAGCTGCTAAGTGTTTGCAGGGGTTTCTGCAGCTCTCAGTCTAACAGAGAACTCTCATCACCTGAGACCTCCTAGGGTGCTAGGGGAAAGCTAAAATTCCGACTGAGTTTAAGCAGAGCCCAAGCTGACAGCAGATACAGGGCTTAGCACTGGAGAGGGATTGAATGGTCCTGTGCTGTCAGTGATAGAGTGATCACTGAATAAGTGGGGTTTTTTCCTTTTTATTTTTCAAATTAGCACAAGGAAAAACCAGCAGACCAGCTCTGTGCTGCCCAGTGGGTGGGTTGCAGAGGACACTGAGGTGGAAGTCCTGTCCTGTTGAAGGTGGAGGCAGGTGATTGATAGGTCTTCTGATAAGCAACAAAAGAAAATTCACTGAGAGATTATGAATTATTATTTTTTTAATCCTTGCTTGTAGTCACTCAACATATAAAAAACTCCTTTAGTTTTAACTTTACTTTTAATTTTGGGGAAGGTAATGAAGAATACAGGAAGCACCTTTAACTTGTGCTTCCTGTCGTGATTCTTTGTGTTGTTGAAAGCAAACATTTGGCTTAAGGAAGATTTGCACAGGTGTAAAGCTTTCCTTGTATGAATATTTAAACAAATGGGGGTCTGTCACTGAACTGCAATTTAGTAATTTTTTTTTCAGGCTTTGTTGGTTTGGAAAACATTTCTTCTGTTAGGCTATAAAATAAAAGGATTTATCCTTAAAATAAATTAATCAAAAATCTCTTGTGAAAATGCTGAAGCTAAGTGGAAGTTTTCCAGAAAAATCGAGCATTATTATGATTTTTTAAAAGTGTGTGTAAAATAATCCAGTCTTCCAAAAAGATGCTTGAAGTTGTTTGGATAGAGTTGGCATCTGCCAGAGTCGAGTCACACATAAGATAACATGATTGACCATTTTTGGCATGGGATGGGCTAAATTGGCTCATCTGTTGGCTGTCAGTCTCTTCTGAATTAGATCCAACGCTTTGTAGGCACGTTTCCATCTGGTTAAGTTTAGGACTCAAGCTGTTTATATATTAAAAAAAAATTATTTTGTACCAATAACAATTTCTAGAAAAAGGGTTTTGCTTATGTTCCATTTTGAAACTATTTGGTTTTCTTTCCTGGTTAAAATAACCTTCCAAGGAGTGAAAGATGATGTGTCCATGTATTATGTTAAGACCCTTGAAACATGCAAATAGAATGGAAAGAAATTAAAAATTTTATATGTACATATTTAAATATATGTATATATGCATGCATATCATTCTGTAATATGTGACTCCTCTAAATTGGAAAACCAGATTTTAAGTCTGCTAATATTTTAACCATGTGCATTAGGAAAGGAGGATGAATACATGCTGTTACACTCACATTGAGTCTTTCTAAGATTGGCCTTGCATTATTTTTATTCTGAATATTTGCCATCTGGCACTGGGAGCTGCAGTATTTAGTGCCACAAATAATAATGAAAAATATGGTAATAGCTCGTGATACTTTAACGTAAAAATATAAGACAGAGGGTATAAAGCTCTGGGCGTATGATCTTACAGCTGCCAAAGCATGTTGTTCCCTCTGCCCTTGTTTTCCATAAATGAGTCTTTGATTGGAGACAGCAGCAGTAATGGGAAAGTCATTGGTTAATGCACATTAATGAAACTGCGTTACTGGAGTTAATGAACTACAGTCCTGAAGAAAAATGAGCAGGAAAAACGCCAGGGTTTGGGCCATTGTGTTCAGGTAGCTGTGGCTGCACCCGAGAAACACCAGGAAAATGTCTCTGACTCCAGATTCACCTGACACAGAGAGGCCTCTGTCCCCTTCACACCGGACAAGCCCCATAGAAATGCCTGAACTTTAAATGAAATTGCCTTTTCCTTCTGTCTCCCCCCATCCAAACACAATGAGGAGACTGTTGCATATTCAGCAAAGCTGTTGTTCTTGCTGCAGTTAAATTGCATAATTAGATGGGGCTTAAAGAGAGCTGAACCTTGGTGATTGTGCAGGCTGAGGCAGAGGTGAGACCAGCTCATGGAATTTACCCAGGTGAGTTGGAAATCAACTCAGGGAACGTTCTGAGGCGTTGGTGCTTCAGGAGAACAGTTCCAGGATGTTTGGGTTCAAAGGCAGTGGGCATTTCCTGAATGTTCCCTTCAGAGACCAGAGGAATTCAGCTTTATGAATTCTGTGAGATGGGTTTATTTCTGAATAAGGCTGGCCAAGCAGCTGTGCAGATGCCAAGAGTTCTGTGTTTTGTGGCAGCTCTGCTGGCATTAAAATCAACCCCTTCCACCAGCTCTGCTCTATGGGACCTCTGCTCACCACTAGAGCGTCCTCTGCACTTGAAACGAGAGAGAAAAGCACAAGGTGCCTCTGGGCACGAAGAGTTGCACGTTTCCTAAAGAAAGGAAATCATTTATAGAACACTACAAGTAACAGCTCCATCCACAATAAACAGGGCTTGGCTCTGCTGGTTTGTGGAGCAGCTCCAGAAGAGCCACAGTGCAATGGGAAGGATGGAATTGCAATACAGAATTTGAGTTTCCAGCTGTGACCAAAGAGTCCTGACCAGCCCTTCTGGGCTCTGCCATCCTCACCCAGCACTTCCAGGTGCCAGCCAGCTCAGCCAAGGCAGCAACTGGCCTTAAACCCTGGGATACCAGAAACTGCCCTGCACCTCTGCAGTTCATCCTTGCCAGTCATGGATTTCCTGCCTGTGAGAAGATCCAAGCTGCAGTGAATCCAGAGCAGTTTGTGGCTCTGTGATGTCCTGATCCCTTTGCCTTCTCCAGGTTTTGCTCCAACCTGTGCTCTGGCTCACTGCAAATACACCAGGCCATGCCTGAGACTTTTTGGCTGTTACTGGTTGCTTTTCTTCTTCCCTTTTTTCCCTTTGTGCCCTGCTAATCCAGTCACCTTCCCTGAAGTGGCCGAGGTTGTTGTTCCTGCCAAGGGAATGAGGGCACACAGAGCCTTCTGTCCCCAGAGCGCTGCCTTGGCCCAGGCACAAATGGGAGCTTTCCTTTCCTCCTGCTCAGAAGGCACCACCAAGGAGGGGTTTGGCCATGGAAACTGGTAAGAGAAATGCACAGTTTAAAGGAAGATTTACAATCTAAAGCTGAGATGTTAGAAGGAAGGTGGGAGAAAGGAAGGAATAGGCAGGGACAGATTTGGGGGCTCAGAGCCCGTGAGCAGCTCAGTTTAATGGGGTCAGGGGAGCCTCAGAGGCTGTGACCCTGCTGGAACTGCCTGACTTGAAGAAGGAGGTTTTTAGCCTTGTGAGGCAGGGTTGGGTGTCTTTGGGGTGCTTGGTGGAGCAAGGAGCCTGTCAAGGAATGGAGAAGCCTGGAAACTCCTCAGGGACCCTCCTCACCTTCGGTCCTTCCGCAGCTCTGTCGGGCACGTTGGAAATTTGTCTTTCCCCTCAAGGTCAGCGACAGCCTCGGGCATCTCCTGGGTATGTCTGGAGCATGGGGGCAAAGAGAAGGTGTGGGCTGAACATCAGCTCTGCTCCTGCAGCTGCTCTGAGACAGAGCTCAGGGGGGATGCAGACAGCCAGGGATGCAGGGGGAGTCTGTCTGCAGCTGGGGGCTCAGCCTGCACTGCTGCTTTGGGTGGCTTGGGATGGTTTCCTGACAAAGCTGTAAGGCTGGACAGGTGTGCCAGAGAGGACAGGAGAAATTCAGTGTGTGCAGCTCATGATTCCAGCTTTCTTCTGCAGGAATGGCTTTGGGCTCAGTAAGGACTCACTGTTTGCAGGCTCAGGGTTATTTCCCACAGCACACTGTTGCTTTTGAATTGCATGCCAGGATCTGGGAAGGGAAGAGGAGGAGAGGGGGGGAATCCTTCACCCTCATGAGTCAAAACCCCACCCCACCTCCTGGAGTGCTTCTCATTCTGCCAGTGGTCCATGTTGGACTGTTCTTGTTCAGAAGTTGGTCTTGGAAGTCTGAGTGTGGGGGAAGAAATCCTCTCCAGCTGTTTGTGTTAGAGTGGGATTGGAGGGTGATGTCTGCCACCCTCCTGCCTTTCTCTCTGAGTTTGTAAGGTTCATAACATCTAGGCAGCTTTCTGCTTGAACCATGCTTTACCAGGCTCACCCAAGAATGCAGGATTTGAGATCTTCTGAAAATCCCATTTATACCATGGGCAAACCAGAATCCTCTGCTGGATCTCTGCCTCTGGTATGGTTTAGTAGAGGGGCTGTGTATAGCAGACATTAGTTGGGCCACAGAAAAATAAGGATTTGACCTGTATTGGATGTGCTGCAGTGGCTCCCGTGAATCTGGAAAAGAAGGACTGATGAAGAAAAGAAGGAATGATAGAAAATGGGCACTTGGAGACCTGGAAACCTCCGTGGCATTGGCCTCTTGTCATAACCCAGGTTCTTTTCTCTTAGACTGCCTCCTGCTTCCTAGAGAGACCAGCAGGCAGAGGATCCTGGCATATATCCATGTCTGGGCACATGGATTCTGTGTGAAGACAGCTGGAAGGCTGGGACAGATGTACATGTCTGATCTGCTCCGTGGCACAGGCTGCAGTGAATGATCACAGCGCTGGCTGCAGCAGTGGAGCTGCAGGGGGCCAGGAGAACAGCAGGGCCGTGGGGCAGGGCTGGGCTGGCAGCACAATCACCCCTGGCTCAGGGGCTGCCCATCCCTTCCTGCCAAAAGGAGCTTTCTTAGAACCTTGTTCTCACACCTGTGAGCCTCTATCTGACAGCCTGGAAAATAAATACCCTGCCAAGGTGGGAAAATGAATACCCTGCCAAGGGTACCCTGTCAGTGCCCCTTCCACATCTGTTTGTGGCACTACATGGAAAGATCACAGAGCACAGACTGTTGATTTTTCAGATTGCCTGAGATGCTGTGCAGAACTTCAGGCTGCCTGTCAATCACTATTGTGGTGGTTCTGTAACTGAAGGACCTTCAGTGAGTGGTGTAGGTAAGTGGAACTAAAGGCCTTGTATTGTTTCACAGCCCAAGGATAATCTTTGAGCCTTATGTTTGTGCTCTCCTTGAAATACAGCACTTAAATAAATACTTGGGTTGTCTTTCTAAACTAGATCCAGGTGCAAGGCTCACTTAATTGAATGTGTCCTTTCATCTCCACCAAGGCCCCCCCCCCAGGTTTAGTTCTAATCTTATCTTGGTGATTATACCCAGGTGATTGCCATCACCTCCAGCACACAGCTCCAGTGTGGCACCTTCCCAAAGGCATTGGCAGCAGCTGGGTGGCTCTGCCAGGTGCTTCTGGCCCTGTTATTCCTGCCCTGGGAGGTGCCTCAGCAGAAGAGCTGCCAAATTTGCTTGTGTGCCTTTGGTGGCACTTTTCAAGGGCACAGCCCCTATGTGAGGTTGCTGAGGGCAAAACCTGCCCCTAGCTCATTTTGAAAGCAGTTCATGACCACCATCCACCTGTGTGTTTATTTTAGTGAGCACTGCCAGGTGTGCTGTCACCATCTCACCTGACCCTGATTAATTACTTATTTATATTACTCGAATCTTTCTGCCAGGAAAATGACGGGGTAGTGAAACAAAATGCAGCGTTGCAAACGTGCAAAGGCACAGGGACTGAAGTGTGTGATTCCCACAGCAATGTGGTGAGGCTGGAGAGGAAAGCCATCACTTGGGATAGGACTGGGAAGTGCTACTTCCCAGAAACTGTGATACCACCTCACTCTGTAGCCTTGGGCAAATCATTTGCTGCTGGTCTCAGTTGCTGCACCCCTTCAAGCATGTGCCCTGACACAGTGGGAATGAATAATTTATTCACACGTGATGTATGGCATGTCCTGATTTTGGGTATTGCTGTTAATGAAGAAAAAATGAGATTAGTTTATTTTGTGGTGCTGAAGGTTCATGTGTAAAATGCTCTGAATTCAGAGAGCATTCCATATGTTGTCATAAGTTCCTGTTTTATTACTGCATGGACGGGGGTCTCTCATGCTGTGGGAACAAGGACTAAAGTGTTTGATACTTCAGTATTTTAGCCACAGAATTAGCTAATCAATTTTTAGATTGTATGTGTTGTTTAACATGAAAAAGCATCTCAAGGAATAACTTAAGACTAGAAACCTCTTTTAAATATCACAGTGAACTTAAATAAACCTAAAGGCTAATAGGTGTGTCTGGTTTGCCTTCTATTTGCTAAACCATTCTGTTGACTCAGGAGATGAAATAACCGAAGTTTCCTCCAGTCCCCGGTGCAGAGACTCCGGCCACGGTGCTCATGTGAGGGTGTCACAGAGACACGGGAGGGTCCTGCGAGGAGGGGAGGATGCTATCGGCTCACACACTCTGGAGATGCTGGCTCCTGCCTTGACTGTTTGTCGCCCTCCTGCTCGGCTAAAGGCAGCGCCTGGTTTGTCCCTGCCTTCCTTCCCTCGGCGTGCCCGGCATCTCGGCGAGTCCTCAGCCGGCCTGAGATGAGGCAGCCTCCTCCCGGGAATGGGCATCTGAAGGTAAACCACGCTTTTAGACGCTGTTATTAATAACGTGATCATGAAAATATATCAGAAAAGCTGCTGCAAGCCCTAAGGTGACTCCCATATCCACTATGGAGAATTCAGCCGGATGGACAGCGCTGGGAGCCAGTTCCACTCCGGGCTCCGGCCGAGCCGTGCGCGGGGGTGAGACCCGCTCGGCCCATTGTCCCCTCCCCGCCGGCCCGGCCCGTCCGTCCTTCCTTCCCTGACCCTTCCCAGCGCCCCCGTTCCCTCAGCCCCGGCCGAGCTCTCGGCACCTGCCCGGGCCCGGCGGCGGCCGCGCGCCCTTTATGGCCGGAGCGGGCGCGGTGCGCGCTCCCGAGGGCCGGGCCGGGCCGGGCCGGGCCGGGTGCGCGGGGCGGGCAACGGGTCCCGCTCCCAGCGAACGAACAATGGCAGCGGCGGCGCTGCCCGGCACCTCCTGAATGGGCGCAGGCCTGGGGGGCGGCGGCGGCGAGGAGGAGGAGGAGGAGGAGGAGGCAGCGGCGGCGGGGCGAGGCGAGGCGGGAGCCGCCGCCCCCCATCCTCCCTCCCGCCCTCCGCTCGTCCCTGCGCAGGGAGCGCGGGGCCGGGGGGCCCGTCCGTGGGGCGGCGGCGGCGGCGGCGGCGGCGGGGGAAGGGGCGGGGGCCGGCGGCGGGAGGCGGGGGCCGGGGGCGGGCGCGTCCACCTGCGCGCGCCGGGCCCCGGGCGCATGGAGCAGCGCTGAGCCGCAGCACCGGCAGCGCCCGGCGGGCGGGGGACCCCCGCTCCATCGCGGGCCCCGCGCCGAGGTGAGTCCCGCCGCGGCGGAGCTTCAGCCACACGCAGCCCCCCTCCCGCGCCGGCACACCGCGGGGGCAGCGGGGAGGAGGAGGGGATGCTGATGGCAGCGCCGGCCTGCGCGGAGGCCTGCGGGGAAGTTGCGGGGTGTGCGTGTGTGCGAGGGTGGTCTGAGGTGACGGGGGGGGGGCGGCAACTTGGCGCCGTGTCCCCCCCCCACCCCGGGCAGGTGCAGCGCGGGGCGGGGGCGCCGCCCCGCCGGGTCCCCCGGCGGCCGCGGGGGCCGCGCTTACTTCAGCCTCGGCCAGAACAAAAACATAATGAAGGAGGGGGGATGGGATTTTTATTTTTATTTAAGGGGAAAAAAAAAAAAAAGCCCCAGCCCTGGGAGTAGCTGTCACCGCGCGCATTAAACTAGAGAACTGGCTAATCAAATAAAACTGGCTTATTGTCTGAAACTCTATCCCAGCGCAAAATGCGGCTGTGAATGTAATTAACCATCTGTCTGGCGGGCGGCGGAGCGCCGGGTCCGTGCGGTCGGCACCCGGGCGCTGCCATCCCCGAGCCCCGGGATGTGCCCGGTGTGCGTGTGCGAGGAGGATGCCGGAGCCGAGGGGGGGGAACGCGATCCTTCCTCGGCCCCGAGGCGAGCGAGCGATGCGCGGTGCGATGGATGAACCCAAACAAGCCGTGGGGTTCCGGCGGTGAGCGCCGGGGCGATCGGTGTGCCGTGGGTGCTGCCCCGGCGCGTTCCGCCTCCCGCGGGGAAGCCGCGCACGATGGGTGCGTGTGCGGGGGAGCCGCGGCCGGGAGCCGTGGGTGGATGCGTGAGGCCGGAGGGAGCGGTGCGCCTGTGCGAGCCGAGGCCTCCTCAATGAGCCTCTTGCGGGAAAACAAAACGGCTCCGCGGTCCTTAAATCCTCCCGGAGGTTTTCCCCCCGTTTCCGCCCGGCGGTTCGCTCGTCCCCCCTGCCCCGAAACCTCTGTGCAGCCATCAACATCCTGGTACTCGGAGGTACCTGCTGGCATCGCTGGAGCGGCGTGGTACTGCGGTAACACCGAGCCCGCGGCACACGCTGCTGCCAGCGGGGCTCGGTGTGCCTCTACACACGCGCCTGCCTCTCGCTTTGCTGTTTGAAAATTTTTTTTTTTTTGGTGGTGTGCGTGTGGTTTAGTAAAGGAATAATACAGAGGCTAAAAAAATAGCGGCAGCGCTCAAGCAGGTAGGATGCAATTTAAAGTCACTTCAGCTAATACCCCATGCAAGACTGCATTTGTTAAGGTATGTGAGCTGTGCAGAAGGCAGCAGTCTTTAGTGAATCACTTTTGAAAAACAAATACTTGACAAAAGAACCAGACCTGCTAAATGGATAACAATTATGTAAGCCTATAGTAGGTTTTGATGTATGTCAAGTCTGTTAAATAAATCAACCTGTTCAGTGAATAAATCTGCTCTGCACCAATGCCTTATTATAAATTTTTTTAAGGAGAATAAACCCGTGTATTTAAGACGTTTTTAGTGATGTGAATCGTGTGGCCAAGCCCCATAGCTGCCAGTGACACAAGACAAATCCGTGGGGAGGGTGGGGTGCAGGAGCGTGGGGAGGGGTAAGGTGGATATTAAAAATACACAAAGATATGTGCATAAGGATTCCTAGTGATAAAATTCTCACTGATCCATGTCTTGATGGAGTATTTGCTTTGCAGTGGCAATGGCCCATACAAAGCTACATTGATTTAGCTTGCTCTGTTCACGATGGCAGTTCTGGTGAATAATTATTTTCCCAAAAGCCCTAACCAAGGGAAGAAAGAGAGTCCCTGCTTGGCCTACACAGTAGTACAGTATCTTTGAAAGCGCGTATCCGGCTGCAAATAAAGAGAGCCAGTTCAAGTGTTACTACACTCAGCAGGAATAAAAGGGAGGCAGAAAAGGGGAGCACCCGGCCGCCTTCCCCGTGTGCCTCGTCCCCCTTTCCCTCTCTGCTCCTCTGCTTGGCTTTGGGGGTGGGGAGGGGGGATTTTTGTGGGTTTGTTTTTCCTTTTTTTTTTTGTGTTTGCTGTTGCCTTTTGGAGGCGAGGCTCTGGCAGCCCACTTAAAGGTCGAGTTCTGAATGCTGAGGAGTCTCTTTGAGATGGAAAAAAAGAGAAGAGGTTGTGGCCAGTGGGTTTTAACTTCCAAACTGGGACAGGGAGTACGCCTGTGTGGGGCAGTGCCTCGGCGGTGTCCTTCTCTTTTGAGATGGTGAGGCCTCGTGGATGGTTTGTGATGGGTCACGTGTGTATCTTTTTCCTGGCTCTGCAAAGAAACATATGAAAAGGCTCAAATGTGCTTGCAGGACCAAGAAGGCCCCAGGCTCAGGGAGAAAGTGTTCCCAGACAAAGGGCTCTGGCTCAGGTTGGATCCTGGGTGTGGGACCCAGACATCGATGCGAGGTGCGTTTTTTGGATATTAAGGCTTTTCCATTGTAGCAGCAACCCAACCGTGCTGCTTTCCCCCAGCACAGCAGTGAACAATCCCCTTGAAGTTTATGCCCCGTTGCAAACAAAAAGCAGCATTAGGAAATAATCTTTTCCTTGGGCAGGATCCAGGGAGGAGAGCCATGGATGCTCCAGGCCTTGCCCTGGTCCTTGTGTGGGGGCTCTTTGATGCTGCCGTTGCTGAGTTTGTGTTTGGCCCTGAGAGAGGCTGGGTAGCCTGACTGTTTACCAGAGTAAAATTGCTATTGCTTCTCAGTAATGACAGCTTTTGCTCTGTGAGGGTATTTAAAAAAATATCTATATTTTGAGAATTGGGAGCAAAATAATTGTTATGTAATCCACCTGTTACGTTCAAAGTCCTGTTTTCCACCTGGGAGAGGATTGCACTTTTTTATTTTTATGCTAGATCTTTGTGTACTTTTAGCCCCGCTTGAGTTGGCTTTATAATCATTACCTGTGTGTACAGTCAGGTGCTTGACGAGCCTGATTTTGTGGATGCTGCCAGCAGTGAGTAAATGAGGCATGTGGCATAAAACTGAGCAAACCATGTTTTGTTGGAACCTTGCTCTTCCCTCTAGTCTCTGAGCTGGTGGTTCACACCCCTGGTGTCACCTGTCACCTGTGCAGGGGTCTGAGCTGTTCTAGCATGAGGATCCGCCTGATTTCTTACCTGTATGTGCTGTGAGAGGCGTGGTGGGATCTCAGCCTTTTGGGGTTTTTGATTTTAGAGCTCCTGGGTGCTGTTACAACCAAACATTAAATAATTGCCATGTGTTGTGTCGTGTAGAAAGCAGTGAAGCTACAGATGCTGAAGGTGATGGGCTGCCTTGAGCATCCAGGTGTGGGGGTTTGCCTGAAGGATGCAGGAATTGAGTGTAAAACCTGTCCTGCTGCCTGTGCTGAGGGTTGGTACCACTGCTGACATGAGGAGAAATGGGGGAGTGTTTGGGAAGCTGAGCCAGAGGGAAGCTTGCAGGAGGAGCCCTCAGCTCTGCAAATGAGTGTTGAGCCCTTATCCTTAGCACATTGTCTTAGGAACAGCCAGGGGAAGTGGCTCTGCTGCTCTGGACTGTGGTGGTAGTGCTGGGTGGATTTTGTTTGCAGTTCAGGGGAGTAGCATGTAATCTGTGTAATGCTGCTTTTGTGTGCCTCTATTGCAAATTGATGTCTGGGGAATGACATGAAGCAAAGGCTCTAGACCAGCAGGTCTGTGATATTTTTGTAGCAATGTCTTTTTATTCAAAGCAGGTGTCATGGAGATCTTTCATCCCAGGATTTCTTTCATCCCTGGCGTTTGTTAGCTTGTGTTAAAACTTTAAATCTTGAGAATTTCTTCTGTACAGAAGGTGTTCCTCATGTTGCTCTGGCATGGGCTGAGCTATGATTATGCAGTCTCCAAAGACTGACACGGATGAGGTGGATCTGTGTCTGCAGGGCTACGTCAGCCCTGTGAATAATCCAGGGACTGGCCCAGTGCCCTCCAGTCCCAGGCAGGGTCTGTGCCAGCCCAGCTGGAGGAGCTGCACAGGGATCTGGGGGTGGGCAGCACTGGGGCTGTCGTCCCTGGGCAGAATTTTCTTCTAACCCTTAAGCATTCAGGAGGTGATTTATATTTGCAGTCTTGTTTGCCTTTAAAAAAGCTTTTGACTACGAGATAACTGATTTGCTTAATTTATCCAAGCTCTTGTCTCGATGGTCTCCCATGATGGAGAATTCTGCTGGCTAATTGTTGCCTTTCAGTGATCTTATATACATCTTTGTTTTGTGCTGCATCTTCAGAATTGGGGTGGATGTGTCACTAGAAGTTTCTGATCAGTCTCCTTGTCTTCATTTACTGGTGTTGCTCCCTGCTGGGAAGGTGGACCCACAGTCTGCTGGCCCAACAGCATTGCTTCTGCTTGGACCCCAGCTAATTAATTTACCCCCTCAGTTTAACACCTTTCTGAATTGTCCCTGCCAGGACTGTGATCTGGCTCTGCCAGTAGCTTTGTTTTCCTGAGGCATCAGACCAGGGTGCCTCTCTTAAGAGGGAGCTTGAGCTCAGACTTGTGCTGTCCCGTTGAGAGGTGTTGCAGTGCCAGTCTCTGTGTCACTGGGCTGGCAGAGCTTGTAGGCCTGGCCTTAACACCAGTTTAGGTTTTTTGCCAATGTATCAGCTTCCTCCTCTTGCTGCTGTGGGGTTTCTGTGGTGTAGAAGGGACTCCTGGTGGTGGGTTTGGTGTGAGGGTCCTTTCCTGCTTTGTGGTGTCTGGGGCTGTTCCACTCTGCCCCACTGAGGACCTTGGAGAGAGGAGAGTCAGGATTTCTAAAATAACCCCAAACAGCCAAGGCGTTTTCTGTCTCTGCTCGCCCCCAGGGTAGGGAGCTCCTCACAAATTAAAACCCAGCATTGTCACTGTCCTTTTCCTGAAACAGCTGAGAGGGTGGTGATGCAATGAGACTCTTGCATTTTGAGGGTATTTGGACTCTCAGATGGAGGTTAGCAGGAAAATGAGCTCCTGTGGATCTTGCAGGACTCTCAGGAGTGCCAGGACCTGGCTTGGGGTGCTCAGAGCACTCCTGAGAACTTCTTGGTTGTTTCATTCCCAGCATGAGACCCGGGTCCTGGGGAGGGCTTGGACACAAATTCCCAGCTCTTTCCCAGTTCCATTCCAGGTGAGGTCTGTGCCATGCTCTGGAGCTGCTTTTGGAGCTGTGTCCTTATTAAAAAAAATCAGATTCCTTTCCTTGCACTTGGGAGGATTTTAATTGTCAGTTACAGCACAGGGGAACCAAACGTGGAAAACACAAGTTCTGTGGGTGAATTTTGTTTCCTGCACAATGTCCCAATGAATGAGATGAGTCTTTGATGGAGGAGAGAAGCTGAAGCCTTATGAAGGGCCTGTTTATTGGCATTAATTATTTTTTATTAGTTACAGCATCCGTAGTCCGTTGGCAGTAGAAGAGCCCAAAGTAAGAATATTAATTCTTCAGAAGTTTTTCAAAGCTTGCATTTTTCATAAGAAGCTTGTGAAGCTTCAAATCTAAAGCTTCCAAAGCCTTTTTTTTTTTTTTTTATTCTTCAGAAGTGCCACTGAAGCTCTTTTTTAAATTTCTTGTATTTTAGCTGAAACTATGAGTTTTACACATGGAAAAAAAAAAATAGTTCTTTCCCATCCACTGCATTGGCCCCAATTTTCAGGTCCCTGGCTGGGTCAGCCAAGCCCTGTGCAAGCATCAGCTGTGCTCTGGAGAGCAGGTGAGGACCCTTTGCTCCTGATTTCCTGTCCTTTCCCCCTCTGGCTGGGGTTTTACTTGGTGCTGAAGCACAGATGGGTGTGAAAGGTGGATTTGTTTGTGACTGGCCAGTCTGGACAATACTTGACCTTCACAGCTGTTGAATAACTTCAGAGAAATACTGAACTGCTTTATGGGAGCGAGGAGGGTGGCTGGGAATTTAACCAGTACAGGGGGAATCTGGTGTCTCTTTGGCCAGAAAGCAGCATTTCTAAACAGTTTTTTTTCTGGTAGCCTTGCAAGGTCATGTTTTAATACTCTGAATGTGAATTTAAGGGTCATACTGGTATTTCAGTGGTAATACAGATGGATGCTGGATCTTATTTCATATTGCTCCAGGGAATGGAGCAATTAGTAATCTTGGCTCTCTCTGAACCTCGAGGGGGAAAATGAAAATTGCCTTTTTCAGGGTGGTCACTGTTCTCATTTGCATGAAAAAACTGTTGGGGAGTGGGGTGATTTTAGCTACAGAAAGTTGTGGTGTGGGTTTTTCTGTTTAATGTTACTGCCAACATTACATGGACAGGTGAATTCACTGACAGCTGTGCCTTTAACGTGGCAAGATGGGTGGAATTTTTGGGAAGACCAGAAGGGAAGGTGCTGCTGACCACAATTTTTCAGCTCACATTAAAGCAAACAAGCAAACCCCAATCTCCATAACACCACTGGCTCTGTAGGGAGCAGCACACAATCACTTCCCATAGTTTGTTTATGCCTGCCTCTGAGGAAATCTCCTCTATCAAAATCACCTGTCCATGGAGTGTGAGAGAGACAGAGATTCATTCTGGAGTCCATGGAGCATTCGGTGCCAGCTCGTGCAGGAATTCAGCTGAACTGTGCCATGGGTACAGAGGAGTTCAGAACAAATAATTGTCCTAACCCTGTAACCTTCACTTACTTAATTGTCTTATTTGTCTGGTTAGTTTGGTGGAGAGAGTTTGTAGTGCAGGGAGAGGAGTTCTGTGTATTGTGGCTGTTTTTTGGTTAATTTGGCTG
The DNA here is from genome assembly GCF_037042795.1 of Molothrus aeneus. NCBI lineage: Eukaryota > Metazoa > Chordata > Aves > Passeriformes > Icteridae > Molothrus > Molothrus aeneus. Next base: position 2,351,094 of record NC_089659.1, on the reverse strand, counting down.
TTTCTTTGGGGCATTTGTGCTCAGTCCTTGCCTGCTGCTTGCTGGGTTTGAGCAGTTACCAGCAGCAGCTTTTTGGGAGGTGGATGGATGGGAGGCTGGGCAGGCCGCTGGGTTTCCAAGGAGCTTCTGGTTTGAGAGTGAATTTTTGAAAGGCTTGATTGCTCAGCATCACAATTTATGGCTGTTTTAGGCAGCACAAAGTTGTGTTTCAGGATTTCCATTCAGGTTATAGTTTATAGCCCTGTGCAGTGTTGAGCTAAGAACCACGTGCTCCTTACAGTTCTCTCTTCTTCTGCAAAGGGTGTTTGAGCTGGCGCTCAATCATCAGCAGGGTCTGGTGCTGGTTCCACCCTTTGGAAGCATTTCTGGCTTTGCAGGAAGGATGGGCACTGGTTGTGCTGCAGAGCTGGAGCTCCTCAGTGCCTGATGTGTTGGCTGTTCTGTGGAATTGCTGATCCTGATTGCTGGTGTGTGGAATTACAGCTTCCAATTCATGTGTTAAGCAAACCCTGGTATCTCAGGTTCTCTCTGGATTTTTTCCCCATAAACTACATCCTCCTTTTCTCCCTTGTTTATGGTGTTCACCTGGCCATGCACAATCTGTGTGCTGGATTCCTCACTAGGATGAGTTTAGGATTTCCTAAAGGTTAGTTCAGAGGGGGCTTGGAAGCATCTTGGATTAACTTTTCACCCACTGCAGGTGGTCTGGGGGGGTTGTTGGGTAAAATGAGTGGCTTGGGAATAAAAACAAAACAACTTCAATGCCAGCAAAGAGCCAAGAGCAGGAGTGGGGGAAGGTGGCTCCTAGGAAAGGATTTCAGTGAAGGTGGTGAGGAAAGGAGGAACATGGTGCCTAGATTGTGTTTTGAAGCTTTTTGGCTTGGTGTGGTATGGGAAAGTCTTCATCTGCATTGTGATCAGTGAGTTTGTGCCTGGTGGAGTCCAATTATTGTGTCAGAGATGCTTAATGACTGACTTGTGCCTTAAACCTCATGTGAAGGGGTTATGATCCCCATTGCAACGTGCAGGAAACCTAAAATATCTGAAATCTGCAGCTGACAATATAATTGATGAGTTCTCACCCTGCATTCCTGGTGTTAAAGCAAAAGGCAGTTTAAGGGTATTACAATATTTACATAATCTATATAAAGTATATTGTATCCATATAATACATCATTTTATTTAAGGGTATTAACCTATATTATATTCTGTTATTCAGTTAGGCCTGGGCATTTGCTGAAGGGGCTGTGTTAAATCACTCCTACATTTGTGAGGGTCAGGTTGAAAACTTGATGTGTAGCTCAGAGTTTAGTCAGTATTTTTGGTTTTTTGTTAATACCTTCATCCCTCTGCCTGCATTTATGGGTACAGCCATACCCTGTGGTGATGCCTGCTAAACTTGTTATCTGTGGCTGTTTCAATAATTTCTCTTTGGGGCAATAGAAAGCTGCTTAAATATAAATGACAAGAGGGGGAGCAGAGGGGTTGGAATGAGCATTTCCAGGTTTGATGGGGGCTCTGCAGGGTCCTGCTCAGAGTCCCCAAATGCTTCACACCCTGCTCTGTCTATCCTTGAACAACTTGGAAAATGGAAGTCAAAATAGTTTGTTTGATGTTATTTATTCAAATCTGGAAAGCATGGTTGTGCAAAGACCAAAGAAAAATGGTTTTAGTCTGACAAATGCCAAGGGTTTTTGTTTTGTTTTTAAAGCCCAAACAAACCCTTTGGGATCCTTGGCTGGGTATATAATAGCATGAAATACACCATTCCTTTCATTCTGCTCCCTAAAAATCTAATTTTTTATGCATTTAAAGTGGGAGTTGAGGCAAAAACAGAGTTTAGCTCTGTTGACCTATATTTATGAAAAGAGAAGGCTTGCTAAGTGTTGCAAGAAAAGAATATATAGTGCTGTTGGTATACTCTGACAAAATGTACACGCATACTAAAACCACTTTTGGGATTCTTCATCTTCTTACTGAACGTTTAAGCCCTTTCCAGCCAGATTCAATCCATTTTTGCAGTTCATGGCATGTATATTCAGGCTGCCATTAATAGCCATGAGGCATCAGTGAAGAAGGGCAGTAAAACAAGGAGTCTGGGGTAGGCAAAGGAGGGTGGTGGTGCTGAAACCCTCCCTGATCCCTGGTTTAAAGGTGAACTTTTTTCCCCCTGTTTCCTTTTTGTTGTTTTGTTTTTCATTTCAGCCCACTCTCTATAAAGTGCAGTTTAATGGTTATCATGCTGCTTGTTGCATAACTGTGGCACAGATGTTATTTTTTTGTAATGTTGCCTGACATATTTAAAAGGGAAAGAGAGGAAGGGAATTTATACCCTTTGGAGATGAATATGTGGAGCCTATTAGTCTTAAAAAAAGTGTGAAGAGCTAGTTAGAGCTGGAGCTGGCACATCTCTGAAAGGCTGAGCTGTGGAGTGGAGCTCTTCAGATAAAGAATGAAGGTGTTTTATCTTCTGGAGTTTGCTGTGTGTGTTACCAGACAGCCTAAAACCCAAACTTGGTGGGGTATGTAATGTTTAGGCACATGATTAAATATTTTATGGAACTGAGACCAAATCCAAATGCATATTTAATAAAATACTCTCCAGAATTAAGTTGTATGGGATAATCACTGGTGGTGCTCAGAGTTAAAGGATGTGCAGATGAAATACCTCTCTCAGCATGGGCAGCACTGAATGTGTGTTTATTTCACTGCAGCTGCAAACAACACCTTTAAAGTTCCTTTCTTATGAAGCTTTGACTGAGAAAATACAGTTAGGAGTACAGTTTTAGCAGAAGGAAAAAAATTGCATTCAGGCCTACCATTTCTGGGTGGAATAGGCATGAGAACATGAAATCATCTCTTTTTGGCATTTCTAGCAACATAAGAAGTTCTAAAATAGTAGAAATGTAAATAAGTAGAGTGAAAATGGTAGATGTTGTATTTATATTTATTTATGTATAATAACAGAATGCCTGGTGTTTCAGATCAGCACAGTGTGCCTGGATTCTCAGAGTATTTGTTTTATAAACAGGGATAAAGCTGCACAACCCACCTCTCCCTGCTCTACAGAGGAGCAAAGCAGCTCACAGGGAAATTAATGACCTGCTAGAAATGCAGTTGGGAAGTGGACCCAAGAATCTTGGCTTCCCAGCCCTTGTTTGAGCCTGTCGGGAAATTGGGATAAATCGGTAAGGGGGAAAGAGGAGAGAAGAAGGAGATGTGACACCCACTGTCATGGAGCATCTTTTTGAAGTTGTGGAATAAATATAATTCAAATGATTCTTCTTAAAGAACTTGAAAAAGACCCAGGTGAACAGTTATAAAAACAAATAGAATGAAACCTGAGCGTGTTTTTGACTTGCTTCTGCCTGGGGCGAGACATTTAGGTTAGTTTTTATTTTGCTTTTGTTCTGCCCTTTGCCCCTCCCCCTTGCTGGATTACCTACTACAGGAAATAACAAATTAGGCAAAATGAATCCTAAATTACAGCTGGAGGAGGCAGGATTTTCTTCCCCAAGGACCGGGTGGGGTGCGAGCTCATCCCTCAGCTCGGGGGGGTCCTGGGTCAGGGGGGAGATGTCTCACCCTCCTCCTTGCTCCATCTGAGGCAAGGCTTCCTCACCTGGCAGGGACACAGCTCCAGGGGTGGGAATTTTCTGCTTTCCAGCCCATGCAGTATTTGGTGTGTGGTGCTCTGGAAACATCCTCTTCTGGCTAAGGGAAGGATGGAAAATACAGGGCTGAAATAGAAGGTTGGTGCTGATGCAAGCTGTGTTTACTTTTGAAAATTCAGTTTATTAAACTCAAGGCTGCAGAACTCCAGGGATCAGTGATGCTGTCTGAACATCACCTTCCGCACCGCACAAGCAATTTTTCAAAATTACTTTTTTAATTAAAAGTTGTATCGGTTTAACGCGAGTTAAAGGAAAGTTCACAGGCTTAGCATCGTCTGAAACATGCTGCAGATTTGGGAAAGAACCTTTCCCTGCCTTCTGAAAGTTTATCCAAAATAGTGAATATGCATGGGAAGAGAGGGAAGTCTCCTCCTGGGCTGGGTCTCTGAGGGATTGCAGGGTGAAGGTATTTATTGATTATCAGTCCAGCTCCGCTTCCATTACCTTCAGAAGGAGCTGCAGAGCAGCAGAGTTGGAATATGAACATAAGGAAAACAAGGAGGACTCGAGGTACAGCAGAGGAAAGTCAATACAGAGCTTATTTAAATGTCAGCTGCCTGGAAGAGCTGTGCTCCAAAGCTGTGAGGAGAGATTAGGGCTGGGAGGGAGGGAGCTGGCTGGGCAAGGCTGCTGCTGGGGGCAACGCCTGCACAAGGAATATGTTAAGGAGGGAGAAGAAATGCTGACTGAAAATTGCATCTGACAATTAGTTGTGAGCAGCTAATTGGAGAAGTTGTGTGGCTCTTGGGCAGGGGAAGCCTGTGACTGTGCTCGGTGGGCGATCTGATCCATGTTAACAGTGTTATTCATCAGTGCTGCTGACAGGGATAAGTGACACCCATTACAAATCTGTTTACTACCTCTAGATAATGTATTTAGTTCCTGAATGTATGTGCAGGGTAGGGAGTGCCTGTGAGCACAGGGTTTCTGGAATTTTATAGAACTATAGAATATCCTGGGTTGGAAGGGACCCACAGGGACATTGAGCCCAACTCTGAGCCCTTTGAATCATTTTAAATCACATTGACTTTATTTTCCCAATAGGTCAGAGTTGTAATTCTGTGGCATTTGTCAATGTAAGGGATTTTGTATTTGGGGAGAGCTTGAGCAAAAAAATTACTGATTTGTAGAAGAATTGCCTGATTCTGAATTTCATGGCCATTTTTATTTTGGAAAGTTAGCCACTAATTATGAGCTGTAATAAGAAGTAGTTTTATTGCTGTTGTGCCAGAAATAAAATCAGGTTGAGCACTCTCACGTAGGAAACATTATTGGAGTCAACCCCCAAGATGTTGCCCTTGGGGGGTAATGGTTGGACTTGATGATCCTGGAGGTCTTCTCCAACCTAAATGATTGAAGGCCCACAGGCCTTCCCTCTGCTGCCACCAAAGTTGGAGCTGTGAGATAAAATATTCAATTAATTATTTTTAAAGAAGGAGAACACAAATCCATGCCTGTGTCTCCAGCAGTGCCATCTGTGTGTGGATCAAACCCCAGGCACACCTCTGGCTGACCTGGCTCCTCTGCCAGGAGTTCTCAGCATTTCAGGCAGGACTGGAGGTGAGAAAGATGGGGTGCTGTAGCTCATTGTAACCCAGCCAAGGTTTCCTTTAATTTGTCAGCCTCCTGCTTCATTCTGAATGGAGTTTGGTGGGTTTATCTGCAGGAGGGTGAGTGCCTTGTGCACGTGAGAGCCAGAGGAATCACAGGCTTTGACATCCAGCCCGTTCCTGGCAGCGTTGGTTCCTTGGCACAGCCAAACTTTGTCTTAACCCTGATCAGAACCTGTGTGTGGTGTACCAGGTGCTTGCTGAGGCCAGAGAGACCATGACCATGGGAGCAAAGGGCAAAACAAACCCTGGTTTGGATGTGTTTCATCTACATAAACACACAGCAAGAAGCCTTTGTGCTCTTACCAGCCGTCCCTTACGGTCTCACTGCCTGCAAAGGTGAATTTACTGCAAAACACCCAGCTCTGCACGTGCTCCTCTCCTGCAGGGAGCATGGGAGAGCAAACACCGTGGGATGAGCTCTGTTTGCACTCTGTGATGCTCTTCTGAGCAGAAGGCCTCCCACCAGAAGAGACTTTATTGTCCAGAAGGGCAGGTGGCCACGCTGGGCAGGCAGGGATTTTACAGGTAGATGGGATATGAAGCAATGGGCTAAAGTTGCTGTCCCCCTTTCTGGCGTTGGCTTTTATTTTCCAAAAGGTGTGATGAGAGCAGAACAGTGGACAAGGGAAGTAGGTTTGCGTTTAAAATACACAGGAGGTCCCACTGAGCCAGCATTGATTTCTCTCTTGGCCCTGTAGCAGTGCCATCACTTTTCTGTCCTGTTCACCCCACTTGTTTAATGGGATTATCAATATGGATGTGTTTGCTTCCCAGGAGTGTCCTGAAAATCAGTTCAAGTTGGAAAAGTCTTGAAGAAGTCTCTCAATACTGCTTTAAACATTTAAAAACCTTAAAAATTTAAATTAAAAAAATTAAAAACTTGTTGATTTCTTTTAGTAAGAAGAAGTTTAGCTCCTCCTCTGGTGGAGTTTCCTCCTTGCATTTTTCCTGTTGCTTGTGTGTGGTATCCCATGGCTCTTCCAGTCTGCATCCTGCTTTATAAAATGTTACATTTTATCCTGTATTGGAGAGTCAGATTTTCAGTATGTATCTTATTACCCAGAATGGGAATAGGAGGCAACCTTCAAAATATGGGCTGTATAACTTCTTCCCCTTCAGATGACATAGAGGAGTTCCATGCTTAATTGAAAGCTTCAGGATTCTATTTCCAAGACTTATTCCAGTAAAAGGTGGTGAGCCCTTTTTGCAGATTACTTGTGGCCAGGACTGATTTCTTGTCCAAAAATTAAACTCCTTTAGCAGTTTTTTCAAAAGGCAGCTGGGGAGCCGGTGTCAAGAGGGGGTCGAGTTAAGAGGAACACTTTCTGTAGCATGTAAATGAGATATTTCTTGGAGGGGATCCTTCCAAGGGGGGTTATCCATAGGTGGTGTTAAAATCCTTGGATGTTACTGGAATTTGGATTGAAGATGAAGGGAGGGAAGAAGGAGAGGAATGCTGGGAGGAATGAAGAGTTTGCTCTTGCAGGGCAAGGGAACACAGCACCTTCTCCTTTACAGCTCTCACCTGGAGCCCATGTTTCTTTCCCCTCAGGGAATTTTTGGTTCTTCTTTGGTTGTCTTTCCCTTCAGTATCAAAGCTGCATCCCCTGAAGGTTGTCTTGGCTTCTGGTGCCTGAGTTCACCCAGGGAATGAGATGAAACAAGACAAACTTGGTTCTAATCGCTCTCGTCTAATTCTGCTGCATAATGGAGATGAGCAGTACTTACATAACAATATCCTGGAATGTTAATAGATTTAATAACCCAGAAAGGTGGGAAGAGGTTCTGAATTACCTACAAAATGGCATCTAACTAATGAAGTTTACGGGAAGCTCATCTCTTTGAAGGAGAGTCAGATGGTAGGAGCGAGACTTCTGCATATGCTCAGAAGAGGAGACAAAATGAAGCTGCCTGTCCTAATCAGAATAAAACTCCCATTAAAAATAAGTTCTGAGGTGCTGTTGGATTATGCCAGTAATACAGGGCTTCTAATTCAAGTCTTACAAAAATGTAAACAACACAGACTCCTTTAGATTAAATCTTTTTTTTTTCCAAGTGTTGATATGTTCCAATCTTGGGGATTAGAACTCTGTATGTGCCCAGCGAAAACAATCGGTTCATTAATGCTGTTTTGTTAGACCTTGCCCCCCTCTTGCCATGGTGATAAGGGACCTTAATTAGATCCCAGAACAAATGCTGGGGAGCTTGACAAAAAGGAGAAACATGGGGAGGGGGTGGAGAAATACTGAGATGTTGTTAGCAGATACATGCAGAGAGCTGGATCCTGCAGAGGAGAGAGCGTGTTTTATGGCAAACTCTGGTTTTCCTTCCCAGGAACACAGCCTGTGCTGCTGGGCTGGGAACATCCATGGACAGGGTGCAGGACTGGCCCTGTCAGCTCCCTGCACATCAGATCCTGCTCCATGGGCTGGGAGGGGGGACTGGGGGTTAAAAATGTGCATTCCTGAATCTGTGCTGGATGCTGCTGGTGCTCCCCATGGGAAGGGGCCGGATCATCGGGTCGATTCATGTGTTGGTTTGTGAACAAGGAAATGTCTGTGTGGGGAGGCTTGGAAAGGGAGAAGGAGGAGAATTCAGAGGATTTTTATGAATACCTTCAGCAGAGAGGGTGGAGGCAAAAGAGGGGGAATTGTGGTGCTGAACAATGAAAAGGAAGGTTGGCAAATAATCTGGGAAAAGGAAGAGAGCTTTCTCTGAGAAGCAGATCTCCATGTGGTTTCAAAAAAGCAAGCATGCAGAAACATGGGCGTTAAAAATTAAGAAATGCTGGGTTATTCTGTTTGTTTTCTATTATTGGGTGCTCAGGTTACACCTTCAAAACTTCCTGTGCCATCATTCGAGGTAGAACATTAACTTCAGGTTAAAATCCCAGCTTCTCATTAACTGCATTTCCAGTCTGAAATCAGAGGACTGTGGCTATCAGCTCTCATACCTTTGTCTCCAGTCTTAAATTACCTGCTGCCTGATTAGTTGTACTTCATAATTATTCCTTACTTAAATTACCTTTCAATAAAATAAGACTGTCTCTTTGAGTCTCTCGTCGGAAGTGTGTTTGTCTGGCCCTAAGACAGTTGTTCTCTGAGCAACTAATTTATTAATTTATTTTTATTTTCATGTCAGGTTTTCTGTATCACAGTGACATGTCTTGCTACACAGGTGAAGATGTTTCAAGTGAAATTTATTGCATTACAAGATGATGCATAAAAGCCAACCCTGTTGTCAAGGTCTATCAAGCAGTTTAAAGCTTGGAATTGGATCTCTGTCTAGCCTAATATTTTAGAAACTTTTAAGTAAGAACAAGGTGTAATTCCTCTATTTTAAAAAATAGGCCTGTGCAAAGCATGCATCAAACCTGCCAGCATTTTAGTAAATATATCAAAAAGCAAATTCAGGTGCCTGTAGACCTACATCTCATTGAAACACATTATAGTAGGTGCTAAAGTAATCCTGTGAGAGGCAGGTGTTATCTCTGAGTAAACACAGAACTGTCCATCAGCCCTGATGATGTGGGAGTGCCTCTGTGTGATCTCCCTGTGCCTGGGGAAGCAGCAGGAGCGAGCTGTGTGGCACCAAAAGCTGCTGGGTTTGGTGTTTGTGCCAGTTCCTTCTGAGCTGCTTGGCTTGGGACAGGGTTTGGTGATCAGGAGTGAAACAGCTCCAGGTATCAAGGTGTGCCGCCCTGCCCAAGGCTCTGACAGTGGTGCAGTGGGCTCATTTTAACAAAGGGAGCTTTGTTTTTCCTGAAATGTGTTCAGAAAAGAGAAGCTATTTGAAGTTTGCTAAGTACAAGATGTCTTGCATTTTCTTACTCATCCACTATTTCTGTGTGTTTCCAATACCTCTCTTTAGGATGTTTATTCAAGGTTAACAGAACCTTCTTTACAGTGCTTGCTGTTCTTTCAAAACCCTGGCATTCATTATTTTTTAATTTTCTAGAGAGCAAGGTGGCCTTAAACATCCAGGACTATCCAGAATTAGTTTCTGTTTTGCAAGAACAGAAAGAGGCTTCTCTTTGGAACTGAATGGGAACTGAGGTGGTCCAGTTTAAGTTTTCCAATTTTCCTTTGCAGTCTGAGAGTGACTGTTTAAGCTTAAACAAGTTGTAAGGGTTATAAAGGCGATTTCATGGACCCTCAATGGAAAGGAATTTCAGATAAATATGTACAAGATGGCTGTAGTTTTAGTAACATTAATAAAATAAGACATAAAGGTAAAGTAGGGGGAGGAGATTTGAATTTTCAGATGGCTGAGATAGAGGAGGGTGAGCAGCCTCTGCCTGCCACTTAATTGGACCTCAGAATAAAGTGGAGACCAGGTGTCCCTGCTCTGTAAACCTGTGGTCTGCAAAATTATTGTCAGATAAACATTACTGCAGGAAAGAAACCTATAAACTCAGGTTTTTATGGATTATAACACTGATAGTTGTAAACAACACCATTAAAATCCACCCTTTTCAGACAGATGCTTCAGGAAACGTGAACATGAACTCCTGCCCCTCTGTAGGAGTCTGTGCTCCAGAATTCAAGGAAGCTCTCTGGAAGTGGCTGCTGGTGTGGCGTGAGCGTGGTGAAACCAGAGCAGCACGTTTGGAAATTGCCTTCAGTGTCTGTAAAGCTGCAGGGGTCACTTCCATGCTGTACCTGGCTGAACATCTTGGAGTTCTGGGGCGGGGGGGAAAGGCAGGCAGAGGATAAACAAACTATATCCCTTAATATTAAGCTGAACTTGCTTATGGGTTTTAGTTTGGAAGGAATAAAATGAGTATTTCCATCTCCATTGTTAGTCCCCCCCCCCCCCTTGGCAGACTCTCTGTGCGTGCTGGTGATGGAATTCTCTGACTTGGGTTGGAACTGCTCCTGTCAGAGCAGGAAATGCAGAGTCAAGGTATTAAATAATGTGATTAGATGGTCTAGAGGATTTAGTCCTAAATCATGATTTATTTTTTATGCTGTTGTTCCTAGTGTTGTACATATTAACTAAGAAGGTCTGTTTGGCTTTTACTAAGTCAAAACACTGTAGGAGAGTTTTTAAAGTCACAATTTAAAGCTCAGATTATGAGTTAAAGCTCAGACTTTTGCTAATTCCCACCAGTGGCTGTCTGGTGTGTGTGCAGAGGAATGCAGAGAACAAAGTGGGAGTGCCAAAATGCCAAATTCCCCGTTCCCCAGGGCAGCAGCTCTGCAGCCAGGGCAGCAGCAGCACGGGCAAGGTGTGTGACTTCAGGAAGACACCTCTGAGTTAAGCTGATAAAACCTCTCTTTAATCCTTATTCTGGTTTCCACCTACTTCAATTAATTACAGAGATGAGTTGTTAGTGGTGAGTTTTATGAAACCATGTGTAAACAGTGTGTATAATGAAAACAATAAAGACCTCATTTGTAGATCAGACATTAGGGAGATAGGATTATTTCCTGGCTCAAAGCAGGTGTTAGTTCCCTTTGTGTGCAAGTTTCATGGCAGGCAAGTGTTTTGCAGGGAATAGTGCACTTTGGAAGGTGTCTGGATTTTACAGGCTGGCTTTGTACAAGTGCTGGTGCATCCACATCTGTGCTGGAGCTGTGTAATAATGGTGCAGCCACACCAGCAGAGAGAGATGTGTGTGGGAGAAGTCCTTGGTGGCCTGGCTTCTGCTTTTACAGTTTCTCCTGAGCTAATTGTTGAAGCCTTGCATTAAAAAATGAAACCTAATTAAGAATTATGTGAGTTGAGCAGTGTATTTGCAGCGAGTCTGTTGGAAGTCTTGGTTCCACAACTCAGTGTGTTCTCCTGAGAGAGTTTCATGATGGATCTGAAGCATGTCCAGGAGCAGGACTGTGAGAGAGGGAGTCAGGGCTGTATGGAAGTGAAGCACAGCTGGTTTAACAGGGATCAGCCGTCCCAGCCAGGGTTAGCATCCCTTGCCTGGTGTGTGTGCCTGACCTGGGGAGAGCCCAGCCCTGGGACTGGTGGCTGCTGTCAGGAGGCAGCAAATGCCTGTCCTGGGGCAGGAGGAGCACCACTCATCCTCTGCAGCTGGGCTGCTGCTCCTGCCTTCTTCCCAGCCCTCCTGGGCAGAAAAGTAGTCCAGCAAAAAAATTTGGGATGGTAGCTGTGCCTAAGGGAAGGCTGGAGCTGCAGGGAGCATCACACCAACATCTCCAAAAGACAGAGCTGTGGTGTGGGACACACTATGGCCGTGGTGTCCCTTGGGTGTTGTGGGACAGTGTCACCCCCTGGCAGCTCAGGTGGTGCCCAGGCAGCAGAGCTGCTGTCAGCAGTGGGGATGGGATGGTGTTGGATTATGCCCTTTCTGACCCAGAGATGGGGCAACTTTTATTCCATTTTCAGTCTCATGTGAAAGGTGAGACAACACAGATGTTATAATTCACACCATCACAATCAGAAGCCAACTATTTTCTTTTTACAATACACTGTAAGTGCTTCTTGGCCTATCAGCTTTTGCCACACCATACTGTAAATGCCTTAAAAACCAAAAATCTAAAATTACCCCTCGTGGCTCCTACTACAATGCACTTCTCATAGTTCTGTTTCTCTGAAGTATCCAGTCTTATTTACAAGGCCATCCTTTGAAACTGGTTTCCAGTTCCATTTCTCTCTTAACAATGTCTGTCCTGTTCTCATCTCAAAGTTTGCATACACTGTGTGAGCCTTCTGTCAGGCTTGGAGAATCCCCTACAAATCCACTTCCCACAGGATGGCAGAGCCTGGGAACAGAATGGTGATGGTGCAGTGGTGATGATGGGATGGCAGAGCCCTGGAGCAGCAGTGGTGATGATGGGATGGCAGAGCCCTGGAGCAGCAGGGGTGGTGGTGATGGGATGGCAGAGCCCTGGAGCAGCAGTGGTGATGATGGGATGGCAGAGCCCTGGAGCAGCAGTGGTGGCAGAGCCCTGGAGCAGCAGTGGTGATGATGGGATGGCAGAGCCCTGGAGCAGCAGTGGTGGTGATGGGATGGCAGAGCCCGGGAGCAGCAGTGGTGATGATGGGATGGCAGAGCCCTGGAGCAGCAGTGGTGGCAGAGCCCTGGAGCAGCACTCCCTCTCCAGCACTGGAGGAGCCTGGAGTCTGCACGGGGCTGGATGATCCCCCTGGCCTGAAATGCTGCTGGCAGGAAAGCTGGGGCCCTGCCTGGCTGTTTGATTTGTCTCCCTGGCTTCCCCTGCCCCGGCTCCTTTGTGTTCCTGGCAGGGAGGGCCCATCTCGAGCTGCAGATGGTCACAGGGAGCAGGGAGCTGGCGAGGGGCTGGAAGGGACCTGCTGGCAGCCACCAGGCAGGAGGAGCCAAGCCACTCACACAGAGCCCTTGCAGGACTCATTTACTGCTTGCAGGACCCCTATACAGAATACAGCAGCCTGTAATGTTGGTCTATATATATTTAAAATATAAAACTCATTACAGTTGTTCATCTCACAACTACCCGGAGTTTCTCGTTGGTTTAACCAAGTGATGTAGTCAAACTCGTAAGTGCAAAAATGTCCAAGAAATTAAATTAGCAAGCCAAAAGTGATAGTATGGAAAGGGGCAGGAGGTAATTAAAAGAGAAGGCTTTGTAAAAAGCTTGATTCAAAGATTTGTAAGCAGATGTTCAGAGCGTAATTTTTTCTTTGTGTTCACTGGGAAGTTTCTGTTTTATTCTCGCTTCTCAGTTGATGACAGAATAACAATACAGCTCCAGTGTCTGTTGTGAACAAACTTCTGTGCGCTTTTTGCCATAAAAACCCTTTTTGCAGTATGTGGAAGTTTACCACAGACACATCATGGCTGTGTGATTGTCTACAAGTGCTAAGTGCTCTTGGTATCCATCAGATTTAGTTCTGCTGCAAAAGCAACACTCTGGCCCTGTTGCTTACTGGTGATGTTCATTAGCAAGTTTTTAACCCTTTTTTTTTTAGAGGAGGTTAAACTGAGAGTAGGAAGTTATGGTGCAGTTGGGTAAAGGTGCTGTAGGCTGCCAGTTCCCAAGGATGTCAGTGATGATGATCAGGCTGCAGAGCAAAAATCCTCCTGTTTGAATCATTCAGTGCGGGGTTCCCTGTATGACACAGGAGCTGGTGGATGTTCATTCCTGCATTGTGTTGAAGTAATTTTATTTATTGTACTTTCTGTGTTCTGGAAGACCTGAAGCAGTGGCAGCTACAAGAGCCACTGCAAGCTGGTCTGCCCCATCCCTGGAGGTGCCAAGGCCAGGTCTGATGGAGCTCTGAGCTGCCTGGGGTGGTGGAAGGTTTCCTTGCCTATTTATATGGAAAGAGATGAGCTTTAATGTCCCTTCCAGCCCAGGCCATGGTGATTCTCTGTTTGTCTGGCCCATGTAAAATCCCATGTGTACTTACAGCTCCATATTTTCTGGAGTTGCACACCAACTCCTGATCTCCAGTGGGGGTGCAGGCAGCGATCACCGGGCTCTGCAGGAGTGTCTCAGAGTAAATGAGGTTGTTAATCAAGGCTGGGGCTTCCTCTGCTTACTTAAAGCTAATTAGGACTTGCCCAAAAAGATGCATTTTTAAATGGCCTAATTGAACTGTTCAGCAGTTTAATTTAGCTGTAATGGAGGCCTAAAGTTTTGGTTGTTTTTGTCAGAGTAGGAGAAGACATTTATGGTTTGTAGTGGTCAGTGTGCAGCAGTGCAGTTACATTGCAGCTCCATCTTCCAGTGGAATAAACCCCACATTCCAGTGGAATAAAAAAGAATCAGAATCCCACTTTTACTGGCTTGGATGCAACAGAGAGCAACCTTATCCCCAAACTCACTGGCTAAATTCTACTAGAGCCTTTCCCTGCTTCCTAAACTCCCCATGATTGTTTTAAGTGCATGCATTCAGTATTCTTGATGCCTGTCCTAAAGCTGCATAGCATTTCTGTAAAACACAAAATACCTTGTGACACTTGCCATTTCTTACTACACGTACGACCTCTGGAATATCTCCAAAGCTCTGGAAAAGAATGAGATTTTCAGTAATGGCTACAGGCATTAAGGGCATAAATACTGTTGAGTATCAGTGGGATTTATGCTCCTAAGTTGCTGTAAATGCTTTTGAAAGTCACATCCAAAATGCATCATTAAGAACAAGATATGCTGCTAGTGTTTTTTAAAGCAGATGTGTGATATAGATGAACAATAAAATGAAAGGTGCTTTATAATGTTATTCTTGTGGAAGAATTGTTAAGTACATAATTATTACAAACAGCTGAATTTTGGAGAGCTTTCTTGTCAGGACTGCAGTTTGGTGTGTTGATATTCATCCAGCTCCAGAGAGAAACCAAGGGACTGAGATTTCAGGGCAAAACTCCTATAGTCTGTTGTTAATCAAGAAGAAATTTCTATATATTCCTACTGAAACAAGAAAATACCCCCAGTTCCCAAGAAATGTTCTAGTACACTGATTGTTAAGTGTAAATGAGACCCTGTCATTAAAATCCATAGATTCACAGTGCTAAATGACAAATTGCAGTTACCACATCGCTTAATACACCATTCTTTTATTTTCATATCTTGCAGGTTTGTTACTGCTCAGTGGTGTCTGGGAGGTTTTCTGGGGTTTGGGCTGGTGGCTGTTGTGTCTGGGAGGTTTTCTGGAGTTCCAGGTGGTGGCTGTTGTATCTCCAGTGGAAGGAACTTTGTTTTCCACTGACCCTTGAATTTCCTGGGGGCAGGAAATGTGCTGCTGCTCCAGATTCCTCCTGCTTCTCTTCTCACAAATCCCAAACTGTCTTCTTCCCCACGTGCTCTAAAGATGGACCATTTCCCCCTCCTTCCTTCCTGGTTTCAGCACCGTGTGTCATTATTTAGATTTGTAATTTCTGAGTTCCCTTCCTGAAGAGGTGGCAATTCCCCTGGGAGCGTCTCCGGCGTTCTGCCTGTGCCCAGCTGCTCTCCCATCACATCCCGGTGTATTTATGGGGCTGGGCACTCCTATTAGCAGTTGTAGTTACATATTTAAACATACTTCACATAACTAATTATGTTTCATGGCCTGTAGCCAAATTGACTAATTCTGCCTCCTTGAAGCTCCAGAAAAATACACATATTTAGAACGTGGCTCAAACTTCCCTTTAGCGACTCAGTGACGTCTCCCTGAGCTTGGGCTGTTCTAAGTGGGCAAATAAAGGTGTTTCAGTGTGGGAAAATTTTGAATCAATTTTCCCATCTGTCTTGTCTCCTATATATTTTTTTGGAGCCTGTCTTTGGTGGCAGCTGCTCCCCGTTCCAGCCGAGGGGGCTCGTTCTGTGTGGACGTGCTGCTTGGGCTCCTTCACATCATCAAATGCAAAATATTTGTCTTAAGTAAACTCCTGAGGTGTCTACTTTTTAAAAAATCATCACACAGAGCAAGAGGCTGGGCCAGCTGCCTGAATTATTGCCCCAGAGAGGAAATACAGAGCGACTGTGCTGGAAATGGAAGTGGTTGGACTTACATTTAGAGTTGCTGATTTTTATTTGTAGAGCTGGCAATTACCATAAACAAGGAAAGTCTGGGACTCTTTCTACCGTGGTGTTGCTTTGCAGGTTGTGTGTTCCCTCTGAAATGCTCATTCCTGACCTGCTGCAGGCTGGGGCTGGGCATTTCTGCCTGGTGTCTGGCTGTAATTCCATTTTGGAGCCCCAGCATCCCACCTGACAGCTCTCACATCCTGCTGCCATCGTGCTAATTGCTTGGCATTCCCAGGATTTTACTGCAAGGTGTTCCTGTGCAGAGATCTCCCTCTCACAGGTGGAAGGGGGGGGATTTTTTATTTATTTGGTTTTGCTAGCCTAAGTTGGGTTTGGAATGGGAAGCCATTAAAGGATAAAAGCAACACACATGCCTGTAGAGGTCAATTTAACTGGTACAGCAGCACAAAAACACACAAAGGACCCATGTAACAAAACCTAATCGGCTTTAGCTTGAGGGTTACCAGTGCCCACATCTCTGAGATTGCTGCTATCAGTTACATTTTTACAGTTCAGCACTATTTTTTATTGCAATTGAAGCACGATATTTGTACCTATTAGCCTTTGAGTTTCCTCTTTAGCTGCCTCCCCATAAAGGGAGATGCAGCATTATTATTAAACTGTTCTCCGGGCTAAACACTGTGAATGTCATTCATGTCTGTGTTTATTAATAAAGCAGGAAGAGGGAGAAGCTTCAGCTTGTCTGCTTTGCTTGACTTGCATCAAGGATAACTTTGCAAAAGAGAGCGAGCTTTCAATAAGTATTCAAAATTGCATAATGAAAAGGTTCTGGAAATAATTATAAAAATCAGACTGAAATCACTTTGGAGAATTGTTGAGGGTTTATTTTTTTTTTGGTCAGGTTTGTTTTTTTTTTTTTTTTTTTTTAACATTCAAATTGGCAATGAAGTGTAATGAAGACAGTCAGAAATAACCCCTGCCTCCCACGCAGGGTATATATAGAGATTGTATTTACTCTGCTGTGCAAGCATCTACTGCAAGATGGCACATTAAAATGTGAACAAAACAGCACATCCCCGCTCCTGGATGCCGCAGTGCTGCTGGGATCTGATAAACACTTGAAGTGGGGAGCTGTGCTCAGCGTGTGCAGCAGCTGTGCCACAGCTCTGCCCCCACCAAACCTGGGCAGCTCCTCCTCATCCTCCTCCTCCTCCTCTTCTTCCTCTTCCCGGGGCAGTTTTCCAAACCTTACCCAAATCTGGAGCGTGCAAACCAGGGCACCACAGGGAATATTCCTGTGTCTGCTCTGGGGTGCCCTGACCCCCAGCAGAACACTGACTTTGACCCTCACTCATGGAGAAAGTTTCCCAGACTTCAAGATAGCCTGGAATCCACAAAAGTGTGGAATAGATTATAGAGAGCAGTGTAGGTGTATCACTGGGTGAGAAATTGAGGGTTTGGGATTTTTAGTGTGTTGTGGATGGAAGCAAGATGGAGGGCACAGGGTGTCATCCTGGGTTTCTTCTTCATGCTTCTTCTTCCTTCTTCATGGATTTGGGATTTTGTAATTGGGCAGAAAAGTCCTCATACAGCTCTGTGGGATCAGTTATTGGGTTAAAAGGGAAAATAATCCAGATGTCAGTTCTTAATTGGATAGTTTAGTCTTAAAAGACCTTGGAACAAGAGATTGTTGGCTGTTTTGTGCCTTGCTGCCAAACTCATGGTTGTGAGGCTGTTTCACTGATAATAAACAATAAACACCCAAGTCCCAACATGAGATGCTGTCTCAAGTGTCTTCAATCCAGACCCAGAGAGATCCATACTGGAGCACTCAAACTTCCCAACTTTCTGCAGTTCTCAGTGCCAGGTGTGTGAGCACACCCGGGGGGTGGGGTGGTGATGGTTTTCTGGTTGAGGTGGTGTCTGAAGGCAGCACAGCTCTTCTTCTCTCTTCAGCACCATGATTTATTTTCTTTCAGGTCTAAGCTTTTTTTTTTCTCCCCCAGCACAAAATTGTTTCCAGTCCTTGTCGATGTGTGTGTGACCTTCAGTGGGTAATCTCTTAATTAATTTTTGTACTGAATATGTAGCATATTGAGACGTGAGCTTTAGGCACTCATCTCGGAGGCTGTGTTAATTCTAAAAATCAAATGCATCAAATTTGGCAAGAAAAGCCCAATTGCAAGTAACCAACCTCTTTCTGCTTCCCTCCTGCTCTTTCACCTCAAAAAATGTCATATTGCCTATATTTGCATGTGATAATTTAGCATAAAAAGCATTTTGAGCACCCTGGAATGAACGTTTTGACATTCAACTGGATGTTTGCTTTTACATTTGCCATACTTGGGTGCACCTCTGTGAGAAATGCATTGCAGAATTTTTGTATCTGAGGTTAGACAAATTGTTTTAAATGCTGGTAATTGATTCCCAGCTAATGCTTTCAGCATGGGTTGCTCGGGCTGAGAAGTGCAGGCAGAGGTTGAATTTGAAATTGGAGTTTATTGTGTTCCTGTCTTCCTTCCATTATGCTCTGAGTGCTGGGGGAGAGCTGGTGGAAGGATTTTGGTTTGGTTTGGTTGATTTGGGTTTGGTTTTGGTTCCTGTGGTGAGGCTGGTTTTGTGGTAGGTGTTTTTTTGGGTTTGTTTTGGTTTTGTTTTGGGGTTTTTTTTTTTTTTTTTTTGAGACAATGAAAAAATCAACTTTCTAGTCAGCAAAAATGGGTGTGTGGCTTTTAGGCTGCAATCCTGTGGGCTCCCATTTCGTGTGTTCTCGCTCTAATTAAAAGGAGTGTTCCTTACAAGGGTAGGTATGGTAGAGGGGGAGAAAAAAATGTGTGGCTAGTTGTTGGCAGCAGCTACTGTTTGCAAAGGGATGTCATCACCTTCAAAATTTGTTGTTTGTAAGAAGGCTTTTTTACCTCCCAGTGCTGCAAGTAGCATTTAAAATAAGCAATCCTGAGAAAAGATCATCAGAGTTCTTCTATTTTTCCCCGGCTATTTTTTTGAAGATACTCATACAAGTGCATTCAAAGAGTTTTTCCATATTTTATATAGATTTTTCACGTAGCTGTAGTAGGGAACAAAGGTTTCATATTGGAAAAAATATTGTTTGTAAGTTCTTTGGGGGGAAACTCTGACAAAAAGATTTGAAATTAATTTCCAAGTCCTGTAAATTTTAATGGATTTAAAAATCTGATTGGCCTTTTATTTTATAATCTTGTCCTGATACTGTCATGCAGTATAAACAATAAAATTAAACCATTATATTCTGTATGTGTTTTTCATCAATAATTGAAATGATCTCTTGATGTGGAAATTCTTGAAGGGATTAGTTCACCATAGCTTGGATGTGCACTGTGGTGCCATGATGTGTTATTTACTGATTCTGATTGGGGGGGTTGTTCTCTTTTGTTCTCTCTAGGATATTTTTGTCTGCATTTATTAGTACAATACTGAAATTAGTGCAGTGGCCAGTTTTCCCTTGGAGAAAACTGCTGTGGACAAAAAGGAAGGTCCCCACACCTAGAAACTTCTTTGTGGCTGTAAAACAGGTGACTTGATGGTACAGAGAGGATGGAGAGCTCTGTGCTGCCCAGGTGAGCTGAGCAGAGGAAATCCAAGGGCTGGCCCAGCATTGCATCTGCACAAATGGAGATGTGCAACAACAGACCTCTGGATTTACACTGATTTATGAGTGCAATGAAAGTGCATCTGCCTTGACTCTGGGGGATGGGGCTGTGCAGGGCCAGGAGTTGGCATCAGTGATTTTTGGGGGTCCCTTCCAACCCAGAATATTCAGTGTTTCTGTGATCCCTGTGGGTCCCTTCAGTCCAGCACATCCTGAGGCTCTGACTGTGCCTTCCTTGGCATCTGGGTACCACTGGGGAGGGGCAGCAACCCAGAACCCAACAATCCTGAGTGTCTCCAGCACTGCATCCTCTGGGAGCTCTGCAGTGCTTGCCATGGACTGAGGGGCTGTGCCTGTCCTTTTCCATCCCTCCCAAGCATCCTCTGGGAGCTCTGGAGTCCTTGCCATGGACTGAGGGGCTGTGCCTGTCCTTTTCCATCCCTCCCAAGGATCCTCTGGGAGCTCTGCAGTGCTTGCCATGGACCAGAGGGCTGTGCCTGTCCTTTTCCATCCCTCCCAAGCATCCTCTGGGAGCTCTGCAGTGCTTGCCATGGACCAGAGGGCTGTGCCTGTCCTTTTCCATCCCTCCCAAGCATCCTCTGGGAGCTCTGGAGTCCTTGCCATGGACTGAGGGGCTGTGCCTGTCCTTTTCCATCCCTCCCAAGCATCCTCTGGGAGCTCTGGAGTCCTTGCCATGGACTGAGGGGCTGTGCCTGTCCTTTTCCATCCCTCCCAAGCATCCTCTGGGAGCTCTGGAGTCCTTGCCATGGACTGAGGGGCTGTGCCTGTCCTTTTCCATCCCTCCCAAGCATCCTCTGGGAGCTCTGCAGTCCTTGCCATGGACCAGAGGGCTGTGCCTGTCCTTTTCCATCCCTCCCAAGCATCCTCTGGGAGCTCTGGAGTCCTTGCCATGGACCAGAGGGCTGTGCCTGTCCTTTTTCCATCCCTGCGACAGTGAAGCCACAGAAACACTAAAGCCAGGAAAAACTAAAGCTCACTTAGAGAACTAAATTTGCCCTGAGAAGTAACACCAGGTGCTCTCTATTATTGTTCATGTTTTGGTCGTTTTGGTGTGATCTTTGTTTTGATTTATTAAAAAAATATGGATATTGATCTAGTACCGATATCTAACTGTGATGACAAAAACTCTCTAACAGTTTAAAGTTAGAAAATGTGTGTTTATTGTGGGATAGCTCCCAAATACACACCACAATTTGCAGGTGATCACAGAGTCCTTTTATCTATACAAGTATTGAATACCCAAAATACAAATGCATAACTTTGGTACATCCCATTCCCTGCTCCCTATGGTAATTAGTTCCAAAGCCATTAAGCATGAGTAGTTTATTCCTTGAAATGGGTGGGTGGTTCCTTTCATGGGGAGGGCTCCCAAAATGAGGAAGTAAATGAAGTCTTCCTCATTCTGACCTTTCTGCCTTTTCAATGCAAATATGACAAATGAACTCTTGGTAGGATTCCTATTCCCCATCTTCAGTTGGTTTCAGAACAGAGGAGGCCACAATTGTCTTATGTTCCTAAAAGCTATTTATCAGTTTCTATATTCTTCATTATAAACCCAGCTAAGCAAACATTGTGCTGACAAGCAATCAGTTATTAGCTATCTACTAACTCTTAACTTCATCAAGGCCTACCCATTTATTTTAATTAACTCCAATAAAGCTTATCTCTAACTAAAATTTTAGTTCCTGTAAAATCTCTAAATTCTTTACAGTTTATGTCTCAGTTTGGAGGTGATGTGCCCTGCTGTGGTGATGCCAGGCTGTGCTGGGGGCTGTGCCCAGGGCTGTGATGCTGAGGATGGGCTGGGCAGGGGGCACAGCCTGGCATGTGAAACACAAAGCTGTGTTTGGTGTCAGGTACATACAGGCAACGTGGGTATTTGTGATTGTGATATGTGTGGAAACCACCATGGGACAGTTATAAAGATGAATTCTAATAATAACTGAGGAAAGTAAAGCATAGAAGAAGGCCTTTGAACCTATCCTTTGTTTGCAATTAACCTTTATAATCTTAAGTTGATTTAGGAGCATTTGAATTAAAGCTTTAAGGATGTTGCTTTTTGACAGGAACTTTCTGCTTGTAGTTAAGCCTTAAAGAGTTTTGCAATAATAACCTTTTGAAGTATAATTTTAAAATATTGCTTGTAGTAAGGATCTTCGAAACTATAGCTTTAGAATATATATAAAGGAAACATGCTTATCTCATGCCTCAACAAAACAGTGAAAAGCAGCTTGGGAAAGGAAGATGAACATCAACTCAAGGGTTAATAGTTTTGACCAAGGGAAGCTGGACATCACTGTTGTGAGATTTAAAGTCCTTGCAATCAAAAGGTGGACCCACATCTGGAATCTGGACCTCACCAGATGGGAGACTCCTTCCTTCTTTCGGAAACCAGACCCCCACCATCTGGGGATGCTCCTTTCCTGATACATCCTGAGAAAACTAAATCACAGTAGTGTATAGAATTGTGACGTAAAAATTGGGAATAGAAACTGCTGTTGAGTAAAAATTGGGAATAGAAACTGCTGAGAAAGCTGATGAGTACCCCTATAAATACCTGTAAGCCTCAACTATGGGTGTGCAGTTGGAGGGAAAACTTCCCCCACTGTACCCAGCGCTGTATTGCTCATACTTTACCAGATTAATTAATGAATTGATTGCTGCTTGAATATTGGCCTAGTCAAGCTTCTCATTTATAAGAGCACAGCCCTGGCAGGGCCAGCCCAGCCTGCCTGGGCTCAGGAGGGTGCTGGGGTTCTGGGGCGCCCGGCAGCCCCGGGCTTGTGCCAGGGTTGTTGTGGCAGCGCTCACAGAGCAGCGTATGGAGATCTGGAGAGAGCAGAGCAGGGGGAGATGCTGTTACAGGGTGAGAGGCTTTTAGAGCATCCCTTAACTCCTTCCTGCCTGCATTTCCCCTGCATTTCCATCCCCCAGCACCGCCTGCAAACATATGGTTCATCCCCACCCCGTGTTGTGCTTGGTTTTTTATATTGCAGCTTTTTTTTTTTTTGGTTTTTCCCCCCCTC
Source organism: Molothrus aeneus (assembly GCF_037042795.1). NCBI lineage: Eukaryota > Metazoa > Chordata > Aves > Passeriformes > Icteridae > Molothrus > Molothrus aeneus. Next base: position 2,328,717 of record NC_089659.1, on the reverse strand, counting down.
TGTTTTCTCTGCGTGGTTGGGTTTTTGTTTGGATCGTTTTTATTGTTGTGGTTTGTTTTGCTGTCTGTTGTTATTCTGTTGTTTTTGGGTTTTTTTTCAGCAGAGGCAAAATACTTGGTATCACCTGTGCTTATTGGATATGTGGCTTTTTGAGAATGACATCAGTTTATCTTTGCTAAGCTTTTAATTTAGAAAACAAACCTCTCAAATGATCAATTGCAGGCCAGACTGACCCTTCTCCATCCATATGAGGAATTTTTTACCCCATTACTAGCACTACCTGTCTGGGTTTCAGCACTATTTTAATCACCTTTACCTTCCCTGCATCTCAGAGTTTAATTTTTCTTTTATTATCAAAGATACTTCACCAAGCATAAAAATTTCATTCTATATTTGCATACCTTCCTTACCAATGGCCTGCTATATTTAATAAATAAAAAGACAGGAAAATAGTTGCTACAGTTGCTTGTTACACAGAACTCAAATTTTAATGATTAATGTAAATAATCATGGCCTTTTCAAGTTTGAGTCTGTTTTTAAAAAATCACCAAGACAGTGTTGTTTACATGAAAATGGTGAAAGTAAAGCCTGTTTTTATGAACATAAAATGGCCTAGAATCTCAAAATAAACAGTTTTTAAAAAAATAGTCAATAGGTATGTTTATGAACACCTATGTTGGGTTTTCTTTAATAAGTGACTTCTTAGTGTCTCCCACCCTACAAAGACATCAGCAATCAACAGCTTCACGGAATAATCTCGTTTTTGTTTTTATGTAAGCATTAAAACCTTCATATAAACACTTGTTTGGTTTTGAAAAGCAGATCCTAGAGTAGATCCACAGCTTTGCTTTTTTATGCTGAGTTTCAGGTTGGAAAGACCTTCAAAATAAGGATGAGGGAGTTTATAATGGTGTGGAAATACTGCAGTGAGTGTCCATGAGTCTTGCTGATGTACAGCTATCACAGCAATTAAATGTCATGGTTTAATTTCATCTTTTGACCTCCCTGCCAAAACCATCTTGCTCTAATTTTCAAATGTCCAACAACTTTGTGTCACCTTTTCTCAGTTTTATCTCTGCAAACCTGTGTTCCTGTTTGTAATCCCAGGATAAATGCTCAGATCCCAGAACTCTTGGAACCTGTGGGCTTTTCCCATCTGAACCTGGGTCAGATCCATCCTCCTGCTGCTCCTTTCCCATTTTCCCATTTTCCCTTTCCCTTTCCTTCAGGACAGTGTTGCCCTTTCCCAGGGGTGGTTTTTCCTGGTGTTTTCCCAACAGGAGTGGAGCAGCAGGGTGCTCTGGAGCTCCTCTTTCCCACATCTCTGGCTTGACAGGGCTTTTGGAAAATGCAGCCTGTGTAAAAATAGTTATTTTCCCATCCCATTAGTTTGGTTTGGTGTTTGGTTTTTTGTTGTTGTTGTTTTTTTGAACTGCTGAAGGAAAAGATAATGCTGCCAAACTGGAGATGGGTGAGGAGGGTGTTCAGTGTTTGTAATGTTCCCTTCCCTCCCCAGCCTTGCTTTCAAAGGAGCTGGAGCATGGCTGGTTCTGCAGCTTCTTCTGAAGGGTGAATTCACCCACGCTTGGAGAGGTGACTCCAGGTGCCTGTTCCAGCTCAGCTCCGAGCTGGGGCTGCACTGGGAATCCCCAGCTGAGGTTTTGGGGCCCTGTGGGATGGCACCAGGGCTCTAAGGGGTGTCTGCTTCCTTATGCTGCTTCCAAACCCTTCCTGGGCACAGCCACCTCTGCCAGGTTTGTGGAGCAGCATCACCAGAGTTTTGTCAGCCAGGAAAAACTAAAGCTCACTTAGACAACTAAAGATTGCTGTAAGAAATAGCAGCAAGTGCTCTCTAATTGTTCACATTTTGGTGGTTTTGGTGTGATCTTTGTTTGGTGGAGACCCTTTGGGCTCTGTCCCTGCTGTGGGTGATGCCAGGGTGGAGGAGCTGTGCTTTGGGCAGGTCCCACCTGTGCCTGCCCTTCCTCCCTTCCCTGCTCCACTGTCAACCTTGTCATTCAAGTGATAATCCTGCCTCATTTCCACTGACTAATAGTGGTGATTAACCTTTTCAATTTTGACATTATAGATAATGAATCAAGTGTATTGGCATCATGTCTGCAGTGGTGCAAGTTTTTAAAGGATAACAAAACAGGAATCAGAGCACAGCACAGGCACTGCCTGCTGCCCATGGAGGTGTTGAGGGTTGGGAAAGACCTCTCAGATCATCAATTCCAGCTGTCAACCCAGCACCACCACCAGGCTCATCACTAAACCATGTCCTAGTGCCACATCCACACATTTTTCCAATGCTTCCAGGGATGGTGACCCCTCCTCTTCCCTGGGCAGCCTGTTCCAATGCTTTGCAACCCTTTTTGGGAAAAATGTGTTTCTAATATCCAGTCTAAACTTCTCCTGCTGTTCCCTCTGCTCCTGTCCCTGTTCCCTGGAGCAGAGCCTGACCCCTCCTGTCAGGAGCTGTGCAGAGCCACAAGGGCCCCCTGAGCCTCCTTTGCTCCAGGCTGAGCCCTTTCCCAGCTCCTTCTCTGGACACACTTCAGCCCCTCCATGTCCATCCAGAACTGCTCCCAGCTGAGGACTGGAGACTCCTCAGCAGTGCCCTGTAGGGTGATAGAATATAAGAAAATAATGATAGTGTAGAAAGTAATCTCACCCCTAAGGAGCTGCAGCTGGGCCAATGATCAAAGATTAGGAGCAGGCCTGACTTTAACAGGCCCCAGCTGTAAGCAATGAGAAGAAGATGCTATAGAAGAGTGGGGTGGTGTTGAGAAGGGACCTGGGGTCACTTGGCTGCTGTGTGAAGAAGCAAGAGTCAGTGCTCTGAGAGGCTGCCCATGAGAAACACCAAGGAGGTGTGAAACTTTTGTGGTAAGGAGACAACAGTATGGAACCCCTGTGATAAGATGACAACAGTGCCCAGCACAGGGATATAACTGATCCCAAGTCCTGCTGGCCCCACCATTCCTGTAAATCAGCACTAATTGCTGTGCAGCTGGGGGAATTTCAGACATGTGCTTCCATGTGTTGTGTGTGAGCCTGGAGTCGATGTGCAGGGACAGTTTGCTAATCTGTTTATAGCCTTGGACGTGGATATTTTCAGATCTTTCAGCCTGTGGAAGGAACAAATCCTGCAATGATGAGAGCTCCTCCAGGGAAAGGCAGCGAGGGTGGCAGTGGTGCTGCAGGGAAGAGAAACTCAGATTTGTCTTCTCCCCTCTATGGGACACTCAGCCTGGCACGCGGTGCCTTTCTGTTCCTGCTGCCATTCAGGGGTGACAGAGCAGGGACACTCCATTCACAGGCTCTGGGAATCCAGGAGCTCTCCTGACAGTAGATCCATGAGCATCAGCAGCAGGAGCCGTGGTCTGTTGAACATTTTGCTTTGTGCCATTGCCATGGGTAGGAACCCTCTGGAGTGGCAGTGAGGGGCACAAGTGTTGGGATGTCACAGACATCTTTTATGAAAAATCCTTTCCTTAGGATTTTTTCTCCTGAGAAGCTGAGAGGCCTCAGGAACAAAATGTACCCAATGGTTATCTGCTGCTGTGGAATGCAACAGGTGCATCTGGGATTGGGCTCATGGGGTTGTTTCTAATTAATGGCCAATCACAGTCAGCTGGCTCAGACTCTGTCCGAGCCACAAGCCTTTGTTATCATTCTTTCTTTTTCTATTCTTAGCCAGCCTTCTGATGAAATTCTTTCTTCTATTCTTTTAGTATAGTTTTAATATAATATATATCATAAAATAATAAATCAGCCTTCTGAAACATGGAGTCAGATCCTCATCTCTTCCCTCATCCTCAGACCCCTGTGAACACGGACACATTGGGATCTCTCACTGCTCACAGTGACCCTGAGAAGAGTTAGAAAGTCTCTTTTCCCAGCCTGGTGCTTGAAGAAGGAGTCAGGGCTCTTCATTTCTCAGTCTCAAGGTTGTTTATTGTTCCTTATGTATAATAAATTTTCTCCTGCCCTGCTGAGGTCCATCCAGCAGGACAGTTCCAGGCACTCTGCCTGCCCCCAGGGCAGGGTTATGTCTTTATACTAAAAACTACCTGTACAATGTTTACAATTTCTTTCCAATACCTATCACCTATGTTAGACAGTGAGCTTCTACTCTAAACCAGTCTGTGAGTGCCACCATCACAGCAGAAGATGGAGAAAGGCTGGACAGGCCCAGATCCCTCCATCTTGCCCCCTGAACCCCATTCTAGAAACCCCAAAATCGACTTTTCCACTCTGTGATAACTTCACTATTATTCTACCTAAACTGTTGTGGCTGGCTGATCTTCATCTAAGGTTGGTGATTTGCTCCACGGGTCATAATCAAACCCACAGGTGTTTTGGGCTCTGTGCCAGGGTCTCTGAGGCCCCTGGCAGGGGTCTTGGCCATCCTGGGCAGCCAGAGGGATGTGCTGGGTTGCCACACACAAGCTGTCAGTGCCAGGCTGGGTGCAGGCATCTCAGTGTCCCTTTGTGTCCTTCCCTGCCTCCCAGCCCGTCCCTGCTGCTGCTGGGGATGCTGCCCAGCCCCTCACGTGTGCCAGGTGTTGTTTGCTCAGGTTTAATTTGCCGTGGTGCATCGGAGTGCTGGCAGTCACATGATAGCTGGGGACCTCACTGTGCCTTCCTTCTTGGAGATATTGTTAATTAAATTTTTTATGAAGGAGCTGAGGCACACCAGCAGCGATCTCCTTTCAAGCAGAAATGTAGCAGGCAGTTCCCAAAGAGACCTCATCTGCTCTCTTCTCTATGAAAATCAATTAGTGTTATGAATGTGTGATAGCTTCTTAAAAATCTGTCGTGTTGGAGAAGTCTTTGCACCTCAGAATGGCAAAGGGAAGGATGTGGCCTCTTGCTCCTCCTCCCTTCCCTGCTCCCTGCCCTGCTCTGGCTGCTGAGCATGGCTCTGGGCATCCACTTGAACTTTCTTTTGGTCAGGAGCCTCAAGTTTTTCTGAGTTCTCATTTAAGACAAAAAACAGGCATAGAGTTGTTTGGCTTGATAAGGGTGATATGTAAATGAAGACATCCATGTTTTGGTAGCTCTTACTTCATCAGCATCCCCAGGCAGGGGTTTGCTGAGGCAAATTCTTGTTTGATGTTTTCCAAGGAGCATTTTTTATTTAGTGAGTGACCCGTGGCACAAGCTGTAGATGTGGCATCACTGACTTTGTCATGGGGCAGCCATTTGTGCTTCTACTTAAATGCTGTTTTAATTCTCTCTCTGCAGTGTAAACACCATCTCCTTGTTGACTGTTGTGTTTGTTTTTTGAACTTCCTATCCAAGCTTAATCACTGATTTTATTTTCCCCCACACCTATCCAAGCAGAGCTACACACTAAAGAAGAAAAATATCATACTTATATGCTAAAATGCTTAATAGCTATGTAGCAGTTATAGACAAAAGATCATTTTCTCAGCATGACAGTGTTACTGGAGTAAATGACTTCAACCAAATGAAAAAGGTGATGTTTGCAGTCTATATTTTTGCCTAAGCCTTTATTTTCTGTTGTGGCTTATACAATATTTGACATGTAGAATATGCTTTCAGGAGATTTTTCTAAACAAATTGTGTAAGAAAAGAAAATGAGGGATTAATCCATGAAAATAGAAAAGTTGTTTTTGAAACCACCTTCCCAAAAACACTCAAATTGGAGAGTAGCAATTTGCCTTTTTACCTGGGATGCTGAAGTGTTGCCACTGCTGTTCCACCTTCCTGTCACTCCTTTGTTCCCTCTGTCACAGAAGTGACTTTCACCCATGCAGAATGTATGATTGCACAGGCTGTGACCTTTACAAAGTGCTGTGCTTTCCTCCCCATCAGTCCTTAGAGAAACAGCACAGATTCCCCTGCTCGCCTCTCCTGGTTCACACCTCACAAACAGGCAGCAAACCCATCCTTGTGCCTGCAGACACCCAGAGACATCCCAGATAAACACCCCTAGGCCTGCTCCTGCCCTGGGGAGGGAGAGAGGAAGGATTTGGTCAGTTTTGAGCTCAGTGTGTGCAGGGCTCACCCCTCCCAGGCGTGCAGGCTCTGTGGAAGGCTCACTCCAGGGTGGGCTCTGGCAGTGTCCTTGTCCCAGCTCCGAGGGAGCTCAGGGGTTTATAAAAGGGAAAAGGAGCATCCTGAGATGCACAGAGGTGGGTGCTGGGGTGTTCTGGGAGCCAGGAGTGGTGTGGGGAGGGAGAAGCTGGGATCACTGGCTGTTGTCCCTCTTGCTCGTCTCCTTGTCCTCACTCCAGAGCGCTTTGTCTTTTCCTCTGCCTTGTCCCTCACTGCCATCATTTTTCCTGGTTATTTACCTCCCAGCTATGCCTGTCCATAAGTTCCTATGGGGAGATCTTGTTCCAGGCCTCACTGCAGGTGCTGGTCCTGTTTGCTGAACACCTTTTCCTCTCCTAATACATCACAAACTCCAAGCTACTCTGACAAGGACTTCAGACTCCTTTTTGCACATGTACACCTGGCACTGGGAGGTCCTGCCTCTTCAGACATTCCCACAGATATGTGCTGGCATTTAATCTATATCAGATTATATTATCTTTTTTTCCTCCCTTTCCTTAGAATTTTGGAGGTGTATGGGCAGTCTCAACACTTGCAGCAGATGTTCCCAGAAAAGTATTGCTTAGCCTTTCCCTACAGATCCTCATCTGCAAAAAAGAGGTAAATAATTCAGGCATAAGTTAAAGGAATATCATGAGGATAAATTGCTATTTGAAAACTGGTTTTGGAAATGTTTTAGCTGCTTGGGATCTTTCTGTTCCCAAATTTCCAGGAGACCCATTCTGGATGTATGGATTTTGTGATTTATTTAGCAGGCACTTGCAAGCATGTGCTGAGCTGCTGCAGTGAGCCAGAGCCTGAGGAGGCAGGCTTGGGATACCTGTTTTATCTCCAGGTGATGGACAAGATCTCTGCTTCCTTTGTGTTTTCTGTGCTTGGGAATGTGTCAGCTCCTGGTGTGAGCAGAGCCATCAGTGCTGCACCAGCCAGAAAAAAGCCAAGTGTAGGCAGCTGAATTTCAAGGGTGGAAGGCAGTTTCCAAAGGAAGTGTTTGTGGGAATGATAATTTCCTGGTTTTTGCAAACGTCCTTGTGCTCTGGATTTCATTCTGGAGCCCACCCCAGGCCTGGCCCTTCTGGGTTCAGCCAAGGCTTTCTGCTCTCATTGCCTGAGCATCCCCCTCTGCGGTGCTGCTCCCCAGGTGGCCCTGCAAAGTGCTGGATGTACCTGCTGCTGGCAGTTTGGAGTTCTTCAGATGTGACTTTTCCCAGTGTACAAACCAAACTGGCAGAGACAGATCTCATTTTCAACTCTTGCATAGTTTTTAAACATTTACATTGAAGTGGAGTATTAATGATCCAGTGGCTGTTCCACACCAGGGTATAAAGCATTTCAAAGTCCTGCAGGCTGCTGAATTTTGTATGGAGGCAGGTTGAGCACATCTTTAATTGAGCTCCCAGGAAAATCAGGAGAGCCTGGTGTGGCTTTTGGAGTGGCTTTTCTTTCTGAGCTTTGTGTCTGGGAAATGCAAACACTCTCAGCACCCTCATCTCCCTGGCATTGCAGTTACTACAGGATATGACTTAATGAGTAGGCAAAGAAAGGTGTTTGCAAAGCCTGATGTGATATTTAGCTTTACCTTTTCCTGAGGTTTGCCTTTAACTGTATTTGGTTTTGTGAGGAGGAAATATTCCTGTCAAAACATGCAGGAGGTGTTGGTGCTCTGCAGGCTCCTGCCCCAGGGCTGCTGTGTGCCTGTGTCACTCTGTCCCTGTGATCAGCTGCCTGGATGATGATAAAACTCTCCCTTTTCCTCATGCCCAGGTGCAGCATTTGGGGTTTTTGGAGTCACCCTGTACCTGCAGGCTCTGGGGGGATCCTGGGGAGCAGCAGGCATGGGGTGCCTTGCAGTGTGCAGTCAGCAGCTCTGGGATTCATTTATCACCAGATCCATTTATCAGATCTGCTGCATTTACCTTGTTCAGGAGTTGCTGACATGGGACCTGTGTTGTTCAGTCTGTTTTGGGTCTTGCTGATGCCAGACACGTTTTGGTAATTTAGTGATATAATGGTATTTCAACTTCTTTATCCCTAAAAACCAAACAAAAGCCTTCTTACCCAAAAAGCCCTTCAACAACTACATTTAAAGAAGATGTTTTGGAAAGAGATCTCTTGGAAATCCCTTGATTCTAGAGTTTATATTGTAATGGTTTAAACAATGAAGTATGTCATAGAATCACAGGATATCCGGGGTTGGAAGGGACCCACAGGACCATCCACTCCAATCCTGGCTGTGCCACCCTGGGCATCCCTGGGAGCATTATCCAAACCCTCCTGCAGCTCTGGCAGCCTCAGGGCTGTGCCCATTCCCTGGGGAGCCTGGGCAGTGCCAGCACCCTCTGGGGGAAGAACCTTGCCCTAAAATCCAACCTAACCCTGCCCTGGCCCAGCTCCAGCCCTTTCTTTGGGAGCTGTCATGGGTCACCAGAGAGAAGAGCAGTGTCACACCCAGCTCACCAGGAATAATCCAGAGCATCCTGTGGAGGATCCAGGTGCTCCTTGGGTCTGTGTCCTCCCTGCACACCAACCCTGCTGTTTACAGAGCTCAGGTATCTCGGGATCTTTTCGGGTCGCTGCGACCCCAAGGGTGTTCAAAGTCTCTTTTCCCAGCCTGGTGCTTGAAGAAGGAGTCAGGGCTCTTCATTTCTCTGTCTCAAGGTTGTTTATTGTATCTTATCTATAATAAATTTTCTCCTGTCCTGCCGAGGTCCATCCAGCAGGACAGTTCCAGGCACTCTGCCTGCCCCCAGGGCAGGGTTATGTCTTTATACTAAAAACTACCTGTACAATGTTTACAATTCCTTCCCAATACCTATCACCTATGTTAGACAGTGAGCTTCTACTCTAAACCAATCTGTGAGTGCCACCATCACAGCAGAAGAAGGAGAAAGGCTGGACAGGCCCAGTTCCCTCCATCTTGCCCCCTGAACCCCCATTCTAGAAACCCCAAAATCGACTTTTCCACTCTGTGATAACTTCACTATCATTCTACCTAAACTGTTGTGGCTGGCTGATCTTCATGTAAGGTTGGTAATTTGTTCCATGGGTCATAATCAAACCCACAGGTGTTTTGGGCTCTGTGCCAGGGTCTCTGAGGCCCCTGGCAGGGGTCTTGGCCATCCTGGGCAGCCAGAGGGATGTGCTGGCTTCCCACAAGGTATTTCAGTACCACGGGCATAAATCCACATCTGCCCTGCCAACAGAATTTGTTCTGGATCAGACAGAGATTGACAAGACTTTTCCTGTTTGTTCTGCATCACTTGCTGCTTCCCATCAAACCAGTGAGCTGAGGGAGGCAGAGGTCCTGCAGGAAAAGGAGTTTGTGATCTCCTAAAGAGTGAATAGCAGCGTGTGTACACAGGGGACAGCACTGCACTGCTCAAGTGGGCTCTGCTTAGATGCTGTCAGATCTGGAGTCTTTAAACTTGGACTTATTTTACATGGAATTCTTCAGGGTGTTGGAAGAGGGGGAGAAAAAACCCACCTGCTCTCTTGTGGAACTGGCTGCTAGACAGCAAAAAAGCTGCTGTGTTTGAATAAGAAGCTGCTCCCTTTCTTCTTTGCTCACAGAGTTTGCTCATCTTGTGTTGATTGAGCTGTAACTCTCTGGGGCACCTCTGCAAACACAGCCTCATCCATGGGAATTATCCTGGCCTTCCCTTGTCCCATCCTCTCCCTCCCTCTGCACCCCCTGGGCACGGGGAGCGTGCCTGGCCCAAGCACCAGGTGTCTGCAGGGATGTCTGAGCCAGATGCTCACCTTGCTCTGCCTTGCAGGGTCTGGAAGGTAGAGCCTGCTGTCCCATGCCATGGAAAACCCAAACTTCCCAGGGTAATTCCTGATTTCCAGGATGTAAATGTTCATGGGATAGCTGGCTTTCAAAAATGAGCCTACATCAATTTCTGGCTAAGGAAACCTTTCCCTCCTGCTCTCCAGCACAGGCTCAGGGATTTTTGGAGCCTTTGCAGGAGCTTGGCTGCTCTGGCCCCAGCCCATCATGAGTTCAGGGCAGTTTAGGTTATGGGGGAGTGATTTGGTGAATACTGTACGTGTAAATCCCATCACTGGTGCCTGGATGCATAGGAGGAGGGATTAGGAAATGGAACCCTGGTGGAAACAGCTGTGGTGTGGTGGAAGCTGCTCATTCTGCTGACACACAGGATGCTTGGAAACAAAGGCTTGTCCCCCAAAGTTTCAAGCACTGCCATGTAATCTTCTCCCCACTGAAGTGAATTGTTCCTGTGGTCTCTAATGGGAGTTGTGTGGCTCACTCCCCTGCACTGGGCTTTGAGGAGCAAGCTGGGGTTAATATTTAAGCAGAGCCTGCTGCTTTAGAAATGGAGGGAAGTAGATGCAAATTACTGTGAATGCTAATTGTTTCTATTTGAAAATTCTTGTAGTGTTTTTCTGCAAACACTGCCATTAAGTAAGCATTAGGTGGATGGCTGAACTGCTTGCAGAAAATCTCCTCAGCCAAGTGTGGAGGGGCACGGTTGTGGTTGCATAAGAAGATGAAAAATGCATATGGAGCCTTCTGGTGTCTCATCTACCCTTCCTTGGGAGCTTGGAGCTGTGCCTGGCACACAGGGAGCAGCGTGGACTTGAGGCACTTGTGGAGAAAAAGGGGAGGGAACAGATTCCTAAAAAAACGTGTGTGTATCTGAAATCCTGGTGTGGGGAGAGAGCATCTGGAACAGAGCAGGGTCAGGGAAATAACTCCTTGCTACACCAGACACAGGCAGGCATCTCTCTGAGCCTTGCCAGTGGCTGTGCTGCCTATTCTGTAGCCATCACTGTGGCTTTTTGTGCAGCCAGGGCCTGATCCCATCCTATTAAAAAAGTGAGGATCTCTTCATTGAGCAGCAATCCCAGGGTGCAGCCCCAAGGGATGAGCACAGCTCTGGGATCACTCAGAAGGTGCAAACTGCTCTGCCAGTCCTCCAGTGCTGGGCTGGAATTGGATCAGAACTTGGGTGCCATCAAATTAACTATGAGCTGCCACAGCCTCTTCCTGCTCCTGGGTCCCTCTCTGCCTTCCCTGCTCCTTGGGCTCAGGTGAATCCAGTAATTGGATTGCCAGGGCAGCAGGGTGGGTGCTCTGTGTCATGCTGCAGCCCTTTCATCTGGATGGAGCCTTGGCAGCTGTGCTGAACACAGCAGAGGCAGGAGGGCAGCTGGCAGGGCTTGCTGGGGAGGAGTGGGAGGGAGGAGAACAGGGCTGGCTCCCTCCCTGTGCTCAGAGTCCTGCCAGGGTCTGTGTGGTTGATGTGTGTCCATGTGTTTTACACCTGTGTTCATGTGTGTGCATCTGTGTTTGTGTGTGTGCACCTGTGTTCATGTGTTTTATCCCTGTGTTCCTGTGTGTGCACCTGTGTTCATGTTTTACACCTGTGTTTGTGTGTTTTACATCTGTGTTCATGTGTGTGCATCTGCATTCCTGTTTTACACCTGTGTTTGTGTGTGGGCACCTGTGTTCATGTGTTTGTGTTTTCCATCTATGTTTGTGTTTTACACCTGTGTTTGTTTTACATCTGTGTTCATGTGTGTGCACCTGTGTTTGTGTGTTTTACACCTGTTTGTGTGTTTTACACCTGTGTTCGTGTGTTTCACACCTGTGTTCATGTGTGTGCACCTGTGTTTGTGTTTTACACCTGTGTTCCTGTGTTTCACACCCGTGTTCATGTTTTACACCCGTGTTCATGTTTTACACCTCCCCTGCTCACCTGGCAGCCCAACCCAGGGGCTCTTTTCCTGCCTGACACAGCTCCCAGCAGTTTGAGAGCAGAGGCAGGTGGTGCTGTGATGTAAAATGCAGATGTGAGGAGGGCAGCAGCTCAGCCCTGAGCTGTCCCTGCTGCCCTGATGCTCCAGAGCTCTGCCCAGGGTGTTTCAGCTCTGGCTGTGTGCACAACAGTCAATCTGGCCAAGTGACAGGGGAGTTTCAATGCCATGGTGTGTTTGCCTTCAGCTCTGTTGTGGTTTAGTGGTGAGTTGGGTTTTTTCCCTGCTGCTTGGATGTGGTGATGGGAGATTTAGTGGGTTGATCCACCAAAGCCTCTGTCTCACTCCCCTCTGCAGCTGGACAGGGGAGAGAAAATGTAATGAAGGGCTCATGAGCTGAGATAAGGTCCAGGAGGGATCACTCACCAAATACCATCACAGGCAAAACAGGCTTGAATTAGAGATATTAATGGAATTTATTACTAGCAAACCCAAAGCAGGATAATGAGAAGTGAAATAAGACCTTCAAAACACCTGCCCCCACCTCTCCCTTTGTCCCAGCTCTACCTCCTCCCTTCAGTGGTGCAGGGAGACAGGGAATGGGGGTCTTGTTCCAACCCCCTGCCACGAGCAGGGACACTTTCCACTATCCCTGCTTGCTCCTAGCCCTTCCTGGAAGAGGAAATTCCCTGACCTGTATCCCTTGTTTGCTGCTCCTTTGGGATGGTGCAGTTTTTGTCCTTAGCCATGCACATGGTTATCCCAAACCCCAAACACCTGCTTTGTTTAAGGCAGGAATTTTACAATCAATAACTTTTAATTTGATCCTAGGGTTCTTTAATCTTCCTGCCATAGTCTCAGATTAACATGAGAATTAGGTTTCAGGGACTGATGGGTTTGCTTGTATTTATCCTTTTGTTTGTGTTGACAGATAATCCCATTACTGCTCATCTTAGTAGTTTGATGGCTGTGATTGCTTCTATTACTGTTGTCTGGCTTTAAACCTATAAGCTTATCTGAGCACTTGATTATAGCTTTGGCACTGAACACCTCTCCACCCTCCTGAGGAATGGACAGGATGAGTATGAATATTCTTGACTTAAATACTTGTGAAAAAGAAAATGACAACAAGAAATGACAGAAGCAAAAGGCACATAAGAGTTCAGGGAAATACTTGCTTTGACTTCAGAGGGTTTCAGCTCTGTTAAAATTGGATGTGGAATGGCTGGAGCTCCTTGCATTGTGTCCTTTTGGTAAACTTTGCCTTGTTCTGGGTGTCAAGAGGTGTAAACCATAGCAGAAATGATGGAAAGGAGCCCAGGCCTGTTGGGTTGCCTCTCCTTTCTCCCTACAAGAACAAATTCTCACCATGCTCCTCCCTGCCCTGTTTTGCCCTCCTTGGTACAAACTGTGTGTCACTCCCACTGAAGCTTTATTTTTGCCATTGTGGTTTTGATTGTCTGTAGTGGAAATCTGCAACCCAGGTATGACCAAAGCTTGTGGTGATTCCTGCAAGGGGTCTGGTCATGAATAAACCATTACTGCAGCTCAGCTGAACCCCAGCAGCCCACGGCCACCACCCTGGGGCACAGCTCTGGTCCAGGCACCTGGAACAGCTGGAATTACCCTGGGGAAGCCTGTGCCACTGGAGCTGCCACCTGGGCAAGGAGGTGGCTGTGTGTCCCTCCATCCATCCATAGATCCATCCATCCATCCATAGATCCATCCATCATCCATCCATCCATCCATCCATCCATCATCCATCCATCATCCATCCATCATCCATCCATCATCCATCCATCATCCATCCATCATCCATCATCCATCCATCCATCCATCCATCCATCCATCCATCCATCCATCCATCCATCCATCCATCCATCCATCCATCCCCATCCATCCATCCATCCATCCATCCATCCCTCCGTGGATCAATCTGTCCATCCATCTATCCCTCCATAGATCCATCCATTCATCCCCATCTGTCATCCCTCCATGGATCCCTCCATCCATCATCCCTCTGTCCATCCATCATCCACCCCTCATCCATCCCTCCATGGATCCCTCCATGGATCCATCCACCCATCATGCATCTGTCCATCCATCCCTCCATGGATCCATCCCCATCCATCATCCATCCATCCATCCATCCATCCATCCATCATCCATCCATCATCCATCCATCATCCATCCATCATCCATCCATCATCCATCCATCATCCATCCATCATCCATCCATCATCCATCCATCCATCCATCCATCATCCATCCCTCCTCCATCCATCCATCATCCATCCGTCCATCCGTCCCTCCCTCCCTCCATCCCTCCATCCCTCCATCCATCCATCCATCCATCCATCCATCCATCCTGTGGTTCCTGGAGCAGGACACTGCCCCAGTTTCTGGCAGCCTTGGGAAGATCCAGTGCCTGTCCCTGCCTGCCTGGGCAGAGCTGCCTTGGCTCTGCAGGAATGGCAGGGAACCTCTGGAGGATGCAAACGTGCCCTGTGGGACTGCAGCAGGCACCTGCTTCTCAATTAAATTAAATTAAAATGAGGGAAAAGATGTTTTGCGTGCAGGTTTGCAAACACAGGGCAGTGGAAGGCGAGCTAGAGGCTTTGTGGTGAGGATTGAAAGGCGTTCCTGGGGTATTTCCCTCTTCCCCAGAAAAGCAAACTGGATGGAGCTTCTTTGGAAGGGCAGGTGGTGGAGCAGAGGCCACTTCTGACAAGCCTCTCACTGTGTGTGTGGCAGGAGTGATTTTGAGCTGTGACACTGTTGTACTGAAAAACCCAAAGCTTTAAACTATAGAAAATTCAACATCCTTCCTTTAAATGAGCTGTAAAGCTTCCTGAGCTGTAGAAACCACAAAGGGCATTTTTCTGCTGGTGGGTCCATCCAGTGTGTGTTGTCCCAGCTTAAATGCATCTCCTGTGGGAGGGGAGTGGGTCCTGCCCAGGCTTCCATGGAGCTCATCCTGGTGGAGCTCTGCCTGGCAGGTAGATCCATTTATTTCTGGGGATCTTTGTACTTCCTTGATGTTTTTCCACTGCTTGGAGCTGTAGAGACCCCTGGAAGGATGGGCTGAGTGCATGAAGCCTTCAGAGGCTAAAAATCTTAATTTGGCTGCTGCAGTGCTTGTCCTCCAGCAGCCTTTTGTCTCTTCAGATTTCATATTTAAATATTTTTATATTAATTTATAGCCTTCATCACTTGAAAGCAGTGAATTTTCTTTCTTCTGTCTGGATGTGATTGTTGGAATGATGTTAAGAAGAGAACTACAGTTTTGCCCTTATGTACCTGCTGTGGCTTCACCCAAAATTTAAGCTGTGATTTATAGAAATTAGCAAGTTTTTTTAACTAGCCAAGGCTTCTGACAGCTCTTTTTTGTATAGAATTTTATTTTCCTGAATAGTCAGTAGGGTTGTTTTATTCCCTGCTAAACGGCTCTTATAAATATCAAAAGAGTCATAAAAACCCTTATAAATTTTTTTTTATTGATTCAGGAAAAATAAACCCAGGACTTTTACTTAAAGGGTAATCTTAGAAAATAGTTGTGGTTTGGCTGGGTTTTACAGGAGTGTTCTTAAAGGAGCCAGCTTGAGGCACCCAAATCTCAGAATGCTGTTTTGTTTTACTGATCCAGCTGGAATTAGGCAGAAATCAGTGTCCCCTGCACCCCCAAAACACATAAATGCATCCTGGAGCAGCCTCTGGGCTTGGGATCTGAGAAATGGATAAGGGAGGGACAGAAAAGAAGGGAGTGGAGTTATTTAGATTGGTTTTGGATCACTTCATTCTCAGATTACCTAATTTTATTCTTTAACATAATCATTTGACATCCCCTTGGTTCACCCCTTTGGATAATTTGGTGTAAAGTTTCAGGGACTGGGTTTTCAGGAGGGTTTAGAAGAAAGTGGTGGCCATGGAAAGAGATGTCAGCAGAGGAAATACAGCTGCTGTCATTTCACAGCAGAAAGAGAATGGATCCATCCATCCATCCATCCATCCATCCATCCATCCCTCCATGGATCAATCTATCCATCCATCTATCCCTCCATAGATCTATCCATTCATCCCCATCCGTCATCCCTCCATGGATCCCTCCATGCAAGCAGCATTTCCTGTTACAGCTCTCAGCAGAACACTTCTTGTTCCATCTCTGACACCGTGCCCCAGTTTTTCCACAGAAATCTTCCCCAGAATGTGCCTGCACAGCTTTATTAGGTGTGGAGGAGATGGGGCTTTGGGGCAGCCTGGGAGTGGGCAGAGGAAGGTGGGGTTTTTGGGGGATTGGGGTGGGTTGGGATGGATGGGGTGTGACAGGAGGGGATCCCTCTCCCTCCTGAACCATCACAGGTGCACGCTGTGGGATTGGGATTTTTGACAAGCGGGGGAATTTGTATGAATGGATTATCAGTCTTGTCAAAAGGTGCCTTGTTAACCATTGCAGTCTGGTAATTTCTCTTCCAGGGTCTTCATCTTTTGTTAGCTTACCTAACAAAAATGGGAAGTTCCAAACATGCTTTGGGGTGATTGAGCAGGAAAAAAGATTACATTCCAATGGTTTGGGTTGGAAAGAACTGTAAAGGCAGGGACACCTCCCACTGTCCCCCCTGCTCCTGGCCCTGGACACTGCCAGGGATCCCAAAACACCACATTTTAGCCCAGGTTTAGTTCTCCACCCCTGTGCTGTGCCTTGGCCCCTTTGCCATCCTCCCTCGTGTGTGTGCCCAGTGTCACTTTTGTTGTGGTGATGGTGCAGGTGCTGCAGAAGTCACGTCCTCATCTGCTTGTTAGAACTCTTTTTGGTTTTTTTTGTTTTCTCTTTTTAATGGACTAATGCAGCAAGAACATATTTCTATCTGTCTATTTGCTCATGCTGTATGCTGCTTTATGAAACAAGGCACACTGAACACACCCATTTCTTTAAAACAGGGAGCAGCAACTGGTTTTGCATAATTTCTAAATCCTCTGGACACGAGTGACTTCAAAAGAAACCCACAACAAAACCACCCCAAACCCCACTATAAAAGTAAAAGGCAAATTGAGATACCAGACTACAAAAGTATTCTGAATAATTGGGGATTATCCTTTAATTTCATGAATTGAGGAAAAACTAAATCTTTTTCTTTTTGTGCAAATTCTGTATTTCACCCAAGATGATGATTGCTGGTGCTGGGGATTAAATGCTGAGAATTTCTTTTAAAAACTGGGCTGTGGTACCTGTGGCCCTGAATGAAATCACAGAAACCAGGTGGGAGCTGCTTTTGGTGGTGCCTGGGGAGCCAGGAGGAGCTTTTGGGCTCCTTTACTGGGAGTTACCATAACCTGGGAAATGCTGGGGAGAAGCTGATTCTGGGAAATGAGTTTGAATTTTTTTGGGGTTTAATTTTCCCTGCTGCAGCCTTGTGTAGCCCAGATGCATTGTGCAGGTGCAGAGCAGCTCCAGGAAGCAGAGAATGGCATGTTCAGAGCCATTGATGAGAACTGAGGTTACTTTTAATGTCTTGTACCACAAGTATTTCGTGTATTTTTCGTCCTTAATGGCATTCAGGCTTGTTATAGGAATTAAGCACTGTGAGTTAAAATAACAAATCTGCACTATGCTTTGCTGGGTTTTAAATCAAAATGGCATTCTTTTTTCATGAGCCCATAATCCTTTCTTTTATACAGTTTGATGCTAGCCAGCTCTTGCTTCCTGAGGCAGAACCATTAGATATCAAAAATATAATTGCTCTCTATATGAGTGCTCCTTTGTAGCCCAGCCCTTTCATGTTTTGAGGCTGCAGCACTTTTATTTCTTTAAAAATATTCTATTAAGTTCTTCTGAATTGTGAATCCCAGCCTCCACAGGTAAGGGGTCAGTGCCCTGTTGGGAATCAGCAGAGAAGTGGAGGTTCATGGTTAGGATTTGCTTTTTGGTGTGGGAGTTCAGCTGGAAATGGTGAAATCCAGAGACAGGAGACTGTAATTATCCCATCAGTGCCAGTTGGGAGTTAATTAATCTATAGTTCCCCACCTGGCATCCAAAGTGGAAACTGTTTTGGGTGAGGGAGGGAATAGTAATGCCTTATCTTGCACTTGCTTGTGTGTGAGAGGTCTGGAATACACAGATGCTGGAATATATACATTGCATTTATGAATGTGCTGCAGGAGCACAGCTTTGCCTCGTTCCACACAGAAATCCGTGGAGGTGTCTGATTTGTGTGGACAGGTGTTTTAAAACCCCAGGGGGTCTTTTTTGTTCCTTGTTTCTTTCCATTCCCTATCTGTAATTAAAAGCACTGCAGGGACCCGTGCAGCAAACCCCCCGCCCATCCTTCTGTCCCTTGGGAATTTCACATCCCTGGAGGAGGAGAGGCTGGGGAAGTTCAGCTGACCTGTGCTGGACACCAGCAATTGCTCCTCTCTTGCTGAAGGTTAGAATTCTAAAAGCCCAAGTACACAGACATTTCCTTTAATAATACAAACCCGTTTTCTCAGTCTGCCAGAATTGGGAGCGTCTGGTGGTTTCCATGGAGAAGGATATTTCTTACAAGGCCCAGCTATTTTTGCAGACTATTTTGTAATGTATTTGAACTTGCAGTCTTGTGCCATTTCTGTTCTCCTGCTCCACGAGCAGGGCAGGGAAATACAGCCAAATTCCCATTTAGGAGCAGCCAAGGACGTCTGTCCTGGCTGGTTCTGAGGGTCAAGGGGCCGCTTTTGTGCTGGCCCCTGGTTTTACTGTGTTTTAAGGAGAATCCCCATGCAGGTGGGAGAGGTGAAGCTCCTCCTGCCCTGCACCAGCACAAAGATGCTGCTCAGACCCCAGGAAATGTTCCTTGGGGAAAGGTAATTTCACTGCTGCTATTTCCTGTTCTGAATTTTACATGGTCTCAGTTTGTTTTCCAATTGACAGCTTGGCTTTCTCCAATTTTGTAATTATATATAAAGTTTTGTCTAACAAATGCCATTTCTTCTTCCCTGATTCCTCTAATTAGAACTTAAACTGTGTTATTGGTCCTTCAGTGCTTTCTTCTCATGGCTGCAAGAAGAGAAAGCTCAGAAAAACGTGCCTAGACAACATCCTGTCTTTGCAGCTCGTCCCCTATTGCTTCAGTGTTGTCCACTACAAGTTTAATTACTGTGTGAGAAATACTTTTCTCAAGTGGAGCCAAAATCTAGGATTTAAGCCAAAGTAAATTAACAGTTCTCAGAAAACCTGGAGTCCCAAAGCCAAGAATTTCAAGGCTTTTAGGCATCTCTCTGTTATTGGCAGGCATCTCGTGATGTCATGTGGTAGAACAAATGGACACCCAAAAGCTGGAGTCAGTGTTGTGCCAGTTTAGCAGGAAAGATTAAAACCAATTTAATTTAGGGAGGCCAAACTGAAAATAATGATTATCCACAGAAACGGTGGGGTTATTCCATAAGCCATATCTCCTCCATTAGTGGCAAATTTCCAAGCTCCGTTCTCAGTTCCTAAATTTGCACTCTAGTTTTTCTTTTTTATTTTGGGGGCAGAGGGGACTGCTTATTTGTGAAGTTGTATTTGATTAATTGTATTTCCAAATGTGTTAAGCGTAATACTCTCTCTTTTTTTTTCCCTTCTTTTTTTTTTTTCATTATTTCCCCCCCCCCCCCCCAAATTGCCATACTACACAGACCAAACATTGACTTTGGTATAAAATCACTGGTGTTCAAGGACTTAGAAGGAAAAGAGCTATTGGCTGATGGAGTGAGGTTAACATAACAACATTTGAGGAGAATTCCTGATGATGATTTTACCTGGTGTGTGCAATCAGGAGGGCTCTGTGTGTCTGTGTGTGTGTTCAGCACAGAGCTGATAATAAGAGTCCCTCTTTGTGTCTGGTTCCTGCAAACACAAAGCCCTGAGGAAGAAAGGGAGCTGTGGTGCTCTCAGGCTGTGCTGGTGGCTCTCTCTGGGGTGGTCAGACCAGGTCCTGCAGATCCAAATGTGTGGGATGTGCTGGGGACACAGAGATCTGGGTTCTGCACATGGGAGAGCTCTTGGGAGCCTTGGGGCTCCTTCTGCTTCATGGAATCCAGGCTGGTTTGGGTGGAGGGGACTCTAAATTCATCTCATCCCACCCCTTCCACTGGCCCAGGATGCTCCAAGCCCCATCCAGAGTGGCTGGAGGGGCCAAAGGCAGCAGGGCAGGAATCTCCCCCCATTCCAAGCCCCCTCCTCTTGGATCAGGGTCTCTCCTGCAGCACAGCCCTGAGGGAGGGAGGGAGGGAGGGAGGTGTTGGTGCTTCTCTGGGTCCCTCCTTTCTCCCCAGCATGTCCTGTGTCTGCTCAGCTCTCATCAGCCATGCCTTTGCTGTTTGACACTGCTTGTGCCAGTGCCAGGGTTCAGAGGCTGCACAGGCTTTGGGGGCTGAACAAATCCACCCTGCCCTATGGGCACCAGCCATGGCAGAGCCACCCAGGCACTTCCAGGCACTTCAGGGTGCCCATGCCCCGAGCAGCCACCTGGGCATGTGCCACCTGTGTCCCTGGGCCAGGTGTGCAGCCCTTGCACATCTGGCAGTGCTCATCCTGTCCTTGCCCGTGTGCTGAAGTGTTTATGGGAGTGGGTGTGCTCTTGTAATCATAATAATTAAAAAAAAAGGGAATTCTGTCCCTGAATTTGTTTGTTGAGATCTGTATCCTGTTGAAGTGCTCAAAGAAGGAAATGCAAAGCAAATCCTGATACATCAGCTTTGCCTCCTGGGTGCTGGGAAGGAGTCAACCCAGCAGGGAAGGTGGGATGGCAGCATCCTGTACCAGCCCTGCCTGGGCTGGCAGGTGTTCCAGATGTGGGCATTGTCCTGTACCAGCCCTGCCTGGGCTGGCAGGTGTTCCAGATGTGGGCATTGTCCTGTACCAGCCCTGCCTGGCCTGGCAGGTGTTCCAGATGTGGGCATTGTCCTGTACCAGCCCTGCCCGGGCTGGCAGGTGCTCCAGGTCTCTCTGGGTGGGACAGGCTGTGCTGCTGTGTGATTCCTGCACTGCTGCCATCCCTGGTGTGTCCTGCACGTCAGAACCTCACCATTTACTGGTGGGCAAATGGTGTAGTGTGAGAGTGAGGAGGAGAGCAGGGTCAGAACGTTTTACTGTTTATTTTGTACCATTTTTGTAACATTTTACTGTTTATTTTGAATGATTATTCAGTAGGTGTATGTGCATTGTCACAAAATGCCTTTGCTCATGCAGGAAAGCAAGGTAGGCTGAGGCTGAGCCCCCAGGAAGTGGAGATGTGTTACCTGTGTGTGTCTGTACACCTGATAACATAAAAGATGCTGCTGGAGGAGCTTGCTGGGTGTAGCTGTGACAGAATCCACGGAGAAAAGAGGAATCGTGTATTACAACCAATGTGACTGACTGAGTTCCTTGTTTTGATGTTTGCTGTGGGTGTCAAGGATGTATAAATGCAAACAGCACATTCATAAATTATTTTGCGTTGCTGGTAGCTTTCTGAAGAAAATAATTCGTAATGAGCTTCATTTATGCAGCAGAAATAAAGATGGGATTAGGCGAATATTGAACTGTAAATGCACTGGTGATTTTTGGCTTTTGTGAGTAGCTCAGAGAATCTCATCATCTATCTCTGCTCTGATCTTGAATATGCAGAGCTGGCTGTGCCTTTCATGCAGCAGCTATTTTAGTGTGCAGCAGTCTGGCCTTGAGTGTGTTTGGTGAGCTTGGCAGCAGCACCTGCCCGGGCTCTCCTGTGGCCCTGCCGTGGCTCTGCTGGGCTCTGCTGGGCTCTGTGAGCAGAGCCTGGCCTGCAGAATCCCTGCTCAGCTCCCTGGGCTGGGCTGGGCTCCTGGGTTCACCCTGCAGCCCCACAGGTGAGGAGGGTGGGCTGCAGGGGGGTCCAGTGCCTCCCACACAAGGAATTGCTGTTGGCAGGAATAGGAATAGCAGATGTTACACCTGGAGATTTTGCCTTCCAGGTCTCCTGCTGGGATTTGTGTGCTGCGAATTCCCAGCTGTGCTACCTTTGAGTGGCTCCCTTGAAGGATGTGGTTTTTGGCCAGACTGAAAGGCTCGAGTGTGGTGAGCTGGAGTGGCTCTGCCTGCCTTGATGTGTGTGAGGAGTGGCTCTGTCTGAGGGGATTTACTCAGTGCAAAAGCTGAGAATGTGCTTTGGCAGCCCTGGAGCTGCAGGCACCCCCTCACACCCCTGGGTAACCCTCACATGGGCCATGGGCTCACTGACACCTCAGTTCAGGGTGCACACAGCTGCCCATATTGCCAAGCCCTGGTTTTGCTGCAAAACAAGGGTGGATCAGCTCATTTTTGGAGTCTGTTAGATGAGGAAATGTGCTCTTTGCTGATGCATTTTAACGAGGCTGCTGAACCCTTGGGTGATTAGTGTATTGGTGCCACAGCATGCACGGTGCTGAGAGCACTTACAGCCCTGAGCTCAATTTCACACAGGTGCAGACAGCAAATATTTTTTCTTAGCAATTTCAGGCTCACACACTTAGAACGAACTTAGCTATCTTCTCCATTTGTCTCTTTGTATCTGCTGTGCATGATGATTCTGGAGGGGCTGGGGTTAGTGACAAGCCGTGTGATTTGGGCTGAATTGCTTGAACTGAGCCAAACCAGTTGTGTTCATGTCAATGAGATTCACTGAGGAAGCAGCTTCTTAAACTCTGCCCATACCCCTGACCATTAAATGTGAGGGCTTCTGAGTCAGGAGCTTTGGCGTTGGTTTCCCCTGCTGGTGTAATTTTTCCAGTTCTGGTACAGGGTGGTTCAGCCTGGAGGAGGGAGGGCTCTGAGGAGAGCTCAGAGCCTCTTCCAGGGCCTAGAGGGGCTCCAGGAGAGCTGGAGAGGGACTTTGGGAAAGGGCATGGAGTGCCAAGACAAGGGGAATGGCTCCCACTGCCAGAGGGCAGGGATGGATGGGAGATTGGGAATTGGGAATTGTTCCCTGGCAGGGTGGGCAGGCCCTGGCACAGGTGCCCAGAGCAGCTGGGGCTGCCCCTGGATCCCTGGAAATGTCCAAGGCCAGGCTGGACACTGGGGCTTGGAGCAGCCTGGGATGGTGGAAGGTGTCCCAGCCCATGGCAGGATGTTGGAATGAGATGAGTTTCAAGGTCCCTTCCATCCCAAACCATTCTGGGATTCTGATTCCATGATGACCAGTGACATTCTCAGTGCCTTTTTTTTTTTTAATGAGCCAATTCTTCAGCCTGAAGGTCTGCTTCATCTTATTTAGCCTTTTAGATTTTGCAAAACAGCCTTGCCCCTTGTTGGGCTGCCTGGAATTGTACTTCCACTTTAATTTAGTCACCTTGAAAGAGGACTGCCAAAAACAAAGGCAGGATTCAGTGATACGGATCAGCTTACACCAAATCAGCATTGTTGCCTGAGAATATCTCTTGCAGTGAGAGGAGCTTGAAACCTGCAGGGTGTCTTTTTATGAAAAAAGCAAAATATATACTTATTTGTATGCATAGACCACCTAGGGGAGTTTCTTTTGAATTTTGCAGTGTTTTAAACACTCATTGATGTGAGTGCTTATTGCAAAAGCAAGGACAAATAAGATGTACAGTAGCTAAAGGGCCATTTTTGCCTGGAGGTGCACAGGAGAGGAGTAAACAGGATTCATTAGAATCAGAGGAAGGAGGAACAGCTGTGGGGACATGTCCCCTGCCAGCACAGTGGCTCAGGACCTCAGTGGTGGAGCAGTGTTGTCTTACACCTTTCAATAGTTGCCAGATTAAGGTGCTGCCTGAGCCACACGGGCTGGAGGGTGCTGAGTGAGAGTTGATGAATATGTCTGCATTTCTTTGTTGGGTTTATATCTGATGGTTTCTCTTCCCCTCACTGATGTCCAGCTCTGGGATATTCCTCACTGATCCTTTCACAGACAGCTGAAGCCAGTTCTAGGCTGGGCCAGCCTTCCTGAGGTGGGACAGGCAGGACCAGGCAGAGCTGCCCAGCCATGGTTGTCTTGTTGGGTTGACTTTTGGGTTGACACATGGAGCAGAGGAGTTTCTGTTTGTGATGTTCACCAGAACACCTGAAACTTGATCAGAACTGAGGAAAATAATGAAATCTGGACTCTGATACATCTTATTGCATAGAAATACGTCCTTTATAGTTTTTGGGCAAAGTTTTATGTCTCAATTTGCACAGTGTAAGGGAATAATTGAATTATGAAGTCTCAGAGAGAGGAAATGGAAGTACAAGAATTTCTGAACACAAGGTGTTGGGTACAACTTATGGAAATAAGGTGGGAGGTACATGTGGGTCTTTTAGGGCCTATTGTGACCTTGGGCCATTTAATTTCATTTTCTAGGTGCTGGTGCAGTAAATTTTAGGCAGAAGTTTTTATCTTGAGGGCTTGCAGTGTTGCAGGTTTTCTGTGCCCAGCACACCAAATTGGAGCTGGCTCTAGGGTGGGTTGTAAGAAGCTTTTAAGACTTGAGTGGTAGCTCAGAAGTCATTTGATATGTATTCAAAAGCAGCAGGAGGAGCTGTTAATTCATCAGATTATGGGTGCTAATATGGTGTGGGAAGGTCACTGTGCACTGCTCACCAGCTTGGCAGGGACTGCCCAGGTGATTGGGAAGTTTTGGTAAAGTTTATGAATAGCCATTAAATAATTGGATATTAAACCAATATCCTGGGAGCTGGGAGGCTGCTGTGTGCCCAGCTGCCCTCCCTAACTGGGTGTTTGAATTTTGAATTTTATTATCTTCCTGTGCAGGTTTCTGCTAATGAGTTTAGAAGCACCTGTGAGCCTTTCCCGCAGGTGGGAGCTTCCCTTCCCCTCCTCTCCCAGCCTGTCATTCAGCCTCACATCTGAAATCCTTGGATTCTTCCTGAAGCTGGTTGAGAGCAGTGCTGCCATGGTGTGGGATGGGTTTGCTTTCACTCTGAGGAGGAGGCTTGTGGGCTGGATGTATCTTTATATCAGCTTTATACCAGTCAGTGTTGGCATCCCTTGCATCCAGGCATCATTCCAGCCTTTCCAAGGCTCTGTAGGGGGATGATGTCCCTGCCCCATTCCCCCAGAGCAAGCCCTGGGTCTGCATTGCTCACCCTGAGGTTATTTTGGGGAAATTCTGCTCCCAGGAGTAGCCTGAAGCTTGTAGGAAGAGCTGTGGATTCCCAGGATGTGCAGTCAGGGCTGGGGCCAGGTGTGCTGCTGCAGGAACAATCTGCTCTCCTGCCTGTCAGGTGCTTTAGGGGTGGTTCTTTGAATTGTTGTGAAAGATTTGATTTTTCCTGTTGTTTTTTCTTAAGTGGCCTCAATCACTGTGGTTTGCAGAATTGATTCCTCACCGCCTTTTCCTGGAAGGTGCCATCACACCTGAATAGACCTTTCAAATTCAGCTCCCTTGAAAATAATGGAATTAGGCTGCCGTGTTGTTCCCGTTTAGGAAATCAATCTCTTTTTGAAAACCCCCCGTGCTTTTAGGGAGAGCAGAACCTACCTGGCAGAGGGCTCTACCTTCCCTTGCAGAATTCCCCCGCTCGTGGTGGGCATCCCTCGGTGTTCCCTTCCCTGCTGGGGGGAGATTTGCTGTCATTTTGGAGCTGCCATTTCCTCCAGCAGTTCTGTGCTGTTGCCTCTGTTAGTATTTAATGCTGATCTCTTTCCACTCTCCCTTTATCTCTCCTGACATTTATGGCAGGCCCTGGACAAACAGTGATGTGCTGGGTTTTATTTTCGGCAGCGCTCTCAACCACCAGACTGCATTTCACAACCATCCCCTGTGCCAGAGCTGGGAAAAACTGCTCCTCTCTTCATTCACAGAGCTCATGACTGCTGCTGGCTCCTCCGTGGCCTCTTTCCAGAGCTTCTTAGTCCTTTTAGAGCCAATTCTCTGCTTTCCCTGCTTGGACACCGAGGTGTGGGGATGTCCTCGATGATGTGTTGATCCATGGAAAGCCATGGGTTTCTTCTTGACAGTCCTGAGTGGTGCAATATTGTGTTGGCTGCTCTGCTTTTCTTATTTCCCCTCTTGGTTCTGCTATATTTTTATATATATAAATTATACATATATAAAATAAACAAGGAAGTTTCTGTAGAAAATAAATCGTTGTTGAGAGAGGGCAAAATGACACTAAATTGGCAGCTTTACAGAAGGTGTGATGCCTTTGATTGATTAGTTGTCAAAGAAATGTAATGTACTAAACATCATGAAGATTAAGGATGTGAAGATGGTTAAAATTCAAGTTGCATAAGTGTTTGGTGTTAGGTTTAGAGCCTCTTCCAGAATTTTAATTTTGAAAATGCAAAGTATTTGTTTTATGCTATTCCTTAGGAGCCCTCTAGATGTTTTGAAAATTTTGAGTTCTTCAAAAAACAACAACAACAAACAAAACACAATCTGAAATATTTAGTATTCACAGTTCGTGAATTAGATAGAGACACTTTTTTTTTTCTTTTTTGAGATTAATAATGAGCTTCTGAGATGCATTAGACACCAGATAGAGAGACTGAGCACCAGAAATAATAGTAGCATTATCCTGAACCTCATAATTACACTCAGGGTCTGATTTTATATTGTATCTACTGTTCATGAAATAACAGCAGCGTGTTTTGGAAAGGGGCTTTTTACCATGACATGTAGTGATAAAAGAAAAGGGGAATGGCAGGGCAGGGATAGATGGGATGGAGGGAAGGAATCCTTCCCTGGCAGGGTGGGCAGGCCCTGGCACAGGGTGCCCAGAGCAGCTGGGGCTGCCCCTGGATCCCTGGTGTGTCCAGGGTTGGTTGGAGCAGTGGGATGGTGGGAGGTGTCCCTGCCCAAGGAATCTTGAAGTCCCTTCCTACCCCAACTGTTCTGTTTGATTCTGACAAGAACTCCCCTCCAACCTGTGCTGCCAGCTTCTGTTGCTGCCTTCCTGAGCCACCCCAGTGAGCACCTTGCTGTCCCTCCTGGGACCCTTCTCTGCAGATCTGCACAGACACCACTGTGTTGTTCTCACTCATCTCCACTGCTGTGATGCTGAAGAAGTGAAAAAAATGAAGTGCCCCAGACCTGACAAGAGTTCAGCTGGTGACAAATGACTGTCACACTGACCAGTGTAGTCTGCTTGTTCCTATTCCCCTCTCCCTCCAGAGTGATATTGAGCTGGACTGTGAGCTGAAATCATCTCTGTGTGCAGTGCTGGCACCAGCAGCTGGGACTCACTGTCATCACTGCCACCAGCTGCACTTCAGGAGAGACCAGGGAACACATTTTCAGAGGTGCTGGCAGGTGATAGGGACCTCCAGGCTGGTCTGACTCCGGTCATTTGTCAAAAGCTGCACCATTTGCAGGGACTTTGCCTCTGAAAGCTGCCCTGGGTTAGCCAAGGTGAGGTGATGACAGCTCTGGTTTTCCTTGTGAAGACAAACTGAGAAGTTTTAGGCAGGAATTTTATTGTTAGGCCCTGCCAGTGCCAGCAGGGTTTTGGGTTGTCCACAGACACATCTTGCTGTGAAAAGGCACTGGGTGAACTTTAAACTTGTGTTTGCTGTGGCTGTGTTTTG
The DNA here is from genome assembly GCF_037042795.1 of Molothrus aeneus. Lineage (NCBI taxonomy): Eukaryota > Metazoa > Chordata > Aves > Passeriformes > Icteridae > Molothrus > Molothrus aeneus. Next base: position 2,301,406 of record NC_089659.1, on the reverse strand, counting down.
CTGCTCTGAGCTGTGTTTTGCTGTTCTCTTCTGAGTGTGGGGGGATGAGGGTTTATCTGCAGCCCCTCTGCAGCCCTGTCTGGGTGTTTCATGTGCTGCAGGCCTCTCACACAGGGACCTGGCTGTGGGTGGAGGAACCTGTCCATGGCTGTGCCATGGAGCCAGTATTCTCTCACTATTCTCTGTGCTCTTTTTTCCCTCTCTTTTGCCTTTAAAGTTGGATGTTGATCATCTCTGCCACTTGTGTGGTGGACCCACAGTGACAGCAGACCCTCCCACGTCCCCCAGGGGTGTTTAGCCCTGCATCAGACACAGTGCTGGCCTTTGCCCATGCTGCAGGAGCAGAATGAGCCAGCTCTGCCTCTGCTGCTGCCTCAGCCTGGGGTTTGTAGGAGCCCTCAGAGCAGCTCCTCATGTGGTGTCTGGAGTGAGTTTGTCAGAGCAGACTGGAGATGAAAGTCACTAAACTACAATAAATGGGGAGCTCCAAGGTATCGCTTTTAGAACTTCATTTAAGAGCATGGCAGCTCTTTAAACTGATTTCAGTAATGAATAATTAAAGCATAAAGTACAAGAAAAGTAAATATTTCATTGAAATGCTAAACAGAAACTATAAAATCTGTTGAAGACAAAGGAAGCTTTATTTTTTCTTCTTCTTTCCCCCAACTTCTACTTGTCCTACATGGAGAGCCCTGGTCTGGACAGGAGGAATATTCAAGGAGGGGTATAGAACTGTCAAAGCACTGCTGGAGATGAGAAATTCCTCCTTACTTTTTAGCCACTCTCTTCTGCATTGTCCTTCCTTGGTTAACTTGTGGGTATAATGATTCAGGTAATACCCCATTTATTCCTTTCCTGGAAATGTTTGTGGACTTTGTAATCACAGAGGTTGGGAAATTTCATAGCTGTTCTAGTGAGAAAAAACTGTGTCCAAGCTCCAGTCCTAAGCTGTGTTCAGCAGGAGTTAAGTGGGACTAAATATGGACTTGTGTTTTGTGTTTGCTATTAAAATTAATAAAACCTTCCTAGAAAATGGCTGATTAAGAACTGAATGTCACTAGGTAGTAAATAAAAAAATGAGGCAAGTCCTTTGAGTAATTTCTCCAGATTCACTCTTATCCCCCACCATGTTCTGGACTCTTACAAAACATCACAACAGCTTATTTAGGGTCTCTGTGGTTAGAAATCAGGTTAGATATTGGCTGAGGCTGTGTTTATTAAGTGACTACCAAGGGCTCTTCATTTCCAGGAGGTATCCAAGCAATCCTCACCAAAGCCCAGCAAGGATGAATAGACAATTTGTGTAACTGGTAGATCAAGAATGAGCATTCAAGGTTGATGAAGACCTAATTTCCATTTAAAAACAAAACCAAACCTAATCTGAGGCATTAGAAACAATAAGAGTGATGCATTAAAGGGTATTTATAGGCAGTGTTAATCTTTATTCTGCACTGAAGTCTCCCAGCTGAGGGGGACCTACCTTGTACCTCAGGCAATGAGAGCAAAAGCAGATCCAAATGTCACTGCTGCCATGGGCTCTCTGTCCATGACAGAGCCACCTGTGAGTGAGTGGCCTTCTCCAGCTCTGGTTTTCCTGTATTTCTTGTGTTTCACAAAAGCCACAGAGTGATTACCCAGCCATGACTCTGCCATCCCTCCCAGGGGCTGTGTGGGTGACAGGCACCAGGTTCCCACAAGACCCAGATCCTGAGGTTCTTCCCAGTCTTTTCTGAATGATTGTGGAGCAAAGCTGTTCACTGATCATTGCTGGATTAGTCACTGTGGCTCTGATGTCAGAGGTTGCTTGGGATTAAATTTAATAGAAGACTTGGCTTTTGCAGCATCTTATTTTTTAAGTGCTTGGATCCCTGAGTGGAGCCTTAAATTTGGGTTAAATGCAGACTGCATGGGAGGGCTTGGCACTGGATAAGGTGATTTTTTTTAAAGCCTGGAGAATCTGGAGCACCTTCCAGAGTTGCCCAGGCAGGAGAGGACAGAGAGGACAGTTCTTCATATCCAGAGATGCTGGGCACAGAGCTGGAGGGATGTGAAGGTGTTGGACTCAGCACCTTGGGGAATGGGGCCACGAGCTCAGGTGCCTGCAGATTCAGGGGCTGCTACACCTGGGGGTTCTTGGGCCAGGTGAGCCCAATTCCTGCCCAACCCTGCCCTAAGCACTGAGCCCTTCTCTCTGTTCAGCCTCTGAGCTGCTCCATCACAGCAGCCACCAGGGAGTTCTGGATATTGGCGGGTGCTTGTCAAGCACTTGAAGATTAAATATGCTGTGTTGTGAACAAGTTTTTGCTTTTCTTGTATTGAGCTGGGATACTGAGGTGATGAGCATGGTGTAAATATCTGGAGAGAGGAATGCTGAGCATAGTAATTTGTATTGATCTCAAAAGCTAAAAGGCCTTTCTACAGCACTCTGCTTTCTTGGTGTATATTATGGCCATGTAATAACAGAATTATTATTTCAGCAAAAGAATCAGGAGGAGGAGGAGATGATTATTCTAATAAACTAATTTTGGAAAGAATAATTAATTTGGTTCAAGGTGAAAACTAGTGGTCCAACTTAGTGTGGGATTAACATATTGTGCATGTCTGAGCATTTCTTGGCTCTGCAGAAACAGTGGTTTACAGGCTAATGTTTTGTTTTATTTATAATGACCCTCTGCTTAGAAGATCTTTTAGAGTTTGGTTTTGGTTTTGGTTTTTTTTCCCTTTTTTTAAAGGCTGGCATTATTAAAAAAGCAGTCTAAAAACAATGGTCCCTTATCCCTGAGATAAGCTTTTTATAAATGTGATTTTTTTTTCCCCTAAACAAACAAAGCCCCCTAATTATAAAGGATTGCAGCTCTCAGATAGCACTGGTATGATTTAATTTGCCACTTGCTGTCATTATCTGAGTCATTCCCAGGGAAGAAAACACAGAGAGTACTCCTGGATGTGCTGCAGCAGGACTGATACTGCTCCAGTACTGTGGTAGTGATTCTTTGGTGGGTTTGTTCCTTATGGGTTCAGTACACATAATTCCTGAAGTGTTTAGAACATGTAAACCCTTTCAATCTGAGGTATGTGAACAATTCTCCAGTTACTAGTCCTTCTGCTCTTTTTCCATTTTTATTTATTTTTTAAATCTGTTGCTATCTGAAGTGTGAAGTGTTTTGAACTGGCCTAATTAAATGGCCATTGATGCCTTTTGATGAGCTGAAATACAATATTGCAAAGCCCCCTCCACCCTGAGAAATGGCCAGGACTGGATTTGCTGCAAACATTTGGCAATGGAATGGGGATTTTCAGCCCTGCCTGGGATGGAAATACTCACTTATTCACTTATTAAGGAGATCCTTTTGAAATACCTTGAAAACCCTGATGAGGAGTTGGTGTTCCTCACAGAGACGCTCTGTGGTGATCACTGAGCAGCTGTGCTCGGGTTCCTCTCAGCACAGTTGTGCCTCAGCTCTGCCACAGGCAGCAGATGATGCTCCACAGCTTGACAAGGGCCTGTCCCGGAGGGATGGAGCTGGGTGAGTGAGCTGACAGAGGTTCTAGTTCACAAAATGGGCTGGAATTATTAATTCTGGTAGCGGGAGTGTGAAATACAGAATCCCTGTGTCTGTGGAGAAAAAGGAGGGGCCACCACCTTAAACAAGCACCAGTCCCTTCTGAGCTGCTTCCAGAAGGAGCAGTGCATTTGCTTTATTTAATTTTTTTTGATATGTGCTCAAATTATTTAAATGCTGCATGTGAGGCAAAAAAAAAAAACCAACCCCACGAAGAAAACACAATTAAAACATTAATTATTAGTGCTGGGAGTATTTTGAGTCATTTTTGTATTCAATCGGCTGTAATTAAATACTCAGTGAACACAAAATTAGGTCATATATTATGTAAATAGGATGAGACATCCACTAGCTCCAGCAACAAATGTGTTGGAGTCCTTAAGGGTACAATTGAGGAATGGACTCTGTGAGCCTCAGGGGTTCTGTGTGCCCTTGTTCTCCCTCTGTGCCCCATGCCCACCACAATTCAGGAATGGACTCTTGGACCCTGATCTCCCTCTGTGCCCCATGCCCACCTGAATTCAGGAATGGATTCTTGGAGCCTCTTGGGTTCTGTGTGCCCCTGATCTCCCTCTGTGCCCCATGCCCACCTGAATTCAGGAATGGATTCTTGGAGCCTCTTGGGTTCTGTGTGCCCCTGATCTCCCTCTGTGCCCCATGCCCACCTGAATTCAGGAATGGATTCTTGGAGCCCAATGGGGTCTGTGTGCCCCTGATCTCCCTCTGTGCCTCATGCCCACCTGAATTCAGGAATGGACTCTTGACCCTGATCTCCCTGTGTGCCCCATGCCCACCTGAATTCAGGAATGGATTCTTGGAGCCTCTTGGGTTCTGTGTGCCCCTGATCTCCCTGTGTGCCCCATGCCCACCACAATTCAGGAATGGACTCTTGGACCCTGATCTCCCTGTGTGCCCCATGCCCACCACAATTCAGGAATGGATTCTTGGAGCCTCTTGGGTTCTGTGTGCCCCTGATCTCCCTGTGTGCCCCATGCCCACCTGAATTCAGGAATGGATTCTTGGAGCCTCTTGGGTTCTGTGTGCCCCTGATCTCCCTGTGTGCCCCATGCCCACCACAATTCAGGAATGGATTCTTGGAGCCTCTTGGGTTCTGTGTGCCCCTGATTTCCCTGTGTGCCCCATGCCCACCTGAATTCAGGAATGGATTCTTGGAGCCTCTTGGGTTCTGTGTGCCCCTGATCTCCCTGTGTGCCCCATGCCCACCCGAGCAGGGAGCAGATCCCTGCAGGATGTGGGATGTGATCTGTGCTGGGCCACCTGCTGCACCTCATGTTCTCCTGCAGGCTGAGTTCTCCCAGGGGAAAGATCTCCTCCATGTCCCCCTGTCTCTGCTGTGACCCAGGCACGTGGCTTGAGCACATCTTTAGCCACAGAATGAATTTAGGTGTATTAAACCAAAATTAACAGATGCTTTGATGGTTTTGCTGAGCGATGCTGGGAGCACTCGGCACTGCCTAGGGTCAAGCCCTCTATTCTCTAACATGACACTTGATAACTCCTGGTTTAGCAGTCATAATTGCAAATGCCAAACCTGATTTTCCTCCCTTTGGGGATAGTGGAAGCAGTAACAGGTCCATTATTATTAATCAGAACGTTTATGTAGCTTTTAAAGAAAGAAATAACAAATACAAAATCAAGCTGGGTTCTGCTCTCTCCTGACAGGGCTTGCTGGGGAAAGCAGAATCTCCTGTCAGTCTGAGCTGCTGCATCCTCATATCCTCCACTCATTGTGCTCCTTGTTCCCATCTGCAGAAATGGTTCTCAGTGCCCTCCCTTCCTTCCCCAGTCCTTTTTTCCCAACTCTCCAAGTTCTCACGTTTAAATCCAAACATGAACACCATTCCTTGTCCTCCACCCACTGGAACAGCTGCCCAGGGCAGGGTGGAATCCCTGTCAGGAAGGGTCCAAAACCCCTTGGATGTGGCACTTGGGGACGTGGTTTGGTGGTGGCCTTGGCAGTGCTAAGGGAGTGGTTGGGCTCGATGATCTTGGAGGGATTTTCCAACCTTGATGATTACACAATTCCATTCTTTTCCCTCATGGAAGAGGCTGCAATTTAGAGCTGAGGAGGTGTTGTACATCAAATATTCTGTTGGAGTCCTTCAGGTAATAGTTTTCTACAGTGTGTGCAGTTTGGTGTTGTTTGTATTCTTCAGGTGATGGAAGAATCAAATTGTAGTTGTCTCTATTTTGATTTTTTCAGAGACCTAACGTTTTTTCTAGCCTCTCTCCTTCTTCTCTGGTTCCCCCTTCCCCCCCCACCCCAATCTAAAAAATCTTTATTTTACAGAATTTCTTTTCATAGACCACAACTGATTCTTTGTAGATCCCTGAAAAAAGCAGGATGGGTTTAAATCAGTAAGAAGAGATCAGCCTTGGCACTGGGTAATCCATGGAGAGGTGCAGTGGGAACTCTGCTGCTCCTAAACCCTGACGTGGGGATCCCAGTTAACCCAGAAGGGAAATCAGTGAGGGTGTTTCTGTAAGGGAGGTGTCATGTGGCTTTTATAGCCAGGCAGCTTTTTTTCCTCACTCTCCATGAGGGAGGAAGAACTCATCTGGCCTGTGCCTCTGGAAGTGACATGTCAGGGAGGAAGGGAGGAAGGGAGGAAGGGAGGGAGGGAGGGAGGGAGGGAGGAAGGAAGGAAGGAAGGAAGGAAGGAAGGAAGGAAGGAAGGAAGGAAGGAAGGAAGGAAGGAAGGAAGGAAGGAAGGAAGGAAGGAAGGAAGGAAGGAAGGAAGGAAGGAAGGAAGGAAGGAAGGAAGGAAGGAGGGTGGGTGGGTGGGTGGGTGGGTAGGTGGGTGTTGGGGCTCTGGGGAAGGGACTTGTGCCTGGGGCCCTTCTCTCACCTCTTGTAACTCTGAAAGCCAGGTCACACAGTTGCCTCCCTTGTCTGCCATGCCATTTTTACCTCTGGAATTGGGGTATGATCCAATATTTGGGAATGGACAGCTTATTCCTCCATTTAAGCTGCAGTAAACCAACATGGACCTTCAGGGTTGATGGTTGTGGGCTGCAGACGTAGGCAGGTGTTGGAGCTGGGGTGTGACCCCAGCAATGGGATGCCAGGCACTGTGTGCTTGCAGGAACTCTGGAGGAAAAGCCAGGCAGAGTGGCCACTCTGAGGCCCTGATATTTCACTTTCCAACTTCCTCCTAGCTGGGAGGGTCAGGCTTGGCTGCTCTCAGCTCTGTACTGTCAGGAGCCATGGATTCAGCTTATCAAGCAGTGCTGGGCTTGCTAAGTGCTTGGCAGACATTATAGAAAAGCAAGATGCTATTCATGCTGCAGTGGATAAGGAGTTGGAAAGCTTTGGTTTGAGATTGTGAGAGGCTGAGAGGAAAATTGAAGTCATGGAGATAATGATCATTGGACCTAATGCTGCTCTTGCTGAGAATGCCAAAGGCCAGGTTGTAAGGCGTGCAGAAGTCCAGTTGATCATCTGGAAAATAAGTGCAGATTGAGTATTATCATCTTGGTGGGAGAATCTGGTGAATATATTGATGGAGGAGTGCAGAGATTCATGTGCTGGTTGCAGGGTGCTGCTTGAGTGGCAGAAATGTGAGGTGGAATTTTTCAAGTGCTTCAGTTGTGTTAGTGAAATGTCAAGCTGCTAAGCACTGATTTCCCAGGACAATAAACCAGTGAATATTATTGCTAATATTATTATGACACAGTGGCTTGAAACTGGTGCATATGATGCAACTCCAATAACAACAAAAATCTGTGGGTTTTTTTGATAACTGTTGGGGGATTGTTCAGTCTAAAATATCGGGGTAATTTTAATGCTCTGTGACTTCTGTGTGTCTCTTGGATTTGGCTTTTTCTTGTATATCCTAAAAAATAGTTCAGTTTGGTGACACTGAAAATCATCCAGAGTATTCTGCCTTCTTACTGCCAATAGGTTATAATTTGATAAAACACTTGATGCTTACATAAAAATCAGCAGAGAGACACATCTGGACTGGAGCTGCTGCCATAGGCCTACAGCTTTTCTTTCCTTCTTTTTGTAAAGAGGAGAATGAGATTTGAGTTTAAATTGTTTTTACCCAGCACATTGTGTGCCAATAGGCAGTGAATAGATACCATCTCCTCAGATGTGCACACAATCAGATTTTATCCTCCAGCACTGGAGGTTCTGTGTGCAGCTGCTGACAGAAGATTTTATTTGCCTGACAGAGGTCCCTGTGGACAGAGAAATTGTTCCCCACTGACAAGAGTGGTCCTTGAGCATATTTTTGGATTGTCTTCCTTCAGAATTGTTCCTACTTAAAGGTCGACTGATTTCCTCCGAACTATTAAACATCCTCTATTAAGGAAAAAGAAAATAGCTGTGCTATAAATAATATGAAAATTACCATTCTGACCTTTTTCTCTGCATTTCTTCAGTTTCCTTGACCTGCTTTCCTCTCCATGGGACAGCAGTGATGTGTCCCTCAGCTTGGGCTGGGATCCTGTTGGGGGGACACACAGGGTGCTGCTGGCTGTGCCTGCCTCTGGTTTTACACTGGCTTGGGAGGGCTGTGAGGAGGGATAAATGGATCAACCATTCCCTTTTGGTGTCCTTGCTGGTGTGGCAGAGCCCTGGTGTGCCTGGTGCTGGTTGTTCCTTGCAGGAGTGCTGTGCTGTCGAGGCTGCATTGGGTTCATTTCCTCTGCAAGAGAAGCAGGAATTCCTTTGTTTTTTTTGGGAAAGCAGTTGTGCACAGTAAAGGCACTTGTGATACTGGGTCCTACCTCCCCAGACTGCTTGGGATTTCAAACTTGGTTTTCCTCATCTGAAAATGGGTGGATGCTGGGAGTTCTCCTGTGGCCTGGGGCTTTCTGTAGTAAAAGAGAAATTGGAAGCCAAGGGTTATATTCAAGGCACAGGATAATTCAACATCATGCAAGGTCAATCTGAACCTTTCTTGACCCCTAACTGTTGCTATGATGTACTTTTCCCTGAAATCCTCATGAAGTGGGTGCAGTTTATTGCTTGTGAGGGTCTTGGTCTCTCTGACACAGTGTGCACAGTTTGGGGTGGATTCTGTGAGAATATGATTTGGATTATTGCCTCCTGGGTCACTCCAGCATCACAAGTGGCCAGGAGTGTCCCTGTGGCATTTCCTGACGTCTGTGTCGTGGTGTCAGTGAGGGGACACACGGACCAGCTCCTCTCCCAGCCAGGGAGATGCTTTGGAAGTGCCCATGGTGTTTCCATGAGCTGGCTGGTGACACCCTCACTGCTGCCTGTGGACACGTCCTTGGCCGTGGGGAACACCAGACAGCCAGGAGGAGGAAGAGGAGGAGGATGAGGAAGCAGGGCAATTAACTCATCTCCCAAAGGACCAAACGTGTGTTGTACTATAAATACACAGCCACAGTGCTGATCCCACACCTCACAGCAGTGGCATGGGGCTATTTCGAGGTGCTGGACAGGAGAGGGGCAGTGACTGCAGCTCTGCTGGGAGAGATGTGGTGGCCAAAAGTGCTGAGCAGAACACACAGTGGACAGGAACAAAAGTGCTGAGCAGAACACACAGTGAGCAGGAACATCAGCAAGGTGGGGTCTCAAGGTAGATCATGGGGCTGTCACCCCAGGGAAGGCTGTGGGGTGACTTCAGCGTGGGAGTCACCCCGTTTTGGAGGGGCTGAGATGTTTTTTCACCAGGGAGATGTGAGGAGGGTTCAGGGACCCATGGTGTGAGGAGGTGCCATCACCCCGACCTCCACACGGTGGATTTACACAGGGCTGTGCAAGGGCTGCTGTCCAGCCTTGGAGTGCTTTTTCTTTTCAAGCAGCTGCTTGTAGGACCCAAGGGGCTGTGGGGGAATAAAACACCCCCTTGCCCAGCACTTTCTTTCAAAACTGCACTCGCAGCAAAGTTTCCATTTTTCAATTCCTTACGACTTTTGCTTTAACTCCTGTGCTGTACCAAAAAGTGTGGGAATAAGCTTCCATGTGCTGCTTGAAAATGTGATTTTTGATTACCTGGGAGATTGCTTAGGAAATCTCTGGGCTTTGTTGCATTGCACATGCTCCAATCACATTTACAAGCCAGCCACACACTGGGACAGAACTAGGTCACTGGAAGACTCCTCACTGGACACATGTTTAGTTTTCCTAATTCACCCCCTATATTAAGCAACATAATTAGGATTTTAGGGCTAGCTGAGTCTTGCTGACCATAGCTAATTTTTATTGTGGGTCCATCAGAAGGTTGAATTTTGGAGGCACAAAATGAGAGGTTTTGATACATGGGAGAAAGTGGGATATTTTGTCTTTGACTCGCAGTGGGAGGTCACAGCCTTTTGTGCTGGCAGCTCTGAAACCAGCACAAACTGGGGTGATTAGCTCCCTTTTCTAATGAGTACACAAAGCTGATTGTGAATGAGCCAGTGGGTTCATTGTGCACCCTTGGCCTGCGTTTAATCCTTTATGTGAGACCCCCTTTTACACAGGGACAGCAATTGGAATCCAATTTACACCGGGCTGGGCACTAAATCTCCTTACTCCAGCCATGCTGGCTAATCAATGGAATTGAAATTCCGGTGCCATCAGGAGCCTCCTCCCTCCAGCTCTGCCACTCTTTCTGCTGTGTTTTTAGGAGAGATGAAGCCCTTTAAGTGGGAAACACTTTGTCTCCCTAATACAAGAATAAACAATGTCTCGCTTCTTGGCAAAACACATCCCCGCGCTGTGTAACAAGCAGCAGAGATGTTAAAAGTCCATCAAGAGATGTTATGGTAATTTCACAAGAACGACCACCTTGCTTTTAGTGAGAATTATCTAAATATGAAGATAAAAGGAAGAAGAAAGGGAGCTTGACGTGTAGAGAGACACATGAAAGGTTTCAGGAGAGGCTTTTGGTGCTGCACAGAAATATTTTGCAGCTGAGTTTTCTGGCAAGCACCTGAATAGCATGAAGAGTTTCTGCCTGCCTGGTTTTCACTTTAACAAGCAGGATTTGTTAAATCAGTTTTGGAGGATATCAGAAATCAGTAAATTAAAAAGAGGAGACCTCATTCAGCCTCTACCAACAACTTTAGGAACTGTGGAATTACAGCTGAAGGAACTTCCCTCTTGTTGCAGTTGAGTCAGGGGAAGATAAACCAAATTTTGTAGGAAAGGCAGTGTTTGTGCACCCACATATGATGGAGAGGAGTGATTTCAGAAGTGCTGAATGCCTGGAAACAAAGCAGACGAAATATCTCACCTGGGTAGGGTATAAATGGGAGTGCCATGAACTGTGGCTTCCTTCTGGAAATTTTGGCTGGTCATGGCTTTTGAAAGCCAGCCAACCTTGGGCCATGGAACAGCTCAGCCCAGGAGCTGCTCACTTCTCATCCCCATCCATTACTTCTGGTGCTGCAGCCCCTTGAAATATTCATTCTGCCTTTTATTCCTCAGTGCTGTTTAATACCCCAGGCAGAGCAGTGACCTGGAGGGTTTGTATTCAGTTACAGCCATTGTTGTGGCACAAGCTGGTACCTGGAAAGCTGACACTTGTCTGGAAATTAATGAGTATATATTCCCCTTGCACCCTGTGTGCCAGGTGTATTTGTTTAAAAAGTCATGAAGCAGCCTCCCCAAAATGAGAGGATACTTTTTACACAACTCCCTGAGTTACTCTTTGTCTCTCACCTTGGTTCTGAGCTGTTGGCATGCACATTGGCTGCTTTTGGGGTGGCCTTGCTGATAAATCCTGTTGGTTTGTTTATCTCCCTCCACTTTGGCTGTGTTGGTGCCCTTTTCTCTCTGTGCTGCCTGGTTGGAGCTGTTGTGTTGTTTTCTGAACAAGGCAGACTCAAAGGCCTTGAGAAGTACAACATGTACCTGCCTGCCTGGTTTATGGCCATCAGGCTTTATCCTGATCTTGGTGCCCATCAGCACTGATGGCTTGATCTTCAGTGGCTCACACTTATTTCCACATATAAATATAAAATAAATTTAAAACCACCCCAAACCAAGCCCCCACAAATATTGTTTCAAGCTGCAGCTCCCATTCAGAGATGCCACTTATCCACCCACTGAGGATTACCTGGAATGATGATGAGGTAATCATTGCATAATAGCCCCAAGTTTTAAGCCACTGGATTTTTTCAGTGGGCAGATATTTTTTTTTGCAGATTTTTTCTTAACTTTGCCATTGATTCAGTTGTGGAAAGCCTGGTTGACTTCTCAGGCAAAGTTGATCTGCCAGCCTTTAGGGTGAGGCTATTTTATGTTTTATTTTGTGTAAACCCAGCAGTCTGAATTAAGGACAAATGCCCTGAAGTGTGCAACTGAGCCTGTTTTAATAACTGAAATATTTGGGGCCATTTGATTTGGTGAGCTCTTTTTCTGTAAAAAAAAAGAATGGAGCTGAAGCTGAGCTCCAGCATTTTGCAGGGAACATTATTTTGTGGAGAGAGAACACTGATCTTATTTGGCAGAAAATAAATGGATGTTTGTGTTATGACGCCTGTTCAAGTACTTTCTTTTATGTATGTGCAGGATGCTCTGTCCTGAACTCAGATCTCGTCTGACTGATACATTTTAAGGAGGGTGATTCTGACTCTTTCACAACTTTCAAGTGTAAATGTGTTAATGTTTTGCCCAGCACATTATTTCTAACAGGCTGAACTTTCATTGTGTTTTCGCAGTTTGGGTTTAGGTTTAACTCGAGGCTTTTCATAGCTATTTAATTCCTCATAATTTCTGACATCCTGGTAGCCTCACAGCTCCCCCAGGATTGCAGAGACCACCACAAACACCCAGCCTCCCTGGCTTTATTTTTTTTTAAAGATCTTCCTTTCTCTCCCCAGCCTCCCAGCTCCCAAATCTGAGCCCCAGGGGGAAATCGGAAGTTCTTCCTCAGACCTGTCAACTCTTGTGCTTTCAGGGTGAGCCTAATGATGTTGAGCCCTATATGATTCTTTCACACTTGTCTACTTCAATCTCACCCTGCAAGACAAGCAGTGGCTGTGCAGAGGGAGGGGATGAAAGTCCTGCCATGCTGGAAATCTGCAAAACATACGCACAGGCTGTGAAGGAAATTTGGGATCAGATGCAAATCCTGTGTGTAGCACTGCTGGTTGGGTTGTGGGTTTGGTGGTTTTTTTTTGGTTTTTTTTTTTCCCTGCAGTTTAATATGATTTTTGTCTCGCTGCATAGGAAACCAAATCAGGTTTTGGAGGGACACGGGGAGGGATCAGAGTGAAGGCTTATGCTGAGTGTCTCCCATCTGCCTGATGGGGTGTAGGTGGGAGTAAATAGCAGGATTTGACTGTGGAGAGAAGAGAAATAGTAGTGAAATTGAGTACAGAGGTCGCCACAAGCCTGATGTTTCAGAGATTGACCCTCCCTGCCTTTTTGAACCAATCATGAGACCACTTGTCCTCGGGACATTTTGTGCCTGGAGGCTCCATGTAAAAATCCTGGGTGGCATTAGGAGACTCAGAGGCCTCTGTAAGCAGTGCCTGCTGCCCACCCTGGCCCCTGGGGTTTTCCTCACTGAGGATGGGGAGGCAATGCCAGCAGGGTGAATTTTGGGAGCAGCTGGTGTGCAGCATCACCAGACTGCTCGGACCCTGGAGTGTGAAGTCATCCCTTTTTTCTCTGTTTGCTTTTCAGCTTAATCTCTGAGCAGTTTCCTCCACTTCCATTTTTCTGGTGAGTCACAGAGGAGAGGAGAAACAGGCTAAACACAGATGGAAATGAAAAATCTGGATCCTGGAGCCTGCTGATGCCTCAGTTTCTCTCCAGAGTGCACTCTTTGCAGATAGCAATTGGAAAATTATGTGTGGGTGCTACAAACACCCCCAAAATCATGTGGAGACAGGGCTTATTTCCCCCTTTGCTGATTGGTTTTATACACCACAGAAATCAGGTTTATGTTTATAAATCAGAGCAGTGTTGGCTGCCTCTTTTCTATTGTCCAGTGGTTTTTTGAAACTTGTGGGTATTTACCAGCTGGTTTTGTACAGGGCTCTGCTTTTGGTGTGCCAGAAAAATACCTGAAGCCATGCTGAGCTTCTCCTCCCCTGCAAGACTCTGTAAGACACAGTGGAGATCCCTCCCTTGTGTGGGACTGAGTGGCAGCCCCTGAATGAAACAGGTGGAGAGGAATGGGGTGGAAGGAGAGAAAAAAAGAAATGGGGTATGGCAATCTTATTAAATTTTTTTATCTATGCTTTCTCATTTCTAAATAGACCTGGGTCTTTTTTATTTATCACTCTTTGTAGAGGGCTGCCCTGTCCAAAGCCAGGCTCTGCTGAATTGCAGCTTTCCATGTACACACACACAGCTGCAGTTTAACATTACTTGGGCTTGGTTTTGTTGGCTTTTTTGGAGACTGTTTTGCCAGCAAAGGCTGATGTCATATCTCTGGGTAGTTAAAGAGCAAATTCAAACAGCCTATGGTGGAGAACCTGTGGAAGTGCTGCTGCCAGCCAGGTTCTCAGGGAATGCTGGCCCCTGCCCAGCGGTCAGGCTGGTGATTTACTGAGTGCTTTTCCCATTGCTGTGCAGCAGCCAGAACGGCTTTGTGGAGTTTCTAAATATTTTTTTTATTTTTTTAAAGACCTCTGTGGTTGGGTTTTTGAGTTTCTTTGTGGTTTGCCACTTGGGCAGTGTTGAAAATGGCAGTTTTTAGTTGTAGGTTTGAAGATTGTGATAGCAGATTTGAATTCTGGTGTTGGAAATGGAGCTTTGCAAGAGGCAGATTTATAAATCAAGGGGAAGCTGAGGAAATGTGAGCTTTTGTGAGGCTCTGCCATGGGGCTGATGGTGTTCAGATTCTTGGCTGGAAGTTCCTGAGGGATCAGCAGTGAAGGAGGAAGGGGTGTCCCCCTGTCTGAGGTGGCATTGGTCACCTCCAGCTGTGTTTCTGCCTCATCCTGGTGGGCTCTGCCTTCAGGGCTTCCTCCTGCCCTCTTCCTGCAGCAGACACTCGACTGCAACTGGGCTAAACACAAAATGTACCAGGATTTTCAAGTCAAAATGCACATCAGCTGCTCTTTTTCTGTCTGCTCCCTCATTTCTTCTAGGAATCACTCTTTGGGCATTGAAAGCTGCAAGTGTTCTGCATTCCAAACTATTCTTCCCAGCTGGACAGTGAGAACCAAACCAATCTCTGCTTCCTCTGTAAGAGACACATCAGACTTGTACCTAGGAAAACAGGGAGGAAGCAGCAGGTTTAGAAGAGTTTGCATTGATATTCTGTCCTGAAGACTCCCTGAAAGCTGCACTGAGGGCAGATCTCCCTGTCCAGGGCTGTGTTGTTACCCTGAGATGTGGTTGGGCACTCCAGAGGTGTTTGGAGCTGTCAGTCCCAGTCTGTTCATGTGTTAACCCAATACTGTGTTATTACATACCTGCACCAGTGACTGGTTTTAATCAATATGCACTATGCTAAACATGAAGTCTAGAGAAATCCCCCAGGGACGTTTTCTTTTTCTGACTGCTCTGAAATACCGTTTAAGCATGTTCAAGTTACTCTTCCAACATCTGCTTGCTTTTCTTTCCTATCAGCTCTGATTCAGAGGTAAACTTTTAGGGATAGCCTTTGCCAGCTCTTCCCTGAATACTCAGTGATACACAGGGAGCACAGGAGCGTGCTCAGATGGTTTTAATAAACTCCAGTGATGGCAGGATGCAGCTGCCACCTGCAGACCAGCATTCACAGGGTGACCCTGACATCCTAAAAGGTTCTCTGTGAACCCTAAAAAATGGGTTCACTGAGTTTTTATTACTATGATTATTCTATTTTTTTTTTCTGTCCTTTTAATCCTTCATGTGCAACAGCTTGATTTTGGGGTTGGTGGCACTGGAGGGAGGGACAGCTGGTGAGAAAGGAGAGTGGATGTGGCTGGCTGGGAGCTCTGGGGAGCTGGGAATGCTGGGGGGCAGTGCTTGCTGCTGGCATCACTCAGGAGCATTTTCCTGAGCTTCAGCACAGCAGCCACGAGGGAAAAGCTGACTGTCATTCTGATCATCACTAACTCAGCCTTCTACACCTTCACTCTTTTGGGTGTGTTTGGAGAATTCCTCTGGCATTAAATGGTTATCTCTGCTTGCCCTGGTTAGTCACTGCAAACCAGCTGCTGTGTTTGCTTCTAACCTGGTGCTAATCTGCTACTCCTTTCAGCAAATTGATCACAACAAATAAATGCTCTGCTTGTCTAAATGGCCCTTCCATCCTGTGGTGCTCTCCTGAAGGTTGATTTGTAGCTTTCCATTTCCGTCCCAGTGCAGCCCTTCCCCAGGATCTGAAAGGACAGGTTGTTGTTGTTGTTGGCATAAATTTGGCAAGTTTTAGTGTGAAGAATGAGGATATGGAGCAGGCTGGGAGGAAGGGAACACCTGGACTGTTATTTTAGGTGGCTCATTGTTTCTACCAGTGTGCCTTTGCTGCTCCAAGCCCCATCCCACCTGGCCTTGGACACTTCCAGGGATGGGGCTTTTTTGGGCACCCTGTGCCAGGGCCTCACCACCCTCACAGGGAAGAGCTTCATCCCAGTATCCCATCCATCCCTGCCCTCTGGCAGTGGGAAGCCATTCCCCCTTGTCCCATCCTTTCATCCATTGTCCCAAGTCCCTCTCCAGCTCTGCTGGAGCCCCCTTAGGCACTGGAAGGAGCTCTCAGATCTCTCTGGAACCTTATTTTAGGGGAGGTGTAGTTTGTCCTTTGTTTCAGTGGTAGTTAATATTAAAATTAATTCTTATTTTGTGTCCTTTGTTCTTGGTCACCATGATGTGATATTTTTTTTTCCCTATTGCAAATTAAACCCGAGACGTTGTGGTGTTTAATGTGGTGGGTTGCAGACTCAGGGGATTAATTCTGCAATTTCCAGCCCGACGTTCTTTTGTCCTGGAATGAAAATGGTCGTCTTAGGTAATGGCTATTTTTATACAGCCATTTGTTCCCTGAGAACTGGGTTGAGACCTCCAGTAGTGTATCATTGACTGCTGAACAGCCATTGTGCAGTGCAGATCACTTCTGAGCTTGGCTACGCCCTCACCCGAGGTGGAGAAGCTGGTTCAGAAAACCACCTCGATGGTCGCACCCCACTCAGGGCTCCCCTTTCCATCCTGTCCCTTTGTTCTGGTGGGACTCAGGGAATCTTCATTGTAGCTGACAAGTAGAAATACCAAAGTCAAGTTTGTGCTTTTTTGTTGTAGAAAAAGAAAAAAGAAAAATGGGAAATGTTGCTGCGGGGTCTTGTGGTTCACTGGAAGGACCACAGTGCTTGGGATGTCTGGGTTGTTGGAGTGATGGCAGGAGCTGGGTGGTTTCTCTCCTCCAGCAGCATATTTAAGCTGGGAAGGCACAGCTCCAGGTGTTCTGCAGTTCTGGAAAGGGATTTTTGGATTGTTTGTGTGTAGCATAAGTTTGGCCCTTCTGAGCCCATGCCAGCAGCTGAGCTGACAAGTCCCTGCACTGCTCTCGGTTGTGTAATGCTCCAGAGTCTCCCAAAGTCATCACTGTGCCCTAAACAACAAAACCCTTGAAGAGCTTGAAGATGCTTCTGCATCTTTTTTTTTTTTTTTGAAGCCCATCTCCAGGTGGTTCTGGTGAGGACACTGTGGGAAGGTGCTGGAGAGATTTTGTTGTCATATGCTGGTGGGCTGGTCCTCTGGGTGAGGAGGAGATGCTCCTGTGCTTCCTGACTGAGAAATTTCATCTTCTTAAGTGCTGAAGAGGCTTCCCAAGCGTGTTTGTGGTTAATCCCCAGCCCGGGGTGTTGCCTTTACCTTAGAGAAGAGGAAACTGAGGCAGAGACTCACAGAGTGCCAGAGCACATTTAGAGCCCTGGTGGTTTCACTGCACATCAGCTTAGTTGGGCCAAACTTTTTCTAAATTAAATTATTAAAAAGCTAACAGTGAAAATAGTGGAGCAATCCAAGCTCAACATGTAGAGTGGAAAGTAGAGTACTGTAAGCTGTGGAGATTTAGTCCCCATGCAGTGGAGATGCAGGCAGTTATTTCTTAGGAATTATTTTGTTTAGTTAACACCAAATAAATGTCATTGTTGCTTCTTCAAAGCTTTTTTTTTCTTCCTTTTTTTATTTTTATTTTTATTATTTTCCTTAATAAGCCCAGCCAAACAGCACGGACATTGCCCTGGTGCTGAATTGGCTCGTGGATCACAGTGCTGGGAAGTTTGTATTAATCAGCACTCTGCAGTCAGTGTATTGTTGCTTCATTAACCTACTTGTTTTTAAGTATCTGTAAATCACAAAGAGGGGAAGTCCTGCTGCTTGCTGAGAAAGCAGCCCTGTTTGCAGCATCTCTCTTCTCTGAAGCACATTTCTGGTTTGCACTTAGGGTTTGGGGGCTTTTTTTCCCTGTTTTTCTCACCTGTGAAATTTGTGGTGTAGCTTAGAAGGACATTTCAGATGTGTATATCCAAAATTGCAAGTGCTGTTGCTTTTAACATCCAAGCTCCCTGGGGATATTTGGTTCTGGAATACATCTATTCTCCAAGTGTTATTTCACTGCTCACAATGTCACAGCTAAGGTCTTGTTGTTCAGTAGGTACATTTTATTTGTCAGGATGCTGTATCTTCCTAAAGAGGCAGGGAACTGCAATAAAAAATGATTTATTTTCTTTTTTAAGTGAATCATTAGAGGAGTTGTTAAAGGACTCTCATAAATGTTGTTATTGGAGAGCTGGTTCTAGGGTCTAGAGGAGGAGAAAAGGTTGGTGTCAGGTTGTACAATCTAACAGTGATTATGTGTTAATATTTCCCTGGCTAACAGAGATGCTCTTCAGTGTCCTCTGCTTCTGAAGAGGACTTTGAGGGCATGGGAAGAAATAAGGAAAGCTTGTTTGTGCTGCTGATACTGAGGTTTGTGCACTGGTGACTGCAAATCCCTGAAATCCTGTAGTGGTGGAATGGACCCGGAACTCATCACTGCTGTCTTGGCTTTTAATCAGAAAATCACAGAAGGGAATTGGGTTGGGAGGGACCTTAAAGATCATCCAGTGTCACCCCCTGCCATGGGCAGGGACACCTTCCACTGTCCCAGGCTGCTCCAAGCCCTGTCCAAGCCTGGCCTTGGGCACTGCCAGGGATCCAGGGGCAGCCATGGCTGATCTAGGCACCCTGGGCCAGGGCCTGCCCACTCTGCCAGGGAACAGTTTTTCCCCAGTTCTTAATGTAAACCTACTCCCTTTCAGTTTAAAGCCAAGTTTGGGTAGGAAGAGATTTTAAGATTCCTTGGGCAGGGACACCTCCCACCATCCCAGGCTGCTCCGAGCTCCAACCAACCTTGGACACTTCAGGGATCCAGGGGCAGCCCCAGCTGCTCTGGGCACCTGAGCCAGGGCCTGCCCACCCTGCCAGGGAGCAATTCCTAATTCCCAATATCCCATCCATCCCTGACCTGTGGCAGTGGGAGCTATTCTGTGTGTCCAAGGGCACAAGCTGTGCTCCAAGCCCTGTCCAGCCTGGCCTTGGACACTTCAGGGATCCAGGGGCAGCCCCAGCTGCTCTGGGCACCCTGAGCCAGGGCCTGCCCACCCTGCCAGGGAACAATTCCCAATTCCCAATATCCCATCCATCCCTGCCCTCTGGCAGTGGGAGCCACTCCCTGTGTCCTGTCCCTCCATCCCTTGTCCCCAGTCCCTCTCCAGCTCTCCTGGAGCCCCTCTAGGCCCTGGAAGGGCTCTGGGGTCTGCTCAGAGCCACCTTTCCTTCAGGCTGAGCCAACCCAGCTCCCTCAGCCTTTCCTCATGGCAGAGGTTCTCCATCTCTTCTCTGGTGCTATCTGAGCAGGTTTTGGACCATTTTTGGCCAGGACAGGGGGTCTCAGAGATGCCCCTTGCACAGCCCCGTGTTGCACCCCCAGATTTGGAGTGTGGAGCCCACAGCTCAGGAGCTGCTTCTGCTTTCCCATTGTTTCTTGGAATTGCAGTGTCAAGATGTAACAAGGAGGAGAGGATGTTTTCTGTCCTCTCTCAGGAACTCTGTCAGTGTCTCTGCTGTTGTTGTCAGTGCCAGGGCTGTTGAAATCTCTATTATTTAACTCTGGAAGTCAGAGTTAGGGCACAGGGCTTCTCCTGCAGCCGAGCCCCAGCCGTGACTCATGGTGGTAATTTGGAATTGCAGGCACTGAATGTGCATCTTGCTTTCCTTTGCCACAAGGCCTATTATGCAACAGGAACTGACAAGTACATTTTGAATGTTTTCACTTACTCCACATAAGCAATGGTTCTGAAATTTGGAGAGCTTTCTAATTGAGTGATATTCTCTAGGAGAATCAAATGTATATTAACAAAATTTTTTAAATGTAACAAGGAATAATTGAACACCAATAGTATCTGATTACATTTGGTGTGCTTCAAAAATCCATTTTTTTCCTTACTTATTTCAATTGCAATTGCATTTCTATATTTGTATTTTCCTGCCTTGTGGAAAGTACCACATGCAGTATTGGCACTGCAGTGCCTGACTTCTGGATGAAGGACTTAATCAAAGTAAATCTGGATGGTTTCTGTGAGGTGCCAGCCAAGGATAATCATAATTTTTGTTGCTGTTTACCAGCCTGTCCTACCTGTTGCAAAATGGAATATAATCTGTAAACACACATTCTGGGTTTTAAAGTCCTTTTCCCCAAATTCCTAAAGCGTGTAACACTGCCTCTAGATTAATATTTAGACCAAATTTATTAACGGAGCGTGATTTTTCTTTTAAATTAATTTATCGGTCTCTTTCCTCGTGCTGCTAAAAGAGACAAAAGCAAATCTGTCGCTGTTATTTAGATTTATTTCACAGACATATTTTCCCATTTGTGTGGATAAATGCTGGTCTGACTTCATCACCATTTTTAGATGTTCTGCAACGCTGAACACAAAATATGAGCTGTCCTTTTTAGAAATAGTCCTCAAAACACTCTGTACTCGTAACCCATTTGTACAGCTGGGCGAGCGGATGCGCCCAGAGCCTGAGCAGGAGCTGCTGAGCCCTGCCAGTGCCAACAGGTTTCACAGGCTCAGAGAGGAGCACAAACTCTGGATGAGCTTCCAGGAGCTGGATCTGGCTCCCTGGAGGTTGATGCCACTGCTGTCAGTGTGGGTTGGGCTGGTGCTGCTCCCCAGCCCAGTGCCCATCTCTGCTCAGGTGTCCTCCTTGCCCTGTTTTCCCAGGTTTTTTCCTCCTCATTCCTCCTGGGAAGCCCTTGCCCATGTGTCTTCCCCACCCCTGAGTTGCAGGGAGAAATTTGAAAACAAGAATTGAGGCACTTTCTGAGTTTGCAGGTGTTTGTTTAGGTGAGATGGGTGGGAGCTTCATCTGTGCTTTTTAAAGGGCAGAATGTCCCCAGTGCCAGGTCTCTTTTGGCTCAGTGGCCCTGCTTTCCACGTGCCCTGGGCCAAACCACATGTTGCTGAGCCCTGGAGAAATTTTGGGATGATTGATTCATAAAACTTGTGGTTAATGCCATAAGTCCAAATACATATAAAAATGTTTATGTTGCCTTTTGTTGTCACTACTTACAAATAAACAAGCAGCATCCCCTGCTCCCCAAACCCAGCAGAACTGGGGACAAAATGCATTTGATGGGGATTGTCTGCTGGGGATTGTCTGCTGGAGGTGCTGAGCCCAAAAATCTCCGGGATGTGCAGAGAGCTGCGAGGCACCAGGGCTGCTTTTGGTAGATCAGCTCTCAGGAGACACAAGCATTGACTTGTCAGGAAGGGGACAGCTCATCATTAGCCAGTTTGGTCACTCACCTGGGGTGGTGAGCAGTGTTTGATGGAGTGCAGCCCAAGCAGGAGCAAGCTGTAAAGCGCTCTTTGGAAACGCCACACACCGAGGTGGCTCCCTGCAATCCAGTGCAAGCATCTCATCGCTCCTGCTTTATCCTCCTCTCCTGAAATGTGCTCGGCTGAAGTGGAAGCAGCTGCCTCCTGCACGGGGGAAAGGAGGCAGACCCTCCTCTCAGCCCCCCCCAGCCCCTGCCTTCAATTAGCTGCTGGTTTGCCTGGAGTGCTGCAGTGTGACCACTCCTACTGCCAGAGCCAGGAGGAAAAATGCAGCACAGTAATGAATTTGTAACTAGAGACTGGGGCTAACGAGTGTCCTCAGCACAGGAATGCAGTGGGCATATATTAAGCCAGGTGTATAGAGGAGGGAAAAAAGGAAAAAAAAAAAAAAGCAGCATCTCCAGGCTGTATTTTATAATTAGGGCACATGGTGTAACTCTTTTGTTTTGCAGAAGCCAGCTTTATTAATTGATGTAGAAGGTTGCTGTGTGCTATTCATTGTTTGATTAAAATGCCTGTATAAATAATTAGGCCTCTTCTGTTTGTTTTATTTTTGCACCCGATTTACATTTTCGTACGGAGCAAAAATGAATTAGCAAACACGTTTATTCCCCAAATATTTCAGCTGGTGGCTGCTCTCCCTGGGCCATCCCCCCCTGCAGCAGTGATGTGACCTTTGTGCCACGCTGGCTCAGACCCCGGGAGCTCTGTTCTCTTTGGAGAAGCTGTGGTGGCTCTCCCTCCTTTGTGTGTGTGCTGCGGGGGGCTGCGGGCTCGGAATCCTCCGGAAAACACAAATAAACGGGATATTCAGGCTCTGCTGGAGGCAGCAGGTCAGAGCTCTGTCTGCTGGTATTTTGCTGAAGAAAGGAGGTTTCAGGCAGGCTGGGTTTGTGCTGTCTCCTTGCAGGGCTGTGGAACAGGGTGAGAATGCTGCTGTTTGTGCAGCAGCTGGAGAAGCTGCTGCACATCTGGAGCCAGGGTGGTGAGGGCCTTTTGAAACGGTGTTATTGTTATCAGGGACTGCCTTTCTGTGGTAATATGTGAAAAATCTGCCTGCCTGCAGCACCTCTGAGCAGCCTGTGCATAATCTTTATCCTGGGAAGAGTTTGCTGTGAGCTGGTGCTGTTAATGTCTGTGCATCCTTTGACTTTTCCTTGAGAAAATTGTTGAGGAGCAAGGATGACCAGACCTGGTCATTGTGGTTTCCTGGTTTTTCCCTGGACTGTGGTGGTCTCCCCTTGCCCCTCTGGAGCCCAGCACAGCCAAGGCTCAGATGAGGCACTTGCACAGATGTGAGGGTGTTCTCCACTTGGCAGCATTTGCAGAGTGCCCTGAGGAGGTCACTGGTGATGCCTATGGCCTGGTGCACCTTAAAATGTCCTTTACAACCTAAGTTCTGAAAATCAGTGCCCTAAACCATGGTCTCTTATATTTGCCTGTTTGTAAAGGCAAAATTCAGCAGAAAATACTGGTTCATGAACAGTGCCTGGAGTGGTTGTGTGTGGCCAGGGCATCACACCCAAAATGATCCCTGCACAAACAGCAATTCTGGTAGAAAATGAGGAGAATTTGGTTTTTTTCACCAGTTTTCCCACCCCTTGATCTCTCTCCCTGGTCTGTAGGTTGTATGGCCTGTCCCATGGGTAGGGAGAGGCTGTCAAAGGAACTTTCCTTTGGCAGGATGTGGCTGGTCCTTCCCTGGCAGGGCTCAGCCAGGAGCACGAGCTTCCTGAAGTTTTTCAGGCATGGATCGATCCATGAGCACAGTTTCACAGCAGCTGCAACAAAAACCAGAGAGAGAGAGAGAGGGAGAGAGAGAGAAGAGAGAGTCAGCTCCATGGGCTGATCCCCGGGGACAGGTGGAGAATTGTCACTGTAATAAGAGAGACTCAGTCCCAGGGAGTCTCTCTCCCTGGGAAAGGAGGAACAGGGGCAGCCTGGCTGAGGCAGGGCTGAGGTGCTGCTCCTCATCCTTCAGCTCTGCGGCCTGGCTGAGGCAGGGCTGAGGTGCTGCTCCTCATCCTGCAGCTCTGCGGCCTGGCTGAGGCAGGGCTGAGGTGCTGCTCCTCATCCTGCAGCTCTGCGGCCTGGCTGAGGCAGGGCTGAGGTGCTGCTCTCACCCTGCAGCTCTGCAGCCTGACTGAGGCAGGGCTGAGGTGCTGCTCCTCACCCTGTAGCTCTGCAGCCTGGCTGAGGCAGGGCTGAGGTGCTGCTCCTCATCCTGCAGCTCTGCGGCCTGGCTGAGGCAGGGCTGAGGTGCTGCTCTTCACCCTGCAGCTCTGCGGCCTGGCTGAGGCAGGGCTGAGGTGCTGCTCCTCATCCTGCAGCTCTGCGGCCTGACTGAGGCAGGGCTGAGGTGCTGCTCCTCATCCTGCAGCTCTCCAGCCTGGCTGAGGCAGGGCTGAGGTGCTGCTCTCACCCTGCAGCTCTGCAGCCAGCCCCGGGTGCATTCCCGTTTTGACCTTGCCACGCTGCAGGAAGTGCTGGTGGCATCGCTGCCATTGTCCCCTGGAAAGGCCACAGTGGGGGTGCAGGCTCCTGCCTGGGGGTCTGTGGTGCTGGTGACATTCATGTGACAATGAGCCACCTGGCAGTCACACACTGGGCTTCCCCCCACTGTTCTGTGGCCCAGCTCTGAGGCAGGAGTGGTTTCATTTGGGGCTGGCTCCAGGAATGGGTTGGTTTTGGTCGCTGGCTCCAGCACATCCTTTGCTGATGTCTTTTTGTCAGCTCTCCTCATCGTCCTCAACAGACCCACCCTTCACAGATGGTTCAGTGGTTTGGCTTGGAAGGGACCTTAAAGGTCACCCAGATCCACCCCCTCCCATGGCAGGGACGCTTTCCACCATCCCAGGCTGCTCCAAGCATCATCCAACCTGCCCTTGGACACTTCCAGGGATCCAGAGGCAGCCCCAGCTGCTCTGTGAACCTGTGCCAGGGCCTCACCACCCTCACAGGGAGCAGGTTTTTTTTCCCAATACCCAGTGTAAACCCACTCCCTTTGGGTTTAAAGCCATTCCCCCATGTTCTCTCTCTCTGCCCTGCTTTGTTTTGTCCCCTCAGTGGTGGGGCTGTGCCTGATGTGAGCACTCCCATGCCTGGCACTGTGCTGGGAGAGGTGAGAACTCCCTGCTGCTGCCAGCCAGGGTGGATTCCCACCCAAAACCACAGATTCTTGCCTTTATTGGGCTGTGCTACTACTGCTGGTTTGCCTGCCTGCGTTGTGGAGTGTGCACAAACCCAGCAGACTTGGCTGAGCTCTCCATCTCTCTCCTGTGCTCTAGGGCAGACTGCAGGATTTTTTCCTTCCCTTATTACTAAAAACTTGTGGGTTTTTTGTCTGAATTTGCTTATTGCATATGAGGAGCCCTTGGAGGAGGCTGTTAGTGGGGTTTAGTGTCTGAGCTGTGCCTGGTGAGGCTCTGGGATTGCTGCAGCCCCATCCTGCTGGGAGCCAGGGTTAGGAGCTGGCTGAAGGTGCTGGGAAAGGCTGGCAAAGTTCAAATTCACAGAACTGCCATTTAATTTTGGGTGTTTTTAATTTGCAATATTTTTCTAGTAAAGTTATGCTTTGGAACAAAGATAGTATTTTTCCCCTTAACCTAAATGCTGCATCCTCTATTTATTCCTTTTCCCTTCCCTGCCAAGCACAGAGCAGTCAATGGGTGGAATTTTTTGCAAGAAATTCAGACTTTTCAATTTAAAAAAAAGTTGAGAACATGCCATAATGCTATGCATGTGCCAGTGAGCAAGTTGTAATGCACACAGCCAAATCAAAATGATCCCACCCTCACTTTTTCCTATCATTTACAAAAACCAGCTGGAAGGACTCAGCCCAGCAGACTGTGTCTCTAGCAAAGGGGAGCAAGAATGTTTGGGTGGTGTGTATAATATCAGGTCCAGTGCCATCGTTTCAGGGCATGTGTGCTGGCTGGAAGGACTGGAAATTCGGATATCTGTGTCTAAATCCGGATTGAGCTGTTCTGCACTGTTTGGTACATGACTGAATCCATGCCCAGCCACAAAATGAAGCGAGTTGTGCTCATGTGATTGGGATTGAAGGTTTAAAATAATGTGTAATGTGCTTTAACACAGAATCATGGAGTCATTTAGATTGGAAAAGACCTTTGGGATCATCAAGTCCAAGTGGTTCCACAGCACTGCCCTGGCCACCACTGACCCGTGTCCCCAAGTGCCACATCCACAGGTCTGTTAAATCCCTCCAGGGATGGGGACTCCTCCACTTCCCTGGGCAGCTGGACAGCCTTTCCAGTGAAAAATTTTATCTAATATCCAACCTAAACCTCCCCTGGCCCAGCCTGAGGCTCTTCCCTCTGCTCCTGTCCCTGTTCCCTGGGATAAGATCCCAAACCCCCCCTGGCTGTCCCCTCCTGTCAGGAGCTGTGCAGAGCCACAAGGTCCCCCCTGAGCCTCTTTTCTCCAGGCTGAGCCCCTGCCCAGCTCCCTCAGCCTCTCCTGGTGTGCTCCAGCTCCATTCCCATTCCTGGACATGCTCCAGCCCATCCATGTCCTTCTCCAGAACTGCCCCCAGGACTGGAGGTTCCTCAGCAGTGCCCAGTGCAGGACAGATATCCCTGCTCTAAAGTTTCTTTTTATATTCTATTATTCTTATTCTTCTATTTTTATAAATAGGGTCTGTGGTATGTACCAGGTCCATACTTGTTCTCCTAAATATGCATATTTTGCATAAAATTGCACATGAACAGTTTTGCTGTTTTCAAAAATTGCCCAAATGTAGAACTTTGATGACAAAAATCTTCTGGCTGAGAGGGAGTGGGAACCACGTGGAAAGTCTGAGTCAATTGCTGTTGTTGCAGGTTGAATAGCACAGAAACGTATCTGTTTGAAGGAAAAACTATTTTTTAACAGGTTTTTTAAGAAGACCAAAGGACAAAACTTGAAACTTAAAGTAGTTATTTTCACTTCATGCCTTTTAATTTACTTGGGGCTGGAATCAGGCAACAATTTTCTGTAGCAGTGATATGGCTCTAGTTTTTCTGGCCACTGGAATACATCGGGTATTGTCCTGTTTTTAGACCAAATTACACTTTTCCTGCCCTTATGTATGAAAATATCATGATTTGCTGTTGCAAAAAATTAAGCTGCTGGAGCCTTGCCATGTTGGAAATAGGGCAAGGGTAGTTTTCATATGAGTGTAAGCACAAAGTAATTGTCTGCAGTTTGGCTTTTCTTTTTAACAAATAACATCTTGGCTTTTTTAAGGAGATTTTAAATTACCAAGTTGTCTGTCACTGTCCTCATGATGGTCCCTTTTCCCTGTGTTGTCCATGTAGGTGACCAGGGAGGATTTGGTTGATGTTTAATGCTTCCCTGTCCTCATGGTGTGTGTGGGTGGCTCCAGCCTGTGCTGCTGGGGTGGCTGGCCACGAATATTCCCTGTGGAGTCCCAGGGTTATGCAGCTGAGGAATAAATCCAGGGGACTGAACACATTCCACTCCTGTGGATTTTAGGCCCTTTGGAGGCTGCCACCAGAAAGGGCTTTTCCCCTCTCTCTACTCTCCATTCACACTGGAGAGGGCAAATCCCAAAAGTTCCCCCCCAGAGCATCTCTGCAGGTCCTGGAGCCATCCCAGGGCACAGGGAACGTGGCTGATGGATGGCAGAGCTCGGGGCTCAGCGGGAATCTGGAGGGGGAAGGAGCTGGAGTTTCTTGGAAAGATGCTGGGTAATTTTATTCCTTGTCATTTCAGACACGGCTCCGTGATAGTCCTTATGATCTTTAGCCATGCATTAATCTTGGTGCTGCTGAGCTCACACCACTGCTCTTCCACCATTATAGTGCAAGGTTTCTGTGCATTCCAATTGGAAATAAATTTCTTTATTACACATTCTTTAACCTTGGCATGTTTGTAACCCTGGCGATTGTTAGAGGGGTAAAAGGAGGACTTCTGGGAATAATTGCCTTGTTTGTTCTTTAGCTCTGAAGCATTGATACCTGCAGTTCTGGGCTGAGATAATTAAATCTCAGAATCACAACCGCACCGAGAGAATCTTTCTGTTTCTGCGGGCAACATTTTATTTTTTCCGTGGGTATAAAAGTGCAGTTTCCATTTGCAAACCCTCCACAGTGACTTTTGGAAATGGGTCATGCTGGATGTCCAGTTTGAACTGTTTTGCTTTGAGGTTGTAGTTCTGTGAAATCGATGTCACCTTAAAAATAATCCCAGGAAAACGTGTGGGGAAGGGGAGTCAGGAATCAGGTGGTGTTTCTTGGTATCCATAGCGAAAACAATTTTAGAAACCACTCCTCTCATAAATACTGCATTTTTGGGATAGCTCTTCTTGTATTCTCTATTGCCAAGTGCACTGGCATGAAAGCAGCTTTCCTCAAAAATTAATCCATGCCTGCTGTCTTTTCCCGATGGGGTGACAAGCGCTGTTGTAAGCAGAGCTGTGAAGCTCCATGAAAAAAATTAGAGAAAAAAATGAAGGACTCAAAAAACAAAATGTTCAGATGTTTTGAAAAAAATTAAAAAAAAATCCCCATATCAAACAAAACGACCTCTTCCCATGGCAGCTTGAGTTGTGCTGGGTGTGAGTGGCTGCACAGCCACAGCCTGGAGCTCCCAATTCCTGCTGCTGCATCCTGGATCCCTCTGGCTGCAGAGCATCCCAGCACAGCTCAGCCTCAGCTTGGGCCTGCACTGCAGAGACAGGGAAGGAATCCTTCCCTGTGAGTAGGGAGAGGGTGCCCAAAGCAGCTGTGGCTGCCCCTGGATCCATGGAAGTGTCCAAGGCCAGGCTGGACATTGGGGCTTGGAGCAGCCTGGGATGGTGGGAGGTGTCCCTGTGTGCCATTCACATTCTCTGAAAAAATTCCTTTGCCCAGGATTTTTCTCCTGGGAAGCTCAGAGGCCTCAGAGAAAAGGAAAACAATATTATCTCATTTGTTTCTCCTGTGTTGTGCTGGTGTGGAATGTGTTTGGAGATTGTTTACCCACAGGTGATTGTTTCATTGCATTCTGCTGTGAGTTGTTTTGTCTCTTTGGCCAGTCAGGGCCAAGCTGTGTTGGGACTCTGGAAAGAGTCAGGAGTTTTCATTATTATCTTTTAAGCCTTCTGTAAGTATCTTTTCTGTATTCTTTAGGATAGTATTTTTAATATAATATAGTATAATAAAGTAGTAAATTAGCCTTCTGAGAACATGAAGTCAGATGCATAATTCCTGCAAATACAATATCCCTGCCCATGGCAGAGGGGAGAACAGGATGATCTTCAAGGTCCCTTCCATCACAAACCACTCTGGGATTCTCTTTTGTGGCTTTGCTGAGTAGGAGAGTGGATCTGCTCATTGGATTCACCTTCCTCCTCTGTGAACTTGCACAAAGATCTTTTGTTTCTTGTTTTTAAACATTGCCCCAGTGTAAGCAAAGGTTTATACAGGAGCCAGTAATTTTTTTTTTAAATGTGTTTTCTCTGCTCTATCTTTTCCCTAAGGACACAGTAGGATATTCTTCCAGTGTAATCGAAGTCATTTCAACACCTTGTTTTCTAGCACCTACAATTTATACAGAGAAACCTGCTTGTTCTGTGTAGAGCATCTAGAAAAAATAAAATAAAAGCAGAGAGAGTCTTGTTAGCAGCTGGGGCAGACTTGTTGTGCTTGTCAGGATGTCAGCTGTGTTCACAGGGAGGCACGAGCCTGTCTGGGGTGAGAAGCAGCCTCGGGGAGACAGGGGCTGGGGGTGTCACCCTGTCACCCCTGCCTGGCTGTGAGAGCAGGAGCCTCCCCCAGGGGTCAGGGAGAGCAACATCCCAGTGCTGCCTTCCTGCTCTGTGGGTACCCAGGGACCCCTTCCTCACACAGGATTTGTAGGATCCTAAAACCACACTGGGATGCAGCACCTGTGTCACACGTAATGGGGCTTTTTCCAGCTCAGCCATGTCTTAGAGTCACCTGTGTGGCAGCTCAGCCTCCTTGGAGGTGAAGCTGGAGGCAGGGGAGTGTCCAGAGAGGCCATGGGACCTCCTGGAATACAGCTGGACGTGGCTGTGGGAATCTTGTGGAGTAAGGAGATGGAGCCTGTGGGGTTGATGAGGGGGGAATAGCCCCAGAGGGGAGGCCCAGTTTGGGAGCTGGACTTTGGCAAACAAGGGGATAACTCTGGGTTCTCATCACCTTTGTGTTGTCATTATATTTCAAGAGGTCTATTGTCCTTACATGGCAAGGGTTCCATATTGCCAGAGTTTTGTACCTCCTTGATGTTTTCTCATAGGCATCTCTTCTAGGCACTGCCTCTTCCTTGTCCTCACAGGCACCAACTGACCCCAGTTCTCCTCAACCAACCAATCCACTCTCTTACACCACTGTTCTTACTGGCTACAGGTGTGGCCTGTTAACATCAGGCCTGCTCCCAATCTTCAGTAATTGGTGCAGCTGCAACTCTTTAGGGGATAAGATTACATTCTATACCACCTTCCTTTACCCATACTGTATCCCCCTACACCTTTGAGCTTCGTTCTGGGTGCAGCACAGGAGGAAATGAGAGCCTTTGTAGAGAGGCTGATCTGACATGCACATGGTAGCAGAAAGTGAGATGGGGCAGAACCTTTGCAGAAATGAGAGCAGGACGGGTGTGCTTGCTTTCCTGCTGAAATCCTGTGTGGTGCACACCCCTCCAGAGGTCTGAGTGTGTTGGCTGAAGTTTCTTCTGAATTAACCAGCTGAAAGAACCCTCTTGGACATCAGGGCTGGGGGAAAATCAGGGAATTGCTGAGCAAATGGCATCACTCACCTGTGCTGTGTGCAGGTGATGCAGTTTAACCTGTAAGGCTCCTGTAACCACAGAACCCCTGAGGATCAGCACAGTGGCCTCTCAAGTGTGCTCATCTCACGTGGTGTTACCTCCCAAGCAGAGGCAACACAGATCTAATCACATCTCAGCATTAAATTCACATTAGCTGAAGAATTAGGGATTCAGGAATATGCCCTCTGATGGCTCCCTGGGTTTTCCTGCCAAACCTCAGCACTTGGCTCTTGCTGGCCCTGTCTTTAGCTTGGGTCATGCTTTATTAGAACACCCATGTTTCATTTGCATATTAGCCCAGAATCATCACAGAGCTACCAAAATCCTGTTCTTTTTCAGGACTTTCTTCCCAGTTGTGCTGTTCCTGTGTCCGTGTTCACAGGGGTCTGAGGATGAGGGAAGAGACGAGGATCTGACTCCATGTTTCAGAAGGCTTGATTTATTATTTTATCATAGATATTATATTAAAACTATACTAAAAGAATAGAAGAAAGGATTTCATCAGAAGGTGGGCTAAGAACAGAAAAAGAAAGAATGATAACAAAGGCTTGTGTCTGGGACAGAGAGTCTGAGCCAGCTGGGCTGTGATTGGCCATTAATGAGAAACAACCACATGAGCCCAATCCCAGATGCACCTGTTGCACTCCACAGCAGCAGATAACCATTGGTTACATTTTGTTCCTGAGGCCTCTCAGCTTCTCAGGAGGAAAAATCCTAAGGAAAGGATTTTTCATAAAAGATGTCTGTGACATTCCCCATCCTGTGCATCCTGAATTTCCAGTGCTATTCCTCAGGCTGGGTTGTGGGGCAGGGATGGGGCAGGAAGCAGCAGGGTGGGGTGTTCAGTTGGCCATTCTGTGTTGGGATTTCAGTGCTTCCCTCTGGAAAGCTCTGCCAGAGCCACATTCCTGGTGATGGACAGATCTGTGCCTGCACTACTGCAGTGTCTGGGAGGTGCCTTCCAGAGGAGAACACTGTTCCCCTGACATGGGATGGTGTGAAACAAGCTGCTTGGCTCAGCCTGGCTGCAAATCCTGCCTCAGCAAGCAACAAACATGGCATTTTCACACGGTAAAAGCCTGCCAGCCCTTCTTGTAGTGTTTTGGGGAGGGAAGGATTGATCAAGAAGTTCATGACTTTATTGGGAGCAACCACAGGGGCTGCAGACAGTGAGCACAGCACTGTGGCAGTGCTGTGAGACTGGGAGGAATCCTACAGACACAGACAATTCCATTAAGAACTGCAAAAAGCCCTAAAATGTATTTGCTGCTGTTCCTCTGCCTGAGTAAATAGGATACCAGGAGCTGGGGATGCTCAGTGCCAGGTTTTCAGTGGGAAGTTAGAAGGGAACCATCGAGTTTGCTGAAGGATGTTCAAACCTCCCTTTGTCATGGTGATGAGGCAGTGCCTGGGCAGCACAGGCTGCCAACCTCTGCAGAGGCTCCTCTTGTTCTCCTTCAGAAGGTTTGGAGAAAAGGAGAGCCCCTGGGCACGGAGTGTGCAGCAGCCCAGGCTGAGGCACATCAATAACCCAAAAACAGAGCCCCTGTGGGTGCCAGGAGAGAGCCTCCACATGACCTGCCTGGCAGATTTTCCTTCTTTTACAGTTTAACCTTTTGTTAAAGTTCCAAATTTTTTTTTTTTTTAAAAAAAGGAGACAGGGATGCTGAGGTGTTCTATGGCTCCATGTCTGTCTGCAGCTCTGCTCAGCCCAGGGCTCTGGTTCTGGGGTTGGATGAGGAGCTGCTGTCTGCCATCCCTTAGGAAAGGGAAATAAATCCCATGTGCTCAGTGCTCTTGACTGCAGAAACACTGCCAAGGGCAGCCTGGCAGCTCCATGTGCCAATGGAAAGGTATTGCCTGGATGAGACTTGCTGCTGCAGCAGGGAGGGGAGGATGACACCAGGATTTTTGGTGTGGAGTTTCCTATCAAATTGGCTGGTTTTGGTTTTGGTTTTTCCCTACTTTCTGCTCTGAAAGACTCTTTTTAAAGAAAATTCCATGGTTTAGTCCTTCAGAGAACAACCTGCTGGATGGGGCACAGCTACCAAGTGTCTCTGTGCTGACAGGAGTCATTAAACAGTGCTGTAGGCTTGCATCTGCCTTAATGCAGTTTTTTAATTATCTCCTTTCAGTAGAAGGTTGATTTCAGTGAGTTGTTGGTACACTCTGAGGTGAGCAGAAGAGGAGCAATGTGTTGCTATTGAACATGTCCTCATCCAAAGGCTTAATCTGACCTGGCAGGATCTCCTTGGGCAAAGTCTGATGGACTTGGAGACAGGGTTGGCTTGGGAAAGGTTTGTGGCCCTGGCAGGGGGGTGTGAGAGCTGCTGGGGTTATTTAAAGCAGGTCTAACAGGTTTTTTTCCCCCCATTTTGTCTCTCTTTGCAGTTTTTGTTACCATTAGAGACCCACTGCAGTTTTGGGAGATCAGGATGATTGGATTGAGTCCTTCAGCTGTGATCTGGGTTGGGGGAGCTGTGCATATCTGCTGATACTTGGATTTATTAAATGGGTCCAGGTTTAGATAAAGTACTTCTGTGAAAGTCCACAACTAGATGATATCCATCTCTAAGATAAGAGGGACAGATGTCAGAGATCACCATGGAAGTTCTAAACCTCTCCTGGCTGCTGGACATTTATTAAGGATTGGTCCAGTCTGGTTCCCTTGCAAATGTGTACCACAATCCCTTGAGAGACCAGCTGTATATCCTAATAGGGCAGCAAGATTTTCATCTCAAGTTTTCTGGTTTATTAATTTGATTCCATTTTTTCCTGCTAAAAGCCCTCCATGCTGATGTTTACACCTTTCAAGCACATATTGATACACATCTCATCCAGCTTAGCTGTGCTCTTGCTTAGAGCTGGATGTATTCAAATCTTTTGATCTTCCCAGAGAAATTTTTCCCTTCAAACCCTTAAACATTTTTGTTGTTTTCTTTGTACTCGGTTCCATTTGTCAATGTCTTCTCTGGTAATGAGGTGTCCAGAAGTGAATACATTATTCCATTTATGGATTAATTACATCTGTGCAGAGAGGAGACTGGAACATCCTGCTATGTGAGACGTGTGTGTTCTGCCTCTGAAACCAAACTGTCCTTTTAGCTGCCACATCCTTCTGCAATTTCATCTCCAGCCCCTTGGCCTCTGCCTTCTCAGCTCCCTCTTTGGGTGGATGCATCCCCAACCCCAGCTCCTTCTTGGAGTGTGGCTGTGGTTTGTGATATCCCCTCGGTTTCAGTTCTGCTTTTTCCAAAAGGAAAAATCTTTGTGTGATTTTGACATCTCCTTTCAGATCTGGCACTTTGGGGAGGGCCTCCTCAAGAGGGCAGGGAAATTTCTTGGTGGTCCTGAGTGAAGTGAGGCACCTTCCCAAATTTGTGATGTCCCAGGCAATCAAAGCAAGACTTCCTTTGTTTGTATTTATTTTTCCTGTCTAATCCATTTCACTACATAGTAGGTGAAACTTAATAAACTGTATTCTTTCCTCTCCCACATCATTAACAAAAGTGTTAAAATTAAATCTAACACAGACCCATGTGATTCCTTGGCTTTGTTTCCAGTTGGCCTTGCAGGTGCTAAATCCTAATCCTTCTAAAGTTGGGAGAGTTGAGGCTGCTTGGATTTTTGCTTTTAATTTTAGGATTGTCTCTGGAAAATGCTCCTGTAATCCACGTGGCATTTCCATTCTTCTTTTCCTTAAATAAATAGTTTGTGCTAACTGACTGTGCCTGGAGAGGTGTTCTCTGTAAGACTCTATTGCAGCTTGCTGAGCTGCTCTCTGCATCACAGACTTTTTTCTTTTTTCTTTTTTCTTTTTTTTGGATGTTCTCCCCATTCTTTTGCTAGGAATAGAACTTAATTGCATCCATCCATTTAAGTAATTTCCAGAATTAGGTATTAGCCTTATGTTTTGAAGGAATTTGTTAGATTTCCCTTTGAAAAAATAATTCTTTACAAATAACAACACTTTATTTCCTTGGTTAATTGCACAGATTGAGTGATTTGGCACATGTCTGCATTTTCCAGATACTCCCTTTTCCCCTCCTTCAGTGGAAGCTATTTTTGTAAACTCACCATCACTCTGATAGCACAGGCATCTTCCCTTAATTTACTTTTGAAGACAAATTTAATAAAGGAATTCCCCTTCTTAGCCATATTGGAATCATTCCTTTTTATATTTTATTAATTCCCCTACTTCTTCTTAACCAGGTTTTCCTGTGGATGTTTATAAATAAGTCTTCCCTCATTCCTTAATCCTTTTGTCCAGCATTAACTCGGGCTGTATTTTATTGTTCCCATTTAATTGGCTCTGTAGGAATCAAATGTCCATGTGGTACTTGCTTGTTCTCATCCTTGTACAAAAGAAGATTTTTCTTAGTACTCAGCTCTTAGGAAAGCAGCAAAGGCTTAAATGCTGTTGGCTTGGGGAGGGTCTCTGCTTGCAGGGTTTTGGGATTTTTTTTGGTTTAGTTTTTTTTCAAACAATATTATATTAATATTGTTTAAAAATAATATCAACAATATTATATTAATATTGTTAAAAACCCTATTAATGATTATAATATAAACAATATTACATTAATATTGTTTAAAAAACCTATTAATGTTCTTCTGAAGTTGCCAGCTGGCCTCTTATCAGCATGGGGAGGGGGAATTTTTGGTCTCCCTTTGATTGTCCTTAAGGATGCTGGTGGTGGAAAGACACTGGGAAAGTCTTACAGAAATGGAGCTGGATTTTCCTTTCCAGTGCAGGGGAAGCAAAGAGCCCAATTCACCTGAGCTGACACCATTTGTGGCCACTGGTCCCCAATTTTAGTAAGCCTGTGATGAAAAGTTAAGATCCAATTGAACTCTCCAACAGCTGCAATGTAAAATTATATCCCAAATAAATTCAGCCTAACTCTGAACTGCTCTCAGTCACTTCAGATCCTCTGCAATGGGTTGGGCTGGGAATTTTGGTTTTTTTTGTTTTTTTTTTTACTTCTCATTATTTTTCAGTCTACGTTTGGATTTGTAGCCAAAGGCTACAGCCTCTTGCAGTTGATTTTTTCAGTGCTGATAACTCAACACAATAATTTAGTCAACCTGATCTTCCCTGTTGAATTTCAGCTTATTGGCATTATAATTAATTTTGACATGTAACACCACCCCTCCAACTTTCACTCCCAAATCTATTAATGCGTAATGATGAAAAGTATGTGCTCTGCATAATATTGTTTGGGAGTTATGGATCTTACATCCTTGTTGGCAGGGAGTAGAAGAGCACTAATGCACTAATTCCTGCTGGCTGCAGCTTGCTGATGACTGAGAGCTGCTAAAGTTTCTTATTTTGTGGTGACAGCTTCTCTCAGTCTAACCCAGGAAGGTTGGAGGTGAATTTTATTAAAACTTCATACAGTCCTAGAATGGTTTGGGTTGGGAGGGACCTTAAAGCTCATCTCATTCCAGCAGGGAATGAGGGACCTTCCACCATCCCAGGCTGCTCCAAGCCCCGTCCAGCCTGGCCTTGGACACTTCCAGGGATCCAGGGGCAGCCTCTGAGCCAAATTTTTCGCTTCAGAGTCTTCCTGCTGCACTTCCCAATGTGCTAATCAATTATGAACCACTGGACTTGCTGCCATCACACCCAGCCTGATGGTATTTATGGGGCTGCAGCGTTTTCTGCTCAGTTTTCATTGATTTACAAAACCCGACGATGGCTGTTGGTCACAAAAACCCAAATCTGTGGCATTTGCTGGGTCCCCAGGACGAAGGAGGAAAATGATGAATCTGACTCTGTGTTCTTAGAAGGCTAATTTATTATTTTATGATCTTTATTATATAAAAGAATGCTATACTAAAGCTATACTAAAGAATAGAGAAAGGATACAGACAGAAGGCTACAAAGAATGATAATGAGAACTCGTGACTCCTTCCAGAATCCCAACACAGCCTGACCAGGATTGGTCATTAAGTTAAAACAATTCACACGTTGGATTAAAAAAAAAAAACTCCAACCACTTTCCAAAGCAGCAAAACACAGGAGAAGCAAATGAAATGATACAGTTTTCCTTTTTCTCTGAGGCTTCTCAGCTTCCCAGGAGAAGAATCCTGGGCAAAGAAGGTTTTTCAGAAAATCTCTTCTCAAAAAAGAGATTTTTCAGAAGATTGTTCAGAAAATATGATGGTGACACGAATCCTCCCAAAAAACCCCAGCTGTGCTCTGGTTTTTCTGAAGGCCGTGAGTGATTCCATCATCAGAGTGTGGTTGGGTTTCATTTTCCTGCTGCACTCAGTGAAACTGGAAGGCCCAGGAGGAATGAGGCTATAAAGGCACGGGAGGAAGCGCGTTAGGAGCAATTAGCAGAAATTTAACAAAGCAGAGGAAAATCAAATCTCCGTGCCACTGGTGGCTGGGTGGTGTTTCCAGGAGGGGAAAATGTGGTGCTGGCAGCTCACAGGGCTTCATCCTCTCTCCTGTGGGTTTGGGGTGGGCAGGGAGAGGTGGAGAGGGACTGGGGACAAGGGAGGGACAGGACACAGGGAATGGCTCCCACTGCCAGAGGAATATTGGGAAGGAATAATGGGATACTGGGAAGGAATAATGGGATATTGGGAAGGAATAATGGGATATTGGGAAGGAATTCCTCATGTGAGGGTGGGCAGGCCCTGGCACAGGGTGCCCAGAGCAGCTGGGGCTGCCCCTGGATCCCTGGCAGTGCCCAAGGATGGACAGGATTTGGAGCAGCCTGGGATTGTGGGAGGTGTTCTTGGCCATGGCAGGGGTGGATCAAGATGGTTTTTTTCCCAACCCAAACCATTCTGTAATTTTATGAAGCCCTTCAGCCTTGGGACACAGTAAAAATTCTGGGAAATTTCATAGCCAAGAAATTTTATTTGCTTTGTTTTTTTTTATGTTACTGTCATGCCAGTGTGTTTGTTGGAGATGCCAATTCCTGACTGTTCTTGGGTTTGTGTTTTGGGGTTTTGGTTTTTTTTTTTGCTTTCCCCTCTCTTTTATTAAAGGGAAATAGGCTGATTGTGCTGCCTGGGGAGCAAAACCAAATAGCTGGTTGGGTTTGAGATCAGGAGGGGAGGAAACAAGGGCACAGGAGTGCTTGGAGAGAAAGGGAGCAAACATTTAGGGGCAAAGCAGTTTCACTTTATTCTGCAAACAAAATGGAAGCATTAGCAGAAGGGGCATGACTGATCTGCTGAGGGCTGGGGTGATGGTCTCAGTGCTTTTCACAATAACCATTCAGAGTGTGCCCTGTCCTTGGTGTGCACTGAAGAGCCACTCCAGCCCTGGCAGGCTCTGGGAGATGCTGAGGTGGAGGAGATTCTCATTATTTCTTCCAACAGCAATATATTATAACCCCATTGTTAGCAGCAGTGCTGCACTGGAACACTCACTGAAAGGAAATCAAGATTGAAAAGGACCAAGATGAAGCAAAAATGCTTTGGCTGGGTTCAGTTTGGGGGGCCTGTGAGGAGGGTGGGGAGCTGCAGATGGGTGCCTCCTCTGCAAACCCAGGAAGCCTTGGGAAGGGATGGCTGAGAGGCAAAAGCTGCTCCTGAGCAGGGACCAACTCAGGTAGGTCCTGTCCCACCCTGCTGGGGTGGGTGGGAGGCTTGGGGCTGCAGGAGACAGAGATTTAGGTCACTAAATCCCATTTAGGTGGGGATGGGACTCAATTGAGGTAGGGGGGAGATGAGTGGGGGTCTCTGGTGGTGGCGTTGTTGCTGAGGTAGGATTGTATCCCCACCCAGTGGGGTTGAAGATGGGTTGAATCTTTCAATCTGTGACAGTTCTGAAGGAGGTTGAGACCCTTGGATGGTTGTAGAGCTCCTGCTTCCCAAATATCAGTGGGGATCTGGGCACCTGGCAGCCCTGGACGTGTGTAGTGGCACCAAGGCCATTGTAAGGAGCAACTGGGAGGAGGAGGAGGAGGAGGAGGAGGAGGGAGGTGTGGAGGTGAGGGGATGTCTCTGCACAGCCTTGGAGCTTGGGCAGTCGGGTCATGCTCATCCTCCTTTGCTGTGCCCTGGCTGGGCCCCCTGTCCAGCTGCAGGATCCCTGGGAATGGCCCCATCCCCATTCCCTGTCCCCTGTGCCTGGAATGGCCTCATCCCCATTCCCTGTGCCCTGTTCTGGGAATGGCCCCATCCCCATTCCCTGTGCCCTGTGCCTGGAATGGCCCCATTCCCATTCCCTGTGCCCTGTTCTGGGAATGGCCCCATCCCCATTCCCTGTGCCCTGTTCTGGGAATGGCCCCATCCCCATTCCCTGTCCCCTGTGCCTGGAATGGCCTCAGCCCCATTCCCTGTGCCCTGTGCTGGGAATGGCCTCATCCCCATTCCCTGTGCCCTGTTCTGGGAATGGCCCCATCCCCATTCCCTGTGCCCTGTTCTGGGAATGGCCTCATCCCCATTCCCTGTGCCCTGTGCTGGGAATGGCCTCATCCCCATTCCCTGTGCCCTGTGCTGGGAATGGCCCCATCCCCATTCCCTGTGCCCTGTTCTGGGAATGGCCCCATCCCCATTCCCTGTGCCCTGTGCTGGGAATGGCCTCATCCCCATTCCCTGTGCCCTGTTCTGGGAATGGCCCCATCCCCATTCCCTGTGCCCTGTGCCTGGAATGGCCTCATCCCCATTCCCTGTGCCCTGTTCTGGGAATGGCCCCATCCCCATTCCCTGTGCCCTGTGCCTGGAATGGCCTCAGCCCCATTCCCTGTCCCCTGTTCTGGGAATGGCCCCATCCCCATTCAGTGTGCCCTGTGCTGGGAATGGCCCCATCCCCATTCCCTGTGCCCTGTGCTGGGAATGGCCCCATCCCCATTCCCTGTCCCCTGTGCTGGGAATGGCCCCATCCCCATTCCCTGTGCCCTGTGCTGGGAATGGCCTCATCCCCATTCCCTGTGCCCTGTGCTGCTGGGAGTGAGGAGATGGAGAAACCAGGAGTGAGGCCTGCTCTGAGAAGAAGGAGGGGTGGGGGAAGGTGCTTTTCAGATGTAGTTCTTATTTCTGATTCGATTGGTGATAAAAGAAATTTATTTCCCCAAGTTTTGGCCTTGACAGTAATTGCTGAGTGATCTCTCCCTGTCCTTACCTCAACCCACAAATCTTTTCCTGTATTTTCTCTCCCATAACCAGCTGGGGAAGGCAGGGATGGAGTGGCTGAGTGCCCACCTGGGGTCCAGCTGAGGTCAACCCACCACCAGTGTGGCAGTGCTCCTTCCTCTCCATCCACACTTTGGAGACAAGAAATGAAAATTCCTTTTGGAAATGGTTCTCCAAACCTCCTGGCAGACACCAGGGTTCTCAGCCTGGCTGGGAAGTGCTGCTGCTGAGCAGCCTTTCTCCAAAAACTCCCGAATTATGGGTATTGTGAGTTTAATGTAAAGGTGTCAGGTATCTCTGAAGAGAAATTAAGAGAACGTCAAAGGTAAAAACTAAACAAAAGGGCAGACACAAAAAGGTTCTAAATGAGGTGGAAATTGCAGGCAAATAGACAATAGAAGAAAGTTTAAGTAGCAATTTGTACTCTTTTGCACAAGGAAATGCACTTCATTTTTAATAAAAAAAATAAATCTTGGAGGATGCTGCACTTCTAAATACAGAGCTAAATATACCCTGGAAAAACCAAAACTGGTTTTTGTGCAGCGTGCACGCAGCAAAACAAAAGTGAGCAGTGATTGACAGAGTTAATCTGTCCTTAATAAATGTTTTATTTAAATATTCATTTTCCTCATTTGCATTAATTCCGTGCTGCAGGCCCTGTCAGTACAGAACCTGTTCCTGGGTCCGTGAGGAGCAGCCAGGATCCCCAGCTGCCCTCCCAGGATGGAGCCTTCCCATGGGCATGGAAGTTGGGAAGGATCCTTTTCTCCTTGAAATGAGAGCCCCCCCATTTGTCCTCTCACTTCATGTGAGATGAAAGCAACAAAAAGGACAAAAACCTTGTGAGGTGAGAGCTGCTGCTGTGCACTGAAGGTTCTTCATGATGGTGATGATGATGATGATGATGACAGAGCAGAGGAGAGATGGGTGCATTTCCAAAATATTCCTCACAGTTTTTCAAAGGGAAAAAAGAGAAGTTTGTTTTTTTTTTCTGGCTGTGCTGGAGTGATCTCTCCCAGCTGGGGAGTTCTGGAGTTGGGCTGGAAGGCCTGGCTGGAGCTGAGGCAGTTCATGTGTGCCCTGGGAATGTCTCACTGTGACTGCTGCTGGAAGTGTCAGGAGTTAACTCAGCACCCACAGCAATCCATGGAAATCCATAATCCTCCAAGTGGGGCTAAGGTGGTTGTTTTCCATGCAAAGAATTGCTGGATTAGATGAAATGCCCATCAAAACTGCAGCTGCCAGGGATTTGGAGGGTGTTGCTAATTAAGGGATGTTTGTATTTGGTTCACATGTCAGCGGGAGAAGGAGGAACAATTTCTTCCTTCCTTTTCCCCTTCCCTAATCCATATCTGAGCCACTGCAGGACAGCTCCTGAGGATGACTCTGGTGGCACGTGCTGGCCCACAGGCAGAGCTGGCAAAGCTGCTGTGCTTGGGATGCTGTCCCTGGGGTGCCAGCAGAGCTGCTGTGGGGCTGGGATGTGCTCCCCATCCCAGGGGAAGGAGGATGCCAAGTCAGCAGTGCCTGGTGCCTGCTGTGGTGGGGGCTTGGAGTGACACCAGAAGAAAAGAGGATGAGTGAAGAACTTCACCCAGTTTGTCTCCAACATTCTCAGAGTCCTTGTCTGGGATCTGGGCTTGGCCCTGCTGTTTTTGCAGCCCCAGGCAGGGCGTGGGTCTGACTCCTCCCCAGCAACCCCAGGTGTGCCATTCTCTGTAGGAATTTCTTTATCTCACTCCTCTCAATGGGAAATTTGTCACTGCCTCCCCCTCGTGTCTCCCAGCTCTGAAACACTCCCTGGGATAATGTCTGTGACATGAGGGCTTCCTCCACACCTCCTGCTTCTCTGGCTCCAAATTCCCCTAAATGTGTCCGTGGGACAAGCCCTTAGCTTTCCACAGGGATTTTGTAGAATAGGTTTGGTAGAGCTGGGGAACTGAGAATAAACACAAAATATTTCTGTGTAGTAGCACAGAGATCTTGATTTAGGTGAGAAATCAGTAGCATAAACAAGGTTAAGTGTTGAATTGAAAAGAAAGCCAGGAAAAATGTCAATATCTTCTCGCTAAAAGAAAACAAAATTAAATGACCCCACCAAACCCCACCTTATCTATGTAAGTACTTGAGCTGGAATATCCACAATTCCTCCCATGCCTGTGCAGGGTTCAGGTGCTCTTTAAAGCTCAGATTGCTTGTTTATATGTGAATTAGTGATAGGATTTCTGTACTGCTTGTAAGAAGTGAGGCAGAATTTGTTTCAAAGATCTAATGAGTGCTGGGCTGTCTGCAGCCAGCAGAACATCTCTGTCCTGCCTGGAATCAGGCTCTGTCAACTCTGCCTGTGTTTGCTTCAAGAGATGCCAGCACCATCAAAGATACTCACTGTAAATGATTCTGAATGTGTGCATTTTTTGCTTTACAGCTATTTCTGCATATCCAGGATATTAAAGGGAATATGTTTTCCTTGAAGGAGGTTGTTCATGTGTTGGAGTTCTTAGAACATGTGCAGAGCGCATTTGTTTTATCTCAGTTTATCTTATTTTGCCCATTTGTGTTTGTTTACAGGTTGTTTTGGTTTTTTTTTTGTAAATCAGGTTTAATGCTGAAAGCCATTTATAGAACTGAATAATGCATTATTCTCCTGAATGATGAGAAATGCTTGGAGGAAAAGGATCTCGTGTTGGTTTAGCCACGAGTGCCCCACAACGAGCAGGACAGCTGGATGATGCTGGCCACAGCTTCTTCTGCTCTTCTTCTCCAGATGAAAATCATCTGGAAAAGATCTGGAAATGATGATGATGATGATGATGATGATGATGATGATGATGATGATGATGATGATTTAGCATGCAGCAACCTGGTCTAGTGCAAGGTGTCCATGCCCGTGGCAAGGGAGTTGGAACTACATGATCTTTATGGTCCCCTCCAACCCAAACCATTCTGGGGTTCTAAAATCCCTTCTTAGAGATGTGGAGAGCAGATGCTCTCAATAAAAAGCAGCTCATTAAACTGTGGGTTTGTTTGGTTCATCACTTTTTGAGTGTGTGTGTGTGTGAACAGAGGCTCAGGGCTGCCACTGTCGTTTTCAGAATTCAGCAGGTTCCTTTCTGCTGCTGTGGAATGAGTCAGTACAGTTCCTGCTTTGATTTACAAAATTGGGTTTGAATCTCTTTGAAACCATTATGCTAAATCAATTTTTAACATAGCAGAGCAAGGAGGTACAAAGCCTCCCTTGTTCTCCAGTTGTGAACTCTCTGGATGAGCGAGCACTGTATAAACAAGACTGAAACAGCATCAAGGGGGAAGGGCTTTGCCAGGGTAGAGCCATGGGATGGTTTGGGTCAGAGGGGACCTTAAAGCTCATCCTGTTCCACCCCTGCCATGTGCAGGGACACCTTCCACTGCCCCAGGCTGCTCCAAGCCCTGTCCTTG
Organism: Molothrus aeneus; assembly: GCF_037042795.1. Classification (NCBI taxonomy): domain Eukaryota; kingdom Metazoa; phylum Chordata; class Aves; order Passeriformes; family Icteridae; genus Molothrus; species Molothrus aeneus. The sequence continues at coordinate 2,258,756 of NC_089659.1, read as the reverse complement.
AAAATTTTCAGAGATCCAGGGGCAGCCACAGCTTCCCTGGGCACCCTGTACCCTCACAGGGAAGAGTTTCTATCTAATATTTAACCTAAACTTCCTCTCTTCCAGTTTGAACCCATTGCTCTTTGTCCTGTCACTGCAGTTCCTGATGAAACAGCCATGGAATAGAGTTCTGCTCTGTTTGTGGCTCCAGCAGGATTTGAGATCCCTCTGTCCTTTGGTATTTGGGTTTTTGGGTCTCCCCCCCCGCCCCAGCCCAGCTCCAGAGCTGTCAAGGCATCAGATGAATCACCCCTGAGATGTTTTGGATTTCTGGCAACACTAGCATTGGGCAATCATCCAAATCTGGCAAGGCACTGCTAGGAATGAATGGGAAGCTCACGTGGTTCCACATGGAAAGCAGGGCAGGGAAAGTTTTCAGATGGCTTTGAGGAGACAGACCAGCCTCCATTTGCCCTTCATCCTCCTCTTCTTTTCCTAAATCCATGCTATCCCACTATCTGGCTTGCTGTAGGCTGGGGAGGGGACAAACCCCTTACAAAACACTGCATATGAATTCCAGATGATGATGATGCTGGAATTTCAGCATTTCAGGCTGCTCAAATGCTCACAAAATTCCAGATTTTTCATTCCCATCCTTCTTGCCAGGTGCCCATTTGGAGAGGCCAATTGCTGATCCTGTTTGTAATCCTCACCCAGCAGCTTCTGCCCCCAGCTCTCCAGGGAAGAAAGTCTGACAAAGAGCATTTATAAGCTTTATGACTTTAATTAAAACTTGGAGAATGAGACCTTCCAGAAAACTTCACTGGCACTTTTAAAGAGTCATGTCACTGAGCCCTGACCCCATTATTGTTTTTCCTCTCTTCTGGGAAAAAAAAAAAAAAAAAGGAAAATTTGGTCTGTTTTAATCCTCAAGTGAAAAAGGGCATATGACATGTTATACTTGACCAAATTCTTGTTTATAAAACCAAAAACAAGCATAAAAGTTAACTGCAAAATAATTAGAGTTAGGGAGGAAGATGAAGAGCAGGGAAATTTCAGTCTTCCAAAAAAATCTCCTTTAGGATAAAAAAAAAAAAGTCTCATGCAAGATTTGGGCAATTTGCTACAGGATAAGTCTGATTGCCTAAGAGTTGAGGATATTCCTGAAACAATAATCCAGAGCTGGGAAAGGGCTCAGCCTGGAGAAAAGGAGACTCAGGGGGGACTTTTGGGCTCTGCTCCCAGGGACAGGGACAGGAGGAGAAGGAATGGCCTCAGGCTGGCCAGGGGAGGCTCAGGGTGGATGTTAAGGAAAATTTCTTCATGGAAAGAAATTTTCCTTAACATGGAAAGAAACCTTCATGGAAAGGTTTGTCCAGCCCTGGCTCAGCTGCCCAGGGCAGAGGTGGAGTCCCCATCACTGGCAGGATATAAACCCCCATGGATGTGGCACTTGGGGACATGGGTGAGTGGTGGCCTTGGCAGTGCTGGACTGGATCATCTCAGAGGGATTTCCCACCCTAAATGATCCTGGGATTCCCTGGTTTTAAGAGCCTGGGGTCAGAGCTGTGCTCCTCCTGTCTGTGCTGTCTCATGGTGTTGGGTATTTCTGGCCTGTGTTTTGTTCCTGCCTCTGCAGACCCACTTCTTTTGGAACAGCCCCATAGCTGAGCTCCTGGGGCCTTTACTTTGTTGGAAAAACATGGTTCTGCTCCCTGGTTTTGGCCCAAATGGCAACTTCTTTCTAATCCCCTTCTGATTTGAGAGGGAGCACCTGAATTTGCTGATAATCTGTGATTATTCCATGCTAATCTTGCCATTGTAGAGGATGGCTCTGCTTGACACTCAGCAGATGAGTTAATTATTTTCCTTTATATCATCAGCCCTCCAGGCCAGACTTCCCAACAGCTTTTGGTCCATCTTTGTTGCCTTCAGTGTTCAACATGGATTAGTTCTCTATGCTCTCCTTTCCTGTTGTAGGTAAGATTGTTCAACATCCCCAAAACCCATCATTTTCTGTTCCTTGGGTGGCAGTTTTACCAGATAAATCACCACTGCCTGGTTGTTTTGCAGGCTGTGGGATGTGTGGTGCCCTTTGGAGTAGGCAGCCCGAGCTAAATCCCAGGATAAGGCTTGGCACAAAAGCTCAGGGTTACAGGCAAACAGGAGAAAATCACTGGAACCTCACAGTGCTGCCAGTGCTGGAATATAACAAAAAAAAAATCAAAATGCTGCACTGAACTACTTAGTTCTGAGCCAGGATCCCAAAATAACCACCTTTCAGTTGGTAAAATAAATTATCAAAGTCTTTCAGATCCAAATGTAATGCTTGGGCAAATTAATCCATTGTTGTATTGTTATAGTGCTCTAATCATATTTTTATATATCCCAGGAGCTGGAACTAAGAAGCATTTTGCTGTCAGTGCAAACACAATAATAAGAATAGTCTTAACAAAGTGACGTGCACTTAGTTGACTTTCTGAAATTCATTTCAGCAGAAATTACAGATGCTTTTTTACTTTTCATTATCATTAAGGTCCAAATAACTTCCTTGTATTGAAACCCAGGTTTACTTTATCTGCTTTAATAATTATATTGAGGCTCATTATGGGCACCTTGTTTGTAATTCTGGCTTTTCTCATTGAATTCTGAATGTGTTAATTCAAAAGTATGTACTTTAACAGATGGAGTTATATTATGGCAACGTTTAGTTCCAGTTGATCTTTTCTAAAGAGCATGCTGAGTGATCTCAGGCTAAATACAACCAAGGCAGCATCTAGCTGGATTTTTTTTAAAATTTTTTTTCCCCTAATAGCATTTTCCAGGCTGCTTGGGGGAAAGCAGAAACCAAGAAATGCCACTGGATTGAGCAGGGCAGCTGGAAAAGGTGGGATGATGAAGATCTGGTGATGGGGAAGAGGTGTGGAAGCTGCATCAAAGGCAGGGGAGAGTTCTCCAAGAAAATATCATAGTTGATGTCAAGGTTGTCTCATTTGCCAGTGGGATATTGCTTTAATGGTGTTCTTTTTTCCTCTCCAGTTTACATAATGAGATCAAGCTAATTAAACCATGTCTAGCTCTGGGAAAAGATCAAAATGTGAGCTTTTTTTATTGCACTTTATTAAAACCTTCACCCTGTAATGGAAGATTATAGGAAGTACTTTGCTACCAGTGCATCTTGCTCATCCCTGAAAAATGCAGCTCCTCTTTTTTACCAAAAGTTCCTTGGTTTTCCTTGTTTTTTTCTCCAAGTTGATCTTTTTTGGGAGCTCTCAGAAGGTGCACACTGATGGGGTTGGGTAGATTAGGTAAATAGGTAATGATAAATAGGTGCAGTGAGGTGTTTCATGCCAGCAACAGTGAAACCTTCTGAAAAGTGTCTTTTCCTGTAGAGTTGTGGAGCAGTTGCTTAGCCCAGTTTGTTCAGCACATTCCTTGTCCCACACAGCTGACTGGGAGGACACTCAGGGCCTCCCTGGACTTGAGAGTGGTTTTCTTTACAGCCTCCTTACATTTGAATGTATGTTTTTCCCATCCAGTTTTGCATTCCTAAAAAAAAAAAAAAAATAAATACTCCAAACCAAACCAGCAACAAAAAAAAAAGGAACAAAAAGGAATGCAGGGGAATGAAGAGATGGTGATTTCTGTTGAGGTTAAATGCAAGCAGGGACTCCCTTGGGGGTGAGGGTGGCTGGGTGCCCTCCCTGCTGGGACAGCAGCTCCAGGGGTGCCCTGGGGTCACCCCAGGGGTGGCTGGTGGCTCACAGAGCCCTGGGTGGCCCCAGGGGTGGCTGGTGGCTCACAGAGCCCTGGGTGGCCCCAGGGGTGGCTGGTGTCTCACAGGGCCCTGGGTGACCCCAGGGGTGTCTCACAGAGCCCTGGGGTGCCCACAGGGGTGGCTGGTGTCTCACAGAGCCCTGGGTGACCCCAGGGGTGGCTGGTGTCTCACAGAGCCCTGGGGTGCCCACAGGGGTGGCTGGTGTCTCACAGGGCCCTGGGTGACCCCAGGGATGGCTGGTGTCTCACAGAGCCCTGAGTGACCCCAGGGGTGGCTGGTGTCTCACAGAGCCCTGGGGTGCCCACAGGGGTGGCTGGTGTCTCACAGGGCCCTGGGTGACCCCAGGGATGGCTGGTGTCTCACAGAGCCCTGGGGTGCCCACAGGGGTGGCTGGTGTCTCACAGGGCCCTGGGGTCACCCCAGGGGTGGCTGGTGTCTCACAGAGCCCTGGGTGACCCCAGGGGTGGCTGGTGTCTCACAGGGCCCTGGGGTCACCCCAGGGGTGGCTGGTGTCTCACAGAGCCCTGGGTGGCCCCAGGGGTGGCTGGTGTCTCACAGAGCCCTGGGTGGCCCCAGGGGTGGCTGGTGTCTCACAGGGCCCTGGGGTGCCCACAGGGGTGGCTGGTGTCTCACAGGGCCCTGGGGTCACCCCAGGGGTGGCTGGTGTCTCACAGGGCCCTGGGTCACCCCAGGGGTGTCTCACAGAGCCCTGGGCAGCTGCTGGGTTTCCCCTCTCCAGGGTCACAGGTGAGTCCCCCTGGTGCCAGTGCCCGTGGGGGGTGTTGGTGGCACTGCTGTCACCTCCCAGGTCTGCATTACAGGAGCTTTCCGGGCTGGTATTAAGGCAAGGAGCTCTTGCCAACATTAATAGATGACTGTATTAGATCATCCTCATTATATTTCGAGCTGGAATGATTTCAGAGGCACTGGGAGGCAGCAAGGCTCTCCCATGCCTTCTCCCCTTGCAGAGGAGGTGAGGTTCAAGGGCTGCTTTCTCCTCCATAGGGGAGGCACAGCTCTGGTGGGCTGGGCTGAATTGCAGAGTGCCTCTGAAGTCCCACTGAAATCCCAATTTCTCCATTTTGAGCCTTGATGGTGACTTGGAGAGAAAGGAAGGGAAAGAGAAGGGAAGCTTTTGTTTGGGATGTGTTGGGGTGTCCCCACCTGGCAGGGTGGCAGTGTGGCTGTGCTCTGCCAGCTCTGAGCTCTTCCTCAGAGCCTGGCAGGGACTGGGATGTGCAGAGGGCCCAGGACTTGTGTTCTGTAGGATTTCCCTGCGTTGGTAACTGAGCTGTCTCCTGATGAATAATTGATAAATAAAGTGTGGAAGCAGAGCTGGATCCACAGGGGTCAGCACCAGCCTCTCCTGGCCTTGATGGGCTTTTAGATGAGGCCCTGCAGAATAACTGATGGTGGATTGGGGTTTGGTTTGTTTTTTTTTTTAATCTGTGCAAGATCTTAAAATATATTAGGGTTAATGAAATCAGTGCAATTGGGAAGCGCTGCCTGTGACGGACAGATGGCCAAAAGCACTTGGAAGCACAAGTGGGTTTGCACCAGAAGGAGAGCTGGGATCTGGCTGATGGATGCCACTGGTGATGCAGGAGGAGGGAGCACCCTGAGCTCCCACCCTGCTGAGATGGTGCTGGTTTGCTCCACCTCAAGGCCCCAGTCCTGCTCTCCTCCCACTGGAATAAATCCCAGCCCATCCATGGAGGCAGCGTTTGAGCTCCCAAGTAAAATTTTTTTCTTTTAAAGAAAGCAGTCCTTGTCATAATTAAAGATATGTGTGTGCTTTCTTTTCCTGTTCAACTCGAGCAGCCACTGAACACACTTAATAATGTTTTTTGCAGTATTTCGGTGGTATGAATGTACATGGAAATTACAGCAAAGGCATCATTTTTTTAACAGCTGTGTTTAGTTGAATAACAGATTTAGAAAGTGCAGACTTTAATTAATCTGTGTTTTCTGCTGGGATTTCAGCACCATCTGATTTACTTTTCATGGCTGAAAAGTGTAATTGTAGTTTTTCCCTTTAGCTGCGAGTTTATCCTCCCAAGAAATCAATTTGGTTTTTCTTTTTCTTAAAGCAATCTCAATATCAAACTGATGGTTTGACATTATCATACCTGGGATGCAGTACAGGTAATGCCCTGGCTCGGGCTGCTGTGGAGTTGAGAACAAATATCTGTCAAAAGGTTTGCCTGGAAATGCTATTTTTCCTCTTCCCTGCCTTGCTGTATATCACAACAAGCATCCAAATCCTGTACTCTGGGGCTGGAGGGCAGATGGGTGACTGGAAGGTCAGGACTGGTGTTGCTGCAGAAACCTCTGAGCACAAAGGATTTTTGTTATCTTTGATTCAGTTTTGTTAGTTGGAATTATGGTAGGGAGACTCTCTGTGCTTGCTCCTCGTGGTAAAACGTGTTTGTGTGAGATTGTTGCTGTAATTCTGCAGATGTTCCTCAAAGAATTCTCTCCTGGAGGTGCTGGGGATGCCTGGGGATCACAAACAGTGGTGGAAGCAGAGTCAGGGATTGGGGGACTGCAATGTTAAATTGCATTTCTCATGCGCTGTTGATCACTCATTGCTCCATCTCTGCCAGGATCAGTTGTGAGTGTTGTGAACATGCAGAGCTTCTGTGGCTTTGGGATTTTCCTTTAAAAATCAGCCTGTTGTGGCCATGTGTCCTTGCCCCACCTCTGCCTTTGCCCTGGGCCAAAGCTCCCTGAGCTGAGCTGAGAGCTCGTGCCTGGGTGGTTGGAGTTGCTCAGTCAGGCTGCTCCTGTCAGCGTCTGCTGGCTCTGGAGAATCCACAGGGCAATGAATGAGTGTCCTTGTCATCCAATCCTTGTGTGAAGCTGCCTTTTCTTCCCTGGCAGGGTGGGCAGGCCCTGGCACAGGTGCCCAGAGCAGCTGGGACTGCCCCTGGATCCCTGGCAGTGCCCAAGGCCAGCCTGGACACTGGGGCTGGGAGCAGCCTGGGACGGTGGGAGGTGTCCCTGCCATGGCAGGGGTGGGGCTGGGTGAGCTTCAAGGTCCATTCCCACCCCAATCATTCCGTGGTTCTATGAAGAAGGAAAGCTTCTTGGGCCCTCTGTGAGTAGTGGTGTGCTCCCAGCAGTGCTTGTCATTAACTTTTTACAAAATAAGTTTTTTGTCATGAGTTTTTTACAAAATAAGGGCATTACTTTACATTCTTGGAGAAGTTTGTATAATTTTAGTTACTGTCAGATGTGCTTTCCCCCCTATTTCTATTTTCTGAGGTTGGTGTGGGGTGTGGTGTCTAACCATGGCAGAAGGGAAGCAGCACTTTTGGAGTCAGAGTGGAATCTTAGCATGGCTGCTAATCTGAATAAGAGAAAAAAAAACATCTTGATGGGCTTTAAAACTTATTTTAATTAAGGTTTTTCCTTTCATCTCAGCAAATCCCTGAATGAGCTCCTTCATTCTCACACAAATACACACAGTCCCTGCTGGTACAGGCACTCAAACACATGGAGAGCTTCAGCTGAAGGGTCAGATCCAGACTGGGAAACACCCTGTGCCCAAAATGAACTAAAGCAGGGCTTGGGCAAAGTTAAAAAAGGCCAAACTACCCAAAGTGCCTGCCTGGTCTGGAGGATGCTGGGATCCTCCAGTGGAGTCCTGTGCTTCCCAGCTTTATTGAAGAATAGGGAGAGCTGCTGTTACCAGCCTGTGGAGCTGTGGATTTTACAGGCTGCGTTTTTTGCTTTGTAGAGGCTTGTCCACACACGTGTGCCTTTTTGTGGTGCTCCACAACCCTTGGGTGGTTTTTGCTCCACAACCTTGGAAGGTTTTGCTCCACACCCTTGCATGGTTTTTGCTCCACAACTTTGCATGGGTTTTTCTCCACAACCTTCCTTGGAAGCTTTTGCTCCACACCCTTGCATGGTTTTTGCTCCACAAACTTGGGTGGTTTTGCTCCACAACCTTGGAAGGTTTTGCTCCAGGGATTTTGCTCCCTAGGTTTTGTCCCTGGAGGTTTGGGATATGATTGGTGGGAAGTGGATGCAGCAGGGTCCTGAACCCAGGTCTCTGCCTGGGAGATGATGCTGTGATCTGCTCTGGAGTTTGGGGTTTCTGAGACATTCCTGGTGTGATTTCTGCTAAAACCAGCATATTCTGACACAACATTTTCTCATCGATGAATTGATGGACAAATTCAACAGGGATTTTTCAAATAGCTCAACTCTGCAGCTCTCATGCTGTGCCAGCTTTTGGCTGGGGGGCATCACATTGCTGAGGGGAGAAGCATTTGCCCTGGAGAGGGCAAATTTGGGACCTGGTGTCCCATCCTCTGTGGTGTGTCCCATCCTCCGTGGGGTGTGTGTCCCATCCTTTGTGGGGTGTCCCATCCTCCGTGGGGTGTGTGTCCCATCCTCCATGGGGTGTGTGTCCCATCCTCTGTGGTGTGTGTCCCATCCTCCGTGGGGTGTGTGTCCCATCCTCTGTGGTGTGTGTCCCATCCTCTGTGGTGTGTGTCCCATCCTCCGTGGTGTGTCCCATCCTCCATGGGGTGTGTGTCCCATCCTCTGTGGTGTGTGTCCCATCCTCCATGGTGTGTCCCATCCTCTGTGGTGTGTCCCATCCTCCATGGGGTGTCCCATCCTCCATGGGGTGTGTGTCCCATCCTCCATGGGGTGTCCCATCCTTTGTGGTGTGTCCCATCCTTTGTGGTGTGTCCCATCCTCCATGGGGTGTCCCATCCTCCATGGGATCCTCTGTGGTGTGTCCCATCCTCCATGGTGTGTCCCATCCTCCATGGGGTGTGTGTCCCATCCTCCATGGGGTGTGTGTCCCATCCTCTGTGGTGTGTGTCCCATCCTCCGTGGTGTGTCCCATCCTCCGTGGGGTGTGTGTCCCATCCTCTGTGGTGTGTGTCCCATCCTCCATGGGGTGTGTGTCCCATCCTCCATGGGGTGTGTGTCCCATCCTCCGTGGGGTGAGCCGGGATGCAGCCCAGCCCGGGAGCATCCCTGGAGCGGCTGTTCCGTGGGGTGACCCGCTCGCTGCAGAGTTTGACCCAGGCACGGTGCCAGCCGAAGGAAGGCTGAGGAGTAATCAGGAATGAAAGGAGCCACCTGCACGCCACGGGGAGCCGCTCCCGGGGGTGGGCGAGCGGTGCCAGCGCTCAGCGCTCATCCCGAGCCTTGTTCTGCAGCCCCGCTCCCCGGGGAGGCGGTGCGGGAGGGGGCTGCTCCCTGCCCGGCTTCCCCGGGGCTGTTGGGAGGGATGTGAGCTGGGATCGGGGCTGTGGGGATGTGCCAGGACACTGCTTCGTCAGGGGGAGAAGCGAGGAGGGTGTGGAGAGCGAGGGGTTGGGCTGGAGCATCTTTGGGGGTGGTGATGCTGTGGTACAGGAGGGGGAACAGCTGAGCTGAGCCGGTCAGAATGTGAAATTCCCACTGCTTTGGCTGTGTGAACCACAGGCTGCACCGCCAGCAAATAGCCTGGGAGGCAAATAAGGCCTTTTAAAGAGCATTTGTATCCTCTGCTGGTTGTTGAGAATGGCCCAGGCAGAGGGGTGGCCTGATGTGCAGATGCCCCTGTCACCGCACTGCTCCCACAGCCTGGAGCTGGCAGTGCCCCATTCCCACTTTGACAGGTAGGATTTGTTTTGGAGAGGGAGAGCTTGAGATGTGTGTGTGGCCATGGAATCACTTGGGTTTTATGTCAAAGGAAGGCACATGAAAATCACTCCCCCCTCCAACTCCACACTGCCCCATGCCTGTCACCTGCAGGAGGATCTAGCCCAATATATCCAATTTTTGGTCTCCTATTAGGATAGGCCTTGATAGGGTCTCTTTCAAACAGCAAGGAAATTCACTCCCACCATTTTTCAAGGGCTGCAGTAGTGGATTCAGAGCAGTCCCTGCCCTCTCCCTGCTGTGCTGCCTGCAAGGCGAGGGGAAGCCGGTCTCCAAAGTGCTGCGAGAGGAAACTCACTCTTGCGAAGCTGGGCCAAAAATGAAGGGTTTTTATAGCATACAAATGTTACCTACAGCTATTTATACACCCTCCTCAAAGGCTATTTATACCCTTCCCTGCTTTTGTGCTGCTGGCTGGAGAATATCCTTACATTCGGTGTTTTAGGCAGCGTGGGATGTTCTTCAGCCGTCGCCCGACTGCAAGGACCGTCTGTTTCCAACATCATTCCTGGAAGAAGAGGGCAATCCATGGGCTGCAGCCACTGCCACGGCTCTGAAAGCAGGGGTGGCATCCTGGCTGCCAGTCTGACCAAGGCGAGAAGGGGATGAAATGATCATAGCAGTGCTAATGAAAGCCACCGGTTCATTCAGAAGAGGGTGGCTCCTTGCCTCGAGGGTCAGGAGTAAGTTTCCCCCCCTTTCCCACACTGAGGGTCAGGAGTAAGTTTTCCCCCCCTTCCCCACATCATGCAGTCGATCAGGAGCAGTGTAAGGTTATTTTATTGTTTCCAGGAGCGCCGGACCCAGGCTCCCTGCGGGAGGTCGCATGCTTGGCTTGCTGCATCATTGATCCAGCCTGCCAGAGAAATTCTTTATTCCTCTTAAATGTGGACTTGCACTTAGAAAGCAAACAATCCTTTAACGTTTCTAAGGCTGAAAGCAGAAAAACGAGTGGCTTTTGTCATCAGGGATGCTGTCTTTTTTGATCGCTCTGGGAATCCAAGGGAATGTGCTACCCAACAAAGCAATTTTGTTTAAAAAAAAAGGGGAAAAGGGAAGGGATTGCAGCTTCCTGTGCTCTGGATAATTGGGGCTGTCTCCTCTGCATCTACACGGCACTCTGGTGACTGGGTTTGGAAGCTGAATGGTTTTCAGGTTTCCCTGACTCACACCATGAAGTTTCCAGTTCAGTCAGTACCAGCCAGCCCTGGTGTGCTGAGTTTGGCAGCCACCCCTTCTTTCAGTTGTGGATATTTGCTTTTGACAGATAAACAAAAATATCTTCATTATCTTTGGAAAAATGCTGTGTCCTGTTGAAACATCTTCGCTGTGTCCGAGATTGGTTTTGTTTTTAGAAATGCTGATGGAATGGCTTTTTGTGGGAGGCTTTTCCCAGAGGAGCCTCCAGGAGCAGAACCTGCTTTGCCTTGGTCTGCTGCATTTGAATTTTGCCTTCCTGCAGCTGAGGTTGCCTCTGTCACTGCCACTTACTCATGAGATGTTCTGGTGGTGCTGTGTGGATTAGCACCGTGCCTTGTGCCACAGGGCGTTGGTGCAGAGGGAGAGGTGCTCCTGAGTTTTTCCAGCACTGGTGGGGCCAGGACAGCAGTGATGCCACTTTTCAAAGAGCAGGAAATTGGTCAGCAATGCTTCCTTTCAGTTGGTGCTTGGTTTTTCTTATCCCAAGCCAAACTTTTCCAAGGTTGCCTGCAAGTTTTCTGTGCCTCTGGGTGCTGCTGATGGGGAGCTGCTTGTGCAGTGTTTGTAAATTCTCCTCCTCTCCATTCCCCTCACTACTTCTGTTGTCCCTTTCTCCACAATGATGACAAAGAGGCGACTTCCTGTCATTATTTTGTGCAGAAAGAACCTTCCAGCTCCTCCTGAACCTGCGAATGGATTTCTCAACCTCCAGCTATCCGAGGTGTAAATGAGATGGGAGCGGGGGCTTTGCACAAATCCCACCTTCTCGCCAGCAACCTGCTCCCTGCCTGCTTCATTTGACATTTTTCTCCCCTAATAGGGATTGTTTTTTCCAGAAATCCCCCCCAAATTTGTTAATTGCCAGCACTGCCAGGCTGGTGTTGGGAGGTGCTGGTGCTGTGCAGCCCCAGGGGCAGGGACCCCCAAATCCTGAACAATTGTGATGTACTGTGCAGCTTGGGCAAAGTGCATTTGTTGCCTTGGAAACAAATAGCAGCAGTGAACAACTCAATGAAATTTATGGAATCAACTTCAATAAATCTTGATGATAAACGTGCAAAAACATACCCAGTTTGATGAAGACCTCCAGTATGCAGATGTGAAGGGTGGCAGTAAGTTACAGAACTGCTTTGGCGCTGGTTTTGGGGCTGCCACAGTCGTGTTCCTATAAAATGGGCTTTTTTTGTTGTTTCTGAGGAAGCTGTCTGCTGCTTTTCATAGATATGGCATTTAATTTTAATTTCCAGGGTATCTTTTAGTTTAATTGGCATGCTGGATGATTACAGTGGGTTGTTTTGTCTTTTGCAAAGCCTGATTCATATCGAACCCGGGATAAAAATAAAATTGAGAGCGGTGGCAATCCAAGGGAGCACAGAGGGCCGCGTCGCCCGCCTCCAGGAAGGGTGCAAAATTTCACAAATTAATTAAAGCAGTTATGTAGGACATCTCCCTAATTCCTTGTATCAGCCTGTGAGTGTTACAGCTGGGGACAGGTCAGGGATTTTGTAGTTACAGCCAAGCTCTCTGGCAGGTTTCTCTCTCACGTGGAAAGGTCTCTCTATTTACCTGTGCATAGGGACAGGGTAGGTTTATTGTATCTCAGCCAGTGATATTTTCTGAAATTGATATTTTTCGTTCCTGGTTTGACCTGTGGATCGATGAGGGCTCAGGAATATCAGTGGACTTGTCTGGAGATGATGCTGTAAACCTTTAACACAGCCCTTAATGCAACAAGATGTTTTCCCATTAGTTCCCTCGCCTCCTCTCCTTACAGGGCCTTATTTTCACGATTTTCTGCCAGGTCAGGAAGCACTGGGAATATTTATTTCTTCCTTTTGTGGTGTGCTGGACCCCAGTTTTGCTCTTCAGCAGCTGAAGGGGCTGCATGGGGCCACAGCCTCCCTCTGTCCCCTCTGCTGCAGCCACCTCGTCCTGCTGGGCTGGCACCCAAACCCAAACCTGCCCCCAGGGACAGGCACAGGGGTGTCAGGGAATGCCAGAATGGCTTGGTTGAAAGGGACCTTGAAGATCACCCAGTGCCACCCCTGCCATGGCAGGGACACCTCCCACTGTCCCAGGCTGCTCCCAGCTCCAATGTCCAGCCTGGCCTTGGGCACTGCCAGGGATGCAGGGGCAGCCCCAGCTGCTCTGGGCACCTGTGCCAGGGCCTGCCCACCCTCACAGCCAGGAATTCCTTCCCACTATCCCATCCATCCCTGCCCCCTGGCAGTGGGAGCCATTCCCTGTGTCCTGTCCCTCCATTCCCATGTCCCAAGTCCCCCTGCAGCTCTTCTGGAGCCCCTTTAGTCACTGGAAGATGTTGTAGGGACATTTGCACCTTTAAGAAGTTGCCTCCCTGTATCTTAAGCCAATTTCTCTGCTGAGGCCTCTTTTTCCCACCCTGCCCAGTGGGTGCTTTGGTTTTGATGGATTTTGGAGCTCTGTTGGGTGGACTGGTCATCTCTTAACCTTGGCCCTCCCTTTTTCTTCTCCTATACCATCTTTCCTTACTCTTGGAATGAGATTGTTCCAGAATGTAAAGATTTCATGTTAGTGCTGTCCTTGGACTATCAGTGAGTGAAAAAAGCCCAGCCAGGATCCTGTTCCTACCCTGGCACCTGGATTGCTGCTGTTGTTTCAGAGGCACCACTTTAATTTGTTACTCGGATCTGCCCAGATTCCCAGGCAAGCCCTCGTGTTGCTCAGTATCTTCCAGCCCACAAAGTCAGTGCTTCCCCATGTCAGCCCTAATATGCTGGATGGATTAGGAAAATCCCTATGGATGTTGAGGATCACACCTGCAAGTCTTGTACCGGAGCTTGGGATGTGGCTCTGCAGAGCCTGGAGCTGCCCAGAGCTCATAGCAGTGGATTTTAATTTATTTAATGCTGGCTGTATTTCTCACCTTGGCTGGGATCAAAACCTGAGTTTCCCTTAGATTTCCTCAGGTGTGGAGGGCTGGAAACCCAAAGGGCTTCTCCAGAAACCCCGGGCACATGGGATGGTTGCTGAGCTCTGCTCTGATATTTACAGACCACCAGAGCTCTTCCCATTAACATACAACTGTATAAGACAGCTTGAACTCCATTAGGAGGTAAATTTAGTGACTCACTAACTCCTTTTTGATATGTTTTTATAATTTCATTGTATTATGACACTTGGTTTTAAATTTGCATGAGTAAATGAGCCTCTTACTAAGTCAGGTAAAAAGATTTTTCACTTATCTACCATGAAATAAGACATTAAAAAAATAGTGAGTGGAGAAAGCAACGTATCCTTGACATATTTAGTTTACATTTTTTCCAACTGTGCTGACTGAACATTTCTAACCATTAATGATCCAATAAAGCTGTTTGTACCGCTTTAACAGGCTAAATAATTTCACATTAGGAATACATTTTGTAATTAATTTAGTATTTTGTGGGGGAACCCTATTTTTGGAAAATACAAATTTACATTTAATTGCACTCACAATCTGACTTGGAAGATGCAGCGAGTGAAAACTGGCCTTTTATGGTTCACCTCCAAACAGGAAAGTCCATGGAAGCAGTTAACAGTAGTGAACTACTTAATTGGGATTTCCATGACTTGTTCAATGAATTCCTGCAGGGTTCCTTAAAAATACCCCCTGGGCAGGGAAGCTCCTGCAGCTGGTGAAAGATGGGACCACACACTTCACCCCTGGGGTTCCACCAGCTTCTGGTTCACTAGCATGGATTTATGGGTTGGTTTTTTTCAAGTATTTCTGAACTTTCATTCAGGATAACCTTGGCAAGACCTGAACAACTCTGGGATTTGCCCTTCAAAAGTATTTTCCCCCTCATTTCCTATTGGAGAAGAGCCCACCCAAGGCCCTGCTGCCAGTGGGATCTGGGGGATGTGTGTGGGGAGCATCCCTTTGTTTTGTTCAGGTGATGAGCAGCAAGGAGATGGCACTGGTGATCCTTTGGTCCTGACCTGGGCTCTGGTGAAGATCTCATGGGGACGTGAGAGTTCCTCTGTTAATTATCCAGCTTTTTGACTCTCTCCATCTCTCTGGACATCACCAGCTTTAAGTTTTTTTTTTGGTGTTATGATATTTTTTCTTCTCTTTCCCCCCATTTCATTAACAGGGACAGATGATTTTAATTAAAAAGAAACAACAAAACAAAATCCCGAGTAAAACAAAAAGAGAATATTCTAATTTGGCGTGACATTATGAGGCAGGATGGCTCCTGGCATCCAAGGTATGGAAAAGGTCATCTTCCACAGCTCCAGCCTTTTGCAACAGTGGAATTAAGTTCAAACTCAGGCTGGTTTTGAAGTCTTAAGTCTCTCCAGGGATTCCTTTCATAACATCTTCGAACTGGATAACACTACAGTAAATGAAATACACTGCACTGGATTAAAGGGTTATTTCCCCTGTGTATCGAGCTGACACAGAATCCCAACCCTCAGGTTGCCTCCAAGTTGTCTCTATCTGCTGATCCTCTCCCTGCTTTACATAACAGCTCTCAGAGTTTTTGCAGGGAAAAGTTTTGCCATTATTTATTCGGCAACGGCGCTCGCGGAGCTATTTTATGCAGCCAGGAGCTGAAATAAAGCAACTAAATGGGAAGGAATTTAATGGGCATCAAAACGTGAGGGAAGCAATGCAGGGAAGAGCAGAGCTGCCTCTCCAGCTCTGTAATTTGTACTGAAACACAAACTGTGGCTGTGCCTGCGCTGCCACTCGCACATTCGGCGCAGCGCCCGCAGTAACAACGGGGCTGGGAAATGCTGCTGTGCTCTGAGCTGGCTGCTCCAGCAGCTACAATTTGTTAGGGGTCGTTTGCAATGTGTTTTCTTGTAGAACAAATGTTCCTTTTGACTTTGATCTCGGTGCCTGGTGCAGATTTTGTTGAGGGACGGGCACCTAAACTGCTGCAATCTGCTGAGCTCCAGAGCTCAGGGGAGAACCAGCGCCTGGAAACCTGGGAGCACCGGCTGCTCCAGCTCTGTTGTGCCATCCCATGGCCAGTGCCCGGGGCCAGGCTGGTCCTCTTGATGCTGGGGAAGGTGTCTCCAAGCTTGGCATGGCAAAGCACAGTGGACATCTATTGAACCTGCTCTGGAACTGCACAAATGGTCATGGTCCTTTGTTTCCCCCACCAGAACACTGATTAAAGACCGTCCAAGTTCATGAAACATGAAATCTCCAACAACATTTTGACAAGGAAAAGAGAGAGAACTGTGATGGTGTTCACAGGGGCCTCAGGTTGAGGGAAGAGATGAGGATCTGATTCCATGTTTCAGAAGGCTTGATTTATTATTTTATGATATATATTACATTAAAACTATACTAAAAGAATAGAAGAAAGGATTTCATCAGAAGGCTGGCTAAGAATAGAAAAGGAATGAAATGATAACAAAGGCTTGGACAGAGAGTCTGAGCCAGCTGACTGTGATTGGCCATTAATTAAAAACAACCACATGAGCCCAATCCCAGATGCACCTGTTGCACTCCACAGCAGCAGATAACCATTGGTTACATTTTGTTCCTGAGGCCTCTCAGCTGCTCAGGAGGAAAAATCTTAAAGAAAAGATTTTTCATAAAAGATGTCTGCGACAGAGAACTGTTTCTTCTCTGTCCCTGGCTCCTCCCATTTTATTTTATCCAGGGCTGGCTGGGTCAGATGGAAAGCAGGAGCTGTGTTATGGAGTGTTTATTTAAGATGAGCTGGATTCTCCATATGCTTGATCCATTTGGGCGTGGCAGGAACAGGGCCCTGTGCTCTGTGTGCCCCTGTGTACCTCTGGATCCTGTTCCCTGTTGAATCTCTTCTCCCACACCATGGTTTTC
Source organism: Molothrus aeneus (assembly GCF_037042795.1). Taxonomy (NCBI): domain Eukaryota; kingdom Metazoa; phylum Chordata; class Aves; order Passeriformes; family Icteridae; genus Molothrus; species Molothrus aeneus. The sequence goes on along the minus strand of NC_089659.1, from coordinate 2,242,305 downwards.
TCTGGATGTGCTTATGGGTGCCTCTGGAATAACCACACCTCCTCTCCACCAGCCCAAACCCCTCTCCTAAGAGCTGGAGGATCAATGGGGCTGCTGCTCTTCACAAGGATGGGGAGATGCTCCTGATAATTCTGACATCCTTTGTCTCCATGAACTTTCAGGATGAGGGACCTGGGGCCCTGTGGAAGGTGCTCAGCAGGATTTGTCCTGCTGAAGGGTTTCTGCTGGTGAGAAGGTGACCCCACAGGCATCAGGTTCCCCTGTTTCCAAATGTTATCCCCATATAAACACCCACACGCATTAAAAGCCTGTGGGAAACGATCCTTTGGGGATTCTGCTGTCCACAAGTAATTAAAATCAATGACATTTTTAGACTTCCCTCTCACTGAACAGTCTGGGAGCGGAAGCAAGGGCAGGGAATTGCATCTGCTGGGTGACTGGAGGTGCCCTCATGCTCCCACAGCCTCTGAGATGGTCGCTGTCTTTCCAGGAGGTCTCAAATCTCCCTGGAAAAGCTGGGACATATTGAAAATATGCTCCTAGCTTTTAGCACTTCCTCCAGATTATTGCTTCAAGTATTTAAAAATATATTTTATAGCACTAAAATAAATGTTAATGAGTCTGCATGGCTTGGGGCTAACAATAGTATTTCTATTTCCATCCAGCAGCCTGGCAGGGCATTTGGCTATGGAAGAGCTGGATGTGGAGACCTGGCTGTTTCTTTCTGACTTGGTCCTTGATGTCTTGAACAGTTTTATTCTCTTGTGCTTTACTTTCCCTGTTTTGCTAAATAGCAATGAAAAAGCTTCCTTGCTTTGTTCAGGCACCTGGGATTTATCAAAGGCCTCTGGGCAAGTGTTAAATGCTGAGCTGGGTATAAAAAGCGTTATTTAGTGTTATGTTTATACCTCTTCAATGTTAGCATGTATTTTTATATACTCCTTGCGGTGACCTTTGTGTTTTTCCAACCAAGCAGACAATCTCCTTGACTCGGGGGGTTGGTTTTTTCCACTGCCTGCCGTGGCATCTTCCAGGTGATTTTGTAAATATGCTTTTTTTTGAGGTGTTTTCAGTGTTTGGGCTGGGACTCGTGGTGCTGGAGGTGCCAGTTGCATACGGAGGATGGGAGAGATGCCACGAGGAAAATAATAAATAGCATGGAAGTCCATTCCTCTGATTCCTCACCTCCCTTGTTCTCCTCAGCTACAATCAAAGGACATTTTAGGGATCCCAGCTGCCTGTTCAATGGGCAGTGATCTGGGGGTACCCCAAGCCTTAGGGAGGCTGCAGAGGAGCAGGGTGTGGGCAGAGGTGTGGGAGTAGATGGGATGGCAGGAATTCAGCCCTGGCACCGTCTCAAAGGCAGCGAGCCCTGCTCGGAGCAGCTGCGTTCCCCGGGACTGCAGGAAGCCAAATGGTTTGTTTGTCTGTTTACATGGATATGTGGGGCTGTGTAGGGGAAAACCACTTAGCAGAAATTCTGCTATTAAAGCAGATGGTGGGAGATTAATCTGGTTTTTAGGGGGGTGCTCGCTGCTACGATGACCACGTTATTAATTCCTTCCCGTGCTAGGAGTCCTTCCATGGTTGCAGGGGATGGGGGAATTGTGTTTCCTGAAGCTCTCTCTTGGCTCCTTCCTCCCTTCCTCACAAGCTGATGTGGTATTTTGGGAAGCAGAGGAGCATTTTGTCAGGGTTGTTGTTGCAGTTTCTCTACCCGTGCTCCTTCCATGCTGTCCTCTGCTCCAGCCCTTTCCAGTGCTCCCGTGGCAGTTCCAGCTGCCTCCTGGCCCTCCTGCAGACCCCTTTGCTGCTGCTCAAATGCTGGTTGTTAGCCTAGATTTCCTTTTTTCCCCTTCCATTTTAGAAATTGCTCTTTTTTCCCCCCTGCTGTATCACTGACAGCCGCATTCTCCTTGACAGTTGTGATATTTGTATGTGTGCATAAAAACAGTAGGAAGCATTTATGTAGGTGTCACTAATTTAATTTAATATAATCTGATCTGTATGTATAGGGGAGGACTGCTCTGTGCTGAAAATGCTTCTCTTTATTTTACAGTCTCCATCGTCATCAAATACAACTCCTGTCATTCTCCTCTTCCATTCACCTACCCAAAGACCAAATCTGGAAATAGTAACCAAAAGAGAAGCCCACGTCACGCACAGAGCAGGGAAAGGTTGAAATAATTGAAGGGTAAGTGATTTTTTTTTCACTCTTATTCTGTGTGTAAAGCTACAATAGGAAGTGCAAGACTGTGTAAAGAAGCTGTTAAGCACACACACACACAGCTGCTCTGTGTGCAAAGTGGAAAAAAATGACTGAAATGCTGCTTTGCTGATCAAAGCAAGGTGAGGAAGTGCCCAGGAGGGGCAGTTTGGGGTGCTGGTGCTGGTTCTGCTCCTGCCCGGGGGGAAGCAGAGGCTCTGCTCAGGCTGGCATGGCTGTGGCTGGTCTGAAGGAGCTCCCCAGCCGGGAGGGAGCCGGGATATCGGAGTCTCCCGCTGCTGAAGAGCTCTTGTGTCATTTCCTTCTCTCTTCCCCACTTCAAACCCCTCTCAGCTGGGGTGGTGAGCTGTGTGCTCCTGTGGGGCAGGATGTTTTGCCTTGCTGCTGCTCTCTGCAGCCCCTGAGCTCCGGGAGCTTTTCCTGGAGAGCGAGCTGGCCGTGCCTGCGCTGGGATTTTCCAAAGGGAAGCGTTGATGGGGGCTGGAGGAGGCACAGACTGACTGGCAGAGCCAGGAGGCCTCTCCTGGAAATGTTTGCCTCCAGGCTTTCCTTTTGCTGCGAGGGTGGGGATGAGATAGGAGGAGATAGAAAATCAGCTTTGGTGCAATCCAGAACCCTGGCTGAAGCATTAGTGAGCTCCAAATGGTGGGGAGCTCGTTTCCCCACCCCATTCCCAGCTCTGTGCTTGCATATATTGTATTTCCACACATGTTCTTGTGTAGATGGACAGGATGTGCCTTCACTTACATTGGAGAACTTTTCTTTAAACATCTGGGTTTTCTGGTTTATTGCTGTTGTGGGTTTGTAGGTTTTGTTGGTTTTTTTTTTTTACCCCTGCAATGTTTGTTCATGCAAAATTCATATCTGGGAAGGGCATCTTAAATCCCTGCTTCTGAGTCAAAAAGGGAAAGTATGGAAGTGAAAAGAGAGATTGTATCGTTTAAGAAATATGATTCATGAATTAATCCTCGTCTGCTCCACCATCTGTGGCGTGTGTTTCAACACAGAAATCCTGGGTTATATCTCTTTAAAAAGCTTTCTTCTTGCTGATTGCCTGAGTTTGCTGCAGTTCTAACAGGGAATTTGCTTCTTTTTGGGGAGAGAGTGGTGGGATTTACTCAGAGCCTGGGTGGGTGCTCCCAGCTGTGGGTCAGCTGGACCAACCAGCTGAGGAGGCTGGGAGGTTGGGAGAAAACAAAAACCTCTGTTTTGGGAGGTGCCAGCTCTCTGTGGAATCGATGCCATGAGCCTGGTGGGCAGGCAAAGCTCGTGCATGGCGATTTTTGCTCTGGAATTGTGGCTGGATCTCTGGAGCAAGAGATGGGCAGTGATGGCAGGAGGTGCAGGAACCTGTTAAAATCCTTCTGAAAAAGAAGTGACTCTTTCTGAAATGGACTGGAGCTCCAGAAGATAAAGCACTGAGGTGGTTCCCATCCTCTGTTTCCTGGTGATCTTTTTGTGATTTCTTTGTAGATAAAGAGAGAGGAGAGGTTTCCCATCTTGGTCCCAAAAAGAAGCTGCCCTGCTTTGTGCTTCCATGAGAAATGGGGGATGAGGGACACTGGGAGTTTTGAGGGTGACCTTTTTCTGATTTGACTCTTTGAATTGTTTCCCAGATTTTAGCAGGGAACAACTTTCCTTTTTAAACATATTCCTCAGGTTCCTCTTCCTGAAGCAGGTCAGACGCAGAGCCCCTTTCATCCTTCCTGGACAGAGTCCCTGTTTCAATCCTGCATCCACCAGCAGGGCCTTTCCTGGATTGCTCCTTTCCCTGGGTGTGGGATTTGCCCCATCCCTTTTCTCTCATGTACAGATAAAAGCTGGAGTGTTTTCCCTGTTGTTCTGGAGGGGGATCTGAGCTGCTGGAGGGGGTGGATGTTGTGTGGCCTCAGCCCTTGGCTTGGTGATGCTCCCACGTGGCCACAGCCCCTCCTGTGCCAGTGCCACTGGTGTGAGCAGAGCCCTGGCTGGCCCTGCTGGTGCTGATGGATGGAGGTGATGCAGGAGCTGAGTCCCTCAGTGAAATACTGTGGGTTTATTGCCTTCCCATCCATCCTGTTTTCACGCCTCTCTGCCTCCCTGACTCACTGCCATCCAGCCTTGCCTTGCAGTTCCTGTTTGCTCTGGGAACTCCCACTGGACAAGGCTGGAGCAAAGCCCTGATGCTTCCCATTGCCTTGGGAGCTTCTTTTCTATCTGAACATCTAAAGCCAGGAGAGGAAAGGAAAATCCCATTTTTCAGGAGCAGCAATAAAGTGTTAAAAGGAAGGAGGATGGGGGGGATGCTCTGTCCTGTGTCCATGTGCTGAGCCCATTGAGGCTCTTCCATGGTCCCTAAGAAATGCTTTCCCATTCCCTCCATTATCACAAATCCCTTCCTGCTCACTCAGTCCAAGGGAAACCTTGGATGTGCAGGTGCTTTGTGTCACAAAAAGTCAACTCCACAAGCACCCAGAATCCCAACACTACCATAAATAGCTGTGTCTGGGGAAAAGGGTGTCAGCAGTGCTTCAGCAAATGTTCAACCCAGATTGGAATTAGGCTGAAATACATGCCTGGCCCAGGGACAGGGCCCAGGGAGGGGCTGGAGCTGGGCCAGGGCAGGGTTAGGTTGGATTTTAGGGAAAGGTTCTGCCCCCAGAGGGTGCTGGCACTGCCCAGGCTCCCCAGGGAATGGTGCCAAGGCTGCCAGAGCTGCGGGAGGGTTGGGATGCCACTCCAAGGGACAGGATGGGATTGTGTCCTGTGCAGGACTTGGATTCAATGATCGTGTTAGTCCCTTCAAGCCCAGGATGTCCCATGTTTCTATGGCACACCCCTGCATGGAGAATGCTGCTGTGAATACAGAGGGGTCCCTGGCCCTGTCCATCTCACCCACACAGACACACCTGGGCATTCACAGATTTTGCAGGTAACTTGCTCATTCCTTGTGTGCCTTTACAGTATTTCACCATTTTTATATATTTCTTAATTGCCTCAATCATCATTATTTGGTGAGAGTTTCTAAGCTTGTTTGCCATCCTTTACCTGCCCCAGGCTAGTCTGGAAGCAGAGATGGTTTCCTGGGGGCTCTCCTGCAACCCTCCACCCCTGTCAGGTGTGTGCTGGTCCCTCCTGTGCCAGCTGATGCTGGTAATCACTTTTCCAAAGTCTCCATAAAATAAGGGTTATGGGCTTTGTGCCTGGAGAATGTCCTGTGTTTACCAGTGTTGGCATTTTTGGAATACTTTGAGCTCCCACAGAAGCTTTGCTGCTAAAAAAACCCCACCAAACCAACAAGAGGTAAAACAAATTCTATCAGAAATGGGAAACAGAAGCAGTCCAGGCAGATTCCATTAGCCACAGGTTTTACTTTCTGTTTTAAGCTTTTATTATAAAAAAAAAAGGATTTATGCTCACCTTTATTTCCACCTCAGGGTGGGGCTGTAAATGAAGGGTCTGGTGGATGCCCTCAGCTCCTCCTCTGATCACAAAGTGTCCCCTGGCAGGGTGACAATGCTGGTGGCACAGGACTTGTGACTTTCCTCCAAGGTTTCTTGTGGCCAAAGAAAGGAGGAGCATTGATTCCCCATCAATTCTTTAGGACCCCAGTGAAACAGCTGCTTGTTTCTCCTAAACAATTCTGCCAAGACGGAAATTGGCTGCTGTCTGCACGGACTTTCTGGATGGGGAAAATTAAGCAGCAATAGCTGGAAAAATAATATGGGCTGTGAGATAATAGATGCCTGAGGGATAAAATTAAGCAGTATTTTACAACGAAGGAAGAGGGTTTGGCAATAAATAGTTTGCCTTTGACTTCCTTTTGTTTGCCAGAGGACTGATGTTTGGAAGAGGTTGTCCTGGGCTCTATTTTCCAAGCAGATGTAGGAAAATAGTGAAGGTATGGAGGATTTTCAGTCCCTCCCAGGAGGCTGGTGCCAGGCTGGGGTGCAGCTCACCCTGCCTGCACCGCCTGTGTGCTGGATGTGACAGGGGTGTGACACTGGAGCTGCTGTGGGAAAGCCCACCCTTGCAGGGGGGTGTTTAGAAGAGAACAGCAAGGATTGGGTTTAAATGCCATGGGGAGCCCAGAAAGCCCAGGGAGGGGTGGTGGCATGTTCAGCACCCCAGCAGGATCCCAGTGCAGGTGATTCCCACTCTGCCTGGGTGCTGTGCTGTGCAGAAGCCCCTTCCCAGTAATGCCCTGACAGTGGGGTTTGGTTTGATTCTGCCATCTCTCCATGATGTGCTTTTCTGTAGCAGCTCCATGAGCTCCTGCCTGAGGAGGTCATTTGGAAATGCTCTTTTCTCCATTTCAGGGGCCTCCTCAGGCACAGTGAGCACAGCTGCCCACTGTGCCCTTCACTTGTGCCCAGGGAATGTGCCAAGGTGGGCTGGGAAAACGCCGTGGTTGCCTCCTGGTGCCAGTGGGAACATCCTGGGGTCATCCTGGATTCTCTCTGCTCCAGGGGCACCATCGTGGGCAGGGCTTGTTCCTCCTCCCTTTGCATGAAATGAAAACAGTTCAAACAGAGCTGCAGCCCCTAATCCCACCTGCCCAGGGATGGATTCAGGTGCAGCAAGTCAAGATAGGAGGTCTTTAGCCCAGGCCAGCTGCTGAGAGCTTCTCATTTCACAGATCCCAGGGAAAGCCTCCCTGCCAGTGGGGGGATTTCCTCAGAGTGGATGGGTCTCAGGAGAGCTCAGAGTCCTGCCTGTCCCCAGGAGCTGAGGGGGGCTTGGGAATGCTCAGCACCTCTGCAAACGAGGCCAGACTCTCTCGTGCATCCAGAATGGAATCATTAAGTCTCTGTGCATTGAGGCTCTGGTTTTATTCATGGAGTGTAATGTGATTCATTTGCCCTTTTGCTCTCGTGTTGAGAAGGCCATCATCTCGTATGCATCGCTGGCTGCAGGCACAGCTCTGCTTAGTTATTATTTTTAGGGTTTTTGGCTGGGAGGGAACAGATATTTTCATCGTGTGCACAGTGGCTGCAGAGCTGAGTGGCCACAAATCTGCTGCTCTCCCAGCCCTGGTGGGGAGCATTTAACTGAGCTCAGCTCTGCTTCTCCAAACCTGCTGGTGAGGATCCTTTCTCCTGCCCCTCGTGCCAGGGCAGTGCTGGGGGCAGGAGGGGCACAATGGGGGAGCAGCATCCTTGGGTCTCCTGGTCACACACTGTCCCCACCAGCTCCTTGCAGAGGGGTTAAGCTGTTTACTGGGTTAAGCTGTTTACTGGGTTAAGTTGTTTACTGGGGAACCCAAACCCCAAGCTTATGGATGTGGCCCAGGATCCTGTGGTAGGTAGATGTAGGATGGGACCTTGCTCTGCCTGATGAACTGATTAAAAATGGGTGAAGGACACTGTGGGTGCTCACTGCTGCAGGTGTCTTAGTGCAGCCAAAGAGGGAAATTATTCTTCCTTGGGGTTAAAAGAAGAAAGACACCAAGCAGGGCTAGAGCAAAGGATACAAAAGGATGGACAAAATGCATTTTTTTAAATGTTAGCATGGGAGACATTAATTAAGCCACTAATTCCTGAAGAATATTAATGAGTAAATCAGTTGGAGTCACTGCCTCTCATAGTGGGACAGGCCCAGAGCGTTTCAACTCTGCATGTTGGATCTGCACCTGCAGAACAAGTCAGAAATTCCCTCCCAGCCCTGACTGTGGTGGGCAGTCCTTTTTAATCACAAAGCCCTGAACTCTGTCCTGCTGGCACATTCCAAGTGGTCACCCTGCATGGCCCAGTGACCATCTCCAAGTCCTCAGGTGACCCTCGGGGTTTCTGATGCTGCAGGGTCACAGCACGTGTGACAATCAGTGAGATTTTGGAAGCAAAGGGCAGGAGGAGGGGAGTTAACTCCATGTATTTCTTTTCTTTTTTACCTTGTCCTCTTCTTCTTTGTTTTTTTTATCATCTCCCCCCGTACACTTCAGAGCCCAAATCCATGCTGGGAAGGACCCACACAAAGCAACATGAGGGGCAAGGCGTGAGCGTAGTGCTTAAATTGATGATTTTCTTACACTTTGTTGATGGGGAGGCATAAAAAAGGGTCAGGTGTGAGTAAAGATAAGGGGATAGCATTTTCAGGAGAGCTTGAAGCCAGGAGCAGTTTGGGAAGGGGAGGTTTTTAGCCTCCAACGATTTGGGAAGACAAAAGAGGTGGAAGCAGGGAGGTAACAACGCCGACCTTCTCTGCTCTTTGTTTGCAAGAAATGCACAAATCGCTGCTGATATTGCTGAGTGCTTTCCTGCTGCTTTGTGGCTTGATTTGGAGCTGCAGCCCTTCCAAGCCTGGTTCCTGACTTCCTAAAAAACAACCCCAAAAAACCAGAAACCCAAACAAAACAACCAAACAAATCCTGGCTGATGGAATCGTAATCGTTCTCTCCATGGTGCCCGCTGGGAGGACCAGGACACCAACACCTTCACCCTGCATCAAGCTTAGATCCTGGCTGGATTTGGTACAGATTAATGCATTTTGGAGAGTTCTAGAAAGGTCAGAAGCAGAGAAGAAGCTCTAATAGCAGTGCAGCAACCAGCTGGCTGCATTGGGTTTCATTTCAGTGCCATAGTAACACCAGGAGCCCTGGTGTCAATACCGTGCCCACTGCATGCCAGTGCCCCCCTCTTTTTGTCAGGAGACAAGCCCATAAGAAGGTATTTTCTTCCTGAAGAATTTCTCTGAGGCAGTAATGGGCTTTTTGGAGGGTTTGGTGCTCGTACCCAGAGATGTAAGGTGGGTGATTTACAAGGCACTGTGCAAATGCCAAATTGTTAGGCAGAACTGCTGCTGATTTAGAAGGCAGTTAAAGCTCTGAATGTGCCAAGTGCCAGTAGAGTGTTTCTACAGATGGAATAACTGGAAATATTGGAGAGATTCCAAAGGTTTAATCAAATTCAACCAGGTTTTTTTCCCCTTTTTCTTTTTTTTTTTCTTTTTTTCTTTTTTTTTAACTGCAGAATTCTCTGAGGAATGCGGGTTGAAATAGTAGATTATTCCACTGCCCTTAGTACCATGGGGGAGATTTTTACAGATGAATATAAAGCAAACACACAAGACTTTGAAGCAAACACATCAGTGAGTCTATAAACGAGGGCTGGAGCAGCAATGCCCTGAAATGCTGGACCAGAACATCTCAGATTTCCTGGCAGGAGCTTTTTTGGAAGCAGAATGAGGGGTTTGCAGTCCCTCAGCACACAGGGAAGTGGCAGCCACAGTGTCCCTGGTCCAGTTCTGCTGGACCCAGGCAGGTTTTTGTGGCATTCGGGGCATCCTCTCCGTGCTCACAGTGCAGTGCTGGGACATGCATATGTTTCTGCACAGATGCCCACCTTCCTCTAGTCTTGTTGACAGCCTTTCCAAGGCTTCTTATTTAGCCAGACCATATGTGCTTGGGCATGGAGATAGTGGGATGTGGAAAGAGCAGCACATTATCCTTGGGCTGCAAACACCATCAGGAGCAGTTCCCAGCAAACTCTGCTGGTGCAGAGATCCAGAGCTGCTGATCCTGCATTGCAGGGCACACGGAGCCATCAGGGGCAGTTCCTCCCCTCATTTGTCAAAACCAGGGTCCAGAAAGCCATTTCCCTTTGTTCTAGCCCCAAGCCAGCTCTCACTGTCCACTCCTTGAATTCTCATCCCCAGCATGGATGGAGGCCACGGGGGAGAGGGAAATGGTGTCTCCAGGTGAAGTTTGGCTGCTGAGGACCAAGCTGGGGAAGGGGTTGGAGATTTTTCCATGGGTGTTTCCTTGCTAGTGCAGAAAATGAAGAGCCCATCCTATTTCTGGCTGCAGGGTTTTGTTTGGGGTGAGGTGGCAGGGCCAGGGTGGGGCTGTGAGGAGTGGCTGTCCCTGGAGCAATGCTGGCACAGCAATGGAGCTTTTGCTGGGTGGGAGCTTTTTCAGCAGAATTTTTGGGTTTTGCAGACAGCCTGATTGCATCCATTAACTGTCATTTATTTATTCTTGTAAGAGCAGAAGTTTCCTGCTTTTCCTGGAGTGTTTGGTATTGATCCTCCCTGGAGTTGGGGACTGTCCCTGGGAGGCACTGCCATACCCAGCACAGACCCCGTGTGGCTCTGAGCCGTGTTTCTCATGGAATAAATGGCTCCAAAGCCATTAGCCTCAATGCCACAGTCTGCTGCTCCTGCTTTCCTGCCCCCACCTCCAGCCTGCCATTGATCCAGCCTGCTCCCTGTTTGCTGCAGCCAGGGCTGCCTCTGCTGCTGCGCACAAATTGCCTTAAAATTGAATTGCTTAAAACCATTTCATAAACATTCCCTCCCCTTCCTGATCCTGGCCACTGTGCCAGCCAGAGCTGGAGCTTTCATGTGATTTTACCTGGCCAAAGGGTGGGGCAAGATTCCTGATTTTATGGGTGTGTTTGGGTGGGGATTTTTTAAAAGTCGGTGTAAAAATTAAAGCTGATGTGGTTCTGGGAATCAAGTCCCTGAAGAAGCTGTTGTCTGTCTATGGATCTGTGTCCTCAGTGGTGTATCCTGCTCAAAGGATGTCCTCGTGTGCCTCAGCTCCTCTTGGCTTTGCAGGGATTGGGATTCTCTCTGTGCCATGTGCCACCAGCCCCTCTGAGATGAGAGCTCTGTGCTCATGCTACCCTGCTGGGTAGTGCTCTGGCAGCTTTGAGGCACCAGGATCATTGTTTTCCTGCTGATGATGTGTGATCTGGCCAGAGGCAGTGGGGAGATGTGGAGCTGTGATGTTTTGGAGGTGTTTAACTGCTGTAACACCCCAGGGTACAGCAGGTCCACAGCAGGATGGTGATGATGCCTGGGATTTGAGAGCACATCCCTCCAAAGCACTGGGGCTGCAGGGAGGAGTTGAGCCCCTGCTCCCCTCCCTGGAGCTGAGATGTGCTCACCTATTGAGGTGGAGATGCTGGAGCTGAGGAGATGTGCTCACCTATTGAGGTGGAGATGCTGGAGCTGGGGAGATGTGCTCACCTCTGAGGTGGAGATGCTGGAGCTGAGGAGATGTGCTCACCTATTGAGGTGGAGATGCTGGAGCTGAGGAGATGTGCTCACCTATTGAGGTGGAGATGCTGGAGCTGAGGAGATGTGCTCACCTATTGAGGTGGAGATGCTGGAGCTGGGGAGATGTGCTCACCTATTGAGGTGGAGATGCTGGAGCTGAGGAGATGTGCTCACCTATTGAGGTGGAGATGCTGGAGCTGGGGAGATGTGCTCACCACTGAGGTGGAGATGCTGGAGCTGAGGAGATGTGCTCACCTATTGAGGTGGAGATGCTGGAGCTGAGGAGATGTGCTCACCTACAGAGGTGGAGATGCTGGAGCTGGGGAGATGTGCTCACCTACAGAGGTGGAGATGCTGGAGCTGGGGAGATGTGCTCACCTACAGAGGTGGAGATGCTGGAGCTGGGGAGATGTGCTCACCACTGAGGTGGAGATGCTGGAGCTGAGGAGATGTGCTCACCTATTGAGGTGGAGATGCTGGAGCTGAGGAGATGTGCTCACCACTGAGGTGGAGATGCTGGAGCTGGGGAGATGTGCTCACCACTGAGGTGGAGATGCTGGAGCTGGGGAGATGTGCTCACCTACAGAGGTGGAGATGCTGGAGCTGAGGAGATGTGCTCACCACTGAGGTGGAGATGCCTCTGCCTGGGCTGCAGGAGCACTCTGAGCCAGTGACACAGGAGCTCTCTGTGTCAGACACATCCAGCAGCTGTGCTGGTGCCAAAAAGCTTTTGGGAGGACTGTGGAAAGAAGGCTTGGGAATAAGAATGGCTTTAAGTGTCACCCCAAAAGGGTGTGTTTGTACAAAAGGTGGCACAGTGCTCCCAGCAGCTGGAGGTGTTCCATTGTCCCTCATTCAGCACCATCCCTCCAAACCCCCCTGACCCCAGACACTCTGACAAGAGCCCTTTGCAGCAGTGTTTATCTCAAGCGCTGCTATATCAGGATCCATCGATCTTGTCACAAGATCATCTGCACCCAGTGGAAGCTCTGAGGGTGGAAAAGTGACAGAGCTCCCTGCTCCCCTGGGCTGCTCCTGGTGCTGCTGGGAGGCTGGATCAGGGTGGCACTGCCTGGATCTTCCTTGTGGGCTGTGACCCATCCCAGAGCATCCCCAGCGTGGAGGGCCCAGCCCAAGGTGAGCATCTGATATATGAGACCTCCAGCCAGGTCTCATGAGCTCTTGGAGATCTCTATCACACCCAAGATAGCTCAGCTACCTTAGAAGCATAAAATCAGCAGGATGGCTTCTGTGGTAGTGTTAGAAACACTAACCTGGAAAAGTTTTAGTAAAAGGCAAAATAACAAAACTCTTTACAGAGAAAACCTGAGCCAGGTGCAAGAGGTTCTGGTAAAACACCTCACAAAAGTGATTATTTCCTTTGTTTTCTTATTTTTCTAGTAAATTGCCCAGGTAGGACTTTCTGGATCCCCAATTGGCCATCCTTAAGTTTGAGGTGAAGTCCCCCAGATCCTATGAGGTGTCTTTTACCTAACTGAGGAGAGAAACTTCTGGGCTTGTTTCCATTTTAAAGAGACAAAGGATAGTTTGGTCACTCCATCAACAAGGGGCACATTCCTACAACCATCTGTCTCCAGGAGGTGGCAGGACCCAGCTGAGTCTCAGTCCTCTGGCACCCTCTTAGGCAGTCTGCAGATCCTTGTGGAACCTGCCTGAATCCAGCCTTCTCCTGGGGTCCCTGCCCTTGCCCAGGGGCTCCTGGTCCTGCAGTCTCTGGAGCACCCCTTGCACACCCTGCAGAATATCCTGCCTGCCTGGGCCTTCCCAGCACTTGAAAGTTTCCTTTTATGTTACATTGAAAGCTGTTTGAGCAAGCTCCTGCAGGAATATTTCCCATGCCCACAGATCTCCCTAAACTCTCCTCTGACACTGTCTGTGAGGTGATGGTGATGGTGTGGAAGGGCAGCAGACATGTCTGGCACTGTGAGGCCTCCTTGTGCCCTCACCCTGTGGCCTCTCTGCCTCTTGGGGCTCCTCCACCTTTGTCTCTTGATGGCTGCACCCAGTCAAATCTTCTGTGTCATGGCTTCTGTACAGGCTTCTTCTTTGGGGATTTCACATATAATAATGATTATTAGAAATCAGTGTGGTTAATGGTGGGCAGGCCCTGGCCCAGAGCAGCTGGGGCTGCCCCTGGATCCCTGGAAGTGTCCAAGGCCAGGTTGGACATTGGGGCTTGGAGCAGCCTGGGATGGTGGAAGGTGTCCCTGCCCATGGCAGGGGGTGGAATAAGATGTTCCTTAAGGTTCCTGCCAACCCAAGCAATTCTGTAAGTCTTATTGACAGCCCTGAAGCTCACCCAGAGAACCCAACGCCGATGGTGCAAATTTATTTGCACATTTTAGTTCACACAGGGCCACCTTCAAGTGCAGACAGCAATTTCAGTTTCTGTAGGTGTTGTCACTCCTGTTGTCCTGTCAGGCAGGAGGTGGCTGTGCTGTCAGGCTCAAAGCAGGCTCAGCAATAAACCTTGTCAGGAAATCCTTGGTTTACTCCTGCCAGACTGGAGCTGGAGGTGAGGGGCTGCTGCCAAGTTGTGGTCCCTGCCCCTCTTCTCATCCTCAAACTCCTCCTTTACATCTGTTTTGAAATGTTATTACCCCTGGAGCCTGAGTCCCTCTCTCCTCCCAAGAAAAAGAGAAGGAAGTTTGCCTGGACAATGCTCTGTGCCCGTATTTTACAGCGCTGACCTCGTGTGCCACAGCCAGGTGCCAGCCCAGATGTGCTGAGGTTGCCTTGGCTGTGTCATCCTGCCCTTGCTGGACAGGACAGGACAGGAGAGGACAGGGGGTGACACGAGGTTCAGCCTGAAACCCTCACCTGAGGGGGCTCTGAACTCAGGCAAACTGAGTGCTCCCCAGTGAGGTTTCCAAATGACAGAGGTGGAATCCCACCCCAAAATGAGATTATAAACCAGAATCTCCTCTTCTGGGACAAGAGCCCCAAAGAACAATGTTTTGAGGCTCTCTCTCAGGTTTTCCTCCTGTTTTCAGATGGAACAGAACATTTCTTTCCAAAGAAGTAGAGAAAACATGAACTGTCTCTTCACTCAGTGGGGATTTTTTGGTCAGCTCCTGGTGGTTGTTCCCCTGCCTTGGAGCTGACAGGAGGCACTGGGATGTCCCTGGAGCCATCACCCACCTGGGACCTGCTTCTGCTCTTCCCTCCTTCCCTTCTCACACCACCCAGGGCTCATCCTGTGGCTCTTGGCCAGACAAGGAATTTTGTATTCAGGAAGTTGGGAAGTTTGACTGTCCTTGGTCTAATTAAGTTCCTTAAGCACAGGGGAGCTCAGATCACAGTTCAAATGGCTGTAATTTGAGTGAGCTTGAGACAAAAGGAGAGGATTAAGTAGCAAAATTGTGTCTATTACTTTGGCCAAAAAAAAAGGAAAAACTATTCAATTTGAGGAGAATATATAATTTTCTGAGCATGAGGGTTAGGTATTAATGTGGGCTTGGCAGAGTTCATCATTTGTAAGACTGCACTGAGAGTTCTTCACGTGCTGAGATCTGAGATCAAGGGTGGAAGTCAAGCACAACTTTCTGCAAATTCTCCTCCGAACAAATAATTGGCCTCAACAAAGAGGTGGCTGGGGAAGATTTAATTGCTTATTTTTCTAGGAGGTCCTCCTAAATGGTCTTCTGGTCTTAAACCCTGGGGATATCTATAAAATTTTGGAGGTGGCTTTTCTCAGAGAGGAGCCCTGCAAGCCTCAGCCTCCCTTTTCCAGGCTAAGAGCTCCCCTGAAGGGGATCCATCTCCAGGGGTCTCTCCTCTCAAAAGGGCGTGGTAGAAACACAAAATCCCAAAAACACCCTGGGGATTCAAAATAATGCAACCTGGAGTGAAAGCCTAGCATTTCCCCCTGTCTCTGTTGGCAGCAGATGTTGGAATCCAGGTGTTCAGCATCCCTGGGATTCCTGAGTGGTGTTTTCATGCTTTTAGTGCCATTGTGCAAGGCATGGCTGAGGGACAAAATCATTCTTTGTCCATCTAGAATGGGTAAATGGTGTATTTTATTTCTTTTTATTTTTCTTTTTTAATACTGTGTGCCTGCATCTGTTCTGATAGGGGAAAAACAATGCTAATTGGAACATTGGAAGGGGTTTGGAATGCATGAGAACAAACATTACCAGGCTGAGAAATTTAAAGGGAATTTAGTCGAAATATCTGAGTTTAAGGACTTCCAGGAGTGGTTTTGGTTGGCTTGAACTTGGGCATGGTGAGAATAAAGGGCCTTTGATGGCTGATTTCTGCATTAGCTGAACTCGCAGGGCAGTGTGGGAGCATGGGTTGGGTCATGGAATTATTTTGGTTGGAAAAGCCCTTTAAGATCTTTGAGTCCAGCCATTCCTCCAAGGCCACCTCTGACCCGTGTCCCCAGGTGCCACATCCACATGGCTGTGAATCCCTCCAGGGATGGGCACTCCACCACAGGGCAGCTGTGCCAGGGCTGGGCAGCCCTTTGGGGGAAGAGATTTGCCCTATTATCCAACCTACACCTCCCCTGGCACATCTTGAGAGCAGGGATGTCCTGCTACTGCTTTTATTTTCCTGTAAAATACCAGGTTTAGCATTGCACAGATAATGCAGGAAAACCACCCAGTTTTGTCCTTTCTTGCTGTCCCTCTGTGGTCTGTGACCTGTGAGGGTTCAGAAGGTGTTGGATCAGCAAATCCCTGCTGGAACCAGGTCCTTCCCAAGCCAGCCAGGATTCCAGGGAGCATCAAATAGGGCTCTTTTTGCTGCAGGTACTCCTGCTGCACTGGGGGATGTGCTGAGGTACCAGGCAGCTGTGGTTGTATTTTCTGCATGGATAAAGATGTTCCTGCACAGGCATACTTAGGATTTATACAGCTTTTGGCTGAGAATTTGCTGTGCAGGGCAGAGGGACACAGAAACACCCTAATGCTGCCTCCAGTCTCCTTTGAAGCCTGGGCAGAGGTCATGTTTACTGGTGTTTTTTTAATTTTGCCTTATTTCTTCAGGGCTGCCCTTTTTTTTCTCCTTTAACCTGAAGGCTTGTGCTTGCTTGGTTCTCCTGCTGGCCACCTTTAAATCAGCCAGGGAACTATGCATTGGCTTCACCAGCATTTCATTTATTCCTCCTGTGGTGGCTTCTTTGCTTGAAGCCTCTCAGTAGGCAAGGGGTTAAACAGCATCCTTATGGTTCTTCCAGTTACCCCATCAGGACTGTTTAAAAATTAGCTTCTCCCCACTTACTGCACTATAATTAGGATCCAGGAGTTGTGGGGAATGATTTCACAAAGTGACTTGGTGTACTCGCCCGTGCACCCCAGGGAGCCAGGCAATTATGCATACATAATTCCACTCTTTGAATATTTTCTCTTTCTCTGCATAATTTCTCTCTATTCATCTTTCCAGTGTCCTTCTGAGATAAACTTAGAAGTCTCAGCTTTCAGAATTTAAAAAAAGCTCCTGTGCCTGCATGTGCACTATTTGCATTTGAGCCAGCAGCCGTTCTGGGGGCTGTGGCAGAGGGGAGAGGAGGGCAAGGACCTGGGCAAGGAGGCAGGAGAATCCCTCCAGTGCTTCTGGGCAGGGCTGGGAGTCACAGAATAGAATCACAGAATTGTTCAGGGTGGAAAAGCCCTCTCAGATCCAGTCCAGCCACTCCCTCAGCACTGCCAAGGCCACCGCTGACCCCAAGTGTCCCCAAGTGCCACATCCACATGAAATCCCTCCAGGGATGGGGATTCCTCTGCTGCCAGGGCTGGACAAACCTTTGGGCAAAGAAATTCCTCCTAAAATCCAATCTAAACCTCAACAAAAGAATATGGCTTTGAGTAACATGATCTAGTGAAAGATGCCTCTGCTCACAGAACTGGGGCTTTGGTTGGGATGATTTTTAGGAGGTTCCCTCCAGGGATATTTTGGAGCTGCCCCTTTCAGGGCTGTGTTTTTGTTCTCATGCCCTGTGTGTGCTGCTCTCAGGGAATTTGTTGCAGCCTGGCAGGGAAGCACAAGTGACTGCAGCATCTTTCCCCTGCTCCACTCAGTTTATCTCTATAAACTTGCTGTTGACATGATGCAATTTCTCCTGGTTGCAGTGTAGCTGTAGAGCAGCAAAGTTGTGATAAAAGACAACTTGTTGAAGGGATTCTTTATCACACTCATGATTCATTTACAATTCCTTTTTTTCCCTGGCCAGGAGTGTGGTGGTGCTTTGCAATTATCCCTGCATTTGATGCCTGTTCCTTCTTCTCCCCTCCACCTTTCTTTCTTCCTGATTCAAGTTCCCAATACATTCTCTCTTCCTTTTAGCTTCTTCTCCCCTTTTTTCTATTTTATCCACCCCTTTCTCAAGGCACTGGAGCTGTAAGTGCTTCACTGTGGTCTGAGGAAAAGCTACTGTTCTACTTCCCAAAGAAAGCTCATTGTGTAGTGCCCTGAAAAATGGTTTAAACAACACAAGGGAATAAAGGCACCACATTGCTCTGGAAGTTTTTCTTTTCTTTTCCTTTTTTATTTTTTATTTTTAAGGAATAATACATAAGCTGCTAGGAGAGGGCAGAAATGTCTCCTGCTTCTCTCTGGTCGTGCCTGTCAGGCTGTGAAATTCTAAGGCAACCTGTGTTTTTACATGGGAGCTTGAAAGCTGGACACCCCACCTCCAAACCTTTGCTGTTCTCGGCATTATCCTCATAAGCCTAACAAAAAAAATCCTCAGATTGTTCCCAAACAGCACAGAATCAAAGCTTGCAAGGCACTAGTGTAATTACTTGCTTTCTTTTTTGGTGCCAGTTTACTGCCATCTTATGTAAGACACTCCAGCACGTTCAAAGGGGCTTTTTAGCAGTGAGAGCTCAGTGATTCCACTCTCAGCAGAGTTGCTGGGGGCTGGCAGCTGGACAGGGATGGGTTGGGATCCTGGCTCCAGTTCTGCAAGTGGCCAGAGGCCCTGGGTGTGCCAGAGCCAGCCCTGCTGGCCCCAGCCCTGCTGGATCCCTCTCAGCCCCCCAGCCCCTGGTACACGCTGGACCCACCTGCAGCACCTCAGCCCTGGCACATCCATCCCTTCCTGGCCAAAAAGGCTTTCAAGCACCATTTCAGATTTATTTAGTCAGTCAGGTATGTGCATGGGGCTTTTAAAACTAAAATTATTAAAATTATTATATTATACCTATATTTATACCTATATTTTAATATATTTACATTTTATATTTTATATGCAAAATATCAAATATAACTATAACATTAAATATATTTTAATATATTTATATTTCATGTTTTATATATCAAATACATATATATGTGTATTTTTATGTACACACTATATATCTATTGCATATTTATTTATATTATGTATCTAGAAGTTGCATAAAGTTAATGACACCTTTAATGGGGTAATTATTATCATGACTGTTGCTGTTGCCATTATCATCATCATCTCTATTCTCTTCCCTCCTCATCATTGTCATTATCACCACCATTCCTGGTGTTTCCCTGCTGGCAGAACCTCCCCAGATGTGCTGCTGAGCCCTGAGGTGGTGAGGGGTGCTCCCTGTGTGTCCCAGGGTCAGGGAGTGCAGGGCAGTGCTGCCTCCTGTTTAACATCAGGATCTTCATCCACAGGGATTGCCCCTCTGAGCCTTCTCCTTTGCCCAGCTCATGGTGGAAAGAGAGAATTTTGGGGTGGGATTTTGTCAGCTCTTCCCATCTCTGCTCAGCATGGCCACTGTGGCATCACACTGTTTAAATAAAAGGAACTTTAAATTCAGTCCTCCTTTCACCACTGATGGATGTGGACACTGAGTATCCACCGGTTCCACTTCCATGTTTGGTTACTTTTCCAGAGATTTCTTTCCACTCATACAGCTGAGGGAGCTGGGCAGGGGCTCAGCCCGGAGCAAAGGGGATCAGGGGGGCCCTTGTGGCTCTGCACAGCTCCTGACAGGAGGGGACAGCCGGGGGGATTTGGGATCTTATCCCAGGGAACAGGGACAGGAGGAGAGGGAATGGTCTCAGGCTGGGCTAGGGGAGGTTGAGATTGGATATTGAGGAAAATTTCTCCATGGAAAAGGCTGCCCAGCCCTGGC
Organism: Molothrus aeneus; assembly: GCF_037042795.1. NCBI lineage: Eukaryota > Metazoa > Chordata > Aves > Passeriformes > Icteridae > Molothrus > Molothrus aeneus. The sequence goes on along the minus strand of NC_089659.1, from coordinate 2,223,015 downwards.
ATGAGCTGTCCAGGGCAGTGCTGGAATCATTGTCCCTGAGGGGACCTAAAAGCTGTGTGGATGTGGCAGTTGGGGACATGGGGAGATGGTGGCCTTGAAGTGCTGTGGGAATGGTTGGACTCAAAGATCTTAGAGGGTTTTTCCTTCCGAAGCAATTCCATGATTCTCTGATTTTATGGCTTCAAACAATGATGCAAATTTGCTGCAGTTTAAACACAGAAGAGAGAAGTTCAAACAAAATAGCTCTTTAATTGAAGCTAATAAAGAGGAAATGTTTATTTTGCTCATATCTGTGTTGTGCTGTTCTTAAGCTGCACCTAAATCTACTTGTGTTTCCATGTGAACATTTATTCCTATTTTTGTTTGTGCTCTGCTTCCCCAAAACACAGGTGGGGTGCAAGGGTAGGAATGTTCCTGCCTAGCAGAGCCACCTTTGTGGGGTGAAATGCAAATGTTGTTTTGTTTGCAGTAGTGCTGCAGCCAGTGGTGATTATTTTACTAAGAACACCAGGAGGAAAGTCACCCTTGGTCCATACAGTGTGTGAGTGTCAGCTTTAAAATTGGGAAGTGATGGAGAGTTTGTGGCTTGGCAGGGAGGAATCCCAAGGTGGATTTACTGCAGTCTCAGCCATCTCTGTCACCAGCCCAAGGTGACAGACGCTGCCCAGGAGCCACAGAGTTGTTGTGATCCAAACTGCACAGAGATACCATGAGCTGAATTTCTGTGATTGAATTTCTGTGATTTCTCCTGCTTTTCACCTGTCTCCAGCAGGACTCTGGGAATGCTCAACTTAGTGGAGTTGAGACAGGCTCTTCCTGGTGAAAAATCATTGTAGGAAAACAGGCCCAAGCAGTTGAAGTTGTGATTCCAGCCAGAGCATCCATGGACTCATCAGCTGAGGGGTTTGGAGACCCTGAGGGGAAGCTCCACCTTTGGCAGAGGAGGTGTTGGGGACAGAGGAGGCGTTGGGGACACGGGGACCGTGTCCAGGCTGGTGACACACGTGTGGCTCACATAGCTGAGCTGCTCTGGCCAGGCTGGCCCAGAGTTGCCAATCTGGACTCCACAGAGTTCTCTGGAAGCTGCATCTTGGCAAGCAGGGGCTGGTGACAGATGCTCACTCTTTGTTTTTCCCGGGATAAACACGGCCAGGCTTTTGGAGGTTGTTATTATTAGCACTGGTGTTCCAGGCTTTTCAGGACACTGCCTCTGCCACGCCTCCTCTCCCAGGACAAGGAGGACATGGAGGGGCTGGAGAGAAGGGAACAGAGCTGGGCAGGGGCTGAGCCTGGAGCAAAGGAGGCTCAGGGGCCCTTGTGGCTCTGCACAGCTCCTGACAGGAGGGGACAGCCGGGGAGTCGGGCTGTGCTCCAGGGAACAGGGACAGGAGCAGAGGGAACGGCCTCAGGCTGGGCCAGGGCAGGCCAGGGTGGATAGTGGGAAAAATTTCTTCACTGGGAGAGTGGTTAATCATTGGAATATCTGCCCAGGGCAGCAGTGGAGTCCTCATCCCTGAAAGTGTCCAAAACCCAAGTGTTTAAGGCACTTTGTGGTATTCCTTATTTGTCATGGTAGTGTCCAGGCAAGGGCTGGTCTTGGTGATCTTGGAGGTCATTTTCCAGCCTTGATGATCCTGTGGTTCTCCTCTGGTTTCTCCATTGGTTCAACCCCAGATTCCAGACTGCCAGCTCTTGGGCTGCCTTCAGAGCCCTGTTCCCCCTGCTTTTTCCAGTGGCACAGATTCCCAGGGGCTCGTGGAGTTTTTAAACATTTTCTGTGACAGCACTGTCACCCACGGGAGACACAGCATTGCAGCTCTTCCTGCACAGCCTACCTGGCACAGGGACAGCCTCTTCCAGCCCTCCTGTAGCAGCCACGGGGGCTGTGTGTGGCAGGAACACTTCTGCACTTTGTGCTTTCATTATCTGAACTTGCCTGAGCTATTTCTGCACCTGGCAGTCAGGGGGAGGCAGGAGCACCCTGTTTGTTTCCTCACCTTGTTTGTGCTTCCCTTGGAGCTCATACAGGATTTAAATGGAGCCTCTCCCTTGCCTATCCAGGTGTTCCTGTTGGTGTTACTTGTTACTATGATATTTTCTGAAAAATCCCTTCACCAGGTTTTCTTCTCCTGGGAAGGTGAGAAGCTTCAGTTTCTCCATGTTCTGCTGCTCTGGAATGTGGTCTGGAGATTGTTTATCCAAACATGTGAATTGTTTTTAATTAATGACCAATCACCATCAGCTGTGTCAGACTCTGAGGAGTCAGTCACGAGTTTTTATTATCATTCTTTTTTAGCCTTCTGATGTCTCCTTTCTCTTTCTTTAGGATAGTTTTAGTAGAGCATAATGTGATATGATACGATGTAATATATAATATAATATAATATAATATAATATAATATAATATTATATTATATTATATTATATTATATTATATTATATTATATTATATTATATTATATTATATTATATTATATTATATTATATTATATTATATTATATAATAATACATAATAATATATAATAATATATCAGCCTTCTGAGAACATGGGGTCAAATTCTCATCTCTCACCTCATCCTGGGGACCTCACAAACACCACAGTTACTCTCCTCCTCCTCCTCCTGCTGTTTCCCTGCCTGTGTTGCAGCACCTGTTGTGCTCTGCACAAATGACAGGGTGACATTTTCCCAGCAAGGGTGAAATGGCTCCTGTGGGGCCCTGAGCCCTGCAGGGCTGGATCCTGCCCGGGGTACAAGGGTGACAGCAGGGCAGGGGCCTGGTGAGCTGAGATGGTCCCAGATGCTCTTTCAGACCTGGATTAACAGCTGACATTGAGTAATTACCAACATCATGAGGTACCACCAGCAGCATCAAAATGTCATTGCTTTGGTTCCTGAAGGGCTGTTGAGGTGGGGTCATTCCTGCTGGGATGCTCTTGGGGTCCTGGTGGGGTTGCTGGTGCTTGGTGTAACCTGGCAGGGGAACCCCAGGGTCAGCCAGCAGCTGGCTGGGGAAAACACGAGGTCAGTGGGGGTAAATAATGGATATTTAATGGACATCCCCTTTGCCCAGGACAGCCCTTTCTCCCCACAGCAGCTCTGGGGCAGGGATGGCAGCAGGGGAAGGACAAGAGCAGCATTTCTCCCCTTGGCTTCCTGCTGGCTGTGGGGCACAGAGGGATAGGCTGGAGCTGTGGGAGCACTGAGCCTGCCACACACAGACCTGGGCTCTGGAGCCAGCCTGGCACAGCTGGAGGAGAGGAGAAGGCTCCAGGAGAAGGCTCCTTACAGCCCCTTCCTGTGCCTAAAGGGCTCCAGGAGAGCTGGAGAGGGACTTGGGACCAGGGGTGGAGGGACAGGGCACAGGGAATGGCTCCCATTGCCAGAGGGCTGGGGTGGATGGGATGTTAGGGAGAAATCCTTCCCTGGGAGGGTGGAAAGAGCAGAGCAACTGTGGCTGCCCCTGCATCCCTGGCAGTGCCCAAGGCCAGCTTGGACGGGGTTGGAGCAGCCTGGGACAGTGGGAGGGGTCCCTGCCATGGCAGGGCTGGAATAAAATGATCTTTGAGGTCCCTTCCAGTCCAAACCATTCTGTGATTCACCATAGAGGGAATTTCTCTTTTCCAAGTGCATCATGTGGAATGTGGACACTGATATTTAGGATATGCCAAAGGCAGGCAGACCAGAATCCCTTTTTTTATCACAATACTTTTTGATTAAGATCATTACAGCGACTGGGAGCAGCACTGCTGGTACTTCTGTGAGTTGGTATTTCTGTCTCACAGGCTGCAGCTCAGTGTTCAAGCTGTCAGCCCAGATGCAATTAAAAAAAAAAATACAACTCAAAAAAACAAACCAAAAAAAAAACCCCCAAAAATAACAGAAAACCAAAAATGGTTTTCATCCATTAAGCCATTTTAGAGCTGTGGTTTTAAAAAGTAGATTCTAACTTGCTGGGGAATATTTTTGTGGATATGCATCTACATGTGGTAAGATTTTCAAGAAAAATCTCTTGTATATCTTTGGATTTCTTTACTTTGTTACAGGAGAAGGGGCTTGTGCCTGTTAAAGGGACCTTTGATGGGGAATTGGTCCCAAACACAACTGCTCTTTGCATGGTATTTTAAGTCCAATTTAATGTGCCATTCAGAACTGGGTTTTTTGAGGGTTTGGAACCTCTGTATAAAGAAGGGAACAATGCAGTTCCAAGCAAACCAACACCATTTAATGCAATGGTGGTATCATGCAGGTAAATCAGAGCAGGAACTGTAGCAGCTGTGACTGTGTAAGGGTGGACTCAGGGAAAAATGTGGGCAGACTGGATAAATGGCAAAAGATAAGGAACATGGTGAATCCTCACATGCTCAGAAATTGTGAGACTGGCTTAAACCATGCGATTTGAAAAGTAAATCCTGATTTCTTTTATGTGTGTGCTGGGTTTTGGAGCTTCTAAGTCACACTTGTTTCATGTTTTCAGGCATTTTTTTACTGTTTGGTGGGGCAGGCACAGGCTTTGGTTCAGGTGAGACTGTCAGGTCTCAACTCCAGGAGCTCCAGCATTGGGAAAGACACCAAACAGTCAGAGCTGATCCCACAGGGTGAGCTACAAGCACTAAATTTAGATCATTTAAAATCTTTCCCCTCTGCAGTGCTGCTGGGTTGTTAACCTGGGTGAAAAAACCATGGAAGTGCTTTGAGTTCCAAACTGATCCCATCTTTTTCAATCCAAGCATAAATTCTGTGGAGCTTCACCTCTCTCCCACAGCCAGGCCCAAAGAGAGAGAGGAACTCTGTCATTTTCCTCCCCACCCATCCAAAGAACAGACACCAGGGATCTGCTAATGAAATACTGGCAGATCCTTGCCAGGAGAAGCAACAGTAAGAGAAATCTGTGCTGGTAGACAGGGGAGCTGCAGCAGTGACCTGACACGACTGAGCCAATCCAACCCAGAGATCTGATTGCTATTGAGAGAAAATATTCCTGGCTCCAAGAAAGGAGGGCAGAAACCCTTTAGTGGGATGGAGTTGCACCATCTGTGACACACCTGCATTCAGTGCTGGGCATGGGGGATAATAGGGAAGGAGATTGTGCAGCAAAACATGCGTCATTTACCTCAGAATAAAGAGGTTTAATTTCTGAAAGGCTCTCAGCACATCTTGAAGTAAATGGGAGCCAAGGACGTTTGTCATCTGGCAGACTGAGGCACAGAGCTGGACTGGATAAACCTTCCAGGGCTTGCACATGGAAAATTCCTGCCTGTCCATGGGCTGATGGACTGGGGAGGGCTCCTGAGGGAGCCTGGCTGCCCCTGGAGCAGCAGTGGGGCTGAAAGGTGCCTGGGGGCCAGAATCACCACTGGGAGATGTGCTTGCCCAGTTCCTCCATCAGTTCCTGATGCCTCAGGTTTCAGCTTTTCTATTTTTCAGGTTCTGTGCTGCTTTAGTGTGTGGGTCTGGCTTCATATGAGGGGATGCTGAGCTCTGTGCACAGAGCAGGGAGACAAAACAATTCCTGCTCCAGCTGGGGACCAAGGACAAATGATCCAAATCTCAGCCCAAGAGCACAAATCCTGTGGGCTGAGAGAGAAAAACAACAAGGATGGGACTGCATGGGCTAAAGCTGGAATGGGACAATGAACTGCAAGATGCAAATGGAGCAGAACTGATCACAGTGAGAGACCCCATGACCAGTCAGGGATTTTTGTGACCATTTTGGTTCATCTTGGGTGCAGCCCTGGCTGGGCTCTTGTGCTGCCCAAGGTGCATCCATTGAGGGCTTTTAATAAACCCATACTTCATTCTTTAACTCTGGGTCAGCCTTCTCAAGGCATCACTCCCTGCCCTGGTTGTTGTCCAGGTGTTTGAGTGGCAGCTCAGGGATGTAGAGTGAGCCCAGGGCTGGGGAGCATCCTCTGCACCCCAGCCTGGCCCCTCTTTTCTGAGCCAATTCAGGTACCAGAGCACTTTGTGATGGGTTATCTCCTTGATACAGGCCTCTCTATTAAAGAAAAATGGCCAGGAAATGTTTAATATTCTCAGATTTTAAAGATGTCTTCATTTGGTGTGAGCCTTGGAAGTCTCCACCTTGAGCTTTTCAGTTGCCCCCTTGGATCTGGGTTTTTTCACAGAATCACAGAATCATTAAGGTAGGAAGGATCAGCAAGGAGTGGGCCCTGGCTGGGGCTGGGTGCAGAATCAGAGCACTACAGGATGCCTGGGTGTCTCATCCCAGGGGATTCCCACCTCTTCCCAAACCCATTACACATAAGTGGGGTCTGTCATTTCTGGCAAGTTATTCCCAGACAAATAGCAGTGAAAATGTTTTATGGACTGAATCACTGTGAGGGGTTTAATTGCTTCCTTTCTGCAGCACTTAATTCTTGCTGGGATAAGTCACTCCTCAGGCAAGACCTTTGTGTTTTTCAGGTGAGGATGAGCCCAAAGCAGAAGCCCTCAATCCATCCCATCAATTGTTTTAAACCAGGGGGGAAGCAGGCTGTAGCTCTCAGGTTGCTGCTTGCCACTGGAAGAGCTCTGGTTTTCCTACACAGTCATGGAATCACAGCCTCATTCAGGCTGGAGAATCCCTCTGAGACTCTCAGGTCCAACCACTCCCCCTGCACTGCCAAGGCCACCACTCACCCTGTCCCCAGGTGACAGATCCACATGGCTTTTACATCCCTCCAGGAGTGGGGGCTCCTGTGCCAGGGCTGGACAGCCCATTCCAGGAAGGAATTTCCCCAAATATCCAACCTGAGCCTCTTCTGGAACGATCTGAGACCATTCCCTCTGCTCCTGTCCCTGTTGCCTGGGATAAGATCCCAAATCCCCCCGGCTGTCCCCTCCTGTCAGGAGCTGTGCAGAGCCACAAGGGCCCCCTGAGCCTCCTTTGCTCCAGCCTCAGCCCCTTCCCAGCTCCTCTGGAGGCTCGGCCCCTGCCCAGCTCCTCTCCAGCCTCAGCCCCTTCCCGGCTCCTCTCCAGCCTCAGCCCCTTCCCGGCTCCTCTCCAGCCTCAGCCCCTTCCCGGCTCCTCTCCAGCCTCAGCCCCATCCCAGCTCCCTCAGCCTCTCCTGGGGCTCAGCCCCTTCCCAGCTCCTCTCCAGCCTCAGCCCCTTCCCAGCTCCTCTCCAGCCTCAGCCCCTTCCCAGCTCCTCTCCAGCCTCAGCCCCTTCCCAGCTCCCTCAGCCTCTCCTGATGCTCCATTCCCTTCTCTGGACTCACTCCAACCCCCAAATGTTTTTAAATACTGACAAACTTGCAAATGAACCTCCTAGAGCAGAGCCCAGCCCCTGGAATGGATGCCAGGGCCGGAGGAGCTGACAGCTCCGTTCTGACAGCCTCCACCTCTCTGTGCCCAGCCTAAATTGGCTCCTTTTGAAACCACTCCCATTTCTTGGGGTGCAGCGTGAGCAGTGCAGCCCTGAGCTCAGCACAGCCCATTTATCAGCTCCTGCTCAGAGGTTTTTAGCAGGGATATCATGTGGGTTTAGCAAACGGGCCGGAGCCGCCAGCCGGCACCTTCCCCATTAACCTCTCCAGTGTGGTGAGCCAAAAGCCCTGGCTTTGGATTGCTGCAGGGCCTGTCCTGCTGGGAGAGCAGCCTGTCCCGTGTGCTTTAAATATACTTGGACATGCCAATCCCCTTCTTTTAACATCCAGGCTGGGAAAACAGACTCTGCCTGCAGCATCATTAGCGGCGTCACCTCGCCAGGGTAATATCCAGGAATCCTCTAAGTGACTTTAAGATGCTGTGCTAATGCCTTTTCCTTAAACAAGAGCCATGGGCACAGCTAGAGGACTGGTTTAGGACTTAATTTATGCATTGCTCTGGAGTTTATTCAGTGGGTTGTTGCTCTCTTGCTAAGATAAAGGATGGATATTTCACAGTGGTGGCTGGTGTGAGACCCCACCTGCAGAGCTGCCTCCAGCTCTGGAGTCCCCAGCACAGGAAGGCCATGGAGCTGCTGGAGCAAGTCCAAAGGAGGCCAAAAAGGTGATGGAAGTGATGTAAGTTCTATCATGTAACTCCTGTCCTGTGAGGAAGGGGTCAGGGAGACCTTACAACCCCTTCAGTGCTTAAATGGCTCTGGGAGAACTGGAGAGGGACTTGGGACATGGACCTGCAGTGACAGGACACAGGGAATGGCTCCCACTGCCAGGGGGCAGGGATAAATGGGATATTGGGAAGGCATTCCTCTCTGTGAGGGTGTAAGGCCCTGGCACAGGTGCCCAGAGCAGCTGGGGCTGCCCCTGGATCCCTGGCAGTGCCCAGGGCCAGGCTGGACAGGGCTTGGAGCAGCCTGGGACAGTGGGAGGTGTCCCTGCCCATGGCAGAGGGAGGGACTGGATGATCTTTAAGGTCCCTTCCAACCAAAGCATTTTATTGTTCTGTGGCTCTGTCACTGTCTCCAGGCCACTTTCCCATTCTTCAGTCAGGAAAATTTCCCCGTTGCATCAGCAGAAAGGCTGCAGTGACAGTGACCACATCTCTGCCCCCTGCCCACCACTCTTCATCCCACCATGGTCACCCTCTATGCTGGAGTTCACAGACTCCCATGTTCCAGCTGTGTTTTTTTCAGCAAAAAAGAGATTTGATCAATTCTGCTTTGGGATTTTGAGTTCACCAGAGGTCCAGGACCAGGACAAAGATTTCAGTTCCTTCCTGTCCCTCCCGGCAAAGGCTCAGCCCCACTTTCCCTGCAGCCTCCATGCCCACCAGCTGCTGCTCCCAGAGGCAGAATCCCTGATTTTGTGCAAATCAAACGCCTGCACATGGTTTGCTTTAACCAGGATACCTTTGAAAGAGTTTCTACAGACTGAATTTGTAATGCACATTGGGGAAGGGTTTTCCCACCATTATCAGCTCTAATGAAATCCCAGGTCAGTTTTAGGCAGCCTGTTATCTCTGTGATCTGGAGCTCTGCACTAATTTCCAGGAGTCTAAATCTTCCAAAATGAACCTCCTCGTTTTGGGGTGGGCATGGCATTTCCCTGGCACAGATCCCTGGGCTCAAGAGAAGCAAAACTCCAGGCTCTCCTCCCTGTGCAGCAGTTCCCCCATGCACCTCTTACCCTGACTTTGATTTTTAAAAGCCTCTTGTGCGGTTTGAATGTCTTCACTTTCAGCTCTGTTCCCACACTGGCTTTATGGTCAGAGGGATTTCGTTGTTATTTCCTTTTTTATGCACATGTGTCACTCTTGCAGGGGTACCAGATCTTTCCATCAGCAAATCGTGGAATCACAGAGTGGTTTGGGTTGGGAGGGACTGTAAAGCTCCCCTGGTTCCAAGCTGCAAGCGCATCTGGTTCAGGTTGGACATGAAGAAAAAATTATTCACAGTCAGGGTGATTAGAAATTGGCAGGGGCTGCCCATGGAGGTGGTGGAGTCCCCATCCCTGGAGGTGTTTAAGGGAAGACTGGATGTGGCACTGAGTGATACATTTGGTTCATTTATGTACAGGATTCTGCTTTGTCCCTAGACACCATCCCTGTTGGTTAATTTGATTTAAATGAGGTTAAATAAAAACCTGCACAACGTGTTTTGCTGGACTTCCATCAAATTGCTCAACAATAGCACCACTTATGCTGTGTACAAATATGACTTTTCCACTCTGGGAGTGAAAGTAATTTATCAACAAGTGGTCCTTGTCCCTGTACCGTGGCAAGTCTTTGTGAAATCTACTTTTTAGAGCAGGCTGTGGTTTATGCAACGTGTGTCTTCATTACAAATGTGCTGTATTTTTTAAATGTTAAGATGCAGAAGAATGAAAAGCAAGCGTGCTGTTTGGAATAATTTTTGAAGGGGAAAGCTGTCCATTGTGCAGACACTCCTTGAAATGAATAGATCTGCATTAAATGTGTTCTTGAACTTGATGCTGGACTTTGATTCCATCCATTGTGGAGGATATTTCACCAGTGTAAGGGAAGTGGTGGAAGGGGAGCTGGGTGATTTATCCTTCCATTTCCACCTTTGTGTTTGCCAGCCAGCAGAGAGGCCATTGTTCCATTCCCTCTTCATTGGTTTTTTGGGACAGTCAGTGGTGGGAGCACCCTTCTGCACATGGGAGACTTGTTTTTCTGCCAGAAGGTTTTAATCCACACCTCCTGAAGAGCTGCTTCCCCCACACTTGCTGGTGCCTGTCCCACATGGATGCAGCACAGCCCCTTCCCACAGGATCCACCTCTGCAGCACACACTGAATCCAAACAACCTGGGCTGACCCGTGGCAGTGCCCAGGAACAGCCTTGGGGGAGTGGCCCTGCTCGGAGTTTGAATGATGATTTTTGGTTTATCCAACTCAAACTTTTCATTTTATCTCATTAGAAATCTGAAGTGATGAGCTGGAAAATAAGACAACACAGTGTCACAGCCTCATTGCGTCTCCATGGTGGGAGATTCTGTGTCTTGGAGTGGGAGTTGATGCCCCAAGTTCTCCAGACCCTGGTGGGAGGTGCTGGGATCTCACCTGTGGTGCAGAAGGGAGGGACCCATCCATCTTCACCTCAGAGGATGGAGGCACAGGCCCTCCTTGCAGGCTGTTAGGCCACAGAGGGTGCTCCCTAAGGCTCTGTTGGTTTAGAGCTGGGGGAAGGCAGAGCTGAGCAGGGTTTGAGGTCAGACAGAGGCACCCACATGCTCGGAGCAGAGCCTTTCCCCACAGGTCACAGAGCCCTGTCTCTCCCTGCCTCCACTAAAAGGATTTAGAGACAACTTGGTATAAGAGGAATTTTAAATCTTTTTTTGTGTCTGTCGATATTTCCTTGGAGAGATCCCTATTTTTCACCTGGATGAATGGCCTTTCCCAGGTGTGGTTGACACTCAGCATGTCAGAGATGCAGAGCTGCAGCAAGGTCTGTGTGTGCCTACGTGAGTGGCTTTGGGAAGGCACCTGCAGCCTGGGAAAGGCCATGGCCACCAGAAAACCACTTACTTTTCTGGAAATACAGAAACCCTGAGTGTTGTTACCATTGAATTGATGCGAGCAGCCAGCTGGAATCTGGAATCAGCAGGGAAAAACTGGGGAGGCTGCAGCATTCCAGGCAGGCAGGATGATGGCTCCAGAGCAGGCAGCCTCAGCTCAGCATTCCCTGGCTGATCTCAGCTTTGTGTCTCAGCACTGATGTTATTTTAATACAGTCCCATGGCTGGAGTTGCTGTGATTAGCAGAGCAATTTGCAGCGCGTTCTTCAAAATTGCCAATCAGTTTGAGCCCAAAATAGATGGAAGCTGCTGCCCAAAAAAGCCCTGAGTGGTTTTGTGAAGTCTGAGCAGGATTTGAGGTGCCTCTGTGACGTGCAGGATCCCCAAGCTCCTGCCCTGCACCCCTTCTCCTTGCAGAGTGGAGAACCAGACTGTGGAGGCTGAAAGGGAAGCAGGTGTTGTAGGGATTTTGGTAAATCCCTTGGAGGTGGCTGTGTCTCCTTGTGATGCCAAGGTCACACCCTTCCCACCTCCTTTAATCCCAGCAGCAGGGCTGGATTTAGGAGGTTTAGAGGTGAGGTTTAGAAGAGGAGTGACTTTCTCCTCTTTTAGATGGTAACTGTGCACCCTGGTCATCCACTGGCACTGACTTTGAGGGTGGAATTTGCTGGATTTTGGCCACCTCGGGCCAACAGCAGTGGCAGCAGCTGCTGGAGCACCACAGGGTACAGATGGCACCACATCCATGGCACTCTTCCTCCCTGCTGGTGTTTCTGCTGCCAAGCCAGAGCCCGTGGGCTCCACTTCCCTTTGCATTTCCCCTCTCCCTGCTCTTTGCAGGGTGTGGGAGGAATGACAGCCAATGTTCTGGGAGGGGGATGGAGATGTTGGGGATGATGGGGAGCTCTGGGTCCATCACATCCATCTTTCCCTTGGAAACTGAGCTGTGCTGCCCCTTGGGCAAACCCGTAGCCAGGCCCTGCACAAGGGTGGTCACCCTTAAATCCTGGCAGGTGTTTGAGGGTCAGGTGACACAGGTGGGTGACAGAGGGGACATGAGCAAAGCCCACCCAAGGGGGGAACCTCAGGGTGCATCCTGTGTGCTATCTGGTCTTGGTTTTCCAGGGGAATTGGTACAAAACCAGGAATTCATCCTTCAGCTGGAATTTATTAATCTGTTTTCAGCTGGGTTTTGACTTTGTTGAGATCTTACTCTTTACAGCGGGAGGCTGAGAAGTATAGCCAGAAATAAGATGGGATTTAAAGTGATTTAAAATGTGTTTTCGCTTTGCTAAAGAGAAGTTGGGTTTTTTTTTTTGTTTGGTTTGACTTTTTCTTAGCAGTTCCATCATTGCTCTCAATTTATCTGGGGTACTTTGGAAGTGACAGTGAAGTGTCCTTGAGAGGCTGGGAACACATTGCTGCTGACTCCTGAAAAAGTTTTTTAAAAGCCGGATTGTTTATTTTGAGGAAAAATGACAAACCCCTTATTTTGTGGAAAGCAAAGCCCTCAGCAGGGCTTGGCATGAGGAGGGGACAAAGAGAGGCCTGGAGCCTCCAGCCAAGCTGAAGTTTCCCTCCCTCACAGCATCCCTCGCCTCGTGAGCACAGATTGGGATACGAGTTTTTTATTTTTACTGAAGAATTGATTTCATGGCTGCCCTAAGTGAGCAGAGCTGTGATGCATTAACTGGTGTCAGGCAGGGGATGTTTACCTATTTATCTTGGCTGCAGCAGTGCCTGTAGTATTTTCTTCCTGTGTTCTCCAAGACTCATTAAACGTTACAAACACCAGCGAAGTCCTAATGAAACAATTGCATCCTCATGGCTTGATATGCAAAGTAACACCTCCAGCAAAGGCTGATAAATGCCTGTCTTTATGATTTTTTCTTCCCACTACATTTACATGGAGGGGAAACATACTGACTTTCTCTGCTCTGGAGCCAGCTTGGGAGAACTGGGGGTGTTCACCTGGAGAAGGATCCAGGGAGAGCTCAGAGCCCTGCCAGGGCCTGAAGGGGCTCCAGGAGAGCTGCAGAGGGACTGGGGACAAGGATGGAGGGACAGGAGCCAGGGAATGTGGGCAGTGATGGATGGGATATTGGGAATTAGAATTGTTCCCTGGCAGGGTGGGCAGGCCCTGGCACAGGTGCCCAGAGCAGCTGGGGCTGCCCCTGGATCCCTGAAGTGTCCAAGGCCAGGCTGGACACTGGGGCTGGGAGCAGCCTGGGATGGTGGAAGGTGTCCCTGCCATGGCAGGGGTGGAACAAGCTGATCTTTATGATCTTTTCCAACCCAACCCATGCCTTGATTTGTGCTCCCCTGTGCCGTGCCTGATGCTGCAGGTGGGATGTTGGGGCAGATCCCTGGCAGCCCCAGGTTGTTCTGTTGTTGGGGTCTCTCACTGCTCACAGTGACCCTGAGAATGTTCAAAGTCTCTTTTCCCAGCCTGGTGCTTGAAGAAGGAGTCAGGGCTCTTCATTTCTCTGTCTCAAGGTTGTTTATTGTATCTTATCTATAATAAATTTTCTTCTGTCCTGCTGAGGTCCATCCAGCAGGACAGTTCCAGGCACTCTGCCTGCTCCCAGGGCAGGGTTATGTCTTTATACTAAAAACTACCTGTACAATGTTTACAATTACTTTCCAATACCTATCACCTGTGTTAGACAGTGAGCTTCTACTCTAAACCAATCTGTGAGTGCCACCATCACAGCAGAAGATGGAGGCCAAGAAGAAGAAGGAGAAAGGCTGGACAGGCCCAGTTCCCTCCATCTTGCCCCCTGAACCCCCATTCTAGAAACCCCAAAATCTACTTTTCCACCCTGTGATAACTTCACTATCATTCTACCTAAACTGTTGTGGCTGGCTGATCTTCATGTAAGGTTGGTGATTTGCTCCATGGGTCACAATCAAACCCACAGGTGTTTTGGGCTCTGTGCCAGGGTCTCTGAGCCCCCTGGCAGGGGTCTTGGCCATCCTGGGCAGCCAGAGGGATGTGCTGGGTTCCCACATTCTGTGTCCTCTCCCAGCTCAGGGCTTCATCCCTGTTGGCTTGGGAAGTGGGGCTGGGTTTGTGGCTCCCCGTGCCCTGTGAGGCCGTGCCAGGCTCCCCCAGAGCCGCGCTCTGAACGCCGGGGGAGCCCCGGCCCGGCTGATTGGTGTGGCAGGGTTTGAATTCTGCACTGAATATGACTAATAATCCATGACCTGGCTGTGATTATAGATGAAAGAAAGCTGATGAAGAGACCCTGCAGTGGCACAGAAAGGAATTAGCCATTGTCTAAAGCCGGGGCAGTACCGGAGCATTTGGATTTCACATCTGAGATTCACGGGTGAATAATTCAGCACTTGAAAAAATGCTTCAGCCTCAGTGTGACATCTCCACATCTTCTTTCAGTGATATCCAAGACTTTAACTAAACATTGCTTCCCAGGGAGCTGGGGCAGCTGTCCAGATATTTTTCCTCTTAAATATCAGCATTCCAGATTGTTACCTGGATACAGATGGAGATTTGGGCTGAGATCTTAAGAGATGCAATCTCTCCTAATGTGGGATTTTCCCTTCAGAAATCGCCTCCGACCTTCGGCGGAACCCAAAACCTTCCCAAGTAAAATTGAGAGACGTGGCTTTAGATTTAATTGTTGTTCCCATCTAATTGTGGGATCAGCTAAGGCCTGTGGAGTGGGGATGAGGTTGTTTGGTGTGGGGAATTTGGAATAAATGAAACAGTTCTCAAAGGGAAAATGTTGGTGGATTTCTTACATGTGAATAGGAAAGTGGAGGAAAAGTAGGTTGTGTATAAAACAGCCTTGGCAAATGGCTTGATGTTTTCTATAGGGGCCCTGTAACCCTCAAACTAAATCCAGTGCTATTAAATCTCTGCATTTGAGTGGAAAGGAAGAACCACCCAGGAATGGAAGTGTTAAAGTGTTCCCACAACCTCAGCTCCGCTTCCTCCAGCGTATACATTAGTATAAGTCTTTAAATAAATGATCACATATTATTCCTCAAATAATTCATCCATTTTCTGAATTATTAGCTAAAAATGGATGGTATCTTATAATTGTCATCAATTCCAACTCCTTATCGGGCCTAATAAGTTCTTTTCTCGGTGTGATAAGTGTTTTGATCATTTCCTACCTCCCCTGATTCCCTTTATAGTCAGGAGCATTCACTCCTTGGGATGCACATCACAGGATGAGACTGGGAAGCTGTTTTACCTGGAAAATCTGTGGTCCAGCTGTGTCAGCTGCAGGAAACTACTCAGGAAAATAAACCCAAGGCAGTAGGTGCTGCATGTTTCCCTAAGTGTGGCTCACTTTTAAACTCACCTTGCCAGGCAGAGCCACTGCATTGAGGTGGTCTCAGGGCAAAATGGTGATGATGATGATGATGATGTATTTGAGAGTTGCTACCTGCTTGTGTAATTAAAGGTTTTAAAACCAAATGAGCAGAAGTAACCCCAGCTTTGTGCTCTGGAGCTGAAAGCACAGGCATTCCTTTCCAAGCACAAGGAACATGCAGGAATTGCATGAAGCTGGAAGTTTTAAAAAGGAAATCGTATGGAAGGGCCCATCTGCTATCAGTGCAATCATTTATATGTACATAAAAAGGAAAAATCCTTATGAAACTTGGGAGTTGTTCAGAAATATTCAAAGGATCTGGCTAGAAATGGATATAATGTCTAAGGGGATTTTGTCTTCCGCATCCCTGTGGAACATCACCCTTTTTTGGGGGGATTTCTCACCGTTGCCTCTTTTCTGGCAATCTTTAGTTTCTTGAAGCTGATGGCCTGGGATGTAGCACAAGGCATGGCCCTGCTCATGGGAGCAGGATGAGCTTTGAGTTCCCTTCCAGCCCAAACAGTCCTGGGATTCTGGGATTCCATGTCCCACAGTAAGGGCACAGCAGCTCCCTGAACCAGTTCTTTGGGTAAAACATAGGAGGAATGAGCCCTTCCTCCCTTGCTCCATCTTAATTCCTTCCTGTGCCTAAGCCAAGCACTCTGCTGTTTGGCTTTCTATCCGTGCTTTTATGAAAATTATGTGTACTTTAGAAATTAACACTTTTTATCTGGAGTCCACACTGGCTAATTGCTAATAAGAGACAAACGAGATTTGTTAAAATTTCTCTTTCTCCTATAAAATTTCTAATTTGAAGATATTAGAAAAGAGAAATGTTTACCCCACTAGGGTTACTGCAAATATCCTGATGAGCTTTCACATCCTCCTCCGGCACCAGCCTAATTACCCTCCTTAGCCCAAACTTTAATATATTACAAATTCATATAGAAAAAAAATTCCTCTTTTCCTCCTTCTTTTTTTAAACCTGGTGTTCTTTTTTTAACAGGGAAAATAAGAGAATATTTCTCATAGGGAAAGAGGCAATGGCAAAATTTAGGACTGAGACTTTTCTTCAGCATGTCCCTGTGAAATCCAACTCTTTGTGCTGTTTTGGCTCTATGCTAATCCATATCTCTAAACAAAGTTTTACACACCCTTCTTCAGCTGAGTTCCTTCATAAAACCCAGTGTGTGAGGGACTCTGAAACATCCCCTTTCTTCATCAGCTTCTGTAATCTTAATGCACTTGACCTTGGCCTCTCCTGTTTCCTGATGAGGTTCACAGGAAGAGTTTGTTAAGCTTTTCAGACACTGGTTTGTCAATGGATCCATAAATACAGCAGCAGAAAGGGAATCTGGGTAATAAGTTCATTTAAAATTCATTTAAATGAAGCAATTCTGCTTGATTTAAATGAACTCAAGAAATCTCCATCCCAAACTATTCTTTCCCAAACTATTCTTTCTTTCCCATCAAGAAATCTCCATCCCAAACTATTCTTTATTGGTTTTTGTTATTTTAGAGCAGAGTGATGTATAATTAGCTTTGGAGAGTCCTTGTGTTTTTGTGAGGTTAATACCCCACGATCCTGCTGAATTTTCAACCTTTGCAGATTTATGAGAGTTAGAGTTTTCAATCATTCCACTCTAATTTTCTCAGAAATCCAGGCCCTTAACATTTCTGATTTTATTTAACTTCATATGCAGAGATGGAATGAAAACGACATGTTTGGAATACAGTTGCTTTTAAGGAGGAAAGGCAAAAAGCAACATCATGGGCTGTCTTTGGGCATCTCTGCTACTTAAAGGGAGCTTTGAAAAAAGATGGAGAGAGGCTTTCCAGGCAGGACAAAGAGAGTTTAAACTGCCAGAGGGGAGATTTAGATTAGGAATGAAGAGGAAATTTTTTACTGTGAGGGTGCCCAGAGCAGCTGGGGCTGCCCCTGGATCCCTGGCAGTGCCCAAGGCCAGGTTGGACACTGGGGCTTGGAGCAGCCTGGGATGGTGGAAGGTGTCCCTGCCATGGCAGGGGGTGGAACGGGCCTTTTAAGGTCCTTTCCAGTCCAAACCATTCTGTGATTCTATTAATTAGAAATGTTTTTACTTCTGGCCATCACAGCTAAACCAAAGTTTGTGTTCTTACTCATTTTCGGGAGATGAAAATCTCCCCCTCACTTGCCAGTGCTTTTCAAAACTATGCAGCTGCTGACACTAATTATTGCTTCATTTCCTTCCACTTCTATAAAATATGAGAGGATGACCAAAAAAAACCCCAGCAACTCTTCTTAATCATCCTCCCTTGCTCTAGGCAGGAATTCTCTTTATGCTTCTTGTCCTCAGAATGGGGTGCACTCATTGAAACCCTCATGAGGTCCTCCTGGGCTCCTGCATTTCCTCACCCTCATTATTCCCACAGAAATACTTATCCTGCCCCATGTGCAAATTCATCCCACATTTGGTAAAAAGGGATGTTTAATTCTTCCTCCCTTGAATCATCAAGGTTTCCTCAGGTTCTTGGTGACTGTCTGTGGGGATGTGGAGTGGAGCTGTGCTCATCTGAGGCCACAGCCTTTGTTTGTGGTCCTGGGTCATCCTTTTCCCTTCCATCTCCTCAGTCTCTCTGTTCTCCATTTCCCCACGAGCTTCCCCTGCTCTCCAGTGATTCTCCCCTGACTCTTCCCTTTCTTGCTTTGCATTTTGGAGCTCTCCTCCCTGGGCTTTGGCAGCTCTGCCTTCCCTAACCCAGGACAGTATTATGCTGAAGCCCTCCACATTTCAGACGTTCCCTCATGCGTTTCAGCTCCTCCAGGATTTTAATTGCCACCTTTTTCCCTTTGTGATACACTGCTGCTCTTGATGGCTGAGAATACATTTACAGAGAAAGCTCCTTTGGTATTTAACGTGTGCTTTGTCAGGAAGGCTGTAATTTTGTTCACTTCCTTCCTTTTGCCTTTAAGTTGTTTGTGACAGGTCTTGAAACACTCACACCTTATGTCCTCCCAGAGTAAGGTCAGAAACTGTCATTTATTTGAGAGCTGGCTTTAAATAGCCTGTTCTTAATATCATATCTGGGGGTCTGCTGGAGTTGGGGCTTGGGCTCTGCAGTAATTGTTGCATCTGCTTTCAGCTGAGGAAAAGTGGAGGCTTGCTATGAATATTAACAACTCATCCATCCTTTGCACCTTCTGGGAACACAACAGTTCTGAAATTGTTTCCTATTTTAATGGTTTTTGTGTTCTCCATCTTCTTTGCAACCTCCTTTTTCTTTAATCAACTTTATCCCCCCCCCTCCAGATTTATTCCTAATTGGAGGCTTTTATCTGTATTTATACCTGAACCTATTCTCAGCTAACACTGGCTCTGTCAGGCCTTACCTTCTTGTAGGGTTTTAGATGTCTCACTGCTGGGATTGACCCACAAAACCCTTCTTTGTTTCCTATTTCTCCTTCAGTTGGGCTTTTCTCTGGTGTGTTCACCATCATTGATAGGAAAAGCCCAGGGAGCTGCTGGGAGATGCAATTTCCTTGTGAGATTTTTCTGGGAAAAGAGCTTTGAAAGCTGAACCCTCAAGTCCAACATCCCTTTGGTGGACTGGAGCAGCACTTGGTGCTGGGCAGAGAGAGGGAGATGGTTCCACACTGTGCCTTTCCTTAGGAACTTCACCTTTCTGACCCTGCCAGATCTGGAAACCTCAGGTACTCTGCATTTTCTTTTCCTTATTTCAGCAAAAATCAGAGACCCTTGGCCTAGGTAGAAATGTAGATTCATGGAAACAGAGCTTTATTCAGAGAGGTGCTGTTAGCATTAAAATGCACCCTCATTTGCTGGCAAGTGAAAATTTTGAGGACTTGTTATGGAATTATAGTGAAAAAACAAGGATCAAATGGCATAACTGGCATCCCCCAGTTAGGGAATTATAGTGAAAAAACAAGGATCAAATGGCATCCCTGGAATAAAAAGGATCAGGGGATTTCAGGATCTGGTGGGAAAACAGCATCCTTCAGGGCAGTGAAGCACCAGCCTTCCATTGCTGTGGCTTCTGGTGCCTCACCACAATTTCTCCATGGGAACTTCTGTTCTGTGTCCTGCTGTGGGACTAAAGAGGAAAAAAAAAAGGGGGGAAAGAACCCAAGAAAAATCCAACCAAGCAGAAAACCCCCAGGCTCTTGTCCTGTGCAGAAGTGCAGCACAGGAGGAGGGGTGTGTGATGTCCTTGCTGCTGAGAGGAGCTGGGTGCTCAGGGATGGGGGGGACAGACAGACAGACAGACAGACAGGTGGCTCAGCATTTTGGGGAGAGCCTGGGGTCTGTTCCCAGGCAGTTCCTGGCTCTGCTCTGAGCTTCTGCAGCAGTTGCTGAGGTCCTGCAGGGGCAGGAGACGTGGCTGGGAGGAGCAGGGTGTGCTCAGCATCCCCCATGCACAGGGAGAGCTGAATCCTCTCCTACTATTACTCCACTGACTGTAAATATCTCAGAGACATTTACATGGTATTTCTTTTTAAGTATATAATGTTTTCATTCAAAAGTATCACAATTCTTAAAAGACCTGTCAGAGGCTCTGACATGTAATTAATTTCTCTAAAGCTCTTTTTTTGAAAGATACAACTGCATATATAGAACACCTGCACTTATTCACAATTCTGCAGGAAAAAAAGGTGCAGCTTCTTCTTCTTCTTTGCTTTCTTCCCCCACTTCTCCATAAAAAGATTCTCCTTCACTTTGGATCCTCCTCTCCATCTCCCTCATGAGCTACAACATTCAGGATGTGGAAGCTGTGTGTAAATAGGAGCTGGCACGTTGGGTTTTGTCTGGGTGTGAGTGGCTTTTTTTCTATTCAGCTTGAAGGGGAAACACTCTTGCAGCTTCAATTCCAGAGCAGCCACCACAGCTCAGGACCTTGTCCACCTCACAGAATTCCCAGTGTGCAGCTGAGCTTCCAGTCATGGGCTCATGGGCTGTTCCTTATTTTTTCCTGGTAGATTTATTTTCCTTCCTGTGCCTGGGCAGAGTATTGAGCTCTGTGGTGTAATGGTGACACCCAGGAATATGAATGAGGTGATGTTCAAGCAGCACTGGACAAGTACTTGTATTTATAGATGATATTGAGATGTAGATACATAGATTTAAGTGGCCAGGCACTGGATTCTGTGGCAATCATGACCAACTCATTTGTTTTATCCCCTCTAAGTGCATCCAGGGCATCCCTGTGACCATCCCTGGTTCTGCTGGGAAATGCCATCAGCCAAATCACTGCTGCTGCCCAAGGCAGAGTCTGCAGGGGCAGGAACCCTCTCCAGCAGGTTCCTTGGCACAATTCCTCCTTGGGCTGGCATCTGGGGATCTGTGGAGCTGGAGAGGCTGAAGAGGATGTCACCTCCCCATGGCAGCTCTGACAGAGAGCAGTGATGGGCCTGTGTGCTTTGTAAACGTCCACTCAGAAAAGCTGCAGCAGAAAATGGGCATTTCCTGGCTGACAAAGAAGCAAAGCAACTTGTTGCTCTCTTTGTAGAGGGCAGCCATTGAGCAGACACAATTTTTTGGTTGTCTAAAAGGATGGAATTTCCCCTTTTGTCTTTGTAAAATCACTGTTAGCATGAACATGCTTAAATCCTAAAGTTTGGATGGGCTTAAGTGAGCAGCAGCTCCATCATTTATGTGACTGGAGGTGAGTGAGGGAATGTGTCCAGGATTTGTAGCTTTGCAATTTGGGTGTTTCCTTCTCTGTTCAAGGGTTCCTTCCAGCCCTGATCATTCTGGGATTCTGCAGTTCTGGGAATTTCTAGAACAGGAAATAATCTGGTTTTACTCCGAGGAACTGGTGAAGGGACATTCCACCAGGACCTTGCACTGTGCTGGTGCAGCCTCAGCTGGGACAGCATTTTCCAGCCATGTTTGCTTCCACTCCAGCAGCACCAACACCCTTAACACCTCTTGAGCGTCTCAGGAGGTTTTTTAAAAGAGAACAAAAGCATCTTTTGGGTTTCTTGGCCCCCTGGATGAAGGACCTGCTGGAAGGCAGCAGGAGGTTTGTGGCAGAGGCTCCATTTTTGTGTGCATGTGGGCTGATCACTAACATGGTTTTGTACGGCCCTGTTAGCACTAGAAATAGGAAAATTGACAGGAATTGTGAGGAATGCGGCATTTCCTCAGCTGTGATGCTGAGGGGTTTTAGAGGCACTTGCAGACTTTCACCTGACCTGGGCAATAGGGCTGAAAGGGATTTCTCCAGGTCAATGAGCCCTGGGTGTTGCTGCCACAGCTCTGCATCCTGCCCTTCTGTCCATTAATTTGTCCATCTTGTGCTTAAAATGAGTTGGATTATTGTTCAGCTCCACTGCTTGCTTCCTGCTGCTCCTTCCCCTCCATCTCCTTGCTGGCCAATGACTCTGTGCTGCCAGCTGTGATCTTAGCAGCCCAGTGCCCTGAAGTCCATGGTGCAATCAGCAAAAGTGCTTCTGAATTCTTCCCTGTGCCTGAGCATGCTGTGCCTGTCCTTGAAGCACAGGCAGCCCCTCTGTGCTCCTGCCCTCCTCCTCCAGAGGCTGCAGCTCATCTGACTCCACGTCCCTTCCACCCACCATCCTCTTCCTCCATCCACTCTGGCTCCAGTCAAGTTCACAAACTTGGAGCTGGTGCCTGAGTTTCTTCCTGCCAGCTCTCCATAATATCCTGACCCCAGCAGTGCCTCTCTTCAGTGCCTGCCACCATCTGAAATTTGTATTCTCTCCTTTTTGTACCTCAGTCTTGTGTTCTGTGCTCTCCTGCTACCCAGTGTATTCTCTGCCCTTATCCCCCAGACCTCTCCTGCTTTCGTTTTTCTTGCCTGGGACCAGCTGTTCTTCTCCTCTTTGTTATCCCCAGCCTTCTGTTCCTTCCTGCTCTGCATCACATCCAGCTCCTTTGTCAGCTTCTCTTTCCCAGTTGCTGCCGGTTCTCCCCGTCCCTTTTGGGGTCTCACACTGGTCCCAAAGGTCCCCTTGTTCAGCAGGTCTCAGCAAACTGGGGCTGTCTGTCCCATCTGTACCTCACTCTGTCTGACCCTGTGGGCAGGTGGCCCACCTGGACCCTCCTCAGTTCTTCCCAGCTGCTTTTTCTGGAGCTCAGCTCTGCTCTCTGGGTCACTGCAGTTGAGGAAAAGGCTTCTCCCCAAGCACATCCCCTTTGTTGCTGCATTTCATTGTCTTCATTGTCTTCTCCAGCCTTTGGATCTCTTCCACCAGGAGCATCCCTGGTGTGTTCCCTCCCCCTTGTGCACACACATCCCCAGAAATCATAAACTATGAGATTAAGGGTGTGTGAACTCTCCCTTGGTGCCTGGGTGCTCATTGCTCTCCCCCATCTGTTCCTGCTCTCTCCATGAGGGCTGGCCCTTGAGTATCCATCAGAATCAAGGAAAGATGGACTCCTCCCTCATGGACAGGGCTTGGAGCAGCCTGGGGCGGTGGCAGGTGTCCCTGCCATGGCAGGGGGTGGCACTGGATGGGCTTTAATGTCCCTTCCCACCCAAACCACTCTGTGACACCTCAGCCCCCTCCCCAGCAGCCAGTGGTGGTTCTCTGGTCCCCTGAGACCCCTCTGGTTGTCCCGAGGCTGACAATATTTTATTAATATTTTCATTAATAGATATTCTAAAAAACTTAATTTATTAATACTTCTCCTAATTAAGGCACATTTAACAGGCAGGAGATATTATCAAGGAGACACAAAGCTGCAGCCTGTCAGTGGCAGATGCAGAGCACCTTCCACACTCAGACATTAATCCCCTTCATGGAAAAATAACTCTGATCTCTGGCCTGGCTTTTGGAGCCTCTCCTGCTGCAGCATGTCAGCAATGAGAGGGCACAGAGGGAGCTCAGGCTGTGGGGAGGGTGCTGGCAGCACAGGGGTCTCACCCCAGCAAACAGGCTGGTGCTGGAGAGCTCTGAGATGGGGATTTGCATCAAAGGAAAACTCTCGGGGTTAGTTAAATATTCCTCTAAATATGCAAAGGAATGGAGTTACTGATGCTTGTTATTCTTATCTTCCTCTCGGTGTCACAACATCTTGAAGTTGGGTGAAGGTTTCACTTACTAAGGCGGTTGTAAAGATTTCACGTTAATTAAGAGGACTCCACTGCAAATCTGAATATGAATGAAGTTTGGCTGCTGAACCCCAGGGCAATGAGTGCTGTGGGAACGGCAGACACTGACAAATGTTGATGTGAAAAGTAAAAAGCCAAACAAAAAAAAAAAAAAAAAAAAAACCCAAACTCAGAAAAACACCTAAACCAATGCTGCAATCTAGTACCTGCTCTGTGAGAGAGAAAAAATTGAGTTTGAGTCACCAGAAGAGCATAAAATAGATTTTGATTTGGATTTGCAGTCAAAGAGGTGAAATTCTGTCAGTCAGGATCCCTGATGAGGGTTCTCCAGTGCCAGCCCTGCCCAGGTTCCAGCCACATCACTCCATAGGCAGGTGGTGGCTTTGAAGGGTGGGGGGCCCTCAGAGGAGGAATGGGGAGATCTGGGCTGGATCCTCACCTCAGGTTCCTTGCTCTGGTGAAGCCCCACCAGCCTGGAGTGCTCAGCACTCCCTGGAGCTGGAGCTGCACCCACTGGGGGCAGCCATGGGGGTCTGGGCAATGGGGCTTCCAGGGATGGAGCTCCCATGGTGAACTGCGACACTGGAGGTTCTTTTCCACAACAAAATGCTTTTTGGGGAAGTTTTCCATGCCTGCCAGTGCTTGGAAGGGCTGACAGTGAGGGTGAGCAGCTGTCACTCCACATCTGTGGTTTTTGCAGCTCCATCATAGAGTTGTTGTTGAACTGGGGTGAGTCCTCTCCTTCATCTCTGCACTGGTCCATCTGGAGATGGGTGACCCTTCCTGGCTGGACATGACTAATGTGCCTTTGCACAGCAATTTTGGGTGATGTGGAGGGTCCTGCAGAGGTGCTGAGCACCTCTCCCCCTCCCAGAGCAGGACCTGGGGGAAGGAAATGCTGATAACACAACATTTTCACCTTGCTGAAAATACATGGGACTTGGCTTTTGGAGTGGAAAAGTGACAAGCTGAGAGCCTAAATAAATTGGATTTGTCCTCTTAAGGAGGCTGCAGGCAGCGTGTGAGGCTGTGTGGGGGTGTTTTATTGTTGTTATTTTTTATTCACGGTTCCTTGAGCTGATCCTGGGGATTGCACTGACTGTGGTTGTGTTTCTGGAAATGTGCAGGTTGGCCAGATGCACTGGGGCATGGAGTGAACAGAAAGAGGTTAAATTGATGGATGACCAACAAGAGCAGGATTGTGCCTCAGAAGACCAAGAAACTATCCTGATTAATGGGGTGAAAGAAAATGGTAAGGAACTTAATTATGGTACATGAGGGAGCAGCGACAACTTGGAAGCCAACTTATTTTCCTAATTCCTTTTGTGCATTTAATATTAGCAGTTTGTGGGTATCTCTGCAATGTGGAGCAGGGGAGTAAATGGGTGTTTTCTGCCCAGGAATCATTCCAGCCATAAATCTACACCTTTTTAGGCCTTAACAAGAACTGCTCTTACCTGTGCATGGCTGGAAATGTTTATGTGCACATGCAGTTTGAATTAGAGATTTTAATTTGGTTTCTTGGAGGAAAAAGTCATCCAGGACTTTGTAGCCCCTCTATCTGTTGGGAATTTCCCCCTCTCTTGGCATTACAATCCAATATTAGCAAGATTTAGCTGAAGGATACTTAGTCCCTACAAACTGGGGGGAAATTAGAGATTGGGTGGGAGAAAGGAACTGGAATGAGTGGGAAGGGAAGGTTGGATTTGTGAGCTCGTTCCTGCCTGTGTCCCATCACCCAGCACATGGGATTCCCTGTCCTGTAGTCCCTTTTCTGCACAGTGTTCCTGGGAGCCAGCAGCCAGGTGGGGAGGGATCAGCCCCTTGCAGCAGCCTCCCAGAATGCCCAACTTTGTATCTATTTCATTGATTCTATATTTGCTCTCAGAATAACTAATTAGGAGTAACAGTGCTCAGCTGTCTGAAACCCTGATTGAAATAAATAAGCTTCCAAGCATTTTCTGAGGTCATTTGGACTGTAATCTCTGGCCACAGTAAATGCAGAGGGGAGGCAGAGCCTGATGCTTTCATTCTTCAATGTATTTTATGTTTAATTTCATGGCTTTTTACATTTTGTATTGGCCCATAAATCTTGAGATAGAGAGATAGATATATTTTATTTATATATAAATTTGATCCTGTTAGATGTCAAGGACTTGGTCCTCTGACATATGTTCAGATCTTTCTGTCAGCTCTGTACAAGTTGGTAGAGACAAATGTTCTTTGCCAAAACCTTGGAGCAGCTCCAGCCACGTGGGTGCCCATGAGGACCCCACAGCTGGTGCTGGTGGCAGGTGATGCACATGCTCACCCTTGTTTGCCCCTGGGATGTAATTTGGGAGGTTCTGTCCCTGTCAGCCCATCCCCTTCCTGACTACCCAGGGTGAAGCTGCAGCTGCTGGAGCTGCAAAGGGATTTTGTAGCCATGGTCCCTTTGTCTGAGCCAGGGGACAACAAAGTCAGTGCTGCCCTGCTCAGCAAGGAGGGGATTTTTAGAGCCTCACACCAATTCCATGGAATTCAATTAAACAGGGCTTTAAATGTGCTTTAATTAGACATAACACTGCTTTAGGTTAGAAGAGACCTTAAAGCCCATCCAGTGCCACCCCTGCCATGGGCAGGGACACTTTTCACTATTCCAGGTTGCTCCAAGCTCCATCCAACCTTGGACACTTGCAGGGATCTCTGGGCACCCTGTGCCAGGGCCTCCCCACCTTCAGAGCTCAGAATTCCTTCCCCACATCCCATCCCAGCCTCCCCTCTGTCAGTTTAAACTTTCAGTTTGAACACTTCTGTGTGGGAGTTGCTGCTGAATCCAAGGCCAGAAGCCAGCACAAACTCTGGAGCTGCCACCTCCCCTTGCCCATGTGCTGTGGGGTGGATGCTGAGGGAAACTGGGAAAAGTTTTGGTTTTGCATTTTCTGTGTGAACTGTATTCCCTTGGAGCATCACTTGAACACAGGCCTGATTTTAGGCTGATATGGAGCCCCAGAAAATCAGGGTTTGGCATTTGTATTTTCCAAGAATTAAGTTCACTCACACAAGTATAAACCTAAAGAAACACCCAGAGAGGGTTTATTTTATATAATAGCAGCTTTGCCTATTGAACACAGCTTTTGAGGTTGAATTTCAGCTTTCTGCCTCCCCCTTCTTTGAGTCTTACAGCATTCACAGACATTCTTCTTTTATCCTCAAATTTTCCATGCTTCCTGTCAGCTCCAAGCTGATTTTTATTTTATTTTACTTCTGAAGTGGAACTGCACTGGTTAATTTGTTTTGGTGCTTAAGGAAAAAGATACCACCTCTGCATTTCTGATCTGAAGACTGGTGGGAGGGACTCAAAAATCAGCTTTTTTATTTATTTCCTTTTTTTAACCATTTTCAAGCAAGCCAGTCTGGCCTTTCCCAAGTCATATGTGTTGAAGATGATGACAGGCATTGCACTGCACTTCTGGCGGAGTTAGGGAGGCTTTGGGAAAAGGTTTAAAGTCCTGGGAGCGCTGTGAGGCTCCAGCTGTAGTTTGTGCTTTGTTCAGGCTTCACCGATGGCTCCATCCCTAAGGCCCCTGTAGCACAAAACTTACTGGAGTGAAATGAGGGGGGTTTTGATCTCCTCCTGGAAGGAGTGGGGCAGGCACCCCACTCCTTCCATGGCATCCTGTTCCTTTCCATCCTCCCCACCTGGGGCCTTTCCTTTGTGCTGGTGGTACCTGTGCCAGCACCAACCTCCCCTCCCCAGGCTGCCAAGGATGCAGGAGATTCACTTTCCTCTCAGTTTGGAATAAGAGCACTAGTGGAAGGTCGCAGCAGCCAAATAAATCCCTTTGCATGCTCCATTTAATGCCAAGTCCTGGTGCTCCAGTTGTGTTTTAAAGCACTTGTCCCTCCTTGGAAAGCTTTGGCTCTCACCCCTCTGCCTTCAGCAGAGCCACCAAAAAGGAGGGACCTGAGCCATGACAAAAGCAGCGGGCTCAGAGTCGGCAGAGCTCTCTGGCTGGGATGAATGCACTCATTGGAATATATTTTTTTTTAATACAGAGATACCAGAGCGTGTTCATGGATGAAAAGACATTGTATTTAAATTTCAAGGGTCATACTGTCCGTTGAGCCAGGAGTCAGATAAAAGTACATTCATAACTTTATTCTGCCATAAAAGAAGCGCAACGAGGTAAAACTAAAAAAATCCTTAGATTAAAAAATCCTTACATGACTAAAAAGGCATTTTTAGCGATTAGGGAAGAATGGCAAACCCCACAATAATTCTAACAATAATTGCTTTAAACCCCGTGTTATCTTCTGCCTTCCCTTGGCGTGGACAGTGACAAAAAGACTGCTGGGTTTTTTAAATCAGCCATCACTCCCTGACTCCGGAGCAGTAAAGCAGCTCAGGTGTGTGCAAGCTCAGACCCCGCAGGGGGGGGTGCTTTGTTTCTTTAAGAATCTCACTTTCCTGTTAATTTTTTCAATGTTAATGAGAACATTTTTATTAGGCTTGTTTTGTTTTTTTAATAACATTGTGAGGTTTGAGAGGCAGTTTCCAGGTAACCGTATGGATATGAGGGGGGGAAGAGCGGATGCGTTGCGTGTTTTAAATGTACTCTTGTACCTCTTCCAGCTGGCTGCAGGGAGCAGCCTGTTTACCTCTGCCTTCCACACACACCACCACGTTCACTGGATCCAGGATTGCTGGGAAGGGCTTCCCAAAGGAGCACTTGGGAAAAGTCACTGGGAGAAGGGGAGCGGGGTGGCGAGCCTGAAACCTTTAAGGGTGGTAACCTTTGTAACCCTCTCTCTTTTTCTACCTCCAAGGGCAGTTTGGTTGTGGCTGAATAGGGGATAGTTGGTAACCCCTGTGTGTTTCTCTCCCTCTGCTCCATCCCGCAGAGTCGCACGCCCTGGACGCCGATGAGAGGCCCTGCAGCGCGGCCGAGGCAGTGGCGCCGTTCCCGGCGCTGAGCGCGGCTCCCAGGGAGGGCCCCGCGTGCCACCGCGTCCCCACGGCCAAGAAGCCGTGCCTGCTGAGCCCCCCGTCACCCCTGCGCCTCACCGATGTCCCCGAGCACGCCTCGGACGACTCCTCGGCCCACGCCATCTCCCTGACGTCCTGCGTGACCAAGGGCATGAGCTCGTGGTCGCTGCCGGGCGACTGCGAGAAGGCTCCTTTCAGCATGATGGAGCCCGGGGGGATGTCGGCGCTGACGGGAGACTGCCTGATGCAGCCGAGCCGGACCTGCCTGGGCTGCTTCATTGAATCCAAGGACGGCATCGATGCGGAGCCGGGAATAAGCTTGAAAGTGGGGGATATAAATAGGGATTATGACACCTGTTCGGTCTCTGATATAGGGATTCACTGCATGAGCACAGGAGAAACCATGAGATATGGGGATCAACTGCTTTCAGACCAGCTTTTAAGCTTCCCTATGCATAAATCGAGGGCAGCGGACAAAAGAGATGCAGAGAAATCTGACAGTGATTCAGAGGACCCCACTCAGAAAAATTATTATGAGGGATTACTATTAGACAAATGCAATGGTGAGGAACCTTTACTAACAAATCCCAACCAGGAATGGGGCTATTTTGAATCTTTCATTAGTGAAAGTAAAATTGAGCTGCTTGACCTCTGCTCCAAAAATGAGCTTTCTGTAAATCTGTTTTCTGAGGAAGACGTGGACAATTACATGTTCGATGATGACGATTCCACCTTGGGAAGTGATGTCTGCTCCCTAAAGATTAGATACGAATCTTTCCAGGACAATGTGCGGGAGAAGACCACCACGCTACAAGAGGACGCCCAGTTCAACTTCTTCCCCAGCGTGTTCAGCAACTGCACCAAAAGGGACAGCAGGAGCACCCTGAAAAGGGGGCCCAGCGGTGCCACCGACCCTTCTCAATTCAAATCCGAGGAAGGCATCATCTGGGGGGAGGAGGAGGAGGACGGCGAGGAAGAGGACGGCGAGGAGGAGGAGAAAGCTGCCTTAAATAAATCTTGCAACAGCACAGAGATGGTGCAGTACGTGGGCTCCAAGAGGAGCCACTTCTTGGACTCGGTGAATTCCACAGAGGACTCTGGGGAGTTCAGCGACGACAGCACCTGCACGGAGTCCTCCTACGACGTGCTGCGGGACATCAAGGACTGCAGCCGGTACCTGGCCCGGGACCACTCCGGCTCCTTCATCCAGCAGAACTACGGGCTGCGGGCCAAGAGGAAAGTGCGATACAGCGACGACTACCTGTACGATGTGGACTCCATCGAGAACGAGAAGATCCTGGACAAGAAGGAGTGGCTCCCAGACGGGCCCAAGGAGGAGGACGACGACGAGTGGTGCCCCAAGAAACGGCGAAAAGTCTCTCGCAAGGAGCCCCCCGTGATCATCAAGTACATCATCATTAACAGGTTTAAAGGGGAGAAGCATATGCTGGTGAAGCTCAGCAAAGTGGATGCCAACGAGACAACTGTTACTCTGAACGAGGAGCTGCTCAGCAAATACAAGAAGCTGGCCCCACTGAAGGGCTTCTGGCAGGAGAGGCAGCAGAGCCGGCTGGATTTGCTCAGATCGTCTCTCTACCACAAGCAGAATTTCTATCTTAACGGCTCAGATGCTTCGTTCCTCCCTCACCCACGGAAGCGAAAATGCAAGCTAGCAAACAGGCACCGGATTCAAAGAATTAAAGCCATCGAGCAATCAGTGAACAAGCTGGGCTCTTGCTCCTCTGATCACAAGCAGCCCTGCAGCAGTAAGGAGGACGTGGGCCTGAAAGGGCTGCCGGCATTAGCCATCGCCACCTCCAGCTGTGCCAACGGATTGCACGTCCACGACATCGCGGGCATCGCCGTGAAATGCAAACCGCAGGAGCGGGAGCACAAGGGGACGGAGCGGAAAGTGCTCCGCAGAATCAAATTCAAAAGTGAGGCCAGGTTGAAGTGCAAGAAGATTAAAGCTGCCACCAGTACGGCAGAGGACTCCCCAGCACTGGAAAACCAGGACTCCGCAGCGCGTCTGAAGGACGAAAACAGTCCCTGTGCTTCAGACAACTCCCATCTCCCAGAGTGCCACGAGGATAAGGTTGCTAAAAATTCTCCTTTCCTACCATCCACCTCCTCTTCAGACAAGCCTCTGCCATCTGCTAATATCACCACCAATGTACCCCTGATCCCCGGAGGGTATCTGCAGACGTTGTTAGATGCTTCGGATCTGTCGAGCAACACGGGTATCCCGTACTTTGCCCAGCACCCCTCCGAGCAGCAGCAGCAGCAGCAGCAGCAGCAGCACCCGCTCCCCAGCATCGTCCCGCCGGAAAAGCCCTTCCCGTCCCTGCAGCCGGCGCAGAGCTGCGTGCTCTCCCCGCCCTCCGAGTCGGAGCTGCAGCAGTCGCCCGGCCACTTGGAGATGGAGCGGGGCGGCTTCGGCAGCATGTGGCCGGCCAGCAAGGGCAGCGAGCGCCAGGACTTCCCCGGGGATGTGCCGGAGGCGGCCGGAATGCCGAGCGAGTTCGCGCCGGGCACGGACGGCCTCCCCGCCTCTGGATACACTCAAGTCAATCTGAATAGCGGCAAATTGCTATACCAAAAAAATTACATGCCGGATAGCCAACAAGTGCAGTCTGATGATTCTTATCAGTCATGTCATTTCAATAATGGAGAGGGGCGCTTTCATTTCCAACGAGGTACACTCAGTACGGATGATGGCAGGCTCATTAGTTTTGATTCAGTGGGTTCATTGTCAGTTAGTTCTAGCAATTACAGTTCTTTAAGTTTAAAGTCTTGTGAAAAGGACGGCGAGGATGATATTAATGATGATTTCTTGGCCCACTGCAGTCCCAAGCTAGTGATCCAGCAGAGCATAGATGAAATCACCCCTTTGAAGGAGTCCACGGACCTTTTAGACATTTCCAACTTCACGCCTGATAGGTTCCGCCAGTCGTCGCTTTCGGAGATGTCCCCCCCAGACACTCCCAACCTGTCCCCACAGATAGCTGGCTCTGATGCCAAGCCTCTGGGCACCCTGAAGGGCTTTCAGGAGAGCCCCCAGGCCTCCCTCAACAGTTCCGAGAAGGTCAAGTGGAACTGTGGGGTCCTGCAGACCGAGGATCAGGCAGATAATGGGTTTGCTTTAAATAATCACCAGTTCCAGTTCCATATGTTCAACGATGAAGATTCTGTCAGCCTTCTCGAAAAGAGTCCATGCTTGTCAACATTTAATGAGCCATCTGGTCAAATTAGCACCAATAGCAAAGTGTCAAAATCGAAGAGGAAAAGTTCATCCAGCAAGAATGTGGGTACAAACCAAAGCTCTTCCCAGAAAGCCACCCGGAAAAAATCACCCAAAACCAACAAAGGAACCGATAAGCCGCAAGGGAAAAACTCCAGGCAGGCACCCAAATCCACCAGGAAAGGGAAAAATGCAGCAGGAGTCAATGGTGAGAAGGCTCCAGCTGTTGGTGGCAGGGTGGTCACTCAGCTGGGCACCGTGGCCACGGCCACCAAGGGCGTGGCTGAGGGCACTCAGCACTGCGGCCCGGCAGGGGTGAAGCTGGGCAAGCACAACGGGCTCTCTGGAGAGTGGGCACTGGGAAAAGAGGGGGGCACGGGCTGGTCAGAAGCCAGCCTGGGCAATGCCACCAGCCTCCTGGACGACGACCAGAGGGAGTTTGAGGAACCCTCCAACATCCTGTCCAACATCGCGTCGGGAATGGCCGATGTGCAGAGGTTTATGATGGCCTCCATTGAGCCCTTGTGGGGGCCCGTCAGCCACAACAGCGTTCCAGACATATTCCGGTCACCGGAGTCCAACAGCCTGAAACTGAAAACTCTTAAAATTTTGGCAGGGACATCCCAAGAGTCGAAGAAGAAGGCAAACGGTGGCTCGCCGGGGGCGGCGAAGAACCACAAGTCGAACAACAAGGGCTCAAGCAAAAACAGCAAAGCTGTGACCTGCGACCCCGGTCGCCCCAACTGCTCCACCGGGTTCACCACAGACATTCACGCTCCCTTTTTTGATAAAAACTATAGTAACCTGAGCACTTTAGGCAATAATGGACCTACCCATAAAAAACTCTACCGTCATAAATCCAGTTCGAAATCACTGAGGGATGAGAACTGTAAAATCAAGCGGACGGACCGCGAACAGCCCCACAAGGACCCACCCGTGACAGCTGCTTTTGAGAAACTGAGGTAATGCTGCACCAAACTGGCTGGAATGCCCCTAACCTCCCTCCCACCTGCTAGGCCTGCTGTTCCTCAGTTTTTCCTTCCTGAAAGCAAAAGTTTGCATGAGAAAAAAAAAAAAAAAAAAAAAAGACATTCCCCTTTTACAGTTTTGGTTGGTTTTGGTTTTGGGGTTGGTTTCTTTTTTTGTTTGTTTGGTTTTTTTAATTATTATTTTTAAATGCATGAAAATACTTATGACTTGCAAGCTACCTAAAAGAATGACCAATTTTCTGGCTTGGCTGGGGTTAAAAAAACTAACAAGGCTACTCTTTTCTGCTGTTTGGCTTCTTCAGTTTTTAATTACTTATTTATTGGGGGAAAAACAAAAACAAAAACTAAAAAAAAAAATAAAAAAAAAGATTACACGCTCTTTTTAATGATTTTGACAAGGAAAGACTTTTTTTTTTTTTTTGGAACATTTTGTAAAAAATAAACCACAAAAAAAAAAAAAAGAGGTTCTGCATCCAAAAGCCAAGATCTCAAAACCTAAAGGCTCTTTACTTTGCAAATGAGAACTCGTTCCTAATTGAGCTTCACGTGTGGCAATTTTTGAGTGCTTTCTGGCCCCCTCTGCTGTTGTGTCTCCTAACCTGCATCATCTAAAGCTGCATCTTCTCTACCCGCCCGCCTTTAGCGCGTTCGCTCCGTCGTGGTGACTCCGGACGAGCTAACTAAGATGGCATCAAATGTTTGATTTTTTCCTGCAGGGAATCAGACTCCATTCTTCTTAAAGCAGAAACAGCATTTTTGGGTTTTCCTGTATTTGAAGAAGAGACTCCCTTTTCTAGAAAGACGGTTGATGTTTGGTTCTTTTCTTACCATTTTTTTTTTCCCGGTTGTTTTTTCTTTTTTTTCCCCCATCGGTTCCTTTTCGAAATCTGCCTTGTGGTCTGTTGAAATGTAAGTGCTGAAATGAAGAGTTTGAAATTGTGGGAATTTTATTATTTGAAAGCAAACCTAATCTGGTATTCTCTGTGAAAGACTGTTTTAAAAGTCATACTGTTGTACAGTAGTTTATGCACTATTACCCACAACAACAAAAAATTGTGCCAAACTATGAACAAGTGACTGTATTGTATATATTTTTACTTCTCTATCAACATTGGGTTGTGAGTGTTTTCTGCAGCTATGCCTTTTGGTTTTACTAGAAACATTCCAGTTGTTAAGTACTAACCACCCCCCTTCGAAAGCACCTGTAACTCACGATGACAAACGATATTGTTCACTGATACAACTTACCAAAAGTTTTATGGACATGACTAGAAGTGTGCCAAATTTACTTACCTCATTTCATGGATTCACCCTGTGGTTTAAAGCTCATAAAGGGAAGAAAAAAAAAAAAAAAGGAAACAAAAAGGGGGGAAAAAAAAAAGAAAAAAAGGAACTTTGAAACCGATGCTGGGAAATGGTAACGTCCTCTCTTTGAAACCACGAGCAGAAAAACTTAATAGTGAAATGTTGAGTTTCATTATAGGAGAGAGTTGCAATGGTGGAGGAGTTCAGAAAACCACTGACGGTAAGTTTGCCAGGAACTCAAGTGTCTGCATCTAGAGACTACAGAACAGCTGCTTTTCAAGTGTCTGTTTTCTTAAAGCAAAACCTGTAGCTGAAGATCATTTGAAATGCAAAGTTACATTGCTAATTCTTTGTATCTCAGTTTTATATATTTTATAAGAACCTGGGATAAATTCTGACATAGGTATAAAAACAGAACTAATACATTTCATACATTGAGTGCTATTCACTTTTCCTTTGAATAGTTTCTTAAACATTTTCGATGCAGAGCCTGTCAGAAGTGCTCTCCCATCATGGCTTTGGTGTTTCCTCCATGTCTAACCTTGCCATGCCAATATAGTTTGAACTTTCAAAAGCAGAGTCATTCATTTAAAATACAACTCTGAACCTTTTCTTTGATTCAGTTCATGAAACAAATACAACCAATGGAGCTATTTGTGATCTCACCAATCAGGGCCGGATCATGACTGGACTTTATTAAGACAGCGTTAAGTACTGAATGCTAAATGTATCCTCAAAAGGCCTTATTTGTAACCCTCCTCACCACACCCTCGCCCTCCACGAGAATAAGGAACCCAACAAAGATCTGTTTTCCTTGTGCAACTGAGAGCCTGTGCGTTTTGCTGCTGATTTCTCATGAAAAGCCTTGATATGCAAGAGCCCTGGGAGCGATTGGGAGCAGAGGGATGTGAGGCTTGGACACCTTATGCAGTAGCAGGCGGTGAGGAAGAGGAGCCTTTCTAGCAGTGGACAGATCACGTTGCTGATACAGCCACAGGCGTAGATGTGGTGTCACACAGAGAGCAGGACTGGGCTCAGGTTTCCTCCCAAGTCAGTTTTTTTCCACCCATGCACCAGGCAAAGCAGCAGAATTGGTTTAAGTTAATTTAGCAGAAAAGCAGAGTGATCACTTAAAATCAAAGTGGAAATGCAGAGTGTTAGTTTAGAATCATGTTTTCAGCTCTTACAGATCATGGGGTGCAGCTCAGCTCAGCTCTGCGATCCCAGAGAGAACAGCTTGGTCGTTGCATTGTGTTTTATTTAACAGATGAAAGGACAAACTCTGGAAAAAAAAATTAGTAATTAAAAAAACATCCTGTAAGTTCATTTTTTCCCAGAATAAATGCTGGCGTTGCCTGGAGTGGGTTGCTCTGGATGAGAGTGGTCCCTGGTGCCCCATGGCATGCAGAGTCCCACCCCAGCTCTGCCTCCAGGAGGGAGATCCAGAAGATGCTCAGGATTTCCTCTGGAGACAAGAGCTGTGGTAGGCCTCCATCCCTGGGCTCTGGGCTGGCCTGCAGCCACCACACTCTCCCTGCTTCCCCAGCAGCTCTTTTTTCTATTCACAGGCTCATCAAATACTACAAGCTCCACCCAATGCTGTGGTGTTGGCATATCCCAGTTTTTGATCATTCCCCCCACGTGCTGCAGGAGTGGGTCTGGCAGCTCCCTTCCTTTGGATGTTCTGGCTGCTGCTCTTACAGAGACAGGCCAGGCCCAGGGCTGGGATGTGGCACAGACCTTCTTTCTGACCCAGAACCATCAGTTGAAAGCACATTTCACCTGGCCTGCACTGTGCTCCTTATGGTTAATGTTATGAATATGGGACTCAGAATAAAACCCCTTGTTCTGGATGGGATAGCAATACTTCCTGCATGTGAGGAATGTGCAATAGGGCATGAAGATCAGGCCTGAAACATATCAACTGTTTTATCCATGAATACCCAGCTGGGTGTTCCAGAACAGTGTTAATCACAATTCCAGCTGCCTTGTTGCTCTCCTTCAGTCCTTCTGCCGTTTCAGTTGCTGACAACTTTGGTGGTCATCCCATGTCCTCCAAAAATCTCTGCTGGGGAGCTGTTAAAGAGCCTGGGTCCCTCATGCTGTGGCACTGGCCCTTCCCTGTGTCTGAAAAGGTCATCGCTCTGCTGCCTGACCCCAACATTTAGGCATTGCCTTGAGCCAAGCATTTGCCCTCCTCCCTTTTGATCTTTACAGAGTATTTGGGTGGGAAGGGACCTTTGATGGCCATCTAGTCCAACTCCCCTGCAAAAAGCAGGGACATCTTCTACTAGACCAGGTTGCTCAGAGCCCTGTCTGACCTGACCTTGAATGTTTCCAGGGAGGGGACAGCCACCACCTCTCTGGGCAACCTGAGCCAGCGTTTCGCCACCCTCATAAAAAATTTCTTTCTCAAGTCCTTGTTGGCAGGGCTGCTCTAAATCCCTTCATTCTTAGCCTGTGGATCCCAGGGATTGCCCATTCCAGGTGCAGCACATCACATTTGGCCTTGTTGAACCTTCTGAGGTTCCCCTGGGCCCACTTCCCTGTCCCTGTGGATGTCAGTCTGTCCCTCAGGTGTGTTAAGCTCCCCACTCTGTTTGGTGTCATCTGCAAACCTGCTGAGGGGGCTCAATCCCAGTGTCTGCATCATTGGTGAAGCTATTCCACGTTGCTGGTCCCAGGACAGACCCCTGAGGGACAGCACTCAGCACTGATTCCTCCTGGACAGTGAGCTGTTGACCACTGCCCTCTGGATGGGACTGTCCCACCAGCTCCTCATCTACAGAACGCTCCATCCTTCAAATCCATCTCTCTTCAGTTTAGAAGGGTGTTGTGGGGGACTGTGTGAAAGGCTTTACAGAAGTCTGGACAAATGGCACCTGGAGCCCTTCTCTTGTCCATGGATGCAGTCACTCCATCCTAGAAGGCCACTGGGCTGGCCAGGCAGGATTGCCCTTGGTGAAGCTGTGCTGGCTGTCCTGAGTCACCTCCCTGTCCCCCATGAGCCCCAGCAGAGTTTCTAGGAGGGTCTGGTCCTGGTGTTCCCAGGCACAGAGGGGAGGCTGGCAGGGCAGTGGTTCAATGGTTTCATTTTCCAGTCATCCAAGACTTCACCTGACTGCCAGGACTTTTCAGGTACTGTGGAGGGTGGCTTGGCAACTTCATCAGCCAATTCCCTCTGGCCTCTGGGATGCATCTCATCAAGTTCCATAGTCTTAGGTATATTCAGGTTCCTCAGATGGTCACAAACTTGATATTTTCTTATAGTGGGAGGGACTTAGCTCCTCCAATCCCTGTCCTATGGTTCCCCCACTCATGGGAGATGGAAAGAGAGGTTTCCTCAGCCTTCTCATCCATTGTTACCAGTCTGCCAATTGTGTCACACCTGCTTTGACCCTTCTTTTTCATGCTGACACACTTGTAGAGGCCCTTGTTATTCTTCATGTCTCTTGCCACATGCAGCTCCATCTGTACCTTGCCTTCCTCACCCTGTCCCTGAACAACCTGACAGTATCCCAGTCCTCTTCCCAGGATATCTGTCCCTGCTCCTGCTGCCTGTGCATCTCCTCCTGCCCTTCAGCCTGACCAGCAGGTCCCAGTGTAGCCAGGCCAATCTCTTGCCTTCCTTGCCTGATTTCTTACACCTGGGGATTGAGAGCTCTTGCTTTCTATGAAGAGCATCCTGAAAGATCTGCCAGCTCTGTTGTGCTCCCTTGTCCCCAAGGGCAGTTTCCCAGGGGATCCTCCTGATCAACTCCTTGAGGAGCCGGCACTTTACTTTCCTAGGATTCATCTCCACCTGCCTGTCACTACCTCAAAGTTTTCACTTCCCACCTTTGCCTCATCCCTCATCATACAAGCTCTTGTTCTCCAATTGCATTTTTGTTTTTCATGGCAGTGCTCACAGCTGCCACCCCACACCCCTGGGCTCCCTGCCCTGCTTGTGCTGGCTCCCACCTCGGCCCATCCTCTTGCCCAGTCCCAGTGCAGCTTCCATCCTCCTCTTGCATCTTCTCATTGGGCTCTGGGAGCTCATCTTGCTCTTGGGAGCAATGGATCCAAGCCACACAAAAGATGTTTATTCTGCAGCATCCCTTAAAATGTCTTTTCTGCTTCATCTCTTTTCACTCCTGCTCCGGGGCAGGATGGGAGGACAATGCCAGCAGTGCTGCTGAGCTGTGGTGTCACCGTGGTCAGGGTGACTTAGAATTGGCACTGGTGTTACAAAGCAGGGACTGGGCACTTCCAAAGGTTGTAAAATCCACCTGAGAGGAGAATTCCCCAAGGCAGGGTGGTACTCACTACTCTGCCATAGGAGCATGGGTCTCCCATGGCACAGGAATAGGAGAGATGTCCTGCAGAAAGGAATCCTGCAGCAGGAGCCAACCCAGCCCACGGCCATCAATTGCATTTAGAGGTTTTGTAAATAGAAAAATATCATTGATGGGGATTCAATAAAAACCTTTTGGTTTTTATTACAAAATACATCTTACCAGGTTTACATCTTGCTTTCCTTTTTTTTTTTTTTTTTTTTTTTTTTAGCATAGGAGGATGGATGTTTTTAAAAAACATCATCAATTGTGAACCAGAGGTAGCCAGGC
The DNA here is from genome assembly GCF_037042795.1 of Molothrus aeneus. Classification (NCBI taxonomy): domain Eukaryota; kingdom Metazoa; phylum Chordata; class Aves; order Passeriformes; family Icteridae; genus Molothrus; species Molothrus aeneus. The sequence goes on along the minus strand of NC_089659.1, from coordinate 2,184,567 downwards.
ATTTTGGGAGGAGGAGGAGGAGGAGGAGAAGAGCAGGGGCAGCCATAGGACTGTCCTTGCCATGCTGTGCTGTCCTGCTGAGGCTGGGTCAGCTCAGAGAGGAGAAGCCAAGGCTGGCTGGTGATTGCTTGGAGGAACCATTGCTGCACCGTTTGCTCTTTAAAAAATCAGGATTGCTGTTAATTTTTTCAGCATTAAGGGCCAAACAAGCCAGGAACCAAAATGAAGATGTTTTAAGCGTTGTCATCCTTTAGCTGCTGGGCCATGCTCTTTCTCTAAGCTCCCAATCTAGCAGAGCACTTAGGTGGGAGCTCACTCCCAAGTGCTTTCCCAGCCAGTGATGTCAAGTCCCAAGAGAAACTCCCCTGAAGTCAGGGTAAGTGGGAGGAGGATCAGGAGTGTGGACTTGGGTTGGTGCAGGATCAGGCCTTTACTTTCTCAGCTCAGTGTGTTGGACTTTGCCTGTGCAGCTCCCAGGGTATCCAGAGGAGGTTGCATGGTTCAAACCACTGACATCTATTGGAGAATGTGCCTCTTTATCTCTTCAGCATGTGAAATAATGCAAAAAAAAAAAGAAAAAAAAGAAAAAAAAAAGAAAAAATATATAAAATAAACCAAGTACAATGTCTGTGGTAGAAGCAAGGCTTTTCAAATCTGTTTCTCAGGTAAACAAGTGACACTAATGACAGTGGAGTAACAGCCATCTAAGGGAATTGGGATCTGAAGCAGGAGGATTCCCTCCATCTCGCAGGACGCTTGGGTTGCCAGACACGTTTACTGAGCCTTTAAACACTTGGTGCAAAAGGAAACAAGAAATAAAATTGGTCTTTTCACTACCCTTCACTAGCTAGACAGACAGACAGACAGACGTCCATTTCTAAAGCACAAAGGGAAGACTTAAACCTAGACTAAACCACACACAAACACAGAACCAAGGTACCAGTGAAACTCCTTTTGTCTCTTACTCCCGGTGGGAAGCAGGGTAGAAATCCAAGGAGCTGCTCTGTTCCGCTGCCCCGGCGCCGCCGGGCGCCTCGACTGCTGCCTCCAGAGATGTGAATGTACTGCTCCTTGAGTTCCCTTCCATAGAACTAGAGGCACCTCGTTAGGAAGTTGCTCCTGTTTTATGGTGCTAAAGAAAACTTTTATTCCCCCCCTCGAGCATTTAAGAACTATTAAATGGCCCTTTTTATGAATGTAACATATCCATTTCTGTTCCACATTTTACACTGCAATTTTAACATGTTTGGAAATGATTTGCCTTTTTTCTTTTAGAATAAGCTTTATAAATATTCTGTAGAGTCAATTGAAGTATAATTCTTAAGGATCACTCTAAGACGCCTACAAAATCTTGTATATTTTTAAGTGTGCCAATTTGTAAAATATTTTGTAAGTGTATATTTTTCTTAGAAAAGTGCTGTGAAGTGTTTGTATGTGTGAGGTTTCCCTTTTTTTGCACCTTCGGGTGTTAATAAAAGGATGTATACTTAAGAGTTTCTGGTTTTAAAAACCAAAATACAAAGAAAAAAATTAAACTTTTGTTGGGAATTTTGTAATAAAAAGAAATGTTGTGAAAGAGTGTAGTGATATTGTGTAAAGGAAACTGGAAAATTTGTGAGCGCTTTGCTGTTTTATAGATCCTCTTGTAAATTATTCTTGTAATATTTTGGGTTTTGTTGTTCTTGTTGCAAAGGTTTTAAATATTTGTGACTGACTCTGTATGGTGAAAACGTCATATTGTTAACTTGCTGAGTTTTGTTATATTGTTTATGGAATAAATAAAAAAATTTAAAATCTCATTTTAAGATCATGTATGAAGAAGAAATTAAAACTGCGTTTATTGAATATTAGGAATCGTTTCTTTAACCAAATCTGTCTGGCTGCCCCCTCCCCGGGCACTCCAGGCTCCACCTAATTGGGCTGATGCTCCTTAGTGGGAAGCACATCAGGGAGGGAGGTGGGGAAAAGTGGGGGAAAAGGCTTGGATCACTTCTGCTGTGAAGTGGGGCTGCTTTAACTGAGAAATGGAGACTTCAGCAAGGCAAGGCACTGTTCAGGCTTTGCCTTCCTCGGGAGGGTTTGCCCAAAGGGAGCGGAGCCTCTTCCCAGCCCACTGTCCCTGGGTGGGTCCCTGTCCCAGGACTGTCCCAGCACACTCCAGACTGGCCTTTTCCTGGGGAGGAGCACGTGTGTCTTCAATTTCTTGTGGAAAAGGAATAAAACTTAGGTTGTCTTAAAAACGCCAATTCCTTTTATTAGTCTTGATAGGAGCAATGAAGGAGAAGGGCATGAATTCAGGCTGGGTCATTCCCAGCCCTGGCAGCAGAAAGCAGGACATGAACACTGTGTTCTGCAAGTGGATCCCTTGGCAGGGGGCTGGGAAATAGCCCCCAAAAGCAGAGCTGCTAGCTCTACAAGCTGCCTGTGTTCACAGAGGGGTTTCAGATGAGTAAAATGGGGCCAGGAGGGATTTCAGTGCTCCAGTGGCCGTGTGGATCCTGGTGCAGGGAGCCCAGGGCAGGGCAGGGCTGGAGTGGGGCCATGCTCCAGGGAAGCCCATCAGCAATCCCAGCTTTGAGAAAGCCTGAGCTTCATCTGGCACTAGAAACTCTCCAATAAATAAAACACACAGAGGGCTGGGCCAGGCCCACGGCCACCAAAACCATCAGGGGTGTCCCATGTGGGATCAATCCTGTGACCCATGGGCTGGAAATGTTCCAGCTCCTTAGTGCAAGTCTGGGGGAGAGACTTTTCAGCAGCGGGGTTGGGGCATGGTTTTAACTGAAAAAAGGTAAACTCAGACTCAATGTAGGGAAGAAATGTTTTACACAGGGTGGCAGGGCCCTGGCACACATTTGCCCAGAGAAGCTGTGGCTGCCCCATCCCTGGAAGTGTTCAGGGCCAGGTTGGATAGGGCTAGGAACAAACTGGAAGGCTGCTGTTTCTCTGAGCTATTATTGCATATTTTCTCCATAATCAGGGTTATGTTGCTCAAAAACTCATTTTGGGGACCCTGTTCAATCTCATGTTTTCTCAAGCACTGACACAAACCCACTCTGGCCGGTCCATGTTTGGTGTGAGTGGTACCAAAACACATTTAATCAAACAAGCAGAGCCTTCATCCACCAGAGCCATGCTACAGAAAGGACCTGGTAAATGGGGTTGTGTTTATCCACTGCATTTATATTATATAAAAGCACATATAATTAAAACACTTGTGATTCTGGATGATCCATCATCCACGTCTGTGTGTGGCCCAGTGGCTTCTCCTTGTGAGTGAAGGCAGAGTCAGATTTTGATTGGGATGTAATTGAATATCACCAGTTCTCTGTCCTGCCAGTGGGAGCTGCTGCCTCTGGGAAGAGTTTGGATGGGGACAAACCTGCCCTGGGTGACACCAGCCTTTCCTCAGTGTCTCTGGGGTTGGTTAGAGGCCTTCACCACATCCCAAAGTAGCAACAGAATTTTGCAGACAATTCCACAGTATAGTTTGGAACAGCTGCAGCACTGGCAGGCTGGAGGCCTCTAGAAGACGTCAGGTAATGACTTAAATTGAGGATGAATTTGTATCTATTCATGCAAGGAAGTCAGTAGGGGGGGAAATGGGAATTTCTTTGTCTGGGGTATTCGTAAGTGCTTCTCTTAAATATATTTCAAACTTAGAAATATATTTAACTTCCTCAAAGTCAACACAGAGCTCGAACCTGCCCAAAATCTCAGCCATGTGGACCCCAGCAGCCATACAAGCTGGGCCTGTCCTTTGTCCAGCACAGTCCAGCTCCTGCACAGCTGATCCACTGGCAACATCCCATCCCAGAGGTTTCTTACCCCTCCCAACATTCCAGGTGTGATGTGTCAGGAGAGGTGCTGTGTGGTTTATGTTGATAAATGCCCACAGGCTCCCCCATCCCCCAGTTTTTATGGAATTACACCTATAGGAGCAGCTTTTGCTTGGCAAATGTACTTTGTGTTGCAGCAAAAGCACTGGTTCAATAAAGCACTTAAACATACACTTTATCTTGAGCATGTTGGAGATTATATCCCTCTTTAGCAAAGCATTTAAGTATGTGCTTAATTTAAGGATTTAATTAAGGATTTTAATTGTAGACTTCAGTATGTGCTTACCTGCTTGGCTGAATGTGGGTGAGATTACTACAAGCTGAAGATTTCGACATAAAGTCAGTGACTAATTCTGTCTGAATGAAGGTGTTACATTATTCTCACACAATGCAGTTAAAATATAAATAGGAAAAAGGCAAGAGGCAGTTAACTCGATTTTTTCAGCTGAAAGCAGCATCCACGACCAAATCTGAGTTGATGAAAATCTAATATTATTAGTTAGAATCTCTAAAGTGACATTACAGATCAATAGAAAGGAGCACCTTAGAAATGAGTCTGCAGCTCATGAGCTTTAATTATGAGAAAGGAAGGATTCAGCCATCCTCTCCCTCTCATCAGTGACAGTGACCTTGGAATGTAAGTGGCCACCAACTAATGGGCTGTGGCATCATTTCTACAGTCATTAAGGGATTTAAGTTGATTTGCTAAGAAAAGAGAGTTTCTGCAATTGCATCACCAGCCTGTCTTTTGGACCATTTCCATAACTTTTGAACTCTGTGACAAATTTCATCTAATTGAGGGAAAAAAAAAAAAAAACAGGATTCCAAAAATATCAAGCTCTGACAAGTTGAATGCAAAACAAGTGTCTGGGTTTTTGTTTCTCCAGTAGCTGCCACTGAAGATCCTTTCCCATCCCAGGACTGGGACAGTGTGCTGGGTTTGGGTGGGATGGAGTTCATTTTCTTGACAGTGCTAAAATGGAATGGTTTTTATCTTTTTGTGTCATACCACAAGGTATCACAACTCCTAACTGGATTTTTCTTTTAAAATTTCTATATTGAGCTATCTTAAAATGCAGAAGGGGAAGTGATTGTTATCCAGAGAGACCAGCCAGCTGACACACCTACAGGGCACCCATCTGAGAGCATTTCCTGCAGATGAGTTGCCCAGGGAGGTAACCCAGGCAGCCAAAATGACAGTGCAGACACTTACTGATCCCTTTAACAAACACAGGTGAGTTTCTGTGGAATTTTACATCTTGTATCTCTTTGTTTTCCATGAGAAGCACAAGAGACATTTCTACTTCTTGCCTATACCTGCACCTCTTTTTTCTTTACCCTCAGATTTCATTTTGAGATCTCAGACTACATGATTATGCAGTATTAGGCTTCCAACCTTTTAATGGCAATAACAATAGGGGTGAGTGGTGATAAAGGCAGCTCCAGACAGCAAATCCACTCACTGAGAGAAAAGTACTTAATGCTCTCAGGAGCAAGAGGTGTTTTACAGCTCAGGTGTGTGGCAGACGTGCCTCAGGAAGGATGGCTGGAAGCTGGGATGTGGATATCCAGGAAAACAGGGAACACAGAGCCATGCTGCCTGTTCAGCCCAGCAGTGACTGTTTGTGTGACCTGAGTTTGCCTCTCAGTAGCAGCTCTTCAGGGAGGTGCCCAGCATCAGGATCTCTTTGCACATCGCACATCTTCTCTCAGAGAGCAGGGGAAAGAGAAACTTATGGCATTTAAAGAGTGGCAATGGGAAAAATGTCCTGAGCAGTGAAGCCAAGGCTGTGGTTGTTGGGGCCTCTTGCTGCTCACAGTGACCCTGAGAAGAGTTAGAAAGTCTCTTTTCCCAGCCTGGGCTTGAAGAAGGAGTCAGGGCTCTTCATTTCTCGGTCTCAAGGTTGTTTATTGTTCCTTATCTATAAAATTCTTTCTCCTGCCCTGCTGAGGTCCACCCAGCAGGACAGTTCCAGGCACTCTGCCTGCCCCCAGGGCAGGGTTATGTCTTTATACTAAAAACTACCTGTACAATGTTTACAATTACTTTCCAATACCCATCACCTGTGTTAGACAGTGAGCTTCTACTCTAAACCAGTCTGTGAGTGCCACCATCACAGCAGAAGATGGAGGCCAAGAAGAAGAAGGAGAAAGGCTGGACACGCCCAGTTCCCTCCATCTTGCCCCCTGAACCCCCATTCTAAAAACCCCAAAATCTACTTTTCCACTCTGTGATAACTTCACTATTATTCTACCTAAACTGTTGTGGCTGGCTGATCTTCATGTAAGGTTGGTGATTTGCTCCATGGGTCACAATCAAACCCACAGGTGTTCTGGGCTCTGTGCCAGGGTCTCTGAGCCTGGACAGCCAGAGGGATGTCCTGGGTTCCCACAATGAAGACCAGGATCCTTTGTGGCTTACACTGGGCAGTGTGCTGTGAGCACAGACACCTCTATGTGCAAAGAGGGCTGGGACTGATGTGCTCCTGTCTCAGCACAGAGAGAAGCAAAGCTCTGCCAGTTCTGAGCTGTAGAAGGTACATGACCTGCAGATGAGTCAATCTAATTTTATCCTGTAGTGAGCACTGGCGCACCTGTATAATGAATAGCACATTATCACATCTTTGCTTGACTATCTCAATATAATATATTAATATAGTCTTCATAGCCTTCGGTTATTGTGTTATTTAATCTTTAATCTAATGTATTTGGAGCAACTGGCTAGTGAGATGCAGCCCTCTTTATCCTTCTAAGGACAACAATAGCAGGAATAAATGTTAAACTAAAGGAAGGAATTAAAAAAAAGAAAATAGCAGCTCTATTTGTGCTATGTTGAGATGCATTTCTTGGCAGCCCCAGAGATTCAACAGTCTGGTATTTATCACGACAAAACGCAGAAATGTCTGATGATTACATGAAGGGAAATAAAGAGACTGAGCATAAACTGCAGTCTGAGAGATAAGGGCACATTTTTACAGCAGGCAGCTGCTAAAACAGGGCTAACATGACAGCAGCCCCTGCTGCAGCAGAGGAGGGGCCACAGGCCAGGCCAGGGACAGGGGCAGAGCTGCAGCCAGCAATAAACAGTTTCATACTGAGGGGGAGAATTAGGCAGCCTGCTTAATCACATTATTTACCACCAGGAGGATTATTTTTAAGGAATGTATCCATCCTTCATCTCCCATCTGATAGCACTGCAAAATGCTGGCTGTGGAGACTATTTAGGATCTTTCTTGCTGCAATGAACCCCTGGTGTAGTGTTCAGTGAGGGGAACCTGTCCAGCAGTGCCCAGAGGGATTTAGCATCACCCTAAGTCCCTTGAGGACATGGTCTGGATCTGCTTGAGGCACCTGCTCTGCCCTGGCTCTGCTCCAAGGTGGGTCCAGCCTGGCAGGACCCCTCTGTGATGCTTCCAGTCTCTGCTGGGGTTATGACACCAAGATGATGGAAACCAAGAGCTGAAAAGTCACTCTCCTTACTGAATCCAAGAGCTCCATGCAGCTCCTGCTGTGAGTGAGACAGCCACTGCACAGCTCTGGCCAAGGCTGTTTGATGTTAGGGCTGGGATTTGAGAACAGAAAGGTGCAGATCTCTCAATTATTGCCAAGTGTGTGAAGTCTGCAATCCTACAGGGAACGTGCTGAGGTGGAGACTCGTGTTGGTTAAGGACAACAGTGGCTGGGTGGCCAAGCTGGGAGCAATCACCAGTTTAATTTTAGGGCTACAGTTAGGAATTAGGTCATGATTGCAGCACAGAAAAGGAAATGTGCCATTGCCTGAACTGCCCTGGACATCACACAGGCCACATTCTTGGCTAAAGGATGAAGGACAATGCTGGAATTCATTATTCTGTACAGAGGGACAGAAGCTCCTGGGGTTTAGCAGTTGAATCCCAGTGGTGGAAGTCCTTCATTTCCCTGGCATGAGCACAGAGCAAAGTACCACATGATCCCTGTGGTTTGGCTTCGTTTCATCCTTTTGCAGCATGGCATATTTGATGCAGGACTCGAGGGAAAGATGAATTGCACTCTAAGAACAATTCAATAAAAACATGGACATGCTGTATGTGATACAGATCTTGTAGTTTTTGTAGGATTAACATCAGGTTGTGCCATGAATGTCTGTGTGGAAAACTCTTCTGATGGATACTTTGCTCATCCTTTCTGCCCCAAATCAAACCACCAGTTTTTTAGGATCAATTACCTCCTCTTGTGGAGATGAGGACATTGCTGAGTTCCCCCAGCAGCCTCCAAGGATGGAGAGCAGATCCTGTCTCTCAACAATGCCAAAGGCATCAGAAGCAATTAAAGAAAAATAAGAGTTGATTTGAAGAATGCAATGATCATTCATCTAGCTGCAGAAAAAAATAGAGTTTTATCATTGAAATATTAGAAAGAGTAGTATTTATACTCTGATAAATATTATGGCACTGCAAATTGTGGGGAATTGTGAAGGAATTTTGAATGAGTTAGAGATGAGACCTCTGAGTTTTTGCTAGAGAATGCAATTTGTTTTTCTTATCTTCTACATAGGTAGGAAGGGTGAGGTCAGCTCACATTTTTAGTGCATGGTTCAAAAGGTCACAAAACCTCTAATTACAAGACCTTTTAAGTATTTATTAACTAATTAAACTGCTAACAAGGATATGTATGTTTTTAACCTAATCCTTAAATATTTTGCCTTATGCGCTCATGCTACAGTGTAAACTTTCTTAGCCAATCATGTTATGACACACAAACCTACAGTACTGTACTCCAAAACTCTCAACTTTTTTTTTACTTAGCTTAACATGACTCTGTTTTAAACTATAAATCCACATTCTCACTTCTAGTACCTAAGTTTGGAAGGTTTTACAAGGTCTCAGATCAAATCCTATGTTTAATTCTAAGCTTTAGCTTACAAGCCCAAAGTTCTGAGAGTTCCCTACACTTCAGATTCCAACAGCAAATTATTTCATTTTAGATCAAGAAAACAATAATGTAGCAAATCAATGCAAGAGGTTAAGGCTGCTCCAAGTGGGCAGGGAGACTTTCTGACTGCAGTCTTGGCCCCAGGGAAGAAGCCAGGTATCTCCCTGGACCCTGCACCTGCTTTTCCACAGCAATTTTGCCTTCCAGCATATCATGCCCAGCTCCTTCTGTAACCATCCCTGCAGCTCCAGCTCCATGTTCACCCTTCATGGTTCTCATATGTCCTGTCCTGTTGGGGCAGATGAGCTCATTGCAGGGTAAACTTAAATGAGGATGGTGACCTCAAGGTGCAGGAGATAGAAAATCAGAGGTGTGTAACAAAACAAGGTGGTTTTGAGGGAGAAGCTGAAAATTGCCATAGCCTGTAATTGTCTCTGCTTGTGCTTTGGTGGCTGCCTTTGGACAGGCAGTTTTGTCACTCTGCTCAGCTTCTCGCTGCTCTAACAAGGGACAAGGAGCTCCACTGATCTTTGAAAAGCCTTCAGTAAGTGCCATGTTTTTCTTTCATGTTCTGGATGTCCCTGCTACAGCACACATACATCAAACCCTGTACATGAAGGAGTAATTAAATGGCACTGCTAAAGGGATGTCATAGGATGGGCCTGATTACAGCTCACCCAGCTTGTCTTCTCAAGTCCCAGCCTTTTGGACGTGATTCTCCCCCCTTTCTCTGAATTTCCTCCAGCATTAATTTCAGCCAGTCCTGGGATTATTTGAAAAAGGGCCTTGGGGGACTTGTTCAAAGGCACTGCCACCACGGACAACTTTGCTTTTTGAACTGAAGCATTTCACTCCTATCTATCTGGACATATGAGCTGCTCAGCACTGCTTCATTAGGCAAGTTATTTTTAAATTCCCAGAAAGAGCAAAACATTGAGAGAGGAATTAGCATTTGCCGTTGAAACAGCTGCCAAAGAGAAGAGGCAGAAGGCACTGTGGGTGCCCCCTGCTATCCCTGGGATTAACCAGGCACCAGGACCCAGTCACTGACACACTCAGACTGCACATGAGACATCAGAAATCATGCCCCAGGATAAGGATTGGTAAGTGGCCATCAGAACTCTGTTCTGGATGTAAGTAAGAAAGTGACCATCAACACTGAATAAGAACAAATCTTGGAAATCTCTCTCATCCTCCAGCCCCATTCTGTGTTTCCCCCTTTTTTCTTTCCTGATTTTTTCACTTCAAGGATTTTAACTCCAGTCTGGTTTCTCCACATAAATGAATGAAACAATAAAGCCTGCCCAGAGTCTTTGCTTCCCCTAAACAACAAGACCCAGTGGGCACCCAGCACTTTCCAAATGCCAAGGGACTGCAATAAAGCTGATGCTGCTTGATTGCATTCTCTCTCTGTAATGAGTTTAAGTTTCCCAGTGGCTGATGGTGCTCTTACAGGCCAGAGTTAAAGCAAAAGCTTGGCTATCAAATGTCTGAGGCACGTTTTGGTCGCTGTTCACAAACGCTGACTGCCCCACGGTTGGTGCTGCTGAGGCAGCCACGATTCCCACTGATAATGTTAATAATGCAAAAAAAAAAAGTGTTGAATATGGGAAGGGGGAATAGGTTGGGTAAAAATAGCCCTTTGACCTCTCTGGAGCACACAGGCAGCACAGCCAAGGCAGTGTGCAGGTTGTGCTGCCTGGTTCACCCCTCCCTTTGCCCTGCCTGCAGCCACAGGGTTTCTGTATTTATCCAGAACAAATCTAGCAGGAGCTGTTCTCATAACCTGCTCCCAATTCCTGCCTAATGAAGGCCACCAGATTCCTCTGAATTATTTCTTGTTCAAACCAGAGTGTTTCCTTTGGAAAAAAAATGATCTCATTAAATATTTCCAGTGATTCCTCAGTGACAGGCACTCTGCCACAACTGGCAAACTGCATGTGGATTGTTCCAGTGGACACCCTTCCCCAGTCCTAAAAATGCACAGCAACCTGTACTGATGTCCAGCTACCAAACACCCCTCTGCCAGAGAAATCACAGAGAAATCCGTGGAATAAATCTGTGGATTTATCTGCCAGATAAATCTGCCAGATAAATCTGTGGAATCACAGCATGGTTTGGGTTGGAAGGGACCTTAAAGATCATCTTATTCCACCGCTGCCAGGGCAGGGACACCTTCAACCACCCCAGGCTGTTTCAAGCCCCATCCAGCCTGGCCCTAAACAATTCCAGTGATGGAGCGGCCACAGCTTCTCAGTCTGTGCCAGGGCCTCACCACCCTTAAGGGTTAAATCTGTCATGTGCCTTCCCAGAGACTGCATTTAAAATGTCACTTCACCTTTTATTTCTTAGTAAACTGTGTTCCTTGGGTGTTTTCTCACCAAGGTGTGTTTTCCAGCCCTGAAGGAAGACTTCCTGGAGCCCACACAGAGGTAATAAAATCCCTCTTGTCTTCCTTGGTGCCTGGCTTTGTGGTTCCTTGGAAGCATTAGCTCCTCTTGGCAGAGCATCTCATTAGGAGCTCATCTTCAGCTGATTATTCCTCTTCTGAGTCACTGCTTTCCATGACTTTGTCACCCACCCCTCAGTCCAGCTGCTGCTCTATTCTTAGGCTAACAACTTTACATCTGGTGGCACGAAAAACATGTTGTTTATTTAAACTCAGCTCATTAAGTGATCCAGATTAGGTTTGCTATTGGCGACCTGCCCCAGCTTCTGTGCAGCTGCAGATCACCAGTAATGATTTGGCATTTTCTCACAGGTCAGCGATCACACGTTAAGTGCTGTGGGGTCAAGACTGGGCAGGAAGGGAGCTCTGCTGTGTTCAGTGCTCTGCTTACAGTTACACTTGGAGACCTATCAGTTAGCTTTCAATCCAATTAATGTTTGTCATATTGACACATTGTTCCTCTTTCTCAATCAAAGTACAGTGAAAGACAAGATCTGGTCTCTGGCTGAAGCTCTCTTCTAACAGCTCTATTACTGTAAACTATGACATTAAGGAAAATATCTTAGGTTAACAGGACAAAGCCTACTTTTCATAATGCTACAGTATCTCCTTGAAATGATTTATTTGTTATTTTTTTCTTAGGTATCCTTGATAAGAGAATGTCCAGGACTATCTCCCATTACCCTTTAGGGAGCCAAGTGGCTGGCACAGCTCTCCTGTGCCCCTTCCCTGGCACTGTTCCCTGGGAGGGGCCAAGTGCCCTCCCCTGTTTCCCTCTTGTGCCCAGAGCCAGGGCCCCACCCCGGCCACGCTCCTGTCAGTGCCCGGTGCTGGGCAAACCTTGGCACCTGTGCTGGCAAAGCAGCTCTGGCCCCACCCTCTGCCCCACCCTCTGTCACCAGGGTGTCCCCAAACCCCACCTGCCCCTCCTGACCTTCCCAGCTCTGTCCTGTGAGAGCTCAGCACAGCTGGGAGCACCAAACCCAGGGCTCGGGAACACCGAGGAGACTCAGTTTGCTGTAAACAGGGGAAAAGGGGAAGAGTTCAGGTGTTTTAATGCTTAGAACTGCCCACCAGCACAGGGGTGGCACTGTCCCTCTGGGGACTGTCCATTTGGAACTATCCCTTTGGGACTGTCCATTTGGGGACTGTCCATTTGGAACTATCCCTTTGGGACTGTCCCTCTGGGGACTGTCCATTTGGAACTATCCCTTTGGGACTGTCCATTTGGGGACTGTCCTTTGGGACTGTCCATTTAGGACTCTAATTTTGGGGATTGTCCCTTTGGGGACTGTTCATTTGGGACTCTAATTTTGGGAACTGTCCATTTGGGACTGTCTCTTTGGGGACTGTCCTTTCAGGAACCATCCATCTGGGGACTGTGCATTTGGGACTGTCCACCTGAGACTGTCCTTTTCGGGACTGTCCATTTGGGAACTGTTCCTTTGGGACTGTCCATTTGGGACTATCATCAGGGACTGTTCCTTTGGGATTGTCTATTTGGGCCTACCCATCAGGGACTGTTCCTTTGGGACTGCCCATTTGGGACTATCCATCAGGGGCTATTCCTTTGGGGGCTGTTCCTTTGGGACTGTCCATATGGGGACTGTTCCTTCGGGACTGTCCCTGGTCAGGCTGTGTCAGGACACAGGTGTCAGAGCAGGGAACTGATCAGGCTGTGTCAGGACACACATTACTCAGCTGCACCAGTGTGAATGCAGAGCAAATCGTTTGGGCATGGCTGCTTTTGGGAGAAAGGCTGAGATTAAGACATGACATAAATTTAATTTTTTAAGTTTTGCCATGAGAAAAGACTCAGTGTTTTTCTCACACTACTGAAAGATGTTTTTTTACTAAGGTTACAATCCTAGAAGCAAATTACTTTATAATTAAATAAAGCTAATGTAACTGTGAAAAATGCATATTTTATGATTGGCTTTTTGCAAATATTAAAATGAATATTATATGTGTTGTGTTAGAAAGTAATGCTGTATTAATTCTCTTAAGTACTGTGTTAAATATAGTTTTAGGTTATAAAAATGTTAAAATAGAAACTATGCTATGTAGGATACTTTTTTTAAAGAAAGGACTCGCAGCGAGACAGCAGCCACAGGACACCTAAATCTTTCAGAGAAAAAGAATTTATGGCCCTCTTATCAGAAGAAACGAACTTCTTCCTGCCTCAAAGGCGCTGTTAGGATTCAGAGGAAAAAGCTGACAATGACCAGACAGAATCCTGTGTTTGAATGGAATTTATGCATCATGTATGAAGTGTATGAATATGCAACAGGCTGTTGTTTTTAAGGGTTAATCCTTTGTTAACGTGGGTCCTTTTTTGAGCTTGTGCTGCCCAGAAAGAGGTACTCAGACTGTCCATAACTCTTTGTCTCTATTGTCTCATATTGTCTTAATTCAAATTGTCCAAATTATTATTACTCTAATTGTATTACTATTTTTATAACCATTTTATTACTATTAAACTTTTCAAATTTTAAAAACAAGTGTTTGGCATTTTTCCACACTAACCAAAAAAAAGTTAATCTGGTAAGCATGGTAAGGAGTTCATCAAGATGAGGTAACTTTTCCAATCTAGGATTTCATTCTGTCCTACCTATGGAGCTTTTGATTTCCATTTGACTATTTTAGATGAGCTTTCTTGCCTCAGGGTTTTAATAAAATCAGCTTCTGTGCTTAAAACCTGGCAGAGTTGGCTTTTTCAGAATAGAAATACTTCCTTCATCAGGCGACCTTTTTTTCTTGAATTAATACCTGCAAAGGTGAGTTTCCCAGAGAAAAAAGACCAAATCATCATTTAACTGCACATGGACTTTCTTGGATGGCCTGGCACAATTTTGTCAACCAGAAGGAAAAATAAAGCCTCACTTTTTCCCACTTGACTTTGGTTAGTTCTGGCCTGAACAGGGCTCAGGTGCAGTGACAAAGCACTCTGGTGACATGAGCAAGCACCTCCATGTTTGGTTTGTATAAATTGCCACACTCTGCTTTAACTACTTCATCTTCTGTAGCCTGAATTTTTTAGGTGCAAGTGGATTTGTAGCACCTAACTAGGTGACAGTAAACAGCAGAGAAATCCTTTGGGATTAAGCAAATTCAGCAGAAGTTCACACATCCTGCATTTATCACAGATTTTGCATGTAACTTTCTGCCAGAAGCTACAGAAAGACAAAGTCGATTTAAAAAGTAAACAGCAGCCCAGCTTTAAGCCCAGGAAGCTGGAGAAAATCAGAATTCCTGCATTTACACCACCCAGCTGGCTTCAGCTCTGCACTCAGCTCCTGGCTCTGCCTCCATTTGGAGCATACAAAGATCTGAGTTTGGTGGGTCTGGTATTTTTAATGTTTTTGCTCAGGTTTAGAAACTCCCAAGAGATTCAGATTTCCTCACCTCGCTGCATTTGGATTATCACTTAGCTATATTGAGAATAAGTTATTTTAATATCTTTTTAGAAAAAAAAAAGCTAACAATTTTTTCATCTATCACTGCATACCTAATAAGCAGTTTTTAAAACCCTGGGGAATTTAAAGCAAATTTATTTACCCTCATTGAAGGAAACGACATTAAACTTACCATGGAAAAGTGTTGCAATTCTCTTTTGCTATACACACAGTAGCAAATTGCAAACACTTAAGTGGGAATTACACCATGCTTTTGCTGTAGATTTTGTATTTTTCCCTATACTGCAAAGTTCTCTATGTAAATATATTTTCCCCTGCAAGCTTTTTGAAATATGCTGCTACACTGCTTCTAATTTTGTGAAAGCTGTTAAGGAGATGTGTATGCACAGGTCATTAATTGTTATTAATGTCAAGTGGATCCTGAAATCCATTAAGTGGGTTTGAAAAATCAGAGCTTATTCTGTACCTGATCGACTCTGTGAGGGCATTTGAAAATAAATCCACCAAATCACACCGAGGGAGAGACTTTTCCTCAGCTGTGTGCCCTGGACCTCAGCTCCAAGTTTTTGCTGCTAAGGAAGGTGTGAATCAGCAGGATCCAGCTGCTGTCTCTGCTCTCACGGGTGTTCATCTCCCTGCAAACTGGCAATGTCTGCCTCAGGAGTCAAAGCTCACCCACAGATGTGAAGAAGAATGTTTTATTCCTCTGTTGCTTTGCTATTTGATGATTTTCAAGACTTTTGGTAAGGTTAATGAAGTAAACATATTTTATTGAGGGGGAAAGAGACAAACAAAATGATGTGTCAGATGTCAGGAGGCTGTTCCAGGAGCATAAACCATCATCTTATCCCTCCATCCAAAAAGAATATGCTCCACCTCCCATTTGCTCAATAATCCCTAATATTTTACTGCTTAGGTTACTGGTGTCTAAACAAAGCCACTTTTATCCTGCTCTGACCTTGCCTGGCATCCAGAAAAGGTGGGGAGAAAGGCAGGATTCACTTGGATGCATGACCAGGCTGTGGCAGTGCCCTCACCTCGGATTCCCTTTGAGGTGGCTCTCAGGGATGTCCTGCTGCTGTGCTGATTGCCAACACTCACACTCATGGCTGCCTTATCAATTGTGGGCTCAGGGCTTCTCATGATAAACTGGATCAATTGTGTGCCCATCACCTGCTCCCTGAATTATCCACCTTCAACAATGGAATGGATTTTTTGCCAGCTTTAAAGGTGCCTGTCAAATATAAAGGAGTGCCCACACACTCAGCCTGTTTGGGGGATACAGTTTCTCCAGCCACTGGAATTTGTAGGGGTTGGAGCACTGCCTACATAAAACATCCATTTGTCATGGGTCAGGAACAAGGCAACTTTTCCCAGTGACAAATATTTTGGTGCATTAAAACCACAAAATTGCTTTGTGACATTAAATTTACTCTTAATTTTGTTTCAGTTCTTTTTGGTTTTGTTTTGTTTTTTAATTTTACTCACATTTAACAGTCAAAGCAGGTCACGGTTTGACCCTGCAGTAAATCTAACTGTAAATTCAGCAATGATGCAAAGGACTGGTCTGATGTAAACTCACTCTCCCAACCCCAGTTTACTTTTAAAATCATGAAAGGTGAACATTCTGCAAGCAAGTTTTATGCTGTATTAGGGATCACCTCTCCATCAGTCCAGCTATGTGGTGTAGCAATACTCAATTGCTTCATGTACTGGTTATTTGAACAAAAATACACAAAAATATTGGGAACCTACACCTGCTCCAGATGAAAGTAGGACTCCTTCCTGCTTTCCATTCCTAAGGATTTTGGCACATTCTTTTCCTGGTCACAGGCTGTGGCAAGTAAAAGTGATGAGAAACATGCCCTGTACCTGCCCCTTCCCTCTTCTCTTGCCTGGACACTGTGGCTGCCTTTGAGTTCTCAAAAATGTGAATATATAAAACCACTTCATTTACATTAGAAGTTGGGCTTGTATTGTCAAGTAGAAAGTCAACAGTTTCCACAACCTTTAAATGAAACACCCCCCTCAACTTGACAGTGCTATTTTTATAAAGAACCACCAAAAGGAGAAACAAAGGAGTCTCAGGGGCTTCCTGAAATGGTGTAAATGCTCAGGAATATGGTTTTTCTCTATGTATTTATTGGATATTATGAAGATTACTTCCTTGCAAAACATGACTTTTAGGGCATTAAAATGGGACCTTTCAAACCTTAGCTGCCCTTGATAATTTCAGCCATGAGGGGGAAAACTGCAGAAGTGCTTGACCCTACATAAAATGGGAAGTCTGGCATTCAATTAATTAAGGCTCACATCAGAAAACAGGAATATCTTAGTTTTCATAGGGCTGTATGTAGTACACAACACCAGGTGAGAGGGGAAACCGTGCCATAGTTAGAGAGGAAGGAACGTCCATGGTTCGAGGTGAAGGAATGCCCGTGTATAGAGGGGAAGGAATGCCAATGGTTAGAGGTGGAGGAATGTCCATGGTTAGAGGTGCAAGAACGTCCATGGTTAGAGGTGCAAGAACGTCCATGGTTAGAGGTGGAGGAATGTCCACGGTTTGAGGTGGAGTAATGTCCATGGTTAGAAGTGGAGGAATGTCCATGGTTAGAAGCGAGACCAGGGTGAATATCCGTACCGACAGACACCAGTACTGCCAGTATTTATTTGGTTTTTCTCGCACTGCTGGCCACCATCGACCTTGCACGGAGTCCCCTCTGCCCAGCGCACGCACACCTGAGGCGACATGAAACAGCCCCACACTTAGGTGGGACCGCGGGCACAGGGACCCTCCTGCTGCGCCGCACCAAGGGCGGGCACCGCTAATCCCCTGTCCCCTCCACGTTCCCTGGAGGCCGTGAGCTGAGGAACAGCCGGAGCAGCCATAGCATCCGGGCCCCACCCTGCCCCACCCTGAGCCTTTGCCCGCACCAAAATGGCTGCGGCCCCTGAGGGCCGGGGCCGCGCGCGCTGGGCGGGGCTGCCCTCCCGGGCCGCGCCTGCGCGGGGCCGAGCGCGCCTCCACTTCCGGCTGCCGGCGGCCGCTTCCGGCCCCCCGTTCCTTGGTAACAATGGAGCAGAAAATGGCCGCCTGAGCGGGCAGGAGGCGGCGCGGCGGCGGAGCGGCACGGGCGGAGCGCGGACAGCCGGCACCCAGCCCCGAGCGGCGCGGGCAGCGGCGCACCCACAGCCGGGGGGGCGGCGGCGGGCGGCGGCGGCGGGCGGTGAGCACCGGGGCGGGGGCGGGCTCTCAAAATGGCCCGGGGAAGGGAGAGGCCCAGGCCCGGGGGAGGCGGTGGCGGCCTCCGCCCGGAGCGGGAGGCGGGAGCGGGGCCCCTCAGCCCCCGCTCGGGGTCGGCGGGGCGGCTCGGCGGGGCGCGGGAGGCTCCATCGGCGGTGCCGTGAGGGCGCGGGGGGCGGTGATGGCGGTCCGAGCGCGGGTGTGCCCGGATGGGCCGCGCTCGCCACCCCGGGCATTCCCCCGGCCGCCGCCACCCTGATCCTCCACTGGGGGCCGGAGCTGGGTGTGCGTTGCCCCCGGGGAGGGCAGGCGGGCCCGGCACCGTCCGGCTGTCCGGAGGAATTGGAAGAGGCTCCTTTTGGGAGGGTGGGGGAGGGGGTGGCTGTAGCCCTGTCCTGGGCCCCGTCCGCAGTTCAGGGTCTGCTGCAGGAGCCCCAGCTTCTCACGGCCGTGTTTCAGGCCGTGAGTTGAGGCAAGAAGCCTTGTTGTGGAGCACAGGCCAGAAGAACTCTTCCTCTCCCGCTGTGCAGAGCGCTGGATCAGCCCGTGACCTGTTCAGACCTGTGGTGTTTGCTATTCCTGTGCTCAGTTTCTCCCCAGTTCAGCACGTCATCTTTGCTCTGTCACCTTAGCTTCCTGTACAAGTTTTCTGCCCCTTTTAATGGTGTTTGTTGGCATTTAAGGTTTCTGTTTCTCTGTTTCAAAACCCTTGTCAAGTCCAGCTGCACGTATGTGTTTATCTTGAGTGGTCTGCTTTAATTGTGGAGCAATATCAGGTTGTGTATAATAGTGTGTATGTATATAATGTAGTGATGATTAAGGTTTGTTTATAAAATGTATTATGTGTCTTGATTTTAGTGTGTAGTAGAAGTCTGACAAAAGGTTTCACAGCAAAAAACCCAGAATTTTTAAAACAACAGTAGTATTATTTTGCTGTTTCTCAGGAAGGTGGAGCCTTGATACAGAGAAGCTCCTAAACCAGAATGCAAACTTGATAATACCCAATAGTACCATCACACATCACTTTCATTTTCCTGTCCATGTTGGCAGTATTGGGTAATTTCAAGTTGGAAATACTTGTCAAATGTTCAGAAGAACTTCTGACACTAATTTGTTCCTGAGTTTTAATTGCAGTGACTTGTCAAGTCTTTCTAAAACAAACAGTTGGCTGCTGCTTGGGCAGTTAATTAAGGGTCAGATATTTAGTTTTGTTGTAGTGGTCACCTAGCACTTAAACTGACTCTGTTCCCTCTACAGGTTTACCATTTTGGAATTAAAATAATGATAGCTTGGAATTATGTCTTGGGAAGGGAAAGCACACCACACATTATAAAATTAGGGGTTTCTTGTTATGTTAGACCACTAAAGCACAACAACTGCAGCAACTCTGACTGGGTAAATGTCTGTCACTGAAATAACCACACACCACTATTTTTCAAGTTCTAGTGGTTGCCATCTGTATCATATTTATTTTCCATATTACTGGATGAATTCCTGGACAAGAGTGTTGCAAGTGTCTGCTCTCCAGTATGTGTAGCTGAGTTTTTTAAGAGGAGTGGATAACATGATCCTTAGATTGAAATGTTTTCAAAATACCTCTACATCAATACACCTGCCTTGCTTGTTCCTTTATTCCTCTTCCCTGTGGGAATGTATCAAAATACATCCCTTGATCTTAGCAGAATCATTCCAGTTGCAGTGGAGGTGTTGTACTTCTTTTTTAACAGTCATAGCATAATATAACATAATGTTCTGACTCCATATATTTGAGTCTAAAGATTGTATTTAAGTCCGGCCCGATGTAGCTTAACACATTACTGGAGTGTCCTAAATTCCTTTTTTGTAGAGAACTTCAGTTTCCATGTCTTAAAACACTTGAATCCAGACATGATTAGTGGGTGTTTATCCAAGATTTTGTGGTTTAATCTCAGTCTTGGTGAAAACTTATCAACTGCTGAGCTTGGAAAAATTACTTGTGAAGGGATAAAACCAAATGTGAACATTTCCTTCTTCAAGATACTTTTATGAGAGTCTTGTGATTCTCAAAAGCAAAACTTCTAAAGAGTGTAGCAGTGTCATAACTTAGTCAGGAGCTCTGTGTGCTGAGTGGGGATAGCCAGGAGCATCCCAGGGACTGGTTTTGCCTTTGCACAGGTTCTGGCTGCAGGTAAGATCATAAACACCAGCCTGTGTCTCCTTCAGACTGCTCAGGTTTGTATTAACGAGGTGTTTGGTGGGAGCTTTTGGCTGCTGTGCAGGGTTGAGGCTCAGCTTTTGACTCAGGGAGGTCTGCAGGGTTGGATGGGCTCGTAAAACCACCTGATGATTATGGAACAGAGGAAAAGCCAGCACATATTTTATCTTAGTTCAGTATTTAAAATCATCTTGTGCTCAGAGCATCTGGATTTTGATGTGCAAGGTGTATGTGCACATAGTCCTGTTAAAATGCTGGGGCTTCCCTGCCTTGGGGTGGCATCAGAAATGGAATTCTCATGGAGCAGATGCCTATTTAAATTCAGATAAATTTGCATTCATTTTATTTCCCACTTCTGTGTTTGTGGGGCAGCGGATACCAGCGAGAACAGGAACGCACACATCGGAATTCCTCTGTGGCTTGTGGTTGCAGTGATTCTCTGCTTGTTGCTCTTTTACTGTTAGCAGTGCCTGCATTAGCAGCACTTGTGTGGAGACAGCAACATTCAGCAGTGAATTTAAAGATGGCTTTTTCTTTTTTATTTGAAAGTTAATGAGTGTTGATTGGTCTGGTGTTTTCGCTAACCACAGCTTGTGTTTCTTCAGGAATCAAAACTCTGCTTGTCCTTGGAGATCAGTCCTGTCTCTCATGGTCAACACTGGTTACTTGTGTGCAGCTTTACTTCTTTTGACTTCAGAGTGGGCCTTCTGCTGCTGACCCAGCAGGAAGCTCATTTCTAGGCAAAAAGAGCATCATTTCATGAACCTGCAGTGCTGGAAACTTGCTGCACCTCATACACACCAAGCTTTCTCTTCTGTGCTATCTGAATTTGATGGCAAAGGCAGTGTTATCTTAATTTTATTTTCCACTTGTATGTGAGAAGTGTTGTTTTAGTAAGTGCAGATGATAAAAGGCAAAGCCCAGAATTTTGGCAGTTACTGCATTATATTTTCAGAGCTCCATCTTGGTTCCACATGCTTTCAGTGTTCTGGAATTGCTAAGCTCTGCCCTGATTTCCTCACTTCTTTCTGACTTATCAGGAGTTGTTAGTGTTTCTCTTCTTTATCTCAGCAGTTGGTTCAGCTGAAGTGTTTTTGCTCTCTGGTCTGTTGGGGTTTTTTTTGCTGTGTGGAACTTTCTGCCACTGTTCTGCAAAAGTATTCATTTGCTTTCTGTTGTTTGAAATGTATGTTCAGAATGACATCTTGTTTGAGGGCCTTTGCTTTGAAACACACTGGGGTAGTGAAAAAGCTGAATCGATGTTTAACACTCCTTGTTAAAGTGGCATTTAAATTTTACAGCACTTTTCACAGAACACTTCCACAGAATACAAAACTTTCTTCCAGCTTTGCCAGAGTGGTGCACGTTTCATGATAATTTTGAGTTAAAGAGGACATAGGGAGTTCTTGACTTTAAAACTTATGGTAGGTTTATTAAAAAGCTAAAAAGAACCTAAATCTGCTGTTCATCACAGTGGAAATAAAAAGCCACAATAGCAGGGAAGAAAATCCCAAAATTCATGATGCCACTTTAAAAATTGGAAAAGTTTGTTCCTTTTTACTGTTTCTAAGATGGAGGTGAGTGTATTGGACCTGTGGTATCAAAGCCTTTGGTGTGATCACAAAAGGAAGCTTTGCACCTGCACAAAAAGAGAAAGCCAAACAAACTTGACATAATGAAGCTCCATGTATAATGCAAATAGATGACTTTCATTTCACTGTCTTAAGGTGTCTTTTTCCTTTAATGATGAGATTCACTGACAGTTTGTGCTTCTGCTTTTGAGCTTGCTGACTTGAGTGATGAAATATTTAAGATGAAAATGTAGTTTCTGTTATGCCTTACTTCCAGCTAGTTTTGAGTATGGAGAAATTGGATACTGACTGGCATGGAAACTGTTTTTCAACTTTGAATTCTTCTAGGAAAATGAGGTGGAGTGGGTTGGATGAGTGCTGTGTGTGAAGTGGGTTCAGTTTGTGCTTGAAGGAGCTGGGGTAAGAGGACTGCCTGTTCTAGCTGCTGTTCCTGTGTCATTTGAGACGTGGAATTGGAGCGAGGCTGGCTGGGCACGGCAGAGCTGCTGAAGTCACAGTTCGTGGAAAGCTTGGACACACAGCTGTGCTCTGCTTCTCTCCAGCTGAAGTGTCTTTGAGGCATGTTCACTGCAGCCTGGGCAGGAAAATAGCCTCTAAGGACACAAAGCAAACAAGTCAGTGCTTCTGGCTTCCATCCTGAGTCACTCCTTCAGAGCGAGGGTTTGATCAGCTCTGTAGACTGCAAGTACGCAAGGTGCTCTACCGGTTGGAGTGGCTAATTAAGATGAGGGTATGAATCATAAATGAGAAGTTGGCCTTCTGCTGAGGACATCTCTGGAACACCCACACTGCCATCCTCTTTTTTTGTTTATCCAGAGGTATTAACTGTGTTGCTGGGACGTGAGGTAACTCAGGAAACATTCCTGCCACACAGGGCACGAGAGATTCTCAGGTGAGGTTGAAATACCGGTAACACCGACATGGGGGAGTTCTAGAGGAACTTCTTGCACACCTGACTCATGAACAGCTGAGTTGTTTCTTCAGTTTAATTAAATTCCCTGCCTTGTCCTGTAAAAATTTGAGGATTGCCCCATGAATCTAATGAAAATTTTAATTTTAAGGTGTCTATTTTTCATTTAACCCTGCCAATTAGCAATTTCAGGGTTTGTCAGTTTTTCTAAGTTCTGCCTAGTTGGTTTAATTAGAGCTCTAATGTTTTATGGGATTTCTTTTAAATGTAAAAAAAAAAATCAGGAATGCAG
This sequence comes from Molothrus aeneus, assembly GCF_037042795.1. NCBI lineage: Eukaryota > Metazoa > Chordata > Aves > Passeriformes > Icteridae > Molothrus > Molothrus aeneus. Next base: position 2,161,720 of record NC_089659.1, on the reverse strand, counting down.
GCTAAGGTAGCGTCTTGGTGTTCTGTTCAGGTAACTAATGTCAGGAGATATTAGACATTATTGAAGGAGGGAGAACTAGAGATTTATTCCTGTACTTTATGGTCCATTAATGCTTTTTCTGGGAAGAATCCTGTGGTCCAGAAGTGCTATGCAATATGGAGATAGGCTGTGTTGCTGCTGAAGGTAAATGGGTGACGCACACATGTTATCCCTGCTTGCTGTCCACTAGATTTGAGGCAGTAGCACATTCCTGACTGGATTTAGTTTACAAACAACCTGGCACAAAAAACCTCAAAATATTTCTTATGCTGTAAGAATAACTTTGTATTATTGAGGGAATATCCAGTACTCTTAAATTGTCCCTATCAAAAAGCCCACAGTATTGCTTCCTCTTGAAGTAAAAGAATGTAACAAACAATAGCTTTTGTGGGCTTGCTGCAGTGGGGAGACAAGCAGTCATTTGTGCTTGGAAACCTCTGAGGCTGTTGAAGCGTAACTGCAGGGAAGATACTTTTCTGATTTGTGGCAGGACAGGAGCACCAATTAACAATTCACTGTAGTTACTCTTGTCTGGATATTCAAGCTGCTGAAGAATTTTTTTTTTTTTTCAAGGAGAAAATTGTTTATCCTATCTCTGATTCTCTTGCTTTGTGCAGTCCTTAGGTGGTCACCCCCTCACTTCCCTGTAAAGAGATTTTCATACCTGGGTATCTCAGCTGAAGTTGGCAGTAACCAGCAGATCTGAACTTCCTGCTCGTAGTTGTGACCTTCCCCACCCTGTGTCAACTCAGTGCTGACAAGGAAGGACACTGAAGGAGCAAATTCTGAATCTTTCAGCTTGCATAAGAACAAAGCCTTACACTGGAAGAAAGAAAAGCAGAGTTGAACTGTACTTGCTTATTAGATAGCCAAATGTTGGTTATTTTGTTGTAAGCTAATAGTACACCTGTTGGTTTTCCCTCATCAGGCTTCCCTGTATTACTGGCTTCCTTCAGTAATTGTCTGCAGGGTGTGAGCTGAGAGCAGCATCCTGAGGGGCAGATTTTCAAGTTCTTTCTGCCTCTCAGTGCAGGGCCATGGTAACTCCCACCGTGGAAATGCTGCTGTCCAGCCAGATGGGCTCTATGGAGCTGTGCTGAGGCAGGAGCAGTCGAAACATTCCAGTAGGTTCAGTCTGGCCATGGAGAGCTCTGCAGCAGCCTGGGAGGTGAGGCTTATGTTGGACAATGTGCACGATGAGCTGAGTGCACAGGGAGGAGATAGAAAGCAGCAGAAGCCTTGGGGTAGAAATCCTGGTTTTCACTTGCTGGTTTTAATATCAGAACTCTGGTTTGAAGTGTATCATCCCATTTGCTGTCTGCACTGCAGTCACGTAGGGAGAAGGTGTTGTTGCTGCTGTGTGTCTGAGCCATCTGTATTTCCATCAGTGTAAACACCCCAGAGAGATGCACAGCATTTCTGGGTGATACAGGGACTGGTGTAACCTGTTAGTAGCTTGCAATAGGAAAATGCAGCAATTTGTCATTAGCAGAAAAGTCCTCGTGTAAATTAAATTCTTCATTCATCCCACCTCTGAGCAGTAAACTCTATTCAGCCTTGACCATTAGCTGATTTTGTGGTTTAAGAGGGAAGATAAGAGATGAAGGAGGAGAAAAGAGGAGCAAACCTGGAAATTAGTAGTACTGACTTATTCCAAGCATTTCCTAAAGAATCACCCACTGCACTGTACATCAGCCTGTTGGTGAAGAAGAGATTTTTAAATTCCCTCCGTATTTGACTTGTTTTGACTCTCCCTTTTTCCCTGACCAAGAATGGTGCACCTTCATTTTCTGAAATGGAATAGGCAAATATCTTTGAATCATGTAGGCATTAGATAGCCAAGGTGCCTGCAAGCATTTTCAGTTAAAAGAAAAGTAGTAAATAAGTAGTAAACAAATGTTATGTTTTGGATGTGTAGTGCATCTTTCTGTTTTAAGAGCTGTTGAAGAATTGGTCTAATGCTTATAAAGGTGTTAATATTACCATCTTTCTGAAGGCATTCCACGTGTTTCCAAGTTTGATGTGTATTCCCAAAGAACTGCTGCATTTCAAGGTTTTATTTTGAATGCAAGTCTCTTGTTCTACTTGAGACTTTTATTCAGATATTACCAGAACCAGTGAGAGCTGCTTTTAAAAGTATCTTCTCCAGCGTGTCTTAAAATAATGGTACTTGAAGTAATAATTCTGCTGCAGAAAGCTTGTGAAAAAAGTTGACTGAAGCTGTGTTCTCCCTAGAAATACGTGCCTGGCATGTGAAGGGCACAGGGATTTCCTGAGTGAGCCGGGTCAGAGCTGAACACACCTGCAGAAACTATTGCTCAACTGTCCTGTGAATGGGGTCATTTATCGGTGTTTAACAGCACGTCACAGCACACAGCGCTCATGTCACATGCCAGTCTGCAGTCTTTAGATTGCTCCAGGGATTTAGAAATGCAGAGAAAGCTGATAGGCTCCCATCTGACTCAGGAGTGACTCTGGGAATTGCTACTGCTTCCTGATTCCTGAAAAAAGGGTGTAATTGCTTCGGTAAAATGGCAGAACTCCACAGAACCAAACAGCACCGTAACCCCGAGTGGCAATGAGTTAATATCAGTAACTTAAATTCAAGTTCTGCTGCATCAGAACTGAAGACAGAGGGTCAGAAGAGCAGTTTCATAATTTTCAAGTCTGCAATAAGGGGATGTCTTATCCTGTGGAATTTTTCTGGTGCTGCACACGGTGGTGGTTGGTGCACTTTAATTTTCACCATAGCAGCTGAAATAAAGTGCCCGTGGAGATCATGCAGTGCTGCTCTTCTGGAGAAGCACTAATGTAAACTGTGGGCAGTCTTGACTTGACAGCTGTGCTGACAAACCAAAAAAAGATGCTTTTTGCACTAGACAGATGTCTAAGTGTTGGAAATTTTCCAGTGAGAAGCAGAAAAGCTTTATTCTTCCAGTATTTCCATGTCACTTGAAGTATGGTTTAAATGAAAGGAATGTTCTCTGATGGGGAATGTTATTGCAGAGCTTTTTAGCATGCAGAGGATTAGCTTCTTAATCACCTCTGAGTAACTAGATTCTACCAGTTGTACAGGAAAATTCTTGGTGCTGTGAATAGTGAGGCAGAGGGATCAAGGAAACTGGTTATTTTGTCTTCATTTGATGTATTTGCATGGCACAGCCAGTGCCAGAATGTCTCTTGCATTTGCATTGTTCTTTACAATATTTATCAGCTACAGACACAGCATTAATCGATTATTTTCCTTGAAAGAGAGACGTTGTCAAGTATTTCATCCAAATGAAAAACAATATGAGGAGGTTATATTTTAAAATATGCAGCCTAGAAGACAGCTCTTTAAAGCAGTAGTGTAGCTGGTATGTGCTGGAGTTTTGTCTTGGAAATTTGCTCATCAACATCAGTAGTTCAGTAAAAGCTGAAACTTGAAAGCAAATTCCTCTCTTGATGTAAAACTATAAAGCTGATTTTACAAACTCTTTTTTTTGTTTTTTGAGGGAATGAGAACCTGTCCCTTTTTTTTTGTGTACAGGGTTCGACAGCATCTTCTTTATTTGAGTTCTTGATAACCACTTCATTCTGTTACAATTCACTAGTATGGTGAAGAGGGTGTTTCTGTAGCAGGTAGGAAAAGGCAAGGAACACCTAATCCTGTGCTCAGAGAGCACAATCAAGGATGGCTTATGCCTTGTGCTACACTTCTGTAAGGCTGCTTGGAGAGGCAGTTGTGATATCAGGAATATTTTATGCAAAAAGCAGATAATCATGGTCACTTAGTATGTGAATTCAAAGATGGGCTCTAAGGCTTATGGCAGATGATATTCTGTGTTCAGCTTGCTGCTTTGATGAGTATTTGGGCATCAGTTTTGTTTGTACTTCTTGAGGAGGTTCATGCTTTGTTTTTGATCCCTGTGGTGATGAACCTGCTCCTAACTAAAACTTCATTAACAAACTGCTTTAACCTGTACTTCACTTTTGTACTGGACTCACATGCATAAATTCCATGCTGTATTTCACTGCTCTCATGAAGGGTTTGTTCTCTCCTTTTTTAGGTACTCTTCTACTCATCAAGATGGAAAGCTCAGACTCCAGTGATAAAGGAAGTATTGATCAATCAGAAGCCCAACGTCAGAGCCAGCTGGATCGCTTAGACCGAGAAGAAGCTTTCTATCAGTTTGTGAACAACCTGAGTGAAGAGGACTACAGGCTTATGAGAGATAACAATTTGCTAGGAACACCAGGTAGGTAATGCTTGCCTATGTCCATCCTGCTAGAGCTGCTTGTAGGAAATTTGTGTCATTTTCTGTTCCCCTGAAGCCCTTTCACCCGTCTGTGTGCTGCAAGTGTGTTCTGTGGTAGGAAGTAGCTTCTTGCTAATTTGTGCACATTCAAATTCAAGTGGTCCCTTGACTTGTGGAGACATAGGATGGTGTAGATTCATCAGACACAAAAGTCTGGTGTTTGCACAACTTGGCAGGAACACCCAGATTTGACCCAGTTCCAGTTATGAACCCTTAGATGGACAAAAAAATCTCCTTTAAGCCTCTGTGTGCAGATTTTGTGCTGGTGAGGTTAGGAGTTTGTAACCAGGGTAAGTAGTCTGGTATGAGATTCTGCATGGACATTTTGATGTCAGCTCTCAATCAACATGGTAAACTTCCTTTTCATAGGTTGATACCTAATTCAAACCATGACTCAAGTAATTTAAACCTTCTGTTCCTGCTTCTGGAAGTGTTAACCTCAAATATTTCATGCTGGACACCCTAATGGGTGTAGGATGACAAAAATTGCTGCTCAATTGTCGAGGTTACAGAACCAGAGAGCACATCTCTCTGGAATAGGATGGAACTGTTGGGTATTTCAGCTTCAGGAAACTTACTTGGGACAACAGTGCTAAAGTGTCTGAACTTCCCCTTAGCACCGTGCTTGGCAGTGCCATTATGGCAGGAATGAATTAGACAGAACACAAGCAGTGGCTTGTACCTTCTTTAGAAGCTTTTGATAATGCTTGCCATACATATATGATTTGGAAATATTTTTGGAAAATTTTGCTTATTTTCTAAGGTGAAATTACTGAAGAAGAGTTGCTGAGAAGGCTACACCAAGTTAAAGAAGGTCCGCCACAGCAAAACAGTGATGAGAATAGAGGTATATACAGTATTTGTGAAAACTCTTAACTTTAGCACCCCGTACGGACCTTAACTTGAGTGCAGGAGTGGAACAAGTTAAGCCTAGGCAGGTGCAAGGTGAGCTTTGTTTCAAAACTCAGTGAACCTTATGTCTGATATCTGCTGCAGAGGTCAGTTTGGGACAGATTTCATTCATAACATCTCTTACTTCTATCAAAGTAAAAGTTTTGCTTAGGTTTATTTCTTTTTTTATTTCATTTTTTTTAAGATTGCCTTTCTGTCTGCTCCCTTCTGGGATGCTTTTTGGCAATCCCTGTTTTTTAATTCTTCCCTTCCAAAGATGCTGCATTGCTTTTGTTGTCACCCTTCTGTAGAGATTGGTGGGGGATGCTCGGAGCTGACCACTGGGGTTCATTCTTCAGTGAGACAGATTTGCTATAAAGCTCTGCAGGTGAAGGTTCAGGACAACCTTAATTCTCTGTTTCACGGTCGATAGATCACTTAATTGTTTGGAAAGGAAAACACAGAATATCGATGTGTTACGGCACCTGACATGTGACTTTCCATTTACTTATGATAGAAAATACATGTTCTTTTGATGACTTGTTTGCTCTGTGATGGCTGCAGCCTATCTGTGCATATTAGAGCAATGTCCACTCCTGCTCCCTTAGAAGAGCTCTGGTAGTTACAGAATTGTCACACTGCCTGTGAAACCACAGTAGCACTCGGTAGGATTCAGCACTTCTAAATTGTCACTTGTTAAGCTAAGCAATTATGTTCTTGGAAAAGATGGCTCCAAAATTAGCTCAGTACTCTAATTTTGGTAGTTCCCTGTCTTTTTCACAGGTGCAGAGTCCGCAGAAGATGTTTCAAATGGAGATTCTATAATAGACTGGCTTAATTCAGTCCGACAGACTGGAAATACGACACGAAGCGGGCAGCGAGGAAACCAGTCCTGGAGAGCAGTGAGCCGGACTAACCCGAATAGCGGCGACTTCAGATTCAGTTTGGAAATAAATGTCAACCGTAATAATGGGAACACGAATCCAGAAACTGAGAATGAGCCATCTGTAGAGCCTTCCAATGGGGAGGATTTGGAAAACAGCCAAAGTGACTCTGAAATTCCAAGGTCTGAATCACCATCTGTAAGGCAGCCTGGATCAGAAAGGAGCAGTGCAGAGGAGCTGACAGCTGAGGAGGCTTCCCCTCCTAGAGGGCAGAGGAGAGCCAGGAGTAGGAGTCCAGAGCAGCGGCGGACGCGGGCTAGGACTGATAGAAGTAGGTCACCTATTAATGCAGTGAGCGAGGCCCCTCGCAGGTCTCATCACAACACATCATCTCAAACACTTGACCACTCCTCAGCGGGCGAGGCTGAGGGCAGCTCTAGAACCAGACAGCACGTGACGTTAAGGCAGCACACAGTGGGGACTGAGGTGCCAAGTGAAAATGCAGTTCTGTTTTCCCCCCCTGAGACGAGGCCTGCTCCTCAAGCAGCAGGCTCTTCAGAAAGCACCGGCGCCAGCGAGTCCACAGCTTCTGGGCAGAGGCCTCCCACCATAGTGCTGGACCTGCAGGTGAGAAGAGTTCGCCCGGGCGAGTACCGGCAGAGGGACAGCATCGCCAACAGGACCCGCTCGCGCTCCCAGACCCCCAACAACACGGTCACCTACGAGAGCGAGCGCGGAGGCTTCCGGCGCACCTTCTCCCGCTCGGAGCGGGCTGGGGTGAGAACTTACGTCAGCACCATCAGGATCCCCATCCGCAGGATCCTGAACACGGGCCTGAGCGAAACCACGTCGGTCGCCATCCAAACCATGCTGAGGCAGATCATGACGGGCTTCGGGGAGCTCAGCTACTTCATGTACAGCGATAGCGACGCAGATTCCAGTGGGTCGACTCCCAGTCACAACGTGGAGACTGCTGAGCCGCAGAGCGGAGGCGGGGGCGCCTCGGGCAATGAGAATGCAGATGTTAGCTCAGGGGAGGTGTACGAGGGTGGGCACGAAGCTAGCTCAACATCTGGTGCCAGGCGGGAAGGCCGCAATATGAGGGGATCGGTCACTTTTGAGGAAAGCGGTTCTCTACCATTCCTTAGCCTTGCACAGTTTTTCTTACTCAACGAAGATGACGATGACCAACCCAGAGGACTCACCAAAGAACAAATTGACAACCTAGCCATGAGGAATTTTGGTGAGAGCGACGCTCTGAAAACCTGCAGCGTGTGCATCACCGAGTACACGGAGGGCAACAAGCTCCGCAAGCTGCCGTGCTCGCACGAGTACCACGTGCACTGCATCGACCGCTGGCTGTCGGAGAACTCCACCTGCCCCATCTGCCGCAGGGCAGTCCTGGCCTCTGGGAACAGGGAGAGCGTGGTCTAAGGCAGAGCTGAGTGATGGCCAGGCAGCCGGTGTGATAGTGATGGGCAAAGAAGTCACTTCCTTTATGGCCACTTTTTGAGTGGTACCTCAATGTATAGTAATGACTCGGAGTGAATCTTCCCTCATTGAAAGCATTTTCTCTGGATTCAAGATTTGGGAATTGGAAAATTTCTTTAATTAGGTTTTTCGAGTTCTAGTCGGTTTGGGTGTTCAATTTCACTTGTCCAAAGACATCTCCCCACTTCAAAATATTTTTTTCTTTGTGAAGATATTAAGTTCTTTCTCCTTCCCAGCCCAATAAACAGTTTTTCCTCAAGATTGTGCTTCTGAGGAGTTATTTGAGAAGTTATCCCAGCTCAGTGTTCATGAGTCATAGAGGAATTTTTGCAAGAAATCCAACTCTCTGAAAAAATAATTTAATTGCACATTTGAACATACTTTTAATTTTCCTCCTGGGTTAATATTGGACATGTCTGTGTAAATAACACTAATGTTAGCCCTTTCCCCATCACTATGGCACGCTGTAGGATGAGCTGTTAGCATAATTGGGATATTTATCTTGTTGTGGAAATATAAGAATTGCCTATGCTTGTTTAAATAAAGGAAAAAAAATCTGTTTTAAAATTGTAAAGCTTTTTTGTAGAAGCTCAGTACTTTTCCAATGCACTGTTGTACTAACGCATTAAGAATTAAAATTGTACCATGCTTAGAAATCAAGAACGCTTTTCATACAACCCCCACTACACAGAGAGCAAACTGAACACGAGAGAGCTGCTTTTGTGACTGTGTACCTGTCAAGAGCAGTGCATATCTGTACTATTTATGTGAACAGCTACTGTAACATAAAAACAGTTGGATTAGACATTTAATTGCATTTTAAAAACCGGAAATTAAATGTTATAGTTGCAGTGTTTTGGCTCAGTAATGCCACCAAAAAAAAAAAAAAAGATGATAAAAATTAGAAACTGTTCTAATGGCTGGTTATTTCTTGGTATGGTTGCAAATATGGAATAATACAAACCTGTGTGTACTGGCTTGTTCACTGAGGTTTGTGCCCAATTTTTCTATCAGCTTTTCCTCTCAGTTTTTGAGGCAATGTTGTAACTTCATCAAACAAGTATGGAGAGGTTGGTTTTTAGTTCTTCACAAGCTTCAACTGTACTGGTAACCTCTGGATGTGTTGAGTGGTCTGGTGTTGGTGGCCTGTGGTGCAGGTGCCTCAGGGAATAACTGGAAAGCACATCATTAGTATTGGGTTACATTTTAAAATGAGTGCACTAAAATGTGTAGGAGATTCTTGACACTAACAGTAAAAACCCAACAAGCTCTTTATATTCCTATTGGACAGAATGAAAATGAATTTGCTTTTAAAATTATGTATGTGACATGTTGCAGTTGAGAATTGGAGAATGTACCTCAACTCTCATCAGAGTGTGTGTGTGGGGAAACATCCTTCACCCTCACTGACCTTTCTTTGTTTTATTCTCTAAGGTTTGGGGGTTTTTCCTGGCTTACATGTGCAGTGGGAAAGTGATTTTTATTTATTTCCACTCCAGGGCAGTAGTTCTGAAGGGATATGAGCTGCTCTTGCTGGCTGGGTGGGAAATGTTGCTTGTTCCTCAGATAACAAAACCAAAGCTGGCCTATCTCTTTTTTCCTAATTAAAACACATTTTTGGTGTTTTATAGTGGTGGGTGCATAAACTATAATCGCTGCTCTAAACCATTTTAACATCTCATCAGCTAGTCCAGGATTCCACAGCATCCCAAAATTCTGGGGTTTTCTTTTTTCTCCATGTGCATTTTGTGCTGTTTCAGTGGGAAGCCCTGACTGGCTGTTGAGCTCTTTCCTCCTGGTGGGACACACCATGGCAGAGGGAGCACGAGGGTTCTTTGGGAACAATCAGCTCACAGGTTTGGCTTTTTCCTTGGATGCACATCACTGTAAAATTGGAGTTGGCTGGTGATTCTGGGTGCTGGTTTCTCTGTGCCAAAATTTCACAGCAAAATAATACTTCTGAATTTCACAGAGTGAATACTCGCTCTCAGTTGCAGTTTCCAGACTTACAGAGCATAGAATTAGATGGAAAAAAAAAACCAAACCCTCTCTACATGGGTACCATGTTAGATGTTGGAAGTCAGAGCTGTTTATCTCAGACCAGAGCTGGTGACCACCAGGAAGGGAGCCCATCTTCCCAAACCCACACAAAGCATGGCTGTGGTACCTGTCACCCCACCTTTTCCATGGAATTTCCACCTTGGTAGAACTGCCCCAAAAACAACAGTTTTGTTATAGCTTATGGCATGTCTTAACATTTATCTTTCTGTAACAAGAGCAACTAATAAAATCTTGGAGGTTTCCCAAACGGTACCAAGAACAAATAATTTAATCTCAGTTTAAGAGATGTTGATGGTTCTCCATGGTTTCTTCTGCCTTTTGCAGTGCTGAGTGTGCTAAAGGGGCTGGGGGCTCATTGTCTGCAGCAAAAACTTCTTTATGTAGCTCAGTTAATTAGGGTAATTAAATTTCTATTTATCTAAATTTAGATTGGAGTTAGGAAAAGCCAATATTATCATTTCAGTTGCTTACAAAATGTGAAACACTTTCATAATTAGACTAATTTACATTTCATGAATTATTTTGATAGTGAACATGTGTATTTAGCTCTTCCCTTAGATTTTTTTATATTTCTGGAGCGACTCAGCATCTTCACTCGTGCCTGGGGGGTGTGAAGGGTTAAAGGGCTACTTTCGGCACGTTCCTAGGGCTCATTTGTAGGAATGGTGGCTTTGGAGAGGCAGAGCCGTGTGCGCTGTGGCCTGGGTCACAGTGCCACCGTGTGGGATCTGCCTTCAGCACCAACGGGATTCCTCGCAGCATCTGCAGCTTTTATCTTGGTTCCGAAGGATTCTCCTTGGCATTTCCACTCAGTGGTTACCGGGGGGTTTTTTCCCAAATGTCCAAACTCCTGCTGGGAATCCCTGGTGCGTGAGCTTTATTCCTTTCTGACAGGACAGACCCCTCCCTACCCACAGCAATGGCAGTGGTCACCTGGCCAAAGCCTTGTGGCAAACACAGTTTTAATAATTACAATTCGTTACAAGTTGCTGTTAGTTCATATTTTAATTCACGTTGTGAACAAACACAGACTTGTGGGTGCTCACTTTAATTTTTTTGGGGGTGGAGGGGCTTTACCTGTGAAAAGTCCGTATTCCTGGTGCTGATTGGATTTCCCTTTCACGTGCATATTTTTTCTTCGAACAAGGTGGGTTTTTTGCAGAGAACTTGGAGGCAGTTGAGTTGTTTTAAAAACAGTTTGATTGTGTAGGTACTTCGTGCATAGAAATCAGGGAGTTTGAAGGGCCTTTTGTAGGAAGCAGCTGCAGGACACGACACCCACCCTAATTGTCCATTGTGTCGCCTTGCAGACGAAGGGTTTCCCACCAGAGCTGGCACAATGGCCCATAATGAGTGTCATCCCAGTTTCCTGTCACTTGTCTGGGTTATGCAAATGTGGGACTCCAAAGGCCCCTTTCCCCATGGATCCACGGTGGACAAAGAGTTGTCCCCACAACCCAGTGGTCTCACCACAACTGAGGGGATGGATCATGCAGGGTGAGGCGGGGTGCAGGGAAGGCTGAGGAGGTTCTGAACCTCCACGCCACAGCAGGATCCTCCATCCCTCATTGTCAGCCCTCATTTGGGATCGCTGTGTCCGTGGGAGCTCTGTCCTGCTCTGGGAAGGGCTCTGGGGAATGTCTGCCTGCTCCTCTGCCTTCTCCCAGGAGGAGGAGCTTTGCACGAAGCTTGGCTTGGAGCCACATGGAGGGAATTTATAACAACTTCAGAAATATTTCCAGCCCTTATGTACAGTAGGCTTTTTGTTTATCCTCGATTAGGGGGGGAAGCAGGAGGCTGAAGAGACACAATTAATGGTAACGTACCCAAAGTACAAATAAGTGGTGGTGTGTTAAGAAAAGAGCTTTGCATCTGTTATACCAGGGCTTCCCAACCTCTCAGATAGACTGTATCTCTTTTGTCTTATGAGGAAACATAACATTGAATTTATTTGATTTATATCTGGTGTTATTCCCTTTATTTGAGCCCCTTTCTGAATTTCACTCTGCTGGGAAGGTTGTTGGTTGGGAAGCCCTGAATTCCACTGTGAATGTAACAATTTTCTTTATTATTTTTTCTTTTTTTCTTTCTTTTTTTTTAACAGTGCTTTACATTTGTTTATACTGGACTTGTTTAATACAAACTGGTACTCAGAGGTTGTTGGACACAGTTTGACCGGGTTTGCCAGCTAACACTTAGGAGGAGTTTGTTCCCTATGTAAGGTGTTATAATGCAAATTTAAATAGACTCAATAAAATGCATGAAGTGTTCATTTTGTGCTGGATCATCACTCCTTGGGTTTATTCTTACGGTGGGAATGCACTGGAGCACACAGTGGTGGATGTGGCAGGAATTTATTTCCTCCATACACCTTTCCCCTTGAGGCAGAAAAGGAGTTGGAATGGTACAGAATTAACTCCTCAGAAGAATTTATTACATTAGGACATAAAGCCAAAGAAATAAATACCTCTGTGTCCCAGACTTTGTCAATCTGGCAGTGGATAATGTAGGATATAAATGCAGCATCTCCAAGTTGTCATCCAAGGAGAAGCTGGGCCCCGTGCAGGGCTGGCAGGGCTGAGTCTCCCTGCAAATGCAGCCAGGATTCAGGGAGAGTCTCACATCTGGCTTAAAGCTCTGTCCTAAAATTAGCAGCTGAGGTATGTGCAAACACTTACTGGAGTGGGAAAGATGTTTTTTAGGGTGTGGGAAGCTGTATTTATTATCTGTGCTTCCCCCACCTCAATCCCATTCCTCGGGTAGGAAGTGGGAGCCGCTCGCCGAGAGCAGCGTGATGGCATCGGTGCAAAGGGACAGGAAGGTGCTGTGTCCCTGAAATAGGGACTGGCACCCACAATTTTGGGTGCCAGGGCAGGGGCTCAGTGCCACAGCTGGGCTGATGCTCCTCAGCACTGCCAGTGATGCTCCTCTCCAGCAAGGAGAAGTTGTTGGGCTGCTCCAGGGATGCCTGGAGTTGGGATTCTGCTCCAGCCTCACTCTCCAGAGGGAGAGCTCTTGGATAAAGGTTTTTTTTTTCTCATTCCCACATGCTTCTTGCTCTTTGAGAGTTCAGTTCAGTCTGAAACTGGGTGTTTACCACAGGTGTAGCTTTGATTTCCGTGACTATTCATGAGTGACCCCCACACTTTGTGTGTCAGGAGCTCTTTGCCTGGTAGCTGTCTCCAACCCCTCATCTTCAGTTTGGGTAACCCTGGATTTGTTCCTCAAAATCTCTCAATCAACCCCAGAATTGCTTAAAGAGCCCAAGCCAGCCTTGGCGCTCATGTGTGGCTGACTTCATCCCTCTGTTTATTTTCTTTAATATATTTGGGGTCTTTGTCCTGACCTGTAAAACTTTATATAACCTTGTTCCTCCCTCTCGGTGCTTAAACTCTGTAACCTTTTACGTTGTCTTACTCCTCCCTTCAGGATATATTTCCATGGCACATCCAGACTTCTCAGGGGAATGTGTTTGGCTGCTTTGCTGGTCCTGCTGCTGGCTGGGAGGAGAAAGGTTGTGTTTGGTGACCTTGTGCATCCCAGAGCAATGAGGGGAGGGCAGGAATAGCCATCCTTTTGGGGACTTCTCCCTCTTCTGAGCCCTCATCAGTGGGATGGAGTGTTTGGAAAGGGAAGGGGGGAGAGTAGCACAGGCTAGCTGCTCCTCCTTGCCCTTCCCAGCTATTTCAAATGGGATTGAACCTGTTCTGGGACTTTTAACACAATAAATCTAAACTCAGCTGTGTTGTAGCTCCCTAAACTCTTACAATAAATCTATATAGGGAAAATTAACCCTGCTTTTCAGTCTTAGACTGGCTGGGCATTGTCTGTGACACTAATGAGATGCTGCTGCCACATGCTCCAGCTGTGCCCCTGAGTAAATCCCCTGCTAAGCCGAGCATGTGAAAATCCAGGCATGAGGTCCCCTCAACAGTGATTACTTCATCCCATGTTTGTGGAGGGTTCCTCGAGCTCTGGCTCCCTACACCAGCAGGTTCTGGGATTTCAGAGAAAAGGGCTGCAAGGAGGTGCCCTGGTGCTGTTGTTGGGGATGCTGGGCTGCAGCACATTCCCTGTGACCCTGGCACAGCAGGAGAGGAGCCAGCCAGGCTCCTGGTGTCCAGCAGGGATGGCTTCACACTGCTTTCATTTCTCAGGATGCGTGTGCAGAATGGGATTTCTCCAGGTTGAAAGTTTGAGGCCAGTGGATTTTAGCTTTGCTTGTTGTTTCCTGTAGAAAATGCCATGAAGGGCAAAGTGCCTGGTTTGGTTTCTTGGCTTTAATACCTTCTTTAATCTTTCCTTTCACAGCATGGAAACAGCTCTGGCACCTCTCCAGACCCAAACTCCAGAGTTTGCCCTGTGTCTGCAGAGCCAGACCTTGGCTGACCAGTGGGTTTGGAGGTACCAGAGGGTTTATAGGGCTAAAAACTCGAAATAACTTAATTTCAGGAGCCCATAAAGTTCCTCTCCAGAGCAGGCATTTGTGGAATGGAGATGGGACCAGTGTGTGCCCGCCCTGAGCATCATTCACTGCTCACCATGCAGGGGAAGGGCTGAAAAAGATGCAGTGGAAGAAATAGGTTAATCTCTCTGTGTACTGCTAAACTAAACTAAATAAATCCTAAATAAACTTGGAAATGACTCAGTCTTTGCTGCTGGCACCTTTGGGATGGTTGTGTGTTAATTTGTAAAGATGCATCTAAATAAATTGAAATATTTATGGGATGGAAGAGAGGGGGAAATGCCCTGAGAGCCACTTGCTGCCAGTGCTGGTTGCCCATCTTCCCTAAAAGTGTGACATGGCCAGGAGGGAAAGGTGAGGGTGGAAAAGATGGAAAGGGACGAAGGACAGAGGATGGTAAAGAAAATAGGAAGGGAATTAAACCCAAGGAAAACTAAAGGGTGAAGAAAAAGCCTTTTGAAGTGCACGTGTCTGAGTGGGATTAAACATCAACACAGGTGGAAGAAGAGAACAGGTGAGATCCAAGCCATGGAGAGATGCCAGTGGTTGTGGGGATGCAGAGCAGGTCCAGGAGCACAGACTGGGACAGCCTGGGCCCGTGGGGCTGAGCAGGAGAGCAGCAGGAGCTGCTGGGGCTGTGTGGTGTCGGCCACTGGGGCAGGCTGGCCTGAGCCATGCTCCAAGTGAGCCCAGCCCAGCCCGGCCCAGCCCGGCCTATCCCAGCCCAGCCCGACCCATCCCATCCCATCCCATCCCATCCCATCCCATCCCATCCCATCCCATCCCATCCCATCCCATCCCATCCCATCCCATCCCATCCCATCCCATCCCAGCCCATCCCACCCCATCCCATCCCATCCCATCCCATGCCATCCCATCCCATCCCATCCCATCCCATCCCATCCCATCCCATCCCATCCCATCCCAGCCCAGCCCAGCCCAGCCCAGCCCAGCCCAGCCCAGCCTGTGGCTGAGCAGCCTCGGGAAGGGAAATTTCCCAAATTTCTGCTCCTTTGAATAACGACAGCCAAGCAACGGCTCTAGGAAAGGTTTGCATTTCAACGAGGGGATGATTAAAAAAAAAAAATCTCCTGCCACTGCTCAGTGCATCCTTCGAGTCCTTCAAAGGCTCTTGCAAATGGGGGTTTTGCGTTTTTCTTTTCCTTTTTTAAATTTTTTTTCCTGAAGGATTATAACATTTAAGTCCTGCAAAAAGAAAAAAAAGATGGAGAAGAAGGCAATGAAAGAAAGCAAACCCAGCCCAGAGCCCGCAGGGAGAGGAGCAGTGGTCGGGCACAGCAGAGCCCAGCTTGTGTACACACTGCACATCCATAAATAGATATATTTGTGTCTCAATCTATGTGTAAACTTCAAAAAAATCAATAGATAGGTAGATGCTGTTTGCACATATTGGTCTAAATAATATTTAATTAAAAACCATTGAATTAATACAAAACATTGACATGTGGCTCATATTTGATCTGGAAAACATACTTGTCATTATGTATATTTAATATGTAAAACACACGTGTTTTGTAGTACAAATATCAGCCATTACATCTAATTAACTTGGTTTAATCCATGATATTTCAATGTTAATGTACAAATAGATATCTAAATACTGAACCAATGAGTTATAGTAATGAAAACACCCTTGTATTTTGTTGTGGTTTGGTTTGGTTTCTTCTCATTCAGAGCCTTTTTGTGGAAAATGTCCCCTCCATCAATCTGCTCCCTGAGTGTCCCCATGGATGCGCTGCCCACTTTTACCCCAGCACCCTCCCAGTTCCCCCCAACTTTCCAGCCATCCCAAGAAGATAATTTCGATATCAAGCTAAAACTGCCACTTTTCCTGGTGCCTGTAAAGGAAGGGCTGTGCTTCCCTCTCTCAAGAATTGGATGCAGTTTTCCCTCTCCTTGCTCTGTCCCTGCATGCACAGCACAGAGTCCTCTGAGGAGCTCACTGCTGAACTCTCATTCCCTTTGAACCTCTGTTTACCATCTCTTATCTCCTGATGGGTTTTTTTTAAAACACTATTTGCAGTAAATATCCCCTACTTGAAAAAGAGTTGAGGTGCACATTAAAAAAAAAGCCTGAGTTATATAAAATTAATGCACGTGTCAGCTTTCATCTGATGGCAATTAAAGCACCTCATATAAACAAATCATTAATAGAAAAGCCTGGATGAAAGCTGTGTTTTCAGTGTCTCACAGCCTCTGTAACCTCACTCATGAATGATCACCCCTGATCTTTCCCAACCTTCCCATATCTTCTCTTATAGACAAAAATGATTAATTCTCTTGTGACCAGGAGGAACCTGGAAGGCCTCATCGTGCCCCTCACCCACTGCCAAGTGGATGAAAGAAGAAATAATATTAATGACACTTAAAAGCAGCCCTGGTGCTGGGGGTGTGTGAGAGTCCCAGGGAGTGAAGGGGCTGCAGCCCCTGGAGATGCTGGGGGGTAAAATCCAGACCCAAAACTGCCCCCAGGAGAATGGAAAACATCCAGGAGGCTCCAGGCTCATCCTGGGCACCCTCTGGGCACCCAGATGTTCTCAGGGTGGATTTTAAAATCATTATTAACTCTAAATGCCTCAGTGGGACAAGGACCATCCACTTCCAGCAGTCACCCTTGACCAGCTCATGGGAACATCTCCCACACTGGGTTCCAGCACTTTGGCTCAGCCTTTCCTCAAGGTGCCAAACACTCAATAAAAATAATTCCCAGGATAAACCCTTGCCTCTCCAGCCCCTCTGGAGAGCTGGCAGCATCTGGGAACCATGACCAGCCATGAGGAGAGACCTGGCAAAACACAGGAACAAATCCCTTTTCTTTTTAAACTGGTTTATTCTACACAAATCTTTTAAACAACATTCATAAAACATTAATTACAAACATGTGCTAATATGGGGTAGGTTTCTTTCTTTTTTATTTTCTTTTATTCCAACAATCAGAAATTCACATTTTGAAAGGATAGGCATACTTTTAAGAGACACATTCACTTTACTTCCAGATACAAAATTTTGAGGGATTATATAAATCACTTACAAGGAACAGATGTCAAAAAACAAAAAGAAAAGAAAAAAGTAATAATTTTAAGCTTCAGGATCTGATTTCAGCATTGAATTGGGCAGCTGCTTTTGGACCACTGGCTCTGCTGCTCTGCCCAGGGTGCCCAGCAGGCCTGGGCACCTCCCAGGACCAATTTCAGAGCCACACACAGTTCCTGCTGCTCCAGAGCCTGGAGCACAGCAGAAGAAAATAGGATTGCAAAGCTACCACCGGTGCTGCAGCCTTTTATTGAGTCTTTCTAATGTGTACAGACACGGGGAGGGTGCATCCCACCCCAGGAACCCATGGGCAGACTGTTTTCCATCAACAACGGAGCAAATGCCAGCTGTGACAGGGCCTGGCTTTGGAATCTGCTGAGCAGGGTGATGGCAGCAAGCTTGGAGGTCCTGCTTCAAAAACAATTACCCAAAAGGGCCAAAATTCAAGCCTCCGCCCCGGTGCTCTCATGTGGAGCCAGCTCCAAAATCCACCCATCTGAAAACAAATATTTGGCTTCATCCTGCTGGATCCCAGGGCAGGGGAGGGGGAGCAGGGTAATTTCCTAATTGCCCTCAGTCTCCCCAGAAAAATCCTGCCTCTGGCTCTAACGGGTTTAGATGCCTGAAACAGGATCTGCTGGGAAAGTTCAGGCCTGGGGAAGCCGAGTTCTTTCTGAAAGAATTGGGCTGGACACGCTTGGCAGCCAAATCCAGCCGGGCTCAGGCAGCTTGGCCATGGCCCACCTGAGGGGGAGCATCACCTCAGTGCAGAAACCTGCTCCAGTAAACAACTCATCTCACACACCACGATAAAAATCTACAAAAAGGACAGAAAAAGAGCTGAATTCCTCGGTGAAACAGCCCCTAAGTCTTGTCTCTAAAGCTACAGGAGGGGCTGAGCTTGCGGGGTGGGCAGAGGTGGTGCAGGGAGAGCCCTGGGGAGTAGGGTACAAAAAGAGGAGAAACGTTGGAGCTACAAAGCCTCCTCCAGAGCCACGTTTTGCAGGAAACAGGAGGGATTTTGTGTCCTTCCTCTTGGCTGGGAAGGTGGATCCCAGCCCTGCACCTGTAGGGTTTCATCACCGAGGTTCAGGGGAAGAGGGGACGTGGGGACACTCACAGGGTCCGGCCTTGAGAGGAGCACTGAGGGCACAGCAAAATATTTGCAAAAAGAAAAGTACAACCCCCCCGAGAGGGGCTGTGCCAGTGGTGCCACCAAAGGCCAGTGATAACCTCCCTGCCACCAGGGCTTAAGTCCACAGAGAGGCTGTGCCAGCAGAAAAAGGACCTGGAGCAATGGCACAGGCTCACCCCCGGAGACCAAAGCACTTTCAGAGCTCCATCCACCTCTGTGTTTGCTTTCCTGCCAAGGGCTCTCAAAAAGAAAGGAAACAGCTTTATTTTGGCTTGTTACTTGCCCATGGAGCCCCTCTCTGGGCCAGTTCCTTGCCTGGTGTTACTCAGATTTAAGGAGCAATTGTCAACCACATCATTGTCCCCAAAGGTTACAAGGGTGCTTGTAAGCACCCAAAAGAGCTCAAGTCCACATTGGTGGCATAAAGGTGGAGGGAAGGAGCTGCTCTGCTTGCCTTGGCTTTCAAAGTCATTCCAATTTTCTGCTTCCAGCTGGAAAAGGAGAAGCAGACTCTGCCAGCTTGGAAGTAATTGAAGCTAAAATAATCAAAGCGACCCCAAACAAAACTGTGGGGTGCAGGAGCACACAAAAGCCAGGAATGGTTTGCAGTGAAGAATGGAGAGACAGCAAAAGTCTCAGCTGGATCTGTCCCCTTGCATTCAGAGGATTTGATCCGAGTTCACCTTCACCCAGGTGAGGATTACGTGGTCACTTAGAGATGCAAGTGTCAGCCAGGGTTCAAACCCAGAGCAGGTGAGATCCTCAGCACCAAATCTGGCTGCCCAGAGCAAACTGCTCCTGGCACCCACGTACCAAAGGGAGCCTCTGCTGCCATGCAGAACATTGCCAGGGCACTGCCAGGGAAGGGAGGGCAGGAATGTCCTTGCCCAGCTGCTGGCCACCACCCTGCTGGCTCCTCCAGGCAGCTCAGCCTAGGGGTGATGAAGCTCCTTGAGTGGCAGCCCCAAAGCACCACCATGGTGGGAGGCAGAGCCAAAACCTCCTGAAATTGGGGGTCTCCAAACCCCACGGTACCACAGCAGACCTGCAAAAGCCCTCTGCTTGGCTGGCAATTAGGATGTGGCCTTCCCACAGCTCCCACAGCAGAGAAATGTTAGGAAACCTCAACCCCAGCTGGAGAGAGGCCAGAATTTGATAAATTTAAGCTCTGTGACTATGAAACTTGTGTTTGCCTG
Organism: Molothrus aeneus; assembly: GCF_037042795.1. Lineage (NCBI taxonomy): Eukaryota > Metazoa > Chordata > Aves > Passeriformes > Icteridae > Molothrus > Molothrus aeneus. Next base: position 2,142,206 of record NC_089659.1, on the reverse strand, counting down.
GCTGCAGGACCTCAGGGCAGGGCAAGCTGCAGTGAAGCAGCTCCTGCATATTGTTCCAAAACTGAAAAAAGCACTAAGCCATGAATCATGGCACTTCCCAGACAGCTCCCAAAGCCCTCCTACCCTTCCCATCACAAACACAACCATCCTGGGAGCCCTTCCAGCTCAGCTGTTCCCTTCCATCCCCCAGCCAGAGCCAGAGGAGTTAAACCTGATGCCTCACTCTGCGGTAGAACAATAATAAAAGAAAAAAGAAAAAAAAAAAAGAAGAAGAAGAAGAAAAGACAAGAAGTTGGTTTTGAACACCCTTAAGGTAAAGATTTAAGAGGCAGCCCCAGCCCAGCCCCGAGCAGGCGCTGCTGGGACATGTCCTGTGCTCCCTGCACACTTACACAAGGCTCTGCACCCTGCAAACAGCCCAGCCACGGGCTGCAGGGGGGCCCTGCCCTCCCTTCCACCCCTTTCCCACCCAAGGGGCTCAGCCCACCCCCCTTCCTTGCTGGCTCCCAAATCTGGCTGAGCCTGAGTGCTGGGCTCCCCCTTCCCTTCCCTTCCCTTCCCAGAGCAGGGAGAGGGGCAGGAATCACAGCCTGGCACTCCAGGGCAGGGAGAAGATTGGGGTTTAGTCAGAACACTGAGTAAAAGGCAGCCCCAAAGGGGATGGGGATGTGCTGGGCTAGGACAGGATGACCCTGATGGAGCAGGGGGAGCTTTGGGATGAAGGTTTTTGCAGCAGTCAGGGACCCATTGGCATCACAGCACCAGAGCACCAGAGGCTGAGCAGATGTTTGGAGAGCAGGACAACCCCTCCCTGCTCACAATCCCACCTCTCACATGCAGAAATTCCTGCAAACTGCCTGGTGTTCAAAAGGGCCAAATGAGACCCACAGCAGCAGCAGCAGTAGCAATCTGACAAACAAGCCCCAAATACTCCCTGCATGTTGACACTGCTCCAACCTTTGCCCTTCCCATTCCCATCTGTGTTTGCTGATCAGGAGACCTTCATGGCTGTTGTCCAAACCTGCAGAATTTGTCCTTGTGCCCACCAAGGGCAGGATTGTGACCAGACAAAGACACTGAGTGTGGTTTTGGGAGGCTGGCAACAGACATGGGTCTGGGATAGGATGAGGGGTGCCTTCCTCTGACCCAGCTGGGGTGGCCAAGAAAGCCCCTCCTCACTCCAGATCTCCTAGAGGGTCAATAATAAAAGCCATGGGGAAAGATCAAAATGTAGAGGGGGTAGATGGGGGTACCAGCACCCCTCCTGGGCTGACACAGCTGCTCTGCTGCCACTGCAGGGCTTAGCACCCTTGCACTGAATGCAGGCGCCTCCCAGGGCCTTTGCAGGCATATGGGGCAGTTAAGGCAAGTGGAATTCTGTAGGAATGTGGGATTTGAACCATAAAATCACCCTTGGAGCCAGGGAGGCTTTGCCACACAAGGTCTGGGTGCAGCCATCAGTGGGCTCTGCTGTGCAGCCTCTCCCTCAGCCCCAGATGGGGTTTGGAGACAGCTCTGCTCATGCTCTGCTTGCTCTGAAGAAGCTACTTCTGGAATTTAAACCTCTCATAATCTCTCCTTTGGGGGGCATTAAGGTCCAAAGTATGATTTAATGAGCTTCATCAAATTCCAATGCGAATTAATGCTCCAAAACTCACAGAAGGAGTTACAATGAGGAGCTTTTTATTTCCTTCAGCTGTTAGAGGGCTTTGAAGCTGCCCCACTTCCAAGGCTCCCACCCAAAAAGCACCAGATTAATGCCCTGCCCTAGGCTAAGTCTGGCAGATCCCAGCTGGAGCCAGGGTTAGGTGGTTCAAGCCCTGCCTCCTCCTGCAGCTTCATCTGCCTCCAATGGCTCCCAAAACTCAGGGATGGCTCAGCAGAGCCACAGCAGAGGATGCAACACAGGCCATGAAGGGTGAGAACAGTCATGGAAAAGTGTATCCAAGAAAGAGACAAGTAGACATCTCATTTTATATCATAAACAGACACATCACAACACACCAGGTAATTTTCCAGCTCGTATGCGGAGAGAAGTGCCACGAGACCACAAGACCTTACAATGCATCAGCCAACAGGGGTTAAAAACAGGGCCAGAGGGACATGCAGGGTCCTGAGACTATTATGTACAAAAGTCCCACTGCTGCCTGTGGGAGGGGCCTCCACTGAGCCCAAATTTCCACAGCAAAGACTTGTCCTGGTGTTACAAACCCCACACTTGCCCGGAGACCAAGGGATGATTCCCACGACACACGTCCCTCTTCAGACATCTGAGATTTTACTGTCAGGTGAACAAAATGAAAATCTGATGAAGGATGGGTCTGCAGTCAGGATGAATGTGAGTTTTGTTTCTTGCTCTCTCCCAGGAAAAGGTACCCCAGTCCCAGCTGGCTCCTTGTTCATACAGGGACCCACCAGGGCAGGAGAACTTCCCTTCTCACTCATTAGCCAAGCTCATTAGCAACCCCTGGAGATGATCATAGAATCATGGAATGGTTTGAGTTGGAATGGACCTTACAGCTTTCTCATTCCAGCCCCTTGCCATGGGCAGGGACACCTTCCACTATCCCAGGTTGCTCCCAGCCCTGCCCAGCCTGGCCTGGAGCAATTCCAGGGATGGGGCAGTCACAGCTTCTCTGGGCAATTTGAATTTCTACAATTTTCTGTGGGCAATGATGGATTCCTGCCCAAGCTGGGGATGAGCTTTGCTGCCACTCAGTGTGGTGGGTACCCACTGGCTGTGTGATTTCCTTGCACTCTCTCCCTCTCCCCCCAGATCAGCACTGACCCTGCACCAGCTCAGTGACAACACACGGGCTACAAGTTAAACGCTACCAGGGCTGTCAAACCCTTTGGAAAACTGGGATTCCCCACCAATACTGGCTCATGCTTATTGCTGCATAATACACAACTGGCCCCCAAAAACAGCAGAGGCACCCCGTGCCCTGACCCAGCAACATCCCCACACCTGTGGGTGCCCCTGAGCCCAGCAGAGAATCCACCTCCCAGCGTGGAGCTGCTCCATGACACAGGGCCTCTGTCCCACCCCCGTGTGCCCCAAAGCCACCAAAGTGCCCTTTTTGGTGGTGATCCCATGGATTTGGCCCCACAGAGCCGGGCACTGTGGGCTGTGCAAGGAGCTGCCCCTCTCTTTTGCAGCTCAAAAGCCCAATCATTAATTGCTGGGTGGGAAAACGGAGGTGGAAAGCGACCAAGGGATCTGCTGGTCTCATCCACGCGTTTTTAAGGCATATTTTGCAGGAAGGGTGTGCTCCCGTGTGACTCCGAGGGCTGGAGCCAGCTGAGCTCCCTGTCATCCCAGCTGCAGCTCCCTGGGGGTGTGGGAGAGCAGCGGGAAAGGAGGAAAGAGGAAGATGAAAGCGGGACTCGCTGACATTTATTTGGTTTGTGCATCAGACTAAAGCAGCGTTTCCTCCTTCGGATCTCTGGCTCCAAAACAGCCCCAGGTGCTGGATGGGGTAGGAGCTGTCTCACTTGGATGTGACACCCGAGTGACACTGGAGGAGGAGGAGGATGGACAGCTGCAAGGTTCAACAAGTTCCATCCGTGGCCTGCTTGGAAAAGGCATTTATTAGCTGTAAACCTCTGTCGTGACGTATAGAAAACCGGGAGAGGAGCGGGAGCTCAATCAAGTTTGAATCCTGGTGAGAGTTCTCCTTGCAAAAATGGTGAGGGGTAAAAAAAAAAGGTGGCTTTGAAATCAAAACTGTCCCCAAAAAAAAAAAAAAAAAAAAAAAAAAGAGCATTTCTGCATTTCTGCTAGTTAAAAGCCTTTAACTAGAAGAAATGTTGGTGTTTTCTCCTTTACAAACATAGTGCATCTGCGATCACTGGGAATTTCGGTCCGTCTGGGAAAGGGCCTGTGCTGGGGCTATGGAGAGGCTGCTGGTGTCCTGGAGAGCCAGGAGTGGTGTCACATGTGTGCTTCAGAGGCTGGGCAGCCTGGCAGCAGCTCCCCGTTCACCACGGCCTCCGACACCAGCATCTTGTCTTTGCCAGAATCCAGGCGCTGCTTCTTCAGCATCCTCTGGTGGACCAGCGGCACCACGGAGAGCACCAGGCCGCCGATGATGGGCGGCACCCCCGCAAAGTAAAAGGCCGCGTCGTAATTCCCAAAATAATCATTGAGGTATCCTGGAAGAGAAGAGAGATGACGTTAGAGCCTAATGAGCTCGTTAGTCTAATGACCTGCTTGTTCCCTCCTTCGAGTGCAGCTTGCGTCACCCATCAGATCTGGGGAGATTTGGGTTTTTAAAATAATCTTTTTTTTCCGTTTGCATTTCTTGGAGTTTTTATGCCCTGGATTAAGGGATGTGTGCAGCCAACACTGTGTACCAAGGGAGTGGAGAAGGAAAGCCTCAGCCGTCCTTCCTGTTTCTCCAGAACAGGACACAACCGTCCACATCCCAGACAATCCCAAATGCAAGCTGAGACGTGTTAAACCCAACACCTCTTCCCAGAGGCTTGCCAGCCAGGAGGCAATGGGAAAGTGGGCAGGGGCTGTTCCTCTGCTGATTGTCTCCATTTGGAAGCCCTGCCCTGATGGATGTTTTATCTCCATCTGTGAAATACACGCTGCCAGTTACAAACAATAGCCAAGCCTTTAAAACCCAACCAGGTTCTACATTTGTCTGGCAAGTTCCAACACAGCCAGGCATCCTTGGAGAATAACACATGGCCATTGATCAGCTCTAGGAAATCCCTCCTGAGTGGATGCTTCCCTGGGGATTAAGCTGAAGCAAAGGGCTCCCTCACCCAGCAAGCCCTACTCAGGGGGTCCTGGTGCAGCACCCTCCCAGTGAAGGTCTGTGAGCCTCATGTTCCATCCCGAGGGCGTTGGAGTGAACTTTGCTGCCGGAAGCAGAGAGATCGGAGGTGCTTATCCAGCTTTGGCTTAGTGCTGCTGATGCAGAGGTCCTGCTGCCCAGGGGCAGCTCTGGCAAAGCCCTCGCTGTAAGGACATTGAGGTCATTGCTGTGCTGGAACACAGACCCAGGTCCTGTGGAGGCTCAGGTGTCTCCATCTCTAACTTCAATTCCATCTAAAATGACTCCTAGAAAATTATTATCTGCCAATTTTTAGCTCAGCTGCAAGCAGAAATCACTTAATGTGACCTTGGCTCACTGTTCCCACAATGACCATCTTTCATCAGCCTTGAGAAAAGCCCTGAGACGCCACAGGACATGGCATGAAGTGATGCCACCCCCATTCCTCAACCTCCACATGATCTGATAAACCAGAAAACTCAAACCAGTGCTTCCATCCTCACACCAAAACACCACCATGGATGAAGGCTGCCACCACCACGTCCCTCCCACCCACAGGGTCCTGGTGCAGCCCCGTGGTGTTACCCACCTGCAATGGGCGTGCCTGCAGTCATGGGCACGGCCATCAGCCCCATGAGGTACCCTATGGCCTGGGATGCCTGCATGGGCCCCACCAGCTCGAAGGCAATGGGGGCCATGATGGTGGTGAATAAGCCATCACAGAGGCCAAGGAAGAGGCAGATGACAATGACACCCTCGAAGCCTCGGCACTGGGGGATCATCATGCACAGGAGGCCCAACAGCATGAAGGACGCAACCTGGGGGAACAGAAGTGAGTGTGAGAGAGGGGTGGGCAGCAGGAAGAATCATGGAGATGGCACTGAACAGGTCAATGTCACTGCTCCCTCCCCTGGACCCAGCAAAGCCATCCAGCTGCTGCTCCTGTCTCAGAGAGACCCTTAAGAATAACCTTTTAAGAAGGGTTAAGAAGGATTAACTGCTGGATTAGCTGCTAGATTTCAGCAGTTTGTTCTTCAAAAACCACAAGGAGGTTAAAGGGTGTCGGTAGTTTGGGAAGAGTGGCTACCATGGAGTTTGATTGCTGAACAGACACCGATCCCTGGGGTCAAGTGTGTAACTCCTCTTACACATTTCTGTAGTCAATTTTCTTCCCTCACAGCAGACAATGGTTGTGATTAAAGGCTTTGTGATTGACAGTTATTAAGCAGAGTGTGGACATCACCAGAGACATGCCATCCCTGCCCCACTGTGGTTGGCCAGCACCTCCACGGAGGGCTGGACACACAGTACCTGCAGGTAAATCACACTGTACCTGTAGGTAAATCACACCGTACCTGCAGGAAAATCACACTGTACCTGCAGGTAAATCACACCGTACCTGTAGGTAAATCACACTGTACCTGCAGGTAAATCACACTGTACCTGCACGTAAATCACATTAAACCTGCAGGTAAATCACACCATACCTGCAGGTAAATCACACCATACCTGCAGGTAAATCACACCGTACCTGCAGGCAAATCACACCGTACCTGCAGGCAAATCACACTGTACCTGCAGGTAAATCACACTGTACCTGCAGGTAAATCACACTGTACCTGCAGGAAAATCACACAGTACCTGCAGGTAAATCACACTGTACCTGCAGGTAAATCACATTAAACCTGCAGGTAAATCACACCATACCTGTAGGTAAATCACATCATACTTGCAGGTAAATCACACCATACCTGCAGGCAAATCACACTGTACCTGCAGGTAAATCACACTGTACCTGCAGGTAAATCACACCATACCTGCAGGTAAATCTTCTTCAGCCCGGGAATGCAGTCACCAATGCGGCCCGAAACCAAGCGCCCCAGCCCCGCCATGGCCCCGAGGCAAACCAGGAGGATCCAGTCCTTTTTGGTTTCCTGAAATCGCTTCTCCACGTATTTGACCTAGGATGGAGGGAAGGACACAAGGACATGAAGCTGTAGTACTTTGATCACTCTCATTTCCCCAAATGGATGGGATTTCCTGCAGAGGGCTCATGGATTTGGGGTGGTTGTGTGACCCTCGTGTCCACACTGACCTGCGCTCCATCCACCCCAAACCCAGCAGGCCCTTCCTCTCCTGCTACTGGTGCTGGTCATTAGGAGCGCTGGGAAGTGACCCTGGCACAGAGGGCACAGAGAGGGCACACAAAACTATATCCATCACTATTCCTGTTTACAGGATGTGCACCAGTTTCTTGGCTTCGAGGCTTTTGGTGCCTCTGCCCCTACTGCCCATCCCCACCTTCCCACCTCCTCCTCACTCTGGGCAAAGGGACCTCCCTCCCCTTCCAGCCCCAGCCAGGGCTCTCACCAGGTTCATGTAAGGTACGAGGTATCCCAGGACAGCAGTAGCGATCCCAAAGGCCCAAATCCTATAGGTCTTTCTCCGGAAAACCCTCAGGTTGAAATACTTGCGGGTCTGGGCCCAGCACTGCTGCCTCATGCTCCGGCTGCCCAGCTTGTCGTGCCCGTCGTGCTGAGAGTCACAAGAAGGCGTCAGGATGGGCCGGTAGGTCATGGACAAGAAGATCTGGATGAGCATTAAGGCACTGAGTACTTGAAAAGTGTGTGCCAGGCCGATGGCACCCCCGACCATCTTGAGGAAGAAGGGGAGCGGCACGGAGATGAGGCAGCTGCCCCCGGCCACGATGCCATTGGCCAGGCCCAGGCGGCGCTTGAAGTAGTGGCCGAGGATGACTAGCGAGGGCTGGAAGGCGAAGGAGCTGCCACAGCCAAAGAGGATCCCATATGTGAAATAACGGACCTCCAGGGACCTGGAAGAACACACATGGGAGTGGGGATGTGAGGCAGAGCTGAGGGAGCCTCCTCCTCCTCCCCCATGGCGCTACACAGGCCTGGGTGTCACACACCGCAGGTACTGCACAGACAGGCTGGCCTTGAGGAGCTTATCCCCCACCAAAACCAGGATAATCCTCACCTAACAGCTGGCACACGAAATCTGCAGCAAAACGAAGTGGAGCTGGGAAGTGCTTTCTGCCACCAGGAGAAGGCAGCAGCCAACCTGGCCTCCTTGGGAAGCTGACCTTACTTCAATGGTTATTCAATTACAGCAAACAAGATTTTCTAAGGTAGGGATGGTGGGATATTTTTAGCTAGGATTCCTTTTAATTTTTCCACTGAAAGGACTAACTGAAAACATTCTCCACCCAGTGTTTGGAAGCAGAAGGCACCAACCCTGCTGGTTATTAGGCACGCAGGAAGGAAATGTGGTGTTTCTGCCCAGGCTCCAGGCTGGTTAATTAAGTTCTTCTTTAAGCTCCTCTGGGAGCTTTAATTAGACATTTAATAGATCTCATTTGTACCTTACATTGGTGGCTGCACTCAAAGAGGGAGTGAAGTGGCTGCTCTACAGAGCAGATGGAGAGTGCTGAAAGCTCTTGGAAGGAGCTGCCTCCCAGTTTCCAGCCCAATTTTCCCAACAGAGGCAGCTGACAAAGGAGCCTGGATTTAGGCAGTACAAACAACCTGTTGTGTTTCTCTCCAGATGAAGGAATTTTTTTCTTCATTCCCATGCAATCCATCCAGCTGCAAAGGTCTGCCATGGGTTACTGCCTGGGGGGAAAGTGTGAGGAAAACTTTGGGCGGCTCATGGTGTTGTACAAGCAAGGTTTGTGCTCCAACCCTCGGAGCAAGACTGAGTGCTGCTCCCAAAGCAAGTGAGGAGACAGCAGCCCACATCTCCCAGAGCAGCTGGGAGTTGGGAAAACCTTTACAAGCACATCATGCCTTCCATTACACGCTCATCCCTCCAGCCTGCCAAGCAGAAAGCAGAACACGGTTGCCGTGCCTGACGGCACCGAGACAAATGACTGTCATGAGAGGCAATTTCCATCCAGTCCAGAGCAAAACCACATCAGAAGCCCCCTCTGTGGGAGCCAGGCAAGCAGCTGGGCCTGGTGGGCCGTGCCCGACCTCCCACGCACCAGCCCCGGCCTGGTCACGGCAGTGCTGGTGCCGCAGCTCAGCTGATGTGTCGGGTAAGTGGAGACAAATGCCACAGCTCCCATCTGCTCCCCAGTGATGCTCAGACAGCCCTGCATGAGCAGGGGCTCCTTTCAGCCATGCTCTTGAAGAGCCAGGATTTCCCAGCCTGCTTACTGGGAATCAGCCAGCAGCTGTCCTGTGGGAAGGGCGGCATCGTCCCCTCGGATTGTGAGGTTGACAATGGATAATTGTTTCTCCTGGGACAAGGAGGTCTTCTCCCTGCTTCCACGGCTGGGGACAGCCCTGGTTTATCCTTGCTGGCAGAAGTTTGGGGGATTCCTCTGTGCAAGAGTAACTGGGCAGAAATTGTGGAGTGGAAGGAGAAGCAGATGAAGAGGGACCCAATCCTCCCTACAGAACACTTTGTGCAGAGGAGGAGGGCTGGGAGGGCACTGGGGACATGTGAAGACAGCCCTGCTGAGCTGGCCATCATCTCCCATTCCTCATGCTAAACCAACCCCCTTAAACTACAGGAAGCTAAAGCCTTAACTGGGATTTCTCTGTTTTTGAGAGCACACAAGGTCTCTGGTGGCTTGAGCTAGTTCCGCGTGCAGGAGACACCTCAGAGCAAGGCAGCAGAGAGGAAAAGCCTCACATTGACCCCATCCAGCCTTCCCCAGAGCTTTGCTTTTCAGCATATTTGGTTTCTTTAGTGGTTTCCTTACAAAATTCCCAATATTTTGGGACAAGAGTGGTTTCCTTACAAAATTCCCAATATTTTGAGACAAGAGGCACTGAGCCGAGCACTGGGGTCTTGCCAGTCTTGGTGGCTCAGAGGGCTTTTGGAGCAGCTCAGTGCTGTGCTGGGAACTGCTGCTCCTCCATTTGGACAAAATAAACCCATTTTAGAGAAACTAGGAGATAAAGATGGGGGTGAGCTTTGATCCAGCTCTGCCTGAGCCCACCAAAGCCATTCTGTGTCCCTCTGCAACAGTGACAGGAGAATGATCTCCAGCTGTGGTGGAGGGACTTGGCAGGAGGGACCAAGAAAAAGCTTCTCCATTGTTCTGGAAGAGCTGGAGCCACAAGCCCTGAATTTCAGGAGCAGCCTTCGCCACCCGGGTGGAGCGCTGCCAAATCCCACAGGCTCCCTGCTCTGCCCCGGCCCCGCGCTCGGCTCTGCCCTCGCAGCTCCCCTCGCTCTGCTCCAGCTGCAAAGGGGCTCCTTTCTCCCTTAACAGGCAGCCAGAGGAATGTGGTCCGAGAGTGAGAGGCAGGAAATGGGGATTTCAGTCCTGTAGCTCTCCTGGAAAAGATATTCCTCTCTGCCTGTACTGTTTGATTTTGGTGGGGTTTCTTTTTTTTTGAAGCCCAACACAACAAGCCCCTGGCAGTGGTGTGGTCCCACGAGCCCTTTTTCTTTGACCAAGCATTTTACAATAGAGAGGGCAAAAAAGTCCAAGTTTTGTTGATTGAAAGGAAAACAGGATTCCATGGGAAGCTCCTGTGATCTGCATGCCAGGGCACAGCTTCCCCCAGGACCCGCTGCACCTTTTGCCATTATATTTAGAAACACAAAGGGTGGCACCTGAGGAGGAAGCTGCGGACACCACTGTCCAAGATGGTTTTAGAAACCCAAAAATCCCATCTGCAATTGGCCACAGTCCTGGGGGGGCTGCCTGGGGATCAGAACTGATCCCACTCCCAGCATGATGGGGGATCCCACAGATGAGGACTTGGGGATCCAGGGAAACAGGGCTGGGATGAGCACAAGGGTCTCACTGACCAGGAGGAGCACAGCACAGGCAAGTCGCCCTCTGGAAAACTGGTGTGTATTTGCTTTAAAAATCCACTCTTTGAAGCATTTTAATTAAAACAATATTGATTTTAACTGAAATCCAACCCAAAGCAATGTTTTTATTCAGAAAAAGTGGGGCAAATGCTGCTTTGGAGGTGTCTCCATGGAGCCTCTGAGACTGTGTTTAATAAGTGTCACATCAACTACCCCAGAGGTGACCTCTTTTTGCTCCCACAACGGTGCCAACCCCGATTTCTGGGCTGGAAAGACACACAGGGTACACCTGCCATTGGCCAGTGCCTGCCAGCAGAAATTCATGGCATGGGATCAGGCATGGAAAACAAGGAGCAGCAGTGGCCCTGCACTGCCACAGACACACGAGCCAGGGCAGGAACACCACAAACTGCTCCAAACCCTGTCTGCCTTCCCCTCCCTGTCTGCCCTGCACAGAAACTCCCTCTTAGGCATAATCCACCAAATATTATTTTAAGCATTAATTTACTTTCAGCACCAAATGTGAAAATGGTTGCAAAGGTTGAACAGTTTTCTCTGTGAGTGCCTCTCTGGAGCTGCCCGTGAGAGGCACACCAACTTCTGATGTTTTAAAGATCAAATGAGGGATCTGGGTGCTGAAATCCCCAAAAATACAGTCTCTAGCTTGGGTAACATTTGCTCTCTTTTTACCTAATGACACAAGGTTCAATTTGGAGGGGAATGGGCTGAGCACACGTGGGCTGTAGGGATGCCAAGACATCTCTGATGCTGATGGGCACCACCTGCTTTGCCCCCAGAGGCAGCAGCAGTGTGTTGGCAGGGGGATTGCAGGGAACAGGGAGCAAGAGGAGCTCTCCAAGGAGCTGGGTGTGCCCTCCACAGCCTTACTTGGTGAAGGAGCTGGAGAGGAGCCCGATGAAGGCGATGGTGGCCCCCATGGCCGCCGTGGTCCTGCAGCCGATGCGGTCGGTGAAGATGCTGACGATGGGAGAGCAGAAGAAAATCATCCCCATGGCCAGGGAGCCGACCCATGCTGGGGAGAGAGAGGAGAAAGGTGATGGTCAGGGTGGGACACCCAACAGGGGCAGGGGGAATCAACCAGGGACCAAGCACAGCTTTGGAGGTGTCTTGGCAGAGAGGCAGCCCCATCACACAGTTAATTAGCCATGCTAATTGCTGTTAATTAACAGTGCAACTCATAAATGAGACAGAGACCTGGTGGCACCACAGATGGGGCCCGATGATGGAGTATGGACAGGTTTTCCTTGTATTCCTCTCTGCTGGGTTACTGTGTCCCAGGGAAGGCACCAAGTTTCAACGCTCATTCCAAGCAACCTTGGCTTCACATGGGAAGATGCCCCACTGACAGCACTTCCACCAGGAATCTCCACAGCCAAAAGCCCCCTGAGCTCCTCCAAGCCCTTTGCTCCCCAGTTTTGGCCAGGGAGAGGTTTCTGTCCTGAGCTACAGCCCTGCATTCCCAGGCAGCACATCACCCTCCCCTCCCTCACTCCCCAGAGTCAGCATCCTCACCTTCCCCTCTCCCCACGGCCAGTGAGGATTCTCATTGCAGCTGAGCTGATGGAGACACATGTTTATCCCAGGTTAAATTCCACCCCTGACCTTGCCAGGCAATGCCCAAGTGGGACCATCATGCCCTGTCTCCTTCCAGCCCACTCTAGAGAAAACCACTGTCTGTCTTTTTTTTCCCAGAAATGTTAATTATTCACAGATTTTTTTTTTGCCCATCATAGAATTGCTAAGGTTAGAAAAGCCTTTTAAGATCCTCAAGTCCAACCATTCCCCCAGCACTGCCAAGCCCAGCACTAGCCCATGTTCCCAAGTGCCACATCCACATGGTTTTTAATTCCCTTAGGGACAATGATTTCATCGCTGCCCTGAGCAGCCTGGGCCAGTGCTTGACCAGCCTTTTAGTGAAGAAATTTTTCCTAATATCAAACCTAAACCTCTCCTGGCACAACTTGAGGCCATTTCCTCTCGTCCCCCGTCTTCTCCCTGCTCTCCACCTTCTCCTTTTAAAGGTTTATGTGACTATTTTGTGGAGGAAATGCTGGATTTCAAGAAAAGCAATGTGGTAAGGAAAAGAATTTCAGTTCTAACAGCTCTGAGGAGAAGCAAGAGGTCCCCTGGGTGGTGTGTGGGGCAGAGTGGGATGGACAGAGGGCAAGGGGCTCCCAGCCCTACCTGGCACCAAAGTGGGGGAACCTCCTGGAGCATCTCCAAGCTCCAGGTGCTGGCTCTGGTTTGCCAAGCACAGCCCCAGGACATGTGGTCCTTTTACCTTTTTTTATCCCTTTTTTAGGTTTGTGTTGGTTTTTTTTTCACCCAAGCCAAGGGCTCTGCAAACCTTTTCATCACATCCCTGCATAAAAACACCCTCATGATCCTTCCAGAGCCGTGAGATCTTCAAAAAATAGCCAGGTCCCTATTAAAAGAAAATCCCAGCTATAGAACAGCCTCTCCAACCTCTGCCTTTCACAAAAGGACCACACAAAGAAGCCCTCCCCAGGCTGGGAAGAGCTGACCCTTCCAAATTAATTATAAGTTCACAAGTACCCAATTTACTTCAAAATCTTCCTTAATAAATGCAGAGTGGAGCAATAAAATGAAAAGCAAAGGCTGAGCAGGAACCTCGTGGGACTGGCTGGGCTCTCATCTCAACTCCAGGCAAAAAGATGGGAGAGGGGAAGGGAGAGGACCCCCCTGCGCAGCTGATTTTCTTGGTTACAAACACAAGGCACAGTGTAACCAAAGTCCCTCTAATAGGATTAGGTGGCACGGGTCCAAAGAGCCGTCCAAAGCAGCTCCGAGAGGGGGTGAGGGGTGGGAGCCACGCCAGGATGGGAAAGGCTCGTTAAATTGGATAATATACTTCCAGAAATGTTCCTTCTACTCCAGCCAAGGCAGTAAAACGTTAGATGGCCCCGTCATGTTTGAAGTTTGTTATTTTTGGAAATTACTTTAAGAAACGCGGAAATAAAAGCATAAAGCGGAGTATTAAATTTAAAGGGCCAGATTCGGATCTTAATAACCTGGGGATTTACATGCAAATAGGCAGGATCAATCTCTGGCCCCAAAAATGCACACTCACCTGCAGAGATCAAAGCAAACCCAGGGCAGGAGGCTCAGCAACGGGTGCTTAAAAAGCTCCTCCAGCTCTGGGTTTGTAAAAAAGGAGATATCTCTCAATTAAAATTGGTAAACACACCAAAAACAAAACAAAAAAAAAAGAGTCCCGTGGCAAATTGCTCTACCTTAGAGAAAGGGCTTACCACAAGCAATGAATAAAAATAGGCTTGGGGAAGAACATCCAGTTAAAATTAGTAAGAACAATAGCCTCACTTCCAGAGCGGGGTTTTGTCTTCCCAGCGCTTCCCAGCGAAGCCCCGGGAAGCCGGGAGGGCTGGGCCAGCTCCAGCGCTGGGAGGAAACCTCGGCAAAACCTGGGGGCAGCACAAAACCGCCTCGGTGCCGGCTCCCATCCCGCCGTGATTCACACCAAAACAGAGGGGGGCACAGATTTCCCCCTGTTTTATCCCCAGTGATCTCCATTCACCTGGGCTGGGGCGAGGATGGAGGGAGGAGATGGCAGAAGAGCACAGGTTGGGAAAGAAATGGAGATCAGGTGAAGCCCAGCCCCAAACCCACCCCTTTGGGAACAATCCTTGCATCAACTCCAGGGAAAGAAGGGTTTATTTTGGGCAATCTGTGGTGTTGAAATTTCTCCTGGACTTTGCTGGATGTGAAGGGCAGAAGCAGCCATTCCTCCAGTGGAAACCAGGCAGGGCTCAGCACCTTCCCTCCTACAGCTTCTCCAATGCTGCAAAGTTACCTCTTGGTTTAAAGCCACAGTGGAAAAAGGGGGGGGAATTTCTGCTCCTGATTTCCAGAGGGTTTGCATGGGGTGGTTAATTCCCAGCCTGGCCACACCTCCCACCCTCTGTGGCTGATAAGCTGGGCGAGATATGGAAACACACAGACAAGCCCCCACATGAGGCACAGAGGCTTATCAGGCACATCCTAAAAGAAGCTATGGAGAGAATCCAGCTGAGGATGGGGCTGGAAGGAGCTCAGGAGCTGCCAGAACTTTGACAGGGATCGGGTTAAGACTTGATTGTGGTTTAGGGTGCTGTGAGTCCAACCAGCCCCAGCTGTAGGGGCTGGGTTTTGGAGATGGGTGCCATGGGGCGACCTGGCTGGTGACAGCAGGGGAGTCTTGACAGAAACAACTTGAAAGATGACATGCAAGAGATGTCTTGAGAGAAACTCAAAATGTTTTCAAGAAACCATATTTCTAGATTAAAAAAAAAAAAAAAAAACAAAAACCAAAAACCCAAAAGGCATGAAAGCACTCTGCTTTTGGTGAGGGGAAATGCACATGACTTCTGATTTGGGGGTTGCTGATATGAGAGGTGACTCGAGGTGTGTTGTCCCTCCCTGACAGCCACCTCTCTGCTGACCCTGTTTGGCACTGAGAGTTACATCAAACCCAGAGCTGTCCATCCCACCCTGCTCCCACTGCAGCCCCTCCTGAAGGGACTGAAGGAGCTGAGGAGCCAGGACCCCCCCAGGGCACACACCTTGCTCCAGGGGCCTGGGGGACAGCACCAGCCCCAGCTGCCACCTCAGCCCAAGCCACCTACAGAGCTGATGGAACCTTCCTGGTGGTCCTAGGGATGCTCTGGGCTAGGGGAAGAGCTCAGTGCAGGGCTGGTGTTGCGTTGCTGGAACAGAGTTGTTGACCAAGGAGAACATTCCACCAGCAGCTCTCACACAAAGCGGAAAGCTCCAGCTAAAGCTCCACAAATTCTTCCTTCCCACCTTGACACAACAAAGGCAGCCAAGCTGGTGGCTGATCCAAAGCAATGTGGCCTTCCACATGAACAGGGAATGCAGTGGTTGAAGTTCTCCAAGGGGAACAGTGATGCAATGGTGTAAGAGATCACAGAATCATAAAATCAGAAGGGTTGGGGTTGGAAGGGACCTTAAAGATCATCTAGTTCTAGCCCATGCCATGGGTAGGGACACCTTCCACTATCCCAGGGTGCTCTAAGTCCCATCTAAGCTGGCCTTGGACACTTCCAGCTGTTGCAATAGCATGGCCAGGATGATCCATCTCCCCCAACCTGGGGAGATCCATCTCCCCCAACACCACCCACCCTGGGTTCAGGACAGAGGGAAAACTGGTGAGGTGACTCATTTGCCCACCAACCCATTTGCCAACCAGCCCAAGAGCACCAAGCTGTGCCCAAAGGGAGGAGGGACCAGGAATGCTTTGGTCACCTTCTCCTCCTCCTATCAGTGGGTGACAAAGCTCCTGGGGACCTCGAAGCAGAGGAGGGGGTTGGGGGGCTGGTGATGCTGAGGGGTCCCTGAGGGCTGTGAGCACCATGTCTGTGTGTTCATGGTGGGCAGGGCCCTCAGGGTCAGTCCAGGTGGTCCCACCTGGATACCAGACCAACTTTCATTCCAGCAGGGCCATCTGACAGGATGACAAACTTCCCCCGTTGCTGACGTTTTCCTAAGCAGAAAAAGGTTTCTGAGAGCAGAGCAAGGTAGGAGCAGGAAGGTGAGAAAGGAAGAAAACCTCACCACTCTGAGATGCAGATCCAAACCCAGCTGGTATTTAGATAATTGTTTCCAAAAAACATCATTAAAAAATCAGAACTGCAGCACTTGAAGTCAAACCTATTTGTTCCTTTAAAAGCAAATCTCCAGGGAGAGAGGAGGAAGGGACGTCGCTCTCAGCTGTGCTTCCCCGCTGACCCACATAGCCCAGGCTGGAGGGATCAAGGGCCAGGAGGTGAGCTCAGATCCGCCGCTGGAGGAAGTGTCTTCCCTCGCTTCCCGCGGCTTCTCCCGCTCGCGCCGCGCAGCTGGGACAGGGGCCGGGGACAAGATGCACACAGGGTCACCTTCCCCAGGCACCTGGCATTTCTCAGAGGAGAGATGAGGCAGCCAAAGGTAATTCACCTCCTGCACCTCTCTTACAAGAAATAAATGACTTTTTGACTCGTTCCAGGCTGCTGTGACAAACCTTGTCGCGCATCTTCACAGCCCTGCCCAGCCCTACCTGGCTCGATTTTGGGAGCCCAGGGAACCTGGTGGCCCTTCCCGGGGGGGGCTGTGGGGGAGCAGGCGGCTGTGCCCCCCTCGGCAGGGCTCCCACGGCACATCTGGAGTGAAAACCAAGCAGCTGTTTCATCTCGTGCCCTTGGAGAGCCATTTGCGTCATCCCCTTGTGTCTCAAAGTGAAGCCTGAACCGCTCCCAGCGGCTCAGCCCCATGTGCTCAACACCCCCCGCGGGCTGAGCCGGTCCCAGGCATGAATGGTCAAGGCTTAAATAAAGGCAGATGCAAAAGTCAGAGCTGAGGAAGCCACCACGATGCATGGTGGGGCGGGAAACTGAGCTGGAGAGCAGCAAAATGGAGCTGAGGAGTTTGAAACTGAAGCTGGGGAACCTCAAATTGAAGCTGGGGAGCAGAAACTGAACCTGCTGAGGAGCACCAAAATGGCCCAGAATGAAGTTGTGGAGCCCCAAACTGAAGATGAAGGACCCCAAACCAACGCTGGGGAATCCCAAACACAACCTGAGGAACACCAAATTAACCTGGAGACCACCAAACTGAGATCCACAAACCAAAGTTGTGAAGCCCCAAATCAAAGCTGGGGAACATCAAACTGAACCTGGGGAGCACCAATCTGAGATTGAGGAGCAGCAAACTGAAGGTGAGGAGCACCAAACCAACACCAGGACACACCAAAGTGATGCTGAGGAGCCTCAAAATGATGCTGAGAAGTCCCAGACTGAAGCTGGAGAGCACCAAACCAAGTCTGAGAAGCACCAAACCAAAGCTGTGGAGGCCCAAACTGAGGACCCTCCAAACTGATGCTGAAGAACCCCAAACCAAGGCTGGGGAACACCAAACTGATGCTGAAGAACCCCAAACCAAGGCTGGGGAACACCAAACTGATGCTGAAGAACCCCAGACTAAGGCTGAAGAGCACCAAACTGAAGCCAGACTTCTCTGGATGGGAGCTGGTGGTGGCAGGGCATTGTGGTGGCAGCCACTGTGCATCACGTGCAGCTCAAAGCCAGCTAAACTCATTAATTGTATAGCAAGCCCTGCTTGGTACCATACCCTAAAGCTTCAGAACAAAGTCCTCCTTTATCAGGTTTGGCTGACCTCTCTCCCCCACCCCCCCTCTTTTGAAAACAATTCCACAACAGCCTGAAAATTGGAATAAATGGAATTATTCAGAGGAATTATTCAAGGCCAGGTCTGGCTAAAGACCCTTTCAGTGCCCTGTTCATGGTGGTATTAGGAGAGGGTAAGGAAATATGTGAATGTTGTAGAAGTGGAAGCTCCTGTCATTGTGCCATGATCCCATGGCCATGGATAAGGCAACAGCTTCCCAGAGATCAGACCAGGCAAGTGCTAATCCAGTCTTTGCCACAGGGGAGTTTTAAAACACCAATTTTGAAGTGGTTCGGGAGCACAGAGCACTGGAGCAGAGCAGGCTGGGAATGTACTTTGCTTTAAAAACCCCACCACACCTCTCCTGGTTGTGTCTCTCTGCCTCCCCTCTCCCTCAAGGACGCAGGGGACTTTTAAGAGACGATGCCCAGGCCACCTCCTGTAACCACTAAGTGACAGATCTCAGCTTATGTGAGAGAAAAGTCCCAAAATGAGCTGCCCTGTGGCCACACTAAGTAGAGATGGAGACAAATCTGTGGTTTCACTTGGCAAGCAGCAGGCATGGAGTGTTTGCTTGGGGTTCCTGTGCTCAACATCCCAGAGAAACTTGGTCCCAGCCACATTTTGCATCCATTTCATTCCAAACCCATAAAACTCAGCCCTGGCTAGAGCAAAATGGCGTTAGAGCTGGTTTCTGGGCTGCATCACATCCTCCCCATCCACAGCCTCAGCCTCGGAGGCTCCAGAGCTGGTCCAGAAAAGCAAATTCTTGTGAAATCCATCCAAAAGCAACAAGGCAGCATGTGCTCTGCAGCTGAAACCCACCATGTGCCCAGGCGGGAGTTTTCTTCCCAGCACTGCACTCCACAGGCCAGGAAGGTTTTTCTTCTCTGCGTCGCCTCTGGCTTGCAATTTTTGAGGGATGATTCACCTACCACACACTGAAGTTACCCAACAAACAGGAGCTGCAGCTCCTCAATGAGGGCCATGTCCCATCCAGACGTCTTTCCATGACCTACACACCCAAGGAGGCCGAGGATCTTGTTACTCCAAGCTCTCCTGGTGTTTGTGACTCCAAGGGATGTTGGGTTGGACCCTGTTTGCCCATGTCCCATCTCCCTGTGTGAGAGCCCGGGGCTGTCCTGGTGTTCAGCTGCTGTTGGGCAGAACCAGTTCCCTCCCTCAGCTCCTGCCCAAATGAACTGGCAAAGGCTCTTTAGTACTGGGGAGGAAAAAACAAATCCTGGGAATGAGCATCTCCCCCCTTGACTGCGCTGTCAAACGCCTCGCCAGCCCCTGGCTGCATTTTCATCCAGCAATTTTATGAAGAACAGAAAAGTTCCATTTTAATTGGTGAAAATTCCCTCCTCCCACCTGCGGAGCACCAATCTGTAATTAGCCTTTCATGTAAAACGATGTTTATTCCTGACGGAGTTTGTCTTGGCACAAACACGCGCTCTGAAATGTGCACACATTTGAAGACTCAAACCCTGCATTTAATTCTCTATCTGCTTGTTAATGCTCATTGTTCCCAAGCCCCTTTTCAAAACACACCCACAGGGAGAAGAAAGTATTTTTTATATATATACATAAAAACCTCCTTCCAGCATCAGGACACCAGCGGCGAGCACGGCACCGGCCCAGGGTCCGGCTGCCCCCGGGTCCCGGCGCCCTCCCAAACACACGGTGCCAAGACCAGAACTCCTGATTTTATCCATCTTCCCCTTCCTTTAACACAGGTTTTTCTCCTCAGTTGTGACGCCCCCCCAATGTTCCCCCTGCAGCACAGCTGAAGGGTGGGAGCCCTGAAGTGGGAGGATTGGAAAAGCACCGTGGAGAACCCATCAAAAGCACCCAGCTCTGTTTTGGAGAACCTGCCCTCACCAGTGGAAGCCAAAACCCAAGTCTCATGATTCCTGGGCTCAAAGTGGAGTGATTTGGGAGTTACACTCTCCAAAATCTCCTAACACAGCAGCCCCAGGACCTCCCAGCTGGGACTGGGTGACCAAAGCAAATCAGATCCTTCCCCTCTGTCCAGCTCCAGGTGCAGATAGCAGTGAGAGCCCAACAGGGGGTCCTGAGCGGCTGCCACTGCCTGCTCCACGTTCTGCCATTTCCAGCAGGGCAATAAACACAATATCCACCTTATAAAATGAAAAGGACATGACCTGGCCAAACTTCACTGGGCTTTGACTATGATTAACCTCCTGCAGTCACCAGTGCAAGGTCACAGAGCCTGGGAACAGCTCAGCCCTCACCCTCCACCATGGCCATCCCCTGTCCCCAGCAGTGAGGTGTGACCCCCTTCTGCTTCTCCAGCCCCAAAATATGTCATGTCCTCTGAACCCCACTGTGACCACCTTATGTTACTGGCAGGTTTGTACTGGTAACCAGTTCCTGTAGCCACAGATAACTGGGAGGACTGAGCAGCTGAGGGACCAGGGTGGTTGAGCCTCATCCCAATGTTTCATCTGCTCACAAACAGGGCAGGAGGGATGGAAGGGGAAGGGAGGGAGGAAAGGGGGAAGGCATCTGCCAGGGCACCAGCACCAGCACCAGGGCTGGACCAGCAGTGCTGGGCTGTATCTCAGCCAGGGCCAGCCACTATTTCCCAGGCTGTGATCCAGGTGAGTGCTGCTGCGTTTGGGGGCACACCTGAAAGTCCTACAGAGCTGGAGTGTGACTCTGGGAGCAGTCCCTGCCCTGCCAGCTGCCCCATGTGAGTGGCTGCCATGGCTTTTCCCAGCCGGAGCATCTCAGCCAGCCTGTGATCCACCAGGACACAGAGATGTGGCTCCCACTGGAGCAGCCTGGCCAGCCCTGTGATCCCCTGGGATGTGGAGCTGTGGCTCCCACTGGAGCAGCCTGGCCACCCTGTGATCCAGTGGGATGTGGAGCTGTGGCTCCCAGCCAGCCCAGCTCAGAGCAGATGGTGAAGCAGCTCTGGCTCACAATCCAGGATGAGGGGCAAAGCCAGCAGAGCTCTTCACACCAAGGTCAGGGGTTCATGTTCCAGCCAGGCACAGAATCCATCTGCATCCCTCCAGGAGCCAGGGTCCATCACTGATCCACCACTGCATCTCCATCTACATGGTGACATCACACCTGACACACAGGATCCCAAAAATCTCCAGTGTTGCTTCACCTAGAGCATCCCAAGCCCTTGATGCCTTGGGGAGAAGATGAGATGAATCCTGGCCACCAGTGGGAGGCAGGTTGGGCTCCACTCCCCAAACAAATCTGGTGGCCCAAGGCTGCTCCATCCTTGTGAAATCACTGGGCACTTTCTGCCTCCCCTGCCCCGCTCCCACCAACCCCTCCTGGGCTGTGTTTGGGAACCTCCTCCCTCTGCGGTGAGACAGGGGTGAGAAAGGAAACTTTTTTCCAAGCTGGAAGAGACAGAAAAGTTTCCCTCTTTGCCAAATTTCTCCCAAGCCATCTTCTGTTTCCCATTAACAGTGAGGAGAAGAAGAAGAAACCCTACGGCCCAGCTCCACGCTCCTCCCACCACAACTCCCACGGGCACTTGTCAACATCCCAGTGACAAAAGGAGAATTAAACCCATGAAACCTGGCTGGCCGTGCCCCAGGGACCCGCGGAGCGAGGGCCAGCGGTGGCTGCAAAACAACCCCCCTGCTCTGCTCTTACATCTCCCCCATGGAAACTTTTCAACTCCAGGCCCTGGCAGGAGCCAGGCTGATCCCAGCTGAATTCCTTCCACTTACCAGCAAATAAATAGCAGTTAAATGAAAGGAAAGAGAAAAACACTCTTTTTTTTTTTTCAAAGGGGAAAACAAAGAAGTCAGGGAAAATAAATGGAGGCGAAATGTTGGGCTGGTCACAGGCTCACGAAGATCTTTTTCCTTCCCGGCTGGGTACTTGACAGCCTTCCCTTTCAGCTAATTAAGGGATACTCAGAAAGAAAAATACTTTCAGCCCTTTGCCAGCCCTGAGCATTAAGGGCAGAGTCCCAGCAGGCTGGACACCAAACCCAGGAGACCTGGCCACAGCTCCTCACCCGCCCAGGCACTGGTTTTAGACAAATAATTGCCACTGCAGGACATCTGTGGCCTTCTCCCAGTCCTGGCAGATTTCTGCACAGCCTTTTCTCCAAACCCTCTGGTGGTGGACATGTCCAGTCTTGGAATCATAGAATTATGGAGTTGTTTAGGCTGAAAAAGTCCTCTGAGTCCTCCTGCCAACCCAGCACTGCCCAGCCCACCACTAAACCATGTCTCAAGTGCCTCATCAACAGATTTTTTCAATCCCTACATGGTGTTTAATATATATATTAATATATATCTATATCTCTGAACCTTCCCCTAGACAAGGACCAGTCTTGAACTCCAAGTATTTCTCCCATCTAACACCTTCCCTGCTGCAAAACTTCCAAGCCTTACTTTGCACCCTGCCCCTCACTGGACAGACAACATGGTTAATTACCTTGGGTTTTGCAATTTTTGAGGGAGCTGAAGGCAGTGATGCACCTTCTGTGCCCCCTCAGGACCAGCCCCAGCCCAGGTTTCAGCACTGCATATTCTCCCTCCTCTCCTCCACATCTCCCAGCCAGCCCAATCCCTCACATTGTGTGGTGGGCAGGGATGGAGATGACATGAAATTGTGTCAGGGCAGGTTTAGGCTGGATATCAGGAAAGGTTCTTCCCCCAGAGGGTGCTGGGCACTGCCCAAGGAATGGAATGCCCGAGGCTGCCAGAGCTCCAGGAGTGTTTGGACACCGTTCCAGGGCTCCAGGGATGCCCAGGGTGGGATTGTTGGGGTGTCTGTGTAGGACCAGGAGTGGAACTGGATGATCCTTGAGGGTCCCTTCTAACTTGGGATATTCCATGATTCTGTTGTCCTGTGAGGTGGGGATGGGGATGGGCATGGTGTGGGAAGAGCCAAACCTCCCAAACACCATCAGCCAAGGCTGGGGCATCCCCAGGATGAGCGGGGTTGGAAGAAATCATCCCTGTGTTTTTCCCTGCTGGCTCTGCCCTGCAGCATCATCTCCAGAGCCACCCCCACCCACAGCCACCCCCCAGAGCCCTCCAAGCTCCAGAGCAAAACAATTCTGTGGCAACCTCAGCCCCAGCCCCACTGGAGCAAAAACCCTGAAATGGAGAGGGCTGGGATTCCTCCCCTGTGGCACCTGGGCAGAGCCACCCACCCCAATATTACCAGAAATATTTCAGTTATGTTACTTGTTTGCTTCCACCCAACACAGCCCAAATTTCCCCGAAGACAAAGCCTGCCCAATACCAAACGATGAAGGGGGCTGGAAATATGCAAGGGAAAATGGAGGTGGCTGCTCCAGGTGCTCTCTGAGGGGAGGCCCCTCCCCAGGCTGGGCCAGGTGGCTTTTAAGTTTGAAGTTGTTTTGCCCCCAGGGTTCACTCAGAGGAGGCAACACCTCCCTCCATGGGCTCTCCCACCTCAGCTCTCCCCCAGACTGTCCCGGGGCTCAGCCCCAACCCTCCCGTGGCACAGGGGACACCAGGTGATGGCTGCACCACCCTGGAGAGCCTCCTGCACTGACAGAATGTCTTTAACAATTGAAATAAATGCAGAAAAGACGTTTTTTAAGCAGGCAGAGCCCTGGGGCAGGCACAGAGTCTGTGGGACCAAACAGCTCCGTGCTGGAACATCTGGGCCCTTCTCCTGGTGGCCATCAGGAAATTATTTCTTGCCCCAACACTGGAGAGTTTCTGCAGCACAGAGCAGCACCTTTGGATAGTGCTCCTGGAGCCTAGGGACCAGGAAAAAGAACACAACACATCACTGAACCAGACACCCAGAGGGCAAGAGAAGGGTAAAATATCCATGTGGTTTTAATCTCTTGGAGCTTCCTTACATTAAAGACAACATTTGAAAACAACTGGATATCTCAGAAAAATAGATCAAGCTGTCATTAAGCAAATCTGACCGCTAAAGGAAAGTGAAAACCAGCTGTATTTTATCTAATTACTTTTTTTTTTTTTTTTAGCCCAGCAAGAAGCAGGTTACACCCCTTTGCCAACGGGCTGTCACTTTTGGCTGACCTGCTCTCATTTGAAAGTTTTTCAGACACTGGGTGGCTTCGGGGAAGGGCCAGCCCTGCCCTTTGGGCTGCAGGCAGGAGGGGCAGAGGCACAGCCAAGGCAAGGGGGGCACAGCAGGATCAGCCCCTGCTTCCCATCCCCACCCCAGGAACCCACCCCGAGCCCTGCAGCTCCTGCTGCTGCCCCTGGGACAGGGATCTGTGATCCAGACAGAAATATCCCTCTGTGGGATCCACAGACAGAAATATCCCTCTGTGGATCTATGCACACACTCACATCTGCATATAAATTAAAAACCAGGCCCCTGAGGCTGGAGCCCACACGACAGCCACAGGCAGGGCTCCCTTGGAGCCACACAATGTTTAACAGAGCGAGGGGAACTGGGGACAGCCCCAGCCACGCCAGGTGCCCCGGTGGCAAAGGGCTCTGAAGGCAGGTGAAACATTAATGTGCTTTCCTGAGGAAAAGCCTTTGCTTTTTGCTGCATCAGGGGCTTTGAAATGGGAATAAACAACAGGGCAGGTTAATGAAGGCTTCTGTCAGTTACTGGGGGAGGTTTGGTCCTGCCAGTCGGGGTTGAAAGCCTTGCACCACATCTCTGTGGCCAGGGAGCCTCCTCTTCCTCCCCATGGAAATATGGATTTTTGGGGTGAGAGTGGGAATCAAAACCTACAAAATTACCCTGTCCCTACAAAACTCATCCTGTCCTGCAGGTGCCAAGGGTGGGATTGCTGTAGGGAGCACACCCCACAGCCCCCAGCCCTGTTCTCAGCTGCCTGAGCTCCCCCTTCACCCATCCGTGCTCAGGGGCACAGGGAACAGCAGGCACTGAGAGGACTCGGCAGTGTGGAGCTGAGCCTGCCAGGATTTTGGGGTATGGAGGGGTGTGAGGGGCCATTCCAGCCCTGGAATGCAAAGCCCCAAGCGTGGGTGGGTCCAACCCTGCGCTGTCCCCAGCAGGGATCCATGGGGATGAGCTGAGGACACCAGCCCACCCTGCTCTGTGACAGCACCAGGGACAGGGATGCTGCTCCTGAGGCATCATCAGGTTCCTCAGCCTCTGCAGGGACCCTGGCACAGGGCAATCCCTGCCCAAGGGCTGGCACACACCTGTGGGGTGGCATTATGGACAGGCAGAGCAGGACAGGGCTGCTGGGTGCCAGCAATGAGGGGAACAGCAGTGACACCATGGCAGATCCTCACAACAGGGCTGAGCAGAGGCAGCCACACATCACCACTGCCCTTGTGCCCCAAAATCCCAAATCCCAACAGCTCCAGCTGAAGTCGTGGCAAAATGTCAAGAATTTTCCACTGGCCAAGGACTGGAACAGCAAACACAGCTGAGCTGTGCTCCCCACAGCAACCTGGAGCTGAAAGTGTTCCCTGAACACCCCCCTGCTGCAGCACTGATGCACCTGGAGGGCAGGAGGCTCGGGGTGCAGGGCCCTGGGTGCATCCACGCTGGTTCTGGAGTGTCCCTGAAGCTCCAGCAGGCCCAGGAGCTGGGAGAGGCCCAGAGCAGAGAGGGAAGGGGGTGATGGAGGAGCTGAGCCTGTCAGCCCCAGGCCTGTCAGGATCACAGGAGCTTGCAGAGCCAGGGAGAGGCTGGTTGGTGTCTCCTCTGCTAGTGAGTGATACCAGCTGCTCCTCGTTGAACCAGTCTGACCATCAGGCCCAGCCAAAACTGATTCATTCATAAGAAAATGGCAAAGGAGATCGACTCCTCACCCTGACTGACGGGGAACCCAGCCAGGAACCTGCTGCTTCCACAGCAGCCCCACATCCTGCTTGCTTGCTTGCTTGCTTCCCCATCATCCTGCCCAGCTCCAGGGCTCAGGAGGGTGATAAAGCAGGAATTATCTGCTGCAGAAAGTGTCAGCACGTGGCCAGGGGCTGCAGTCAGCCTGGCATTTTGCAAGAGCTGATTCCTGACTCGGAAGCAGAGGAAACATTAAAGCCCTCAGAGACATCGCTCTCCACGCTGCTCTGCCTTGCATCATCTCCCCAGCAGCTTTTAGGGTTGTTTTTTATCTCTGTCCTCCTTCTTCATCCGGCAATAAAAATCTAAACAACCGCCTTT
This sequence comes from Molothrus aeneus, assembly GCF_037042795.1. Lineage (NCBI taxonomy): Eukaryota > Metazoa > Chordata > Aves > Passeriformes > Icteridae > Molothrus > Molothrus aeneus. The sequence continues at coordinate 2,116,284 of NC_089659.1, read as the reverse complement.
GTGGAGTAGGAAAACTCAGCCTGCTGCAAAAATTGTTTTTTGTGGGGTTTTGTTTTGCGTCATTTTTGTTTATGAGGTCAGTGGAACACAAACTGTGGCGGGGGGGAGGCTGCAGATGGTGGGGCTGGGAACCCTGGGGCTGGGAGGATGCTGTCCCAAGGGAAGCAAAGGAGCTCTGCAAACTAGGCTGGGGCTAATCTTATCTGCAGATGGAGATTAGGATGGGCCAGCAGGAGTTAAGAGCCAGGCACAGGGGTCAGAGCAGGACCTGAAGTGCCTCCTCTCAGGCCTCTTTGGTTCATGCTTTGGTTGATGAACTGAAGCAGGGCAGAGTTTAACAGCTTTAAAAAAACCTGCCGTGATTTCTTAGCTTTGGGCAACACATTGGATTTTATATGAATCTCCCTTAATAAAGGTTCTCTCCCAAAATGCAGATCCCAAGGGAGTTTCAGCCGTCCCAGTTAAAAGCCCCTGACACCATCCCTTGCCCCCAGATCACCTGAGTTTTTACCACCTGACCCTGCAGACATCAGGAGGAGCAAGGCAAAACTTCAGTTCTTGGTGAGAAACCCACCCTGGGTCTCGAAAATCCCCAATTTCAAGGCAGAAAAGCACCAGCCAGGCCAGTTTGGGTGGGGAAATGCCCCAAATCCTGGCACTGGGAGTGCTCAGCCTCCTCGATGGCTGCACAGGGAGGGTGGAAAATGGGACCACGTGAGTCAGAGACAAGCAGAGCTCTGGGTATGGCAGCCAACGTCTCTCACCTCTCCCACACCACCCCAGCAGGCTGCGGAAGAGTTGCCAAATATAAAATTTTCATTTTCCCATCTGGGTTCCAGGGCGGTGATGGAGCATTTCACGTGTGACACTGAGGGTGGAAAAGCCTGGTGCAAAGGGATTCATTAGGATTCATTCCCAGCTGTCCCTCCCAAGGGCATCCAGACCCCCAGAATCAGCCCCATGGCCTCGTGCAGCCCTGAGCGTGCACCCCACACCTGCTGGGCAGGACAGGAAAAACCTGCAAGGGATGGAAATCTCATTGCCAAGGTGCAAGGGAAAAGCTGTCCACAAAGCTGTTGACAACATCCCTGTCAGTCCTCACCCCTTCCCCTCCCAGGCTGGGCTCTCACTGACTCTGGAGAAGCTGCCCTGGCATCAGGAGAGTCAGCACAGCTTTTATTTAATGCTGAATTTCCCCCTGGGTGGGGGAATGATGGGGAACAGGCAGGAGGAGCCTCACAAAGACCTCAAACCTCCAGCAGTGCTGAGGCTCCAACGAGTTTATATTGAAAAAACAAATATAAAACCCAACACCACTGATATCCCCTCCTTGGCAACGGCCTATCCTGATACCACTCCTATTATTATACTCTGCAATTAAGTGATAAAGCTGTAATTGGCTTATCTGATGCTGCTGGGTACAGCAGCAGAGCAGGAGCTGGCCTCAAATTCATCACCCTGGGCCTTTTAAAGCCACCCTGTCTGAAAGGATTCTCCTCTCCTGGACAGATGGACAGACAGGACTTACAGCAGCTTCCTGGACCTGGGGCAGCAGCACCAGCCCTGTGCCTGTGCCCTGCACCACTGCCATGCCCAGCCCCAGGCAGGGCAGGGGCAGCCCTGGCCAGGATGGGAGCACAGAAGGGGCAGCTCTGAGTCCTCTCTGGCTGTGGGGAGGCAGAGGCAGAGCACGGAGGGACCAAACCACATCCCCAGGGACTCCCCCAGCCCTTCCCACACCCCTGCTCCAGCATCCTGGGGAGCAGCAGGAGGCCAGGGAGAGCCTGCCAGGGGCCAGGGCACTGTGAGAGCATCCCTCAGTGTGGGGCCCAGCTGCACCCCTGGGATGCTGGGGCACTGCATTTAGAGCAAGTGACCGCACTTTTCCAGCCCGGTGCCTTGGCATGAGGAGCAAAGCCACACCCAGCTGCTCTCAGGCCGTAAAAAGCCCAAGTTGCTGTTTCCATTCACATGTTCATCACCTCTAAAGGAGCTCAGATGGGCTGTGGCATCACCCAACACCACCAGCCCTGATTTCAGCTGTTTCAAAGTCTGGTGTCCCCTGAAACCTGCTCCTTGCCATTCTTCCAAGCTTTTTACTACTTGCCCTCAACACCACCCCTGACCCTGGGAGCTGCCACCAGAACCTCAGGAAAGAAAATTCCAAAATCCTCCTTGTGTGAGCATTTCCCACCCGTGCCCCATCCCCTGGCCAGCAAAGCCTCGGTGCCCCTGAGCCCAGCCCAGGGCCAGGGGCACCGTGCCCGTGCCCCCCTGGCAGGGTGGGCAGGCTCCCACTGGGCAGCAACCACAAGAAAGGCAGAGGCGATTTGCATCGTTAGCATTCTTTCCCTTTTAATAACCCAAGGTGTTACCAGCAACACTGTTACTGATTTTTATCTCCCCAGTGCCTTTTAAGAGCTCCAATTTGTTTTTCTTGGAGATCTCATTTTGTTTTATTAAAGCTGACACCGGAGAGGGAAAAGGAGACGTTCTGGGCCCAGAATGAAAATATCCCGTTTAGAAACCCTGGATTATTTTCTTGGAAATGCTTCTCCGTTGACTTTAATTAAGCTCTCCCCGGGCTGGCGAGCTTGGCGTGCTTGGCTCTCAGGCAGCTTTAATCCCAGACAAGCTCCCCACACCCCCAGCTGTCCCCACTCCCACAAACCTTAAGAAACAAACTGGGTTTTGCTCAAACACACGGATTAATAGCTGGCCCACCATCAAGAACATCCTGACGTTGCCTTTTCGTCACCGGTCACGGCGCAAGCACACGGCTGCAGCCGCTCTGCTCGCCGTGCCAGCAGACCCAAAAAGCAGCTTACTCCCTTATTTTTTTGTTCTCCTTTATTTTATTATATTTTATTGCCATTGCAAGGCTGAGGGGATGCATTTCTTGTACCTGACCATGCCCCAGAGCTTCAGGGCAAGCAGGGTGGCCGCAGCCTGGCTCTGGTGACCACTGCTGAGCCTTGTGCTGGGTGCTGCTGTAAAATCAATAATTAGTCCCTCCCCTTGGTAGAAGGAAGCTCTTTAGGATGATTGCAAACACTCCAAAAGTTGGGAAATCCCAGGAGGGAGCTTGTCTGGGCATCATCTGGTGCATACCCATTATGTAATTACCGTCAATCTTTAATCACAGATGATACTTTTCCATCGGACTCGAATCAGACGGAGCATGGCAGGCACAATCCTCACTGAAGGAGCTGCCATCAGATGTGATTCCCACCTCACTGGGCTCCAGGTTTATTCCCACCTCACTGAGCTGCCCCTGCTTCGCACAGGTTTTGCCCAAAAACCCCCTCTGGCTCCCTGGCAAACACCCACATCCTCCCAGGAGGGAAGGATTTTACCTCCCTTTTACACACAGAATCTGTGGGTGAACAAATTTGGGCCAAGATCTTGAAACAAAAGCTTTGTTTTGGTGCCTGGTGTGAGATGACCAAGCGAAGGGCCTTTGGGGATGCCACTGGGCAGGCTGGCCGGGGGTGCCCAGCTCAGCTGGTCCCCAGGGTGGGTGCTCAGGGCAGGCTCCTGGCTGCAGGCTCTGTGGTAGGGTTGTTTCTCTCCTTGAGCAGGGCCCCGGTGTTTGCCCGGGGCAAAGCCCAACAAGTCAGCCCATGCAGGGAGTGCCTGGGCCCTGCAGAGCTGGGGCTGCCAGCCCTGAGAGGCAGCTGCTCTGCAGGGAACCCTGGAACAGCTTGGGTTGGAAGGCCCTGCAAAGATCCAGGTCCCACCCCACTGCCACGGGCAGGGACACCTTCACTGGACCAGCTCCCTCAAAGCCCCATCCAACCCAGCCTCGGCAAAGCAAGCAAAACCCATCACGAGCTGCCAAATCAGAGCCAAAAAACCCCAAAGATGCCAAGCAGCAGGGTTCTGTGAGCTCATCTCCTCCAGTGTGAGGTTTTGCAGACCAGATTCTCCCAGAACAATGCTGCTGGCAGCGCTGACCCCAGAACAGCCTCCGCACCTGGCTCTGGGTGCTGCACAGGGACGCAGCTCCGGGAGCTCCCTGGGGTGCAGGGCTCCTCTGCCTGTGCCCTGCGGGGATGGAGGTGAGGGACAGCCCCGAGGGGGAGCTGGGGCTGCCCTCCTGCCGCTGTGTCCCCTCGGTGATCCCACAGGGGGCCGGGAGGCTGCTCAGAGCACGCTGGGCTGCTCAGAGCACAGAGGCCAGCGTGGCACAGCACGGCTGCCAAGGATGCCCGAGGTGAGTTCCAGCTCAGGGCTGTGACCCAACAGCTCTCCCCGAGGTTTTTCGCCCGTGTTTCACCCCGCTCCAGCTCTCGAATGATGCACTGGGGACATGGGGCAAGCTGGAGCACCAGGAAATTTCTCAGGGATCTACACCTAGAAGGGTCAGGGCGGGGGAAAAACGCAGCAAACGTGCAGGTGGAATGCAGGGCTGGGCTGTGTCACCCTGCCTGCGGGCTGTACCCAGGGATGCCGGAACTCAGCACATCTCTCTGGGTGTCCAGAACTGCCAGGACTTTTGTCAAGGGGCTCAGAGACCCTGGCACACAGCCCAGGACACCTGTGGGTTTGATTATGACCCGTGGAGCAAATTGCCAGCTTTGTATGAAGACCTGAAAGCCACAGAAGTTTAAGTAGTGTAATAATAAAATAATCGCTGGGTGAAAAAGTAGATTTTGAGATTTTTAGAATAGAGGTTTTGGGGACAAGATAGAGGGACTTGGGCTTGTCTAGCTTTTCTTCTTCTTCTCTACCTCCATCTTCTGCTGTGATGTTGGCACTTTGGGAATGGTTTAGAATAGAAACTCACTGTCTAACATAGATGATAAGTATTGGAAAGTAATTGTAAACATGTTATAGGTAGTTTGCAGTATAAAGAAATATCACCACCCCAGGGCAGGCAGTGTGCCTCTGTCTGTCCTGCTGAGCAGACCTCGGCTGGACAAGAGAAAAACTTTTATAGATAGGATACAATAAACAACTCTGAGACCGAAAACTGAAGAACTTCCACTCACTCTTCGAACGTGTGAGCTGAAACAGACAGGGAGCAGAGGCTGCTGGAGCTCCCTGTGCTCAGGGAAGCTGGAATGGAGAATGGACCACAGCCCCTGAGTGACCAGATCCTGAGGCCAAGGCAGGACTGATGTCACCTTTATTCCTGAATTCCCATCTCTTTTGCTGGGGAATTTCTTTGTGCTGGTTTCACATCCTTAGGACAGGTGAGCACAGGTGGAAAAGGCTGGTTTTACTCCAGCGTTGTAATGAAGGCTTGGTAAGAAAGAGCAAGGCGGGTTTTTTGAGAAAATAAAGCATTTCAATGCTAACAGTCATATGAAAGAGGGGGAGGAGAAGCCCTGCACTCCTCTCTGGTCTGAAGAAGAGACTTTTCGCGTATCTCGGGGCTGCAATGAGCTGCAGAGCTCCGAGACAGGGAGGCCGGGGCAGCGGCCGGAGGGAGCCGCGGGCAGGGCAGGGCAGGGCAGGGCCGGGCAGGGCGTGCGGGCAGCGCCGCGGCCCCGAGCTGGCAGGACCTGTTGTGCGAGGTGCCGGGAGAGGCTGGGATGGCTTTCGCCTGCGAGCGTGTTGCAGCAATTCCCAGCGCACGTCATGTGGGTTTTGCAACCGCCCCAACTGTCTCGGGCTGAATGCGCCCAAAGGGAGAAGCGAGAGCTCCGGGCACGGCACCGCCCGGCGGGACAGACGGACACGGGCCCCGGGCACGGCCAGCCTGGCACACGCCTCTCCAGCAGCCCTTTGTCCGCCGGGCTGAACGCCAAAGGGCAGCATCTCCTTCCCTGGCAATAGGGAACAGTCAATCCTTCGAGGAAGAGGAAGGGAAAACCAAACAAATCCCTGCAGCGGCAAATTTGCACACGTGCCAGACTGGTGTCCAGTCCTCCTGCTGCCCATTGCCATGGTGATGCCATGGGATGCACAGGCTCGAGGTTGTGGAGAGCTGGGGAAAAGTGATTCCTCAGGGAAAACAGCGGCTGCAAGATGAGGGTGTGTGGCCCCTGTCTCAGCTGGGAAATTCTTGCATCCTCCTCCGTGCTCTGACCCGCTCATAAGAAGCCCCTGAAGGGTGATCATTCCAAAAAAGTGGGTGGGAGAGACCCAGGTATTTGGTGACGTGCCAGAAAATTCCCTATGGCACCCGGACAGCAGCCAGCAGTGGGCAGAACACCAATGGGGTTGGACTCTGTGATCTTAGAGGCCTTTTCCAAACTATTCCCTGATTGTGGAGCCAGGGTAGAGCCTCATTTGGTTCCAGAGAGGGGGCACAGCTTTGGAAGTGCCCGTGGCACCAACCCAAACACTGCTGATGTCCCCAACAGCCGCGTGTCACCTCCTCTGGCCATGGCATATGCCACAATGGCTGAGGTCCCCAGGAGTGAGTGGGATAAAGCAGCAAAAGGCTGCTCTGGGCTCATGTCCAGGTGGTGCCAAATCCTGCCAGGCACAGCAGCACCAGGGTCACCTCCCTGTCAGCACAGGGGAGCGGGGCTGGATTTCTGCCCCCCCAGGGAATTTCCCCCATGCACACCAGGGGGTACAAAAATCAGCCCTGGGAGGTGAAACCCAGGCGATTCCTCCTTCCCCAAACCCAGGTGATTCCTCCTTCCCCAAACCCAGGCGATTCCTCCTTCCCCAAACTGCCCTACAGGGAATTCAGCTCCACATCCACCGATCCTGCTGGTCCCCATCACACCACCAGATCTTTTGGAAGACTGACACTGGTGGGATGGGGTGATTGACAGTGCTGCCTCAAAAGTGGGACAATCCCTGGCACAGACGTGTCTGGAGACTCTGCATAAGCAGGGAGAGAGCCAGAGGGGCTGTCACCAGGGCAGGTGACAATGCCCACGAGAGCCATGCCCAGCCAGCCCCTGGGCACTGCCAGTGAGGTCAGTGGTGCCTCCCAGCTCTGGGGTTTGGCCCAGCCTGATGGGTTAGGTCTGGTTTAAGCTGTTGGATGAGAACCATCCCAGCTGATGGGCAGTTTCCAGCTGCTGAGGGGTTTTAAGAAAATTAAAGAGTGATTTGTCAAACTTGTGGGTTTCTCCCCAAAACAGGAAATGAAATGGTTCCTTTGCCTTGCTCTGCATCACACCCCATTGTCACTTGGTGCCATCACATCCCTCCCAGCCCTGGGATCTGCAGCACCAACCCCTTCACCCTCCAATCCCTCTTCCTCCTCCTCATCCTCCTCCTGCTCCCAGGCCAGTCTCAGCAATAGATTTGCAACTCAGCACCTTCAAAATTTAACCTATGATCCAAACCCCACAAAGTGGAGGTGGTTTTGCTCATTTAGTTGCAACTAAAAGGACCAAAAACTCCAAGCCAGCTGCACAGCTCCATGTCCCACTTCTTCCCAGGCCACAGAGAGGTCACAGCAGCTGCCACCATTCAAGGACAATGGCCACCAGGAAACACAGCCTTACATCTTCTTGGCTGGCTGGTGAAGGACACTTAAAAGTAAATTAAAAACCACTAAAATGGCAAATGTGCTGGCTGAGAGGGCCCCTGCAGTCTTGAAAAACAAGAACCTCCCTTAGAAACAGCACTCCGGCCTCCTAATAACCTTAATCGCTCCCGACAGCCCCAAGAACCAGGTTTAACAACATGACTGGGCTTTGTTTGCTTTTCAGGCTGCTTTATCTCACACAGCACCTTGCAATCAGCTCAGCAAAACCCCAGTTCCTCTGAAACTCCCCCCTGCTTCCCTGGAGTCACAAACTCCAGCTCCCAAAACAGAGGCTGGGGCAGAGGCTGGTGCTGGCACGCTGGAATCCCACCATGGGAAACCCCCAGTAAATCTGGGAAAGCTCTGTGCTGCCCTTTGTACTCCCCAGCTTGCAGGGCAAGGTAATAAAAACGTCTTTTTTATCTCTTTTTGCTGGATTTACATCCCCATCTGGGCTACATAAATATTGCTCATGTCAGTGCATCCCTCCATGGGGTTAGAGGAGGGTTGGGAGCCCGGATGGACACGGGAAAGGCCCCAGGAATGCTGAGCTCCACAGCACTCTTGGCCAATAAAGCTGTAAAATGGGGCCAGAATAGCACCCCGGTAATTGGTGAAAGCTCCAAATCCTGCAGATTTGGGTAAGAAGGTGACAACCACAGTGTCAGCTTCAGGAGATGGGAGCCTGCAAAAGGCCAGCAATGGACAGTGACCCCATCATCCCAGTTTAGCTGGGACCATTTCCAAGGATTACCTCTTGCAATCAAGGCAACGTGGCCAACAGGTTGAGGGAGGAGATTCTCCCCCTTCTCTAAAGGGGCTTCAAGGGAGCTGCACAGGGACAGGACCCAGGGAATGGCTCCCAGTGCCAGGGGGCAGGGATGGATGGGAGATTGGGAATTGGGAATTGTTCCCTGGCAGGATGGGCAGGCCCTGGCACAGGTGCCCAGAGCAGCTGGGGCTGCCCCTGGATCCCTGGCAGTGCCCAAGGCCAGGCTGGACACTGGGGCTGGAGCAGCCTGGGACAGTGGGAGGTGTCCCTGCCATGGCAGGGGTGGAATGTGGTGATTTTTAAGGTCCCTTCCAGCCCAAAGCACTCTGTGATTTACCCTTACACTGGGATTTCTCTTCCCAGCTCCTAAAGCTCCAGCCACGCTCACCCACCCACAGAATCTTCTTCAGACCAGAGAGGAGTGCAGGGCTTCTCCTCCCGCTCTTTCATATGACTGTTAGCATTGAAATGCTTTATTTTCTCAAAAAACCCGCCTTGCTCTTTCTTACCAAGCCTTCATTACAACGCTGGAGTAAAACCAGCCTTTTCCACCTATGCTCACCTGTCCTAAGGATGTGAAACCAGCACAAAGAAATTCCCCAGCAAAAGAGATGGGAATTCAGGAATAAAGGTGACATCAGCCCTGCCTTGGCCTCAGGATCTGGTCACTCAGGGGCTGTGGTCCATTTTCCATTCCAGCTTCCCTGAGCACAGGGAGCTCCAGCAGCCTCTGTTCCCTGTCTGGAGCTGGGCTACAGGGGAGAAGCTGTTCCCCAAATTCTTGCACACAGATCAGGGGATGTTGACAGACACAGAGATGCACTCAGAGGAGCTGCAGCCAAACCCGACCAACTCCTCAGGCCATCTCTCCAAAAGCTTTCAGTTCCATTTCCAGGCCCCAAAACATTAAATATTAATCGAAGAGAGTTAATCTATACCTGGGATATTGACACAAAGCAGAGGGGAGAAGAAAAAGATAAATAGATCTTTTTAAAAAAAAAAACAACCAAAATCTGTGTGCCTCTGCAGGCTATCCCACTGGGGTTTTCCAGACCTCAGGTACAGCACCAAGGATGTGCTTGTAGGAACAAGAAGCACCAAGAAATGTCACTCTCCTGGCTCTGCCCAGGTAGCTGGAGCTCCCTCTGGGACCCTCGGGTGGCTCCTTGGCTGGGGGCACAGCCCTGATCAGGGACAAAGCCACCTGGTGGTCCCCTCTCCAAGGCTGGGGCACACCAAGCAGAGGCAGAGCAGACACGGAGGTGGGAAGGTTCATGCCCAGTCAATGCTCACCAGCACCGTGCTGCCACTCTGGAGCTGAGGAAGATGAGGGTGCTGGGCTGGCTCAGTGTCAGCCCTCACTGTGGCACCGGCACTGGGACAGCCACAGATCCGTGGATCCCTCAGCACCGGAACGAGCCCTGTACAACCGGAGGCAAACGTCACCGCTCGTCTCCCAGCAAACACCCTCGAGCATCACTCAACACCTCCCCGGCAAAGCTGCATTTTTTTTCCCTGGCCGAGTGCTCACATGTATATTATTTATTTTATTCCGGTCTCAGCATTCCTCCGCTCCCCCCGCAAGAAAACAAAGGCAGAGCACAGAGTGAGCCTCGGCAAGGCCCCGGCTGGCGTCCCGCGGGGCAGGGGCACGCGGTGGGCGCAGCACCCGCCCGCCCCAGCCCGCCGTGCTTGTTGACATAGGCAGCACAGTATATTTCTTTAAAGACAGGAGCCTATGCATTCGATGCATTGCTGCCACAGGGTTTGTTTTCAAAGCCTGACCCCAGACCTGAACTCCACGGATCCTGCGTTTCTCAAGATCAAACGCGAGAAAACGTGACCAATGCAAACAAGAAATAAACCTTGATAATTATAGCCGGGGCGGCTATTGTTTAGTGCCGACTAGCACCCGCTTCAGCATAAACAGAACCCTATTTTTAAAGGGATGCCTGACCAGCTGACAGCATTTCTCCCCATTTTGCCTCCAAACCCCTTGTTTGATAGAAACCCACCTCCCTGAGACCTGGAGGAGGTTTAAGAGCACAGACAAAAGGCTGAGCCGTGCCCACAGCCATAGTGGATGCCGCTGCTGGAGCGGGGAGCGGATCCTCGTCCTCCCAGCCTGCTCCCTGTTGGCTGGGGATGAGGGGCGCCCTGGGGTCCGGCTGCTGCCTGCAGCTGGCGGGCTCAGAGTGACGAGAGAGGACAAACAGACAGCACCGGTCTTTTCAGGAAGGCCACATCACTTAGCGCTTGGAAAGGAGCTACGATATTTTCCTGATTATGTTTGCACGCAAACGAGCGCCGCGGGGAAATTATGCAATGCTGAGCGGGGAGGGGTGGGAGCGAGGGAGGAAGGGCTGGAGGGGGGCTCTGGGCTGCACCCCGCTGCCCTCAGCCCCAGCCCGTGCAGCTGCAGCCCCGGAGGTGCCGCAGATGGATCAGCCTCACCACGACCTCAGTCATTAACGGCCTCTTCATTAAGCACCCAGTCCAAAATGCAGATATTCGTCAGCCAGGCAATTTAATTACCCAGCCTGGGTTCACCTCGCACACCCACACGCCTTTCTGTTTCGAGGCCTCTGTGCGGTCATAGCCTTAAATAAATAGATGGCAGGAGCAAGAGGCAGATGCTGACTCCTACAACCTCTGTCTTGGGCACAGAGCCTTTAAACCACCAGAACTTGCAGTATTTAATTTCTTTTGTTACCGCTTCTACCTTTAGAGCCCTGCCTTAGGCTTTCTAGATACAATCACAGGCAGCAGGAAACACTGAGCTACACTATGAGCTTCCTGGGCATCACATGCGCGCACACACACAACACACACACACACTCCCAGCCCATCAATCACCCTAATTACAGCTGGCCACACGTCCGCAGCTCGCTGTGGCACTCCGTTAGTGCCCGTAATTACACGGTCCCATCGTTTCCCTGGTAAGAGTATCAGGGAGTTAATTTGGGATTCTACATGTGGTGGATCCCGTAATGAATTTCATCCCGCCGCGCTCCCCGGCCGTGTGCCAGCCCAGCGAGGGAGCGCGGGCAGCGCTGGTCCCCAAACAGGCTCTGAGGTCCTCGCACAGCCCTGGCACCCATCGCTCCCCAGCACGCTCCTGGCTGCTGGCTGCTGCCCAGGATCAGAACAGCACCACAGGCAGGTGCCCTCAGCGCCAAGTGCCCGTCTCCACCTGGCAGATGAGAGCGAGGAGGGCCACGGGTGTCCATCACGAGGATGGATGTGATCTGCCAGGGGGACAGCAGGACCTGGGACAAGGCTGGGCCTCCCAACACCGGTGTCCAGCTGGGACCACCACGCCGGCAGCCTGGTGTCCCTCTGCAAGTCTACTTCAACAGCAGGGGCTTGGCAGCAAAGAACATCCCTTTTCTGCATATTAACCCTACCCAGTCTGCACCCTGGCCGGGCCTGTCTGTCCTACCAAAACACACAGCTGGCTGCAGCCCATGGTTCCTGCTTTGCAGGGATGTGAAGCGCTGGAGACCCCGCGCTGCCCTCGGAGTGACCGCGCAGGTGGCGCTGCCAGCCCTGCCCGGTGCCGGCCGTCCCGCTGAATGGACACGGCTCGCAAGGAGCGCGGCAGCCGGGCAAATGCTCTCCTGGAGCCACCCCGGCCAACAAGGCAGCTTGAAAAACCCATAAAATGGAACAATAATAAAGAAAACTAGAGGGGGTGGCTCACACCCAGCAGCTGATTCACCAGCGCTGCTCTGCTTTACCCCAAGACACACCGGCAGGACAAGCTAAGGGCGTGTTTTCAGCCGAATTACTTTTAATTGAGTACATCGGAGCTTAGAAACACATGATGCTGTCGGAGATAAATATAGCCACGGCTACGAGGATAGAGGGGGCAGGGAGCAATCGAGGTTCCACACAGCCGTGAAGGAGCTTCCAGCTCCGGGAGGCAGCGCCGGCCGCGCCGCCGCACCTTTCCCCGCTCCGCTCGGGCATCCCCGCTCCGCTCGCTCGGGCACCCTCCGCACGCCCTGCCCGGCCCGGCCAAGGGGCCGCGGAGCCCATACCTGTTTTAAACTCTAGCGCCGGATCCTTCTCCCCCTCGCCCAGGTCGCTCTGCAGCATCATGTAGAGGATCCCGAAGGAGTTGTGGATGCCGAAGATGGAGCCGTTGCACCAGGCGGCGGCGAAGACCACCACCCAGCCGAAGCCGCCCTCGGGGGGCTGGAAGGGCGCGGCGACCCCGCTCTGTCCCGGCTCAGCCGCGGCCCCGGCACCAGCCCCGGCCCCGGCCCCGGCCCCAGCCCCGGCCCCGGCCCCGGCCCCGGGCTCGCTCTCGCCCGCCGCCGCCGCCGGCACCTTCTCGTCGCGTTGCGCCATCGCGGCCGCGCTCCGGCCGCCGCCCGCCGCCCGACTGCCCCGCAGCCGGTCCCACATGCCCGCCGCCCCCCCCGGCCGGCCCCCCCGCCCGCCCCCTCCTGCCGCAGCCTCACTCCCCGCCTCCCCTCCGCCGCCTCCATCCTCCTCCTCCTCCTCCATCGCGCCGCTCGGCCCCCGCGTCCCTACCTGCGGCGGGGGCCGCCCTCCCGCCCGCGCCCCCCTCCCGTCCCCCCGCGGCGCTCAAAGGCGGCCCCGGGCCCGGCCGCGGCCCCGCATCGCCCGCCGAGCGCCGCGCCGCCCCCGCCAGCGCCGCATCCTGCGGCGGGCCCGGCCCGGGGCGGGCCCCCGCCAGCGCCGCCCCCGCGGGGCCCGACGGGGCCGGGGGGCAGCGGGGAGCGATGGGGAGCGATGGGGAGCGATGGGGGAGCTGCCGGAGCCCCCCGGCCCCGCACGGTGCCCCGGCTGCGGAACATCCCGCGGGCGCGGCCCGGGGCTCTCCTGGCCCGGCGGGGATGCTGCCGCTCCCTCCGGCCCGCAGCAGAGCCCCCGGAGCCGCCCGAGCAGGTGGCAAACAGACGGAGAGGGGACGCCTTTCCTTCCACGCCGGGCGGCCCGGGGGGAGTTTTGGCGTGCCCGACCCCGAAAGGTTCGGGGAGCGTTTGTGTGACACCGAGCCGGCCTCTTGCCGGGGGAGCCGCCCGCATCCCCCCGGCTGCGGGGCTGTCCCCAGGGCCGCGGGGCGCCCCACGCCGCCTCCTCCGGGAGGAAGAGCAGCGGCCACCCAAAATCAATGATTTCGGGAGCTGTTCCCTCGCCTCTGCCTTGTTTTGCAGCAAGCTGTGCCCTTCCCCTTCTTTCAATAAATAATTACAAACCCACCAATATATTAAAGCCTGTCTTTTCACACGCTGAAGGTATTTACACTTTCATATATGCCAAGTCTGAGTTATTATTCTTTCTTTCCCCTAATGGCTGTGTCAGTGTCAGATTCCTATCAGAGTAAAATAATACATCCCAACCTCCCGCTGCTCTTTCTTTACCTCCAGGGATATTAATTACAGGGCAGGGTGCGGAGCCGGCAGGGAGGCGGCGGCAGGGCCGCACCATCTCCCTGCCTCTCCCGAAGCCGGAGAGCAGCGCCCGGCCAGGGGCTGCGGGCTGGGAAGGCTTTTGTCAACGTGCCGCGGCTCGCCGGGCACGGAGAAGCCCTCTGGGACACGGTTACAGCCAGAAAAACCTCAGCTCGGCCTTCCCGCCCGCTCCCGCCGGCAAATCACTGCCAGCTCCATCGCCATCCGCTTCCTCCCAGGCAGAGGATGAGGAGCAGCGGCTCTGAGCAGCCTCTGTGAGCGATGGCGAGAGCCGGGCTGGAGGGATGCGCCGATGGGGAGCGCGCTCTCCTCCCCTCGCCTTCCCTCGCGGGGCCGCGCCGGTGGAGGAGCCCAAATCCCCCCGGCCGGTGGGCTGCCCGTCGGGATCGCCGCGCTCAGGGCAGCCTCGCTGCTGGAGGAACTGCATTTTTATTTCCCTTCCTCTCTGGTGGAGTCTCCTCCCCGGATCCCCATCTCCACAGCGCGGCTGGGGGAGGCTTGGGATGTTTGGAAGCATCTTCCACTGCCCTCTGCCGACACAACGAGCAGCTAAATTTTAATTTCCACATCACCAGAAAGCCTGCTCAGGTTCCCGGCCTGCTGGTTTTATTTTGTTAAGCCCCTGCAAGCCGAGGGAAAAGGGACCTGGGGTACCCCGGGTGGTGCGCAGGGAAGCTGCCCCCCAAAATGTTAATTCTCCACAGCAGCAAAGCAAGGCTGGGTTAGAAACAGCAGTGAGAGAGGTGGGAGAGCCCTTTGCCATAGAAAATACCATGTTATGGAGATTTCTTCCCTCTGGAGCTGCAGAAGGCTCTCAGAGGGGGAAACAGGAGGTTAATTCTCCTTGGGCCTCGAGCCAGACACAAAACCCAGGGAGCAGCATCTCCCCTGGATGTTGGCTGCATGGTGCCTGCACAGAGAATTTTTTGGCCCAGACATCACTGGGCTGGAGTGGACCAGTGAGACTGAGGAGTAAAATCACAGAAGGGACTGAAAAAGTGGGGTTAAAAGTCTGGGCTGGGTGAGAGGATGGATTTCATCAAGGAGGAAGATGCAGCCTGGGAAGCTCTGGGAAATCCAGGCAGGAACAGCTCTGCCTGCTGTAAGAACACAGAGCATCCCACCCAGAGGCTCTGCAGCTTCATAACCACAAGATGAAAGAAACGCTGAGGAAAACCAGACAAAGCTGCTCTTCCCTGGTTGAACTCCATGCTAGAACACTCTTCTGTGTCTGCCACATGGTTTCCCTCAAAGCCCTGAGCTGCCAGCTTGGTGAGGGATGCACTGGATGGCAGCAGCACCTCCAGGCTCTCCAGATGCACATCTGGCACCCCTGGAGAGCTGGCAGGGAGCCCCTCATGGCACAGCTGATGAGCAGCGTGTGCTTGGCTCCAACCCTGGTGCCAGAGCCCCTGCCAGAGGGATTGGCTCCTGCTCAGTGTGTGCCTGGTGGTGCAGAAGGGGAGGAGGAATGGAAATATCTGTGCAAACACCTTGGGAAGTGCTGTGGGACCCCGTGGCCTCAGAGAACACAAATTTCCAGTGGTTTTGTAACCTGGCTTGGTTTTAGTGACGTGGGGATGATGCCTTAAGTTTCAGCTTTCATGTTTTCCAGACTCTGTACTGCATTGGTGTATAACTCTGAACTCCATATAAAGTGTCAGCAGTTCTCCTCACAGCTCAGGCACACAGAACAATCCTTTTCCAGCCCCAGAACCAAGGACACCTCTGCAGCTTCAGGCCCAGAAAGTGCAAACAACAGAGAATTGAGGAGAGCAGACTGGGAGGGTGGGACTGCATCACCTGGAGCTGGAATTGGACAATCAACCCCAACATGGAAATGGACCAAAACTGATAAAAGTGTGAGAACTCGTGAGCCTCATCCAGCTTGGGTGTAGCCCTGGCTGGGCTCTTGTGCTGCCCAAGGTGAATCCTGTGAAGGCCTTTTAATAAATCCCTGCTTTATTCCTTTGACTCTGTTCTAGGCAGCCTCTCAAAGCATCAGGAACATGTAGGGTTGTCCTGAGGACAAAACCTCACTGACAGCATCTGCTGCAGGGCCAAAAGCTTTGGGAAAACATCTCTAGTGGTGAGCAGCTCTCTGCAGAGACATTCACATGCTGGGCACAGCCCCTTCCTGTCACTAGCAGTGCTCCTTTCTTTAGAGTGGAGCTGTAGTTAAGACAGCTGCTGCATCTGGCCTGGCAGAGACACTGTCCCAGAGGAAAAAGGAGCTCAGGGGCAGCCCTAGGGATGTGGCAGAACTCCCTCCCTGGCAGGGATACTGGAATGCAGAGTCTGGAGCCCAAGGCTTGTCCCAGGGAGAAGGCAGAGACCAGCACACTGTAACATCCTTCCTCTGCCTGACCTTCCCAAAGTCTGGGATCAAAAATATCACAGGTGGCATTTCCCACCTTTTTGGTGAGATTGAAGTAGATTCTACTTAGTTTGGCTGAAAAATGAGGCAGCTTGGAAGTGCTGGTGCCAGCAGTGGGTTTTCAGGGAGCCACGTGCCATCAACCCCCACATTTGACTTCATTTTTGGCAGTGGAAATCACAGCACCTCATCCTCTCCATGGCTCCAGGCTGGGTGGGGAACATGGTGCTGCTCAGACATTGCTGCCCTACCTGATTTTCCATTTTGCAGCTAAGCAAAACCACAGTTTCTGGCCCAAACAGAGGACCAGGGTGGATCTATGTTTTATTAAAGGGCTTCTGCAGCCACTCAGCTGCCTGCTCACCTTCAGCCATCCAGCTGCAGAGCTGTGGAGGGCATTTTCTGAGCGTGCCTCACCGGTTTTCCATATTTCCTTTGAAATAGGAGCTCCAGGGGCACGTTCCTGTGGGGAAGTGGAAGTTCCTGCCCAGCCCCACCAGCCCCAACCACTGCCCCACATAACCCCACGGGACCTCGGCGCGAGGTGCCAGAGCTGCTCTGCTGATGGCAAGAGCTCGAGCCGGCACACAAAGGAGGCAAGGATCCAGCTGTAAATTAATATTTTATAGAACACCAAGAAAAATCAGAGAGGCTAATTACAGCGATAATCATCTCGGCCCCGAGGCATTTCCATGGAAGTCAGGAATTACCCAGGATTACCTCAGCCCTCGCAGCAGCCCGGCGGGAGGCAGCGTGTGCCACGGCACCCAGCACCTCCTCCCGGGCCGGCTGGGGGTCCACGACCCAAAACAAAGAGCTTTGGCAGCTGTGAAAAACGCCAATCACTTGTTTTTCAAATTTCAAAAGTTCAATAGTACTAAAATGGTTATAAAAATAGTAATACAATTAGAGTGATAATAATTTGGACAAGATGAATTAAGACAATGTGAGACAATAGAGACAAAGAGTTACGGATGTCCGGGTACCTTTTTCTGGTCAGCACAAGCTCAAAAAAGGACCCACGTTAACAGAGGGTTAACCCTTAAAAACAACAGCCTGTTGCATATTCATACACCTCATACATGATGCATAAATTCCATTCAAACACAGGATTCTGTCTGGTCATTGTCAGCTTCTTCCTCTGAATCCTGACAGCGCCTTCGAGGTGGGAAGAAGTTCATTTCTTCTGATAATGGAGCAATAAATTCTCTTTCTCTGAAAGATTCAGGTGTCCTGTGGCTGCTATCTCACTACGAGTCCTTTCTTTAAAAAAGTATCCTACATAGCATAGTTTCTATTTTAACATTTTTTATAACCTAAAACTATATTTAACACACTACTTAAGAGAATTAATACAGCATTACTTTCTAACACAAAGCATATAAATATTCATTTGAATATTTGCGAAAAGCCAATCATAAATTACGCATTTTTCACAGCAGCCTCCTGGTGTCCCACTCCGGCTGCACAGCCTTGGCTTGAGCTGGCTGGGGTGGGGATGGAGGTGCTGGGGTTTGGGGCTGGGTGCTCCTCTGGCCCCACTGTGCCTGTCACTAATATGGGAGCTACCGCTGACCCCAAGCTGCTCAAAACTCTGAGGAGTTCAGGGAGTCACTGGCAAAAAATTGTGGATGTGGCCCCAGGATAAGTTTTTCCTATGGTTCATTAATTTGCTGTTATTAAGTGATATTTGCATTGTTTATCCAGTGATGGAATGAATTCCCTCGGGAAAGGGTGAATTCCCCATCAGCTCCTCACTTTGGAAGGTGATCATGGCAAGCCTGGAACATCTCTGGGAGCTGCATGGCTAGGAGTTCTGCAGGCTCCTGTCCCACTCAAAGGGACAAAGCCAGCCCAGACACCTCCAGGGGAGCGGCTCAGGGAGCAGGGGAGCCTTGGCGCAGCTGGTTTGTGCCCCTGTGCTCAAGCAGAGGACACTGCTGGTGTGACACCCAGAAAAACACTCAGGTAAAACCCCACATGTGCTGTGCGCAGAGCTGGGAAGAGCCTGGGCTGAGGCTGGCCCCGGGCTGGGGGTGCTGCAGGTGCTCAGCTCTGTGGGTGCTGCTGCCTGCACCGTTCCCTCCCCCTGCCCTCACCCTCCCAAGCCAATGGGGCACCCTGGGCACGCTGCCTGTGCCCCCCAGGCCCAGGTGTGTGTGTGTGCCTGACAGCACCAGCAATGCAGGAGCTGCTCTGGGGGCTCCAGGGGCTGAGGCCTGGGCAGCTGTGCCCCCCTTTGGGTTTGCTCCTGGCACCTCGAGGGTTGGTGATGGGCTGAGCTCTCCTGGCAGCACCCAGAGCTCCGGAGCTGCTCCGAGAGAGGGCTGGGAGCCACCGAGGGCTGCGGGCAGGAGGGGAGGGGGCAGCTCTGTCCTGGGCATGGCAGAGGGGCTGCTCATCCCCCCCGTCCAAACTGAGTCCCCAGATCCCTGCCTGGTGCTGTCGCAGGCTGTGCTGTCCTGGCAGCAGCATCATCATCCTCACCCTGAGCAGCTGCACTCACTTCTGGCTCTGTTTGGCTCACAGAAAACTTCTGCTTCATTTCCTGAGATGAGAACACCTCTGGTGGCACCAGCACAGGGACAGGACAGCTTGGCCAAGACAAGGATGAATCTGAAGTGTCCAGCCTGAGTGTCACTGCTCAGGAAGGTCCCTGGGGACACCGGCAGGAGTGAGGATGGGAGGGAGGATGCAGCAGCCGGGGCTGGCGTGGGATGCAGAGCTGCCCGAGCTCCTCGGGGCACGGCAGGGCTGCCCGGGCTCCTCTGGGCACGGCAGGGCTGCCCGGGTTTCTCTGGGCACGGCAGGGCTGCCCTTACACCGCTGCCTGCAGAAGAGCCCGGCTCCGGGCTGGGACACAACTTGTGCCCAAGGTCCAGCCTAGTGAGGGCAGCCGTCCCTTTTGGGGTGCCCTCGCCCCTCATCCATGCCCGTTTTCTGTTCCTGACGAGCATCCTGATGCGCTGGGGATGAGGAGCTCCCCCCGCTGCCTCCTCCGGCGCCCTCCTGACAAGCTCGGCTTAATCCCGCCCTGGAGCGCTGCGTAAAGAAATCAAAGCGTGAGTCATCTCCCTCCAAACCTCAAACCGTGTCACAGATTATCCCTCGTGCTGCTGAAGTTCTTTCTTCCCCCACAGCCTCAGTGCGAGGGGAAGGCAGCGCGTTTCCCGCACGGCGTTTCCCGCACGGCAGCTCCCGCACAGCTCCAGCCGCCTGTCCCTGCTGGCTCGCTCTGCCCTCTAGGAGCGGCTGCACTCACAGCAGCTCTGGAATCACGGCATCGTGGAATTGCTCAGGGTGGAAAAGCCTCCATCGAGTCCAGCCATCCCCACAGCACTGCCAAACCCAACATTAACCTGCGTCCCCAAGTGCCACATCTACAAATCCTTTAAATCCCCCCAGGGATGGTGACTCCATCACTGCCCTGGGCAGCTGTGCCAGGGCTGGGCAGCCTTTTCCGTGAAGAAATTTTCCCTAACATCCAATTTAAACCTCCCCTGGCCCAGGCTGAGGCTGTTCCTTCTCCTCCTGTCAGTGCTCCCTGGGATAAGATCCCAAATCCCTCCAGCTGTCCCCTCAGGAGTTGTGCAGAGCCACAAGGTCCCCCTTGATCCCCCTTTTCTCCAGGCTGAGCCCCTTTCCCAGGTGTCTCAGTTGCTCCTGGTGTGCTCCAGCCCCTTCCCAGCTCCATTCCCTTCTCTGGACATGCTCCAGCCCCTCAACTTCTCTCTTGAGGGTCCCAGAACTGCCCCCAGGATCTGGGGTTCGATTTTGTGGGTGCCTGGCTAGGCAGGTGCATGGGGGGATGGCCAGGGATTTGAGGAAGGGCTGTGGGGTCACTGGGTGCTGCCCTGGCTCCGCTGGCATCCTTGGCACAGGCATGCAGCTGCCATGGGCAGAGCTGTGTGGTTTTCCTGCAGTCTCAGCCCCTGAAGGAGTAATTCACCTCTCTCCTTTTCCAGCCAGCAAAATCCCTGCTGGTCACTGGGGCTGAGGTGTGGGCACAGCCTGGGATGGGTTTGGTGCGGCTGGAGTGGGCTGAGAAGGGCAGGGCCCTGAGGTGGGGTCACTTGTCACACTCTTGGGGTGTCTCAGGTGTCCCTGCCCTGGCAGGGGTGTTGGGATTGGATGGACTTTAAGGTCACTTGCAGCCCAGACCATTCTGGGATTCCAGGACTCCCAGGCTGGGATTTTGTTGGACCCCCAAGCAGATGAGGCTCCTGCAGATGTTTGCACTCAACATGGTGCAGTGCTGGCACTGGGGCACAGAACCATGGCAGGGTTTAGGCTGGAGGGCAGCTTTGAAGGTCTTCTAGTCCAACCCCCTGCCATGGCAGGGACACCTCCCAGCATCCCAGGCTGCTCCAAGCCCCATCCAGCCTGGCCTTGGGCACTGCCAGGGATCCAGGGGCAGCCACAGCTGCTCTGGGCACCCTGTGCCAGGGCCTTACACCCTCACTGTAAAAAATTTCTTCCTCATATCTGGTTTAAATTGACCCTCTTCTATTTTAAAACCATCACTTACTGTCCTATAACAACAGGTCCTCCTAAAAACTTTGTCACCATCTTTCTTGGAGCCCCTTTAGACACTGGAAGGGACTCACTCTTGGGTCTCCCTGCATCCTTCCCTTCTCCAGGTGAACATCCCCAGCTCTCCCAGCCTGCCCCAGAGCACAGGGCTCCAGTCTTTGGGGTGTCTCTGTGACATGACCAAGGAGAGGACCCCAAATCCCCGGGCACCAGCAGCTGGTGACAGTGACAAGCTGGGGAGGACCATGCTTTCCTTGGGGCTTCATCAACACCCCAGAGCAACACCTTGGCCTGGATCTGACCCATGGGGAGACACCAGGACCCACAGGGCACAGGGGAAGCGGGGAGAAGATGGTGGCAACGCCACACCTGGAGCAGACGCTGCCCACACCGCTCCCTCTCACCGGAGCATCGCTTCCCCTCCCGGCCAGCGGAGGCATTTCCAGGGGATGCTCCAGAGCCGCGGCTCACGGCGAGGGCTGGGAAGCGGCGGGGAATGAGGGATTTCTGCGAACCCCGAGGCGAAGTTGTAAGGGCGGCTCCGGGGTGGCTCGGGGTGCCGGGGCTGGCTCGGGGTGCCGGGTGGGCTCGGGGTGCCGAGGCGGCTCCGGGCTGGCCCGGGGTGGCTCGGGGGTGGTTCGGGGGTGCCGGGTGGGCTCCGGGGTGCTGGGGTGGGCTCGGGGTGCTGGGGCTGGCTCGGGCTGGCTCGGGTGTGCCGGGGTGGCTCGGGGATGGCTCCGGGGTGCCGGGCTGGGTCGGAGTGCCGGGTTGGCTCGGGGGTGCCCGTGTGGCTCAGGGTGCCGGGCTGGGGCCCGGGAATGGCTCGGGGTGCCTCTGTGTCTCGGGGTGCCGGTGTGTCTCGGGGATGGCTCGGGGTTGGCCCGGGGTGCCGCTGTGTCTCGGGGTGCCCGGTTGGCTCGGGGATGGCTCGGGGATGGCCCGGGGATGGCTCGGGGATGGTCGGGGTGCCGCTGTGTCTCGGGGTGCCGCTGTGTCTCGGGGTTGGCCCGGGGATGGCTCGGGGTTGGCCCGGGGATGGCTCAGGGATAGTTCGGGGTTGGCTCGGGGTGCCGCTGTGTCTCGGGGATGGCTCGGGGATGGCTCGGGGTTGGCCCGGGGATGGCTCAGGGATAGTTCGGGGATGGCTCGGGGTGCCGCTGTGTCTCGGGGTGCCGGGCTGGGGCGCGGGGCGGAGCGGGGCGGGGGCGGGCGGGCACATGCGCCGTGCGCGCACTGCGGAGCGGCGCGGGCAGCGCGGGCAGCGCCGGCGGAGCGGGGCGCGGGGCGCGGGCAGCGGCGGCGGCGGCCGCAGCCCCGCACGGCCCCGCACGGCTCCGCACGGCCCCGCACGGCCCTGCCGAGACACACCCGGCCCCGGAGCCAGCCCGGCGGAGGTGAGCGCGGGGGATGCGGGGATGACGCGGCGCAGGGAGAGCGGGGGGTCCCTGTGCCCGCAGGTGTGAGCGCGCAGGGGAGCACATCCCTTGGCGGGGCACGGCATTTTTGAGGCCTTTTGATGGGGGTCTCCAACACCTTTTCATCCTTTTGGGGGGGCGTCGTTGCGTGGAGGGGATCTCCCACCGCTCTGCATCCTGGCGCGGGGGGTGGGTGATGCTCTGCTGCTTTACATCTTTCCGGTGAGGGGGGGGATCTTTGCGGGGGTGGGGTTCTCCATCCCTTTACATCCTTGTGGGGGGATCCTCCATCCCTTCGAATCCTTTCAGGGCGGTTCTTCCGTCCCTTCGCATCCTTGCGGGGGGGGAGGGCCGCTCTGCATCCCCGTTTTGCTGCATCCCCCCCAGCTTTGCATCCGTGCACGGGGGCGGGGGGCTGTCCTCCATCCCTTCGCATCCTTGCTTTGGGAAGGGGCTGTCCAAGCTGCCTCTCATCCTCGCGTGGGGGGTCCCTCCACTTTGCACTTATTCACGGCCTGGAGGGGGGATCCTCCACGTTTTGCACCTTTGCCTGGAGGGAAGGTGGGGGGGTCAGGCTGCTCCGCACGTTTCCATGGCGGGGGGAGGGATCCCGGCAGCGCTTGGCACATTGGCAGCGCGCTGCTCCGGGCCTCTCCGCACCCTCTCAGCGCTGGGGAGGGGGGGTGTGCGCTGTCACTTCGCATTCCTGCATGGAGAGGGAGGGGGACCCGGCTGCTCTGCGCCTCGCACGGGGGCGGGCTGGGGGCGGGGGGGCTTTACCTGCCATCCTCGCCATCCTGGGGAGGGAGGATCCTTCATCTTCACATCACTGCGGGGGATACGCTGGGCCCACGGTTGCCTGTGCTCCCACAACCAGCGCAGGGCAGGGCTCATCACCCCCTGGCTGGGGAACTGGGGGGGTCCGGGGGGGCTGTGCAGGCCGATGTGAGGCTGGGGGTACAGAGGGGACAGCGCTGAGCAGGGCACAGCCCGGTGTCACCTGTCATGCATGGCCCCCCCTCCCTCCCCATCCTGGTGCCCTCCCCGGCATTTGGAGCCCCGCTGGGTTCAGAGCCCCCCTGGTGACCCCCCCAGCCCGGGGCACCCCCATGGGCAGAGCTGCAGGTGGGCTCAGAGCCCCTCAAAGCTGCCGAGCCTGGGCCTCCGCGCTCAGTGATTCAGCTACTTGCAGGGAGCTTTAATTTTCTCGCTTCAAACTCGAGTTCTTGCTGCCTCGTGGTGGTGTCAGCGCCATGGGTCACCTGCGGCCTGAGATGCTTTTTGAGGGAGCTGCTGGCTGCTCCGTGTGGCCGGACACGCTGCCGGAGGAGGGGAGAGCAGCGCCGGGATGTGCGGGCAGCTCGGGAATGGCAGGATTAATAATTCATCTTCCAAACTTCAGCGTGCCAAGGCACACCCCTCACGCTGCAGCTCGTTGCCTGGGGTTTAAAGAGCTTGCTGGTGTCATTTTCTTTTTAAAAACGGTGTTTTGGTGGTATTTGAGTATGTCGGTAGCTGCCAGGGTGACAGCTCGGTGAGGAGGGCAGGGCCACGGCAGCATCGGTCCAGCACAGCCTGCTCTGGCAGGCAGAGGGTTAATGTGCACCGGGCTGTGCTGTCGCAAACGCGGAGCAGGAGCGGGGCTCTTACCCAGAGCGCTGTGATGCACTCAGACCCCAAATGCCCGCTCCTCTCCCCGGGAGCCGGAGCCCACGGAGGAAACTGGAGCTGGAGCATATTTTGCTTTGAGCTGTCATCTCCCTTGGCCCAGTTCTGAACCAAAGATGCTCATCCTCCATTTTATGGCAGATGACAAATCAGCCGCCGATGCCAAGATCTTGACAAGTTACGAACAACAGCCCTCGAGCCAGAAGTGTTAAGAAATAAAAAAAGAAAAGCAAGAACGCTTTTTCTTTTTTTTTCTTTTTTTCTTTTTTTTTTGGGTTTGGTTTTTTTTTTTTTTTGCAGAGCTGCTCATCCAAAAGCCATCCTCTGAGCTGCACCCCGCGGCATTTCACACGTCTCTGAGCAGCGGGGCTGCAGCCAGCTCCAGGCTGGCATCTGCCCCCTCTTCCCCGCATCCACCCCGAGGTTTGTAGGGTGCAGCCCTGGTGGGGAAGCCCAGATGGGGAGCGGCAGGCAGAGCCCAGCCCCGCAGGGAGCAGCCTGGGGCTGCCTGGGAGCGCTCTGCTCCAAGGCTGGAGATGCCAGCCCTGCCTGCGGCTGTTCCCAAAGGCAGCAGCGGGTTTGCAGAGAGCCCCTCGCTGCTGGCCGAGGGTTTTCCCGGTTTATCAAAGCGCCTTCTATGCTGGGGAGAAAAAGGCTGGTTTGTTCAGCAGCCTCCTGCCCGCACAGCCCGGCGGCCAGCGAGGGAGATCCTTCTGGTAATGAGCTGGGCACAAAAGGGAAAAAAAGCTGTCATTGAAGATTTTCCTTTGGTGATGGAGTCATTAAAAACAACACATGATTCCTGGGCCAGCAGGGATCCTTTGCAGCCAAAGCAGAGCTGAGATCGCTGCTGTGTTCCCACAGCCCAGCCCCTGACGCCTCCTCTGACGATCAAGGCAGCGCCGCTGCTCCCGGGCATTCCCCGCACGGGAACCGGGCACGAGCAGCCCGGGGGTGATGGAGGAGGGTCCTGCACAGATTCATCCACAGCTTTCCCCCTCCTTTTCCCCTTCAGCGTTAGGGTATTGGGATGGATGGGTTTTTTTGCATGGATTTTGCATGGATAGGGATACTCTGATCTGTACCCACAGCAGAGATAGAGCCAAGGGTGAATGGGAAGGACCTGGAGAAGTGGCCTCAGCTCCATGAGCAGTGCCAGGGGACACTGAGGGCTCCCCCTTTCTGAGAAATCAAACAACAGAACCCAAACTCCACGTTAACTGAACCCCAAGGAAAGCTACTGCCTGAAAATCCACCTGCCAGAGATGGGATTGTTCAGCCTGGAGAAGAGAAGGCTCTGGAGAGACCTCAGGATCCCTTCCAGCAGCCCAAGGGGGTTTATCAAAAGGAGGGAAAGGCTTTTTTCAGGGGTAAATAGTGACAGGTCAATGGAGAATGGCTTTGAACCAAAAGAGGAGAGATTTAGACTAAAAGTTAGGAAGAAATTCTTGGCTCTGAGGGGGCTGAGGCCCTGGCACAGGTGCCTTGAGCAGCTGTGGCTGCCCCTGGATCCCTGGAAGTGCCCAAGGCCAGGCTGGACACTGGGGCTTGGAGCAGCCTGGGATGGTGGAAGGTGTCCCTGCCATGGCAGGGGGTTGAATGAGATCATCTTAAAGGTCCCTTCCAACCCAAACCCTCCTGTGATTCTGTGATTTACAGCATTTGCTGTCACCTACCCTAAAAGAAACATCATTTAGCGAAAACCCCTCTGGGAGCCTGTTTGTTTTAAACCAGACTCGCAGCAGGATGAGGTTTCTGCACTGACCCTGGGGTAACAGCAGCTGCTTTATGGCCTCCTCCTGAGCAGGGCTGGTGCTGCAGAGCCATGGGGAGTGCTGGGGCTTAGAGACAGCTCCAGCAAGTGCTGCTCCTGGGGCCGAAACATTTTACAGTAGAAGGAGGGGGAAAAATCCCCAAACCAAACCACAACGGTGGCATTTACTAATCCAGCTCCCGAGGAATATTTTTAGCTATGATTTAAGGTTGTGTTGCACTTTGCTGTGAAGTGGAGCCTCCTGGAGCTGCCATGGGGGAGCTGGCACAGGAGAAGCCGTGGAGGGAGGCAGGGGGGAGGCAGGGACAGCTCTGCCTGGGACACGGGTGGGACACGAGTCAGGGCTGTGGGACATGGGTCAGGGTTGTAGGACATGGGTGGGACATGGGTGGGACACAGGTGGGACATGGCTCACGGCTGTGGAACATGGGTCAGGACTGTGGGACACAGGTGGGACATGAGTCAGGGCTGTAGGACATGGGTGGGACATGGGTCAGGACTGTGGGACATGGGTGGGACACGAGTCATGGCTGTGGGACCCTGGTGGGACACAGGTCACAGCTCAGGAGCCATGGAGCTGTGCCCTGGCCCAGCTGGACCCGGCTCTCTCCCCCCTTTGGCAGCAGGGTCTGGCCCTTCCCCAGCTCCACCCAAATCTGTTCCTGGCCAGCAGCAAAATCCCTCTGTGCCCCCAGGGGCTGAGACCTCTCCACTCGTTTCACAGTGAGTCCCAGCCCTGGTTTCCAGCCTCCCTGTGCTGATATCCTGGGAATGGAGGACAAAACCTCCATCCCACACCCTGGGGTTTCCAGCCTCCCTGTGCTGACATCCTGGGAATGGGGGACAAAACCACCATCCCACACCCTGGGGTTTTCAGTCTCTGGGGAATTTTCCCACCTGATGCTTTGCTGACCCTGCAGAGGGACTGGGATGTTATCCAGATGTTTTCCTTCACCTCAGCAGCACCAGCATCTGGCAGCTTAGATCCATCAGGGCAGAAAAGCAGCTCTCATTTTATAAGAGGGTCCAAAAAAAAAAAGGAATTTTGCCTCCAGCCATTGCTCCTGACATTCTTTGCAACAGCTTTCCATGTGCATGACTGTGGCCTCACCCCTCCCCAGAGCCTCTCTGTCCCAGAGTGGGGTTTCTGTGGCCCCAGACCATTTGTAAAGGCAGGGTCCTTTGGGATGCAGGGCTCTCAAGGAAGGGGCAGGCAGTGGCATTGCTTCCCCCATGCCCACCAGCCCCCAGTGCCACCCCGAGGATTTGCTCTCACTGAAGTCCTGCCCTCTGCTTTATTTGGAGCGAGGGGAGCACTCAGGATCCAGCTGGTTTTAATATATTTAATGAACCTTTGGACAGCAGCTCTGGAGCAATGGTCACCTTCCCAGGGAGCAGTGACATTTGTCATGCTGGTGGTGCTCTCAGGCATTTGGGCTGCCAGCAAATGGAGAAGTGGTGGCAGATGCATTTTGTAAATTAGAGCAGCGAGTCCTTGTGGTGCAGCTCCATTTTGTGGGAGGTAAATCAGCAGATCTGGCCCAGCTCTCCCAGGCAGGTTTTTCCCTGCACCACAAAGAGCCACCTGCACAGCTTTTCCTGGCTGGATTTCTCCTGCTTTTCCTGGGGCTGGATTTCTCCTGAGACAACAAAACTCCAGCCCCTGAAGGCTCTGAGAAGCCCTGTAGGCTCTGCTCTCCCCATGGCCCACACTGGTAGGACAGCAGGAGTTTGGGGCCACCTGAACCAGAGGTTGCCCCCAGCCATGAGGTGGCTGCTGTGGCCTCTCTGCCCTCTGCAGGTTTGTCCTGTTGCTCTCTGAACCATCCCACGCTGGTTCCCACCACGCTGTGGCAGAGCTCCACAAATCAACACCTCGAGAAGCTGCTGCTTTCACACCTTCCACCTATTTCTGGCTGCTCAGAAGCATCACACACCCCCAGATCCTTCCCAGCCCTCTTCTCTACCAGCTCCCTCCTGCCAAACTCCACAAGATGAGCTCCTTCAGGCACCTGCAAGCCCCACTGAATGTCAGCTCTGCCTCTTGTCCTTTCCTTGACTTCAGATTCAGGGGTTTTGTTGCTCCTTTCACTATTTCAGGACTGCTTTGTGCCTCCTTCCTGCCCCCAGCCCTTCCTCACCTCTCCATTCCAAGGGTTCTGCACCAAAACAGGGTCCTGAGCAGCCACCACAAGCCGTGGCACTTCTTGTTTGTTTAATATCCACTTAAAAACTTTTTTGTTCAAGGTTTATAGGTTTTGCAACGTATCTCCTGGTTTTTTCTCTTCTCTGCCTCCTGGCATCCAGCCAAAGATTTGCTGCCTTGCAAAATCCTCCAGTTCTGGCAGTGCTGCTCCTCAGGGCTCAGAAGGACCCTGGGAAGCCCAAATTGGGAAGGAGCTTTGATTGCAAGGGCTGAGCAAACAGACTGCCCCAAAGCCTGGCCTAGAACTGAGCTCAGGGCAGGGCTGACCCCAGCTCCCAGTCTTGAGGTGTTTGCTTCACCACACACTTACCCACATCCTCCTCAAATCCAAGCTTGGGGTTTTCCTGGCTAAAGAGTGAAGGTTTCCCTCATTCCTGCTGCTCCATGCACTCCTGATCCCATCAGGAATATTGGAGGTGCCTCATTTGCAGCTTGGACATCCTTCCCTGCAGTGCTGCCCACCTCTGCCATGGCTCCTCTCCCACTCCAGGTGTCTCCTGCAGGAAAACAAACCCCAGAACTGTTCTCTGCTCCACCACAGCTCAGGTGGGAGCCAGGACACCTCTCCCTTCTCCCTCATGCCACACCAAGCAGGGCTCCAGGGCTGCAGGTGCTGGGCACTGAGCAAGCCAGAACTCTGCCCCAGGGATTAAGCAGCAGCTGAGGGATCTGTGCTCACCAGCCTGTCCCTCCCTGCAGGGCCACCAGAGCACACCTGGTCCCCCAGGCCCCTTTAGATCTGCCTGCAGGGCTGTAAATCACAGCCCAGGGGGACAGAGTGGCTCTGGGGACAGGGAGGGAGTGAGGGCACAGAACATAAGGAGCAATGGCTGGATGCAAAATCCCCTTTCTTTGGACCCTCTTACAAAATGAGAGCTGCTTTTCTGCCCTGATGGACCTAAGCTGCCAGATGCTGGTGCTGCTGAGGTGAAGGACAACATCTGGAAGGAGCCAGCTGCAGGGTCACCCCTGGGCCAGCAGCTGCAAGTCACCCCCCAGCCTAGTCTGCAGGGATTGGGGCAGCTTTTATTGCCCAGCACTGTTCTGGGACAGCCCCTATATCCCAGAGCTGGTTTTGGACAGCCCTTACTGCCCAAAACTGTTCTGGGACAGCCCTTACTGCCCAAAACTGCTCTGGGACAGCCCTTATTGCCCAGAGCTGCTCTGGGACAGCAGGGGCTGCGCCTCAGTGCTGCCAGCAGCTCTGCATTTGGGGTGCTGCTGGCAGTTTGTTCCTTGGGGGAAATCAGCATCTTAGGGCACAATGAACAGCTCATTTCTGCCCTATGTCCTCCCCTGCCTGGTCAGCTCAGCTGGGTGTGATTCCCTTCCAAGCTGCACCACTGGGTTTGGGAAGCAGGTGGGAAGCTGCTGGATTTAGGGCTATTGTCTCTCTCCAGTCACAGGGAAAAGCTGAGTGATGGGAGGATCCCCACAGTGCACCTGAAACCTGAACCAGCCCCTGGCTGGTCCCATTTCTCCTGCCTTCACCCTGCTGAGCTCATGGCTCCCATTTTCCTCCTCCTGCATCCTGACCCCACCTCCCACTGAGGGCTCCTGCCTTCCTTCCACTCAGGACACAGTGAAATCCCATGGGATTTAGTCCATGTACATGATCCTGGAGCCTGCACCCAGACCATCCCTGCCCTTGGGAGCCTCTTCCTGAAGGTCTGAGGAAAAGACCACCCAAAATCACCCCCTTGAAGTCCTGCAGATGACCTGTGATAGCAGGAGGAGCAGGAGCAGTGCTGGGCACAGCTCAGCATCCCCTGCTGAGGCTCTGGCCAGGGTCAGTGCTCAGCATTCATGTGCAGCCTCTTGGTGGGTGATCAGGATGTGCCAGAGAGGACAGAAATGAAGTTGGCCTCTCTGGAATCACATGCAGCCCATCCCCACCAGAGAGCTGGCCTCAGGACAGGCCTAGAGATGGCAGCTTTTAGGTGAGCAGTTGGGATTTCAAGGCACAAGTCAGAGGTTTGGTGCTGTTGGTGCAGCACGGTGAGAGAACTCTGGTCAGGGGAGGGCTCTCTGGGGTTCTGGTCCCTGTTATGCATTAATTGGGGGGTTGGAAAACAGCTTTTCCTTTGATTTGGTCAAAATTTCCTTTACAGGCTCTCCTTGCATAAAAATGTGCCAAACTCCTCCTTGGTTCCTTCTGCTGCAAGCTCTGAGTCTTGTTTGGCCTCTTTGGGGTGAGATTAAAGGGATTTTCCTCCTCCAGGGATGCCCTCCCATGGCACAGTCTCAAATGCTGCCATCACACCCCTCACCCACCTTCTGCCTCTCTTCCAATCTGGCCCTGCTGGGAAGTTCCAAACCACAAAAATCACAAAATCCCTTTTTCCCTTCATTCTGCTCCAGGGTCCCCGTGGGGGCTGCGGGCTCAGGTGGCCCCAATTCCCCCCAGGGATTTGTCCCCTGTGCAGGGCCAGAGAGCCCCGGGTGCCAGGGCTGTGTCCAGTGGCCTGTCCCGTGGCTGTGGCCCAGGGGGATGCTGAGAATGGCTCTTTGTTCCCTGTTCCTAATTGCTGGGCCCGGGCAGCTCGTTAAGGGCTCTGCCCTGTGCCCCGCAGTGCTGCAGCCCTGGGATGTGCCAGGGCTCAGCCTCTGAGGGCAGCTTTTGGGGGCACACATCAAAACCAGCTCGGGGTGCAGCCGCCTCAGCTCTTTACTCAGCCTGGGGGGCTCGGGGTGCCCAGGAAGGGGAGGGGGTTGTACATGGCCAGAGCCTCCCCTGCAAATGCTGGCCCACAGAACAAACAGCCGGCAGAAATGTGATTTTTGGGAGGTGGGGACATCACCACAGCTCTGGAAGCACTGGAGGGCTCGGGGTTCGCTCTGAGCCCCGCACAGCCCCCGGAGGGGTCCCCCCGGCTCCTTCCCCTGCCCCCCGAGCGCCCCGGGCAGAGCCCAGCCCTGAGGACAGGCTGTGGGCTCCTCCATGGGGGGAGCTGGAATTTGCATTTGAAAGCAGCGGAGGAGCTGCTGCCGCTGCTGGGAGCGCTGGCCGGGTGCTGTCAATGGGAAACTGTTCTGTCTGAGCTGCCGGGGCCAAAAAATGTGAACTCTGCACATGGCTGGCCCCGCTCGGGGCAGCAGCGCTGGCTCCGCTCACGGCCATGGCGGGAGCTGCTTCTCCTCGCTGCCAACATTTTGGGGAAGATGGGGCGGGTGGGGACGTGGAACAGGGGGGTTCTGCTCGCTGGGAATGCTGTTCGTGCCCTCTGGTCCTTATCAGCACAGCCACCAGCTTGCCTTTGCTCTGGGAGCTGGGCTGAGCCCCGATGCACTCGTGGCACCCAAGACCCCCTTGAGTGAACCTGGGGGGTGGCTGCCTGTCCCTGTCCCTGTCCCTGTCCCTGACCCTGTCCCAGGGTTTGTGTCACCATCCCAGGGTCTGTGTCCCACTCCCAGGGTCTGTGTCCCTGTCCCTGTTCCAGGGTCTGTGTCCCTGTCCCAGTCCCAGGGTCTGTGTCACCATCCCAGGGTCTGTGTCACCATCCCAGGGTCTGTGTCTCACTCCCAGGGTCTATGTCTCTGTCCCAGGGTCTGTGTCCCTGTCCCGCTCCCAGGGTCTGTGTCACCATCCCAGGGTCTGTGTCCCTGTCCCAGTCCCCACCACCATGGATAATAAATGCTCCTTTTTTGCCTCTTTTCCCAACCTGTTTCCCACCATTCACCTTTCACAGCAGTGGGGTACCCTGTCCCCAGCACCCCACAGCCCATGGTGTCCCTCCTTCATCCTTCCCTGCAGCTCCCATGGGTGCTCTTAGTGGGGTGAGGCCTTTGGTCTCCCTGCATCTCCTTAAACCCTGTAGAAAATTAACCATCTCCAGTCCAGGGGGGGACAGAGGAGCAGGGGACACCCAGAGATGTTGTGGGGGCACCCAGGGATGCTGTGGGGGCACCTGGAAATGCTGTGGTGACACCCAGGGATGCTGTGGGAATGCCAAGAGATGCTGTGGGGGCACCCAAAGATGCTGTGGAGGCTCACACAGGAGTTATGGGGACACCCAAAGATGTTGTAGGTGCACACAGGAGTTGTGGGGTACCCAGAGGTGCTGCAGGGGCTCACACAGGAGCTATGGGGGCACCTGGAAATGCTGTGGGGCACCCAGAGATGTTGTGGGGCCACCCAAATATGCTGTGGGGGTGCACAAGGAGCTATGGGGACACCCAGCGATGCTGTGGGGCTTCCAAAGATGCTGTGGAGGTTCACACAGGAGTTATGGGGACGCTCAGAAATGCTGTGGGGAACCCAAAGATGCTGTGGAGGCACACAGGATCTATGGGGACACCTAGGAATGCTGTGGGGACACCCAAAGATCTGTGGGAGTGCACACAGGAGCTGTGGGGGTACCCAGAGATGTTGTGGGGGCACACACAGGAGCTATGGAGGCACCTGGAAATGCTGTGGGGGCACCCAAAGATGCTGTGGGGGCACACAGGAGCTATGGGGACATCTGGAAATGCTGTGGGGGCACCCAAAGATGCTGTGGGGGCACACAGGAGCTATGGGGACATCTGGAAATGCTATGGGGACACCTGGAAATGCTGTGGGGGCACCCAAAGATGCTGTGGGGCACCCAAAGATGCTATGGGGGTGCACACAGAATCTATGGGGACACCCAGGGATGCCGTGGGGCCATGCAGGGAGCTGGGATGAGCTGGCCACAGCAGCTTGTCTCAGTGTGGTGTGAGCACAAATAAAACCCTGGAGAGGCTGCAGTGAGCTGGAAATAATGGCATTACAAGCGCTGCCTGGCTTCTCTTTGGGCTGTGTGAGGCTGCTCGGGGCCAGCTGAAGGGCTGCAGCACAGGGGCTTGAGCAGCTCTGGGAGGTGACTGGGAAAGGACACGGTGGCACAAAGGTAGGGACAAGGTCCTGGAGGCTCACAGTGTGCATCCAGCCCTGCTTGGGAAAGTCCTGCTGGGCCTGCCTGTCCCAGCGTGGGCAGGAGGAGCCTCTGGCGCAAGTGTGGGGGAACAGACAACTGGGGAAAGCTGTGTATTCTGATTTTAATTTTGATCTTGATTTTTGACTTTAATCCAAGTGATTAATCAGAAAGGACCTTCAGTTTGTCCAGTCTCAGAGTTTCTAATTAAAATCGGGGGATTTTCTTTCAGTTTCACCTGTGTGTTATTTGAAAAATGCCTGAAAATCGGGGGGTTGGGTTCTGCAACAGAGCTGTTTAAAAAATTCAAAACATACAAAGCTTTGTTCAACCTCATGTGTGGTGTGCCCTCTGCTCTCCCCCCTCTGTCGCTGCCTTGCTCTGCTGTCCCAGGAGAGGCTGAGGGCTCGCCATGCCGCTGGTGAAGAGGAACATCGAGCCCCGGCACCTGTGCCGGGGGGCCCTGCCCGATGGGGTGACCAGCGAGCTGGAATGTGTCACCAACAGCACCCTGGCTGCCATCATCAAACAGCTGGGCAGCCTCAGTAAGTCAGGCACTGCCACCTGGGGGGGTGGCACCGGGGTGGGACAGGCATGGCAATGGGGTGGCACTGGGGTGGCACGGGGATGGTAATGGGATGGCAATGGGATGGCACTGGGATGGTAATGGGATGGTAATGGGATAGCACTGGGATGGTAATGGGATAGCACTGGGATGGCACTGGGATAACACTGGGATGGCACTGGGATAGCACTGGGATAACACTGGGATAACACTGGGATGGCACTGGGATGGCACTGGGATAGCACTGGGATAGCACTGGGATGGCACTGGGATAACACTGGGATGGCACTGGGATAGCACTGGGATGGCACTGGGATAACACTGGGATGGCACTGGGATGGCACTGGGATAGCACTGGGATGGCACTGGGATGGCACTGGGATAGCACTGGGATGGCACTGGGATAGCACTGGGATAGCACTGGGATAGGACTGGGATGGTAATGGGATAGGACTGGGATAACACTGGGATGGCACTGGGATAGCACTGGGATAACACTGGGATGGCACTGGGATAACACTGGGGTGGCACTGGGATAACACTGGGATAGCACTGGGATGGCACTGGGATAGCACTGGGATAACACTGGGATGGCACTGGGATGGCACTGGGATAGCACTGGGATGGCACTGGGATAGCACTGGGATGGCACTGGGATGGCACTGGGATAACACTGGGATGGCACTGGATGCCAATGGGATGGCACTGGGATGGCACTGGGATAGCACTGGGATAGCACTGGGATGGCACTGGGATAGCACTGGGATAACACTGGGATGGCACTGGATGCCAATGGGATGGCACTGGGATGGCACTGGGATGGCACTGGGATAGCACTGGGATGGCACTGGGATGGCACAGTCGCTCCCACCAGTTCCAAACACAGAGAAATGAGGGTTATGTGAGAGCCATATGAGCTGCAGCCACCCCTAAGTCAGTGAGAATTATCCAGCTTGTTGGAAATAGGAGGATAGGAGGATGCTCCTACTTTTTATTATTTTTTCTTTTTTTATTTAGATATATTTCTGGATATCATTTTATAGAATTAATTATTTATAGGATAAATAATTATTGTCATAATTAATTATTTTTAAATTATTTTATATCATTACATATTTATTATATTTTTATATATTTTTAATATATATGTTTGGGTTTTGGTTTTTTATAATTTTATATATATATAAAATAATTTTTTTAAGTATATATATATATATAAAAGTTTGTATTTTGGTTGGGTTGTTTGCTTTTGTTTTTGGGGTTTTTTTGTTTTTTGGGTTTTTTTTTGTTTGTTTGGTTTTTTTTTTTGTTTATTTTTGTTTTTGTTTTTGGGTTTTTTGGGGTTTTTTTGGCCAGGCTTGAAATGGGGACTTGGTGACATTTTGAGACCCATTTCCCTCCCACAGCTGGTCTGTGCAGTGGGGGATAGAAAGCCTTCAGGAGCCCCTTGCTTCTCCACTTGGCCAGAAATAGGAAGGCCAGGTGAAGATTTACAATACCCCAAGCTATTCTTTCACAGTTGGAGCTTTTTGAGGAAGTGAGGTCTCTATCACAGGTCTAAACCCTCAGCTGTTTCCTGCCCTGGGACTGATCTCAGCAGGAAAGGGGCACATGAGAGCACTGCACACACCAGGGTGAAGCTTTAACAGGAGCAACCTATTTCATGCTGAATATCCACTTAAAATAGAGAGAGAAGCTATTCAGGGCCCCCCCTTTTTCACACACCTCCAGAAGCAGATTCTGCTCTAAAATACTCCCAGAAAAATAAACCCAGGGTGTAGGGAGCTGCTGGAAGTGCAGTGGCTCACACGAGCAGCACCCACGTCTGCTCAGGCTTCCAGTCCAGGGAAAAAGGGAATCAAACATGACCAAGCTGGGGAGTGCTCTGAGGAGGTTCTGAAAGTGCCCTGATCTGGGGAACTGTCTGAGAGGTGGGACTGGAGGAAACCCTGAGGATCTGGGGGATGGGATGGGATGGGATGGGATGGGATGGGATGGGATGGGATGGGATGGGATGGGATGGGATGGGATGGGACAGGTGCTGTAGCCTACAGGTATCAGCAATGCTCTGCCAGACACCTCACTCAGCTCCATGATAGGAATAATCCTAATGAAAAGCTAAATAATCCTAAATAAATAACCCTAAATAAATAAGCTGCACTGAGAGATGCAGGAAAAAAAAACTGATAAAGTGAAACAAATTGTGGATCCTCCCTGCTGTGGCACTGTCCCCACTGCCCTCCTCTTGGCTTTCTACCTGGGCTGAATTTCCCCAGGTTTTGTTGTGGGATTTTTGGTCTTTTTTTGGTTGATCTATCCTGATGGATCCAAGGGCTCTTTGGGGCACCGTGAATGTTCTGTGCCCCAGTGGGTGCTGCTCTCACTGGAAAGAGGTGATCATTTGGGCTCCCCTGCCTCCTTGCAGCACTCTGGGAGAGGCTGAGGCTCAGCTCCCAGAGATCCAGGCTGGGGAGAGCACCCACGGATCCAGGGGGAAGGTGGGAGCTCCAGGGGATGGGCTGAGCTTGGTGAGCACCAGCTGTGGTGACGGGCGCATTGTCCCTTGCCAGGCAGGCACGCAGAGGACATCTTTGGAGAGCTGTTCAATGAAGCCAACAGCTTCTACATGAGGATGAACTCACTGCAGGAGAGGGTGGACCTGCTGGTCATCAAGGTGACACAGCTGGACTCCACCGTGGAGGAAGGTGAGGGGCTGGGGCTGGTTTGGGGTGATGCTCTCAGGACTGGAGCCCCACCATCCTGTGCCCGGCGGGCTGAGGCCACCCCTGCATCCCTTGTCCTTCCTGTGCCCCTCAGTTTCGCTGCAGGACATCAACATGAGGAAAGCCTTCAAGAGCTCCACAGTGCAGAACCAGCAGGTGGTGTCCCGCAACTCCATCCCCAACCCGGTGATGGAGATGTACCAGCGCTGCGACAAGCCCCCGCCCCTCAACATCCTCACACCCTACAGGTACGGGGCACAGCTCTCCAAGGGGGTCCTTCCCATGAGGAGGATCAGGTGTGCCCCCATTTGTATGTTGTGCTGCCCCCTCATTGTGTGGGGTGCTTGGGATGAGTGTCCACAGCCAGCAGGTGGTGTCTGCTGTGTTGGATGTGTCTGTGGTGGTGCAGCAGCTCATGGTCATGGTCAGCCCAAAGCCCTTGGAAGGGGAACAGGGGGGTCTTCTCCTGTGGCTGGTAACCCTCCCTCTGTCCTTTGAACCCCCAGGGATGACAAGAAGGACGGCCTCAAATTCTACACTGACCCCTCCTACTTCTTCAACTTATGGAAGGAGAAGATGCTGCAGGCGACAGAAGACAAGAGGAAGGAGAAGCGCAGGCAGAAGGTGGGTGGGGGCAGCAGGGGGACAAGCAGGGGAGCTGGGGGTGCTCGGGACAGCCACCTCCTGGTGCATCCTTCATCAGAAGGATGGGTGCATCTGGGCCAGGCTGGAGGTGGAGCCGTGGCTTTGCGTCCCCCCAGGAGCAGCGGCTGGTGGAGGACTCCACCCGGGAGGTGAAGAAAGTGAGGAAAGCCCGCAACCGGCGCCTGGAGTGGAACATGATGGCGTATGATAAAGAGTTCCGGCCGGATAACAGGTTCTCACCATCCCCCTATCACATGGCATCATCGGAAGGATCACTGTCCCCAGATAATAGGCAGGTTCTACCTCCTACACCTTCAGCTCACGGCTCTCCTTTGCTTTGCTCTTCCTCTCCGTCATTGTGGGGGATGTGGTGCCCACAGCAGGGTCGGGGTGTTCAGTTGTTAGCCTGTGGATAGTTGGATAGCCTGTGGTAGCTTCATGGATAGCTGGTGTCCCCAGGGTGTCATCCTGGAGCTCAGGAGGAGCCTTGGCACTGGGATAAAACCGGAGCACTTTCCATTTCGCAGCTAAGGGAAGAGAGTGGTTCAGCTCTGTTGTGTCCTCCTCCCCTGTGCTCTCACTCTGCTGTCTTGTACATCGATATTTTCATGGCCTGTTTTTGTTTTGTTGTCTCAACCCCAAAATGCTCCCAAACCCACTCCCTGAGCCCCCTCAGGTGTACAACAGCCGCCTTCTCCCGTGCTGCAGGTCCTACGCGTCGGACGCTGCCGACCACTCGTACCCGGCCAGCCCCAACCACCCTGCCCAGCTGCTGGCCCCCGCTGCCCACCTGGCCCCGGCGGAGCACAAGGAGGGGCTGGCAGCCCCCACGCCCCCCGAGCACGGGTTCCGGCCCGCGGGCAGCCGGCAGAACAGCCTGACCCGCCTGCAGCAGCCCCACGCGCCGCCGCCCCCCGAGGCCGTGCTCAACGGGCCCAGACCCCACCTAGTCAAGGATTACGGGTAAAGCTTCAGCCTGCTCGCTGCTGGAGGGGTGTCCAAAGGGAAGGGGGGCTTGGTGGGGGTCTGACCCCACATTTCCAGGCTGATGGAGCAGGAGAGACCTGCCCTGCATGGTCCAAAACTGCTGGTGAGAGGCCAAATCAGTCAGGAGTGCTCTTGGGGTAATGTCATCCCAGATAAGGGGCCGGGATGGATGGAGGGTTTTTTGGGGTGTTGCCTGCTTTCCACCACTGCATTACTCATAACCCATCCAGCAGAGCTCCAGCACCCTTCTGACTCTGGGACAGAGCTTTCATTGGGGTTTGGAGCAAACCAAGCCAGAGTGGAGCCAGCTGGGTGCTGGGACGGGTAATAGGAAATCCTTCAGCAGTGCTCTGGCAGCCAGGAGAGCCAGGTGTGCCCTACAGGGCATCAGGCCCAGCATCACCAGCCAGGCAAGGCAGGAGATTGCCCTGCTCTGATCTGCACTGGAGCAGCCTCACCTTGAGTACTGGGGGCAAGTTTGGGCACCACAATATAAAAAAGACATTGGGATGTTAGAGAGTGTCCGAAGGAGGCCATGAAGATGGTGAAGGGCTTTGAGGAGAAGCCGTGTGAGGAGTGGTTAAGGGCGTTTAGAGTGTCCAGCTGGAGGAGAGTGAGGGGAGGCATCATTGCAGTCCACAGTTTCCTGAGGGGAAGCAGAGGGGCAGATGCTGATCTCTTGTTTGTGGTGACCGGTGACAGGACCCGAGGGAATGGCCTGGAGCTGTGTCAGAGGAGGTTTAGGTTGGTTATCAGGAAAAGATTCTTCCCTCAGAGGGCCGTGGGGCACTGAGCAGGCTCCCAGGGGAGTGGCGCCAGCACCACACCTACCGGAGCTCCGGGAGCGTTTGGACGGAGCTCCCGGGGATGCCCAGGGTGGGATTGTTTGGGATGTTCCCGGAGCTGGACTGGATGATCCCTGGGCTCTGTGATTCCCGTGGCTCTGACGCTGTGCCCCCGTTGCAGGCCGCAGCCGGTGCCCATGGCCGAGTACTTCGTGCCGCCGGCCCCGCCGCCGCCGCCGCCCGTCATCCCGTCGGCTCAGACCGCCTTCGACAGCCCCATCTCGGCTCCCCCCGCGCTGGCCCCCGGCTCGGCCTCAGCCCCCAACTACGCCCCGTCCCCGCCTCCCGCGCCCCCCGGGCCCTACTCGGCCTCCCCGCCTCAGAGCGGGCCCATGGCACCCCCGGTGGCGCCGCCGCCGCCGCCGCCCGGGCCCCCGGCCGTGTCCGCCTCGCCCGCGCACTCCGCATCGCCGCCCGCGCCCGCCGAGCCCCGCAAGCCGCCGGTGCCGCTGATGCCCATGAGCGACGCCCGGAGCGACCTCCTGGCTGCCATCCGCAGGGGTGAGTGCGGGGACACGGCCCTGGCCGGGACACGGGCGACAAAGCACAGCTGGGTGGCACCGGTGACACCGGGGGCAAGATGAGTGCTTGGTGGGCAGGTGATGGGTGAGGATGGCGGGGCCTTGCCGGGGGAAGAAAGGCAGAGTAGATGCAATCTCCATGGCTGGAGGGCGAATGAAGCCCCGCAGATTGCTGGCAGCTCCCAGACATGGAGGTGCCTTTATTCCCCTGGCAAGGTCCCACCATCCTCACCCATTCCCCTTCCTTTGGACACCCTGGCTTCCTCCCAGGCTGTAGTGGATGATGTGCTCCAAGGTCTCTCGCATTTCCTTTTCCTGCAAATCTTCAGGTCAAATGGTAAATTTAACCTTTCAGAAGGTTCAATATTTTCAGGCTGAGTGGAAGCAGAGGAGGAGCTTTATTTTATGATACAGCTCAGTATCATAGAATAGTCAGTAATCACAGATACTCATAAAATCCTAGCATGGTTTGGGTTGGAAGGGACCTTAAAGCTCACCCCATTCCACCCCCTGCCATGGCAGGGACACCTCCCGCTGTCACAGGCTGCTCCAAGCCCCAGTGTCCAGCCTGGCCTTGGATATTTCAGAGATCCAAAGCAGCCACAGCTGCTCTGGCAACCTGGGCCAGGGCCTGCCCACCCT
The DNA here is from genome assembly GCF_037042795.1 of Molothrus aeneus. Taxonomy (NCBI): domain Eukaryota; kingdom Metazoa; phylum Chordata; class Aves; order Passeriformes; family Icteridae; genus Molothrus; species Molothrus aeneus. The sequence goes on along the minus strand of NC_089659.1, from coordinate 2,076,825 downwards.
CACAGGGAAAAATTTATTCCTGACATCCATTCTGGCCTACTCTCTCCCAGTTTACAACTATTCCCTCTTTTCCTACCAATCCTGTCCCATCCTCTCACATAACTTTATAACCACCAGGGCAGCACCCCTCTTGTCTCAGCCAACATTTTACAACTGGGTGCATGCTGCACACTGGGCGCACTCCCCCTGAAGCCTTCCCCCTTTCCTGTAGGAATCCAACTCCGGAAGGTGCAGGAGCAGTGGGAACAAGAGGCCAAGAAAGAGCCCGTGGGCAATGACGTGGCCACCATCCTGTCGCGCCGCATCGCCGTGGAGTACAGCGAGTCCGACGACGACTCGGAGCTGGACGAGAACGAGTGGTCGGACTGAGGGCCCCGGCTGGGCGGGCTCGGGCTCCTGCTCCCCTCCAGGTGTGTATGGGCACCTTCCCCAGGGGCTCCTGCTCCTCTCCAGGTGTGTATGGGCACCTTCCCCAGGGGCTCCTGCTCCTCTCCAGGTGTGTATGGGCACCTTCCCCAGGGGCTCCTGCTCCCTCCAGGTGTGTATGGGCACCTTCCCCAGCGTCGCTGCCCCGGTCAGGAGCTTTGCTTTTACACTATGTCCAAAACCCTTCGGGCAGCAGCAGCAGCAGCAGCACTGGTAGGATACACCTCGGAGGCAGTGAGAGCAGAAATTAGCAGCACCTTCACAGTTAATGACTTCCAAAATTCTCTGAAGGCAGGTTAATAGGATTACTCCAGATTTACACCTGGAGCAAGAGCGGAAGCTGGCCCTGGGTGTGCTTTGTGAGAGGAGGGAGCCCCAGAGGCAGCAGTGCTTTTCCAGCTAAATGTTAATTGTGATAACGAGAAGCTCCTGGAGAAGAAGCCTTGTTTGCACAGCTGGTGCCACCACGGGAGCTCAGGGGTGGCCTTGTGGGCTTGGGGACACTGCTGCTGGTGGTTTTGGGGTCAGGCAGATCCAAAGGCTGGGTGTGAGCAGGAGCCTCCTTCCCTACAGAGCAATGCACCACATTTAGTAGCAGTTACACCTTTGTGTTGCTGCTCCCTGGAAAATCATGGAATGCTTTGGGTTGGAAGACACCTTTAGAGCCCATCTAGTCCAGCCAGAACTGGGACACCCTCCACTAGACCAGGTGGCATGAGCAGCCCAAGGTGTTGGTAACCTCAGCCTGTATCCACCCTCAGAGCTGGTTTTCTAGGAGCAAAGGGGGAAGGCAAGGCTGGAGTGGCTGGCAGGGAGATTCAGCCCTGTCTGGGTTTGTCCTGCCTTTTCCAGCAGGAGTAGAGATGTCCAGGAAGCCCCCACAAGCCCAGCTCTCCTTGGCCTTAGCATGGCACCATTTCAGTGTGATTTGGGAAAAGGTGAATCAGACAATCTGCTGCTTTCAGGTAAACTCTCAACTTGCACTTTGCAGCCCCACAAACTGTGCCTGTACAATTGGGATCAGCTCAGAGGCAGGCACTGATTCCCCTTGCCTGATCCTGCTCCTTCCCCTGTCCTAAGTTTGGACACTGATGGAGGAGCTGGGTGACCAGCCCCTGTTTCAGCACTGAAAGTACATGTTTCCCATCAAAACAGAGCCTGATCCATGGAAGACTTCTCACAGAGCTACAAAGGGAGGAGGCACAGAGGAAGGCTGAGCAAAGGGGTGGGAAATACTGGAAATATCACAGGCAGGTGTGAAAACCTGCAGAGAGCTGGGAGATGTTCCCCACCTGTGGAAAACAGGCCAGGAGCAGCTGTGGATTGGCCAGTGTGATGTCCCCAGACCCTCTCTTGTGTTCCCCTTTACCACAAGTCCCTGAACAGGGAAAGCTGAGCTCTGTGCCCAGTTCCTGCCTCTCCCAGCAGCCCTGCAGGTGATGGCTGCTTCAGCAGGATTTTGGCTATGTAGAAGCAGCCAGACCTGCAAAAGAGGTGGGAGGATATGGCTGAGACCCAAATGCTGATGGTTAAATTCACAAAATCCTAGAATGGTTTGGGATAAAAGGGACCTTAAAGACATCTCATTCCAACCCCCTGCCAAGGGCACCTTCCACTAGAGCAGGTTGCTGATTTCCTGGGAAATGCTGGTGTTGGGCAATGTCCCAAACATCTGCTCATTTGCCCCCAGTGACAAACCCCTCATGGCCAGGTGTGGTGAATCCTCTGCCCAGCTGCTGGGAAATGCCACCAGGAGTTCTCCTTTCTCCTGAGAGGCACAAAATGGTCTCTTGGCCCTCGGATGTGACACACCTAGGCTGGCAGCTGCTGAGTGGGCTTGAGCAGGGGTGCAGAAGGGATTTGGGATGTGGGAGAGGGCAAGGCAAGAAGCAGCAGGATACAGGGAATAACTCATCTGCAAACCCCAAGGAGCAGGAGTGACCAGAGGGCCAGGGAGACACCGTGCCCTGCAGGTGGCCAGGAATTCCTTGTGCACACTGAGAGCTCTTGGTTCTGGTGCTGAGCCTCTGAGATGCAGGGAAATGGCTGCAGGAGCTTTTTGCAGAGCCCCTGCAATGCCCAGGAGCTGCTTTCCTTGGGAAGGCAGCTGGGGTTTGGCTGGAGCAGGTTCAGAAGGAGGCAGTGTAAAAATTCAGGGCAACATTTAAGGTGGAGTTTCTGGAGGAGAGTTATTAACGTAGATACAATCACAAAACTGTGTGTAAGCAAAGAGAAATTTGGTTTATTTAGGTAATTTAGGAAGAGTAATAACCCTTTGTGTGAGAGAGAGAGAGAAAATAGCAGGGGCTGGTGGAGCTGCTCTTGTCTGTTCCAGAAGTGGAGGGGCTGCAGAGCCACTGTGGGGACCCAGCAGAGCTGAGGAGCCCCACTGGGCCTGGGAGGGGGCTCAGGGACACAGGGAACTCATCCCCGGCCTCTGTGGCTGTCCCAGACTGCAAAGCTGAGCCACTCCTTGTCTGTGGTAATTTCGGGGTCCCCAGGACGAAGGAGGAATTGAGAATCTGACTCCATGTTCTTAGAAGGCTGATTTATTATTTTATGTACTTATATTATATAAAAGAATGCTATACTAAAACTATACTAAAGAATAGAGAAAGGATACAGACAGAAGTTTTAACAAAATACTGCTGAAAAACTCATGACCTCTTCCAGAGTCCCAACACAGCTGAACAGTGATTGGTCATTGAGTAAAAACAATCTCCAGACCCCATTCCAAAGCAGCAAAACACAGGAGAAGCAATCAGATAATTCTTGTTTTCATTTTTCTCGGAGGCTTCTCATCTTCCCAGGAGAAGAAATGCTGGTGAAGGGATTTTTCAGAAAATGTGACAGTGGCACTGGTGGGAGCTGGAGAGCAGCCCAGGGCCCCTGAGAGATCCAGTCCCTCCTTTTCATGCCCCAGTTGCTCTGTGTGTGTCACGTGGGGCTGTGGCAACTGGGGCAGGACTCTGTGGGTGTGTGGCAGTCAGGGCTGTCCCTGGGGCCTCCCATGGCCCTGTCACCCTGTGCTGGGGCTGGCACTGCCAGGATTGGTGTCTTGGCATGGAAAAGGGCTTGACAAGTGCTTGAAGGTTGGGAGGGACCCTAAAGGGCTTTAGGTCACTCAGGCCACACCTGCAGAGCAGATGCAGCCCCAGGGGGGCAGGAAAGGCTCACCCCCATTTCCTCACCTCTTTATGTTCTTACACCACGGCCCCACTGGTGTAAAACACCCATCCCAGCAGCCCCAGCACGGCCTCACCCGTCCTGCTCTGCTGAAGGAAACCCCCTGAGAGCACAAACCCAGCTCACATTCCCAGCTGCAAAGCCAGCCAGCAGCTCCATGGCTCCCAGCTGGTTGGGAACATCACCTTCCTCCTCTTCAGGGAGCAGAGCTGCCATGGACACCCTCCAGCTGTCCTGGTAGCAGGGGTGGGATCCCCCATCCTCAGCCCACAGAGGTGGAGCTGCTGGAGAAGTGACCTCAGGGAGGTTTGGGCACCATTTCTGGCCTGGCCATGGCACACCCAGCTCTTCCCAACCCTCCCAGCAGCACCAGGGATCATTCAGCTGGGAAAGGACCTCCAGGACCTCCAGGCTGGAGCATTAATGCCACTGTGCCATGAGAGCCAGCCCATCCCCAGTGCCTTCCCCTGAGGGACTCAGCTCCACCACCTTCATTTGGGGCAGAATCACCTGGTTTTTGCTCAGGTGACCTTTGCAGTCCAACAGAAGTGACACCAATTCCTTGGCTGCTCTGGGCTGTGCTGCTGGGACTGTGCCACACTAATTAACACTGTCTGTCTGTCCCACATGCTGCACACTCAGTGGTTTGTACATATGTGCCTATTTCTGTGCATGCTCCCCAAAGTAGGCCATGCTGAGTTACACAACCTGAAATGCTCAAATCCTCATGTGGGCTGATATAAAAGTGAATATTTAAGTATTTTATCTAGCTTGGTAGACATTAAAAAATACAATCCAGGTCACAGATGATTGAATTTCTCCTGTCTCAAGAGTGCCAGAATTGGGCTGAGGAGGTTCTCCTGTACATTAAGGTATCGTGTTCCCTGCTAAAATATAGCAGTGGCATTTCATTGCCAAAGGAGAATCACAGAGTGCCAAACATTTAATGAGTCCAACTGATCTCCTGAGAGCTCCTCTTTCCATTTTATCTGCTTCCCCCTACTTGCCAATTTATGGGCATAGATCAAAAATAATAAATATGGCTGTCAGCAACAGGGGAAAATATCCTGTGTCCATACAAATGGGCTGGGCTGGAGTCAGTGGAACAGTAAATGAGTAAATCTTGGTTCTGCTTGGAGATGTCCATGGAAGCTGTCATCCTTGAGGTCCATCAGGAGCCTCTTGGACATCCCAGGTGAATCTGGAAAGGGACTTTACAGGGAGCACTGTGCCCGTGGCACAGCTGTGAAGCCACACCAGGAGTGAAGGCTGGTCCTGCTCAGATTGCTGGGGGTTGGTGGAAGGCCTGCAGTGTTCACTCCTGGAATTGTCTCCCTGATTTGGAGTGGCCATGGAGCTGGCTGGTGGTGCTGGTGGCTCTCAAAGGATCAGTGTCCTGCAGGAAGAAAGGATTGGGCAGTTTCTAATTTCCCACCCAGGGAAGAGACCTAGAGAGGAGCAATCCCCCATCCCACGAGGGCTCCTGCCTTTGCAGCTGTTTCATCTTGGGGAGGTTTTACTCCAGTGACAAACTTAGGGCTGAACTTGGCTTCTTCAGAGAGCTCTTTCCACAGAAGAGCCCTCAAATTTCCTCCCAGCCACTTTTCCACCCCTCTCTCCCTTCCCAGACACCCAACAGCCTGGGCAGAAGCTTTGCAGACTCCCCTGAGCCTGAACCAACACCTCAGCTTTAATGACAAATGGGAGTTTTGCTTGGAGGAAGGCAGGTGGCAGCACTGGAGGTGGCATTTTGGAGGGGACATTCCAGAGGTCCCCGGCTGGCAGGAGCTCTGTGCCACTTCCTTGTGGCTGGAGGAGGGATGGCCATGGGAAGCACAGGCTGTTCCTTTCACCAATATTCCTGTTTTTCCTGTAGCAGTAGTTCTTTAGGGGTAAGGTTTTCTCAGCTGGAATGTCACTTTACAGATTTAAAAAATAATTTAAAAAAAATTAAAAATAAGGGCAAGGAGTCTGTCCTGAGGTGTTTACAGTCTACAGCAAAGACCATGTAACCTGCACTGCACTTTAGAAGCCTCAAATGCTCACTCACCCATGACTTTCCCCTCCACTGGGCAGCAGCCCCTCGAGGGCAGTTGTCCCTTCCTTGGTGGCCCCTGAGCAGCACCAGCCACGTCCCTGCTGGTGCCAGAGCCCTGGGGCTCTCCTGCCCCCATTCCCCATGCAGAAGTGCCTGAGCAAAGCCCAGGAGAGCCAAGCCATGCTGGGTTTGTCCCTGAACAGGTCCCTGTGCCCTGGGGGGAGATGTCAATGGAAGCTCCTGCCCCCACACAGCTGTGCTCCCTGGGATGGCCTCGTGGGCTGGGAATGGTGCCTGGGACCCCCCTCCCCTGGCTGACCTTAGGGCTGTCACCAACCATGGCCCAGCCTCTGGGAAACCTCCTCCTCCAGACACAACCCAAAGCCAGACTGTGAATGGTTCCATCTTTTTGAGAATCAAAGGGAGGGGTTTTCTTTGTGTGAATCTGATTTTTGGGGTTTTTTTTGGACAAACTCCAGGGTTTTAGGCTCACTCTCTCAAGCTCCACCTTCTCCAGGTGAAAAATGTGCCTGTATTTTCCTGGTGGAGGAATAAATAAAAACCAAACCAAACCCCAGAGTTAAGAACTTCAGGGAGGAGATGTTTGCCCCAAAGCCTTCAGAGCTGTGCCCACGGGAGGGGTGGGACAATAGGATGTCCCCAGGGGAGGACACCATCCTGGTGGTGTCACCCAGGGCGCTGTCACCACCCTGGGGGTGTCACCAGAGCCTGCAGCAAGGGCTGGGCTCCTGCTGAGGGAAAGCCCAGGCAGAAGCTGCAGGGGGAACGTCCCTGGGGGCAGAATGGATGTGACAGGAGCCAAAGTGGTGTCTGAATCACTGCCTGGAGCCCGAGGCCACCACAGCACCACTGATGCTTCACCCTCCCTGGGCATCTCCCAGCAGGGATTGTCCCAGGGTGCCTCCAGCCTCTCCCTCCCCCCAGGAACAGGATTAAAGCTCCTGCTGGTTGTTGGGAGCCCAGTGGGTGTGAAAAGAGCCTTTCCCTGCACACTGGCACTGCCAGGGGACAGGGCTGGCCCCAGGGGGGTCCAGCTCAGCTAATTCCAGCTCTTGGTTCTGTGCAAGGGTAAGAGTGCAGAGAGGAGAAAATAAGGCAGAAAGGAACCAGCCCAGCATTTTAGGTTGGTTATTTTAGGCTGGTTATGCTCACATCAGCCTGCACAGGGGAAACCTCAGCCAGGTCAAAACCACAGAGGGCAGTGAGGGGGTAAATCTGTTCTGCAGGTCAGTGTGGGACTGAGCTGTGGCACAAAGGAGCTGAGTCAGGTCTCAGGGAAAACCTTCTGGAGGTGAGGATGGAGAAACTCAGGCCCCAGAGGCTCTGCCATGGCTTTGAGAAGGCAGAGAGGAGCTCTGACCTTGTGTGCAGCCAGGGGCTGGTGGGTAGAGGTGCCCTCAGGGCCTTTCTGGCACGTTTGTGATTCTCCCTCATCCCTGGGTGGGGCACAGCCCCAGAGCATCCCCCAGCAGCCAGGGCAGCTGCTTTTGCTCCCCTTTGGTTTTAGTGTTAAGCCTTGAATTGAATAAAGGTAAAATGTGCTGCAGAATAAACACCTGGGAGGGAAGGATGTGAGCTCCCAGCTGTTTCTGCTGGATTTCAATGGTTAAAAGGCAGCAGCTTCTCTGGACCATTCATGATCCACAGACTGTACTGAAAAAACCATTAAGGTGGACAATTTAACATTTACCCTTTGATTTGGGGTAGCTCAGTTGAGAAATCTAATAATAAAATGTAAAAGAAAAAAAAATCTAAAACTAAGCAAACAAAAAAACCCTAACTCGCCCACAAAACAAAAAAGCAAATGAACAACTCACATGTGATTTCCAGAAGGATAAACTGTTCCCTTTCCTTCCCTCAGACCTAGAGGGAAGGTCAGACACAGCAGCACTTCCCAGTCACTCAGCAGCAGAATGAAGCAGGTGCCACCAGAACCACTTCCAAAAATCCAGGAAACTGGTGTTTAAGGAAAAGCAATAACCACAGCACCCCAGTGCAGCAAGGAGAGGCTATCCTGCCACTACAGGAGGTACTTTTGTCCCTGCAGGCCCCTCCCCAGCTCAAGTGTTTCAAATCCCATTGATTTTCACCTCTCACTGGTGCTGTGCAATCCCGGTGCCTCAGCTGGGATTGCTGACTCTGTGGAAAATCCCTTCTTGCCATGGAAAAACCAAAAATCTTGTGTTAAAAAGGGAGAGGGCTTGGAGGCAGGGACATCCTGTGATGCCCATGGAGAGCTGCTGATGATTTCCTCCTGGCAGCAGCAGCAGCTCAGGCAGAGCCCTGCCAGGGCTCCAAAAATCAGGCATGAGCATCAACACTCCCCTCTCTGCTCCCCCTCCAAATTTAATTTTACTCTGAGATGTTTCAGCTCTGTCTGGAGCTCTGGCCAGTTTTCCACAGATGGGGTTGCTCTTTCCGGGGTTTATTGTCTTGGGTCAGAATAGATCAGGTAAAGGAAGCAAATCACAGAATCCCAGAACTGTTTGAATTTCCAGTCTGGTTTCCACCCCCTGCCATGGGCAGGGACACCTTGCCTCAAGTCCCACCCAACCTGCTCAAATCCCCACAAATTTAAAAAACCTTTTTCTTCAAAATGCATTTTCAGGGCCTTTTGGGGCTGATGGCTCCTCACCCTAACAGACTTCCTGAATTTTGGGGCTGCCTGACTTGTTGGGGGGACCTGAGGCAGGGTGTGAGTTTGGGGTGATGCTGAGCTGTGCTGGCACCTTCCTCCCCTCTGCCCTCAGCTGTGCCCTGTCACACACAGGGCTGGCACCCAGAACGGCTGCTGGGGACACCACGGGGCCAGGGCAGCTCCTCATGACACAAGTGCCTTTCCTGGGGTCCCTCTGGAGCCTCCTGGGCTGGGAATGGGCAGAGCTCAGCTGGGCTGGGATCCTGGAGCTGCCAGGGGATCCTCTGGGATCCTCCTCCCACAGGAGTGTCTTGGGGAGCAGTTGTCACTCCAGCCTGGGCCAGCCCCAGGAAACCTGCTGAGCAGCCTGGAGCCGTGGGGACAGTGCCCAGAGGAAGGCATGGGGACAGTTCCCACAGCTGTGGGGAGGGGACAAACCCTGTCACCACCGTGCTGTGGGGAGGGGACAAGCCCTGTCACCACCGTGCTGTGGGGAGGGGACAAGCCCTGTCACCACCATGCTGTGGGATTTGCACGTGCTGTGGGTTGCTGCTGTCATGGGGCAAGCATTCAGGAGAGCCCTCCTCCTCCTCCTCCTCCTCCTCCTCCTCCTCCTGCTGCTGCTGCTGCTGCTGCTGTCCAGCCTGGGGCTGCTGGGCCAATGGCAGCTGCTGCAGCAGGACAGGAGCCATCTCCTCCCAGCTTCCATCCTCTCTGGGGCCAGCAGGAGCCCTGACACCTCTGGGGAAGGCCAGGTGCTGTAGGGGAGTTGTTTTGGAGGGAATTGAAGGCAGGTGAGGATCATCTCCTGCAGATCAAGGCACCTCAGACCCCCCTGCACCACCCAAACCTTGAGACCTCCTGGAGCACTGGGCACCCATCCTCCCAGAACAGAGCAGCCAGAGCTCCAGATGGGCATTTCAGAAGCAGTTTTCTCTCCTTTTGGCACCAACTGGTCACACACAGAGCCCAGAGCCAGGGCTGCTCTCTGTGGAGGTTGGCCCAGCTCTGCAGGGGTGGCACAGAGGGGACAGGGACACCTCAGCATCCCAACACTCCTGCAAAAGGCTCATTTTTAATCCCAGCAGGAGAATTACTCTATCTCCTTAGATTTGCCACCTGGCAGGAGGAGCTGGTGCAGGATAGGCACCTTCCCAAGGGAGGGTGACCCATTCCAGGCCGTGAGAGGCTCCCATTGCTGCAGAGCTGAGCTGAGGGAGGAGATGTTCTCTGTCTCTGGGGTCTTTAACCACGTGCCCTTAGTCAGTAGGTGAGTAGGTGTTGCTGCCCGTGTCTATCTCCCCTGCCCAGTTGCTACATGTGAACAAGTGTATTTCTCCCCAGTGTTGTGGGTTCTGCCTGTGGTGACACAAGGATGGGAAGGGAGGGATGACCTCGAGCTTCCTTCTGGACAGGGTAGAGAGGAAACCTGGATGGGTCCGAGGCACCGCTTGTAACTACATTTGTTCAAGAAATGTCATCTTAACCCCAAACTGTTGACACTTTATGCATGTGCTAATTAAATTTAAAAGAAAAAAAATTTAAAAAATGGAAAAAACTTAATAAAGATTTTAAGAGGTTACAGTAGATCTGGGTTTGGCTTTTTGTTGGCTCGTGCTTTGCTGTGAGTTAATCAGCCCTGTGATGTTCCCTCCTCTGTTAGAGGTTGGGGCATGGAAGGAGCAGCAGAAAGCTGTGATCTTTCTAAAACCCCTTATTTGGAGATTCAAGCCCTCAAAGATCAATTAATTCCCCAGGGTATTTAATCCCTGACTGCCTGGGTAATCAGAGGGCAGGGGAAGCTCTGTCTGTGCTTGGAGGAGCAGCAGGAGCTGATCCCTCCCAACCCCGCCGTGTCTCCAGCAGCTCTTGTCCTCATCCAGCTCCTCCTGATCCCAGGGGAAACACAGACCCCAGGTGAGGGAAAGCAGAGATGTGTTCTGGACTCTGGAATAAAAACACAGACACACAGAGCATGGCACATACCTGGGACAGCAGCCCAGATCTTCAAAGGTTTTAATTTTACCCCACGCCCCCTCCCCACATTTTTGGATATCCTCTTGACAAATCACTTTAACAGTTTTATTTACAGTAATAAAAATAAATTACTCTTACAGATGAATGTATAATATTATACACAATAGAGATACAGTGCAATAACAGCATTGATTTGTTTTCACTCATAAAGTGCATCGAAGGGGCTTGATTGACCATAACTGGATGACAGCTGTACATTTCCCTTTGAGATCCACTTTCCCAGTCAAGTTTAAAGGCTCATGACAGCACTGACAACAAGCAAGGTGCTGTCCTGATTGCTGAGGGGTGGCCTCATTCCTGGGAAATCAGGGAGGCAGGGAATGGGGGGGATGGATGGGTTCCCACCCTGCCTGTGCTGCTGGCAGTGCCCAGCCAGCCTGACCCGGGGCTCAGAGCCCAGGGGGAGCACAGGGCGGGCTCTGCCTCTGGGGGAGAGGAAACCCCTGTTTCCAAGGCTGCCCTTGGAAACTCATCAAAAACACCAGAATCCCACCCCTGCCTCAGGGCTGGAGGGTTCCCTGCCCGGGGAGGACTCTCTTTGTTACTGTGTGCTCTGTCCTCCTCTCAAGGGACCTGATCAGCCTCCAGCCCCTCCTTGTCCCTGTGCTGCAGAGCCCAGACCCTGCCCAGCTGGAATAAAAGCTTTTCCTGGGACCAGCCAGCTGTTTTCCAGCTGCCAGAGCCTGCAGTAAAACCTGTGCTTGTGGTTCCAGTGGCCAGGGACAGGATGTGCTGTCAGTGCCCTGCTTGCTGCAGCCCCTGAGCAGGGCAGGATCCTCCTGGAGCCCACAGTTCCTGAAGGCACCTGGAGCTGGGGACAGCTCACTCACACCCCTCCAAGCCAGGGACTAAAGGACTTCACAGCACCCCTCTGACCTGGGTTTTCTGCTGAAAAGCCCCTTTTCTGTCTGTGTGGCAGAGTTTTCCAGTGGGAATGGGGAGCTCTGGTCCCAGAGCTGCAGGGACACTGGGGGTGCTCAGGGGGATTTTGCAGTGGGCAGCTGCACTGACAACAGAGGAGCTACAGAGGGTCCAAGTGGAGCTGCCTCACCTCACCAGAGGGAGGGCTGAGAGGAGCTACAGGGAAATACCATGTGCACCCAACAATTATTCCTGACAATTAGAAGTGAACTGTTAATTCTTCATTAGCAATGATGTGGGTCTCGATGCTGGTCAGGACACACCAATACAAGTGAGTACCAATGGCCTTTTAAAAGGTCTCCCCACCCCAGATTTGATGCTTTTACAAGAAAGAGATACTTCATCACCTCATGAGAACAGTAATGGTTTCTTGGGGGTTCATTCCAGGTTCAATTAAAACTCTTTGATGTGAACAGACTGGGCCTGCCACACCAGGACTGAGACCCTTGGAATCTTTACTGCTGCTTACTGACATGAGGCTGGCTAAAGAGAGACATTTTCACTGCTCAAAGTCCCAAATTGACCAAAAGGGAAAAGGAAAAAAAGGAAACAAACCCCAAAATAAAACTAAGCAGCTTTGTTGGTACAGTCTGTACATTTTAATAGGGTTTTTTGTACTTTTTTTCCCTTTTTTTTTTAACTTCTCATGCTGGGGCAAGACAAGGGCTTGTTGTAAATGCACAAGCTTCCCCCAAGCCTGGCACACCTCCACCAACCTCAGGGCAGCTGTGGTTACATCCCAGCCCATGGTGGCCCTGGCCTTGTCACAGTGCATTTGAGGAATGTTTGCTCCTTCTTTCTCCTCCTCACCCTTTCCTCATCCCCTCAACCAGCCAAGCACCAGCACCAAAAGCTTTGCACCTCTGCATTCTGCTGGCCACCAGCTCCTGGTGCAAAAGCCAAAGGCACCCAGAAACCTGTAAATAAATCAGCCAATAAGCATGGATTCATTTCCCTGGCTGTGTTGATCCCTGCCATAGCTCAGGGCTGGTTGGATGCCACCTGGAATCACTCAGGACCAGTTTTCTGCCCATTTCTGCTGCTGTAGATCCAAACCAGCTCCTGGAGAGTCCAGAACTGACAAAAGCTCAGCCTGGCTCTGGCCTCTCATCCTTTATCATTTGCAAAGCTCAGAGTTTGAAGATGCAGAGGCAAGGTCCTGGCCAGGGTGAGGACAGGGAACAAACACCCCCAGCCAAACACCCCCAGCCAAACACCCCCAACCAAACACCCCCAGCCAAACACCCCCAGCCAAACACCCCCAGCCAAACACCCCCAGCCAAACTCCCCCAGCCAAACACCCCCAGCCAAACACCCCCAGCCAAACACCCCCAGCCAAACTCCCCCAGCCAAACACCCCCAGCCAAACACCCCCAGCCAAACACCCCCAGCCCTCTCCAGGCAGCTCCAGCTCCCACCTGGAGGGGCCAGGGGGCCCTGTGGACATCAGCCCTGCAAATTTCCACCAAGGCAGAGACCCTGTGCTTTACAGGACTGCCACTGGCCCCTGTCTCAGCTGAAAAGCACAATCATTGACTCAGAGGCTTTCAGAGCCCTCAGTTTAATGGAGATGCAGAATCCCAGGTGGAGGAGGCCTCCCAGTACATCCAGCACTGGGAAACCTGGAGCACTGGGTGTACTCCAGGTGCTCTGTGTCCTTCTGGAGGTGCCCAGGAGGGGAACAGGGGCTGCTGGGCTCTTCTCACCAAGCTTTGGATCCTCAGAGGATCCACCATGGAAACCCCATTTTGCTTTTGGTGATTCCCTCACCATTGGTGCCTCATCCACGTGGGATTCCTTTACATTCATGGGAGCTGCTCCCTCCTTATGGCAGCAGAACCCCATCCTAAAGCCCTGAATTCCATCCTAAACACATCCCAAAGCCAGCCCCAAACACCAGGACATCCCCACTCTGCACAGAGCAACAGTACCCCAGCAAGTGATTTCAGGTTTTAAATCAACTTTCCTGCTGTTCAGCATGAGGAGGCTCCAAAATCCATGATCCCCCTGATGTCCAACATTGCCAAACTCCAAACTTTCCCAGTAAAAGTTTTTCTCTGTGAAAAACAGAACCAAAGCACTGCAGCAAAGGTGCAGTAAAATGCTCAGAGGTTTCCACAAGGCAACACATGGCAGGTGAACCTAAACCTCTTTATCTTCTTCTTCACTTCCCCTCATTTCCTCTGATTAAACAGGAGAGGAAAAACAGGAAAAAAAAAAAAAGAAAAAAACCCAAACAAAACAAAAAACCAAAACCAAAACAAAGCAAAAAACAAACAAACAAACTGGAAATTGCACTATTTTTATTTAGGGGAATGACTGCAAAAATGCCAATTTATCAAAATGGGGTTTTTTTTTTTAGAGGAGATTTCTTAAGACTTTTCCTGAAACCTAACAAGAGTTTTTAACAGCTTCCATGGGCAGCTTTAGCATCTCAAAGAGAGAGGTGCTAGACCATCACACAAAAAGAAATGAGATCTTTATTTTACAGTAATTCTGAGCATGGAATGGGCTTGTACCACATCCTGGTGCTGACTGTGAGCTGGGCCAGGGCACTCAGGGACCAGAACTCAGAGTTTGCCTTTGCCAAAGGGGCTGGGAATGAGTTTGGGTGAGCCCCCAGTGTCCCAGTGAGGACACCCCCGCCTGCCCTTAACCTCACCCTGGCAGGGGCTGTGTCCCAGCTTCAGCTCCTCTCATCCCAAATCTTTCTCCTCTTGCTGTGGAGGGCCACAGGGAGAAATTTTTCTTTGATCCTCATTTGAGTTTGGCAAAATTCATCAGGGCATCTCTCGAACTGAGACACATTTTACATAAGCAACTGAACTCTAAAAAGAACATTGTTAAAATCAAGCTCTTCAGCAACAGGGAATTTACTGGAAAGCCAAGAAAATGCAACTTTTTTGTGTCAAGGTTTCTCTGGAGCTGATTAGTTAAACTACCTTTCATCTAAAGATACAAAATGAGCTGCCCAGAGAAACAAATCCTGGCTTCTAGCTAGGGTGGTTGTAGAAAAACATTTCAAATGTTCACAATGTTTCAAAAAGGGTTTAAGCTATTGGGTTTTCACACTGAGGAACTGCAGGGACCTGGCTGCACTTAAGAAACCAGAAGAAACAGAATGAGTAAAGTGTTTGTATAAATATTAGTCTCACATACATATTTACTTTAAAACTCACATTGATTCCACATTGTGCCAACTGCCCGTTCTCCAAGGAATTCATCAGAGAAAGGAAATGGAAAAAAAACCCCAAACCCACAAAACATAAAAACTCCAAGACTGGCCACGTCTCACAGGCAGACAGTAATTCCAAGCCCCAGGCACACTTGGGAACCTCAGAGCTTTCTCTTGTGCACTGAGCTCTGAGGAGCAAGAGATTCATTGCACAGATCCAGGGACAAAACCCACCCGGATCTGTTTGTACCCAGCCATAAAGTGACTTTGTACCCTCTGCAGCCACACAAAGCAAGAACATTTCTTCCACTATCACAGACTCACAGAATGTTACAGGTTGGGAGGGACCTCAAAGCCCACCCAGTGCCACCCCTGCCATGGCAGGGACACCTCCCCCTGTCCCAGGTGCTCCCAGCCCCATTGTACATCCTGGCCTTGGGCACTGCCAGGGGTCCAGGGGCAGCCCCAGCTGCTCTGGGCACCTGTGCCAGGGCCTGCCCACCCTCACAGGGAACAATTCCCCATTCCCAATATCCCATCCATCCCTGCCCCCTGGCAGTGGGAGCCATTCCCTGGGTCCTGTCACTGCACACCCTTCCCAAAGTCCCTCTCCAACATCACAACAATTTCTCTACAGCAAAGCAGAATATTTGGGTGCCAGACCCAGCTGCTGGAGGGTCTCCCAAGCCCCCCATGCCAGGACACCCCCTGTGCCCCGAGCCACCCTGGATGTGCCACCCCAGCCCTGCCCCTCCCCGGGGCTTGCCTGGGTTCTCCCTTTCTCCATCAGTGAATGCACGATTCCACCTCCCGGCCAAAAGAAAGCCCAGCATAAAGGACACTTCATCATCATCATCATCATCACGGCCTCACTAACACCACAAAGCACAGCACACAGCTCGGGAATGTCGGGGCTGAGGCGGCAGCATCAGCAGTGACACGTGTGGTGACAGAGGCTCCTCTCTCGGGGACCCCAGCGAGCCCGGAGCCCTCTTTGGATGAAACCCCCACCCCATGTAAACAGCTGGTGTGGAAGGGGGGAAAGCAGCGCCCCAGTGCCCAGCTGGACCAGGAGAGCCCTTCCTGGGCCTCCCCCTCTGCCCCCGCCGGCCCCGCAGCGCCAGCCCTGCCCCAGCCACATCCTCGGGGAGGGGGGGAAGGAGGGAACGGATGCCGGGGGTGCCCCCAGCCCTGCGACAGCCCCACAAGCCACACCTCGAGTGTCCCTCACCCGCAGCTCCTCAAAGAGCTTCTCCAAGCACAGAGGCACGGGCAGCCCCCTGCCCCTCCTGCCCCCTTTATTGCATAGCATCGCAGCAGGCCCTGATTGCGGGGGGACGGGCGCAGCCACCCCACGCCTGGGGACCAGCCCCGCCGGGGGGGACGCGACACCTCCCTGCCCATCCCCTGCTCCCGTGGGATGCGCCCATGGATGAGCCCCGAGGGGTGGCGCCGCCCGGATGGGGCCCGCTGGTCCCCCGGCTCCTTACCCCGAGAGCAGACAAACGCCATGGTGCGAGGATCCTTTTTCTTTGCTTTTTCTCTTTTTTTTCCTTCCTTTTTTTTTTTTTTTTTGGTGTTTTGTGTTTTTAAATAAAAAATAAAATGTGTAAGAAAATAACATTTCTAAAGGAAACCATTATCATTCTACTCTCTCTCTTTGCTTTTCTCTTTTGCCTTTTTTTCTTTTTTTTTTCTTTTCTCTTTTTGGCCATCTTTCCATGGAACGAGATGTGCTGACCGGGGAGGGGACTCCTCCCGGCAGGAGACAATAACGACAGAGGGGAAAAAGAGAAGGAGCAGGAGAGCCAGGCAGCTCCTCTGGCTCCGTGCTCAATCCTCACACGTCGCTGGATGTCCTTGGTCTGGAGGAGAACGTGGAGGGGATGCACCCGCAGCAGGCCAGCCAGAGCGACTTCTGGATGTCCGGGTTTCGGAAGGCGTAGATGATGGGGTTGATGAGCGAGTTGCAGGTGGCGGGCAGCGCCAGCGAGTAGGTGTACACCGCGGGGTAGCTGGAATCGGCCACCAGCGAGTAGATGGCGAAGGGGATCCAGCAGAGCGCGAAGGTGCCGAGGATGAGCGAGAGCGTGGAGAGCCCTTTGCGGGTGGAGGTGGCCTGCGCCGTGGCGATGAACTGGTGCTGCACGGCGATCTGCTGGGCGTGCCGGAAGGCGATCTTGCAGATCTGCAGGTAGAGCTGCATCATGAGGGCGAAGAGCAGCAGGAAGGTGACGGCCAGCACGGCCGCGTTGTCCTTGGTGACGGGCCGCAGGATGCTGCAGGAGCTCTGGTCCCGCAGGCAGTTCCAGCCCAGGAGGGGCAGCAGCCCCACGCCCAGGCACAGCAGCCACATCAGCAGCACCATGGCGCAGGTGAAGCCCAGCGTGCGCTCGCTGTGGTAGGTGAGCGCGTTGTACAGCGACAGGTAGCGGTCCACGGTGATGGCCAGGAGGCTGCAGACGGAGGCGGAGAAGGCGGCGAGCAGCAGCCCCGCCGCCGCCAGCTCCGCCGCCTCGCTGGGCGGCCGCAGCAGGTAGCGCACGGCGAAGTTGGCCACCAGCCCCAGCCCGGCCAGCAGGTCGGCCAGCGCCAGGCTGCCGATCAGCAGGAACATGGGCGCCCGCAGGCTCGGCGTGTAGAACAGCACGGCCAGCACCAGCGCGTTCTCGCCCGCCACCGCCGTGCCCGTGGCGCACAGCGCGATGTCCCAGGGGCTCACGGAGCCCGCGGCCGCGGCCCCGCCGCCCGGCGCCGCCGTGCCCGGCCCGGCCGCCGCCGCCGAGGGCCAGGCGGGGGGCTCCGAGGCGTTGCCGAGCCCCGGGAGCCGCTGCTGCTGCTGCTGCGGCTGCGGCGGCCACGGCTCCCCCATGGCGGCGGGGCCGTGCAGCATCGCTGGGGAGAGAGGGAGAAGGGGGCGGTGAGCGATGGAGCCCGAGCCCCCGGAGAGCCCCGCGCTCAGCCCGGGCAGCGCCGCGCCTCGACCCCCGCCCGGACCTCCCGGAGCCGGGGGAGCCCCCGACCGAGCCTGGAGCCCCCCGGCCCGGGACGCCGCCCCCGCCGCCGCATCCCCGCCAGCCCCACTGCAGCTTCCCGGGCACCGAGCCCCCCATGCCCGGTTCGCCGTCCCCCCGCCCCACACGCACCCCTGGCCGCTATCTGCCGCCGGGCTGAGGCCGAGCACAACTCATCGCCCCGCTGCCCGCAGCCGCCTCCGTGCGCCCGGCTCCATGCAGGGTCCGCAGCCACTGCGCACCCGGTGAGGAACCGGCCGCCCCCTCCTCCTCCTCCTCCTCCCCCCCTCCCTGGGGCACGGCCACCTTTGCTGCCTATTTATAGCGCAACCCCTCAGCCCTCCCTCCCGCAGCCCTTTCTTTTTTGCGTGCGGTGAGTAAAAATAAACACTATTAATAGGCCAGCGCCTGTATGCGGAGCCGCTGATGGAAGGAGAAGGCAGCGGCAAGGAACAGCCTACGTTAAGTTTCTCCTTCCTCCCCGCCTTTCCCTCCTTTGGAAAAGGCTGCTGCAAGATGCTCCCGGCCGGCGGCAGCATCCTGCCGTGCCCGCAGGAGCGAATCCCCCGCCCGGGGCGGGCAGCCGAGGTGTGAAGGTCGGGGCAGTGCCCGCTGCCATCCCCCGCCGCCACCGTCGCCCCTTCCCGCATGCAGCCGCGCCGCCGGGGGTTGTTGTTTTACCTGGTTTTAATGCTCGAGGATCGGCTCGCTCCCCCCACCCCGTTTTTATTTTTTTCCTCGCCGGTCCTTCCAGCCCTTGGTGCGAAGCCTCATTCCTCGGCGAGCATCGCTAATAGCGTTGGCAGAGAGCTGGCATCGACTTGCACTTAATATTCCTGCCCCATTGGATCTGCTGATAAATCTCAACTCTGACGTCAAAGTCTTCACTTATATTCATGATCCAAGTCTGTGAATCAGAGGCGCTGTGATCAGAATAACAACAAGGCTGGCTCCCCGCTCCCATCCCCGCACACCCGCGGGCACGCCCCGCGCCCGTTCATTCATCAGCCTCCCGCCGCCCCGCCGCGCCTCCCCAAGGTCGGGCCCGCTGCACCTGCGTCCTGCGGATGCAGCTTGGGCACCGGCCAGGCCCGGCCGCCTCGCTGGGTTTATTTTTACCGCTTGTGCCGAGGGACGCGGGCATGGATGCGAAGGGAGGGCGGCGATCCGGCGCGGCTCCGGGGCCGCGATGCTCAAGGACAATGCCCGGGACAGCGGCACCGGCCCCGGCGCCTCCGGGACACGGCGGCTGAGGCTGCTCGGGGATCCAGCCCGGGCCAGGGGCATCCCTCCGCGGGGAAACACCGCGGCCCGGAGCCTTCGCCCCACACGGGTTCCCTCCAGGCAGCGAAAAGCTGGGATGAGGAGGAGCTCACGGGAATTGGGACCTGCCCAAGGACGCTGAGTATGGGGTCTGTCCCCCTCACCGCAGCACCCACCCATCCCCAGAACTTCCTCCCCGACTGTTTGGGAAAGGAACAGCCCGGAAAGGAACAAATCCCAAAGACACGAGTATTTTTCCAGCTATAAATGGCTCCGTGATTCATCTCGGGAGCAGGATCATCAAAGCAGGGATGCTCAGCTCCTGGATCCACAGGATTTCAGCTACACCTTCTCCCCTTTTTCCTACTCGTTTCATAACACTCCAGCTTCCCCCTTTCATCCCCCTCTCTCTTCCAGGCTGCTGCAGCCAGCTCAGCGCTGGGAAGCATTTCCAGCTCCGGATGTGCAGAGATATTTGGGTGAATAGCAGCGATTCTGGCTGAACCCAACTGCCCCAATTTGGAGCATCTGGGTCGCTAATCAGGCCAAGCCCCGTCCCGGGGGATGTGAATCCTCATCTACCTGGGGCCGCGTGACCGAGCGCCGGGAGCCGCCGGCACAAGGGGCGGAGGAAAGTCGAGCAGCGAGGAGCTGAATGAATGAATTCCTCCTGCTCCCGGGAATTACGCACGGCCGGGGAAGGGGAGCGGCCGAGCAGCCCTGCCCGGCTCCCCCCGGCAGCAGCTCAATACAGAGTTCTGAGTGTCTTATCCTGAGGGATTCTGGGCCAAGAAGCACAAGCAGGGACTGAGCTCCTGTTTCTGGCAGAACGTGTGGCACAGCTGAGTACCAGGGTTTCATGTCACTTAAAAGCAGAAGCTACAGATGACACAGAAAATCCAGTGAATATGAGCCTATTCCTTCATCGCACAAAATAAAACCTGCAAATAAGCAAAAGAAAAAGTTTGTCTTAAACTGGGGCCTGTGATTTGTAAGACACAGAAATCAGCCCTAGGGCTGGTGTAGGTATAGTGGTGTAAAACTATCACCTAAACCAGGCGTAAAGGTGGCAATATTTCAGAAATTCAGATAACACTGTATCATCAACAGCATTTTTTTCACTCCTTCTGTGATTATCACTTGATTCCATCCAGGCTTTTATCAGTGTGCTGGGAAAACGGTATTTGTGAAGCATTTCTAAAGGGGGTGAGAGGATAATGGGAATTCCAATCACAGCTGATCTCAGCAGCTCACCTGCGGGACGCGCTGCGGGGAGCGCTGGCGGCAGAGGGGACGCCAGGCTGTGCCCGGTGCTCTGTGGGGTCAGAGCCCAGCCAGGAGCGCTGCGGGGCTGAGCGGGGATGTCCCCGCTGTGCCCAGCCCGCGGGCAGCAGGGCTGAGCCGGGATGGGCAGACCCAGGACAGTCCCTGCGTGTGTGACCCCGCCTGGCCCTTTTCCCCCGGCGCTGCCCCTGGCAGGGACACGCGCGCTCCAGAGGGTCCCGGCTGATGCCAAACCCCGTGGATCGCTGCAGTGCCTTGGCCTCCTGCTCCATCCAGCGTCCCACCCTTCCTGCCCCTCCAACACCCGGCACTCCAGGCAGCCCCTTCCTTCCCCTCGACATCCCCACCACAAGTTTGCCCCAACCCCGGGAGCTTTTTGCTGTGTCCTACAGGAACACCAGTCCCTGGCAGTGTTACCCCTCTGGGCTCCAGAAGTTCCCCTTCCCAAACACACATCCCAGTGGATTTCAGCCAGTGCTGGGAGCTGCTTGTCCTCCTGCCCAGGGAAGAGCAACCCCGTGCCTACAATGGGATTTTTTGGGGGGTTTCACCTGTGCAAGGGGGTGCAGTGGATTGGCAAAGACCCCAAGAATGCTGAGATTTTCTGGTGACAAAAATGACATTATCTGGCCCCTTTTAAACCAGGGCTTGCTGTCCCCAGAGCAGCCCTGTTGCACATGAGAGGAAGGGCCACTGCACACCCTATTTTCAAGGCTTGAGAGTCCAGTTTTGAAGTTGTATTCAATGTTCTGAGCTCCCTGAGTATCTGTAAGACCATTCTGGGAATATTCATATATTAGATAAAGGAATTTATCTGTATTTAAATTACAGACTCAATAGAGAAGAGCAAAGATCAAAGCTAAGCAAAGACACAAGCCTGACACTAATTACAGAGCAAGAGGCCACCAGCCTCACCTGGAACTGCTGTTCAGCATGGAAAATGTCTCCCACCTTCATTCCTCACCATCTTCCTTGGATTTTGGCCCTTGGGAGAAAGCTCAGTGCTGAACAAGGCAGGTTTTCCTGTGGCACTGCCCTGTGGGGGTGCTGGGTGCTCCCAGCCCACAGCAGGGCTTCACCTGGGGCTCATCCTCCCTTACAATTTGTGCTTTTCTGGTTAAAACAAGTGGGTGGCAAGTTAAAACTGGGGTGGCAGTCACTGATGACGTGGTGTCCCAGGCTCAGCCCACTGGGAACCAAAGCTGGAGCAAGGGCTGCTGTTTTAGGGCACACTGCTGGTACAGAGGGATAACCACAACTCCAATTCTCCAGCATTTTCACCTCCACAAGTACCAAAATCAGCTTTACATCTTTGCTTTGGGGAAACGCCATCACCTCCCAGCATCCCATCAGCTTTTCCCAGCCCAGCTCCCACTCCTCTGGGAGCATCCTGTGGCTGAGCTGACACATCCTCGAGCTCCCTGCCTTGTGCCCCCCGAGCCAGGCTCAGAGCTGGAACATTCCCCCACGTTTCATTTCCCTTCTCTGCAGAGAGCGGATCCAGCCTTGTTCCAGCACCTCCCTTGTTCCCTGTTACTCCAACGGTGCTTGAGGAGCTCGAAGCAGGAAAAGCTCAGCTATAATTAGCAGTGCTGACTAATCAGGGTGGCAAACAAGCCCTCCCCAAAACGGGGCCGTGGGGGCTGCGCTGCTGCGAGTGATGGAGCCCTACATTCACAGGCTTTGCATAATTCCTGGTGGAAATGAGGCCATTTTCTCACTGCTGCCACTGGAAAGATGGGAATTCTCCTAGAGCTGCTCCAGCTGCAGCACCCCAGCCTGGTGGGAAGAGCCAGGGCTCCGGGGTGGGTTGGGGTGGTTGAGGTGTAGGTGCCCAAGCCAGGCACTGGAGGAGCTGGAGGGTGGCAGGCAGGAGTGTGGCTGATAACATCACCCAGCTCTGTGGAAAAGCAGCTGATTTGCCTGAAAAGCCTCTCTCCAGGTGGCTGGAGTGGGTCCCTTCCAGGTCCTGGCTTGCAGGGTGACCTGTGGCACCCCCTGCAGCAGCACTGCCGCAAGCCTGGAGAGCCACGGGTGGAGCTTGGGCTCTGCCAGCAGCAGGAAACCCCTTCCTGCCCCTTCCCTCTGGGCTGCCCAGCCTGGGGACAGCGGGGACAGCGTGTCCCACTGCCCTGCTGCTGTTCCACAGGCAGGAAACATTCCCCATTTAGGGGGCCAGGGCTCAGCTGTGCCAGGAGGGAAGGAGAGATCCCAAGGCTCACTCCAAGCTCTCCTCCTGATTCCCACTAAACAAACACTCAGACCAAGCCAGGGGGAGGAATTTTGCTCCTTCCATCAGTGATATCATCCCCACATGAACGGTTGTGCTCCAAGTCCTTTCCTGAGCCACAGGGACACGTTTTGGAGCACCTTTGCTGGCACATGCTGTGTCACCATATGTCACTGAGCAGGGCTTCTGGGAAAAGGTTTTGGTTTTTTTTCCCAAATAAAGGGTTTTGCACTGTGTTTTACTCCTTCTCCCAAGCTGTATGTGCTGCTCTGGCTGGGTGCCTCGCCAGGAGTGACTGTTTCCCTAAACTGCCATTCAGCCGCAGGGAACACTGGGAGCCTGCAGAATATGAGGCAAAATATTCAGCAAAATATGAGTGTGATAATTAATAATTAACAATAACCCAATTTACCTGATGTGGCACGGAGGTAAGGAAGGTTTTCTAGGGGTTTGGGTGGGGAAAAATAGGAAAAGTCCTTAAAACAATAGAAAACCTGGATGTTTTTGCATCCAAGTGCTGGGCAGCCATCCCTCCCTCCCTGCTGTGCCCCTGCCACCAATGGGAGTTCTCCAAAACCAGGCTTGGAGTGAGCACCCCAGAGCACCAAACCCTGGAAACACAGCAGAGAAGCAGCTCTGACATCAGGAAGGTGCCAGCTCTGTGGGGAAAAGCCCTGAGCTGCCCCAAGGACACACCAGCACAGCAGGAACCCACAGGCACCGAGTGGAATCCATGCAGCGATGGATTTGCTGCTCCATTCAATCCCTGAACCCTCCTGGTGACCCCTCCTGGGGGACTGGCATGGGGAACATGAGGTTTTCCATGAGGAACGTGAGGTTTTCCATGGGGAACCTCCTGTGGTGGCCCTGGAAGCACCTGCAGTCCCCCCAGCTCCATTCCTGCTGGGCAGGAAGGACTTTGGCTTCCAGAAATCCCAGGAACAAATTCCCAGCTTTGAAGTGGAGCACCAGGCAGCTCCACACCCCCACGCTGGTCCTGTCTACTTATTGGCTTTAACTCAGGCTTGTGACATTTAAACAGGACCCTGTGTGGAGCCACAGCACTGGGCTGCCCTCCTGAGCAGGGCACATTCCTGGGAACCACAATGCCTGGATCCAGGGTTGGCTGGGTTAGGACATCACCCAGAAAAGGCCACAGCTGCTGGCTGGGAGTGAAATCATCTCCATAAAGCAAGGGCTTGCCTCTGAAAAAATCTGTTTACTTAAAGAGAGCCATGAGTGGGGCTTGCCAGCAACGTGGTCACACCCCAGCCCTCAGCCTGAGCTGTACCCACCTGGATTTTGGGGGTGTGGAAGTGCTTTTCCCTCTCTGGGCATTGCAATTTCTCCTTCAGCACCACTTCCAGAGCTGTCTCAGCACTTGGGGATTCCCCCAGGATTAAAGAGACATTTCCAGGAGTGGGAACACCCAGCCAGAGTGGAGAGCTGCTGAACATCCTGGGAATTTGCCTTCTCCATCCCCAGGTTGGGGTTCAAAGCAGGAGGGTTCTCTGGTCCCACAGGAATTCCCTCTGCCCTGGAGGCTCCACCCCAGAGCTGTGCTGGGCTTCTCTCCCCTGGTGATGCTGGAGGTGGCTTGGCTGAGGAACCTCCCCCAGATCCCCAGGGATGAATCCATGGCACAAAGGCACCTGGGGCAGGGAATGGGAGAAGCAGCAACAGGGAAATCCCTCCAAATTCTTTGAAACTGCTGAATTTGAAGGGTTTGGGGGAGATGAAAGCAGCAGGATGGATGGGGAGGATGAGACCCAGAACTGCCCCTTCCCGCCCAGGTTTGAGCTGTTCTCCTGGGGTTTTTCTGATTTTTTTTTTCCTCCTGAAAGGTCAGCTCCCTTGTCAGAGCTGGAAGTCACAAGCAGCATCCCTGACACGAGTGCAACCGTGTTTGATGAGTCACTTGTTTAACAGGAAGAGGCTGCTGGTTGCTATAGGGATGGCAGCAGAGGGGAGAGGATCCCTCCCTTACCCTGAGCAAACAGAAAATCGCAACAATTCCAGCCCAAACTCCCCTTTGCTGTAACTTTTTGGCCCAGTTTGGTACCGTGGCTGCAGGGATGGCCAGGTAGGTCCCTGAGCACGGGACATCCTGGAGTTTGGGGACATCACAGGGCTGGACAAAGTCCAGGGAGGGGTCTGGATGAACGCTGGGGCTGGGTTTGGAGCTCCAGGGGCTTTGGGGTGACAGGAGCAGACCCTGCTGAGCTCCCCACCCCTCTTCAGGGCTTTTCCCTCCATGGAAGGGAATCAGCATTCCCGGGAGAGCCCAATCCCTCTGCCAGGAGCTGCTGCCCTGCTCGGAAAGGTGAGAACTGTGCTGGGCTGGGGGAGCTGTGACTGTGTCACCTTCGGGATGCGGCCACCAGGGCACCGAGGAGGACACGTCAGTGTCACCGTGAGCCATCCCCTCCCAAACAGTGTCACTGTGACCATCCCCTCTCAGTGTCACTGTCACCATCCCCTCCCAGCCAATGTCACTGTCACCATCCCCTCTCAGTGTCACTGTGAGCCATCCCCTCTCAGTGTCACTGTGACCATCCCCTCCCAGCCAATGTCACTGTCACCATCCCCTCTCAGTGTCACCGTGAGCCATCCCCTCCCAAACAGTGTCACTGTGACCATCCCCTCCCAGCCAATGTCACTGTCACCATCCCCTCTCAGTGTCACTGTCACCATCCCCTCCCAGCCAATGTCACTGTCACCATCCCCTCCCAAACAGTGTCACTGTGACCATCCCCTCCCAGCCAATGTCACTGTGACCATCCCCTCTCAGTGTCACTGTCACCATCCCCTCCCAGCTCGGTGACTGCAGCCTTCATCCCCCCTGTTAGGGGAATTCATCCACAAACACCAGAGGGTTATGTCCAAAAAGGAGACAGAGGAGTCCTTTTACTTTATTGGAATAAAGGGGGAGGCCATGGGGCATTCCCCTAGGATGTCTCCAATTTTTGGAAGACTCAGCCTCCTTTTTTATCCCAATTTCCAGCCACATTTCCCTTCTCTCTTTCCCCGTTTCTGAGGTACTTGAGAGGTTCAGATTTCCAAATACCCCTGATACCAGGGATTCCCCTCCAATGTATAACCCTCCCTTTTCATTTTTAATTCCTATGGAATTTAGGGGTTTTCTTCCCCATTGTTTCTTTCATCTTTCAATGTCTAATTTCACTTATCAGCAAACCTAAAGTTTATTTGTAAAAGCAAATCTCTTTTTCCATTCACCAATCAGTGGAATCCTTCCCATTGTTTCTTTTATGTCCCAGTGGTTTTATCCACCAGCAGCCCCACAGCTGGTTTGGAAAGACAAATCCCTCATTCCTCTCCCCTCGGTGTCAGCCCCCAGCCAAGCTCCCCCAGGGCTGTCTGTCCGTCCCTCCCACCCTCGTTTCCCTTCCCTGGGATTCAGCCCCGGATTCAGCCCCGGACGAGGCTCCCAGCCACTTCACAGGGATGTGGTGGGGGAATTCTGCCAGGTCCATCCCTGCAGAGCCTCGGGAACCCTCAGATGCTGCTGTCCCACAGGACACTCCCAGCTCCTCATTAGGGAGTCGCTAATTACCTCGCCATTGTTCCTTGGCGCTTTGTGTGGCTGAGTTTAGCTCTGCTGCTCCTGGCACGGATGCAGTTTGCCCACTGCCCGCCCATCCTGCATCTGCTGTGCCTCAAGAAACGCCTGATGGGGAAAACGAGGGGGTTTCCTTCGTTGAAAGAACCACCTGGACTCAGATTCCCCCGAGGTGGACGATTTCGAGTCGGATTTCATTAAGCACAGGGCTGTGATAATTTGGTTGGGTGGCCCTGGAGAAGCTCTGCCTTCCCCAGGGCTGGGGTTGTGCACCCTGGGGTGCAGGGAGACAGCAGGACAGGATTTGGGGGTCAGGGACTCGCTGAGCAAGGATCTGGGGGGTTGGCACTCAACAAGGGGGATTTGATGGGAAGAGCTGAGGCTCCCGGCTCCTTTCACAGGGACGTGGGGTTCCACAGCATCCGGGGGTTCCCGAGGGTCTGCAGGGATGGACCTGGCAGAATTCCCTCACCACGTCCCTGTGAAAGCAGCTGGGAGCCTCAGCTCTTCCCATCAAATCCCCCTTGTTGAGTGAGTGCCAACCCCCCAGATCCTTTCTCAGTGAGTCCCTGACCCCCAAATCCTGTCCTGCTGTCTCCCTGCACCCCAGGGTGCACAACCCCAGCCCTGGGGAAGGCAGAGCTTCTCCAGGGCCACCAAACCCATTTTCTGTGCATCAGGAGAATTTGGTGCCTCTTCATGATGGGGAGGAGAGAGGGAAGAAGCCTCCAGCCTTCAGCTGTGATCTGCAGAAGTGTTTGTGTTCAATCCCTCCTGCATGAGGGGGTTTGAGAGATCCTTATTGCACTCCCAGCAGCTCTGGGTTTCAGAGAGGAGCATCTTCCCCCTCCACAAATCCACTGGGAAAAACAAAAGGTGGGAAAAATGAGAAGATGGCACTGGGGAGACCCAGACATCCATGGGGGCTTGATGGCTTTGGGTGCTCTGATGCCACAGTGGCACTGCCAGCACTGGGGAAGGCTCTGTCCCACCGCCTCCATCCTCTCCAAGCCACCACGGCCCCTCCAAACCCAGCCTGGCAAATTCCCCAGGCATTTTGGGAGCTCCTCAGGCTGGCAGCACCACACCCATGGAGGGGGGAGCACTGGAATTCCCTCTGCTCCACGAATCCCCTCGTGCTTCACAGGGGGTCTGTGCCCAAATCGGCCTCGTTGGGTGCCTGAGTTCCCCAATCCTGCCCTGCTGGGTTCCTGCATCCCAAATCCTGCCCTGCATCCCAAATCCTGCCCTGCTGGGTTCCTGACCCCCAAATCCTGCCCTGCTGGGTCCCTGCATCCCAAATCCTACCCTGCATCCCAAATCCTGCCCTACTGGGTCCCTGCATCCCAAATCCTGCCCTGCTGGGTCCCTGAGTCCCAAACCCTGCCCTGCTGGGTTCTGGCATCCCAAATCCCCCTTGTTGAGTCTCTTCCCATCAAATCCCCCTTGTTGAGTGCCAACCCCCAGATCCTTTCTCAGCGAGTCCCTGACCCCCAAATCCTGTCCTGCTGTCTCCCTGCACCCCAGGGTGCACAACCCCAGCCCTGGGGAAGGCAGAGCTTCTCCAGGGCCACCCAACCAAATTATCACAGCCCTGTGCTTAATGAAATCCGACTCGAAATCGTCCACCTTGGGGTAATCTGAGTCCAGGTGGTTCTTTCAGCAAGGGAAACCCCCTCGTTTTCCCCATCAGGCGTTTCTTGAGGCACAGCAGAGGTTTCTAAAGAGCGCAGCACAAGCGCAGCTCCCGGGGCGGCTCCGCACACGGATTCACACCAGGACACCGCGGGCTCAGGACTATTTTTAGCTGCGTGGTTTTTTAAGAGAACAAAACCCCATCGAGGAAAAAACATGGCAGGGATATTGGCAGAAATAAACCGAGCCCAAGCTGCCGGGGCTCGGGAGCACTCCCCGGAGCATCCCCGAGTGCTCCGGCACCCGCAGCCCGACCCCAGCCCTGGCTCGCGGCAGGTTTAGGGAAATGTCAGAGATTTCACCCCAAGGCACAGGGGGTCGGCATTTCCTGGCCCTGTTAAACCGGGAGCAGGGAGATCAGAGCATCCTCCCGGTGCACGGCTGGGTGCTGTGGATTAATTAGTGCCTCGGCTCAATTAGTGCGCGGGGAAGGGAAGCGAAGGCAGCGGGGTTGGTTTGTGGAGCACCCAGGGCGGGTGGGGCCACGGCCAGAATCCCCCCAGCAGCCTGGCCCAGCCCTCGGGGCTCTGCTGGGGCTGGAGCATCCCCGGGGCTGGGCTCTGTCCCTGTGCCCCAGCAGAGGCACCCCAAGGTGGCCCTGGGAGTCCCTTCCTGCCTGGCACTGCATTGGACAAATCCAGGGCTATTTCCTCTCTAATTACAGCATTTTCATCCTCTAAACCTCTCCAGGTGTCACAACCCGGCAGCCAGAGCAGCACCTGGGGCTGGCCCTGCAGGGCTGGGGCTGTGCCCGGCTCTGCTGCCCAGCCAGGAGGGGGTGCCCGGGGAAATGACCCCAAATCAGGGTCATTTGGGGGTGTTTGGGCTACCACGGGCGCTCTGGCAAGGGGCAAAACCCTGGTGGGGAGCAGGGCTGTGTCTGGGTAGGGCAATCTGCTCAGCAGGGTAAATAAAAGAGAGTTAATGCACGGCGAGAGGCCCTGGAAAAGCCCCGAGCCAGCCCAGCCCAGCCCTGCCCTCCATCCTCTGCTCCTGGCTCTGCTCGGCTCCTGAGACAGCCCAAATCCTTCTGGAGTGAGGGAAAAGGGGAAAAGAAACAGCTCAGCTTCTCTCAGTACCTGAAGGAGAGGAGATGCCCTGGGGCAGGGCTGGGGACTGCTCAGTAGCTTCCAAATGGAGCAAAACACTGAAGTATTTCACCTCAGCTGGTCCAGCTGATGGGAAAGGGAGGATTTTTACAGGTGTGGGTTGGACCTACCCGGGTTTCACCATCCAGGGATTCTCTGGGATGCAGGGATGGAATTTCCCCCTGCCACAGGGAACAGAGCTGCTGATGGTGCAGCTCTGGCTGCCAAGGGGAGAACAGAGGGAGAACAGAGCTCAAATCCATCAAAGATGCACAAGGGCAAGGGAGACCTCGCTAAACAGCTCCCAGCAGGCTTGGAGGAACAGCAGGGTGGAAATGGATGGGATGAAACCCAAAGCAAGGTGACTCTCCATCCGTGGAAGGGGTTGGATGGGGCTTGGAGAAACCTGGGAGAGGGAAAGGTGTCCCTGCCCCTGGCACGGGGTGGAACCAGATGATCTCTAAGGTCCCTTCCAAACAATTCCATGATGATTCCCTGATGATAATCAATAGTGCAGGGATGGAGGAGGGCTCGGTGGTTCTGCAGAGCAGCTGCTCTGAGGTTTTGGAACAGGAGCAGCCGGAGCAGATCCAGCAGCTCTGCTCAGGGCTGAGATAAAATCGCTGTGGTTCCTCCAGGAGCTGTCACTCAGACCCCGCAGCCTTGGCTTTCCTCGGGACCGCGACCAACAGGCAAACCTTGAAGGAAGGTGCAGGAGAGAGCAAATACGTTCTTTCCTCTCGGGGAAGGAAAAAAGCCCAGCTCCAAGGGCCACTGTGCAGCCTCGGGGAGCAGAGGACACTCGCTCAGCCGCCCCCAGGCAGCCACGGCTCCTCCCAGTGGGAGCCACAGCCAGGAGATGGCACCGCCAGCATCACCGCTGGGATGCGCTGATAAAAACGAGAGCGGGCTCCCGGTACTAGCGTGATCTCAGCATTTATTGTAATTAAATAAAGGCCTAAAGCAAGGGTGCCCTGGGCCGAGCAGCAGCGATCCCGTCGAGGATGGAGCAGCGCCGGTGCTGGAGCTTCCCAGGGATGGCCCCGATGGCCCAGGTGGAGCAGTAAAATGCAGGTGTGACAGTGGTGGCTGCTGCTGCCCATCCCCTGTCCCCAGCGAGCCTCTCCTGTCGAAAGGCAGGCCTGAGTTGACATTCAGGCAATGCAGTCAAACCTCCACTCAACACTCACCGCAGCTGGCTCAGCCATAGAGGCAAGAAAGGCTCTTCTGCAAGGTTTTATCCCAACAGAGTAACACAGTTACCAAAGGAAAAACCCGGGGAAAAGAGGAAAACCACGTGGAGCTGGAGCTTATAGAGGGGAAGGGGTGGGGAGCGGGGCTAAGGGCTGGGCAGAGGGGCCTGGCCTCCAGGGGAACCGAACCAGTGACAGGGGAAGGAGAAACCAGAGGAGGCTGTGACACCAAATCCGTGGGGGAGGCTGTTTGTCACAGACATCTTTCATGAAAAATCCTTTCCTTAGGATTTTTCCTCCTGAGGAGCTGAGAGGCCTCAGGAACAAAATGTAACCAATGGTTATCTGCTGCTGTGGAATGCAACAGGTGCATCTGGGATTGGGCTCATGGGGTTGTTTCTAATTAATGGCCAATCACAGTCAGGTGGCTTTGACTCTCTGTCCGACACACAAACCTTTGTTATCATTCTTTGCTATTCTATTCTTAGCCAGCCTTCTGATGAAATCCTTTCTTCTATTCTTGTAGTATAGTTTTAATATAATATATATAATAAAATAATAAATCAATCCTTCTGAAACATGGAGTCAGCTCCTCCTCTCTTCCCTCATCCTCAGACCCCTGTGAACACGGTCACAGCTGTTTTTCCCTTTGGGAGGGATGACTCTGTGGTAAGGGGTTAATGCTTCCAAGGCTTGGGGATTGACCAAGGGGGGAGAATTCAGGGGATGCTACAGAGCAGCACACATTCAGTGGGTCAGATCCCCCTTTTTATCCTGTTTTCTGTCCCTTTGGATTGGTTTCTGTTTGGATCCTTTATTTGCAGGAAGGTTTAAGGTGCTTGATTGGCCATTACAGCATTACAGTTCTGTCCAGGCTGGCTGTGATGCACTTCACTGGGCAGGAAGGACATTGGCTTCCAGAAACCCTGGGGAAGGGAACAAATTCCCAGCTTTGAAGTGGAGCACCAGGCAGCTCCACACCCCCACGCTGGTCCTGTCTATTTATTGGTTCTCACTCAGGCTTCTTTACTGAGGTGTGTTATGGTACCTTGAGTACCAGATTCCTTATAACTCCCCTTTTAATCCCTTTTGCAATATATCAACCAAACTACCAGCACATGCTTAACGATCTATCAACTCTTTCCCAAGTTTCCAACCTATTTTTACCAGCCACCACACACAGAGTCCCCCCAAGCTCTCGCTCTTCCCTTCCCGTTTCCCCCGCTCCCGGAGGATGCTCCTGCAGCCTCTCGCACCCAGCACAGCCCTGCTGTCCCCTGCCTCTGTCCCTCCCTGCTCCAATCCCAGGATCGCGTCCCGCCCCTTGCCCGCCTTGTTTCGGAGGGGTTTGAGGTGGGTCGGAGATATTTTTAGAAGATAAGGGCGGTTCCCAGCTCTCCCGGGAATCCTCCTGTCCCCGAGTCTCTGCTCTTGGAGCACTTGGCTCAGGCTGGGGGGGGGGAACAGCACAGAGAAATTGGTTTTCCCAAATCCAGAAACCTCCTCCCGTGGAAACTTTACTAAAACCAAAGCTTGGCTTTTCTGCTGGGTCTGAGGTTCAAGGAATTTCATTTAAACCTGGGTTTAGGCTCAGTTTTACAGCATCCATGAGAAACCAGGAGGAAAAAAAAAAAGTAAAATCTCCATTCATTTTTACACTTTTCACTCCCTAAGGGTGAGATAATAATTCAATTTTGCTCTGTCTGCTGGCTTCAGACATCCCATAATGCCCCCTCCTGATCCTCACCAACCCACACTGTCCCCAGGGGACACCTGGCAGGGGATGAGCACCCTGGAGGTGTCAGGACTGTCCCTCCATGCCAGCAGCAGCAGCAGGTCCCAGCTCTGCTTTGGCTCTGCTGGGCTGAAATGACGGCAGAGAATTCTGAAGGAATAAACTGGATTTTTTCCAGGCTCGTGGCCTTTTGCTTGGAGAAATATTGTGACTCAAAATCTGAAAATGAGCAGTTTAATGTTAAAAAAAAAGAAAAAAGAAAAAAGAGGACCTGGGGAGGATGGCCAAGAATAACCCTGTCCCTGATCACCCCCACGTGCTGCCTCTGCAATTCCCTGAGGATTTGCTGAGGAGGAGTTGAGGGTGGGAGGTGGGAGCAAAGGGACCTGGAACAGCTCCCAAATGGAGCAAAACTGGATTTTTACAGGTGTGGGTTGGACCTACCCGGCTTTCACCATCCAGGGATTCTCTGGGATGCAGGGATGGAATTTCCCCCTGCCACAGTCCCCACGACCTGCCAGGACCCTGCTGTGCAGCTGATGCTTCCAAAATATCCAAATATTCCAATCGTTTCACATCACCCAGAAGGACCAACAGACCCAAACTGGGGGATGCAAAGGAGTCCAGACAAGGAGGTCTCTGAGCTGCCATCAGTGGGAGATTCCTGGCTAAACACCTTTCCCTGCTGGCTCCGAGTGGGGTTTATCCCACAAAGGTCTCCAAGAGGGTGACCCTGTGCTCCCAAGGGCCTCTGGACACAGCTGGGCCTGCACAGCAGCACTGACAGATGGGATTTCCCTTCCTTTGGGCCATTCCATTCCATTCCATTCCACTCTACTCCACTCCATTCCATTCCATTCCATTCCATTCCACTCCACTCCACTCCATTCCATTCCACTCTACTCCACTCTATTCCATTCCATTCCACTCCACTCCATTCCATTCCATTCCATTCCACTCTACTCCACTCTATTCCATTCCATTCCACTCCACTCCATTCCATTCCATTCCACTCCACTCCATTCCATTCCATTCCCCACAGCACTTTTCTGCCTGGCAATGATTTGCTGGAGTAGCTGTGGCTGCTCCTCAGAGAAGGAAACAAAACCACTTAATCGAGTGCTAATTAGGGCACTTCATCACTCCCAAACTCAGCTCCTGCTGAACTCCACCTGCGATCTCATGGACACACAAAGTTCAGCTGCATTTGGCCTCAGCCTCCCACGGGCTGGGGGCAGCAGCAGCCCCAGATGCAGCTCTTGATGGCTTGGCCCTGCTAATTCCAGGCCTTAAATCCGAGTAAATGTCTCCTTTCTGCATCAAAATTCCTCACACAACACGTTCTGCTAAAGCAGCTTGCTCCAGTTAAAAAGCACCTGGAAAACAAAATGAACTCTGGTAGGTCTGGGATGTTCCCAACCCCAAACAGCTCCCAAACCCCATCCTCAACCTTCTGCCCTCCCCTCACCCTGCCTGGGACTTGGAAATCACCAGGGAAGGCCCAGCTGGGACTATCTGAATGTTTTTAATTGATTTTACACAAGCTGAAGTGTTGCAACCACTGCAGTGTTTTGTATTTGTGTTTATTTGTATTTAGGAGCTTTTAAAACAACTGACAACCACTAATGCACTCATTATTAGCAACTCAAATATTTAACAGCTGCTGCTGCTGTGTAATTAATTCATCCTTCCCTCTCCTGCGGGTGCAGAAACAGCCCCCACACTGCAGCAGATCCAAACATCCCACGAGGGAGGGGAATCATCCCAATCCATGGCAGGGACCCCTTCACCTATCCCAGGCTGCTCCAAATCCCATCCAGCCCGGCCTTGGGCACTGCCAGGGATCCAGGGGCAGCTGTGCCAGGGCCTCCCACCCTCCCAGGGAGGAATTCCCTCCCAAATTCCCACCTGAAGGGCCCCAGTTTCACTTTGAGGCCATTCATTCTGCCACAAACGATGTGGAAAGATCAAAGCATTTCCCTTTGCAGCTTTGGCTGCAGAGCACAAGGACAGGACCACCCTGGCACCACCCCACTGCCACTGCTCCGTGTCTAACCCTCCACTGCTCCATCTCTGACCCTCTGCTCCATCTCTGATCTCCACTGCTCCATCTCTGACCCTCTGCTCCATCTCTGACCCTCTGCTCCATCTCTAACCCTCCACTGCTCTGTGTCTAACCCTCCACTGCTCCATCTCTGACCTCCACTGCTCCATCTCTGCCCCTCCACTGCTCCATCTCTAACCCTCCACTGCTCCATCTCTGACCTCCACTGCTCCATCTCTAACCCTCCACTGCTCCATCTCTAACCCTCCACTGCTCCATCTCTGACCTCCACTGCTCCATCTCTGTCCCTCCACTGCTCCATCTCTGACCCTCTGCTCCATCTCTAACCCTCCACTGCTCCATCTCTGCCCCTCCACTGCTCCATCTCTGCCCCTCCACTGCTCCATCTCTGCCCCTCCACTGCTCCATCTCTGCCCCTCCACTGCTCCATCTCTGACCTCCACTGCTCCATCTCTGATCTCCACTGCTCCATCTCTGATCTCCACTGCTCCATCTCTGCCCCTCCACTGCTCCATCTCTGACCTCCACTGCTCCATCTCTGATCTCCACTGCTCCATCTCTGACCTCCACTGCTCCATCTCTGATCTCCACTGCTCCATCTCTGATCTCCACTGCTCCATCTCTGCCCCTCCACTGCTCCATCTCTGATCTCCACTGCTCCATCTCTGCCCCTCCACTGCTCCCTCCATCTCTATCTCCCTACCTGATCTCTCCCTCCAGACACCCCATCCCTCCCGGATTCTGCAGGGATGCCCCAGCCAGGCCGGGTTTGCAGGAGCAGCAGCAGCCCCGGGGTTAATTAGTGAGAGCCAGCAGCCCTTCACACGTTGGGAATTAATTACGTTTCAGGGATTGTTTCCTTTTGCTAAATGCCCCACAATGGGAAGGTCTGAACTGTCTCAGGGGCTTTTGTCAGCCCATTTTCTTTCTTGTACCCATCAAATAGGATTTGTTTAAAGTATCTCCTAAACTGAGCTGGCACCTGGGCTTTAAAAGCTGCTGCTGGTACCCAGAACGTGCTGAGCACCACCAGCAGGTCAGAGAGCACCTCTGTGCTGCAGAGCCAAGGGCAGAGCCTCTCCACAAATGTGGAATTTGAAGCAAAATATCATTTAATAGAGAAATAATAACCATGGGATGGTCTCCATCCTCACTCCAGTAGAGGTTCTGGAGAAGAGCTGCAGGGACCAACCCAGCTCCCAAACCCCAGCTCCATCAGTCCTGCCCTGGTGGCTCAAACCAGCTCAAAGCACTTTGCTTTCAGCCCTTCTGGGTTTGGTTGTTTTCTCCCAATTTCCAGGGAATGCTCTTCCTGCAAGTCCAGCTCATGTTCACTGCAGTTAAAATCAGCTCAATTTATTTATTTCCTGCTGAGGTGTGACCCAGCAGGACAAGGGCCAGACAGCATTTGGGATTTACAACCTGGTTTTACAGAGCAGCTGCCATCTTCCAATCTCCCCTGCTCCCACTGCATTGTATTCCCATAAATTCCTTCTCACAGGATCCCATTTTCCTGTGCTAAGGTGAACTGCAGTGAACCACAACAAAATGAAAACCTGTCCTGCAATGAACCTCAACAGCTCCAAGCACAGGCTCCTGGTTTTGCCTTTAAATGTCTCTGTTCCAGATCAGTCAGAAGATATTTGCAACAAAGTCTCAGGGAGCACAACACAGGGGGAAGAGGGAGCAGAAATCCCAGGGCAAGGCAGGAGCAGAGCTCCAGGGGTGAGGGGGGACGGAGGATCAGAGGCCCGGGTGACCTCTCCCTGCTGTAGCAGCACAGCAGTTACAATCTCTGCCACTGAATCAATGATTCAGTTCTCCTGCCCTGCCCCATTCCTGCACAGGTTACAGGGATGCAGACACAGCAGGAGCAGGATCCTCAGGCAGCCAGCAGGCTGGGAGGAGTTAAGGAGTGAAATTCAAGGAAAAACCTCTGGGTGCTGTGGGTTTGATCATAATGACCTTTATTGGAGACAGGTGGGGTCATTTATTATACAGAAGTAACATCACACCATTCTCTTCCCATTTAATTCCTTTTAGTCTCCTTATAAATCTGTAGCAAAAGTGCACTTTGAGCAGTTTTTAATCTATAGTATATATCTTTCAATATTATCTCTCAGTCAGGTATTTTATTTGTAAAAAGGTATCACCAGATATACAAAATACATGTCTAGTGTACTACATTACTTTTTGTATTTACTGTTTAGATTATTTTTAACTCAGTGCTCTCTCTTTTTTTTCATTTTTTGCAAGACTCAGTGATGAGAGTCTTCTGGTGGCATCACCAGGAGAGGACTCACAGCTTGTGTGTGGAGAAGGGGAGAAGACTCTTAGCCAGAACAATTGTCACACAACAGAACAAGATGACAAGAACATTTGCTGCTGTTGAATGTGTCTCTTAAAATGACAGTACTCTGTATAATAAAAAAGAATTAAAAAACCCAATGTCCATATTTTATCTTCTGGAAGAGATGTGCCAGGAGAATGGAAGCTGCACCCAGCTGGAATACAATGGCAAAGGTTCATTTGCATTTTGAAGGCAGGAGTTAATTGCTAAACATCACCTTTGTGGTCATGAGAGGAAGGAACAGACACAGGCAGCATGAGGAGCTGTGAGATCCTGCTTTCCTGAGGACAGTGTTTTGGTAAAATATTGAATATCCTGCACAAGCCACAGAATTGCATAAGTTAAAGATCCTCAAGAACAACAAGCACTGGGGACAGATGAGGGGCTGTGACAGCCACACTGAGGACACACAGCTCAGGGGCCCAGCAGAACACTCCTCCCCCTGGGAGGCTGCAGCCAGCTGGGACAGGCTTTGGCACAGCAACAGCACTTCTCCAAAAGAAACTTGCACAAGATCTTCTGAGATTTCTCACCAACTTCTTCAGTCTTTTCTTCCTAGTTATCCTTGAGATTAGAATATATACACATAACTGATAATTGCTTCATTTCAGTCTTCAAAAGACCAACCATTTCCCCTGGGAAGCAAGGCCTAGAGAGGTAAAACAATCAGAAGCATTTTAGGGGGGTTATGATTCCCAGATGGAGACAAACATCACCAACAATGGCTGCAACACTGACCAGGTAATGTCTGCTGGGTTGGTTGGTTTTCCTTCTCCCCTGTTCATTACCCTGAAGACTCAGAACTCCTGGATTAGTTCCCTAAACACCCCTTCCCTTGGCCAACCCTTCCCAACTGGTGCTGTTTCTGTGATTAGCATAGATTCAAAATGCAATTTGCATCAGTTTGCTTGGAATTGAGTGAAATGTGGAACAGATCCTGCTTCAGAATGAGGGCACTTTTGGTTTATGCAACAGCTCCAAGAAAGGCTGGAATTCCCAACTTTTCTACAGCAGAGATGGTCTTTGACAGCTCAGGGCTGCTCTGCTGCCCTGGAACCTGCAGCAACTGGAGGCAAAACTGCTGCTTGCAAAGGAAAATGCACAGCAGGAGAGGCTGGGTGTGGAGACAGTTCTCTGCCTTCTGCAGGAGAAACAGAACAGCACAAAGAAGAGTACAAAAAGAAGCAGTGCTGTTAGTGTTCTCTAAACCCAAGAGAATGCAGGATGGGGAGGTTTACAATGCTGCAGAGAAAAGGGTTTGTCTGCTTTTTCTTTATAAAAATTACAGACTTGACATTTCCAATATGTCTTAGCTTTGTACTGCTTCTCAAGTCTGAGTCACCAAAAATATCCAGCAAGCAGCTGCTGCTCATATCCTAAAATATGCCTTCAGCTGACACTGAATATTGAAATCATTCTGCTAAAATACAGAAAAACGATGGCAGAAACCAAGGTATAGCCTCAGGCCAACTTTAAATGGTAAAAATCCTACAATGCTACTTTGAAATCTCTTCTTGAGTTCATGAACAAATAAGCAGCCGGGTTCCAAGTAGAGGTAACGCAGATTTTGGAAGATAGCACGTAAAAAAAAAACCCAAAAAAAGCCCAGAAAGAAAACTGGAACAAAACTCTTCTTGTTAGGGCAGTTCAGCACTAATCCTCCAAAGGGGGAGGAGGGAGCTCTCCCCTCCCCTGGCTCTGTCCTGGTCCTACAGCAGCACCGAGGAGCTGCTCTGCTGGCACACACAGGCTCCACCTGGACAAAGCTTGATCCCTTTTTCCTTGTGTCCATCCTTTGTGTCTCTTGTCAGTCCCTGGACTGGTAGAAGAGGATATATCCAGACTCAGAGTTTTTGGAAATGTCTGATGTTAACCCATAGAATTCTTCAATGGCCTGGGCGTCAATTTTCTGAAAATTAATGGAAGTTTTAATTAGCTTCAATCACATCACCACCTAAAAGCCTTTTCCCAGATAAACCATTATTCCCAGCTCTTGGAGGTGATCTGGAAAGCCAAGCAGTGCTGACATGCTGACATTCCAACATCATTCAATCCAACAAAACATTTTTTTCCCCACTTAATAACTTTCTGACTATTGAAAAACCAGGAAATGAGGATGAACAATAAACTTTTCAGAAGGGGTACAGTCCTTAGCTGGACTACAAAACAAGTGATGCATGAAAATGTATCCTTAAAGGACTACATGACATTTTTATATTTGCTTTCCTCATGCTGGTGGTACCTTGACTGAGTATTTTATAATTAAATTATTTTATTTTTTTTTTTAAAAATTAGTCACTAATCAGGCAAGAAGCTTCAGCTAAAATAACTCCAGATTTCAAAGTTATTGTAACTCTTTTAAGGAGAAAAGTCCTGCAAGAGCTTCATGAATTCTGTGGGTCTCCTCTAATTATGATCTTTGGTCATAAAAGAGCTTTTCTACCAAGCAAAGCCTTCTGGAGTACCTATCACAACGTTTGTGTCTTAAGAAAAATCATGATTTGCTGTACTAATAGAATTAAAATCTATTAGCACAGCAAATCATTACACAGCTTGTATTTCAAGTTGTGATTGTGTGCAGAAAAGCTGCTTTGCTCTCATACTCCAAGCACAACTGGAGGGAATTTTAAAGGTTTTTTAAAGATGGTCCAGGTCCTGAGCACACCTGGCTTCCCATCAGTGAGCTGGATGCTGCAGCCCAGAGACTGGAATAAAGCATTTCCAGGCACCTGTGCTGCTCAGCATCCACTGGGATATGGAGTATTTTAATCCCTTTAGGACTCTGGATCCACAGAAATGAGAGGCTGAGGAGGAGATGAGCCTCAAGTTTCCTTTTATTCCCAAGGAATAAAGTTGAGGAAGTAAAGAAATGTTGCAAACACATGAAGCTCTGGGTTGAACACGTGCCCTGCTCAGGAGGAGCAGAAACCAACCTGTGATGAAAGAAAAGGAAGAGAAGGGGCAAGAGAAGGGGCAAGAGAAGAAAGGAAGAGAAGAAAGGAAGAGAAGAAAGGAAGAGAAGAAAGGAAGAGAAGAAAGGAAGAGAAGAAAGGAAGAGAAGAAAGGAAGAGAAGAAAGGAAGAGAAGAAAGGAAGAGAAGAAAGGAAGAGAAGAAAGGAAGAGAAGAAAGGAAGAGAAGAAAGGAAGAGAAGAAAGGAAGAGAAGAAAGGAAGAGAAGAAAGGAAGAGAAGAAAGGAAGAGAAGAAAGGAAGAGAAGAAAGGAAGAGAAGAAAGGAAGAGAGAAAGAAAGAGAGAAAGAAAGAGAGAAAGAAAGAGAAGAAAGGAAGAGAAGAAAGAAAGAGAAGAAAGGAAGAGAGAAAGAAAGAGAAAGCTGCAGAACCCACTTGGAGAAGGTGAAATCTCTGCTCCCTGAGCAGATTTTGGCATCACCAGAGCTCAGCAGCACTGGCTTCTCCCTGTGGCACTGCCAAACAGCAGTGAGCTGGGAGCAGCCTTTTCCCAGCACAAGAAAAAGCAGATTGGAGTTTTCAGAGGATGCATCAACTGCAGAAATTCTCTCTTGAAGGGTTTTGTTAAACACCTTCTCTTAAAAAATCAGAGGGGGAAATAAAGCCCCTAAACAGATTTTGTCTTTTCTCCATTCAAGGAGTGAGGGGAAGCTGAAATCCCCTGCTGAGGCTGCTGCATTTTCACACCATTTATTAACATAACGTTACTACAGACTGTTAGAGGCACATTTTAACAGAAATATAGTGAAAGAACACTCCTCTGCTCCTGCAGTATATTTAGCAGACAAGTCAAACATGTTTTATTTTAAGTGCCAGCTCACTTGCCATGCAATCAAGCCTATTTCCACTACTCATCCTGAATGCAACTCAAACATTTGATCCATATTAATTCATGCCTCAGATATTTTTAGTTTCGGCACAGCAAAACTGACTTCCTCCTTTAATGTCACTATGCACAGAAAACAGAGTGGAGCTGAAAGGGGATTATATAGATTCTATTCTTCCCATTCTTATTGAGCAGATATAGTTTAACCCAGTTGTAACTGTAGAGTACCAACCAGTGGATCCTGTTACTCTAAAGCTACAACTCTTAGGATTCTCCAACTTCACCTGGCATTAAAAATGATGTTATGAACTGAGATTTGCTCATTTCCAGCCACCTATTCTGGTTCTCCAAAGCAAATGCAGTTCAGCATTCAAATCCCTGAGGGATTTTTTAAGCAGAGCCATTCTGTGCCTGCCCTCAGTGTGGATTGCTCCATGGATGGAGTTTCCAGGTAAATTCTGGCACTGGCTGCATGCCCTGGCTGCTCTGTGACCAGTGTCACACTCAAATCAGCCACAGATCAGTGGCTCAGCTTTCTCAGCCCATTTGCCTTGGCTCAGGATCCCCCTTGGACTGAGTTGTCCCCTGGATTTGCTGTTTCCCCCATATGCTGCAGGATGTTTGGGGATCATCAATCTCCAATTTAATTGAGAGTTGGCCCTCCCATGAAATCCTAACACACAAATAAATCTGCCTTCCCCACTGCTGACATTTAGTGGGTAATGAGGACAAACTCCTTCCTGTTTTCAGTTTGGAGCTGTTCACTCACATCACTTGCCAAAAATGCAAGAAAGCTTTTTGTATTTCAGAGGGAAAAGGCTTTTCCTGGGTTTTCAGCTGCAATATTTGTGAACAAGAGCTTTGCACTCACCTTCTCAAACCTGTTTTGTTAGGTGGCCACACCTAGAATTTAAACCATCCAAAGAGCTTTGTTTTTATAGCATTTAAAAAAAAATCTATAAAAGATGAACTTGAAAACCAAAAGCAAGCCAGAATTAAAGATAGAAAAGCAACATAAAGGAAAAAAAAGTGGATTTTTTCCCAGAAGAGAAGAACTACATGACAGCTCCTGGATTTACTGCCCAATATCAGACAGCACGCATTTAAAAGCCATTTTTGGCACATCTATAAAAGTGTCAACAGTGCTTGCAGATAAACAGAAATTTGGTTTTGCACTAAAAATGAAGATATAACATAGAAGTGACTGATAGAAAACAAATACAGAATAAGAGGATGGTTATTTTCCATCTTTTAAAATGTGAAGTTCATCGCCTGGATGGAAAATACAGGTAACACTTGCATTTTAAAATATTGGGGTGAATACCACTTCCAAATTAGGTGACACAATTCTGTACTTGGACTATGACAGAAACAGAGGAAAATGACCCCAAAAACATAAAAATGGGAAAAAGGGAACTGCTGACAGCCACACACACTGGGGAGCCACCCCTCATGCTCAAAGCCATGCAAAGATCAAAAAAAAAAATTAAAAATGGGGAATGTGCTACATTTTTATTTCAACACAAGCATGGATTTTGCTATTTAGATACTTAATCAGGCCTTGACCACAGGATCTCCAAGACAAAGCATTTTCATCTTTACAAAAAGCAGCTCTGCTGTGGCATTTGTTCTACTGTTTGATATTTGCTTAATAATTAAGTGAAATCCATGGATGTATAAATATTGTGGATATCAGCCTTTACAGATATGTTGGCAGAAAAGGAAAAATTTGCTTGAGCTGTTTCAACATCATCTCTAAAATATTTTTTTTCCTACAATTCGTTGGTGAAAAGCGACCCAAAAAAAAAGTGAGAAGCTCTTTGAGTGCAGCAATGAAATGCAAGTCAGCAATGGAGAGGAGCCTAACAATGGGCTGCCATGAGAGTTTTGGGGTGGTTTGCTGTGTTTTTGTTACCCACCTCTACAATGTCATCATCAAAGAGCAGCCAGAAGCCGTGGCTCTTCACGATGGTGATGTAATGCCCACGGTTGGGGCCACTGCAGGAGAAGGAATTGCAAATGTATCACCCAGGAGCCACTGCCCTCCCCAGCACCACCTCTGCTCTCCCAGCTCCACTGCCCAGATTTTCTCTGGGGAGGTTTTTAGATTTTTGCCAAATTGCTTCAATTAAAACGTTGCTGTTGGCTGCTTGAAAACACAAAATATTCCAAATGCACAATGCTGTATTGAATATCATCATTCAGAGATTTTAAAAATCAAAATTAAAAATATTTCAATCTCGCCTGTGTTGCATTCACCACTGCTGAGTATTTTGACCACTGTGAAATTTTGATTTAAATCAGTTCTGAATTATTTTATTTCACAGCAGGAATTCCTTTAGTTCTCAGTGTGGTTTAACCTGAGCACAGCCAGACCCTCTGGGAGAGCCCTTCCCACTTTTCTAGTGGAAGTTTCCAATTCCCAGAACGGAATTCCTTTTTTTAGGGCAACTACATAAAATTAAATTTAAACTTGAATTTAAACCTAATTTAAATTTAAACTGAAGTAAAACCCTATGTGCAAAATATTTCAAACAAGTTCTGAGAACTCAAAATATTCAGAAAATCTCATTAATCTCAAGCCTTTGGTAAATTCCCAGTAAGAACTGAGAGGAGGTGAGTTACAGGAATCCTAAAAGCCCCACACAGGATAAAAGGTTTGAAGAAAAAAGGAAAACCATTTAATAATCTGAATTATTAATCACCATTATCTAAACACGTAAGTGTAGGCACAGGTATGGCAAATAAAAACTACACAAGAAAATGCATTGCCTGAGATCCTAAAATGATAAAAATTATATATAACTATAACTGCACAACAAAAATCTAGAATTATATGAAGTTTATTTATACTAAATCTATTCATTATTAGCAGTTTTTTTTCCTCAAAAAGATATTTCAAAGCATTTATGTGCTGTAATAACTGGTTACTTTCAAACTCACACTTCCTGAAGGCAGTTAAAAATATTTTTTCCCTTCAATGAGGGCTTTTTTTCTAAAATGCTCAGAAGTTTTTTCCTCTTTGCTTTTAAAACCAGAACTGAAGCTGCTAAAACTAAAATTTAATGAAGAAAATAAGGATATTTTAGAAACCCAGCAGTGCACAGTTTATTCCACATGATGGCACCAGCTTCTAAAGAAACTTCAAGGGTTTAGGCAGCAGCAAGATGAAAAATAGAATTTAATTCTATTTCAGTAGGTGTTTTTCCAAGATTTCTTTTTTGTTCCATTTAGATTTCCTGGAAAGCAGGGTTAGAGTTGGGGTTTTTAGTTGTTTTGGGTTTTTTTAATGATTGCTCTTTGCTACAGCTCAAAGGAAGAACTTGTCTGATGTGCCACTGTGCAGATGACACAAATGACACAAAATGACAAATCTGAAAAGTAAAATTTAAAACAGTAAAATGTTGGAGCCCTGGATGCTGAGAATTTTAAATTTTCTGGGCTGAAAGGCACGGAGCCACAAGAGAACACTGCATTTGACCTGAGGCTGTGGAGAAAACTTCCAAAATTGATTGATAGCCCTGGGATTGTGGGTGTGCAGTTGGTTAGAAATGTGTAATGTCATAGGGTGGAAAACTCAGAGTTTGGGGTTTTAGAATATAGAAATAAATATGAAGCAAGATGGAGGTTTTAGGGTGGACACAGGTTGTTCTTCTTCACCTTCTTCTTCATGGGTTTGGGTGATGTTTTGCAATTGGACAGAAGAGTCCTCATTGCTGACTTTTAGGATCAGTTATTGGGTTAAAAGGGAAAATAATCTAGGTGTTCTTTTTTAATTGGAGAGTTTAGTCTTAAAAGACCTTGGAACAAGAGATAGTTGGTCATTTTGTGCCTTCTAATGAAAAGGTGCAGAACTCATGGTTGTGAGGCTGTTTCACTGATAAGAAATAATAAACACCTGAACTGAACAAGAGCTACCTCCTCAAGTGCCTTCAGTCCAGACCTAGAAAAAGTGACAGTAAAAATATAAAACTGAATAGCAAAAAACCTAGTAAAAAATACATTTAAAAAAAAAAATCGAAATACTTCTATCCAAGCAGCTCTGCCAGTGCTCCTGCACTGCCCAGCAGTGTCATAAAGCAGCAGAGGGGTGAGGGATCCCCTCAGAACTCCAAGGAGAGGCAGGGGATGTGCACAGGTACCTGCCACAGTGCACCACCACGGCCACCAGGTCGTACATCCTGTCAGGGTTGGTGGCATCCCCCGAGGTGTTGAAGAGCCTCAGCTCCAGGGGGAACACCACCCTGTAGGACAGCTTGGTGTAGCGGTGCAGCTGGTCCATGTACTTGAACCTCTTCAAGTGCAGAGCCAGGATCATGGGCAGCTTCTTCACCCTCATTCTGGAGCACAAAAATGTGGGAAATAAAGGGGAAGGGTTAGCAAATCACTCCAGACAAAGATTTGTTCAAGAATATCTTCCTTATGAGGAAGCGCCATGAAATGAATCCCGTATAATCCAAAA
This sequence comes from Molothrus aeneus, assembly GCF_037042795.1. Classification (NCBI taxonomy): domain Eukaryota; kingdom Metazoa; phylum Chordata; class Aves; order Passeriformes; family Icteridae; genus Molothrus; species Molothrus aeneus. The sequence continues at coordinate 2,032,629 of NC_089659.1, read as the reverse complement.
TATTGATAGAATAAAAAAAATAGGGTTTTTTTCTCTCTTAGTGAGAACAGGCAATATTTATTCCAAATTATTAACAGCACAACTGGCATCTGAATGCAAAACAACTGCAGGAAAATATTGATTTTTTACCCATCAGTGGGAAGAAAGAGCTGGAATAAATCTGTGTTGGTGCTCTGGCTGTGACCAAGTCTGAGGGGAGAAATAAGATTTTTTTGTACCCAGTGCTCCCAGACAAAGCAGATGGGATGTTTTCCAGGGGCTTTAAGCTGATTAATGCTAACTGGGGAAAATGTGGATGTCTGGAAACAGCAGATAGAAACTCTTCAGGGAGAAACCCAGAATGAATCTCCTCATGAAGTTACTTGGTCTCTCCACTTCTTCACCAAACACAGACCTACACAACCTCACCTTTTCTCTGCCTGAATCCACCAGGTGTATTTGCCCAGAAATGTAGAGAGAACATCTCCCTCAGCCTGAATGTTTGGCCCTTACCTCTTCTGTGCCTCCTGTTTGCTGCGGCACTGCTCACAATAGTATTTGTATTCACTGCATAGAGTTTCAGTGTTACTAAATCCCCTGTGGAAATCAGAGAGTGGCATAAGCAGGGATATTCCAGAGCATCCAGGCTGAAAATGCTGAAAAAAACCCCCAAACAACACACAGAGGATGAAACTCCTTTCACTCATGGTGCTCCCAGAGCCATTTGATGTGTATTTGTCTCGTTCCTGGCATGCAGCATCAACGTTCAGCTGGAAAAATCTGGAATTTACACTATTAACTGCCTATTTTCTGGCTAGGAAAGCTAATAAACAGCAAGAAGGTGATTGAGTTTTGTTTCCATCAGTAGCCATTCCATGTTTTCTTTAGTGGCAGAAATTAAATGTTCACATCTCCAGCCATTAAGTAGCAAAGTCTGGATGATCCTTCAGCTCCCAGCAATTAGAGATCCATTATCAGCTATTAAATAGCCAGATGCTGGATGCAAATTAAATATCCAAGCAGCTGATAAGCCTTGGATCTAGCAGACAAACACATGGAGCAAATGTCTACCAGGAAAAACTAAACTGACCCTTAACATCAGGGCCAGGCAACTGAAATTCAGTAAGAATATGAAAATAATCAAGAATTTATTGTGAAATCAAACACTGCATGTTTATTTTTGATAGAGCTTGGCTATGTGATGTAACAAATTCAAATCCCCATAAAAGAAAGTGAAAATCAATCTTATCTACCACTAGCATTTATTAAATACTAAAACCCACTAAGAACCCTTCCAAAACTAACAATATTTTACCTCATGTCAAAACCTACAGAGAATAACTAATCCAGGCTCTTTCCTCCTGACCAGGGCAGGTATTTTTTCCATTCCCAAAGAATTCTGTTTACCTTAGACAATGTGTAATTGATGTATTTTGTTCCACATCAACCGAGAGGTCCAGAAAGTCCTCATCTTTGCTACTAACCTTGAAAAAAAATAATAAGAGGAGATATTTGGTAACAATTTAGAGCTGGCAGATTTCTTTTATCCAATTCTGGAGTGGTGCAATGTGATTAAAAATAAATGTACATGTACACCAAGAGGCCTTTTCTTGAGGTAAACTAAAAGTGATTAAATAGTCTGATGTGGTGTTAAAATCTGTAGAGGAGCATTAAAAAAAAAGCAACAACAAAACAAATCCAAAAACCCACGGAAAAAAGCACAAAACCCCAAACACTTCCTCATGAAACATCTCTTCCCCCTTGAGACTTCAAGGCATTTCTGATTATTTCACTGGCAAAGCCAGGTTTTAACCACCCAGAGCTCTCACTGGAGAGGTTTTAACCACATTCCATTTTCTCTGCAGCCTGCTGCAGCTTTCTGCTGCATTTCAGGGTGTAACAGTCAATACTCAGAGGCAAGGCAGAAACAGGCAGATGGCTCCTCAATTAAATGGGTTAGCAGGGAGGAAAACCATCTTTCCATTTGTGGAACAGTCACATTTCATTGCAAAAACCTTGAGACAGAATCCTATTAATGTCATTTTTAGAGCTTCTCCTCACCACATAGCCATAACTTTAGATTTTAAATGCCAAGAGCAGTCTTTTCTGTTGTAATCACTCCTGGGGTTTTTTATTTCTCTCCCCATCTGGGTTTTCTCTTTTTTTTTTTAGCACTATTAAATCAGAGCATATGACAAACTACAAATCCCTGGTCTGAAGGTGCTGTGGTTCTAATTCTAGAATTCATGCCACTTTTTTTGCTCTCAAAGAGAGTGGCCAAGGACCAGCACCAAGCACAAAATTCCAGTTCAAGCAACTCAGTTCGTGCCAGAGTTAAATTAAGAGCAACTCTCATGTAGGAACACAACATAAACTCTCAGCCACTGACACAGGGAATAACATGGAGACAAAAAGGCAGCTTGGGTCAGCCAAGTGCAGCTGCCTCAATGGAAACAGGGAGGAGAAACAGGGAAAACACTGGGCTTTTTCTGGGCAACATACCTTAATGAGCACTGGTTTGAACATAGAGTCCTAAAATAGGCTATGCTCCATATTTTAATAGAGACAGTGCAATTTCATCTACCCTAGTGAATGAAAAAGGGTGCTCAGTGTTGGGGAAACCAATCCAGGAGCTGGGAGAGAGCTAAGGAGGAGTGGTTGGGTGGTGCACGTACAGCCTCACAGTTAAGACATCTGGTTTCATTGGTTAGTGTTCCTTGGAAGATTTCATGGACCCACGTCAGATCAGCCTTGTCTCCTTCTTCACTCTCAATGCTGCCATTCTGGAGCTTCCCATTCTGCTTCTCCTGCTTCTTCTCCTCTTGCAGCAAGTCAGCAATAGTGTTCAGTAGGTAGTTCAGGAATTCGTGTGCATCCTGCTGCATGTAATTATCAAATAATTCTGCAAAGGGAGACAGGGAGGAGAATGAACAACTACAGACACTTCCCAACACCAGGTCACTGTGGCTTTTTCCCTTCCCTCCTCTCCCCTGTTACACAGCTCTGGTGGCACTGGTGAGTTTGGGAAGAATTGCATTTTGTTGTTCTCTCAATGATTATCCTCAGGAAGAAGAAACACACAGCTGAAAAATACCCTTAAAGAAACTTAATTTGGCCATTTCTCAGAACTGAAGAAATCACTATTGGTTTGGGGCTTTTTGTAGTTTTTTTTCTTCTTTTCTTTGGAAAGGGAGATAAATAAAGAAATTCAGATGTGTTTGCCTTGGGCCACTGATTCATTAAATCCAGCACCAAGGGGCAAAAATCCCTTACTGGAAGTTTGTTATCTTTTCAAGTTCAAGCAGAGAGGAGAAATCAACAGCCAGAACTTTTCCTCAGCAAACAGCAGCTCTGATCCTAAGGAATTCATCCTGCCACAAATGCAAGGGAAGAGGCTATGAGTGGCTGGGTCTCCTGTGAGAGTTCATGAGAGCAATGACCTGCAGTGTGTTTTGTTCCTCTAGGGAGCACCAGGCCAGTGTGAAATATCTGGACATGTGCAAGTCTAGAAACACAGACACTGAGATAAGGACAACTCACAGGTGGTGAACTTCACACCACAAAAAATCTCCAAGAAACCTGTTAAAACTTGACAATTTTTACTCCAAAAAAATCCCTGAATTTAACATTTGACATCCTTAAATATGCATTAAAAAAAAATCATTTCTTCATTTACCATTTTCCTTCCTCAAGCGGGAAATAAATTTCTTGGGTGGGATGACTCCCACCTTCTTCTTTTGTGTGGCAATACTGTTGAAGAGATCAGAGAGGCAGGTCAGGAGGCTTTCCTTCTTTCGAGGCTGCACCTTGTATGCCAAAACCTTTTCCCGAAAGGGCCGACAAAAATACAGGGCCTGCAAGACGGAGTTGCAGTAGCAGGTATTGCCGAACTGGTCAGAAACAGAACACAGGGAAAACAAAGGCCTTTGCATTAGGGCTGCCAAAAAGGAATGACAGGAACAGAGTTCATTACAAATGTCACACAGTGAAACTGGAGAAGTCACCTGGCAGAGCTCATTTACTGGGGAAAACACTGGTTGGGATGGGGGGAACATGGTTGGGATGGGGGGGAACACTGGTTGGGATGGGGGGGAAACACTGGTTGGGATGGGGGAAACGCTGGTTGGGATGGGGGGGAAACGCTGCTTGGGATGGGGGGGAAACGCTGCTTGGGATGGGGGGGAAACGCTGCTTGGGATGGGGGAAACGCTGCTTGGGATGGGGGAAACGCTGCTTGGGATGGGGGAAACGCTGCTTGGGATGGGGGGGAAACGCTGCTTGGGATGGGGGGGAAACGCTGCTTGGGATGGGGGGGAAACGCTGCTTGGGATGGGGGGGAAACACTGGCTGGAAAGGGGGGGAACACTGCTTGGGATGGGGGGGAAACACTGCTTGGGATGGGGGGGAAACACTGCTTGGGATGGGGGGGAAACACTGCTTGGGATGGGGGGGAAACACTGCTTGGGATGGGGGGGAAACACTGGCTGGAAAGGGGGGGAACACTGGCTGGAAAGGGGGGGAACACTGGCTGGAAAGGGGGGGAACACTGGCTGGAAAGGGGGGGAACACTGGCTGGAAAGGGGGGGAACACTGGCTGGAATGGGGAAAAGAAAAACTGCTTGTGGGATGGGGGAAATGCTGGTTGGGATGGGGGAAATATTGCTTGGAATGGGGGGAAACACTGGCTGGAGTGGGGGGAAACACTGGTTGGGATGGGAGGAATGGAGGGAAACACTGGTTGGAATGGGGGGAAATACTGCTTGGAATGGGGGGAATATAGAGAAACACTGGTTGGAGTGGGGGGAAACTGCTTGGAATGGGAGGAAATACTGGTTGGAATGAGGGGAAACACTGCCTGGGATGGGGGGAAACACTGGTTCAAATAGGGGGGAACACTGCTTGGAATGGGGGGAAACACTGCCTGGAATGAGGGGAAACACTGCCTGGAATGGGGGGAAACACTGCCTGGAATGGGGGAAAGAAACACTGCCTGGAATGGGGGAAAGAAACACTGCCTGGAATGGGGGAAAGAAACACTGCCTGGAATGGGGGAAAGAAACACTGCCTGGAATGGGGGAAAGAAACACTGCCTGGAATGGGGGAAAGAAACACTGCCTGGAATGGGGGAAAGAAACACTGTTTGTGGGATGGGGGAAATGCTGGTTGGGATGGGGGAAATATTGCTTGGAATGGGGGGAAACACTGGCTGGAGTGGGGGGAAACACTGGTTGGGATGGGGGGAATGGGGGAAACACTGCCTGGAATGGGGGGAAATATTGCTTGGAATGGGGGGAATATAGAGAAACACTGCTTGGAGTGGGGGGAAACTGCTTGGAATGGGAGGAAATACTGGTTGGAATAAGGGGAAACACTGGCTGGGATGGGGGGAAACAATGCCTGGGATGGGGGGGAAACACTGCCTGGGATGGGGGGGAAACACTGCCTGGGATGGGGGGGAAACACTGCCTGGGATGGGGGGGAAACACTGCCTGGGATGGGGGGGAAACACTGCCTGGGATGGGGGGGAAACACTGCCTGGGATGGGGGAAAGAAACACTGCTTGTGGGATGGGGGAAATGCTGATTGGGATGGGGGAAATATTGCTTGGAATGGGGGGAAACACTGGCTGGAGTGGGGGGAAACATTGGTTGGGATGGGAGGAATGGAGGGAAACAGTGGGTGGAATGGGGGGAAATATTGCTTGGAATGGGGGGAATGGGGGAAACACTGCCTGGAATGGGGGGAATGGGGGAAACACTGCCTGGAACGGGGGGAATGGGGGAAACACTGCCTGGAATGGGGGGAATGGGGGAAACACTGCCTGGAACGGGGGGAATGGGGGGAATGGGGGAAACACTGCCTGGAACGGGGGGAATGGGGGGAATGGGGGAAACACTGCCTGGAATGGGGGGAATGGGGGGAAACACTGCCTGGAATGGGGGGAATGGGGGGAAACACTGCCTGGAACGGGGGGAAAGGCTGAGCCTTGTGACAGCAAGGGTAGGGAGAGGAGGCATCACTCACAGGATGCTGGGAATACACAGAAAAAGTAATTAAGGATTCAGCAAAGAATCAAAATTTGTGGAGACACAGAACAACTCATCATCCTGAGAGGGGAGAGCTAGCAAGGATACTAAATAAATCAATAAAAAATTCCACAGAGTATTTTAAGTTGGGAGGGACCCCTGAGGATCACTGAGTCCAACTCTAAAGTGAGCAACCCATACAGGGATCAAACCCACAGCCTTGGCATTACCAGCACCCTGCTCTGACCAACTGAGCCAATCCCAGGAGCAAAACCTATTATAAATTAATAATAAAACCAATATTTCCTGCTTATAACACAATGTTTTGAGCAGCACACGATGCAGGGCCATGCCCAGAGCAGCTGTTTGGCCTGTGTGCAGGCAGTGTCAGGCACAGATAAGGCCTTGCAGAGGCTGCTCCCCCTGGCTGAGCAAGGAGGACACCAGGATATCAGCTTATCACCCACAGCAACACACCATGGCTTCAGAGCTGCTGCTCTGCAATCCACTGTGCTGCTGCTGCTGCTTCAAAAAGGGACACAAATTCTGGGTTTTCAGCCCCCAGATATTTTGGTAACGAGGTTCTGCACCCCAAGAGCAACATATTTTAAATAAAGCAAAAAAACATAAAAATCTGTCTGTAGAGCAAACTGGTTTTAGGTGATACACTGAGACATAGTCACTGTTCACCCAAATTTGGGGTGTTGACTGCAGCAGAGTGGTTTCAAGGTAATAATCACTTTGACTGAAACAGAAAAGGAACAGCTTCATTCATACAGCTCTAAAGGTCACAGATTATAGCTCCAGTAACATTGATTTATACCATATGCAAACAACAGGGAACAACAGCTAAAACTTATTGACACGAGGAAAATATATATGGAAACTAAACAAACACATGAATTAGGAGAGAGAATCACTCACATGCTTGTTAGTGACCTAGAAAAACAAAGAATCATCATGCTAAATAAATCTGCACACAACACAAAATAGCCATCCTAATTCTGAAAGCTTATTTGAAGATAGGAGCTTCTTAAAATGAAAATTGAGATGAAATTCTGGAATGACACCATTGTTCCATCCCTCTTAGGTTTTAGTAAATATAAACTATTTTAAGTTTCCCACATATTCTGCAGTGGCTTTAGATACATTTTAACAGAGTCAGGTTGCTTTAACTCATTGATCCAAAAATTAAATAACTATTTATAAAATATATTTTATATATATAAAAATATACTATTTTATATAAAATATACTGAAATACTATACTATAAATAATTAAATAACTATTCAACCCAAAGTTTTGGCCTCCATTGCCCACAAGTTCAACACCTGATTGTATTTGCAGTGCAATCACACATTTAACAGCACTGATGCTGAAGGCATGGAATTGTCCTCTTTAAAATGCTCCAATTAATTCCAAATCATGAAAGAACCAGAAATAACTTCAGAAAAAGCTCAGCAGAACAACAGTGTGGAAACACCACCCTCAAGAACCCAGTTGCATGCAATGAAGCACAACAATGTTAGCCATGTTTTGTCCTTCAAACCAGAGAATGGATGGGGTTCTAATAATTCTGGTTATTTTTAGGATGCTGTTTTTCCTCCTCACTCCATTCAGTGCTCTGCTATTTCTGTCACAATTCCATTTTTGCCATTCTGGTGCAAACCTCAGCAGCTCTGGAACGGCCACCAGCACCCCACGTAGGGAACAGAATTCTGGGTGTTTGGACAGCTGGGTGTGTGAAACATAAACTGCTAGAAACCCACACAGAGTCAATTAACTGGGTCTCTAATGAGCTCAATAAATACTGTTTAGTTGGCCTTACTTGGTGTGTGAAGACATGGAGCATCTCCCAGCTCTCAACACAACCCTGACGACCAGAACACAGCAATAATTGTTTCTAGTGAGTTCTGCCAAAATTGCATTTTCCCATCATGAATAGGATGCCACAGAACCACTGCTGCTCTGAACTCACCAGGATCAACATCCTCTGCACAGCTCTGCTGCCCCACAGCCACACAAACTGCAAAAATTCAGCTTTTTGGAGGGTTCATGGCTACACCAAAAATCCAGAAGGAGTATTACGACACGAAGGAAATATCCACCCAGTCCATGTCATTCATCTCCTGCACAAAACTTCCACTCCTCCCACGAGAGGGATGTTTTTAGAACTAAAAAGTAACACATTTTAATTTTAAAGCCTCCCCTGCACTGCAGCATCAGTGGAAAATCTGCTCTGGAACAGCATATGAACAATGGACACACTTTATTATTTCCAATTTTCCAGCGAAATATTAAAATCTTAGAATTAAAAATGTAGTGGAGGAGGAAGAGTTCTCTCAGAGACTTTACAAGAAATACATTTATTTTTCTGTGTTTCAGATGAAATGCTGTCTTGGTTAATAAGCACACTGCAGGATGTGGTGTCTGTGCTCAGTCCCACTCCAAGTGAGAAGTTTCATCCATCAAGTTCTGAGAGAATCCTGTTAAGCTCCAAATTAGGATGTGAATGAAAACCCAGCATTTGAAGCATACAAAATTCACTTACATTGACCAAGCCAAAATAATGCTCATTCACAGGGAACTGCTCAGGACCAATCTCTTTCTCCAAAGCAGAGGCATTGGCGCCCTACAAAAAACAATATTTATGTTAGGGAAAATAGAAATTTCCTAAAAAACCCCCCAAAGCTTAGGAAATAATTTACTTCCACTGAAAATCAGTATTTTGTCAGAATTAAATGAATGTGAAGCTTTATTATCATAAATGTACCAAGATGTAATTTAAAATCTCAACTCCCTCAGCCAAAATCAATAATCTGATCTACCAGAAAGGTTTGCTACATTTGAGTTTCTTTAAAAATTATCCCAATTAATTGTTCTCACTTAAAACACCAGGTTGGCCACAGTGATCTAGAAACAGCAACTTAATTTAGTCAAGAATGCACTGTAAAAATAAACTTATCCTGTCTTTTTCTAGCTTTATTTTGCAAAATACTACGGACAAATGAAGATTTTTATTACAAATCCCCAGAAGAATGGAAGGAAGAGTTTTACCACAGATCACCTGAAAGTGCTGTGGCTTGGTTACCTTTCATTTCAAGGTGATGTGTGAAGCTCACAGTGCATTTTGACACTCCCTGAGTTTCCAGCAGTACAATGAGGGTGGAATTTGCTGTTTTAGATACAACTGAAAACCACCACTGCTCTTATTTGGCACATAAAGCAACAACTAAAGCATTCCAATGCTTTATTTTTAATTTTAACTTGCTCCACTTCATATTCAAAGTGGTTTCTTCATCTCTTTCCGTTTTCAATCCACCAGCCCCTTATGGATGGCAATACCTGGGGTTTGGTTCCTTCCCTCATTCCTCTCCACCTTGTTCTTTAATGCTTCTTGCTGATGCTCCAACATTCCTGAGCTCCTTTGTGCAGAATCCAAACACTTTGGATTCCTAATTCTGTTTTAAATGCCCAAGTGACTGCAATTCTAACCTTGCCCAAACAGAAATCCTCCTGCACAGGTGAGCCACCTTCAGACACCTCAGAACAACATTCAACCAAACATTTCAGTCCAGCAAAACTCAATTGATTTCTTCCCCTGAAGCTACCAATGCTTTTCAATTGCTCAGCAAACATTTCCACCAGCTCCCTATTAATATAAACCACAAGCAAGTAAGGACAGTTCCATCCAGATTGTTTTTAACAGAGAAATAACTAAAAATTTCCTAAAAACCAGGAGAGAAACCAAGAAACAATTCTGGATTCTGGTTTAACAGCTGTAGTTGGATGTCCCCCATCAGATTCCCAGTGAGTTCCAGTTCTCAAAGCAGATAAAAGGAGGCAGGCTCAGAACTGGGTACTCCAAACCCCACCCAACATTGCCAGGGTGCTGACAGATTTACAAGCAGAGCCTGCTCAAGCAGCAATTACACACAGCATTTCTGAGGCATCAGTGCCAGTTCAGGCAGCTCCTCTCATTTGTTTCCTTGCAGCCATTCCCTGCTTCCAAGGAGCTCTTTTTCCTCCAATATCTGCCCTCAATAAAACCCAAATCAAACCTAAAATGAAAGGAGAACCATCAGCGAGGAGGATTTGCTGCCAGGGGTCTTTCCTGGGCTACCTCAGCTCTCCACTTCCTCTGCTCTGATCCACACTGCCTTTGGGAAATGCTGTAAAATTCAAAATTCAAAATTTCCAAAATTCATGGAAATGCACAGGAGGGGAAAATTCTGGAATTTTCAGCCTGGAAATCAGAACTGGCTCCTGCTGAGGTTGTTTTGCTCTTCCATGCTGCATGTTTGGAGATTAGGAAAGGAGGATTTGTAAACCCTGAGAGCTTGGGAAGTTCAGTTTCAATTTCTCTGGAGGTTCCTCAGCCCCTCCATGATCTCCAGTATTTTATTAGGAGAAAAGCCCATTAAAGGAGGTACCAAACCTCCAAAACCAGTGAAACCTGAGAGCCCAAATGACCCAGCTGGAAAGCAGCACATGGAATAAATATCTGTACAAACAAATAAAACCAAAAGAATGGTTTTATTCAAAATGTAATTTTGAATAAAGCTATGATATAAAGAATTGAATAACCTGCCATAAACTAGGGTTGTCAACCAAGCCACCACCAACTTGTATCCATTTAACCTGACAGGTCACTGGTGAATTTTTTCCCAAGTGTTTCCTTGTATTTATTGCCCAAACTTTATACATTTGGGTAAATTAACTGCAGAGGCAGATTAAAAAATTAAGGTTTCCTTAACAAATTAATATTAATTATATTTAATGTATTATTTACAATTGAAGTGGTAGATGCCTCATCCCTGGGAGTGTTCAAGGCCAGGCTGGAGCAACCTGGGATAGTGGAAGGTGTCCCTGCCCATGGAATGGGATGAGCTTTGAGGTCCCTTCCAACCCAAACAATTCTGGGATTCTGTGATGATTCTAAAGTTTCTTCCTAGAGAATATTTTCAATTCATAAAATCATTAAAAAAAAAACCAAAACAGGACTCAAAGCACTTGTGGGAGGAATAAAAAAAAAAACAAACAAAAACCCAGAGATGAATCATAAATAGCTCTGAAGATGCAAACTTGCAAATTCAATAGAGAAAAAGTTCCAGGAAATGCAGTGCCCAGTGTTCCAGGGAAAAAGAACTCCCTTGCAGAATCACAGATGATTCATCACAGAGTCAATGTCCAGGAGAGCTGCACTGAACAAGGACATGGGGGAAATTCACTTTATGGGGAGGGCACCACTTGGTCACGTTTTGGGGTAAGGTCCAGAACTGCAGGCAAAGTCCAGCTCCTCCCAGTCAGGGATCTCTGCAAGCCAATTAACAATTAGCAATTAACTCAGGGCAGTGAAACCTGCTCCAGCCTGAGCCATGGCCTGCTGCAGTGAGGCTTTGCTGTCACTCTGACGGGTGGCACATCCCTCTGCCCACCCCAGCTGAAAGAGTCTTCCATCTGTCACAGATCACAGGAATAATTCCTCACCAGAAACAATCCACACCTCATCATTTTGGAAATAGAAAAGTCACATTTTGTCCAGAATTAAAAATCTAACCAAAGTGGGAAGTGTACATAAGATGAAAATTAATTTTGTTATTTGGGGAATTAATTAAATTCTCCTCTTTGTGGTGCCACAGCCAAAGTGTTCTGCATCTTGTGGCACTTTGCACACCTAAACCCACCAGAAAATCAATACAGTTTTGCTGAACTATGTGACATATTGTGGGAGCAACAAGAAATGCCATGAAAAAATCCTTCATCCATAGCAATAGAGTTTGCTTGGCATAAAACAGCTAAGCAAGAACACTAAAAACTAAAATACAGCTGAAGATAAAGATTAATGACTTCTCACTGCTAGTGCAAGGCAAATAAATGAATGTTTTACCAACCCCAGAGTACCTCCCTGACTTCTGGGAGGTGCAAGGAAATGCTCCCCAGGAGCTGCTCTGCTTCAGGACCATCAAACTCAGCTCTGTGAGCAGGAATAAACCCAGATTTGTCCAACACACAGTTACCCCAGGAGGAAAACTTCTCATTTAACCACGTGGTAATAGTGATTGACTTCCAGCATGAGATGTGGATTTGGTCTTCCACAGTGGTGGGGAGGTGACAAGGGAAGTTTCAGCACTTGTAAGCAGAATTTTCCATTTTCTGGAAATTCCTGGATTTCAAGTGTTGTCTCAGAGCTTCCCTTTTCTGCTCACAGCCCACTCACAGAACTGGCTGTGCTTCCACAGCTCTGCAATTATCAGTCAAACAGGAAAATGAAAAACTGCCTGGCCCATCTCAACTATCACCACCTCAGCAGGAATACACACAGCTAAAAATGGCCAAGAAAACCCCCAAAGAACAACAAGAAAATATTTCCTGTCACAGCTGCAGTCATTTTACTTTATGTATATCAGCTAATTAAAAGAAGGCTCTATCCATGAACATTTCATGTCTGAAAAGACAAAGAACACCCTTAAAAAATCGAATATACCAAATATTGAAGTACCAAAAAACAGCACAGGGAACTGGTAACATTCAAGTTTTCCTCACTTTTTTATACCAACACAGTGAGGGACATCACACCAATATCTGGATTTAAAATGCAAGAAAAGGCTGGATGGGGCACTCAGTGCTCTGGGCTGGTGACAAGGTGGGGACTGTCACATTGGACTCAATAATCCTGGAAGTCTTTTCCAACCTAAAGGATTCTGGGATTCTATTCCATGCTCAGAGCTGGATGAGATACAGAGAAAAGAGCATTGGGGTAAACTAATACCTACCCAGAGAACACTCAAGGCAAGTTCTGGTGAATTTTTTAAAGCAAAGGGATGTGAAAGGAGCAGTTTCAAACCCCCTTACCTGAGGGAGCTGTCTAACCAAGCCAAACTGAGGCAGTGATCCCACAGTACTCCTGAAATTTTAACTGAAAAAGCCATCAAATCCAGAAGAGAGATCTATCAACTCTTCCAGCTTGTAAGCTCTGAGCGATTTTTGCTCACTAGAGAAGTCTTAAAGATTTCTTTCCAGTTCAATGCAACATGCAAGTGGAATAAATAATAGTAGACTTTTGTTTCTTAGCCACTGCAGCACCAAAACTAGATCATAGAGAAGGATAATAGGCATTACTGCCTCTTCTTAGCAAAAAAGAAAAAAAAAATCCTATTTCTGCAAAGAAAATGAGTATTTTGCATAGCCTAGATTTAATTGATTTCAGAAACTGGAAATGTATCAAACAACAGGGCTTCAATACTTGGTGACCTTAAACTTACTGGATTTGTAATTATTCTTACAGACAAAAGCTCAGAGTTTGCATTCACTTATCTGCCAGGAATCAGAGGAGTGCTCAGTTCATTCTGTATTATATTGAATTAGCTTTATGGCAGAAATTGCAATCAGGCAAGAGTTGAAGAGTTCTGGTGAAGCTGTGGATGAATAAAAGCTGGGAGTGATTAAGAAGAACCCCACAGCTCAGAACAGGAGCTGCTGTCAGCTGAGAATTCCACATTTCCAGCATCCTCGTGGTTCCTGCTTCAAGTCAGAGCCTCTTTCCTTCTCAGCAATATGAGTTTCACTGAGTTGCAGTGAAATCTTGATCCACCACAAACCCTGGCTGACAATTAGTGCACTGTTATTACAAACTACCCATTTTTTTTACCCTGAATTCACACTTTCCCACTTGGCTGGAATCCCCATTTCCATTCCCAAATATCTGCTTTCTGTGCTCTGGAGGTAACTCTGCCCTTGTGGGGATGGTTAGAAAGGCAGAGAGAAGGGTGTGAGGAGACCTGAGCATGGAGCAGCTGCTGCTGCAGCTCCAGGGAAAAAAAGGGACCAAAATTAGCACAACTCTGGGGCAGGACCCTCAGTGCTATTCTGAGCTCCTGTCAAAATAATCAGGTCAGTGCTGTGCTGCTGCTCAGCAAACAGTGAGCTGGAAAATGAGGGAAAAACCCACAAAGCAGGGAAGGAGTCAGGAGTGGGGAGATCCCACTGCCCTCAGAGTTCATGGCATTCACCCCTGACAAGTTCTGAGGGGCTCTAATTACACGGGTTTTGAATTGCCAGTGGGTTTAGAGCCATTCCATAACCACCACTGGCTCAATGTAATGACAAAAAATACTCAAGATTTCTTTGGTGTCATTAACAGACACAGAAATTCAGAAAGACTTGTCAAACAAATGCCCCATGAGGTTTTAATTGATGGTTTTTAACAGGGATGAAGCAGCTGCTTCAAGTACAAGGGAATTAACTGAAATGGTGAAGTCCTTCCAATCTTTTCAAAAATACAACTACAAACTTACAGTTTGGTCTTTTTTCAAAATTAATCCTGCCAAAATCTACAAGGAGTCTTTTTTTTTTTTTTTTTGGTTAAAGTCTGCTGTGTTTATTTTGGGCACTCCACTACTTTAGATGGACACACATAAATGCACACACCCCAACAGATGCTCCATTTGCAGTTCATTTGTGGACAGTTGCAGACTGTCAGAAGAGAACTTTTAAAATCTGGATGTGTGTCCCAAAATTTCAGAAAATGTTCTATTTGTTCACTGTATCCTGTTGAAACTGCAGTTCTCCATGCTGGCCTCCACCCTTCAGCTGCTTCAGGCCTGTCTAAAACACACCCAAGACCAATCAATTCCATTAGCTCAATTTTAACTATCAATTTAAAGCCCTCTCCATAAATACAAATTGGAAGATTCAGCCTTTCTTTAAGGATAATTACTATTATTTTAGCTCAGTACAAAATATTAATTTCAAATTACCTGATTTTTATGCATTTCTTTTTTTGCAATGAATCTAATTCAGTTCAAGTGAAGGAATTAAAGGCTCATAACTCAGGGGATCTCTAACCTTTCCCTGCAGCTGGATGCACACCCAGGAGTTGTGTAGCATCACTGGAGTAAAAACCTGATGAAATAAAATCCCTGAGGATATTTGGCTTGGACTCCACACCATTCTAACTCCTGGACTGGAACCAGCTGCTTCCCACTGAGCACCTGCCTGCAAAAGACATTTTCCTTCAAGAAAGGCAAAAAAAGGGAAAAAACCGACAGGATTTCAGTGTCCAGAACATGCCTGGTGCACAAGTCTTGCTCTCTAATGACTCATTTGGATTTGAACAAATGAGAGGAGCAGAAGATTGAGGGTTTCAAGGAGCTGGGAAGCAGCTTTGAGGTTGTGCAGAAAGGCTCCCAGGGACACCATGTGCAGCACTCCAGATTAGAGGAGCTGCTTAAACCAACTGCTGAGGAGTTGTTTTAAGAGTGAATAAACAAATCAAAACAAAAAGGGAGGAAAAGAACAAGTAGGCCAAGCCAGAGCTACTTAAAACCTAAAAAAAAAAAATAAAAATAAATTTTAAGAAGCTACTTTTGCAGCAAAGGAATCTGCATGAGCTGATGCAGAAGTCTGCCTGCAGTTGCTGTATTTGCTGAGATAATAGTTCCAGCTTCAGGACTATTAAAATTACCCTGGGGGGAAGTGGAAATGGAGCCGATTGAGGTTGTAAACATAGATTAGATGTTGCTTTCCCCATCCTTTAAAACTCCTTGGCTGTTGAGCACTGAAGTCAGATAAAAAGAGTTGTCAGCTAGGTTTGAAAGGATCCCTTTTCACAGATCTGGGAAGGCTGTCTGTGTTCCAGGCATAACAAATTACTGTAAATTGAGCCCTGGATTGCAGCACTTTGCCTGCATAAGCACTCCAAACAAACTGATAATCCTGAAAGGAGCAGTGTCACAGACTATCCAAGGCTCCACCTTCCAAATGCCACGGAATCTCCCTCCTGGAAAGGCTGTGCCCGTTTCCAGCAGGGAGCAGAGCTCACAGAGCACCCTGACTGCTGCCATGGCACCCAGAGAAACTCCAAAGTGCTGCATTTCCAAAGGAATTTCCTCCTAGGAAGCTTCATTGGAGTGGTTTAAATGAATGAAGGCAGGGTGCTTTGGGAACTCCTCCAAGCACGTGTTTGTTCTGTGAGGAGCTGGTCCTGCAGGGATCCACACTCCCAAAGGACAGCAGGGCCCAGCTCCTGGGAACCCTCTCAGCTGATGCTCTGTGAGTGAGACAGCAAAGCCGGGCTCCAGGGAAAAAACACCTGGAAAGGATGCTGGGAAAAGGGCAGGAAAACCAGAACCACTGCTCAGGGCTGACCTTTGGCAGCAGCTCCTTCCCCTCCTCAGCCACTGCCTCCCACATCTCACTGCTCCCAGTGCATCCCAGTGCATCCCAGTGTCCTCAGCCACTGCCTCCCACATCTCACTGCTCCCAGTGCATCCCAGTGCATCCCAGTGCATCCCAGTGCATCCCAGTGTCCTCAGCCACTGCCTCCCACATCTCACTGCTCCCAGTGCATCCCAGTGCATCCCAGTGCATCCCAGTGTCCTCAGCCACTGCCTCCCACATCTCACTGCTCCCAGTGCATCCCAGTGCATCCCAGTGCATCCCAGTGCATCCCAGTGTCCTCAGCCACTGCTTCCCACATCACCACTGCTCCCAGTCCATCCCAGGCTCCCAGATCACCACTGCTCCCAGTCCATCCGTTTCCTCAGTCACTGCCTCCCACATCACCACTGCTCCCAGTCTATCCCAGTCCATCCCAGTTTCCTCAGTCACTGTCTCCCACACCAGCACTGCTCCCAGTCCATCCCAGTTTCCTCAGCCACTGCCTCCCACACCAGCACTGCTCCCAGCTCGTCCCCCTGATTTCTCCACCCCAAGACTCCTGGTGTCCTCGTGGTGCTGCAGTGACCCAGTAACACACATAGGAGAGGAGGCTTTGCCAGCTCAGCTCTCAGGGATTCTGCAGCTCCCCGAGAGAACAAACACAAACAGCTCCCAGCTGTGCAAGGCCCAGTGTTTACCAGCATTGTTCTTTTGTGAGCTGGCAGGGAGATTTTATCAGGAGCCTCACACATCAAACAGGGCAGGGACAATGCTGTGGAGGGTGAGGAAGTGGATGCTGAGGGAGAGCAAAGATTTAGAAACAGGTTAATATTTCATTTATAACTTCAGCTATTACACAGGCACAGAGCTGTAAAACTCAGCTGTGAGACCAATCAATGGATCTGAATGGGGAGATATATTCACAACTCAGTGTGTGAGAGGTTAAGTGGATAAATCATGGAATAGTTTAGATTGGAAGGGACCTTAGAGCTCATCCACTGCCACCCCCTGCCAGGGTGGGACACCTTCCACTGTCCCAGGCTGCTCCAAGCCCTGTCCAGCCTGGCCTTGGGCACTGCCAGGGATCCAGGGGCAGCCCCAGCTGCTCTGGGCACCCTGTGCCAGTGCTTTACCACCCTTAAGGGAAAAAAATTCCATCCTTTCTTGTCTAAATTAACCCACTTTTAGTTCAAAACCATTCCCTCCTGTCCTTTCACAACAAAGTTTCTCCCCATCTGTTTTACAAGCCCACTTTCAGTATATAAAAGGAGCTGAAAATAGAAAATACAACATACAAACAAACCATAATGATGCACAGTGCTGCCCTTTATTTTGGCAGCAAGTGCAGGAATCCCCCAAACTGACATCTGCTGGAGCAAGCACTGAAAGCCATTTCTTTTTTAATGGCAACAAGACAGCAAGTGATGTGCATGTAAACACATGAATTCCAAGGCAATAAAAGCATTTGCTCTAAATCCTGATTAATGAACCAAACAGCAGAGATTCAACAACAGAGCACATCTTGAACAAGCTACACTCTGGTATTTTTGCATCCTTCCCCAGGTATTCACACTTCATTTTTACACGGTAGCAGCTCTGAAGCACAAGTCCTCTCATAAAATCAGTGTCTACTTTGAACAAATGAACCACGGAGTGACCAGTTTCCCCAACTCCATGGCACAACACAACTGGGATCTCTCATGATCTCTCATTTTCCTGAGAGAAATGTCATTAAAGAATGACATTTTAAAAGTTTATAGACAGTCAAAGCAGACACCAGAACAGCACAAAAGCTCCTTCAGGCATTCAGGACTCCTGTAAAATCCCAAAGCTCGTTCCAAGGGAACCTGGGTGGTCCAACCTGAACTGCAGCCTCCTTTGCTTCCAGCCCCAAACTGTCAGAAGCCCCAAATCTGCAGCAATAAACACCCATCACACACAGCATGTGGGAAAACCTTGACGTGACCTCCTCCCTGATTTGCAAAGGGTTATGTAGTTCTTTTCCCCCTAAAACAATTACTCTCAGTTATTCTGGCTTTTAAGTGCAAAGATGAATATTTGGTTTCTTTCAGCTTAACAAGTCAGTCAAGAAGCAGAGCACTGCTGGAGACAGAAATCTGCTTAGCCAGCTCTACACTCCCTTCTACCAGTGATAAAAATAAAAGCTATAAATGTTAATTCTCTGATAGAGCCAAACCAAAGTCCTACAGCTACAGGTGACAGCAGGGAGGTGACATTCCACACCAGGGACACCACAGCTCTGCTTGAGCTGCCCAGTGTAAATTATTCAGGTGGCAAATGGAAATGTGGCACTTAAAAATGCTGCAGCCAGCTCCCCTCCAGCACTGAAGGCAATAATTATGTCCTGATTCAGAGTGTGTAAGTCTACCCCCAATTTGTAGCCTGGATTGGAGTTCTTCAGGCATGTCCTACTGGTTTGACCAACAATTAGACATGAACCCAGAGGAAGTGGCCCTAATTGCCTACAAGAAACAATATTCTGCTCACAGCTTACTACAGACTGCTCACAAGCTGCCAGAGAGGAAAAGCCCAGCTCTGGGCTTTGCACCTTGCTCCCTTCTCAAGTTCTGGTGTCCTCTTCCAGAAGTCCTGTCAATTCATCAAAATCCTCGAGTTCTGACTCAGAAACTCAGTTCTACAACTGCCTCAGAGCACAGAAAATACATCCTGGGTCAGAGGATGCAGTCAGACCCAGGGAACTCTGCCCTCCTCACTCTCCTCAGCCAAGAGAGAATTCCCACCTTGTCCTAGGCTGACATGTGGCCCAGGTTGGGGGACTCACTCCTCCACATTCCTGCTCCTGGACTGTGCTGTCTGTGGAGGGACAGACAGTGGGACAGAGCTCTCCTTTGCTTTTAGTTAGTTTTAGCTTGCTGAGGCAAGGAAGTTCTCTGGACTGTGGGGTTTTTTCCACTTTTCTCCAAGGAGGAATTTTCTCCTGGACTGCTTGGGGGGAGGGCCGATTGAATCTGCTTTCCTAGAGGAGCCCTTTGGGGGTTCTCTCCCAAATCTGCCCTGAACCAGGACGCACCTGCTCACCCCAGACCCACAGACCCCCCTTTGAACACTTCTGAAACAGCAACTGTAGATTTTTTAAGCAAAATGCCTCAGCAGTGCTCTCTGTTTCCACCTCTGCAGCCATTTCCCCCAATCTTGCAGTTGCCTGCAAACAGAAGGAAAAACCCCCAAAGCCCAGAGCAGAGGGAAGGGCTGGGACACAAAGCTGGTGCCAGGGAGGCAGAGCTGGGGCAGTGGCTCCTGGCCATGGCTGTGCTTCCCACGTGGTGCCACAGCCTCCCCAAGCCATGAATCACATCCCAGGGAACAACCCCTGCTGCCTCCCAGCTCCCAGTCCTGGCCAGGCTGGAGCTGCCACAGGGATGTGATGAAACTGAGGCCTTGGGAAGGCTGAGCTGAGCAGAGGCTGGACAGAGCTAAAGAATAAAGCAGGGATTTATTAAAAGCATCTCCTCAATGGATGCACCTTGGGCAGCACAAGAGCCCAGCCAGGGCTGCACCCAAGATGAACCAAAATGGTCACAAAAATCCCTGACTGGTCATGGGGTCTCTCACTGTGATCAGTTCTGCTCCATTTGCATCTTGCAGTTCATTGTCCCATTCCAGCTTTAGCCCATGCAGTCCCATCCTTGTTTTTCTCTCTCCAGCCCACGGTGTTTGTGCTCTTGGGCTGAGATTTGGATCATTTGTCCTTGGTCCCAGCTGGAGCAGGAATTGTTTTGTCTCCCTGCGCTCACCATCCCATAACATAAAGCCCAGACCCACACACTAAAGCAGCACAGAACCTGAAAAATAGAAAAGCTCAAACCTGAGGCATCAAAACCCTGGAAAAGGGACAGTGCTCCCAGCAAGGAAATGCCACCACCCTGAGGCACAGCAGAGCTGATCCACGGGCAAGTGATTTCAGGGAGGGGGAGATGATCCAAGTTCAACCTCATTACTGGCTGGAATGAGCTCAAGCTTGGAATTTCATTTTTAAAGAGACATTGGAGAGGAATGGAGTGGCTGAGAAGCAATCAGGAACAGCAGTCCCTGTGATGCTGAAGAGTCTGACCATGTCACAAACCTGGGTTTCACTGTTCCAGCCTGGAGCACAGATGATGACTGGAAATGCTGGTAAAAACTGCATATTTTACTAAAAAAATATGTAAAGTTCTGTACAATCACTACAGTTTAGCATAGTCCTGAAGAAAGCAGCTCCCAAAGGGACTTTGTTCATGTATTTCAATGTTTTTAAAAAGAAGGCTCAGCTTTTTCATCTACCTTTATGACAAACCAAACAGTATTTTTACTTGCTGGGCATGCAAATAGACTGATCTAGTTCTAAAATACAGCACCCAGACCTTAATTTCCTGGGCTAGATGAGGGAACAAATGTTAATATTGACAGTAAGTTTAGCCAAGCTACACATGCACCTAAAACACTGATGCTGACAGATCTCACAGCATTTGATTGAATCATTAATTAAGAAATTTGGAAGCCACTTTCATGCAATTATTAAGTGCTACTAGCACTGCTTTAGGATTTCTGCACAGAACTGAAACAGCAAATTCTCCACTTGAAACACAATGGGGAGAATCTGCCTCCCCAGAGCTGCTGCAGTTCTTGGAAAAGAACTCCCAGAACCTCAGGAGGGGAATGGGAAGAACCTGCCCAGCTTCCATCCACCATCCCAACCAAAATCAGGAGCAAAAATGCCAAAGTCCCACAGGGATGTGCTCAGGTGTGGCTGCATAGTCCCAGGGACATGCTCTGCCTTCCCAGTCCCAGACTCAGCCAGCTGCTCTCAGGAATGCACCCAAAATATTCCAGGGACTGAGTCAATCTCTGCCTCTGGGTGCAGAACTCCTCAGCAAATTCCTGACTCACCTCTCATGGCCCTCATCTCACTGGGTCTGTGATGGCAATTAAAAAATACAAATTATGCAGAAAAAACCCATTTGGTGAGATTAGGGAAGGAGAAAGTCTTGGGAAGTCTTCTCCCAAAGACTTCCAGGGAGGTCTCCATGGCCAGGGATTTGAAAAGCAAAGATTAATGTCTCCCTGACTCCCCTGTTAGGGGTGTGAGGCTGCAAATCCCCAGTTTGGAGCTGAGCATTTTGGTCAGTTTTTACTGGCTCACTTCAGCTGGGCCTGGACTTACACTGGGAGGCAGCACCTGCATGGAACAGTAGGAAAATCCTGCTCCTGTCCCACACAGGTGAAAAGAGAGCCAGTGAACTGGTGTGGAGGCTGCAGAGGGGAGCTGAGCAATGAAAAGGTGGGATTGTGAACACCAAACTGCTCCAGTGGGCACCCCCGGGCCGCTGCCCTGCTGGCTCTGGGAGCTGCAGCCGGGGCTGGGAGCACGGAGCTCCTCCCAGAAGGTTCTCTGGGCACAGCTCGGCTGTTCCACGGCCGGGCTCAGGTATTTCAGCCGTGCTCAGCGCCAGCCCGGCCACTCCAGGCTCTATTTACACAGCAGCGGAGGTTCATTAAAAATTCTGCATAATCATGCAATTACCAGCCGGCCTCTCTCGCTGGCGGCAGGGACGGTCCCGGTACACGCATGCACGTGGAGCGACTGCAGAGCTTTGACAAACGAGTAGAACGAGCTTTAAAATGAACTCAAGTTATCACAACAACCCACTGCGACCCGGGCACAAGGCCAATTAATGCTCGATAATTCCTTTTCTCTGCGAAAGGCAGCACCCACCGGCCCGAAAAACATTTCAGAGCACGGGCGGCGGCAGACACACCCACCGGGAGCGCCGGGTTCGCGTTCCTGCCGAGCCTCCAGCACCTTTCCCACCGGGATTTCAGCCCCATTATCCCAACCCCCTGCGAGCCCCGGCCAGGCCGGCACCCGCGCTCAGCCCGGCCGCGGCTCCCCGCGCTCCGCTCGCCCTGCCCCGGCACAGCCGCTCCGCTCCGGCCCCTCAGAGCCCGGAGCCGGCGGCGGGGCCTCCCGCAGCGATGGCTCTGAACTGCCCGCACGGCGCCGGGGCGCGGAGCGCGGGCTCTCCCCGTCGCTGAGCGCGGGGCACAAGGCCGGGAGCCCCTGAGGAGCGGCGGCGCGGGCCGGGCGGCCCGAGGGCTCTCACCATGGTACAGACGGCGGCGAGTCTCCGCACCGTCACCAGCGCCTCCATCCGCCCCCGGCCGCCGCCATCTTGGGCCGCGACTGACAGCGCCAGCTGCGCACCCGATAACCGGCCCGGCCCGTGCGCCGCCGAAACCGCGCCGCCTGCGCCGCGCAACCAGCGTTCCGAGGCATGCTCGGTCCGGGGGGAACCAGCTGGGGAATGGGAATGGGAATGGGATCGGGAATGGGGAATGAGAATGGGAATGGGAATGGGAACGGGAATGGGGAATGGGGAATGGGAATGGGAATGGGAATGGGATTGGGAATGGGAACAGGAACAGGAACAGGAATGGAACGGGATGGGAGTGGGAATGGGAATGGGAATGGGAATGGGGAATGAGAATGGGAATGGGAATGGGAATGGGAATGGGAACGGGAATGGGAACAGGAATGGGAATGGAACGGGATGGGAGTGGGAATGGGAATGGGAATGGGAACGGGAATGGGGAATGAGAATGGGATTGGGAATGGGAACAGGAATGGGAATGGAACAGGATGGGAGTGGGAATAGGAATGGGAATGGGATCAAGAATGGGAATGAGAATGGGATTGGGAATGGGAACAGGAATGGGAATGGAACGGGATGGGAGTGGGAATAGGAATGGGAATGGGATCGGGAATGGGAATGGGATCGGGAATGGGGAATGAGAATGGGAATGGGAATGGGAACGGGAATGGGGAATGGGAATGGGAAT
Organism: Molothrus aeneus; assembly: GCF_037042795.1. Lineage (NCBI taxonomy): Eukaryota > Metazoa > Chordata > Aves > Passeriformes > Icteridae > Molothrus > Molothrus aeneus. The sequence goes on along the minus strand of NC_089659.1, from coordinate 2,009,604 downwards.
GGGATTGGGAATGGGAACGGGAATGGGAATGGAACGGGATGGGAATGGGAATGGGAACGGGAATGGGAATGGGGAATGGGATCGGGAATGGGAATGGGGAATGAGAATGGGATTGGGAATAGGAACAGGAATGGGAATGGAATGGGATGGGAGTGGGAATAGGAATGGGAATGGGATCAGGAATGGGATCGGGAATGGGAATGGGAACAGGAACAGGGATGGGGATCGGAGTGGAAATGGGAACGGGATTGGGAATGGGAACAGGAATGGGAATGGGAACGGGAATGGGAATGAAGATGGGGATTGGGATCGGGAATGGGAATGGGAACAGGGATGGGAATGGGAACGGGAATGGGAATGAAGATGGGGATGGGATCGGGAATGGGACGGGAACAGGGATGGGGATAGGAGTGGAAATGGGAATGGGAACAGAAATGGGAATGGGAATGGGAATGGGATCAGGAATGGGAACGGGAATGGGATCAGGAATGGGAATGGGAATGGGAATGGGAATGGGAATGGGATTGGGATCGGCACATGGATGGGAACAGGACCAGGATGAGGTTGGGCTCATTATGGGGAACAGTTTTCCCAGAGCAGCTGTGGCTGCCCCTGGATCCTGGCAGTGCCCAAGGCCAGGTTGGACAGAGCTTGGAGTGGCCTGGGACAGTGGGAGGTGTCCCTGCCATGGCAGGGGTGGCGCTGGGTGGCCTTTAGGGTCCCTCCCAGCCCATAACATTCTGTGGGTCTGTGATTCCATGATCCTTGTGCACCCCTTCCCTCAGGATATCCCGTGGCTCCTGGGGCTCAGGAGGAGGCTGGAGGCTCCACTGGCATGGGCACAGCGAGGGCTCTGTGACACTGGAGGAAGGCACTGTCCCCACAGGGCTGGGGCTGGGAACTGGGGTGTGTCACCAAAACCCCACCAAGGGACACCACAGCCAGCCCAGAGCACCAGAACCCTCAGAGGTGGCCATGGAGCTCTGTGATTCCCAATGCTCCTTGCACATGTTGTGGGCAGTGGGATTTTGGGATGGAGTGGGTCAGTGGTGCTGCCCAGGGATCCTCTGCTGTTCCACTCCACATGTCCCTGCTGCAGCATGGTGACAAAAGGGCTCTTTGAGAGCTCAGCACTACAATGACAACAGTGCCCATTGTCAATCCATTGTCAGTCTTGTGGGAGAAGGAGTGGGAAGCGTTCCTGAGACACCACAGAGCCCGTCCTGCAGGGCACACTGACAGAAACGCACCTCAGAAGGAACAGCAAGGAATGGGCAGAAATTTGGGATGGGGCTGATCCTGACCCAGAGCTGTGCCCAGCAGGAGCAGGGAGGTCATTGTGCCCCTGTCCCTGGCACTGTGAGGGCACACCCTGAGTGCTGTGTCCAGCTCTGGCCCCTCAGCTTGGGAAGGACCTTGGGACACTGAGCACATCCAGAGGGGACAACGAGGCTGGAGAGGGGCTGGGAACACAAACCCTGTGAGGAACCCCTGAGGGAGCTGGGGGTGCTCAGCCTGGAGAAAAGGAGACTCAGGGGTGCCCCCATCACTCTCACAGCTCCTGAAAGGGGCCTGTGCTCAGCTGGGGCTGGGCTCTGTCTCCAGCAGCACTGACACAACCAGAGCACACAGCCTCAAGCTGCACCAAGGGAAATACAGGTTGAATATTAGGAAAAAGTTTTTTACAAAAAGGGTGAGAAAGTATTGGACTCATTTGGTCCCATTCCCATCCTGGTCCTGTTCCCATTCCCGATCTCATCCACCACTGGAGGTGGTGGAGTCCCCATGCCTGGGTGTGTTTAACAAAGCCTGGATGTGGCACTGGGTGCCAGGGTTTGGTTGAGCTGGGGCTGGGCTGGACTCCATGATCTCAAAGGTCTCTTCCAACCTGGTGATGCTGGGAATTCTGTGAATGACAACAGTGCCCATTGTCAATCCAGTGGGAGAAGGAGTGGGAAATGTTCCTGAAACACCACAGAGCCCATCCTGCAGGGCACCCTGAGGGCAAACACACCTCAGAAGGAACAGCCCTGGGAAGCAGCGAGGAACGGGCAGAAATTTGGGATGGGGCTGATCCTGACCCAGAGCTGTGCCCAGCCTGGAGGCTGCAGCCTCCCCTCATCCCCACAAACTGTGGCAGTGCTGCTGAGGGCACTGGGAGCTCCCTGCTCACAGTCCCAGCTCTGCCAGGGCTGTTTCCACTCTCCAGCCCTGACCCTGTGGGAATATCTGTGAGGAAGGGAGAATGGTTCTGTTTCCAAAGCAGAAACCTTTTTATGAGGCTGAGATGTTTCCATTCTGTTTGAGCTGCTGGCCTGCAGAGATCTTCTCCTACCCACGTTGGGCTTCCTACGTCATCTGCTCCAGCCTCCCCAGGGACAGGCCTCAGGAGCACAAAAACCCCAATCCTTCCCAAAAATCCCCAAAGTGAAAAGGGCCACGTGCTCCTCACAAGGTTGCCATGAATGGCAATGCTTTAAAATTAGGGACAGGAAATGCAGGAATTGTGGAAGCTGTGCAGTGTTTGACCAGATTGAAGTGTGTATTTAAATGTTCATCTCTTTTACATTCCAAAATAGAGTCAAAGATGATTTATCACAGCTGCTGCAGCAGCATCTGAGGACATTTCCTTGCCCTTTAGCCTCAGGATCAGAACAACTTTGTGCTGAGTAGAATTACAGGGCTAAAATCGTGGTCTTGTCCCTGAATGTCTTCAGAGGTCACTGCTGGAGCATGGAGATGCACTTTTAATTCATCTAAACTCAGCAAGGTGGAATTCTGAGCACACAGGCCAAGGCTGGTTCCCCGAGCACACCACACTCATTTTTGATCCTTTCTTACCTCCTCCTCCTTTGCCTTTCCCAGCTTGGAGGTATTCAGTTCTCTGGAGAACAAAGGTGCTTCAAAGACAATTTCTGTTGAATGCAGTGTCAGAAATGACCTTTGGGCCCCAAGTTTGCCACAAAGAGGGGCAGAGAGAGCTGCAGGCATCAATTTTTGTTGGTTGGAGTCACTTCAGGGGTGTGTGCACGAGCTGCCAGCCATGAGTTGTGTCTCAGCACCTGCCACAGCCCCTGGCACTTCCTCACAGCCACATTTCTCATTTCTGCTCCAAAACCAGCCCTGTTTCTCCTCCCAAGTCCCCCTAACATCAATATATTCTATGAAAGATGTACCAGAGGCACATGTAATGGTTACAAATGGACTTCTAGAGGAAAAATCATTTCTGCCAGAGCTAGGCAGAAAGAGAAACATTTTCCCAACATGCTGGGACCTTAGCAAGGTCTCTCTGGCTCTGCTCATCTCTTACTCCTTTTGTACAATGCATTAGGAATAATTACAGCCAGTTTTAAAGCATTCTGCCATCCTCCTGTGACAGGCACTATGGTCATGGCAAATACTTTTATTTTTAGCAAGCTTCGTCTCTGAAAATGTGTAGGAGGGCCAACAACAATATAAATAGAAAATCTTCTAACAAACAGAGCCAAAAGCAACACAGAGCAGTAAATAAATCTGTAGAAAAATTTGGTGTGGAAATAACAATCTCTGTGCACCATGCAAAGGCACAGATCTTTGCATGAGCAACCCAAGGGGTGGTAAAGTGAAACCACCAGAACCATCCAAGTGTTTCCAAAGTTGTTCTCAATTTTGCAAACATTCCCCCTCTAATTTAAGTTATTGTTTTTCCAAGAGAATTAGAATTTAAAACATGGGGTTTTTTTAGCTAAATATAAGTCCATTGTGCACAAACAATGAATATCTCCTTTAAAAACAATTGTTATTCCACATGCCAGGGGTTACACAATCTCAGAGAGTGTGAATCCTTCTGCAGGGCTTCACTCTCTGAACAGGCTGCTCTGGCAATCTAGAAAATCAGACAAGGGCCACATCTGAAAACCTCTGGGTTTGATTTTGTATCTTTAATCGTTTAAGAATTAAATCCTCCAAGTTGAGAGGAGAGGGGAGCTTGAGAGTAGGTTGAAAACTTTGGAAGAATGCACAGCTTTTTATTTGTACTAAAAGCCCTTCTCTCTGCACAGAGATTCCTGCATGTGGTGGAACGAGATCTGGGGAGAAGCACAAGAAGCCAGGGCTGGTGCAGAAGAAATTCATATTGAACCAGATCAGCCAAGGAGCTCCAACTCCACTGCTCTGCTTCCAACATGCAGCCTGAAACTGTTTCACATTTGTTTTAAGCAACCAGAAGCCCTCAGAGCTGCCAAAAGCAGCAGTTTGACATTTCCTGCATCACTGCTGTCTCATTCCTGCCCCCACACATCCCCTCTCCCGTGTCAGCAGCAGATCCAGCCCTGCAAGCACATGGAGCAGCTTCCCTGTCCCTCCTCCCACAGCAGCTGCTCCTTGCCCCTGCTTGGGACTCCTGACTTTTGAGTGCCACATCCAAGCTCAGCATCCTTTGAGCATTCTTTGTGTCTGCCTCACATTCATCCAGGCCAAAGCTCACCCTCCGTGTACCTCTGACTCCCTTTGTGTTCCTCAGCACCACATTTGGTTTCCCAAAATGATTTCAACTTTTTTTTTTTTTTTTTCAGTTGAACGTGCCTCCCTCTTGGAGCAAGCCAGCAGAACTGTTTTCTTCTAGGAATGTCTTTGCTCATATAGAATATTCTTCATGGTCTATTCTGAACTTATCTGGCTTTTTTTTCCTGGGCTTGAGCTCTTGTGGCCACCTAGAAGCTGACAGATCTATGACTGTTTGGTTTTGGAGGAGGACTATTGTGATGAATGGTTTTATATTACTCACTAACATATGCTTTTAATAGCAAATGGGAACAAAGGTTCCAGCACTCAGAGAGGCAGACAGTGACTTACTGCTGCTAACTAATCCCAAATTTATCACTGTCCTGCTCAATAGCACATTTCAAAGTGCTGCCCTATTAATTGACCACAAGATTTTGAGCTTTTTTCCTATTCTTCCTTTTATTTTGCCTCTTCTTACAAAACTTGTGTGAGATTAAAGCATGCCGGTAAATAAATTTCTTGGAAAAGATTTTTTTTTATCAGTGTTTGGGGTTTTGCAAAAATCTGGAAGCAAATTGACACTGGAAGACTTGCAAACCATTCCTACAGGAGCCATATCCCAAAAGACAGAGGATCCAGCAACTTCCTCCCAGTTCCATGAGCTGCATGAGCTGCAGCAGCCTCCAGACCTTTCTTCCTCTTCATCAGCTGCCAGGATGGTCAAAAGAGCAATGCTGGGAGCTTGCAGAGCATCACTGCACAAACACTGCTGCACAACGAGATTTCAGAGGGGAAACAGAACCTTGGAAAAGGGACATGTCCATAAATCTTGGCATTCTTGTGCTGATTTCACTGCACTGCTGTGCCCCAGGGCTGGATTTTCCTCAGGGCAGTTCACATCCTGTGAAGATGCTGCTGTGGAAGCTGGATACTTTGGGAAGGGGCAGAGATCCAGAGCCCTGCCCTGATTTCCCATCCCCTGGGAGCCCAGGCTGGCTCTGGAGCCTGTTGGGGAGGGCTCAGGTTTGTGCTCTGGGTCCCCATGAGAGCCCCATGAGAGCAGCTGGGCACAGAGAGGCTTTTTGGTGGCTGCAGCCTCTCCAGAGTGAGCCAAGCCCATCTCCTGCCTGCACAGAATCTGCATCCCCAGGTCTCCATGAGCTCTGGGAGTTTATCTCGCTCTCCATTCCCATCCACGTCTCCCACACAGCCTGACAAAGTCCATGTCCCAGCCTCGCCTCTGCTCCCTTCTGAGAAGCCTTCCAAAGATGAATGCACCAACTACATTATTTTTTTAAGTTTAATTTACATCTGTTTTGTATTATTTGCAGTTCTGCTTTATCTGGGTCACTCCCTCCCCAGTGTTCTTCCCTCTCCGCTATCCCAGAGAGCTGAGAGCTGATTGTAGCCAGTGTTCAGTTCCAGGCTGTCATCCCACAGACCCTGCCAGCTGCCCTAAAACCCCACTCAGTTTTCCTAGAGAAGCCATTCTCTCCTCATTCTTCCCTCTGGAAGCCGCCCAGTCTGTCAGCAGCTCCAAATTCCCTTCCCCGCGTTTGCAGAGCCTGCAGTGTCCCACCCCAACGCTGCCCCACGTTCCAGCCGCCCTTCAGGACTCACAAAGCAGCAGATCAAATGTATCCCGGGGGATTCACGGGATGTCAACTGGGATTTTGGAATATCCCACAGCTGCCCGAAAGCTCTGAGGGGGGTGGAAATGTTTATTATCCTGAAGAACGGGATGCCATGGGCTGCGGGGCTCTGGAGGGGCAGCACACAATGAAGGGCCCAGGGAGAACAACAGAGCGCGGGGCTGGGGCCGCGGAAAGGGTGAAGGACCCGGACAGGCAGAACTGGATTATTCACAGCCGAATTAGAGCAGAGCACGGCCGTGACCGCACCGCGCTCCGAGCGCTCCCGTGACGGCTGCAAAACCCCAAAATCTGGGTTTTAGCAGCCGGCCAGGGGCAGCGCACAAAGCTAGGCCCAGGGACGGCTGTGAGGGGAGAGCTGAGAGGGGAGAGAGCCGTGAGGGGAGAGACCTATGAGGAGAGGGCTGTGAGGGGAGAGCCGTGAGGGGAGAGAGCCGTGAGGGGACGGCTGTGAGGGGCGAGCCGTGAGGGGAGGGCTATGAGGGGAGAGCCGTGAGGGGAGCGCTGTGAGGGGAGCGCTGAGGGGAGGGCTATGAGGGGAGAGCCGTGAGGGGAGCGCTGTGAGGGGAGAGCTGAGGGGAGGGCTATGAGGGGAGAGCCGTGAGGGGAGCGCTGTGAGGGGAAAGCCGTGAGGGGTGGTAGGCGCGGCCCGCTCGGGGCCGGGGCAGGAATGTCCCGCTGCCCTCGCCATTGGCTGCGGGCTGCCGGAGTCAGCTTTCACGGGGGCCGATCAAAAAGTTCCCCTCGGCTCTGCGAAGTCGCTGTCTGAGCAGAGGCAGCGGCTGCGGGAGGCCGGGCGCTCTCGCATTCCTCGGGAGAACGCCTGCAGTGGGATGAGAGCGCTCCTGGCTGCCGGCAGAGCCGGGCGAGGACGGGCGCCGCGGAGCCGCGCTCCTGCTTTTCTCCCGCAGCCCGAGCCGAGCAGCCATCCCTTCTGGCATGCTCCTCATCCCTGAGGACACGATGTCTCAGTACTCCACCAACTTCCTGCTGCTGCCCATCCCGGAGTACCCCGCGCTGGACTGCGCGCCCAACAAAATCATCAAGCTGGTGGTGCTGGGCGGCAGCGGCGTGGGCAAGACAGGTAAGGACAGGTGTGTGCCCCGCTTTTCCTTCTCTGCTCCTTCGCTGCCGCACACACCCAAACTAGCGACATGAATCGCAGCTTAACTATTTCAATTTGCTTTTATTTTCTTTCTTTTTTTTTATTTTTTAAAGAAAAGGCACAGGAGAATTTTTGAGATTTGCTGTAGATGCGTGAGAAGCCAACATGAGCCAGCAGCGAGTTCTGTACTCACAAATGCTCCTAGCTGCTCTTGTGCAAATTATTTAACTGTAGCTAAATTTCTGCACGCCAAAAGGTGGCTTTTATCCTCCTGCTGTAAGTGTTTTATGCTCTGCAGACAAATCACAGCATACAAGATGTGCCTTTATTATTCTCCACAGGAGAGGGGAAGAAAAGAGGGTAAAGAGAGCATTGTTGAATATCTGGTCCATGATTTCAGGAATTATGAAAAGCAGATTGATTTATTACATCTGTGGTTCCACGGGATTCAGCAAAATGTTTGTTTTGGCTTTGAAGCAGCCACATCTTCCTATTATTTTTAAATAGTTTCTTAAAGACAGCTGCACAGGCAGTTTCATTTAAGGGTGCTAAAGGATGACCCAGTATGACTGTGAGAAAAATTATTGCTTGAAATTAAATCCATTATAAAATAATGTTGCTTGCAGAATAAGACATTTTATTTAACTCTTAAGTGGTGTTGCAAGTTACTAGGAATCTACTGAGATCAAAGCAGCACAGGAATATAAGTTACTGTTGCCATGATGGGATTTAAATGTTTTATGCAGAAAAAGGAAAATGTTCTTATCAAAGAGTTTAGGAAAGCAGCTCAGGTTAAGGTGAATAAGGAGCCAGGATGCTCCAGCATGACCCAAGGGTGCAGAGCACATGGGGTTTGTTTGCTGGGTGTGATTAGATATCACTAATGGGTTTTGTGAGAGGTTTTAAGGCTGGAAAGAACCATTCCATCCATCAGCCTCACTTCTTGCATGACAGAAAATGCTTAAATTTGGATTAGCTGCAGTCTACTGGCCTGTTACTCTTCTCCTAAATTATCTCAGACCAAAGGGCAGATTGTTTTACCTGCAAGCATAGGGAAACAACGTCCCTGAATCCCAGGGCTCATTTCCAACACAAGCTGTGAAAAACTCTGGGCTGGGTACCCCAGGCTGGCCCCAGATCTTTGTCTGTGAGAGCTGAGAGCAGCACTTGCAGAGCAAGCTGTGAGCAATGCAGAGATGAAGGTGGTTGCAAGTGAGATCCGTCCTGCAGGAGGATGCCACAGGAGCTGTGCAGGAGGCCTCAGGGCTCTCTCTCACTAAGGACCCACCTTTCTGTCCTTGTTTTGCAGCCCTGGTCGTGCGCTTCCTCACAAAGAGATTTATTGGGGACTACGAAGCCAACACCGGTGAGTTCTGCTCTCCCCAGCAGCACTGCAGGGACTGGGGAAGAAATCCTCTCTGCTTTGTGACTGCTGCACGTTACAGGGAAGCCAAGTGCTGTTAGATGGCCATAAGGTGCATATTTTCAGTTAATAGCCTCGAGCTATGAAAGCAATAAATCAAAGGCTCTTTATTTATGATCCTTTCAGCTGGTTTTTTTTTTTTCCCCAAGCTGATGGAAAAGGATCAGAGTAAAAGGTGTGCTTGGGGACATACCTATAGTGAAACACAGGCTCAAGGAACAGCCTACACATTAACTAAAGCATGGAAACCCAATGCTGCTCCCCCTGCAACCCCAGGGAAGGCAGAGGAATTCTGAGGAGTGTAAATGCAGTTCAGAACCTTTTCTGTGCATTCCCCTTATTTCAGGGGCTATTATAACCAGGCAAACCTTGAAATTGAAACCTTCTCTCCACAAGACAGGCAAAGCAACCATTCATTCCTTGTTTAATCCAGAGGGTGTGTTCATGTGAACTGTTCCAGGCAAACACTGACTGATTTGGCCAGGGTTGTAGGATGGATCCATGTACCCTCTATGCTCACCCCATACATTGGCCACCTCACAGTTTTGGGGTGAAATTGGACAGAATTCAGAAAATGCTTCACTTTGGAGATGCTTGCTGAGCTCAGGATGAGGAGGGAGCAGCACAAGACACCTTTGATCTGAGGAAATGCACTCTGAAAGCTCCTCCTTCCAGCTCCCCCTCCCTGACCCTGGTTAACCCTGATGCTTGGCTGCACTTTTGCTCCTTTTCTTCTGTCACCTCTTCTCTGGGAGGTTGTACATCAAGTGGGAGCTGGGAGCTGTGCAGTGATTGCTGCCAGAGCAGTGCTGGGAGCCACATGCTTTTCCCATTAAGCTCCCAGGCCCATGGCCATGCTGCAGGAGAGGTGAATATTCCAGCAATAAGGAACAGGTGGCAGTGACTGCCCTTGGGATCACTCAGCCCTGCTTGTCCTTGTGCCAGGCATCACTGGGCAGAGCAGGGGCAGTGCCAGTGCCTGGCAGCTCCTGCTCTTTGTTCTGCAGGGAGGGCATCATGGAATGGCAACGTGGGGCTGTCTGGTCTTGGTGCAGGGGTGCAGTGCCTTCTCATCAAACCACCTTGACAGCTTTAAACCAGGGCTGGTTTTAAATACAAACCAAACCCCACCAGGGCTGGATCCCCTCACAGTGTTAAACCACAACATGATAATGTGGGATTCAGTGATGAATTTCCTTGTGCTGAAAATGCTCTGTGAGCTCAGGCTCTTTTCCACTGGAATAAAATCACTTGTTTTCTTGAAACAAAGCTGAATTTCAGAAGTGAGGGCATTACTGTCACTAGCTGGGCTCCCTGTTAATGTGAATTCCTTGCTCTCCAGTGGGTGGATTTCTCCACATCTGACATTGTTCTGGAGGCAGCAGTGACAATTGTGCTGGGGCAGGACAGAAGGGCTGTACACAGCAGCTGTGGATTAGCATTTCCTCACAGCCCCACGTGACTTGGGTTAAGTTCTAAAGGAAAATGATGATGACAGCCACCTCTGAACCACAGAGAATTCACAAGATCAAGACTTAAATTTTCATTGTCGTTTACCTCAGCTGCAGCAACAAAATAAAGTTCAAGCCCAAGATAGCAGTGGTTAGACCAGAGCTAGATCAGGCCTAGCTGGGTAGAACTGGCACTTGGCTGTGAATATGTGTCCTCCAGATTAACCAAAGTCAGGTTTAAAGTGTCCAGGCTTTGGGGATTTCAACCAAGCTCTAAATCACACAAACCCCAAAGAGCACCTGGGGGATTTGTACACCATCCCTCATTCTGTGTCCAAAACTGAAACACTTTCCTTTTTAAAGGCATTCAGAAAAATCCAGCAGGAAACACTCACTCCTTTCACCAACCCCACCTGGATGTCTTCATTTGTGATTATAAAAGTGACCTGCAATTCTATTTAAAGCTGACAGTATGGACTGGAAACCTGAGTGGGATTTATGTGCCCACTTTGAGTGTGTGACTCAATCCTGAGTGACCCTTCCCAGCCCCCAGGCTGGCTGTGCCTCCAGGACATGTCCCCACACAGCAAACACAGCCCCACTGCTGAGCAAACAGCCACACAAACACTCCAGGCCAGGCACTTTCCTACAGGCAGCTCCACATCCTAAACCTCAAAGCTCTGGATTTCACCAGTCCCATTTTACCTTTCCTTTATGATTTTGGTTCCCTGGTACAGTCCCTGACTGACATCTTCCTTCTCCCCCAGGTGCTTTGTATTCCAGGAAGTTCACCATAGATGGGGAGCAGATCTCTCTACAGGTGCAGGACACTCCCTTTGTCTCATTGGAGGTAAAACAACTGCTCTGTGCTCTTCAACACACTTCTGTCTTATGTTTATTGCCAGCACTTCCATCTGTGATTAACTCTGCTTAGCAGCAGGAAAATACCTGGGCTCAAACCCAAGACTAATCAAGGTACCTTAAACTCCACCAAAATGAGCTCTTGAAGGTGTTAAATCAGGCTCCTTCAGGAGTAAGCCAAAATTAAAACAATTTTATTTCCAACACATTACTAAACAGCAGTAACATCACAATCTGGTTCCCTCCTGCCAACAGCTTGATTGTTTTATTTTCTGTCAAGTGGTTTCTGTCCCTGCATGGCAGGAAACTCACCTGCCCAGAGGCCCAGCTGCCTCAGCTTGGACCTTCCTCTCCACCCAAAGTCCCTCAGATTTAGAGAAATCTTTCTTTCCAAGGGGCCAGGCTTCACAGCAGCTGCCATTTCCAGCTGTGGTGCTTTGCCCTGCTTTCCTTACCCTGGTTTTAAATGTAATTAATTCCTTTTTTTTTTAAGGTGTTAGCATTTATCACACTCCTTTTTCTGTCAGTGTTCTAGACAGTTGGACTCAATGATATTAATGACCTTTTCCAATCTTAATGATTCTATAATTCTATTGTGATATTAAAGACCTTTTCCAATCTTAATGATTTGATGATTCTATTATATTCTAGATTTAAATTTCTACCAGGAACCTCTTTCTAGGAATACTTTTCCAAGCAGGATTTATGCTGTATCTCCTTAAAAATCTGCTTCATATGCAGAACAAGAGGATGAAAACAGTGTCAAAGCAACTGGAAATGTAGTGAAATTTGGGGTTACATGAATGGTGGAAGTCTCCTGGGTAATAATTCCTACAGAGCAGCAGAGATTTCATGATAAAATCAGGTATTCTCATTGCACCACCAAGCTTAAACTTCTAGATGTGCCCTTAAGCTCAGACTAGACTTAGATTTGGCCAATATGTGTTGGGATGGGAGCACCACCTCTCTCCTCATGTACCAGGCTGCCCTGCACAGCTCTGCAGCCTTGTTTGACCTGCACAGAGCCACCTGTGCATCTCTGTGCCACGGGACTCTTCCTCCCTGAATTCCCAGAAGGGAATAAGCAAAGTTCCAATTTCCAAAGTTTCATTTCCAGCTTCTCTGACTGGAAGTGGGTTGAAGGGGAAAGCTTTGATGCAATCCCACTCTGTGCTGTGCAGGGTGCACGGAGCAGAGGGCAGGAGCCCTCATCTGCTCTGCACACTCAGAAGCAAACAAAAGCTGCAGTGCAAGCTCTCCAAATATTCAAGTGGCATTTACCAGCACAAAGGCCTTGCCAGCTTGCCCTGCAGAGAGGAGCTGGGGGGTGACTGGGCACCACTGGGATTGCCTGAGAAACACTAAACAAAGGGAATCCCCTCTCTCTTCTGTCCCATGGAATAATTTAACTCCTGTTTTCAGATCACACAGATGCTATTTTCCTGTTTAAATTAAAGCTGTGCCCTACAGTTCAGTGACACCAGAGCTGCACAAAATTTAGTCAAGCCTGCAGCTGAGGTTGCTTAGTCAGAAATGATTTTAAATTAGTTAGGAAGGAGTTTCATTTTCTTTGTCCCAGTCCAAGGTCTGTGCTGTTCCAAGATCTCCCACAGACACTCTTATCTCCCCCTGTGTCTGTTTGCCTCAAATGATAAATCTGCAATAATTGAGGAGACTGTGACAGAACAGGTTAAGACTGAGAAAAGGCTGGATTTTTTAATTAAAATTCTTAAGGAAGAGAGTTTCCTGCACTCTGCAGGCTGAGTACAGTGTTCCAGGAGGAAATCATGTGGAAACCCTCAGGATTCAAGCCCCCAGAAATGTGAAATTGTAAGAGAGAAACAGAAGCAGATGAGTGGTTTTGTTGGGTGATTCATTGCTGCTTGGCCTATACACTGCAAAAGCCTGTGTGTTTCATAATTCATTCTGGAGCAGGGATTTCCATTTAAAAAGTAGCCCATTAACCTTTGATTTCCTGAATAAAGCATTCCACTTGGGATTATCCATCCATCCATCCATCCATCCATCCCACTGCTGGGTGGGCCTAGCTGGAGTGAGGGAGAATTTCTGCTCTTAGGGCTCTCTGAATGTGCACCTTCTCCAAACCCATTTGCAAAGCTTGCCAGTGCAATTAGTTCCTTTTTTTTTTTTTTTTTTGGCCATGAAAGGGTTTTGCTGGTGAAAAGAGGCTTCCAGGACATGGAGAGTGGCTAATTATCCCCAGACTGGCTACAACCCAGACCCCAGCAGTGCAAATTGCCCTTCTTCCCACAGCCTGCCCAGCCTGGCTGGAGTTCACTCTCATGAACCTTCCCAACAAGGCTGCTGGGAGGATCCCTGTGCATCATTCTGCTTTGGGGAGTGAGGGGTTTGTGGAGGAGGGATAAGGGCAGCTGGTAACCAAAGTCACTGCTCACAGGACTGAGCTGGGAGCTGGCAAGGACAAAGAACCTCAAGGTGTGATGAGCCAGTGTCTCTGAGGGCAATAATGAAATATTTACAGAGGGCCCTTGGCTGGCAGAACTCCTGGGGAAAGCTTTGAGCCTAATTTACACTCTGACCCTTCAGAAATTCTGCTTCCTCCCCCTCACAGAAGAGCTTGTCAGTGGTTCTTCTTTTACTGTCTGATCTACCAGGAGAAAACTGATCAGTTTTACTCATTCTTTGCTACCTCTGCTCTCTGAAGTTAGGCTTTGTCATTCATGTTTAGGTCTGAATAAAAGTGATCTGTTTGGGGACAGTGCTGAGCACTAACTTCTGTTAGAATGAATGTCAATGGCAGATATGAATTCTGTAGATTAGTAGATAATGGAATGTGTTTTCTATTAGTCTTACTGAAGTTGATGAAAATTTCTTGGATAGAATTTAGCAACAATAATAAAAAATTGAGCTCTGTATTTGTGATGTTGAACTCCCCTTAAAATACACAATTTCTACCAGCTTCATGAAGAGCTGTACACAGAATATGCTTGTTATATAAAATATAAATAAAGGATATTAAAAAAGGATAGGATAAAGGATATTAAAAAAATTACAACACACAGAAATGTAATATTGACAGGAGTGACAGCTCTTCCAAAGCAAGCAGGCTGCAGCAGGGATCTCCCTCTCTGGCTGGGCTATCCCTGTCCCAGCAGGGTAACAAAGAGGAGAGGATTAGCTGGAAATAGCTTCATCCTGACAAGTGAGCTGATCTCTTTCCAAGCCCACAGTGCTGTACTCAGCTTTGTAGTCCCAGAGCTGGTGTTGTTGGGGCTCTAAATAGGAGGGGTGATAGTCTCAAAAATGTGTAACCAGAAAAAAAATTATATAAACCCATCACTGCTCCACAAATTACCAATGAGATTTCAGCTGATTTTCAGTTCCAGTCATTGGTTCTTGGTAACCAATTAGGTTTTTTTCAAAAGAACTTTGCCTCTTACTATCTGGAGACCTGCAAGGCAGGAAAACCTGGCAGGGTTCACCAAACAGAGTTAGTGAGAGCCTCTGTCCATGGAGACATTGAGTAAAGAATTGGGAAAAGCCCTAAAAGTCACATGGGGGGACAGCTGTTCACTTGTCATGCTGTGACAAACCTGGTGGATTTTTAGTGCTCTCACTGTGCCTATCACAGTTTTTTTCCACAATAAGAGAGTGAGGTTCTGACTGCTTGGGTAGAAGAGAATTCAGAGCTAACTTTTCAAAGCAGTATTTTGGCTTTTCTCTTCAACCAATTTGCTCTGACCCCTCTCCACTTCACATTACTTCTTTCCTGTAGTATGGGATGAGAGAATCATGGAATCAGTGAGGCTGGAAAAGGAGGAATGAGTCCAACCCATGACTGATCCCCACCCTGCACTGAATGCCACTTCCAGTCATTCCTTGGACACCTCCAGAGATGGGGACTCCAAACCTCCCCGGGCAGCCCCTGCCAATGCCTGACCACCCTTTCCATGGAGAAACTCCCCCTGATGTCCACCCTAGACTCCCCTGGTGCAGCTGGAGGTGTTTCCTCTTGTCCTGTCCCTGGGAGCAGAGCCCTGGGAGCAGAGCCACTGTAACCAGGTATGGATGCAACAGCCTGGTCAGAGAGTGAGAAAATGGGGTTTGTTTTGCCAGAGTGCACTTGTGAGTCTCCTTAGCGAGTTGTAGCAATGATGGTAACTTGTTAGTATAAACAACCTGCAGGTGGTGTTTTCCTCCTCTGTTTTTCTGTTCTTCTCAAGGACTGTTTGTGAGAAAGATGTTTTTGTTAGTTAGATTTGACACATTCTACTTGATTGGCTATCTATAAAAGAGAGGATTTTTTGTATTAAATGCTCTTCTCCTGCAAACCAGCCTTTGAGTGAATTTGTGTCATTTCTGGCTCAACAGTGACCACCAGGTCACCCCAGAATCTCCTTTTCTCTGTTGTCATCTTATCACAGGGGTTCCATACTGTTGTCTCCTTATCACAAAAGTTTCACACCTTCTTGGTGTTTCTCATGGGCAGCCTCTCAGAGCACTGACTCTTGCTTCTTCACAAAGCAGCCAAGTGACCCCAGGTCCCTTCTCAACACCACCCCACTCTTCTATAGCATCTTCTTCTCACTGGTTACAGCTGGGGCCTGTTAAAGTCAGGCCTGCTCCTAATCTTTGATCATTGGCCCACTCAACACTCAACCAAAGCATTTACTGGTCCCAGTATAGGCAATAGAAAAGACACCACTGGCGCGATAGAGACTGCGTACCGTTAGGGAAAGGTGAAATAATAATGAATAAACTGAGCTATAAACAGCAAAGATCAGCCCTTGTGCCTTTTGCATCATGGTCTAGCAAGAAAAACCAAGCAAAAGGAATTTAAGTTTGCTATCCTGAAACCCACCTACTTACAAGCAGCTGTTACTGAGCGAACCCGTCTCTGTGGCAGAAGAGTGGGATGGCTTGGGCAACTCCTTAGGGGTGAGATTACTTTCTACGCTATCTTTATTTTCTTAGATTCTATCCCCCTACATTTCTCCAGGCTGGACAAGCCAGCACAGTGCTGCCAACACCAGGAATTTCCCTGGTACCTCCAGAGAGGTTTCAGGGAAAACAGGCCCATGCTCAAGTCCAGCTCAGTCTGGGGCTGATTCCTGATGTGCACATCCCGTGTTGCTGTTTTGCAGGATGACACGGACAGCATCTGCTGCCAGGAGCAGATAAACCGCTCCATCTACTGGGCCGACGGCTTCGTCTTCGTGTTCTCCATCACCGACTACGAGAGCTTCCGCCTGCTGCGCCCGCTGCACCAGCACATCCGCAGGATCCACCCCAACGCCAACATCCCCCTGCTGCTCATGGCCAACAAGGGCGACCTGCTGAGGGCCAGGCAGGTGTCCTCCAAGGAGGGGCTGCAGCTGGCCACCGAGCTGGGCGGCACCTACTGCGAGGTGTCGGCGCGGGAGAGCTGCGAGGACGTGCACGAGGCCTTCCAGCAGCTGTGCCAGGAGCTCAGCAGGAGCAGCAGCAGCTGCAACGGGGAGAAGAGGAGAGGTCTCCACCTGGTGAGGCCCAAGTCGCCCAACATGCAGGACTTGAAGAGGCGTTTGAAGCAGGCTCTGACTTCCAAAGGCAAATCTGCCACCGCGCTTTGATGTGTCGTGTTCTGGAGCCCTGGGTAAAAGGGCAACAAGCTGGGGAAAAGGGGCATCAGTTCAGCCATCAGGTTGTGTGAGAGACTCGGTCCTGTGAGAGACTATTTCCTTTGGTCTTCACATCTTCCTCAAAAAGCCCCTGCTCGTTCAGCAGAATTTGCTCTCTGGGACAAGGATTTCAAAACTGTGGTTTAAAAAAGAGATTGTCCCAAATTCATTCTATCTTTTTATTTCTTTTTGGAAAGGGGTGCAGTCAAATATCTTGAGTTTTGTTAATGAGAATAATGAAATCCTACTTTTAAGAGATGTGACTTCTCTTGGGGATGGTTGTGTTCCCAAACACAGGCAGTGAACTACAGCAGGGCATGAGGAGAGTGATGGGAGCTGTACTGAGCAAGAAAAATGGAGCAGATCTGCTTCAGTGCAAGAGTGGAAAATAAATGAATTAATTCATTTAAATGAAGAGCATAAATAGTGAAACGTATTAATTGAAAGAAAGAGTTCTGAGCAATGGGGAGAGATTTGTTCATATGCAAACTTAAGCCTTACAGTGTCTCTTTAAAGGGAGATTTTTTTAAGAATCACTATTTTTTCATATTATTTTTGTTTAAAAGCACAGTGACTGCTTTTGAAAGTGATTATTTGGGCAAAATTTGGGGCAGCATTCTGTATATACCAATGTCACAATGTCCAGTAGTTTCTCCATGGCATTTCTCATTTTTCTGAAAGTTTCTTACATGGCAAAAGGGAAAAATAGATCAGAGTGGTTTAAAACCTGCCAAAAATGGGCTTCACTGATCAAGAGCAAGGAGGTCACCTAAAACTCTTAATTTTTCTTTTCCCCAAACTAGTTAGACTTCAAGTTCAAAACATTTTTAAAGAAACAAAGCCTTCACATGAAACATATTTACTTTTTAAAGAAGAAAAGGTTTTATGATGCCTGAAATTTTTGGCTTTGGGAAGTCATTATTTTGTTGTTTGAGTGTTTGTTGTTAAAGCCAGGCTTCCCTGAACAGCTCCCAGAACCTCCCAGCCTGTCAGGACAAATCCCAGTGGCAACAGTGGTTGTGCCTCAGCACGTCCAAGGATTTGGGGCTGCATCCCATGAACTGATTTATGGAAGCAACAACAGCACAGGGAGCTCCCAGCACTCTGTGCTCAGTGAGATGGGCAGCAGTGGGCTTGGACCATGTAAAATTCATGATGCTCCAACCTCTTCTTCAAAGAGAGCAGATGAGCAATTCAAGGACCATGAAATGAAGTCAAGCTCAGTGATTTATACTCAGGGACACTGGAGGGAAACCCGAGTTTGATGGATATGGAAAAACACTCCCAGCTGCAGTTTCATCTGGCAAGACTGAGCTAAATCAACCTTTCCTCATTAGGAGCAGCAAAAATGGAAATGGAGTCTGATGAGTATTTGTACAGCTCAGGGCTTTAAAATGTACTTTGTATTTTTAATTTCCCTATATTAGACAGCTCTAGCCATGATTTTATCACCTGGATTTGCCTTATCTCCAGTTCACTTTCTGTTTTATTTATTGTTTTCCACAGCTGCTCATCTGAGAATGTCTTGTGTTCTGATTCATTTAAGAGTCTTTCATTCCCACAAATGCTCTGCACCTGGTTTTAAATTCAGTTTCAAGTGGTATTAGGAGGGGAAAAGTTGGATCATCCAAAAAGGGACTCAAATTATATCAGGGAATTTTTACTTTGGCTTATGCTTAATTAAAAATTTGGTGTTTGAGCAGTGTCATTAATCATCCCTGGCACTCTGGTATTTATGGCATGGAATTTCAATATTTTAAATTAATAATAGCACAGCTCAAATATTGAATGTGAAATTCAATAACTCAAATATTGAATCTAGAGATTCAATGGCTCAAATATTGAGTCTAAAGATTCAATAACAAGAAATAGGACAGTTTGCAAGACACACAGAAATGGAAGTATTTTTGTGTTGGAAAAATGATCACCAATTTTGAATAGCAATTAACAATTTTGCCACTCCAGAACTGCATAACAAGGGCTAAATTTGCTGAAGACATTTTGCTGACATTGATTTGTTTGCAACTTCCTTCAGCTCAAATCCTTTCTAATTTGGGAAGAAATGTCACCAAAATTCATACCTGTCAATATTTTAGTTTCATTAGTGATTGATAAAAACCTGCAAGGTCTTCCCTGAGTAGTGAACAAAATGGTTTCTCTATGTGTCACATATTGAAATAATCCTTATTTACATTAAAATCTATTGGTTTTCCTTCTCACAACCTAAGACACCCTGCTTTGGAAATATTCCTTATGTAAGGAAATACTCCTCATGCAAATAAGTATTCCCACATTCCTGGGGGGGGGGGGAAATATCTACATTTTGGCTAAAGCCAAAAAAGATTGAAACATTTAAGTCTTCTCTTAGATACTAACATGTGGCAAACATTTATTCTGCTACAGAAACTTTAGTATTTCCTTTGTTCATTGACCAGGAGTACAAATACTGGTTTTAAGCCAGGACTAAGCATCTACAGAAGGCAGTAAAGCTCAGTATTTTTATTTGGGGTGCAGCACTTGAGCCCCAGGACACCTCACTGTGCCCCAAGAGGCAAGGCTGAAGGGCAGCACAAAAAGCAGGGAGAAAAGAATGCTATAGAATTAAGTGCCTAAAAATAATCCTGTACGAGATCAAAGTTTAGTCATGGAGAACCTGATCCTGAATTAGAAACTTCAGGCTGCCAGGGGAAAACTTGTATTCTACTGAAGGTTTCAAATTAACCCTCTAGAGAGAAAGTACCAAGTCAAGAGGGGAGAGGGAAAACAGAGACTTGAGAGTGTGGGATGATTTTTGGATATCAAGAAAAATTCTCCTCTCAGTTCTATTGATTTAGTCCAGATTAACTCTGCTGGAATCAATACCAACAGCAGTGAACTGTAGAATTCCTTCTTTCAATTTTTTTTTCCTCATCCCTCATCATTCTCCTGAGCATTTTAAATCTTTGTGCACCATCTGGTTTTCAAGATGGTTTTACAGCTGGGTTTACTTGGGCACAAAGCAGTTGAGTGATTTGCCCCAAGGTTACACAGCTGAGCAAGTACTTGAGAGGAACTCCAACCCTGTGTCCTTTGTAATTAATTCCCAACTCTCTACCACAGCTCTCAGCCCTTACACCTCCCTCCAGGGATGCACAAAGCACAGTGAGTTGTGTTGCACAGCAATGTAATTAAAGTTGGGAAAAGTCTCCTCAGTTCCACCTGTGCTGTGTGTTGAGCAAAGCCTCGGTGGCAGGCTGGCAGCTCACAGGACACCAGCCAGGCCTGGGAGGCACTGGAGATATTTGGTAATGGTTATTTCTGGGTTGTTCCTGGCAGCTGCATCTTGGCCACATCCCTTCATCTGAATTACTGTGCCCACAGGTCACAGAAAGCTGCCACCCACTTCAGCATCCCTGGGATAGAATCACCAAGGAGAAATAAAGGAATTGGCCCCATTTGCATAGGGATGGCTGAAATATTTACATCTGAACTCACATCTTGCTTCTGCATTCCTTTAAAACTCTGTTGTTGTTTGGATCCCACATTTACACCTGGAGCAGAGGACAAAACCAGAAAATCCAGGTCCTGATTTCAGGGAACTGCTCAGCCATTTGTATCCAGATTTGTATCCAGGTTACCTGGCTGCTCCCAGGCTTTGTGTCAGGTGTACAAATGAAGAAGGAACCATTTTCTGAGACATCAAAAGAAACTTGCTCTGTACCAGAAAAGAGTTGTCTAATTGTTTTCCAAGGCAAGCTGGGGGGCTGCCAGCTGATTGTTACTGCTGGATTTCCCTCTGCCCACTGGCAAAGCAGATTGGGGGTCAAAATCCCAGAGCTGTGTTTGCAGAGCCTGCCCACAGCCCCGAGGCAGCAGAGCACAATGAAATAGCTGCTAATATTTCATGTTCATGGGTTCTCAGAGCTCTGCTGAGCTCTGCCTGTCTCCTCTGGGGCTCACACAGGAAAGCCACGGAATTAAAGTTAAAATAGAATCTCCAGCTTCCCTTTAAAAGCTCAAAAGCAGGGACAATGGGCTAGAGAAGATGATCCAATCTATCACTAATGGAGACAAAGCAAGACTCTTCCTTTGATAATTTCTCACTGGCTCTGCCCTCCTTGCCCCTTCCCATTCATGCCTTTGTTCTCATTTCACTTAGCAAGCAACAACTTCTGCAATTCTTCTTCCTTTGCCTTAGAAACATACTTTTGGTGGCTAGTTTAAAATTTATTTCCAAATATTTGAACTCCAAGCACGGTTTATAACAAAAGAAGAGTGTCTACTTAGTCTTTTGACCTTATTTACCTAAAGCATTTTAAAGCACAGCTACAGCTCTGTGCTTTGAATTCCTGCCACTTCTCCCCAAGAGCTCTCACTGGCTTAGCCCAATATTTCCTCCCCTTGTTTTGTGCTTACAATGTTGGGCTTATTAATGTTGCAGAGTCATTGCTTACTTAAACCTGTTCAGTTCTTGAATTTTGCTGCTCTCTCTGAAATCCCTTCCGTTTAATCAGACAGATTCTCTTCTCTAAGCAGCTGTGCAACTGGAAAAGCAGCTCACAACAGCTGGTGGTTTTCTGCTCTGTCAGATTCTAGCCCATTATTGAAGATTTTGGAATAAACAGGAGCATGGAAAATGATGCACCAAAGGCACTTCTCGTCTCCCTTCATCTGTAGCTGGCGCAATAATTCTATCTGTCATGAAGTGGACAAAGTTCATCCTAAATGATAATGCTTTTTCCTCCAGATGGAAAAACACCAAATATGAAGCAGAGAGCTGAGCTGATAGACTGTAAACCCTGGGATCCAATTCATTCAGGAGCTGTCACACCAATCTTCTCTTCTTTAGAAGATACATTTTTTACATTTTCCCTCTTATCCAAAAGGGTTTCAGGACGGAGCCTCTGCATCTCATCACACAGACACTTCCATCCCCTCCAGCAGGTCAGGGGAAGCTGCACATTTTCCAGGGCTGATGGGTGGAACTCTGCATGTCTGTGCTGTTATGAGGGATGATTGTGGAGACTGTTCCTAAGGACGTTTTTCTTCTCCCTGGCCGGTGATGCAGAACACTCACAGTCAGTAACCGGTCATTTGGAGAACATACAAGGGGGGTTTGTGCTGAGTCTGGAGACACTCTGTACCTTCTCTGGTGGTTAGAAAGCTCACCAGATAAGCAGAAGTTGGGTTTTTTCTGAGGCTGCCTTTGAACTCTCACAGAGAGAGCTGAATTATTTCACTCTTGATTGTGATCCAGGTTTCCAGATGCTTGCAGAGGCCACCACTCTTTGCTGTTCTGCATTGTATTTCACTTCAAAACTCAGTATTTTCCTATGCCATGATGAATGTAACAGCCTATTCCCTTGATTCCCTGTTCTCAGTGATGGTCATGGCTTTGCATTTATTGAGGACCTGAACTCAAACTCCTGCTCTTCAGCAAAGGTGTTTCACCAGATTTCCCAGAGCAGCTGCAGCTGCCCCTGGATCCCTGGGAGTGTCCCAGGCCTGGCTGGACAGGGCTGGGAGCAGCCTGGGACAGTGGGAGCTGTCCCTGCCCAGGGCAGGGGGAGGGACTGGATGGGATTTAAGGTCTCTTCCAACCCAAACCTTTCCGTGACTCTGTGGTTTTGAATGAACAAGACTCTTCATTCTTTACCAGCAGGACAAGGCACACCCCAGCAGTGCTGGGACTGTCAGCAAAGAGCAGTGGGATCAGGGAATAAAAGAGGAATCCAAGATTTGAATTACTCTCCCGTCTGCCTTTGATTTTCCTTAAGCGAGCCTGAGCCTCCCTCAAGCTCTGGGAAAGGTGACAGGCTGGTGGTGCTGCTGGGCATGGAGGAGGTGATGGTGGCAATTCTGCCTCCACAGTCTGTGCTCCAATCCCCCCATCTGGGAATGGTGGCAGAGGTCAACACCTGTAGGAAGCTCCCAAACGTCCAAAGGAAGGTTACTGGGAGCTATCAGCTCTCTGAGGCTGAACCAAAATGTTCTTTGTGTGAGCTGTACATCTGGAGATGCTCTGCTGAAAAGGAAACCCAGAATCCAGGCCTGGGAGAGCCATGAGTGTTTCCCACTCACATCCTTGGGAGCAGTGGTGAAACTCCCACATCTTCATCACCTTCCAGACCATGTGGTTCCATCAGGCCAATATCAAAGTCACTTCTGCTCCTGAAGGGCTGCCATGGTGCTGCTGTTCCCAGTGCAAACACTGGGAATGGAGGTTGGAGTTGCCCTTCTCCTCCACCCTTTTACTGCCAAGACCACCTATGAAGTGCAGAACCCGAGAGTTAGCACCAGATACCAAATATATCTGACAAGTGTTCATCAGTCTGTGCTGGAGAGCAGGAGCTGGCTCTCAGGAGAGCCCTAATCTGCCAAAAGAGCAGCTTTTAAAGGCCAGAATACATATTTGTGTCAGGCCTGTGAAATGATACATTTTACATGTAAGTGCTTTTCTGTGGGAGTTATTTATTAGGCAGCTTTAAAGAAAGCAAGAAGTTTTGTTTCTAAATCCTGAATGCTAATCATTGTAAGTCCTCATTTTATCTGGTTTTGTAGCCTTAATTTTAGCCATTTGCACTTCTGAACCTCAAACTGTGGAATGAAGTGAAACACATGGAGCCAGAGGTTCATCTCTTTGTACATTTGGAAATGCACATTTTTACCACATTGCAAATACATCTCAGCACTGGAAAAATCAAAAATCTTGAGTAGGGCTGGGAGAATATGTTCAGTTTGCAAAGTCCAGACACTCCTGAATTCCAGTGCTGTGGCTTCTGGGAAGAGCCACTGGTAAGACAAGAACAGACATCTAAAAAACACCAATTCTCATCACTCACTTACACATGGTTTGCAAGGAGTTTGAAAGCCAAGGCATCCCAGGATGAGGGGAAAGGCTCTCAAAGGGTTAAATGCTTCCTGCCTTTAATCTAGAATCACGTAATGTGGAATGAATGTTTCAGCTCAAACTGTTTCCTCACTCTGACAGTTTCATGGTGTGAGGTCAAAGTGGGGGAGAGATGGGGAGAGGTGAGGGGGAGAATGGAGTGGTGAGCTGCTAAATCCAGAGAGACACATCCAGAGAAATGACAAAGATGGATTCTCCAGCAGCCTCAGCCCTTCTGGGACGGCTGTGGTGGAGCCATGGGTAAAGTGTGGGACTTTAGGGACTTCCTGCTCTGGGCTCCCTCTGCTTGTCCCTTGTGGTCCTGCTCAGCTCCGGGCACCGTTCCCACGCCACGTTGCAAAATGTGCCTCGAGTTTCTCACAGTGGCTGTGCCTGGACACAAAGTGCAGCTCCAGTCCTTCCTGCACCCTGCACATGCAGGAGATGGGATTCCTCTGGGGACACTGCTGGCTGTTATTTATTTTCCCTTCCTGTGTGGACCTTTCCTCTGCAACCGGGTCCGTTCCGTGCACCAAAGCGCTCAATCAGCGCAGAGAACTTCAATTTCAAGCAGATTTCAAATTCATTTGATTTTTTGGAACAACCATCACTTCTTACACCAAGAGTGGCCTGGTTTGATTTCATTTGCAGGCCCTCCTACAAGGACAAAACACTCAGTCATGGCTGTCTCCATGTCAAAATACATTTCTACAGATCAGTGCACCACGTTTGTCTTTCTCCTTGTAGTTTTTCACCTACTCTGGGGAAGAAGTTTTCATTTGGAGAATTATTGCATTTTTTGCCCATCAACATAAACTTCTAATCATTGATACAAGGATTGAAAGTAAAAGAAAACATAAACAATTACACAAACACTTAATTAAATGCATTACATGCCCTCCCTCTTAAGCCAAGCACAACAGTCTCAACCTCTCTGTTTACACCCTGGGTTACTCAGCCCACCCCAAATCCTTGTTTTTCCTCCTTAAACACATCTGAGCAAGGGCACCACGTGCTCCTTTGTGGGCTGATGTTTGGGCATGTGATGGGGTGTGACAGGAACATGGTCACCCCAGGGGTCACCTCTGCAGCCCCCAGCTGCACCCAGTGCCTGCTTGCACATCGGTGCAGTGACCCCGCAGTTGGTGCCCAATTCACTCCCCCAAGGAGCAAAGGTAAGGACACCCCCTCCCTCCCTCCCCAGCCCATGGCAGGAACACAGGGACGTTCAGTAGATCACCCTGCTGCTGAGAATAGTAAATTCTGCATCTTCCCACCAAATGATAACAAATGTCTGAAGGGAATCAGCTGACAAATCCTCTTGCTCAACACCACTCGTCCCTAAGCTGCATGAAAAAAACAAACTCCTTTCATGGCAGGAAATCCTCAGGCCAGTTTGTCACCAGGATTCAGACAGATTTAAATAACAAACCTGCTAACAGTGGATTTTGAGTGGTGAATGATACAGGCAGAAAAGCTGGACAGCAAGCATTTCTGAGGGCTGAGAGGTACAAATCCTATTTTTAAGATAGATATAGGTTCTAATGCTTTCAGGATAAAGATGCAGTCGGATTCTAGAACTCTTTTTAGGAGTGATTTAGGAAAAGATCAAACTCCTGCCCACAGCTCCAAACATTCTATTTCTAAAATGGGCCACAAAAATTCCCTAGGCCAGACCTGCCAGTTTTCAGCATCCAGCTTCAGCCTTCAAACAGAACTGGAAGATCCCAATTTAAATCTCTTTTTTAGTACTTCTCTGTGTATTTTGGAATGTCCTTTATGGGACACTAGCAGTTTCTCTGATCCCATGTCTTCACATTCCCTGTGTGTTGGGCATGTTTTCCTGCTGGTGCAGTGTAATCCAAGGGGCCAGGAGCACTGCAGAGTGCTTGTCTCAGCCCTGTGCTTCAGTTGAGTGAAATTAAAATGATTTTTTTCCTTCCTTTGCAAAGTGTTTTGAGATCTATTGATCAAAACCCCTGTGTGCAAGCCAGGTGTCAGAGTGGTTTTAATATTAAATTGCTGTTCCCTTGTGCAGGAGAAGAGCTGATGGTTTGTTATTAATAGGGCAGGAAGTGGGGATTAAACTTTGCTCTCTAATTACAAACAAAAGCTGTAAGAGCTCTGTAGCTTCTGGATAAACCTAGGAATGAGCAACTGTTTCTAAGGCAAGTGAATCCCAGAAGTAGAAACCCAGATTGATGTCTCACAGGGAGCTGAATTAAAACAAGGTTGGGTTGGCAGGCTGCCTCCTCTTCACCTTGTGCATATTCTCCAAGGGAGGCATCTGGAATAGAACTGCTCTGATGCAGGCTTTCCTGCTGCAAATGCTCTCTGCAGCCTGGGATTTTTGTTAACATGTGCCTAAGCCACATTTTTGAGTGGTGTAAATTGCCACAGCACCACGAGAGTTTTGGGGATCAAAAGAAATCCTGGCTTTTGTTAGCTGAGGGTTTAACCCAGACTGAAAATCATCCCTAGCAAAAGCCATCTCTGAGCTGGGGGGGCAGTTCCACCCTGCAGGTGGAGCAGGGCTCCCATCTCCCCAAGGCCAGGGTACAGCTGCAGGGAGAGCTGTGCAGGGCAGCCTTGGAATCGTCTGTGTCTCCATGAAATCACACGGAAAAAGTTTCCGAGCTGTATAAACAAAACTCTGCCTGTTCAGTGGCCTTGCTGATTTGCTTTAAACTCCTCGTGCATATTTTGCATTCACTTTCCAGGAATAGCCCAGGGAGATTCACCCTGGCCCAAGAATTCCTGGTGTCTTTGGGATATCCAATTCCCTTTTGTGCAGTGCCAGATGGCTCCAAGGGCTGTGGGAGCCCTGATCCACCTGTGGGCCCCGGGACTATCACATAACAAATCTGCTACTGCAGCAGCAGCCAAATGGATTATTTATAGGTGCATATAGGTTCTACATGGTACAGAAGGTCGTGGGGTCCTGCTGGTACATCCAGGGAGTGCAGCCACACCAGGCCCAGCCCTGCAAGCTGCAGAAAGCTGCATTCTGATGAACAATTCTGGCTGCTAACACAGCCCTGCTACCACCTGGAGCTGGTTTGGTCAGAATTCCCTGGGACTGGCTGCCCCACACTCCATTGTGTGATGTGGCCATGCCCTTGGAGCTGCACAGCTGGGAATTGGTTCTGGAGAGGCTGCACACTCACCAGCAACAATGCAAGGGGATTTTTCTCTAAGTGCTCCTAATTAACAAAGCACAACCCATGTAATCATCCAGCCCTGCACAACATCAATGGAAAAATACACAGACAAAGAATTACCTCCCCACTGCTTTTGAATGGCACAATAAAGTAAATAATCTGACCACAAGAATTCAGGGAGCAAAACAAAGCCTGAACCCAGCAGCAGCAGCAACCTCTCCCTGCCTTTAAAGCTGAAGCAGTGTTTAAAAGATGCTCTCTGCCATGAGCAGCTTTCCAAGTGCTGCACACTTGTTGTGCCACGAGCTGGAGATGTGGCAGTGGCCTGGGAACACCCCAGCTCACCAAACATCTCCATTTATTACAACATCAGTGATGGCAGGAGCTGTGCCTGCCCAGAAATGCAGGTCTCAGAAAGAGCTCTCACATAAAAATAAACAGGACTCTCTTGGGCTGTTACTTAGCAGGGCATAAAAGCAACTGAGGAGATACTGATTAAAATGGTCATGGAAAATTTGGGTCATACTATTTAAATTCAGTTTTCTGGTTATGTTCCTTCTTTGGTGTGTCTCCCTCCCTCTGCTGTTTCTGATGCTGAAGGCAGCTACATAAGCACCAGGATCTCTGAGTGCTCTTCTGACTCTTCACACCAAATTTACCTCTCAGTGTTGCAGTGAGTCCAGGCACTCCAAAAAGAGATCATCACTACCTGTGAAGAAAAGAGCAGGAAATCAAATGAACTATAAGGAGCCACTTGGCCCAGTTCATTATGTGAGTTTCATGGCAGCCAAAAATTTTAAAACCATAAATTTAGTACCATCATTTTTAAAGCAATAATACAGAAGAAAAGAAAAAAAAAAGAAAATAAAAGAACCTTGCCATTGTCAACCTGTTTTTCTATTAGTACTTCTATGTTATGTGCATGAGATTTCTTGAATAAATGTTTGCCTTGAAATTCTACCCCCTTTTAAGAAAAATCATTTAACCTGAATTCTAAGTAGAAAAAAGGAGCTTGAACATTGTCTGCTGCTACAGCTGTGGTTCCCAGATCACTGATATTTTACAGGCCATGAGAAAAGACCTGCAGCTGCCCTGCAGAACCACACTCTCAATCTTTCAGCTGAAAATGCTGGGCAGATGCATGGCAGTCCTTTCTTTCTGGCTAAAAACACTTTATAACCCCCACAAATCTGAGAACTGTGAGTCTAGGCTAGATTAGGCTTTAAAGGAAGGATAACAGCAAGTTAGTTTTGCATTTTATTAAGTCAGTTATAAGTTATTATTCTTGGTTCTTCATTTGTCCCTCATTTCTGTAACGTCCTCCTTACATTTTCCATGGAGGCTTTTCTATGTCACCTGTCAGGTTTTTGTTGAGCCACTTGTGAGGGACAGAAGGGCTGTGTGAAGGGGGGTTCTTTGTAACAGACTTTGGGGACAACATTTTCCACTACCAAAGTCCCAAACAATGTGCTTTGACTGCTCCCACTCAGGCATCCACACAAGCATCTGGGGATGGAATGGAAGGGAATGGCAGTTCACCAGATCTCCATGGGTGTGGAATTGAGCCATGTGGACATCAGGGCAGAATTTGGCAAAATATCAGCTGAGACATCAGAGTTAAACCACAGAAAACAAGGCTTGCTGTGAGAATTTTGCTGTAGATAGAAAACTATTAAAAATAAATGATAACAGAATGGACCAAAAAATGGACTGGTGTTGGCCAGTTCCTCAAATTGCCGAAGGATCAGACTTGTAAAATATTTCTCTGCAGGGCCCTGGCAGGGACTGCCAGAACAGGTGAGTGAAACTTGCTGATGCTGTAAAGCTGGGAGGCACCATTAACATGCAGTGCCCTGCAGGAAGAATGGCATTCCTCTGGAGAGCTGGATCATGGTCATGGCAGGCAAGAACAAATGCCTTGGGACTGAGAACAAGAATTTCTCCTCTAATCAGTCAGGAGCAACACAGGAAGAGAAAGGCCAGAATATACTACACACATGTATAGATGTCATTGTGCTACAGCTCTGAAAAAGGAAATGGAATCTGAGGGTGAAATAATTACAGCAGAGCTGGGGCTGGACTTAGAGAGTGCCAGAGACTTCCCTGCTCCTGCCCCAGCCCTGGCCACCCGTACTTGGTTTAGGACAGGAATAAGTGGGGGCAGGAAAGCTGCCCCAGCACAGGAGGCTGAAGCTGTGGTTGTATTTTATATCTGTGACATCCAAAGAGCCTGGAGTGGGTACAAATGTGGGTTTGTGTCCATGTGAGATAGAGAATGGAAATAGGAGCTCAGGTGGGGTTTAGGGCCCCACTGCAGCCTCCACCTGCTTGTTCTGCCTCACAGGCTGCTCACCTCCCTCCTGCTGACACAAACATGCTGCAGCCACCTGCCAAGGGAGGCAGAAAACGGATCCATCCAAAGAACAATACTGCAGTAATACAAGGGCTGTTTCTCTAGATCCAGTCTCCAGACAGTCAAGCAGCCTGGGCTCCTTTGAAATCTGAGATGGCTCAGTCGATGGTGATTTGGGAATCTTGGCCAAGTAATATTTCCATTGTAGAGAGAGGGTCCCAAAGGTGCCCTCTTTGTGGAATGTATGCCCAGAAGAAACAAAGCTGTTTGCTCCACACCCCTTGGAGTGCTGGGGACAAATTTGTTAGCTAAGGAACAACACTGAGCAGGAAATCCTGAGGAAAGTGGCCACGGATCCCCAGCGGCGTGGGAATTATGAACTGGCTCCATCCATGGCAGCAGGTGAAGTTCCAAGAAGCAGGGCCGTGGTTTGGGTGCTTGTCACAATGCTGGGGCCCCAGTGACTGCAAACCTGCGATGACACCTACTGGTAACCAAAGATGCTCCTGCGTGCAGCCCGAGCCTGCTGCCTCCCAAACCCGAGGGACTGATCTCACATCCCTGAGGTTCCCACAGCGCTGCTCTACACCCTGCCACAGGAAGCTGCACTCTGCTTAGCCACACTTTCAAACCACTCGTTTTCAATTTCTGTCTCCTGGTCTGAGCTGAAAAATCCGTGTTGGCATCATCAGTGTGTGCCCAGTGTGGGCACTGGGAGCCCAGGGCTCCTCTCCATCAGCCCAGCCAGGTGTGGCTGCATGGACATCTCCTGCACCACTCCTGTGTCTCCACACTGATGGTTCTGTCATCCTCCAGAACAGGAGTTACCCATGAAGCTCCTCCTCAGCACACCTGCTCCCTGAAAGCCTTGGAAGGTGACTCTCTTTATCTGCAGCTGCCCCAGAGAACACCCAGATCAGCCCTGACCTGGTGACATAAACAAGCAGCACTTCCAATAAAACAGTCCTAATGCAGAGAGCAATGGGAAACAAGGGTGCTGATCTCACACTGGGAAGTCCCAGAGCCAGGGATAATATTTCCCTCAAAACTCTCTTTTTTTCCTACCTTAAGATGAGGACTAGTGGTGCACTGAGCACCTCAGCAGGCAGGGGAAGGAAAGCAGGAGATGTGGCCAGACTGTGCAAAGATTTGCACTGGGCTTGCTCATTTTGAAGCCATAATGTGGAAAGAAAGGGAGTGGGGAGGGAGGAACCATCTCTTTGGAAGCTGGATGGGTTTTAACCTGTATGCTGTCAGTCTGCTGGAACACTGCCAGAATGGTTTCTGCTTGGACAGGCTGCCATAAATTACAGGAGAAATCCAAGCAGAGAAATTAGACTCAGGAATCCCAGTTGAGTGTTCCTTACTGAATTCCTTAGATTTGTCTCAAATTTTAAATTATCTCCTTTGTCTTTTTCTAACATATTTCTGGCTGACACTACAACCATCACAAATCATGAAGGTTCTCTAAATTATTTCTAAGACTGTAACACTTGAAATTATTCATTTGCATGACAGAAAATCCAGGGTGAGAATGTTGTGTATTTGTTCATAGGTGAAGAGCTGGACAGAGGGATTATCTGCTGGCACCCCTGGAGAGTACACTGCCCAGATTAATGGCAGTACCTCTGCATCCCTCCAGAGCACACAGAAATATATCTGAGGGCCAGTTTTCCCAACTTCTCTCTACAACTGGGAGAAATAAGCACTTGAAGGACACACTTTGTCTTATCCTGGACATCTGGAAATATCTCTGCCAGGGTGAGATGAATTGTGCCTCAGAGAGGAACTATTTTTCCCTTATTTGGACACACCATATATATCAACCTTACACAATAGATATAAAACCTTGTCTAAAAGATCCTGTAAGGACAGTCTGGACAACTCTCTGGTGTGGCAAATATTTAGTGTGGAGAGATGAGCTCTGCCCTCATGCTGCAGGAGAGATTTTCTTGCCTCAGCCTTTGCTGTACATTGCATGAACTTCCACTGCAAAGACCTAAAGAAAAGCCCTGCTAGCTCCTCGTATGAAGAGATTACAATTTTTTAAATTAAATTTTCAGCAGAAATACGTTTGATATGTTCTCATTAGCCCACATATTTTAATGCTGACCATTACCTCTTTGAAAAATTCAAGTGGGACAAATGACACCCACAAGAACTGGGCACCCAGAGCTCCAGTGGCTCTTCCTGTGGCACAAAACCTCTGAGCCAAGACTGGACCAAGGAGCTGTCACAGATGAGGGGTACAACTGCATCATATTTCTCTTGTTTTTCTCTCAAATCTCCCCATGGTTCAGAGTCTCTCATGTTTGAGACTCCAGAAGCAGAATGAGCATGAGGTGAAATTTCCTAGAGCAGTTCCCAGGAGTTTTCCCTCACATTAAATGTTTCTGGGAGCTGTGTTACTGCAGTAACTGAGGGGCAATTCCTGCCCAGCACAGAAAACCACCACAGCCTGCAGAGCAGTATTTGGCCTCTTAATTTGGGCAAAAGGAGTGTTTTGCTCATCCCAGACTTTCTGTGCTAAAATAACATGTAGAACACACTCTCTTTCTTATGTGCCTCCAGGAAACAATTCAGCTTCCAAATGGGCTGGTTTGCCATGGCTGTAACAGACAGAGCTAATACAGTATTTACTTAATCTGGCAATTTTTGAAATCTTCCTTTAATTAGAGCTAGATACAGTCTGTTCCTGAAATTCATTTATTTATACTACTCGGCGTCCCCACTGATAGAATCAAATGAAACTCTGCCTGCAAATATGTTTTTCCTCCTGCATTTAGAGCCCATGACATTCCACAACACTTTGAGGCCAAAGTCTGCGACTTAAGAGCACCAATTCTTTGGCAGGAGTCACTTCTTGTGAAACTATTTTTGGCCCAGAACAACAAGGCTTATGTAGCTCCCCACAGTTCCCTATCACTAAAATACCACAGGCTGTGTGGAATGAAAAGGAGCCATGGGGCTAAGCCAATGTCCTTTGGATCATTGGAAATCCAAGAGGCTGATCCAATTTAAGATTCTGTTGTATGAAAAGATGGATTTCCTTTTACCCCCAATCACATCATCATTAATACTTGTCCAGCCTTCTCTGTGGATCAGGTCCTGGAGCACCTGAGTGGAGGTCCCAGCTCCCATGTTGTGGATGTCTGGGATAACCAGGGGATGGGAATCTCCTGAATTCCTCTCATGAGTCTGTCACAAAGTCTGCAGGAGAAATGAGGGTGGTTTTCATTGCATAATTCCCTGGAATGTGGCAGACACCTCCAAAGGAGCTCTCTGAAAAGTCTGCTCAGAGGCAACACCCAGAGCATCCCGAGCCACGCTGTGACAGCAAACAGGAAAGGTGGGAATGGATTCTGGAGAACCTGAGGCTGCTTGGCCAAGGCCAGTGCCTCACATAGTGAGGGATTTTTCCCCCTCAAGCCCCAGTCCTGAGCATTATCCTCGTGCTGTGGGCAGAGGGGGGGTGTCCCTGCATGCTGCCATATACAGGGATATAGCTCCTGGACTGTGCCAGGGTACAAGGCTTGACACAGAAAAGCTAACATGCAAAAGTGTCTTTTCCTCCCCCTTTGGAATTATTTCTACCTCTGCAAATGAAATTTCACCCACAGAGCATTGTTACATTTTACAGCCATCCAGCAATGAAAGGAGCAACAGAAAATTTGGGAAAACAGAATCAAAGCTGCTGGATACCAGTATGCAATTAATCCCCTTTCATTTGCTACTTCAGATTTTATTAATATAACAGAAGGAAAAAGAATGGATCAGGGCTGAATCAAACACTTCCCACCAAGAAGAGTCAGATTTCTTTCCTACAATCTTGTTATTTTCTAGCATACAATAGAAACCAAATGTCTCCATCAGGATTAGGCCATAAGCCACCCACAAAAACCAAGTATTGCCAAATATAAACTGTCCCAATTCTGTTTTTTTTTTTTTCCTGTCAGCAAACAAAACACCATCAGCTCGTTTACACAGAGCTTTGCAATTAAGTAGGACAAAAATTCAACAGCTGATTTGCATGACTTTCCATGCAAATGGAGCATTTATCAAGAAAGGTGGGAATGGCCAGTTCTCTCACCAGGTTACATTGCAGGGCTGAGATGTGTAAAGAGGAACCAGAATAAAAGAGCAAGGCAGAGTGAAAGGCAAAGCATTGCCATTTTCCATGAATTAGGAACTGTCAGTCACTGCAGAGTGTGGGTGCAGCACACAGACAATGATGAACATCACTTCCAGGGCGAGTTTTCTAACCCATAAATACATTAATTAAAAAGTTGACTCCTTCCCCAGCATGGAACCCCATGGAATTGATCCTGCTGCACTCCTGGGCAAGGCCCAGTACTTCTCTTTTTAAGCTGCTGAAGGATTGGCTTGATCCTGCCTCAGAAAGCATCAAACACAGGGGTGCTGTTCATGGAACAGGAAATGGGGTTAAAATCCTGGAAAACTGCTATAAAAACCCATTTGGCACCCAGACAACTGGATACTCCATCAAAGGTAGATCAGCCAACAAGGGAAATCACAGCTCAGGGTTGGAGTCTGTTTTTGAACATTTCCAAACATGAGGCTTTAGGATTTAGTTTATCATGGGTTTAAACTGCAGGCTGAGATCTGAGCACATTTTTCAATTACATTTGCACTTTCACAGAGTTTTACATTCAGACCAAATGGTGGATTAGAAGTGTTTCAATGGTTTCCAGCCATCTTGTCAGACAGCCTCAGTTCTGTGTATTTTTATTTAAAACCATGACACAGAGCACGGCTTTGTGGATCAGCATATTAAGGGCTTATTGCTGTTGTTTGGAGAGATGTTTGTTCACCCAATTAAAAAAAATCTGACATTCAGTAAATCAACATGATGTGAAGAACATTTCAGTTTCAAAAGATGAGATCATGTAACCTTAACTTTTCTGTCTGTTATTTACAGTGGGTAGGCAGAACTCTCACAGTTGTGCTTTTCAACAACCTTCATATATTTAGTCAGAAATCTCTGTTTCTGGAAGCTTTCTGTGTTGTCATGGAAATTATCACCACGTCCCTAAGACTAGGATAGCAATTTGATGACAAATTACAGGAGCTAGAGAAAGAGAATATTTTGGCATAAGAATACTTAGAAGGAAAAGGAATCACACAAGGTTTTTGGACCCTAAAAAGGCATCCAATTAAAGATGACTCTTTAATCTCTGCCCATGCTTTATAACCACTCAAGTACAAAGTTTACCAATCTGCAGGAGGTGTTTTTTTGCAGGATTCAATGCAATCCCTCTGTATCATCCAGGAAGATTGGCCAGGACATCTCAGGCTGCTTCCAACCTTCTTTCCTAAGCATCACACCCCAAAATCTAAGAACAAACCACACCAGAACAGAAGGTTCTCAGGAAGATTTCTGATCATTTTAATCTGAATCTTGCAGACTTTTTCTGCTATAGACACCCTGTGCAATCAGCAGGTGTCCAAACTTTGGCAAATTGCTCCTACATTAAAAATCACCCAACAGTGATTTTCAACAGCAGAGGAAACTCTTCCCAGGTAAGGAAAGGGATGTGAAAAACAATTTTAGCTGAAGAGAAAAGATACTTTCCTCCTGTTGCTGTACTCTAAGTTCTGCAAAGATGTCCCATAAATCTGGGAAGCAAAGAGGGAGGATCCTGTAGAACCCAACTTTGCCCTCACCAGGCCGAGGGAGGTGAGGGAAAAAGGCTGATCACAGAAGGGTAAAACCCCAGTTAATAAAGAATCCAGCTTGTGCTAAAACTTCAACCCTGCTCCCTTTCCTGGTTACCTGGACTCACTTAGAACACTAAAGAATTAAAAATTCCTGCTGCTTTCCATTTAGGGCATAACTAATTATCTCTGAACAGAAATAGCAGTTAAGCAGCTGCCTAAAACCCAGAATACCTACAATTACTCATATAAATAGAACTGATGATTTTCATATTTTTAAAGTGAAAACAAATGGAAAAATTAAACTTGAAAAAAGTCAAGCAATATTTTCATAATTTTGGCAGTTTTTCAGAGACATTGTTGATAATTTCGGTTTTCAAAAAATTTCTAAAATGAATTTAAACTTATTTTTTTAATGCAAGTAGCACAACACAGGAGTACATGGAATCAAAGTAAGGATATTTCAACCTGTTGCTGGCTGCTTATGGCCAGAGCACAAATTTGTGCCAGAAGGAGGGAACAGGCTGGATAGGGAAGTCCCCATCCCTGGAGGGATTTAAAAGATGTGAAAATTTGGCACTTGGGGACACGGGTTAGTGGTGGCCTTGGCACTGCTGGACTCGATGGTCTTAAGGGTCTTTTCCAACCTCAATTATTCTGAGATTCTACATCTGAGCTGCTTTTAGTCCAGTTCCTGGAAAAATCTATAAAAAGACTCTTTGAATCAGAGCCTGCATTTAAATAAGCTCTTAGGAATGAATTGGAAATATTTTTATTGTTTTGGTGGGGTTTTTTTCTAGTATTGATATTCAAAACAGTAACTCACTTCAAGAATCTGGAGTTTCAAAATTTTATCTGCCTCGCTGCTTTCTAATTGATAAAAGCACCCTTTTTCACCTATCAGAGATTTCTCACATGAAAGGAGATTTGGCAAAGTGGGCCGGTCCTGAAATAAGCCCCAGGTACTTTGAGTTTCGCCTTTCAACACGATTTGAGTGCTCAAGCAGCAATTCCAGGCACCGACCAGGAGAGCGCAGGCACAGACAAGGGTTTGAGGATGCAGCCCGAAGTCGCAGAGAGCTCCTGGTTTAAAGGCTAAAGCTGAGAAAAGGAGTAGGGTGATTTTAAGGCCATTATTTAATGGTGTGTGTGTAGGATTGAAGGTCTCCAAATGGCAAACATTGCAGCTGACATTAAAGGAGGAAGTTCCCTGCCAAGGGACAAAGCCTCCTCCTTAAAAACAAATCTAATAATCCCTGATCTTCTTCCTGGCAGAAAAGAATTTATTTCAGTCCAAGCATTTATTTCAGAAGAATAAAGAAATTTCCATGTCTGAAAACCACACAGAGAAGTGTTTCAGCACAGCCAGCCCCAGCCCTGCAGTGGAGCCAGGGCTGCTGCACTGGGATTGGGATGGCTTTGGAAATTTGAATGGTTAAAGCTCCTTTGGGACTGGGATGGTTTGGAGACTGGGATGGTTAAAGGTCTGCACACAAGGAGCAGGGAAAGACAAACAAGCCTCAAAGGCACAACACACCCCCTGGACCTGATAGCATCCTCCACCACTTCAAAAGAGCCCAGGTCTGTTTGATATTCCCTTTTCCTCCCTGAATTTGGAAACATGTAAACAGGGAGAGCTGGGCCAGCAGCTTGGAGCTGAAGGAGGGAGCTGCAGAGGGAAGTGGGAGGGGAGCAGGGCCCAGCTGGCCTGGCCTGGCTGTGTCAGACGGGAAGGGCTCTCTGCTGCAGCCTCCTGGAGATCAAACAGCAGATACAGCCCAGGAGAATCCATGGCTTTGTACATCTGGGAGCTTCCTGGCCTGGCACGTGCTTACCCTGGAGGATTCTGTGCCAGGTCTCCTTTGCTTGCTGTCAGGGTTCTGTTGCAATTCCTGAGAGCTGTCCAGCTTCTCTGGGTGACCTCACTCCTGGAACTTGCTGTGCACATGCAGTCCTCAGCCTTTGGAACAAGGAGGACACTTTAAACAGCCACAGGAGAAAACCAAAAACCTGTAACCCTAAAGGATGCAAATCCAGGAAGAAAGCAAAAATAACCCAGTGTTTATTATTTTTAGGTTACTGAGAATTTTATGAACCATCTCATAGCTGGATGTCTGACTCATAATACTTAAAAGCTTGAGGATGTCAAACCTATAATTATTTACTACTGGAAAATCAAAGAGAAACAGTGATTTTCATAAACCTCAAGCTTCAGAACAGAAGCCAATCTTTGCTTGCACCAAGAGCCTCTTTTTGAAGCAGGTTATTTTAGAAAGGCTCTTTATGGAAATTCCTCTAAAACATCCTGTCCTGTCTGCTGGAGAGGCCAAATGAATAAATGAGCCACTGGTCAGATGGGTCAGCACTTCCCCAAGCAGTGAGGTGCCTGCTGACCAAAAGCTGTGCTCAGCAAAACATGTGAATAATTCCTCAAGGCTCATTGAAGCCACCCCAAGATGTCACCACTTTTGTTACTACTCTTTTAGAAAAAAAAGAGGGAAAAAACCCACTTTGCCTGAGCTTCTGTGAGTTGATATTTCCCCTCAGAGCCCTTCATCAAGAGGAATTTGTCATCATCTCTCTCCACAGCCCTCACTGAGATTCCCAACCTGCCTTCAAAGTACCATTTTACAGCTTCACAGAACTTTTCCAACTGTTCTTTGCAAAACAAATTCCTGCTGCCCTTCTACCTTTGCCCATCAGAGCCCACCTTCATCCTTCTTGCTTAAAACTGGGGTCACTGTGCCCATTTCCTGATACTGACATTGCAGACTCGGCCTTTTAATTCCCACCACTGCTATCAAAACTACTCCAGGGACCAAAAAAGCTACAGAAGAAGCATCTTTGGATGGTGAAGCTTTTCCCTTCCCCGAATTACTGAAATTCAGGTGGGATGAGCTTCCAGCAGCACTTGTGCAAACAGGGCTGTGCTGCAAAGCAAAGCAAAGCAAAGCAGAAACAAGAGATCGAGAGGTGCTGTCTGTGTGCTCTTTGAAAGGTCGTGGGAGGCTGCAGCTGGCTCTGAAAGGCTCCCCAGGAAAACCCTTCCCAGCCTGGCTGGGGATGGCCGCGCACAGCGGCTTTTGTTCCGCCTTGGTCCGACCGCCTTTGGGAGCCTCTTCCATGGAGCGCTGAGCTTTCCTCCTCCTCTGCTCCTTCCTTCTCCCCTTTCATGTTCTGTACTTCAGAGCTGGGCTGTTCTGCTGGCCAGGGTCAGCACAAGGTCATGACTTGTGGCAGGAGGTTAATGGAGTTGTTAAGTAACAACGTGAGTCTTTTCAATGGCATGAATATTCCACCCCACCCTCTCGCAGACGCACACACGCTCGCTGTCTCTCGGCTCAATACTCGGGAATGGCAGGGCGGGCTCTTGGACACCGTGCCGTGCACTTACACCTATTTCAATTAGCACTTACCCAGCTACAGGAGGTATCTCGTATGTAGGCTTAATTCGTTGAAGGATTTCTGGTCATTTCAAGAAGTTTGGCAAATATTGTGACTGCTTTTTGATAGCTGAAAATGATAAATATTGAGTGTGCTGTTGACACTACATTGTGGGCAAGGACAGGATGCAAATCTCTAAATTTGCTGGAAGTTTGCCAAATTCATTTACTTTAAAGGGGTCTGCAGAGGTCACAGAAACTGTGAACAAACCCATGACTGAAGTAACTTCAAAAAATTTTAGAAGTTGTATCATTTTCAATGCATATACTCAGGAAAAACTTAGGTGATCTGGGTGAGACTTCTGGGGATGGAGATGTGAAAATCATGGAACTGTATTTCAAGATTGAAATTTT
This sequence comes from Molothrus aeneus, assembly GCF_037042795.1. NCBI lineage: Eukaryota > Metazoa > Chordata > Aves > Passeriformes > Icteridae > Molothrus > Molothrus aeneus. Next base: position 1,971,133 of record NC_089659.1, on the reverse strand, counting down.
GAAGCCAAAGCACTTTGATGTGAGGGTTGGTTTTAGAGGATGAGGAGGAAAAAGGAGATTAAACAAGGATTTAGAAAGTGTCAAGCCAAGAAACACTAAACCTTTTTCCACCCTCAACTGACAAGCCCCTAATGAATGTATTATTGGACAATATCTTAACAGGTATTTCCCATTTCTGTTTTCTGTCCTTCAGATGAACACAGTTATCCAACATAACTCAGAGTGGGATACTGGATGAGCTATTAATATCCTAATATGGTACAAGGTTTGATAACCTCATAGGAGCATGAGAGGGCCAATAGTTACGGCTGGAGAGGAGAAATCCCACTGTCTGCTTTGCTAATGACAGCTCTGTCTGTGTCCCTGATTTCTGAAAGGGGTCTCATTCACCTCCCTCCCTTAATCTGGTGGGAACCTTTTGATCTCAGCTGGATCTGGCCCCTCAGTTTACAAAGCACTGTTAAAGACAGATAAGCCTCCTGAAAACAAATCATTCAAATCAGAAGACCCTAGAAAAGAAGCCAAGTGATCCCAAGGCAAAAATCTGCAGCCTTGCTAAGATTTTGAATCCACGAAAGAAGGGGCTGAGGTGAGCTCTACTTATGTCTGACTCTAAATACGAATCAGAGCAGCAAAGCAAAGCCAACTGCTCAACTTCCCTCCTGGAAAGAGAAAATCTGAATCTATTCATTTAACAGACTTCTCAGTCTGTGGTAATCACACAGCTTGAGACTTGCAAACTCTTACAGCTATGTTGGATTTGTAAATCACCAGGTGTTTCCCAGCTCCCTTTCACAGTGTGACAGAGCTATCAGGGAAAGAAAGCAGATCCCATTTCTCCAGAAAAGCAGATGTCAAAGCATTTTGAAATGGTTATTTTTGTCAGAATTAGGAATACAATGGGATTTTGGGCTGCAGTGTAAACTGCAGAGCTGTGATTAATAATTCATAGCCAATACCAACCAGCAGAAACACAGACATTCCGAAGTGAATTCCTCTTTGATGCGACAGCTGTGGAAGGTGCTGTCCCAAGAAGTGCTGTCTCACAAGGTGACACATCCAAGCAGGGCCGTGCCAGTCACCAGAGATCCCCAGGTGTCAAGGGCAGGAAAGGAAACCCAGCTGTGTTGTTTTCCTCCCCAGCTCAGCTGTTACCCAATTGATGGGTGCGGTGCTGGAGCTGTGGAATCAGTCTCAAAGCACTGACACCTACCGAGCACTGCCTTGGTTTTGTTTCAGACCTCCAAAGGATTATTTGAGGTAAACATAGAAAATAAATACAATCATTTACTATTTTATGTGCAGCCTACTGTGTGATTTTGTCATGTCTTCTGTGTTGCTTGCTCAGTGACAGCTTTAATGCTCTGGATGGGTCCGATGCTGTTACAGAGCCAGAGGCACCAAGTTTTGCTTTAGACACTTGTCCCTGAAGAAGCTGAAAGAACAACTGCTGTGGTTTTCTGTTGGTTTCCATCAATACACGGCAGCTGCCCCGCTATAAAGCAGCCTCCAAACATCTGTGAGGGGCCCCAGAGCAGGCAGGTGGCTCCTGTGTGCCAGAGATGGGCAGACAGCAGGGTTAAACACGGCAGGACAATGAGGGGCCCGAGGGACCTGGCGCTTTTCTTTCCTAAAAATCTGCTGAGGCTTTGGGAGAGGGTGTGATCAGAACCAGCCCTGGGGCAAACCACAGGCAGCACAATCTGTTCCCTCCTCCTCACCCCAAGGGGATTTCTATCTTGGTTTGCAGCTACTCCTCTCTCCCAGTTATGCTCCATGTCCATTGTATTCAGACTCACCAAAGGGCTCAGCTCCCAGGATTTCCTCTCTGAATTCCAGCCAAGAGTGGCTAAACAGGGCCTGGATTCACCTCTAGCCCAAGACAATTTTTATTTCCCAGTTCCAGAAGATTCTGGGAGAGAAGATTCCCCAGATTCTTCTCTGCTATTTACTTTTGTGATTGAAAAGAAACCAAAACTCTTCTCCCTCTTTAGATTTCTGTTGTAGAAATTTCCTCAAGACTCTTACTGTTTATCTGTGATCCCTGGAGTGTGATCTGGAATCCCATCAGCATTCCATATTTAATGTATGGTATCAAGTGTATCAGCACTTAAAACCAAATTATAATATGTTTTGTCCAGCTGCTGATTGTTGGAAAAAATATTTAACTCAAGGACCTGAAAGCCAAGCAGGGAAAGAAATTATTTACAATGACAACATCATACTATGATGAAAAAATAGAAAATTTGGGTAGAATTGGGAAGTAAAAGTTACTGAAGTATAAAAATGCCTCTGAAGGGAAATCTGTCAATGGAGGTATGGAGGTAAGGATGACTGGGAAATGTGTTGTGGACTAACAGAAACAGGCTGGAGAGCTGTGGGACAGAGCCCAGCACAAAACGTGCCAGCAGAGGGTACTCCTACTTCACCTCTGCAGTGCTCCCAAGAGAGGGACAGCCCAGGGACAGCAGGACACCTTCAGGGACAAGGGAAGTGACTGAAAGGGTGCTCACGGCTCTCCTGTCACTGAGGAGCTTCATTAGCAATGAAGCAAGGGAAAGAGCATAAATCAAACTTTGAAATTGTTGCTAAACACAATGGCTGTTTCCAAAAAGCTGCTCTTTAACCCTCAGGCTCCCAGGACAAGAAGAAGGTCACAGCTGTCACAAAACAGTTGGATTGATGGAATTATCCTCACAGAATTGTTATGCTTTGTAGCTAAAGTGTTACAGGCAAAGGAATAAAAGTCCAAATGTAAGTAATATTATCAGTGTATGTGCTCGTAGCAATGCAGATTGGAAAAAATGGAATATAAGCACTTTACCTCCTATGCTTGTAGGCATTAATTATATGAAGTAAATATGAAAATAATGTAGCCATTCATTGATTTAAAAATAAATCCACAAATCTCTTTGCTGAAGCAGTGAAACCACTACAAAACCTGGGGTTTGAGCAGGGCTCATTCTCCATCAGATCCTGCCTCCACCACAGGGCTGAGCTGGGAGTAGCCAGGGTATCCAGCAGAAAGCCCAAACCCCAACCATTCCTCGGGGAAAAGGGAAATTAGGCTGTGAGATTTTTGGATTGTAAAGGCAGCCTGAGAGCAGAGAGCAGCAAGAAAGCTCATTCCTCAGCTGCCACATGATCTATTCCTTTAAGAGCAGCTTAAAGTTTAGCTGCAGTGCTCAAGAAGGCTCTGCATGCTGTCCTGTGACCACACACGGCAAGGGCTCCAGGACTCTTTTTCCACCTGAGCTCGGTGCCATCCAGGGACAGGTTTGTGACCTGCTCCTTTACTCACACCCACACCTGCAGTGTTGCTGTAGGCAGGCAGAGAACACCCCTGTTTGCAGAGGTTCTGCTGAACTGAAAAGTCTCTGTTGGTGTCAGCGTTTTTGTTTGTGCATAGACAACTAACCCTAATTTACACAGATTATTCCCCTTATTTCATTTTATTGTTGTCTTATTTCAACGAAACTTTGCTTTGGATTGCAACAATGTGATACATTCACACTGTTCTGTGCCAAGATCCATGGAAGCAACATCTCCATGCAAAGAAAAAGGAATTTTCTTGTGATGTACTTACAAAATAGCCTTTTCAGAAGTAACATTTATATCCAATGTTCAATAACACAAAATCACGGAGTATCAAGTTGCCTTTTACCTTGCTTTGAACCCTAAATTAACTGCTACTGTAACATCACTACTGCAACTCAGTCATATCAGGGATAAAAATAGCATCCCTGGCTTGGACTTGGGGCCTTATCTGGTAAATTCTTCCCAAAATTCCACACACGAGCTTTCCTCTCCCCCACAGCAAATGAAAGCCACTCAGGAAGTTTCCTTCTTCTAGAAAGCAAGAGAAGTGCTGAGCTAATTTCCACAATTAGCAAAAGAATAAAGAAAAATAGAAGCAGATGTAAATAAGAATAAAAGCAGCTCCTTGAGTTCTATTTAATATGATCTTTGTTGTCCAGTAGTGTCTAAAGTACAGTTCCTAAATCAGTAACCTGAACTGGAAATTGGGACTCTGCCAGCAGGCAAATCTGCACATGAATATCTGCAAAGTGCTTTTTGATGATGGGGAAAAGGAGATGAAGAAAGACCAAGGGTTATGAATAAAGAAGACAAATTTGCCAGTGGACTCATCAGCAGAGGGGAGCTGCCACAGCTGGTGAGGAATGCAGCTGGGCCAGAAATCAAAAGGTGTCCTGTGACAAAAGATGTCCTGTGAGCTGCACAACCAAAACCAGCATCTTCAGCCACAGGAGGGAATTGCTGGATCTATGAGATGGAGTGGGCAGTTGATAATATTGTTTGGGTGATTCATTTTTGGGGATATATTTCAGTTCCACAGCTGAAGAAATTCTTAACCAGCTAAATCCTGGTATGCAGATTAATAGTTTGGATATCTCCCACTTAAGCAGGGATGTAGAATTTGTGGGTTTGGCCTTTTTGCTTGCTTGGTTATTTTTTATTTGGGGTTTTTTTTTCAGTTTCTAATATATAATGATCATTACTTTGACTATTGAATCTTCTGAAAAAATGTAGAAAGGATAACACTAGAAGTGAGCAGTGATTTCTGATCTTGAATAGATTTAATGACAAATCACTTCCTGTCAGCAAACACACTGGGATACAGCAGATGATATTCCCAGAGCAGCTGGTTCCTAAACACCCCTTCCCTGAGGAGGACAAACAGTGTAGCTGTTGCATCTCTTCTGAATTCAGAGCTGGGCTCCACATTTCAACCAAAAGGGGAAGTTAAAGTGGGTTATGACCAAAAGAGCAGATTTAATTCATGTACTTCAGTGACTATGATATGACAGATCTGTGTTCCATTTCACCTGACATCAATTGAGTTTTTATTAAAATTATTATTAATTTCTTGAGTACATTTCTTGTTCTACTGTGCAGTAATGAGGAGACAATTGGTGTGGAGCAGGCTCTTTCCAGGTCTATCATAGGAACACCTTGGTGAAAACATTAATGAAGGCTCTTCTGGTGAAGATCTATTTAAAATATCTGCAGTCACAGACATGTTCCATTTCTGAAAGTAACTCTTTCATACCAGATCCCTTCATTTCTCCTGTAAAACTATTTTTACTTCTTTCGGTATTTCGAAGATCTTACAAGTGTGGATGGCTGGGCTGGAGGCAGATGTGCCTCATCCCAGCCTCTTTTATTATGTTCAGACAGCAGAATCTTAACTTGAGCCAAGCAAATTATTCACAGGCAAACCCCACCTGACTTAGCAGCACATTTGCTAGGCTGCACGGAAGAGGTGTGTTTTTTTCTTATGCTAAGTCACCTCTGGAATGTATTTAACGAGCTCGTTCTTCCTAAGTCATGCATAGCTTAAATTCAGGGCAGGCCACTAAAACTGGTCAGAACAGTCTCTGAGGGCTGCTCTCAGCGTTTGTCAAGATGGGCCTATAAAATACCCTCAAACTGTCTTGTGGACAAAAGCACAAAACCCTTGGTTTCCGCAGAGGGTGACTTGAGGGTTCAGGGGGAGAAGTGGCAGGAAGAGAATCACTGCTGGAATGTCCTGTGTCACACGCAGCACCTTTGTTTGTGACTGGACTTAGCACCGGCCCGTGCATCTGAATTCAGCTTAATGAGGAAGCACAGAAGACTTTCTTTACTGCAACGATCCATAATTATGGCCAGCAAACTCGTGTAATACATCCTTGAAAACCATCAAAAAACCTGGGGCATCTGGTCCAGAATTTCAGGTGGCAGCTGTGCAGAATTACATTTCTCCAGAAAAGAGCCCAAAGTATAGGTTACAGAAGCAATAGGGTTTAATGACTGGGTCTGCCAGAACCCAGCTCCAAGCTGTGACAGAACTGTGCTGAAGTATTCCTGTGAAAGGTTTATTCTATTTTTACAGCTGTATTATTGTTGTGACTCTTCAGATTTCCATTTTAGAGGTCACCTAGAAAAGCAGAAGTGATGTTCAAGTACAAAGATTATGTAAAGTCCCACAGCTGGGGTTGCAGTGTCTTTTCCAAGGAATCTGGGACAGCAGCACCGAAGTGGTGGCTCCTTCTCCCATCATCTCCAGTGGCACTGCAGCAAGCAAAGGAAAGCCAGAGCTGCAGGGATGGGATGCTGCAGAGTTCCTGACTGACAGCTAACAGAATGTAACCTCTGGATTTGGAAATGGAACAGCTTGGTCCAGGAATGTGAGAAAGAACTCCTAGCAGAGGCCACAGTGGCATTTTCAGAGAAGTTCTATTAATTACATAACTGTACTTGAAGCAGCTGTATTGCTTCTTCCTCTGATCTCCTCTCAGTGCAGAATGAATTCTTGTGGATTAGCTTGTTAATAGACAATCCTATTTAGTGGGTATCTGTGCTGCAAGGCAGCCTTGGCTTCCCACCCATCCAGTCTGGAATGTTTATATTTAGCTATTTTCTGGAAACAGAGCTCCAGCTGCAGCACATAGCAATTCTTTGGATGGATCTTGTTTTTCCTCAGGATATGTCTATTTTTTTGGTGTAACTGAACAGCCTTGCTGGAAATATGTCACTTTGCCTGAGCAGAGTTTTGAAGAAAAGTGTGTTTAACTAGTATGGCTCCAGATCTGTGTTACAGCTTGATGAGACTTGCAGCCATCCCACATTCCTTTGGGATGTATATTACTGTTATTAAAAATTGATTTGAAAATACCTGAGGTATTCCAGGGCAACGTTAGTAACTGGAAACTCGAGGGAGAAAAGAAATATCAAATTATTTCAGTACATTTTGCCTCTCTAACAAACATCTAAACATTTCCTGATGTTGAGATGCTTCTTCACTCTATCGGAGGATGGTGTTAAACACAGTGAAATAAATGGACACTGAGCCTCTCTTCTGTTCCAGAAGTAAGTGAAAATCAGGCACCAAAGGAGTAATCCCTATGGAGATATTTCCTACATACACATTTAAATTCCTCTGGCACCTGCTGTGCTGAAGGGCTTGCAGCAAGCTGTGGATGAAGAAGTGATGAGAGGAACCTGTCAGTTTTTATGAGTTTTAGGATCATTATCTTTATCCTTTACCATTCTTTGCACAGCTCTCACAGTGGCTGGTCCCACTGCTGGTGGCTGGTTTGACACTCAGGACTTGCTGCAGTCATTTCTTGAGCTGTAAATGTATGGTTGGGTGAAATACCACAAAAGAGAGACACCTTGAGAGATCCTGCTTTTGAAAATGGTTTGAAAGATGTTGTGGTGGCATAAACCAAGGGGATCTCTGGTTCAGTGTTCCAAATGGAGGTGTCTTCAATACATTACACGGCCAAGCAGCCCTTGCTGAAGCAGAGAAGCCTGGGCCAAGCATTATCCTCTGGCAGACAAGTCCAGATGAAAGGTGATCAAATCCCCAGACTCACACGTACTGAACACTTTGCATTATGCTGGAGAAATAAACGTGCTCTATTGCCTTGCAGCAGTGACAGAGCAGGCCCTGAGGAGGCTGCAGGGATGCCCCACGTGCTCAGTGCTGCACAGTCACTGCTGTCACTGCTGCTGCCACACTCGTGGCAGGGAGTTTTGCCCCCCCAGGAGCAGTGCTGCAGACTTCCCTGGCTCCTGCCTCTCCAGGAAGATCAGAGTGCACGGCCCCACTTGGGAGCCCAAGGGGAAGCGTTTCCTGCCAGGGACAGGATAACAGCCCTGGACACACACAGCTCTTGCCTCTGGCCCAGCTGCCCAAGAAGCTCAGAAACACAGAAAATCAAGTTGGTTTTTAACCAGTTAGCAGAACAAAAGTGGCTGGAGGTCAAATTCTAAAGCCTGCAGGAACACATTATTTACTACAGACCCTGTATCAGAGAGCAGCAGTACCTCCCAGGCACAAAACTGTATAGATAATATTCCAGAATTGGATCAAGTCTCCTCAGTATCTGTTATCAGTTTTAACTAAGAGACTAGTGTTGTAATTACAGGTTATAAAGTAAATTGAGCACCATACTTGCTATTTAGAAATAATTGCTGGAAACTCAGTACCTTATCTCTTTTCTTCAAGAAATTCATAAGGAAGGGGAGTCAGGCTTTTGGGCTAAGCACCACAAAGATAAGTTCACTCCTGTAAAATAATAAAGGAGAATTCAGTGGGACCTGAAATTGGCCTAATGAAATATTATTTTATTTATTGGTACAGAATCATTTTTTGGTAGGTGAAATATTTCTGAACTCTCATTGAAAATACTGCAACAGAAGCATTATTACAAAAAGAAATCTGAGTTGGTTACAAAGAAGCTGCAGCATTTCAACAGTAACATTTCAAAATTAAGGGACAAGTGTCAATATTATCCACAACAGCAAACACAGGAAGTGATTATTTTCATGTATTTCTTTTTTATCCTTATATTATCATATCTGTTCTGCTGCAAAAAGCCAGATGGGTTTTTCCCCCCCTAAGAAAAGCCAGATGCCTCTTTATATCTGCCAACAGGCAATTTTCTGGAAGCAGAGAATCACTCTGTTTACATCCAATGAAAACATCCTACAGATCCATCAAATAAACTACTCCAACATTGTTAATAACTGTCCTCTGTTAATAAAACACCACCAGGACAGATAATGTAAAATAGTCCTAAATCATTACTAACACATCCAAGATCCTTGTGTTTTATTTCTTAATAGTCTGTTTGCTCCCATTTATAAATTCCAAACACTGGGACTTCAGCTGCTCCCTATAAAACACAGTGTGCAATGCACAGGTAGCACTAATTTACAGCAAACACAACAAAATACTGTTAAAGCAACGAAGAAACTTCTAGAATCTGGCAGAATGAATCCAAACAAAGTGTTTGGGACCTTGGGTTCACCAGAATGACCTTGGTCCTCATGCACAGGTGCTTCCATCACTCTGCTTTCCACAAAAGGGAGATTCCAGGGCATTTGATCATAAATTCCTGGGATGACTCTCTCTCCTTGTTTGTGGGATTTGTTTTTTAATTGTGTTTACATTCTTGTGTGTGGGTTGGGAATTTTGTTTTGTTTGTGATGAGACATCAAAGTTGAGTCCCAAATTAATGCTGTGCAGTTGTACATTTCTTGCACCTTCCCACAAGAGGACAGCCACACACACAGTTACCAAGTTTTATGCAAATTTAATGGGATTAAACTAATCTGTAAATCTTTGTGTGATGTGTTTTTGCTTTCTCCTCCAATTTTCCTCCTGTTATTTTTCCAATTATTTTGCTTATTGAACACCATTTTTCAGATAAAAAAAAAGCTGTCTGAATCTTCTGAAATAAAAGAATTCATAATCTGCAAACACACAAGTTTATTCCGTTGATATTTAAATTGTCTTTGCCAGAAAGCTGCATTTTAATCCTGACACTTGCACTGCACAGGAGTGCAGACATTAATCTTTCCCATACAGTGGTTACTGTATAAATCACACACAGGAAATTATTAGCACTGAAAGCAGATAAAACTCAACCTGAGATTGCTGGATTTTGTGATAGAGAGTCTTTGCAGCTCTCAAAAGCTACACAAGTAATTCAGCAGAAGTGCTGGTAAATAAAAACTCCTTGAGTTGTGCAGAACTTTGGCATTTCAAAATCAATAGACCAGAGTGTGGGGTTTGTGAGAGGTGCCAGAGAAGGCAGAGCTGACTGAGATTCTCACCAACACCAATTTAACCAAAGTCAACATTTGAGTGTTATCCCAGAAACTATTTCTCTCCCAAATATTGAGATGCTTTCCATGCAAAACACATCTGAGCCTCCTCTTCAGGTTTACACAACATATTAACTGCCAGCACAACAATCCAGTGGAGCAATTAATTTACACTTTGCAAACTGAATATTCAGCTGTGGTTTGAGATCCTTCTTCACCAGGATCAGTTTCATATTTAGGCACTTTGCCCTTCTGACAGCTTCTTTAGCATTTCTAGGGAAGAATCACATCCATCCATTCCCCCTCTGAATTATAAACTAGATTGGGGAACTCCATCTGGCTTTAGAAATGTATCCATCTATTTTAAATGTGTTTATATATTTAGCATAAAATACATTTATAGAGATTTTCACCTGGTTTGTTTTTCAGCTGGATCAGTTCACAGTGCAGAGCAAAGGGTTGGTGTGCCTTGTTGCCAGGGCAGGAACAGGAGCAGGTAGGAACCAGTAATACAGCAAAGTCTTTGTGTCATCAAGGCAAGCCTTATTTAAGATGTGGCTGCTTTTGCCTGGGCTAAAAACCAAATTAATTTCAGTTCCTTACATTTGTGTTAGCTCTGCAGAAGAGACCTGTGTCCTCTGTGAGTCCATTTAGTAGCCATGACTCAGTGAGATTCCTTTATTACAAAACCAAACCAGAATTCCAGCACGCTTATACAATAAACTTTCACCAGATCTTAATTATGTTTGGTCACACTGTCCATCCAGAAACACCTGATAAAAATCTCCAGCAAGTGCTAACTTGACAGAATTCCTCACTCTGAAGATTTTCATCCATTTCAGATTTCCCTGGGCTTTGTCTCCCCAGTAGCCCAGGTTCACCCACACGTTTCCTGTCCTCACCCCGGAGCTGCACAGAAGAGGGAATGGTTCTGTGCTAAGGTTTAAACCTCTTCCCTTGGGAGTTCTCCAGCCCTTCAGAGCTCAGCTTAAGCTCTGCCTGTTTACAGGCCAGGCTGTTCAGTGTAAATGAGCTCTGGATTAATGAGTTCAGGCTCAGGTGTGAGGTTGGGGTGCACACCCAGCCTGATGTCTCTGCACCAGGTTCTGCTCCTCCAGTCTGAGCTGGCTGTGCACTTCCAGGTTTATTCCTAAAATATTTTTTGTTCACAATGATCTGATAGATGCTACCCAGCCTCCTGAGCTTTGGTGCTTCAGAGGAAATCCTATCTGACATTTAATTTATCCTAACCAAAATCGATGGGTTTGCAAAGCTGGATCATAATTCTCAGCTGAGCCCTACAAAATCACCTTACACTTCATGTCCTGTGGAAACATGGATCTCACGTGGGCAAAGATGGATTGTTGGTGTGCCTCAATTCCACTACATTTCCAAGAATAATGTAAATAAAATCATTAAAGGGCCTTGCTGCTCTTTCAGTACATGGTGTACCTCCTACAGCCTCACCTGTGCAACACCAAGATCCCTCACTCACCCCCAAGCACAGCTCACAGTCCCTCGTTGTCAGACTTCAACAGACAAAAACAGGGAACAGAATTCATTAATGAGGTAGCAATGAACCAGAAAGACTCCATAGAAAATTTGACACAAAAGGGACGAATTGAATTTAAAAACTGATATAAAATTATAGAATGGCTTGAACTGGAAAGGACCTTAAATATCATTTAGTTCCAGTCACCAAATAAAAGATGGTCTCTCACTTACTGAAAATGAATGAATACCACAGATCCCCAGCCCTATTAAAGCAGAAAAGGTGTTTTCAGGACATGGAAAGGACTTTCTCCTCCCTCCATTTAGGTCTGTATCAGCAACTCTGTGACATCCTAAATGATTAAATGCAGACAGGCATGTGCTAGTTCCATCTAGACTACGTTACCTCTCAGTGTATAAAAGTTCCCCTCCTAATAAATCCTGCTGTAAACCGCTGGTTCAAAGTTCTACTTTCTTCTCTTTATTGTCACAAACATAATCTACTTTATTACTTCATGAGCCTCTTGTCTGCAGAAAGAGCAATTCCAAGGCTGTGTGATGAACAAGAGAAAGAAATTATAACCCACAGACTATGATGGGTTGGGTCTTGTGGGGTTGGTCTCTTTCTTTGGGAGGAATTCCAAGCTTGGACATAGTGCTAACACAGCTTGGAAACTTTTAAACCCCATGTGTGTAGTTTGTCATTTTGCTAGTTTGAAGGAGAGTTCCAGGGAGTTGCCTTAATAGGAACACTGGAACCTGGAACTACTTGGAGTTTATAGAAATGACAGGTAAATCAGCACTCCCTGGTATCCAGTGCCATCTTTTCCTCTGAGGGGAGCAGGAATTGTCCCTGAGGGGAGCAGGGATGGTCTCAAGGGCTGTGGGAATTGCTGGAAGGGAAGGGAAATTCACCTGAGGGAAGCAGGGATGTCCCGAGGGGATGGGGATTGCCCTGAGGGCAGCATGGATGCCCCAAAGGGAGCTGGGATGCCCTGAGGGAAGGACGAATGCTCTGATGGGAGCGGGAATACCTTGAGGGGCAATTGAGCTGAGGGCAGCAGGGATGCCCTGAGGACAGTGGGAAGCCAAGGCCCGGGACGTGCCCGAGAGGAGCGGGGATGCCCTGAGGGCGGCAGGGATCCCCTGAGGGGAGCGGGCGGTCGAGGCCTGGGACGTGCCCTGAGGGCAGGGGGGATGCCCTGAGGGCGGCAGGGATGCCCTGAGGGGAGCGGGCGGTCGAGGCCCGGACGCGCCCCCGCCGCCGCGGCTGCTCTGGCGGGGCGGGCCGAGGCCGCCGGGTGTGCGCGGCCCGGGGAGGCGGCGGCGGCGGCGGAGGAGGCGGAGGCGGTGAGGGGAGGGCAGGGCTGGGCTGATCTGTGCCGTGCCGGGCGGGCGAGTGACACCTGGGCGGCTGCGCTGCCTCCTCCTCCTCCTCTCACGTAGGTTTCGACTTTCTTCCCCGCCCGGAAACTTGGTGGAGGCGCCGCGCTCGCCGCCGTCGCAGGCCGGCTCGGCGCTGGGCTTGCAGCGCCTCTTCCCTCCCCGTCCCGGGGGTGAGCGAGCCCTTTCCTGCCCCGGCGGCCCCAGGTGAGCGGGGACGGTGTGGGGGGCGTGAGGGGGCCCCGCCGGGACTGAGGGACGTGGGAGTCCCTGAGGAGGCGCGGGGCTCCCCCCGGGCTGAGGGGGGACTCGGGGGGTCCCGGCCGGCTGAGCGCGGGACTCCCTTGAGGGGCTCGGGAGGATCCCACGGGGGCTGAAGGGATACGGGGTCTCTTAAGGGGCTCGGGGGGTCCCTGAGGGGATGCGGGGTTCCCCGAGGGTCCCGCCGGGCTGAAGTTGGGGTCGCGGATCCCCGAAGCTCCCGTTCTCCCAGCGGAGGGCTCGGCCGTGACCGCGGCCAGTGTCCCTTATCAGTGACACGGGCACGCAGGTGAAGGCTGCCGGCCCCAGGGTTAACTCTTCACAGCTGCTGCCTGGGCAGGACCCACCAGACCCCGCGATTTTCTGCTCGTGGGGCTCGCAGGGAGGCAGTGGGGCAAAAATGTCTTTGCTAGGAGACGGAGAGCGGCAAAGTCTGCGAGTTTGCTGGTAATTAATGCAGGGGGGAAACCTATAAATAGAAGTTGATATAAACAACCAAAACACAGCAAGGTGAGATGTGGGCCTTTTGGAAATACCTTAAAGGTGAGAAGTACAGGTGACCATAAAGCTTAGTTTAGCCCAAAGACTAACCATCTATTTGTAAAGATTTTTATTTAAGATTTTTTGGTTTTTTTAATGAGGGGTGTAAAGAAGGGGTGAGGCTGTGTGCTGCTGAAGCGCTGGTTCTGCTCTGCTCGGCTGGGTGCACTTGTTATCTCGAGGGTAATGTCAGGAGGAGAGAGATCTGATGGAGAAGGAGCAGACCAGGCAGCAGCCAGTTGATGCCAGCGCAGGAGGTGGCAGGGACAGCGGGACTGCCCCTTTCGGTGGCACTGCAGGCTTAGTTTGCTTTAAGCCCCGCTTGAAACGGCACTTTCAACTCCTTGAGCGGTTTTTGGGACCTACTTTACCTCCGGAAAGTAAGAAATGCAAAATGAGTGCTTCCCTGCTGCTTACCAAGCCGAAAAAGTGTCCCATTTAAACTTCTGCTCCAGTTTTTTAGCAAAGGCGAAAGGACCAGAACATAAAGTTTCCGTAGGAAAAGCGATTCCAGCTCAAGTGCAGATGTAAGTGGTAGGGGAGGTCTCTGCTGTGCAGAGTGTGTCGCAGCGGGGACACAGTGGCGATAATTGGCGGCCCAGAGGAGTTTCTGTCACTGTCACAGAAGCCCGGCGTTGTCCTGTGTCATCCTCGAGGCCCTGGGGGCTCAAGCAGCCCAAGGTCTGGGCGGTGTGGAGAGCTGGAGCTCTCCTGCAGCCGCGCCAGTTGTGTGCTGTGCCTTTGAGGGACGGCGCTGACGTTTGTCCTTGATGCCGGAGCTCTTCTGGCAGCTCTCCAGGCAAGGGAGAGCAGATTGCACACATGGCTCCTTCAAAACAAAACTTCTTTCTCTGAAGTTGCACACTCCAAGTCGTCTTTCACAATTTCCCTGAGCAGATGTAGTGTGTCTGCTGCTGAAAGGGCCTAAGGCAGTGGGAATATTTATTCCCTCCCCCAAAGGGATTTGCTCCCTGGACCAGTTTATGAAGTCAGAACAGCACCAGTGCTTGTGCAGGGCAAAACAAAGGGGTCATATGGCTGGGGATGGAGCAGGGAAATGATAAACAGGAGGCCAACCTTCTCTGGGGACTCCCCAGCTGGAAAAGTCAGCCCTGCTGGAAATCCACACCTTCACTCTTCCTAAGTGTTACCATGCAAGCTGGGTGCAGATGGGACTCATTTAAATAACGGGGATTCACTGGCATAAGCCCCATGGGATGAACAGGAGAGGAGGACCTGGGTGTGCAGCAAAAAGCACCATCTGTTGAATGACAAATTTCAAGTTTTTAACCAAATCATTACCGAGGGAAGTGAGCAAGAGTTTAAAAACCAGCCATATGGCCTGGGGAATGGGGGCTCAAAGAGGTGGAAGGAGCAGCTCCAGAAGGGACCTGGCAGCTACGTGACCTCTATAAAACCCCCTGAGGTTTGAAGAGAGCTGAGGAAACAGGTTGAGATTGATTCTGGATGAACTTAGTGCTCCCTGAATGGCAATTCCAGTAACTCCTAGAAATTTTAATTAATGGGTTTGTAAACTACAGTAGCACAGTACTTCCCCAAATGTGGTTACTAAAAGAATTTACTCATTTATGGGGTTGTAGAGTCTTAGACTTCCATACCTAAAAGAATAAATATCACTGCATAATAAAGTACCTGTAGCTCACGAAACACCCCTGCTGTATTTCCTCTTCTCCTTGCACTGCCATATATCTCTTATTTTCTGCATTAAAATAAAAACTTCCTGCTGCAACAGCTCTATTGATTTCACTTTGAAAATGAAGCTGCATCATTTCATTCTGCTCGTGTGGATCTCCCCAGAGGAGTTGCAGCTGTTGCCTTACTCACAGGCCTGAATATGTTTTGCTGGTTTGATACAAAACCCTCTTGTTTGGCTTTTCCTTCTCGGTTTACTTTAGTGGTGCTGCTCGTACAGTTGTTAGGAATTGCATTTGACAGTCCCTCATCAGTTTATGCTCCCTGATTTATAGCACATAAAACGTTGCTCTTGGCTTAGAAATTTCTTGACACCAATGGAGTTTGAAAATATGAAAATATCTGGCAGTTTTTCTGATATTTCAGATAAGAAATTGCCCATGAGTCAGTATCTCACCAGCCATCTCTAAAGGGTTAGAGGGGGTTTAGATGAACGAGCAGTAAGAGTTACTGTGCTGGTCCAGGAAAAAGCACTTAAGGCTGGAAGGAGGGAAATGGAATAAAGCTGGATTAATTTGGAGAGACAATCAGCAGCTTACAGGCAAAGGCTTTTAAATTTTTTTTTTAATATATATATTTATATAGTGATCCCCTAAGTCTAGAGGTTCCCTGTACAAATTTTGTTTGGAGACTGCAGCGTTCTTTATTTGGAATATTCTCCAAGGGTTGCACTAGAAGGGATTGTGTATTTTTTAGAAGTCTTGTCTAACTTTGCCTATTCTTTATCTGTACCTTAAATCATGCAAGTTTTGCAAACAGCTGCAGCAGAGTCTCTTTGAAGCTGATTTTCTGACAGTTAAAAAGGAGTTGAGATAAAACTTGCCCTGTTCCCCTGAGGGTTCAAGGGACTTACCTGTGGCATCCGTGTGGCCATTGCTGAAAGCCCAGTAAATCATAAGCAGCCCTATTTGTAAAGTTCCCGGGCTTATCTAGGGGTGGGGGGTTGATAACAGAGAAATTCTTCTCACCTAAGAAATGCTCTTGCAGATCCCTACACGGTGAATAAATAAGGGCAGCAGTCCCTGCCCTGGGAACTGAGAGCTGAGCATTTCCTCTTGAACGTGGTCACAACTGAGCCGCAACAAAAATTGCAGCGTGATTATTTCGAGGAGGATCCATAAAAATAAACATAATTTAGGCTCTCCTGGGCCTTTTAGTCCTTGGGCTAAACCCCAATTCCCTGTGAGAGCAGCACCTGGGGCTGCTTTAGCCCAGCCTCCGGGGCTGAAAAGTGAGCGGAGAAAGGAGAAAGGAGATTCCTCGCCCTGCCCTCCTCACGGCCGGCCCAGGAGCAATGTGGCTGCTGCACTGATTTGGGAACAGCTCAAGGACTTTGCTCTGTTGCTTCAGCTCCCTTAGCTGATGAGGCAGTCACTCCCATTTAAAATTTATTTTTAGAACAAGGGAAAATATAATTATCAATTCTCGCATATTGCAAATATGTGTCCCATACGGCGAGATAACAACGGGTTTTAAAGTCCCGCTGCTGGTACCAGGGTAAGATTTGAACAGAGAGAAACACATCCCAAAATGCCTCTTGCAGTTCTGCTTCCCCCAGCTGTGAGGGTTGTTTGAAGTCAGTAAGATACAGCCAGAGAAACTGCATGAAATTGGATGAAAAGGCACCTTCAATTCCATGTGCAACAGTAAGCTCATTAACCACCAACACAGAGGTCTTGAACAGCAGAATATGTCTCAAGACTTCTGAAAATGAGATCTAATACTGTTCTGTCTGTCTCTAGGGGAAGGTAATCGTCATCCAGAGACCTTTATTTTTAATTTCTTTGACTTCTGCTGTTTCATTATTTACTTAGGAGCTGTCACCTGTGGTGAAGGGCATTGCACTCCTGGCTGCAGCAGCTCTGCCTACCCAGAGGCACTGGCAGAGTTTAAGTTCACTTCAAACTCAGCTGCAGCTGCCCTGGGGAGCCACAGTTTGAGAAGGTTTCGTTTTGTTTAAATGAAGGCGACTTGTTTTCTTTCTTTCTTTCCCCTTTACCACGATCTGAGGCTGAGATGGAATGTAAAGGGGAATTACAGACTTAATTACCTCTTAATTCAGCTTTTTTAGTTAGTGTGAACAAGCTTGGGCTGGAAAGTACTTTGCATAAAAAGCCCTCTTACCCCGTGAAAGGAAGTCTGAGCAGGGCAATGTGTCCTGCTGTCACCCTGCTGTCACCCTGCTGTCACCCATGGCATCGGGCACAGGAGCTGTTGGGAAAGAAGAGCCAGCCAGGGGAAATGTGCTGGACCCTCTGGAATGACTCTCAGCCATCCTGCCTTGGGTTTATTTTGTGGAGCTGAGATTGCAAGTGCCAAACTCTTTAAACAGAACATCATTTAAAAAAATAGTGCTACTGAAACTGGGACTTGGACCAGGTAATGAGGGGTTCTGTGCTTCTTTTTCCTGCAGCAAAGCCCTAATCTGGTGCTTCTGATTTTAAAAACTGACTGTTGATAGGAAATATTTCATCTCCAGGTGCAAAACTGCTTTCATGCTGCTGGATTGCTTGTGGTAAAGTTTTGTAGAAAACAAGAGTTCCTTGTTTGTGTTTCAACGAACTTAGAAAATGAGTTATTTTGTGCTTAAGGCTGAGAGTAGCCAAGATTAATTTCTTTTAACTGAAATTAATTTTAAAGTAGCACTTTGATAGAATGTGATAAAGATTAAAGCTCTGTAGGAGTTTCTCACAAGACAGCAAGGCTTAGAGCTACAGAAATACCTTTTGTCTCCCAAAAGCAAGAGTCTCTCTCTTCCCGCCTCCTCCCTTCTCACCTTACATTTAAATATCTCTGATGTGACCACCCTGGTGAGATTATTCAAACAGGGGCTTTAAAAACATCCAGTTAAATAAAATACAGTCTGCTTCTTCCCCTGTGTGCTTTGGAAGTGCTGTGCTGAAACAGAGCTCACAGATGGATGGTGGTGGGCAGTTTGCTCTCATCCCTCTCTGTAAAGAGGGAATGTGGAGGTAGGCACACAGACAGGGATGAGCCAACAGCATCTGCTACTCATTTGTAGCCATTAGACACTGGATTTTTACCTCATGTTCCCAGGAGCAAGCAGAGCCCTTTGGAAAGTCAGTGTGCTCCCAGATATTCAGATGAACCCAAATCTTAACATCACATCTCCTAATCCCTCTTTGTTTGGTTTTGGGCTGCTTGTTTGAGTTGCAGGAGAAGCTTTGATTATTAATTACTGATTAAATTCTTAAATAATAGCACTGGGTTCTTTCTTTCTTTGTAGAAAGCTTCTCCCACAAACATCAAACTGATTTTTTAGGGATAGAGTTGCAGATAGCTGCCAAATTGAAAATGTAGGTGAGGGTGGAGGTGGGAGTATTTAATTTCCTGGAGAGAGAAGATTACAGATACAATAGAAAAAAAATAAAGACAATCCACCCCTGTGGTGATAAAACTTCCATAGGAATATGTGAGTCAAATTCTGCAAAGAAGCAAATTGATTTAAGTGACTGAAGGATTCCTGTGAGCACAAAATGAGCAACATGGGTGTTTGTGTGGAAAGGAGGGTGGATATAGTGGAGGCATCTTGCAAGGGTGAGAGAGCAGGGAGAAACACATCAATAAAACAGCTTTTTCTGCAGCACTTGTCTTCAATCTGATGGCATTTAATGTATCCATTTTTTCTGAGCACTATGTTAAAATAGTCACTGTTGGATCCCCTTTGGAAGAAGAGTGTAGGTGGAAAGCTTAATTCCTAAAGAAGGGAGGAGAGAGGAAATTTATTGGGTCTTGTTACCCAGATAATATTAACAGAATGATAACTCCAGAATCTCCTGCTCTGCAGAAAGAACTGGGATTAATTTTTAGATTACACTCATTTAACCCTGCTGCTTTACCACTCTGGGTCCTGTGGGGCAGGTACTGTTCTGTGCAATCATTGACTGACAGAGAAGCAAATGTCCTGAGCATCTGGGAGGGAGAGAAATAAATTAGGAGTACCAACTTCTTAAGTTTTCATGTCAGCTTTTCATTCTGCTCAAATTAAAAGTGCTCACAATTTAAACTGTTGATTGCTAGCAAGATTTTTAAACTGAGTATTACAAATCTTTCCTTGTGTTGAACTTGCAGATACATGAACCAGACAGGGTTTTTTTATAAAAGTCTGGAAGATTTTTATAAAATTTGGAATTTTTAAAACCTGTCTGGAAGTGAGTTATGTTAAAAATGGAAATCCATCAATGCTGCAGAGCTGATCTGCACAAGTTGCTCAGCAGAAACCTCCTTGGGATTGTCCTGCTCTGCTCAAGCCTTTCAGCTCATCTCTTGGGACAGGGTTTCCTGGGATGGGTTTGTTATCCTGGTCTAACAGGATAAGGATTCTGATTAGAATTAATGGAAATACAATTGGCTTTCTGTTTTCTGGTGGAGAAAACAGATACTTGCCCAGAAGCTGAGGCAGATAAAATACCAAATTGTTGAACGAGCACAGAAACACCAGGGAGTTTAAATACAACTTATTTTCACATTTATGATTAGAGAATGGGTATAAAAATGATGGGGACCATGGAAATTTAAATTTCCATTTTTCTTGATATTGATTACCGTAAAGCAGCTTTGATTTAGAATTTCTGAGTCAAAATGTTCACACAAGTGCTGAGCAGTCACTCTTGGAGGTGGCTCATTAGAAATCCTGTGGCTTCAAGGCAAGCTCAATCACTGAAAGATTGCTTCTTATTTAGCTGCATAAATGCAGCATTTCCAGAATATTCCAGAAGACTTTTACATTCAGTGTCTGATCTTCAGCCATATCAGAAAATAATAAAGATAGTAGGAAATTGGATCAACACCTGAAACCATTCTTGGGTTTGGTGTTGTGGTTTTTTTGTAAAATTGACCTCCTTCAATATTGTTTATAAAAATCCTCTGCTATTTCAACACTTTTCTGTGCCACTGCTGTAAACTAAGGGTTGTGAAATGCTGTGGTAACCCACTGGAAGTGTTCAGTCAGGACTGAAGTGCCAGTCCTATAAACCTGTCTCATTTCATGAACCCTTCTTCACAGCAGTGATGAAATTCAGCAAAAGCCCCCCTGTTACAGAGCACATTTTCAATGCACGTTTCTGTCTCTGGAATGGAAAAAATGCCATTCTGTGAAACACAAAACTTCTTAACTGAGTGAAAACTGTTTGAAGAGCATTAAGGAAAAGCTCTGCCCCTTCTTCTCATGTTTTATTTCTAGAGGATTTGGTTTGCCCCATCAGAGTCCATCTGGAACTTGCTTTTAGGTTTGGTCAGTGCCCTCAGCCATCTTCATCCACATTGTGGATGGCTTGTTTTGTCCAGCCCCCCAAAAATTAATTAATTGTTTAGCCTTTAGTTGGAATGTTGCAGTTCCAGTCTCCCAGGGAAATGTTGTTATAAATATAATAACTGACATAATTATTGCAGTGAAGTGTTACATGGCAGGAGATGTGGGGCACATGCCCCACAGTCCCCAAACCAGCTTTTATTTGGGTTTTCAGCCCAATATTTCTTTATCACCAGATCAGTGCTAACCTCCAGCTGCCCCAAAGCATAAGCCATGGCATTTCTAAAATATTTCCCATGGCACACCTTTCTTATAATATTGAGAACAAATTATTTGATTTTTTTTTAATTATTTCTTAACTTCAGCTGTTTGAGACATTCTCTAGTCACCCCTATCCTTCAGGAAGAATTTTACATATCTGTTTTGTGTCCTTGCTGCAGACTGCTTGCGTGGTTGTGTGTTTTGCAATATGGAATGTGATCTGCTTACTCACCATATTTGTGGCTTTAGAAATCAGTTAGTTAATAGAAACAGCCTTGACTTTATTCTTTATTGTTTGGGTTGTTCTTCTTCCCTGGGAGTTTCCCATGTGACCTTAGATAGGTCCCTCAAGATCCTCTTCAGAGCCAGAACAAAGAGTTAAATTCCCAGGGGCTGCTGCCTCTGTGGGTCTGTCTTAGCCTCTGCTGAGGTAATTTCTCACTTTTTAAATGGGAATAGCAGCCCTGTAACCCCTCAAAGAAATGAAATTCAGGTGCCTACATTATGGCCAAAATTCACTTGTACCAAATGCTGGAATTATGTGAGCAGACAGGCTTGGCATGAACAGAACTTTAGTTTGTGCTCCACACCAAGAGTGGCAGAGTGAAATGGCCTGAAAGCAGAGCCAGAGCAGTGTTTGGGAATGCTGCTGATAAGCTGGGAGCTGGAATGCTGCTCTTGTGGAGCCAGGTACCACAGGCACAGCTCCTGCTCAGTCAGAGCCAGCACAAGTGGAGGCACGGGGTTGGGAAGATTTCTTAGATAATCACCCTTTCTTTAAAAGGCTTTATTTTTTATTTTTTTTCTCTCCCAAGCTGTGAGTCATCAGTTCTATTTCCAAGTCTGGGCTGCTGGGCAGGGAATGAGCAGTTTGCCCACCAGGAATGGTGCCGGTGTGGTTCTTGGCAGACCCTTCCCAGAGCTATTAACGGTGGTGTAGATGTGCAGGGGGGGCAGAGCTAAAACAAGAATAGGCAATGTGCTATTATTGTCAGGAATAGTCTTGCTTTGGCAGGAATACAGATTAGACTACCTGATAAGTCATCATCTTTAAAAAAAAAAAGTCTAGTCTTTGAGTCAGTGTTACAGTACCAGGAATCCTACTAAAAAAAATATTCCAACACTGGTTGGCTTGAAAAACAATTTTTTTGGTTTTTTTTAATACAGTAAAGATAAAGGTGATCCCAAAGGAATCCTTATGGGATAAGAAATTAGGAAATATAAAGGGATTTCTGCTGATCTATTTCCTTCAATTCTTTGTTAGGCATAGGGGTGTGGGGTGTGTTACTCTCCAAATAATTCTGACTCCAGAGGCATTTCTTGTGTTACCCTTTTAGAGCAGCACATGTCCGTGTCAGGCTTTAACAATTCCATGCAGTCAGTGTGGAGGAACTGGGGACCAAGCTGGGTCCTGATGTTGTGACTCCCTCATGATGTGGGTGAAAAGCCACAGAGAGATTCCAGAACTTTGGAGAAAGGCAGCAGCAGGGAAGGTGCCACCCTTTGCTGGAGAGGGGAGAATGATGGAACAAAAAAAGCAACACGAGGATGGAGGGGTTGATTGGGCTTTGGAGGTTAGAATGAGGAGCTGAGGTTGGATTGCAAAGGACTGAATTTGTATCAGACTCCCCTCCAAAGCTGGAATCCTGTGGGCTCTCAGGACTGACTCCTGAGAGTGGCTCGTGGAAGCTGAGGGAGCCAGGCCTGTTATGATGAAACACTGAAACACTGATTTTCTACACACTTCAACTCTGCCTTGTTGGGCTGCAGCAACATCTGTGCTGCAGGAGATTTTAGCAGTTCTTCCCCTGCAGAAACCCTGCTTAGTGCCTGAGTCCCTGAGCAAGGGAGGCTTGTTTGAGCCTGCTGCCCTCCCTGTGCTGCTCACTCAGCCCTGCCTTGCCCAAGGCTCTGGGCTGGCTTTCATCACAGAGGTGGCAGCCTTGGCTTCCCTGGTGTCTGCAGGAGTGTCCTCCTTGTTGAAGGGACAGTGGTGGAAAAGTAAAATTCACCTTTCAATGAAATCTTCACCCCTTGTTTTCAAGGATCTAGGAGTGAGACAGCAGATCAGCTTGGAGCAGCAAAATTTTGGTGACACTTCTTTCTTCCACAAATTATTACTCAGAAATTGCTCATCAATGGGATTCATCTTGGGTAACCTTTAGACACAGAGCAGAGAATTAATTTGATAAATAATCTGAAAACCCCCCCAGTAAAAGTAGTTTATCAGCAAAATTACTGTGAGGTTTGTTTTTGCTAAGAAAGTGGATTTGTTTCATCACCTGCCAAAGTTTTATGCAAATAGTCCAACCCGAAGCACAAGTATTTCTGATTGGTACTGTTTGCTTTGGAAGCTCCTTGGTTCATTACCTGGTGCTGCTGAGCTGATTGATTAGAATTGAGGAGATATGAAGTGATGCTCTGATGTTGAAATGTTCCTTTTGCACCTGTAAGGTCATTCAAGATCAGCTGAAGGCTGGCAAAAAGGCCAATAAGGCAAACAGAACCTGCCTGTTTCAGGTGGAGACAAGCAACAAAAGCAGGCAGATTTCTGAGAGAGGAGCCATGGACACAGCAGCTTCCATTTCCATGGGTGTTGAGAGAGGAGCCATGGACACAGCAGCTTCCATTTCCATGGGTGCTGAGAGAGGAGGGCAGGGACACAGCAGCTTCCATTTCCATGGGTGCTGAGAGAGGAGCCATGGACACAGCAGCTTCCATTTCCATGGGTGCTGAGAGAGGAGCCATGGACACAGCAGCTTCCATTTCCATGGGTGCTGTCTGGGAGAGGAGGGCAGGGACACAGCAGCTTCCATTTCCATGGGTGCTGTCTGAGAGAGGAGCCATGGACACAGCAGCTTCCATTTCCATGGGTGCTGAGAGAGGAGCCATGGACACAGCAGCTTCCATTTCCATGGGTGCTGTCTGAGAGAGGAGCCATGGACACAGCAGCTTCCATTTCCATGGGTGCTGTCTGAGAGAGGAGGGCAGGGACACAGCAGCTTCCATTTCCATGGGTGCTGTCTGAGAGAGGAGCCATGGACACAGCAGCTTCCATTTCCATGGGTGCTGAGAGAGGAGCCATGGACACAGCAGCTTCCATTTCCATGGGTGCTGTCTGAGAGAGGAGCCATGGACACAGCAGCTTCCATTTCCATGGGTGCTGTCTGAGAGAGGAGCCATGGACACAGCAGCTTCCATTTCCATGGGTGCTGAGAGAGGAGGGCAGGGACACAGCAGCTTCCATTTCCATGGGTGCTGAGAGAGGAGGGCAGGGACACAGCAGCTTCCATTTCCATGGGTGCTGAGAGAGGAGCCATGGACACAGCAGCTTCCATTTCCATGGGTGCTGTCTGGGAGAGGAGGGCATGGACACAGCAGCTTCCATTTCCATGGGTGCTGTCTGAGAGAGGAGCCATGGACACAGCAGCTTCCATTTCCATGGGTGCTGAGAGAGGAGGGCATGGACACAGCAGCTTCCATTTCCATGGGTGCTGTCTGAGAGAGGAGGGCATGGACACAGCAGCTTCCATTTCCATGGGTGCTGTCTGAGAGAGGAGGGCATGGACACAGCAGCTTCCATTTCCATGGGTGCTGTCTGAGAGAGGAGGGCATGGACACAGCAGCTTCCATTTCCATGGGTGCTGAGAGAGGAGGGCAGGGACACAGCAGCTTCCATTTCCATGGGTGCTGTCTGAGAGAGGAGCCATGGACACAGCAGCTTCCATTTCCATGGGTGCTGAGAGAGGAGCCATGGACACAGCAGCTTCCATTTCCATGGGTGCTGTCTGAGAGAGGAGCCATGGACACAGCAGCTTCCATTTCCATGGGTGCTGTCTGGGAGAGGAGGGCATGGACACAGCAGCTTCCATTTCCATGGGTGCTGTCTGGGAGAGGAGGGCATGGACACAGCAGCTTCCATTTCCATGGGTGCTGTCTGAGAGAGGAGGGCAGGGACACAGCAGCTTCCATTTCCATGGGTGCTGTCTGAGAGAGGAGTCATGGACACAGCAGCTTCCATTTCCATGGGTGCTGAGAGAGGAGCCATGGACACAGCAGCTTCCATTTCCATGGGTGCTGTCTGAGAGAGGAGCCATGGACACAGCAGCTTCCATTTCCATGGGTGCTGAGAGAGGAGGGCAGGGACACAGCAGCTTCCATTTCCATGGGTGCTGAGAGAGGAGGGCAGGGACACAGCAGCTTCCATTTCCATGGGTGCTGAGAGAGGAGCCATGGACACAGCAGCTTCCATTTCCATGGGTGCTGTCTGAGAGAGGAGCCATGGACACAGCAGCTTCCATTTCCATGGGTGCTGAGAGAGGAGGGCATGGACACAGCAGCTTCCATTTCCATGGGTGCTGTCTGAGAGAGGAGGGCATGGACACAGCAGCTTCCATTTCCATGGGTGCTGTCTGAGAGAGGAGCCATGGACACAGCAGCTTCCATTTCCATGGGTGCTGAGAGAGGAGGGCAGGGACACAGCAGCTTCCATTTCCATGGGTGCTGTCTGAGAGAGGAGCCATGGACACAGCAGCTTCCATTTCCATGGGTGCTGTCTGGGAGAGGAGGGCAGGGACACAGCAGCTTCCATTTCCATGGGTGCTGTCTGAGAGAGGAGGGCATGGACACAGCAGCTTCCATTTCCATGGGTGCTGTCTGAGAGAGGAGCCATGGACACAGCAGCTTCCATTTCCATGGGTGCTGAGAGAGGAGGGCAGGGACACAGCAGCTTCCATTTCCATGGGTGCTGAGAGAGGAGCCATGGACACAGCAGCTTCCATTTCCATGGGTGCTGTCTGGGAGAGGAGGGCATGGACACAGCAGCTTCCATTTCCATGGGTGCTGTCTGAGAGAGGAGCCATGGACACAGCAGCTTCCATTTCCATGGGTGCTGAGAGAGGAGGGCATGGACACAGCAGCTTCCATTTCCATGGGTGCTGTCTGAGAGAGGAGGGCATGGACACAGCAGCTTCCATTTCCATGGGTGCTGAGAGAGGAGGGCAGGGACACAGCAGCTTCCATTTCCATGGGTGCTGTCTGAGAGAGGAGCCATGGACACAGCAGCTTCCATTTCCATGGGTGCTGTCTGGGAGAGGAGCCATGGACACAGCAGCTTCCATTTCCATGGGTGCTGAGAGAGGAGGGCAGGGACACAGCAGCTTCCATTTCCATGGGTGCTGAGAGAGGAGGGCATGGACACAGCAGCTTCCATTTCCATAGGTGCTGAGAGAGGAGGGCAGGGACACAGCAGCTTCCATTTCCATGGGTGCTGAGAGAGGAGGGCAGGGACACAGCAGCTTCCATTTCCATGGGTGCTGTCTGAGAGAGGAGGGCATGGACACAGCAGCTTCCATTTCCATGGGTGCTGTCTGAGAGAGGAGGGCAGGGACACAGCAGCTTCCATTTCCATGGGTGCTGTCTGAGAGAGGAGCCATGGACACAGCAGCTTCCATTTCCATGGGTGCTGTCTGGGAGCTGTGCCTTGTTTTGGGAGTCAGCCATGCAGGGGTTAAGGAGGGAATGCAGACAGAGGAGTCAGGGATGTTCACCCAGCCTGAGTGCTTCCCTCCAGGGGAAGATGCTTTCTTGGCACTGCAGCAGGGGAGAGCAGCAAATAACTCCTGTTGTACCCACCTGGAACTGTGACAGTGATGTTTTAATCTTTTGAAGTGAACATGTTCCTGTGGCTGGGTAAGAATTTGCCTGTGAAGTGGCTGATTCTGTTGGTGATACATTCTTCCTTTAATTAAGTAGCTGACTTACCTTGACAATTAATTGGAGTGATGCATGATTTTTATTAGAAACCCATGACTAATTTTTTCTTGCCGTTCCTGCTATTTTATTGTTCTTGTCTCCCCTCCTCCCAAGTTCTGCTGTGTGCCAGCCGTGTCCTCCAGGCACTGGTGCAGACCAGTGTTCCCTCTTGCTTACCTGCTCCAGATAAAGTCATTGTTTTCAGGTATTTTCCACATCATCTTTCAGAAATTTTCCATTTCATCACAGTTTTGCAAATTTTTTTTTTTGTTTTTAGAGTCTGGGATTCTTTACTTAAAAAAACCCCACCAAAGCACAAACTCCTCAAAACATCACCACAACACCCCCCACTGTGTGTAATGTAGTTTGCTTCCTTTAATACCACATTTCCTACTTCATTAAAATAACTGCCAGGTTAAAAAAATCCTCCCTGCAGCCATCCCTGTGCCTGTAATCTGCTAGGAAACTCAAGTGAATTTTATATTTAATTACAACAGGCAAGATTCAAAATGGATGTGACTGAAGATATTTCTGTTAAAATGAGAGCAGCAGCTACAAGGACTCAGTTTGTCCCTTGTCCTGCTCTCCCTGGCTGAAAGGAGCTCAATCCTCTCTCTAACCTTGCAACAAATGATGTGGACTATTCTTTACGTTTTTTCCACTTAGGAAGCTTTAGTCTTTTTATAGGAAATTTGTTTCCATGGGGGAACTTAGGCATGGATGAGTGGGGAACAATGCATTGTTTGTTAAAACATTTTTTTTTGAAGGGAGTGGGCTTGAAAGGAAGGAAATGTGGTTTAGATTTAAGTTTCTTTTGAAATTTAGTCCTCTTCTTTTGCCTCATCCTCCCCACCCCCCAAAATACAAAACAGTAATCTTAACAACCAGAACTGCTTTTAACCCCCTGTGCTCTCAGAGGCGTATCCATGTCCTCAGTGGCCACACCAGGTGCCAATATTCAAATCTGAGCACCTGTTGGTTTGACCACAGCATCCCAAAAAACTTGCTTCCTTTTCAAACCAGGGTATCCCCAAATTGGCTTTTCACCACATGTCCTTAAAAGATTTGGTATAATCTGGAAAGCCAGAGGAAGTTTAAAAATCACTGTCTTGTGTATCCTTCCTTTCCCTTCCCTTCCCTCTCTGGGTTGTTCTCCATCAAGAACATGCAGTTTTTGTCTCAGCTTTTCTAATCCCTGTGTTTATTTAGTCTGTGTCTGGTGTGTGTGTGTGTATAAAGTTTAAGCCTCAGTTTATCCACGTGCCTAAACCTTGTGCTGAGTGAGGTCCTTGCATCCTCTGCTCCCTGGGCTGCTCATTCACAGGGTGGTTCTGGAAGGAAGAACCCTGTGGGGTCAGGGGGGTGCAGGCTCTGGGGGAGGAAGCTCAAGGCAGGAGTAGAGTTGAATTTTCAGTGGGCTGCCTTTAAAGCAGTGTTGGCTGGAAATGTCTCTCTGTCCCTTCCCTACAGGAGTGTGGCAGAGCTGTGTGTGACAGTCTCCTCCCGGTGCTGCTGCCATGGCTGATCCCGTCCCCGAGGAGAGCGTGTCCCACGTCCCCGAGCTGTGCTGTGAGTGTGGCCAGGCCCACCCCTTGCTGGACAATCACCTGTACAACTTCCAGGACGAGGTGGACGATGAGCTCATCTGCCACATCTGCCTGCAGCCCCTGCTGCAGCCCATGGACACGCCCTGT
The DNA here is from genome assembly GCF_037042795.1 of Molothrus aeneus. Classification (NCBI taxonomy): domain Eukaryota; kingdom Metazoa; phylum Chordata; class Aves; order Passeriformes; family Icteridae; genus Molothrus; species Molothrus aeneus. The sequence continues at coordinate 1,943,143 of NC_089659.1, read as the reverse complement.
GGGCACACCTACTGCTTCAAGTGCCTGGAGAACTTCATGCAGGAGTACAGCTTCTGCCCCATGGACCGCAGGAAGCTCTCCTTCCAGCAGTGCCACAAGTCCAGCCTGCTGGTGAGGAACCTGCTGGATAAGCTGGTTGTGCTGTGTCCTTTCAAGGCTGAGTGCCAGCAGACCATGCAGCGCTGTGAGCTGGAGGCTCACCTGCAGAACAGGTGCATTCCCCTTTCCATCCTGCTATTGCCAGGCTGCTGTGCTGCTTAGCAGAGCCCTCTGCTCCCAGAGCAGCTCCCTAAACTGGGGCAAGGTGGGACACCAGAGAAGGCAGGGTGAGGCTGCAGAGGTGGGTGGGTGAGGACAGTGTAATTGTGTGTGTGCTCTGAGCTGCTCACCTTCAGCCTGTCTGCAGACGCTAAACCTGTCAAACACCCAGACATCTGTGGGTCCTGAACTGGGCTGCCAGCTCTGGAGTTGGTACAAACAAACAAGCTCTTCTTGTTTCCCTTGTGCAGAGAAGAAAGGCACAAAGTCAAGGCTCTGAAAGCAAGGGATTGTGCAGTGCTGCCAGTTTAATTGGTCCAATTAAGATGTGCAGTAAGTCTTTGATTCAAATAGTGCAAGTCCCTCCAAGCTGCACATTATGCACTTGCTGAAACACCTACTTATAATCCCATTATTTTCTCTCATTCTTTTGCTGAGAAAGAGAAGCAAATGAAAATTACTGTTTTTTTCTGTTCCTCCTTTGTAGGGGAAGGGAGACTTTTTGGTGCTTCCCTGCTGGCTGAGCTGTTGGCAGGCAGGACATTGTCACTTTAAAAGGAGTGCAGGTGACAGAGCTCTTGCCGTGGTGCGTGGAGAACCCTTGTTCCTACCTGGTTAATGATTTGCAGGGAGGGGAGCTAAGTGCAAGCCCTGCTGCAGGTGGAACAGAGCTTCCTTGGCAGGGTGCATTTGTCAGCAATGGGAAATGCCACGGGCTTGTTTCATTCAGCTGTGTTGTAGTTTGTTGTGGCAATGACATATTTTAAAAATAAACCAACCAGGGAGCAGGTACACTTAGGATACCTTTGCAGCTCCAGCCAGGATGGACCCTTGTGTTATCATTGTCTTCAGTCCCCGTGAGCTGAGAGCTTGTGTTAGAGCCAGGGGAGGGATGGAAGTGCTTGGGTGCCCCTTTCCCTTCAGTGAAAGTTTATAATCTCCTTTTTCTTGAGCAGCCCTTTGTCCTGGCTGCTCCAGCTGGGGCCATGGCTCGCACCAGGGCTGGGCCTTCCTCTGCTCTGCAAATCTGCCCTGCTATCAGTAAACTCCTGTCACTGTGTAATCCCTCTGGCACAGCAGTTACACAGAGGGGAGGGAGAGAGGCACCTCAAACGTTTACATTAGAGACCTGCCTGGAAACTGTATCATTCTCCTATATATTCCACAGTTCTTTGTAGCTTTCTTGGGGACAGAGTATTCTAAGATTCGAGGCTATTTTCACCTGGGCTGTGGGTGCAAGTGGATCATCAGACTGAAAAATAAGGAGGAAAAAAAACAGATAAGAAAATTGCACTGGGATTTGGGTGTTCTCTTGTTTTAAGGGAGATTTACTGATAGGAGAAGATTTAAGGAAATAAGAAGCACATAGTAACTTATTTTCTTGGGGGATTTTCCGGCCTTTGCAAATTGAATTTGTGTTTTGGTATCTTAAGAGGGACATGTGCACAAGAGGATCACTCAGCTTCTGTCATTAAGTGCAGGGTTATTTTACTGCTTGGAGAATAAATGAGCAGGAACAAACCAGAGGAAGTAATACTGGGATGAGATTCTTTAGCCAGAGTGTAAATAGTTCAGTTTAATTTGAAAAGTGACTCTGGTAAACACCCAATACTACTCATGTCTCTGAAAGTGATGCTTTTGCATTTATCACCTCCTCACCTTTTTTAGAAATACTTGTGATAAAAGAGCTGTTCTTGCTCACCCATTAGTGCTGAGACAGGCTGCTGATGTATCTGCATCCAGTTACATCCCAGTTCTGGCACCTCTGACCTCTGGGGAGCAGTCGGTGGGATCAGGGATTCAACTACTCCCATTCTGGTGGAGCCATCACCTGCATGGCCTGGGAGTGCACCAGGTCCAGGATCAGGTCTCATTCCACAACAGAAAATGCCCAATCCTCCCTTGCTGCTCTTGTGTGTAGCTGGTGTGTTAAAACAAAGCCTAATTCAAAGCTGAGCTTGAAACCTGAGCCACTTTCTTTGTATCAAGGTACAGTTCATGGTGATCTCTACAACATCAGAGCTCAGTATTTGCTTATATTTAAGAGGGATTGTTTTCTTTATGGATTGTTTGCCAGGTAAATATTTAGCAAAGGAGACTCCTGTTTCTATTACATTCTTATTTTTCAAATAATTTGCTTAATAATTTGAAAAGTGGTGAAATAACAAGCCACTGCACTTAAGCTGATACTTGTAGAAGTAGAAACTGAAGGTCAAGGTTTCTCAGTTTTATCATCTGAGGAACCAGGACTGCACTGGTGAGATCTGGAAGCAGCTTCTTCCCACAGGTTTGTCAGAGCTTTCATGTGCTGGGTCACCTGCCCAGGCAGAGACAGTCACTGACAGTCCCTGCCAATCTCTCTCCAGGTGTCCTGGGTTTAAGAAATACAAATCTGAGCTCCAGCGGAAAAGGAACCCCATTTCCAAAGGGAAGGAAGAGCTTCCTGCCAAGGGGGACACAAATACACCCAAGGATCCAGAGCTCCCAAGTGGAGGCTCCTCACTTGTGGCAGAAAGCTCTGGAGCTGCTGTGGTGTCACTGGGGACTGCAGAGCCTGGACTGGTTAATCCAGCTTTTGAGGAGACTGAAGAAGGTGAGAGTTTGGTACAGAAGTGGAATTATGTATTTACCTTTCATGATATACCAATGAGGCAATTATCTCAGAAAATTCCATTTTTAAGTGCCCCAGCACTGTCAGGCATCCCTAATGCTACTCAGCCATTAGCAGTCATCAGAGGCATCTCTTCCTTCAGCAGAAGGGAGATGCATTCACGTGCATCAGGGGTGGCAGAGTCTGCTCACAGGCACAAAACTGTACAAAACCATTTGGAGAAACCCTGTGAGACTGCAGTGAGTACTTGCAGTATTCTGTGGAGAAACAAAGGCAGTCCCTGTCAATGTGAACGTGGAGCACTTAAAGCCCTTGCAGAAGCCAGATAATTAGTAACTAGGAAGTGTTCCAGGTTCTTGTTAATCTTGTTAGGAAAGTTAAATATACAGTCAGTTTCCTGGAGTGGTCAGTACCTCCCTCCTGGTGTTTTTGTAGCATAAGTTAGGTTTTGATTAACAGGCAGCTCTGGAAGCCTTGCAGATCAAATCAGCATCTCCACTTCAGTGTAGCAGCCTTGTCTCAGCTTGGTAGGAGGCAGCAGCGTGGAGACCTCAGTGCCTTGTCTCAGAGTTAGGCTCAGCTTCAGCCCCTGTGCCTGGGACAGAGGTAACTCACAGGTCAGTTCAGTTCCCTGTTGGCCTTTTCCCAAAGCACACCTGGAGCAGGTTTTGCATCCCTGGTGTGGCACCTGCCCTTCACCCTGTGCTGGGCCTGTGTGAGTGTCCCCATGCTGGGAGGTCTCAGCCCACTTGCTTACAGCAACTTTCATCTTCAAAGTGCAGCCTTGCTTCATCTCCATGCTGTGAAACACCAAACATTCCTCCTGGTCTGCAGGGGGGATGGGAAAAGGGGAGCAAAGGAAATTAGAGGAAGGAAGTTGCAGAGCAGTAATTACAGCTGGGTAGTCCCTTTCCCTCATGGGCATCATGGAAACTGGAATTTATTATGTGTGTGCTTCTAGCAGGCCAGCTATCACAGGAGAAAAACAAATCTCTAAATATAGCCAAACCATACCGAATGCCTTTTAATAAATCCCAAGCAACAACAATAAAGAGTTTGAATTCACCAAAAGCTAGGAGAAAATGGGAAAAATTCTGGAGAAACTTTAAAGAAACAGAGGGATTCTAAGCTTTTTATGTGACCTTAGGTCTCCTAATAGCTGCTTTCCCTCCAGATGTTCCAGAGTGAACACAACCTGAATCTTGGGGTGCTGTGAAAAGGATATTTCTCTTAATGTGTTGTTTTTTCTCTTCAATTTCCACAACCAGACCTTCCTCAGAGAAGCAGTCTTGTGGCTGAAACTACCACCATCGAAATCCACCGGGAAGACCCAGAGGAAGAGCTGGGGATGAGGATAGTTGGGGGTAAGGACACCCCCCTGGGGAACATCGTTGTTCAGGAAGTGCTGAGGGACTCTGTGATTGCTGCTGATGGAAGAATTGCTCCTGGAGACCACATCCTTGAGGTAGGGAAACCCCCCTGGTGGCCCCATTGCTTCCCTTGGCTGGGGGAGGAGAGAGCCTGGAAAAACTGGGAGATCTCTGCAGCTGAGGGTTTTAGAGCACTGCTCAGACCTCTGTGTCAGCAGCACTGTGTGTCTGCTGGGGCTCAGGAGCACTGCTGGCATTCCTTCCAGTCAGACTCATATTTCTCTTGCATATTTGACAGCTTTTTGAAATGTAGGCCGTTTTGGACAAAGTAAAAGATTGCTCCCTGATAAATTTCACACAGCAGCCCCATTTCTCTGCTCTAGTTAGGAAGTCTCATAATTGCTTGCTGCACTGTGTTGCTTAAGCTGCATATTCTCTGTGGGCAGGTCCAGGGTGAGAGCTGCTGACTGGCAGTGAGTGTCAGCTCCAGAATGAGTAAATGCAGAGCTCCAGCCCCAGCCTGACCCACAGCCAGGGCACTGCCCACACTGGCAGGGCTGTGTGGCCCTGGGTGACCCAGGTGACACCTTGTACACATGGTGACAGCTGTTAGCACCTCCAGCCATGGCTGCCCAGTCATCTGCCAAGCCATAAATCCCCATTGTCCCATGGGATTGGGCATCAGGAAGGGCTGGCAGCTCCCACCCAAGTGGCTGATGAGATCTCTGAGTTGGTTTCTCAGGCAGACCAATGGAGTGACTCCTGTTGTACCCAGTTGGATTGTCCATGCCTCAGTCTCAGCAAATAGGGCAGGACCCACATTTAGGAGCACTATTGACATCCTAAAAGACTGCACAGACTCTGATGTGACAACAGGAAAGGCAAAACGTTGCCTTCTCAGAGTCACCCTGGTAATTGCATAATTAAGTGGATGATTCCAGAAGCTTGTAGACTATGGACCACTCAAAAGTGGAGATTTGTGTCTTCTCCAAGCCTGTAGTGAATGCTGGAAATTAAGGCAAAGCAGATCTGCATTTACATGGCATGGAAGGAATGACTGAACATTTTTAGGTTTGTTAGCTGTGTGGGTTGTCCTGTCTTGTTCCTGTCCTCAGTTGTTCACCAATTACAGTCTAATTCCATTAGCTTTTTTCATTCTTTTTTAGAAAACTTTGCTCCCTAATCAGAGTCCCAGATTGCACAGGGAGTTTTCCATCCTGCCCCAGCCTGGCCATGCCCCACACTGTGGACAGCCCCTAATTAATGTGGGCTCTGATTAGTGAGTGCTTTGTTTGTCTTTGTAGGTGAATGGCGTCAACATCAGCAGCGTGACTCACTGCCAGGCTGTCTCCTTCCTGCGCCACCCAGGGCCTGTTCTGCACCTCATGGTCCTGCAGGAGAAGGGCTTTTCCAACAGGACTGCCCAGCAGGATTGCAGTTCCAGCAGCAGGGAAGTGATCCACGTCACCTTGGTGAAGAGAGACCGATCCGAGCCCCTGGGAATCAAACTGATCAGGAAGACGGACGAGGCAGGGATTTTTATTCTGGATCTCTTAGAGGGGGGCTTGGCAGCCAAGAATGGGAAGCTGAGTCGGAATGACAGAGTCCTTTCAATAAATGGGCAGGATTTGAGGCAAGGAACTCCTGAGGCTGCTGCCCAGATCATCCAGGTGAGTTCAGACATGGAAATGGCTGTGAGTGGCTGCTGGCAGGGCTCCTGTTCTCAGCCAGGGCTAGCAGAACACACCAGGACAGGCTGCATTCCCCCAAATCTCTGTCATGGAAAGTGACTCCCCTCTGGATGTGTGGGCAGCACCACTTCCAAATGCAGATAAACACCAAGAGTGGGAATCTGTGGTGAGTCAGCCGTGACAGGTCTGAGGGGAAGCAGTGCCTCATGGCACAGGAGTTCACCTGAGGAGAGTGCAGCTCCTGTGTGGTGTTTGCAGCCTCTCACTCAGCCTTGCACAGGAAATGTTGGGATGCACAGGGTGGATTCATGCAGCAGATGGGGGGGGATCAGGGCAGCCTCTTGTGCTTCCAACAGTCACACTGAAGGTGCTGGCTGGGAGATGGGATGGGCTGGCAGCACAGACAGAGCCCTTTGGACTGATTTGAAGCCCTTTCTCCCCATTTTATCTGTATTTGTGAAGAGAGACTGGAAAACATGGGGCACCTCAGGGTAAAAGCATTCCAAGGTACTGAATGGGTAGAAGAGGGGTGGTCTTTCCCTGTGGAATGTGCTCCTGTTGCAGCATGCCAGAGGTTTTGGTGGAAGGAGTGGGCAAGGAATTCTAGTTAAAGGATTAAGGACTGCTGCATGTGCAGCAGATATCACCCAGATCAGTTTAAATTCTTTATCTCCCCAGGCGAGTGCCTCCAGTTTGTGTTTTTATCTACAGATCCTGACACAATGCTCCTCATCCCATTCTGTTTATATCCCAGAAAGGATGTGAGGTCAGCAGGAGGGAGAGGCAGCTCTCCTCACAGTTATCAGAGGAGCACAGTGCCATGGGAGAAAGAGCACAGTTCCAGCACTGAGCTCCTTTTCCATGTTGTGCTTCTGTTCTGGGGCCTCTTAGAATTTGTTTGCATCCCACAAGTGCTGCTGCATTCCTGTTGCAATGTGCACACACAACTCCCATATGAGGAACTCTTTTGATCCCACTGGAACCAGCAACCAAAGTCCCAGAACTGGCTTCATGAGGTTTGGGGGTTGAATCTCTTTGGAAGTGACATCTGTGTAAAACTGTGACAGTTTCCAAACATGATTTGTTCCTCTGAGGAATAATTGAAATCCTTGCTTAAATGTAATTTAAAAAATCCCTTTTCCAAGGCCAGGGAATTCTCTCTGGCACCAGGGCAGCAGGGTCCTGTGGCAAGGAGTGAGAGCAGGAGCTGCATTTCTGCCATGCAGGGCAGGAAACAGCCGAGTGAGCACTGGGCCCTCCCCAGTGAGTCCCTCACAATGAGGTTCTGTCAGGTGATCTGAAGGAACAAACCCAGTGAGGGCAGCAGGAACAATGGGAGCACTTCCCCTGCAGCCCTGCCAAGGCCAGACAAGCAGCTGGTGAAGTGTTTAACCAGAGGTACCCTGGGGAAAAAATGGATGGGAGATGGTGAACAATAGATGGACAAAGCTGGGAGGGAAAGAGCTTTAACAACTTCCTGTGCAATAAAAGCATCCAGTGCTTGTCGTGGTCACTGTGTGGAGCAGCCAGGGTTCCAGCTCTGGTCTGTGTGGCACAACACAAGATGCTATTTTAGTTGTTTGTAGCAAAGTGCAGGAATTAATCATCCACCTTCTCTTGTTTGGCATTTGTGGGGGAGGGAGGCACGAGTGAAGCCTGTCTCTACTCCTGTTCCTTCTGACTCATGTTTGCTAACTCCCTTTTTCTTTTTCCAATCACATTCCCTGGCTCATCACAAAAGACTTTCCATCACATTGAGGACCTGGTGGGGAGCCTCTGTAGGAACTGATGCCAGCCCTTCTCTCTCCCCAAGGCAATGAGGGCTGTCCCTCATTTCTAACCCATTTCTCTGTCTTTTTAATTTCCACTCCTCGTTTCTCTGGGCAGACCACGGAATCCAGAGTGAACTTTGTGATCCTGAGGCAGTCTGGGCTGCAGCTGGGGGAGCCAGGGGAGGATGGCAGCACCTCCAACAGCAGCAGCAGCAGCAGCAGCAATGGGGGCAGCCCTGTGCACCACCGGAGGCGACCAGACCAGAGCCACTACAGGAGAAAATCCACCTACCAGAAGGTGGGGCTGGGAAATGAGGCCAAGGTGCTGCTTGTTCCTGGTTTAACAAATGCATTGTGTTGTTCTGGGATGGTGTTTTGTCACAGAAGGCTGATCAGCAGCTCCATTTCTGCTTGGGCAGGTTTGGGGCTTTTGCTACTGAAAAACTGCTATAACATCTATAGGGAAACTAATTTGAAGGGGAAAAGGTGACAAAATTCTTCAGTGTTGATGCAGAGCTGGTGTTTAGTCATTTGAAAGGGCAGTAAGGAATTTGCCATCCATGAGATACGTTGGGATTTGCTTCTTGACATCCCTCGAGCCTGCACACTGAGGGTGCTGCAGTGACACCCAGCTGAGCTGCTGTGGGGCCAGAGCCCTTTATGGTCCAGGAGAAGAATCCCCAGGTGGCCCCGTGGTGCTGCTGTGACTGCAGAGGGGCTCTGCCACCCCTGGGGGCACAACAAACAGCAGCAGCAATGAACCCAGAGATAACCTGTGTGCAGAACTTCCATCTGAGTGACAAACCTGCTGCAGCTGCTCAGAGTGCTGTGTTTCAGTGTCCCTGGAGCTCAGGGAGTTCCTGCCCTGTGTGGCTGGAGTGTTGTTCCTGCATTTAAATCCCTGAGTAGCATTTACACCCTGTTGTACAGCCTGTGCTCTAATGTGTGCCTTCACTGCAGCCTAGACATTCAATCAGGGAGAGCTTCACTGCTTGGCATGAGCAGCCCTGTATGAGCTCATGGCTTCTTCCTCAGTGCAAAATTCCCCTCCTCAGAGGGAGCATCTCCCTGCAGCAAATGGATTTGGGATCATTAGGACAGCACTGAGAGTTCACCTTAGAAATGCTGCTCTGTTTTCCCACCCACAGCAGGGACATGGGAAGCTGACTTTGCCCTCCAGCAACATTGCTGGAATGCTCTGGATGATGGAGACAAATGGTGCTGTCTTCCAGAGCTGGGCTTCTCCTGTTAAATGAAGTGCATTTTGTGCTGTCATTGCTTTGTAGGATTTGCCTCAGGGATATGTAAGTCATGAGAAGACAGTTGCAATAAAAAAGGAGCCAAAGGAATCTTTGGGAATCACAATTGGAGGTGGAAGGGATAACAAGAACAAGCTCCCTATCTATGTGACCAGTGTGCAGCCCATTGGATGCCTCTTCAGGGATGGCAGAATCAAGAGAGGTAAGGGAGGCTCAGAGCCTTTCTCCTTTAGGAACTGTGGGGTATTTTCAAAGGAATCTGGACTTGGACCCTGACAGAGGCTGGAAAAGGGCTCCCATGACACCTTGAGGCTGAAGTGGGCTCCATAGCCCAAGGTCTGTAACAATCCCATTTTATTTCATCAACAGGGGATGTCCTTCTGAGCATCAATGGCATCGATTTGACTCACCTGAACTACTATGAAGCTGTCTCAGCTCTGAAATCCAATGCAGCTTCCCACTCAGTCACACTGAAAGCCTTGGAAATCCTGTCCCTGAACTCCCCAGAGCCAGCCCTGGACATCAGGGAGCAGGGGTTCAGCTGGTCTCCCCTCTGGATCACATGGCTTGGATTGCCCAGGTATGTGTGTCAGGGACTGGATGGAGAGCTGGTAATTACAGGGTTGACTTTCACTCAAACACTAGAAATTAATTACTTTGTTGATGAACTTGGCAGCATTCCTGGTATTCCCATTTAGCTGAAAGGCAGTGGAAAGCCTCATTTGCCAATGAGATCATAGAATAATGAGTACATAAGGAAATTCCACTGTTTTTCTGGAGTGACATCATTCCCACACTCCTGTTGGACAGTAACCATGCTTTAGAGGCCCTGAAAGCCCCTTTTTAAAGAGAAGTAGTCAATGTTAGATACAGTCCTTGCTAAAGTACTGACTGAAATCCCTCTGGGGCTCTTTCTGCATCCCCTAAATGAGCCAAGAGACACCTGGGCTGTCTGGGAGTTTCTAATCTGATCATCTCACTTAGGGGCAGACATTCTTTCAGTCTAACTCTTCTTGGCTGTTGTAACTGTGTCATCTTCAGCATGAAGCAGAAATGATTCTGCACAGTTGAGTTTTCCTGCTGCCAAGCTTTACAGCACAGGTTTGAACCTGGTAAGTTCCAAGAGAAGTTTGAATTTCCCTCTCCTTCCTGGAGGGGGGAACCTCTGGCTCCCTCCCTTTAGCAGTTACATCAAAACACTGTGAAAAGCAGAGTCAGTTGTCATCCCAGCTGACTGCAGGAGCATCTGCAGGTGGAACAGAAAGCCAAACCTGCTGTGGGAAGCTTGGATCATTTACAGCCTGGTTCTTTGAGACACCTAAGGAAGAACCACTCACAAAGCCTCTGTTGTGTTACTCAGCAGCCTGGAAAGAAACGTTCAACAAACCAGCCCAAGGAAAGGGAGCTTTTGTGTCTCCTGTACCTGACCTGTGCTCACACCTCCTCCCACCCCCTCTGCTGCCCCAGGCATTGGCCTGGCTGCTCCAGGCAGGTCTGGTGTGAGCTGGCCCTGAGCTGCACCTGGAGAGCCCAAAGCAGGGCACAAACCCTCAGCTGCTGCTGCAGTGAACTACAGCAAGGCAAAGCCTGCCTGGGCTTCTTTCCTTCCTTTGCCAGTTTTTCTGGCTGTCAGGTGACTTGCAGCCTCCCCATGCTCTGTGCAGGGACTGGAGTCTTCTCTGTCCCTGGGTCTCCTGCCTTCATTTCAGGGCTGTCCTGACATCACCTGCATTTCATGCATTGCTGGGAACTCCTTTGCTGCTGCTATTGATGTTCTCCCTTCTTTTGACTCCTGAAGCAAGAAGTGATTCCAGATTCTTTTACTCCAGCCTGAATTCTGCCCTTGGAATGTGTCTGCAGTTCTGGCTGTGAGGGTTGGTAGGGGGCACACAGCAAGGTTACTTATAGGTTATAACAGCAAGGTTATTTCACTTTGGGATCTGACAGAACCTTCCTCCTGTTTCCAGCACTAGAAAGGGCTGGAATTCCTGTGCTTCCTCCCTGCCTCTCCCACCTGCTCCCAGTGAGGCCTGGTGGCCTCTGGCTGGTCACCCACATGGTGTTTGTCACCTGGGCATGTTCAGGGTGCTCTGGCACCTCAGGGAGGTGCAGCTGCAGTGAGATCCCAGTGCCATCACTGCTGTGGGGTGGTTCCATTGCAGAGAGCTCCTGTCCCACCCGCACTGGTTTCCTTTGCACAGGAGCAAACCCCCAGAGCTGCAGGGGAATGCCCATTGCCCTGTGGCCCTGACAGACCCCGTGTGCACCACACTGGCACAGAAACCCCCAGAAGTGTGCCCAGACTGGAGCCAGCACCAGCTGTTCCACTGGCATCTGCTCCTGGTGGCTGCCCTGGCCCCAGTGTTGGTGTGTCCTGCAGGGTGAAAGCTCAAAGCTAATTGCATGTGCAGTTTTGGGTTTGTTCAGCTTTTTTTCCCTCAGTTATTCCTCTGCTCCAGCAGAAATATCCCTTTCCTTTTAGAGGAGTGTATTTGTTTCTAGTTTGAACCCAGACTTGCTGCTGAAAGGGGTGAGTTGAAACGAGTGCTCAGGGCTAGGGAAGTGAATTTGGTCCTTGCAACACTTGAGCCCACAGTGTTTCATTCAGGCTTTGATTCTTGTACCTGTGATTTCTGTTTCTGTCAAACAGAAACCTTGGTTTCTTCCTAGCATTGTGTTAAATGCACACCAGTCACTGCCAGTATAAAATACCATCTCAAAAGCTGGTTTGGACTGGGCCCGTGCTCTAATCCAGCACACCCTGGATCCCAAAGGTACCAGAAAACAAAAATTTAGCTTGATTATCTTTTCTCTCTAAAACCTTTGTTTCTTGAAAGCACAGTGCACTGTGTGGCTCCTGGAGAAGCATTTTCCTGCCTCCCTCTTCCCTGGGCTTTATGTGACTCCAGCCTGACTCTTCCCACAGGAACCATGTGGAGCTCCCAGTCCCACCCCTGCAGCTCAGAACTGCCAGCTCAGCAGCGTGCTTGGCACCGTGCACCCTGCACCTCGACCTTCCCTAAACTCTCCAATTCTTTTCCCACAGTCATTTTTGATTGTGGTAAATTAAAGTTTTTCTTCCTAGAACCCCTTTTTAATATGGAAAACGGATTCCTAGCAAACAGCCCTTTCCAGCTCCTGGAGGAACGTGCCTGATGTTTGTATTTATGCTCTGTGCTGACGTAGCCACTGTTGCTCTCGGGGCTATTCATTTGCAAAAGCTGCCACAGCCATGGCTCAGAGCTGTGTTTTTGCACTTGTGTGGTACCGGTGGAAGGAAAGCACGGAGGAATCAGTAAGCTCCAGCTGGGTCTCCTGGTGTTTATGTGTGAAAAACTCCTACAAAAGTAAATTACAGTTTGAAAGTAGATAATTGGATCTTTCTCCTGGTGAGAATTTAACTGGGAAGGCTTTTGAAATCTGAAACTCCTCAGCAAAGTGCTCAAGCAAAGCCCTTGAGGCAAAAACGTTTATTAGGAAAAGTTTAGCTGCTGGAATAGCTCAGCGGGTGATGATGAGCAGCAGTTTCACAGCTCGGGTGCCAGGACCCGGCCTGAGCTGGAGGCAGCCTGGGAGCCCAGGAGAGCTCCTGCCACACCCTGTGTCCCCTCCTGGGGCTCTGTGCCACCAGCCCAGGCAGTGCCCCGGCCCCCGAGGACACAAACCTCAGCGGCTGGAATGCAGAGCCAGGAGCTCTCACCGAGGAGCCCAACAGCAGAATGGACAGCCTGGATCCTGCAGGAATGGACAGCCTGGATCCTGCAGGAAAACCCTCCCTGCTCTCCCCTGGCAGCTGCTGCACCTCACATCTGCTGCCAGTGATGCTGAAAGCCTCCCTTGTGCCAGTGCAGTGCACAGAGGGGATAAAATCCCTCTCTTGTGGCAGTGCAGTGCACAGAGGGGATAAAATCCCTCCCTTGTGGCAGTGCAGTGCACAGAGGGGATAAAATCCCTCCCTTGTGCCAGTGCAGTGCACAGAGAGGATAAAATCCCTCCCTTGTGCCAGTGCAGTGCACAGAGAGGATAAAATCCCTCTCTTGTGGCAGTGCAGTGCACAGAGGGGATAAAATCCCTCCCTTGTGCCAATGCAGTGCACAGAGGGGATAAAATCCCTCCCTTGTGCCAGTGCAGTGCACAGAGGGGATAAAATTCCCTCCACTCTCATCACCTGCATGGGTGTAGCTGCTGCTCACTGTTCATTTGGGTTTGTCTCTGGTGCTGAGGGTGTTCATTAGCAGAATTCATGAAGTTATTCAGGAGTCTTGCAGACCCCAAACCCCTTTAGAGCTGGCTGATTTCCTCTTAGCTCTTAAACCAATACTCTGCAAAGATTTCTAAAGGCCTGGGATCGTCCCATTTGAGAATTAACCCTCAGGCACGCCTTGCAAAGGAGTGTCCCAAATCCTAAAACCCAGGAAAATGAGGCTGTTCATAGCTGTGCTTTCAATGAGGGAAAACAAATTCCTCCTCAGGCAATTTTCCTCAGAACCTCTCTGTTTTTGACACAGCTACCTTCACTTCTGTCAAGATATTGTCCTCAGTAAAGGAAACCTGGAAAGTTGGGGCTTTAGCATCGTGGGAGGCTTTGAGGAAAGCAAAGGAAACCAACCCTTCTTCATCAAAACCATCGTGCCAGGCACTCCCGCGTTCCGGGACAGGAAACTCAAGTAGGTGTGAGGGACCCGGGAACCGTCCCCACCCCAGGGCTGGGGGGTTCCAGGCTCTGAGCCTTGGAAGAGCTCAGCTCCAGTCAATGACCCTGCACAGTTTGAAAGTTTCTATTGTTGCCACGCTTGTAACAAACGTGGCCTGCGTTAAGCAGTTTTGGTTTCTCCATAAAGGTGCAAGGAAAAGGAATTTTCAGCCCTTTAAAACCTAACTGTGAAGGGTTTAATTTAGTAATTAGGTAAAAGTAAAAAGGGGATGTTTGAGATGAATCTTGGAGGTTCCAGCCTATAAAACCTCTTGGATTAGGAAAAGTATCCCCAGAGAAGCAGCAAAAGCTCTCCTGTGCAGGAACCTTAACCCGAGCTTTGCTGGGGTGGGTGTTGGTGAGAGATCCCAGGGGAGGAGCAGGGTGGGGCTGCCAGGGACAGAGGGAGGGGACACAGCCGGGCGCAGGGAGCTGGGCTTTGCTCCAGAGCTGAGGGGGGAGCCCTGGGCTCAGCCTGGTGGAGTGGGGACAGGGCTGTGGGGGCTCAGCCCTTGCACCCCAGAAGGGGCTGGGTGTGCCAGAGGGGGCAGGGCCCTCTCCCAGCTCCGGTGGTGGCAGTTCAGGAGCTGCAGGACTGACCTGGGCCAGCAGGCTTTGACCAGCACAGCTCCTCCCCTGCTGCCTGACCCTCACTGCTGTCACCCAGGCATCAACAGTGTTCTCCTTTTCCCTGCCCTATGGCTCAAGGGAAATGTTCTCTCAAGGAGGAGTTGATGGTTTGGCTCAGGGTTGGTACTGACCCCAGTCCTCACTGGATGCTGTCTCTGGGCAGGTGTGGAGATGAAATCGTGGCAGTGAATGGAGTGCCAGCAATAGGAATGAGCAACTCAGAATTAATCCCAATGCTGAAGGAGCAGAGGAACAAAGTCACCCTGACCGTGGTGTCCTGGCCAGGGAGCCTGGTGTGACAGCTCCAGCAAAGCCCCAACACTTCAGGTATCCAACAGCAGCTGGGCAGCAGCCAGGCCACAGCTGCAGGAAACAGGGACTGCCCCACTGCATTGCCATGGAAAACTCGTTGCTTCCTTTCTATGGAAAACATTTTACCAACAAATCTGGATGCTGAATTCAAAGTAAGGGTTAACCCAAGAGTTGTTGAGCTGCTCAGGCTCATGAAAGCTCCTTAGGATTGGTGGAGCACAGAAAGCTCTTCCCAGTGTTTCTCCACAACCTGCCCTGGAGGCTGCTGAGGCTTGCCTTGATTTTAGGGCTCTGCTTTCCCTTGAGTATTTGAACAGGTTAAAACAGAGGCTTCTAGAAGCAGCTACTGGATCTGTAAGGATGGGGACCCGATTTAGGCATTTCTATCAGGATTTCCCAGTCCTCATTTTTAGGTGTCAGTAACCCAAGGGATGATTCAACTCATGAAAAGCCCACAGTAGCTCAGAGCTGCTGGGGCAGCCTGGTGGAGCTTTGTTACCTGCAGGAGGGTCCTGGCACAGATCCCAGTTCAGGATCCTGCCAACTCCACTGACTGACTGCAAAGGGACAATTTCAACAACTTAAAGAACCACTCTCAAAGGCATCAGCAAGAGGGGTTTCATTGAAATATGATGTTGCAAAATGTCACTTTATCGAAGGTCAAGGGTAAGATTCACTTATTGCACACGGGTTTCCCTGGTTTCAGGATTGATAAAAGCAGCTTTTCCCAGAAGGGAACGGGCTGGTGTCAGACAGCTCTGGCCCAGCCTGATGCCTGTCTTATTTTTATGTTGCCAGTGCTGAAGGGCAGAGTTCAGGCAGGGGCAGAAGCACCTGTACTGCCAGGTGAGATTTCTCCTGCAGTTCCCTTCATGTCCCTCTTGCAGCTGGAGCAAAAAATCAACTTATGGGATCAGGGGAAGCTCAATGGATCTTGGCTGCAGGAAAAGTCACCTCCAGAAGGAGACTGTGCCCAGCCTGGCTTCAGTTCAAACCCACTGTGCAGGTAAAACTTACAGTTGAAGAACTGAAGCCCAGGCAGGGTGCTTTGACCTCTGACACTGTGAAAGTTCCTACCTGCAAACTCCACCTGAAGCAATTCCCTTTTCTAGCAGTTTAATGAGCAATAGAGATGATGGGTTTTTCTCAAACCAGCTTGCACTGAGAGATCTTTGCTCCTGTGCTGCACCTTTTGCAGGAGCAGCTTTGTAAGAATCCAAGGAGTCTGTCCCCTGTCCAAATGCTGCCTGGAATGAATGTTTAATTCATTGGAATGAATGTTTAATTCCTTGTAGCAGCCCTGCAGGGAAGAGCCCAGGCCTGGCTGAAGCTTCTCCTGGGCTGGCAATTTGTCATTTGCTGTCCCTGGGCCTTGTTCACACGCGGTGACTTCACCTCCTCTGCTGGGAGCTGCAGGCAGGGACAGCAGGGCCTGTCCCAGAGCCCAGGACACTGCAGGACCCTCAGCTCACCCTGTTCCAGAGCCCAGGACACTGCAGGACCCTCAGCTCCATGCTGGCAGCAGCCCAGGACACTGCAGGACCCTCAGCTCACCCTGTCCCAGAGCCCAGGACACTGCAGGACCCTCAGCTCACCCTGTCCCCGAGCCCAGGACACTGCAGGACCCTCAGCTCACCCTGTCCCAGAGCCCAGGACACTGCAGGACCCTCAGCTCACCCTGGCAGCAGTCCAGGACACTGCAGGACCCTCAGCTCATGGTGCCAGCAGCCCAGGACACTGCAGGACCCTCAGCTCACCCTGTCCCAGAGCCCAGGACACTGCAGGACCCTCAGCTCACCCTGGCAGCAGCCCAGGACACTGCAGGACCCTCAGCTCATGGTGCCAGCAGCCCAGGACACTGCAGGACCCTCAGCTCACCCTGTCCCAGAGCCCAGGACACTGCAGGACCCTCAGCTCACCCTGTCCCCAAGCCCAGGACACTGCAGGACCCTCAGCTCATGGTGCCAGCAGCCCAGGACACTGCAGGACCCTGAGCTCATGGTGCCAGCAGCCCAGGACACTGCAGGACCCTGAGCTCACCCTGTCCCCAAGCCCAGGACACTGCAGGACCCTCAGCTCATGGTGCCAGCAGCCCAGGACACTGCAGGACCCTCAGCTCACCCTGTCCCCAAGCCCAGGACACTGCAGGACCCTCAGCTCACCCTGTCCCCGAGCCCAGGACACTGCAGGACCCTCAGCTCATGGTGCCAGCAGCCCAGGACACTGCAGGACCCTGAGCTCACCCTGTCCCAGAGCCCAGGACACTGCAGGACCCTCAGCTCACCCTGTCCCCAAGCCCAGGACACTGCAGGACCCTCAGCTCATGGTGCCAGCAGCCCAGGACACTGCAGGACCCTCAGCTCACCCTGGCAGCAGCCCTGGCTGGGCTGAGAACACCTCTGGGCACTCTGGCAGCACAG
This sequence comes from Molothrus aeneus, assembly GCF_037042795.1. Lineage (NCBI taxonomy): Eukaryota > Metazoa > Chordata > Aves > Passeriformes > Icteridae > Molothrus > Molothrus aeneus. The sequence goes on along the minus strand of NC_089659.1, from coordinate 1,926,127 downwards.
CTGGGGCTACCTGGCCTCCAGGGCTGTTGTTCTACTGGGCAATGCTGAGAGCAGAATAATCCACAAAGGAAACTCATCACTGACCTCGCTGGGACACAAAAACATGAAGCAATTTTTTATCTCTTTCCAATCAATGTGCAGAATCTGTGCCTGGAACAGTGAACACTGATGTGGACAGAGAGGGTGGTTCCCACTGCCTGCCCCAAAGGTGGGGAAGGGGCAGCAGGGAGGAGCTGCTGGGCTGGCAGTGGAGGGAGGAGGAGGCTGCAGAACCATTTTTACTCCATCTCCTTTCAAGGTGCCTTCAACTTCACCAAAATGTCCTCATAATTTAAATTTTGTTTCCAAAAATCAGCTTGTTAATAGATGTTGAGTTTGTTTTGATGCTTTTATAAATTATTGTAATATTGCTGAAAAATATGCATTAGGTGTGGTTTTTACTCTTTCTTTCCATGTAGTAACTAATGCCCCCAGAACAGCTCACTCAGCAAGACTGCTGCAAAAAGTGACCCTGTGGCAGGAAACAGTGTCATTGTCTTTGCTTCTCCCAGGAAAGGAGCTGGACTCTCCTGAAATACACTGTGGCTGGGAAAAATCCCTCAACAACAGAAAACCCCACATCCCAACACCGCTGAACCTGCAGCAGCTTCCTGCTGCTGAGTACAGATTATTTCCAACACCCCACCTGTACATTTCCCTGATAGTAAAGGCACTTTACCTCTATTTAATGAAAAGAAACCAATTTAAAACTACTTACCTCAAATCCACAGCTGCTCCTGGCCCCAAAAACCTCCCCATTTGTGAATATTCTGTGACCTGGTCCAGCCCATTGCAATACCACAGGAGGAGGGGCAGCCCTGACTGACTCCATGCTGGATTCCCCATGCCAGTCCCCCAGCCCCACCGGGTGCAGACTGGCTGTGATCACCAATAACTCTGCAGGAGCTCAGGCAGTGGCTGTGGAACAGCCCTGGCACCCCTGGAGAGGCACCAGGGACATGCAAAGGGGGCACAAATGTCCTTGTGTGGGGCCAGCCCCCTCCCCTGGGTGCAGCATTGCAGGGGAGCAGGCAGGGAAAGGCAGCTCAGAGGGGCTGGGGGCACTGCCCAGGGGGCAGAGCTGCTGTGCTGGGAAATGCAGCAGGTCCCATCCTCACCTCAGGCAGGCTCCCCAGGGAGGCTGGGCAGGGCTCTGGGCCCCTCTGTGCTGAGCAGTGCCAGGGGGCACAGAACCAGCACTCCTGAATCCTCCTCACCACCCTGGTCTGCATTTCTCCTCAAGTTCATGCCATTCTCCTCAAAGCTTTTGGGCGCTCCCAGCTGCAGCCCAGCCCTGGGCATTCCCTTGTTCCTTGCACAGCCAGGGCCAGGAGCTGGGGGTGCTGGGGCAGTGAGAGATGTTCCTGGATCTGGGCTCCACCGAGGCTGCAGAGGCAGGAACAGCCTGATCCCAGCTACCCCTGGCCCGGTGCACACACATTTCCCAGCAGCTCAAGCACATTAAGAGAACTCCATGAAAACCAAAAGCCAGCAGAAGTCCCAGTCTCCTCCTCCTCCCCTGGGCTCTGCACTTACAAACCCATCACTGCACTGTCACAATGCTGAACCCAAACCCAAGGGCTCTCCTGGCACACGGTGGGCACTTCCCAGCACACTCAATTCTTCCAAGATTACAATACCAAAAAATACAGAACATTTCAGAACCATATTATTTAGGACAAATATTTCAGACAGTTTTAAATAACAAGTCAAAGGAAAATGAGACATTTGTGGACTCACACGAACAGAAGGGCAGGAACCTAATGACCAGACAGATGAAAACCCCTCAAAATTATTTCCCCTGTTCTTCTCACCCAGAAACATTTCTGTTGCCCCTTCCCCAACCAATACTAAATCCAAAGAAACTTTGGAATTTGACTAAATTTATTTTGGGATCTAAGGGAAAGGAATGCATCGGACAGGAGTGTTGGTGATACCCAAATAGAAACACCAGTCCCATGAGGGCAAACTGCTAACTGGGACTTGGTGTTCTCTACTGTACTCTAGGTTATTCAGTCAACTCTTATAAAAAAAGGAAATAAAATAGTTAAGTCAAAAGGAATTAAAGAGAAATTCATGCTCTTGCTGTGGATCTTCATTGATTCCCCACACAGGGGTGTGACATGACAGAACTACCTTTGCAATGGATAAAAAACCAGTTTTGGAGTCTCTGCACACGCTGTGTGAACGCCCTCAGCAGCTTCTGGAAGCTGCCACATCCAGGCAGGCCTCTGTGCCCACCTGGAGCAGATCCTGCAGCTCCTCCTGACACGCCCAGCTGGCCACGGAGAAATCAGAAGCTGTTTCTGTAGCTATAAAGAGATTTATTCAGGGATGAGACTTTTCACTACTGGACACCAGACTCTAAGCTGGCTCCTGGATCTAAGTCACGCTGTTCTTTGGACAATAAATTTCAAGTTGCACTTACTGTCCTAGTCCTCAAAAAGGAACGATGATGCCAAAAAGAACCAAGAACTATGACCTAATTGCATTAGTTTCAGCTGAAGCCATCTTCCATCAGAAACCATAGGATCTGATACACCAAAGTTCTCCCTAGGGATGTGGATGAGTAGAGTAGCTCAGTGCTTTGTAACTAGTACTGCTGTATTGTCTTGTATCAAAAACAAACAAAAAAAGGAAGTTTAAGGGCACGTGCAGCCTCAGCTCCTGAAGCACTGCCGGCTGTGCCACGGCTCGCCCAGTCAGCCTCTTCCCTTGGAAAAAAGTAAAAAATAATAATAAAAAAAATCACCCCCCAAACCAAACATCACCAATTCCATGCTGGTTCCACAGGAGAGAGTTCCTGCCGAGGCTGCAGGGGCCTGGCTCACTCCTTGGTGTCCTGCTCCTCGCCCTCCTGAGCCCCGTCCTCGCTGGCCTCCTTCTCCTCCTTGCTGCGCTTGTTCTTTTTGTGCTTGTGGCGCCGGTGGCTCTCGCCCTCCTCGCTCTCGTGCTGCTTCCTGAGAGGGAACCAGGGGACAAAGGGACATCAGACACAGCCCTGCCACAGCAGGGACCAGCCATGGGCGCAGGGGCGTGGATTCTCTGCTGAGGGAGCCACCTGTGCACTGCCGAGGGCACAGCGGGGATTTGTGGGATGCATCAGCGCTGCCACACTGCCACTGCCACACTGCCACTGTCACACACTGCCACTGTCACACACACTGCCACTGTCACACACACTGCCACTGTCACACACACTGCCATAGACACTGTCACACACGCTGCCATAGACACTGTCACACACGCTGCCACTGTCACACACACTGCCACTGCCACACTGCCACTGTCACACACACTGCCATTGTCACACACACACACTGCCACTGTCACACACACTGCCATAGACACTGTCACACACACACTGCCACTGTCACACACACTGCCACTGTCACACACACACTGCCATAGACACTGTCACACACACTGCCACTGCCACTGTCACACACACTGCCACTGCCACCCTGCCACTGTCACACACACTGCCACTGTCACACACACTGCCACTGTCACACACACTGCCACTGCCACCCTGCCACTGTCACACACACTGCCACTGTCACACACACTGCCACTGCCACCCTGCCACTGTCACACACACTGCCACTGCCACACTGCCACTGTCACACACACACTGCCACTGTCACACACACTGCCATAGACACTGTCACACACACACTGCCACAGACACTGTCACACACACACTGCCATTGTCACACACACACACTGCCATAGACACTGTCACACACACTGCCACTGCCACACTGCCACTGTCACACTGCCACTGTCACACACACTGCCATAGACACTGTCACACACACACTGCCACTGCCACTGTCACACACACTGCCACTGTCACACACACTGCCACTGTCACACACACTGCCATAGACACTGTCACACACACACTGCCATTGTCACACACACACTGCCATAGACACTGTCACACACACTGCCACTGTCACACTCTCACACTGCCACTGTCACACACACACACACTGCCACTGTCACACACACTGCCACTGTCACACACACACTGCCACTGTCACACACACACACTGCCACTGTCACACACACTGCCACTGTCACACACACACTGCCACTGTCACACACTGCCACTGTCACACACACTGCCACTGCCACTGTCCCACTGCACAGCCCCTCCTGGCAGTGTCCACGGGCAGCTGTCCACCTTGCTGTTGTTCCACTCCTGAGCGAGCTCCAGCACTTGTGGCACAGCACAGAGGCTGAGAGGAGGAGGAGTCCTAAACCTGAGACGTGTTTGAAACTTTCACTCCTCTGAAGGTGTGTGGGAAATCCCTGGGGTAGAGGCAGCAAAGGGATCAGTGGAGCGAGAGAAATGTGGGTTCCCCATGGGAGGCAGATCCTGTTTCTGCTTGTGCTGACTCACAGCTGACCTGGCTCTTCACTGGCTTCCTGCTTTGGAACTCCTTTATCTCCCCAGTTTTCCAGATGTGGGTGATAACTGGGGATGTTTACCCAGGACTTCTGTGATGTGGGAGCAATGCCAGGCAGAAGAGGCCTGAGCAGGCTGTGCATGCCCTGAGCCTGTGCCCTGCCAGCTGCTCCCTGCAGCCACCACGGCCCCAGGACCAGCTCTGCCTCCCAGCAGGAACAGGCAGAGCGCTGGTTTGCCCCCCCCAGAAGGAGATTTTCTGCTGCTTCTCCAACAGGTTCAAACCACAGGAGCTCTCAGGAGCTGACTGTGGTGTGAAGATGGCAGAGTTAAAGCACAGCCCAGAGAACAGGAACAAGCAGATAAATTCAGCCCAGGATAAACTGTGAGTGCAGGCACAGCCCCATGAGCAGGGACAGTGTCAGGTGTGCAGACCAATTCTTAGCACAGCTGGAATTCCAGTTTAGCAGCAGACACTGAACTGGCTGAACCTGGCTGAAAAGCTCCTGGCTTCAAGCAATTTTCTGGCTGGTTTAATAAATGGTTTCACAGCCATTAAAGGCAAGAAAAATAGGGAAAAATAAAAGGCTGCTGCCTCTCCACAAAACACCTTCAGCCACCTCGTGGCCGATGTGTCAGTGCTTTGTGCTGGGACACTGGGACTGTCCTTTGAAACCAGCGTCAGTGATTTCCTGCAGACTGCTCAGTTTGCAGCAAGCTGGAAATGAAACCCTTTCATCTACAGGGCCTCAAACAGGCTCAAACCTCAGCGTGCCTCAAGCAGGGAATACCAGAAGGTTTGGGTTGGAGGGGACCATGGACTGGGATTCCTACAGTGAGGTATCTACTCCAAGGTTTCAATTCTGAGGAGAGGAAGCTGAGAAATAACCCTAAAGCCAATGGCTTGTTTGTCTGATACCAGCTCAGCTTCTACTTGCTCTGTATTAAGTTTTTATTATGGTCTTAGTCTGTCTTCCTATCATTTTGCTTCCAACCCTTTAGCAATCAGTCCTTCCTTGAAAACTTACTCATCTCCTTAAGGACAAAAACAGCCTTTTTCCTCCAGTCACTACATAGGGAGTTTTTCTGATACCAGCTTCAAAATAAGGGTAATTACCTCCAGAGCTGACAGGAATTTCCCCTAAAAGCAGGGAGTTGACACATCAAGAAAATAGAGCAAGAACAAGTCATTAATGAGACGTGAAGTGACACAGGACCTGAGCAGAGCACCTGCCTCAGCCCAGAGAGCAGGGCTGCTGCTCTGCTGGGGACTGCTCTTCCAGCAAGATCATCTGCTGCAAATCCATTTTCTGCAGAAAAGCTGTGATTTCAGGACCTGCTGCTCTGCCCCAGAACTTTCATCTTGGTGCAGACCATCACCCCCTCACTACCAGGCTCTGGGCAGGAGCTCTGCTCCTCCTGCTCAAGAAGCAATTTCTGAGTGCAGGCAGGGGGAAGTTCTTCACAGAAGGAGTGGCTGGGCATTGGAATGGGCTGCCCAGGGAGGTGGTGGAGTCACTGTCCCGGGAGATGTTTAAGGAAGGGCTGCATGTGGCACTCAGTGCCATGGTCTGGGTGCCAAAGTGGTGTTGGGTCACAGCCTGGACTCGATCTTACAGCTCTTTTCCAACCTACTGGATTCTGTGAGCTCTGCCCTGGTGCACAGGAGCAGCAGGACCAAAAGCTGATGCTGCTCTCATGGCCTTTGTGTGTGCTTTCATTAAGATGGGAGCTCTGCTGGGAGGCTGAGCCCGCTGAGCACAAACTCGACCCTGAGCTCTCCTTTCCCCATCCCAGAGGCTCCTCCTGCCCAAGGCTCTTGGGCAGAGGGAGCTGGGATGAGCCAGGCTCCGTTCCACCCCAGAACAGGAACTGCTCGCTGACCTGCGGGAGGATTTGTGTTTGCTGCCGTCGTCCTTGTCGCGGTGGCGGCGCTCGCGGTGCCGCTCCTCTCGCTCGCGGCTGCGGTCGCGGCTGCGCCGGTAATCGCGCTCGAAGTCGTAGCTGCGCTCGCGGCTGTAGTAGCGGTACCGCTCGTCGTCACTGGGGGGACAAGGGACACGTGGGCACAGGGACAGCGGGCAGGGCTGCGACCGCCCTCACCGGCAACACCTGGCACTCCCACCGAGCGGGGCTGCTCCGGAAGCACCGGCACCATCGGGAGCGCACACGACACACAGCGCTCCTGCATCGTGCCTCCCTGCTGCGGGGAGCCCTCAGCGCACACACACACACACACACACACAGATCATCTCCCATCCTTGGGCTAAGGTGCTCTCTTCTTCCCCACAGGCTCAAACCATCAAACTGTGAGTGCAGCTTTCTCTACCTGCTCAAAGCACCTCATTCAGTCCCCAGGAGTGGGCAGGGTGTACCCCAAACTGAGACACATCCCACACTCCCCCCTACATCCTCCTGGTCAACTTCTGAAAGCCAAAATCCAAAAGGTTAACAGTGCCCCTGTGGGAACAATACTCAGGACTTGGGAGAAAGGACGTCAGATACATTGTTCTGACACTCCTGGAAACAAGCTGGACAAATAAATGTCCAGGATCAATCAGCTGGGAGTGCCCCAAAGGACTGCACGGCCACTTGCCCTCCTCTGACCTGCACCAAGGTGCTCCACACCAGCCAGGAATGCCAGCAATGTGCTCAGGAGTGCTGAGCCCAGGCCTTGGCTCCAGCATGGGCCAGGAAGTGGGGGAGTATGAGCTCTTCCAATTTTAGCAAGTTTGTCTTCTGTTCTCTTCCTCCCCCCTCCCATCCACAGTGCCCAAAAGCTTGTAAAGGAAAAAAAAAAAAATCCTAGGAGCAGCTGCCCTGTTTGCTCCTTCCCTGGGCTGGGAAGCTCCTCAGCAGGAAGGACCCTGTGCCAGGAATGCACATTCTGATCATGTTTTGAATGATTATTGGCATTTCTGAGCCTGGAGCCTGCAGAAAACTGACACTGCTGCTGACTGAACACCAAGGGGATGGGTTTGGGAAGTGTCTGCAGCCCAGCCTCCACCTCAGATGAACACAGGGAGGCTCCAAGCCTCCTGCTCTTTCCCAAGTGCTCCCAGCACTGCTGTCAGCTGAGGCCACAGCAGCTCCCACCAAGGTGGTCCCTCCAGTCCTGCTCCCATTTCCTGGCTGACTCCCAGGGAATGGCACTCCCAGCCCCACAGGAGAGCAGAGCAGGCTGTTTGTCCTTTGATCTGACAGTGACATTTAGAAGACAAGAAGCAGTAGCTCCTGCAGCCAGTGCTTCACACTGAGCTGTGAAACACTGAGTAAACACAGAGGGGCTATTTCATTGACTGGCCTCGTGGGAGAGCAAGAGGAACCGGTTCTGCTGGATTTAAACAAAAAAACCCAGACCCAGAGACAGGAAATCAGCCAGTGGCACAGCTCCCTGTCTGTGCTGTAGTTATTGATCCTAAGGAGCTCTTCCCCAGACATTCCAGAGAATTCAGCTGGTGTCCTGTATACCCAGCCCTTGGCCAGACACGCTGAGGTGGCCCAGGAGCACAGGAGGGCAGCACTCACTTGTTGTACTCTCTGGTGGTGGGGGCAGCACTCACTTGTTGCACTCACTAGTGGAGGGGGCAGCACTCACTTGTTGTACTCACTTCTTGTACTCACTGGTGGAGGGGGCAGCACTCACTTGTTGTACTCACTTCTTGTACTCACTGGTGGTGGGGGCAGCACTCACTTGTTGCACTCACTGGTGGAGGGGGCAGCACTCACTTGCTGTACTCACTTCTTGTACTCACTGGTGGAGGGGGCAGCACTCACTTGTTGCACTCACTGGTGGAGGGGGCAGCACTCACTTGTTGCACTCACTTGTTGTACTCTCTGGTGGTGGGGGCAGCACTCACTTGTTGCACTCACTGGTGGAGGGGGCAGCACTCACTTGTTGTACTCACTGGTGGAGGGGGCAGCACTCACTTGCTGTACTCACTTGTTGTATTCACTGGTGGTGGGGGTGCGGTCCCGGTCCCGCTCTCGCTCCCTGTCCCTCTCCCGGTCTCGCTCCCGCTCCCGGTCCCGCCTGGAGCCCGAGTACTCCCAGTGGCTGCTGCTGGAGCTGCTCGTGCCCTTGTCCACCGTGGTCACCCAGGGCGTGTGGGACGTGGAGATGGGGGGGTAGCTGATGAAACCTGAATCTGCAGCCAGAGCAGAAGCCTCTGTCATCCAGAGCATGGCCAGCACCCCTCTGTCCCTCCCTTCCCAAAGACGCCCTCTGGCAGCAGAGCTGGATCCCAGGAGACAACGGCCCAGCTCCCTGCTGTCCTTCCCTTCCTTCCCAGCAGTTTGCTAAGAACAGGGAACTCCTCCCTGAGGAGGCATTTACAGGCAGCACTGCACAGTCTCTGTCAGCCCTGGGCTCTGTCACCTGTACAAGGTCCCACCTCCCACCAGGTACCTTCTGCTCTAGGGTGGCACCTGGGAGGGCCAGGGGCAGCAGCTGCCAGTGAAGGATGTCACCTGGGGAGCCCAGAGCCACCAGCAGTCCCCAGGCAGAGGTGGCCAGCTGGACTGGTGAGGTCACATCCCAAAGCAGTGCCACATCTGGCAGCACTGCAGGCTCCTCTCCTTGGGAAGGGCTGGCACTGCCACTCCTGCAGCCCTGTCCTGCAGGGAGGCTCTGCAGGGCTGCCTGTGCTCCCACTGCTCAGCACAGCCAGGAGCCACTCCTGGTCACTGCAGGACTGGGAGAGACCTGGGGCTGCTCCAGGGAAGGGAATCTGCTGAAATCCTGGCACTGCCTCTCCCATTGCAAAACCACAGGAGATGGTGCCTGTAGCAAGGGAAAGGGTGAAATGGGGGAGAGATTCAAAAACTCAGGAAGGAGATGCCAAGCTCAGTAGTTGTGGATGGCTGTGCAAATCCCTGAGGCTGGGGAAAAGGGAGAATATGAGTGAGGGTGAGCACATGTGTGTGCCAACAGGCAGGAGAACACACTGCTGAGGCACTGGGGAGGCTTCTCTGTGCTAGGGATCTGCCCAAACAGCGACCTGGGCCTCAGCACTGGGTCACAAAACTGCATCCCCACACGTGCACAGCACTGAGAGCAGCACACCCAGCCTGTGCTCCTGACTGGGACCCTCTGGGGCACAGCAAGAGCCTGGAGCGGGAGCAGGCATGGTGAGTGCCAGCCTCAGAAAAGCCTGGGCTGCCAAGAGCCAGGCAAGAGAGAGAGCAGCAGTGGGATGTGTCCTGCCCGGTGCTCACCTGCAGAGTTGTAGCCAAAGGGAGGTGGCTGCCTGTTGTTGTAGCTGGCTGGCTGCCTTTGGGAGAGAAAAGGGGGTGAGTTACTGACATCAGGGACCCCCACAGCTCTGGCTGTGCTGCAGCTTCACCCTGTTTTTCCTAGAGATCTGTGGAGCATTCTTATGGGAATCCCACTATCAGAAATGCTCACAGGTTTTGCCACAGCTTCCAAACCTGCCATAATCCCACTGCTTGCCCTGGGAAATCACCACTGCTCACAAACTACCTGGAGCACCTTCAGAGAAAGCCATGAACTACTCTAGGCTTTACCTAGATTTTACTGCCTCCTTCCTGTGCCTTGAACATGCCAAATCCAGATGAATGCACAGAGGATTCCTGACAGACTCTGCTCTCCCCCACCCCAACTCAAGACAGACCATGCATCCCCAGCACTGATTTTGGACCTGTTCTCTTCCCCCCCTCCCATGGTGTGATCTTACCCAGGTGTGGTCTTACCCATCCAAGGTTGGGATGAGGAGAGCTGGTGGTGGTGCCAGAGGTGGTGGGAACAGCCCTAGACACAGAAGGCTAAATCAGCACCAAGATCTTGCAGCTTCACAAGTGCTGTTCACAGTTGAAAGCCATTAAATAATCTTTTTACCCTAAACAAGGCTCTATTTAAAATAGAATAATTTTCTTTCAGGATAGGATCTCCTCCCCAAATTCAAACCCTAAAGCTCTGTTAGTTTTGTAGGGATATAGGAAGAAAAACAAAGCAAAAACTACCTTCTATTTTGGCTTTTAAATACTGAACATAAGATTCATCAAGGAGTAGCAATTAACTCCTATAGCCCTAGGGAGGAAAAGTGGTCCTTGGGATGTAGACATGTTCCATTCTGATCAGACTATAACAATCAAGTTATTCTGACCTACAGATTTGTGTCAGAATAGAAGATAAGCAGCTCAGGTTCAATGCTCAGTTGGAGTTTATTAATCTTAAATTAGCTGTGCTCTAAACTGGTGCCATCCTATTTCATGTTACTTAGTCCAAATGCTCTGAACCTGTGTGATCAAAACTGCTGCTGTTATTAAGAACAAGGTAACACCTACCTGGAATTGGACCTGGAGGTGGCAGGCCTGTGGAAATAAGCAGGGAAAACAAGTGAGGACAACAAGGAAAGCGTGGCCTCTCTGTACTGCATGGACTCTCTGTAGCTCACACTAAACCTCAAAGCACAATTTTAAATAAATCTCATATAGTGGAGCAAACAGAGCAGGAGAAAAATTGGTGCTGCTAAGCAGGAATTAGCCTATAAAAGATATCATTTTCCCAAATAATCTCTTTACAATTTAAAATGTTGCTGGGGAACTCCTTTTCTGAGTGTGAACACATGAACAATTGATTTGGTCTTCAGAACAACTGAAAGAGCTGGAGAGGAGAACCTGCTGCAGGTTCCACTCCAGTGTGTCCAACTTGATTTTGTCAAGCATTTTAATCTAAGGCAGCAGGAAAAGCTACCATGGAAAAACTACTGGGGAAAAGAGCCCTTGAGTGCTGCAGCAAATCCTCCTCAGGCAGGAGTCCCTGCATGGAGTGCTCCTGGTGCTGCTCCAGGAGCAGGAGAAGCCCAGAGTGTGGCCCCTCATTTCAGCCTGGTGTATTTAAGCCAGAAGCAAAAGTTCTCATCTTCCTCCAGAGAAACAGGAACCTGCTTCTTGACATTTATCTATAAAGCAAATGGATCAGTAGCATTGGAAGGTTCCCTCAGGGAAACAAAGCCCAGAGGTTTTCCTTCAAGGACCAGCTGCCATTTGTAAGTATTCAGGGCAAATATTGAATAGGCTGATGGAGACTAAACAAAGGCTGGCCAGGGGTCAGGATCTGTTCCCTGAGTGCTCACCCATCCCATGGCACTGAACCATGAGAGCTCTGATTTGCTGCAAGCCTGGGACATCCCAACTCGGGTTCCATGGAGTGACCACATACCTGGAGGATGCAGGGGAGGTGGAACAGAAGTCACTGGAGGAGGAGGGTGCAGGAAGTGTGGAGGAGGAGGCCCGGCCAGCGGGGGAGGCGGAGGCCCTGCTGGTGGAGCAAACGGCTGCTGCTGAGGAGGCTGCTGGGGCTGGGAGGGCTGCTGGGGCTGCTGGGGGGGCTGGGGCTTACTGCCATGGTCTCCCAGCACCTTGGGGGGCACAGGAATGAGAAGAGAGTGTTTTAATCCCTCTGCTCCTGCAGCAGGGCCCTCACAGTGCTGGCAGCATCACCACAACAGGACTGTGGCTGTGCCTGAAGAGTGACCAAAATGCAGAGAGGCACCACAGGGACCTGAAGTGTAGCTGGCAGTGCTTGTGAGGGGGAGGAACAACAAAAAACCCTTTCCCAGCAAATTCTGTCTCTTAGGCAAACTCTTCTTGTGGGCAAAATCTGGAAAACTGACTACTAAAAAAATAAATGAACCACAAAACCATAGAGAAAAACTCAAGGAATTTGGCCTAGGAAGGGAAAGATTCCATGTTTAGGTTTTTCTGGCAAGGTAGCAGAGTTGGCAGGGGGGCAAGGTGGTTAAGAGAAGGGGATTTGGCAGATGCTCCTCAGACCCTGCAGCTTCCTGCCTAGGAACCAACCAGAACACTATGGTCACACACTGGGCAGGCAAGCCAGGACTGGGATCAGCTTTAAACCCAGGCATTCATTTCTTAGAAGAGACAAGATCCAGTAACACAGGCCCAGGCTCAGTCTGAGGTGTGGGCTGCACCAACTGATTTGAGACTAAATGTTACTTTAAAGTACAGAGAAACACCAGCCCCAGGTACAAACCCTTCACTGCAGATTTGAAGATTCCAACCCCACAGTGGAAGGGAAGGGACTAATCCACAGAAGATATTCCCAGCTACACACTCCTAGGAATACTTTGGGAGGACTGATGATGAAAGAACTCAGGCCTTACCATTCCAAAGGGAAGACTGGTCTTTAAAGGACAAATCTGGCTCCTAGCAAGACCAAGCTTTTAACCCAGAAATTAACTGAGCCTGCAGAAGGGAATGATCCATGCACACACCTCAACAGGGCCAATGCAGTAGCTGCTGCTCTGCAGGTATGAACTGGGAGGTCAGGAGCACACAGACATTTGCCCAGGGCTCAGCACAGTGCAATACAATCAGCAATTTGTCGAGGCTTGCAGGGTTTTACCTGGATGGGGTTTTCCTCCGAGGCGTGCTTATCCCGGCGCCTCCCTTCCACCCTGCGGATTGTGCCCGCCTGGCCCCCGATGACATCAATGGTCCCACCCAGCTTCCTGGGACAAAGCACAGGCACCTTTTTAGGCTCAGAAGCACCACAAGGAGCAATTTGCCCTGCTGTCAGCAGATTTCTTTCATGCTTTCTTTCCCACCAGGGAAACATCTCTCAAATGGGGATGAGAAGCCAAGGAGAAGCCTGTTTGCATTCCTGAACAGTTTCCCTCTGAGCAGGGGTGGGTTTGGGCTCTCTGAGCACCCAGAAATGTTATCCAAAGAACCACCACAAAGAGGTGTAAAAACAGGGATTACACACCGGGACAGAAATGCTCCCAAAATGCTCAAATCCAACAGACTGAGCAGCGCTTTAATGCTCATCCCTGAAGCACAGAGCTGGTTCCCAAACAAGCAGTAATGCTGGGATGCAGGGCTGCTTTCTGCAAGGCAGGTGTGCAAAAGCTGTTTTGTGAATGAAGCAACAGAAACATCCTGAGCCCAAAGCTCTGGCTCATCTGGTGTGTTCTTCTGAAGCTTTTGATAAAACCCCATCGATCTCCTAAGGGCCAAGTGGTTTCCCCAGCAGAGGCTGCCCCTCAGAATGACTCAGTTGTTTTACCACACATCCAGCAGCGTCGCACACAGGCTCAGGAACCAACAGCTCCTCTTATCCTCTGCCAAACTCGTAATCCACTTCCACTTGAGGAGGCAAAGATTAACATCGTGGGAGGAGGAATAAGCCAAGCAAGCACAAGCAATGTCAGCAGTGTGAGCTCTCAAAGCTGAGGTGTTTGCCTGGCTCCTTCCACTCCCAGAGATGTGTCCTGGGATCCAGGATTCCCTCCCTGCGCCAAGGAGGGGGGAATGGATGGCAGGGGTTGCACTGCTGGAGGTGACACTGAATGAGTGACCACAGCAGCTTCTTGCCAAGCTTAAAAGCTTCTCTTTGAGGCTTGAGGAGACTCAGATGTGGCCCAGGTGGTTCTTAGGTGCCCCCATGAAACACATGCTCCTCTCTTACCTGTTGGGAGGAGGCCCAGCCTTCATTCGTCCTCCCACCAGAGCCAAGAAGTCTGTTTTGAACTCTGTTTTGATGATGTTGCTTTCCACTTCTTTTTCAGCATTTCCTGTTCTTCCCTGCTGAACCTATGGAAGGAAATAAATAACACATGGTGCTGTGCCCTTCTTTCAACTGAATGGAGCACCAGAGATTAACCCTCAGCAAAAGAAAAGGAACAATCACAGCAACCTATTCTTCAGTCAAGGCACAGCCATTTGTGTCAGTCAATGGCCATTCCAGCCTCAGCCTGCTGTCCACTGTCTCCCACCAGAAGCTCTGTTATGACTCTATTAAACTCATATCATTTTCCATGGAGTCCCTAAGTTAAAACTGGAATGAGCAATACTTGTACTGACAATTTAGCTGAAGTTCTGATGGCCACCATGGACTCCTGCAAGGTTGATGGCCAAGGCAGTCTGCAAACACAAAAGGCAGCCACACCACTGCAGCAGGCTCCAGCAGTAAGCAAAACAACCCTGGGGGCTCAGCTCCCCTCCCTGCACTTCCCTCATCCAGAGGGTTTTCCAAGCCAACTGGAAATTCACTCCAGTCTTGCTGCTGTAGTGGTTCAAACTTGCCACGTTGATGGAACTATTCCTTCCTCACAGAAAATATTTTCAACAGAGATTTAAAGATTCATTTTTGCATTTCTCCTTTTTGAAAGCACAGTTCAGAACCCAAGTATTTCCTGCTCTTACACCCTCATCTCTGTGACTACAAACACAATCCCAGTTTTCCTGGAGCCAGGAGCAGGAGTCACAGGTCACCCACCGTGATCTTGTTCTCAGTGCTGATGGGAGGAGCAGGGTCCAGCCCCAGCTGAAGCCGCCGCTGCTTTTCACAATAAGCTTTCCATGTTTCTTCATTGAATCCATAATTAAAGTAATCAGAAAGATCAGCACCTGGCAGAGGGAGCAGGAGTTAGCACAGAGGTTCAGCACACTTGCACTCTCAAGCTGTCCTTTAACTGCTTATATAAAGGGTTAAGGCAACAAAAGTACTGCAGAGAGCCCAGCTTGTGCCTTTCCTTGTCAGAAAGCTGTGGGTGCCCCAGAGGTTGCACCTTGGGTGAAAGGCAGCTCAAGTGGAAGGTTTTTATTGATGGGTGGGAGGGGAACATGGCCTGAGCAGCAGTGGGAGCCCCTGGGACACACAGGACAGCTCCACAGGCCATTGGGAGGAGCTCCCTGCAATCACTTATTCACCAGCCTGATTTTTTCAGGCTGATTTCTTCCAATTGTCCATATGAGCTGAGTGCTGGGCACAGCACAGGAGTGACAGTTCCAGCCCCCACCACAAAAATGGGGTGGAGCCACAGAACCTTTTTGCTGGCAGAACTAAGCCCACACATTCCCCTCCTGACCATCACTGCCTTTGCTGTTTTGAGAGGAGATTCTGGGGCTCACCCATTTCGTGAAAGGCAGCTAAAGTGGAAGGTTTTTATTGATGCATCCCAGACTACACAAGTAATTACAGCTCAGTCACAACCCTAATTAGCCATCCCAGAGTGTTATCTCCCACTGCCAGCCTCCTGTGCAATGTGCTAATTCAGCACGAGCACTTCTGAATAACAGAGGTGACCACAAACTGCTTGCCAAGAAACCAGAGATGCAGAGGGGCAACCCCAGCTGCAGGAATTACAGGAGCACCCCTCCCACCTCCCAGCACTACAAAGCACCTCCTGCCCTGCTGAGGTGTCCCTCAAACATCCCCCATGTAAAGATATTCCTACACAGACCAACCCCAAAACAAAGAGCTGCTACAAGAGCAAGGCAAAACTCTGCCCAAGCTGAGCTTGGTTTAAGTGTGAGGTCTAAGCAGTGAGGCTTATCTCCTGGGCTGGCCACTCTTCCTGCTGTACCACCCAAACATGCAAACTGCATCCACACCGACTCAGCAACACAACATTTACTTGTCGATTTTATCAGCTTCTATTTCAGACCTCTATCAGTTCTTCCACACAGGATTTCTCCTTCCACTCCCTCACTCAAAGACATACCAAGCTGCTGAACAATTAACTGTAAAGGATATAAACTTGAAAGGCTGTTGAGTAATGAGCTACTTGCTATCTAAAATAAACTTACAGACCACACAGCTCTGCAGAAATCTTCCCTCTATTGCATTCCAACACTGTTTTAGGGCCAGCTGGCTCTACTCTGCTCCAGGGATGTCAGCATGGCCACAACCATGTCCACGCTTTATCTTTGAACTTCACTGCATTCTTTCTAACTCATTTTCTTCCCATTCCCCTCTGTCTCACTTGGCAATCAAGGAGAAATCCCTGCAGAAGAAAAGCTTCTGTTCCATTCTGCCTGCACTATCTGCAGGGTGTTTCAGTGCTGGTTTGATAGCTGGACATGCCCATGGAGCTTTCAGCACTGGAGTGCCCTTCATGTGGGCAGGAGGTACCCAGAGCACACCACAGGCAACCTCAGGAAAGCTCTACTTACTCAGCACAGCAATATTGCTGAAAGATAAATAAAATACAGGGGCTGGCAGGGAGAATAATGATAGCTGAGAAAAGGCAAGTGGACTTTTTGTTTCAGTTGACGTTTCATCAGAGCACATTTTATGAGAGTAGCACAGCAAAAATCTGGATGTCTAGTTCCTTCAATTACTTCTGTATCAGAAGAAAAACAGCAGCTGATTTGTAGCATCCTACAGCTGTAAGAGGAGAACTCTCCCTCATACAAATAAGTGTGGGCAGCCCCAAATGAGGAGGGACCATAGGGACAACTCTGGGCTTGGCCTGGGGACACAGAACAAGCTCCTGCACAGGAAAAGGAAAACAAATATCAACAGCCAAATCCTGACCCC
This sequence comes from Molothrus aeneus, assembly GCF_037042795.1. Lineage (NCBI taxonomy): Eukaryota > Metazoa > Chordata > Aves > Passeriformes > Icteridae > Molothrus > Molothrus aeneus. The sequence goes on along the minus strand of NC_089659.1, from coordinate 1,909,361 downwards.
GCTCAGCTGCCTTTAAGGCCAAACATTATTGGATTGGTATCAGTGCAATGTTCTCAGGAAGCAGGGAATTAATAAAATAGACCATTAAAAAAATAGCTGTTCCCTTTAGGGAAGTTCAATTACTAGAATAAATGCAACCCAATTTAACATAGACCATGGCTTGTTCAATCGGTAAATGCCATTGACTGTCTAGCCAGGCAGCAGAGACTGAGCAACACACATTGTTCCAGCTTCCCTGTTCCCTGGCAACAATAAATGGACAGAAATTACATGTGGAAATCAAGAGACACAACTAGAACTGCAGAAAATATTTACCACAAGGAACTGTGAGGCCTCACCTGGTTTCCTCCACGGTTTGTCTTCAAATGAATCCAAATCCACTTCTATCACAGGCAATCCATTTATATTCCCTGCGGCATCCAAGTCAATACCTTTGGGCTGCAACTTGGCTTTGGGGAGAGAGGGACTGTTACAACTTTTAATGCAATGCCTTTAATCCACTCATTTGCTCAGCAAATTATTGCAGCAAAAACAAAGCACTGCAGTGAATTAATCACCGGGTTTACAGCACGCAGGTAACCACAATCAGCTTTTTAATAAAAAGGACTCCAGTCACTCCATAAACAAACAGGGTGTGCAGCACCTGCAGCTGAACAGCAGAGAAGCAAATTCAACCCAGATTGGTACTACAGACAGAGTAAATCATTAGGACATGCATGAAATTTACCCCAAATGAAAATAAAATGAAATTATTTTTCTCCCCAGACAAAGTACCTATTTTCCCCTCCCAAGACAGACACATTTTCTCATAACAAGAGCCTTTTTCAGGATCACTCTTTTGCAGACTCTTTTGCAGGAGTTTGCAAAAATCTTTCAGGTACAAAACCTACAAGGAGAATTTGTTTCTTATTTTCTCAATCAGAAGAGAATTCATTTGGATAAAGCAATTAGTGGAAGGCAGTAGATGAAGCCCATGAAAAGACAGTCTCACATATGTGGAAGGACAGAATCCCAGACTCAATTTACAGGAGAAACTAAACTGAATTGGTGGTGGAAACTAAACTAAACTGGTGTGGAAAATTTCAGCAGCCAAATAAGCACAGCTGCTACTCAAAGCCAGAGTTTTGTTTCTTTTAGCATCTCACACTGCAAGTAGCTCAGGACACTGAGTTCCAGTCCTTCTCCAGGGCTGCAATGCTCAGCCCCAGTGCAACAATATATTTTAGAAATATTCTGGGGTTTTACTATAAAAGTATCAATACATTTTTTCCTAATTTAAATAGAATTATAGTCACCTTGCTCAGTGATGGGTAATTAAATCACTCCATTGCCTCCTGCCCCCTCACACTATGCTGGGAACACTGATTTTTAGGAAATGCACTTCCTATTGCTGGTTTACACTAATTCTATATTCTTTTAAACAGAGCAAAATTTGCAGCTGCTGCAGCTGTCAGTGAAATACTGGAAAAGTGAAGGATAAAAATAACAGCAGTACCTGAAGCTGATGCTCCATAGCCTCTACCCGTTTTTAAGTTTAGATTCATAGGAGTTCCCCTATTGGAAAAGAATCACTACATTGGCATTTGAACAAATTACTTGGCTAAAGATTCTCATACAAAATATATTCAAGCCCTGACACCCTTCAGGAGATGCTTCAGTTCACCTGGGTTTGCTATTCAGAGTCATCCATCAGAGTGAAACCACCTCTACAACAAGAGAAGGAAATTATCCATAAAGTGGAAAATTAGAATATGCAGCAAAGCACAGGTAAGTCACTTGTGAAAGAGGAAGGCTGCTAGCAGCAAGCAAAAGGCTCTCTCATTACTTTTATTCAATGCACATTAGGCAGAGTTGTAGAAAGTATAATTTCCTGCTTCTCAAATCCAGCCTTGCCATTTCTGAGCCACAAAAAAATCAAGACAGCTGGAAATTAGTAAATTCACAGCTTATGCAAATTTTTAGCAGTACAGATTTTGCTTCTGGAAGTTTTCACAGATGAGTTAAACTGAACTTCCCACCTTTGATTCTGCCCCAGGGAGCCCAGGAATTAGTAAATTAATTTCCCAGCAGCAGCCCCACAGATTCTCATTCCCATTTTACAGATGGATTCTCCAACAGGCAATTGCAGAAGTGTTGTGGCCACTGCTCCCAGGAGGCAGAGCAGCTCTCAGCCCATCCCTTTCCATGCCCTCATGCTGGATCCCTGAGCCCCAAATGCCCACCCACAGCAGTACCCACATGTAGGACGGCGCTCCCGTTTTGATGTTGCCAATTGTGACCTTCACATCATCGTCATCGCTGTCACTGTCACTGTCATCCTCATCATCCTCACCACTGGGAAGGGCCTGCAACAGCACAGTCACACAGCAGCTCATCAATACACACAACCTGAGAGTTCTCCAGCACAGCCAAATCTTGGGAGGCTTCCTGAGCAGCCTCCAACAATGCCCACAGAGAAACTCCCCTGTCCTTTGAAGATTTGGCCCTACATGAAATTTGGAGTGATGTTTGTGAACCTGGGGAACATTTAGCTCAGTTCTAAGAATTTCACCATGTCCCTCTGTTCTTTTTGAGAGTTGGGGCTTTTCAGGCACACCTCCTTCACGAGGGCTATGGTCAAAGTACACAACCACAAATACATTCACCAGGTTTCACCTAAGAACCTCAAGGCAAATATTCTCTCACCACAACTTCTGTGGTAGGGAGCTGCTGAGGAGTTTGGTTTGGCTGATTTAGCACAATCAGCCCCCAAGTCACTTCACTTTAGAGATTTGACTCCAGTGCAACCCCAGTGCTGGGCACAAAAATAAGGGAATAGAAAAAGAAATCTTCCAGATATCCAGCAAGTGCAGTTTTGTGAGAATTCAGCACGAGCTGAATTAGCACCTCACCCCACATGAGGAAGGCATCCCTCACCCTCCCTCCTTTTCCACAGCACGTGGGTCTGTCAGAACCCTGAATGAACCCTCTTGATGTGGCAGAAAAACTCATCAAAGAGTCCAGGAGAGGAGGGTGGGGAGAAGCAACCCTCCTCCTCCTCTTTCAGCACTGAGCCACCAGATTGCCTTCTCAAAGGTCTGAGCCTGAACCAAAACTGATTTTCAGCATCTTGGGCTTTCTATCCCAGTGTTTCCCAGATTTTACAGGTCCTTGAGAAGTCACACTGAATACTGAGCTGGAACACATTGTGTTCTGCTTTTCCTACCAGACTGCAGTATCACAGACCCTGATCTGCCCCCTGAGGGGGTATGAGCAGAGCCTGCAGCAGGGTTCCCTCCCCACCACTCGAGGCAGGATGACAAGACAGGGCTGCTTGTGGACCTAGCTTTGGGAACGGCTGGCAGTACATCCCAACACTGCAGATAGCAGGGAGGATCTTTACACTCCCTGCTTGGCCCCTCAGGAGTGCTGAGAAGCCCAGACACCCCCAGGCACCGTGGGCAGTGGACACGTACGTGCTGGGCCATCTCTCTGTCCTCGCTGTTGCCGGGCCGGCTCTCCTGGGGAGCATCCTGCAGAGGGTGAGCAGACTCTGTGTGTCTGCAGGGGGGACAGACAAAACAAAGAGACCATGACACAGAAGAAAAAGTGGACAAGCCTAGCCTAGAGAGTCACTACAATGAGTTTTAAAGCCTTTGCCCAGGTGACTTTCACTCAGTGCTTTATTCTTCTTGTGTGTTTGTTCTGCTGGCATTTGCTCAACTACCTGACCAAAAAAAAAAATCCATCCTCCTGGCTTGGCTTTGCTTTTGCTGGGAAGAATCAGTTTCACACATCCAGAGAGCACTGACAGCACTCAACAGCTCAGTGGCAGCTGGCTCAGCTTGGATTTGGCACAACCACAACTGATAAGAGTAAGATCATAATAAGCAACATTTCACCTCCTCCTTAAGGATGCTAATAATTACACATGCATTTAGTCAACAGCAAAGGCATCTGTCCCAGAGAAATTAATGAAAGAATGATTTTAGTGTTTCTACAAATAGTTTACAGTAAGTAGTTAAAATCCCAAAAGGAAAAGTTATGGGAAAAATTATGTACCTGTTCTTCTCACTCAATTCAAATTAGACCTGATGAAACAATGGTCAGGTTTGGATTTAACTCCAGTTTAAGAGTTTGTACAAATGTTAACATTGTTTATTGCACTGGCCAAGCAAAAAAGTGGAACTGATGTACACATACAAGAAAAGAGTGTGCCAAGTTTTACAGAACTGAAATACAGAGAGCTCATCTGTCTCTAATGTCACAGGTGAAGCTTAGTAGAACTTCAAAATAATTCTGAGTTTTTTTCAAGAGAGACAATCAGAACAGCCCAAGCCAAAGAAACCCAATTCTCCACCAGTGCTTTGTGGAGCTGTTGCTATTGATTTAAAATCCCACGTCAGACAAGAAACATCCATAGGATTGTTTTCAAAAATGAACAGGCAACATCTCACAGAATCCAAACACTGCTCACATTAAAGCCACTTCAGAGTGACACCAGACACCACACAAGAAAGGCAAAATAATACAACTCAACTGTTACTGAGTGTAAAACAAAGAACAAACAATCTGAGCATAACTGAAGCCTCATTTTGGGAAAGTCCCATACACAAAGAAATTCATCAGGCCAAGATCAAAGAGGGCTGAGGGTTGGGCAGCTGACCAAGCACAGGTGCCTGGGGTGCCAAGTTCCTGATGTGACACCTGCACACACTGTCAGGTACAAAAGGCAGCCAAGATGTCAGAGGGAAAATCAGCCTCCAGGTATTTCCATGCTGCAGACACAGGCTGTGACATGAGGACCAAAGCAGGGACCACTGCAGAAAATCTCTGTTGGATTCAAGAACTTTTGCCCAAGCCAAGGAACTCAGCATTGACCTCCAGCCTGAATCTCCTTAAAACTCTGAGATTCTGTGTTCAGGAAGAGTGACAGGTGTTACCTTCAGCTTCAAGTCACATGAAGCATCTGTGGGTGTGCATTAAAATGTATGAACTGGAGTTCAGAGAGACACTTGGGAAGCAGGAGCCTTTCCCCAACCTCTCTGCTTCCCAGGAATGAAGCAGCTGACAGGTCCCCAGCATTGTCTGGGCACAGAAAAACGTGGCAGAGATTTCACCTACCCAGAATACCAACATAGTCCTGGGCACTGCTGGCAGCACAGCATCCTGCTGGCCTCCAACACATCCCTTAGGCTCGGGGATGTCAGTGATGCTGCATCCCAAACTCTGCAGGTTTCTGCTCCCTGGCTGGGACAAACACTCCAGACAAGCCAGCAGTGCATCCCTGGAGCTGCAGCTGCTGACAGCAGAGCTAACAAAGAGTCATTTTTCTTAAAACATCCCACAGCACTTCATTTAGGTAGATTCTCATTGTGCAACAAAGAAATATGGGGGCAAAAAGTAAAAGGAGGGGGAAAAAAGGACAGCCAGCATGGCCACTAATATTCCTTCTCCCTACATTTTGCAGTTATTAAAGATAGTTGCTAGAAATTCAGATTTTTAGTCCTGCTTGTAAAATAAAATTACATTCAGATGAACGTGACAAGGAACAGCAGATTTATGTAAAGCATCTGTAAATTTCTGTCTAAAAGTTGTTCCTCCTCACAAAGCTCATTTGATGTTTTTAGGTAACAATTTACCTTGTCTTTCACCACTTGCTCATTTGAACAAGCTTTCATATTCTTTAAGCACAGAAGTAGGACAGTATCTGTAACAACCTCAACATTCCAGACACTGAACCTACAATGACAATAAACCCTCAACTGAACTTTGGAAGGGGCTGAACACACACAAGCCCAGTGAAAACCAAGCCTTCTGAAAAATGTTACATTTAAAATGGCAAACAGGTAATCCTGTGCTGAGACCAAGCTCTGCTGGTGCAAAACACACAGCTACAAATGGAGAGGGAATATAACCCAGGACACATAGTCCCTTCCACACACAGAAAGCCAAACTGAGGACTGGTTTTATCTCCAAGTCTTACCCACACCACTTGACAGATCTCACAGAATGTGCTGCTTTGAGCAGCTCAAGATTTTAACCCAAGCTGAAGGTTTTGACCTTTCCCAGACTAAAGCACAGGCCAGTTTTAGCAAGGCCAGGCTACCACAAAACCAATCTTCAGGGCATCATTTTCCCGAGGGAATTAAACTGGAAAAGTGATCTGTTTTGAAACTAATTGCTGAGAGAAACAAAAGGCCTAAAAGTTAGCTCTAAATCCAACCAGTCCACTCATCCAGTTCAGCTTCCACATCCATAAATGCCTGCCACCCCCATGGGGGCAGCTGGGGATGATCCCATGGGATGGGGAAAGGACAGGCTGCTGTTCCTGGCAACAGCACTGCTCCAAAGCACTCACCAAGCTCTGCTCAACGAGGCTCAACCTCTACACCATGTATTGTTACAGTGAATAAACAGCCTCAGGACTCACCCAGAAATTGGTCCATCTTCTTGCTTACCAGTGGTGTCATCTGCAAAAACAACAGTAAGAACAAAGGAATCATTCAAGTGAAAGGAAAAAAGCTAAATTCAAGCACAAAAGGCATCACAGGTACAGAAATACCCAGCGCTGCCAAGGCACTGTAACCCCAACGCTCTCTTTTCAAAAAAGTTCAACTAGAAATGGAACAACTAAAAATCAACCCAACCCAACAAACACCATCCATCTGCAGAGGTGATGTCTCTCACCAAACCAAATTCAAAATGTAGATCCTAAGTCTCAGAGAACAGAGACAACTATGAGACAGGAACTGAAGTCACCTATCAAGGTCTTTATATATAAAATTTTAACGTGCCAGGGGAGAACAAACATAAAAGCATTCATGTGGAAAGCCTATGGGGAGGACAAAGACGTTTCACTAAAGTCCTGTGGTTTATAGCGGCCACATCCCAGCCCCGTTAGCCCAGGGGTTTACAAGGTTTGGGTGATTAGCGAACTCAAACTCTTAACAAAGCATCTCGTTAACCTCCCTGCACCAGTGTTATTGATAAAAGGACAATAACACGCCGCCACCCGCCCACAAGAGCCTCTCAAGCGCTCCTGAGGGGAGGCCGGGGGGCGGACGCGGGTCCCTCTCCGGGCCCGGGGGCAGAGGCCGCTCCCTCTGAGGGGGCCCAGGGAGAGATGCCCGTCCCTCCCTCCCGCGGGGCCGCCCCCGGTCCCGCACGGCCCCGCAGCCGGGGGCGGCCCTGAGGCGGGGCCGGGCCCGCTGCCGGCCGGGCCCCGCGCTGCCCCCGCGGCCGGCGGTACCTACCCCCGTACAGCCAGTGCTCCTCGTCCTCCTCCGCCTCCAGCGGCGCCGTGCCCGACACGGCGCCGGCGGCCGGCGGCTCCAGCTCGGTGGCCATGGCGGCCGCGGGGCTGCGGGGAGCGGCGGCGGGAGGAGGAGGAGGAGGAGCGGCGGCCCCGCTCGGCTCCCGCCGGGCCCGGGCGCGGCGCTCGGGCGGGGGTTCGGCGGCCGCGCTACGGCGCCGCCATTGCTGCTTCTATGGCGGGAGGGGGGGGGGGGCGAGACCCCCGGCGTGGGCGCGCAGGGCCCCTGAGCCGCCCGCCCCGCGCCGCCGGGCCCTAGAGCCGCCCGCGGTGCTCCGCCGGGCCCTAGAGCCGCCCGAGCGCCCCGCAGGGCCCTAGTGCCGCCGGCCGCACGGAGCCGCGCCGCCGGCCCCGCCGGGCCCTACCGCCGCCCTCAGAGCCCCGCCGGGCCCCGGCGCCGCTCGCCCGCCAAGCCCGCCCCGCCAACCCTGCGCGCGCATGCGCGATGGGGGAGCGCGGCCCTGCCCGCGGACCCGCTCGCAGAGCGCTCCGCTGAGGGGGATTTAGGGCTCTCCGCCCTCGGCCCGGGGCGGCGCGGAAAGGAACGCAGAGCCCGAACGGCCGCTGTGGAGCCTCCCGCTCGGAGCTGCCCGGGAAGGACGTGAGGAGTCCCGCAGGATTGCCGAGGAGGCACCGGGAAGCACAGAATGCCGCTCCGTGTCGCGGCTGTCTGCGCAGCGCTGCTCCCGAACGGCTGGGGACACACTCGGGTCTGTCTGGGTGGGGTTTGCACCTCCCAGGTCCGGCCGTGCAGCTCCTCGGTGAATGCTGAACTTCAGGGCCTGGAGATGCAGCGCCTGACGCTCTTTCTGCAGCTCCACCTGGGAGCTCCTGTCTGAGCATCACCAGAGCCCCTACCTCCCTCAGTATCACAGGGAAACTTAGAGCAAGCTGATTTTCAGCACTAATTCTCACAAAACCTATAGAGAATCCTGAAGCAAGTTACCTTTACCATGCACTACACCGTTCCAGAAAAATCCCGGATTAAAGCGTTCCCACTCTCTGCCCTGCGGTTCCGGTGGGGCTGAGGTGCGTTCCTGCTCCTTGTGCCTTGCTGGACCCTACACTGGGAACGCTGAATGCATACTCACCGTAGGAACTGGACATCCAAAAATCACCGGGGGTTGAGACCCCTGGTTATACCAATGGAGCCAGGTTATACCAGTGAGACCCCTGGTTATACCAGTGAGACCCCTGGTTATACCAATGAGATCCCTGATTATACCAGTGAGATCCCTGATTATACCAATGAGATCCCTGGTTATATCGATGAGAGATCCCTGATTATACCAGTGAAACCCCTGGTTATACCAATGAGACCCCTGGTTATACCAATGAGATCCCTGATTATACCAGTGAGATCCCTGATTATACCAATGAGATCCCTGGTTATATCGATGAGAGATCCCTGATTATACCAGTGAAACCCCTGGTTATACCAATGAGACCCCTGGTTATACCAATGAGATCCCTGGTTACACTGATGAGACCTCTGGTTATACCAGTGGAGCCAGGTTACCTGTATAGAGGTGGGAAAGTGCTGCTCACCAACAGGCCTCAGCAGTGCCTTTCCATTTTCCACTCTTTTCCATTTACAACAAAACCCAGAATTCCTTTTGCTGCTGTGTTCAGACACTTCACTGTCAGAAATGTCCAAGGAGATTGTTGTAGAAACTCTCTGGAGAACCAGTAGTTTTCAGTTACCCCTCCAGGCTTGCACACCGTATAATTTACAGTAAATACAGATCAGTCATCACCTTTTCATTAATATTTGCCTTTTAATTTTAAATTCTTATTAGTCTGAGAGCTACTGTAATTCCTCTTTCCAATTTTATTACCTATCCCATGGGACCAGCACTGTTGTGAAGAAGTGTTTCTTTTCTAGCCAAAATCTCAGGTTATGTTTATCACTGAATACAAATATACAAACCTATTTCCTGCAGAAATTTTAATTTTCTGCTCAAGAAAGGCTACTATAGATAATAAGGTTTACATAAAGAATGTGAAATAAAATGTGAATGTATTGAAAGGATCATTACCTAAACATATTCAGCGATTAGGGAAAATGTAGAATTCAACAGGTTAGCCCAGACCCAAATCTGCTGTTTGCATGTTTATAAAATAACCAGATGTAAATCAACCAAGCCAGGTAGATCCCATCTCCCAGATAAACCACAACAAGGAAATTACTGATTCAGTCAGATGTAAAAAATTCAGTCAGATGTAGAAATATTTAAAGCAGGTCAGGGACTAAGTAAGTAAAAGGGCATTTAGAAAATTCATAAGCAAAATTCAGGCATCTATCTGGGAACTAATCTTTTTAGTAAACTCATTTGTGTTAATTTTGCAGACTGAATCAGCCTGTGACAAACACTTCTCCCAGGAAGACTGGGAGCACAAGTACAAGGAGAATTGGAGGACTGGGAGGACACAGTAATGGAAATATTGAGAGATTCACCAGTACAAAGTGTCAGATGCTGAGTCTGGACTGATGAGTGTCTGCAGGGAACTTGTACAAACTACAAGTGGCTGAAGAGAAATAGCCCCAGATTTATCACAGAACAGCTAAGGATCAGAAATACAATACAGCCACTAAGGAGACAAATGTGACCCTTGAAATTTAATGGATCACATTCTTTTCACACAAGAAGGGGAACTATCAACACTGAAATAAATACCTGGTGCCTTCTGGGCCAGGAGCCACTAACTGGAATATTGTTCCTGGTCACTCCTATTCAAATAAATGCAAGCAGGATGAACAGAAACAAAACTTTGCTTTTGAGAGGAGGCTAACATTTAATTTGGTCTAAGAAATGAAGGGTTGAAGTCTCTCCAAGCTTCACTAAAAAAAATAAACTCAGTTAGAACAGTTCAAGTGGCACAGACAGCACAGCAAGCTGCTCTACCAACAGGTCTGAGACTGTCTTCCAACAGAGTCAGGGCCAAATCCCAAATATCCTTAACACAGGCCTTTGCTGCTAAGTCTGGGCAACTACATCTCCTAAAGCCCCCAGGGATTAACTCCTGACTCAGCCCCTCATCCTCCTTTTGGCTGAACAGCCCAGAAACATTCCTTGCTTTCTCAGCCAACATCCAGGATCAGCTCCATGCTCCAGCAGCCCTGGGTTTGCCCAGAACAACTTCCAACAAAAACACTGCACGTGCCCCTTTCAGGAATGCGTGCTTTTCCCTCAGGGATGAGCCAAAGGCTTTAGTTTGAAGTCCTGCTTTCCCAGCTCCAAAGGCAGCCTGCTCACACACACAAAGGGGCACAAACCCCTCTGGGAGCCAGGATTTGTTCACCCTCACACCCTGTCCCTGCTCAGGCTGGCTCCCTGGGAGGTGTGAGGAAACCTCTGCTTTTGGAGAGCAATGCTGCAGGGAGAGATTCCTTCCTCCCTTACCAGGGAGGGTCTGTGAGCCCACCAGAAAATAATGGAATTGTTAAGGCTGGCAAAGACCTTGGAGATCACCAAGTGCAACCATCAACCAGCAGCACCACGCTGGTCACCACTAAACCACGTCCTCCAGGGCCACATCCAGACATTTTCCAACACTGCCAGGGATGGGGACTCCACCACTGTCCTGGCAGGAAGGTGGAGCACCAGGAAAATCAGATTGATGATCATGCTGCAGTTCTCATCTTTGGAAATCCCTCCTGTGCTTTCCAAGCCTTGTTTGAAGGAGCCAGGGCCCTGGCCTGGCTGTGTCAGGTGTGTCTCACTTAGACACACCCCACCACTGCTGCCATCCCACTGAAACACCTCTACAGGGACAGACACAGAAAATTTCAGGGTTTTTTTCCATAAACACATTGCACTACTCAAGGTTTTCATCTTTGAATTTAATTAAAGAAAAATGTCTCAAAGTGATGAAGCATATCTGACTTCCAGCTTCTTTCAATGGCACAAGCCAGTGCAGTAAATTATAGAAAGCAAGCTCAGTTAGAATTTTATTTTCATTTAAAATAAAAAATAGAGAGAAAACTCTCCAGACGTGAGGTCCTGTTAAAAAAGTGGCTGTTCACTTGTAAACAGAATAAAAGTGTTAAGAACACAGTTTCATACAGCTTAAACAAAACCACTTTTCAGAAGCAATACAAGTATGTTACAACACTGTAAGAACACCAAAAGCAGAAAACAAAAGAATGGCAGAAGAATCACATAACATTGCTTACTAAAGTGATAAATAATTGATGGTGAATGTTAATAGCTTGACATTTTTATTGCTCCAATGGTAGTGTGTTGACAAGAAAATGTAGTAAACTGTCAGTGGGACAATAATAAACATCAATTTATGGTTTTGCATATGGAGTTTTGTACCTATCAAGAAGAGCATAGGAACTTCTTTTTTGTATTTATCAAAACCACACCAGATTTAATAAAATTCTTTTTTTCTCTGTTTAAAAGTCACCCATTTACAACTGAACCCAAACTCCCTAGACTTGGGTGTGCATGTTTGAACACTTCTGTGTTCCACCTCTGGGAAAACACCTTTGGGCAGGTGGGGAATCACTGAGGAGGAGCTTTGGTGCTTTGCCAGAGTTCTGCACTCCTTCAGTACTCTCCACATACCAAACTTTCTAGATACAAACCCAAAGATTTCCTGGATAAAACCTAGAAACAAAATTAGTGTCACCATGTTATTGTGAAGAAATAAACACTGATTTGGTAGACAGTAGCTGCTTTTAAAAATCTGCTGCAAACTCCCACTCCTGAGAGGGACCAGTTAGTTCCCTTTTCTCCTTGTCTGCACAATGGTGTTGGAACCAGCCAAGGCACTTTCTTTACCACTTCCACTCTGCTGATCTTAATCTGTTACATTGCTACAAATTCTCACAGATATCCTCCATGAACATTTCACCAAGTCATGCTGATCATTCACTGTCAAAAATGAGATTTCCAGTCTTGGGAGACAGAATTACCTGTGATGTTTTGGTCTTAAAGGACAGGCCAAGCAAAAAGAAGCTGTGTAGAGTTCACAGCAGTACTGCCAGCTGCCTTCACCTTCCAGTGAGCTATGAATCCCGTGTCTTTCACATGCAAATATAATACTGCTGCTGGTTTTGCATTTTAATGCAAATTTATCTACTTATTAAAACATGGAGCTTACTGTAAATGACAGGTTTGGCTCTGGTTCTTTATGTTATGGCCACATAATTAAATGTCAATTAAAACACAAAGACAAGACCCATTCATGGTTTGAAGACTGCACAAGTAATAATTAAGGACAAATTAAAATGTATAGGATTTATGTACTTAAAATGTAAACTTTACAAATTAATATTATGTGCTGAAGTGTTCAAGGCCAGTTTGAATGGAGCTCTGAGCAACCTGGGCTGGTGGAAGGAGGGGGTGGAATGAGAGGAGCTTTGGGGTCCCTTCCACCCAACCCATTCTGTGGTTCCATGGGAAGTGCCTGTTCTCCCCTTTGGGCAAGTACAGGGAGAAAATAGATTTGCATGAAGAAGAAAATCAGAACCTGCTGAGATTTCTTGAGTATTTTGCACAACAAAGTTCTGGCAGAACAGTAAGAAACTTCCATTGTTCTGTTAATTACTCCAGAAACTCATTTGTCAGTGAAACCCAAAGAAAGAACTGAGTGTGCCATTTCAGTTTTGGTTTACTCTGCCTTTTCTGCCATTATTTTCTCTGCTTCCAGTTAACACTCATCCCCAAAAAAAGAAATAAATTGGAGACAACACTTTGCTTGGTTCTGCAATGGAAATCTGAGTTGCAGGTGTAGCTAATGATAATTTCAAACAACACAGGAGATTTTTATTCATGTTACAAATGCAATTACACATTTAGTTGTCACCAATCTAGCAGTCAAATGAAGTTTCTGCATGAAATATGCAGATTTCAAACTGTGAACCATCAGTCTGGGACAGGAAACAGCACAAACTTCCCTTTGAGTAACAACTTGCATAAAACTGGCCTTCTGTAAACACTGTGTACAAGGAATCTGACCTACTACAGGTATTGGGATGCAATGGTCTTACAAATACTGTATTTTAATAGCATATTGCAAACTGGAGAGATGCAAATACATTCAGAGGAAACCCCAAGTCACCCTGAAACTAAAAAGCAACTTGGGATGATGTTGCAGGGAGTCAAGATGCTGCAAAGAAATGCCTGGACACTGATAATGAAATCCACCACAACTTGCAGATGCTCAGTTATCTGCTGGGCTTTGTTATTTCTAGTTAGGAAAGGCAAGGAACTTGCAACAATTTCCATTTGCTTTCTTTTATCAAGTGCTCTTGCTTAGATCAGCCATTAGAGGAAGTTTTTCTACAATGACTTCCCTTCCTGAGATCAGGCAAACAGGGAAGAATCCAAAATAATACTGAATTTCACAAGGCTCTCCTGGCTCTCCAGACAGTGCCTGACTGCCAAAACATATTCAGGAGCCCTTTCAACTGCTGCCCTTCCTCCCCTCAGCATGTCTGGAAACTCCACTTTGACTGAGATAAAACCTCTTGCCACTGGAAGGGACTTCATGTCACTGAACTGTGAAAATGCTGAAGTGCAGCCACACCAGTAACAAAGGTGCTGCTTCAGCTGGGATTTGGCTGTTTCTGATTTTTCTCTTCTGTAACGAAGATCTCCGATTTGAGGCTAATTTTTCCTGACTTTGAAACAAAATAGAACTTAACATCCATATATATTCCTCACTTCAAAAGAGACTTTAGGGTATTTTGTTAACAACAGCTGCCATCTACCCCACAAATGCAGCTTTTGCAGAGGTGAAGATTTCAGCTTTGTATTTCAGGTGCTGCAAACACCACCTGAAATACTTTTTAAAATAAAGACAGAAATGCTATGCATTTTTCATCCATTTACTAAACAAAGTGCAACTGAGCCCTACACATCTGACATATGTACAAACTCTTTATGGCTTTCCCATAAAACCAGTGTGGGTGGGGCTGTACAATCCCAGGGGAAGGAGCACATGGAGCAGATGCTGGGGATGTTGGCAATAGAATAAGAGCTATAATACATTCTGTAAACCTTGGCATACCACACTTGACATTATGCAAAGAGTCAATATTTACAAATCCATAGTGGGTAAACTAAAGAACCCCCTAAATGTAAATGATGATTTTGCAAAGTGCAGGACAAAACCAGTGCTGTTGATTGCAAGTCCTATGCAAGCAGGTTCTACTAAAATCATTACTACTGGAGTTTACCTGGACATTCCTACTGAGGGTTTCTAGGATTGCAACACTTAGGATGAAATATAGGATGACACAGCTTTAGGATGCACATTGGAGGACAGCAAAGAGAGAAATTAATAAGGCAGCATGCTCAGAACAAGTTGAAGCAGCACTGATGTTAAGATCCCTAGTGGCAACTCTATCAGTTATTGGTAATGTTAAAAATTCAGAGTGCAACATAGAAGCCTCGTTTAACATAAAAAAATGTGCAAATTGTTCTCTTCTTAACAAAAGAAAGTAACAGCAAGGAAGATTTCTACTGAAGACCATTTTTAAGTCACAGCAAAGTAGACCATCTTCTTTCCAAAATCATCTACAAGGCACTAAGGGTAGAAAATGACAGGTAACATGAAAGACCAATGTTGTTCCTCAGTCAGGTCGAAATATGGGGTATTTTGGTAAGAACTCTATTAATATTACCTGTTGAAGAAGGGAAAAAGACAAGACAGGAGACAGTAACCAAAAAGTTCAAAGCTTCAGCACAATTTCCATGAACATAAGCTAATTCATAAGACTAAATATATCTGAGATAGTCAGTGAGGAGGGAATGTTCCCCAGGGTAACAAAGCAGAGATTGCAGACATTCTGAAATAGAGGGATTCTGGGGCTTGGCTTTTTCTGGGGTGGATCTCTTTCCCTAAAGCCCACACAATCTTCACATGTTAAAGGGGATAGGGGAGTGGCAGAAGCACAGGAATACTTGAAATTCTGCTTTTCTACAAGGTCTGTCTTGTTTAAAACCATGTGAAATTTAGAGCTGGCAGGAAAAAACCCCACCAAAACAAACCAAAAACACAAAAGAAAAGGTCCAACCAAAAAACCCCATTTCTGGAAAGATGCAGTATTTCTGCAAAATTCTTTGAATCAAAGGGGTTGTGAACACCACTGGAAAAGGAGGATAGGTGTTAAGGAACTATGGACTGGTGCTGGTGTGGGAATCACTCCAATGCAGAAAGTCCCAGGGGGTCTCCCTCATTCCAAATTACAGACCAAACTGCACATTTGACTGGGAGATCTTTTTGCACAGGGTCACTAAGTGAAGGATTTTCTCTATTAAATCATAGTTCTGTTCAACAGCAATAAGTAAAAAGCAGTACTCACATATTCCATCATATTGCTAGTTTCACATTTCCTTTTACTCAGCTTCCAGTGCAAACCAAGCTAAGGAAATAAATAACAAAGGATTAGCACAGCCTTGTTTGGATGAGGAATGCACCAAGCATTAGCAATACTGAATTACTAGCATCTATTATTTAGGATCAGTATAAAGTATGGAATTATGACAAGACTGTAACATCCTTCATTGCCAATATTCTTCAAGCTGAAACAAACAAGCACTCTTTTCTTACCTTATGATATAGTCTGTTATTTTCCCATTCTAATAACTTCTGAATTGATCTTCTAGTCTAGAAAGGAAGTCAGAAGTGGATCAGAAATGGTTCAGCAGCTGCTCTCATCCAGCAGGATCTCACTGCTGCATTTCTGGCTAAGGTGAATCCATAGTAAGTTAAGTTTTATAAAAGTAGAATGAACCAAAGAAGAAATACATGGAAATCTTATAACTTCAACCCCCACCCCTCCTTTTTTCAAAAAAGAAAAACACTCATGGGTTTTTTGTTAACTTGGAATCACTGGAAAAATTTCTAAGATCAAGTGCAATTTAGGCCTGTGCCTTTTCCAGAGTTCATTCAGTTAGTAAGAGATCCTTTTGAATTCGGTGTTTTTACCTCCCACAGCCAACAAAGCAGAGTCTCCTGGCCAAATCCACACTCACTGCAGGTATTCTGCTGAAAACACAGATTTCCATACACTTTATTTCCAGATTTTGCTAAGGGAATTGTGATCTGGATCTTGGAAAAAAACTCTCAGCACCAAACTCCAGTTCACAACAAATTATTTTCAACTCTTGGCTACCAAACGTGTCCTTCATGTCCTGCTCTTTCCACGACTGTGGAGAGGAGATAATTTCTCATGTTTCAGTGATTTTGAAGGTCACAAAAAGACAATTGTGATGATCCTGCATGGTATACATTTAATTTTAATCACTGCATGGTTGTTATCACTCTCACACTCCTATGCAAGTGCCATAATTTCCCCTACCTGGTGCATATTCTCTGCAGCCTTGAGAATTTCATATAATTAATGGGCATTTATTTTGATTTTCATTGGTACAGGGATATTAAAAATGGCTTTAAAACTGCAAATGCTCCCTTTGTATCTCTCAGGCACAAACCTCTGCAATAATTACATTTATAAAAGCAGTTAAAATGAACTAAAACAAGTCCTGTAATTTTTTAGTGATGCAGCTTCAGTGATGAGCACTTCAACAAGTTAACACATTAATGCATTTCCAATACTTACTGCTGTGATAAATCAATTCTCAACACAAACCACAGAGGTAATTGACTAAAGTGCTTTTCAAAATTATTACTTTGGGCCTGATTACAGGAGTGGTCAACTCTGTTAGGGGGGAAGTCTAGAAAATAAATTTGTACTTGTTCTTAACAGAAACAGCACAGTAAAATACAGCAAATAAAGCACAGCTCTGAAATGTTATGGTGTCTATTGCATACAAAAAAGTGATTTTTAAATTTTAAAAATCTTTATTTAGGGAGTGGAGGGAGTGGGGATGGGGGGTGTGAAAAGGAGAAGTGATTTTTCAGTCTCATTCTGCCACTCTTTGAAGGTCATGAAGGTTCAGTTCTGCACTCAATTCTTAGACCTTGAAAAATCCTGGAAATTTAGAGTATCATATATTCCATCCTGTTTGAACTGAGATGAGACCAGCTATTCTTAAAACTATTGAGTCAACTGGTAATTTGGTATAATTTCAAATTTTTTTCTATTTTCTAAGATGGAAACCAGAATAATCTTTTGAATGTGAGGCCAAAGCAGGGTTTTAAAATGGGGAAGATATTACGAAAAGTTATTTAATCCTACCAATAATTTAAAAATCCCTATAATGTGCTGAACCATGGACTCACTCTTTTGTTAAGACAGACCACAGGCCAGAGGCTGCAGCCCAGAGTGCAGCAGCAGCACAGGCAGCCACAGAGCAGCCACTTCACATTGACAGGGAGGTTCTTCCTCAGGCAGGCGTTCACCCGGCTGATGCTGGTCTTGAATTCCTCAGGGGCCACCTGCAACAGAAGGCTCAACTTCAGGGAGAGCCAGCACAGGGGTATTTTCACAGAAATTGCCTCTAGAGGTTAAAATGATACAGGCAATGACACAATCTTCTAAAGCACTGGTCACCCAGTGAGCATGAAAAGTCATTTTCCTGCCACAAATTCATTTCTAGTGCATGCACTGCACAAAGCTGAGTTCAAAAGCCAAACATCTTTTAGATGAGCAGCTCATCTGTATTTATTGCACCAGAAATTAATCAATGGGCCTGACAACACAATGGGCCCAGACAAAATCAGAACTGGGACACAGCTGGGCAATCCATGCACTGGCTACACTGAGCAAAACCATGGAACAGTGACAGAGGTCTGCTTTCCAAGGGAATGTGGGAGCATTTTAGCAAAAATAGGTACCACAGAAAGGGAGAATATTGTCCAAATTAGTGTCACAGCAATCTAAGTCTGCACTGTGCCTGGGTGAAGGCTCTGTCCACAAATCACTTCCTGAAGTGGCCCATAATGAAGCCACAACTTCCCTCGTGGCTGCTTCCTAAAATAGGGAAGCCTAAAAGAAATACACTGGATTGTATTTAAGGCAGAACAATGCACCTTGTACAGGGTTAGGAATAAAGCCTACTTACTGCAAACTAGCTTTTGGAAATTCAGGACTAATATTTTATCCCTGTATTGCCAGGGCAGAGCCACAGTGGAATTACACATTTTGTATCAGCAAGAAGCTCTTTTCTCCAATAACTGCATTTCTCACCTACTCACACAGCCCAAATGCCTCATCTCCCTACAGAATCCAGTCACTCCACCTGACAAGGCAAACATGGATTTGAGGCAGTGACTCCAAGATGACACCCTTAACTCTAATGCAGCCCAGCATTCAAATACACAGAGCAGAATAAATCAGGCCCAACAAGAGACCTGAGCAGGCAGGCACAACTCAGGACAATTAACCCCATCTTTCCTTCCTCCCTGCCATGTGCATGCAAATCCCCAGTGGGAGTCTGGGCTCCCAGCCAAGGCAGCCCAGCTCTGCTCATCTGACTCTGCAAACAAGGGCAGCAACACCAACCAAAGTTCATTTAATGACAAAGATCCCTTTCAGCAGGGGCAAAGCCACAGGGCAGGAAATGGGAGAGGACCTGATGCTGCTGCTCTGCCTTTTGAGCTGAATTCTTTAAAGCATTGCAGGGAAGGGAGTAAATAAATACAACATCTGTTTCCTGGCCATTCAGGTCACCAGGCACTACAGAGTCAGGGGCTGCTGGCCTTGCACACCAGCCAGGCCTACAGTTAAAAACATGAGAACTTAATTTGGGATTATTTTACAGCAGGAATTAATAAAGACATAGAAAGGAGTTATCTTGTCCCCCTCCCACATTAATTAGACTGTTTTGTTTTACATCTACAAATGTAACTAAAAAATTGTCTGTTTTACAAGAGGCAGTTTAGGGGAAAAAAATAAAAGAAAATGGTCAAAGAAACCCCCTGAGATCCTTTGTACTGGGACATCTGCAATGAAAAAAATCCCATTGTAATGTGGCAAACTATCCTGTACTTGCATGTCTCTGGAACAAAGTTTTATGGATTTCTTTGCCAGTGCCAGATCTTGTACTGGGATATAACAAATACCAGATGCACATGAGCAAAACCATTTCATCTTCAACGTGGGAGAGTGTTTTGTAGGAAAGAACATCTGGGCTGGTGGTTTGCAGTAACCTCAGGCAGCTGCTGCACTCACTGCCTCAAAGTAAACTGGGGTTCCTACATTAATTGGCATTTTCAACTCCTAAGGAAGTTTCTATGGGCCTCATATTTAGATATCTACAAATGGCACTTCCTTTGAAAGATCTTTTACAATTTTATATTCTGCTTATGTGAAATATAAAAATAAGTAGTTTTTTTTTTTTTTCCTAGAAGCTATTCATACTTTTGTAATGAGATTTCCTAAGAAAAGAGAATGTTTCCTTTTCCTTCAGACACAAAGTTTACTGGACCTTGACAACAACACAGCCCAAGCTCCAAATGCAGCTGAACAAATTTGCCAAAGACAACGGAATGGCACAGGCCAGAATTTAGTTTAACAAGAATAACCCTTTATCAGTGATAACGTCCAACATGAAGAGAACTCAACCAGATCCTCAGATCACAACTGGCAGAAAAATTTGGGAGCTAAGAAGAAAGCCCAGGGAAATTCCCTCTTCCTGTGATAATTTTTAGGGACTCATTGTTCACATCAGGGTAACATGTTCCTGCATTTTAAGATGAATACTGAAATACTCTCATTCTTGCAGAGCAAATGGCTAAACCAGAAACCAACTTTGGATGCCACTAAGCAACAGAAAATTCCCATTTCAGGAGTTTTGGTCTGATGTTTACCTTAATGTAGTATTATGAAAGCAGCACTGCCTGCTAACTCACCAAATATTTTCATGTAAAGGTGAATACTTGGCTACAACATAAGATGCAATTAATTAAGATGCCTTTGACTAACCCCAACTATTGGATTGTTTCTGCCTTTAGGAAATGGAATCACAACAAATATTTCTGTCACTAATGACACATCTTCATCTGAAACTAAAGGAACTGGACAGCAAGATAAGCCTCATCTTGTGACAAACAGAAGAAATCACAATTTTGTTGCTCAGTTTACAGCTCAGTGACAGTTCAGCATTGTTACACAGTGATTAAGAACAAAATACCTGTAAATAACTGCTCTAATCTAATAATGAAATGGAATCTAAATGAAAGTCAGCACAGAACTGTTGATTTTCTGACACAATTTCAATTCTTGCCTCCTTGCAGGTACAGCTTTTGAAAGGTGTCTGTGAGGGGCTGATGGATTTCAAACAAACAGAATTAACAGCTCCTCCTGCACAAAGACAGCTCCCTAAGAAAGCCTAATTTTGAGCAATTCTGGAAATCTCTTGGAGAGTTTGTGTCTGGCTCTTGAAAAGAATGAGATAAGCACTTTGCTCCTGGCTGTGCTGTACACCTTGGGAAGGGACATTAGCTCCTTTCAGGAGGGAAAAAAAACAACAAAAAAACATAAAAGGAAAGGAGGGGGTGTCATAATATTTTACAACAGGATGCAGAGGATCTCCAAACACAGGAAGGGAGGCAGCAAGGCCCAGCAGGCCTGATCTTCCTCCTTCAATCATCAGCAGCAGCAGCCCTATCAATCACACAGCACAATGCCCAGCCTCAGTTTATGGCTCCCCCTGCCCTGCCCTGCACTGCACACTCCTCTCTGGGCAGGACCCCTTTTGTTTCATGATCAGAGCAGGAAATTCCACTTTTCCCCTTCAGGATCACTGCCTCCATCATTTTCTGGTCACCTGGAGCAGTGGCTGCTATTGTGCTCCAAATCACAGAGAATATTTTGTTAAAAGCTTGTTTAAGAGAATTAAAAATCCTGTAAACCTGTAGCACACAGAATTTAAATTTAACCAGCATTCCAATTTAGGCCAAGGTCCAACTGCATTATTAAAAGTTAAATATTGCCTCTGTATTAAGTGTAGTCAAATCTTTCCTCATAATGTTCCTCTGAAAAGAAGCCTGGCTTGGGATTTACAAACCAGGTGAGTTTCTGTCTCATCCTGCAAGACAAATATTAATCCAGCTGAATTAGCTACACCAAACATCTGATGTACCTGGGATTTTCCTTTCCTTTATTATTTTATTGTCTCTGCCCTCAAATGTACACATTCACCTCTCCCAAGGAAAGCAACCAATGAAGTCTCAATTAAACACTGAAGATGTAATTACAAGCATGTAGCTCTAGGCCAACCTACAACAGCTATGCAGGCTCTGTAAAAACAGGGAGACTGGGAAAATGGGTGAAGGAGGGGGATTGCAGATTTCAGAAAATCAGGTTTGTTGCCATCATGATGTGGATGGGCTGAGGGCAGAAAGCTTAAGGAAATTCCTGCCACAAGAATGTGGCATAAACCCCACAAGTTTGTGCTTCTGGGAGAAAGGTGTAGCTACAGAGTTTTCTCTAATTAGGATTCTCATCCTGCTTTAAAAACCTACATCTTTTCCATCTGTATTTATTCCAAAGAAAACCAGTACCACTGAGAGCTCCATCAAACCCATCTAATGGCTTCATCTCTTACACTCCATTAGCAGATGGGATTTATTATGAATATCAATTCACAGGGGCAGCAAAGCCATTCAACTTAATGTTACACAGGCATATGAATAAACTATGACATTGTCTTAGAGGAGCTGAGGACCAGTGCAAGATCAGAGTAAACATTTTAATCCCAATTTGTAAATATTAACAGTCACTGTTATTCATAAATTTTGATTTCATAAAAAGCAAAAAAATTACATTTTAACAACAGAGGATCTTAAAGTGGGGTCTCAGTTGACTACAATACTGATTATTGTGAATTATTTAACAGGGTATTTGAAGAAAAACTTACTGAAAAAAATGACTGCATTTTCATTTTCAACAGAGGTTAAGATGATTGACTGCCTCAACCAGAGGAAGAAGCAGATTCTTTATTTCTTGCAATTGACTGAAGTATTAAAAACTGAAAGCCCCACAACTGTGGTTTTTAATGTCTTTCATGGCAGTGGTGGCAGGCAGGAAGAGAAATGTGTTTATTATCTTGTTTGATTGGTGTTCTCCCCTGACAAAAGGGAATTCATCTCCTTGCTCAGAAAGCCCCTCAAATCCACAAGACAACAGAATATCAAGATTCTCAGCAGAGGAGCATCCCTACACACAGCAAATCCCTGCCATGCCACTCCTGGAGCACTGATTTCACACACAGGACAAGAAGGGTAAATGCCAACAGAAGAATCTCCTCTTTTCTGTCTTTGCTAAATTAAGTCCAAGCACTCAAGTGAACTTTAAATTAAGCTTTTGTTCACTGTCTATTTAACAACAGAAGGACAGTCAAGTGGAAAATGTGACAGCCACTGATGCTGGTATGAAAAAGTGTAGACTTGGCTGTAGGTTGGTTTTTTTAATAACTCAAATATATTTTAGAGAGACAGAGATGAAATGATACCATTAAATTTAGTTTTAATGTTTCTTGCCTGGGATTTTCCACAGGCTTATTTATAATAAACTACAACTTGAGCAAAAGAACATCAAAATTGTTTTTGTCCAAGATGTATTGTGGCTGTTCAGTGACCAGAAAAGAAAAAGCCTCAGACAAGGTGGTGAAATGCAAAGTGCTCTCAGCAGCCCTCACACTGGAATCAGCAGGATTTGTCTGTCTGAGCTCAGTGAGATCCTAAAAGTCCCAGGCTGATTTTCAGCACCCAAAAGCTCCAAGCAGAAGCTGCTTTTCAGGGCTACTGCTGGCAGATCAGCTGGGCTACCTCAGCACAAGGGTTTTATTCACTGCACTCTGGGTGAAAATGCAGGAGGAGAAAGCCCAGATGGATCTGGCAGGAGCAGGAGCAACCACTCAGCTGCATTTGGTGGATTGTTGGTATGACTCAACCCCTGCAAGGGGCTGCAGAGGGAGTGCAGCTCTAGGGGATGACATGAGACAAAGTAGAAAGAGCCAAATAAACTTTTTTTCTTCCCAAATTCTGGAAAAGATACATGAGGGGGATATAAATCAAAGTAAAAACAAAGCACTAGAGAGTGAAAACAGCAGGAAGAAAAAAATTCAGGAGAAAAAGAACTAAGTAATTAAAAGATTAAAAAATATAATTACAAAAATCATTTAAAACTAACTAAGAATTTAGTGAAGATTGAATTAATAGCTACAAATTACAGTTCCTTACACTTGCATTAAGTAAGATGACAGGACTCCAGAGAAAGCAAGAGACTTATCACCACTAATTTTCAGAACTAAATGGTAATTGTGCAAATGTACTAAAAACCTCCTTAATTTGTAGATTTAACACTATGTTTTGTTCTGTAAAGCTTCAGATAAAACAGATTCACTTCCAGAGCTTTGTCTAAACATACTCAAGGCTTGTCAGGCGTACCTAAAAGAGAGGTCCAGTGTTTGCACTGATTTAATTCACCCAGGAGGGAGCACAAACTCCAGGTATTTCCAAAGCAAGGTTAAGTGAGTGCTGCTCTCATGTCTGCATGGAAACTGTGGGATCCACGGTGAGCTCTGCTGTGTTTGGAATGTCAATAATGATAACAATCACTGCAAATCCTCCTTGTTTCCAGCTCCACTGAGGGGCTGGGCAGCGAGCAGCTGGGTCACACAGGCCACAGGTAACAGCTTTTAGTGGGATCATGCTCAGGTATCCAACACAGAAACCACTGGAGGCACTGGCTCCTCCCATGGAAAAGAACAGTTTAATCTCACACTTACCTTCCCTGTCAGAACAGAAGGAAATTCTGTATCAAACTTGTTGCTCAAGCCAAACCTTGAAAACAAAAGAGACAAACAAAATATATTCCACCTAACTTACTTTGTTTCCCTTAATCAAAATTGTAATAAGAGTTTTTACTTTAAAAAGAAGCCACTATTAATTTCCTTTGCCCTTACAATTGCATTATTTCACGAGTTCTGATCTCAGTTAATAAAGGCCTGGGGTACCATTCAGCCATTTCAGACACAAACACAGCTCAGGGCCTTACTTCAGCACCTCCAGAAGTGGAAAAATCCTTTTCCAACTGGATGGCAGCAAGTTTCAATCTTTGATTTCTGTAAGAAAAAACCCTCCAGCTAAGAAATCCCAGGTTCAACAACCCCTTGACTTTCTTACACATGCAGTTGTTCCACATGCAACAGATGAAGTTTCTTTTAAGGAACCCATTCATCATCATAGAAATTTATAACTATGTGGTTTTAAAAACTTCCTTTGGGCTGAGTTAAGGCACCTCCTAAGAGCCTACACAAAGGAGACTTTTACAACAACTACTTAATTCTAGAAAATTAAGTTTTGGGTACCACTGTGACTACTTTTCACTGAAGTGTTTTGGGGTTTGAGCAAAAGGTTTTCCTTATAACCAGTGAAAGCTCCAGGGAGCTGGATTTGGCTTGTAAACCTGTTACCACTTATTCCAAAACTCCTGAACCTTTAACATTCAGTAATTTACAAAATACAGCAGCAGCTGGCCCTCAGCTACAATCTATATGTTTGATGAAAGTTAAATATATTGTACATCAAATCAGCTCTGCTAAACTATCTCCTGAATATGTGTTCAAAAAAAATCAAAATACCTGAAAGAATCACTGCCAAAAAGAAGAGAACAATTATATTTGGTATTGTAGGAGTTATTGAAGAAACAAACTTTGTTTTGAGTCAAACTGACAGCTGCCATACTCCAAACTGGTCTCTAACAATAGCAGCATTGCTGAAATATCACAGACTTGTGGGATGGTTGGGTTGGAAGGGACCTTGAAGGTCCCAGCACCTCCCTGGACATCAGTGCCCATCAGTGGATCACACACACACCCACACTCCTGTGCACTCTGGAACACCCCAGGTACCCTAAACTGACCATGGAAATGGCTCCCAGCGAACAAAAAGTCAAATCAACCTTAAAGAAGAGACAGGCAGAACAGAAGCAGTGTGCTGGCTCTAGAAATCCAGTAACTGAAATGTTTGGCAACAACACTGGTGAAGTTCAATCCAGTCCTTCAATGAATAATTTAAGTTAGAGCCTCTTGTAAAGAGCAATATTTGTGTAAAACATTACAGAAACCCCCAAACAGTACAACCAGTAAGATTTTAGGCAAGCACAAAGGTTACTAACATAGCACATTTCCATTCTCTGTAATCTGGCAAGTCAGCCTCCACATTTTGTACCTTTTGAAGCTGAAATCTTCCAGGTTTTGTAATGTTATATATTTAGTTTTAAGGAAGCTTGGAGAGCAATGAAGTAGTCTTTCCAGTCTTAAAAAAAAGACTAAAATTATAAAGCACATTCCCAAGCTTGCTTTGAGGAACCCAGACTTTTCTGTGCATCAGCAATGGAACAACCTGGAATGATCACAAAGCAGGAGCAATCAGACAACACAATAAAAGAACTACTGGAAAATTCAAGAATTATTTACTCTACCCATCTAACAGACCAATTCCACTCAACCATGCCAAAGGTCCGTCTTGTCCTCAACACTGATTCTTACAGTGGCCAGGAGCAGCAGCTTAGGATACAGCAAAAGAAATGAAAAATAAAGAGCAAAGAGGTACCAGCTGCTCCTCAGAACCCTCCTCTGACCTCCAACAATTCAGAGTTCAAACACTTCCTAAGCCACAGGTAGTGTCTCTTACCTCACTGATAAATATACTCATGGAAATTCCCACTGCACCCCAATTTCCAGAAAGAACAAGATAAATTAGTGCTTTCTGATTAATACATCTGATTAGGAATGCAAGATCACAATGTGTTTTGGGTTAAATTTCAAAGCTGATGTCATGACACACATTAAAACCCCCAAATAACTAATTTGTATTAGTTGCCAAAACACTCCCTTCAGCTGCAGCATGTCCAGGAAACCTGAGTTACAGAATGGCATTTCTCACACTGACACCTGGGAGTGGCTAAAGAATATAACTTTATGTTTTAACTATACTTTAAACTCTCTATTTAGTCAGAATCACTGATGGCCTTTAGCACAGTTTTACTGAAATATCTCTGGAAGTTTTACAGACCATTCTGTGATTATTTACTCCAGGGCTTAGAAACATTAAACTCCTGTTAGATGGAGCAGAGGGGTGACTCAACAACCAAATAAAATAAAAAGATTGAAGCAGGATGTTATACAGTTGTACAGCTTTAGAGGGAATTTTGTGAAAGTACTGAAGTGTTATTAGAACCTTCCATGTAAAGAAGTTAAAATCTTAAGTATTGATCAAGAGGTAATTAATTTAATTAGACTTCCTACAACAGACCAGTGATCTAGCATGAGCAGGTCTATGAAATCTTCTAAAATTCAGTCTATTTAAAAATCACAATACATCAACTCCAGTAGCTGTCCCTTAAGTCACTTGGAGCAGCAGCTGGTGGTGATTTATTTCTGGGCCAGTTCTGTGACTCCTCAGTGCAAGCTGCCCAAAGTGTAACATTTAGAAATTCAGATCAGTCACCCACGTTCTTTGTTGCACTTTCCTCACTGCATGACAAGTACCTCTCAGAGCCAGGCACCGTTTCCTAGAGGCTGCAACAGAACCAGGATGACCTCACTTGCCTGCTCTGGCCCTCTTTCCCTGTTTTCATGGATGGCACCTCACTTGCCTGCTCTGGCCCTCCTTCCCTGTTTTCATGGATGGCACCTCACTTGCCTGCTCTGGCCCTCCTTCCCTGTTTTCATGGATGGCACCTCACTTGCCTGCTCTGGCCCTCTTTCCCTGTTTTCATGGATGGCACCTCACTTGCCTGCTCTGGCCCTCCTTCCCTGTTTTCATGGATGGCACCAGGCAAATCCCATCACCTCATTTCCCCCATCTGCAGAGTGCTGAGAACACAACTTGTCCTAGGGAGCTATAATAAGAAAAATGCATCAATCCCTCAGTAAAGGCTGAAATGAACATCTTGAACCACCAGTTGCAAACCTCACCTGCAACAGGTACCACAAGGTAATGTTGTTTAGTTTACAAAGCAGGAGCTCAGGTTTTCTGTCCCCAGAACTGAAACAGCAAGAGTTTGGAAACACTTTCTTACATTTAGAAGAGAAATATTTCAAGGTGCTTTACCTTTAATTTTTTTTGACTTAAACCTCACCTCATTCTCAGTTCTCCACTCCTGTATTTATAGATAGCAATCAGCCTTACTGGACTGCACAAGTTAAACCTGTTTAGTGAAGCTCTCCAACCCCCTCTGAGCAGAGCTCTTTTCCCCACACCTAATCCAGGTTATGTTTAACCTCTCTGCAGAGTGGGGCTCAGATCCCACACTGCTCTGTATGAGCTATCAGCTGAGCTTTGGCCAACATGAGAGGGTAAAGATGACATTCCTCAAGAGCCCTGAGCTGAAATCTCCCTGAACATTTAACATTCCCCAGTTGAGAACATTTTCCTGGGAAGCCAACAGAACTATCCAAGAATCCTTACCCACAGATGATGTTTTGGAAAATGAAATTTTTGGTAATGAGTAGAAGGCTGAGGTCATTTGCTGTTTTAAACATGTGGAAGGTGGAACAATACCAGATAATAGTCAAATGTTATCTCAACTCTTCCCTCTCTTCCCCAGACTGTGGGTCCCTGGGGCACTCCTACAGAAAACAGGATACAACACCAAAAGTTAACTTCTAGCCAGACTAGGAGGTTTGCAGACTTCAGCAGGAAGCTGGATACTAATGGCAAAAATATGTTTAATTGCTATTTCATTACCTCATTACCATCCATCCAAATGGACTTAATGATATGGAAAAATTATAGCAGATAAATACAAGGCTACAGCCAAGTTACAGTTTGCTTACTGCTCTGTTTTTGGAAGTTATTGCCTTTGCTTTGCTGGGCATGACTCAGTGTTCACTACAAATGTCTGTGTGCAGATCCTTGGGTACACAAAGCAGCCACACTGACTATGGGAGAAACAGCACACAAGGTGTTCAGAACTCCTCAAAAGGGAATTGCACAAGAAAAGGCATTTACTAGGACCTAGTAATTTATCTGTGCTAAAATTCTAAAGCTTTCAAAACCAATAAATATGACAGAATTTTTTCAAAGAATTCTGGACAAGATGAACATAGATTTTGCCAACCAGTTTTACACACATCCTCTCTGACTAAAATAAAACAAATACACTTTACATGGTCACTCTTCCCATGCACAGGGGTAGAATGGCTAGCAAAAGTAAAGTGGGAAGAACAAGATCCTGCCAAATACCCTCAGAAAACTCTTGGAATTTGTATTTAGTACTGTTGGATACTGCAGAATAGTTACTCTGTCAGAGTAAGCAGCTCACTGACAAGGTCATAAGAATAGAAACTCTCTTGCAGGAAACTGAGAGTCTGAATCTACCAACTTGGGAGTTTTGTAAGAGAAGTGGGCATGAAAAACTGCAGCAGTGACCCTGGAACTTGAGAATGATCCCTTCTCTATACACCAGAAGTATTCAAGAAGGCCAGTGCCAGCTGAGGAACAGGAGCATCTGAAACAAAAATCCAAGCAAAACAATGGCTTTATAAAGATAACTGCTTTTCTTTTTTAAATAATGTCTGACTTGCCAGCTCAGATATTCTCATTAGCAAACAAACCCAGGTTCTCCTGGATGACGTCTCTCCCTTCAGTAACTGGAGCAGGCTGCTTCTGCAGCCAACTGATTTCAAAAGCAGCAGCCTCTGTGTGATCAAAAAGTGACAGAGTTCCAACACACAGACTCTTTGGGAAGCAAACCAGTTCCCATTTAACAGGAGGTTGGGATTATGTACTCCAGTGTCCAGGCTTTACTTGTATTTTATTGGTAACATCCAAGAACTGTTTTTATCAGTATAAGGAGATTTAAAAATACAGCATGAGCTGATCAAAGCTGCCTCCTACCATGCAGGTAGGTCCTGTTACAGGAAGAAAACTGAGAGGGGTGGGAGAAAGGGAAAATAAGTTGGATGGGGATTCAGCTCAGATGGTTACAAGGGCATGTAGCTAGCTAAGGATTTCCACTTCACTGACAAGAGTGCTTTTTGTGATGTAGACATCCCTAGTTCTTGGAGATGCTCCTACCCATCCCAAAAAGATGCTGGAGCCAAGAAGGAACTGTAAGTAATATCACTAACATGCAAAAAGCATCACAGAAAGCAAAGCAGATGAGTGTGTAATGTCTTTTTCCAGTTCAGCACTTCAAATCAGGTAGCTCCTAAGATGGGTACTTGGCGTTCTGAGCATCTTTGCTTGTGCTCTACCTCTCCTTTAGTCAGGCCAGCAGCTCTTTGGGGTGAGGACACAAAGAAATTCCATCTGCACGAGCAAATGCACTGCGGTGCAGCAGAGCAGCTCCCCACTGGCACCAGCTCAATGCATCCCTGAGCCAGGCTGCCATGAGGACACAGATCCAACCCCACTTCCCATGGCATGGCAGAGCCTTCCCCAGCCAGAGCTTCTGCTGCAGGGACTTAGAGCACACTGCACCTATTTACTGAGAGAAATGGGAATTTTATACAATCCAAAGACAGAGCCAAAGCAACACAAGCTTGGTGGGTCTCTGCAATACATAAATTTCAATACCTCCCTCCCTGCCGTGAAAATTAACATGACAACCAACAACTTGTTAAGGATGCACTTGCTTCTATTGATTCTTCAGCTTGCTGGAGCAGGAATACTAAGAAAATCCCTATGAGTAAACATTACATATAAGGAAACACAGCTTGCTCGTCTTCTGTTCAACTGTTTAAATGAGCAGCAAACATTCTGGCTCACGCTGTGTTCCAGTGATAAAAACACTCAATCTAAACCAAACTCTCAACTAAGTTGGGGGCAGATAAAGTAGAGCACGGGCAGGAGCCTCCTCTGCAGTGCAGTGTGGGGGCTCCCCGGCTCAGCCGTGGCACACAAGGGTCACAGCGAGATGCTTTGAACAGGCTGTTCGTCCTCGCATCGCGTGGACTTTGCTTTTTATCTAACAAATTGTTTGGATAAAGAGGAGCAAGCAGGGAGGGCTGCCAGAGCTGCGCTGCAGCCTCTGCACCGACAGCCAACTCCGGCTGTTCATTCACGGCTGGGGGTTCCCTCGAGCTACCGGAAAATGCCCACGTTCACCAAGTTCCCCTCACAGACAGGGGAGAGGGGCGCAGGGCTGCGGCTCTCGGCCCCGCGGGGCGGGAGCCTGGGGCCGACAGGGCCGGGGCACGGAGCTGCCGCTGCCCTCACCCCTCCCGGCGCTCCCGCCCGGCTCCACCGCCCCGCCACACCGGCCCCTCACGCTGCCCCCGCTCCTTCCTTACACGGTGATGTGCCCGGCGCCCCGTACTGCTACGGGATCGGGCGCGTCGCGGGGCCGGGGCAGCTCCTGGCTCCGCACCACGGGCTCGGGCTCATCCTGCTCCTCCTCGTCCTCCTCCTCCAGCTCGTAGATCGTGTCGAAGTCCGCCATATTGGGCAGCAGGACGCTCATCGCCGGCCCTCCCGCCGCGCCTGCGCAGCGCGCGCCGGGGGCGGGGCCGCGCCTCGGCCACGGCGGCGGGAGGGCGGCGCGCAGGCGCAGCGCGGCCCCGCGGGAGCGCGGCTGCGGACCGGGCCGCACGGTGCGGCGGCCGGGCCGGGCTCCCCGCGTCACCCACCCCCTGCGCGAGCTCCCCGGAGGCGGTGGGGAGCGGCTTGTGGCCGGTGTTGGTGGCTGGAGGCGCCCGCTCAGGTGCGCGCGTGCTCGCTCGCCGCTCCAGGGCGGCGGGTAACGAGCCGGCACGGGGAGCTGCTGAGAGGAGTTAGCGTTGGTGGTTACGGCGAAGCCGGAATAACCTCGTTGAACTCTTTAATTTGTTTTCAGAGACTCGCTCTAAGCCTTCCGTGCACACGGAAGCGGAATATCTTTACTAGCGTTAGTAGAGTTTATAACTGCCCCGACCTCCCTTCCCTTCCCGCCGCCCCCGCCTCGGGTGCGCGCGCGCGGCCCTTCCCGCCCCTCAGGGGCGCGAGGGTCACGAGCCGGCGCGAGCGGCTCCTCAGGGGAGTTTTAATTTGCTGCTTATAGGGAAACCCGGAAAAAAACCTCACTGGATTTTCATTTCCTTTCCAAAAAAAAACCCACGAAAAATCAAATCACCCCTGAACCTTCGGCGTACAAGGGGCCTGAATATCTATACTCTTGCATTTATAACTCCGCGCGTCTCCCTCGGGTGCGCTCGCGCCCTTTCCCGCCCCTCAGGTGCGCGAGGGGCGGCTCCTGAGGGAAGGCGAGGGCAGCTGCTGATCCTCCTTTACTTGAACCTCTTTTCCAGGTGTGTTTCTGTGATGGTTTTAATAAAAACAGCCGGGTAGCGCTTTCCGCCCACCCCCTCCCGTTTTTGCCGCTGTGTCGCTCCCCGGGGCGCCTGAGGTGAAGATGAGGGAGGGCGGGGGTTGTGGAGTTTTCCCAGAGTTTTGGGGTTTGTTGGTGGGTTTGGAAAGTGAGTTACGTGCAGTGTGATGGGGTGGTGAGAGGGAAGAGAATCTACACAGGAACAGCAAAAAATTCTCAGAATACTTCAGGGGAATGCCCCCATCAGCACACAGGTGTAAACTATTATTGAGATAATAAACACTTAATTACTCACCTACTGCAAATGGAAAATAACCTAAAAACTATTGGTGTTTCTAATTGCAATAGAAGAGGAAAAACGATATTATGAGGGGGGTTGATCCTTCTTAGTGTTAACGTAGCTCCTATGAAGTGTTGGCTCTGGTGTGTGTACAAATCAGAATTCCTGACCTGCAGGTACTCTAAGGAATGAGCTCACCTCCTCCTGCATGAGGTAAAAATGGGTCTGAATCCCTGTCTGTCGTTTCTAGGAAACTACTTCCCTCATGAATCATCTTTATTGTTTTTCAGGAGTTTCTAGACTACAGAAAAATGCGGATGACTCGACAGTGAAAATTTTTGTTGTCTCCAAAAGTAACATTTTATGAGCTGCAGTTTTATCACTGCTGCATGCTCTTACTTCAGCACATTATCCATCTTATGTGGAGCTGCAGGTAAATCATATTCTAAGCTAGACAAAAAAAAAAAGAGACAAATTGTTATAAAACAAAATTTTGTTCTTCTATATTTGTCAAAATACTTTTTTCTTATTTAGTGTTGAACGTTGCAGTAAATTGCAGAGAAGGTAAGTAATTGACCAAATACTGAAAATACATCCTGTTTAGAAACATGATAAAAAAAGAGAAAGCTATTCTATACTTAAGGATCTGATACTTTTTTCTGCTGATCATCTTTATATAGATTCATACCAATAAAAATAAAGTGTTGAAACAACTGAAAAAAAGTTATATATAGGGGTATTAATAAGGTACTGGTCTTTATTTTACTCTCAGTTAAATTCTGGATGTTTGCCTTAACTGGTGTGGAAACCAAAAAAAGGTGAGTGTTGTAACTGAGAGCACTGGAAGAAATGATAGTTCTGCTGCTGTGCGTTTACATTGTGGGCTTGAATTTTCAGTTGAGGTTGTTTTGTTAGATGGCTGCTTTGGTGACCTGTCTGTGGGAAAGGCCATCCAACCACAGAATGGTCTGGATTGAAAGGGGGCTGACTTAAAGCCATGGCAGGGACACCTTCCACTCTCCAGGCTGCTCCAAGCCCTGTCCAGCCTGGCCTTGGACACTTCAGGGCTCACATGTGTTCAGTGTTTTTCTAATAAAAATGTCTTGAAATTTTCTCAAGAATGGTAGAGCAAGGGACAAGCAGAATGTGTGCTGGAAAGTGGAATAAATCCCATGGACTTGTCTGCAAGGACGTTCAGCTGTCACATTCAGTATGACAGTGGTGACACTCAGCTGTTAGGGTGAGGTGTGGCAAACAGGAACACATTCAGCACAGTCTTGTGTTTCATTGAAAAACCTCCATTTAATGCAAGCTGGGTTTGGATTTAATAAACAAACCAATGTTACAGACATTTCAATGGACACTGTGCCAGAAGGACACATGTGCTGTGTGTGGCATTAAGCTCCAAAGCAGGTGGTACAATAACTTGCTGAATTGAGTGTAAAATGAAGCATCACTTGCTGTGTGACCTCTTTATAATGAGTGTCTGAGGTGTTAACAAACCAAGAAAAGAAATGTTTTTTTATTGGAAAAGGTACTTTGCTATAGCAGCTTCATATTTAACAACTTGTGCTTTTAAATAATAGATTGAAGTCAAAGTTTAGCTGAAGTTGCAGTAGATTTTTTTTTTTATGTGTATGTGTTTTCTCCCCTAG
Organism: Molothrus aeneus; assembly: GCF_037042795.1. Classification (NCBI taxonomy): domain Eukaryota; kingdom Metazoa; phylum Chordata; class Aves; order Passeriformes; family Icteridae; genus Molothrus; species Molothrus aeneus. The sequence goes on along the minus strand of NC_089659.1, from coordinate 1,875,948 downwards.
GAACAATGACCATCTGGGTGAAAATAGACTATTTTAGAAAAAACACCTTTTGTGTCCCATGTCTGTATTTAAAGAATGTCTTTTAGTATTGGGTTTGAGAAGTGAATACTACAGGGGATTTTGTCAGCATGACTCACAAACTTTAGGGCTTCAAAGGAAGAAATAGAAGCTTCATTTTCAATACTTCCTTAGGATCCTGTTTATTTGATGAAACTATTATGCCATAAACCCAGAAAGATTTGTGAAGGATGATGGTCTCTGGCAATGTTTATCCACACGAATCACTTCCTTTCTTGGAATCAGAAGTGTTCTTATCTAGAGCATGAAACACAGAGCAGAAATCCAGGAGTTAAAGCAAAGCACAGTATTAAATAAAGACTGTTGGGAGAACGTGGAAAGGGAATGTTAATGTGGGCCTGAGAGATTCTGAGTCTTCTTCCAATGTCCTGTTCCACACAAATCACCCCCACACAGGCATTCTTCAGGAGGAAGAACATGCAACAAGGGATGTCAGGTTGGCTCTCAGAATTCCCTCATTTCAGACAGGAAGAGGTTGTTGGATAATGGGAATACACTCTTGGAGCATGTATTATAAGGCTGGTGGCCAAACCCTCATTAACTAATGCAAACTAACCCTCATTAACTAATGCAAACTCTTTTCCCAAGGTGGTTTGCATCTCGCTGCAAGTTCCCATTATTTTGTTCAGAAGTAGAAATGTGGAATTTAGGCAAATGTGGATTTGCTCATTTGTTGAAGAAAGGCAAGCCAAGAGCTGTCTGTGAGGTTCAATGAAACTGATTTTGTGATACCAATATGTTCTAATGTCTGGAAGGGTTTTGGCTTTGTGCAGGGGTCTGCAGCTCTATCCTGCCTATACTGAAATTCCTGATGTAGATTAAATTTCCAAAATAATTTAAGTTTCTAGGGGTTGTCAAGTTTCTGATCCGGGGTTTTGGTTTTTTTGACCAGGATGACTACTCCAAACAGCCAATTAGGGGTTTAAATTATTCTGTCTTTGTAAACTGATATTGTAAATATCTTATAATGAGGTACTTTCCTATTTCTAGTCTAAGCTATCTGTAACTAAGGGCACATCTGTATTTTTCTTTATTTTCTCCCACTGATCAATATTTAGAAGTTAATTACTAAAGCAAATTGACTGTGGTGCTGCACTGAGTGTCAGCAGGAGCAGGTTGTGCCAGAGGCCCTTCTTGATGAAGTATTTCTGGGCAGTGGGACTGAGGAGGGCACTTCTGCCAAAGCCTTGGCACCTCTCAGGATTCTCACAGAATCGAGATGATGCAGATAAATGTCAGAAGGGATTTCCTGCCTGCTGGAATGAGACAGTTGTGTGATGGCAGGGTTTTCTTTTGAGATCAGCATGGTGGTCAAGGGGCTCACTGCCTTGCAAACTGGAACCACCAGTCAATCAGCTGAATCAGACCCTGATGGTTTTCTATCTACATACACTGAAAACAGGAAACTTTGAGAGCTTGGGGAAGAGACACACCTTTGGGGTGCAAAGGATGGCATTTGATTTATTATTTTAATTGCTTAACAGTGCTTAGGGAGCGTATAACTAAAGTCCCTGGAGCAGTCTTCAAAGGAAGAAAGACAAACACTGAAAAATGTTATTTACAGCCTTTAGTGTTTCATCCATGCAAATACAAATTTAAATACAGGGGCTGATCACATCTGCTGAAGTTTCTCCTTCACAGGAGCAATGCTGAAGAGTCAAACACAGCTGCCCAGAAAATGATGCTGGAATGCAAGGACTTTGTCTGTGGTGCCTCCATCCAGGGGCACATCCTGATCTCGTGTTCCTGTGGGCTCCTGCCAGCCTGGCCCTTTCAAGTGAGCCAGCATGAAGTGCTCAATTTATCTTTTGGTTTGGGATGATGTTTGCTGGCTCATGGCATAGCTGCACTCTGATAAAGTCTCTAAAGCCTGCAAGAGGCAGGGTAAGGATTTTCTTTGAGCTGCTTGCCATTTTCCCCTCTCTCTGGCTGTCCTGAGGTGACTTTATGATACTGTTATCCCCAGCTGTCTGTTCATGCTGGATATTAAGTTCTGCACCTCTAAAACTAGTTCAGAGAGCCAAGGGAGAAAGAAGAAGCTGCACTTTTCCCCAGCATGCTTCTCCCAGGCTGTGTTGGCTGCAGACAGCAGGAGAGAGCTTTCCTTTGCTTTTTAGTGAGCTTTTTTTGCTAGCTAAGGCAGAGAAGTTCCCCAAACTGTAGTTTTTCTTCTTCTTAGAACTGTTCAAACCTGCTCTAGACTAAAAACCCAGAAAAACGCCAAAAGCTGACCCCTGTAGCCCACAGGGCCCAAGACATTGCATTCCAGCAGCACAGGGACTCATAACAGACTGAGGGAGCTGAGCTACACCTCACAAAAAAGACTTTCCATATTTGTCATGTCTTCAAAACAGCAAGAAGTTTGGTTGGTTTGTGTTGTTCGTTTTTTATGCTAGTAAATACTTTACCTGTTAAATAAATAGGGTTTTTCCACTTTTCTCCAAAGAAATCTTTTCCCAAACTAATTAAAAGAAGAACTACTTAGATTTGCTTTCTAAAAAAAAAAAAACCAATTCAAAAGTTTGCTCCAAAATTTGCCCTAAACCAGGACACTGGCTTCTCAACCTCCTGAGCTGATACTCTGACTGCTGTTAATCACTCTCTGATGGAGTTTACTAAAAAATATCCTCATTAATAAAAGAATTTAATCATTTTTTCCTTAGATTCTTTTGAGAAACAGCTGTGCCACTGCACTTAGGCTGAAAGGGACATTATGATCCATATTGGGGGTAGTTATGCATAGCAACAGATAAGGGGAATGACTTCTTGACTTAACTGTAGTCAGAGAAGATAATCTGATCCACTCTGTAGGCTTAGAGATAATTTTCTAGTAGATGAAAGAGATTTTCCCCATAATATTTATTAAGATATGCTTGGGATACATTTAAAACACATCTGATGGATAAAATTCAGGATTAAGATCATGAGAAACAGTTTTTATTGACAAGACTGATATTAAACATGCCAGAGGAGGTGCTTTGTATCCCATTCAACTCTAAAACCATCTAAAATGGGCTCCACTGGAGTGATGCCTTTAGCAGCTGGGCTTGTTCTGAGTGCAGTCAGTGCCTTCAGTGGCTCCTCTGGGCAATTTGTCAGGGCAGGGTGGTGTTTCCTGACTGCCTGGAGCTTGGTTAGAGCCTGCAGGGTGATGATTTGAATATATTGAATGTGAACCTGGTAAATATCTGTGTTTTATTTCAATTCTATCATAAATGAGGAGGGAAATCTGAAGCAATGCATTTCTAATACACAAATCTAATGAATGGTGTGTTGTGTGTTATAGCTGTACTTGCCATTCCTCCTTGTTGATATAAAAATTGATCAGAGAAAAAACTCTGAAAACTGGAAGTTTTCTTTCTCTCTATTTCTGTGCCACTGCTAAGCCTCACAAAGCCCTCTCCTGGTTTCCATAGAAATGGCCTGTCTGCTGATTCGAGGTAAAGGTTCATTTCCCTTTTTTCTTGTATATCTCAAGTCTGAGTTTCCTGAGAGATTATTTTATCCTCTACATCCTTCATGTATAGAAGGGCAACCCAGGCAGAGGGACTGATGGAACAGGGGAAACTTCCTCTCCCAAGGAAAAAAATCCGGATTTATTTCACTGAAGAACATAGAAAGAAGGCTTGTGTGTGTGTCACATTGCATTTCTGTGGATGTGAACAGAACCAGCTGTGTGTGTGCATGTCCCACAATGTGCTCTTGCTCCTGTAATGTCCCTGTGATCCCACTGGAACATCAGTGAGCAGATTTAGGAGATCCTGAGTTAAAGCCATGCAGATGTAGGCTCAATTTCTCATCGGGCTGAGTTTTATAACTATTTATGTACACAAGATTTTCTGTTTACAGTTTGTTTGCATTAGAATACACCCATTTCTTTGAACCATATGATAGGAGATGACTAGAAAATATATTGGGGAACCACCCACAAAATGTTTACAGTAAGGTCTTAATCTATGTTACAGGATTTCTTCCTAGTTTAGTTTGAGACATTTATGTCTACAAAGAGAAAATTCAGAATTTAGTTCTGATGAGTGTTATTCTTGTAACTTCCAACAGAACTGCTTTCCTGGAGTTACTCCAACAGAGTTATTTTAAAATAAAGGAAGAATCATGAGGCATATCCTCAAATTTGCTATCTAGTGTTTTGAATCCAGATGCTGAGAGCCTTGATAAGTTCTGTCCATGGTGTTCAGTGCATTATCGATGCTCATTGACACAAAGAAAAGCAGAATTTATTCTGCTGTTTCTGACAGCAAGAGTTTGATGTTGCTGAAATATGTGATGCATGATTTTCATAATGCTGTTTTCTGTTTGTGCTCTGCTTTTTTCCCTTTTTATTACCTTTGCTCCCCTTGACATTTGCAGGAATATTAAATCTTCCCAATAGAGCTGTTTACTTCTATACTAGCAAAAAGGTCATCTTAAGCAATTCCAAAGAACAGTACTACAGAAGGGCTTGGGGATTTTTTTAGTGCTTTGGGTTTCCTTTCTGCTTTTGCCAGACTCATCACTTGTGTCTCAGATACCATTGCTACCTTCTCACCTGCCAACATGGAGCAGTAATTAAAGCAAGCCCCACTGTGATCATGTCCTTAATTTGTGCTCTTTCAGGAGTGCCCATGAAGTGAACATTTCTTTTGTGATTGCTCAGCTGCAGGTGACAGCTTCAAAATACCCTCTTAGCTACTTTGGGAGAGTTGTTCTCTTCAGCCCCAAATAAGTGTCAGGGATAAAATCAGTGGCCTGAGACTGTTCCTATTTCGCTTCCAATGTTTAAAGACATCAAGCAAATTCTTTATTTGCTTTTTGGTGGTTTGCTTGTAGTAACAGTTCTGTTTCCATTCCATTTGTGCTTGCATTTTTGAGCAATAATATGTGCAATCCTAGAAGATTGAGGTAATACTTCCAAATTTTCTGGCATTTCCTAATGTATAGGAGAAATTGCTGCATTTCTTACAGTGGAACAAATCTTGGCAGGTTTGGTATATTCTGTATCTGTAACTATTGCTTGAATACAATTCCATAGGACAGAGATGATCTGTGTTATTTAATTAAATGCAGTATGTGGGTATAGCAACATTATGATGTTCCTTGAGCATTTAAAAGTGTTTTAAATGGTTTTGCTGTTTTCAAAAAATAACATCCTTTTCCATCCATTTAAATGTAAATATTTATTAACATCTACGGTTTCCTCTAATGATATAAATGGAACAAACCCATCACACCCAGATGGTTATATCTTCTGCAATAGGACTCTATTTTATCATCAGTTCTCTTTGTTTCTGTGTATATGGATGATCAGACTAGAACTACCTGGACTGAATCTTCAGCTGTATCATTCTGTGTGTCAGTGTCTGAAGCAAATTACTGCTAGCAAAGACACCGAGAGATGAATCTTAGCAGCACAAAGTCCCTGAGATTTTTGCAATAATTAAAACATTTTGGTTATAGGCTCAGATTTCCTGCTTAGAAATCAGCACTCTGAGGGCAGATAAATGAAAATGGTCCCTTGGGAAGTTGAGTTGCCAAGGTGAGGGGTGGCGGTGGTGGAGAAATCCATTCTTGCTTTTCCTTTTCTTCCTGTTTTGCTTTTTTCCCTCTGTTCATTCTGAAACTATGACTTGATGAATGTCATTAGGCTGTAATCCATTTATTCCATGTGGTGGTGGGAACAGAGAATTTGACAGTTCATTTGGACTGAGTGAACCAGAGTCACTCTGAGCTGAGCCCCCGCTGCCATCAAACTGTGAGATTTTCTTCTTGATCATTTTTCTCTCTTTTGCTCGGCGATTCTGGAACCAGATTTTCACCTGGGGCATTATAAATGATACCTGATTAATTCAAAGTGCTGCTCAACCTTTTACAGTAATCATAGCAATGGAAATGTAGGTAGGTTCAAAAACACTATTTAAAAAACCCAAAACCCAAAGCAAACAAACAAAAAGCCATGAGGAAAAAAGCCCCAAAAGCTAAAACCAAACCAAGAAACCCTCCACCAACCAAGATACCTAAATTGTGCAGTGAAAAGGTTTTGCATTATTCTGTATTAATTTTTGGTGTAATAACCAATGGAAAATTGATTTTTTCTTTCTTGATTTCTTTTTTCTTGGGCCTTTGGTGCAAAGTGAACACATTGTGTTCTATTTAGGAACACAGAAATCCATGAACTCATTGACACTCAGGCTACAGTTCATCATTTCAGCTTTGCCACTGTCATAATTTAGGAGATGCAATTATGGATTAATTGTGAAGATTTCTTTATTATCTATGTTACAGATTAATTCAAAGCCAAGTAGTGAGGGCTCTTTTTCTTCATTGATGTTGTGAGTGATTTTTGTGAGTGTATATATTCTTATATATTTAAAAGTTTTGACTGTTTTTATGACTGGAATATATATTTAAACATGCATTTTACAGATACATATGTACTGTTATGTGTATAAATAGATATATCAGCATTACTTAGACAGTCAATTTCCCAGGCTCAATGTGCAGGTGAAAAACTTATCTGTTTAAAATCTACTTTAAGTATCTCTATTCTCTTTCCTTATGTGAAAGTGTGAATGAGGAGGAACTTGTGTTTGTGTTTTCCTGCTTGCCAACTGTGTTCTTAATTCACAGTATTTGTTACAGCTTTTAAGGTGTGTTCAATACCCTACAATATAGAAAGTTGTACCCTTGCTTTGTATTAAAAATCTCAGTGATTTCTGTTTATTTTTTTACTACCTTGCTGGTAGTGGCATGAAGAAGCATTTAGCTTTGTCTGTCCTGTGGAAATGCTGCTCAGTTATGTATTTTGTCTATATTCTACTAGAAGGAACTTGACAGGTGAAAAAGGGGTGGCATTAGGAGCAGCAGCTCTGTAAAAGGAAACTGCTGGTTTTCTGCAGGCTCACTGGTGACTCCAGGCATGCCTGTGTTCTAAAACTTGCAGAGCACTAAGGTGAAGGTTGCAAATCTCTCATAATTGCAGTTCTCTGAAAATGTTCCAGTGCAGCTCTATCCTACTGTGTGACAAACTCAGTCCATCCATGATAAACTTGGGTTTTGTTGTTCCTGCCTGGGAGCACTCACAGTCTGTGCAGTGCACTCTGTACTATTTGGGTCTGGGACTGAGCATCACTGCACTAAAATATGTTTGTAAAATCCCAGTGCTTGATCCTAAAACACCACTGATTGTCTCTGCATTCCTACATTTCCAGCCTCCATTGGCCCCTCTCTACTCCCTGCTCTTCCACAGACTGAGTGCAGAATCAGAGCAGGCCACTGAAAGAGGAACATTTTAAGAGACCTGAATGTGTATATTTAGAAAGAACAAAAGCTTGTAAAATTCTAAGAAGAAAGATCTCTAGTTAATATTTACCTCGGGGCAATAATCTGGTTTTTAAATGAGGTGACTAATTCAGTAGCACCAGATCTGCCCTTCTCCTCCAGCTGTAGCAGCACCATTGAAATTCTGGAGGCTTGGATCCAGCAGTTATTGTTTCCACACACTGCAGAGCTGTGCTTGAGAGAAATGCTCTCCAACACAGGGGTTTTAGGGAATTCTCATCCTGAGTTCCTCTAGTGTGTGTATGAACATGGCTAACACGGCTCCTGTGCCCTGCTCATCCTTTATCCAGAACAGACATTCAATGTGTACTAGACAGGAGTGAAGGCAGAGTGCTCTTCAAGGGAGCAGCAATCCAAGTATGGCCTTGAACATTCCCTGGATGGATGGTCTTGGCTACACACAAGTGGCAAAAAGAGAATCCTGAGTTGAAAATCCAAGGCTGTAAAACCTCCCTAAACATGCTGAAACCTGACAGAGGAAGAATGTGGCCTGTGGAACTTGTGGCAATATATTTGTAGCAAAAAACCCCATAGGTATCTCATTGGATTGAGTTTTAACTTTCCTTTCTTCCAGCTGAAATACATCAAATGCTTTGGATTTTTTGCTGGCCATTACTTGGTGTGATTTCAAGAAGAAATAAATTTATGAATGTTGTAACTCTTGGGACCATAGCTAAGACCTGTTAAGCTGAACTGTTTCAATTCCAGCTGGCATCAAGCTAGAAAGTAAGAATAACTGCATTTTAAAGTATGAGTTAACTCCTAATGTTGAGTTCCATCTAACTGGAGGGTTCTGTCAAATGAGTCTGTTAGTAACTGTGGGGCTGTGTAGTGGATTCTGTGTGTATGCAGAGAGGCAGGAGGTGGCTGCTGCTGTGTCCCCTGGCAGTGCCTGGGCACTGTGGGCACACCTCAGGGGTGCTCCCTGTCCCTGTCCCCTGGCAGTGCCTGGGCACTGTGGGCACACCTCAGGGGTGTTCTCTGTCCCTGTCCCCTGGTAGTGCCTGGGCACTGTGGGCACACCTCAGTGGTGCTCCCCGTCCCTGTCCCCTGGCAGTGCCTGGGCACTGTGGGCACACCTCAGGGGTGCTCCCTGTCCCTGTCCCCTGGCAGTGCCTGGGCACTGTGGGCACACCTCAGGGGTGCTCTCTGTACCTGTCCCTGTCCCCTGGCAGTGCCTGGGCACTGTGGGCACACCTCAGGGGTGCTCTCTGTACCTGTCCCTGTCCCCTGGCAGTGCCTGGGCACTGTGGGCACACCTCAAGGGTGCTCTCTGTCCCTGTCTCTGTCCCCTGGCAGTGCCTGGGCACTGTGGGCACACCTCAGGGGTGCTCTCTGTACCTGTCCCTGTCCCCTGGCAGTGCCTGGGCACTGTGGGCACACATGAGGGGTGCTCTCTGTCCCTGTCCCCTGGCAGTGCCTGGGCACTGTGGGCACACCTCAAGGGTGCTCTCTGTACCTGTCTTTCGGAGAGTCCCAGGTTTGCTGCGAGTTCTGACTTCCTCCTGATTGTGATGTATCTGTTGCAGTGAAATTCCTTCTCTAGTTCCAGTCTCTGGTGATCTGTGTAAACAACCCGGTACTTTTCTTTTGTTCTTGTTTTACCTGGTTAGAAAAGAAAGATTATTCATATATTGAGTTGGATTTTTCATAGCAGCTTGCAAACATCTCAGGCATTTCCCAGACATTAATGAAATACAGGATACTTGTATGGGATTGTTTGCTGTGGTACAGAGAAGGAATAGAGGTGCAGGGTGAAGTAGCAGATTGTTGGTTACCATAACTGTCTTTCCCTCATTATTTCCCTTCTCTCTAAAGATATATTTAAATGTGAAGCTCTTAAGTGATAAACACCCTGAAGCATTTTAAATAATTCACAGCAGTACATAATTGGTGCTGGCTATATTAATCTCAAAGGGGTTTCATTTCAGTGCTCAGTGAAGTGACTTCTGTGTCTATGAGAGCATAAATACCCAGGATTTCAAGACTGAGCTTCAGTCCCAATTTGTGCAGTTGTACCGTGGCCTATTTCTTTATCTGAGTTTCCAAAGATTGCTTCTGTAGCACAAAGGTATGTCCTACTAGAAATGTTGAGATGTTTTTGTTTTCTTGTGGCCATAGGATAAATTTAGAAGTTCAATAATAATTGAATGTACTTTCTCAAAAAGGTCCAGTCTTGCAAGGTGCTGAGTGCCTGTAGGATATTCCTGAGGGTTCTCTGTGCTGGGCTTCCCTTTAGAGTTGGAGGTACTTGACAATTTGTAAGATGAGGCAATAAAATCTTGTAAAAGGATTACAGGATCATCCTCTCTCTAATGTATAAAAGAAATATTCTTAGATATATCAGATAAATACTGTTAAGAGAAGCATTACTAAATGTTAGAATGCATCTATCATTTAATATAATTTTTAAGCAATTCTTCATGTAATAATAATCCAGAGAGATCAGTTTTCAACTTATTTGTTCTCCTTTGCATTTTCAACAACCAACTAGATAGTTTTCCTTTTTTCTTCTGATCTTCCCAGTTTTTTTTGATGTGAGTTTTCTGGGACAAACTGTAGGACAAAGACTCCTTTAAAGTGGTTCCCTAAAATCCATTGAGGTGTTAAGATGAAGCACACGCCACACAAAGGAGCGACAAGGAGATCTTATCAAGAACCCCTTTCACATTCAGAAACACAAGCCAATTGGTTTGGAATTTACAAGCCCTAAACAAATGTCAGACGCTTTCATCTCAGCAGAAGAAAAAGGGACAGAAATAGATGAAGGAATATTTTTTTCTTCAGTTCTCTTTACTTTTGGACCGACACCGAGGACAGACTGGGATATTTTTATCTGAAGGTAGACATAGCTGAAATAAGCATAATTAGGGATATTTTCCCAAATCCTCTGCCACTGCAACTTCCAGCACAGAAGATTTTCCTGCCTAAATTTGCAGGACTAAGTCATTCAACTAAGTTTACTTTTTTCATGGTACAAATCGTTGGCTTTGAAATATTTGCCCTCAGTGATAGTTCTAATGCTAACAATAGTATAGATATTCAGGTTCCTTGTAAACTGAGGGCTTAGAGGGAATCTTTGAAAACAAGTTAAAATTCAACAAGGTTATTCCGGCCTCACTATAATCAGCAAATATAACCATGATTTGAGGGGGTGGAGAAAAGGAGTAGTTTTCCCCATTCCCCTTGGTCATAAAATTCACAGAGTATTTCTTCTGAAGACAATAAAGCTGGGAGAAGGCCTCTTTATTTGCTGTGAAAATCATCACCCTTTCCGGCAATATAACTCCTGAAGAAAAGAGGGAGAAGGAAGAGACGAGGCTGCATATCAAAGCAAAGAGAAGTGTTAAAAGGGTCTGTTGCCTCAATATGACAGATAGGCCTCAAAACCTCAGACAATGTAGGCCAGTGGAAAATAGATGTCACAACTAATTTACAAAGAAAAATAAATTAGCATTCAAGCAGGGGCCTGGCCTTTTTTCCTGCTATTCTGTCTTGCTTTCTGGCCATGTTTCTGCTGTTCTGTAATCTGAATTACTTGTACATCACAGCTTGTTTGAACAAAGACATAAAATGTCTTGGCTATGGTTTGCAAAAAATCCCGTGGCTGAGCTTGTAACATATGAAAATCACGTTGATCTTCTGTTTAGTCCTGTTAAAGTCCCTTCTCTTTCTGAGAAGGGTCACTCCCAGATGAAGTTTCATATGAAGTTTTAAACCCTTTTTCTAGGCCTTTTAGATACCTTTTCAGTAAGTTTTACACTTTGAAGCTTCTCTTGCTCTCAGAAAATTCACATCTTACCCCGTTGATTACACAGAGTTTAGAGAATAATTGGAAGTTCTGCTCCAGCATAACTGAAGTGGATGGCAGATTTTATCATGGATTTTCAGTAAAAGCAGGATCAGACTATCAGGAATTCCTCAGATGTTCTTTTCCTCACTTGGAGGGCCTGACTGGGAATGTCTCTTTACCAAGCCCGCTTCTGTTTCTTTAAAAATGTCTTATTGCCTTGTATATTTGCAATGTTTGTGTGTTTGAAGTAAAACAAAGGTTAGTTCTGAACATACAGTTATGGTCCTTTAGCCAGTTTCATTTCAAATCACATTTTATCTGTTAAAAGGACAGAGTACTTCTGTCTTTGATCTTGTTTTATCCTCAAGATTGACTTGATCAGGTAAATTTTCATTTCACTTTACCTGCAATTGAATATTTTTGGTATCAAATGCGAAATAAGAATATTGAAGCAGAATGTAGTGTATTTAATAGAGTCTAAACAGGGAGGAAAAATTCCCACTGACATCTCCTCACTCAAAATAATTCCCACTGTCTTTAGGACAGTATTTCAAGAGGCTCTCTCATCTAATGAGATGTGCTGTGGTTTCTGTTCCTCCATTCTACTCACATACACTGATGTGTGTACACACTGGTGGAGTTAAGGACATACACATGTTTATGCATAGAAATGTATTTGTAGAGTTTAGGGCTGTCATTCTGGGATTTTAAAGCAATGAACTTTATTAAGCAGTGATAACATTGAAGGAGAGGAACCAGTAGCTACTTTGATAACCCAAGTAACATTATGGCAATAAGGAAAAACAGCAAGTGTGTTTCAAAGAGGGGTTATAATGGCATCAAGACAGTTTTCTTCTAGAGAAAACACTGATAAGGTGGTACAAAGCAGGTACATGCATAATTTTAGCCTTGTAATTGATTTGAATTCTCTTCCATTTATCACATTTTTTTTCTGTGACAGGATTAAATTTTCCAGTTTTGGTTTTTTTTTTTTTACACCAAAAGTTAAATCTCTTTGGTACTTTTCTTGTTTTGCACAATTACCACATTTGTGCTTCACTCCTGCCATATCTTTTTTTAAGGTGGGTTGATGTCTTGAGCTCACTTCTGTGAAGTCCTCAGCTGTTTTTAACACTTCAAAGGATTGGATTTTAGGAATGCACAGCCTCAGGACATGCAGCTATTGATGGGCTCTGTTCCACCTGTCCTGAATGGTTCATAAAGTATTTCAGAATGTGTCTAAATCCTGTGTAAGAAGCACTTTTGAGACTGGAGATGAATTTAGGCCCAAACCAGTGTCTCTGAATTGCAAATATATTTTATAACTTTGGTGCATGAGAAACCTTTCAGGGTCTTCCAAGACTGTTCAATAAGTGTAAAGCAAGGATTTAGATTTTTAAGATGTTTAAGAATGTTATTTTTAAGAATGCCACACATTGAAAATTCAGTGCCAACATGGCACAGCCAGGGCTGCCTCATTGAGGTTCAGTAGTCTCAGCTGAATTTGATCTACGCTCAAGTCTTGCATCACTTCTACACCTGGCAATCTCCAATGATGTTAATGAAGTTCCTGGGATTTACATGAGTATACAGAAGGGGGGACAGCAGACTGAATCTGCCTGGCTTTGAAGGCCTTTGTAGAGGCTCCAAGTGGCAGGAGAGCATTGTGATATCCTAATGTTCACCAGGCATTTTATATTTAGTAACAGAGGCAAAACAATGTGTGTCTGCTTTATAATTAAGAAACAATTAGCAGGCTAATTTTGCTCCTGAGTAATAACCATTTGAAGGAGGATTCTGTCTCCAGCAGCAGTGCAGATTTTCTGCGTTTTCGAAGATTGCTCCAATTGTAATTACTCTGCTTTTCTTTTGAGCATTTCTTTGATGCTCCCTAACACACACTTATTACTTTTAACCTGAAGCACAGATTCAACAAACCTTGCTACACTCAGTTTCCACCTTGGGAATATACATGGAAGGGTTCATCTGGAGGCAAGAACAGGCACATCAGTGAGTGCCACTTGCAGAAAAGAGATTTTTAATTGTGTAAATGTGGAAGCTGAAAAATTATGGCACGTAAGGAAAGTAAAGCTGATGTGAAATTAAATTAAAAGGAAGCTTAACCAAGGAATTATGTGATCTGCAAACAAAATAGTCTATGCTGGTTGAGTCAGATTGCTTCTTTAGGAATATTTGTGCTCACCTGATAAATCTAGGCAGAAAAATGTGAGACACAGGAAAATTGCAGAAAATTGCATAATCACTGCAGTTAGATCAGAGCACGTGGTTTTCTTTATAATTATTGAGAAGTCTAAAAGGTTTAAAAAGATCAACCTGATTCTATATTGATATCTTCCCTGCAGCACAAAATAACTGTGTAGTATTTCTGTCTGTAACTGTTAAATATTGCTGCATTGCTCCATAACACCTCTATGATTATCATGTTTATCTCACATAATGCTTTCCAGGGTGTTCCAACAGGGATCCCTGGAGCTGAGACCACATCAGCCATTCCACTACAGCAACCACAGAAAGACTTTATGGGAAGAAGTGAAACTAGCACAAATTTAGTTAAAACTGCATTAAACAGCAGTGGGCTAAATAAATGTCATAAATGACCCACCAACCTATGTGCTTCAAGTAAAGTTAATTATTTCTAAGTTCAGTGATAGCAGAAGATGCTTTCTGAGGTTGGAAGTTGAATTTGCACTCACCAGCAGCGTTGGTTTGCACGGTTTTCCTCATCCACTCATAAGAGCTGTGCCTTTGGCTGTTGGGAGAGATTTGCTGGGCATGAATTGTATCTACAGGAGGTAAGGGCGCAGCAGCAGCAGCGGGGTGCAGGGAGCTGTAGTCAGCAGAGCCGTAGGAGCCCTGGCCAGGGGACGAGCCATTGATGTGGGCAGCGGGCGCGGCGCTGGAAGGGCCTGGGCCGTAGGCGCTCCAGTCCTCGCGCTGGGGGCCGTAGTGGGAGCCCCAGGCGGGCGCCGGCTGCCCGTGGCTGTCCAGGGCTGCCACGGGGTGGTATCCCATGTAGTCGGAGTAGGACGGGGCAGACACGAAGTTCTGCACGGGCAGGCTGTTGTTGGCCCTGCCAGGTCCTGGGTACATGCTGGGCTCCTTCTCCAAGAGCGAGCTCACGTACATGGCTGTCCCAGCTGTAAACACGGCGTCACAACATCTTGGTCCTCAGTGTCTTCTTTTACGGCTCAAAAATATTTGTGTTTGGTTTTCTCTAATAATGCCACTCTGCTTGCAATCTTCTACTTCATCCTCTTTTATTATCAACTGTGTTACCAGGTGCTGGTGGTAATGGTTTACCAAGATCTTGTCTGACGTCAGCCCAACTGCCTGCCTCATAATTACATTTACATTCAAATGAAGGGCTGACCAACCCCACCTTGCTGCTGGTTCTGGTGCTTTCTCTTTCAGAGAACTTTTATCTATCCTATTATCCTGCCCTGATATTCAACAGTGATCCCAGTCCTGTAAGATGATGCAACAGTTGCTTGGATTTGTAACTTAAATAGTTAAGTAAATCGGCCTTTTAAAAAGAAATTAGAGTGGTAACTATTATAACAATGTTTAATATTCTTCTTGTCTGAAACCTTTATTTTGTCAGATATTATCAATCAACAAATAAATCTGTTACTCTCTTAATTTCTCATATAATTAAAAAAAAATCTCCTTTTTAGTCTTTAATGGATACAGTCAATTTGAATAACTGTAATTCAATAACTTCAAAATATAGAGAGAGCACCTTGTAAACAGCATGTCTGGAGTATAAGCGTCTCAAAAATGCTCCTCACATTGTTGATGTTTGTAAGAGGTTTTCCAGAACGGGAGACTTTAAAGCTCTGACTGTAAGACACATGTTCACACTCTCCCCATCCAGAGTGATTTAAGAGATCCCTTCATCTGGTGGCCGTTGCAAACTGATAAATTTTAAAAAGCAGACAATAAATCTTCCTAACAAAGATGGTGCCAGAAGTACAAAGAAAATGACTGTAAAAAGTAGTGAAAAAAAGTCTTTGATTAGGCCCAGGAATATTGTTGGCTTCTGTTTCAAGCCAGCCTTTATCTGCCTGAAAGGAGGCTGGTTCCTTCCTCTGAGGCTGCTGGCTATAGTCTGCTTCCCTTGGCAGCTTGGCCCGGGGAAATCAGCAGGGAGAGACATCTGGCTTGTTAAGTTTGTGAATCAGAAGTGCCCTGATGCTGCTCTGTGACACAAGGATGCTCCCCGGGTCAATGTTCGTGTCTCTCTGAGAAAAATTATTCTGAAAGTGGCTTTATATCCTGTTACCAACAGCTTGTTATTAACAGGAGAACTAAGCCACACCCTAGGACTTTAGAATTGCCTCTCTGGGTAGTGTAGCTGCAGTTTGTGGAGTGAATTCGCTGTATTTTTATTTTGGATGGGTTTCTTTGCAATGAGCTATTTGTAGGGGCTATGCTTGCAAAAGAGGTGCAAATTACAATGAGTTGTTTCCCTTTACAGAGGTGTGGGTTTTCATTCAGTATCCTTTGTATTTTGACACTGCTCATATTCACACATCCCTTCTAATTCCAGCACTAAAGGATTCTAAGTGTGTACTTACAGACAGGAAAGATATTCCTCTTCTCTTTAGGACTGGGCTTTTTGGGGAAAGAATTTGTACTGAGAAGTGTAGCAAAATCTTTGTAATTAATTTTGGTATATTCACAGAATTCTACATTAAACGTTGGGATCCTCAGAATGTTGAGGCAAGTTGCATGGGATAGTGCATGGAAAAAATAAGATCTTCTGTAGTTGATGTACCCTTGTAAAAATCAACATTAAAAATAAATGGAAAGATGCTCTTATTCCCTTTATCTTGAAAGACACAGAATTGTAACACAATTGTTGAGAGCCCTCAGAGTTTTTAGTACTGAATGTTATCCAAATTAAAGAAGCTGTGTTTCCTGTACCCTTGGAATATTTATCCTGTTTGTGAGCATTGTCCCCCAGTTAAATTCCCCTGTATTGCTGAGTGCTGTGCAGGGCTGTCAGTCATAGGCAGATCCATAGGAGGGGAAGGTTTCAGCTCCATTGGCTCCATGGCATCAAGGGTATCCACGAGCATTGGCTGCTCAGAGATTTCAGCTCAGCCCTGTTGTCTGACTTCCCCAAACACACCATTTTCACATCCCTGTGAGTGATGTAATCTCCTATGCTGCAGTAGGTGATGGGAACATTTTAAATCCCTGGGGTTTTTTGGGATGTCTCTGCACATACCCCCAGAATTTCAGTATCACTTAATCATATTTTTTGTATCTCAGAGCGTTATCCTTTATTCTCTGTTCTTCTTTTATCTTTTGTTTATGCTCCTCCTTTCCCTTTCTTGTTTTGCCTGTTCCATTATCTGAATTTTCTTCAGTTCTATTTCGATTCTTTCCAGAAGATAATTAGATCAAGATACTCCAATGGCAATTTGCTACACTGATTTGATATCAGCTAACAATAGTAAGCTTTGAATAAGGCATTTTGTTTAAAAAGATTTACATAGCAGGATAAGATTGCTGAGGAGGACTGCAGATTTTTAACACCAGTGTGAGAATAAGATAACTAAAATAGCAATGTTCAAATGATCTGCTCCCTGGGTCTGATATCTCCTATTCTGTGTAACAGAACAGGGTGGAGATATTAAAAAGGAGCTGTACCTTTGCATGTTGTCTTGTAGTTTGAGGCCACCAAAATTTGGGGGTAGCTCTCTGTTTTCTGAGGGCTAATTGACTGTTAATCCAAGTCTGCCTTCCAAGGATCACTTCTTGGCCGTGCTCAGCTCCTTCCTGCTCAGCATGTCAGCAGCTTCAGAGCACAGAACCACTGAGCCTTCCTTCAGTGCAGTAACTTAGGCTGCGCTTCCAGGGATGTTTCTGGTGGGCATTCAGGGAGTACAAAAAAGAGAGGGAAAAGTGAACTGCCATTGCCTTGGACTGTGTGTGGGAGGGCAGTGGCTGCAGTAAGGGTGTGCTGTGCTGCCTGTGTGAAGTGCTGCTGGAACATGGCCCCTCTCTGGACACTCTGAGGTGGTGGGGAAGTGAAAACAGTTCTGAGGCAGTGGACTGGACATCCACAGAGCTCAGCCATGTGCAGTCTTGTATTTGCAGTGTTTTCTGCAGAAACAGAACAGATCTGTGTGGCACCAGCAGCAGCAGTGCTGTGCTCCTTGGCAGAATTCAGAGAGATGGATTGCCAGGAGAACTGAACTCCAAGGTTGTTTCTTTAATTCACCCATTCAAATGCCAGGTGTAATTTATCTACTAAACCAGTGGCCATGGGAGTTGTCTCAGTGGTTGTTAAAGTGAAGTTTTATGTGTGTTATATCAAATGTACTTTGAGATCTTTGGGGAAGAAAATCTTCTAGTTTTCTAACAAGTGGTTGATGAAAAACTATCAATAATTACAAGTGTGGTACTCACCACTGGAACTCTAAAGGGTTGTTTGTACAGGCAGTGGAGATGGTGCACTATTGTATAAGAGCTGTTCTAGAGAGCAATTCCACCCCAGTAATAATAACATAATCACAAATGTGCAATTAAGTGTTTTAATGACAGCTATTAAAACTGCAATTTCAGGACTACTGTTACTTTAAAACTTGCCTGTAGAACGATAACTTACATTAAAGGTGTTTACAACTCTGATAGTTTTTATTAGGAACCCTTACTCATAAAATTACTCTTCCTTTTATATGGAGATAAGAAGACAATAATCTGTCTGTCTTTGGAGTGTGAAAATGATGTGAAATGTCTCTTGTTTTGGAGAATCAAAAAGCAGGTGAGCTGAATGTGCCCCTTTGTGGCTCAGGTTTGTTTTCTTGCCTCCACATGACCACTCCAGTACCACTGCAGGCTCAGGAATGCTCCTAGCTCATGGTTTTAGAGCTGAATGCTTGGAATTTCACGCTCAGGACTTTGTTAGGGAACTCTGTATTGCTGATTGTTCTAATGCAGTTTTTTGGAGGTGTTACTGACCCTGTATTCAAGCTGGGTTTGCATGCACATTCATTCCTCCTACAATTCTTAGGCAGCAGTAGGGATCTTGAGGAAAGGTCAGTCAGGACATGGTTTGCTGTCAGCTGAGGGCAGTTCTGTTGGGGAAAAAACCCAACTAGTGATGAAGGAAGGCAGATGGATTTAAAATCTTAAAATACAGCTAAAGAGGTGGCTTTTGCTTTTACTGAAGATTCAACAAACACAAAGCTTTTGAAATTTTTATTTGCCCTTTTAAATTGGGCTTTTTTAATATACAGAACCCTACTTAGGTCTCATTTTCAGGGCTTGAAATGCAAGCACGTGCACATGGCAGATGTGGCACAGCTCAGAGAGCTCAATGAGCAGTGCTGACTGAGCTGTTCTCACTTGCTGAGCTGAATTTTCTGGGGAAAAGGAAGAAGGGATATAGCACAATTTCAGTTCTGCCCTGTGTCTCTGATCCCTACTGGGGATCTGTTCTCCACAAGAGAGCAACAGAAGAAATAAAGATGCCAGCTGTCTGTGAAGCCTTCCTCAATGGTATTTGGTTTAATTTCATGCTCTGAAGTTTTGGTTGTCAACAAATCCTTTTGAAAAAATGATGAAAAGTGGCTGGTAGAGGGCTGATTGTATTTACCCTTCTCTCTACCCCATTTCTGTTTTTCTAACTGCTGCTAATGACTTATCTTTAATTTCTAAATGTGAAAATGTGTTTTATTAATATATTTAATGGATAACCTGCATCAGTTCTGTCAGGAAAGAATGGTCTGAAGCTAAAGGAGGGTCTAACTATTCTGAAATTGTAATGATTGAACTTCTGCTTCCAAATCAATACTGACAGAAATGAGAGCATTCCTTACTGCTCCACAAGCAGCTTGAATTCAGCAGGAGTTACAGAGCCTGTGTGTGAACCCCAGGGTAAATCAATTCTTTAGCAGAAGCATGAAAATGAACAGCAGCTCTTCGGTTGCCATTGATTTGGTTCCTTCCCCCGCAGTGCAGGCACTGAGCTGATCCCTCCTGCCCAGGTGTGGCTGGGTGGCACTGCTGGGTGCTCCCTGTGAATCCTGCAGCCATTATTTGGTGTTGGCTTTCCTGCAGGAGGTAACAAAGCAATCGATTGCCTTCCCTGTTTGCCTGCCAGCTGCAGCTTTCTGGTGCTGCCAGCCTGGCATTTCTGCCCCACAGTTTAACTCTGGGGTTACTGTCCATGGAGGGTCTCTGCTGCCTCAGAGGGACTCTGTTGAACCTTGGTTAACCAAGAGGTGTATCTGAATGAATCCTCTCCATTTATTGGCAGACATTTACTAACAGGGTTTTTTTTTAGAGAATTCAAATAATTTGTGTGCTTTGTGTATGAAAACAGCTGGCAAACACTTTCATCATAAAACCTGTGCATATTTCTTTAGCTGGTGAGTTTTGCACAATATTGTGTCCAACTAACATCCAGTGCCATCTGAAATGTGACTGTGAGTCATTTTCAGGGATGTGTCATTTCAGTGCCCCTGGACCGCCCCAGCAAACCAAACACAGGAGCTAAAAGAGAAATCTGCTTTTTCATTTTTATGGGAACATCCACAATTAATGTATTTTTGAAACTCCTCCTTGGGTAGAAGGTGACACATCCTTGATGCTCTCTCATTGTCCCTTAATGATTGCATAATCCCTAAGCGGGAATTGAAGATTTTGTTTTAGAAATATAATTCTGAATTGTATATTTTGCTTAATTGCTAGAAGATTTGTTTGCTTGATATTTTTGTACCATCTAGATCACAGTTCTAACAGGGAAACAGGGTTTAAAGTTTAGTGAATTCCTCTGAAAATTGGATATTCCTTGATAGTTCTTTTAATCACAATTAGGATTAAGGGCTTAGATATTCCTGTGATGTAGCCTAAGGTATGCTTTTCTTCTTCAAGGCACTTCCCTAACAACCAATCAATCTTCAGAGTACTCTGCTTTAGTGTCCTGAGTTTTCAGATGTGATAAAAGTGATGAGTTATCTGATATACCCAAAGTCAGGAAGAAAGTGAGTACTAGCCTGAGGATGGCACCAGTATTTCATAACTCACAGTAAATGCACCCAAATAATTTCAGCTGATTTGTCTACAGTTTTCTGTCTCTCTTATTTTTATTTGGACAGAGTACAGCAAGTTAACAGCACTGCACAAGCTTCTTAGAGAAAAATCACCTCCTTTGGGATTTGGTGGGCAACTGTTAAAAGGATTAGAGCCCATTGGAAATGCTTAACTGGAGAGGTTGCTGAGAATTCTTACAAAAAACCTAACTACTTAAAACAGCCACTGGCATAACTAGAAGGTTAATAATCTCTAAGGTATTGCCCTGGTTTATAGATACTGCTTTTGGAGCAATAAATTTTAACCTTTGAACATGTGCTTCTGCAAATAAAATCCAGCCTTATTTTGTGTACTTAACAACTTCTGATTGGAAACACATAGCAACCTATAGCAAGCATGCTTTCAGCAAACTGGAGCAGAAATGAAGCAGATCTTCAAAGTGGTCACTTATCTTCCTCAATAACTCTTCTACATGTAAACAAGATAAACCAGGTCGTTCTGCCAGATCCCACTCTCTTTGAATGATGTTTAAATAATTTTAAAGAGAAAGATGTTGTGTTCAGAAACATTTCTTCAAGTTCTTCCTTGAAGTACTTTTTTCCTTTTAGAAATGTTAATGTGAAATTAAGCTGTGTCATGAAAATGGGATTAAAATAGGTAGCTGTGGACTTGATTCTGCAGAACCCTGGGGCCAGGCTTCTGATCACTGAGCTAGAACTAGGTCTTAACTTATAGTATATCAGTGCAAAATACAAAGTTTCCCTCTGTATTCTTACCTTTTGAAAGTCTAAATCTGGTTTTTTTTTTTGTTTTCTCTCTAGTCTGCAAGCACAATTCCATTTAATTGGCCAGTGTGAGGATGCTTTTCCTATTGAAGCTTTTCCAGTCTCTGTTAAGTTACACATCTGTGTCTAAGTGAATAAGATCTCTGACATTTCCCTCTGCCAGCACAATGGCTGTGCTGTGTATTTCCAGTGGGTTCCTCTTTTGGGTAGATCCGATGGCTCTTTTTTGGGAGAGCAGTTTGCTTGCAATGCTCATTGATGAGGATGGGAAATCCCTTTTGTTCCTGTGTGCTCTTTGTCATGTTCCTCTTTTCCTACCATGTAGAAATCAGTTGAGACTTTCTGTTGCTGAACTTTGAGTTGCAGCTTTTTCCTCTCCCGTGTTACCTGTGCTGTTGGCAGCAAATGGAGCACCACTGTGACAGGAATGAGTGGGAATTTCACAATTTTACAGTGCACCTTCTCCATTTCATTGAACTCTACCTTTGCTTAGCACTGTCCTTCTTGCAAACGAAATGATGAATCCAGTTCCTAAGTAGTGAAAGCTGCTGGCTCCCTGAACCATCCTGCTCTTGCCACACTCCTCCAATTTCTCTAAACTGTTTTACCATCACTCTTCTTTGAAATTTGATTTTGCAATTCAAGAACAGACTAATCATGAAAATCTGCAGGTTCACTTGCTGCAGCAGTTGATACACATTGCAAAATGGTTATGAAAAAAGTAATTTATTTTAATGCTCTTTATATACAAGTAATTTCACATCAACCAACATTTTGATACTCTAATAGTACTATTTGTTATAATTAAAGAACAAACCCAAGAATGTAGTGCCTAAATGACTTAATGCTCCTAAGTCTTTTTTGCAACAGTGACAGAGAGATTTCAGGGGATACCTTGATGGAAATTACTGAGGACAGGCATCCTAAATTCCTAAACTGCTTTAGACAATGAGGGTATAACTTCCCAAATCACTTGTGTGCTCTAAAAAATTTCCCTTTGCAGACAGAAGTCTTGTGCATGCAATTGGAAATCATATTGGGGAAATAAGTATCCAGATTATTGTTAAGTACTGATTACCTACTAAATTCTGCTTAGTATGGAAGGGATCAGCCCTTCAGGAATTGAGACCCACATGAAAAATGCTGAGATCTTTATTTTAAGTGAAGTATTTTTTTGCATTTTCTTCTATTAATTTGGCTTCTCAAATTTTATTAGTGTCACAATAACTCATAAAACTTGACCAGATTTAAAATTGGTTGAATGCAATTATTGCATCTTTATCCATGGGCTCTGCTGTCTCAGGAAATGCAGTCACTTTTTGAAATATACTTTTAAAAAAGATTTCTGCCCTGCTTTGCTCCATCTTTTAGGATCCAAAATGAACCTGAATGACTTTTGTCTAAAAATGAACTTGGGCCAAGATTCACAATTCCAGAATACTTTCAAAACATTTATAGTAAGATGGAAGAGTGCCTGTTTATACCAGTGTGTGGAGCATTGGAAATCATACCTGTCAAAGCCCAAAAAATTCCAAAAAGCTCATCCCTGACCTTTGCCCTTAACATGTAGTGAGTGCAACCACCCAGCTCCAGGCTTTCCATCCATTCAGTGGGTCAAACCCATCAGCCAGGTTTGCGTTTCTCAAGATGCTTGTGCAAAGTCCACGAGTGGGATCAGTACTATGGAGATCAGAGGAGCAGGAACCTTCTCGGGCACAGCTGCCTCAGCAGTGTGGGACTGATTGCCTGGGCCAAGTTTGGTGGGTTTTTGTGTCTGCAGCAGAACCAGTGGCTGTGGCTGCTCCTGGGCTCTCTTTCCCCAGGGACTCCCTGGCTGCTCCCAGACCGGAGGGCTCCTGTGGCACAGGCATCCCTTTTCCAAGGGACCCCCAGCCTTGTGGCACAGGCATCCCCTTCCTGAGGGGGGCTCCTGGCCTTGTGGCACAGGCATCCCCTTCCTGAGGGGGGCTCCTGGCCTTGTGGCACAGGCATCCCCTTCCCCAGGGACCCCCGGCCTTGTGGCACAGGCATCCAGTTCTGAGGGACTCCCGGCCTTGTGGCACAGGCATCCCCTTCCTGAGGGGGGCTCCTGGCCTTGTGGCACAGGCATCCCCTTCTTAAGGGGGGCTCCTGGCCTTGTGGCACAGGCATCCCCTTCTTAAGGGGGGCTCCTGGCCTTGTGGCACAGGCATCCCCTTCTTAAGGGGGGCTCCTGGCCTTGTGGCACAGGCATCCCCTTCCTGAGGGGGGCTCCTGGCCTTGTGGCACAGGCATCCCCTTCTTGAGGGGGGCTCCTGGCCTTGTGGCACAGGCATCCCCTTCCTGAGGGGGGCTCCTGGCCTTGTGGCACAGGCATCCCCTTCCCCAGGGACCCCCGGCCTTGTGGCAGAGGCATCCCCTTCCAAGGGACTCCCCTGACCTTGTGGCACAGGCATCCCCTTCTGAGGGACCCCCGGCCTTGTGGCACAGGCATCCCCATCCCGAGGGGGGCTCCTGACCTTGTGGCACAGGCATCCCCTTCTGAGGGACTCCCGGCCTTGTGGCACAGGCATCCCCTTCTGAGGGACCCCTGCAGTTCCTGGCCCTTGGAGCTCGTGCTGTGCTGCACACCTGGCGGTGCCTCTGGTTTAGTGTCCTTGAATCCTGTGTGCCCCGGGCTGGGGCACGCTCGGGACCCCCCCCCGGGCCCTGTAGTGCTCCGGTGCCGGTCCATGGGCTCGGTGCCACCGTGGCAGGCTCACTGCGAGGCCACCACCTGCTGCAGGGTCCCTCCGTGCTGCAAGGCGCCCATGGGCAGGGCGGGCGGCGGCGGCGGCGCCGGGAAGAGCGAAGCGGCCATGTCGGGGTGAGGCTGTGCCTCAGGGCCCGCCATGGGGCTCACGGAGCCGGAGTCACTCTGCAGAGAGCCCAGGCTGCTGCCGTCAAAGTGAGTCAGTTTCTTCTTCATTATTTTCCGCTCTTTGGCTCGGCGATTCTGGAACCAGATTTTCACCTGCAGAGGAGCAGAGGGAAATTGTTTTCAGTTGCTACAGGACTGAATGTGGTCCTTTGTGTATTTAGTCACAGAGTCATAGGGAAAATCAGTGGCATGAGGACCACTGGGAAAGACAGTGACAAACTGAGACAACAGAGCTGTTTGCTTGTTTTCCATACAGGTAATCTTTCCTATCTAGTAATAAAATATTTATTAATAGCTTGATAAAAAGTGAATTTTGTTGTTAGTTCTGTTATTTCTTTATGGAATGAACTTTGATTTATTAAATTTTTTGAAACAAAATTTAACACAACAGGATCTCATGTGTCCTAGTGATTGCCAAAATTATGCAAAAAGTGTTGTTACACTGAAATCTGTGTGCCCTAGTCAGGGCAAGCCAAGATCTGCTACTGGCCTATAAACGGAGGCACAAAAGCTTTCCTGATTGCATGGTGCACGTTAATTAGTGTGGAAGCCAGTGGAAATTCACTTCTGGGCAGAATTTCACCTGCAATACACAACATTAATTCAAAATATTGTCTTAGCAGTAGTAGCTTAGCCTGAGTAGCTGAGCGTTTTCTACTTCATTTGTAGATGGAGCCAGAATCTGCTGCTGCTTCCCAGACAATGCAGTGGCACCAGTGTCCCTGCCCTGTCACAGGCACACCTTGGGGAAGGCATGAAGGACCTGCTGAAGGAGGATCTTCTTCAGGGTGGGACAAGTGAGGATGTGAGCTGAACGTGAGTAATGGTCAGCTGAAAATACTGCAGAACTTGTTGAGGTGTGAAATGTTCTGTGGTCACTGGACTGGCTTTGGATGTGAATCCCCAGGGTTGGGTTTAAAGCTGTGCACTCCAGCAGTTTATCCTTGGAAGTGGCTCTGCATCATGTCTAGTCAGTGTAATAAGTCAAGCTACCTCATTCAGGTTTGTTGTGTTTTCTTGTGCAGACAGAAAGGAAACACTTCTGTCACTGTTTTCTATAACCCAAAGAGAAGAAAATCAATATTTTGCTGAGAAATATTGGTCTGTTCAGTTATTTTTTGTTAGAAACTAGACGGGGAAAGAGAATAATGATTGGAGAGGAAGTAAAACAGTGAGAGGTGATAACACCTGTGGCTACCAGGCTGCATTTTAAAAGAAAATCACTGGTGAAGCCAAACAGAACATCTTAAGGACTCTGTGACAGTCTCAGGGTGCTTCTCCTTGAGGCATTCCTATTCCATTTTACAGTTGAAGGATTCAAATACATGCAAAGCCCATGTAAATTTAATCCAGGTCTCTTTAGTCCCAGGCTGCCATCTGAGATGTTTGGCAGTTCCTTTTGTTGTCTTAGTTCTGGAATATCATTTCAGTGCCAAATTATGTTCTATTAAGCCAGTCTCAAGCCTTCTCAGATCTCTTGCATTCTGACTGTGCAGAGATAATCCATTCTCATAATTTCTCTCATACATTTGCCAAAACGTATGAAAAGATGAAACAGTGTAAAAAAACTAAACCAACATTCCAAAATTACCCTCTGGCTTCAGTGTTCTTACCTGCCTGTGAATTGAGGTTTTTATTCTAGTTTGCTGTTAAACTAGGGAAGCAGATCTGCAGGGAGGAATTAGTAGGCCCTGCAGGGTCGTGTGCCAATTATCAAATAAATCCAAGTAAGAACAGGTCTGTAATGTCAGACGAAAAGCTGACAGGGCCAGCTGCATCTGTCTGACTTGTTCTTCACCTGTTGCCCTCCTTCCTTTCAATTCTTTTTTTCATGCAATTTTCTCTTTCCTTGAAGTCTGATTTTCTCTCTTCTTTCTCATCCTCATCTCCTTTATTTCTCTATGCTTCCTATGTTAACAGTGCTTCACTTTGCTTTTTTTTTTCTTAGATATTGCATCTTTGCTTCCTTGTTTAAACAATTTTTCTTTGTCCTTTTGAGATATTCCTTCCAGGGAATTTTGGATTTTGGCAGAGGCAGGAAAAAAGTTTTTCCAGAAAATCAATTGAGGTTTTAGGTAGTGTGCAGAGAAACTTGGGATAGAACAGTGTGTGTTCAATTGTGCTCATATTATGAAGTTTTTTAATTTGTACAAAAGGGTGGTGGTGGGAGTCTATCAGGTATTTCTTTTTTTAAAAAACACTTCAGAGATGTAGGTTGTATGAACTGGAATTCATTTTGTTCTTGATATATTGATGATGATGAAGAAGAACAAATATTGCAAAAGCTGTTGCCAAGTTTCCCCAATATATACAAAGAAATAGATCACATATTTTTGTTTCTCCTCTTCAAATATGCTTACAAAACAGTCATCAGGAATTATCACTGAGCTAGGAAGTTTCAAGTAAATATCACTGGTTGTTTACAGAAGCAGGGCCATAATATTCAAATTCAGTATTATTAAGTCAAATTATGAATGTTTTAACAGCCAACAAAAAGATACACGGTGTATTTTTTATACCTAGCTGAAAACAACTTATTTTTTCAATAATTAAATCCTGGCATTCAGCAGCAGATTCGGGAATATTTGCAAAATGGGTGTTTGCTTCTCCCTTTCTGTAAGCTCAGCATGGGCTGTGTGAGCCAGGCTCAAGTTGGATGGACAGTGCTCCAATGGGTGGGCTCTGGACAATTCCTGCTCAGCAGAGCCCATCAAACAATAGTGAATCAGAACTAATCATGGGATTGTGTTTTGATTTCTCTTCTGGGAACAGAAGTGGAATTTGGAAGGGAGGAAATGGGGCAGGAGAAAGGAGTAGCACGTATGTAGGAAACCTTTAACAAAAGGTACAAGGCAGCCAAGGAAACAAAACACTTCAAGTGTCCTGCCCATACTTGAGCTCATCACTTCCATCTCCACTGAGACTGACCTTGTTGCATTTGGTTCTGGAATTCCCACTGAGTTCCCAGCAGAACCAGGACTTCTGCTTTAGAAAGTTCAGCATGAAATTCTCCCTGCTGCCACAGCCCAGAGAGAAATCCAGGCAGGATTTTGGTGATGTGGTTTAGCTCGTGTTTCTCAGAATGGGAAAAAGATGGTGTGTGCATTTCCTGGGTTATTGCACAGCCCTTGATTGGGTTCTGCTGCAAAGGGAACCCAGTGCTTGGTTACTGGAGGCATGAACATTTCTGTATTTACCATACAGTTATCTCCTCAGCAGCAGTCAGAAATTCAAAGCAATGCCTGGATGGCTGATCCATACTCTACCTGTCTCTCGGAAAGCCTTAGGTTTGCAGCAAGTTCAGACTTCCTCCTGATTGTAATGTATCTGTTGTAATGAAACTCCTTCTCTAATTCTAATCTCTGATGATCTGTGTAAACCACCCGGTACTTCTCTCTCGTTCTTGTTTTACCTGTTTTGAAAGAAGAACACATTGCTTCAAGCTAGAATTTTTTCACTTTAGTACCACAAAATATCTGGCTTTACATTTGAAAATATCTGGGGGGATTTTAGGCCTGATTCTCGATGCACTTACCCAGAGTAACTCCCTTGACTCGGTTTTGATTTACAACACAAGATGTTCATACCATCAGATACTAGGTTTGCTCCTTAGTAAATAGATAATAAACTGCTTCTCGTGTTCTTTATCACCCCTGTGTTATCATTTGGGAAAGGGAAGGCATTCCTGGTAAGAATAAGGAGCCAGGAAACCTGGGTTCTGTTCCCAGCTCTGCTGCAAACATCCTGCCTGGTATTGCATTGCTCTTGTCTCTGTCCCTGCAGCTGACACTCTTACCTGCCTGTCAAGGACATTTTACTGCACAGAGAATACTGAAAGCTTCCAAAATTCCTCACTTCTTGTTGCTAGAAAAATTCCCACAACGTTGTGATTGTTACTGCAAGTTTGGAGGTTGTGTTTTTCCATCAAGTCTGGCACAGTCTGCCCACGACCTGATAACAGCACAGGGAACAGTAACATAGATTTTCAGAATGACAGTTCATAAAAAAGAGAAAAGGCAAGCAATAATACTTCACAATGGGCAGGGAACTGCAGCATCTGCTGCTTTGGGAGCAGCATTGCTGCCTCTCTTCAGCTGTGGGTGCAGCTGAGTGGAGCAGACACGGCTCAGCAGCATCCAGGGCATTAAAAGGCAATGGCAGATGACAGGAGCCAGGGAATACAGATGCAAGGAGCTGAAATTTTATGGATTCCATACGGGGTCATTTCTGAGGACAGAATGTGTGGCTGCTCTGAAAGAAAGCTGAGAATGGAAAAAGCTGCTGCTGGCTCCCTTCCTCTGTGGTTTATGATTTAGGGAATCAATATATTGGAGATCAGCACCTGCTTAAAGCCAAAGCCTGAGGGCTTCCCACATTTTTAACAAATTGGATTATTGCTGTGTTAAGACCAGTGTTATCATCTCTGCTGACCACAATCTTACAATTTTTTGGTGCTTCCTTGTTTACCTGTATTTATATGGGCATTCCTTCAGATGTGCATATTTAGCCAGTGAATTGTCTGGGACAGGGAATATATTTTCAGTATTTTTTTTCTCCGTATTCCATTGTGGTGCTGGAGGTTGTGAAACTGTGTCCTCAGTGGTCACTGCAGCAGAAGAACCCCCTCAGGTTCAGGTTCTCCCAGGTGATGCACAGAGCTCAGGTGTTTGTACCTGTACACATCTGCTGTTGATGCAGGTGTTGTGTGGCTTTGCACAGCAGCTCCCGTTTGCTTACAGAGCTTTTTCTGACAAGGTTACAGGGATGCCTCAAAAAACAGGTGCCACAAGCTCCTAATAATTACAGTCTAATAGTAGTTAATTTTGAATGGGGTGAAATCGATTCTCAGCCATGGAGTTGGTAACATTTTAGTGTCTGAGTAGATCCCCATGGCACAGAGCCCCAGAGCCACCAGCTTTCCCTGGCTGGAGAGAGGAGCTGCAGGGGCCATCTCTCAGTGCTGCCAAAGGCCTATTCCTACCCAGCTCCTCCTTCCCACTCCCCTTCATAGCTCCCAAAGCAGAATTCAGGGTACAGGACTACAGCAGAATCTTGGGTTAATGTTTTTCCCCCATCTGTGGAGGGAGATGTGGTGTTTCTTTGTTTTTTATAGAACAAATTTAAAGTTAGCATTGCTTTCCACTTGCCATGCACACCATATAGGGTCACTTTTGCCTCTTCCAGTATTTGACAGTCAGGACTTTGCTCTTTCTAAGAATTTTTGGCTCACCAACCTTTTGCTTGCATTAGAAATTTCTTCAGGTTCTGCTCCTCTTTGTACTATTTGTATAGATCCCAGAGCCAGAGTTGGTGAGCATCCTGAGCAGTGCAATGCTGTAAATAAATCCTTTTATAGCCTGCATGGGGATGGTTCTGGCTCACCCTACAAGAACAGGGGTTCCCTAGGACTCTCCCCAGGCTTGTAGAACCAAACCTTCATCACAATTTGATCCTTCAGCTCCCATGCTCCAGCCCTGGGGAACATCCATAGTGCCTTTACAATGCTCTGGGCATCATCCAACCCTTCTTAAGGCCATCAGCCTGATAACTTGGAATATTTCAATAGGGAAAATAGGTGTGGGATTGCTCCTTAGGCTGTGGCTTCTGCTCAGTCCTTTGTCTCAAATCTGTTACCTGGCTGTGAAGGTGCTGCCTGCTGGGGAAGATGTGCAGGACATTCTCATTCACTGGCATTTCCACCTCTGTGGAACTGCAGTGGAAGCAGAATTTTACACTGATAATCCAGTGAAAAGTGCTGCTAATTTTAGAACATCAAGGTAAGAACTGCAGAGTCTCTAAGGAACAGCAGTGATTCAGTTCAGTCCACATAAATACCAGGACATTTGTTTTCTTTCACTGGAAGTGTAAATTGTTTGTTTAACATATGGTAACCTGTGGTGCTTTAATGCCTCACTTGATATTTTTTAACTTTTGATCTCTTTAACTGGTGGTTTGGTTAAGGGTTTTTTTCCTCTTCAAATGAGACTTTGGGGTCATTCTACAGGACAAAATGTTTAACATGTTTCCTTAGTGTCCTTTGTGTTGTTAAGATGGAGTACACAAAAGAGCAACAAGGTGATCTTATCTTGACCTCTGTTCTCATTCAGAAGGCACAGACAAATATCAAATGTTCTTCTATTGCCAAAACAAGGTGGTAAACTTCAAGAAAAACCTTCCTGTTTCTGGTTTTAAGTGCTTAAACCCTTGCTACCTGAATAGGAGAGGGTTGTGGTACTTTGATTTTTTTTGGGGGGGTAGGGTTTTTTGTTTGTTTGTTTTGTTTTGTTTTTTTCTTTTTAGAAGAAGAAATTAAATGTACATGGAAAACAGAATTTTCTCCCATAAAATCTTTTTTTTTTATGTACAAGTAGCTCTCAGGTTTTTTTAGTGGAATTGATAATATCTGAATTCTTTTTGAAGGAAGATTGGGAGCTTTCACATCTAATTTCTTTCTTAAAGTTAAGTAAATAATGTAGAAAGTAAAAAAGCAAAAGTAAGGAAATTCTGAGAAATGCTCTGAGAAAAATTCTCTGATGTGTCAAGTAAACCTTGTCTTTAATAATTTGATTTTTTTTTAATGTATGGAGTAATACTGTGAGAGACAAGAGACAGTGGGAGCTGAGATCTGCCAGAGTCTTCCAAGAGACACTTTTAGCTCTGGCAGAGCCATGTTTTAGTTTGTTAGGCCTTTACTCTCCTTGATGTCAGTGAGAGTCTTCCTACTGCCTCTGTCGGATGCTGGGCTGGAATTAGTCTGCACATGGCATTTCCTTTCAAAGGCAAAGCACACTTTTATTTGCCAGAGTTAACAAACAGCAGCAACAGAATCCATCCCTAAACACTTTGGGACTTCAGCTTCTGAATTCCAGCTGTTGGAGCAGATCCACTCCAGTGTGTTCTGCAGACCTACTGGTTTTAATTTCAATTGCATTTTATTTCCAGGAGAAATATTACCTGAATACAATTTGAGGTGGGACTAGTGGGTTCACCCCATAGATAGTGGGAGGATGTTCTTCACTTCTCAGGACATAATGGCAGAATTCAATGATGCAATGATAAAAGTCCTTGTAATAATCCAATTCTCAAATGGAATCCTGCAGATTTTCCTCACTTAGGTGGGTGAAATAGCCAACATTTGACTTTGTACCATATTAATTAATCTATCTTTTATTAGTGACAGGTTAAAATTACAGTCAGCAGTACTGGGTCAGTTCTGTAGGGAATATGTTCTGGCATGGACAGTCCCACCATGGAATTGTGGTTGGAGAGGTTATTGGTGCTTGGGTGGAAGAGAAATGAAACAAAAGGGCTTTGAAGCAGCCACCTTTGCAGCCTGCCTGCCTTTGTGCTGGGGGAGTGGATTTCCTGGGTTTAATGAGCTATATAAGAAGAAGGAGTTTTGTCAAAACCCTTTTTGCACTAGTGCCTACTGAGGAGTGCCTTTGGAGCAGCAAGAAATCAGAGATTTCAGAGCTGGAAATCTTTTTGTGGGATATACTTGAACAATGCTGCTCCATCACACCCACTCTGGCAATTTTTGACTGGCCAAGTTTTGAGTTGGGGGAAGGGAACAGCTTTCCCATTGGTCATAAAATTCACAGAGTATTTCTTCTGAAGACAATAAAGCTGGGAGAAGGCCTCTTTATTTGCTGTGAAAATCATCACCCTTTCCGGCAATATAACTCCTGAAGAAAAGAGGGAGAAGGAAGAGACGAGGCTGCATATCAAAGCAAAGAGAAGTGTTAAAAGGGTCTGTTGCCTCAATATGACAGATAGGCCTCAAAACCTCAGACAATGTAGGCCAGGAAAGGAAAAAAAAAAAAACCCACCATCGGACCTCACAACTTGTTTACAAAGCAAAATAAATTAGCATTAGAACCAGCCCTGGGCCCTCTTTCTGAGCCTCCTCTCTTCACTTTTCAGGAATATTCTGCAGGCACTGAAACCAGCTTCATAAACCAGCATCTTTCATAAAATCAGAAGCTGCCTGAAGATGTCCTAGGATAGGATAGTGTGGGATTTCTGTGGGATTGCTGACAAAGCGTTGCAGCCTGGATTCCAGGGTTTAACAGTGTTTCAGAGGAAGTTATGGCTGTCCTTGGTGACTGGATGTTACCTTAAATCATCCCAGAAATGTCAAACAGCTTCTGGCCTGAGGACATGCTCTGTTCCCACCTGCATCTCTCTGTTACTTTAGTATTAAAAAACTGATGTTAATTTTTGACTTTATAAAGATATAGACTGACAGAGATCAGGCCTCAGTTTTGTTTAGGACTCTAACTACTTATGTACTGTAAAAGCATTGGAAAAGTAAGGGGCAAATTCTCCCTGACTTAAGTCAGTAATTTCACTGAATTAATTAAAATTGTGAAGCAAAAGTAATTTTAAATAATGTTTGAAGACAAACATTGTGCTGCATATGATGTTCTGTAAAGCTAAATTAAAAAAACCCCACCAGCCACTGTATTAGAAAATGTGACATAGATCAAATCTTATATAATATTCCTACCAGAAACCTTGGTGTGATAAATAAGTGTCCTGGTCTGTGCAATACTGCAAAGTTAGGTGCTAAAGGTTTGTGAAACTCAGTGTAATTCTGTGTTTGTATTTTCTGCTACATTTCTCTCATCTGTTCTTTTATACATGCTCAGATTGTTCATGCTGAAAAAAAAGAATAGAATCATAGAACTGAAACCTTTCAACAGACTTGAATTTTCCCTTCTGTTTTCAATTTTGAATATGTTCTGCTATTCTGGAATAAAGCTCATTGGCCAGTTTCTGGTCTTTCCTTTGCTAGTGTAAACTTTTCTCTTCTTCTTCATTTACAGAAGGAATTGCATCCAAAGCAGAGTCATTTTTATTCTCTTTAAGCAATGACTGGACAGTCGGAAGCACTGGACCTGCAGAAAATGTCAGTGGATTTCTGAGTGGCAAACCAGGGAAATCCCATTGCCAATGACTATAGACTACAAGGAAAGTGATTAACTGAGATTTTCCCAAGTGTTGTGTGTTCTTTAGCATTCAGCATCTTACAGGAATGGCCTCTAAGGAGGCTTGTTCCTCTTCCTTCCATTTGAGGGAATATAACTCCTTCCTTCAAAGACTAAGTGTGGTACATTTACAGTGCAGTCCTCCTGTCTTCAGCAGCAGAAAACTGTCTTTAGTGTCTGCAGAGTAAATTTTATTGAAGAAGAATGATAGGAGAGTTGTCATCTACAGGAAAAATCTCTCCTCTGAATCAGTTCACCTGTTTCAAAACGTGTCCCCACCCGGTTTTATGGTAACATAAGTGCAGATCTTAAGGTGCACTTTCAGCTTTGTGAGCAAATTCTCCTGGGAGTTCCCTGCTCAAACTCAGTGTTTTGGGCACACTTTTACCACAGGTGTGTGTTGTTTTCTCACACAGTCATAGAGTCAAGTCTACTCCTGTGTGAGTGATGACACAGCTCCATAAAAATCCTGAAATCAACAGGACGAGATTTCTAGCTTCTTCTAAGGTGGTTTTATTCTACTTTCTCTCAAAGAATTTGCCTGTAATTATGTCTTTTGTGTGTGTGGAATTTCCACCTCACATTTCTATCTGTGGCTTTGTTCTGTTCTGTGTTACAATTGCTCCAACAGTCCTGGCTGTGCTCACCCTCTCCAAGGAGAGGTTGAGGAGACAGGAGCAGTGTAAGGGTTGGAGTAGAGTCTTTTCTCTGAGTGTTTGTGGCTGAAAATCCTGAGTGCTCAGAGCTTCCCCTTCAAGTGTTCTGAGCCAAAACACATTGGCTTTTTCCTGAGGAGTGCAGAGACAGGGCCCTGGACTCTACATACTCTGCATTGATCCAATCCCTGCAGTGCCAAGGCAGGGACAGACACTCGGCCCTCCTTCAGTCAGAGAAAGAAGGATGCATGAAAGCCTCAGCAGGACTTTTCTGCAGGAAATGTGTTCTAGTAGTATTAAATCAGGGTGATAATCTCACATTAAATAATGAGGTCTTCTGAGGTTTCAGGCACCCTCACAAATTTCACTTTACATCAGTTGAACACATGGTTCTACACTGATGTTGTTTTAAAAGTTACAGAGTAAAACTTGAAATATTTCTTTGTTTCAGGTTAGTTGTGTAGATAACAGTATCAAAAGACCTGGAGGGCACGAGGCAGTGGTAGAAATTGCAATAAAGTGTTTTGTCTGTCATCTGTCAGGACATGAGGCTGCAAAGCAGCACTAAGAGAAGATAACCATGAGATCTCTGGAGATGGGAATGCCATGGATTCAGGGCCTTGTTTCTGTAGCTGCTCCAAATCAGACTGCTCAAAGTGAGTGAACCTTTGGCAAGAATCTCTCCCAGCCTTAAAGGGATAAGATTGCAGGAACATTTCTTGCACACTTCTGAGAATATCTTGCAAAAATTACTTGCTTTAATAATTATTGTTTTCCCAGTGAAATATTATTGGTAGTGTTAGTATTGATAATTAGTGCTTTTGCAGAATTATCATTAATTTTGGAATAAATACCAAAATCAATTTGTCTGAATGATTACTGTTGTGATCACCTCAGGTAAGTCTGAGCCTCATTGTTTTCATCATTAAGAACAATGGTCTGTATCTATTCACAGGGAATAAGGAAAGCTAATAAATAATAAGTGTGATTCCTTCATTCTTGCAACACTAGACCTTTAATGAAATTCCCAAAGGTTTTGTAAAGAGACAGAAGGATAATGCTCAGTGAACAGAGACAGCTTTAAGGATGTAAAAAGAATTGGATTCAATCTAAGAAAATTCTGAGGGGTTTGATCATGATACAGCAAACAACATTTGCAGTGAGCCTGCTCACACCCCTGAAATCACTGCAAAACCTGCATGTACAGAACCAAACTCACTCAGGTGCTTTCCCAAAGGAAAATATTTTAAAGTTATTTCATTTTTTGGGAAACCATGAAGGACAGCAGTGCCCTTGCTTTTAAACAGAAAAGACAGAGGATAAGGAGTGAGGGGAGAGAAAGGAACCAAGTCCAGTGAAACAGATCTGCTGGCACTGAGCCTGCCTGGCCTAGCAGAAATACTAATATACAGAAGAGGGAAAGGAGCAGCAGGACAATTCCTCCTCTGGATTTTTTCCCTAAAGCAGCACTCAGTAGCTTTTAAATGTAGCCTTCCACTGGCCCATGGGCATTTGGGAGGGTCTGTTCCATGGCCTGCTGATTTCTCCAGTTCTGGACACAGATATGCTCAATATCTTGTTAGACCACTGCAGAAAGGAGACACTCCCAGCTCTTCTGGGAATGCTCTGACCTTTGCAGGTTGAAATTTGGAAAGTTAGAAATCTCTAAGTTGTTCTTGAGCAGCAGTTAGAATGTGATATTTTATATTATGTGTATATATATCTCTATATGTGTGTGTGCTGTATCAATCTGTCCCAGTGTCCCACTAGTAAAGGGACAGCACAGAACAAATCAGGTTTTGCTCCCTTGGTGTGAGTCCACAGGAGCACAAAGCAGGTAAGGAAGGGATGAGGAGCAGTGCATTTTTTGAGCAAGGGTTCTGCCATCTGTAAATCCCACAATTAGTGAGCAATAATTTTGCCCTTGTAAGGACTCCTCAAAAGTAAGCTGCAAGTTTTTTTTTTCAAAACAGGCCCTCTTTTGTTTTTTCTTGGATAATATTCAGTGAAGAACAAATAAGATTTTAAAAATACAAACTTTTTCATCCCCCCCCAAAAATTCTTATTCACACAGAGCAACAGCCTGTTCTGATTGCTCTATTGAATTCTGTGGACTCTCCATGAACTAAAGTTGTGTTCAGCAGGAGTGAGCAGGACTCTGCCCATACAAATTAGATGCATTATTTTAATACAGACAACTTTTCTATGCAGTTGCTTTCAATTCTCTAATGTCTGTTTTATGTAATTGCTTTTCTGCCAGAGATTGATTCGGTCCTTGCTTTGAAGACTTTTATTTACAGGCAGGTGTGGAGGGAGGGAGGGAGAGAAAGGGAAGGAACCTTCTTGGGATGCAGCACTGAAATACTGGGAGCATCTCTTTAGGGGAGGAATTGAGCATCCCTAATTTCTGCTGATCTCAGTGCATGTCAAAGCTGCTCAGCACCTCAGAGGATCAAATACTTTCATAGAGCAGATTAAGTCTCTGTTCTTTTCAGGCAGTTTTCCATCTTTTTCTACTCCCCTTTCTTGTTTAATATTTTTTCTTATACAGGGTGCAGATTTTTGTTTTAGGGATGCTCAATGTTTATCTTTTTCTCTTGTTCCTCCTCCCAATCAAACAGAACCTTTCCCTCAAGCTTCATGGCTTATTTTTGCTGCTTAAATACAATTGAAGAATTGTTTTGTACTCCTTGACTGTCATGCAGCAGAGCCTAATCTGTGGCTGTATTACCAGGCTGTGTTACCATGGATCTTTGTATTCCTGCATATTCTGAGAGCTGCTACTACAAAGTGAAGCAAGCCTTTCCTTATCATCCCTGTTTTTAAAGCATTGACTCATTGTGTGATCTTGCAGATCTCATTTCAGTGTTCTGAGGTTTGGAGGGGTTGTTTCTGGTAGAAAGCCTTACTGCCAACCCCCTGCTGTGCATATTTTACTTGAACTTTTCCTAGGTACTCCAAAACTTGAGGAAAGTAAGCAAAGAATAGGTGGTGGTGAATGTAATACTTCCTATTCCATCCCAATCTATAGAACTCCTATGAAAAGCAACTATTGGATATCACAAACTTTAAAAACATATCTGAAGTGGGAAATGAAAGGACACTGCTTTTCACCTCCCACAGGATTAAAGGTCAAGCAAGAAACACAAGAAATAATCAACTGACCAAACCCAGCATCCAGTAACTGAACCAATATTTAACCACTAGCAAGAGAATCCTTCAGAGCAATCAGGATCTATCTTTATTAATCTGAATCCTTCCCTCTGAACAGGCAACCTGGCAAAACCCCCCCAATGACACAACAACAAGCAAAAATCTCTTCTCAGCACAAAACCTCCGTGCTCTCCTACCTGTGGACGTGGACTGCACGGTTTTCCTCATCCACTCATAAGAGCTGTGCCTTTGGCTGTTGGGAGAGATTTGCTGGGCATGAATTGTATCTACAGGAGGTAAGGGCGCAGCAGCAGCAGCGGGGTGCAGGGAGCTGTAGTCAGCAGAGCCGTAGGAGCCCTGGCCAGGGGACGAGCCATTGATGTGGGCAGCGGGCGCGGCGCTGGAAGGGCCTGGGCCGTAGGCGCTCCAGTCCTCGCGCTGGGGGCCGTAGTGGGAGCCCCAGGCGGGCGCCGGCTGCCCGTGGCTGTCCAGGGCTGCCACGGGGTGGTATCCCATGTAGTCGGAGTAGGACGGGGCAGACACGAAGTTCTGCACGGGCAGGCTGTTGTTGGTGCACCTTGCAGGTCCTGGATACATGCTGCTGTCCTTATCCAGCAGATAGCTCACGTACATGATGCTCACAGCCTGCCTTTGTCTTGCTGGGACATCCTGCTCCTCGCAGGGTTTGTTTGATCTCCCTTCCCCTCCTCTTTCTTTCTCTCTTTTCTAGCCCAGCCTGGCTCTATAAATGACTCCTGCTAGCCCTGATGTCCCTTTACTACACATGATTAACAATGGTTTTACCAGGTGCTGGTGGTAACAGTTTACTAAGGTCCTGCCTGATGTCACAGATAACTGCCTGCCCCAAAATTACATTTGCATTCAAATGAAGGGCTGCCCATGCAGGCAACCCCACCTTGCTGCTAGTTCCAGTGCTTCCTTTCTCACAGATCTTTATGTATTGCCAGCCCCGTTCTTTACTTTGAGAATGTGGTTTGAAATCTCTTGGTCTTCCAGCAGAGCTGAGTAGGTTGTTAACCATAACTGTTCAGGCAGTAGAAGTTGTATTTTTCTTGAGCAGTGCATGTCAGGATCTCACTTCAGGGACTCAGTTAGAGTTACTCAAAGCCTGGTGTCTGCTGGTCCAGTAGTAGTTCTGCTCCAATGTGCTCTTTTTTTTTAAGCTAAAACCAAAGGAGCAGTTCAGTTTTTAACATCAGCTCTTACAGAGCTCCTCACATGAGCACTCTTCTTGACTTCAGCTCTTCATCTGTGTGGGAGAGCACTTAGAAACCACAGTAATCCTGGTGATTTTACCATTACAAAGGATAT
Organism: Molothrus aeneus; assembly: GCF_037042795.1. Lineage (NCBI taxonomy): Eukaryota > Metazoa > Chordata > Aves > Passeriformes > Icteridae > Molothrus > Molothrus aeneus. The sequence continues at coordinate 1,837,858 of NC_089659.1, read as the reverse complement.
ACAAGAAGTCTCATAGTCATTTTGAGCATTTGTTCATACGAATAGTCTTGTTGATGTTAGCAAGCTATTCATGAGCTGGCTGCTTGCCACAGTGATTGAAGTTCCTCTATTCTAACCTCCAACGTTCACAGAAAAGGAATCTGTTATTGAGAGAATGCAGAATTTGTCACTTTCCCTGTGCTTATGTCTTGGTTGTGATATTGAAATGAGTGATAGTTTTCCCTGAAGGTTTTTTTTGTTCTCATTGCTGTGCTTCTTCACAATAAGTAACACCTTTTCTTGGAAATATGGGAACAAATTATAGCTTTTTAGCTCGGGAAAGCAGTTTCCTAACTTTCAGGAGCAATCTTATGTTTGTGAGTAACAAATCCCTATGAGATCATCTGTAACCAGGAGCAAGGAGAGAAAGTGTGGATTTCTTTTTTTAAACGAGGTGGATACCTTAGCATTGTCTCTTAATGGGAGTTCACCCTGCTTTCCTTCCTGTTCCTTTAATGATGTGATACTTAATTGCACCTTTATTAATGATTCAACTTGTTAAAAGGAGTTTTTCCTTAAACAGGTGCAAAGTATAATGAGTTTTTTCTTTGTTCAGAGGTGTATTTTTTCTCTGAGTCTTTTGCACTTTAACACCATTTAAGCTTCCAGGTTCTCGGGAGGAAGGAATCACTTTGCACACCTGACAGCACCGTTGCTTCCTTTAGGGAGAGAGGGGTGTCCTTAGGCTGCATTCACAGTGTGCCTTGGGGAGGGACTTGTGCAAAAAGCTTTTTTGACTGGTAATCTCAAAAACACAGCTACCTGCTCAGAGTATTTCAGATTTTCCTGCTGTGCACTTGGGTAAAATTTGTGCTCTTTTGCTTGTTTGCTTGTTTTTGGGGGCTGATGTTTTGCTGCTGTAATTGCTGAAAGGTATTTTAAAAATCATTAGGTGGTGGGAAGTTGCCAGAAGCTGTTTCTGCTGCTTGCATATGTGAGCTTACTCGCTTGCAATTTGCACATCTGTGACAGCTGGCCACTCAAAATTACCCAGCAGAGCTGCTGGGAAGGACTTCTCAAATCCAGGGAAGGCAGTGATCAGTGATCATGGATCTGAACTGCTTCATTCTGCTGCAGCAAAATAAATCACAGTTGTCCAGTTTAGAATTAGGTGTCTCTGAACAGCCTGTCTGCAGTTAAAGTGGGATTTTAATGTACTGGGATCTTCCTATTCTTTAACTCCAGTGTTTTTCTCCCTTCTCAAATTTAGAGCACTGTGGTTGCTCAGTAGCTCTTGAGTGTTGAAATAGTTACAAAGAAAGATTCTTTACATCTTTCTGTTGTAGGTTGATTTCATTTCCTTTCTTCCTCTTCAAAACTGTTGAAGCCTCATCTTTGTAGGAATTTCAGTGCCTCTCCTGAGTGCAGGTGTAGCAATAAATCAGCCAGAGGAAGAAGCAGCATTTGCTGCTTTACTGGAGCCCTCCAGCTGTCTGCAAAATGTTCTAATTATGTTCATTCAAGGCAACTTTTCCTGCAGGCTTTGTGTACCTGGTAGAGCCCAGCACAGAGCTCTGCAGAAGGGCTGAGTTGGATCTGCCCTTGTTCAGTGTTCAGGAATGTTGGATACACCAGGCTCCAGCCATGGATTCATTCTCTCCCACTGCAGCATTGTTCCATGAGGAACATTTTGCTCTGTATTTCACAATGGTTCAATTTGTCTCATGGAGCTACTGAAAGCAGTACAATGGTGATTAGTCCTTGTATTAGAAAAATCACATAAAATACCTTTTGATGCTTCCAATAATACGTGGATATAATGACATGGAAGGAGATTTTTCCTCTTCCATACAGCCTAAAGAAAGGGCTTTACAATCTGGGATGGTTGAACTGACAATGCTTTTGCTCCTCTGGCCTCATGCTGTGCCCACAAAGCAGGAAACTGTTTCCTTTGGATTCCTGAGTACCCTAAGTTGGTCTGGCTCCAGCCAGCTCTACTTTAGCTTTGGTTAGGCCAAGCTTTTACAATTTATATCATTTCAATCTTACCTATTAGTCAAACTACAGTCATTTGACTGTAATTGCTAGAGCTATGGAATAATCACATATATGTTAATATAGTTAATTTAAAACTAAATATTTTCAAAAGTTCTCAAATGCAAAGTGAATGGAAATGAGAAATTGCCCTGAGTTCTCAAGAGGGAAAATAACTTTATTGAGATGATCCTAAAACACCTTCACCCTAAAACACCTTCACCCTAAAACACCTTCACCCTCGGGCCTCTCTAAGATGCATTTTTCTAGTTCTAAATTTGAATAGTTTCCATCCTCTGAAGCTGGGAGTTGGTGTCCACCAGAGATCCTGGATGGGAAAACATCTCTGAAAGAGGCTTTATCAGGTGATGCTGATGTGGGCAGAGACCAAGCAGCAACACTGGGATCCTCCAGTCCACTTTGATTATTCCTCTTCTGCTGCATGAATGAGTCTCCAGAGCTTTCCTTTGTCATGTCACAAAGCCATGGATCTGCTAAGGCCCCATCCTTGTGTTTCCAAGCTGATCTGTCTCACATTTTAACCACATCCCATTTCTCCTACACATCCCATCTTCTTATCTAAGAAGCTCCAGTAGCTCTGTTTTATTTTTCTGAGCTTTTATTTTTCCTTTTGGTCTGCCAAGAGTAGCAGCAAGCATTTTTGGAGGCGTGTTGCCGTTCCAAGCCTGATCTCTGACTCCAGTGAAGCAATGGGGACAGCTGCTGGTCAGCTGCCTGCATGGCAAGGAGACCTCTCCGGGCTTGCAGGGACTGTGACCTTATTCAGATTTCAGAGTTCTCAGCCTGCTCAGGTCTGTTGGGAGCAGGACTCGTGTCTGTCACATGTTCAGCTGCAGGAAGCAGCAAAGCTCCTGAAGAATCCTGGCTTGGAGTTCTGGAGATGTTGCAGGGATTTTTGCTCTGTCGTTTGATTAATGGTAACATCTCTCCTTTGAAACCTGGAGTGGACTACTTTGGAACATGCCAGGCTTTTAAAAATTCACTTTTACAAGGAATTTTCTGGGCTAAACAGGTCTGAAAGGTGCTGCAATGCAGAGTGGGATTGCTGAGCAGTGACAGAGCTGGGGTGGGACACTCCTGCCATCCAACGTGGCACTGAGCCACAGGGCTGGAATGTCACATCCACTGCACACCAGGGCATGGTCTCAGGAGGTGATGGCAGTGAGGAGCCAAGAGCAGGACTGTGAGGTTTTAATCTTGTATTCTCTAAGGAGTAGCTGTGCTTCAAATGTATCCTCTTTGTTAATCAGTGTGTATGCTCTTCAAATAATGACCCCAACTTCCAGGTAACTGACATAAGTGTAGCCTTTAGGGTGGCTACAGTAACCAGCTGTCTCACCAGAACTCTGAGAGCACTCCTAGTTCTGAAAAAAAGAATCTCCTTTGCTCACTGTTGTTCTCTGTGCTTTGAATTTTAGCACTTTGCAATGCTCTGGATCTCCTTGGGCTGTGTGAGTCAGGCCCTGCTGCAATGGGGTTGCAAGTGGTGGCAGCCTTAGCCTGATAATTCACTGCTGCATAACCTTCCCAGAAGAGCAAACAGATCACAGCCTCTGTCCTGCCTGCTGCCTCTCCTGCTGCCCTGCACAGGAGCAGGACAAAAACCCACCCACCAAGAGCTCCCTTTGCTCACCTCACACCTGGTGCACAGCACAAGGTTCCAGCCCCAGGCTGAGGGAATTCCTGCTCAGCTCACTGAGCAGATGAGTCCAGCACAATGGGATCCAGCATTCCCATCCACGGGGTTTTGTCTTGGTGTGTTTGTGCTTATCCCTTCTCTGCTGCTGGAAACCCCTCCTTGGCATTTAGAAGGAAGCTGTGTTATATTTTAATATCAGGGCTGCTAAATCCTGTCTGGGGAAATTCTTTACTTTAGGTGATGGCTTTGAGAGCTCTGTGAACACCTGGCTCTAGGAGCACATTCTGGATTTGGGCACTTGCTTGCTGAGCACAGACTGTATGTGGATTATCTTCATTGAATTCTTAACTAACATCAAAAATTTTTATTTTTTTCTTTTCGGGAGTGTGTTTTTCCCCCCTCCTTTAGTATGGAAAATATCCCTGAACACAAGAGTGTCTCAGCACAGGTGAGGGATCCACAGGTACATTTCCTACAGCTGTGTAGTCACTCCTGAATGAAAGTCACCGCAGTGACAATCCCCACTAGGTGGCACTTTGAATCCACGGCACGGGCAGAGCCCCGGCTGATGGAGTACCTGGGAGCTGCCACTTGCATTTGTACTTAGTGATTGACCAGGCTAAAAAAGGATCAATATAGAGCTGCCTGCAGCAAGTTTCACAGCTCCGTTTAATACCAGCATTGATTAAATCCCCACCCCCAGCCCCGTGTGAAAGAGCATTAGCACAGAAATTTTCCCCTCTCCAAAGCCCTGCATCCAGCTTCCTCCACTACCCCACCAATTTCCCACCTCCAAAAAACTCCCCCAAACCCTCCAAAAACCCCCAAAAGACTAAACCCAAAAGAAACAAACAAAAAAACCTCAAAAACTCCAAAACAAAAACAACCCCCCAACCAAGTAATCGTTTATGTCCCTGGAAATTAAACTTCATGCTCTTGTTTAGAAACCCAAATTTTATGGTTTTATTTGAAGTGTCCAGATAAGTGTCAACTCCCCAAGCTCCCTTCTCATTGATATTCAAGGCTCTCCTCAGAGTGCTGCAGGAATTTGGAGTTTGCACGAATAAAATAGGCCATAAACAAGGACAGAAGTGACTGCTGGAGTAACAGGCAAAGAAATAAATTAGGTGGAGAAAAATGGGAGTTGCAAAGGGAGAAGTGCATTGGGAGTATTTGGGTCTGTATTGTCTGACATGGGCTTAGGGGGCATCACACAGCACCTCATAACCAGTTCCCTGCTCACTGCTACTGCTGATGCTTCTCAGCCCAAACCTTTGAGTGTTTGAGAGCAGAAATAAAAGATACAGGACAGCAGCTGAGGAAACCTAGAGCCAGGTTTTAGCACAGCTCGAGTTGTGTTTTGCTGTTGCCACGTTATTTAATCTTTAATTTATGGCAATGGATCTGAAGCTGTTCAGGGGTACAATGCAAAATCTTGTTCCTCGCCATGGTTTTGGAACAGAGGAGCTCAAGTCAATGAGAGAACTGGACTGAGTCTCTTCCAACATCCTGTTAAGGACACAAGTTCATGCTCAGCAGCTGAAATGTGGGTTTGTGAGCAGTAAGCTTGCATATGGCTCTCTGAGTGGTTTCTAGGGTTCAAAAAGTACTCAGTAAGCTCAAAAAGAGCCTTTCAGCTATTTCTGTTGGCTCTGCCCTTTTGAGGGAATCTACTCTAAGTAGTAGGCTTGCAATTGCCATTGTTAAAAATTCATTATGAACCAAATGAGATTATTAAAAATAAATCAAATACTTTGGGTTCACTTGTACTGGTTAGCTGAATGTATTTCTGCAAATCCTGGTAGAAAAACTCATGAGTTGGAAACATTGAAGTTTGGTGTTAAAAGCAAAACTTCCAACCTCACCCTGAGAGAAGCTCTGAAGTCTCTTTGTGGGAGGTTTGTGGCTGTACAGTTTAAGTGCACAGCACCTGCAATGCTGCAGCAAGAGAGGGACTCAAAATAGCAATGTGTGGGCATTTAATCTGTTTATTTGGGCAGTGACAGTACCTGCGAGTGCCCCTTCATGGGAGCTCACTGTGCTGGTCTGTCCTCAGAACCTGAGTGAAGGTTTATCAATGTCACTGTCATATTTGCTGAAAAATCCCTTCACCAGGATTCTTCTCCTGACATGCTGAGAAGCCTCAGAAAAGAAATGTAAACAATAATTATCTGATTGCTTGGAGTGTGGTTTGGCGGTTGCTGACCACAATTGATTGGTTCCATGTGAATTGTTGTTAATTAATGACCAATCCCAGTCCAGCTGTGTCAGACTCACTGGTCAGTCACAAGTTTTTATCATTCTTTCTTGTCTAACCTTCTGATGTCTCCTTTCTCTTTCTTTAGTATAGTTTTAGTATATAATTTTCATATAATATTGATATGATATGATTATAATATAATATAATATAATATAATATAATATAATATAATATAATATAATATAATATAATATAATATAATATAATATAATATAATATAATATAATATAATATCAGCCTTCTGAGAACTTGGAGTCAATTCTCATCTCTCCCCTCGTCCTGAGGACCCTCAAAACACCACAACAATTGGTGACCACGAAGATACTCAAAGCAAACAGATCCAGGGGCAGCTTTCCAAAAGGGGGAAGGCAGAGATGCTCCTGTGTTTGCTCTTCTTGCCGAGGTGCTGAGGGGAGGGGCAGTTGGTTTTAGCCCAGAACAAACGGCATGTGCAATTTACTGCTGCAAAATATGGTTCTGAACAAGGAGCTCAGGAGGAGCTGGGTAAAGATGTGATAATTGCATGAGTCACAGGTAATACAGTGTTTAAAGATTCTCAATCCTTGTGCTTCGAGCTACATTGTCGGTGTAGTTTTCCAGGATTGTGCAGAGTGTGATTTACTGAAGTTTTCTCTAAAGTGTCTGAATTTAAATTCTGATTATTTGGAAGACAGCATGCTTGAATAAACACATCATTGCATTCGTTTTGCATAACACTCCTTGTTTCCACTTTTACAGCTGTATAATGGTATTTCATACTTTTTACAGTGCCTGATATTGAAGGAGATCAAAGTATCTAGCAGATATTTTCTATCTCTGTACTTCTAGCAGTGGGATAAATATTTCTGCTCAAATCTAATCTGTTACACTGGGACTTCTATGGCTGCTCAGCTGAGCATGAGATAGTCTGGGGGTAGGTGATTATCTGCATAGATACTTCTAGGAAGTAATTAGAACTCACTTGGCATAATTATATGGAGTTTGGACATTCTGAGAATAGAGAGTCATGGTTAAAAACGTTTATTTGAACGTTTGTTGAGCGTAGGATCCTACATTGAATTCAATATATTATTAGAAGCTCCAGTTGATAGAATTCTCTAATAATGTTGGTTGTTTCAATGGCAGTAATTCTGTGTGTGATCTTTGCTGTGTGGACATCCCTTCCCAGTGTCCTGTCATGTCCCCTTTCCTTGAAGTTCCTGAATGGGACTGTGGGTGTACATGGAAAAAGAACCATTTATGTAATTCTAATTATTTCTGTACTATTTATTTCTCTAGGATTGCTCTGATTGTAACTCCCAAGTGTTTTTTCCTGCCATATTTCCTTTTCTTGACTAGAACTATTTCTTTATTTCTCTTAAGGCACCGGAAGGAATCCTTGAGGTCCCAGGCTCAGTATGTTCTTTTTTTTCTCAAAGCCTTCCAACAGGATATCCCATTTTCAAAATAAATACAGCATTTTGTTTTTGGAAAACAGGAAGGGGAGGCCATGGAATAGATGGCAATAAAGATTGTTGCTGAGGTCCAAACTTGGAACTCAGATTTTAGCAGAAGGTGTATAGATCATGAACAGGAATCTTCCCTTTTAAAGGCTTCTGAGGGAAAGAAATTACAGCAGGAAATGCTAGATGGAATTTTCAGTCTTTCCTCTAAAGAGATGTCTTATCCACAAACAAAGCCACTTGAGACAGGCACTGGCTTGTAAACATGAAGAGAATTCACTTGTAAAGTAGGTTTAGATATTGTCTGCTGCTCAGTGCATGAATAAAAGCTAAAATAAGTTTTTATTGCACAGTAAGCAGCCAGTGCATCTTATTCCTGTAATCATGGTGAGGAGGTTTGGTTTTGTTCTTTTTTGTTCCTTTTTTCCTTCTCCTACTACAGTCACAGTGCAAAAATTTAATGAGCCATCTGCTGAAACAGAGTTTTACTCTGTAAATCAACAGGGGGAAATAGCAGCCTCTTCCTTAGCAGAACTATTCTTTAAATATGTTCAAAGTGGCATCTTTTTTATCAAAGTGCTATCACTTTTCATAATACAGCAACAATTTTAACATTTAAAGCAATTGGAAATCTCAGCCGAGGTTTAGCTCTTGTTTGGTTGTTTGGAGTCACAGGATACTGGATGTGGTGTTACAGGGACAGATTGTCCAGGTTTTCATTAAACCACAGAAATTCCTTCATTATCAAATATTTCCAGGCTCATAAAATCAGAGGCAAAACATCACATTTGATATATTAGCTGCTTTTCCATTAGCACAGTTCTGTTATGCTATGCTCAGTTATGCTATGCTCATGTCATACCTGCAGCCTGAGATGAAAACATCCTTCTCTTGCAGGCTGCATACAAATACATCTCAGCACAGCTCCATGGATCTCACTAAACTCCACCTCTGGGGGGGTTTCTTGCCTTTCTTCTCAGGAGTTTATGATGAAGAATATTACCACTTGCCTCTCATTGGGTTATGGTTTGTAATTGCAAATCTCACATGTAGAAATTTTTCAAAAGGTTGCTGCAACACAGATTTTCTCCTGTCTCATCCAAGAAGTTTCCTTTTGTAAAATCTGGGCTTAAATATTACAAAAAATTCCACACAAAACCAAACAAACAGTCTGGTACAGAAACACCTCTGTAAGCCTGACTGTGCTTGTGATTACCCTTTTGGGTTCCTTGGGGGTTTTTGTTACTTTTAGATCTAAGTAGTTGTTAAAGGAAAAACTTGGTTTTGCTTGCTGGACAGAGCACAACACAAATCCACTATGGTGAGATCTTCCTTGCTCCAGAAATTGTTGGGAAGGGAGCACTAAAGAAGCTCTGAGAGGTTCAGGTAGCCCTGAGAAAGAATGAAGAGCTGCAGCTTCTCCTTGTGGCTCAGTGTCTTAATATTCCTGAATATATTTTTAATATTGCTGCTGGAAAGAAGAAGAGAGGGGCACCCTTCTCCTGTTTGTGGCTGCTGGGTTGTGAGCATCAGCCACAGGGGATGAAATTGGGTTTCAAGGCATGTCCCAGTGATATTTCAGAGCCACGGATGCATCTGACTTTGCCTCATGAATAAGCCACAACAAAAAGTGCTCCAGCTGGTGATCAGTGCTGCTTCCTCAGCAAATGATCCTGTTGCTATGAGACAACAGGGACTCTGGGCTGGCTGCAGTGGCTGGTTTGATCCAAACCCCATCCAGAAGGTTGTTCTTGCCAGATGATGCAGCCTCAGTGATTTCAGTATTTACAGGACCTGCTGGAGTCTTGTTAATAAAATATTTCTTCTATTGGGATGTCACCAGAAATAGAAAGAACCACATTTGTGATGTAGATTTTGAAAGGAAAATGGCAAATGAAGGGTTGGCTTTAAAATGAGATTCCAGAGGGGAGAGGATCCCTGGAGCTTTGCATGTCCTGCAGGCCTCAGGGATCAGAGAGTGAGGCCCAAAGAGCTGCAGGTCTGCTTGGGGATCTGGTGACAAAGCAGAGGGAGAGGATTTCTTTAGAAATGATTCTGTAAAATGGCACTAGGAGACTGTAAAGCAGAGGAGGGTGTTAGAGCAGAAGTGCTAGACCAGAGGATTCTGTAAGAGGTGTAGGGTCTCTGAACCCCATGGATCTGTGATTCTCTGGTTAACACTACGTGGTTTGAAGGTAATTATGAAACCAGCAGTGAAGCCATGACGTGTTTGAATGAGAAAGTCAAGAATGAGCTCTGGGTTTGTTAGTGTCAATAGAACAGAGTGTTTCTTCCTGCTATTTCCAGCTCCATCAATTGAAGGTTTAAGCAAACACTGTTTTGCAATAAGGTCTTTGAAGTTGTAAAGTGAATTTTAGAACTGTTACACCTTTGTCTGAGAATAATCAGCCTGAGCTGCTTCATGCACTTTTTTGGCTGCGATTTTGGCTGCTGAAATCCTAAATAATGTTGTGTCTAAGTGTGAGGAAAAAGGTATTCTGCACAATCAGGTACTGGCTGGTTTCTTTGTCAAATCAAGGTATTGCATGGCTTTGAAACACAGCTGGGGTGCACAGCTCTGGAAATGGCTTCCCTGAGCGTCTCTGTTTAGAGGCAGTTTGGAATTCAGCCACAGGAGAGATGGACAGGTCTCTGACAAGGAGAGGTCCTGCCAAAGGTCTGAGTGTTGTCCTCTCTGGGTAACTCCACCCAAGCTCACCTGCACTGTGCCACTCCTCAGAAACACATTGGCAGGGCAAGAACTATTTCAATATATTCCTTTCTAATTTCACCTGGTACTAATGCTGCTTCAGGGAATAGGAGAGAGAAAATGAAACATTTGCAGGCTGCTTTTTTCTTATTCTTCCACGCAGTCCTTATTTCCCCCTCTCAGGGATGGTATAAATATTAGCAAATTAAAAAAAGCACATTATTTTGAACTGATCTTCATTTCACAATAATTAGCAAACTCTAATGGCCTTTAGGAAAAACCTTTTCCATTCCATTCTGTTTGCTTAGAGAAGCCCAACAGGAGGATGAAGAGAACAGAACTGCCTTCCTTGCACATTTGCTGTATCATAGAAGAGATAGGAGATATTTTTGCTCCCTTCTGGTGATACTGTTAGGAAAGTAGCAGGAGCAGAGTTGCTCTTGCAGGTCTGTTCTTGCATCACAGTATTTAGAAAATAAACTTCTACTTCAGAGCTTGGTAATCCTTAAAAGGTTTGTCAAGATTGCTGGAGTCCACACCAAGTGCTCAAAATAGTTCTGCTGCACTGGCAAAAACCCATTTGCTATTACATTTCCTGTCATGCTGTGTTTATGTGGGGGGTGGTTTTTTTGGGTCACTCTGCTCACAATTAGGTAGTTCTGAGAAGTTTGTAGTGTCAGTGTGAGCCTCAGGTTGCTGCAGCTCTGTTGAGGTGCTGTTGGGAGGAGCTCCAGATCTGTGTGAGGGGAGGGAACAGGCTGCTTCCTTCTTGTTGGGGGTGACAAGGACACTGGTACCTGTCCAGGGCAGAGGAAGTCATGCTTGATTTGAGCTTTGAGCCATGACATCTTCCAGGTGAATAATGAGGGCTGGAGACCACAGCAGTGCTCAGGAGAGCTTGAGTGAAAAGAGGAACCAGCAAAGCCCAAGGAATGGGGCTGAGGGCTGGTGTGACCTGTAACAAACACTGGCCAAAGCAGTTTCTAAGGCTGTATCTTCACATCATGGAAAAAGCCCTTTAAAAACCATAATGAGAGTGCTCCAGGCTCAGCAGGATTTCATCTCCAGCTGGGCTACATGCTCCTCTGAGCTGAGTCACCTCCACATCCACCCCCTCGTGTTGCTGGGCTGCTGGGAGCAGGCAGGCACTGTTCCCCCTGCTGCAGGGCCTGAGTGCTTCTCTCAGCACAGGGGAGGAGGGCCTGGAGGCTTCTCTGCTGCTCTGTGCCTGAGGGGTGGGTTCCCCACCCCGGGGTGATTCCCCTGCTGAGGAATGCCCTGAAAACAGGCAGCAGTGCTGGCCAGGGGCTGCCTTCAGCCCCAGAGTGGAACATTTCACAGCAGAATCCCACAGCAGTGCCAATTTAATGGAAAATAAAATCACTGCAGACCCCCAGGCACTGTGATTCAGATCCTCTGCAGTGTCACCTTTGTTGCTTGCCAGGGGGAATTGCCAGAACTGGGCAAGTCCTGGGCCTCCTTCCCCCATGGTCTCCCAGTCTTGTCCTTAAGGGTAAAGAGAAGCCAGCAGGGATCCTGCTGATCATCAGAGACAGAAGTGGCAGCAATACTTCCCTCACATCTGGATAATACCATGTCACTATCAGATCCCCCTCTGCTAGGAAATAGGGGTACCTGGAGCTGTCCTGATGAGTTAATGGATGCAGCAGGTTCTCGAGGTCTGGGACTGCTTGGTCTTTATTTACCAGCTGTGTCTCCATAGCCATGAGCACAGGAAGTGTGTTCACTTTTAAAGGAGAACCTGTGCTGTGATCTTTGACTTGCAGGAGCAGTTTTCAGACACTTGCCTAGAGAGCAAGTCCATAAATCCAGCCTGTTTTTTATGTACTGAGGAGTTGTTTTCCACTCTTTACAGCAAGTCAGCTTTTCCCATCTCCACATGTCCCTCATCAATTTGGTTTCATTCCCCTTCTTCAAGGAGCAGAAATGTAGGAAGCACAGAAGGGCTAATTGCCTCTGTCAGAACGTCAGGGCTCCATGTTTGAGTCTCCAGGATCTCATTGCCTGGTACACAGAGACATGGGATCAGTGCTAAGCTGGCTGAGGCTGCTGTGAAAGGAAGCAATGAGATGCTGCTGTTCCTTCTCTTTCTCCTTTCACCTTTATGGACTTAGCTGAAGGGGATTGCTATTTTATCAAAACCTAGAGATTTACCTTTGAACAACTACCATTGTTATTTCAAAAACATCTTTTCTGTCTAACTGCAGATTGTTCAAGAATATTGCACAAACCATGTTGTGATGGCTCCCTGGCCTGAGCTCAGCAAAGAAGAGTTAATCTGTTATTATCATCATCTTTTGTTCCAAAGACTTGGCAGTTTGGGACATGCAAAAATGAAGAAACCTGATTGTGTGCAGCCCTTGCAGGGGAGTCAGATGGCTCATTCTGTACCAGGGGTGTGCAGAAGTGCTTGGTGACACCCTCTCACTGACAGACAGCAGGAGACACAGCTTGTGTTATAGATTATAGCCTTTAATATTTTATCCAGTCCTCTTGTGTAACTGCAACTTTTACAGCCGTTGATTTGTGGCTTTGGAGTTGCAAATTTTATGGCTTAAGCTTTCTGTAGAGCGCTGAGAAGCATTTGTAGCTTTTGTTGTAGGAAGCAGAGGTTCTGCTAAACATTTACCAGGTAATTCCTGAGCTAATTGGCTACAAAGATTGAAGGGATTTCTCAGTTGTACCGTTGTGTCTCCCTCAGCCTTTCCACAGAGGAACCAGCTTCTCTCAGTGCTCAGCCTTTCCACAGAGAGCTTTACCAGATTTGCACTTGCAGCTCAAACATTTGGCAGTTTCAAGAAGGGTCCCCAGTAATTCAGAGGAGTTTTTGATAGTATTTGTCTGATAAAAGTGGAATTCAAAGCTGGGACAAGTTGGGAATTCCTGACTTCAATGTTTTCTGCCTTAACATCAATTGATCTTTTGATGAGCTATCAGAAGCATTTCTCTTGTTTTGCATCTAAGAGTGCTCCTCACTGCACAGGCAGATGGTAACTCTCATTCCTCCTGCCAAAGAGCTCACAGTCTCATAGATAGAGCAGCCAAAAAGTGGGAGGGAAAAAAGGGAGAGAACAAAATTGATTGAGTATCACTTCTCACAGAACAGAAACATCACCTAAGAGCTGGATGGGGAGGACATCACCAGCTTGAGGGGGTCCAGGGAAAGTGCCAGCCCAGGGCAGAGCTCAGGCCTTCAAAGCTTTCAAATCAAATCCTCTTATACCACCAAGGAAAATCAAACAGAAAGCAATTATTTGTTTAAGGTTAAGGATACTCAGCCTTTTCCACAGACAATCCAATAGCAGCAGCCTCCCTTAGGAGTGGGATGCACTGCTGAGTCTCTGAACTCCTCAGGTCAGAGAGGGATTTTATTCTGTGAGTGCAGCTTGTTATCTCAGTGCCATGGAAAGTCCTGGGCCAGGCTTTTATTCACCTATATTCCATCTCCAGAGGGAAAGTTATTCCCACATGGTCACTGAGAGCTGTGAGCTCCTTACACTGTGTACAAACCTTGGGAAATACTGGTACCTCTCCTAGAAATGGTTATTTCTAACCTTCCTTTGGATTAAAGGTTGTGTTTGCAGAGAGTATCATTTCTAAATTTGCATGGGATGAGATGAGAGTTCATCTACATGAGAAAGAGCAAGTTTTATTATAGCAAGGGAGCAGCTGCATCATCTTCTTTCTACATGTGGTCATGAAATACTTTTGGTTTCTAGAAAATCCCATTCTGGTCTCAGTGCACACCAAGATTCCTGGTGTTGTGCACAGCCTGGTTCTTCCTGGGGTCTGGGCTGGGTGGACATGAGCAAACACTGACCCCAGAATTCTGTCACCAGGAGGAGTCGTCACTGTCTGTAAACTGTCCTTAGACTGATGCTTGCCTGCACCAGGCTGTCCTGGGGGTGGGCTGAGGAGGAATCAAACAGCACTAAGGACTGTCCCTGAGCACTGACTGCAACCACAAAATAAGTTTACCTGGAGATGTATAAGCTGAAGGCCTGGCTGGGTATTTTTGAATTCTACTTTTTGAATAACACTAAAATTGAGCTGATCTCTAACAAAGAAACAATGATTAAGCAAAGCCTGCTGCTTATTTTCATGAATATTTTCTTTTTTTCTAGAGCAAGATGCCTTCTTCTTGCATATTGAAACACCTTCCCACTTTGCATCTGTTATTCTTAGCACCAGTCCTGTTGATAGAAAAAATAACATAAAAATAAACATAAGAGTAAAAAAAGCCCCTCGATTTTCAGACTTGAAATGATTCAAAATTAATGTTTTAAAATTTTTAAGTATTTAATTAAATTGATATAAAGTGAAATATAATCCATGAAAATCAAATTTTGATGCAAAATTGTTCTGATCAATTCTGAGTCTGAAGAGAACAAAGAACAGTTATGAAGTGGATGCTTTGTGTTTGTTACCTTTTGTAACAAACACAAAGCATTCCCTAAAATCCTCTCCTCTCCCACATCTCCTGGGCAGCCTGCAGAGCTCTGCAGGGAGAGCAGCAGGGAGCTGGGCAGTGAGCTCTGTGGAACCTGCTTTGTCTGTGGAACCTGCCTTGTCTGTGGAGCCTGCTTTGTCTGTGGAACCTGCTTTGTCTGTGGAGCCTGCATTGTCTGTGGAACCTGCTTTGTCTGTGGAACCTGCTTTACTGTGTGGAACCTGCTTTGTCTTTGGAACCTGCTTTGTCTGTGGAACCTGCTTTGTCTGTGGAACCTGCTTTGTCTGTGGAACCTGCTTTGTCTATGGAACCTGCTTTGTCTGTGGAACCTGCTTGGTCTTTGGAACCTGCTTTGTCTGTGGAACCTGCTTTGTCTGTGGAGCCTGCATTGTCTGTGGAACCTGCTTTACTGTGTGGAACCTGCTTTGTCTGTGGAACCTGCTTTGTCTGTGGAACCTGCTTTACTGTGTGGAACCTGCTTTACTGTGTGGAACCTGATTTCTCTGTGGAGCCTGCTTTACTCTGTGGAACCTGCTTTATTCTGTGGAGCCTGCTTTACTCTGTGGAACCTGCTTTATTCTGTGGAACCTGCTTTACTGTGTGGAACCTGCTTTACTCTGTGGAACCTGCTTTACTCTGTGGAACCTGCTTTGTCTGTGGAACCTGCTTTACTGTGTGGAACCTGCTTTGTCTGTGGAACCTGCTTTACTCTGTGGAACCTGCTTTACTCTGTGGAACCTGCTTTGTCTGTGGAACCTGCTTTGTCTGTGGAACCTGCTTTGTCTGTGGAACCTGCTTTCTCCTCAGCTCAGACACACTCTGGCTCCTCAGGCTGGAGATCTGCTCAGACACAGAGTGTTGCAGTGTGATGCAATATCCTGTTTTAGCTGTTTTAGCAATATCCTGTTTTAGCTATCCCAGTCCTTTCCCAGGTGGGCCAGTACCTTCTCCCTTCCCCTCCCTTTGCCTCTTGCTGAGTGCTGTCCATCAGTCTTTGCATTCCAGCAAGGAGTCCTGTGGTTGGCAAAAGTTCAAAAGATGCTCTCAGCCCTGGGGCCATTGGGCTGCCCAGGTGTCACTTGTCCCCTGAGCCTTCCCCCCTCCTACCTGGTTGGTGGCACACCTGCCCCTTCCCTCCCCCTGTCCCCGGGGTTAAAAGACACAGGACCCCACGGTTCAGGGTTCTGTAGGAGCTGTTACAAGAGTCAGAGATCTGTGACCCTGGAATAAAGCTCTGGGTTAAACCCTCCGGTAGAATCCGTCTCCTTTTCCCTTCACCATCACCTAAAGCCTTTCCACCAGAGGTAAAACTGAGTTCCTGCATGCCTGGACCTGTTCCAGGTGCCAGCTGCAGCATCCAGCCAGCCAAAGGTGTCTCTGAGGTGAAAACCATCTCAGTTGCTGCCTGTGGCCAAGCAGCAAGGGCCAGATGAGCCCAGGCACGTCCCACCCGGAAATATTGGGATCATATTCCAGTAACAGAGGATCAGGGAACAGCACCTGCAGGGTTTTCCCATTTTGGCAATTTTCTTGGGAGGCAGCAGTGTGGTGGTGTTTGAGGGTCCCCAGAACGAGGGAAGAGGTGAGAATCTTGACTCCATGTTTCAGAAGGCTGATTTATTATTTTACAATATATATTATGTTAAAAGAAAATTATATATTAGAACTATACTAAAGAAAGAGAAAGGAGATATCAGAAGGCTAAGAAGGAATGAATAATAAAATCTTGTGACTGACCAGAGTCTGACACAGCTGGACTGGGATTGGTCATTGAGGAAAAACAATTCACATGAGACTAATCAAAGATGCACCTGCCACATTCCACAGCAGCAGATAATTATTGTTGACATTTCTTTTCTGAGGCTTCTCAGGTTCTCAGGAGAAAAAATCCTGGCCAAGGTATTTTTCAGAAAATGTGTCAGTGACACAGCAGCATTTCCCTGGCTGTCTCCTGTGCAGAACATCCTCAGTGTGCATCCCCTCAGCTCCACACCTCTCCTGTTGACTCAGGAATGGGCTCCAGAATGGAATCCAGCAGGAGCAACACAGGCAGACTCTGTACCTAGTCCCAAATTAAAGCTTGATTAACTCATTAACAGGATTATACACAGGAGGCTGCACTCTGTGAACCAGTGATGTCCTTTTCAATCCCATGTCCCCAGACCATGGAGCATGTGTCACAGTAATTGCCAAGTGCTTATGGAGGGCACAGAAATGCTTGTAAAAATCAACTTGGGCTGGCACACAGATTACATAATGGCAATGTCCATGTCAGGGGCTGTAAGGACCCGTGTCACTCATGCCTCTGCTGCTTCACAGTCAGATGTCACAGCACAGAGCAGCACTGAGGGAAGCTCTGGGAGACAGGCAGTGGGAATTGCCAGGAGCCTTGTGCCTGAGGAGCTCACCCTTTGTACTTCACACAGTCTGACAGGGCTCAGACTCCCTTTTTGGGGGGTTTGGGTAGCTCTGGAAGTGAGCACCTGACTCCCACAGCCACTCACCAAATTCACCAAGTTCTCCATCACAGCCCTGGGAGGGTTCTGAGAGGAGCCAGTGGGGAGGTTCTGGCTGTGCTGCAGCTCCTTCCTGCCACTGGAGCTGACCTGGTGTGGCAGCCAAGCGGCTGAGGGGCTCCCAGGAGGAATTCTGTGCCTGGAGGGACATGGCAGTGGGTATGTGTCACACTGATACCCCAGACTGCAGGGACATGCCCAGGGCAGGGCATCCATGGAGAACAGAGCAGGAATTCACACCTGGATTGGTCCCAGTCCTGCAGAGTGCCAGGATCACTGCAGCCAGGGACACAGGAGAGCCTCTGGTACAGCTGGCACTTGCAGGAGGTGTCATTTTCCTCTGGTTGTTCCTCCAGGATGCAGATGGATGAGCCACAAACTCAGTGCTCCTCTGCCCAGAAGACTGCTCGGTGGGAAAACTTGGTTCAGACAGTGATATTTAGTTAATTTTGATTCCTCTGAAAGGAAATGAAGGGTTTTAGGAAACAAAACTAAAGTCTCCAACAGGGATTCAGTCTTCTTGAGTCCACAAACTCTCCAGAAATGGCTGCATTTCCTCACACTTTCCAGGCAAATGCTACAAGTGGTGCAAACCCACTTGACTCACAGCTTCTCAAGATCAAGATTAGGATAAACAAATCAGAGTAGCTGCATTTAAATCAGGTAACCCTGTGCTGGCACCACTTACACATGGCTGAGTAACTCAGCTGAGTGGAGAAGTCTGACCAGCAAAATCTGGTTTCAGCAGGGGTACATAGAGGTACCCTCATAAAGCATTTATTTGGAGCCATGACCACAGTGGATCTGTGGGATGTTACTGTGGGTTGTGAATGTCAAATTTTGTGGCAGGAGAACTGGACTTTAGAAGAAATTCCAATATCTTTGTGGAAGAAACTTCTTTATAGTTCCTCGGTAAGAAAAGCCCCAACAAACGACAACAAAAAAATCCAGAATAAACAAAAAACCCCCTCAAACAAAACAAAATACCACCCCACAAACTACCCAAATAAAAAACATCCAAAAAAAGCAAAACCACAGAGCCAACTAACTTCTGGGATCGTGACAATACATCAGAGTACATTTTGAGAAAATTGCCTCTATTTTAGGTCAATATTAAGGAGAAGGGAGAAAATAAGTTACAGATTTTGAAATTACACTGCTTTTCATTATTCAGCTTCTGGCTTGCTTCACTCTGTCAGCACCTGTTGATGGAGGGAGACAGCAGATTCAAATCACAGATTTTAGACCTTGTGTCTGCAGCTCATGGTCAGCCTGACACAAGCACACGGTGAGCAGCATTCACTCACTCGTGTTTTGGGTTGAACCCCCACCAAACTGAAGAAATTAAACTGTAGTGGAGAGAGATTTCTGATATTTGTACCATTTTTTTGGTTCATTGTTTGTCCTGAATGAGTGCTTGTTCAGATGACTCTTGTGTTCCCCTTCATCCTGATCACCCACTCCACATTCCCAGCATCCTTTTGTTCCACATAATCTTCCTTTCATGCTGTTCTCTGCAGAACCTGAGTCATATTCCCTCTGAACTTCTGCTTCCATGGAATTTGCCTGCTCTAAGCCATCTTGGCCAACATCTTGTGCTTTTTGCAATCTGTAGCTGTGCTGCTGCAGGGGTGAGCAGCATCCCAGATTTGAGACACTGTGTTCCTCCTTTTGCATAGTCCTCATTTCACAGTTTTTCTTGACCATCCAACAGACAGAGCTGCTCTTCATGCCCAGCACAGAAAACATTCACCCACCTGTGCTCAGTGTTTGGTTTTGGCACATGAGGGACCCCAGTGACTGATGGTGATAAGTCCCTGCATTCAAAACACCTGATTTTCTGTCTCCTCTTCAAAGTCTGGCTTTAGAAATTCCAGTCACTAAATTGTTTGGGCATTACAGAGTTCAGAACTCACCCACAGCCAGAACCAGACTTAAACACTGAATTCTGAAGAGGTCCCAGAGAGCCACAACTCTCAAAGTCACAACTTTGAGACAACAAGAAGGTGTTTTATTTCAGTACTTTCAATCGATTTTTAAAGCAAACCCCAAATTTCATCTTTGTTTTTAGCTGAAAACCAGCAGCACTTATGCCTGGAACACTGGGTACATCTGAGACAGCTGAGATCTGGAGAAGTTTTTCTTACAGGGCCTAACAGTTCAGTCAGCTCAGATCTGTCCCTGCCTGTTGTCCTGAGCTGAATGCACCTGGCACAGGGACACAATCACAGTGGGAGGAACAGCAGATCCACAGTGGGGAATGCAGGATAAAAATATTGCTGGATGTGTCTGCTACACAACCAAAGCTCTCAGCTGGTTTGTTTGCCAGTGTTTGCTTATCCCTATTAAATGAGTTGCTTAAACTTAGTTGGAGCTTGGCCCAGTCAAATGCTGACCCTGCCTGCAAGAAATATTTTTCTCTATTAGCTACTTGAGCTAATTTTGGTCACTAATTTATGCATCTCTATACATAATGAAATCTACATAATGTCTTTTGGAGAAACATTTGTTAAGGCTGACAATAGCAACTGCCAGCTATGTTGTAGGTGGAGTTATTTGCAGTGTTTGCCATCCTTTCTAGAGAAAATAAGTTTTGTACTTCTCCAGAGTAAGAGCTGTATTGGTGACCTTCATTTAGAAACTACAGAGCAAAAACAAGGATACCACAAAGAACAGAATTCCCAGAACACTAAATCCTAAGCCATTGGCCCAGCCAGTAAATCCCCTTAAAAGAGCAGAGATTCCAGAGGTTTGGAACAGTGATTAGTCCTCTCAGTGGAAGAGTAAACATAAACACCAGGCAGTGCATTGGATCACTTTATAGGTGAGAGGATTGAGCATTTGCATTATTTTTTTATCTGCTTCCTGACTGTGTCTGAGTAAATTCTGTCAAATTCTGACATTTCTCCATCTTTTCCATCCTCAATTCTCACATTTCATTTAACAACCTTGCCTGGGTCAAATTTGTGCCTGCTGATCTGACTCCCTCCCTCCCTCGTGTGTCCCACTCTCTTTAATTGCTGGGGAATGCCAACATCTTTTTCCATATTGAAAATTAGGTTTTTCCTTTTGAGCAATTGGCAGCCTGGTGCCTGGATGCTGCTTGGGTGCAAACCCATCCGTTTTACTGTGCCACAGTGCTCAGCCCTGGGTGGTTTGATGCTGGTTTCAGGGGGGAGCAGGGACTGGTCAGGCAGGACTGCTCTGATTGAAGGAGCTCCAGGAAAACTCTAAATGAAAGGATTTGAACCAAGTGCTTCCCACAGTGGGCCCTGCAGCAAGCACAGACCTGACAAGCCAGGTTAGGAGAGGAGGTTATTGGGAATGAGCATCACTTGTTTATCATTTCTGTTGAAGTAAGAAATGCAGCACTGGGGTTAAAGGATCACAGCCAGCCTCTCCTGGCCCAGAGGACCTGCCAGATGTGTTCCTGGGGTGTGAAGGCCTAACTTCAGGACCACTGGCTTATTTTACACAGGCTAAACACAGTCTGTGCTTCTGACTTAGTCACACTGGGCTGCAACTGCCCTGCTCCAGGGAAATGAGTCCCTGGCCAAACAGCTGCCAAGGGGACTTAGGGCTCCTGGATGAGGGAGGAAGAAATAAGGGGCTGCTGGATTTTTGCAAAGTCCTGTTTCACTCTCCAACATGAAATCCTCCACCATTCCTCTGCTGCTGAATGAGGAATGCAGCTGAGCCCAGAGAACTATTCACAAATACAAAAGGAGGGGTGTGGAGGCAGAGCTTATCTGCCTCTCAAACACACCAGGGAGGTAAAGTGCATCCCCATGTGTGACAAGTGACGTTAGCTGGAGCTAAATATAGAGCTGCCTGCTGCTCACTGATGATATCTCCCAGGGTCAGCTGAGCTGCTCTGCCTGATTTTGGCCTCCTGGGTCTCTGGAGGTTGTTAGCAAAAGGCAGCAGTGCTGTACTGGGTGGAGCAGTTCCCGTCTTGGATGGTCAGCCAGAGGAGCCTGTGTCCATCCTGTCCCATCTCCAGGCATGCAGTGTCCATCCTGTCCCACCTCCAGTTCTGCAGTGTCCATCCTGTCCCATGTCCAGTTCTGCAGTGTCCATCCTGTCCCATGTCCATCCTGTCCCATCTCCAGGCATGCAGTGTCCATCCTGTCCCATGTCCAGTTCTGCAGTGTCCATCCTGTCCCACCTCCAGGGATGCAGTGTCCATCCTGTCCCATCTCCAGGGATGCAGTGTCCATCCTGTCCCACCTCCAGTTCTGCAGTGTCCATCCTGTCCCATCTCCAGGGATGCAGTGTCCATCCTGTCCCATCTCCAGGGATGCAGTGTCCATCCTGTCCCATGTCCAGTTCTGCAGTGTCCATCCTGTCCCATCTCCAGGGATGCAGTGTCCATCCTGTCCCATCTCCAGGCATGCAGTGTCCATCCTGTCCCATCTCCAGGGATGCAGTGTCCATCCTGTCCCATCTCCAGGGATGCAGTGTCCATCCTGTCCCATCTCCAGGCATGCAGTGTCCATCCTGTCCCATGTCCAGTTCTGCAGTGTCCATCCTGTCCCACCTCCAGTTCTGCAGTGTCCATCCTGTCCCATCTCCAGGCATGCAGTGTCCATCCTGTCCCATCTCCAGGGATGCAGTGTCCATCCTGTCCCATCTCCAGGCATGCAGTGTCCATCCTGTCCCACCTCCAGTTCTGCAGTGTCCATCCTGGGCTGCAGTGTCCATCCTGTCCATCTCCAGTTCTGCAGTGTCCATTCTGTCCCACCTCCAGTTCTGCAGTGTCCATCCTGGGCTGCAGTGTCCATCCTGTCCCATCTCCAGTTCTGCAGTGTCCATCCTGTCCCATCTCCAGGCATGCAGTGTCCATCCTGTCCCATCTCCAGGGATGCAGTGTCCACCCTGTCCCACCTCCAGGGATGCAGTGTCCATCCTGTCCCATGTCCAGTTCTGCAGTGTCCATCCTGTCCCATCTCCAGGGATGCAGTGTCCATCCTGTCCCACCTCCAGGGATGCAGTGTCCATCTGTCCCACCTCCTCTAAGTTCAGACTGAGGCAGTTCATTCCATGATAAATATTTGAACCCACGTTTTCCCTCACTTGAGGGGGAGCTGTCCCTTTTAGGAGACTGCATTTGGAGCAGTAGGAAGGTTAACACAGTTACAGTCACAGAGTTTCTTACATCCCAATAGAAAACAAATATTATTTCCAAGCCTCAAAAGTAATTTGTGAATGATGTTAATGTTCCAGCAGCTCTGTCACATCTCTTTGGTCAGTATTATCTACAAAGCCTCTTATTTTCATGGGGCATCCCTTCATCCTGTATTTCAAAACAAACCTTGTACTGGAGTAATTAGTGGGGCCAAATTGAAATGATTGAAATCTCTGGTTTGGATGAAATTACCCCTGTGTCCTCTGCTTTAGGATCTCCTTCAACCTTTCTGTGCCTGCACTTGAGAAGATTGGTTTTCTCCTTGCTTCTGTCTCTGTGAGACTTGGATCCCAAACTCCTGCAGTGGGATTCAGAGATGATAAAGTCACCCTGGTTTATCAGTTTAGTGACCAGCAGAGCAGCCCAGAGGGGTTTTGGAGCCCAGCATGACTCAGTGCATTGCTAAAATCTCTATTATATCAGGGCCTCATCCTAACCATGGGAAATAAACTGCATCTTGGAATGAAGTTCATTCAGGAGCTGGAATCTGGGAGCATCTGGGAATTGGTTTAGTTTGCTTCTGGGAGGGCTTGAATACCAGCAGCTAGGGAGTGATTCAGTGGCAGCAGCAGCTTGTTCCTCAAAGATTTAACTCTGCTTGTGGTGCTTCCAGGGATAAGGAAATTGTTTCTCCTGATTACTTTGAATAAATGTTTGATGAACACACAAATAGCTAATGTAAAAGGAATTTCAATGTGTTATCCAGAAACAACTCCCTTCTATCTCCCCATTCTTTCTCTGTGGACAGAACCAAGAGCAGAGCCTGTGCCCAGCACAGAATCACTGCTGAGGCAAAAACGATCCAAAGGATGAAGTGGGAGGATGTCAAATCTGCCAGGTCACTTAAAATGTTCATCTTTAAAACTGGAGAAGCAATTCAGGTCATTAAGAAGAGTAATAGTAAAAAACCTGCAGATAAAGGAGCACATTTATCTTGAACTAGGGAAGCTGCAGAAGTGGCTGAATTATCTCTTTCACAAATACCTTGTTGAACCTGGTGCCCGGGACCATTCTGGAATTATGGAGTGAGCTATTTTGATTTCACCAGGGGATGAAGGAACTGCCTTGTCAGTCACCTTTGTGCAGGAGTTGCCCTGATTAAGAGGCATCACAATGGGAACTCCTGCTAAACTTACGGCACTGCCGTGGAGCTGCCTTTTCTCTGAGGGCATTTGCATTTAAATGGGGAACTCAGAGAGCTGAAGTGCAGCCGTGGTGCCCAAGGACAAAGCATTAATCACAGGAAACTGCTTTGCCTATGCAATTGTGCTGCCACATCTGGAATATTCACCTGGAAGAGACAAGGCATCTTCCCCTCTAATCCACAGATCCTCCAAATACCTTCAGTTCCTGCACAGGAAACCTTGTCTTTCTCCTCAACGTGGTTTTAAGCTAGCCTTAGTTTTGTTACTTTTTAAATGACAGGAGGCCAATTTCAGACAGAAAATCTTCAACAGCTCCAAGTTTTCATGAAATTTGTTCAGAGCCACCAAGGGTTTCAGCACAGGTAATCATTTTCTGCTGTCACCAAAAGGCATTGATGGAGTCTGAGGGACTGTGATGAGAGGAGGCATTTCTTGTTTTCATGCCTGCTTTGTTGGAAGAATGTAATTACTATAATACCAGAACAAACTATAGACAAAACACCTTCCAAACACTTTTAAAGTTATTCAATACTGAAAGATGCAGTGGATAATCTTATTTTTCATTTTTTGATAGCTAATGATACAATTGGAATTATCACAGCCAAGTTAGAACTTTTCATGAACCACCAGGTAGCAAAAAAATATTTTGTGAACTGGTTTGTGTGCATTTGTAAATGCACTTTGCAGTTCACCAGAAGAGTTCAGAGACAAGATTTTTTGTGAACTTGTAGAATCTGAAAACACTGATTACCTGAACTGTTTGGAATGAGAGTGTATCAAGGCCTGTGAGGGTGCAGCATGGAGCAAGGACAACCCTGACATCCCAGTTTGGCACTAAGGCTGGAAAGCCACATTTCCCCTGTAAGGCAAATTAAAGCAAAGATTATATTAAATAACATATATTAATATATATAATCATTAATATATAAAATATACATAATATATTAATTATATTAATTACACAATGTATTATAAACCAGATTATTTTTTAAAAAATAGAGACAAGTACTGAGAGGTGACAAAGTGAGCAGTGCCCACTTGGACTGTGCAGAACAGAATATTTGTGAGTTTGGCATCATGTGCCTTCACCACGGGGGGATCACTTCACCCAAAGCTGTCAGAGGAGTGTCAGCCCCACAGGACAGCAGGGCAGGGGCAGCAGTGCCTCTGCCACATCCAACCCCTGTGGCTGCTCCTCAGGGACAGATGATGTGCAGTGTAATTGCAAAGTTAGAGATGAAAGCTGACCAGGGATTTATTTAACAGCCTGGGTAGCACAATGAACCCAGCTGGCTTTTGTTGCCTCTGCTCAGATGTAGCTCCACATCACACTGACAGAAGTTCCTCTGAGGTGACCATGGCAGCTTTTCTCAGTAGATTAGGGCTGAGCTTGACAAGCACTCTCTGGTTTGTCACCAGCACAGCTAAATGGCAGAGTCAGGAATATTTCCACCTGGCCAGATTAAAGTTCTTTGACTGCAGAGGGGTGGAGGCAAAGGCTGAGTTGGCCCTGTGCACTCCCCAAGAGCTCAGACAGGTGCCTTTAACAATTCCAGCTTCTCCCAAAGCTTTAAAGGCTCCTTTTCTAATGGCTCGTGGTGCTTTATTGGAATCTTGTACTTGAGGAGCCTCAGATCTGGGGTCACAAGGGTTCACTCAGCTCTGGAGCAGCTCCTGGGTGCTGCAGCTGTTGGCAGAGCAAGGCTTGGGTGGGAGCTGCCGTGCTCAGTCCAGGATAAAGCCTGGCTCAGTGCTCAGCAGCTGTGCCCAAAGAACAGGCTCAAACCGTGGGGATCAAACCCACCCCAGGGGATCCAGCTCCCCTCAGCTGCCAGGGATCCAGGGATCTGCATGGAAGTGGCTGCTCCAGGGGGGAATGGGGCAGCTGCTGTTGGCAGAGGGAGTTTAACAGCCCAGCCTGGGCTGGGTTTGTCCCTGGGATCAGGCAGGAGCCCCCAGAGGATCCTTTTGACATTCCAGCTGGGAGTGGATGAGGCTCCAGCTCAAACTGTCCCCTCCAGAGGGAGGAATTTCATTTCCAGCCTCTGAGGCCCCATTATAGCTCAAATTCCAGATGGGCCATATTTACCTGAGGAAACTTCAGTTTGTCTGCTTTGCTCAAGGTCTCTTTGAAGTCAGTTCACCTTTGAGGAGAAATTTGGAGTTTCACAGAGTTTAAACACAAAGAACTCCCATTAGAACAACTTTACCTGTGGCATGAGTGAATTCCTTTGGGTTTTAAAACCTTTTAACTTATTATAAGGATCCAAAATACAAAGAGGTATCACACATCCCACCAGTGGAGGACTTACCTGAGATAGATGATTATGAGTACAGTAAATAGTAGAATAATTGCTAGAAGAAAGCCCCAGCTGTTATATAAAGAAAGGCATTGACTATTAGCAATATCCTTCAGGCCATTTTACTTTAATTGCATTTCATTTTATTCCTTAACATTTTGATAAAGTAAATTTGGAGTCTTCTTTATGTTGTTTTTTTTTTTTAATACCCCTAGAACTCAGTTAACAGCCTTTGTCTTCAAAGACCGGGACAGAAGAGTTTAGAAACTGAAATAAAAAGCCCATTGTAAAGCACAGAAGGTGCAGTTTGCACCTGAACTCTCCCCCAGCCAGTTTGGCAGTGTCAGGACAGAACTTTCATTGCTTTACTGTGCTTGTGTTACACTGAATTACTTACAGTCCAGAGGGCACTTTTAAATCCCATCCCCAAAACATGAAGATTAAATATTACTCATCAGTTCTCTGCAATTTAGAAGACAATTTTGAAAAAAAAAAATATCACCAACCCAAACCAAACAAATTAAAGTCCCCTGTGAATTCAGGGCCTCAGAAATGGATTTGTGCCATTCCATGTGAATTTTTGCATTCAGTCCATTTTGGACCTTACTGTTTACAGTGGTGATGCTGCTCCAAGAGCTTTTCTCATTGACTTCTAATGAGAAGTCTCTTTGAAGTTACAAGTTTATCTTGAGCCAAGTTTTAAAATTAACTCAATTATTAGATATTGAGGTAGGTCCCAGATCACAGTAGCCTGCTTTTAAAATATAATCACTGTTTTGAGAGTTTGCCATTTTGGAACACTTAATGACAAAAAAATGCCCAGTCTCTTAAGCATAAATATCTGAATGATAAAATTAATTCCTACAAGCTCAAACCTTTCCTGCCTCTCTCCCCCTCCATAACTTCTCCTAGAGGTTAACAAAAGTTGAGAGATGAGGAAGAAACTTTTAAAATATCCTGTCCACAGTGACATAAGCACCTGCAATCTTGAAGAGGGACATTTAATCATAGATACAAAGGGCCTTTTAAAGCTGCTGACCTGGGTAATAGAACATTGAGAACATTGCACCCACCCTGGCTCTGTAGGAGAAAGGCAGAGCAAAGCCTGGGAAAACTGGGTTTTTCTGAAGGAAGGGAGCTGGACTTCCGAAATGATTCAGCCAAAAAATGGCAAATCAGGTATTGATAAATCTTTGAATTAATTCCCACTTATTTGCACAAAAGTTCTAAAAGAAAGAGCCCAAATCTCCTTTGGGAATGCAATGTCCAGCCCAGTGTGCCAGGCTGTGGGAGCTGAGGCTGCACAGCTGCAGTACCAGGGGGTAGAATTTGTGGGAATGAGCACTGAGGAACAGGATGGACAGGGCTTGAGCTTGGGCTTCTTCATATCAGGCTAAAATTCTTAATTCTATCTTTAAAAACATGATTATTAATAATAATTAACTTTGACCTTTTCCATTTAGAAATAGTATCTTGAACAAATCATTTCCATTTAGAAACAGTACCTTGAACTGTCAGGGAAGGAGGGTGGATAACCTGTAGGTTTCTTGTCTTTCCCTGCTTTGCCATCCTTTTCTCTGTGCTTGTTTCAAACCTCCCTGTGTGTCAGGAGGAGCTGTCAGCCCCTGCCTTGGACCTGCCAGACAAAATCTGGACTCTGGATCTCATTGACCCAGGGAGAGGCCACATTGTCCCCTCTGAATCTCTGCCCAGTGGGGACCCAGGAGGAGGGACACAACTCCAAAGGGTGCCCTGACACTCCTCGGGAAGCCTCCATGGGCTGATGTAAACAGCATGAATTAAATCTAACATGAAAATCTAGCCTGGAATTTGGGCAGCTTTCACTGTGCTGTGTGCTGGACATTCCTGGGTGCCCAGAGCCCCTGCAAGCCTCTTCTCAAAGCTGCTCCTGGGCTTTTGACTTGGATTTATTTATTTTATTTTTATTTTATTTTATTTTTTTATTTTTATTTTAATTTTTATTTTATTTTATTTTTATATTTATTTTTATATTTATTTTTATTTTTATTTTTATTTTTATTTTTATTTTTATTTTTATTTTTATTTTATTTTTTATTTTTATTTTTAATCCATCCACGCTGCAGTTTGCAGAGCTCTGCCTGTCACATGGCACTAGCGAAGGGAGTCCCGGATCCCGCGGGAGCTCTGCGGGCTCTGTGTGGCAGCGAGAGCCCTGCAGGACCAGGGATCCGGGATCGCTCTGACTTCCCCAGTGCCACCGCTGGATGTCCCTGGGAGACCATCCAGCCTTCCTGCATCCGCCGTTATTTCATCCAGCCTTCCTGCACGCAGCCTTCCTGCACCCAGCGTTCCTGCACCCATCATGCAGCCTTCCTGCTCATTCCTGCCCATTCCTGCTCATTCCTGCCCATTCCTACCCATTCCTGTTCATTCCTGCCCATTCCTGCTCATTCCTGCTCATTCCTGCCCCTACTCATTCCTGCCCCTGCTCATTCCTGCCCCTGATCATTCCTACCACTGCTCATTCCTGCCTCTGCTCATTCCTGCCCCTGCTCATTCCTGCCCCTGCTCATTCCTGCCCCTGCTCATTCCTACCACTGCTCATTCCTACCCCTGCTCATTCCTACCTCTGCTCATTCCTACCCCTGCTCATTCCTGCCTGCTCATTCCTTCCTGATCATTCCTATCTCTGGTCATTCCTGCCTGGTAATTCCTGCCTGATCATTTCTATCTCTGGTCATTTCTACTTGGTCATTCCTGCTTCTGGTCATTCCTACCTCTGCTCATTCCTGCCTGGTCATTCCTTCCTGGTCATTCCTGCCTCTGCTCACTCCTTCCTCTGGTCATTTCCACTTCTACTCATTCATTCCTGCCTCTGCTCATTCCTGCTCCTGCTCATTCCTGCCTCTGCTCATTCCTGCTGTTTGCCACTGACTGCACAAGTGCACATGCCAAGGGTTTTGGGAGCAGAGAGCTTTCCTTTGGCCATGGAACCCCAGGAACATTCACCCCTCAGTCCTGCTGGGACTGTGCCTTGTCAAAAGTCCTCAGTCCCTCCCCCAGGCCTGCCAGTGCTCCTGCTGCAGTGCCAGATCTGGGGATACAGTTTCCCATCCCAGAAGTGCATTCACTGTCTTCTCACTGAAACAAATCTCTTTAATTGTTTAGATGGATATTCTGAATCTGGATTTGTTTCTGTAGTGATTTATTAGCTAAGTAGGGATAAATAAATAATAAAAAAAAAGGAATTATTGGTTCCAGGTCAGCACTTGGTTCAGTAATGACTCCAGTTTTTCTCTTGAGGGGTAATAGAGTGAGTTACAATTCTGACAAACTTTTATTCTGTGAGCAAACACAGAGAGCAAATTTAAATGCAGCTTCTGAAATGAAAGCAAATGGGAGGAAATATCTATTAAGAAGAGTTAATATAAATGCACATTCTGAGTGAATGTTGCCCTTATGGTAATGTTGCTCTTTGCCTTTGTAATCAGGACTATTTTTACATAACCCATCTCATTTTTTTTTCTCTTTAGGTCTTCAAATACTGTTCTCACTGTTTAAATTTGTATGTATGAGACTGTGTACATGGCTACATCCACAATAATGTAGAATAAAGGCTAGAAAGATTTGCCGTGCAGGAGATAAGAAATTTGCATTACTCGTCTGGTAAAATAAGATGATAAAATAGTCCTAAAGAAGGCAAATTCATTTTATTCCATATGCCTTTGTGCCATTCACCTTGGGGAAAATGAAATAGAACACTCCTGTGATTATAAAAATAGCAGAGAAGTAGGATTACAGCAGTAGAACTCACTTATGCACTGTAATTCTAACCTATCCTTTTCCTTTCTCATCTGATATCTCCAGTGTACAGTCCAAGCAGGCAAAAAATGCTTGGGATTGTTTATCAGTGAGGTCATCCCTGGAATGGCCAGCTCATGGAATTAGTTCCTAATGAGATTATTAGGCCAGTGTTTATTTTGTGGGCTCTGAACAGCCGACATAAACTTAGACATTGTTATTTTGCTGTCAAGATTGTGGTTGAAGCTCATTTTCTTTTCCAAGACTTTAAATCTAATCTAATCTAGCCCAGCTCCCAGAGTTAACAGGACTGTTTGTGTTGTAGAAATCCTCATTCTGCACTGGGGAAAAATGAGCTTGAGCAGGTTGCCAGCCAACTGCATGCTTTGTACTGATCAGGTAAATGAAATACACTGCAAAAAATCAAGGAGAGAAGTGGGGGTTCTCTTTTTGGATGTGTTTTCATCCAGCCTCATTGTAAATGTGGTGATTTTAGATGAATAAAGTCCTTCCCCAGTGAGATGAAGTCTTCAATGGATACACAGGGTTATGCAAGAATTCTGCCTTTCAATGGTGTTGATAAATTGGAGCACAGCAGTGTTTGAACAAATCCCAATATTGAGCAGCTGAGATGAGGAAGTGCTGAAAGATTCTGTCTCCATGTAAAACCACAGGGGAATTTGCAAAAGCAATGTTCAGTTACACAAGGAGCAATTTCAATTTTCAGGGCCATTTCTCTTGAATCCGTTTGACTCGTCTGTGGAATTATTTAAATGCACAAAATCAGAATTGACCAGAGAAGTTGTTTAATGAAGTCAACCACTGCCTGTGATTATGTTCCAGAGAATAAATATTAGTTACATTTGATCTTTATCCTCACTAAGACAAGAGTTCTTGATTCCTGAGTTTGACCTTCAATATTGTTGAGAGGAACTGAGTTCTGCAGGATTCTGCATGAAGCCTTTTCTCAGAGCTAAATTTACTTTGTGCTGCTCCACTGAATTGTGGAAGACAAGTAAATGTTGATAATGGCTCTTCTGCATATTCCCTGCCCTGTTCCTGTCTCAAACACCTCCTTCAAGTATACAACAGAATGTGCAGGTAAAGAACCGTCCCTCAGAATGCCCGTGCCAGTTTCTGGAATGTGGTCTCCAATAATATTTGGAGAGTCTCAGAAATATTTCAATTCCTCTCATCAGCATTCTTGCTGCTCCATAGCATGGGATCCTTCCTGGAGCTTCAGCCAGGATTGATTTGGTCCAGCAGGGATTGATTTGTTTTGCAGAGCATTTCCTCAGCCATGAACCTTTGAAGGTCTCAGGGCCAGTGCAGGATATGCAGAGATATTTATATGCAGAGATATTTACCTACCCAAAATTTCCCTTGATTTTTTTATTCTGTTGCAAGGTGTGGAAGCTCTTTGAACTTGAATTTTTTCTCACTAGAGCTGAGTTACTGGAGAATCAAATTTATCTCCAGGAAAAGCCATGAATTATTTTGGTTCCAGTTTTTCCAGGATCTGTTCTGCTTACTTAGACCTTGGGTATTCAAGGAACAAAGTTAAAGGAGCTCCTCAGTGTCATGGGGGGGTCAAGGCATTTATCCAAGGTGGGATTTAATCTCTTTCCAGTTCCAGTTCATGTTCATACTGGTGTAACATCACATCCTGGTATAAAATGAGCAGCTTGTTCTCCAACATGTTCTCTCTCTACCACTTTTTCCTTGGTTTTGTAGCATTTTGGGTTCTTCTTTCCCTTAAGAATGAACTTGGGAATAATTGTTGCCTTTTAGCATGGAGTTTCCTAGAAGCTTTTTTCTTGAAGAAACATTTACTTTAATTGTTGTGAGATTAATAGGCAGGGAAAGGAGATACAATAAGAGATAATGTGTTCATATTTATAAAATCTTTAGACAGGCTCCAGTGAGTTCTCTAATTAACCACAGGAAGACTTTATGAGTGCTGAATAAATTAACATAAAAAATAAAAGCTTTGGTCGATTAGAATGCCTGAAACCAGGCTATGTATTGTTGGTCTTGAAAAACAGGGGTCACAAATGGTCAGGAGAACCTAAAATGGGGGTCTGGTTCCCTTTTCTTGTGTGAGCAAACTCTGGTGGCTCATACTGATTTATAGTGATGTAAGAGCAAATCAGGTCTCCACTTCTTACAGACTTAACAGAGGCCATTAAGTCTGGTTTTGCTCAGTGAATTTGTTCTTTTCAAAGGTATTTTAAGTCAGAAAAAACCTCAGGAACCATTCTTTAATGAAGGCAATATGAGCAGTTTTGGAGACTGAATTACCAGTGTGTGTGCTGCCTAAAAGAACACTGAACCCCCCATGGGTGCTGTTCACACCATTCCCTTACCCAGGCTGTGCCAGGGCAGGGTTAGGTTGGATTTTAGGGACAGGTTCTGCCCCCAGAGCCTGCTGGGCACTGCCCAGGGAATGGGCACAGCCCCGAGGCTGCCAGAGCTCCAGGAGGGGTTGGGCAGCACTGCCAGGGATGCCCAGGGTGGGGCTGTTGGGGGTCTGGGCAGGGCCAGGATTGCACTGGATGATCCTGTGGGTCCCTTCCAACCCAGGATATTCTGTGATTCCATGGGATGAAGATTTGTTGATGATATGTATTGACCCCTTCCTCAAATGCTGTGTATAAAACACTAATCACAGCAATCTCCTTGATGGCTTCTTGTCCCCTGGCAAAGATGAAAACTCAAAACCCATCAAGAAGCTGATTTGTAGAGCAGTTCCTGAGCACAGTACTTGCAGTTGTGGTAGTTCCTGCATCAATCTTCCTGGGAAGCTGCCAAATGAAGAGTCAGCTTCTTGGGAGAATGAACAAAATGGCTGGAATGTCTCCAGAACTGCCTTCTCTACCAGCCTTTGGGTGTGGAAACCAGCAAATCCCTCAGGAGGAAGCCCAGGGTCCCAGGTGTCTTAGGTTGGAAATGCAAGATGTGGCTGGGGTGTGTGTTCTATTGCCATCTGTCAGAGCTGGGGCAGTTCTCTGCTGGTGTCACCATCATATTTTCTGAAAAATCTCTTTGCCAAGGATTTTGCTCCTGGGAAGCTGAGAAGCCTCAGAGAAAAATGAAAACAATTATTATCTGATTTGCTTCTCCTGTGTTTTGCTGCTTTGGAATGTGTTTGGACATTGTTTACCAACAGGTGGTTGTTTGATTGGTTTCATGTGAATTGTTTTTACTTAATGACCAATCACAGTCAGGCTGTGTCAGGACTCTGGAAGGAGTCTCGAGTTTTTCTTTAGTATCTTCTAGCTTTCTGTCTGTATCCTTTCTCTATTCTTTAGTATAGTTTAGTATAGTATTCTATAATATAATATAGTAACATAAAATAATAAATTAGCCTTCTGAGAACATGGAGTCAGAGTCATCATTCCTCCCTTCATCAGGGGACCCCAGAAAATACCACATTCTGTTCTTGGGGCAGTTCTGTTCTTGGGGCAGTTTTTTCTTTATCTCTCCCCCAGCCACTCCTCCCTGCAGGAGATCTCTGCTGTCCATGGCCACTGAGTGTCCCTGCAGGGCTGATCCAATCCCAGCATCCCATGGGGAGATGCTGCGCCCAGGGGAGGAGCCAAGCATTCCTACCTGGATCCAATCTGAGCTTTGGGACAGCACAGCAGCCTTTGCCCAGTGCATTGCCAGAGGAGCAGCTTTCTGCTGCCCTGCATGGCCAGAGGGAGCCCAGGCCCATCTCCAGCAGCCCTGGAGCTGCAGAGGAAAACTCCCCCCTTGTGCAGGATCCCTGCTCCAGCAGAGCCACAGCTGGCACTGCAGGAGGGCTGAGCCCCCATGGGATGGGGCTGTGCCACCCCCTGACACACAGGGAGTCAGCTCCTATTGTTGTTTTGTATTATTGCATTTTTAATTTTTTTTCCCTAATAAAGAACTGTTATTCCTATTCCCATATCTTTGCCTGAGAGCCCCTTAATTTCAAAAATATAATAATTCAGAGGAAGAGGGTTTACATTTTCCATTTCAAGGCTCCTGCCCTCCTAAGCAGACATTTGGCCTTTCAAACCAGGACACCCACCCACACATCCCAGCTGATTTGGGCCTGGATGTTCCCTGGCTGCAACCAGGCTTGGCCAAGGAACTCCACCTGCACATCCCTGCACATCCCAAACTCTGTCACACACCAAGACATCCCCATGATCTAAAGGTCCCTCCTGGCCTTGAAGGTCACAAACAAGCAAATAAGTCTTGGCTGACTGCAAAGAATTTTCTTCTGCCCCTTGCAAGATTAAATCCTAAGGGATGATTTTGCCTTCCCTCCTCCTGCATTTTGAGTTAAAACCATGTTGTTCACCCGCTCTCCTGAAAGTGCCACTCAGTAATTGAAACCTCACTGCTCTCCAGCAGGACATAGGAGAGGCAGGGAAATCTTGGAACAGCAGGACTGTGTCTGGATTTGGGTGTCACCCCTGCCCATGGAACCAGATGATTTTTAGGGGCCCCTCTGAGCCCAAACCTGATTGCTTACCTGTATTTTGAGAGCAAATCTGAGCTGTGCCCCACAGAAACAGTCCTGAGCTGGCACCAAGCTCTGGGAATGCCAGAGCAGATGATATTTAAATAGCTTTGTGAGTGATTCCCTGTGCAGATGAGATTCTCCTCAGTGCAGCTTTTCCATTTGTCTGCTTGATTTCAACACAAGAGAAGAAAGAATTGAATCAGAGAAGGAGCCTTAGGGGTGGGATTCATGTCAGGAAAGGTGCATTCCAGTGCTCCTGCCTCTGCTATTCCAGGTGTTCTTCCATGAGCAATGGTGGCTCCAGTTTGAAGGAGTCAGGTTCTGAAAAGCTTGTGTGCATCCATGTGGGAATACAGGGAAAAGGGCCTGCATGGTGCTGGAATTCTGCAAATGCTCCTTGAGTGTTCCAGACAGGGCCCTGGCATGGGTCTGGGTTATTCCAGGTTGTACAGACACTCCCACTCTCACTGTACACAGTGAAGCACTGATGCTTCTGAGAAAGTGATTTCTTCACTGTCAGGACATGTAGGTGAGAACTTTTAGTTCTCAGTCCACAATGAGGATTTTGAAGTTGCTTGTTACATGAGAACATAGGATTCAAACCTGTCCAAAAGAACTCCTTGTCCCAGCTGCTGCTACATTTAATCCCCAGCATTTTCCAGGACCACAGGTTTCAGGAAGAGATGCAAAAAGTTGCCAATAGCCTAAAAATATAATAAGCAACTTCTGGGAATTTTTTCTCCTGTTTTCTGACTTTAAATCCCAATAGATTTGTATTTCCCCTCTAATACTATATTTCTTTGACCCCTTTTAAATGTGGACGTTCTAATTACCCACACAAATGCTCAGCTCTCTTTTGGTTCTTACTGAATTCCTGCAGGTCACCAGCCCTGGCTCATAATTTCATGAGTCACTGCTGAACATGCACAAATGTTGGGAGTTAGGGCAGCCTGACCCTCAGCTCCAGCACGACAACGTTCCATGCACTCTTTGGAGAGGTTATTTCACAGCAGCCCTTCCCACCACAGCCCCCATGCAATTGGGTCATTATCTGGAGTTAGAAATGCATTTACTGGGCAGGAACAGCAGCCAGCACTGTGTCTGGAGTGTCTGGACCTCTTATGCCCTGCCAGTTTTCCTCTTCCCAGATTTGCTCCTGGAAAGCTGCAGGTGGAGCTGATGCAGAGTCAGAACCTTTCACAAGATCTGGGAAAAGGAGGGGTTGGCTTGAAATTACTCTTCAAACACGATCAAACTGTTCTGGAAGATTGTTCTGGTAAAAGTATTAATCTGCATTAGCATTAATGATATTATTAATGAGGGGACAGCAAGAAGCTTATAACACTATCTCTACCATAAAGTCCTCTAGATAAGAGGATGTAAACCTTGCTGAATGACCACTTATCCTCTTCCATAATTCATAGGTTCCACTAGAAGCCTCTCACTTCATTTCCAAACACTTGAAACACTGCTTCAGAGATGCTCTTGGTTATTTAGAGACATGGAGTTATTTTAGACATGTTTGAATGCTGTGCCCTGGTCAAAGGACTGCCTGACCTCAACTGTTTCATTTCTCTTTGGTTTGTTTATGGCAACCAATTCCCAAAGGCAAAGCCATTGTTTGGAGTATTTTGCTGAGTAAGTCCAGAGCCTCAGAACCAAGCTGATAAATAGAAGCAGCTGTATATATTTAGTATATTCCTATAAGCTCCCAGAGCAATGGATTCACCTGCTGAGCAGCAGCTGAGAGAGTTTCCAGGCTGTGATCCTGGAGGGATGAGCAGGGTGTGCCCTGAGGGTGACAGAGAATTGGATATTGCCCTTCAAGAGCAGTTGCAATTAAGTCTTTGAAAACAATCTCTTTTTCCAGTGCTTTTCAGACTGGAGCATTCTTCTCTACAGAATTCCTTACAGAAAACTGGGTATTTTTCCCTGCTCTGGAATGCAGCCCTTGGTGGAGAGCAGTGAGGTTTCAATTACTGAGTGGCACTTCCAGGAGAGCGGGTGAACAACATGGTTTTAACTCAAAATGCAGGAGGAGGGAAGGCAAAATCATCCCTTAGGATTTAATCTTGCAAGGGGCAGAAGAAAATTCTTTGCAGTCAGCCAAGACTTATTTGCTTGTTTGTGACCTTCTAGGCCAGGAGGGACCTTTAGATCATGGGGATGTCTTGGTGTGTGACAGAGTTTGGGATGTGCAGGGATGTGCAGGTGGAGTTCCTTGGCCAAGCCTGGCTGCAGCCAGGGAACATCCAGGCCCAAATCAGCTGGGATGTGTGGGTGGGTGTCCTGGTTTGAAAGGCCAGATGTCTGCTTAGGAGGGCAGGAGCCTTGAAATGGAAAATGTAAACCCTCTTCCTCTGAATTATTATATTTTTGAAATTAAGGGGCTCTCAGGCAAAGATATGGGAATAGGAATAACAGTTCTTTATTAGGGAAATTAAAAATACAAATGCAGTGATACAAACCAACCCTGCCAGAGTCAGACCGTGCCCTGTCCCCTGTGTGTCAGGGGGTGGCACAGCCCCATCCCATGGGGGCTCAGCCCTCCTGCAGTGCCAGCTGTGGCTCTGCTGGAGCAGGGATCCTGCACAAGGGGGGAGTTTTCCTCTGCAGCCCCAGGGCTGCTGGAGATGGGCCTGGGCTCCCTCTGGCCATGCAGGGCAGCAGAAGCTGCTCCTCTGGCAATGCACTGGGCAAAGGCTGCTGTGCTGTGCCAGGCTCAGATTGGATCCAGGTAGGAATGCTTGGCTCCTGCCCTGGGCGCAGCATCTCCCCATGGGATGATGGAATTGGATCAGCCCTGCAGGGACACTCGGTGGCCACGGACAGCAGAGATCTCCTGGAGGGAGGAGTGGCTGGGGGAGAGATAAAGAAAAAACTGCCCCAAGAACAGCAGAGAACTGCCCCAGCTCTGACAGATGGGAATTGAACACACACAAATCTTACAGGCCAGGACACAAAGCCATGCCTGGGCAGGGCTGTGGCTGCCATTCCCCAGTGAACATTTGCTGTACACAGCTGGATCCCAGCTTTGCTGCTGTCCCCTGAGCAGTTTCTGGGATCACTCTGCTGTTCCCTGGGGATCCTGGGAAAAGCCAATGCCACCAGGGTGTGATGGCTTGGGGGGCTTCTTAATCCCCTCCTGTACTGGGATGGGAATGGAGCTGGAACTCCCCCTTTGTGCTAATGTTAGAATTAGGTGACACCTCATTTTACTCTACCTTTTATGAGCTTATAACCTTAACAAATCTGTAGGAGCCATTTACTGTCAGAAAGACAAAACTCCCTTTTGTAGACTCAATATTTCAAAATATTCCCTTTTTTTGGTCCCCTTTGCTACCTTTTTATAGCTCATAAAGAATGATTTGGTTTTCCTGCTTTGTTTCTGTTGTAGTTTATGAACCTGCCAGCTAATAAAATTTCAGGAAAATCTAATTCCATTGAAAAGTTCAATTCAATTTTTTTTAATAGGAATTTTATTTGAACATCCTTGTTTTAACATAGCTGCCAGCAACATGAGCAGTTTTAGGGTTTGGTGGAGAACACATTTAATTTCCCATTGCAGAGATGTCCTGGATTTTAATAATTTCCAAGGGCAGGACTGGATACTGAAATGACAAACTGCTGTTGCCTGCACAAAAGCCTCCAGGCACCCTCACAAAAGCATTGCCAGCAAGAAGACTGCAAGCAAGGACATTGTGGGAGTGAAGGGAAAGATTGGAATTCCCTTGCACCCATTCCTTTCTTGCTGAGTGGACACCAGGATCTCAGCTTATGAATTAAAGGTGTTTTATCTGTGCACAAAAACTGGTGGAAAAACCAGGAATGCCCTGACTCATCTCAGCACTGCTGGATTTTGGGAATCCTGAGGAAGGCCAGGATTGTTGCCTGCTCCCTGCCAGCCATTCCTGGGGGTTTGTATTGCTGCCTTGTCCTCAGAGGGAGGATGGGACAGCCCAGGGGCACAGCAGAGTCAGGGCTCTGTGTGCTCTGCTGGACAGTGCAAAGGGAGGTGCAGAAATTCCTGCCCTCCCTTTCCCCAGTCTGACTCAGCCTGGCACTGACAGGTGCTTTTGTCAAAGTTTCTCAGAGAATACTCAGCCACAAAGTCCAGAAAAGTATTTTTGGTTTGATATTTAGATGCTGTGACATCCTGACACACCTGGCAGAGGAATGCACATTTCAGCAGAAATGATCACATAATTCACAAAATTAACCGAACAAAATAATGCAAGCTTCCAGTTCCTCCTGTTGCCAAAATTAATATTTTTAAGATACTTGGCACTTTTAGAGTAATATAATTAGGGTTTTGTTCAGTCTTTTACTCTCACACAGTTTTACTTCCAGTTCCTTCTACACACCCCTCATTTCTCAGGGCTCCCAGCCCTTTCACTGAAATTTCTCAGCTGTTTTGAGGGCCCAGCTGTTGTGGGGCAGGGGTTGAGTCTGTCCTGTCAGAGTTCTACTGCAGGCTGACAAAGGGATTCTCTCCCTTTAGATGTGCATTGAAGGGGCTGGGGTGAAACCTTACACTTCCCTAAAAAAGTCAATTATCCAATTATCTAGATGGATTTTCAAGCCTGAAAACTTGGAGATTTTAATGTCTTCTTCTGGAAAAATCCAGCACATTCTTATTTGCCTTCTGCAAATCTTCCTGAAAGGAGTTTTCCTCTGAAGGCATCATCTACCATAGACCAAAGCTGCCCCTCCACAGGCTCTTTTATCCAAAACACTACCAAAGTTGGGGCAATTTCATAAATCTATGCCCATAATCCACAACTTTCCAGGAAAGAGCTATGGTGATTTCTCTGTCCTGTGAAGATGAGTGCCTCACTTTACAAGCAGTGCCTGCTCTCAATTGATCCAAGTTGGTATTTTACTGAGTTTTTAAGTTTCTACTCATTTCCTCAGCCCTGTAAGACACGTGAAGCAGTGGTGATGCATTGAAATGATTTTGCAGATGTATGCACATTCCTATCTGTGTGGCACACAAAAATATTGAAATATGAAGTGTCATTATAACATTTTCAATCATTCTGGGAGCAAATTATGTTCACCAGCAAATGTAAATATGGGAGCTGTGTTAAAGTTTCATTGACTCTCTTTGCAATCCCTTTCATCCCTCATTAAAATGAAGTTCTAACAAGCATTCTTTGCAGGCATATGTGACAAACTTCAGGGAAGTGCTTTTCTTTCAACTTCACCCTAGAAATGTTTCAGATGATGCTTCCTGTCACTTTTGAGGACATAGATTTTAAAATAAAAGCACAATACTAGTTCTCCCTTTTATTCCTCTGAAGTATAGAATCATTATGGAAAAAAGAAATTTTCCTTTATGGCAAAAATTCAATTTTGGAGCTTTTACTTTCTATCTATAAGAGCTGGTTCTGCCAACCTGATTCCAATTGTCTCCTTGCAGGATCATTTTCCTAATTTTCTCCTGGTGCAACTTCACAATCCCATTTGGTGGTGGGACAGGAATGAACCAGCTCCAACAGTCCTGGAAGCTGGGTTTGTACCTGTTCCAAAGTCCACCTGTGCCTGGCCTTGGTCTGATCTCCTCAAGTTTTCTGTGTCTGTTTTTTTAGGAGAGACTCTTCTGCTGTCAATAATAACCAGAAATGTTCCTGCTCCCTCCAGAGCAGAGCAAGGACTGACCCAGCCCAAATGGAGGAACCGGGAATGGGGAGGTGGACTCTGAAATGTGGGAATATAAACCCCAGCAAATGCAGCCTGTGCAGTGCTTCCTCCCAGATTTCAAGCTTATGTTCAAGTCTTTAAAAACAAAAGGAATGTCATGAATCCATTTTGGGATTTATGCTGTCCTTTATTGGCATTTTTCATATTTAATGAGGTAACTCATGCTGTGCTCACAGGCAGCCTTTGTCTGCCTTTGGAGAAAATGGAATGTGCTTCCTTACATTGTTGTTTGGTTTGAATTTCCTAAATTTTATAACTCCCAAATGCAATGGGGAGCTAAAATCATGAAAAACTAGAAAGCTAGGCTGGGTTCTGATGGTCTGCTTTGGTTTGCTGCTTTTGGGGAGCTGTTGCTGGGTTTCCCTCAGGTGATGACCCCTCTTCTGCAGCACTGTTTGGGGAACTTTGCATGGAAGCAGGAAAGGAGGGAACTTTCTGCGGGACAAATTGTGCCCTGAATCTGAGGGAATCAGTGCTGTGACTGTGCAATAATCCAGATATCAGTGCAGCTCTGTCTGGTGGGGCTCAGGGGGGCTGGACTAAATCCTGGATATGGCAAAATTGATTCATGCCACAGCACCGAGATCCTGATGCCCCTGCATGGATTTTCCAGCTCCCAAGAGTTCTTACTTTCCCTTTTCAGGTCTTTTCCTGTTGTATCAGGCTGGAGTAGGGCAGCATGAACTGGTATTTACTCACAAATTACTCAGTGAGTAGTTGGTGTTTAAGCCCATTAAAATATTCCTCGTTACTGAATGGGGTTAAACCAGAAAAACAGAAGGGTGTTAGTCTTACTGCAATAAAAAAGTCCCTGGCACCTATGTACTAAATGAACTCCTAATATATAGATTATTGTTAATTGTGCCACCCTTGGGATAATGCTAGGAGGAGGGAATTACTGACCATGATTTAGGGCAACATTACATTACATTTTTTTCTTTAGAGAGCTGTGATCTGCTGAAGTCTGAAGTGAATTTTTGCCTGTATTTTGAATAGGTAAAATTTGTTCTTGAGTACATCTGGAGTCTGCTTTTGTCTTTGCCAGCTGGGAATTTTCTTTCTTCCCATGGCTGGGAAGAATGTTGGCTCCCAGGGACACAGAGCTGTGGGCTCAGTGCTCCTCTGTGGCTCTTTGAGGAGCTTTGCTGCAGGACCTGGCCTCAGTAAGAAGAAGGTCTGTGCTCCCAGAGCAGAGACAAGCAATGCACCATGGCTGTGGGAATCCATAAAATCAGAGGGTTTTGGGAAAGCTGCAACAGGCAGGCCTCAGAGACAGCAGAACTGGGATTGGAGCTGGTTTGGTTTGAACTTTTTCAAACAATGACTTGGAATTGTTATCAGATATAACTTAATGCCCTTTGAACTGACTGGACTTTCACAGCATTAAAATTGCTGTGTTGTAATATAGCGATGCTTAGTGGGAGCAAATAGATGCTTTAAATAAGTAATAAGCAGATATATTATGGTAAAGCTACAAAATGCAAAGTAGTTAATAAACAACATAGTTATGAAGGTTTCTTTTTAGGTGAACCGAGAGGGGGAATTGTGGGAATCCATAAAATCAGAGGGTTTTGGGAAAGCTGCAAAAGGCAGCCCCAGAGACAGCAGAACTGGGATTGGAGCTGAGCTGTAGCTGTGAGATTGGTCAGCAGAAAAATTATGTAAGAGGTAGAAAAGTAAGAACAAATAGAACAA
This sequence comes from Molothrus aeneus, assembly GCF_037042795.1. Lineage (NCBI taxonomy): Eukaryota > Metazoa > Chordata > Aves > Passeriformes > Icteridae > Molothrus > Molothrus aeneus. Next base: position 1,796,474 of record NC_089659.1, on the reverse strand, counting down.
TGGTCTGTGTATTAATGCTTGTCTGGAATAACTCCCTAAGCTGCAGAAAAGTTTATCTTGTGGGATTTTAGGAAGTTCTAAGCTCAATAATGGAGCTCTGTGCATTGTGTTTGAAGGCTCACAAGCAGGTATTGTATTTGAAATCAGCAAGCATTGTTTAACCAAAGGTATCTGTGCTTATGGTGATTGCATGGAACTACTGTCAATGTGCTTTTGCTTTGTGGGATTGGTCAAAAAACTGTTAAAGTGAGTTGTAACATTGAGTTATTGGTCTGCTACCTGGGATGTGAGCTGCTGGCATCTTCCCATTGCCATAACCATGGAATGAGACAGATGCTGGAAAATGAAACAGCTCAAGGCAGGTTCCCAGCAGTCCCATCCCGTTGGTGATTTGTGCACAGCCCCCAGCTGGGGATAAAGGCCATCCCAGAAGATCACCTGAGGAGCAGCATCTTTGCTCTCCTCAGCTCCTGCCTTTTCCTTCCTGGAAGGAAAGTGATGGTCCAAATGCCAGGAAGAAGACAACCTCACTTTCCTTTGCAATCTGTTGGCACTTCCCATTTATTCCAACATCCTGAAGGCATCTGGGATCTCACAGATCCAAAGATTAACATCAAGGCCAAAGAGTGTTTCATCAGCACGGAGGAAAATCTCATTCAGCAGAGGAAGGCTGCTGAGTCAATAGGTCTCAGTGTCTGAGCTGGCTGTGACTCATCCTGACAGCAGGAGCAATTGGATTCACAAACAACCAATCACCCAGGCCAGGAGTCCTTTGTGACAGCCAGGTTTGGATGCAGCTCTCCCAGTGCTTGGGGAGATGAGGGTTTGGCTCCCTCCACCCTCCTGTCCTTCCTCAGGGAGCTGCACAGTCCTGCTGCCCTTCCATGGTCACCTTGTGGGGTTTGGGGCTTCTTCCAGGGGCCTTGGGGAAGGGAGGAATGAATTCTGTCCATCCCAGGTGCTTCAGCATCAAGATTCAGGAACCCATTACCTCAATCCCCACACTGCTGCTCCTCACACCCCTCCACCTGCTCTCCTTGCCTTACCCCCCTGTCTCTGTGCTTCTGCTCCCTGCGAAGATGGCTTGTGACATTCTAGCTTGGGGCATAAACAGTGCAGGGCTGGCTTTGAAAAATATACATGAATAAAAGGTCAAAACTCTCCCAGAAAATAATAAAGTTCTTGGTTGGTTGTTGTTTGGGGTTTTTTTGGGGTTTTTTTTTTTTCTGTTGTTTTGGTTTGGGTTTTTTTTTTTTAATGCATAGTTATGAAAAACAACTTAACCTTTGGGATTTTGAGGAATTCACTGTGACAATGGTCCAGTTTAAAAATAACAACAGCTGCTCCAAGATGAGTGTCCAGAGATGCCAGGTTTGCTCTGTTGGCCCTGAGGATCACTGAGTGTGTAGTCCTAGCTTTAAAAAGTCCTGCTAATATTGCTCCTCCTGGAAGGGCAGAAGGCACAGCCCTACATATGGGAGTTCCAGGGATGAGTTTTCTTTAGTGGGAAAACAAGGACTTCATTATGCTCCTGCTCTCTGTGATCCTGCCTGCTGTCAGGCTTGAATTTTTCTTTAACAATGTTACAGGGGAAGAAAGAAAGACAAGAGGGAAAAGCCAGAAATTACAAAATTCTCCCTGTAAAAACTGTGAGCAGAAAAAATCGTGGTAAATGGATGAACACTCATCATGTCTGACTCAGACAAGGATCAGTGTATTATTGACAAGTGCTTGGGCCTCCTTCCCCCACATGACATCAGAGAGAAAAATTCCTGCTTTATCTGCAAAGGGGAAGACTCAGGTTTTTAAAAACTTTCGATAATGATTTCAGGAATTTCATTTGATTCTGGAGACTTGACTTTGCAGAGGGTCCATAGCATTAGGAATCTTTTCCCTGAAAGAGACTTGGGGAAGTGGACAGTTCACAATTAATGGAATGGACATGAGTAGCTACTGTCTAATGTTCCTGTTTAGGGGTGATAAATGCATCAGTTGTGTCATGAGAGAGCACTGTTAACTGACAGGTGAAGCAGAGGAAAAAGCAAAAGGCACAGGAGTATCTATGAAGCTGTGAGGTGAAATTGCCTGGGAGTTTTCCTAGAGAAGCCAACTTAAGCTTCTCTTTACACAAGAGGAATGTCATTTATTTTGTTTCACTTTGCTGTGTGAGATCAGTGTTGCCACACCTTTTGTTAGGATGCAGATAAAAAAGTCATTAATTATGAGCAGACTCCACTTTCCAGGATTCCCAGAGCTCTGCTGAGGCTCCAGGTGAGTCACCAGCCCCATCTCCCCTGTTTGGAAAGGCCAGGCCTGAGTGGCTCGGGGTTATCCTGGTGATTTACTGCCTGCCAGGATGAACCAATGACTCAGACTTGGCTCTTGGAGTATTCAGGGTGGAAGGGACTTCAAGAGGTCCAAACTCGAGCCTCCTGCACAGAGCAGGGTCAGTCAGCCCCAAAATGTGTCACAGAGAGGGTTTAGTCCTTCTCAAGTGCAGGATTTGTCCTCAGTGAATGTCATAAGGTTTCTGATGTCACTCTGAATATTTGAAGGAGTATTTTTGCCTTTGTTTGCCTGGTGATGTCACTCAGATGACTCTGAGTGACATCACCAAACTCACTAAACCACCTGTGGAGTTGCAGTTTGCCCTAAAATATGTAAGAGATGGGCTTAATCCTGCAGCATCCCTACCATGGATTTAGCCAAGAGCACCCTGTGGACGTTTGTTCCTACCCTTTCCTGCACTGGGTTATAAGGATCACTCATTTTTCACAGAGTGCTGTAGCTTCTCATTTCAGCCAAAGCTCCTTCCATGTGCTCACGGGCCTGGGGATGTCTGACAGAATAATTCAATCTCTTAATCTCCTCTGTGCTCAGCTCACACTCTGAAGAAAAATCTCTGGCTCCAGAAGGTGAACAGCTTAAAGCTCAGAGGAAATATTTCTTCTTTCCTGGGTGCTATTTCTGCTCAGTGAGGAAGAGGCTGGAATCAGCCCCAGGGGCTCTGTGTGCATCACATACTCAGGGTAAGCATCAGGAGGCACCAACTCACAGTGAGAATATGGGAGGTTCTCCTGATTTCTTTCATGATCCTGACATTTGGTATTACAACAGCTTCAGTCCTGTCACACCTGGGAGCCACAGCCCTCTCTGAAAGGCTCCCTGAGGAAATTGCACCACGGGTATTTAGAAGCCACGTTACTCTGCCCTTGTGGTTGGTGCAGATGTGGAGTAAAGTCCTCACTGCCTGCAGAGAGGAACAGGCAGCTCTCACTTTGTGCCTTGTGGAGGGAGGGAGGTGGAGTGAACTGCCATAGCTGGGGTTTCCTGGGATTCAGTTCTAGTTCCTGAGCCCCTGCAGGAGTTTAGACAGAGCAGTTTCTCCTCTCAGAGTTTCAATGACTCTCCTCAGGCTGTAGGAGCACTGCCACTCACCACTGACTGTGCTGACAGAAGAACAATTACTTTATGGTCCTTGCTGGGCTTCTTCCACCCTCCACACAGAGCCAGCTCATCCCAGCACTGGCCATTCTGTGTGCCACCTCAAACTGGCCATGGAATATGTGCTGGGAGCCTCTGGAAGCTGGGGGATACTGGAAGGCTCTGACACAACATCATCATCTACTGCTCATGGCCTCAGTGTGTCCAAAGCACTGGAAATGAACAGCATTTTCTACTCTTTCTAAGCCCTTGCACTTTATAAACCCTCTCAAGTTAAGTCTGATTATGGGAGGAAGGAAAAAGGACTTGACTGGAAATCAGCTGGATTCTTTTCTCAGCTTTCTAATGTCACACCACCAAATCTGTGTATCTTAATCCTAAATCTTTCTCTTGCTAGTCCCTATTTTCTCCTGGGGTTCTTATCACCCAAAGCCACCAATCTTCGATACTTCAGGCTGAGATTTTCTGACCTGGCCTCTCTACGTGCTCCTGCTGCTGTAAAAACAAAAATCTTTTCCATCCCATCCAGCAAAAATAGGGGATGGAGAAGTTACATCCCCTGGCCAAGGCCCAAGAGCAAAGCTTCCATTTCTGCATTCCCAATGTCCTTTTTCCCCACATTCCTTTCTGAGCCTGGCTGTAGCAAGGTCCCTTCCACAAGTGTAACTCAAGCTGGGTGTGATTAATAATTCACATTTGGTGCTAAAAGCAAATCAGAGTTAATTTTGTATATTTTGCTTCCCCTCTGTAATCCGTGGGTTTCCGCGGGAGGTGACTCACGCCTTACGTAAGGAACTGAAACATCCCTCAGTTCCCAGAGAAGAATGTTCCTGCTCATTATGGGGATGAAAGGAGATTGCTGCATTTCAAATGACATGTATAATTTAGACACTTATTTCTAGGAGTGTTTGGAACAGGGAATGAAGAGAAACTAAAATGTTTGAAGTGACTTGAGTGCTTCATCGTTTTTAATGTGACTAGCAAAATACACAGCCTGATAACTTTTAAGGCTGCTAATGGAAGAATGGCTCTGAAACTCTAACACACTTTTTTTTTTTTGTTTCCTAATACCAGTATTTATTTTAAGCCATGAGTAGAAACTGGTATTTGTCACTATGTAAAAAAAAAAAAAAAAAAAAATCTCTTTTTTTTTCTGCTGGTAGGTACCTGCTGTGCCACCAAAGTGGAAAGAGGAATGGGATTGGTATTCCAGAAAAAGCAGCCAGCTGGTGAGGAAAGTGCCAGCAGGTCTGCTGCACTTGGATGGAGCTGGGAGATTTTTTCCCTTGGCATTCTGAATGTTAAACCTTCACAACAAATGGTGAGCATGGAATAATCTGTATTTCAACAGTGCAAAGTTTATTCAAAAGAGAATTCAGTAATGTATTGGGAAGTATTTATTTAATGGTGTTCTTTTTAGAATATTATGGCAAGCCAAATCCAACACAGCCTCTGGAATTTTGAGGCTGAACAAGCCCGGATGCCCTCGTGTTGTGCAGATTATCTGCACAGATTCCGCACTGACACGCTCTGGTGACCAAGGGCTGTCCTCAGCAGGCAGAATCGTGATTCTCTCTTTTCTCTCAGCCCCATTTATTGAGATATCTTGGAAGTAACCAGACACAATGTCTGTGTTCCATGGGCTGTTCTTGGCAGAGGCTGCTTCGCTGCATTTCTCCAGCAAATTGCCCATTTTTTTCAGAGGTCTGTGAATCTTTCAAGCAAACGCAGTGGGCCGCTCCCTCTGAGCAGTGTGGCAGCCTCTGTCCTAACTTTGGAACCCCCTCTAGAAATTTGGATGAGATCTATGCCTTGCAAAAGTCTCTCAACACTGCTGCATTATTTATTTTTATTCTGCTCCAAGGACAAGGCTTTTCAAACCAAGAGATGACACAGAGGAGCCCTGGGCTGTATAAATATAGAATCTTTTTATTTTTTTGGTTAATAGATACAGTACAATTTTTGACTACATAAGAAAGCATTGTTTTCAGTGCATACATTCTTCAGGCAGACAGGAACATGGCAGACAAACACTCCTTGGTGGTTTGAACATGGCACTTGGTTTATTTCTGTAAGTCCCAAGTTCCTGGCTTTTCCCAGTTTTCCTTAGTTTATTTCTGTAGGTCCCAAGTTTCTGTTTTTTCCCAGTTTTCAGTGGCTGCTTTGACAACTCAAGGTCTAAGGAAAAATGAATTTAGTGCTACCAGGAGAACAAGACAGTGCTCAGTGCATCCCATATTGGTCTCCCTGTCACTCTTGTGGTCCCAACTGACCCAGGCCAGCAGGTTTTCCTTTCTATGTTCACAAAAATGGCAATAACAATGTCAAACAAACCACCAGGGCTTGGGCTCAACACCCCCACAGTCCCCTGTACTGCCTGACTCCTCAAATCCCAAACTCCTCCCTGAATTTTACTTGTGTAAGTTGGTACTGGTGCTGTGACTTTGGCAAAATCCTTTGTTCTTTTGTGGTGTAGTAAAAACGCAGGAAAATGGATCTCAGTGTTTGGCCATTACATTTCCAGGGAGGAAAAAAAAGAATTATTGCTGCCTTTTGTGTTTTTAATTCACTGTATGATAAGAAAAAGCCTCTAGGCTGATCTGTGAGTGTGATTCTGATCCTGAGCAATTCCTGTGTTCAGGGAAACCTGATAATGCTTATCTTGCTCTGTAGCTACTTGCTACAGGAACTGTTTGCAGCAGTTCCTGGTGTGTCCCCTTGGTGCTGGTGGGATTTAGGGATCCTGGAGCCCAGCCCACATCCCCAGAGCTGGGAGAGGCCAGATGGAATCTGCAGAGTGAGGCAGGACATGAAGGATAAGGGAGGGGAACATCAGGAACCAGCCTGGCCAGCTGCAGGCTTGCATGGCAGCTGAGATTCCTGCAGGGAGCACGAGAGCACATCCAGGGTCAGGAACACCTGGGTGCTCTGGGGTTCCTGGCATTGGCCCAGCAGGCGAGGGAGGAGGCTCAGTGTCACTGGGATGTCAGCAGGAGCCCTGAGTGTGCTCACCTGCAGCAGCCAGGGGGTTTGTTTGACACCATTACTCAGACTTTGAGTTTTATCTGATTTCCTTGACATCCCAAGCAGGTACTCGGGATAAACCTTGCTGGGGATCCCCTTCTTGTGGGGATAACTTGGGAGAACCTTACAGAAACCTCATTGCTTGAGGAAAGGACTCTGGGAAAGATCACATTCACACAGTCACCAGCCTTCATTTTGCTCCAGACACCAATATTGAAAAATCAGTAGATTAAAAAGCTTCTCCTATTCAGGGAAGGACACAAAGAGACTTCCAGACAAACTAATACAAACTAGTTTTCCTTGGCTATATATAGAGGGTTTAATGTGAAAATCTCACTTCAGATTATCTAGTTCAGCCTCTGCAAGCACAGGATAAACAGCAGTGAAATGATCCTACACCTGATCTTAGGGAAAAGGCAGAGCAAAGCAATCCAAAGGGACTGGCAGAGCAAATAACAAGAAACAGATGAAAAGTAGAGAGAAGAGGAGACAGGAGATTGTTCCAACCCCAGCCTGAACAAGAACATGCAGGTGAAGGCACTTGGACACCTGGTGGGAGGTGATTGTTGGAGAAGAGACAACAAAATTCCATGGAGAGCTCCGAGCTCCTTTGCCCTGGTTCTCTGGGCTTCCAGGGGCACAAAAGCAGGAGGAGTGAGCACCATCAAAGGAAACAAAGGTACATGTTAATGCAGATCCCACTGAGCTCAGGGTAGAGAAAGCAGCTGGCAGACAGGAGTCGAGTAAGAATCCCTGAGAAGTCTGAAAAAATAATAAACATCACATCATTTAAACAATTTACCCCTTCTGATCCTCTAGCCAATCCACCAGCCTCCAATTAAAACCCAGGCAGTGGGAATCCCTCACCTTTAACACATGCTGCACATGGTGACACTTCCAGGAATGAGATAAACCTGCCAAATTCCTCCTGTTTCCTAACTGAAACTAAATAAATGGAGAAGAAGTGAGAGGCAGAGGCACTCCCAGCCAAGAGAGCTGCTGTGCCATGGCACTAATGGGGCACTGTAAACTGGAGCCTGGCCTGCAAGCATTAGTGAAATGTTTAGTACAATACTTAACTCTGTTACATCTGAGTAGTTCTTTCTTTTTGGACTAAAATGTTACAAATTTTACCATATAAATGAAATCCTATATTTGTTGCTACAAGGTACACTATATACATCATTGGAAGAAGAGAACAATAATTAAATTAAGGGAGGCGAGAGAAGGACAAACAAAATATTAGTAAATAAAATAGAATATGTTCAATAATACTTTTCAGGCAATACTTTTGCTTGTTACATTTACTATAAGGAGGAAAAAAAATCTTCCATGAAATAACATTGGAAACAGCTGCCCAAACATCAGTCAGTCCCTTCCATCGCTGATGTGCTCAGGACATTCTCAATTCTGCCACTGCAGAGGAGCCCTCAGTGGGGCTGTCAGTGCAAGCTGGGCTTTAACCAGCTGGAGCACTGGAGCTGTGCCCTGTGCCACCACCTCAGGTGGCACAGAAGGGCTGGTGGCTGTCACTGAGAAGGGCCCTGGCTCCCCAATGTGCTCCTGTGCCTCTGCCCTTGGGGAAACCCTGCAGCTCATCCTGCACAGGGGGGACAGCGGAGGCCCCGTGCTCAGCTCCCCCAGCAGAGCTTCCCAGGTTCCTCAAAACACAGAGCACACCTGCAGGTTCTGTTCCTACATTTCACAGTTCCTCACTGAAGGTTTTTCAGCGCCGTTTTCTCACCCTCCAGCCCAAGGTGCAGTAACAAACATCTCCAGCTGAGGCCATCAACAGCAGAGCCACACACAGGCTGCACCTTCTCTTCCTTTGCCTCATCAGTCACTTATTTCCACAAGAACTGATTGATTGATCAGTCAGTTGATTGATCAGAGCTATAGATAGCTAACAGTGTTTGATGAAAATCCAATCCAGTGAGCTTCCTGGGGCTCATCAGAATCCTTTCCCAGTAGTTTCTTCTCTTCTCTGACCAGCTCTACTTAATACATAGGTACTAAAATACAAAGCAGTGCAAAATGACCATAAAGCAACTACAGCCCACACCTATCTAGCAGGTGCACTATGAGCAGGGGGCTCTGCAGGTGATTTATAAGGGACTCTGAAGTCAAGGAGAAGAAGCAGTGCAGTTCCCCAGAGCCCATCCTTCAGATGCTTGAGAGTTCACAGTTAATGTGGGGTGGGTTTGGAGATTTGTTTTCCCCTTTGATAATACCTGAGGCTTGTTTGTGATTCCTTCTGCACAGCCCACTGCAAGCACTCATCCAGAAAACTTCCTTGGCTGCTGCGAGGGCGTGCAGCTGTCTTTGCCAAGGTAACAGCATCATTTTGCAAGGCTTGGATTTCATCCCCCTCTAGTCTGAATCATGAAAAAAAATTATTTTTCCACTGAAGAAGTCAAATGGAGGGAGAAAAGGAAAGGGTTGTGCAGAGCTTGGAGGGGAAACTGCACAGGGAGCCATTTCCAGATCAGTTTGTAACTCAGGAGGTTACAGCCCTCGCTGTCAGTGAACATCTTACTCATCCTGGTTTTTTCTCCTTGCAACCTGGAGACCTTTCCTTCCTAAATTTTAAAGCCAACTCTGATTGTTACAGAGCACATGAAAGGCTAAGGATGATTTGCTGATTTGTGAGGCTGCTGTGATGATGCACAGGGCACACAGGGCACCTGGGCACATTTGTAACAGTCCCTGCCACCCACAGCTCTGGGGCAGGGGCAAACCCACTGTCAGCGTCTCACAGGGGAGAATTTGTGATCCTTTCAGTCCTGCTGCAACAACAGCTTTGAATTACCCTGGACCCAGGAAGGGCTTTGCATTTGATACCAGTATTTACCTTGGCAAGACAAAGAGAATTGTGTGTCACATGGGCTTGCAGCTTAACAGGGAGAGTATCCCCAGGATCAAACCCTTGAGCACCCCCACAGAATCCAGAGGAAATGCTATTTTCTGTTTTGTGTGTTGTTTTAGTAAATAGCCTGTGTGCAGAAAGGAAACATAAAAATGCTGCTGCCCTGCTGGTGCCTCAAGGGAGTGTGTGAGTTTTTGTGTAACTCTTGTGCTGGTAATGAGAGTTTTCTGCACATTCACACAAAGGTGTGTGTGAGCTGGGAAGTTCTGTTTGAGTTGAGAAGGTTCTTCCTTAAGGCAGTGATTTTGCCTTGCAACCATTACAGAGCATCTCCAGCAAGGTTCCCTATTGCATGTCTGCAGAATAAACTGCTCTTGGAACAAGGAACAAGGGCAAAGCCCAGGGCCTCAGATTTAACCCCACTGTGTGCCCTGCTGCCCCCCAGAGCAGGCACACGAGCACTGCCAGCCTGCTCTGGGCCATGCCATCTTTAGGAGTGTATCCTCTGGGCAGTGGAAATTACTAAATCCACATTGGAACCAGAATAGCTTGATTGCAAAATATTTATATTACTTGGATTTCAGAAATATTTACAGGAGGTGAAATCCCAAGTTAGGAAGGGTGTTTGAGCTTTTCTCCAAGCCCAAAACATTCATGTGCTGCTGCTGTTTTCAACAGATCCCTTCCAGCACTGGCCTACCCAATCCCTGCAGGATGTGTCAGGGCCAGCAGCTTGGATCTTGTGTTCCCAACCAGCTTGGCATGACCCTCATGGGGTGAAGTGGGGATGCAGGAACCTGGGCAGTGCCAAGGAACAGCCCCAGGCAGGGGGAGGAGTGGCAGCAGTTCAGGGTTCCAGCTCCCACCATGACCCTGACAGACAATGCCATTAATTCACTGCAGATCTTGCAACAGGCCTTTAAAGAGAAGAGAGACGATGCTCTGAAATTGTTTCTAATCCCATCTGAGATGTGCCAGAAGAAACATGTGAAGCATGATCCCAGCAGAGTTCCCTCCTGTTTCACCAGGCTCCCTGGGGCACAGCAGAGCCTGGCAGGGCTGAGCTCAGCCCCTGGGCCCTGCTTACACTGGGGGGGCTGAGTAGTGCATGACAGAGTTGTAGTCTGGGGGAGGGCTGTGGCACTCCAGGCTGGGATCCATAGGGAGCAGGACAGAGTCTTCCAGGGGGAACTCCATGGTGTCCTCTTCCACCTGCACTGCTGGCTGGTACTTGACAGTCTCGTGGTCAGCCAGGATGGATTCCTTGCTCCTGCTGACAGCTCTCCTCCTGTTGGGAGCAAACATGGGCATGTATCCAGCCTGTCTCCATAACCAATGGTCAAAATGATTTCTTGAAGTAAATATATAAATATATCCATTTACCTCTATGGCATTCTGTAGGACAATTTTGCTGACTGGATGTGGAAACTGAGGTATTTTAAATAACTCTGTGTTTTAAAAGTACATTTAGGAGTAATTCCAGCTCTGCTGCCCTGTCCTTTCAGCTCACCACATTTCAGTGCACCAGAGATCTCTTACTTGTAAAGGCACCTGTCCTGTACACACAGTAATATCCTCCCTCATTGTTCTGACACAGGTCAGTAAAAATTTGACTTTCCTGAAAGCAGAACTGAAGGCTATGACTTTTCTTGAAGCATAATAAGGGATGAAATACTGAATAATCTCTGGCAGACTCTAATTTAAACCAATCCCGAAAGCAGGAGTGTGTGTTGAACATACCCAGGCAGCGCAGGGCAAAATCCCATTTATATTCCCCAGCCCTTGAACATTCCTGACCCAGGGGCTGCTGAAGGGCAGTGCTTTGCAGCACCCCAGCTGCTTTTGTTCCCTGTCTTCCCCTGCTCCAGGTGATGAAGGGTGGGACAGAGCAATTTCCATCACATGGAGCAGCCTCAGGGTTCAAAGCAGGAGAACCCTGAGATTTGTGTCACAAAGTGACCTCGAGGAACAGCAAGGGCTGTGGAGAACTCAGAAGGTTCTTTCTGTCACAGGCTGCCTTAAAAAGGATGTTCTGTCAATCTTGGTTTGCACTTCCATGGTGCAAAACCAGGACACCGGCAGCTCCTTGGAAGAGGCCTGGATAACTGAGGGGTGCTCTAAAGGGTTCCAGTGTGAGAGTGGCCTCTGAGCTGCTGCACTTTGCTCAGGACCCTTTGACTGCAGCTCTGGGGAAGGAGCCTCAGCCACAGACTCATCACAGCACTGCTCAAGTCTCAGCTCAGAATGACTTGAATGTGCCTGGGAGAATTAAAAATCAGGCAGTGCCCAAGCACTTTGTGTGTGTGTGCTTCATATGTGTTTAAAGTAGTATCAAGTTACATTTTAATGACCCTAAACCAAATCTGAACAGTCAACAGTTCATCAAATAATTGTAGAATTCATTACACTCATTTTATTGGCACTTGTGCAGTGCTTGCAGTCCCCAGCAGCTGCTCATTTTCTCACTGGGGTGCTTTAGGAAGAAAGCAGAGCCAGTTCCTGCTCCAGGAACCAAACCAAAGCCAGGAGCCAGACACAGCAACTGCAGGGAGGGCAGCAAAGCCATGAATAGGAAATTAGCAGATCCAGGACAGGAACTGTGTGTGTGTGATGTTTTTTGGGTGGTACAGCAGACAGAGCAGGTTGAATGGCCACACAGAGCTCCTTTCAGCTGGAAAGGGTAAATCTGCCCTGCTGGGTTCTGCTGCTGGGACTTTACAAGTTGTGTTCTCTCTGAATCTGGAACCTGTCAAAAGTTTCAGGTTTCCCACAAGCTGCAGATATTTCCACTGGCTGACAGAACCAGTGTCACTATATTAAAAAAATAATTACAATTTTTGCTGGTTCTGGAAAGATCCCAGGTGTTCAGAGCACTGGCTGGAGTAGAGCAGTGGTTCCTGCTCTGTGCACAGGCACAGGAGCAGCCTGCAGGCCCCATCTGTGAATTACCTACAGAATGGGTGCTCATGTTCTGTACATCACCCATGAAGCTCTTGTGCAGCCAGATTCAGTCACAACACACACTGAGCTCTGCCCAGCTGCAGTGGGACATGGGCTGGTTAATTTAGGCTCTGATTTTAGTCTTCTGGTCTGGCTTTCCATGGCAGCTTTGCATCTCCAGCTTTGGGAAGTGAACCTGAGCTGTAGGAGCCAGCCCACCACGTCCTGCATGCCTAGGATGAGCCTGGCTTCCAGGATTGCTGCACTTTATAGAACAGAGCTGCTGCTTCTGTGCTTTCAGACCTGCACAAGGCATTGCAACCAAACCTGTGGAGTGGCAGAGCAGAAATTCTAAAATAAACAGTAACCCTGAGAACTTCAACAAAAAATGTAGCACCCTCTGCTTTCACAACTTTTGCCTCATTGTCCAGAGAGAAACAGGAGTGGAAACTCCTTTTGTATCCTACAGATTTGGCAGCTGTCCATTGTCCACACACACAGTTTGTCTGCAGATAAACTTCCCTGACATCAGCCATGCAAGCACAGCTTTGTTTATTTATGGGATTCTCCTTTTGTTACTCAGCTCCATTGGCTCGTGTCAGACAATTCCATGGATGCTCTGGCTTCCAATTTGCCAGGTATTGAAGTTGTCACTGGAGACAGGGAGAAGCTTGAGAGCATCAGTTTAATTTGGAAGCTTGAGAGGGATAATTGTAAATGATTAGCTTTAAGGCACTTACAGTGTGGGGATGCTGTAACTGCTTTAAAACTAATAATTTAAAACTACCCCTCATAAGTCTTACTATAAAACATTTTTCATAGTTCTATTTCTCTAAAGTATCTAGTCTTAGTTACAAAACCATACTTTAAAACTTACTTCTAATTCTATTTCTCAACAATGTCTATCCCATTCCATAACATTTCTAAGTCAGCATTTCTTATCTCAAAGTTTACATACAAATACATGCTACATAAACCTCCTGTCAAACTTTAAAAATTCTTTACAAATTCATTTCCCACATGTATCACTTTAATTTGGCCCCCAACTTGCATCTCTCTGAGTTATTAGGGTTAAAAGGGGAATTTTCAGCCCCCTGTAGACTCCCAGCAAATTTTCCTGTTGGATTCCTGCCCCTGTGGGTCAGGAGTTTGGATCTCTGGGAATAAATAACTCTGCCTGGAGCTGAGATCAGGCTGGGCTTTGGAGGACTCCTGAATGTCCTCCCTGCTCCAGAGACAGAGCTGCTGAGCTGGGTCAGAAGGAAGTTGTGTCACTTGCTATCTCATGGCAGACCAAAATGCAATTAACTTCCAATACTATTCCTTTCATCCCAATGCATTTCCTAATTAAAGCTCTCTGTGGGGCTTTGCATTTTCCCCTTTCATGCTGCTGTCACAGCCAGAGCCTGCTGTGCATGTACAGATGCTGCTGCTGGGGATGAGGCTGCTCATCCCTTTCCATCTGTCCTTGGCAGCTCAGGACCTGCCCCAGCCCTGCCTGGCTGTGCTCAGGGCCTGGGGCTCCAGGGTCCCCAAAAGTGCCTTCCTGGCCTGGCCCCTTGGCAGGTGAGAGGGAATGAGGGATGTGGGACTCCAGGGGCTCTCCAAAATGCAGTTTATTCCATCCAAGAGCTTACAGCATCCAGGGTGGTGGGTGACAGAGCTGTGCCCACAGCTGTCAGCTCCAGCTGCAGGCAGCCCTGGACACCCTTTGGTTTAGGTTACAATGCATTCTATACTTTTCTTTTGGTCACAATGCATTATATACTTTTCTCTTGGTTACAATGCATTTTATACTTTTCTCTTGGTTACAATGCATTATATACTTTTCTCTTGGTTACAATGCATTTTATACTTTTCTTTTGGTCACAATGCATTTTATACTTTTCTCTTGGTTACAATGCATTTTATACTTTTCTTTTGGTTACAATGCATTTTATACTGTTCTTTACTGAGCATCTTCATACAGTAGAACCAATCTATACCTTAACTGTTATCTATAGCCTATCATAACTACTATAATTACCATATTCATGTTACTGTTCTCCAATCACTAAAAGTCAGTACATTACAGTTTAAGCTAGAAGTTGTTTTTCAGTTTTCTTGCAGTGGAAAATTCTGAGACCTTTTTTCTACTTGCCACATTTGCTGGCTTGTTTGCCTGTGCTCTCTTCCTGCTTGGTGAAAACATCTTCTTGTTTGGGGTGGGTTTATCCTTTGCTCTAAGCCATAATAACCCCTCTAACTAACACACCCTTGGTTAGCCAGTGAGACTGGCTCAGCAATTCTTTTCTTCTATATCAAAACTTGCTTCCATCTCTATTCCTTCATCAGACTCTACATTTAAAAATCTTTCTGCTAAGCACACATATCTGTGAGACTTTCCTGTCAAACTTTCATCCTTCCCAACAGGCAGGGACCTTCTCCCTGAGCCCCCAGCAAGCAGCCTCTGACTGGAGGGGCTGGATTGGGCAATCACACAACTGTGCAGCTCCAGAGGTCACTGATGGATATGTAATAAACTGATTTTATTAAAAGCTGGCCAGTCCTTGGCTCAGGGCCTCTCCTGGGCTGGCACTGCCCCCCAGGTGTTTCCTCACTGCTCTGCTCTGCCTGACCCTGCAGTGCTGTGGGAGCCTGTCACAGACTTGTTTCTGAGAAATCCTTTCCTTAGGATTTTTCCTCCTGAGAAGCTGAGAGGCCTCAGGAACAAAATGTAACCAATGGTTATCTGCTGCTGTGGAATGCAACAGGTGCAGCTGGGATTGGGCTCATGTGGTTGTTTCTAATTAATGGCCAATCACAGTCAGCTGGCTCAGACTCTCTGAGACACAAGCCTTTGTTATCATTTCATTCCTTTTCTATTCTTAGCTAGACTTCTGATGAAATCCTTTCTTCTTTTAGTATAGTTTTAATATAATATCTATGATAAAATAATAACTCAATCCTGAAACATGGAGTCAGATCCTCATCTCTTCCCTCATGCTCAGACCCTGTGAACACGGTCACAGGAGCCCAGCAGAGATAATGGATAAATCAGTTTGGATCAATCTGCTCAGGGCTGGAGCTGTCCCAGCCCAGGCTCCCCTCAGTGTCCCCAGCATGGCCAGCACTGGGGATCAGTGGGAACACCACAACATTCAGCTGGGGTTCAGCTGCCCACTGACCCAAACCTGTCACAAATTGCTGTGACCACCCTCAGAACTCACCTTCCATGCACAAGGTGTCCTGTTTGGGGACACAGCCTGAATATTAATTAATCCTCCACAAACTTTTTAGTTTTCTGAAGGAACCAAAGTTGTTTAGAAGATACCACAGAGAATAATCCTGCAGTAGCTTGAAGGACTGAGTGACCTGCTGAGGCTTTTCCTTCCTACTGTACAAAACCAGAGATTTTGGAGATAGAAAAATACAGAAACCATCAAAGAGCTGGGAAACCATTAGTGGAGCTGTTTATTTTATGTGAGAGGGAGGCAGTTTCTGTTGATCTACATTTTGGGGTCAATGACTTGAAGGGGACTGTGGAGAAAGAAGGATGGCTGCAGGAAAATCACCCTGGCCAGGGAGGGATTCCTGCCCAAGTGCAGCAGCTCCTCCTGCTCTGCCATAAAAACCCCAAGTATTTTGCTCTCAGTAGGAAAAACCAGTGGACTTTTCTGTCCATGTAGGAAACCTGGCCATGTTCAGAGGCTGTGTTTAGGGAAAGATGAGAAATTGGGCTGATTGCTGCCAAGTAGAGCAGTTTGTCTCATGTCTACCTCTCCTAATAACATGTAGGAGCTTCAGGCTTTGTAGGAGCCTTCAAAGGTGTTTAATAAAGCACAGAGGGTTTTTTTTTTAATTTTAATTTTTCAGCAAATAAAGAAATAAAAGGATTATTTTTTCCTTCTGGTAGCTATGACTGATTCACAGTTTGCTTTAATACATTTTCAGCTGAGTGCTGTGCAGGAGGAATTTCATCCTGGGTTCCCCTCTGGGGCACCAGTGCATCAGCATTCTGCTGGCAGGAGAACTCGAGGAGTTGGGCTCAGGAATTCATTGTTTGGGAGCCCTTTCAAACACAAAGTGCAGGTCATAAAGTCTTCCCAGGCCAAATCCACCCTCGTGTCCCCTCACACGTGTGGCCAGGCTGCTCAGCTGTCCCTGTCCAGAAGCAGTGGGATGGAAAACCCTGCAGTCAAATCCACAGCCTCTCACAATTCCCCTTCCACTCCTTGCTACTGTAAGCACAGGGAATAATCCTTGCGAAAAGTGCTTTACATAACTCCTGAGTAGCTACTCCTTCCAGGTTCTAGTTTGGAGACCTCAGGTCAGGTAACAGTGCAAGGTGCTGCATGGCACAACAAGAAATGTATTTATTATTTCTGAGCTCCATTCTGCCCTGGAGCAAACATGTTTCCATGCCTTGTTTCTGTGAGAAGGTGGGAAAAGATTCCAGCCCAATCCTGGCTGTATTTCTGTTGTGTTCTGTGTGTTTGGACATGAATATCTGCTGTTGCTGAGCAAAATCCCTCATTTCAGTGTTGCTGCCTTGCCCTAGGCCCAGCTTGTTTTGGCAAAGGCAGATCTGGGATGTGGGTGCAGCATCCAGGGCCCAGAGAGGATCAGCTGAGCCTCAGCTGAGCTCGTGGGCCTGGGCCAGAACCAGAGCAGGGATTTCTGAGCAGCACAGGATGCTGGGTTTGGGGAGAAGGGGAAGAGCTGGGGGAGGACAACTGAGCAGATACCAAACCTTTTGTCATCTTCAACAAGAACTTGATTATAGAGTCTCTGGAGGGTTTTAAAGCAGTGCTTGGCAGTAGCCTGATAATATTATGAGCTGGAAGCTGACACCAGAGTCAGCCCATCATTAAATCCCCTGTGCTCCCTGTGCTTCCCTGAATGCTGATTCCAGGGTTGTTATCCCAGCCAATCTTTCCATCTCTCACTGCAGCTACTGCTGTGACTTCCTACTTCAGCAGCATAAAACACTCAGAACTTTCCTGCTCTATTTTAGCAGTAGGAAAAGCTCAGACTTGCTTAGTCCAGCCTAACAGTGAGCCCAGGCCCAGAGTATCAGATTCATCCTCACTAAACTCTTGACACTGACACTCCATGGTGTGTGCTGTTGGCAAATTTTAAACTCAACAGAGGAATGAATGCAGAATAAATAAACAGTGAGATTTTGGCAAAAATAATAAATGCAGCCACCCTGGTTTAGAAAACATGCTAAGCCTTTGAACAGTTTTGTTTTAGAAAAGAAAGACTTTGAAAAGGATCCAGGGTAAATGTTTTTGATAGAGAGAGATACACCATTAACAAGGGTGACTTTATCTCCCCTGTTAAACCCACACTCCCTTCTGACCTCTCTAGATTGTTCCACAGGCTTTGAGCCTTGTTTGGCCACTTGTCAGTGCAGGAGCACCCAGGGGTGTCCTGTCCTCAAACCAGAGGGCTTTGGGCTGCTCTGCACTGTTGGAGCTGCTCTTTGTGCCAAGGAGGGTCTGCAAGATTCAAAATAAAAATAAAAATAAAAATAAAAAAAGGGAGCTGACAAAAAACCTTTCTCAGCTGGAGCTCAGACTCTCAGGGAAGGATGTGGCAGGGAGAGGAGAGGATGTGGCAGCAGGAGAACAGCCCAGCTTCTTGCAGGCTCTGCTGGGATGGTCTGCAGGGTCTGCTGGCACAGGAGGGCTCAGGAACCTCGTGCTGGGTGGGATCCCCATGGCAGGGTTGAGTGAAGTGGGAGAGCCCAGGTGGTGGGGCCAGGCAGGGATGCACTGCCCCCAAGAGCCTCCCCTCCACTCCCAGGGGCCCTGCTGGCAGCTCAGAAGGGTTTCCTGGGAATCCCTAAAGAACAGGCTCCTAGGGGGTTTTTGTGCTTCCACATCTGGCTGGGTGCTGACTGCTCAGACTTGAAGGAGAAAGCCTGGAGAGGGCAGAGGGGGAACCTTCCTCTGCCAAGTCTTTATCCAAACAGGAGAAATGCAACGGGGAAAAGCTGCCAGGGGGGGGTGACAGAAATCCTCAGAGGCATAAATGCCACCAGGGAGGCTGCTGGATTTGTGTCAGTGTGACATCATGCAGGAAAGAGGTGAATCAGCCCAGGTGAAGCATCACAGGGATGCAGCTCCTGACATTTCAGCTCCTGGTTTTGAGCTGCTGCCATTTGGTCTCCATAGCAATGGATTGTGCTGGCAGGAATGCTCTGGGTGTGTGCAGGGGATAAAAACATGGAAATGGATCAGGATCTCTGCTAATCCCACCAGGTCCAGCCCTGGGACACTGCTTCAGGGAAAATACTGCTGGGCAAACACATTCCTGAGGCCACACTGCCATCCAGCACAATCCACAGCATCCTAATGCTCCTGTTGGTGCTGTCCACCTTCTCCCTTTTCCTCCTCTCCTTCTCCCTTCTCCTCCTCTCCTTCTCCCTTTCCCTCCTCTCCTTCTCCCTTTTCCTCCTCTCCTTCTCCCTTTTCCTTCCCTTCTTCTCCCTTTCCCTCTCCTTCTCCCTTTTCCTCCTCTCCTTCTCCCTTTTCCTCCTCTCCTTCTCCCTTTTCCTCCTCTCCTTCTCCCTTTTCCTCCTCTCCTTCTCCCTTTTCCTCCTCTCCTTCTCCCTTTTCCTTCTCTCTTTCTCCCTTTTCCTTCTCCCTTTTCCTCCTCTCCTGCCCTCAAAGATCAGGGCATTGATGCTTCTAAAGCATCAGAAGACAAGGCAAGCCCTTTCCATCTGCTTTTCCCTCTGAGTGAGAGTCACCTCCTCCAGAACTGCCACACCCTGGCCATGCCCTCTCCTGCCAACTCTCCCAGAATATCCAGAAGTGCACCAGGGCTTCTTCTCATCCCTCACTTCTCTTTGGTGCAGAAAAGGGGTGACTTGGTGTAGAACAAGCAAGGATAGTTTATCTGCTCTGCTGGGAAAGGTCATGGAGTTCCTCAGAACACAGAAAACTCATACAAATCTCAGTATATTTCAGAGAAAACTCTAGGCAAGTAGTAATTAGCTTAATTAACTGAATAGACAAGGAATTCATTGCTACATAATAATATCTCTTTTTAGTATTTTGAGCAGCTATTCTTTGAAATTCCACATGTTGACATTTGAATCAGTAAAATGGCAAACTGTTGTTAGGAAGGTGGAGAAGTTTTTCACTACTGGGCCACTTCTGCCTGTGTGCTTGTTACTGAAATACAAAGAACTGTGAGCAAAAAGCTAAAAATCTGCTTTTAATCTTCTCTATTGTACTATGAGTGGATAAACAAACAGCAAACTCTGTCCCAGCCTCTGTTTGTAAACCAGGTGAGAGCAACACCACCCAGGGGTTACAGAGGTGGTGGGTTTAGGGAATTCTCAGAGTGATGATGAAGCAAGTACAGCAGTCAGGGCTCTGTAAAGGACTGCTCTTTGCTATGAACAAGCATTTTAAGTTTACTCACATCCCATGAGCTGCAAAGATGCCACTCCTTCTGTCTGGCTTCAATTTACACACTGCTATAATTACAAATGTCAGCTTTTGCATTATTGAATCAAGTTCTTCAAGCTCTGCTCCATCACTAAGAGAGAACCCTGGGGAGGCAGTGAACAACTGAAGTGAACAAACAGCTAAATTTCACTTCTGTATTCTCATTTTTTCCACCTATCATCTCCCATTTGCAGAATCTGCTGCCCCTTGATCTTAAAACACATCACCAAGGTTTTCTGGTTATGGGGTTGAAATTCAGAGTTCATCTCCTCTTAGCTTGCCTGGATACCCAGAGGTTTCCTTTTGGCAGCAGAAAACAAACTGCACATTTCAAAAGCATTTCTCTGAAAGGAAGAACTGTCTGAAAAAGAAATCCCCCAGAGTACTCACGCCAGAGCCATGATCCCATAGGGCCAGGAACGGATTTCCAACCTCTTGGGGCTTTTTATCTCCTCTGAGGTCAGCACCATCCCACTGTCAGACTCCTGAGGAGCAAAAGGAAGGGAACATCAGGGACATCTGAACCTGGGACTGCTGCAGGAGCCACAATCCTTCAGGATATTCTTTTATCAAGGCCTGTGTTATCAGTTTTTATCCAAGTGTTCCTGATAATGCTGCTCTGGAGCCTGGGAATGTTTCACTTGTTTTTATGACATTAAAGGTTTTGATCTGCATTTCCAAAGAGCACCCTTAAAATGAACATATCAAAAAATAATTTGACATTTTCAAATTTGAAACTGATATTAAGCATGACATATGGGCACCATGTACGTAGGATAGCTGAGATATGAATAGACTGAGATTCATAAAGAATCTATCCAATAATTCTGGCTGAGCTCCTCCAAGGAAAAGCTCCTTAAATACCCACTGGAAATACACAATTAGAAACACTGGGATTTGAAGGAAGTGGAAGTTCAGCAGCATTTTGTAAATGCAATTGCTTTGTAAAGATGGATGGCCCTGGCCTTTATGGATTTTTTTATGAGCTGTCCAACAAAACTGTCTCGATTCAAGTTGGGGTTGTGCTTCTGCTGCACCTAAAGCTGAGTCTTGAGGCTGCAGTTAAACTTTGTGCTAAGTTTATGCAAGTACACAGACATCACAGTCCTCATTTTAAGTTATTTAATAACATTAAATGCTCTGGGTGTTTCTTTGCATTTGAAATATTTTGTGATGCTGGATAGTTGCACATCTGTGCATTTGTCAGAACCAAGATAGCAAAAGCTCTCAACATAGAAGAGAAACTTTCAGTCTGATTTTGCCAATCAAACTGATCAAGATATAAAAAATAATCTCATCAAACCATAAATAACAAGAAAAAGCATTTTTATACATGCTCTGGTCATCTACCAGTTGTTATTAAGATCAGTTTATAAGTGAGTTTAGGAAGTATAAAGTGAAAGCCTGAATTAATGTCAAACCCCCAGTAAAACCCAGCTTGTCTCTGGGTTTTGTCTCGACTGTTTCCCCTCCAAACAGGGAACAGTCTAGGAACAGTTCATCTGGGGGCTGCTCTGCATTTTGCTTACACCTCTCTGCTAAAAGAATCTCCACAGAGATTGCAGATAACTGCACAATGGCAGGAAGGTGTGCTGGAGCACTTGGAGAGCTCAGGCAGCTCTTTGAAATAATGACCTAATGACAATTCAGGGTTGATAATGAGGAAAACTTCAATAACCAAAGTACACTTGCACTGTCCAAAAGCAGATCACACACTGATTTAGATTTAAAAGACCCTTGTTGTAACATCACATCTATTTCTGATCTCTTGATGTCTTATCACCCTTTTTGGAAACTTTTCACCCTCATGTAAAGGTTTATTAGAAAATGAGCAGGGAGCTCTTAGGCAGGTAAAGCTCCTGCTGGCAGCAATAATCTCTTGAGACTGCATTGATCTAGCAAATGTCTTTGTGTGATTCACAGGGACAGATTTTATCCTGCAAGAGGGAAGATGCAGGAGCCAGGGAAATTTCTAAGCCTGCTAATCCCTGAGATGCATTGATAAAGAGGCAGAAATTCCATCTGGGAAAATACAAGGCAATAATGGGCCTCAGTTTGTGCTCAGCAGAGAACAAATGACAAATAGGCTGTGTTGGGCAAGGACATGAAATATTTCCAGGACAAGCTGGAGCTGCAGACTTGAGCCTTCCCAAGGGAGCTGCTCTGAGGAATGGCTCTGTCCAAGAGGGACCCTCAGCTGAGCTTTCCTTTGCTGCTCCTCCTGTGCCAGGAGGATTCCTGAGGGATCCAGGCTTTCTCCCTAAACTTTGATCCCCCTGGAGCATCTGTGCATTGCAGAAATGTCCCTGTCCTCCTTAGGGACACAGCAGGTGCCAGTGAGGCAGCACATGGAGCTGCAGCCAGGGGCTGCCTGGACCACAGAGGGAATTCAGGAGTTGTTCTTGGGGAATTTTTAAATAAGAAAATCCCACCCATAACTTCAGAGGAAGCCAACAAGCAGAACCCTCATTCTGGAGCAAAACAAACCTTTGCTTTCCCCTGGAGCAAAATTAAACCCTTTAACACTCTCCCACCCTGCAATGGCATTAAACTGGCAATAAATACATTCACTTGCAGTGAGGAAAATCCAAGGTTAAAGCCCTTTGTGTGAATCACCACCAGGATCAGAACACCCAGAACTGAACACCCTCACCCCCACCAAGTGATTGTCTTGGCAGCCAGGATGTGTTCTGGACACATGTCCCTCCAAGAGCTTCATTTCAATGAGCTGCCACTTTCTTATGGTGGAAAAACATCTTGAAATATGTCTTGAATATAAAACCCCTTAGCCTGATCAAAGCCAGGGTAATCACATGTGAGCTTCTCCTTAAATTATTTGTTAAGAGAAATGCAGGTCCCTCTTTTTTGTCATACAGCCCTGGATGTAAGGTGCCAGAGCCAAATCTTCTGCCTGATTTAAAGTTCTCTCCTCCCAAATTATTCCAAAAGCTCTCATTAGAGTTTCTGGTGCTGCTGCTGAGTGATCTGTGAACCTGCTGGGGAAGGCTGCAGTCACCTCTCTTACCTCATGCATCACTTTCTCCTTTTCCACTGGCACCTCATCAAATGTCTTCACACTCAGGGGTCTCTTCTTGCTGTTGTTTCTGAAAGCAGGAGAGTCAAGGGGTCAGCACAAAGCCCAGGCAGGTTCTGCACCCATTGCAGCTCAGTTTCCTGCTCACACAGCCCAGTTTCCTGGACCACTTCTCTTTTGTCACCTCTTGTGTCTAATGACCAACACCATGACAAACCTGTCTGCTTCTTTCACCAGCCATACCAAGGCAGGACACCAGACAGTGAAATGTTTCTTTTCCCCCACCCTGTATCTGCTGTTCTCACCCAGTTTCTACTGCACTCCAGCGATTCACTCCATTGTTCAAGTTTTCTTCCACAGGGCAGGTTTTAGAGTTGGATTCTCCATCTGGACACAAGGTGATGTTCAGTGGAATGTAGTCTTTGCCATCCTGTGAAATTAAAAACAGAAAAGAGCACAAAGCTGGTAAAGTTCATTTTGTGCTGCATCTCAGATGTGAGAGGTTATTGTATCCTACAGAGCTTTGTGATGAGGAAGGACTCAATTGGGTTTTAAATTAACTGTGGTGTTTGTTCAAGGTGATTATCATGTTCCTCACACCCTGTGGAAGTTATGGAAGTGGAATGCACACTTCACCCAAGAATGACTGTGCAGGAGGCTTTGTGAGGGAACTGGGGCACTTTGGGAACCCTGTGATGTGGGGTGGCTGAACATGGGCTGGGGGATTCCAGTCCAGGTCAGAACCAATGGCCCATGAACTGCTCAGTTTTGTTCAACTTCAGGAGCTTGGGAAGAGCCAGGCCTTAAAATGGGAGCCTGAAAGGATTGAATTCCTTGTCCTTCCCAGGAATTGCTGCTGCACATGGTAATGAGCTCTGCATTGTCATTACCCCCCTGCAGCAATCCTCAGGAATGACTCTGCCTTCAGCTCCTGAAACTATTTGTCCAAATTTCCCTGTGCTTCTTTTTGTTTTTAATTTTGAGAAGCAGTTAAGTGCCCTATTCCCTTATCATGATTTTTATGTCTCCTCAATTTACTTTGGTTATAGAATCAAACTCACAAGCTCTTCCTATTGCAGACTGGGCCCTCTTCAACTCAGCTCCACTAAATTTGTTTACAAACAGGAAGGAGCTGGAGGAGAGTATTTGATTTCTTCTTCAATTAAATTGGCAATTGCATAACTGATCTGGTTGTTTTTACTGAAGAAGAAAACAACTGGTTTAACTATTATGAAATTAATCATTATATACCTGACTTTCTGTGCTTTAAGCTGCATAATTGCAAAGCTCCGAAGAGCACTGGTGAACATAAACTTGGAAATGAGAGACAAAGTTCAGGAGGTGAAGAAAATCAGAAATAAAGTTAACATCTGAGTAGTTAACATCTGAGTAGTTAACATTGTCTTTACTCATCCCAGCAGGGATTTTCCTGCTGAGCTGTGCTAGGAGGTGAAGTCTCATGTTGGTGTTTAATAACTTAGCCCCTGCACACCCCAGATGCCCGTTTTTGCAGAGGGGTGGCCCTGCTGTACCTGCTGCACGTTGGCCTGCAGGAGATCCCCCAGGCGCTCCACCAGCTCGGTGAACGTCGGCCTCTCCGTGGGCACCCCATGCCAGCAGTCCAGCATGGTCTGGTAGCTGCAGGAAAAGCAGGCATTAGGAATGGCAAAGGATGGCAGCTTTGCTTCCAAGCTCTTTCATTCCACTGCTACTTGCTTTGGTGGGTCTTTGGATTGAGAGGGGTTCAGATCTCCACATGCTGAAATTCTGGTTTAGTTTCCATGTGGGATGCTTTTTGCTTCCATGCTCCTGCCTCAGCTGAGCCTGCAGGATTTTGGTTTTCCCCTAACTTAGAGTCTGGCTGCTGGGCCCTGCTGGTACTGCTGAACTAACTCCTGGTTATGGGTACTGGGTTTCTGTCACAGAATCTGAAGTCTGAGCTCCATGAACTACATGAGTAGTGTAGAACACATGAGTAGTTGCATGTACACATGAGTAGCTCCATGTAGTAATACATGAGTAGCTCCATGAACTGCAGCTGACATGGGGCATCTGATCATCTTCTTGTTGGCAAAGGTCAGGCTGACTTGGGCTGTCCTTAGCATTAGTCCGTGCTGTCAGACACCCAGAATATACTCAATCACAGCTTTACTGAACATAAAATACCCAGCTGTGGTCTCCTCCCCCTCCCCACAATCTCTTTTGTGAGGTGTACAGCTCCCAGCAGCTCTTACACTTCAGGAGTGGAATACTCTGGAGATCTCATCCGGGTCCCCTCCTTGAGCCGCCGGCAGAAATCCTCATCTATCTGCACCCCAGGGTATGGAGAGGCACCTGGGGGGAGAAATGACAGGGCTTCAGGATGGCACAGTCTGTGTCTCAGCCCAGGGGGTCTCTGCTGAGCATTTGATGTCACCCAGAGCCTGGCAGTCACACGAGCTCAAGTGAAGAAGGAGTTGCAGTCACTCACAATCTGCATTTTTGGTTTGGAAACCCCACAGATTCACTCTGTCCCTTCAGAGATTCCAATCACACTGTCTCCTCTGCTTTTGTGATACCACTCCAAGGTAAAATAGGGCAGAGGAGAAATAAACTTGATTAGTTTAAGACTAAAGTATCTCTTGGTCAGTGGTAGAAAAGTTCCAGCTCATTCAATGGGTTCCTTGGTGCTTTCCAAACTGCTACCCTGCCAGAATCCTGCACTGGGAGGATACACACAGAGTGAGTAATTCCTTCCTGCTCATCCTTCATTGCCTGAGAACCCCTGTGAGCAGGTGCAGAGAGGGCTGTGGGCACCTGGCCCCTGCCAGGACCACGAGAACCTTGAGTGGGTTCAATCCCATGAGTGGAGTTGCTCCTCTCCTGGTTCACCAGCCACTGGATATGCATTATCCCCCAGGGAAGGCTCCCTTGGCAGTGACCTTCCAGCCTTGCAGCCTTGTTTTCTTTGCTGACTCTGTTCACTGCTGTTTACCTGGAGTGCCACTCAAGCGTTGGCTGATCCCTGGCAGGACAGCTTGTGGCAACTGGAATTGTTTTGTGGAGTTGAATGCTGTGAAGGAGCTTTGTGTTAACTCCCACAAAAGTTTGGGAGAGTTCTCTGGCCTCTGAGTAAATCCAGAGCTCACAGGTAAAATTCAGAAGAAGTCTAAGCTGAGATTTAAAATGCTACTGAACCTACAGTGGATGAAACAAAAAGATTTGTAACTTCCCTCTCTTCCTCCTCCCTAAACCAATGCTTCCTGTGCAGCACAACCCTCGTCTTGGACATTTTGGCATCCCAGAGGCTGGATGATAAATTTGGAAACAATTTCATCAAGTCTTAACATGGGAGATTGAATGGAATCTGTATCCAGCCCTGGAAGAATCTGTGTATGATTTACTGGCTATAACATTCCTGCATATTCCTGCAAACACCCTCATGTGCTGTGCACTTGGGGGCACAATGAGAACAGCAGAAATCTTTTGGATAAAGCATTGAAGAAGGGGTCAAAATGTGGCTGCTCCAGAATTGCTCTACTCTGTGAACCTGACTGCTCAGTGTGCAGAGCCTGCACTGGGGAGCTGAGAGCCCAGCACTGCCTGAGAAGGAATCTCAGCTCAAAGGGGCTCCCAGGACACCCAGAGCCCAGGGATGCCTCTGAACCCACAGCACTTCTGGATGTGCAGGTACCAGGGCACAGGACTGACAGTGTTTCCTGGAGTTATGTAAGCTGGGGAGAGGCAGCACCAGCATATCTGCTTTATACCCAGACCTTCCTGTCATTATGCTCAGAATAACCTGGGAATTAACTGCTCATCTCATGGATGGAGAATTCCAGGAATTAACTGCTCATCTCATGGATGGAGAATCCCATTTGCTCTCACAATCTGAGCTTTCTCTGGTTTCATCACAGATCAGATCAACTCAAGATGTTGGTGAGAGCAAGTACAGGGAAGGCAAAGGATAACAGGGATAGGACAAGGGGTACTGGGACAAACTGAAAGGAGGGACATTTGGGTTAAATATTGGGATGAAATCTTTTACTGGGGGGTGGTGAGGCCCTGGCACAGGTTGCCCAGAGAGGTTGTGGATGCCCCAACCCTGGCAGTGTTCAAACCAGGTTGGATGAAGCCTTGAGCAGCCTGGTTTAGGAGGAGGTGTCCTGCCCATGGCAGGAGGGGTTGGGAATAGATCATCTTGAAGATCCATTCCAAGCCCTGAACATTCCATGAGTCTATGATTCATTTTTGACTGGAGGATCTTTTAGTAATTTATATTTTGGCCAGTGCTGGCCTCCTACCAGCTGGAGGCAGCTCAGATCATAAAAGCAAGGAACTCTCCCTTTCCCACTTCCACTCAGCACTGATTTATCGGGACTATGGGATCAGTCTGATAACTTGGATTTGGAATGCTGAGACAGCTTGGGAGAAATGTAGGCTGGAACATATGGTGTAAGGCCTACACATGATGTTTTCCTTAGGGGAAATCTCCTTCAAAATGCTCAAAGATGTGGCATGCATTGGATATGGGAGCCCTCTTTTGATCTTGGTTTTATTTTAGTGGGATAATGAGATGCTGATGTTACTACCAGGCACTGCTTGTTTACATAATTATCTCTGATTGCTTTTGGAACAGTGCACATTGAAATTCCAGGAGACACTGACATTCTGTACCATGAGTGATTTCAGGATGTGTTAAACACTGCTGGCACCACCTGACACGAGGTGTGCTGACCCCATTGGAACAATTTAAACCTCATTGCAAACTCAGCCCCAGATGGAAATTAATATTCCCTCAAGTCCTGTATTTCCCTGTATATCACCAAAGCAGATCCAGCCTTTCTGCAGGCAGCCTATTGTCCTTCCCAACACAAACTACACTCTGCATTTTCCCAATCAGTATTTTTCCCTTTTTTAGAGGGTGCTCAGCCTGTGGGACCCAGTGAGAGCAGCAGCTGTAAATGGGAGCCAAAACACACCCTGTGGCAACGACAAATAACTTCCATCTCATGGCTCTCAATGATCTGTAAAACTTTTATATGACAGAATTCAATCAGTGACACAAATCCTTAATTAAATATTTATAATTTGAGCTGCAGATGTGAGCAGTGCCAAACCACAGGCATGCCTGGATGAGCTGGATGAAAAACCCTCTCAGAGAAAATGACTGGTTTTGAGCCTGTGCCACCAAGTGAAAAAGCAGTTTGTGATCTACGTCACAGGCAGGGCAGGAGCTGCTGCACGGGTGGCAGCCCCTGGAGCCATTTGGGAGGTTCCAAATTCAGAAGGGGACAGTGCCAAGAAAGGGGCTAAAAGAACCCAGATAACACGTTTTTTTAAAAAATAGATTAAAATAGAGGTGAATTTCACTGACTGGATTTTAATTTGTATTAGTGTTCAGTATTAAAGGCCATCTGTTAAATTCTGTCAGGACCTTTGGGAGTGATGCAAACTTTGTTTCTGCAGTGCCCCTTGGATTCATCAGCATTCCAGCCCTTTGGTTCCCAGTGGAGACCCTGTCCCTGAGTGTGTCTCTGGATGCTGATGCTAAAGCATCTTCCTGAATGATCTGATAAAACCAGGGCACTCCTGGTGCTTCTGGAGCTTTGCCTTTCTGTGCTGCTTCTACACCTGCAGTAGGTGAGGTGATGCTGTTACAGAGCCATGGAGGGCTCACCCCAAAATGACAACACCCAAAAACCAGGGCTGAGCCCCAGGGAAAGCAGCAGCTGCCACTTGTTTCAACCACTCAAGTGTGAACTTTCTGCTTGGTGAGCAGATGTGGAGCAGGGAAAGTCCAAATCAAAGACTTGGACTGAGAGCAGGTTATGATTTTGCAGCCAGCCCCAAGTAAAGATTAGGATAGAAACAGCTCCAGACTTTGCATTTTCACTTGGCATCTTGAGCCCAATCATTAATTTCAACTGATCCATGAACCAAAGATAGAAGGAGATTAGAGTTTGCTCTAAAATCCAGCAGCTTAAGTTGACAATGCTTCTTGTTTTCCTTTGTCTGCAAATGCTGATTAAAAAGCCAGAGCTGACATTCCTAAATTCCCCCAGGAAAACAAATCTTGCCCCTCTGCAAGGAGAATCTGAGAGCAGCACAGTCCAAGTGTCTGTAGGGCTGCTTGTGTTGGTCTCACAGCTTTATCTGCTGGACAGAAACCAGAGCTCAGAGAGGCTGAGATTTCTCACAGCATCCTGGGGTGACATCTCAGCTACATAAAGAACATCGTTATTATTCTTTTAGAAATGTTGTGGCTTGCAAATGATGCAGCCACAAGAGCCCACATTCTACCCTTGGTCTGCTGCCAAAAGGGTTTAGGCTGAGCCCAGCACTGCTCCTGCACAACCCAACAGCAGCTGCTGCCAGGAGATTTTTCTTACCTAGAAAATCTTAGATTTTGTGGAGTGGATGATCAAGCTGGGATAAAATATCATGTGGGCTCCTGCTGCATAGGCTGCCAGCAGCAGCCACTGTGCCCACAGCAGGGTGACAGCTGTGGGGTTCCCTGAAGCAGGTGGGGTTTGATAGGAAACTTCTTCATTGTTCTCCAAGAAATCTCCCACTCCCAGCAGCAGAGGCTTGTATTTTATCTCTGGGCTCTGTTGCTTTCAGTGGGTACAAATGTTAGGTTCAGGATTTTGGATTTTTGGTCTCCCTTTCCAGTGTTTTCATGTCCTTTGTCAGGTGGAATTCTCACTGAAATTGGGTTTTTTTACACCTGGTTTGCACTGTGCACTCATCCTCAGTGAAACAGAAGCATTGCCCCACATGATCACCTTTTGTTAAAAGCTTTTCTTAGCTAAGAAGCCATAAATCAGTGGGGGAAAAAAGGGTTTGAAACCATTCTTACCTAGAGAAAATATTTCCCACAGCAGCACTCCGAAAGACCACACGTCGCTCTGCGTGGTGTAAATTTTGTCAAAAATAGCTTCTGGAGCCATCCACTTGAGGGGAAGCCGTGCCTAAAAGCCAGAACCACAACAGGTTACCAGATCTGCAGGTACTGATGTGCCCAAGCCCAGCTTGAGGGTAACAACTGAAGCTTCTTGCACTCACATCTCCCTTCCGTACGTAGTCGGGGTCTTTGTAGATGTCCCTGGCGAGGCCGAAGTCACAGATCTTGACCACGTTGTTCTCGGACAGGAGGATGTTCCTGGCTGCCAGATCCCGGTGGATGCACTGCCAGGGAAGGACACAGGCTCACAGGGGGCTGGGCAAGGAGCCCCTGCTCCAGCTGGAGGCAGGAGAGATTCTTTGGGAAGGGGGAAAGAAATGAACTGCGCTGGGAGCAGCTCAGAGAATGAGTGGGAATCTGCTCCAAATACACTGGGATATGCAAAAGGGGGAATAACTCAGGGAACAAACCAACACTAGAGTTTTCTGATTTTTCTGTCTGAAGTAACTTTGCAGTTACAACAAGGAAGGGAGTCCTATTTTCTCATTATTTGGGAAATTTCAGAGAGGCCAAAAAGCAGCTGCAGCTACGTTTGCCAGTGCAGCTCCAGGAGGGTGTGAGGTGGGATAACCCCACTCAGGGTTTCTGGGGGATGCCCTGGTGTGGGAAATGGATTTGTAAAGAATTCTCAAAACCTGACAGAAAACTCACACAGTCTCGTACATCTGTATGCAAACACTGAGATAAGGTGTGCTGACTTAGGAAAGCCATAGAATAGAAAAATATTGAGAGAGAGATTGAACTAGAAACAAGTCTAAACAAGTTTCAAAAGATGGCCTTGCAAAAGGATCAGATATTTTAGAGAATTAGAACTGTGAAAGATGCATTGTAGCAGGACCACATGGGGTAAAAATACAGGTGATTGGTGTTAGGAGTAATAGCAGCATTGTGTGGCAAAAGCTAATGGGCTTGGGAAAAACATGTATAAGGTACTGTAACCAGGAAATAGGGTGGCTTCTGATGGAATGGCATTGAGTTTTACATCTCTTGTGTCTCAGTATTCATTGAGACTGATAATGGAATAAAACCTTTCAAAATGCCTCTCAGTTGCCCCATCTCTGTAAAAGCTGGGAAAACCAACACCCTGGTGGCTGTGTGTGAGTGAGGCTCAGCTGTGTGCACCCTTTGGCCTGTGGATTACACTGCATTTACCTGAAAGCTGCTCCACAGGCTGCAAACTGCTTCCTGTTTATCCAGGCAGTGCTGACTTTGCTGCCAGTCCCCAACACCTCTGACAAACTAAAGGAATAACTGGATACTCCCTCCTCATTTTTCAGTAGTGGTGTTGTTTACCACACTAAAAAGAGCTTTCTCTACAAGCCCCTTCTGTGTTTATTTATGAGGCAGTTCCACAAATTGTCTCACCATTTCTGAGAACTTCACTCCTTCTATCTAAACCCTCCTGCTGCAGATGCCAGTCCCTGCAGCCAAGAACATGATGAATGTTCCTCCACAACCCCTTCAGTGCTAATTACTGCTTAAGCACCAGAGCTAACTTGATCTCCAACACTCTAACAGAAGAGCAAAAAGCAGATTTCTCAGAGTCAAGAGCGTGTTTGGGTTTCTTCACATCAGATACTCTGCAAGAATCTGAAGGAGCTCACTTTTCGGGAGGCGAGGAACTCCATGCCTTTTGCCACCTGGAAGCTGTAGCAAATCAGATCCTCCAGAGTCAAGGGCCTCTTGTACAGATCCTCAGCATCTAGGAGAGATCAGAAACATGGCAAAAATGTGGCACAAATGTGGCAGAGATGTGGCACAGCTCCAGAGCTGGGTGGCACTGGTGCCACCTGTGTGCTGATGGGCCCAGCCCCACACACAGTGCTGGGTGTGAGATCTCTGCAGGGTTACAGCTCTGGGAGAGCAACCACTGACCCAGAGGCCAGAGATCAGAGGATTAACAAAGTTCCCTCATCCATTAGTCACTCATTTAGCTATGGGGAAACAACACCTCAGGCTGGAGTGAGGGAAACTTTATAGACAAGAGCCCAGGGACAGAGTGACCTCACAAGTCTGGTAAAACATTCCTATTTCTCCTCTCACACAACAGGAGCAGCTTTTGTACACAATACAGAGCTCTCTTTTTGTGAGAAAGTTGGAGGGGGGAACAGGCAAGAGGGAGAATTTGGGATTTCAGGAACAAGCCAAGCCATGTAAGGGCTTGTAAAGTGTGTGACAGTGTGTGTGGCACTGGCCAAGTGACAGAAGTCTTTCCAATAAAAGATTGGGATGAGATAGGGTTCTTCTACCTTCTTCATCATCTTCTGAGTCACTGTAGCTCTTATCCTCAATGAATCCTGAGCTGGCAGAGCTGCCTGTGCTGGCCACACTCTCGAGGCGCCTCTTGATCAGTTCAGTCAAATCACTGTTGGACTCATCCAGACTCTTCTCTGCTTGGTCAGAGTTTTCCTGGGACTAGAAATGGCATAAACCAAATTTTTAGCTTTGTATGATGCAATGCTTGGGCGTTCAAAATATGTGACAATGTTATAAGGAGAAAGGGTCCTCTGAAGATGAGCATGTTTGAACATTATGTTTCCTGAAGTGGGAATAAATGGGAAACCATTTATAAACCAGGCTTTATTAGTTCTAACTATAAATTATAGTTCCCTACTTATTCCTACTTATTATTCCCCTTTCACTGATAGCAATATTCCACATCAGAGTTAGCTGAAAGCTGGCTGGGTGAGACTGAGGTGAGCAGAGAGAGGCTGTAAATTCTCTTGCTGTCTCAGGATGCTAAAAATCCCCTCCAGGTGGGTGCATGATGGGCACTGTGCTGGGGAGTGAGGCACAGCCAGCCCTCAACTCATGGCAACAATGGTGAGAAAGAAATTCTGAGGGGGTGCACCAGGAAAAGCTCCTTCACTCACACCAAGTCCCTCACGTACTCTGCTGCCTGCACACAATAGCTTTAATAATAATAATAATAATAATAATAATAATAATAATAATAATAATAATAATAATAATAATAATACTGCAGTCATCTGGGAAAACAGCCCTGGTGAGGCTGCAGTTTCTGGCAGGGCTGGGGTCACAGAGCCTGTTCCACACTGGATATTCACAAGGAGGAGTCAGTCCCATCCCTCCCCAGCCCTGATTTCTGCTCCTGTGCCCATCCCAGCCCAGTCTGTGCTGGCACAGATGTTGTGTGCATGCAGAGCTGTTTGGGAACCAAACCCTTGGTTGGTTTTGATGTAGAATATCCATGATCCAGGATGTTGTTACAGCACAGACTTCAGGGCTGGCACAGGCAAGGGACAGAGGATGGAATGAGCAGATGGGGGAAGGATGAACTGCTTTCACCTGGGGCCTAGAAACAAAAATCCCCAAAACAGATTTGTATTTTGGGAGGGTTCACTTTCTCCTAGTTCACTTAATGCCAGTTTTTCACAACTGTTTTGTTGCCCCCCTTGTGCTGGGAAGTATCTCCCAAGTAATTCCCTCTCTTTCAAGGGCTCAGGAGTGTTTGTGTACTTACAACTCATTCTTTAGGAGATGCTAGGAGAGCACAGCAGTGAGATCCTGCAGGGGAAAATACATCCCTCTTCTTGCTTGTACAAATTGAAATGTGGAGAGAAATAAAGTGCCCATAGAAATACCCAATTGCCTTGGTACCAGTGCAGAGCAAATCCAGCTTTTGTCAGTGGTTGTGGATTCCTTGCCTTATGACAGAAAGAGTCCCATTTTCTTACCTTGTATGCAATGAAATCTCCTCTTTTCCCTCTGAGATAGTTGGACAGATTTCCATATTTGCAATATTCCACTATAACCATTAAAGGACCTAAAAAAGACAGTGAAAGTCAAATGAGTTTTGAAGGACTGCAAAGCACATAATTCTAATTTATCCTACCAAATCCTCTTCAAAATAAATGGCATTTCTATTATACAGACAAGGAAACACAGGAGTGACACAACCAGTAGGGATGTAGAGAGAAGGGAACACATTCTTAATTTTCCCCACTGGATGGTAACAGTTGGTATTTATTTCTAATTTATAAACAAGGACAATTCAGGATGATCAACACAATCCCAGAGGCTGTTAAGGTTGGTTTGCTCTGCACATGGAGCAGTTTTCATTTTCTCTGCTGGCTTCACAACTGTTTGTTTTGGGTGGAGCTGATGCCACCAGAGGAAATGAAAGTATGCAGGGCCATAGACAAAGCCTGGAAAAACAGAAAAAGTTTCTGAAAACTTGAAGTTTCTGAAAGCCTGAAAGCCTTTTTCT
Organism: Molothrus aeneus; assembly: GCF_037042795.1. Taxonomy (NCBI): domain Eukaryota; kingdom Metazoa; phylum Chordata; class Aves; order Passeriformes; family Icteridae; genus Molothrus; species Molothrus aeneus. The sequence goes on along the minus strand of NC_089659.1, from coordinate 1,762,544 downwards.
GAAAGCCTGGAAAGTGCTCTCACTTTCTTCTTACAAAGCACTGCAGAGTCAGTGCTGCTTTTCCACAATTATGCAGGTTTTTAAGAGCTGCCTGAAATGGTTTTATATTGCAGTGTGAGATGTTAGGGAAGGGAAAAGCTGCACTCTGGACCTTTATTTTTTGCAATCATCAGATGTAAGATAGGGTGAATCCATGGGACTGGGATGTGGATAAACATGGAATATTATCAACCCCAAACACCGAGACTTTCATCTCCAGAACCCTTTTCTCTGGAGAAGGTGCCTGGTTCAGACTGAGGGGTTTGCACTTCAAAGGGGAAGTGCTGAGCGCTGCACTTGGCCTTGGGGAAGGAGCTCAGCAGGGTCCCTGATGGATGGAATTCCTGCATCCTCCTGGGCAGGAGCAGGGCAGGGGCAGGGCAGGGGCAGGGCTGCAGTCACTCCTGGCCCAGCATTGCCTGGAAGGGCACCAGGAGGGAGCAGTGACCCTGGCACAGTGAGGGCCAGGCAGAGGAGCCTTTGGGAGCACAGAAAGGGAGGTGCTGAATTCCTGCTGATGCCTTGTGAAGGCTGCCCTAGAGCAGGGGCTGGACAGAGCTAAAGAATAAAGCAGGGATTTATTAGGAGGCCTCAATGGATGCACCTTGGGCAGCACAAGAGCCCAGCCAGGACCACACCCAAGATGAACCAAAATGGTCCCAAAATGGTCACGGGGTCTGTCACTGTGATCAGTTCTGCTCCATTTGCATCTTGCAGTTCATTGTCCCATTCCAGCTTTAGCCCATGCAATCCCATCCTTGTTTTTCTCTCTCCAGCCCACGGTGTTTGTGCTCTTGGGCTGAGGTTTGGCTCATTTGTCCTTGGTCCCCAGCTGGAGCAGGAATTGTTTTGTCTCCCTGCTCTGTGCACAGAGCTCACCATCCCCTTGTATGAAGCCCAGACCCACACACTAAAGCAGCACAGAATCTGAAAAATAGAAAAGCTGAAACCTGAGGTATCACTGCAGGCAGAACTGAGCCCGTAGTGCTCCCTGTGGATTCCTGCAGGTTCTGCACTCAGCCAGCCCTAGGGCACCTGAGTGCACAACTTGGGGCTCTCCAGGACCCCCAGTCCCTCTGCTGCAGCTGAAACAAGGCTGAAAACCTTGCAGTGGCTGCAAAAACACCAAATCCCCAAATCCCAGTGGTTCCAGGGCTGACCCCAGAGCTCTGCTCAGTGCTGGCATCTGGCCGTGCTCAAGAGATTTGGCTCTGAAGAACCCAAAATCCAATGTCCCTCATGGATGCCCTGAGGAAATGCAGATTCCAGAACAGCTTTAAAGCTCTGCATAGTGATTTATTCATGGTTTTGAAACGCTTCCTAGACATGGCCTCCCCATATTTTGTTCCCTCATTGTAAAGCACACACTGCATTAGTTCTGACTGCTGAACATCAGACACCCCGGCAAAGTGTTAAATTCTGTTATTTGATACCTTGTTAAAATAATGTATGTGCATACTTAATACCAGTCTCCATCAGGAATACACGGTTACATAAAGCCTAACAGGGGAGGGAGAGCGCTGGAATTTCACAGGAGCTGGGATCTGTGTCTGCCCCTGGAGCTCCAGGCTGTTCTCCTGCACTTGCAGTGCTCCAGGAGAACAAAGCAGGGCCTGCCTCGAGGCTGCTCCGTGCCCTGTGGGTGCTGCTGCACCCCTCTGCCCCACACTCTGCCCCACAAAGCTTTGCCCAGGCACCTGGCAGGGAGGAGGGAGGGTCACCTCCCACCCAGGACAGGGCAGGATGGAGAATGGGAAATGGAGGAATTCCTGAGAGAAAAAGTTTCTCAGAAATGGGACAATCAGAGCCTTGGATCAGTCCTCAGGTGTGTCTTGAACAAGCAGAACTCTGGGGCTGCTTTGGGTAAGAACCACTGACCCCTGGTCCTGCTGCTGGTTTGAGGCTCCTGCTTGTGCTGAGCCCCCTCAGGGACTTGTGAGCCCAGGAGAGTCCCCAGCATCCCCTTTTCCATCCCCTCTGCTCTCAGGCCCCAGCAAAGGCTCCTGGCTGCTGCTTCTGCCCCCTAAATCCCTCAGCTGGAGCCCCTTGTTCCCACACAAGCTTTTGGGCTCTGGGGTGAATTCCTGGGAGCAGCAGACCCCAGCAGTATCCATGGCTGCTGTTTCCTGAGGAACTGGAACCACCTTGCTGGAGGAAAGATTTCTTCCCTGGCACCCTCCCAAATCTCCCTCACTGAAATTTTCCTTTTCCCTCATGATTGGACAAAAACTGTTGGAAACTGATGGGTTTGGGGTCTCAGATGATGAGAGATCTGTGCACCATCTCTCCTGTTTCCCCCCTTCATTTCTTTCACTCTGGGGTTTCCCTTGCATTCAGGTCTCCTAAACCTGATTTTTGGGGGAGGTTTTACAGATTTTGGGGGTCAGCAGTGAGGAGCCATCCTCAGGAGCTGCTCCCCTGAAGCTGAAGCACAGTAAGAGGCAGGGCTGCTTTGTCAGGCAGTGTGGGAAGGGATGTTCAGTGACAAAGGTCTGACATTTATGGGACTTTATGAGGCAGGGCCAGTCCTGCTCAGCCCTGTGCCAGCCCCTGCTCCTTTGCACCCAGGGCTGTGCCAGGCTTTGGTGCACAGAGCAGAAACTGCTGTGTTTGCCTGGAGAGGAGGCTCAGGGAGCCAAGGGCTCAGCCTGCTGCATCCTCCTGACAAGGCAGGGAAGGAGAAGGAGAAGAAGCCTGGAAATGCCCATGGGGAGGAATTGGGCACCTCATTGCAATCCAGTGTTCTCCTCCCTTCAGTGCCTCCAGAGAGAACAGGGAGGTGACACCACGGGTGGGAGAGGCTCAGGAGCCCTGGGGGGATGAGGCCCCATCGTGCAGGAGCAGCAGAGCTCTCCTGTGAGCAGGGAGCTGGCAATGGCTGTACCTGCACTGACTGCACCACAGGCACTTCCCAACACCCCAAAGTGTCTGGAAAATGTTTTCTTTTTTGCTCCTGATTTCCTGAGGACTCCTCACCTCCAGCTTTGGTGCAGGCTCCCAGGAGGTTGACCACATTCAGGTGATGTCCTATATGGATGAGGATCTTCAGCTCAGACATTAGAGCCTTGCATTCATTAGTAGTTGCACATTCTGCTTAAGATAAACAGGAAAAAAAATCATCTTTACACAACAGGATATTTTCAACAGGACACAGCAAGATCCTGTTTATCCTTTGAAACAAAACCCACCCAGGTTCCTTGCAGTATCTTGGCTTTTCAGACTCACACAGATAGTAACTCATCCGTTTCATTGTCTGCTGACCTTTCTGAAGTGGGATAACACTTTATCTTTTGGTACTCTTCCTTTCTGCAGTGTGGCTTATGGAGGGTTACGGTCCCTTCCCCCAAAGCTGATCCCACAGAGCCTTTGCCAGGACTCAGATTTGCAAGCTTAGCAAAGCCAACTCTGCAAGCCCCCCCAGCACACAGAGGGTGTCCCCTCCTCTCTGCTGGGCTGTGCAGTTCAGCAGGACTCAGTCACAATAGCTCAGAAAGCTCCACTGCAGGGGAGGAGGGATGCACAGATCTGGGAGCTGTGTCCCAGAAGGTCCAGGGAACACACAGCATGACTAAAGCTCAGCAGATCTTACTGACCCAAGAAATTAATCTTCTGAGATCTGTGTGTGAGCCTTGAACCTGACAGGGCCCTGGCTGGCCAGTGACATCATTTTAAGGCAGGCACCCTCAGACCAGAAGTTTGTTCAGGTGCTGCTTTATCTTTCCAGCCTTGCCTCCAAAACATCCATGATGTATTTTAAGAGGAGAGGCTTTGGCCTGTTTCCTTTGCCTTTGCATCATGTAAGATTTAAATATGAAGAAACAGTTACATAACAAATCATTTGGTGTGACAGGTGTAACCTCTTTATCTGGTTGTAGAATTCCCCATCATCTTTCTTCAAACTGTGTCATAAAGAAGGAGCTATTCCAAGATTCCTTCAGCCAGCAGTGTGTGCTGTGTCCATGGGTGGTATCACTCCTGATTTCCCCAGAGCCAGCTCAGAAGTGTTTCAGACAATTCTGCACATTGAATTTTAGCCTTCAATCCAGAACAGAGCTGAGCATACTGCATGGAGATGGCAGAAATGCAGCCATCCCCAGAGCCTTTTAAATTCCCTGGATGGATGAACTGACACTAGAGAATCTGCTTTATTAATGAAAGTGATGAATTATGGTCATGTAGCTGGGGAGGGGCACACCAGAGCAGGAGGCAGCTGCCTCCATGGGGGAGGGAGGCGTAAAACGATGGAGAATCTGCCAAATATTGCTGAATATGTGCTGGCAGGGCAGAGCTGACATGAGGATCAGTTGGGAAGCACAGCATGGAAGGGAATGAAACCCCAGAGCTGTCCAGGACAGTATGTTTTGATGGAGATGGGAATATGTCTGGATCAGGGACTTCTAGGGGATTTCAGGGGTCTGGAAATGGGCATGGAACAGAAGATACAACAGCAGGAGAGAAGATGATTGCAAGGAGGAAAATCGAGAGGGGAGACCAGACCTGAAGGAGGTCCAGAGAGGTGACAAATGGGTGTTTTTGTGATTTCAGAGAGATGGGAGTAGCAGAGCACCAGGTGAGGCAGCTGGCAGCAGAAGCCAAGTCCCATGGCAGCAGTCACTGGCTGGTGGCATGGCAGGGGTTAATGGTGTCATGCAGCAGGATGGAGCCTGAGGGCCATGGCAGCATGGGCTGAGCCTTTGGATGCCCCTGAGGAGCAGCCCCAAGCCCTGCCCAAGCAGGCAGCCTGTGGCTGATGGTTCAATCCTTGCTGTGTGCAAGAACAGGCTCCAGGTTCCCTCCTTCCCTCCTTCCCTCCACCCAACAGGAAAGCTGCCCTTCATTTCAATAATTGCAAGCAAGATGTCTCTAATTTACTCCCCTGGCAGTGTTTTTTTTTTCCAGCCTCTTGAACTGTTCTACATCTGGCTAGTCTGGGATGGAAGGCTCAGCTCCAATTTTGGGCTATCTGCTGTAATTACACTCTGTAATCTGTTTCCCTCCTCACCCCACAGAGCTGGAAGCTGCTCTTTTCTTCCTTGAGGAATGCAAGCCTCAGGCAGCAGAGCAGCACGGAGCTGCTGTCATCCTCCCCTTCATCCCCCCAGGATGGCTGATCCCACATGGAGCCCACTCCCTGCAGGGCACAGCCAGCTGGGCACCGTGCCCTCGCTGCCCCCAGCTCCCTGAGCAGCCTGGGGAGGATCTCAGAGGGATTTTTGTACCTTTCAGCATTTTTACGGCAACTGTTTTGCAGGTTGAAGATTTATCAATGCCAAAAGCAGACGCCTCCACCACCTTCCCAAAAGCACCATGACCCAGAGTTTTACCTAGAGAAGCAAGAGTTGAGAGTGAGCCCAGCTGCACCAGCCAGGAGGGGACATGCAACCTCAGCTGTGCAGGAGAACCAGGCACAGTGCACAGACACAGGCACAGCAGCCTCCATCACATCCTGCAGCATATGGATACATAAAGGGGTTTATCCATATGGCCTGGATGCAATCCAGCACGGGAGAGAACAGAGGAGGGGAATCACTGCACTCACTGAGGGCAGGGCTGACACCTGCACGGATTGAGGGGCAAACATCACCTGGGGCTGTCCTGGAGCCCAGGGAAGGCAGAGTTTGGGTTAATTGTGGCAGCCTGATCTCTCAGGAATCATGGAGAGAGCCAGCAAGGCACTCAGGGAGCCACAGCACATTAACCCTTCAGTTATTGACACTGATTTGAGGGAAAAGTGGCACTAAGTGGGATTTAGGATGATTTGCTTTCTTCTTTTTGTTTCTCTTCCCTTTCATTTGGATTTTCCTGCCTGTGTTACCTGGTGTGCTCTGACCCAGGGTCTGGCTCTTTGGCTCTGCCAATTTCTGTGTCCCACCATCATCTCAGATTTTGTGATTTTTTTCTGTCCTCTCCTCCTTCCATGTTTTCCAGCTGCAGCACCAGGAGCACACAAATACAGGTATTTTCCCTGCACTCCTCAGTGCACACAGATGTTACAGTTTCACTGTACAAACACAGCCAGCTTTTTGCATTTTCTCACTCCATCAGCCAGCGAACTGAGCTGTTCAGTGAAATGTGGCTCATTTTTCCATGAGAGCTTTTTACAGCTCAAAGCCAAGCTCTTATGGTTGATAAGGAAGTGATTATTTGATGAATTGATAGCTTTCTTCAAAAGAAAACTCACTTTCCTTTTTCCTCTATGGGAATGAAATCACACTTTTGGCAGAGGCAGTACCTGGAGGTACCTTTCCTCCCTGTCAAGACTTTGGCTTCCCTTTTCCAAGGAAAAGAAGTGGCAGCTATTTGGACAGAGTCTCCAAATCCCTCATTTCACCCTCCATCAGGCTGACCCTGCCCTCTGTGATCCCAGATCCAAGGGTGGCACTGTGACAGGCTCCTGCTGGGTTATCCAACAGCTTCCCTGGGAAGCATCTGGGACCATCCTTTGACAGCTCCAGTGTCCCAGGGAAGGAACTGGGACCATCCTTTGACAGCTCCATTGTCCCTGGGATGGATCTGGGACCATCCTTTGAGCTCCAGTGTCCCTGGGATGGATCTGGGACCATCCTTCTACAGCTCCAGTGTCCCTGGGAAGGATCTGGGACCATCCTTTGACAGCTCCAGTGTCCCTGGGAAGGAACTGGGACCATCCTTTGACAGCTCCAGTGTCCCTGGGAAGGATCTGGGACCATCCTCCCCCTGTGTGAGCCCCAGCACTCACCCAGGCGCAGCCTGTCCCTGGGGAACTCCCATTTGCTGCTGTCGTAGGGCAGGCGCTCACACTGCTCGTCCAGGGGCATCTCCTCGGGGTCCATGATAATTGACAGGTATCCTGTTTTAATATCTGTGGCATCGGGCTAAAAACAGGGCGGGGAGAGATTATTCAGGGAGATTATTCAGGGGATTTACGCTGCAGTTCCGAAGGGAGGAGCTGTCTGGCAGCCCGGGGACTTCCCTGCCTTGCAGGCACTTTTATTCGGAGCCAGGAATGCATCACTGCAGCTTCCTGCTTCTGTTCTACAGCTGAGACACAAATGTTTGTGTGTGGCTGCTACTCGTGGCTTTTGGGAGGAGGGAAACACAAAATCTACCTGGATTAGCCAAAGGAAATCAATGATTTTCCATGGGAACTGCAGGAGCTGCACTTCTCCTGCATATTTTGGCATTGTCACCGTGTTTTGTTCTGCAGTGCTGATTCTCCACAGTTCTCCCACTTCATGGCTGCAATTTATTGCAATTTAAAATTGCTAGAAATTGCCATTTCTGATGCTACTAAAGTGAGAAATTGTGGTTGGGTGGGTTCTGTGAGCAGACTTGAACAGGAGTGAAATGTAAAAGGAAATTCAGTGTTATCCACTGCTCTGTGAAACTGAGGTCAAGGATGAAAATGTGGATTTAATCCCTGTGTTTCCAGGAAGAGGGGAAATTTTACTCAAATATTAGAGATCAGCACTGGGACTGCAATTTGGTGAGAGCAGAGCAGGGAGCTGTGCTTGCCTTTCTTTTTGCTGTTTGTTTCAGGAAAGCAGACCTAAATTCCTTGAAACTTTACTGCAAGTTTACTTTTTGAGTCACAAAAGGAAGGTGAAAAAAGAACAAGGAGATCAAATCAGCTCTGTGGTTTGAGCTCATTTCTAGAGCAGACAGCCTGGGATCTTTCTTTAATATCTTTTAGAGTCAAGTGCTGAAATCAAGCCCTCATTTTAGAGGATTTAGGGTATTTTTTGTTATTCTCACAAGCCAGTTTGACTCATAGAGAGAGAGGAGCCTGATTTTATGGTTCCACAGAAGTGGCAGGAAACCTCACAGTTGCAAGGGTTCTCTGGAGAAGTCAACACAAAGCAAGGACTGAATTTTACAGGGACATTTCACCCAGTGTTTCTACCATCTGTCCCAAAGATTTGTCCCTAACTCTGCAGTTACCATGAGCTGGGACAGGTGCCAGCCTTTGTGCAGGAGGGGAGCTCTCTCACCTTTCTCAGTTTGCGAATGAAGAGGGTCAGCAGGAGCCAGAAGAGCGTGGCAGCCAGCCCCGTGCACACCAGGATGATCACCTCAATGTTGGATTTCTCCTCAGAACCTGCAGGTGAATGCACAGCCAGGTCAGAAAAGTGTCCAGACTCCCTGAGGGAGCCCTGTGGCACTGTGCATGCCCCAGGCAGGCTCACCCTGGATTCTGATGAAGGCTGATGTGCTGTCCTGGCCCAGCTCGTTGGAGGCCCGGCACTCGTAGAGCCCCTCGTCGTCCTTCTTCACTCTCTCAATCACCAGGGTGTTGTTTTCCATGGAAATTCCTGTTTCAAGGCATTTTGGTTAATGCTGGCACAATAACCTGCCTGCCAAAAATGCTTTTAGGGGACAGAGCTGAAGGTGAGCTCCCACCCATGCAGGCTCTGGTGTGAGGACACATTTTAACCCTGTGCTCCTCCTGGTCTGGCAACCTTTCCCTGACTTTTTTTTCCTTTTCAACATCTGGATAAATTATTTGGCATCATTTAAACCACAGCAAATGTAGCTGCTGATTTAGAGGGGGTAGAGCCTGGAAATTAATCCAGAAGTTAGCAGAGGGATGCAGGATTGATGTCTGATAGCAGGAAGATACACTTGGAAAAATGGGAGCTCAGTGGAAATACTGAAGGCTGTGGGAAGAGATGGGACTTCTAACATAGGGAACATGGAACTCAAGTTAGGCTCTTCTTGGAAAAATAATGGTGTGAAGCAATCCTGGATTCACAGGCAGCCAGGTGCAGTGGGAATAGGGAGGTTGCCTAGAAATGACCTATGAGAGGCTTCTCTATGTTTGATTTTCCCAATTTCATTTTTCCTGGTTGGTGGTACTGCACTGAGAGTTCTCCTGTTTCACTGAGGGATGATTGGGGTAGAAATAGGGAAACAGGTCAGGCTTGCAATCCAAAAGGGAAGGACATTTTGAATTTCTGGGTGTTCTGCCTGTGCATCCCGTTGTTGTTAACAAGAGTACTGCACACAACTTGCCATGCACTGTGCTAAAATATTTACCCTGAGGTGTTTTTTCCAAATATTTTATTTATGTTTCCATTGGTTGGATGAGTTACATGCTTGTCCCTCTAGAATTATTTATAAAATTTCAGTAGCTATAAAGAGTTTCTCTCAGAACATTCTGACCTGAATTATGGATGATCCTAGATTTCCTACCTAGTCCAAGATGCAAAATTAAAGTCACAGGACCAGCTACTGACATGGGATTCTCCATGATTTATGGGAGGACTCAGGCCATACTCAGCTCTGCACTGGGGCAGCCTCATCTCCAGTGCAGCTTTGAGCACAGAATATAAAACAGCCTTGAAGCCATTGGAGAGCACCCACAGGAGGCCACGAGGAAGGGGAAGGCTCTGGAGGGGTCTCATGAGGAGGGGCTGAGGGCACTTGGTTTGTTCAGCTGGAGGAGGCTGAGGAGAGACCTCAGTGCACTCTGCAACACCCTGCTGAGGGACAGCTCCAATCTCTGCTCCCTGTGACAGGGACAGCACCCAGGCAAGGGCTGGAGCTGGGCCAGGGCAGGGTTAGGTTGGATTTTAGGGAAAGGTTCTGCCCCCAGAGGGTGCTGGCACTGCCCAGGCTCCCCAGGGAATGGGCACAGCCCCGAGGCTGCCAGAGCTGCAGGAGGGGTTGGGCAGCACTGCCAGGGATGCCCAGGGTGGGGCTGTTGGGGGTCTGGGCAGGGACAGGATTGGACTGGATGATCCTGTGGGTCCCTTCCAGCTCAGCACATCCCAGGATTCTATGGCACAGAGCTGGGAAAGCACCTGGGCTCAGGTGAGGGGCTGCAGGCTCAGGTGAGGCTTCCTGCCCATGGTGGCTCTGTCCCACAGAGCTGAAAGCACATTCCCATCAGTGTGCTGTGGGAAATAAAGGACATTTCATATGCCATGGGATGCCCTGAACCCCTCTGCCAGGTGACTTTGCTGCAGTTTATCATGGCCAGGACAGCTGGGAGCTCAGTCTGTGTTGCCAGACCCAGGTGCACCCTGTGGCTCAGTTTGGTGCCCAAACTCAGGTCCCACACAAGCAGCCTGAGCAGCACTCCCTGATTTCCCAGTGCTATCCCAATGTGTGCTGGTCTGGAGCTTCCTCCCACCTCAGAGTCCAAGCTGGAGAGCCCTGCAGTGCCCTGGCATCCTTGGATCTGTGTGTGTGTGCCTGAGTCATGGGCACAGTTGTAGGTGCTGTGTGGTGGTGACCCTGCCAGTCCCACATCCCACATCCCAGACAGCTCTGGGCAGCAGGAGCTCACCTGATGCTGCTGAGATGGGGTAGCCATTCTTCCTCCAGGTGACCTGAGGCTCTGGGGTCCCGCTGACCTTGCACTCCAGCAGGATCTTGCCGCTGATGTTGACCTCCAGGTCCGTGAGGTTCTGGATCACGACCGGCGCCGCCTTCGCTGCAGCCACAAAGGGAAAGAGCCCCAGTCAGGTTTGGGGGGCCCTTCCCTCACCTCCCCTTCTTGCACGGCCTCTCTGGGCTGGATGTGGTGAAGGTTTGGTTGATCAATTGATCAAAACTCCCCCCAAAGGTTCTGAGAGGTGTGGGTGAGGTTATTTGGTTTATTTTCACACTGCCTAAGCTTAGGTTTGGCTGCAGCTCCAGCTCCTCATCCTCTGAAGAACAAAGGACAGGGAGTGGGTGGTGCACATGCAGGGTGAAGGCAAAAAAGAGAAATGGGGGAAAAGAGGAAACAGTTCTAAAGGTTGTTTATCCTCCATCAGGAGTGCAGTTTTCTCCTTACTACAAACCATGGTAACACCCACTTTATGTTCATTTATAAAAGGTGCAGGACAGCAATGAATAAAATCACAAACACAGCATACAATATACCCCAAACTTGCAGTGAGGACAGAAGATGAGGGGCATTAGAACATAGGAAATGTTTGAATAGGGGAAGGAAAGCTGGTTTGGAGGGACATTTCCATGTGTGCTCTCCACAGGAGTTGTCTGACACGTGCCAGACAGATGACAGACCCCAGTCATCCTCACAAGAACGTGATCCTGATTCCAGCTCTCCATGGGTGTATTCACAGTCTAGCTGTGTTTTTCCCATAGCTGTGCTGTGTAGGTGTGTGTGTAGGTGGAAATCTGACTGACTGAATAAAAATATCTGCCAGGGGAGAGGAAAGGGAAGTGCCTGAATGCAGAGAGCAGAGCAAGGCCAGTGCCTCACTGCAGGTGATGCTCACAGGTGGCCCTGGTGCTGTGGGGACCAGCCAGACCATTATCACTGCCCAACAGCTGAGTGAGACTCCTTCCCTTCCTCTCTGCCTCAGACAAAGGGGGATGTCTGTGTGTATGTGGAACCTCCCAGTCTAGAACCAGAGGATCTGTGTGAGGAGGGAAGGGGCTGGGAGGCTGCACAGGGAATGTGCCATTCACTCCAAGGCTGAGGGCAGCACTGGGCTGTGCTGAGGGACTCTGCAGTGCCTCTGAGCCACAGGAGCCAGTCTGAAAATCCCTGGCTGGTTCAGCTTCTGAAGCACTCTGACTCCTGCTCCCTGACTTGCTGCTGCATGTCTCAGTTCTGCTACTGTTCTGTGCTTTTGTTTTCTTCACCACTGGAAGGTGGTTAATAAATCTATCCATTCCCCATGCCAGCAGCCCTTTGTCTTCTGAGGAGGCTTAGAGATGATCACCCACCTTCTTCACTCTGAAGCAGAAGAAACTTCACTAATTTTCAGTGACTTCCTACTGGCAGAAGTGTCCTGCCCTTTGTATTCCCACTGCCAACAGAACCAGGCTGGAGGATCTCAGTGAAATGAAAAGATTTGGGGGCTTGGGTGTAAGTAAGAAAATAATTGTTATAACAAAGTGCATCCCTCTCACCCAGAATAAATGGCACATGTCACTGGATTTTACACTTGTCCAGGGACATTTGGGATCTGCTGAGTCCAAATCTATTCAGGTATCTCATCCTGGCAGCTGAGAGTGGGTACCAAAGTCATACAGATCTGGGGTGAGCATCCCAAGCTACAGCTGTGCTTTCAGCAAATGGTGGGTGATGCTTTTTGTCCTCAGCCAACTCTAAATCTGCACCCAGCATGGAGCTGGGAAGAGAAATGCTGCTGAAATCACCTTAATGTGATCTCAAATATTTTACCCAAAGCCAGCAGTGGCTGGGTGAGTGTTCTCCATGTCAGGCTGTCAATCCACACAGAGTAAATGACAGAAGCAAAGCAGAGCAGGACACAGGGTGTGTGTTAGGACACGTCCCAGTGCCACTGTCCCCTGGCACATACCTCTGACCAGGAGCTGGCTGTGCTGCTCCAGCGTGTCCGTGCTGTTCTGCTCGTTCTGGGCTCGGCACTTGTAGAGGCCACTCTGCTCCCTCGTGACGTTGGCAATGAGCAGGGTCAAGGAGATGGAATATTTGTCCATTTTCCTGACCACAGAGTGGCTGGGAGCTGCCTCTGAGGAGGGGTAGTACCAGGCCAGGTGGGTGTAGATGTACTTGGAGGCCCGGCAGGTCAGCTGGACGTCATTGCCCACGATGGCTGTGACTTGGGAGGGTGTTTGCAACCCAGAGGGCACATCTAGGAGGAAGGGAAAACATGTCAGGAATCAAATCCCAGCTGAGATAATCTTTGGCTGCCTGGCTGCTATTTGGGGGTCAAATTTCTAGCAGCAATGGAAGAAACCAGGTTTAATGAGGCACAGAATTCACAGAATTCACAGAATGACCAGGTTGGAAGAAACCTTCAAGATCATGGGGTCCAGCCCAGCCCCAAGAGCTCAGCCAAACCCTGGCACCCAGTGCCACATCCAGGCTTTGTTAAACACACCCAGGCATGGGGACTCCACCACCTCCCCGGGCAGCCATTCCAGAACTTTCTCACCTTTTCTGTAATAAACTTTTTCTTCCTGATATCCAACCTGTATTTCCCTTGGTGCAGTCCTTGAAACTGTCAGTTCCTGGAGAAAGAGCCCAGCCCCACCTGAGCACAGGCACCTTTCAGGGAGTTGTAGAAAGTGCTAAGGTCATCCCTGAGTCTCCTTTTCTCCAGGATAAACAACCCCATCTCCCTCAGTCATGGAAATGTGGAAACAGGCACTGGAGCTGGGAATTAGGGAAGTGAAAGTTCCTCTCACTGCCCTGTGCTAGTCCAGCCCTCAGCATTTTAAGGTAATGAATTGAAAGCTTATAAATAGAAGGAGTTAATGGACTGAGAGACTTTAATCAGGAGCTGTTTCTATCCAAGTAGATTAATGTGAGCTCTTCCCTCTCCACAATCAGGGCTGGAAAGCATTAATTGCAGAGGAATAAAGAAACCCATTCCCATCCCCTCAGGAGCAACACCTTCTTCCCCACTGAACAGACTCCTCAATTCTCTCTTATTCCAACTGTGCCAATATTTATTTCCATCACATGTGAATGCTGCATATTTACTTGATCACTGATGGATTAGCTGATCTAATGATGTCTAAATCCTTGAGGCCTTATATTTAGCAGAGAAGTATTCTGAGTCATGACTCTGACCAAGCCATGAGTGAGCTGTTTCTTGGTATATTTTTAGTAACTTTTCACTCCAGAAAAATAGTTTTAAAAAATCAATTTTCCTGAAGTGGCAAACTGAATCCATCTGAAAACAAGAACAACTGAGTGGAAGGCCAGAGCCTGCCCTGCAGTAGCTGCCAGAGACCTGCAAGTAAATTGGGGCTGGAGGATACTTTATTGCCTTGGGATTTTGTTAATTTTAGGGCTCTATCCACCTGAATGAAAGTTCATGGATTCCCACAGTGATCTGGAATTATTCTGCTGTCTGCTAGGTCAGGATTTTCAAGCAACTGAGAGTTGTGAGGAACCTCTTATCAATGTTACCAGGGATGGGGCCCTTGGGAGGGCTCACTCTGGGTCACCTTCTGAACAGGAACAGGTTTGCCCTAAATCTGAGAGATGATTCAGTGCCAAGCTGTTGGTGAGATGCTTCCTGAAGCCAGGATGAGCTGGTGGGACTCAGAGAGGGCCAGGAGTGAAGCAGAACAAGTGTGCACTGCATTTGCCATCTGCAAATTCCACCTGGAATCTGGCCAGGGGCTCCCACTGCAGAAAGTTCTGCAGAAGCTGCAGCTGAGCAGAAACAGTGAGGCTGCTGAAATAACCAATCTGCCTTATAATAAAGCACACATTCTATAAAATACAGAGCCCTGGAGGAGCTTTCAGATATGATTAAAAAGTCTCTCTTCTTCCCAAGTCATCTGGAGTAGAACCCATGAGCTTTTGCTTCATGGTTTTTAAAGACTGGCACCAGAAATATTTCCCAAAAGATCCAAAAAGAGAAGAGACCCCCTCAGGCCACAGCTGTGGAAATTGTTATTTTGCTCTTCTTTCCTTGTGCTGGAGTTGCAGTTTGCTCTCTGCAGGGTGTTGTTAGGCTCAGTTGCTCTCTCTTGGTGCCAGCTGTGTGCTCAGGCTGCCTTGTGTGACACTGCTCCCTCCTGATGTCCTGTGCTCCCAACACGTCCAAATCCTTCCTATTGACATGGGAGGAATGTCTGAGGCCAGCCAGGGCTCTCCAAAAGGGCAGACTGAGAGCCAGTGAGACACTGGGCTGTGGCATGAGCAGCATTTCACATCTCCTGAATCTCTCCAGCCAAAACATGGAACAAGTGCAGCATCCCTTGGAATGAGCCTGCCTTGGGCATGGCACAGCTTGGGCTGCAGCACTTTGGTGCAAATTCCCAATAAATGGGATGTGTCCATTCCCAAGCCCTGAGTTTTGAAGGATGCTCCCTAGTTTTGCTTTGTTGCTGGACTTGAAAGTTGCCAGGGTTTTTTTTTTCTACCAACTTAACATTCTGGGAGCAGAGGCCTGGCTTGTTTTTCTTATCATTCCTTCTCCTGACATTTTTTATTTAGCATTTTGAATATTTTTAGCTGGAACCTGTGCTATTCTCTCCCATCTTGTTTGCCTTTCAAGCAGCTCTTTCAGCTCCAATAGAATATTCATTAATTTTCATTGCAGTGGAAGGAAAAAGAGAGGAAAAAAGAAGTTGCTCTGCTCTATCTTTTCATGCTCTCCTCTCTCTCTTTTCTCCTCCTACCTGGATTATCAGGGGAGTGAGTGCAGCTTGGAGAGCACATTTCAAGTCAGTTCATCTCTCAGACAGCTTTGCTTACATAATCCTGAACCTGAGCAGTGATTAACTTCCTTTCTCTGAACAGATACTGTGTTTTAGAAGGCTCCTAATAAGTTGGCTGAAAGAATGCACCACAGGGCCTTTTCCCTTTTATCTGCAGTCACCAAACATTTGTCTCAGGTGTTGGGTTACAGCATAGTAGCTGCGAATTTCCCTCTCCACCGTGTGGGATTCCGTGGCAAAAGAGGGAAAGGAGCCATTGGGGGGAGGTAAAAAGGCAGCATAAATCAAAGGCAAGGCTGGCTCCATTTGTATTTACAAGGAATTAATTGTTTTTAATTTCCTGTGCTTTGCACAATAATCTGTGTAATTCAAAACTTCTGCTCTTACCCAAATTCCAGCGCTGGGCCTGGCAGGGGGGGTTGCACCAGGAACAGGGATGGAGGGAAGGGGAGCCCCTCTATCTGGAGCAGTGGTGCTTGTCAGGAATCCTGTCAACACCTCGGGAAGGAGCACTTTGGAGTGGCACAAACTCCTAGAACAGCCCAGCTCATCCATTGTTCTGCTATCTGAGAGCAGATTTTTATCTCCTGCTGGAAATGCAATATTTTCTTTCGGGCAGAAATCTTTAACTCCATTTTTCTCAGTTGTTTTGGCAATCAGATAAACCCTTGAAAAAAGGGCTATGGTTATTATTTGTTATTCTTATCATAATTCATTTCTATTCCCAGAACATTCTGAGTTTTCAGATGGGTGGGATCCCACTTTGCTGAATGTAGTGCAGTCAGACAAAGGCTGGAATTTGATTTACTCTGGACCTGCTGCTCTGTGGAGCTGCCCTTTCCAAGGTGCAGAGCAGAGATTAGACATTAAATGACATTAAATGACATTAAATGACACTTGTCCATGGCAGAGAATCCCTGCAGGAGACACCAGGGCAGCTTTTCCCTGCACTGAGGAGTTTGCAGCCTGCTTGGAATGTCCTTTGGAGCTGGACAATGACATCTCTGAGCATCTGGTGGCTCACCCAAGGCTTAAATGGGAACTCTGGAGTCAGAGCAGGGGTGGGAAAGGCAGGCAGGGGTCAGATCTTGATTGGATTGACACAAAACAAAACTCCTGGATTAGGAGTTGGGCCAGGACACGATGGATAAATGCCTTTAGGAGACACTGCAGAGGGACAGTGACAGCCAGGACATCTGCAGGAGGGGCTGCCACTGCACCGTGAGATTTCTCATCACTCTGGACCCCTTATAAGGTTTGGATTCTGAGTGATCTCCAAACCCTGCTGACCCCTCATGAAATGAACTCTGCTGGCAGAGAAATGATTTAAAAATAGAGCCCAGTGCTAATTCTGGTGTCCGTGGGAGTTTTTGTGGGGGTTCTGCAGTGGAAGAACAAAATGGTTGCTGACAATTATTCCACAGGGATAAATTAATTTTTCTGAAACTAAAGCGGTGGTGGTGGTGGTGGTGGTGAAAACATCAGACTGAAGTGAGCACATCCCCAGAAAGCAGCCTGGACAACACCTGAGGAAATGTCCCTGGAACGTTTTGCCATGTCCTGGGAAAAGATCTCAACCCTGCCCCGGTGGAACAGGGATTTGAGGGAGTTCAGCCTCTGTGTGATCCTCAGATCTCTTACTAGGAAGAAGTGAGTTAAGCCCAGCTCAGCCAGAAGGTCTGAAAGCAGCTCAGGGAGCAGCAGCTCATTTGTTGGTAGGAGATAATGGGAGAGCAGCTCTTTAAAATCAGCAAATTGCTGAATGAACTGAGGGGTGCCACACTTGGAGCTGCTTTGCAGAGATCTGTGACATGCTACAAACATTTCCCAGATGCCCCAAAGTCCCACATGTTGCTCATGTGCTCTCAAGCTCTACCCCAGCCTTCAGCTCAGCCCTGAGGTTTGGCCTGCACAGAATGAACCCCTCAAACCCATAAAGTGACCAACTCAGAGCCTTGTGCTGTTGGGCCTCCTCTGCCTGGAACCTCTCAGGCCATCCCTGGATGTCCCTCAACACTGAGACAGGAGAAGACTCCTGGGCAGAGGAACCTGGAGCTGCTCCAGCTGTTCCAGGTGTGAGGATGACCTGCAGAGCTCTCCCCACAGCCTGGCCCTGCTGCAGCAGCACTCAGAGGGAGCCCACAGCAGGCACTGCTGCTGCTCACTGCTGCAGCATGACCTAGTTTAGCACCAGGACAGCCGCATTTAGAAAGTTTTCATTCCTTTCTAATCCATAAACACCACTATTTTTAAATACAGCACTTCCAAAAGCCAGTCATGCTTGGTCAGCATTTGCCTCTTCCCCAGAATGGTGCAGACTCCCAGTTTTCCTTCCCAGGCTGGAACACATCTGCCTGGCCAAGGCCTGTTCACCTCCTGCTCTGCTTGGGTGAATGGAGACATTCCCACCATAACCACTGTCAGTAATTTCACCCAGTGATTCATTTCCTTCATCATTCAAACTGCATGATTAAACCACTTGTGTCTCAAAACATCACTAGATGGATCTTCAAATAAAAAATTTGAAATATTGCCTCACCGTGGGTGGAAAAAAAACCCCCTACATAACTTTATAATTAAAATAAACCAGAGTTGTGCAAGGTGCATGGGATGATCTAACCCTTTGGATCTGACCTTATGCTCCTGGCTTATTTCTTTGGGTTTAGTCACCAAGTGTGGCAGTTCTGTGTTCAGTTGGATAACCCACCCAGACATAGCAGCTGGCAGAATTACCAGCAGGACACTCAACACTTGGAAGGGGTGAGGTGGAAAATTAATAGCTGGTCTTCAGCCTGCCTTGGACATCTTGGGGATCTCTTATACCTGAGCTGTGTCTCCCAAAAATGCACCTTGAAGGGCATTTCCCTGAGGAAATGAGAGTTGGGACTTTGGGAAATATCTTTTGGAGGCTGAAAGCCTCTCCTGTCTCCTGTCACCTCTAACGGAGGCGAAATCTTTGCCCTCCATGGCTCCTGCTTCATTATTGTTGGATGGCATTTTTCTCTTGGCACATTGTGTAACACCAATGGGAACAGTGTTTGGTGAGTCCTTTTTTGGCTGGAAGGGTTTGAAAGGTGCTGGATTCCTTTGGAGCAATGGAGTCAAACCAGCCAGGAGGGAGGAGAGGCACAGGAGTGCAGATCCCTGCCACGAGCGAGCTCTGCCCTCCCAGCTTGTTCATGGGCAAAGACCCAAGCAGTGAGAATCAGACATTTACTTTCCAGGACATTTCTGCACTCTTTGTTCTAAAAATCGATATTTTGATGCAAATCCTGGCAGCCAGCATCCACTCATCCAGAAAGTGAGCACAGAAACGTTTCAGTTTGTTCTGGATGAGCACTTGAATGAGACTGTCCTTAGACTCTCCTCTCTTTTTGAGCTGCCATCTCTCCTGAAAGCATGATGTAGATGTTGATCTCACTCCTAAAGAATCCCTGTGCTGAAAGGTTAAGTGGATATTTGTTTGGATTTGTGTTCTTTGGAGAACCTCCTCCCTGCACAAAGGGCACTGCAGAGGCCCAGGCAGGGCTCCAATGTCACAGTGCCACCAGCCTGGACTGGGCTGCATCCTGGCCTCGCTCACCTTTGTGTGCCTGCTGATTTCCTTGGGGACCAACCTTTCTCCTGGCTCAGGGAGAGGCTCCAGGCCTCTGCAACACCACAAAAGCTTCAGCTTTGCCAGAGGTTTCCTAAGGACAGCTCTCAAATGTCACCAGTGCTGCTTTAAGGCACAGAGAGGGACTTGGGGCTGCAGCTGCAAAGGGCAAAGAGCCTTTGGGGCTGGACATGTCCAACCTGCCTTGGGTGGGGTGAGGAGCCTGGGAATGCTCCAAAAAAACAACACACAGGGATGGCCAGGAGTCTGAAGCAGCGCTCAGCAGGCTCCCAGGGAAGTCAGAGCAGCAGCAGCCGTGCCTGTGGGGCGGTGTTGGTGCTCACCTGACACGTAGAAGGCGATGCTCCGCTCCTCCTCGCCCACCTTGTTGGCAGCCACGCAGTAATAGATCCCTGAGGCACTGCTGTCCTCCATGCTGAGGGTGCTCACAATCTGCCCACAAAGAGAACACAGGGAATGGCTCTGAGGGTGTGTGAGGGTAGAAAATTGTTTCTAGTTAATAACAGGCGAAAGTCCCCGACAAGTGCTGCTACTTGGTTTTTGTCTCTTGTCATCTCAGCCCAGCTAGTTCTCTTCTCTCCTCATTCCTAAACCTTCCCCTTCCTTTTCCCCCCTGTCTTACCCATGAAAAACAGGGACCTGCCAAGGTCTTTGTGTGACAACATCAAGGAAAAAACTGAAGGGAAGGGCCTGGAGGATCCATCCAAACACAGTCCCACAACCACCAACTATTCCCTTTGCTGCTTTTCAGCTCTGGGTTCTGTGGGGAATGCCCACATTTGCATGGGAAGCAGGTAATTCCTATGGATGTGGTACAAAGAGTATTGCAGCATTTTGTTTTTCCCCTCAGAGAAGGGAGGGAATGATGTGGCCCCTTTGTGCTGGGAGCCCCTTGAGTCCAAACCCCTTCCCTGGGGCTGCACAGGACTGGTTCAGTGAGGAAGGGAGCCCTGGAGAAGCTGCCAGTGCTGTAACACTCAGCAAATGCAGACAGGGAGGAGCATGGGGAAGGAAGGAGCATTGTCCTGAGCTTCACCACATCAGAAAAGGAGGGGGTTCTGTTATTTCTGGGACTGAGCTCAAACATGTCCTTAAGAACCTGTGCCCCTTATACCTCCCAAGGCCCAGGCATGTGGCACTGCCCTGTCCCTGTCAGTGCAGCCTCTCAGGATCATACAGGAACATCCACAGACCAAGCCTTTATTTATTCCTTGTATTCCTTTGGAGTGTGAGCAGGAAAACAGGGCCTGAGCCACCAAGACAGAGATGTTCTTGCAGGATTCCTCTGCTTCCCCTGCAGCCATTCACCTGAGGAGCTCTGAGCCCTCACATTTGGAACAAATATCACTTTCTTTGCCATCCTCTCTAAGGCCTTTGAGAATCAAAACTTATAACACCCTCTGGCCCTTTGTCCTTATCTCCAGAGAGCTCTTTGAAGTGCACAGAAGCATCTCTGGACTTTCTTTTTAATATCCTAAACTAAACTCGCACAAGACATTCCTTTACCCCTCCTAAAGCTGCCCTATGAGTGTGTCTAGAGCTGTGTGGGATGAATTTTCTGAGTTATTTAAGATTTGCTGAGATCTGGCACTTTAAATCCTGCAGGGAAATGAGTTCCAAAGGTTTTGATCCCATGTGCATTTGCCATTCTGATGGTGAGCATTTGCAGTAGAATAAGGGCTAAGTGGAAAAGTCTTTACTTTTCATGGTAAGAATGGGGAACCCCCAAATTTAGGGGTGAAAAAGGAGAGCAGCACACCCAACTCCCTCTGGTGTCCAGCACAGAAAGAGCTGTGCAGTCCTGAGCGATTTCTGCTGTGAAAAGAGCTCTGCCTTGGCTATAAAACCAGCCTGGCCATAAGAGCAGCCTGCTCCTCCTCCTGCTGCTGCTCCTGGAGCAGTGGCCCAGGGCCATGGGCTGGGAAGGAGCACATGCAGAGCCCTGAGCAGCACTCTGGAATTCCTGCTGAATCAGGACCAGCATCTTCCTCCTCATGGCTGCTGGAGCTGAGCATTTCATGTTTGGGAAGAGCACAAGGCAATGTAAATGTACGTGCTGAGGGCAGGAGGGGGTACATTTGGACAGCTTTTTAACAGCAATTAGTCTTCCCATGTGACAGCTCTAGCTGGGAAGTGGAGGATAACACTGCAGAGCCAGGCAAAATCATAAAATATCCATTTTGGGACATGTCCAAAGTGTTAGGGGTGACACTATGGCTCTTCTAAACACTGATGCAATGCCTCAAGCTGCTTGGTGGCCCAGAGGTAAATGCTCATGAGCACACACACAGACAGATGCTGATATCTCCAACTCCATAACTCAGGAAAAGTCTGGCAGGACAGTGGGAAAACAGAAAAAAAAAAAAAAAAGAAAAAAAGAGCAAATAGCTATCCTGAGACCTCATTGGAGCTAATCTCAGTTGTGTCTAGATATGAAGGTGAAAAAGATGGTAAATGACAGTGGGAAACAATCTGGGGACAAATTCTTGGGGGAACAAAACTACTGAGGAATAGAGGAAAACAAAACAAAACAAACCAAACTATTGAGGAATAGAGAGAAAGTCATTTTCTTATTTGGATGCTCTGGTCATTGTTGTGCACTTGGATCCCAAATCCTTACACACCTGGGCACCAGAGGTCAGGGACTTCCCTGCCTGGGCCCACAACTGGCACCTCCCAGAGCCCTCCAGACTGAGACTTTTAAACCAACAGCACCCAGTGGAGACCTGCATGTGATCCCAGAGCTGGCAATTCAGGATTTTGAGTGATTTTCTTGTAAGATGAATCCCTTGAAATCATTCTGTATCAACCTTTCACTCCAGTTGTGTGGTCCTGGGTAAATCCCTGAGCCTGGGAGCTCAGTTATCTTTCCAACATCTGAAATAAAGTTCTCAGTGGTCAAACTAATTTAATCCTGGTTGGTTTGGTAGCTGAAATTTGAAGTCTGTGTGTGTTTGGTCACAGTGGCAGGTTGGGATAAGGATTTTGTTCTTCTAAATGCCATCCCTAATGAAAAAATGGTTTTAACTGAGCACCCAAACTCAGGGATCTTCCTCCATTATTAACAGTGCAAACTGTTGGACTCTGCAGGGGCACAGTCCCAGAATCTGGGGACCTTTAGCAGACAGTGGAAAAATTCTGAGGGGATAATCCCTGTGTGTGCTTAGTCCCTGCACCTGGAGAAGTATTTTCCACTCCTGGAATCATAGCCAGGGTAGAAAAGCTTGAGACATGTTGGAGTGAGTTCAGAGGAGGCCACAGAGCTGCTCCAGGGCCGGAGCCGGGCTGGGAGAGCTGGGGGTGCTCACCTGGACAGGAGAAGCTCCAGGGAGAGCTCAGAGCCCCTGGCAGGGCCTGAAGGGGCTCCAGGAGAGCTGCAGAGGGACTGGGGACAAGGGATGGAGGGACAGCACACAGGGAATGGCTCCCACTGCCATAGGGCAGGGATGGATGGGATATTGGGAATTGGGAATTGTTCCCTGGCAGGGTGGGCAGGCCCTGGCACAGGTGCCCAGAGCAGCTGGGGCTGCCCCTGGATCCCTGGCAGTGCCCAAGAGAACCTGGGACAGTGGGAGGTGTCCCTGCCATGGCAGGGGTGGCACTGGAGGGTCTCTGAGTCCCTCACACCCCAAACCCCTCTGGGATTGATTCCATGATCAAGGCAGGGCTCACTCCACAGCTGCTTCTCAGAAAACCCAGAGCACAGCACTCTCTGCTGAGCTGGATAATGATTGATGTGAAACCTGCATCTGCCTTAAAATTTTGTGCCTCTGCACTGAAAATGCCATCAATGAACTATTTACAGCCTGGAAAGGTGCAGTTTCCAGCTTCCCTGGCCCTATGAGCAGCAGTGCCACAAGGATGTCTCACCCTCAGCTCCTGTGCAGGCAGTGCTGGCACAGGGCTAATTAATAACAAATTATTGGTATGCTGTGTCTAGACATCCTCCTAGTGGGAGCTGGATGGGATCCTGGGAGTTCACTGCAAACCAAACACATCCCAGGCTGCATTGCCTGGGTTGGATTTGGAATTAAGGACTCCATTTCCTATTACTTAACCTAAAGGCCACCCAATACTGTGAGCCCAAGGAAGGGATTATTAGCTAATAAATAATTACTAGGAAAGAATAAACTCAGTTTGAAGCTCAATAAGCCAAGGAATAAAATGAATGATTTCTGAAGAACAGCTCTGACAAGTAAATAGAACTTGCTGCTGGGAAAACTCCTGATGGAGTAGTTCAATTAAGTCCATATGTAATGTTCTCAAACTGATAAAAATAAGTTATTTTAGAAGCAGCCAAATAACATTCCCCAGCCATGCACTGTGAGTGTTTTAAGACATCTTGTAGTGAGGACAGAGCAACGAGGCCTTTCTTAAGCTGGAGCCAGCCTGAATTAATATCCTTTCTCTTTCCTTTGTCTGCCCCTCCCCACCCCAGAGCTGTAGTTAACAATCCTTCTTCTTTCACTTCGTTAGCTCTCCGTGGGCAGGATGAGGAGTGCAAAATGTGGGTGGAAAACTTCTCAGCTGTCTGACTCTGGCAGAGCAGGGCTGGAGGTGGCTACAGGGGGATGGAATTACAGAACTTGAGCAGGAACCCTGCACAGAAAGCATTCAGCTCACTGCTAATCCATCCACTTGAGTGGCACAGCACAGCACTTGTTTGCACAGCCTGACAGTCCTGAGCCAGGGCTGGAGTTCATTCACTCAAAACATGCTAAAGGATGGACTGAGCATGAGTGAGGAGAGAAGCTGGCAGCTGCCTGAGAGTTGCCAGCTTTGCTCCCATCTCTGCCAGGGGGGGTTCTGTCCCTGGGAAAGGGGAGCAGCCAGTGCCTTCCTCAGGGTGAGCAGAGCTGCTGGCAGCACTGGGAGGTCAGGAAAGCTGCTGGGGACTGGGCTAGCTGCAGGTTAACTGTGCCATGGAGGGACTGATCACCTTCCAGCCCCTGGAGCAGGTGGGTAAATCCTGGCTGGTCCTGAGCAATCACCACCCCCTGCTCCTTCCTCCAGTGACTGCAGATTTTTTGTTCTTTTTATTCCTTCAGGAGGTCAAAACTTGGCATTTTGGGGTCACTTTTCTTGAGTGGTTGTGAATTTAGAAGGTCAGGGAATTTGACAAAGGGGCAGTTCTGATGTCCCTGCTGCTGGCCAGGCTCTCACCAGACCCACCAAGGACAGCTCCTGTGCCTGGGCAGTGCCTGACACAGCTGGGCTGATCCCCAGGGATGGCTGCTGTGTCCCAAACCCCTCCCTGTGCTGTCCCCTTCCTGGCAGCCTGGGGTGACAGGGCTGGAGAAGTTCCTGGAAGTGACAGATTTGAACAGCCTGCCTGAGCTGCTCACACACTTCTCACCACACACATCCCACTGCTCTAATGGAGACTTTTTGTTCCTTCAGGAGGTCTAAACTTGGCATTTTTGGGTCAGTTTTCTTGAGTGGTTGTGAATTTCACCAGCAGAAACACCCACGTGGCCTGGCCACTCTCATATAGACATGAAAGGGAGAAAAGAGATGAAAAGAACCCCCCAGAGAGAGCTGAATTATGCATGAGTCTTGCTATTCCCTTCTGCTGGTCCCAAGCTCAGGCCAGTTTGTTATTTTGCTAACAGGAAAGAAAATAAAATAGCAACCTAGCTCCTTGTACTTGAAAAGTCAGGCAATTCCTGCAGTCACGGGTGTCACACCTGGTGTGAAAAAGCAGATTCAGAGGAGCCCTGCAGTGCTTTAACTCCCAAAGTGAGAGGTTCAGGTGGACTCCAAACCCCAGGGAAGATGAAACGATCACAGTGCAGCTGCCTCAGCTGTGTGACCATTTCATTGGGCACTGTTTGACCAAAACTTCACCAAAGTGCATCAATACCTGAGACATAACCTCGTGCCTCTCCTCAGGAGTGAGACTCAGGCTTAGGAAAGCAGGAGGAGGTGAAATTCACTTCTCTATCTGTGGAATACTCATGGAATAATCATGATGAGGATGATGACAGGAGAGCTCAATTTTACATGGCACTTCTGTCAGGAGATGTCTGAAGAGTTTCATGTGATCAAAGAGCACCAGGGGTTTGCAGGAAAAAACACTGCTTGCTGCCCTGCCAGCTTGCTTTGGGCAAATTTCTGGATCTGGTGATTCCAGGGGAGTTATTCCATGTTTTTAGCAGCTCTAAACAGTTAATGCAAGTTTCCACATGTGGCTGGACCAGCTTTTAGTGCCTCAGCTCCCAAGGGTGAACTCTTGGGTGCTGACAAATCCTAGAGCCCAGATGAATTCCACCTTCTGGAACTCCAGTGCTCATGGGACAGCTCAAATCCCACAGGAAAATCCCCAACCTCAGCTAATCCCAGGTTCCTAACACAGTTCCTGAAAGCTCAGACTCCAGCATCTTTATTTTTTCATCTCCTTGGTCAGTATAGGGGAATTACTTGCTGGGACATGGTGGGAATGGATTGGGCTGGTTCCTGTCTGTCCCATTCCTTTTCCCTCAGACTCTTTAAAAAATTATATTCTATAATACAAAGACTCCAATTAACACAGTCTTGAACTTCAGAAAGGGGGAAGGAGAGGAACTGTCTGCAATATAAGCAGGGAGTGAAACCTGAGATTCCTATAATTTAGTTATATTAATTTGAATAAATCTTAATCAGGACATAAGAATTAATAGGAAACACCTCAGACTGTGTTTTCAGCCAGGCAGAAAAAGAATGAGTGTACTATAAATTGTAAAATTATGTAGCTCCTAACTTTAATAATGAAATATGTAAAAGCTGATTACATACATATAATATATATGGAGAGAAACAGTAGCTCTGAGAGTCTCAAAGCTCTTGTCAGCCCATGCAGCAATCAAAAAGTTTTACAAAAATAAGAAACTTTGAAGGTAAATATCACAAACCTCCATTTTTATAAATAATTAGCACTTTTAGGGGGTTGCTTTTACCTAAGATGTAAAATTCTTAAAGAATACATTAAAGCCAGAGCTTAAGGGGCACTATGCCATCTAAATAAATCCAATTTATAAATATCTCCCAGCAATGGAAAAACTCAGGAATGAGAGGCAAACACTGATTTTCTCCTTCCCAGCCCAAGCTCCATGTTTCCAGAGCTCTGGTTTGGATTATGTTTAGAACTGGAAAGTCTCCTGAGAAAGAGCAGATGGCTGAGGCACTGATCCTGCCAGATGCTGATTTAGTCTGGAGCCAGTCCAGGAGAGCACTTTAGCTTTGTGCTTAACTTTAAGCATGGGACTAACTCAAGGATTCTCCCATGCTCAAAGGTAAGCCAGGATTGGATCCAGCACCCTGCAGGATCAGACACTGAACCATCTGGAACATCCACCTCCAAAGCTGGAGCTGCAAACCCACTGCAAGTCCAGCAGGTGATCCCAGCCAGAGCCCAGCAGAGCCAGGAGGCCCCAAATCCACTGCACATTGCCAGCCTGGAGGTGTGGAACATCAGCCAGTGTCACCACAGGCACCTGGGGACACTGAACAGGGAATCCTGCTGGGATCTCTGCAGTTCCCACAGGCAGGGTGATCCCAGGGCTGTTGGAAGGGGGAGCAGGCAGGGAAGTGTCCAAGGAAGGTTCTCCCTCCTTCACTGTTCCAGGGAAGTGGCTTCAAGCTGAGAGCTGCACACTGGAAATCAGAGCAGGCACCTGTGGCACTGTGCCCACACCTGGTCAGCTCCTGCTGCTGGGAGTGGAGGAAACAGGGCAGGACCAAGAGGGGCAGGACCAACAACTCTCCAAGTGTT
The DNA here is from genome assembly GCF_037042795.1 of Molothrus aeneus. Classification (NCBI taxonomy): domain Eukaryota; kingdom Metazoa; phylum Chordata; class Aves; order Passeriformes; family Icteridae; genus Molothrus; species Molothrus aeneus. The sequence continues at coordinate 1,736,034 of NC_089659.1, read as the reverse complement.
TCATGAACTCAGAGTCCTTATCAGCGTTCACATGGCGGCACCCCTCGAACTGAACCACTCCCACACTTTCTCAAGACTGAGGGAGACACAGAAGGTTTTGACCCAGAAGTCTTGGGAGAGTTTAAATAGGGTGGGTGACATCATTCCAAAGCCCAGCACTTGTGAACAGCAGAGATCTGGGATGATCCCAGCACTGGGGAATTCCAAGCATGCAAAGAGCCCTCAGCAGCTTGGGAACCACGAGCTGGGGGTGAGCATGCCCTGACATCATCCCAGGCCATCCCACCCCACACATACCTTTGGTTTATCCCCTTGCCTCATGGGGCTGTTCTCAATGCTCCTGATCTTGTTTCCTGTGACTGTGTTCTCCGAAACCACAACTTTTGGCCCCTCAGGATTGCACCTGGAGGTGGAAAAGCAGAGATGGTGTTCAAGGTAAGCAGGGAGGTGTATTGGAGTGAGAAAATGTCAATCTTAGAAAATCATCTTAAATATTCCTAAGAATTGTTGCTGCTGGAGTCTGTTACATCTTTGTGAAATTCCTCCATTCCTTCTTTGCAACATTTCCAAATTATTTACAAGGCACCTTGACAGAGGCAAACAAAATCAGTGCACGACCAGCAATGAACCCCCCAATCTTTGCAAAGATTAGAAATGGAAAATACTGGACAATTAATTAAATCACGTGAGTTTTATCTGGCTAATATAAGTTATATTTCCAAATTCAAAATGCCAGTCACTTCAAACTGTGGGGAGGTGGATGTTGCTGAGTGTCTGCTGTGCTCAGCTTCCAACAGGAAGTGTGGGCTGAGGGAGTAGAATGGATAAATACTTCATAAATAAATAAAGAAGGCCCCTTTAATGCTGCACATTCCACAGAAGACACTTTTCAATCTTCATTTTGGAAGATGGGCAAGGAGCAGAGTGTGGAACATCTCATGTGGGAAGGCCCAGCTGCACCATCCAGGGCTAAACATTTTCCCATCTTCCTCAGCTTGGTAAGACTAAGCAGAGACATAGCTCTTCTCATTCCTAGAAATTCAAAGGCTTTGAGCCCACCACGGGGTCTCAGGAGGTAAAATGGACTTTTACAGGCACTGATCAAGGGCTGATGCTGCAGAAAATCCCTCCATAAATCAGCCATGCCCTTGCCAAAGCCACACAAAGCACAGGGGCAACACCCTGGGCCAGGGGAGGGTTTGAGGCTCTCAGAGGAGCCTAATTAGAAGATCTTGAGGGACTTCCTGCAAGGCACAATCCTGTCCTGAGGATGAAGGGGAAAAGCCCAGAGGAAGTAAAATCACATCCCAGCTCTGAGGAACAATGCTGGTGCTCAGGGATTCAAAGGGCACTGCTGAGGCAGAGTGGGGGGAGAGAAAGAGAGAGAGAGAGGAAGTCAGACAACAGAAGGAAATGGGGGCTGTGTCATTTCCCACAGGAATCCTCCTCCAGCTTCTGCTGCAGCAAGATAAGGCTGCCCCTGGGGCCAGCAGAGGTAGAGCCACTCTGCAATTGTATTTAAATTGATAAGATCAGAGAGCCAGAAAGCTGCAACAAGGGTTATGTGAGGTCCTTTGCCACCAGGTCACTGGTTTGGATCTGGCTGAATTCAGCACTCGTGGCCAATTCTCTCCTCCTAGACAGAGAGGTCTGGAAAAGATTTCAGGTCACCTCTGTGGTTTTCCTAGAGGATGCAGAACCTGTTTCCATGTGGTGTTTCCACCCTGGTCTCACTGAACTCCTCCCAAGAAGAGCCCTGTGCCCCCTGCTGCCCTGCATGCCACAAAGCCATGAGATCCCTGAGGTGACTCCCCCAGGAGCAGAGTCACTGGGGATGCCTCCCTGGGGCACTCCCAAGCTGAGGCTGCATCACCCACCCACCATCCCTGTGCTGTACAGAACACCTGGGGAAGGATTCTCTCTGATTTTCCTGTCTCATGGCTTGCCATTCACAGCAACAAATGAGTGAGAAAATAAGCAATCCACTATCCAGTAATTTTCTCCCTTGCTTTCTAGATCTGTCTTCATTTTTATAATGGGTGGAAAACCTGATTTCATCCCTCTCACTGCAGAGAGGAGCTGAAGTGGTCAGAATTGTGCAGGACCTGGCTCCTGCACGTGCCCAGGGGCTACCAGGGAAGCAATGGGCATCAGCCCAGGCCTCTCTCTGCAGACCCCTCTGCTCAGGGAGCTGCAGGAGCAAAGGAAATGTCTCCATAGGCAAATCTCCAAAGCATCCTGGTTTTCCCTGGCCTCCTTCCTCTCTGGCAGCTTTGACCCAGTGACTTTGCTGCGTGTTCACACCTCAGCCTGCAGCACAGAAGGGTCCCCAGTAAGACCCAATTCCCTCTCACCACAGGAGGCTGAGCCCAGAGGGCAGAGTGAAGACAGCCCTTGGGAAGTGCCATGAATCCCATATGGATTTAAGGAAGCCAAGCCTTCAGCAGGTTTGTCTGGAAAAAGCTCTTGCAGGGAAAAAGGTGTGTTAGCTCTGCCCACACGTTCTGCTGGTTTTCCTTTGTCAAATATTCACAGCATTCAACAGGGCTAAGGAAAGTCAGAGGGGCTGGTCAAGGTAAAGGAAAATTCAATGATCTTTAGTCACTTTAAACTTATTTAACACAATTCAGGTAATACACAAGGTGCACAAACACAACCAGATGCCAGCTGGGCTCAGAACCCTGGAGATCTTCACTCTGCTTGTGATTTTAGCTCAGATAATTTGGATGGAGTGGAAAGAAAACCAGACTGGAAATAGCCAACAATTCAGGAACATGTTCATCCACAGGGAAGTCACTTACAGGGTGTCTGTGAGGCTGCAGGGCTGCCACTTCCACTCAATCCTTGGCTCAGGATTCCCACTTGCTGTGCACTGGATTTCATGTTTGCTTCTCAATTCCACCTTCACAACCTTATGAAAATCTGTTTCCTTTTCATAGATCTTGGGTCTCTCTAAAGACAAAAAACCCCACAAAATTCAAATGAGCAAATTTACATCCATAAAAGGCTTTGAAACATTTTGCTGGGAGAAGTGATGATCCAGCGAGGCTCCTGATGTTCTGGGGAATTCCCAGCAGTTCTGAAAATATTCCTTCACAGAAACAAGGGTGTTGGTTGTGGTATTTCACAAAACACATTGCAATGCTACCACATTCATCCTAATCCCTTTCAAGTGTTGTTGAGGACCTGCTGAAATTCTGGAGAATTCATGCCATGGAACATCTCTTAGTCACATCTTGGCTGCAGGATCAGGATCAGTCCTGGACTGTGGGCAAAATGGAATTGGAGGGGTGATGTCCCTTCCTGAGAGGAACCTTTTCAAGTAGCTGCTTGAAAGTCACCAGGTCCTTAGGGCTTTGGTAAAAACCATCTTTTTCACCTGGAATCTTTCCTTTTCTGTGTGTGTGTGTGTGTGTAATGTGCACTGGATGGAGGGGAGAGGAGAGTGAGGAAAGAGTGGTGTGGGGAAAACACTTGGAGAGAAATGCCAAGAAATTCTCACCAAGCACGGTGAATGCCATTAAAAATGTCACAGCATTACTCACATCTGGAGGGGCCACAGGATCACACCCTCAGACTGGAAATCTCTCAAGAGCAAACTTTTTGTGACACTTTCAGGGCTGCTCGTTGCCAGCAGGAAAGAACTGCTTTGTCCTGTCTCCTTGCAGCTCCCACGGGAAGGCACGGAAAGGAGAAAGAACGGGAAAAAAACCCCAGAGTGAACTGAACTTTCACTAACCTCACACAGGGTGGCTTGGAGTCTGGGGTGAAAGCACAGGCTCTTCCCTTGTGCAGACAGCTCTGCCCATCCCTGGCCATATCTCTTTGTCTGCTTCTCATAACAGGAAATCAAACAGATTTATTGGTGGGGTCCCTCTGTGGGACACCCCTGTGCAGCCAAGAGGGGCTGCTCTGCACCGAGGCCTTCTGACAAGCTGGGAAGTGAATGGAGATTAGATTTCTAATTTTTGGGCTAACTTATTTTTTCTGCTGTCAGAAGGGCCCCAGATATGTAAATATGAGCTATTGCCCACCTCATCAATCTTGAGCCCTTTCCCTCTTTTTTTAAAATTTTTTTTTGCCTTCCAGCCCTTTTAGGAGAGGACTGACCAGGCTGAATCCTGTGTCTTGTTGGGACTCTCGCTTGGCATTTCTCGTGGTCAAGCTCTGAAAGATCTTCTGACCTCACCAGTGCCTGAAAACACATCAGTATTTCCTTCTCCACCCCATGGAAGCATTGACTGGAGTAGGTTCACTCATATCCCATCCTGTCATAAAACACTGGCTGTTTAAAGGACCTTCAGGAGGTCCTGATTAACATTTCCCCTGAGAAACCCAAATGCTGGCCCCTGCTTGGTGTGGCTCTCCTTGAGCTGAGCCATAGGATTCCACATGCTTGGAGATTCCTGAGCAACTCACAGGACAAACTATTGGGACCAACAGTGAATTTCCTTACCTAGCATCTCATTTCCCATCAATAAATTACTTCTGATCATCAAAATAATTCTGTAAATTCTCCCAGGAGGGGAAGCACATTTTTTATTACCTTGTACATTTCTCCTTTCATCTCAAATCCTGTGCTCGACATGTGTGGCCTGACCTCCCAAGTGTGATTGCACTTGGAGAAAGACTCCAAGTTCAGTGTGAAAGGTTACACACGTGGTGTGTGAAAGGTTACTCAAGTGTTGTTGTTTGGGCTGTAAAAGCAAAGCTTCACACACTTGGGCAGGGGGACTGTTGTTTGTGTGTGTGAAAGAGCATGGGGAGACAAGGACTGATCACAGACATTTAATATCAGGACATTTCTTTCTATCTTCTTGGTTGACTGTCATCTAAATTGTCCTTCTAAAAAAGAAATAATAACTAAACTTACTCCAACTCTAACAAGCACATACATGACTGAGGAGTGAATTCTTCATGCCACAATTATAGCACTATTAAATATGACTTGAGACCTAAAATGATTCCAAATGATTCATCAATTGAAATAATCATTATTTATGATCAAGCAATTATTTTTTCAAGTGTGAGGGGAAACGCCTCCCCATCTGTTCTTTCACATAACACAGGTGGGGTGGTGGCTGATTGTGGGCACAAATTCAGAGACTGAAGAACTTTTCCAAGTGTCTGTGCCCTTCCCCTGCAGAGGGGGTGGTGGAGGTGGTGTCACCCTGCAGGTGACCCTGCTCACCTGTACAGGACAGGGACAGGGCCCTTCAGGTGACCCTGCTCACCTGTACAGGACAGGGACAGACCCTGCAGGTGACCCACCTGTACAGGATGGTGACAGCCCTGCAGGTGACCCTGCTCACCTGTACAGGATGAGGACAGACCCTGCAGGGGACCCACCTGTACAGGATGGGGACAGCCCTGCAGGTGCCCCTGCTCACCTGTACAGGACAGGGACAGGGCCCTGCAGGTGACCCACCTGTACAGGATGGTGACAGCCCTGCAGGTGCCCCTGCTCACCTGTACAGGACAGGGAGCAGGATCCCCATGCCCCAGGGCTCCCCTGTCCCTGCAGGGTGCTGGCCCTGGAGCACTGAGGGTTTAGGGGGTGAAAGTGGGGTCCTCCTGTGGGGGACATTTCCTGGGGTGAAACCTTTCCAACCCCCTGCCCACTGCCATGGCCATTTCACCTCTGACCATGGCCCTGCTGGCAGCTGAGCTTTGCCTTTCCCCTTGCTGGGCCAAATCCTATTTACAGCAGTTGCCTCCATAGGTGATGGAAACCTGATTTTAATAGTTTAAAAGTTTTTAAATGAAATTTTTCATTGTTTCTGGAGGTTTGTAGTAATGTAGAGTGTATAAAAGGAATGTTAAAATCCCTGTTGTGATGTACATGCATTCTTGCCAATCTCATCCCATATTTTCAGAATTCTACAGCCATGATCTAATCTGTGCTAACAGCTGTGAACAGAACTGGTTCTGTGGTGGGCCTGACCTTTTGGATTGGCTCAGACTGGCTGGTTCCTCAGGGCTGGCACCTGCTCAGTGTCCCCTGTGGACAGGCTCTCACTTCAGCCTGCAGAGGGGCTTAGAGCCCAAAGCCTGGCATCCCTGAGGGTGCACCTGGCAGAGCTGCTGTCTCTCACATTTGCTCACTGGGCAGCACAGGGGCTATGCTCAAACCCTTACCCCTGCTCATGCCCAGTGTGGGTCAGGCTGGGGGTACAAATCCCTCTGCCAGCACTGCCAGAGCAGCTCTTTCCATCCCTTCCTTCCCTCTCTATCCCACCCTGGCTCCCTGGACCTGCTGCCCCAGCCCCTCCCAGCCCTTGGCCATGGCCCTCCCCAGGCTGAGCACTCTCAAGCAGAAGCCAAACAAACCTTAAAAGCTTTTGGTCCCTGGCTGTGTGGGGAAGGAGGGCTGTGCAGATGCCTTTAAATGTATCCAAAGAAATGGCTTTTCATCCTCTCTGGCTCCAAGTGTGATTGTATCCCCAGCTGGCCTTGCAGAGGTGCAATTGCTGCTGTGAGAGATGACCTGAATAACTAAAGATTTGGCTGCTGCTGCACTGGGAAATGCAATCAAAAAGCACTTCTGCTTACTGCAGGTTTCCAACTGATCAGCATTATGCAAATCTCACCTTCCTCGCTGCTGTTATCTCCAGTTTGTGGCATTAGGAGCAGATAATATGAACAAGGATTAGGACATGAACCCTTCTGCAAGACTCTGCTCTCCCTGAATTCCTTGCAGGTGCCATGAGGGGTTCTACACCTGTCACCCTAAGGAGCATCCAAATATAGAGGACAGCACAGAGAAAGTTTCTCTGCATTTTCTAGAGAAACTTTGCATCCCTTTCAGTGCCCTCTGACTGAACTGCTGTTTATGCACCTTCCCCACTACCATTTAAACTGCACCAGAAAATCTTTTCACATTAAGCACATCATTAAAATAACATAGAGAGGCCACTGAAGCATTAATCTCAACCTTAGGTACTTTGCTGGACAGGGGGCTTCATTAAAACCCTTGATGGAGCTGCAACTTGTTTTCCATTTATCTTTTCTGTTTCCCAAAAAATATTTGCACTTGGGAGCCTTCTATCTGATGTTTGCACAGTACTTAATGGAAATACAAGTGAATATTCTGTAAGGTCGAGAGGGAACTTGATAGTGCAGGCTTGGACCGAGAAAGGGTGAAATTTCCCCTGAAGTAAAAACCAAAATGACAAAATTGTCTGGGTTCATTTCACATTTCTTTCCTTTCCTTTTTTTAAAAGGAAAAGGGTGAAATGACCTGAAAACACAACTTTGGTTTCAGATTGACCACTGCACTGTGTTTGAGCCTGGCTGATTTTGGCTGGGAGTTTTTCTGGGGCTGTAGTTGCTGGTTTGTTGTTTTCCCCATGCCCTGCACCCAGAGCTGCTCTCAGGTGGGTGCACAGCCCTGTCCCCACAGTATCTGAGAGGAAACAGCTGAAAACTGTGCCCAGAATCTCTCTGTGAGACACCTCAGCCAGGAATAGAATTAGGGACAGGATTGTGCCCCTGCCTCATCTCCAGCTGCTCCCCTGTGACCCTCTGGAATGGGCTGGGAATGCCAGGGCTGGGACAGAAGCAGGCCCTTGGATCCTGGAGGAACAGATAACAAGAAAAAATCACAGGGAATTTGACCTTCCCCCCAGGGAATTTTGGTGTTAAAATGGCAGTGCAGCTTGGTTTGCAGTGCCATAATAATTGAAATAAAATAGCACCTAGAGGTATGGCAACAAAATGCATCCATATTCTGACTTTAGTTACAGACATTTCAAAAATGCCACTTAAAAAGAAAAATCAGGATTGACTGAGAAGGATCAGCCAACTGAGATCAGGTCTCAGGTTAATGTCTGGCCTAGAGCTAAGGTAGGAGTAACTCAGGGAAGTTTGTGGTCTTCCTGGAAGAAGGGGGCATCTGAATTACACAAATAATATCAGAAATCCAGTGGTAGTGGGGAATGGATGGCTGGTGACCTGTACTTAGAGTGGGTTTTTCTGACCTGTGTCACTTCTGGATCTCTCTCTTCTCAGTGCAGGAAGAAATCTGTTTTTCAGTGCTCTCCCAGAGCTGTCATTCACCCCCAGTGCAGCTCTGGGGCAAAAAAAGGGGCTTCTCTCATCTGTCTCTCCCCATCTTATTTCTTACAGAGTTCAGAAGGAAATGGGTAATGAAGAGCTGCTCATTTTAGGCAGAGCAGGCAGTTTTCCAGGATTTTTCTCTCTGTCCCCGTTGCCTGCTTTCCAAAAATCAGTTAATGTACCTGCAGGTTGGCTGAGGGACAGCATGGGAAGCCCCAGCTGCCATTTCCCCCCTCACTGTGGGTTTTAGGAGCTGTCAGACCAAGATTGCTGCTGCAAAGATGTGACTTGAATGCTTCAGATCCTTCTGGCAAGCTCCAGCAGGCCCCCACGTTCCTCTTCCTAAAATTGCTTTGGCCACTTCCAGCAAAATGAAAATAGCTCATTTGACTTCTTCATCAGGGGCTCTCCTGGGAGCTGCAAGTGTGCAGGGTTTGGATGATATCAGGGAGAAAACTCTTCAGGATTTGTTCCTAAATGTGCAGGAAAGGGCTGCTGCAGCCTCCTTGTGCTTTTTCTTTCATCAATCCCCCAGATAAAGTTGTTTCTCTCCTGACTGTGCCTGATGGCTGAGGCTGGAAGCATGACTGGAGCACTGTGTCCTGCATCCATACAGACACTGCTCCCAGAACCCAGGAGAAAAGCAAAGCCTTGCACTTGGAAACATCTTGGAACAGTGGCTGGATGGGTTTTATTTGGGGATTTCTAGTTTAGCTCAGTTGGCCCAGGAGGTGGAAAATTCAATTTTCTGTTTTGACTTCTCCTGAGTGGCTCATCCTCTGAGGAGCTGGGCAGGAGCTGGATGTGCTCCACAAAGGAAACCCAGCCCTGGCAGGACTCTGGGGAAGGGACAGCATTGCTGTGGCTCAGTCCTTCAGCTGAACATCAGCTGGATTTAAAATCCAAACAAAATTCTTCCTCAGTGTTCAGCTCAGGGATGTTAGTGACCCTTCCACAACACAAGGGACTGTGGGATGTCCCCTGTGTCCTGCACTGGCTGTAGCTGAGATCCCCCACCCTAAAAGTAATTTTCCTCTGCCCTGGCATAGCCCAGATGCATTCACCTCATCCCCAAGGCTCTTCCCCTCTCCCTTCTCTGGCTCTGGGGGAGGTGATGGGGTTTTGTTCTCCACCACACATTTCCTGGCTTTTGTGGAGATCACTGGGGACTCCTTTGATGTCCACTCATCCCCTACAAGCCAAGGAAGGTCAGGCACAAAATCGCCTTTGAATTTTAAACCACAATATGAAGAGCTGGCCTGACTACAGAGTAGGGCAATGTGCATCATTCAGGGCTGTGGAGCTGCTCCTGCCTGGTAACAAATCGAGGTGTGACCAGTCCCCTGCACCCCTTTCCTTCCAGTCCTTCCCTGGAGAGGGGGAATTCACAGCAGCCTGAGTTTCTGCTGCCTGCTGTGGAGGTTATTTCCAGCCCTTAATCCTGCTTTTCTTACAGATAAAACACAAGCTTGGGGGATCAAGGGCTCTAGGAGGGAATGCAACTTCAGTTGGCTGGAGCAGCTGGAACCCAAAGCAGTATTTGCTGGAAGAGCCTTGAGGGAGCACAGGAGAGAAACTTTGGGACAAAGAAGAAAGGCAAAGTGGTGAAGGAGCTTATTCATCCCATTTCTGAATTAACTCGTGCTTCAGTACTCTCCTCACTCCCTAGGTGGTGGCCAGAGCCCGCTGGCTGCTCCAAAAGGGCTCAGCAGGAGCCCTGAAGGACACAAAGGAGTTGGACAAGGCTGAGGATGAAACACAGTCTGCTTGCCCAGAAATAGATTTGAGGGCGTTGTTTATGTTTTGTTCTGAGACTGTTTTGCACTCCAGCCTGGAATAACTCTTTTCTCCCACATTTCTCCTCCTTGGCTGGCTCAGATTTTCAGCCACCAGCTGTTTGCTAGGATTGTTCCTTCTCCTTGCTCCCTCCCTTCCAAATTCTTCAGGACATTATTTTCTTGAAGCTTTTCTCAGTAAGAATTTAATCAAACAAAAGAAAGCCACAGCAACCCACCGCTTCTTGGACAGTGTTTGATGTGTAAATATGTAAAGAAGGAGTGTTTTGAAAATGCAATCAGCTACCTCCTGGGGACCTGAGTCCTACAAGGAGCCAAGGTGACTCCACATGGAGATATGTGCTCCTGCAAGAATAAATTCCAGCTGCAGAGGGAGCAGGGGTGACCAGAGGCACAGCTAAGCCCTTCTTATAGAGGCATTTTTGGAATAGCTGCATGATTCTCCTCCAGGCCAGGCAGTTCCTTGCTGGATCTTTTTCTCTCAGCTCCCACCCTGCAGCTCTGGAGTTATTTGCCCATTTTGCTCCCTCTCCACTTGATCCCTCTGTAGGTACTCCTCAGTTTGGTGACCAAATCAAGCCTGGGGGGAAATAGCTGCTAATGTTTGACTGATTCCCATGGAGTGCAACACCCTGTGCCCACAGTGGGGCAGAACTCTGGGATTTCTCCCAGTTAAACACCCAGGAGGTGACTCCAAGGAAAGCTGCAGCAGAGCAGGTCAGGAGAGACACTGCCCACAGGGCTCAGGCAGGGCTCTTCTGATCCTGTTCTCATCCTGCTGAAAGGGTTCTCCTCTGCTGCCATTATTAGTGACTAAAACACACTGCCAAAATTCATACAGAGCAATCTGAGGGTCGAGCCCTGCTGCTGTTTGTACTTTGTTTGTGCAAAACAATTCACAACAATTTTAACTTCAAACTTCCTCTGCACCCAGCCCAAAAATGCAGCTGATGGCTTTGTCACAGCACACTGAGTGCCAGCTGAGTACCTGGGACACATTAACGATGGATTGTTGTGGAGAGACTCTCAGAAGAGGGGGCTGTGGATTACTGATCATTTCTGCACTGCAGTGTCCCCAGGCAGCAACAGAAACCATTCAAATGGCATTTCTCTCCTCATACCAAAGTCTGCTTAGGTAATTTCCCTCTTCTCTTCAACAGGGTGGATCAGAACTCACTCCCTTCCTTAGCTTCACCTCTGAAGTGAAAGGCTGGCCCTGGATTTGGGGAGCAATGCTGTTATTCAAACAGAAATTGTTCTTCACTCTCAGGGTAGGTGGCTGTTACTCAGCAGGAGGTTTATCAGGTGCAGGCTCCACCTTTTAGACACCATGCAAAACTGATACTCCACCCACTGTGTCCACTTGAAGCCCAAGAGGATTTTTCCATCAGTTCCACTAATCCCTGTGTTCAAATCCCAGCTTCAGTAATTGCAGGCTGCCTCTGGTTCTGAGCAGAGACATTAATCACACCTCCAGCTCAGAGGTGCTTTCTTTCAGATAATCCCTGCAGAAAGGGGCTACAAAGTGTGTTTTGGTCTCCTTCTCTTGTTTCAGAGTCTGCTGAAACTCCAAGCAATTTAATCTATTCAGGTGTGATACCCAGGTATCAGTCATGATGGCTGGAGATAAAGTGCCAGGTTATTTGTGGACAGTTAAGGGAAAAATTCCAATCTGCTTTCAGTTTGGAGCTTCAGAGTGCACTTGAAAGGAAATCCCAGATCTGAAAAAGCAGCTCCTGAAAAAGCTGTCCCTGCCCTCTGATGGGAAGCACAAGAGAAAGAGCAGTTTGAAGCAGCTTCAAGAGCCCATTTTGCCCTTTTTGGGCTCTACCCACATGAATCTCAGTGCAACCAGTCTCTCCTGGGCTGAGTGCTTCACACAGAGCACATCAGGGTGGTGCTGCAGGGGAGAGCCTGGCAGGGGTGGCAGGATTCCCTGGTGCTTCAGGGATGGCAGGATTCCCTGGTGCTGCAGGGATGGCAGAATTCCCTGGTGCTGGGTGCCAGTCCTGCTGCAGCCAAGCAAACCCTCCCTGTCTGCAGCCTCAGTGTTCACCCATGGCACCCCAGGCAGGTCTTTCCTTGTTCTCCTCTCATTCCCTGACTTCCTGTCACAAAAAAAGGGACACTTGCTCTGTGGTTTTCCTGTGCATCACCACAGGACAGTTGGGGACACCCCTGCAGCTGCTGGACTTTGAGAAATGGGGGGGTTGCAATTAAATAATTATTGCTGATGAAGCCCTTGCTGGGCTGACCCCTGGAAAGGCTGAGGATGAGCTGCACTGTGTGAGGGGTGGGATGCCCCAAGCTTGGACAAACCATGGACATGAAAAGCTTGTGCAGGAGTGGTTTGATCCTGAAATAGCCTCTTGCTGACAGAAAAAGGCTCTGTTTGTTTTTTGTTGCCTGTTTGGGGAACAGCAGCTCCTCGAGGAAACGCTCCCTTGTGCATGCAAACACCAATATTTACCTTGACAAGATAGTTTATTATCATTCTTCATTTCTCTTCCTTTAAACGTTTCCGTTCTCTGAAGAGGCAAAACCATTGTGTGGAAAAACAATCTCAAGTGGACAAATGATGCAGCTTAACACGTTCCTCCTGCTCAGCTGAGCTGCAGGACCTGACCATGAGCATGTTTTTGGCTCCCTCCCCTCCTAAATCACGCATTAATTAATGTCTTATTTCAGGTTTTTAAGCTATCATATCTCATTTAACATTTTTAATAGGTCAGATGTACCTAAGTGACAAGTTTTCTATTTTTCAGGTATTATTCCTTTCTGAAAGGTGAAATGAGAAAAACACAACTGCTGGAAGCAACAATACATAAGTATATAAAAATTGGACAATTGAGAATAGTTTTAGGTGTAAAGAGGGTAAAGAGAGAAGAATTCACTCCAGAAAAGAGAGCAAACCTGTCTCAGCAACTACTCACTGCCCAAGTGGAGAATACAAAGGGAAAGCAGAGCTAACTTTTGTTGAACTCCTACTTGGCCTCATAATTCAATCTCTGTTGCCAAATTCAATGGATTAAAAGAGGCAGTGGATGTGCAAAGAGACAATGTGGCTCTGCCCTGCATTATCCACCCAGGGAGGCCAATAAATAGCATTCCAATATCTATTTCCCTCTATGGCGAGTGAACCTGCTTCAGCACACACCACAGTTTCCTCCAAATTCCCCTGAAAAAGAACCTGTCCCTCAAATGCTGCCAGCAGAGAAGTGACAGAACAGAAAAGACAGATTTAGAAAATGGATCTGGAGCAGGATGATGGACAGACATAAAAGCCAGGGCAGCTCCTCCAGTTCCTTCCGTCAGCCCCACTGGGACCCTTCCTGTCCCAGCAGATGTTCTCCAGTGCTTTGCCCAAGCTGCTTTTAAATCTCAAGGGATAAAACTTCCAGCTCTTCTCTTGGGAAACTCTGCCCCCAGTTCTAAGACCTCTCTACTCAATATCCTCCCAAGCTCCTATAAAAATGTGATGTTTGTGGCCTTTTCAGGCATTTCCACCTCCCTGTGTGGAGCCACTGTCCCAGCACTCAGTGCTGTGGGAGGTGCAGTGTCCCAGGGGAAGGGACTTGCATGACCCAGGGTCACACCAACTCCTCAGAGCAGCTGAAATGAGGGGTTCAGTGGTTCCTGAGGGGGGTGGTGATCTCTGGGCAGTGCTAAACCCTGGGAAGTGCCACCCATTCCTGCTGACTGGCACAGTAGGATCACACAAAATAGGATAAGTGACCCAGCAGAAGGAATTAGACACAACAAGTCCTTACCTGTCACCACCAGCTGCATGGTGAGGTTCTTGTAGAGGCCGTATTTGGGGTTGCTCAGGACCATGGTGTAGTTCCCAGCATGTTTTGGTCTCACATCTCGTATTCCCAGTCTGTATTTCAGTGGATCTGGCTCATAGCAGGTGTGGTTGTCCTTGATCAGTTTGCCATCCTTGTACCTGTTTGGGAAGTTCCATGAAGGCTTGTCATGTCCCTGTGAACCCTCAGAAACCCTGTCACCCACATTAGGCGGCTAAAGGGTCATCCCAGCAAGGGAAATGCAGGTCTAGAATCACTGCTTGGATTGGATATTTATTCCTGTTAGCCTTCCCCACCAGAACTGATTCTCATCTCCAATGCTGTGGGATGGATTCATTCCACACAGGAAAAAGGTGGTTTATTTTATCTGAATGAACAGTGCCTCTCACATGCTCAACTATGATCTAAATGCCCTCAAATGAAGCTGGATGGGCAACACCAAGTGTAGGAAATCATGGAATAGCAAAATGTGTGTCAGCAGTTTTAAAGGAAGAGATGATTTCAGCAGAATTGTCTCTCAGGATGTCTCTGTGAGCCTTTACTGTGTCTGAAAAAGTTAAACTCTGTGACCTGGAGAAGGTTGGTCCATAGGGAGGTCAGTGAGGAATTCCCAGCCTGGAATAGAGCAGCATCTGCAGGAGAGGCTCCTCTCCACTGCCCACCCTACACGTGGGTTCATGGGTAGGAAATAGTCCAGGCTTTGCCACACACAGAGCTTTGGGCCTGGTGGAAGGATGCTGGGGCATCTCCCACTGCCTGAGGATGCTGGAAACTTCCTTTGCAGTCATAAAAACAACCATCCTGAGAGGCCTCCAACATCAACAGCTGGGGCTCCAAGGGAAGGCAGCTCTGGTGGTCCCAGGCAGCCACCAAAGAGCTCCACACTGAGCCCAGGAACAAAGGCTTGGCAGGGAGAAGGGGTCGGTCCCACTTCAGCTCCCAAAACACCCCCATCCCTAAATAACAGCAGCAATTAAAAACACCTCCTGGCACTGGTTCCACTAAAATTAGAGAATTTCATGTTATTTCAGTGCTAATAAGCAGCAAGGCCAGCCCTGAGCATCCTTTTGCTGCCTGCCAGGCTCTCAGCTGGCTGAGGACAGGTGCTCCAGGGAAATGCCATCTTCTCTGCCAGGACAGGCACGCCCCTGCCAGCTGTCCCATGGGATTTCATGGGTTAAAGATGTAAAAGCCACTGGATGGGGTCGTTAAAGACAGAGCAGGAGAGAGGACAAGTGATGAAAGGGTAAAGAGAGACTTGAGTATCTCGTGGAGTTGCTGCTGGTTGCCCCTCCTGTTTAGCAGATCCATTGCACTCCTGGTGAAGCCTTTAGTTTGCTCAGGAGGATTCACTGCAAGGATCTGTTGGCACAGGTCTGGAGGACATTATTTAAAAGTTCTGGAGAGAAACAATTTCTTATGTTAAAAGTATGTCCTTTTGGTGTTATCCCCTGCCCCTTGCAGACGGACCACCACTGCTGGGGGTAAGCAGGAAACCCTTCCCCAAGAGCTTTCTCCTTGGATCTCCCAAATCATTCTGTGTCCAGGGAAAGTGAAACACACTTTTTTTCCTCCAGTGACCTTTCTTTCATGGCTAGGAGAAGAACACAGCCTGGGTGTGGGAAATGGAAAGAAAGAAACTTTCAGAGACACTGAAGGGTTTGATCTGCAGCCTTGGGAGAAGCTTGGATTGATGTAAAAATAAAGTACACAGACATTAAGCAGAAAAACGATAAACTTAGGTTTCTATAGTTGTAAGTAAGAATATGCCTTAAGTAAGAAACTGTATTGGTAAGATGGTGAAGGGTTTGTAGTGTAGGGGTGTAATTGTACAGAGTAAGCTGAGAGTTTAGATGTTACCACAGAAGCATATGTGTGCATGTGTGGTAGTAGCCCACTGGATAAAAGTATCTGCAGTGCAGCAGAAGTGAGTAAAGGTGATAGGTTAGAAAAGCAAAATAAACTTTGTGACAACTGCCCATTGGATCAGAAAGTTCTATATTGTCTTGTAACAAAGAACTTGTGACTACTTGGAGCCATGGCCGGCTGTTTGCTCTTTTAAATCTCATGGCCTTTGAGACTGATGTTTATCTGAGCAATAAATTGTTCTTAGCCCAACTGTGGTCCCATCCCTTCAATTAAAGCAGTGATAATAATTCCTGGGAATGAGGGGTGGCTGGCCCAGCCTCCCAGAGCTCAGGAGCCCAGAGCAGAGCCACAGCTCCTCAGCTGAGCTCTCTGAGCACTCCCAGCTCCCATCCCTGACCTGTGTGGTGGGTGAGGAATGGTGGTGATCTGTTCCAGACGGGATTCCTCAAGGAGCCCAGGCATTCCTGCTGTTGCTGGGGCACTCACCAGGTGACAGTGGGCCGAGGAAAGGCGTCCACCTTGGCAGCCAGCTTCAGGGACTTGTGTCCTGACGTAATCTCGTAGTAAGGCCCTTTCTTGTGTGAGACCGTGATGTAGGGTTTTTCTGGGGAGAGAAATGAGCAGGGAGACTTGGAATGGCAGCTCTGCCACAGCACAGAGCTCACACCTGGGATTGCTCTGTTCTCACGTGGGATTTTTTCCAATACAGACCTGCACAGAACCAAATGGATCTGGCTGTTCCCTCAGCTCCCCTGTGCAGCCCAGCCTCAGCCAGGAAGGGCTGCTCCCACATGAAGGAATTCACATGGAAAGCAGAGGATATGCACTTGCATTGCCCCTGGATTGCTGTGGGGAGTGCCTGGGGCATCTCTTGCCCATGTGGAGCCCACAGGATGGATTTTCCAGAGCCTCAGCAAGCACACTTGGTGCCAGCTTTTTCAAACAGTTCAGCTCCCTCAGACATCACAGAATCCCAGAATGGTTTGGGTTGGGAGGGGCCTTAAAGCCCATCCAGTGCCACTCCTGCCATGGCAGGGACACCTGCCACTGTCCCAGGCTGCTCCAACCTGGCCTGGGACACTTCCAGGGATCCAGGGGCAGCCACAGCTGCCCTGGGCACCCTGTGCCAGGGCCTGCCCACCCTCCCAGGGAGGGATTCCTTCCCAATGTCCCATCTAAATGTATCTCTTGAATTTGTTTGAAGACATGGGAGCTGACTCTCATTGACTAATTAGAGGTTTTAGATGATTAATGGTTGACTTTCTCCCTAGTGCCATTTCAATCAACAGATTTTCCAGCCTGGCATCATCCTCTAAGCTGAGCACTGCTGGTTCCTGGTCCATCCTGGTTTGGCTGCAGCACTCACCATACACGGTGACAGTGACATTGGCCTCCAGCCTGGTGGCATTGAATGTCCTGCAGATGTATAGGCCCCCATCTTCCATGGTGACATTTTCAATTATCAGGCTGCTGCCAGCTTTGTACACCACATCACTCTGGTCCATTGTTCTCCTGGGGTGGGGGTGCTGGGAGTCACAAAAAACAGGGTCAGAAAGCAGAGTAAACTGGATTATTGTGATCACCCTTTCCAAGGCTGCCAGTAAAGGAAAGCAGTGATTCGTATCAAAACCATCACATCTCCCCATCACTGAAATAAATAATATAAAAGGCAGATCAGCAGGAAGAGCTCTTGTGTGAAGTTTCATTATCAAGTCTAATAAGAGAGAGAAGCAGAGTGGAAATGTGGCACTTTGTACTGAATTCTGGGCAGGTAAACAAGGGGATGCATCCCAGTCCTTCTCCAGGACTGAATCCCAAGAATCTCAGGGTAAAACTGCTGCAGGGTCAGAGCCCTGCTCCGAGGGTTTGGTTTTGAGGGTTTTTAAATTTATGTTGGTCACAGTCAGTATTTTTTCTGTATTAAAAACCTCCTGCTTTCTAAAAGAAATCTATTATGACAGAAATATAATATATTATGACAGCCAAGTGCCAATGCAAATTCCTGGGGAATTTTAGAAAGCATTATCGCTTTCGATAGGATTTTTGATCCCAGAGATTTGGCCAAGAAGTTTTACATTTATAATGTTAGAAATATAAGGAGAGTTCATAGGAAAACTAATCTTTTCCACCATATGGGGTTCAAGAAACCAAATTCATTCAGTAACACTGTAGTGCCTGGACCTCTATAAATTCTATGTTATATTTTCTGTAGTTTCCTCACTGAAACAAACTCAGACATTCTTTTTTAAGGAAACAAATCAAAATTAATCAGTTTTTAGGAATCACATTTTACACCTTCCCAAAAAGCTTAGATGCTTCTTCACAATGCGTATTTTGCTGAACTAAAAAGAAAAGAAATCCAATTATTTTAATTATCAGCACCAAACAGACCCAGGAATAGAATCTCAGACAAATGAACTGATTTGGGAAATGATCTCCCTCTGTTTTTTGAGTTTTTTTTAGAAGAAGTGAGAGGGTTTGGTACCTCAAATGTTAAGTCTCTTACTTATTTCTACTTCAAATTTGGCACTTTTTGTATTGTATCCACAGAAAGCTCATGACTCAGAATTTACATTTCATTCTTTGGGGATGATTTCCACAGGTTCAGCTGTGTTTTCCTTTGCTTTTTCCTACTTCATAAATACCAAAATAGATGAGGAGACTGACAGCTTACAACCTGCATTTGAGACTTGTCACTGTGAGACAGCCAGGACAGAAGGAATGAAGGAGTTTTTCTTCCCAAAAAGAAGGAAACATGCCTGGCTTTTCTTGCCAGGGTTTATTTAGTGAGGTTTGCAGTTTAATCTGCAGGTTCAAGTAGGGCTGAGAAGTTTTAGATTCATCCAAACACAAAGTTCAATCAATGACAGGCTTATAAATGATTGGATAATTTCAGCATAAGTAATAATTAGGTTTTCTCAGCCCTGTGAATTTTGGGAGGAGGGGGAGTACAGGGATTCCATGCACTCACTGTGCCACGGGGACACGTCCAGATGAACTCAATGCGCCCGTTGATGAAGGTCTCTGCTTTGCACTCCAGCTTGAGAGTGTCTCCAACCAGCAGCTTTCTGGCACTTGCCTTCAGAGCCAGGTTCTGTATTCTGCCCTCTGCAATGGAAGAGGCAAAGCTGTGAGCAGCAGCACTCCCTGCATCACTTTGGGATCCACCACTGGATCCCTGCTCCCATGGACACAGTCAGGAATGGCTGCCCTTGCATGTGCCATGCTCCAACCCTCTCATCAGCTCCACAGAAAAGAGTTTCCAAAGGTGACAAAGGACTCAAAATGAGAGGATCCTCTTTTGCTGGACATGAGATGTGTTTCTCCTGCCCTCTCCTGCCCAGCTCCCTTTCCTTCCTGAATGGGATCCCCAAATCCTTGAATGGGATCCTCAAATCCCCCAGTGGGATCCCCAAGTCTTGCTCTTACACATTTGTCAGTGCCTTAAATACATCAGCTCTGAACTTCCATCAGTTTTTGGTGCAAATACCAAAACCACTCCTGGCCACTGACAGTAACACACGACAGAAAGGGATTTCCTGGGTCCTAACTAAGGTGCAGAGGGATGGCCTAAGAGATTTTGTAGGTTTGCATTCATGATTCTAATAAAAAATTACTCCAACAAGGAGTAATAAGGAGAAAGAGAGAGATTTACAGGACTTTTATTTGGCTGCCACACAAATTTACAAGCCTGTTGTTCAAAGCTGAGTGCTGATTGTGTAGAAAGATGCCATGAGCTAATGGGAATGAAGTCCAAGTAAATAGAAGATATATGAGGAGATAAAGAACATACATGGAAAACAAAAGAAAAATAAATTCTAATTGGTTTCATATAAATGCCCAGCACTCAAAAATTTAATGTTTAGTTGCTTCAAATTCAGATTTTAATGATGAGATGAAGCTCAGCTGTAAATCCAAGGGAAATGGTGTAGTAAATCACCCAGAGAAAATCTATAAAAAGCAAAGATGTGAATTAGCAGTGTAGTGAGGTTTTTATACGATGATCACACGTGGTTAATGACCAGAAGCAAAAAGAAAGCTGCTGTTTGCTTTGTCCTGAGCCAGCAGTTGTTTTAATGTAAATACAGCTCAATCCAAGCAAACAAAGCCTTGGTGGGGTTTGAATAAAACACTCCTGTTTTGTACCACCTCAGCACTTGGTCATTTTTCAAAACCGGAGTGGCTCCAATCCAAGTTCTCTTGAATAGGGAGAAAAAAAAGGAAGAAGGAGTTTACTTTTAGCATTCCAGCTTGGACTTGCCACAGATGCAGCCCAGGGAGATGTATCAGACAGAGCTGAGGCTGAGCAAGGAGGGACACCCAGGAGGTGCCAGTGGCACTGAGGCACTCACCCAGTCTCTGGGCCATGTAGTAGGAGTTGAAGACGCTGCCATTGACGTGGGCTGAGCACGTGAGGATCCCAGAGGGCACGAAGGAGTGGGAGGGGATGACAAAGCCTCTCCTGGGGTCCCACACCATCTTCTTGAAGTTGATCTCTGCAGAAGAAGGGTACTGCAAGGGAACAGACAAGGAGTAAGAATCCCATTCCCCTTGGATTGCTCTGTCCTAGGGGCAGGGCAGGGCTTTGACCTTCCCCAGGGCTTTGGGGTCTCTGTCCACACAGGTCTGCAGCAGCAGCAGCCTGAGCAAACAGGAAAGCCCTCCCTAAGGCAGGAGTGTCTCTGAAACTCAACACTTGGGCAGCCAGTTCAGGAGTCCCAGTGCTCCCAGATCTCATGTGTGGGACTCATTTCCCTCATCCCTTCTTTGGAAATCCTTATGCCCATCTTATAAGAATTTTGTGGGGTGATCTTTTCACAGGTGTATCCTCCCAGTGCCACGTGGAGCTATCACACATTTTCCTCATTGTACTTTAAAACATGTATGAAGTTAGACTCTCCCAAAATCAGAATTGCTCACTAACTCACCTGACTGTGCTTATCTATGAGCTCTGGTCTGTGGGCACTCCCCAGATTGTCCCACAGAATGGGGGGAGACACTCTCAGAGCACCCCAAGGATTGCCATGGAAGCAGCCTGGGTGACTTAGGAGTGTAAATCACAGAAATAAAGGGACTAAAGCATTTGGGGTCTAAATTCATATATACTTGTAATGTTGTGAGATTCTTGAAAAAACCTCTCAATTCTGTTTATGAGGAAGAAGTGAAAATAGAAAAGGCAAATGTGGAAAACAAACTGGAGCAAAAATTCATTTAATGGGAATGAACTCCCCTCTGTCTACCCTTGGACAACACCAGTGTTGAGCAGCTTGGCTTTTGTTGGGGGGAATAATCAGTTTATTGTTATTATTAACACACAGGGAAATCCTGTATTTGCTAGAGGGAATGTAATTTACTTTCCAAAAATTTTGAAAATCCTGGATTATAATGTACAAAAGAACTACTTGAAATTAAAAGAGGTCCCTGAAATGCTCAGAGAGTTTCAGGGGTTTGCAGGTGCGGGAATGGAAGCACAGGAAGCTCTGGCTTTCCCGGCAGGACACAGGGAGGCTCTTTAGGACTGAGGATGCTCTTTGGGAGAGTTGAGATCACTTCTGCCCCAAAAATGAAAAGTTTGGGCAAACCTCAGTGTGCCTGCAGTTACCTCATGATAATTATCTTTATTTGCTTCTCCCTCCTCCTCCTCATATCCTGGCTGCTCAAAGGTGAGGCAAGAGGAGGTTTTCCTTTTCAGAGAGACCTTGCTTCAGCTTTGGGAGCTAACCAAGGGACTGAAAGCAGGAATTTCACCCCTGATGGAACAGTTTTGCTCCTATTCCTGTTGTGGGCAGCTCCTGTTTGTCTGCCAGCAGCCAGGACTCTGGTTTGGCAGGGCAGCTAAAATTGGATTCAGTTTAAACAATCCTCCTGTTCCACACAGCTTGCAGCTTGGGGCTCTGGACACACAAGTGACAAGGCTGGCCTTGGTTTGGGTCAATTGTTACAATTCCAGCATGGACCAAACCCAGAGGAATTCTGGCTGAGGAACTGGTGATGCTGCATGGGGAAGGGGGGACAGCCAGGCAGTCGCTGTCTTTTGGAGCAGCATTTGTTCTGACAGCAGTAGGAATCAAGGATCTCTTGTAAATGCTTTTGAAGTTATCAAGCTGTGGCATCTCTGTTTAGAACCATGAGGAAAAATAGGAAAAATTACAGAAAGAGATCTGAAACCTGAGGCATAATCCTGCTTTAGCACTCATGAAGGTCAAAGCTGGAAGTGGCAAATGCACACTGAACCAGATCAGTGACTAAACAGATCTGACATGACTGAAAAAGCTCTTTTTGCCCCGAATTAAAATCACATTAAGCAAAATTAAAAGCCTGAGCTGTGTGTCTTAAACATGAGTTTGTTAATAATAAAGGTGATATATTGAGGTAGCTAGGATCTGCTTAGTATAAGCAAGAGGTACCTTTCTCTGAGCATGTTTAAAGAGAGTACAATGATTTAAAAGTATAATGGTAACATAAGGAACTTAATTTACAGTGGCAAAGAGTCCATTTTCCACAAGAATAATAAAACGTGATAAAGCTGAACTTCAGGGTTTGGCAGCTCTGCTCCCCAATGCCTGGGGGAAGGGGGAAGGAAAAATAACCTTACTCAGGAGGCCCTTTTCAACACCACACACAGATTAAACATCTTCATAAAATATTCACAAATACCTATTTAAACAATCAAACAAAAAAGCGTCAATGCTGCTCGAAGGAAATCACAGCGGCTTTCCTCCCTTTGAAGTGTTGTCCTCCCTGCCCAGTTGTCTCCTGGAGATTAAATTTGGAAGGAGAGGATGTTCTAAATTTGTCTGATGGCCTGGCTCACCTCTCCTCCCCCATGCTCACCTCCTCCCCTGTCCTGCCCTGCTTCCTCCCAGCGCTGTGGTGCTGCCTTAGGACTTCAGCTTTTGTATTCTTCAAACCCTGCATCAGTGTCTAACTCTAAACTCCATCCAGAGTGTCAGTAACTGTCTTCACATTTTGGTCAGACAAAACAGTTCCTCTAGGCCTGAGATTCAGACACTCTACTGCCTCAGGCCCTGAAAAGTATCAAGAAAAGTGAATTGGGAGGGGAGCAAACTGGGGGAATATGACCTCACTGCCTGAAGCTGGAATTGGAGGATTAACCCCTGAAATGTAAATGGACCAAACTTGAAATTGTCTGAAAAACTCGTGACCATCGTCCATCTTGGGTGTGTCCTCGGAGGCTTCTGACTGCCCAAGGTGAACCTATTGAAGGCTTTTAATAAATTCCCACTTTATTCTCTTAATCCTGTCTACCTCTGTTCCAGGCAGCCACTGAAGGCATCAGTGGGATTCCCAGCCAGGGCCAAGCCAGCAGTGCCATCCACAGCTGGATCCCAGAGCTTCCTGAGGTGCCACATCCCAGCAGCTCCCAGCTCCTTTGGGAGCTGTGCCCAACCTCTGCCTCCCTGCCCTGAGCCCCAGCTGCTCAGCCTTGGAGGGGGAAATCTTCTGGGGACAGCTTTTTGTGGGAGAGATTTTGGTGGAGGTTTCATTCCAGCAGCCAGGCTGCAGTTTGTGTTTGGAGAAATGACTGGGAATTTAGCTGGGAAGCAGGAAGAGCAGGGCTGCTCATCAATAATAAACGTGGAAATGGGAATTCCAAGGCCACCCTGATGCTGCCAGGGTCTGCAGCACTGCTCCAGCCATGAGTTTGGTGAAGCAGGCTCAAATCAGAGAGGGATGTTTCATTTTTGTAGTCATGGAGGTAGGGTGGCAACACTTATCCAGCCTAAAATGATAACTGGAGAGGAGCCTCTTTCCCTACTTTAATCCCTGCTGATGAAATTAAAAATAGAGATCTCCAAAGCAATAAGGCCCCTGCTGTCCCTCTGCACCTCTACTGGGAACGTGCCATGGGTCCCAGCAGGTCCCAGTCCCCCATGATTCCATGTGCTGCCTCCCAGGAGAAGGGGACATCTGAGGCATGGAACTGCCACGAGGAGCAGAGGTGCTTAGACCCCTCTCTGCCATATCCAGAACAGCCTCATCCCTCACAGTCCCTCCAGAACAGGCTGGAAAAGGGGCACAGGATGAGCTCCTGTTCCCTCCAGGATTTCCTGAGCTGTCAGGCTGGCAGGGGAAGGGAAGGGCACGGAGTTCCTGATGTAAAATGCAGGACTGGAGCCAGGAGACTTCTGTCCTGTTCCTCACTCCATGACAGGCTACTCTGGAGTGAAGTTCTGAAGCCCTTTAAATGAGTGACTCCATCGACTGATCAGGGCCCAGACCTTAAATTTCCATTTTTATTATCCCAAACAGCCTTGGCCTGCACAGACTGTGCTGTAACCTTGACATTCAGGTGGAACTGCTGCCAAAAGAATGGATGCTGGAGCCATCTATTCCCAAGGCTGAAACTTGGTTTGAATTGATGAAATGAAGCAAAAATGGGCAATTGTTCTAAGGAGGTTCAAGGTATAAAGAGAGAAGCTTTCAGAGAGAGCCAGGTGTTATGCAAAGAATTCTGAAGGAAAATAGTGCTTTGTCATCTACTTCTGCCAATTTATGGAGGAACACCAAGCCACAATGTAAAAAAAATGTGCTAAACTCAGCCTAATCCCCAAAAAAATCCTTTTACCCAGTTCAACAGTAACACACACTGCAAGAACCGGTTAATGTTTGTGGATTTTCAGGGTCTTTGCTATTATTTATGTAATTTACTCAGCTTCATACACCTATTTTTTTTGGTTTTCCCCATTTTATTGGCAGCCCAGAGCTTGAACTGAGCTTCCCTGAAGCCACCTCTTACCTGGATGAGCCTGGGTCTGATGTCTGGCGAGGTGACCCGGCAGGGGATCACCACTGTTTTCTTATCATCCGTGATGTAGATGATGTCAGGGTGTTCTGGGTGCATCTCCACAAATGGATTCCTGTAGTCTGCAGGGAACAGAACATGGATTTGGAAAACTGCTCAGTCACTGGAAGGGCACAGCAATGTGAGCACTGAGCTGCCCAGAAAGGCTCCCCTGGGGTGAGGACATGCAGTGACATCCTGCCACTGTCACACAGGGGTTAGAGCCAATGACCAATTCCTTGCATTAGCTCCATGTTCATCCAGAAATTGCCCAGAATGGCACATTTCTGTGCAGACACATGAAAACTGCATGGACTGCCAGCTCAGGAGGCCAAGATACTTCTGGGCTTTGGGAGCCCTCCTGTCCTTCACCTGGGGATATCAACATGCATTTCTTGACTGATGACAACCTTTGCTTAAGGAATGTCATGGAAATGCCCAAGGGTTGTCAGCTGGAATTAACCCTCAGAGAATCAGCTTGGTGCAGAGCTGGAGCTCCACAACCCACCCCAGTTTCACTCCCACCACACCAAGGCAGGGATGGACACAGCAGAGTGGCCATGCTGCTTCTTGTGGGGTTTGAAGCTTCATTTAGCCCTGAGAACTGGGAATTTTGTCCTTGGCAGACAAAAGGAACCATGAGCTTCATCAGGAGGAGAGCAAGTGTTGGTTGGAGCTGTGTGTGTGACAGGCCATGTGTGAGCTGGTGATGGTGTTTTACAAAAGGCACTTGGGGCACTGTGTAAGAGATGTGGGAGTCGTGTGTGGACCTGGGACAAGGGGCTGAGCATGAGCACTGGGCCCAAGGCAGATAAAGACCCAAAATCTGGCTGATTTCTCTAATTTTTAGTGCTGGATTTTTATGCCAGCTTTTCTTCCCCACCATTGGTTTATTCTGGCTGTGCTTTGGTGTAAGGGCATTGCAGGAAACGTTATGTGAGAGAGATTAATTAGAATTAAAACATTAGATCTCTAATCTCCCCACATTTAGGAAGTTTCAGATACACATCTGAACTTTCTGGTCAGGCAGGCCCTGGTTCTAATCAAGCCTTGAGCTCAGAAACCTGATCTTTGAACCATAACTTTGTAGTTTGGTCCAAGCCCCAAAATAAATAGGAAATATTTATACTCATTCCAGTGTCTCATGCACTTTCCCAAAAATGCAAAATTCTCCTGTTGAGTCACATTATGAAAATGTGTTTAGTGTTTATCCCTGCAGCTTAATCCCTCTGCAGTCTTGCTCTCCAGTTGAGCCACACTGGGAGGTATCAAAAGTGACAATATTTTTATTCTACTTAAAAGAAGACACTGGATAATTAAAAGGAGACCATTGGGCTATTTGTGATAGGAAAAAGCAGAGAAAGTAGATTTTTGTCTACTGGCAACAAAGCGCAAAAAGGTGTCAGGGGAACTGTAATCACAATTATTTCTTGTCCTGTGGAGAAAAGGAAGGTCAAGGAATGTGCCACATGACAGGGGATGGACGAGGGTATACAATGGATGGAAAAGGGTATAGGATAAAGATACAGGCCAAGAGGAAATTTGCTGGGGAAAAAATTAGCTTCCTGATACCAAACTATCCACAATTCAGGATCAAATTTTGACTGAGAAGATGGAAGCACGGAATTTAAAATTATTTCTGCCAGTATTTTTAGAAAGAATTTCAGAATAGCAGTGTTTGTTTAAGAAGTAACATAAATCAAAAGAAGGCAGCTAAGCAAATATGAAATAATCCTAAAAGGCAGGAAAATATTGAACTGTGAAATGATTGATGCATCTTAGTCAAAACAGAATAAAATGTCTCAAAAATATTTCCTGTTCAGGAAAAAAAATATGATTATTTAACCCATTCCCCACCATCTTTTCAAAACTCCAAGACTCATCTCTACCAAATTTTCTGATTCCCAAGGGACCTAAAATTAATCTACCTTTTTCCAGCTGACAACAGGACAGGTATGGTGTTACTGATCCCCCTGATGGGAAGGGAAGCAGGGATTTACAGGGCATGTGACAGAAGCTGCATTTCAGTCCTGACTGATTTTTAATAGCAGCCTGCTCCTGAATTGCCACATGTCCAACCAGGGGCTGCAGATAAACTATCCCAGATAAGCTACAATCTGAATTGGAAGCCAAACTAGATAAATCTGGCTTTCTACCATCACTCTTTGAAATCTTGATGGTATCTTAAAATCACCGTGCACTTAGCAGCAGCAAGAGGCAGTTTCTGGGTGATAAAGATTGGGAAAAGGAAAGGATGGCTTCAGCTGTGGTGACTGTTAATCACTCAGGGTTGTAGGGTCTCCTGGGCATCAATCTCACTGTGTTTAAAAAACATAAAAAGAGGAAAAGGTTTTTTATTTTATGGGTTCTCCTCTTTGCTAAGCCAGTGGAGTGTCCTAGAGCAGATGGCTGTGATTTGTATTATCTCAGTGATTTGTGTTATCTCAGTGACTCGTGTTATCTCACTGCTTTATCCAGTTTATACCCAAGCCTGGAGAGTTGTCTGCCTATGAAAGGGCTTTTCCTTCTCTGTTTCCATTGGCAATATCAGAGCTCCTGAACAGGTGGGGATACCTGTGGGTGGATACTGTGGGAGCCACTGGGATTGGCCCAGTTGGTCAGAGCAGGGTGCTAATAAAGCCAAGATTGTGATTTTGAGCCCTGTTTGGCCATTCACTTAAGAGGACTCCATGATCCTTAGGGTCCCTTCCAACCTGGAATATTCTGTGATTTCAGCTCCTGGAGTGGGGGTTCTGCTGTGGCAGCAGCTTGTGGGGCTGCCCTGCTGCAGCTTTGAGATGAGAGCCCATGCAGGAGGTGAGGGCTGCACTTTGGCCGTCAGGGGACAGTGACAGGGCCAGGCAGCTGCAGGGGAAGGTCAAGCACCTGGGTCTGTCCCTGAGGCCAGGGAGGCTTTGTTTCCCTCCCTAACTGTGGAACTCTGTGCAGAAGGAAGAAAACAATGTCACAGAATCCCAGAATGGTTTGGGTTGGAACCTTAAAGCCCATCCAGTTCCATCCCTGCCATGGGCAGAGACATCTCCAACCATCCCAGCTTGCGCCATCCAGCTCCATCCAGCCTGGCCTTGGACACTTCCAGGAATGGGACAGCCTCAGCTATCTCAGTCATCGAGCACTAAAGAGCCCCAGGACACAAAGAAGAGCTCAAACCTTGTGTGTCCTGCTCCAGCTGCTCCAAACCCCCTCCTAAGCAGGAGCAAGGCAATCCTATTGGGAAGGAGAGGCTTTCCAGCACTTTCCAGGCAGCTGGGCTGCTCACTTAGCAGATAAGCAAATATGAAGTGGCTCGGCTTTGGGGCTTAACAGAATGGCGAAGGATAAATTCTGAGCTAATCAACTGCCAGCTGATACCTTTGTTATGGTTTGTGCAGACAAAAAACCAGATCCTTCTTGAAACCCCTCAGTAGTTCAGACTGACGGTGGCGTGGAAAAATGATCTGCTGGAACATCAGGAGTGTCACTGCCAGCTTTCCAACCACGCTCACCACCTCCAGTCCACCAGCAATCAGTTAACTCCTTGTTAAAAAGTCTCTCAGAGACAGAACTTCTTGAAACAAAAGGGACAGGGTCACTTTTCCTTTAAAATGATAACCTCGGCCTGGAGGAAGATCTCCAGTTCCAGGTGGTGTAAATCAATTGCACTCAAGTGTTGCAATCTGGAGAGCTGTGGCATGGGAAATGCAGGTGTTGTCCTTGCCACAGTCACCGGCACT
Organism: Molothrus aeneus; assembly: GCF_037042795.1. NCBI lineage: Eukaryota > Metazoa > Chordata > Aves > Passeriformes > Icteridae > Molothrus > Molothrus aeneus. The sequence goes on along the minus strand of NC_089659.1, from coordinate 1,707,965 downwards.
GAAGTCTGAGGGGAAATTCCTCAGCAAAGAAACCCTTTGTGAAAACAGAGCATTTCCCTGTAGCTTGGCACATCTGCTCCTCCCGAGCTGGGAAGGTGAAACGCCCTATGAATTTCACCCAGAAAGAAACACCCAGCAATTCCCAAGGGAAAATTTAAAAGAATGATTTACCGCGGGCTGCAAAGCTCGTTACACGTGAAGACAGACAAGAGCTGAAGCACGGTGGGGACTTATCAGCTGCAGCCGCAGCTCGGAGCCGAGGGAAAGGCCCTTCCATGGCTCTCAGACTGGATGTCTGGCTGCCCAGGTCAGTGCAAGTTTGCAGGAAGCCCAGGCACGCCAGGGTGTTGCTGTTTCCCCAGCAGGGCTCGGCACGGAACACAAACACGCAGCCGAGGAAGCCGTGGCAGCGGGATGGGGCGGGAAGGGCCTGTCCCACCAGCGGGATGGGGCGGGAAGGGCCTGCCCGGCCCCGGGGACGGACAGACAGACAGACAGGCGGCGAGCGAGGAGCGCACAAAAGCAGCTCTAAGGTCAAATGTTTTCCTTCAGGCACTGAAGCCCTTCATGTTGAGATGCTCGTAGTGACCAGGAGGAGATGAATTGCTGCTGGAGATGAGATTTGGGAGGTGTTCCAGCTCAGCTGGGCAGCCTCAGCAATCCCCTCACACCTCCTCAGCCCGGAGCCGAGGGGTTTAAACCCCTCAGCGCTGCACTGGGCTGGTTGTAGATTCAATCTCTCCTACAGCTTTTTATTTCCGTGTCTGTGCCTCTGAAACCTCCTCCTGACACACACACACACACAGACGCACAGAATTTTATTCAGGATCTGGGTTTTTTTTTCATTCCTGCACCGTGACAGCGATTTGTCTGGTGGTATTTGTCTCACAGCCCGAGCCCCAGAGCTGACATCGCCTCTCCCTTCAGGTGCTGCCAGCCCTGCGAGGATGATGAGCACGAAATGGCCTCTGAGGACAGCCATTCACTGCTGCTCGTGTCCGTGAAATTCCTCAACATTCTCATTTTGCCTCTCGCTTTGTTCCAGATAAAGATAATTCCCTCGCCCTCCATTTATTTTCTTCACTCAGCCATACCTAAGTTGGGGAGCCTGGGCAGAGTTTCACAGGTTCTTTAAGTTCATGTTTTGATATAATCCCCATGAAGTTTGTCTTCATCAAGGTCAAAAAGCATCGAGAGGAGGTTTATAACCTGTTCTTTACAGTAATAGCAGCATTAGCAGTGCGGTGACACTTTGGGCAGAGCATTTTGGAAAGCTTCACAAGGAAACAGCCTGGCCTGCTGGATTCCCCCCAGTGACCCATCAAAGCTGCCTCCAGGTACAGGAGTAACTCCTGTAAAGGCACTTGTTTTGAAACTGGATCTTTGAAAATAAAAGACCTTTCAGTTTGGCAGGCCAATGAAAAGAATTGGTGGTGGAATGTTTAGATTAAACAGAAAGCAGAATATTTTCTCTTTAGGCAAAACAAAAGTGACTGCAAAACCCCCAGAAGCCATTCTGAGTCAACATGAAGCATTCTGTTTTGGTCAAATGAAATGCATTCTTCCCCTGGAGATTTCTGTTATAAACACAGGAATATTTGTAGAGAAAAAAATATTACTCTAAAAAGTGTTACCTTCAAAAATTCTAGAAGCAAAATGCTTCTTGCTGCCAAGCAAATACAGGCAAAATGGAAAGATTTATTTTAAAAAATCCCAACAAAACATCACAGAAAAAGAACTCTCCATGCTTTGTCTGGAATTATGTTTCAAACCGCAGAAGAATTCATAAATTCTGACCCCCACCAGATTTTAGGCAGGTTGGACTTTGTGGAAAATACTCCCCAGCTTTACCTGAAGCCCCATTAAGAACAGGTCTCCCACCTTGGGGAAGGCTCAGCAATTAGCAGCTACTGAGTGGATAAAAACCAGGAAGGAAGCAGTGGAGGAAGTGTGTGTGACTCTGGCCTTTGGGCTTTCATTTAGAAATTTTTGATCCATGGGGAGGGATCCTCTCTCCCTGCTGGGCTGTCAGGAGCTGTCACTGCCCGTGCCAGGAACTGGCGCCGCTCACTCATCGCATCCTCCAAGTCTCCTCTGCTTTAAAGTGAGACCCTTCAGGATATGATTTGAAGACATTGAATGCCTTGATTCAGAGCTAAAAGCATCTTGCTTTTCCCTTGGATGCAGCCCTCAGTGCTGGAGGGTCCTGCTCAGGGCACAGCCTGTGTTCCGTGTGCTCTGACACTGAGCTGGGATCTGCAGCCAACCCTCCCAGCACTGCTGTGGGCAGGGACAGCCACTTTATCTGCAGGGCACACAGCTCAGCAGCTGCCTATTTCAGCTGGCCCAGGTCTGGCAGCAAGTCTGCAGCCTCAAAGAAAGAAGAAATGCAGCTCCAGCCCTGTTCCCACTGGTAAAATCTTGGGAAAAGTGAGCCAAAGCCCAAAGCTGTCACCCCGGCCCTGCAGTTCTGCTTCTCACTTTCTGATTATCTCTGTGAACTGTCAAGAGGATTAAGGAGGCAGGAATCAGCTTCAAAGAACATCAGAAGCAAAATATGATCTCATCTGAGGGGCACTTCATGCACTTCCAGCCTCTTTAGATATCTCATGGTGGGAAAGAGATGAGGCCAATGGGGCTGCTCATCCCTGGGCTGTGGCTGATGTGAGCTCCACCCTGGTGCAGCACTTGGACCACCTCTCCTCACTCTCTTGGACCATACCCTTCACTCCTGCCCTTCCCTGGAGCTGACCAGCATGGAGATGCTCCAGCAGGACACATGCTTGGATGCATCCCCCTTTTCCCTCTAGAAGGGTCTCAGCAGGACTCATGCTCCCATAAAAATGTCTGTCTTGCTTCAAATTTGATTTCCAGTCCTTGTGCTCTGGACTCCTGGCAGGGCTGCACTGTGGCTAGTGCCTTCATGGTTCCCACATGAGTTTTAAAAGGAACCAGAACTCAAATATTCTTTGGGGACATCTGGATTTCCTGTGCTCTCATGAACACCAGTGCTGAGAACCAAAGAGGTGGAGACAAATCACTCCCTCAGTCCTGTGTTCCTCTCTCACAGCACTACTGAGGTGGTGAAACACCAGCAGCTGATGGCTCTGGGTGGGGACACGCTGTTCAAATGTTCACTGATTAATTGTCCACTGTTAAAATGTTGTGTGTTCAAAGTGAGCCCCCCTGGAATGAGCAGGAATTGGGGAATCCATCCTATTCTGCTCAGCCCCTGGTGGCAGCCAGCACTGGGCTCACACACATTTTGTGCCTGTTGCACTCAGAGGAAGTGGGACTGGTGTTTCTGAAGCAGTTACTTGAGAAGCAGCTCTATCATGGCCATAATTATTTCAAGAAATAGAACAACAGCCCTGCTTTGCATAAAAAATGAAGGATGTTGCTGGCCCCATGCATTGAGGAGGTGCCTCTCTCTCACAGCCCTGCAGCTGTGGCACAACAAATGCCATTGGGGGTGGGCAGGAATCCCTGCCTGGAAACCTGGAGGAACTTTTCCAGACACTCTTTGGCAAGATGTGCCCAACTCCAGTGACCTCAGCACTAAATTCACACAAGGTGGAGGCAGCAGGACTGGGTGGGCTCGTTCCTTGCTCTGATCACTGACTCAGGGGTACAAAATGTGCAGCAGATCCTTGACTGTGACACAGAGGCTGCTGGGGGAACATGGAGCTGAGGCAGGATGCGAGCCAGGAGCTCTTCCAGCTGACCCCCCCAGGACTCTGACTTTGCTGACACTGACAGTATTTCAAATAGCTGAGAGCTGCAAGTCCTGACTCCTGTCTAGACTGGAGCCTGGGGTAGCCCTTTGGGAGGGTGGAATGAATTTTTGCTTGATTTGCCCTTTTCTTCCTCCTTCTCTAAGCCATGTTACATTTTCTATGTGCTGGGAATATCTGTGTGTATATGTGAGACAGGAAAGGCAATGGGGTATTGGAAAATGTGGGATGTGGGACCTGGCATGATGGAAAAGATATGGAATAAGGGGTGGATGCTGACCTGGTATTGTCTGGGATAGAGATATTTTTTTTCCTAGCTGGAACAGTGCTGTGTTTTTGATTCAATATAAGAATAGAGAGGATAACACACTGAGGGGACCATTGACAAGAGGACTGTCTGTATTTTCACACACCTGCCCTGTACCTTGGCACAGGGATCCCAAAGGCTGCAATAAATGGGGATATTCCTCACAGGGAGGTGTCCCTTGCTCAGGAGGGGTAACTGCAGAAGGCAGATGGAAGCAGATGCTGTGTCTGGGTGGCTGTGGCAGCATTTCCCATGGAGCTGCCACTGCAGTGTGGGACCAGACCCTGCTTTTCCCTGCAGAGATTATCCCTCAGAGCTGACATGGAATTAACTCAGTTGAGAACTCCCAACTATTTCTGTTCCAGCCCTGGGCTACTCTGTATTTCCAACAGGGAGAAGGGCAACTGGAGAAGGGATTGTCTTCCTTTTTAATGATGATCCTTGGGACTTGCAGCTGCAGCAGGAGGCAGAAAAGGCCTCAGGAACAATTAATTCAGGATGAAGCTCCTGAGCTGTGCCTCCCTCAGTGCCCAAGCGCAGCTGAGGAGTGGCAGCTGCCCGTCCTGACCCCAGGGATGAGCAGGGTCACAGCTCCACCACCCCACAGGGAGAGCTGTGAGTGCCAGGTCCTGCCAGAGCTCCCAAAGCCCTCCAGGGAGGCTGGGAAAACAGGAGCAGCACAGGAAATAATGGCCAATAACAGGGCTTCCGATACAATCATGTTCTCATTTCGGGGTCAAGCAGCCGGCCAGGAATGAAGGGAAAAATACCATTGCCCTTCCTTTTTTGGCAATAATGGCTTGTAACCTCAGAGGAATCTCCAGCCTTCAGGGGCTGGCTCTCCACATTTTCTGCGTGCACCTGGCTCAGCCTCACAAACACCCTGCTGAGCACTTCTCACTCCACAAAACATCCACAGAAATGAGCTTTGGGCCTCACCCCCTGTCTGGCACTGCCAGGGATCTGTGAGTTCCCTCACTTGGAGACAGCTGATGAGTTTCTCAGTGCTGCCCAGACACTGCCACAGCAATTTCCTTCAAAAGGCATGTTTAGATATTGAAGAAAGCCATAGGTGTGCTCTAAACTCCTTGGTTAAGTCCAGAGCAGTTTCCTGGTCCCCAGGACAGTCCTTCCAACAAATATCCACAGGAACTGAATGGCAGGAAGAGCATGCCCTGAGGACAGATCCATGCTGAGGTATAAATAGCTGAATTTCACAGGGCCAAGCAGCTTCCTCAGCCTGGCAGGGCAGATCCCAGCAGGAACCTGCAGCTCCTGGGGCAGAGCCCTGCTTTGGGGTGCACAGGACAAGCCAGAGGATTTTCCACCCACTTTTCCTTCCATGGCTTTTCAAGCATAGGAGTCTGAGTAAGAGCTTTTAGAGCAGGGAGGACGTGGGACACAATTAAATGCACCTGAGAGGGTGATTTTGTGCTGTTTGTCAGGAGAACCTTGGCAAGCTGGAGGACATCCTGCCTTTTTTTTAGATCAGCTCTGTTCCAAGAGCATCCCTGGCGAGGCATTTCATAACTTGGGATATTTTCTTCAGGAAAGTGCTCAGGCAGTCCCAAAAGGTCCACAATGTTTCCTGCACGTGCTCCTGCCACAGAGTAATGAGGGGCTGGGTAGGCAGCCAGGGCACTGAATCTGGACAGAGAATTGAGTTTCCTGGAGCGAGGCACAGGCTGGGTTAACAATGTTGGACCTGGGGCATCTGAGCTGGGTGTAATGGGAAAAGGAAACGGCTCAGCACAAGAACCAGGGTGGATAAAGCAACCAGAGCACCAAGAAAAAAACAGAGAAAGGAAATAGAAAGGGAGAAAAAAAATTACTTCAGGAACTAAGAAATAACACCAAAAAACCACTTTCCAATTAGAGGAAAACTTGCTGGGAAAGCAGGATAAGGGTAAAATGGGACTCTTTTCAACAGGCAGGAAAGTGTCACCCACATGAATCGAGCAGGTGTGTTCACCTGGAGGTGCAAAAGCTGAATTTAGCTGTGTGGGCATATCAGAGTCCCCTGGGAGATGGAAATCACTTCTTGTGTTGCTTCACCATCATTGGCAACACCCCGAGACCCTGAGTCAGAGCTGACAGCAAAGATTTTTGTTTTCTGGAGCTATAGGTTTGCAGCTCTCTTCAAATACCATTAGACAAACTCACTGCCTCTGCAGCATTTGTGTAAGAGGATTCAAAGAACCACAAATTAGGTTTTACCAGGAAAATGATATTAATTCATTCGCATGATTATTTGTGGGGAAGCAAAGGCTGAGCCCATCCAGCACCAGAGGAGTTCGTGTCATCTCCTATTCAAGGCACTAAAAGTCATCTCCTTCATCTGAGGAGTCACAATCTCAGCTTGGAAGATCCAAGATGATTCAATGTTTAGTAATGCATTTGTCAAGTAGATTTGAAAAAAACTCAGCATTTGGGAGGAATATTCTAACAAAAATTCCCATTATTGAAATGGTGGTTCAATAGGTTGCATTCACTTAATCACAGAGGACCATGCTACTCTGAAGTTCCTGCTTCCATTAATTCCGGGATCTGAACTCAATGACTCTGAAATGTGGGGGAGAGGCAGCTCAAAGGGAACAAAAATGAGCAGTGGGACACTTTTTATAGTAAAATATATCCAATGCAGTCACCCAGCTCTGCTAGGAATGTCTCACAGATGTAAGGACAAATGTGTAGGAGGGGAGGAATTACAAAGCATTCTGCTGGGAAGGTCCATGCCTGGGGAGGAAGGGAAAGAGAGAGGGCTTGAGCATTCAGGATGAATCTTTGGAAAAGCACTGTGACAGCAAAGTCCTTCAGGATTGAAGAATTTAGTCTTAAAATGAAAGGATGTTTAAGGAAGTATCTGTTACTTGGGCCACTAAACTGATGGGACAATCCAGCTTTCCAGTCCTGGAACTGAACAGGATGGGTAATCTCTGGTTCTCACATCCATTCCCTGAGAGTTCAGCTGCCATGAAAACCCAGATTCATTTGGTCTGTTCAGGGTGTCAGAGCTTCTGCTTCCTCCTGAGCCAGCAGAGAGGTGGAAGCCCCTGCACTGCTGGTTCTGCCTCACGCAGCCCCCAGAGCCCGACACCATTTCTAAAGCGGAATTCTTACCTTGGACAAAGACATAGACCCTGGCCATGGGGCCCTGGTGCTCGGGGGTGCTGCTGAGGGCACAGCTGAGGTAGCCAGTGTCATTGGTCGTGGCTCTCCTGAGGACGAGCTGGCTGCAGCCCAGCCCGGCGACATCGCGGCAGCTGCTCACGTGCACCCGCGGGTTGTCCTCCCTCAGCTGCCAGCTCACAGACGGGGCTCCCCTGCCAGCACAACACATCCAAATTACACTGCATTCAGGCAGAACTGGGGATTCTGTCTGGCCAGTTGTTCCCAGTGCTCCTACCCTTGTCATTCCCAAAAATATTGTAAAGGTGGCCGAGACTGCGGCAAAATCTCCTTCCACCCATACTACACTATTAAAGACGTTCTAGGATTTGTACTAATACTTTCCCTACTCATCTCCCTGGCCTTATTCTTCCCCAACCTCCTAGGAGACCCAGAAAACTTTACACCAGCTAACCCATTAGTCACCCCTCCACACATCAAACCTGAATGATACTTCCTGTTTGCACTTCCACCCATCAGAAATTAAGCTGGATCACCTCGCACTGTTCCCCAGACATTACTGAAATACTCCCTGGGAACTGCAGCAAGCTCCTGGAGAAAAGTTTCATTTCTCTTCTAACACACTGCCTGAATACAAGTTTGTTTTTATAACACTGTATTTTAGCCACTTCAAACATTACAAAGCATCAGATAAAATTATATGTTTGTTCAAGGAGGAGGATTTTGCATATTTTAACTGCTAAATTAATGTGTATTTTCTTGCACCGAGGCTGCATGGAGAGAGGAGGATATTTATGTGATTTTTCATCACCTTTCTTGCTTAATCAGCAGTGACTCAGTCTTGATTTTTGTGAAGGGCCTGAAACTAATCAGGTTACAAATCTGAGAATATCTGCTCAGGACACATTTTTTCCAATTCCCCTTGTGGCAGCAGGCAGAACATCAAGCCAGGAGGGCAGAGGATGAGACATTCGCCCCACCTGACCCCTTTGCTGCTGGATCTCCAAGCACAGCTCATGAAAAATACAATTCCATGGAGTTCAGGACAAAAAGCAGGGCCTGGGTGTCATCTGCTGCAGGACCCAGAGCTCCCAGCTGATCTAAGTCACAGCTGGATGTGCTGGAAGCCACAGGCCATGGCAGCAGGAGCTCCTGGGGCTCCCTCTGAGGGCTCTGGGGATGGACCAGAGCTACCACACAGGCCTCGGAGATGAAGATGATGGTGTTTTTTGTAACAAACTGGTTTTTAGTGCGGAAACTGGTGGGTTGGGGGTTAATCTCCTGTGGATTTTCCTGGGGAAGAAGTTGGTGCTGGAGAGAGGGAGTTGGAAGTTGTGTGTTTGCACTCTTCCTGAGAACAGGGGGGTTGGCTCTCCCTTCTCACTCAGAGAATTCCCACTGGCGTTTGCTGGGCTGAGGAAGGAGTGAGAGCCCCTGGACTTCCTCAGCTCGGTGCTGCCAGGGAGAAATCCAGCCCAGACACGCTGACCCAGGACTGAGATGGCAATGCCCAAAGTATCTGTGTGAAATTCCCAGTTAGCCAAGGACTCAGAGTTCCAGTGGCCTGCAGGGATGCAATAGGTGCAGTCAGAGCACGTTTGCCAGGACATGCAGTGACATTTCCACAAACATCCTCTTGGCCCTCGTTCCTGCCCGTCCCTCTGTCGCCTTCCTGGAGAGGAGGCGGACGTGGAGCTCTTGAGGCTATTCCCAGCACCAGGCTGACGGGAGCACTGGCAAAAGGGGGAATATCCTCTCTGCTGAGCAGCCTCGCCCTTGTTCTTGGATGTTCTGGTGGCTTGGACAGCCCCACCCCACGTCAGAGCAGCTTCCCATTGTCCTTCCGAGCACCCAGAGCTCTGGCCCACCCTACCAACGTCACTGGTGACTCCAGGACTGGGATTGCTGGCCCAGAATAGGGAACAGAGCCAGTTCACACAGACACAGCTCCCAGCACGTCACTGTGTCCCTGCCCTCGTCACCCACACTCCTCTGGTGTCCATCCAAGCTCTGGTGGCTCTGCAGGGCAGCACTGGGATTTCACACCTGTGCTTCCTTAAATTTTTCTCCCCCTACATCCATTATCCTGGTGGAAGGTGAAGCCTTTGGCTCTTGCTTTGGGATTTCCACACATCTGCCAGAAGGGAGTGGCAGCAGCAGCTTTGGCCCCACTACCACAAACCAGGAAATCTTGGCCAAGAACCTCAAAAGCCCGGAGCTGAAGGGAGGATGGACATTGCCACAGACCTGCTGGGGCTGTGCCCCGTGCTGTGCCCCACACAGCCCAAATGCCCCTGGCAGCACAAAGAATTCCAGAGCTCCCCTGGGCCAGGAGCTAACCTGTGGGTGTGGCGGAGGAGACAGGAGGGCAGACATCCCCAGAGGGGCTGATCCAGGGAATCTTGCATTCAGAAACCACAGTTTCCTTCTCTTCCCAGGTTTTGAATCATGTGAGTCAAAGAGCTGAAGTGCTCCAGGCCCTGGTCCCGTGTTACACCACATGCTTACACCCTCTTGTGTTTCTCAGACCTGTCATGGGGATTTGCATCCATAAAGCAATGTGGGACTGAAGTGCTTGTAACTCCTTCAATTATTTATTGATTTGGTGATACGAGAAAAGTAGGGTGCTCCTCCAGATTAAACAGGTGGGGGATGGAGAACTGCTGGGAAATGTTGATTTAACTGGCCTGGGGCACCCCAGGGACTTTGAGTCCACACAGGTTTTATGGAGAGCACCACTGAGATGTTAAAGGACTGCTCAGACTTTATTGCCATCATGTTTGCTGTTTGCCAAGCTAAAAATACCACTGGAAGGTTATTGTGACCTCGTAAGCCACATGGCAAGCTGGAGGGATTTGGAAAAAAGCTGCCTCACACTCCAGAAGACATCCCAAATTTACACAGTCTGAGCGCATTCACCTTTCACTATAACAAAGAATTAAATAGTCTGGGACAAAAATCAGAAGGGATGTGTCAGCAAAACCTAAAGCTTAGATTCATCTTCTCACTGCTTTTTTTTCCTGTTTTTAGTAACTTCTGTTGCAGGAAACCATCCAGGTAGTGGCGCCAGCCAAGGGAACCTTGCAAGAAGGTGTAAAATCCATGTGTGTGTGTGAGAGAGAGAGAAATTGTGAGAGTTTGTGTTACCTTGGGCTTTTTTCCTACAACACTCTCAGAGAAAAACCTGAGAAACGTCCTCTGGCAGTAGTGAAGTGTAAAAATCCCACTCAGAACAAGTAACACCTCCATCCATCTCAGTCTGGGGCCTTTTGTGGGACCCAGCAGCTGCTGCATGTTCTGGCACAGCAGAGTGCTCTGGGTTTGCTCCTTCCTCGTGTGTCAGCTGTATCCCTGTTCCCAGAGCATCCTCTCCCTGTCAACACCAAAATCCTGCTGCTCCTTGCATGGCTGGTGGCACACATTGTGCCAGGACTGAGGCACTGCTGTGATTCACAGCAGCAGCACTTTGGTTTTTCACAAGTCCTGGTTAAATTTGATTTAAAGAACATGTTATGTTTAAACTGGCTGGGTCTTTGAATGTACACACAGTGACTGCTGCTTATTTAAGTGTCTGTGATGGGCTAGGTGGCAGTTCCTGGTGATCTTTGTTGTTTTCTCATGGACAGGGAGCAAAGGAGTGATTTTAGCTGCAGAGGAGCTGAATCTGCCCCTATTTCAGAGAGGATTTCCAGCCATGTCCTCAAGCATGGCACATCCCGCTCCCATGAGCTCTCCCCTGTGCTGACTCAGGGCTTTGCTTGGGTGCCTGAACAACACAACACAACACAAAGAACTTGGCCAAGCTGACCCCACACTCTCCTCCCTGCTCTGTCACAGCCCATCCAACTCCCTCCACACAGCCCCAGCTCCCAGCTGGCCGAGCATCAGGCTCTGCTCTGTCCTGGAGCTCTGCTGGGCCAAACCAATCAACACAAGGACAAAAACCAGCATTTTTTTAGAGCAATCCTTACCAGCATTTTATTTTTAAGGTGTCTCCTGGTGAGATGACGATTTGGTCCTTGGAAATGCTCAGCCTTGGTTTTTGAAGAAGCTCTTCCTCAGCGAGACCTGACCCAAAAAAGGGAAGAAACCATCATTAGTTTAGACGGCTATTCAGTGGTGTCAAAGCAGCACAATGCACTCGAGACAAACTCTTTGTTTTGTAAATAGTTCCTAATTTGGGGGCCCGCACAGTGCTGCATTTATCCTTGGCCAGGAGATGCCCTCCGTTTTTTTTATTTCCTTTATTCCTCTCTTTCTTTTCTGACACCAAGCACCTGCATTTCTGCCAGTAGTGTTTTGAGCCAGCTTTATTACTGAATTATTGCAGATTTAGGAGAACAGATCTGTGTCAAAAGGATTTTGCACACATATAAAAATGGAAGGAGTCAGGTCCTTGGGAAATAATTTGATGGGTGAGCTCATATGTTACATTTTAATTAATGGGAGAAGAGAAAACAATAGCTCTGTGATATTAAAGGCAAATTGGAAGACTGATGTTTCCCAAATGACCATTTCCAAATGACCATTCCCAAATCCTGCATCTGAGCTGAACCCCAGGCTCTGTGGGCACTGTGGTTGGGGTAATGCTCCCCAGGGAATCTGTGATTTTGTTGGGTCTCTGATGACCAGGGGCATTCATGACAGCAGTGACAAAGGTCTCTCTCATCATCTCCTGGCCCAGGAAATGTCTCCTGCCTGTGGAACTGTCCCCAAGGACAATCTGAGTGTTCATCTACAATGAGACAATGTTCAGAAAGTGAAACTGAGAAGAACCAGAAGTGGAGGTTGGCCAGGCTGGTTGCTTTGTCCAAATTCAAAGTAACATAATCAAGGAGAGGAGAAACCAGGCTCTGATAAGGATCTCCACTTCCAAAGCTCTGACATTAAAGCTGTGTTTTCTTTCCCCTCCTGCTCTTCAGATTTCTCTCTTCTCCTGTGCCTCGAACTCGATAAGGCAGAAATCCTCCCTGGGCTCCCAGCACGGGCATTATTTGCAGCAGACAGGGAGATAACGGATCTGGCAGAAAGAGAAACACTAGGCTGTAACTTTTCAACTGCACGAAGCAGTGATTTTCCTCCCCCCACCTCTCTACTCTCATCTCTGAGCTGCTTGATTTCAGTAAATTGCTCTCTGCCTGGCATCAGTGTGGGCAGTGACTCGCTCCCACTTTGGAGTCTCTGGCTTCTTCCAGGAGCTCTTGCAGCTCCCATCAGGAACTCAGCAGATGCCAAGTAACCTCATGGCACCACAGAGTCCTTCAGAGGGGATCCTGCCCAGACACCACGGTGCTGGACTGCCCTTGGAGCCCCTGACCCTCCCTACAGACCCTGGCTGAGGCTTTGACCCAGTGCTGGCCACCAGACACAGATCCAGCCCAGTCCCCCTGCTCTGCCACTGCTGCTCCATCTCCAAGGTCCTTGGGGTCTGGCCAACCCCATCTCCCTCCAGTGGCTCTGTGGGACATTATTTAGCACCTCCAAACTGCCATTCCATGGCATGCTGGGCAAGCAGAGCAGCTGGGGGCTCCAGCCCTGCAGTTCCCATTTTTTTGGGAAGCACTGCCATTCCTCAACACCCTCAGGATGGCACACACAGGGAGCAGCATCACATTGAGCTGAGAATCAACAGAAAAAGCCCCAAACTCTGCAGGAGGAGCCACTGCCAGGAAAGCCCATCCTTGCTCTTGGCTCCAAGACCCCTCTGGTTTCCAGGCAGAGCCAGTTCCCACTGGCAATGGGCTGAGCTTGGCACAGGTTCTTTCATGGTGCTGAGGCATTTCACAGCCCCCTCAGACTGACTGTGCTGAGCTTTGCAAAAATGCTCCAGGATATGGCCAACAGCTTCCAATTTGTCTGTCAAATGCCATGAATTTGCCAGCTGAGGGGGTTGGGGTCCCTGTAGCTCTCCCAGGATGCTGCTCCTCCCAGGATCTGCTCTGGGCTGTTGATGCTGTGACTTCAGCCAGGGCTTAGAAAATCCTGGGGTTTGAAACAAAATTATTATCTCTCCTCTTGTGCCTTCAGTTGTTCTTAGGGCTTAGGGGGGGCTCAGCTGGTGCCTCTGGATTGTAGCTCTCATGAGCAAGTGTGGCACTGTCAGAGGGTCTGGAGTCAGAGCCTGAGCTCTGCTCTGACTGCAGAGTCTTTGGGCTTTCACAACATTTGACACCATTCTTGCTAAGAGAAAGAAAAGTATTTTTCAATTATTCTGGTTTTGCTTCTGAGTTACTTCTTGCCCAAAGTTTATTTTGGCTTTGGGAGCTGAAGAACAGAATAAGCAAAGTGGAATTTCAGTGCTTTTCTACTCCACAGAGGACAGGAGGAGAATTCCTGTGCCACACACATCTGGTCTCTGCTGGCAGGTGACAGAGGGTTTATACAAACACAGCCTGTGCCCCTTCTGCCACACCACTGCTGAGTGGGCTGGGAAAAGAACATTTTGAGGGCAAAACAGAGAGAGTCATGGGGACAAGGTCAGGCTGTGCTAGGGCAGAACACCTAATGCCAAACTGGCAGAGTGAGACCTCACAATATTCCTAACCTCCCCTGGCCCCTTTAGAGCTAGACTTGACTTTTAGGAGGCAAAGCTGGGGACAGCCAGCTTTGGGTGTGTTGGATGAGGAGGAAGGATCTGCTCCACTTTCATATTTGCTGTCTGTGTTTGAGGAGATTCACGCCTTTATGAAGGTGTTAGGATGCTGCAAGGGAGAATCAAGCACATTCCTGGCAGTGCAGCCCCTCTTTTCCACAGCCCTGCTACCCAGCCTTTGTCCCTAAAGCCAGGGCCCAGGGTGGTGTGGGAGACCTGCTGGGCTGGGTCCTGCTGCAGCTGAAGTGCTCTGATTGCACTGCTCAAATTCCAATGCCCAGGCCTAAGAGAGCATTGTCCTCTCCTCCCTGTTAAATAATTTTGGTCCTGCTCTAGGGCCACAAGGGACATAAAATTAAAAGCAAGCCATGTGTCATTACTGTGTCATGACCATGGCAAAGCTCCTTGTGAGAGCCACAAGAAGAGTCCTGGGTGCCACAGCTGTCCCTGCCATCCCCTGTGGAGCTGACCCTGCTCTGGGTGTGCTCCTGGTGCACATCCTTCCCTAGATGCCCTGGCATGGTTTGGGATGAGGTGTTGGAGTGACAATCCTGCAGGTCTGGCAGAGGCTCTGCCTCCTGCAGAGCCACAAAGGGGTCTCAGCATCACAAAGGGGTCTCAGCATCACAAAGGGGTCTCAGCAGCACAAAGAGGTCTCAGCAGCACAAAGGGGTCTCAGCAGCACAAAGGGGTCTCAGCAGAACAAAGGGGTCTCAGCAGCACATCCCCTGTGTGAGCCAGGGGGAAGGACAGGCTGCTCAGGGGAGGGACACCTCTGCTCAGGCTCCTCACTCCCTGCCCTGCCTTGGCTGTTGCCAGCACACATTGGCTCCAGCAAGACAAGAGCAGCACATCCAGCCTGGAGATGCCCCTGGAAAGAGCTCAGGTTGTCAGGACCCAGGACATCCCTCTGGCTGTCCTGAGCAGCCAAGACCCTGCCAGGGGTCTCAGAGCCCAAAATGCCTGTGGTTTTGATTATGACCCATAGAGCAAGTTACCAACCTTAGATGAAGATCAGCAAGCCATGACAAATTAAGTAGAATGATGGTAAATTTATCACAAGGTGAAAAAGTAGATTTTGGGGTTTTTAGAATGGGGGTTCAGGGGGCAAGATGGAGGGAACTGGGCCTGTCCAGCCTTTCTCCTTCTTCTTGGCCTCCATCTCCTGCTGTGATGGTGGCACTCACAGACTGGTTTAGAGTAGAAGCTCACTGTCTAACACAGGTGATAGATATTGGGAAGTAATTGTAAACATTGTATAGGTAGTTTTTAGTATAAAGACATAACCCTTCCCTGGGGGCAGGCAGAGTGCCTCTGACTGTCATGCTGAGCGGACCTCAGCAGGGCAGGAGAAAGAATTTTATAGATAAGACACAATAAACAACGTTGAGACCGAGAAATGAAGAGCCCTGACTCCTTCTTCAAGCACCAGGCTGGGAAAAGAGACTTTCTAACTCTTCTCAGGGTCACTGTGAGCAGCAGAGACGCCAACACAGGTGAGGACAGAGCCTCTGCCCAGAGCCTCACTGCACCATTTCTGACTCTGGGAGTTCATTCCTGCCTCCAGTTCAGGCTTTAACATTCTGCTCTCGGCGGTGAAAACCGCAAACACAGCACAACCACAAATCCTCGGGAGCCAAATGTGAAAGGTTGACTGATACATTATCCAGGGGAGAAAAATATATTGAAAACTTCTTTTCCTGGGATAATCTGATTTTGCAGCACGGCCAACATTAAACATGGGAGGCTCCCCAGGCAGAGGGTAATGGGTGACCTCCCTCACCTCTCTGTCAGATGGTTTCCAACTCCATCTCACTTGGCACAGGGAGATCCCTCCCACGCACAGCCTGATGCTCCATACTGGGCCCAGCAGTGAGTGTGGATAAAAAGTATTTTTAATCTCTGTTTTTAATTGTAACAGCCTTCCTCCAGGCACCTCTGGGCACTGCAGCTCTCCCTGGCAGAGCCCTCACAGATGGTTGTGAGCCTGGCTGTGCCTGGGTGTGGCTCAGTGACAGCTCAGGCAATGTGATCCCTGATTAAGGATCTGGGGATCCCTTCTGGCCACAGGGAGAGCTGGGGGAGCAGAACCCAAGAGCCTCTGCTTCAGGGGAAATCACTGCTGGGCAGAACAGAGAGGGCTGTGCTGGCAGCAAAACGAGGCAGGTTAGAGCAGGGATGGCATGAGGGTCTGGGCACACAAACAGCTTTGTGCACATGGGTGAGGTCCGTGGACTATTCCCGTGTGTAAAGTCACTCCTGTGCAGAGAGCTGGGCCCAGGGCACCTCAGGGCCCCTTGGAAGGGACTGGAAGTCAGAGTTTGGAGCTGATTTGAGTCAGGGAAGGAGGGTGATAGTACAGGAAAAGATGAAGGGTTTAAAACTTCACTGACAAATGATTATCCTCAAAAGACACATGGAGAATTGAGAGAGCAAATAACCTGACCCAAAGCAGCCCCCTGAGCACAGGAAATGGGAGAGAGGCACTCAAACCACATTAGGTCTAGAGGGGAAGTCTTCCCCAAGCAGTTCTGACCCACACATTCCCCACCTGCAGCCCATCATGGGGGCCTTTGCCCTCTGCATTGACTCAGCATTTAAAATCTGTTTTGTCATTGCTGAGGATGCTCCTGTGAGCTGTGCTTGCCTGGAAAGAAAAGGCAGCAACCACAAGTCCTGAGCCTGGAGCAGAAGCTGCAGGAAGCCTCTGGAACAGTGGGGGCTGTCCACACACCACACCCTGCCCTGGAGACAGTGAGAGGTGAGCACCAGTGACTGGGGGGTGCAGAGGCAGAGGAAAACCTGGGCAAGGCAGAGCCTCCAAAGAGCTCAGTCCCTGCTGCAGGAATGACTGCCAGGATAGGACAATGCTCTCCCCTCTGAGCTGCCAGGGCCCCTCATCACCAGCACAGCGTGAGCACACCTGGAAATGAGCAGGTGCCCCTTTCAAAGGGCATTTTCATGCTTCTATCCCCAAGGAAATCTATTTTTGCTGGAATTGGAGAGCTCAGGGATTCACTGAAAAGCCATGTGTCCTTAAACCAATGGCCTGTAATCATCTTAGGATTTATTTCAAGGTTACCCCCATGAAAAGAGAAGGCACCACAGCACTGCCAGCATTATTGGATCACAAGCCTTGCAATATTTGGTGTTTTTATTAAGTCTTCAGCTCCTGGAATCAGCTTTCACTTGTTACACTCAAGTGGTTTTCTATTATTTTTAAAGGTTTAAAAAGACAGTAGCAAATAACTAAAGAGACTCATCTCCACCCCTCTTTTTGTTGTGAATTTGGACAGAGGATTTTTGATTCTCCTCGACTTTAATGAAATGTTTTGTGCTCTCTATGCACAATGCAAGATCTTCTAAATGAAATGTTATTGCTGCCATTGACTTTCCCAGCAGAGGGGAAGGGAGGCTCTTGTGGGGAAGGTCTTGGCTGTAAGTCAGCGAAAAAAATCCCAATTTTTGTCTTTTCTGCTGGCTGCTGAGTTCTGTATCGAGGCACTGATGGGAACTGAGTCAATGCAGAGGGCAAAGGCCCCCATGATGAGCTGCAGGTGGGGAATGTGTGGGTCAGAACTGCTTGGGGAAGACTTCCCCTCTAGACCTAATGTGGTTTGAGTGCCTCTCTCCCATTTCCTGTGCTCAGGGGGCTGCTTTGGGTCAGGTTATTTGCTCTCTCAATTCTCCATGTGTCTTTTGAGGATAATCATTTGTCAGTGAAGTTTTAAACCCTTCATCTTTTCCTGTGCATCTCCACTGTGCTAAACCACTTTTCCTAGAGGAGGAGGAGGTGAGAAGGGGGTTCAGCCTCTCACCACCTCTGGCCAGGACTCTCTCCCTTGCCTGCTATTCCAGCTGAACTACTTATAAGGAAAACGGTTCATCAGCTTTTAAAGATTTTCTATTTCCTTTGTTTGTTTGAGGGGAATGGTTACTAGAAGCCTCTCTTCCTGTGGTTTTCCATGTCAAAATAACCAGGAATCCCCCAGGGTGGCTCTGCTGTGGGTGGGCACAGAGCTGAGAACTTCCAGGCCAGAGCCAAAGCTTCCCTTCCTACAGAAGCTGAAGAAGTTCATCCAAAATTAAATTAACAATCACAAACTCATCAGGAGACATGGCAAAGGTTCCTTCAGGATATTCAAATGCAAGTGTTAACCCAAAAGTACCTCTTGCAAAGCAACAGGATTCCTGTTTCCATTGATTTTCCCAGCCAGGGAAGCAGGATTTGCTCAGCTGAGTCACAAGAGAGGGGAGCAGTTCCCAGCCATTCCTCTGTGCCTGCTGCAAATGGAAGTTGTGTGTGGCTCAGCCAGAGGCAGCAGTTGGGGTGTAAATGATCCAAAGTGACAACAACGAAAAATTAAAGCATTCATCTGGAGCGGGGAGACGTCAACAACAGCACAGTAAAACCAACTGCTAAGTGGAGAAAGTGTTTGGAGATAAGATAAGGCTTTGGCCCAGCTTTTGGGATTTGTTCCTACAAGGCTTTTCCTCAGCCACAGATGCATCAGCATTTCCTGCTGAGGTGGCACAGGGTCACCCTGGTTTCCTCCTGCAATCAGCAAGGCCACCTGATTGCTCTGGGTGCTGACACACAAACCCTGTGACCTTTCCTTGGCTTTTCTGCAACCCAAACATCACCTCTGGGGCTCACCTGCACCTGCTGCAAGGCAGCCCCTGGAGTTACCATGCCATGGCCTTTCCTGGCTGTCTGTGATCTGGATCGCTGGATCAGCTGCAGATTTATGGGAAGAGGTCACAGAAAGCAGCTCCAGGTCAAAATTGTTTGGTCTTGGGCAGTGGCAGCTCATTAATCAGGGCCATTGTTTTCCCTCTGACACCACAGAGAGTCCCAAGGAGTGCCAGGGATGTCACCAGCCCCTGCTGCTGGTGAGCTGGGGACTGAGGGGACATGTCCTCACTTTAGGACTGGCTGATAAGCCAGGAACTCAGATCTACATGGAAAATAAACATGAAATCTGGGAAAGGAGGTGGCAACATCTGCAATCATCTGCCAGGCACTCAAGCACAATTTGAAGTATTTAGGAAATGTGGTAATCTCATGTTGATGGAAAAAAGGCTGGGAATGTTGTTATTTCTTGATCCAAATTATGGCAATTCCTCTGGGAAAGAGAAGACCTGGCACATCTCCATGATTAGGAAATATGCAGACCCAGTGGGAACAAGATGCACAAAAAAGGAGCCCTAAAGACTCTAGGGGGAAACAAAAAAAAATCCAAAAATGTGAGGTATGAAGCTGTCTTTGCCTCTCCCCCCAGCATGGTCTCCTGAGAAAAGCTGGAGGGCTGCAGATCAGTGTTTCCAATGATTCCCAGACAGGATTACTTCATCAGCGCTCCAGACATAGCTTTCCTTCCTCCTCTGGCCATCTCCAGGACAGGGCACATTCCTCAGGCAAAGCTGGGAGTCAGGAGGAGCGAGGGCACCCAGGGGGCTGTGGGATGGCCCCTCCTGGGGAGCAGCCCTGGCCAGAGCTGGGGACTGGCTCTGCGCTGCCTTGGGGTCACCCCGTGCTCCCCCTGCCCACCCCAGCCCTGCACCTCCTCCCAGGGGACTCAGGGAGCACTTCCTGCACTCCAGAGCTCTTCCAGCATTTCTCTGGAAGTGAACGCAGCCAGGATTTCTTCCCTTTCTCCAGAGCACTGGGTAGGAAAACAGGAAGGTGGAGGGCTTGCTCAGAAGGGGGAGTGGAGGGACAGCACCAACTTCTGCTCCCTGTGACAGGGACAGCACCCAGGGAAGGGCTGGAGCTGTGCCAGGGCAGGTTTAGGTTGGAGATCAGGAAAGTTCTTCCCCAGAAGGTGCTGGGCACTGCCCAGGGAATGGGCACAGCCCCGAGGCTGCCAGAGCTCCAGGAGAGTTTGGTCAGTCCGGGTGGGATTGTTGGGGGGTCTGTGGCTCAAACTGGATGATCCTTGTGGGCCCCTTCCATCCCAGGATATTCTGTGATCTATCTCTGCCTCCTCTGGGCTCCTTCCAGGCTTCTCTGTGTCCCTGTGCCAACTCAGATTTGTCCCCCCAGGTGAGGTCCTGGTGGTTTATGTGAGTATGGATGGAGAGAGCTGGAGGTTTTTATGGTTTTTATGGTTTTTATGGTTTTTATGGTTTTTATGGCTTGTCAGCCCAGCTGTTCCTCACAGCTACAGACACCAGACCTGGGCCAAGCTGTGGTTCCAGCTTGTCCAAACCCTGCACTGAGCTGCCTTTAATCTAATCAGAACCCCTCTCTGCAGGCAATTTGTATGTGGTGAGTAGTTACTGTGCATGCTAAGGAAGGAACACTTTAAAACACTTCTAGTTTAATAACTTTGTTATTTTGAGGAGTATCATCAGATCTGCTCACTTAGCAAAGGTGACAGGTGAGGCTGAGGAGTCATCAGCTGTAATTCACGGGCTTCATGTGTGCAGCACTAAACACTGTGCTCACTCACATCAATGGGATCGGATTTGGCACCTCTCGAAATTTCTCTCCAACTTATTTGTTTTGTACAGCTGCAAATAATGAAAGCAATTGTTGGGCTGACTCAGTTCCAAGAACTATTCCCCAACCTACTCATGTACACAGAGAGGATCAGTCACTCTTGAAATCCATCCTGAGATGAGCCAGCTCCTCCCATGCAAAAACAAGCAGTAAATCTCTATTGATTCACCAGTGATTTCCCTCCTGGTCCTACCCAGCTTCACTCTTTACACTGGACTTTTTAGCTTGGAATAAAGGGCTTGCCTACACCTTGGTAAGATGCCTACACTCCAGGGGGGATGTTTTGTTGAGGAGAGTAGACTTCTTTAAAGTTAGAGCAGTAGTAGAGAAGTTTTCAACAGGTTTTCTATACACTTTTATACCTTCTTCATAATTTCGTTTTGAAGTGACAAGAAATCAGATTTAAAAAAACCACCAACCCTTTCTTTTCTGTGTGGCTGTGATAAGTTAATAACAATTTTTTCCTTGTTAATCACACCACTGCCCAGGTATTAGCAGACTGGAAATGTCTGTGGTGCTTCCTTTACTGTGGTGGCACTTCCCAAAGAAGGGACAAGGTGCACCAGGAGTGATGAACTGCAGGTGGGACACAGAGAGATTTGAGGCAGGTTTTATCTCTCTGTGGATAAGAAACTGCCTTATTTCAGTGTTCAGGGGCAATGCAATAACCCAGGCAGGCATCAGCTCCTAACTGAGCCCGGCTGCCAGCAGAGGTCAGGATTGAAACTGGCACCAGAAAATGTTAAGGAGGGATTTCCCTGAGGTTTCCATGCAGGCAGCTGTCAGTGGGGAACTGAAATTTTTGCCAGAGTTCAATGCAACAGTTGGTTTCCCACGTGTGGAAATTCTGCCCTGGCTGTAGAGAGCTGACTCAGTCCCTGACATCTTCAATCAGGACACAACTTCCAACAGTAATTTAAGGCATTCAGACTCGGTTTAGAACCACAGCTTTGGGGCTTGAAAAGTAACACTCCTATAAATTCACAGCAAATAGATGCAAATGAACTTTTCTCGGGTTAAAGAGGTTGGTAAATGAAGTTTCACTGGGCCACAGCACACAAATTAAAGCACTGCCCAGCATGAACTCCAAATGAAGTCCCACTTGAGTGCTAACTTTGAACATCACCTGGCCTGGCTATTTCAGTTCTTAGGACATTCATTTCCAGAGCAATTTTCCATGAAACATGAGGCAATAGCAGCAAGTGAAACAGTATTTCCAAATACCCAGTCAACTAAATCATTATCCTGTGTGTCAGCTTCTCCTTTGATAATAAAATACGATGGTAATTCATCCTAAGACCAAGGCTTTGGGAAACTGTAACATGGACCCCCTGGAGAGGCATTAAAATGGCCAGAGAAGAAGAGAGAGAAGTTACAAAATCCCTGACACCGTGGTTCAGCAAATGTGTGTTTCTTTGAAAGCATTTTTTGGTCTTTTTTGCCAGCACTCAGCCTCTGCCTGGATGTATCAGATGAGAAGGATGCTCACTCATCCTCCTCCACCATCTGCAGACTAAATCCATGATTCCCAAATTTTCTTCTTGTTCCATCATGAGAATGTTGGAAACCCTGTAACTACCTGTACCTTATCCTCAAACCCTGGACAGAATGAGCTTTATAAGATCTGGAAAAATAAAATTTAAGCCCAACAGATGGGAATCATCAGGAATGGCTCATAAGTGGGCCTGTAGGTCCTGCAATAATAAAACTGTTGGAAATTGGAGTGGTTATTAGGAGAGGCAGGAATCATGGCAGGTCTGATACCAAGGGCAATCATTTATCTGCTTCTGTTGGCAAGAGTCTGGGGAGAGGAAAGAAAACCTTCCCAAGGCTGTTCCATCAGCCTGTGTAATTCACCTCCCAAAGGAAGCAGAGGTGCCAGCCCTATCTTTAGGAGTATTTAGAATTAGAAGAGATAAAGTGCTGGGAGATGTCCTTCAGAAAACATTTGCTGGTGCTCCACAAGCAATCTCTGAGAGCTCCAGCTGCCACATTTGGGAATTCTCTGCTCTCCTGCTGAGTGGCCAAGGAGGCAGGTACAGGACCCTTCCCTTTCCAAACTTCTTTGGTGATCCCTCAAAGGCAGAGTGGATATCTCAGCTTTGGTCTCTGAAGTGTCCCCAGAGCAGACCTCAGAGAGGACTGGGGATGTTTTCCAAGAAAGGCAAGAGCTGACAGAGGAATTTGGGTGAAGTTTTGCTGAATGACGAGAGGGTGGATTGCAAAGCAACCTCTGACTGTGCTCCAGGGCTAAATCCAACTTGCCATCAAGGAGCATGACTGCCCAGGGAACACCAAATAATTATGGGAAAGCTGCTCAGAGAGATCCCAGCTTTCCTCAGGCCACATTCCCCGAGGTTTCCTGCTTGGAGCCTTGCTGGTGTGAGTCCAGCACTGATCTCTGCTCCCTAGAGATGCTGCTGTGTCCCATAGGCAGCACCACACTAACCCTGGTGGAACTTGGGCAGTCCCCATTCTCAGGCCTTTATTCTGCTCTCCCTCTTTTCCCTCATCCCAAGCCCTCTTTTCTAAGAAAAAAAATGAGCCTGCATGGAAAGGCTTCTTTGTAAAGAACATCTGTGTCCTCCTGTGTGATGAATCACTGACCTGCAGAAGGAGCAGGCCAGGGGAAGGCCACGAGAGGGATGGAGCTGAAATCAGAGCAGGGAAGGTGGATGGGCAGGGTGAAGCAGAACAAAAGCCCACCCCTGTTAGCATTGTTGGACCATTTCTCCTTGAGCTATAAATCCAGAAGCAAATGAGCCAGAGCCTCCTGAGGTCAAGTCAATTGATGTGCCACACTAAACAGAGATGGATTTGAGCAAATACAGGGGTTGGACGTGTCAGGAACATGTGAATGCTCAGTGTCAGTAAAAGCTGCTCGGTGGGTAATTACTTTGTTTTCTTAGTTTCTGAGCTCTACCCATTAAGAAGCAATGGGCTGAAGCTGACTTTGGACTTGACGCCAGAATCTGTTTTCGATCAGCTCCGTGTTCCACTTCTGTCTGCTTTGTGTGCCTGTCTCAGGAGGTTTTCCCTTTTTTTCTGGTTTGTTTTGAAGGATAGCAGGTTGCTATTTTGGGAGACAAGATAAAAGCTGTTTGCTGAGATGGGGAGAGGGAACCTAACCATCTCCTTAAAACCAAGCCCAGTTTCAGTTACATTTCCACAGCCCCGGGCGAGGTTTTGTTGTCCTGTGCCTGCAGCCTCCCTGGCCAGCTGGACCTAACTAGGTCTGGTTTCCTCACTGGTTTGCATTAAGCTGGAAAGTACCAATTGGGCCCAGGGAACTGGCTGCAAATCATTTGGTGAAATCCTTCTTAATGACAAACTCCATCAGGCCGAGGAGCAGGGCTTCAATCACTTCCTCAGCCTCCACCGCACTCTTACCCTGATGTGACCCCAGCTTCTCCCCTGTTTGTGAGGCTTCTCCACAGCTGTGACATAATGTTTTTGATGGCAGGCTTTGGAGGAATTCTGCTCATGGCAAAGGAGGAATCTGCTTCGAATTAGCACTGCACATATTTATCAAGTCTGCAGAGCATGGCTGCCTGTTGACAAAAATCCCTTCTCCTGTCCCCCGCAGGTTCCCACATGAGCTCACTTGACTCACAAAGGTTTGGAGCTAAAGCAGTTTTTGGTACCTGGGAGCAGCCCAGAGAAGGGGCAGCAGGTGGGTGATAGTCCAGGTGTGATGCCCAGAGCCAGGCTGTGTTTTTAGTGCCAGATCCTGCCTTTTGGGTAGATTTGGGATTGCCCAGACACTTCCAGGACTCCTCTGCCGTGCCTGGAGCCATTCCCTCTCTAACAGGTTGGTTGAGTTGCAGCACATCAGTTCCTCATCTGGAAAAACTGTGGCTCAGGGAGGGGGGTTTCACAGTGACCTGGAAACAGCAGATTTGCTTTGTGGGATCCTGATTTTAAAGGTGCTTTACTGCAGCTGCTTCCAAGAAAAGCAAACATTGCCAGGTACCGGGAGCAGCCCGGGGTCACATTAAAGCCACCTACGCCACTCGGCCAAAGCTGGGCAGGAAATTCTTCTCTCTTCATGTCTAAATATTTAAGGCCTATTTATTTATTTTAATTCCTCTTGTGCATAGGGATAAAAACACAAATCCTTCAAAGGTTTTTCTTATTATGGAAAGCAGCAACAGAAAAAGACTCGTCTAAAAATAGCCGGATATTTAGGGCAGCCCCCGGGAGTGGGAGACAGATCCAGGGCCCAGATTCCACCAAGGAACGTGGTGTCCCCAGCATCCTACACTTCCATCCCAACAACAAGGTCATGGCATCGTTGGGATGGGAGCAGAAACACCATCCTGGCTGGAAAAGCTTTCCTGGAAAACTGCTTCTAATCCAGCCACTTTTCCATGTAAGATTTTGCCACAGCGTAATTTCCTAATTAAAAGGGTTTTTTTCTTTTTTTTCTTATGAAACCCCAAACTGGTTCTGTTTTTAATACTGATTTCAGAGCAGAAACAACCATGCCACTGTTTGCTTTTCCTAAAAATCTCACCTCTTCATCCCAAAAGTTTCTTGCAGTTCCTATAGACAGACAAAATTCACAGTTGCCCTTTGAACAGTAAAATTCATTTGGATGCTGGGTAGTTAACAAAATCAACAAATATGACTCTAAAAGTAATTAAATGAGGAGAGTTTGGAGCTCTGTCCTGCCTGTCTCTTGCAGAGGATCCAACACCCTGATAAGGAATACAGAACTATATGGAAATGACTAAGAAAAAAGAGGATGAAAGTTCAGTGAGCACTGAATGAAAGCAAAATGAAAACTGGATGTCACCAAGAAAGAAAAATGTCACCATTTGAATTCAGGAGGAGAAAAGCACCAAGGTGAGAGATGAAAGAATTATGCAAATCCATGCAGGCAATTAAATTAAAAAGGTTCCTTCCATCCTGATTCCACACATACAGCCTTGATTTGCTGCACTCAGAATTCAGAGAACTAATCCCAGAAATAAAATCCAGATCTGAGACCCTGCAGAATAAACATACAGCTTATCAAGCTACAGCCAGCCTTTGCTGGGGTTCCTCTTTCAGAGTTCTGCTCCCTCTTGTCTTGATTAATCACTATAACTTTTGGTGCTGCACATGAATTTTGGCAGGGCAGAGGTGAACTGTGGCTCTCAGGGGTTTCTGCATGTGCTGAAGGAAACCAACAGGTTCCTGGTGCCCTTGCTGAGCACAGGGGTGTTTGTGAGGTGTGGCAGGGCAGGAGGGGGAAGATCACCCTGCAGGCAGATAGAATTGCTAGAAAAGCAGATAAAAATGGGTTTGAATTTTCCCTGGATGTGCCAGGAGGTTCCAGAGGTGCCTGGATCTGCATGGCCAGGCCAAGCCAAGCCCAGCCACTGGCACAGCCAACAACAAGCAACACTTGGAGCCACAGGAACAACTCTTGGGTTCCAGCTGGAAAGGGAGGCTCAGCATTTTGTTGCACTCAAGCTATCAAAATGTTTATATCAATTGAAAACAGGCTCTTGGGGGAGAGTGAAAAAACAGGGATGAATTTTCAGGCTGAAACCTCAGCTGCCAAATTGTAAAACCCTTGGCTGGAAGGTCTCAGGGTAGAAAGGACTGCACAGCATTAACTGCATAGCAGTGGTTCAAACAGGAGCCATCAGAATAAAGAGAGCCTTGAGGAAAATTGTGAGGCACTTCTTCTGGGCTCTAGAGCAAGGTCAAAGCATGGAAGCAGCTTTGGGAGGAGAAAAACACTGCTGGAGAGTAAAAAGAGCTGTGGATCAAGCCCCAGTCCTGCAAAGCTTGTCCACAGGAGCTGCTGTGCTGCCATGAACATCTGTGCAGAGGGAAGAGCCCTCTGAGGTCAGGCAGAGCAGCAGGAAGAGATCCTGGCATGGGGCAAAGGCTCTGAAATTGAGGGACGTTTCCCCCACAATGGCACTGAAATGAAGGGAAGTTTCCCTCATGGTGGCACTGAAATGAAGGGAAGTTTCCCTTGCAATGGTATTGAAATTAAGAAAAGTTTCCCTTGCAATGGCACTGAAATTAAGGGACAGTTTGCTCCATGGTGGCACTGAAATTAAAGGATGTTTCTCTAACAATGGCAATGAAGCTAAAGAACAGTTTCTCCTGTGATGAAGCAGAAACTCTCCCCTGCTCACATCACCACGGGAGGAAGGACGGCCGATCACTTTTTGTATTCTTAATTCAGTTGAGCTATTTTAAAACTATGAGTCCATAACCTCAGTATTGGACCTGTTAAGTTTCTTATAAATCTTTCTAAAAACGGTTGTTTGTTCATTTTTCAGTGTTGTTTGGCCTTTGGCCATGAAAATACAGTTTATCTGGTGAGATTTCATGGATTGTACCAGGAGATCAGAAAAGCAGGAATTCATAGTGATCCTGAAGTGTGAGTGCCCCACACCCTGTGGCAGAAGTGCCAATATTTGGGTGCAATTCCAGCCTGGTCCCCATCATTTCACTCCTGAGCAAGGACAGATTTTCCCCTGCCCTCCCCAAACTCCCACAGCAGTGACAACCCTGAGTTAACAATGCTGAGCATGACCTGTTTACTGTTTGGAAATGAGTAATTCTCTGCATGATTCATCTCTCTCTGTCTTTGTTGTTCCTCAGAGCAGCCATAGAGGAATTTTAGCTGTGGTATTTGATTCCTGCAGCCAACAGGGCAACTTTCTCTTTTCCCCGGTTTCCAGAAGAATGTGGCTGGTTGGTAAGGAGGCACAGAGAAAGAAGGAAAATTTGGCATTTTTCCTTGGAATTCTCCAGTTCTGAGCTTGATCAGAGGCCTCCTTGTGCTCTGTAGGGACTCCAACCCCCTTGACACACTCTCTCAAGCCAGTGAGATGCAGGGGGGGCAGAACACAGCCACGATTTCAACCTCTCCAGCCCCGCCCTGGGGTTTTATTCACCAGTGGAAACAGATCCTCACAGCTCACCCAAACTGCATCTTGAGCTGGAAGCAGCAGTGTGACCTCACTGACATGCCCATTTTCCAGGTGGGATTCTCCACTCTGATCCTGCGCCTCCCTGTATTGACACGAGGTCCCATTGTAGATGAAAGGGAAAATAATTCAGATATCTACACTCAAGCAGAAGGCAGTGCAAAGCTCATGTAGGAACCTGGCCTTTGCAAACTCCTGCAAAATGCTAATTTCTCTGTTCCACTGCTGATCCCCTAAATGAATGTTTATTGTTGAAGACCTGAATGCTGAGGATTTGGAGAGCTGTAATGTGCAAATCTTTCCCTTTCTCATTAAGCCTGGCTGTAGCTGGGAGGTTTGGGATCTGCAGGCTCTGCTGACCCTCCAGGGCAGCCACAGGAATAGGGAGGAAAGGAAATCCAAATATAAAATCAACTCAATGTTCTTGTCTCCCTCTCCATAGGAGTTGTGTTCCTCTCCCTCTGTCTTCACCCAATTCAGGGCACTTTGGTGAGCCCTCCATGCAAAGGATTAATCCAAAGTTGAATGGTTTTTGATTTAAAATGAGAAGAGGATAAAATCTGCAGCTCCAGCTCTTCTGTTTGCTTGCAAAAATGCTGACCCCACTGCTGGGCATGACTCAGCACGGGGCAGAAAGGAGCCTTCAGTTACAGAGCCCTCGTCCAGGTTCCAAATCCCAGTGAGGCTCCTGGAGGAGCTCACAGCTGTGGGATCCTGCCCTCACTGCCCTCTCTGATCCCATTCCAGCCTGGAATGGACACTCAGAGTCCCACAGCGTGCAGAGGGAGCTTTCAGAGAAGGCAGGAAGGGTCCAGAGTCATCCCAAAGCAAACCCATTTCCCACAGATTCCACCTGTCCCGCACAGGTCCAGGGAGAGCACCAAGGTGCTGAGATTTGGGGCCACCCCTTGGAGTTAAATCTACTTTGCTGTGCCATGAGCTGTTCTTCCCAAAGCAGAGCCCAGCTGGCAGCACCTCAAACCCCTGGGAAGTTTTTGGGGGCAAAGCTTGGAGCAGGTGGATCCCCCCAGCCATTCCCAGGGATTCATTGTGCACATGCACCCAGCCCCTCTTTCTTCTCCTCAAGTGCTTTCATCTCTCCTGGTTTGAAAGAAACCAGGGCTGGCCCCACCCTGCTGTACAACTGCAGGGCTATTTACCACTTGCAGAGGAAATCCCATGTCACAACCCCTCGGAACACAAGGAATAATGTCCGGAATTCCTTTATCTGTGACCAGGCCTGCCTCACAGGCTCTTTCCTGTCACTTAAGTGTACACAAAGATATTCTTTTCTTTTGTCAAGGCAAAGGGCCCAGATTTTAATGATGGTTTATTAAAAAAGAAAAGGCTTTGGCAAGACTCAAGAACAAACGTTCTCTGACTTTGGGACCTTTTGTTCTTCAAGGTGAAAAGTGACTATAAAGAATAAGGAAAATTGAGTCACTGGTCCTTGCCCTCCGTAGTAAATTTGACCTCCACTGTTTTTACAGTGCCTAAAATTGGTGTCCTGGGCTAATCAGGGAAGTTAAAGGGATAAGCTCTCTCCAGGGCTGCTCTGCAAGATGGTATTTTCTGCAGTGATCAAAATGACCCTTTGAGCACTGCAGATTTGCACCCTCAGCTCCAAGGTCCTGTCCACACCTTCATGCCAAACTCTGCCTGGCTGAAGGATGTGCCTGTGCTTTTATCAGAGGGATGGAGAGAGAGGCACTGCTGGACACAGTCCTGGGGGCAGGGCTCCTTCCTGAGAGGATGGGGAGGAGTGGGATGCAGCATGTGCTGGTATGTCTCCCTGCTCATGGATCCAGCATTCCCTTCTCATGGATCCAGCATTCCCTGCTCATGGATCCAGCATTCCCTGCACATGGATCCAACATTCCCTGCTCATGGATCCAGCATTCCCTGTACATGGATCCAGCATTCCCTGCACATGGATCCAGCATTCCCTGCTCATGGATCCAGCCCTTCCCTGCTCATGGATCCATCATTCCCTGCTCATGGATCCAGCCCTTCCCTGCTCATGGATCCAGCATTCCCTGCTCATGGATCCAGCATTCCCTGTACATGGATCCAGCATTCCCTGCACATGGATCCAGCCATTCCCTGTACATGGATCCAGCATTCCCTGTACATGGATCCAGCATTCCCTGCACATGGATCCAGCCATTCCCTGCACATGGATCCAGCCCTTCCCTGCACATGGATCCATCATTCCCTGCTCATGGATCCAGCATTTCCTGCACATGGATCCAGCCCTTCCCTGCACATGGATCCATCATTCCCTGCACATGGATCCAGCCATTCCCTGTACATGGATCCAGCATTTCCTGCACATGGATCCAGCATTCCCTGCATATGGATCCATCATTCCCTGCTCATGGATCCAGCATTCCCTGTACATGGATCCAGCATTCCCTGCACATGGATCCATCATTCCCTGCTCATGGATCCAGCATTCCCTGCATATGGATCCATCATTCCCTGCTCATGGATCCAGCATTCCCTGCACATGGATCCAGCATTCCCTGCTCATGGATCCATCATTCCCTGCACATGGATCCATCATTCCCTGCACCTGCCAGGCTCACACTTGGGAAAAGAGGATCAGAGACTCCCAGGAATGGCTGAGCCATCCTCCCAGAGCCCCTCTGTGCTGGCAGGACCAGCTGGAATCCTTCAGGGATACCTGCCAGCATCCCAGGCACTGCTGGGGCCATTCCCTCCTGCCCCAGAACAGTGCAGGGACCACCAGCTCCAGGCCAGAGGGGAGGGAAGTCTCCAGCAGGAAACCCCTGGGAGCAAGGAAGTCACAGCAGAAATATTGGCACCAGCATTCTGAGGGAGGAGGGGGGAGCAGGCAGGGGAGGAATCTTTCCAGGAAAAGAACATTTGCATCAGATACTTCCAGAAATAAAATATCAGAGAAATGTTCTGAATACTGGCAGCTCTGCCCTGCTTTGCCCCAGCACTCTTTCCATCACTCTTTTAAATCCTTCTCTAGAAAGTGGTGATCCTTCAGTCTGGAGCCCCTGATGCACAAAGGAGTGCAAGTGCCAACAGGGACCACAGAGCAGCCCCAGGTGATCCCTGGCACCCTCCTGGCACTCTGGTGATGGCAGGAAGCTGCAGCCTTGTTGCAGGACAAATAACTCAGCAGCTGGAGTCTGCTGGCTCTTTATTGCTATTCCTGCAGCACACAGGCAGTGCCAGATGTGCTGTCCCTGACTCATGTGCATTGTGTTTGATGTCTCCCACCAGAACCAGCCTTGGGCTGCATCCAGACTGGTTTTAGCAGAGATAAATATTTGGGTGAGTCTGTGCCTGGCAGGAACCTGTCCCTCCCTCAGCATCCTTCCCAGCTGAAGAGCAGGCAGCAGCTCAGAGCAGGCACAGATGTTTTCACAGAATCACAGAATTTCTAGGTTGGAAGAGACCTCTAGGATCATTGAGTCCAAGCCATGTTCTAACACCTCAACTAGATCATGGCACCAAGTCCACATCCAGTCTTTTTGTAAACACATCGAGGGATGGTGACTCCACCACCTCCCTGGGTAGATGATTCCAGTATTTGACCACTCTTTCTGTGAAAAACTTCCTCCTTAATTCCAGCCTGTATCTCCCTTGGCACAGCTTGAGACTGTGTCCTCTTGTTCTGTCTGTTGTTGCCCAGAGAAAGAGACCGACCCCCAGCTCAGCACAGTCACCCTTCAGGATGCTGAAGAGAGTGATAAGGTCACCTCTGAGTCTCCTTTTCTCCAGGCTGAACAACCCCAGCTCCCTCAGTTGTTCTTCACAGGGTTTGTGTTCCAAGCCCCTCACCAGCCTCGTTGCTCTCCTCTGGACATGCTCAAGCCTCTCAATGTCCCTCCTGAACTGAGGGGCCCAGAACTGGGCACAGCACTCAAGGTGTGGCCTCACCAGTGCTGAGTACAGGAGGAGCAGCCTGTGCTCTCACCGAGCTGCTGCCACTGAAACAAAGCTCCCAAGGAGGGCGATTTTGGCAGGAGGGACCTTGCAGGGGCTGGGAGCTGAGTGTTCACCCAGGGATGTGTCTGTGTGCTGGAGCACAGCAGGAATTACAGCTGCTCTTACCTGCACCAGGCAGGCACAGCAAACACCTGCCACCCTGCCTGCAGGGCACAAATCCACTGCTCCCGGGCCTCCTGCAGGGCTGGATGCTCTGGAATACCCTGCACTGGGAGGCCTGGCAGCTGTAAGCCTTGACTTGCCTTTGCCCTCTGCATTAGGGGCACAAAGTGTGTGTGGAGCAGAAAGGACCCATGGTCAGGCAGGGTCTGGAGAGGCTGGATCCCTGGGCTCTCCTTGCTTCTGGACAAGCTCACTCATTTCTTTCTCCACTTGCTGAGTGACCCACACTCCCTGAACAGACCCACAGGCCCCTGGCTTGGCTGCAGGGTGTCCTGAGCAGAGGACACCTGTCTCTGTGCTCTGCTGGGATGTCCCAGTCACACCTGGGCCAGGTGGATTGGGATTTCTGCCAGGGGGGAGGATGGGCTGGCTCAGACATCCAATCCACCTGTGAGAACCCAATTCATGCAAATCAAGGTGAATTAGTCCCTTCCATTTCCCTGCTCTGTCACTTTGCACTTGGTGGCAGTGATTTAAGGCCACTTTACTCAGAACTGGAGGTTTTTCCCCCCAGCTTTATTTGCCTGACCTTGGTGTTCCAGTCTGCTGCAATGAGGAGATGAAGCCATGTGTGACAAACCATCCAGGCTGATGTTTGCTGGGATGGGTCACAGATTTTCCTGGGATCCCAGCCGGGACAATGCCAGAGCTGTCCCAGAAGGACACACCCCTCCTGTGCAGACATTTCTCTGCAAATTGCCATAAATTCTGTGTTTTGGAGAGCTGGGGCTGCTGTGCCACACAAGGAGTTCTCAGTGTCACCAGCCCTGTGGCTCTGACAGCACAATCCTGATTTTGGGTGCACATTCCACAGGGAGCTCACAACCTGACAGTGCTGAGATCACTCCTAAAGGCAGGCAAGCACCACAAACTCAGCCCCAAATCCCCAAACTTGGGGCAGGGGGGTCAGAAACACCTCCCTGTTTTGTATCCTGCCTGATATCTGCTTTTGAACCAGGTCACAAGAGATTGTTATTCCCAGCAGAGTGGGGCTGTGTTGAAATGTGGAATTTTTCAGGAATTTTTCATTAACATTGGCTCTGGCAGATAAAATACTGGCCATGCCAAAGACAACATGCTTGGGAATTTGCTGCTCCTGAGCACAAAGATATTGTCCCTCAGCACTGCAGCCCACCCAGCACATGGATTGCCCCAGTGACAAAGAGAATAACAGCCATGGAAGCTGATAATGCCCAGGAATTTTGCTTTTCCTGTGTATTTCCATCTTCATTAAAAGACCAGGGTGCCATTTTCCAGTGAACACTCGTGTTTGGTGCTCCCTTTTCAGTGAGAGGATTTGCTTGGTAGGAGATGAAGCAGTTGCAATTCTATCAATGGATGCACAGGGGACTCTGCATTAATTTGATCATTTTCGCGTGAAAAGAGAAAAGAGACAGAGTATTGGTCATGCATAAGCAAAGCTGAAGGGGTGCTGAGGGTTCAGAAGCTTTGCTGGGCTGGTTTCACGGACTTTGCTACAGGATGGGTGAGGAGTTCTGACAATCATTGTGGATAACCCCATCCACCCCTGGCCTGCCCCTAATCCCAGCCTGACCCTCCTCAGTCCCAGCTCCAGCACTGACCCCTCCTGGCCTCCCTTTGTCCTGTCCTCCCAAGGGTTTTTCAGACCAACTGGACACAGAAATGTGTTCCTAAAGTAAATACCTAAAGTTCTGCTGCCTGGGAAAAACAAAACACATCCAAGGAGGAACAATGTCTCTTGTTTTCTTTCTTCCCACCCTTCCTCATGACAAAACATTAACAAATATTGATATAAGCACTAAAACTTTGATACTGAGCTTTGAGAGGATCTGTAAATGGGTGTCTTGTTTGTATCTGTGTGTTATTTATCTTTTGTTTTCTGCGTGGCTGTGCCCATCCTCTGAGGGTGCAAATCCAAAAGGCTGGGCCCAAAAATGAGCTGGGGCTAAAGGTACTCAAGGCTTGGCTGTAGGTTTGGGTCGGTGCAGCTTTTGTAGGGAGACATCCATGGCTGAGAAAGGACAGTGCCAAAATGGAAATAATAATAGTAACAATAACAGTAATAACAACAACAACAGACTGCAAGGGGCAAGGAGGAGCTCAGGCTGGGTTTTGAGCCCTGGCTGGATGCTGCTCAACTGAAATTTTCTGCTTCTCCTCAAAAGTGTGCAGATTCCAGAGCAAGTGAGCTCCTAGAAGGGGGATTTCTCCTTTGGATTCTCAATAACTCCAATAACCCAATATTCCCTTGAGCAGTGTGATGCCTGTAATCACCTTCTTTTTACTGCTGGAAGCAGCAAGGGGCTGTTGGAGGGCTCCAAGGAGGAGGGGAAACTCCTCCTGAGCTCCTGACCAGCCCAGGTGCACTCCAGGCTCTCCAAGAGGCACCTCCAGCATGGGGGGATGAGAACAAACCCTCAGCCTGGAATCCTCTCACTCTGAGAGCCTCTCAGTGGGGGAATCCATCAGATCAGGGCTGGAAATTAGCTTTGCAAATTCCTCTGTGCCAGAAGAATGAAAACCAAAATGTTTCTTGGGATGTGGTTGCAGCTGGAGTGGCTCTGCAGCAGTGCAGGTGTGGGTGTGGATGCTGTGGATATTTCACCATTCAGGAGGCTGAGGGAGGTTCCACAGCAGAAGAAATTCCAGAAAAAAATGCAGCTTTGTAAGGCCTGAGCACCCCTGCCAGGGATTTCTGCCAGTTCACGCCAAGCCCAGCACAGTCCCCAGTCCTGATCCCCAGAGCCTGAAATGCCTCCCTGTCCCTGCAGCTTCAGGTGGGCTTTTCTCTGGTGCTGGGAGTGAAAGATGAAGCAAATCTGCAGCTCCTGAGCTGCTTTTTCTGTTCCAAGCACTGATCACTCCATCCCTCCAGGGAGGAAGGGAAGGACCAACCTCCCTGATTTACAGAAGGGCAGAGGCACAAAGGCAGGAAAAACCTGTGCTGCAGGGAGGAATGCAAGGCCAAAATGCACTGGAGACTGAGGGGGCACCTGCAAACATCAGTGCAGGGCCTGAGCAAAGCACCCACACTGCAGGAGCAGGGCTGGAGTCACCCCAGCCTCTCCTTGCAGAGATTCTGGGTGTTCCTCATCCCACCCTGCTACAGCCCCTGAGCTGGAGTCACCGCTGCCCTGGGGTGTTTGCCAAAGGGCAGGGACAGAGCTGAGTCACTCCAGCCTCACCTGAGCTCCCTGCTCTGCTCTGGAGCACAACCCCAGCACAGAGCCAAACCCTCAGACCTGGCCTGGTCCCTCTGCTCCCAGTGCTCCCAGTCCAGAGCATCCTCAGTGCTCCTCACAGCTGCCCAAAGCATTTCTGCACCAGGCCTCTGCCTCTCTCTTCAAGAAGTGCTTGGACAAAGCCCTCAGGCACAGGCTGGGATTGGTGGGGTGTCCTGTGCAGGGACAGGAGCTGTGCTGGATGGTCCCTGTGGGTCCCTTCCAACCTGGGAGATTCTGCGGTTCTGTGATTCTGCAGTTCTGTAATTCTGTCATTGATTCTGTGACTCTGTGGTTCTGTGATTCTGTAGTTCTGTCATTGATTCTGTGGTTCTGTGATTCTATAATTCTGTCATTGATTCTATGGTTCTGTGATTCTGTGTCTGTGACTGTGGTTCTGTGATTCTGCAGTTCTGTAATTCTGGGGTTCTGTGGTTCTGTCATTGATTCTGCGGTTCTGGGGTTCTGTGACTCTGTGGTTCAGTGATTCTGTGATTCTGCAGTTCTGTAATTCTGTCATTGATTCTGTGATTCTGTGACTCTGTGATTGGTTCTGTCATTCTGTGATTCTGCAGTTCTGTAGTTCTGTGATTCTGTGAGTGTGATTCTCTGATTCTGTGACTGTGATTCTGTGACTCTGTGACTGCAGTTCTGTGGTTCTGTGATTTTGCAGTTCTGTGGTTCTGTGATTCTCTGACTGTGTGTTCTGTGGTTCAGAGGGGCTGCCTGTCACCCAGAATGTCTAACGAGGCAGCAGCTCAAGGCAGAGGAAGACATCAAACCAATTGATGCCTGAATTTGTGCTCCTGAGAATGCAGAGGAAGTGCAGCCCCAGTGAGCTGTACAAGCACAGAAAGTTAATGTATGCTCGTTTGTATATCTGCCCATTGTCCAGGGGAACTCTCCACTTCCTCTGGGGATCAATAATGAATAGACCTATAAGGGAATGTTGTGGTGGCAGCATTTTCTCTTTTCCTACCATTTAACTCAGAACAATATGGAACCAAAACAACAAGGCAGCCTTTCAAAGGCTGGCAGTACAATGCACCCTATAGGACACCAACCATTAAACTGAAGAGCACGAGGGAGACCTTTGCCCTGTGGATGCTGAGAATTCCTCTCAGTTCCTTTATCCTGAGAATTCCTTTATCATCTCCAGTGCAGAAGATC
This sequence comes from Molothrus aeneus, assembly GCF_037042795.1. Classification (NCBI taxonomy): domain Eukaryota; kingdom Metazoa; phylum Chordata; class Aves; order Passeriformes; family Icteridae; genus Molothrus; species Molothrus aeneus. The sequence goes on along the minus strand of NC_089659.1, from coordinate 1,672,235 downwards.
AGAGTTTGAGATACTCTCCTTACATCCCACCACGCCCAAGAGTCACTACCCTGCTTTCACTACCAGCAGATGGCAAGGGCACAACTGAGATAAGCAAAAGAATTAAAAACAGGAAAGATGACTGAATTGGGCTGCTCTGGGCTCTCCTCTCTCTCTTTAAGTCTGGTTAGCTTAGCTCTGAATTGAAGGAGACTTCTGGTGACACCAGATGCATTGGTCAGCCTGGAATGAAAGAATCAGCAGCCCAAAGAAAAGGCTCTGCAAGGCTTTAGGCTCGTGATTGATTCAGGTGAAGTTTATCCTGAGCCACACCAGTGATGCCATCAATGATATATCAATATTGTCTATCATTGCTATTCCAGGGATGCAAAATGGAAGAGTTCACACTCTATCAGAAATGTCCAGATCCTGCAACAGCAATCCCAGAGTCATGCACAAAGGCTTTGGTGTTTGCCTCAAGCAGAGTGTGCAGTGCTGGAGCCTGGATTACAGATTTTACTTGGCACAGGTAGGCAGAGAGGGAGAAGCTCAAAGATGCACTGCTCAGTGCCACAGCACAAATCCAGGTAGTATTTCAAAGCCTACATTAATTTTAAAGTACAAAGATATTGCAGAGTGGAAGGGCAAATGGCCTTGAACAGCAGCTGTGCCAGCAATCCTCCATGGAAATCAAAACCAGCTCAGCTTCAGCTTCTCCACTAATCTCACTTTGAGCACAGAATTTTCATCTCTACTGCCCTGATTTTCTCCTGAGTGCTGGACAGGTTTGGCAAATGAAAAGTGAGATTTATACCCAGACAAAACTCCTGTCCTCTTCCTTTGTCCTTCTGCCAGAAGCCCACCAGAAAGCCAAAGAGAAGTTACAACAAATTGGGCAAATATTGCTGGGATGGGAGAAGGAAAATGCTTCTCTAGGGAGCATCTGCCTGTGCTTGTAGACCTGTGGGATGTGCCTGTCTGGGGAGCCTGCCCTGGCTGATATTGTGCACCAGCCCTGACACCCACACAGAACATTAGGAAATAAGGCTGGTGGTTTATTTTTAATAGCAATATAACCACCATGGTTGTGCACAAAGTTCCAGAGAGACCAACCTCAGTAACCAGTGATGCCTTGTGGAGGCTGACCTAGAGCAGAGGCTGGACAGAGATACAGAATAAAGCAGGGAGTTATTAAAAGGATCTCCTCAATGGATGCACCTTGGGCAGCACAAGAGCCCAGCCAGGGCTGCACCCAAGATGAACCAAAATGTCACAAAAATCCCTGACTGGTCACGGGGTCTGTCCCTGGGATCAGTTCTGCTCCATTTGCATCTTGCAGTTCATTGTCCCATTCCAGCTTTAGCCCATGCAGTCCCACCCTGCTTGTTTTTCTCTCTCAGCCCACAGGGTTTGTGCTCTTGGGCTGAGATTTGGATCATTTGTCCTTGGTGCCCAGCTGGAGCAGGAATTGTTTTGTCTCCCTGCTCTGTGCACAGAGCTCAGCATCCCCTCATATGCAGCCAGACCCACACACTAAAGCAGCACAGAACCTGAAAAATAGAAAAGCAAAAACCTGAGGCATCACTAGAAGAAGGCATCATGATTTCATGACTTATCAAATTAAATTAATAATGGCATTTCACCAAGTGGGTCTGAGTATTACAGACTCACCCACTCATTACTTTTCAAATATGAAGGTGACAACAATAAAAAAGGCAAAATGGCTGATTTATACCAGAGATCAGAATAGAAAAAACAGATCAGAACAATCCCATAGGAATAATAAGGAGAAATCAGCCTTGTAAACAATGGCAGAATTCCTGATGGAACTGTTTGGAGCTGGATGGGGAACCTTTGACAAGCCCCGCTCAGCAGCTCCTGTTTTCCTGAATTCCCCTTCCCAAGGAATCCCTCCATCCCAGTAATGTCCTAGCTGGGTCTTTCCTTTCACCCTGCACTTCTCTCATCAGAGCAGGGCTGCTCTTGCCCAGGCTGACCCAGAGAACTGAGCTCATGTCTGTTTGCCTGCTTGGGAGAGCCAGGAGAAAACATTCCAAACGTGGGAACACCACAGGCATTCCAAAGCTGTAAACCCATCACTCTGCAGGCTTGGTTTATCTCCTTGCTGATGGAGCAGGGGATGAAGCAATAAAACTGTTCACAGAATCCTCACACCTGGCCTTGCCTTCCCAGAGGTGCCCTGATCCTTGGAAAAAGCCCCACTGGGTGGGATGAGCTGGGACAATCCCAAAATGAGACGGGCCAAGAGCAGGGAGCTGCCAGTCCTTCCTGCCACACTCTGCTCCCTTCATGCTGACACAGGATTTTAGGGATTCATCCCTCTCTCTGGGAATTCCTATTGAGCCAAACCTTTTGCTCTATCCTTACTCCACAGAAAATCTGCCCAGACTAAAGGGAAGTTGTTTAAAGCATGGGAGTCTCCATGATCTGTGCAGCCAAAATAAATGTGAGGAATAGCAGGAAGGGTTCTTGTGCTGCCTCACACAACTGGGGGCTGCTGCAGGCTCAGGCACACTCTGGCTTTCCTTCACCACTGGAAAAGAAGCAGGTTATTTTGCTTTCTCACAGTGAAGCAAATCAAGACTTTTCCAGAAAGATCAGTAAGATCTCTACCTTTATAAAACATGCAGCTTTCAGTCTGCCATTTTTCCCCTCAGATTCCACCATAAAATGTGTAAACAGCCAGAAGAAAATAAATGTTCTGAGCCATACAATGGACAATTCAAAGACAGGCTATTGTCTTCAGCCAAGCACAGCCTTAAACCTGTGTGAGCGAGAGGCAAAGCTTGTCCCGAGTGTGTAAACATGAAAATAACTCAGACATGATCCATTTCCAGAGAAAAAATGTGGCAGGCCAAAAGGTTACCTGATTCTCTCTGCTTTACACTGTGTAACAGCTTAAATTGTGTTTTAAAGGTCCTCAGGCTGACATCATTGTTTACATTGACTTGACTCATTCTTTAATTGTAACAAACCCCTTCCAAGCAGGCTCAGTGCTGCTGTGTCATGCAGAGAGAGCTGACACCACTGCCTGCCTCATCCACATCCAGAAAGAGCTGGGAAAAGAGATCTTGGGTCAGAAAGAGCTGGGGAAAGAGATCTTGGGTCAGAAACAGAGCTGGGGAAAGAGATCTTGGGTCAGAAAGAGCTGGGGAAAGAGATCTTGGGTCAGAAACAGAGCTGGGGAAAGAGATCTTGGGTCAGAAACAGAGCTGGGGAAAGAGATCTTGGGTCAGAAACAGAGCTGGGGAAAGAGATCTTGGGTCAGAAACAGAGCTGGGGAAAGAGATCTTGGGTCAGAAAGAGCTGGGAATAGAGATCTTGGGTCAGAAAGAAGTTGGGGAAAGAGATCTTGCCTCAGAAAGAGCTGGGCAAAGCATTTCCCCCCACCCCTGTGTTCTGCATCATTCTTTCTCCTGGGTGAGGAATCAAAGCAGTGGAAGCTCAGGAATCCTTTCCCTTCTGTCTGTAAATCACCATGAACTGAGGAGTGAAGCAGCCGTGGGTGCCCTTCCCCAGGGGAGGGGGTGTCCCAGGGACCCAGTGGGGCACCTGTGGCACTTGGTCCTGCAAGGAAAGGCAGAGGGACCTGGAGCTCTGCAGCAGGAACTCCCCAGAGCTTCACTTCCCTCCTTCCAGCACCTCCCTGCTCCAAAGGGCTCTGGGCAAGCTCCTCCAAGCTCTCCCTGCTCCTGGGATCAGGAGTGCCCACACCAAGGGCTCCCAAGTGCTGCTGTGGGATGTGTGTGATGGCTCCTGGGGGAGCTGCTCCTGGCAGCTGCATCAGGGAGAGGAGAAGCAGAGGGGAAAATCACATTTTACAGCTCTTGGGGGGCTCTCTGTAGGAGGTGTCTGCAAATTAAAGGTCTGAAACACCGACCCCGGCACTACCCAGCCCTAAAATCAGGGAAATGCAGGCTCAGGATGATCCCTATTGCTGCAGAGCCCTTTTCATTAGTGAGGGAATTGAGGAGGAAATTCTGGGCAGCCCCACACTCCCATCCCCACTGCAGCTTCTGGGCACCGGGAGGAAATTGCTTGGAGTCCTAAATGAGTTTATTCAGCCCTGATCTCAGCTAATGAGCTCTGCATGAGCAGCAAACAGGATGAACAGCTCCCAGCTCAGCTGTGTGTGTGTGTGTGGGGTGCCCCTGTGAGCAATCCCATTTTCCTCAGGGCTGGAGGGGAATGGCCAAAGCAGCCCCGTGGTGGTTCCTGCTTTTCCTGCAAGCTGACCCCGCTGCATCCGTGAGGAAGAATTCCAGGTGAGCAATTCCTGAGCTGGGGGCTCTAAGGAAGCAAACATTTTGGCTGAGGTGGTTTGGATTCCTGGTGATTTTGTAAAAATGGAACAGGTAATGACAGGGTCAGGCTTCCTTGACCCTCAAATCAAGAACAATCCCAGCAGGGCTGAAAACTCCCCTCTCCACTTCCTTGGCAATCACGTTCCCACAGTTCAGAAAAACACAGGAAGATCTAAGGAAACCTATGTGGAAAGGAAGAAGACAAAGGCAAGAGATCTGAAAATAGAAGGCTGGTCCATATATTTCCTTTACATTCTGGGCCTCAGTTTGGGTTTTGGCTGAATTTTGAAACTTTGAGGGCCACGTGCTGGTGCCATTCCCTGCAGGGCACAAAGGAAAAGTGACTTTTTCAGACTTCCATCATTTGCAGGGTTAGATGAGGTTCTTTCCTTGTTGCTCAAAGACTCAGTGCTAAAACTTTCCTGCTCAGAGCCAAAACAAAAGCCCTGGTCACGCACACCTCCTATTTGAGATGTGGCCCCTCCTGCTTTTCCAGGTACTGGGGGGACTTGCAAAAATTATTTCTTGTAAAACTTCAGTGCAGCAGGAACACAAAGAGCTGGCAGAAAACAAGAGATTAACTGCAGGACTCCAGCAGTCCCACTTTGTTTTGTTCAGAAATCTCTGCACCAGAAAGAATTGTAAAGGCAAAATTCATTTTGGGACAGAGAAGAGAGACTGTGCAGACCCCTGGTGTGGAAGGGCTGGGAATTTCCTCTTGGCTTCTCCTAATGTAAAAATTTGAGGAATCCTGAGCCCTGAGGGGAGTTTAGGAGACATCCAGGAAAGGGGGGGAGAGCAGGAGAGGGATGTAGGATGTAGTGGGGACAAAAAGTATGTGCTGCAAAGTCAGACTAATCCAAGGGCTTGGGGACAGGGTATTGGAATGACTCATGAAGATTTCCACAGACTCACTCACTCTCCATCATAAAACAGTTCCTGTATTGCTCCCTGTCCAGCAGAGAGCAAAGCTGTGTTCCAGTGTTGGTAAGGCACAGAAGGCAGCAGTGGCACAGGGCAGCAGCTCTGTGCCAGTCCCTGCTCCCATTCCCACAGCCTTTGGAAGCGTGTCCAGCACTGGCAGGGAGGGATTTCCACAACATGGGCACCCATCAGTTTTGCTCCTCACAGCCTCAGGGGATCAGGCTGATCCTGATCCTTCCTCCTTCCCCACTGGAGGAAGCAGCTCCTGCAGAAACCCTGATTCCTGTGATTTGTGCTGATCCTGCCCTGCTCCTGATGAGTGCCAGCTCTGCTCCCTGGGGCAAGCCTTCTATTAAATGCCATTTCCAGATAAAAACCTTGACTGGTGGATTTTGGATTTTCTCTGTAGCCTTACAAAGAAAAATTAACGAGTGCCTAATGGGGAGCTCAGTTCTCTATTACACACATCTCACCCAGCTGTTTTTGGGCAGCCAGTTGTGCTGGGGGCTGTGACTGGGAGTGGTTGGATGGGAATGTCCTGGTGGGCACTCAGAGCCATCAGAGCTGCTTTCTGAAGGAAAGCTCCAGGACACATTTATTTCAATCCTAGCTGTTGTTTAGATACTCCAATATCCCTTCATTACTCCCACCCCTAATTCCCATTCCAGTGCCATCAGGCTGGTTTGGAGGGAAAAGGAAAGGGGGATCAGAGGAAGTACCGGAGTGAGCAGGTGAAGCTCAGTGGGGCTGTGCTCCAGGGTGCTCCTTGTGCTCACTCTGAAAATCCAACGCTGCCTCCTGGAAACCTCCTGGGTACCTTTAAAAAATCCAGGTGGCTGCTGCTGCTGCCCCCAAAACTCTCCTGAGAGCATCTTCTTTGTGCCCCCTGTCCCTTTTCTGGTGCCCAAGTCACCCTGCAAATGTCTCTGCAAGGACCAGATGTGAATCATCCCTCCATAGAAAGGGGACAGACCAGGTTTGCACCCTGCTCCAAACTGCACTGCTGATCTGGGAGACAAACCCCCAAAAACCCAGATCACCTTTTCCTGCTGGACCTGAGGGATCTCCTGTGGGGCTTGGAAAGTTTTTACTTGTGTGCATAAACTTATTTACAACATAAATATAAATACAATAGTAATAATAATAATATAATATAATAATATAATAATAATAATAATAATAATAATAATAATAATAATAATAATAATAATAATAATAATAATAAATTAATATAATAACATATTACATATAATATATAATATATTTCTATAATGTTATATATTCTATAGTCTATATTACTATTGTAAAATATAAATATTAGATATATGTTATATATATGGAAAATATGTTATGTTATATATTATATATTACATGTTATATATTATATATATGTTATATATTATACATTACTATTCTATTATATTATGAACAACAAAAGTATTCAGCCCAATCTGAGCTATTAATTCGAAGTGCAGTAAATTGAGCTCTCACTTTGTACAAATAATTTATCATAAAATGAACAATCCAGGGAATGGGTGAAAGGGCAGAAATGACCCAAAGGAACCCCATTTTTCTTACACAGAGCAGACCAATGCCCACAGATAAATACTTTGTACAAGTTTTAAAGAAAATTCTGCAAGTTCTTACAGCAGAAACCTTCAACAAACAATCTGGTTCATTTCCTCAGTGTTCTTTTGGGTACAATACTGTTTTTTAGAAGTTCAGGGAGTATTCAGAAATACTTGACATTTTTTTCCCCTGCCTTAAATGGCTGAATTGGTATAAAGAGATTTCCAGTTGGTTTCGAATGTGGCAGCTTCAGCAGGAGGCTCATATATCACCAGCCTAAAAAAGGCTCCTCTGCTTTTTATAACATTTTCCCACAGTAAAGCTAATGTTTGGGAATAACACCAGTTAGGGCACACATTTTTTGGGAAAACAACCCCTCGGTGCCTCTGCCCTGGCACAGCCACACTCATCCTGCTGCACTCTGTGACCATCCTGGCTGGAAAACCAGGAGGAATCCGAGCTCCTGAAGCTTTCATCTCCTGATCCATGGCTTAATTGAAATCTCTGTGTTAACAAGCTTCATTGCCCATCCACTACAATCAATTTGTAGAAGACATTGCAAAATTAAACAACAACAAAAAAATCAATTTCTAACGTGCTTCATTTCAAAGCCATCGGGCAGGACCTGATTTTTATTCTTCAATCTTTAATAATTTCCAGTGTTAAATGACTGAAATGGCTGACTTTATTCCAATACCCAAAAAGTGCCTTGGATTGCTCAGATATTAAAAACCTTCTGGTGATCAAGTCAGCAGGTAAAAGGCACTGAATTTTTCATGCACAATTTAAGGTGTAAGAATTTCTTTGCAGGTTGTTTTTGCAAGGGCTGGTTATGAACCACCCCACCCCAGAGCTCAGAGCTGTGCCAGCTGTTGGCACCTGCACCTTCATTAAATCAGTGGCCATTTCTGAGAGCAAGACCCCAACCAGTGCTCTGAGGAGTTGAGAAGAAGCTGAGCAACGAGCAAGAGGAAAGTGGAAATTTAATGATACTCAGGGAACTAAATGAGGCAACTTAAAGGTGTATTTAGAACTGTATTTTAGAATAAGGAGGGAAATCACTGGGATGATGCTTGTATGGTCTCTTCCCCCTGGTGAAAGCAACAAATCAGTCAGGAATTCCCCAAAGGAGACCTGGATAAATGTAGTGGCCAGAATTTCATCAATTTCATTGCTGGGGATGAACTTGGAGGGAAAAGTGCTGAGGAGTCAATGCCTTGGTGCTGAGCAGCTTTCACACTTCCAGGGCTTCCCTTCTCTCTGCATTGCTGATGGAATTGTTTGGGGTGGATTCAGAGTCAGCCTCCTCAGCACAGCCCTGCCTAACTTTGGCCACAGAGATCCCAGGGAAGGTTTAACTACACTGAGGGGTAAATCCAGGCTTTGGGAGGTGGAGCAGAGCTGCACTGAGCTCAGGAACCCTGAGGCCAAGGTGGTGAGGAGCTGACTCCCCAGTAACACCAGTGCCATCCCAAATCCTCAGCCCTCCTGGCCCTGTCCCCCCTGGCTTCCAGCCCAAGGAGGGCCCCCAGAGGCTGTGCTGGTGTTTTCTCTCTCCCTGAAGATGAGCCAAGCTCCTGACATGCACAGGGCTGCTCCAGGTCCCTCCCCAGCCTGCACCCTGGGCACAGGGGTGTTCCTGCCTCCCTCCCTCTGCCACAGGATGCAGATTTTGCCTTCTCATGGCCTCCTCTGTGCCTGGCACTGATGGCAGAAGGTATCTGGACCAAATTCCAAGGTTATTGGGGCTGAAATGATTAGGAAAGGAACCTGGTGAGGAAGGACCTGAGCAGCCCTGAAATGTGGGCAGCATCTCCAGCCAGGATTTCCCCCTGGACTCCCTGTGCTCCACTTCACCCTTAGCCTCAGGAACACTTGGGCACACCACGTTTTCTCCCATATCCCAATCCCTTTTTATTATTCCTCTCTGATCCCCCAAATCCTGTGGTGATTTATGCCTCTGAAATCCACACTGGATTTTAGGCAGCTTTTCCAGACTGTGCAGAGGTTGGAGCTCCCAAAGCAGGCAGCTGCTGCTGCTGCACGTGTCAGCCAGCTGGAGCACATCCCAGGAATCCTCCCAGGGCTGCTCCAGGTGCTGCCCAAGGTGTGGGCACTGCTGGCTGACCTGGCACAGGACACATTCCCTGGGGATGGCACGAATCATGAGGATTCCTGCTGCAGGGGCTCCTTGCCACCTGCCAGGTTTGCTGCTTCAGCTTTTCCTGGAAAGCTGGACAAGCCCTTTGGAGCATAACCTCAGGCTCAGTTATTTATTCTGCAGGTAACTGTGGGGAAGATGGGAGATTCCCCAGGGTTTGTGCCTGCCAGTCAGTCCCTTTCTGCAGGAGGAATACATTAAATCCCTGAACGAATCCAAGAAAATCAAGGACAGTGATGCTCCACAGTGTTTCCAGAAGCTATCCACTTAACTATGAAAATATAATATGCTGAAGAACAACAGCCTCGTGCTGTGCAATACATCCACTACCCAAAAAAATGAAAAAGTCCTTTCTGTCAGAAAGGAATTCCCCAATAAACAAGAGCCTGTCTCCCTTACACAATTTGCAGCGTCATGAATGAATAGCTCAGTAATCCAGCAAAATCCTCATGCTTAATGAGATAATGAAAAGTCACACGGCAGATGGAAAAGCTCTCCCAAATCTCATTAACCTGCCTCTTGGCTTTTCTGATAGCAGCAAAAATTGGGAATAAATCTGGGGGGACAGGGAAAGGAAAATGAGTTTTGGGGAGCAGGGGATCTAACCTGGCACCTGGGCTGAGGAGGGGAAGGCAGTGAAGAAGCACCACGTGCACAAAAATTGAAATCTCAAAGAACCGATATTCAAAAATTGAAATCTCAAAGAACCGATATTCAGAAATTGAAATCTCAAAGAATCAGAACTGGACTGTCAGAGAGAATGCCCGTGATGTCTGTGCCCATGAGCCCCAGGACAGCGGGATAGCCCAGGTGCTCCCAGACAGCTCCTCCTGTGAAAGCCTCAGCTCTGCCTCGAGTGATCCAACACAACCAGGAGCCCTCCCACAACGAGGGAAAAAAGCCACAAATCGGTGAACACTCACAGTTGCTATTTCTAATCAAGCGGCCAAACCTCGAGGGGGAACACCCATTAAAATCTGACCTTGGTGCGCGACACCTTCAAGGAGGTTTCGTTGTTTTACCTCTGTTTCCAAAGGTCAGTTTTAACGGAGGTGTGAACCCTGAGGCTTTGGGGACAGAGCGGTGACACCTGCCCGCTGGCACCGGGGCTCTCAGCTGGGTGACACCTCCGGGAGCACAAAAAGCGGGGAAAAGCTCAGTAAAGCATCACGGAGCGCTCCCGCAGGGATGGCAGCGCTCGGGGCCATCCTTGCCCCGCAGCCCCGGCTCTTACCGTGCAGCAGCAGCAGCCCCTGCAGGGCACACACGGCCAGGAGGGCCCGGGGCAGCATCCCGGGGCCGGTCCCGAGGCAGCCGAGCCCGCTGGAGTTTTCTTTCCTTCGCTGCGAGGAGTCTGGGGAAGGGACGGGCAAGGACGAGGCGCGCAGGGTTTCCCACTTGTTGATCCCAGTTAAATTGTTCTTGCCATTCACCGCTTCATCCTGGGGCTGCGGGCTGTGCTTGCCTTCCCTTCTTCCCGAGGTTCTCGGTTTTTTTTCCTTCACCCCCTTTCCGCAATCACCTTATTCCTTCTTTTCCCCCGTTTCTCCAATCCCTGCGGTGTCCGGGGGGAACCTTGCTCTGCCTCAGAAGCCTCCCCAGCCCTCCCGGCTGGCGCAGAGTCACTCGAGGGGTGGGAAAAAAACCAAAGCAAAAACACCAGGAAAAAAAAAGTTTGGCAAAAACTTTCCCGCACTCGCTGCTGGCGGCCGCTCGCACAGCGCGGAGCTTGGCTGAGGTGGCAGAGGCTGCTGTGAGATGGGCTCCGGCAGGGAGGCGCAGGTGCCGAGGGAAGGATGGAAGGACAGACCCGCCGGCAGGACAGGAGCACGGGGAGCTGCCCGCAGCCCGGCTGGCTCTACCTGCCCGGGGGCACCTGCCCGGGGCAGCGGGGCCGGGGCATGGCCGGGCTCGGGCTCTGCCTGTCCCCCTCCCCTCGCCTCGCCGGGGCTTTCGCAGGGAAGTTTGATGCGAGCCCGAGATTCTTTATAGGGACAGGAAAAAAAAAAAAAAAAAAAAAAAAGGAGGAAGGAGAGACGTCACCAGCCGAGGCGAGGGGACTTCACTCTCTCTCTCTCTCCCTCCCTGTCATTTCACAGAGCTCCTGGGTTTCCTGTGGCTGCTGCCTGAGATGGGGCAAAGAAGGGAATTCCAGCTGCTTGCCGGCCTCGCCCGTCCCTGCAAAGCCGGAGCTCGGGGATTCAGGTGGCACCGCCTTCCCCCAGGGCACAGAGGTGGCAGTGCCCGGCCGCGGAGCCCTCAGGCTGCGGGACACCGGGGAGGGGACACACACCACCCGAGGAACGAACGGGCTGTGTCCTGCAGACACCCCCTGAGGATGGGCTGTGTCCTTTAGACACCACCTGAGGATGGGCTGTGTCCTGCAGACACCACCTGAGGATGGGCTGTGTCCCACAGACACCCCCTGAGGATGGGCTGTGTCCCACAGACACCCCCTGAGGATGGGCTGTGTCCCACACACACCCCCTGAGGATGGGCTGTGTCCTGCAGACACCACCTGAGGATGGGCTGTGTCCTTTAGACACCCCCTGAGGATGGGCTGTGTCCCACACACACCCCCTGAGGATGGGCTGTGTCCCACACACACCCCCTGAGGATGGGCTGTGTCCCGCAGACACCCCCTGAGGATGGGCTGTGTCCCGCAGACACCCCCTGAGGATGGGCTGTGTCCCACAGACACCCCCTGAGGATGGGCTGTGTCCCACAGACACCCCCTGAGGATGGGCTGTGTCCCACACACACCACCTGAGGATGGGCTGTGTCCTTTAGACACCACCTGAGGATGGGCTGTGTCCTTTAGACACCCCCTGAGGATGGGCTGTGTCCCACAGACACTCCCTGAGGATGGGCTGTGTCCCACACACACCCCCTGAGGATGGGCTGTGTCCTACAGACACCCCCTGAGGATGGGCTGTGTCCCACACACACCACCTGAGGATGGGCTGTGTCCCACAGACACCCCCTGAGGATGGGCTGTGTCCCACACACACCCCCTGAGGATGGGCTGTGTCCCACAGACACCCCCTGAGGATGGGCTGTGTCCTTTAGACACCCCCTGAGGATGGGCTGTGTCCTTTAGACACCCCCTGAGGATGGGCTGTGTCCCACACACACCACCTGAGGATGGGCTGTGTCCCACACACACCCCCTGAGGATGGGCTGTGTCCCACACACACCACCTGAGGATGGGCTGTGTCCCACACACACCACCTGAGGATGGGCTGTCTCCTGCAGGAGCCGCTCTCTGGGCCCCCTCACCCTGTGTTCAGCAATTTTGGGCTCTTTGTGCTGCTCCCTGTGCCCTGCTGGGATGGAAAACACCCACCCTCCCTTGCTCTTGGGGCATGGAGAGAATCCCTTGTTTGCATCAGGTGTTTCAGGGAATCCCAGTGATATCATCTGTACTACACCTGACCCCTCAAGGGTTTCTCACCTGGGCATTATCTCCAGTTCCACCCACACATCCAGGCTCCAGCCTGCCCTGTGCCTTTGCCCTTGCCGTGCCAGGCAGGATTTCAGCAGGGATGGGCACTCCAGCCCCAGGGATTTCCCTCCTTTTCCCTCCACCCTGGAAATCACTGCCCAGTCCTGGCTCAGGGCTGCTCCTCCAGCCACAGCCTCAGCTCTGAGTGCCGCAAACCTTCAGGAGATGTCCCAGGGCATGCAAGGGACACTTCTGAATGCAGCCAGCACTGAGGTGACCAGGAGGGAGCTCTTCTGTGCAATTCCAGTGCACATATCAGATGTGTGGCTTGTAATGTAAAAACACTGATAATGAGAGAGTGCTGGAAACTCCACAGCTGCCCCCACACATGGTCCTTCCCAATAATCCCAATAATCCAAATAACCCCAACAATCCAAATAATCCAAATAGTCCCAATAACCCCAACAGTCCCAATAATCCCAATAATCCAAATAGTCCCAATAACCCCAACAGTCCCAATAATCCCAATAACACAAATAATTCCAATAATCCCAATAGTCCCAATAACCCCAACAGTCCCAATAATCCCAATAACCCAAACAATCCCAATCCCAGCAGGTGAGCCCCTGGGGACACTGGTGTTGCAGGACCTGCAGAGCCTTACAGGAGAGCACAGCCAGTCCCTGTGGCTCAGTGATGGGGTTGGTTTGCATTTTTTGCTCCTCTTGCTCAGTTTGTTTGCAAAAGAAAAGCCAGAGCCAGCAGGTGCACCAGACTTTTACAGGATGGAGATCAGGGGGTTGGTGACAGAGCCTTTTCACACCTCAGTTTAGTCCAAAATCTAAATCCTTAATGCCCATAACAGCTCTGAGCTCTTCACTGCCATGCACTGGAGCAGAGGGAGACACAGGTTCAGTTCTGAGAGTTACAATTCCAAAGGCAAATGGGCACTTCAGAAGGTCAGGATTGATACCTGCTGTAGAAGTGTCCCAAATTCAGCAAAAAATTGAACCCAGGCCTCAGATATTCCCAGGTTTATGAAGAAGAAGCCTCATTTCTCATGCACAGTGTTGAATCATGAATGCTTTTCTCAACATGATCTTCATATAAATGCCCAGATTGTTGTCAAGATGAAAAATTGCATTTTTCTATGCCTAAAATTAATTCTTAGGATGTACAACTTTCCTCAGATATGGGTTACAGTAAAGGAATCCTAAATAACTATGGATAATGGTAAAGACTGATCCCATAGGAGCTTCACTGGAGAATCAAAACTCTAACATAATTATAGGACTGTAGTTTATTTGTAATTTATGGGGAAGTGTTTAAAAATGCATTAGAGGTTACTTACCAGCTGGTAATAAATTGTATTGTATTTGTGTAATGCCCCAGATAATCTTTTATCTGTTGATAAATGTAATTGATCCTTTAATTGAGATTAAATGCCTCTAATGTGTTGTTTCACAAGGAATTCAGGATTAGAACCTGGTCAAGCAGCCCTGAGTTTATAATACTTTATTTTCCCCTCATAATATGCAAAATTAAAGTTATAAGAAGGACACCATTTGTTCCTGAGCACCTTCCAGTGCCTGGAGCAACCTGTTAGAGCTTTTCCAAAGGCAAGCAGACTTCCCTGGCACAGCAGCCTGTTCTGCTCATAGATGGGAAAAGCCATTTGCTAACTGGGTTAGAACTCTTCATAATAACCCAGCTCATTTTCCATGACAGATATTCCATCCCAGGAGCTCAGAGCTCTTTACCAATATTAACAAATACCAGCCTTGCCACGCTCAGGGGAGCAGAAGCAGGGCTAGAAAAGGTCATTTCCCTTCCTCATGAGGTGCTTTGAGCTTTGCAAGGCATCCAGCAGTTGCAGCAGTGTGACCATAACTAAATAATAATAAAAATTAAAAAATGGGGGAGTGAAGGTTGCTGTGTCTGTGTCCCAGACCACTGGGGTGGGAATTCCTGCAGGAGTTTGGCTGGAATTCCAGGGTATGGAATCTGCTCTTTGTGGGAGCTGGCTGACCCCAGGAGATGCTTGGTCACCCTTTGTGGTGCCTCCCATCCTTCCTGGCAGAGGATTACCTGTGCCATGTTGGTGCCTTCTGCCAGCTTGGCAAGGAGCAATTCCAGAGCTGGAACCCCTTCCCTCCATCTCTCTCCTCTCTTGGTGCTCATCCATGGAAGGGGACAGAGGGAGTGGCTGTGGGTTGGGTCTGGAATTGCATCCTGTGCTGCTTTTAGCTGTAAAGGTAAAGCATCTCCATCCCAGTGGAGTTGTCCAGCTCTGGGCTGGCTCCCAGGCCCAGCTCCAGCCAGGCTCCCCTGACTCAGCCCCTGTCTCACAAATTCCCTCAGCCACAGAGGGCAGAGAGGGGTTTGGCCCCTAATCCTGAATTCCAGCCTTGTGTGTTGGGCTGGGTGCACTGGGGTGCCTTTGCTGTCAGCTGCACACAGAGAACCCTGGCAGATTCTGTTCTGCAGGGTGGAATTGTTCTCCAAAGGGGCTCCAAAGCAATTGGAGAGAGCTGGGACCAAGATGAGCTGGGCTGAGCTGGGGTGGCATCCCTGAGCTGAGCTTTGCCTATGGAGTGAGAAGCAAGGAGGACAAAATAAGGGATTGAAAGTCATTTCTCCATGTTGGTGATCTTGGTTCCAATGCCTGTGACAGCCTTTAGGGTGGAATTGTTCTCCAAAGGGGCTCCAAAGCAGTTGGAGAGAGCTGGGACCCCAGCCATGGCTGAGCTGGGGTGGCCTCCCAGAGCAGAGCTCTGCCTACAGAGTGAGAAGCAAGGAGGACAAAACAAGGCATTGAAGGTCATTTCTCCATGTTGGTGATCTTGGTTCCAGTGCCTGTGGCAGCCTTTGGGGCCAGGGAGTTGGCACAGCCAGGCTGCCACTGTGGCCTGTGCTGCTCATCCTTGTCCCCTTCCTGGAGGGACAGTGTCCCATGTCCTGCAGACTGAGCCCCTGGCAGAGGGGCTGGAAGAGGAGAGGACATTGCCAAGGTGCCTTGCAGCTCTCTGTGACAAACCCTGCCTGCCCCTGGAATCAGCTGTTGTTTATTTGATGTCCAGGCTGCCTTGGGGCATTCCTGCCCTCCGGGACAGGCAAGGTGCTGATGCACAGGGGATGTGCTCCACAAACAGGAGCAAAGCCATCAGCAGCCAGGGCACAGAGCCCAGCCCAACCCCACATCCCTCCCAGGACAGCAGCAGGGCCAGCAGTGCTCCCAAATTCCCAGGAAAGCTGCAGGGCTGGGTGTGCCTCTGCCCACAGCCCAGGCTGAGCGCCCTGCACAATCCTCCAGTCCCTGGGGAGGGAAATCCAAGTTCACATCGTCACTCTGTGGGCAAACAGGGTGGAGAGCTTGCAGATAAAAATATTTTTCCCTGGAAAATGGCATGTAATCAAAACAGAAACCTTCTGTGGGAGTGCTCTGGCTGGAGTGACTTCAGCTAGGGATGGACTTTCCAGGGAAAGGAAGCACCATCCCAGCCTTGCCTGCAGCTTGGTGATGTCCTGGTGCCAGGCCTGGTTTTGAGTCATGAGCCTGGTTTGGGTCAGAAAACTGAATTTTCACCTCTTGCCAAGCTCCTCAGCAAGTCCACTGGCTGAGCTTTGGCCATTGCAATCAGCTCCTTGCAGACGTGTTTGCTTACTTATCCCTTTGTTTAGAAAAAGAAAAAAAGGCCTCAAGAAAACCCCATTTGGCTCAAGCACAGAATGGGAACAGAATGTTTCTCTAGCTGGGAAAAACATTTCCTGGGCAGCTTTGTTCAGGCTCCCAGCAGCACTCAGGCCTGGGAGCTGTGGGAGCAGCAGGGCCATGGGCACGTCCTGGTGGCCTCTGTGGGGTGGCAGTGTCACAGGGAGGGACAGGAAGCACTCACAGCCACTGGCAGAGCCCCCCTGCAGCCTTCTGCTTTCTGCAAGAAGGAAAAAAAAAAAAGGTTTTTATGAATATTTCAAAGGTGGAAGAGGCCTGTCGGTCACTTCTAACAACAGCCAAGTATAGATAAAGTAATATACTGCAAGAAATTTTATTTTTGTATAAAAACTGTTGAGAATGAGGAGTTTTCCTCTGGTGTCACCCTTTCTCCATCCCTGCTGCCATCCTGACAGGTCTTTCCCTCCCTGTCCAGCTGAGGTTTGTCCCCCCTGCATCTGTGGCCATCCTGCCCCAGCCCCAGCCTGTCCTGCTGCCCTTCCCTCCACCAGCCGGAGTGAAAAGCTCCTCAAACACACGTGCAGAGGGCAGAGGAGAGCAGGACATTTCCTCCCAGTGCTGCAAACATGGGAGGTGAAAGGATGAGGAGCACTCACCTCCCCTCCCATGGCTGCAGGAGATGGAGTGTTCCTTTAAAATTCAGCATGGGGGAATGGCTGATGTTCCATCTCTTGTGTTCCCTCTCTGAGGTTGTTTTGGAGCATCTCCTTGTAGCTGTTTGACTCAAATCCTTTATTTCTGAGTCTGCCTGGGGAGATCCTTACAGCTTATAAATATAATGTAGGCCTTGGGCCCATAGAGCTCTTACAGAGAATTAACTGGTTTGGAGCAGCAGCCAGACTCCTGAGCCAAGAGAACAAAACAAGAGCAATGGTAAGGAAAATAAATAGCCATCAACAAAAGGAGACAGGCATAGGGTTTGATCTGCTTTGTTCTGCCAGAGTCTGTGGCAGGAAGACAAAGATATCCACCTAATGGGGAAGAAATTCCTGAGCCAGGTTTCATCCCCACACAGCATTTCAGGTAAGGAAAATATTCCAGCCCTTTGAGGTACCTTCCTGCAGATCTTCTCCCAGCACTGACCTCAGTCAGAGGCCAGATTTTCTGTGCAGGGTTTTCCTTTGCCAGAGTATGAACTTCAAAGTGTGAGAAAAAATGGGTTTCAGCCAGCGACCAAGAATGCTTGTTTTATTTGTTTTAGTTTGGATTCTAATTCCCTTCTTACGCTTTCTCTCTCTGTGGGGATAAAGCAGGATTTTCATACCACTCAGACTGGGAATGAGAAGCATGGTTTGTGTCCTGGTGCTCTGCAGACATTCCCTTCCCACTGGAGGCTCCTGCTCACGTCTCCAGTGAGATGATTCAAATGATTCCAATAACAGGAGTGCAGGGAGGGAGGAACAGCACAGGTGGGCCTGGACAGTGGCAAGGCAGGAAAACCACGAGTGGTTTGCATTAATCCAACCCCATCCATGTCAATCCCAGAAGTGTTGGGGTTAATTCAGCCAACAGCTCAAGGCTGTGTGCTGTGAACTCTTTAATTTGGCACCAGAATGGCACCAGTTTATCACTCAGCTCTTACCACGTACCAGTGCTGGCTCTGAAGGGTTTAAAACCAATGTTATAAATGCTGCCCCTCCTCCTGCTGCCTAATCCAAACTGGGGGAGGTTTGGATCAGCTTTCCTGGCTGTTCCCTCAGCCTTGGTGACTGCAGGAGCCACAGGGAGCATCTGGAGCAGGGTGAGATGTGCCCCAGCACTGCCCTGCCAGGCCAGTGGGGAGAGGCAGCTCAGCCCCAGAGCTCCCAGTTCAGCCCCAGCAGTCCCAGTCCCCATCCAGCCCCAAATGTCCCAATTAAGCCCCAAATGTCCCAGTTCAGCCCCAAATGTCCCAGTCCTGTCCAGCCCCAGCAGTCCCAGTTCAGCCCCAGCAGTCCCAGCCCCCATCCAGCCCCTGCAGTCCCAGTTCAGCCCCAAATGTCCCAGTTCACCCCCAGTAGTCCCAGTTCAGTCCCAGCTCAGCCCCAGCAGTCCCAGTGGCCATCCAGCAGTGGTGTGGGTGTCATTAATCATGGCACTGCTCATTAATCATGGCACTGCTCTTTCTCCCTGCTGCAGGTGCCCCAGGAACATGCCCAGCCCTCCTGTGCCTGGGCTGCCACAGCTCTGTCAGATTCCACAAGGCAATGCTCCTTGTCTCCATGGGGTGAGCACTGGGATCATCCCTGCTTTATGCTCTGCCCCCAAAGTAAAGCAGCACGAGCTCCATGACTCAGTGCAGCCATGAGGCAAAAATAGCAGGTTGGTGTGCTGAGATGATGGGGAGAATCAAAGGGACACTGTCTCCCAAAACTAAAATGTCTGCAAATGAGCTCTCAGCCAGCACAGGGCCAAAAGAAATGTTTCTTCCATGGACTTATTTATTTTTGAGATCTGAAAGGAAGCAGTTGCTGAGGACAAGTGGACATTGTGCTGAAGGTTTGAGAAATGAGACATGGTGGCACAAAGACCCTGATAGTGGAGCTGCCATCACTGATCTGCATTGTCCTCACCAAGAGAGACTGAATAAAAACTTGAACTGGAGCCAGTGGGAGTGAATAGAAGGGAATGGGGAGATTCCCACTGCCCTTAATGAGTTTTGGCTCTGAACCTACATGAAGAAACATCACTAGCACTGAATTCTAAAAATCCTTTCACCTTTGACAGAACAGGCTGGAATTAGTGAAGTGCCAGAGGGAATCTGTTTATGGTGCAGTTTTCCCCAAAGATGCTGTGTGCCACTGCAATAGAAAGGCTGAGCTGGGAGTGTTGTCCTTGCATGGGTCAGCAGCTGCAGCCACCAGGCTGGAACCTCAAAGCAGGAATCCCAAACGTGTCCTGGCTCCACCACCTCTGCCAGCCTCCTCTGTCCCCCTCCCACCAAGGCAGCCCTGTCACCTGGAGTGCAGGTGTCACATTGGGAAGAGCAGCTGTGAGCAGCTCTGGATAGAAACAGAAAGTTCTTCAGGAAAATGGGCACCTCTCTCCAGGCTGTGGTGATTCCTCTTGCGGGAAGGACTTGGTGCAGCCCTGGGGCACAGCAAAAAAAAGACATTGACACAGTTAATTGGCAAATTAAGGAGGAAATACAAGGAGAGCTTATAGGAGGACAGCAGGAATGTCCAGTTCCTACTCATCCCAGGCTTTGGGTGTTGAAGGAAAGCAAAAATATTCCATCTTTGTTCATCATCCATGCTTTGAGGGGAATCCAATCTGAGGAGACCATGATGGCTTTTGCAGGCAGGCAGGGCTGGGTGGGAGAGCCTTTCCCAGCAAGGTCAGCAATGAGTCAGTGCAAGGCCAGGAATAGTGCTCAGGAGCAGCCTGGTCTGGAGCTGGAGACAACAGGCCCTCCTTTGTCCCCAGGAGTCCCCAGCCCTGCTCAGGCCCTTGCTTCAGCCCATGAATTCCAGAGATAAAGCACACACTTATTGGATGTTCCTTCCCAAGAAAAAAGCTGGTGAGACCTTGCTGTTCTCAGTGAGTGCATTCTGCTGCTGGGGCTGTAAATAAATCAGATATGTTCTTCCCATTTCTTCCCTTTCCCCAGGTTTCTCCCTCAGCAGACTCAGACTCAGTGGGATTTCAGAGGGGGTGTCTTAATTTGGAGAGACAGGAGTCTGCTAAGGAAGGCAGGAGCCTCCCCTGAAATGGAGAATGTAAACCCTCCCCACCCCTCCAAATTGCTGTAAATTTTAAATTAAGGGGCTCTCAGGCAAAAAATATGGGAGCAGGAAATAACAGTTCTTTACTAGGGAAGAAAAATAAAAGGATACAATAAAACAATGCAATACACTAAACCAACACTGACAGAGTCAGAACCCAACCTGACACCCTGTGGGTCAGGCTGTTAGCACAGTCCCATTGGAATTGTGGCTCAGCCCTCCTGCAGTGTCAGGGCTGGTTCTGGAGCAGGGATCCTGTAGAAAGGTGCAGTCTCTTCCTCTGAAGATCCAGGGCAAGAGGCAGCTGCTGTTCCTCTGGGGAATCCAGTGCAGAAGCTGTGCTGGTGTTCCAGAATCTCAGATTATATCCAGGTAGGAATGCTTGGCTCCTCCCCCTGGGCTCACATCTCCCAATGGGATGCTGTAGCTCTTATCAGCCATGCAGTGACATTCAATGGCTGTTATCAGCAGGTGTCCCCCAGAGGGAGGAGTGGGTGTGGGAGAGATAAGGAAAACTGCCCACTTGACAGAAGCCAACTGCCATACAGATGGCAAATGGAATAAAATTTGCTTGACAATCCAGGACGGGTGGGATGGGAGGAACCATCCCTGTCAGGTCATTCTGATTCAGTGGTGGGATCCAAACTGCTCCTGCTCCAAAGCTCACCTGTGCTCCTGGGAGAGCCACTGGGTCTCCATGTCCTGTTCCTCCTCTGCACAGCTGGGTAAGGATTTACCCTTTTTCCCATCAG
This sequence comes from Molothrus aeneus, assembly GCF_037042795.1. Taxonomy (NCBI): domain Eukaryota; kingdom Metazoa; phylum Chordata; class Aves; order Passeriformes; family Icteridae; genus Molothrus; species Molothrus aeneus. The sequence continues at coordinate 1,651,643 of NC_089659.1, read as the reverse complement.
AGCTGTGACACAGGGGCTGGGGTCATCCTGAACAGGGAGCCTCAGCCTGGCAGGGTCCCACATTTGCCAGCAAGGAGGGAATGTGCTTTGGGATGAAAGAGGAGAAGGGTGGCACTGCAGCCTGCCATGGCACCCTGGCATGGGGCTGAGCCCTGGCAGGCTGAACTGGAGCTGCAGTCCAGTAAAACCCATGGCTGGGATTCCTGCTTCTCCCTGCCCAGGATGTTCAGTGACAGGTGAAGCTCACAGGTAAAAATAAAAAATGCTGCTCCTCCTCTCTCAAAGCCCCCAAACTCTGTGTTCTCTGCAGGCCAGGCACCTGCCATCTCCCAGCCTTTAAGGAACAAACAGTGATTTTATAAAAGCCCTGATGTCCCTAATAATGCCACAAGGCTCTTCTGCACTTCTTTGTCTTCTGGGCACCAGGAAGAAGGAAAATCCTGCAGGGATTTCCTACTCTAAATGACAGAGGTGGAATAACAAGGGCTTTCAGTAGGAAAACAAGGATTGAAAAATCAGCAAGGTGGGCTCTGAGGACCGGCTTGTGCATTTCTCATCTCTGCTTCCTTCTCTTATCATCTCCTTGTCCAAGCATTTGTCTCAGTCTCTGCTGCTGTGTTTGGCAGGGAGGGTTGAGATCCACCTTTTGAGCTTGTACTTTTTTCAAATAAGGGTTACATTCACAGCCTGGTTTAAAAATGAAACCACACCATGAAACTGCTGCTTCATCTTTTTTTCTCTGAGCTTTAGACTTGCTGCATTTCTCCAGGCAGTGCTGAGCCCACACTGGCTGCTGGAGGGATTTTCTGGAGGGATTTTCTGCAGCTAAAGGCACATTTGCTCGGGTGCTGTGTGTTACTCAGAGGTTTGTGGCAGCAATTAGTAGGTCACAGAAAGCTTTCTCTTCTTCTCCAGAATCCAGGGACATCCTCTGATTTATTGCCCCGTGCTCTGGCTTTATCCAAGGTGGAAGTGCTTGGTGTGGAAGTGCAGCCTCAGCCTTTCTTCAGGAGGGGCCCAGAGGGGATCTCCACGGGGACTGCTCTGGGTTTGCCTCAGTCCTCACTCAGATTTCGAAAAAAAGGACCAAACCTCTGAAAAAAAGTTGGGGAGGGGAGGACTTGCACTTCTCTGTGTCCACACAGTGTGTCACCCTTACTCTATCCGCAGTGCTCTCCTTTACCATCCCCACAGGAGCGGGGTGGCTTTCAGAGGAGCAAACTGCCCTGGTTTGCTCCCAGCCCACGAACTGGCACTGAGCAGGTGAGATTTCCCTGGGGACACCCTCAGCCTGCAGAAGGATGGAGAGGATGGAGCTGGCAGCTTCTCCTGAGGCAGCCCTGGCTGCAGAGCCACCGAGGGTTGCTGCCAGCAGCCGTGGGATGAGGGGTGTTCCAAGGCCAAGAGCTGCCTCTTCCTTCCCAGCATTATCCCAGAGCCCTGAGGAAATCAGCTGCCCTTTGAGCCTTTCCTTCAGGAAAGTTTCCCATTTCCACTTGCTGGAGCCAACAGCTGGTAACACCAGCACTGCCAGAGCCTCTGCAGGAGGATTGGACTGGTCTGTTGGGACAGCAGCATCCCTCCCCTCTCCTTGGTGAAGGTGTGATGAAGGATAATTCCTGTGGAAAAGGCAAGGTGCAGGATCTGAAAATTGCCACGTGTGTCCTTTCCAAGGAGAAAGATGATTGCTGGAGGTGTGCAATGCTGGGGTGCAATTTAGCACATCTCTGTTCCCCACCTGGGCTGGGTTTATTGCTCCAGCTCTGCAGGGTTTGGTGCTCTGTTAGAGGCACACAAAAGTGCTCCCACCACTTTCATGGGACTATTTCAGGAGTCAGGGACTCTGCAAAATGCAGAAGGTAGCAGATAATACCTCTTCAAGGTAGCAGAATGTGGCAGACAGAGACTGACACTGAGATGTAATAAGGAGCATTTCACAAGGTAATTTCTGCCAATTTTATCTGCTGTATTAAAGTTTAATAGGCATGAAAGCACCCAGGTGCTGTAGAAAAATCTAACACTGTTCTACAAAAATGGTTTTAAAAATGAAGCATTTTCTGTGGTTGCTATTAGTGCAGATTGGCACAATCAGAAGTTGTTCTGCTGTACATGTCTGTGCCATAAAATTGAGGGACAGAGGAGTTGTCTGTCGTGGGCTGCTGGTCCCAAATTGTGGAGTGAAGTTATCAGCCTGTGCTAAAACACTGAGAATTCTCCTAGAAGAGTTTTTCTGTTTGCTCCAGGAACGTCAAAGTGTTAGAGCTTGATGGCTGAATAATCACAGAATCAGAGATTCACTGAGTGATTGTGGTTGGAAAAGCCCTCAAAGACCACGGAGTCCAACATTCCCCAGCACTGCCAGGTCACCCCTGCCCCGTGTCCCCAAGTGCCACATCCCTGTGACTCCAAATCCCTCCAGGGATGGGCACTCCACCACTGCTCTGGGCAGCCCTGTCCAGGAAGGAATTTCCCCAAATATCCAACCTGAGCCTCTTCTGGAACAATCTGAGGCCGTTCCCTCTACTCCTGTCCCTGTTCCCTGGAGCACAGCCCGACCTCCCCGGCTGTCCCCTCCTGGCAGGAGCTGTGCAGAGCCACAAGGGCCCCCTGAGTCTCCTTTACTCCAGGCTCAGCCCCTTTCCAGCTCCTCTCCAGCCTCAGCCCCATCCCAGCTCCTCTCCAGCCTCAGCCCCATCCCAGCTCCTCTCCAGGCTCAGCCCCATCCCAGCTCCCTCAGCCCCTGCCCTGGGCTGGGGCCCTGCCTGGGAAGTGCTTTGGGGTGGGAGGTACCAGCACCCGGCCGGGCAGAGTTTTCCAGGTGGTTCCACAAACAAAAGGTCCCCATGTGTCCCTGTGGGAGGGACGCTGGTGCTGGGGGTTCCTGCAGAGCTGTGGCACGGTGGGGCATTCCATGGGGTGGGATTGTTGTTGTCCAGGTCCTGCACACTCACAGAGAGCAGTGGGGCAGGGATGGTGTCCCCCTGCCTGGTGACAGCCACTGCTGTCTCCTTTGCTCCAGGCTCAGCCCCTTCCCAGCTCCCTCAGCCTCTCCTGGGGCTCCAGCCCCTTCCCAGCTCTGTTCCCTTCCCTTCACTCCAGCCCCAAAATGCCACTCCTGAACTCCCCCCAGCACTGGATGTGTGGCATTGATCACTTCCCTGCTGGCCACACTGTTGCTGAGACAAAATCATGTAATAAAATGATAGCATCCTTAACAAAATAATAGCATCCTTCAGACCCCTTTTCCTCACCCTGAAAACCCAGGCTGGATTTTAGAGGCCCCTTTGACAAGTGACATCATGGCATCCTTACATAGTATCAGCTCAGTTCTGTGTGATTTGTCTGCTCTTTATCCTCTTTGAATCAAGAAAGCAAAGCCTCTGGATGACAAGGGAAATATTCCAGAGTCAGCTGCTAATTTTTACTTTTTGCCATCCAATTTGGCAGTAGCTTTTTACAAGTGTTGGCCTGCACAGCAATTGCAGAGATTTTGCAATGGTCTGCAATGTTGTGGTGATAAAGAATTATTTACTGCTTCAATCTCACAGCAGTGCTGATGTGACTCCTCCATCCCCACCAAACACAAAAACAAGGTATGGAAAATGGTTTGGAGAAGGAGGAAAAGCATGGATCTCACTTTATAGTGACTGAACATTCCCTAGTGTGACCGTGTTCACAGGGGTCTGAGGATGAGGGAAGAGATGAGGATCTGACTCCATGTTTCAGAAGGCTGATTTATTATTTTATGACATATATTATATTAAAACTATACTAAAACAATAGAAGAAAGGATTTGATCAGAAGGCTGGCTAAGAATAGAATAGGAAAGAATGATAACAAAGGTTTGTGTCTGGGACAGAGAGTCCGAGCCAGCTGACTGTGATTGGCCATTAATTAGAAACAACCACATGAGCCCAATCCCAGATGCACCTGTTGCATTCCACAGCAGCAGATAACCATTGGTTACAGGTTGTTCTTGAAGCCTCTCAGCTTCTCAGGAAGAAAAATCTTAAAGAAAAGATTTTTCATAAAAGATGTGTGTGACACCCTAGCCTGGATGAGGCTCCTTTCCAAGGGCCACATCCCTCTGGCACCTGTAGCAGTTGCTCACTGAAAAGTCCTGTTATTCAGCTGCACTCCTACCTTTTTTTAATGCAGTTTAGCAGCTGGAAATCAGGAGGAGAACCAGGAGCAGCCAGATCCAGTGTGCCTGCACAGCCCTGGCTGCAGGGATGGAGCTGCTCCCAGCAGAAAGGCACCAAATCCTCCCTTCGGCTCCCACCTTCCCCCTGCTTTCTGCACAGGCAGGTTTAAAACTTTGCCTTTGGATGCTTGTGGAGAAACAGGAAACATCTGAGGATAGCAGGAAATATCTGAGGGTAGCAGGGAATATTTAAGGGTAGCAGGGAATATTTAAGGATAGCAGGAAATAAAGGCTCAGCTGGGAAAGGAACCCAGGAATGGGAGAGGGAGAGGCAGCTTCCAGTGATGTCCCCATTCAGCACAGAAACATTTCAGAACATAAGATCACCCACAGTGGATCCTGTCAGAGATTCACCCAGCACCCTGCTGCCAGGGGCTCAGGCTGGAGCCTTTGAGAGGGCAGTGAGGAAATTGTCTTTTCCAGGGTTGGTTTCCCAGCCAAGCTCCCAGAGAAATGCTGCCTTTTGGCTTAATAATCCTGATTTCTTTGCTGTGACCTTCCCCATGCTCCTCTGGAGGGCACGTGATGCTTTTAACACCCACAGCAAAGTTTTCCAGAGCAAGGTGCACACAGGAGCCTCCCCTTTGCCTTCTTCCAGCACATCACCTGCTGCTTTCATCTGCTGCTCCTCAAGGCTCTCCATGCAGCTCTTGCTGCCTCTTCACCCTCCTTGAATTTAAAGACATACATCATTCCCATCCTCAGGCTGGAAACTCACAGTTTTTTTAGCCATTGCTGGTATTGAAGCTGTTCCATCTCACCTTATTACTTTTTTTTTTTAATATTTTTCCAATGGAGTTTCTAACTTGATGCTGATAAAAGAAGCAATTCCTTCCTCTGCACCTGTGGAACAAAAAACCCAAGGAGTGATGGAGTGGCCAGGATGTTGATGTGGAAAATGTTTTAGCCCCCATAAACCCATAGTATATTCTAAGAGAACTGCAGGGAGCTTCCCATCAGCCAAGAAAATGAGAAGCACATAAGAAAGGACTCTTGAAGCTGTCTGGGAGGGTTCTGAGACAAATTTCCCCCGTGCCTGGGTGTGTTTATTCCCATGCTGAGCTCTGTTTTCACCCAGGCTCACACTTTGTGCTTGAGGAAGCCACCTGTGCAGGACAGCCCCAAGCAGAGACCTGAACCCCTCATCCAGAAACTCCATCTCCACAGCCCTGCAGAATTCCATTCTCTCTCCTTTCCCTTCCATCAACTGAGCTGTGCAACTTCTCACCCGAGTGGCAGCAATTTTAGGGTCCCTCCATGCTCTGAAGCTCAGCCTGAGGTGCCTCAGAGATCAGTTAAATAGAAAGAATTTGTTTATCTCCTTCTCATTCTTTTAAACACTCCCAAGATGAGCATGTAAATGCTCAGAGGTAAATCCCAGGCACAGGCTGTGGGATGAGCTCACAATTCTGTCATGGAAATCACAATGGACACCTTTTCATGATTCCCATGACAGAACTGTGAGCTCATCCCACAGCCTGTGCCTGGGATTTACCCCTGAGCATTTACATGCTGGGCTTTCACTCTCATCAGAGTGGAAAAAACCCCTCAGGTTTTATCCTGGCCACTGTTACCAAGGGCTGCCTTGCCCTCTGTTCCTGCATGCTAGGACAGTGAAAAGCAGTGCTACAGATGATTAGATCATTTCTCTCCTCAGCTGCCTGTGGTCTTTGGCCATGTGCTGTCCCCAGGAGCCATTATATAGGAAACTCCAGGGAAAATGGGAAAGCTGCTTATTTTTCTTGGCATCTGAATGATTGTTCTGGCCAGGCTGAGTCCAGTTCTGTGTGTGTTTATGTCACACTTTATTATTTGCATGGCCAGCCCTGGTAAGGGTTTCAGGGGCTGGTGGTTTTGTAATTTGTACAGCCCTTGCTCTCTCTGCCTTTGCTGCTCTCCACTGGAGTTGTGGCTGTTTCCTTTTTTATGGCCACTTCCTCCTGAGGGAGCAGTAATTTATGGTCAGAGGTTAACCTCATTTGCTGAAGTATCCAGCTCCCATGCCAATAGATCTATAAAAATGGAGAGCAGGGATGAAAAGATGGGAAATAAATAAACCAGATCTTCTTCAAATGACACACAGAGCCCTTCTTGTGGAGACACAGAAACAAAGGAATTCTTGCAGGGGCTGAGATCAGGATCAAACCCAGTGTTCTGCCTTTGTTGGTGCCCAGGGACACACTGGGGCAGAAGTGATGTGATGTCCATCCCCAAGGGATGGACACCTTGGAGCAGAACATTCCCAGGTTTTTATGGAGTTCTGTGCAACCCTGGGCCCTCTTCTGGTGTGAACAGCCCTGCCAAGCTCCTGACTGGGATGAGATTTTGGGGTAACATTGTTCCACAGATCAGCTGGCATAAAGGTGCTCCTTTCCTTTCCTTTTTCCTTTCCTTTTTCCTTTCCTTTCCTTTCCTTTCCTTTCCTTTCCTTTCCTTTCCTTTCCTTTCCTTTCCTCTTTCCTTTCCTTTCCTTTCCTTTCCTTTCCTTTCCTTTCCTTTCCTTTCCTTTCCTTTCCTTTCCTTTCCTCTTTCCTTTCCTTTCCTTTCCTTTCCTTTCCTTTCCTTTCCTTTCCTTTCCTTTCCTTTCCTTTCCTTTCCTTTCCTTTCCTTTCCTTTCCTTTCCTTTCCTTTCCTTTCCTTTCCCTTTCCCTTTCCCTTTTCCTTTCCTCTTTCCTTTCCCCTTTCCTTTCCCTTTGTGCTGCCCCCCAGGATGAGGGGAAGGACAGGGCTGGGTTTGTGTTCCCAGAGCTGGAATCTCCCAGATTTTTGTGGAGAGCTCCCACCAGAGTGTGAGAGCGGAGCTGACCTGTCTGCTGGTGGCTCTGGCTCCTGGAATTCATGGAGGTGCCAGGGGCTGGTGTCAGGCTTTGGGGTTTGTTTCAAGGTAGATTCCAGCTTTTGCATGTCTGTGTGTCTGGCTGATCTGGGAAATGGGATCATTTTTCCTTCCAAGATGTACCAGAACTTTATCACTGCCGTGGAAGAAGGAAACAGAATAAACACTGAATTCTTCAAGCTGGGACAGCAGCCATGGACCTTCTGGCCTCCCTCCCAGTGAGGAGGCTTTGGGCTGCTGTGCACAGTGCTCTGTCTCCTGGTTCAAGAGGGGCTTCTCCAAAGCCTGGCCCCTGGGCAGGGTCTGGAGCTGGCTGAGACCCCTTAGGGCTGTACCAGCCTTAGGGCTGGGCCTGCAAACTGCAGAACATCTCTCGAGGCCCGGGATGCACTTTATCTATTTAATATTTAGTAATTTTATATATTTCTGTATCATGTTTCCATGACATTTCTGGAGTACATCCTTTTTGTTTGTTTGTTCCTAAACATGGAATGTGTCTGTAATGCTCACAGGACTTCCAAGGCCTGTATTGAGCTAAAAACAGCACAGGATTTATTTCCACTCACACGTTCCATCCTCCCCTTCCTGCCCCATGGTGACTTTTCCTGGCATTCCATATTAACCATAAAACAATTATCCAAGAGCTCATCACTGGTTCCAGGGCAGGATCTGCAGGTTCATTGACAGCTGTCAGGAATGGCCTGTTCTGGGGTGTCCCCCACATTACAGCTCACCCACCGACCTCTGCTGCTGTCTGATCCCTCATGGAGAGCTGTGTGATCCTTCATGGAGATCACTTTAAACCCTCATGGAGAGCTGTGTGATCCTCATGGAGATCACTTTAAACCCTCATGGAGAGCTGTGTGATCCTCATGGAGATCACTTTAAACCCTCATGGAGAGCTGTGTGATCCTCATGGAGAGCTGTGTGATCCTCATGGAGATCACTTTAAACCCTCATGGAGAGCTGTCTGATCCCTCATGAAGAGCTGTTTGAACCTTATGGAGTTCTCTTTAAACCCTCATGGAGAGCTGTCTGATCCCTCATGGAAATGTCCTTAATCCCTCATGGAGATCTCCTTAATCCTTCATGGAGAGCTGTGTGATCCCTCATGGAGATATCTTTGATCCCTCTCAGAGTCATCTTTAATCCCTCACGGAGAGATATTTGATTCTACATGAAGGGCTGTCTGATCCCTTATGGAAATGTCTTTAATCCCTCATGGAGAGCTCTTTGATCCTCATGGAGGTCTCATTAATCCCTCACAGAGAGCTGTCTGATCCCTTGTCGGGTCTGTCTGTCTGTCTCTGCCCTGACACGGGTAGGGTGGTTCTTGGGTGGCACGCGTTTCAAAGGATGAGTCTGGACTCTTCAGCTTTTCGATCTTCAGATTGTTTATTGTTTCTTATCTACAAAATTTTCTGTCTGCCCAACAGAGGTCTGATCTGCAAGGCAGCTAAGGGCACTCTGACCACCCACGGGGCGGTCATGTCTTTTTATACTAAAATCTATGTACATGATATTTACCTTTATTTCCCAATGCTTTTCACCCATGTTAGCAAGTGCACATCACCATGAACCAATCCCCAAGTGCCAACATCACCACAGGAGATGGAGGACAAGAAGAAGAAAGAAGAAGGACGAGACACGCCCTGATCCCTCCACCTTGTCTCCATAACCCCCCTGTACCAAAAACCTTAAAGTTTATATTTCACCCTATAAATGTGTCCCTTTTACACCCTTCACTCCAAAGTGATTCTCATGTCCTCAAACTGCTGTCACTTCTGTGGATGGATCAAAATCAAGCCACCAAGCACTCTTGGCAACATTCCAGGATTCCAAGACCCCCAAGGGTTCTCCTGGCAACTGTGGACATCGGGAGCGATGTGCTGAGTTCCCACAATCCCTCATGGAGAGCTGTTTCCTCCTGTCCATTGGCACTGTCTCTCCCCCAGTGTGGTTCCCCAGCAGCCCCAAGAGCAGGTGCTCACCATCCCAGGTGCTGTGTATTGATTAGTAGATCAGTTCCTGGGATTAACCATGGCTCAGGTGCACTAAAGCACGTTCAGACAGGTGAGCAGAGCTGGAACAACCCAGCCCCTCTGCAGAACTGTGGGACTTGGATCTCTCCCTTCCCTTTCCCTGGGTGGGGGTTCCTGGGACAAGCCCCCAGCCCCGGGTGGGCGTCCCCTGTGTGTCAGCCAGGCCAGCCCTCAGCTCCACGGCGCTGATGAAGCCACTGCTGCTCCCTGGGTGCCCGATTTGGGCTGGGGAACAGATGATCCTGTTAGCACCTGCTGCCCTGAGCAGCTCCTCAGCCTTGGCTGCCTCTGCAGAGCAGAAATCACTCAGTGCTCCTCACTGTGTCCCCAGAAATGGGCTCCATGTGGCCAGGCAATCACTGCAGGCTGCAGGAGTCACGTTTGGCTAAGATGAGCTGGCAGCTTCCCCGAGATGGAAAGAAAATATTTGAATGTAATAACGAGCACTATAAAGCCTGGCATTAAATAAATATTAGGCTTTGACACCAACTGGAAGAAGCCAAATTTCCAGCTGCCCAGGAATGTCATCTGAGGTATTTGGCTCACTTCATCTCAACAATTTAAAAATCATTTGGGCTGAAAAAGCCCCAGAGTGCTGTCCATCAAAGTGATTTTGAGGATGGGTTAGGATTGTGCAGAACAATCCTCCAAGGCTGCAGCCCAGCCTGGTTTCTGTTCCTTGCTGTGGGATCCCCTCACTCCAGCACCTTCTCCATCCTGCTCCAAACGCTGCCCTGCCTCTGGGGGCTCTGCAGAGCTTGTAACAGAGGGGTGACACCAGAGCCTGGCCCCCAGCCCTGTGCAGAATTCCCATGAAAAGCCTGGTTTGAGGTCACTCCTGGCTGTGGCTGCTTTTTGGCAGGGCCTGTTTGGTGAACTGCCCCGGGTTCTGTGTTTACTGATGGGAACAGGGTGGAGATGCTGCTGGGATTATAAATACATTCCACATCCTTCCAGCCACAGATAAAGCAACTCCCCTGCTCTGAACCAAGTGGCTCCAGGTCAGCTTTGAGAGCACCCAAGCTGTGTGATCCATGGGCTGCAAGATTCTCTGGTGGCAGACAGAACATCCTGGAAAAAAACCCCAAAGCCTAAACAAAGCAGCCTCCAGCGAGCTAAATACAGGGATACACAGGAAAAGCTTTTAATCTTGGAGAGACAGTCATAATTGTCTTCCTCCCTCTGAGGAAAAAGCAGAATCCTATAAAACATCTTCCTGCCCAAGATGCTGTCTGATAATGGGAGAGGGGAAGTGAGAGAGGAGGCAGCACCTTGTGGAAGAATGAAATCCTGGGCTGGGATGGAGGACATTAATACAGAGCACACCTCCTGCTCACAGAAAAACAGCCACAACCCCTCCAGGAGGATTGTAGATGAGCAGCATCGATGTTGCATTTAATTTTCTTTCCTCTGTCATGGGCAGTTGTTTTCCTTAGGATCAATAAACACTTTAATGCTGGAAATCCCACCAGGAGAACAATGAACTGCATTAAAAATGTAAATCCCACTGAAATAAATGCACTGAGAAACACCAGGTCAGCTCTACAGAGATCAGAGGGGGAGATCTGGGGCTCATGTCCATGTGGAAATTGTGCTCAAGTTATCTCTGGGACATTCAGAAGAGGTTGGGTTCTTTTTCCATATCTTAGGATCATCTTTTCCCCTTGTCAAATGCCTCCAGAGCAGCTTCACCAAGTCTCTGTGCTGAGGGCAATGAATATCTGTGTGGCCCTTGCTCTTGAGTGTCAGGGTCTTGATTTGATCATACAAGATTTCATTTCATTTCATACTGAGGTTAAAATCTGGATTTTGGGGTTGCCTATCTCAGCTTTCTCCAGTTCCTACCAGCTCTTCCAGCTTCCTCCAGTTAGAAATTCCTACCAGCTCTTCCAAGGGTGTTTTGTGCACCCTTGGAAGTCAAGGTCTCCAGATCTTAACCTCAAAGCACCCACACATCCCTAAATGAATTTCTAACAGCAGCAGCAATGCCTTGTTCTAAGACAAATGCAGGCAGGTGTAGCTGAGGCTGAAGGGGAGCATTCAATGCTCCTTTTCCAGCAAGGCTGGGCACGGTGGAGCAGCCAAGCACCCTGTGCAAGTTGTTCCTGTGAGCTCTGCTCTGGTGTCCAAGAGCTGAATTCCACCCCCTGTACCTCCAGACTCCTTTCTCAGCATCACCCTTCCTCCTGAACAGCTTTATGGTGTCACAATTTCAGCTCTACAAGGAAAAAGAGAAAGCAAAACAAAACCTCGAGTCAGACCCTCACCTGAGGCAGCCTTGAGAGAGGAGCCAGAGCTGCCCCGGAGCTGTGAGTGCCTCTCACCAAGGCAAGAGCTGCTGGCAAGGTGTGAAAGCCTCTCCCAGCAGAGACAGGCAGCTGCTTTTCTGTCAGCTCGATTACTTCTTCATCCTAAATAGGTGTAGCATGTTCAGGACACTTCTCACACTGCAATCTGAAGGCTGAGCTTGAGCCTTTCAAAGCTTCAGGAGGGATTTCAGCTTTCCCTTGGTTTCCTATTTTACCTCTTGTTATGTGTTCCAGCAGGAGCAACACATCGTCCTTCTGCAAGGCCTTTTATTTAATGACTTCAAAGTGCTTTGAAACCATTTGACTTTATAATAAGAACTGGGTCAGTTCTGCCTTCCTCATTTTGGAGATGAGGACAAACAGGTAAAGAGGTTAAATGGTTTGCCCTGCAAAAAGGAAATGTATGTGTAGCACACTTTGGAGGAGGGCTTAAAACTTTTGGCTCTGTTGCCTCTGTACTCACCACAGGAATGAATTTCCTCCTTCTGTGACCATTCTTTCCTCTGTGGTTACTGGCAGGGAGGCTGCCAGCCAGAAAATTGCAATTAAAGGGATCCCAAAGAAGATCAACATTGCAAAGCTGAGTATCTCTACAACACACGGGAAGGGTGATTTAGGGGAGCTTTGGGAAGAGAATGGGGATGAATGGGGATTCTTTTAGAAGAGAATGGGGATGAATGGGGATTCTTTTAGAAGAGAATGGGTTCACTGATAAACTTCAAAAGGTGTCAGGGCCTCCCAAAGCAACCTTGGCCCTGCTGCCAACAGCCCAGGGCAGAGCTGCTCCCCAGACTAGAGGGGATTTACCCCATCCCTACAAATGCTTGTAGGAAACTGCAGAGCCAGGGATGAACCTGGCTGGCCACCACACCTCATAGGGGTCTCTCTTCTCCATTTCTGCTTTTTTTCATGGCTGTCCTGGGTTGCAAAATACAGTTAGGGGGTGTGTGTTCAATTCCCATCTGTCAGAGCTGGGCAGTTCTCTGCTGTTCTTGGGGCAGTTTTTTCTTTATCTCTCCCCCAGCCAATCCTCCCTGCAGGAGATCTCTGCTGTCCATGGCCACTGAGTGTCCCTGCAGGGCTGATCCAATTCCAGCATCCCATGGGGAGATGCTGCGCCCAGGGGAGGAGCCAAGCATTCCTACCTGGATCCAATCTGAGCCTGGCACAGCACAGCAGCCTTTGCCCAGTGCATTGCCAGAGGAGCAGCTTCTGCTGCCCTGCATTGCCAGGGGGAGCCCAGGCCCATCTCCAGCAGCCCTGGAGCTGCAGAGGAAAACTCCCCCCTTGTGCAGGATCCCTGCTCCAGCAGAGCCACAGCTGGCACTGCAGGAGGGCTGAGCCCCCATGGGATGGGGCTGTGCCACCCCCTGACACACAGGGGGACAGCTCCTATTGTTGTTTTGTATTATTGCATTTTTAATTTTCTTTTCCCTAATAAAGAACTGTTATTCCTATTCCCATATCTTTTCCTGAGAGCCCCTTAAGTTCAAAATTACAATAATTCAAAATTACATTTCCCATTTCAGGAGAAGCTCCTGCCTTCCTCAGCAGACACCTGGCTTTTCAAGACAATGGCTCATCACACCCTGAGCGTGGAACTCATGGGAAGAACATTGGGCATCTCTTAGTGCAGGGTCTCATGATCATTCCTGTTTGCCTGGGGCTGGGTCCTGCAGACAGGAGTGTGAGCCACAGGCTCACTTTCCATGGGACAGGGAAGTTTGCAGCCATCATAGCTGAGGGGAAAGCCCAGGTGAGAGCTCCCAAATTCCCTGTGTTGGTTTTCCCTCACAAAGGAGTCACAGGCTGGGGAAGCAGGAGCAGCTCCACAGCACCGTGTGTCAGACTCACCCCCAGCTCCTCTGGCAGTGCACTGACAGCAGGTCAGGTGTAGCTCAACAACATTTCAATAAAGCCTCAGCAAATCTCTCAGGAAGCTTAAAAGAGAGAAAAACAAATGTGTGGTTTTGCTAAAAGATCTTAGAATTAAAAAAAAAAAAAATCTGCATTTATTTACTTCCTGTCCAAGGCTGATGCCCACTGAGATGCCCTTCACAACCCCAGTGCTGAGTCACAGAATACCTGAGGAGCACCTGAGAAGAAAAGTTACTCATTAAACAGAACCCCATGACAGTTCCTTGACATCTGCCTGTATTTGGCCTTCACCTTGGGCTTGACCTCTGCTTCTGTTTATTTCCAGTTGCGTCTGCATCACGTCTGCTCTCAGTGATCAGGTCTTGAATTATGAAGGAAAATTCCCCAATCCAGTGGCTCCTGTGGGATCCTCTCGGTGCCACCCCAAGCAGCATCCAGTGCTTTGGACAGCAGGACAAAGCCCTGGAGGAGGCTCCTCTGGCAGAAAAGGGTTCTTAGGCTGAGGATGGGCAAATGCACACCCCGAATTTTGGGTGGGGTTTGTTCCTGCAGGGTTTCTTCTTGCATATCTGAGCAGTGGGATGGTATGGGCTGGGCTGGGTGGTGTAAAGGAGAGAGGAACAGGAATAAAGGGTGCAGGCACCATTGCTGGTCCTGGGGACCCCAAACCTGGCCCAGGTGGGACCTCCCTGCTGTGACTGCATCCCCACACCCCTGTGCAAATGAATTTGTAGAAAAAGTTTAGAACAGTTTTTTTTTCTATATTTTAGTTTTTAAGTAATTTTTTTAGTGTCTGTTTAGGGATTGGTTAACTATAAGGTACTAAGTTTTTTTTTAATATTTAATTTTGATAGATGATTGGCTTTAAGGCATTTGCAGAATAGCATAGCAAAAGCTGATAGGCCAAGAAACACTTATAGTGTATAGTAATTAAGAAATTGCTAATTTCTAATTGTAATAACATAAATTATAATATCTGTAGTGTCTCACCCTTCACATGAGAGTAAGAATAAAATAAAAGTTTCTAAAACACCTCTCAGTTGTTCATCTCTAAGTCAGAAAAGGGCTTAATCCAACACATCCCAGCTGGGCTGTGTGCCCCTGGTGCTGCTCAAAGTGCAGCCACTGCTCCTTCTGGTGGCAAACATCCACCAGATGATGGTCTGTGTTCTCCAGCAGGGCACAGAAACCTCTGCAGAACCAGCTCAAGGCTCTTACTGAAATTTAAAGAGCAACACTCACGTGAGCAAACCCCAGTTTTATTATCCTAACAATTTTCCCACCCTCTGGGTGGGTCCTTGCAGAATAAGGAAGAAGATGAGGGATCCAAAGACATGACAGGTTTTCCTTCCTTTGGAAAAATCCATCTTTCCCAGCCAGCCACCCAGAGCCAAAAGTGGGATTTCTCACCCTAAAATTGATAATGTCCAGTCCCAAAAGTGGGATTTCTCACTCATCCTAAAATTGAGAATGTCCAGTCCCAAAAGTGGGATTTCTCACACATCCTAAAATTGAGATTGTCCAAACCCAAAAGTGGGATTTCTCACCCTAAAATTGAGAATGTCCAAGGAAGGACATTCCATCCAGCCTGAACAGCCGCATGTTCTTATCTAGACACTGGAAGGGGAATGGTGGCAAATTCATCTGGGACTACTGTGGAACAAATGTTGAACAAATGTCACCATTTGCATGTTGTTTATAAATAATTGTACTTTTAAATACCTCACCAATATCTCAGGAAGCTTAAAAAGGGAAAAATGATTTTGCTACAAGGTCTTAGAATTAAAACAAGAATAATCTGCATTTATTTATTTCCTGTCCAAGGCTGAGGCAAACTGGGATGCCCTTCAGAACCCCAGTGATCAGTCACAGAATCAGCTGGGATTCACTGGTGGGATCCTGCTCAGTCTGGAGGCATTGTGTAAAAACCAGCACCTTTCTTTTAGTTCTCTCCAGAAATCCAGAGGGTGTGGGAGTCCCTGGAGCCCGAGAGATGAAGGATCAGGAGTTTTTTAGAGCAGTTCCAGTTTGAGCAGGGCCATGAGGTGCACAGAGCTGGGAGAGCCAGCATGGAAAACATGGAGAGCCCCCTCTGATCCACCTGGAATAAGGCAGGAGCTGCAGGAAGGATCTATCCAGACAGAAACTGATTTTCCCTGGATTGTCAGGAGTGAAGAAGAGTGCCTGGGATGAACAGAGCACAGACAAAACCCAGGGTTTGCTCCCCTCTCTCCAAGTGGACAAAATATTGAGAATTTTGACACTGAAGGACCTGACTGCCTGAAAAGAGATTTTCAGTGAACCTGCATGTTGTCTTCCTGCAGGCTGAAGGACAAAAATAAAATAAAACCAAGGATTCTTTCCCCTGTGACAGTTTACCTGCTGTCCCTGCTGTGGTGCCAGCACACCTGGGCTGGGCCTGGAGAGGATCAGGGCCTGCCCAGCAGCTCCAGGTGGATTCACTTCCCAATTTTCACTCCCTAAATGCCCCCTTGGAGCTGTGCCCTGTGCCAGATGATCATTTAAGGCAATAATTGTGTTTATTTCAAACTACCATGTCTCAAACAGCAGCAAAAAAGAAAATAGATTATATCTTTAAATTCCAACCTGGACAAAATTATTGAATTTGAATTAGCTCAATATGTGTCAACAAGACAGAGCTCATTGATTCTTCCATGCTTTTCCCGTTCCCAGGCACGGGACAGAGGAGACAGAGGGGATTTTTGGGGTGGGATGGTCAATGAGCAGCAATTTAGGCCTGGAAGGTTCAACCTCTCCTCAGGACCAGCCCAGCTCCAGCTGAAAAATCATTGCTTTTATAGAAACTTGGCAATTAGTCAAAATCTGTCCCTGCACATCACCTGTTAAATATTTTCTCCCTTCTATCTGTGAACAAACAAAAAAACTTTTTCCTGGTTCAAAATGTGGAGGGAGAGGAGGAGGACACCAGGAAATCTGTGCAGAGCAGAGAGAGAAGGGGAAGGCCACCAGCACACAAGTTATTACCAGGGCTCAGGATGTGTTATTTTACTTGCAATAACCAAAGAAACCAGCTAATAAAGGAAAATTATGTTTTAAAGGCAGATGAAAGGTAGTCAAGGAAACACAATATCTTCCCTTCTCTCCTGTCTAGCCTCAGGAAAAACACATCTGATGCTGATGCCATCATGATAAAATCAGAGTTTAGGAATATCTCTGCCTGTGCTGCTGGTAGATTATTGAAAGGATGAGAGCTGTTCCCACTTGTGTGGCAATTTCCATCCCTGCCCACCAGGGCCAGCCTTGTCTGAGGGAATTGGGCACTCAAGGGTTTCATTTACAGGGGAGAAAATCATCTGAAGAATGAGCTGGGGATAAATTACCACATCTGTGCTGCTTTCAGAGGGGAAAACTGCATTAAAACTGGGATTTGGCTGCAGCTGAGAGAGAGGAGGGGTGAGGGCACAAACAGGAGCCTGGTGTGGGCTTTCTGCAGCCTTGCTCCTGGCAGGGATGTGGTGGGGGTACAGCCAAGAGCTGCCAGCAAGGCACTGCCCTCCCCACTGTGCACAGGATCTGGGCAGGGATTTAGGATCTAGGGATGGATTTAGGATCTAGGCATGGGTGGCAGCAGCTCTCTGGCCACAGAGAGCAAGGCACAACTTTCCCAGGCATTGTCCTGGGGAAGGCTGTGAGGTCAGGGAAAAGAATGAGAAACAATTCTTACCTTCACTTGCTGCACCTGATGTTGTGAACATGTGGAATGTGTAACAGAGATTTGTTTACCAAAGGGTGGTTTCTTAATTGGCCACCTAATTGGTGTTTAGATTCAAGGACCAATTGGGTCCACCTGTATTGTGACTGTCAGCAACCAATGGGTTTCTTATTAAGTATAGTATAAGAAAATAAAGTGATTGATCAGCCTCCTGAAAAGCATGGGGTCAATTATTACCATTCTTGCATGGGGCTAATTATTACCCAGCTGGGGGCCTGTGGGGACAGGGGTGAATTTAGGATCTAGGGATGACTTTAGGATCTAGGGATGAATTGAAGATCCTAGGGATGAATTTAGGATCTAGGGGTAAATTGAAGATGTAGGGATGAATTTAGGATCTAGGGATAAATTGAAGATGTAGGGATGAATTTAGGATCTAGGGATGAATTGAAGATTTAGGGATGAATTTAAGGTCTAGGGATGAATTGAAGATCTACCTCCCCTTTGTTTCACCACCCAACATTCCCCTGTTCCTTCCTGGCTGGATAAGTCCCTGGGCAGGGATTTTTTGTTAGGCTTGTGCTGAAGACTCATCTTTGCCTTGTTATGGAAAATGCCCCTTTTTGGTGGCTGTCAGTCCCAAAACACCTCGGGGCTGACTTGGAGGAGGAGAGGACGGTCCTGAGCAGCCTGGTGTGGGAACTGCCTTGGGGTCACGTTAGAAAGGAAATATTTCCAGGTTTGGGGCTGATAAAGCTCCATTGTGACGCTGCCAGTTTCCTTCCAGGGCTGCCAGCACGGCTCCAGCACGGCAGGAAACGGGGACGGGGTGGGGACTGCCCAAAGCATCCATGGAATATTTGACAGATGAGCTGAGGAGAATCCATGGGGAAGCAGGGTGGGAAGGGCAGTGCTGGGGTAACTGGGCAGGGAGTGGGGGCTGAGATCAGCTGTAAAGGAGTTTCCTGACTCCGAAATAGGAGCAGAAAGGTGATCACTGCCCTCCCCCATGCCCTGCTGGCTGCGCCTATCCATGCAGGGAGCCCCCAGCCAGGGAATAATGTGATGTGCTCTGGATCCCTGATTCCAGAAGGCTGAACCAATGCTTTATTAAGCTATACTATATTATACTAATACTATGCTGTATTAAAGAGATACTACAGAAAAACCTGTGGCTGTCTCAGACAATCACGACACAGCTTTGAGCTAATTGTCCAATCAATCCAAACAACCATCACCAGAGTCCAATTACCAAATCACTCTGGGTGAACAATCTCCAGAACACATTCCACATGTGCCCAACAACAGGGGCAGCAAGCAGAGATAAGAATTGTTTTCCTTCTTCTCTCTCTGAGGTTCTCACTGCCTTCCCCAGGAGCAATCCCAGGAGAGGGAATTCTGCCTGGCTCTGTTCAGAGGATGTGAACAGCACATGTGCCCCCCTGCCCTGGCACCACCACCACTCTCCCCAGCAGCATCTCCTCCCCTGGCCAGAGCCACCAGAGGGGATCCTGAGGGCTGAGGACCGACAGCACAGTCACATTTCCACTGCTAACACACTCAGGCAGCACCAGAGGCCTCCATGCAGCTTTGGCATTTTTTCCATACATTTATTAATGATTTTCTCCAGTTTGAAGAGTACCCACCGTTTCCACCCAGCAAATGGTGACAATAATGTGGGGGCTGGGAGCGAGACAGCCCCAGTGAGTAATTCTCAGGGTAAATTGTTCACCCCAGCTCTCCAGCCAGAGTGGTTCCCAGCCCAAGTGACTCCCTGCACTTGCAGGATGGTCCCTGTTCCCCTGGTGCCTTGTTGGGACTACCTAAAAACAGAGGCCAGACCACATTAAGGATTAAAAAAGTGATTATATTTATTGAGGGGCCTTCAGGTACATATAGGCCAAAGTCCCCCACAGGCTACACCCAAACTGGACCACAGGTCACAGATTTTCACACTTTTTTTTGGTCCATTTGCATATTTGGGTTAATTTTCCAATTCCAGCTTCAGCTAATGAAATAATTTACCCCAAGTTTTCTCCCCCCAGCTCACTTTTGTTTCCATCTCTCGGGGTCTGTGACAGTGAGGTGTCCTTGATTCCCAGGCCTTGAGAGGAATTGTTGTGTCTGCCCAAAATGTGAAGACAGCAGCTCACACTGTACATGGAGTTTAGAGCTATACACTAAGGAATTGCAGGATTACAAATATATGGAAGATATAAAAGCTCAAATCCTGAGGCATCAGTGCCAGGGATTGATCACTTCCCTCTACCTGACACAGAAATTCTCTGCTGGGGAGGACACACATCATTGGCAAACTGCTCTGAGCTTTTACTCCTCTTTTACTCCTCGCAGGCTGGAGAGGGGCTGGGAACACAAACCCTGTGAGGAACCCCTGAGGGAGCTGGGGGTGCTCAGCCTGGAGAAAAGGAGACTCAGGGGTGCCCCCATCACTCTCACAGCTCCTGAAAGGTGCCTGTGCTCAGCTGGGGCTGGGCTCTGTCTCCAGCAGCACTGACACAACCAGAGCACACAGCCTCGAGCTGAACCAAGGGAAATACAGGTTGAGTATTAGGAAAAAGTTTTTTACAGAAAGGGTGAGAAAGTTCTGGAATGGCTGCCCAGGGAGGTGGTGGAGTCCCCATGCCTGGGTGTGTTTAACAAAGCCTGGATGTGGCACTGGGTGCCAGGGTTTAGCTGAGCTCTTGGGGCTGGGCTGGACCCCATGATCTTGAAGGTCTCAACCCTGTGATTCTGTGAATTCTGTGAATTCTGTGATTCCTCAGCACCTTCCCTGCTTCCTCCTGAGTGATGCTGGGATTGAGAGTCCATCAGGATGCCCAGAAGTGCCCCAGCCAGCAGGACAAGGTGCATCCCAGCTGGGATCAGCTGGGACACCCCACAGACCTGGAGCCTTCTGTGCCTCAGAAGTGCCACCCCCAGGGCAGAACCCCTGGAGTTGCTGCAGGGAATCCGAGCTTTGCTGAGCACCTGGAGCAGCTGCTGAATAAATGCCAGGAGCTCCCAGTGCCAGGTGGGTCCCCAAAGCAGCTGGTCCCACCTGCAGAGCTTGAGAGGAGCCCAGCAGGCTGGGGAATGGCTCTCTCAGGGTGAGAAATGGGCACTGCAGGCCAACGATCCCTCCTGAGCAGCACAGGGAGAGGGGGAGGGAAAACTGCACTTTAAAAATGAGCTGCTGCAGGCAAGTCCCCAGCATTCTTCTTGGGTTCATTTTTCCAACTTAAAGAAACATGTAAAAAATGAGATTAATAGGGGAAATGTTTGGTTTTATTAAAATTCCAAGTGCTTACCCGATTAATCAAATCAAGCTTGATCATGAGCCATGTGACACTGAACAAATGACACAGAAATATCCCCAGTAACCAGGTGGGCAGGTTACAGGGAAGGTTTTAAATGGCATAGGGATTTTAGCATATGATATACATACTAATATTTTTAATATTCGTCTATATATTAATATACATATTTAACATATACTGCTGTATATTAATATATGCTTATAATATATCAGTTAATATTTAATTTTTTAATTATTGAAATTAATATAATGATTATATTACATTATATTTAAATATTTAATTGCTTGTACTATTTAATATTACATTTAATATTTACTATTATACAAAATATATATTTAATATCAATCTATAATAGGAAAAATATTATATAATTAATTATATTTAATATATTTAATATTTTATATTTGCCTTATCCCTGGATGTGTTGCAGAGCAGGGTGGGCTCTGAGCAGCTCAGTCCAGGGAAGGTGCCCTGGCCTTGGCAGAGTTTCCAGGAGGAAGACACAGGTGAGCCTGACTGGCCTGGAGTTCCCAGCTCCTCCTCTTCTCCCGTCTTTAACCAGGGGCTCCTGTTGCCCTTTTCCAGGCAGTGGGGTTTCACTGGATTGCCACAAATTCCTGGCTGTGATGGGAGGTGGCTCAGCTGCTCCACTCTCCCAGGAGCCACAAGTGCCTCTCACCAGCCCCGTGGATTTGTGACCTTCAGCTTCCTTGGACGTTCCAGCCTCAGATTTTCCTTCCTGTGCCCAGCCCTGATTGCCTGCAGGGTGTGCCTGGGGCACTGTGTGTCCCTGTGCTGGGATGTGCCACTCCTGGAGCAGCTGATCCTTGGAGACCATCCCAGCCCCTTTTCCCCCAGGGCTTTGTCCATGGGACTGTGCCAGCAGAGCCCCAGAGGGGCCAGATCTGCTCTCCTGAAATCCAGGATAAACTGCTCACTGCCCCAAGGACCTCAGCTCCACCATTTCCTGGTCACTGCACTGCAAAGCAGAGTGGGAATAGAAAATTGATGTGATAAAAGATTGGTGAGATGGACATTTCTGATGTGCCATGCAGAAATACTCTGCACTTCATTAAATTATTCCTTCACTTCAAGGAACAACATTTCAACTCAGTAAGATTAGGAATTTAAATGACTTCAAGAGAGCTTCATTTCTCAGAAAGCACATTCAGGCACACGGTGACATTTAATTTCTTAGCAAGCTGCAGAGCGAAGCTACAAAATTGGCCACAATTAACATTTCCTTAAAACCTGGCTCCAGTGTTGCAGGGATTCAAACAATGGAACCTCAGTCAAAGGAATAATTTGCTCACTGACTTTGCCACTTCATTTCTGCTCACAAAAGTTTTCTGAGCAGCTTCCAAACAGCTGCCAATTTTGTGCAACACCCCCATTCTTTCCTGGGAGGTACCAGGTATGCATCAGATAAGTTTTATGAGTAATTCTCAGTCTTTCCTTGCTCAGTTCTATTTTTAGAGTTTCTGCTGCAGTGGCTAATCTTGAGGGGAGGCTTAGGTCACCCATTACTATTTCCATTCTCTGGCTGAGTGCAAATACACAATTCTGAGCTCAGACTCCACTTCAAGCGCCCTCTAATTCCTGCTCATCTCCTCGTCCTCTTCAGCACTGGGCAGAAAGGAATTGAAAAGGAAAGTGTACAAATATTAATTGACCTCAGCACCATTCTGGGCTGCTGGGGCAGATATTTGATGTACTACACTCCCAGTGCTGATTTTCAAACCAGAGGATACAAAAAGCTGAAGTGGCATTTACAGGGGGTGGTTGGAAACTGCCTCTCAACTTAGAGCTTTGCTTTGCCTTTGGAGAGCAAGCTTAGATGTCCAGCTTAGATTGAAAGTATTTTCTTTTTAGACATCCATATCTGCATGAAATGAGTCTTGTTTGAAGTAGTAAAAATCCCCCAAAAATCTCAGACAGCATTTTGTTGAAGGAAGTTTCCTATAAGAAAAAATTATAATTTTAGCAGACACATTTCAGCCTCTGGAATCTATTTTTGCATCGCTGCAAATACATCCTAACCCTCTATATTTTGTCTGGGCTCAGCTCTACAATTTTGCTTAGATTTGCTCCCATTCCTTCTCCTTCAGCATGGATCACACTGCCAGGCACAAAAATCCATTTACATCCCAATGATCCCAGATCCCAGACCCTCTGTGGCTCCTGAAGAGCCCCACTGCTGGATCAGCCAGATTTTAGGGGATAAACTCCACCTGAAATGGAGACATTGCAGCTCAGGAGGTTTCCCTGCTGGTATTCAGGGCTCCTCATGGAATGCCAGCTGCATTCCCACTGCCTGGAAATGTCAGGGGCTCCCCAAATCCTCACTCCCTGCTCCCCAGTTTAGATGCTGAACATTTCAGGCTGCAGCATTTGACTCAAAAGTCAACAAATATCCAGCATTTAGGGTGCTGCTCCACACTGCTTTAGGAGAGAAATTGTCCTTTGAGCTGTGAAAAACAAAGTGTTGGACAATTTTAGCTTGAATTCCACCCCTGAGGGGAGGTTTGGGAAGGAGCTGGGCTGGGGCTGCAGGAGCTGCTGAGCAGCACCAGGGGCTGGGACCTGCCCTGAGGGGTCAGAGCACACCTTGGAGGGGATCTGGGGGCCAGAGTGGTGCCTTGGGAGCTCCTGGAGCAGAGGCTGGACAGAGTTAAAGGAATAAAGCAGGGATTTATTAAAAGGCCTTCACAGGATTCACCTTGGGCAGCACAGGAGCCCAGCCAGGGCTACACCCAAGCTGGATGAGGATCACAAGTTCTCACTATAAGTTTTATCAGTTTTGGTCCATTTCCATTTTGGGGTTAATTGTCCAATTCCAGCTCCAGGTGATGCAGTCCCATCCTCCCAGTCTGCTCTCCTCAATTCTCTGTTGTTTGCACTTTCTGGGCCTGAAGCTGCAGAGGTGTCCTTGGTTCTGGGGCTGGAAAAGGATTGTTCTGTGTGACTGAGCTGTGAGGAGAGCTGCTGACACTTTATATGGAGTTCAGAGTTATACACCAATGCAGTACAGAGTCTGGAAAACATGAAAACTAAAACTGAAGGGGTCAAGAGGAAATGGCTTTGGAGGCCCATGGGAGGAGCCACAGCCATCCTGGGGTCCCAAGGGTTCTCCTTCCAAGCCTCACCTCCAGAACAGCCCCGGGCAGAACAGCCCACCCTTGGGGGTGATGGACTGGGGGATGTGTGTGACAGTGGGGTGACACAAACCCAGGCTGGGGATCCAAATAACTGCAGTGCTGCTGGTGATCTGTGCCCTGCCATGGGCCAGAGTGTGCAGGGATGCTGCAATTCCTGCAGGGACAGCTCCCAGAGCCTTTGGCTGTTTTTCTGCACTGGCTGTGAGCAGACACGTGGTTCTGGTTGTTTTACTGAGAGTCCCATCCTCCCACTGTTCACATAAAGCACTCAGGCACCTGAGGGAGCTGTGCCCATGCAAATCATGATGGAATTCCTTGAGGGACCAGGAATTCTCCTCACTGGCAGCTCAGGGTGCATTCCTCCTTTGCTGAGGGTTTTACTCACCTGCAGTGTGTGGTTTTTTCTGGGCTCTGACACATTTTTCTAAAATCTTACAGGATTTGAGACTCGTGGTCAGCTCTGTGCTGGGGCAGTTTGCTCAAGACCCTGCTGGAGGGTTTGTGCTGAGCTCTTCAGCTGCACTGCCCTTGCTGTGCCCCTGTTTGTCTGTCTTTCCTCTTTTTGTCTGTGGTTTCGTCCAGCAGACAAGATCAGATTTATGCAAAAACTGTTAAGAGATGGCTCAGCTGTGTCTAAGTAAAAAAAACCTGTGCAAGTATCCCTGTAAAACAGTGGGTTCAGCTTGAGGGGCTACCTGGCTGCTCAGTTTGGGCTTTAGGGTTTTTTTTGGTTTGTTTTTTTTTTTTCTGTGTTCAAGGAAGTTTCTGGAATCCCTGCTAGAAAAGGACATGGAATTGTAAACCAATATCAGAGTGTAGTGCTCTGTAGGTTGAAATGCTCTGAACCATCTATTTTTATTGTGCTTATATGCTGGAAATTGCAGCCCAAACCACGGTGATGAGCTGGAGATTTTTTTCCAAGAAATCTCCTTTGGTAAAGATGGGGCGAGGTGAGTTCAGCACAGAGCCAGCAGCTCTCAGATGAATGGATTTGTTTAGAGGGTGAGCAGGAGAACTGGTGGCTGTGACTCACTGGCCAGGCCTGTTTTCAGAGAACTTCCAAAGCCAAGATGTGCAAAAGGAAGGGGGTTGGTACCCAGCTGTGCCCTCTGCCCAGTGCAGCCAGCTCAGGGTCCCACAGGGAGCTCAGCACAGCTGAACCTGGCTGCACAACCCAGGGGCAAACCCAGAGCCTGGCCCATGGTGGTTTCCAAGCTTTTTGGGAAAAAACCAATTGATGTTGACAAATGGCACAGCACAGACCGAGGTGCTGCTTCTCAGGGGTGAATCAGAGCAGAGGGCAAGGAGACAAAACCCCAAATCCTTTCTTTCCTCTGCCCTGTCTATCCTTAAACAGCTGAGGCAGGGCAGGTGGGGAAGCTGTGGTGGTTTGGAGGGAGGGAGCTGCAGCCCTGCCCTGAATGCCCATTGCCCCGAAATGCCCATTTGTCACAGACATGTTATATGAAAAATCCTTTCCTTAGATTTTTTTCTGCTGAGAAGCTGAGAGGCCTCAGGAACAAAATGTAACCAATGGTTATCTGCTGCTGTGGGATGCAACAGGTGCATCTGGGATTGGGCTCATGTGGTTGTTTCTAATTAATGGCCAATCACAGTCAGCTGGCTCAGACTGTCAGGTCAGTGACAAGATTTTGTTATCATTCCATTCCTTTTCTATTCTTAGCCAGCCTTCTGATGAAACCCTTTCTTCTGTTCTTTTAGCATAGTTTTAATATAATATATATCATAAAATAATAAATCAGCCTTCTGAAACATGGAGTCAGATCCTCATCTCTTCCCTCATCCTGGGCATCCTGCAAACACCACCACACCCATTGCCCTGCAATGCCCATTGCTCTGGATGCCCATTGCCCTGCAGTGCCCATTTCCCTGCAGTGCCCATTTCCCTGCAGTGCCCATTCCCTGCAGTGCCCATTGCCCTGCAGTGCCCATTCCCTGTAATGCCCATTGCCCTGCAATGCCCATTCCCTGCAATGCCCATTCCCTGCAATGCCCATTGCCCTGCAATGCCCATTCCCCTGCAGTGCCCATTGCCCTGCAGTGCCCATTCCCTGTAATGCCCATTCCCTGTAATGCCCATTCCCCTGCAGTGCCCATTTCCCTGCAGTGCCCATTCCCCTGCAATGCCCATTGCCCTGCAGTGCCCATTCCCCTGCAGTGCCCATTTTCCTGCAATGCCCATTTCCATGTAATGCCCATTTTCCTGCAATGCCCATTCCCTGTGATGCCCATTGCCCTGCAGTGCCCATTCCCCTGCAATGCCCATTGCCCTGCAGTGCCCATTTCCCTGCAGTGCCCATTGCCCTGCAGTGCCCATTCCCCTGCAGTGCCCATTCCCCTGCAATGCCCATTCCCTGTGATGCCCATTGCCCTGCAGTGCCCATTTCCCTGCAATGCCCATTCCCCTGCAGTGCCCATTCCCCTGCAGTGCCCATTCCCCTGCAATGCCCATTCCCCTGCAGTGCCCATTCCCCTGCAGTGCCCATTCCCCTGCAATGCCCATTCCCCTGCAATGCCCATTCCCCTGCAGTGCCCATTTCCCTGTAATGCCCATTTCCCTGCAGTGCCCATTCCCTGCAATGCCCATTCCCCTGCAGTGCCCATTCCCCTGCAGTGCCCATTGCCCTGCAGCTGGCACCAGGGCTGCCCCACTGAGGAGCAGGGCATGTGATGGGTGAGGCCATCCCTGCTGATGCCAGTGCAGTGACTGTCACCCCACCCTGAGCAAAACAACCCAGCCTCTCCCACAGCATCAGGACAGCTTTGTTCCTGTTTTACAGGGAAAATTGAGAGGGAAGGGGAGGCCATGATGAAAATGGAAAGATCTGCCGTGATTCTGAGTTATATTTTAAGCTAATCCACATAAGAAGGATTTTTTTTTAAAAAAATGGGGACAATGGTAAAAAAAAAATCAGTCTGTTGCTCTAAATAAAGTGCAGAGTGGACCTTGGATAAACATACATAAGCAGCATGTGACCCAAGAATATTATTAATTCAAGACGAGATTTCCTCACCCAGGTGTTCCTGGAAGAATGCAACATTGCCATTTTAAATCCACCAGTTTCTGCCCATAATTAAAATGCTGTAAGCCAGAAATCACCTTGCAGCATGGTGGGTGCTCTCTGCTTGCTTAGCTCAGCACAGAATTTCATGGAGGGACAGGAGGGAGCTCAGCTTTTTATCCTGCAAAATGACCACTGGCAGACAAAATTCCAAGAGTTGCTTTCAGCCAGCAGTGGTTTCAGATTTTCAGATCAGAGTTAAGAAATTCTTTCAGCAATTTGGGTGTTTATCAGTCACTTTGGAAATAAAAGAAAAGTTATTCTGTTTACCAGCCTATGAGTGAGTTTCCCAAAGTCCTCATGCCCTGTTCTGGGAAATAAAGTGAGATGAGAACTCAAGAATTCCCAAGGCAACAGGCAAGACATGGCTATGGAAAGGAAGGAACTGGAATAAGCTGAGGAAACCTTTGTAAGATGAGAGTTGATGTGGATAGAACAAAAATGTTTAGGTGGAAAGAAGGGGGTTGTTAGGAGCACAGTGATATATTTCTCTTTGGGGCTGCTCCCTTTAGGAATTGTAGGGAAAACTGACCTTAAAACTTTGCAGAATAAAAAGCTTTGATTTTTCTTTTTTCCCCCTCACTGCTTTTGAGCCCTACATTTGTGTTTGCTGCAGGAAGTTCATTGTGGTTCATTGTTCAGCTGTTTTATAGAATCAGCTGTTCTGGATGGCAGCCAAGGATGAAGGAAATAGTTAAAAGTGCAATTTTAATGGAGAGTGGAGTTTGGAGAGCAGAGCCTGAGGATTTGGGGTTTTAATGCAGTGCTGTCCACCCAGAGCTTCCCCAGCCCAGCTGTTCACTGCTTGCTCCTCTCCAAAACAATGCTAAAAATGCATTTTAAAATGGATTATAAAAACCACAGAGCTCCTCAGTGACAGGGCAATGAGTGAAGGGCTGCCCCAAAACCTGGCTCCACAGCCTTATTCCTACAGAGCTCATCCCTGCAGGGCCAGGACAGGGGGACCCCTGAGCCCCCTCTGCTGCCAGGCTGAGCCCCACTGAAGGGACCCACCAGGGCTGGCTCTCTGCAGCTGCTTTAGCAAACTCCATGGGCCAGCTGCTTTAGAAAACTTCATGGGCCAGCTGCTTTAGAAAACTTCATGCTCTGGCCCCCAGACTGGGTTGTGCCCAGGTGCAGCTTGCTGGGTGGATCCTGCCAGGTGGATTGTGGCTGCTCAGGCATTCTGTGTTCCAGAAGTTAGCTCAGCTTCCCTCAGAAATTCTCTGGGGCCAGTCTCCAGACAAGGCTCAGCATTTCAGTCTAATTCACAATAATTTTTTTTTCCTTTTCCCTCCTTCTTTATTTACTTTTCCCCCTCTCTTTTTATTTTTTCCCTTTTCCTGCCTGTGGAAGTGATTGAATCTGATTTTCAGATTCAATTGAATCAGTGATTGAATCTGATTTTCAGATTTGTGGCAGATGGCAGAAACCAAACTGAAGCCCTGATATTTTTTCTCCTTTGCCACGAGGGCTTTTCAGTGCTTTACACAAGTGATCAAACTCTTGTCACCTGTTGCTTCCTTTTGTGATTCCTCTTGCAATCCCTGTGCTGTTCTCCACTTTGCCATAAACTGTGTGGCACAGCTCTCCTTTCAAGGTTTGGAAGATTTTTGGGCTGACTGGGGAGGATTGGAGCATCCTCATTGCCCCAGGAAAGCCACCCAGGCGGGTGGGGAACCTGCTGGGAGGGTTTTCCCAAAGAGGGGCACAGGGGTGGCTCAGGTGGCAC
This sequence comes from Molothrus aeneus, assembly GCF_037042795.1. Lineage (NCBI taxonomy): Eukaryota > Metazoa > Chordata > Aves > Passeriformes > Icteridae > Molothrus > Molothrus aeneus. The sequence goes on along the minus strand of NC_089659.1, from coordinate 1,623,390 downwards.
CTGGCTGTCCCCAAAGCAAGGCTGGGGATGCCCTGGGTGATCCCAGCCCTGGCAGGGGCAGATCCCTGCAGCTCCCATGCTCAGGGATCCCATGGGGTCACACACTGCTCCTCTCCCAGACACTTTTGGGAACCCCTTGGCCGCTTCCATGGGTCAGGGCAGCAGTGGCCACAAATCCTTTCTGCCACATCTGCAACTGCTCCTTGTGCTGAAGGAAAAGTGAGCAAACTCTGCAATGCATTAACCTTTGTCCCAGTAATGGGAATCTCTGGAGCTGTCCCTGATTCCTGGAAAACAGCACTGGTACATTACAGAATTAATTCAGCATCTCCTGTTTTCATCATCGAGTGTCTTTTCCTTGTATGATGTTCTGCTTCTTTTCTCTAGTGGATACATTGCCTGGTTTTATATTTTCTCAGTACTTAAGAGTGGAAAAAATTGAAGATCTTTCTTCAGAGAAGTTCTGCTAGAGATGCTCTTGAGATCCATCCTGCTCTGTCTGATGCCTGACATGCACCAGGAGTAATTGAGGAAATTTTTCTGCGTCAATGGCAGTAAATAATCAGTGTCTGTTTTCTCCCACAGAAAATTATTCCCGGGCTTGTTTCAGAAACTGAAGTGACTCTTGTTTCCTTGAAAGGAATTATATTAAATGGCTGATATATTTCCACCACTGCTGTTGTCAGAATTACATTCAAGGACAGGATATGGGGATTTAAAAAAAAAATTTAATAACACAGAATTGTTTGGCTTTGATCTGCAATAAGAATTGTGTGAACTGCTCTGCTTCACACTTGATCCCAAATAAGATGGCTCAGGGAAACTCAATGGTCTTCAGCAAATTTACTTCATTTACAGCCACTCCTAATCCTTCTCCCAGTCATTCCCACTTCCTTTGACTCACAGGCTCATCCTGTGTCAGGATGTTGTGTGGGCTCAGTCTCCATCCCAGCTCCCCACTGCCCTGCCCAGGGGATCCTTCCCTTAAATCCTTAAATCTTTATTTAAGGGAAATCTCAGCCCCAGACCCAGGGCTGAGAGCTGCCTCGAGCAGATGGGGACACTGAGGTGCTGCTGGGGCTGGGTGGGACAGGGGGTTCAGGAGCCTGGCTCTGGGGCTGCATCCCTCATTTCCCAGGAATTTTGTTACAGCTTCTCCAAAGGACAGGGATGCAGTGCTCCAAGCCTGGCTCTGGGGCTGCATCCCTCATTTCCCAGGAATTTTGTTACAGCTTCTCCAAAGGACAGGGATGCAGTGCTCCAAGCCTGGCTCTGGGGCTGCATCCCTCATTTCCCAGGAATTTTGTTACAGCTTCTCCAAAGGACAGGGATGCAGCCCCAGAGCCAGGCTTGGAGCACTGCACCCCTCATTTCCCAGACATTCAGTTGTTACATCTCCAAAGGACAGGGGTGCAGCCCTTCCATCTCCCTCTGATGGTGGGAACACCTCGTCCCACAGAGGGCAGGAGGAGCAGACAAACTGCTTGGAAACAGCATTCCAGAATTCCTGGTGTGACCATTAGGGCAGAGCAGGAAAATCAGATGAATGTGGGGAAAGCACAGCATTCTGATGTTGGATTTTCTGACCCAGGGATGAGGCAACTGGGAGGAGTTTTAAAAACTTTTATTCCATTTTCAGTCTCATGAGAAGGGTGAGACAATACAGATGTTACAATTCACACCATCACAATCAGAAGCCAACTATTTCCTAATTACAATCACTGTATTTCTTGGCCTATCAGCTTTTGCCACACCATGCTGTAAATGCCTTAAAACCAAAAATCTAAAATTACCCCTCGTGGGTCCTACTACAATGCACCTTCCATAGTTCTATTTCTCCAAAGTACCCAGGCTTATTTACAAGGCCATCCTTTGAAACTGTTTCTAGCTCCATTTCTCTCTCAGCAATGTCTGTCCTGTTCCATGGCATTTCTAAGTCAGCATTTCTTATCTCAAAGTTTACAGATTCACACTCTATGAGCCTTCTGTCAGGCTTTGAGAATTCCCTACAAACTCATTTCCCACATTCTGAAATAGCAAAAGATGGAGTTTGTAAGAAGTTTCTCTCCAGGCAACTGAGGGCTCTCAGGTTGGTAGGGGCCCCTGAAGCTTCACCTGCTCAAAGCAGGACCAACTTCAGCCATGGACTGGGGCACGGAGCCACCACGTGTCATGGTCCCTGCTGGTGGGAAATTGTAGGTGGATGAGTTGAGGATGAATTGCCTCATAAATGCTTCTCTCACTTGGGTTCTTTGAGGAAATTCTTCCTGTGGACACATTTTAAAGTGACAAAATTAAGGCATCTGCTGCTGTCTGCACTGTCTGCTATGCCTTTGTATTTTGTAATTTGTGACCGTGTTCACAGGGGTCCGAGGATGAGGGAAGAGATGAGGATCTGACTCCATGTTTCAGAAGGCTTGATTTATTATTTTATGATATATATTATATTAAAACTACACTAAAAGAATAGAAGGAAAAGTTTAATCTCAGAAGGCTGGCTAAGCTAAGAATAGAAAGGAAAGAATGATAACAAAGGCAGCTGCCTCAGACTCTCTGTCTGAGCCCGCTGACTGTGATTGGCCATTAATTAGAAACAACCCCATGAGCCCAATCCCAGATGCACCTGTTGCATCCCACAGCAGCAGATAACCATTGGTTACATTTTGTTCCTGAGGCCTCTCAGCTTCTCAGAAGGAAAAATCCTAAGAAAGAATTTTTAATGAAAAGATGTCTGCAACAGTAATTTACTTCCTGTGGTCTGTAAAAATACCAGATTATTAGATTTTGGTTCAACTTCTTCCTGTCCATGTTCCCCATCAGCCCCCTCAGTGGATCCCTACAAAATGTGAGGCTTTTCCTGCCTGAGGGATAACTCACCTGGTTTTGGTGCTGGCAGCAAAATTTTGGGGTTTGCTTACAAAATCTGATGTGCTACAATGCTCCTTTTTGGCCAAACCTTGAACGTTCCCAGCCTGCATAAAGGAATATCCTCTGCATGGCAGCTCACCCCTTAAAGGCTTGGAAATTCCCAGTGGGGAGGTTGAGGGGTGGGTATTGGGTTCTTCCAACACAGTGATCCTTCCTCGGGGAGCTGCAAGGATCTGTGGAAATTCTGCATTTCAGAGGGTGCAAAGTCAAGTTTCTAAGAAGAAAGTGGGAGCCAAACTGAGCTTGAGCAGCACAGGGACAGCAGGGGTGCTGTGCCCAGACCTGTGTGTGCTCCAGGGCCGGAGGAGGATTTCCCAGTTGCTGTGGGGTTTGATATCTCCAAATCTGAGCTCCCTGGTGCTGCCCAGCAGGGTGTGTTGGTTTGGAAAGACAGGAGTCTGCTAAGGAAGGCAGGAGCCTCCCCTGAAATGGAGAATGTAAACCCTCCCCACCCCTCTGAACTGCTATAAATTTTAAATTAAGGGGCTCTCAGGCAAAAATATGGGAGCAGGAAATAACAGTTCTTTAGTAGGGAAGAAAAAATAAAAGGATAAAATAAACAATGCAGTACACTAGAACAACACTGCCAGAGTCAGAACAGAACCTGACACCCTGTGGGTCAGGGTGTTGGCACAGTCCCACTGGAATTGTGGCTCAGCCCTCCTGCAGTGTCAGGGCTGGTTCTGTTGGAGCAGGGATCCTGTAGAGAAGGATGGATTCTGCCTCTGAAGATCCAGTGGAAGAGGCAGCTGCTGCTCCTCTGGGGAATCCAGTGCAGAAGCCCTGCTGGTGTTCCAGAATCTCCAGATTATATCCAGGTAGGAATGCTTGGCTCCTCCCCCTGGGCTCACATCTCCCAATGGGATGCTGCAGTTCTTATCAGCCATGCAGTGACATTCAATGGCTGTTATCAGCAGGTGTCCCCTCCCGAGGGAGGAGTGATTGTGGTCACTCAGAGAGAGAGATAAGGCAAACTGCCCACTTGACAAAGGTGATCTGCCATACAGATGGCAATTGAAAACATCTGGCATTGCAATCTTCAACACAGGGCTGGTGCTGAGGAGAGCAGCAGGAGCTAAAGGAGGCAGAGGGAAGGAGCAGAGCAGCAGCTCCAGGGCTGGGTGCATCTCTAAATGTTAAGGGAGAGGTTGGGCACACACAAAAGGTCAGCACTGCTCAGGCTGGCAGTGAAACAAAGGCCAACTATTTTTAACTTCAAGTGGGAAGCCTAAAGCCATGAGCTGGCCTGATTGTAGAAGGCCTTGGCTGTGGTGCTAATCAGAGCTGTTTGCATAATGAGAGCCCTGGCTGCTGACCCAACACTGAGAGCTGCATCCCAAACCTGCCCTGGCCCCCCCCACCTCAAACCTGGGGATGCTGCAGGTGGGGCCTGAGCTCCTGGAGTCCTGCAAGCACTGCCCAAAAATCCCTTCTTAACCTCCTGGAGTCTGCAAGCACTGCCCAAAAATTCCTCCTTGTCTTGGAGAGTTACAGTGAGAGACACTGAGTTTGTGAGCCAAAGTGAGGGTTAAAGGACACAGATAATTTGCTTTACTTAGCAGTGCCCCACCTGCAGCTGGGCACTGCCAGGGGGTCAAAACCCAAGAGGGATGGCTGGGCAAATGGGACAGGTGCCATAAGATCCACAGGAAAGGGATCTGCTGTTCTGCTTGGAGAATCCAGAGCTCCTTGGATGTGTCCTCGGCAGGACACAAAGCTTTGACTCCAAGGCTATTTTCAAAAATCAAAGTGGGTATTTCCTTTTGCAGACAGATCTGCAGGGACCCTGTCCTGCACCTGCCAGCAGGAATATCAGCACTGGCAGGACAAGGTCTGCACCTCTGGGTTTTTTGGCTTTCTTCACCCTGGTGATAGAGCCAAGGGAAGCCAAGTTCTGGTCTGGGATCATTTCCTAACTTTTCTCAATGCTGCTTTAGCAACTGGTGCTGCACTTGCAGGTCTCTGTCATTACTTGTTTCTGGTATTAGAAAATCTCCTGAGACTTCTTGGTGAACCATCAGGGTCTGAACAGCCTCTTGAGTGGGTAAGCAGTGCCAAAGTTGCACCACACTTCAGACAATTCAACTTTTCTGCTCTTGTGTCAAGAAGAAAAAAGAAGAGGGAAGTCTGGAGCAGCCTTATTCCCCCTGATCAGTATGTGCAGCAGGGCTTTTCTCAAATTGATGGTGGAAATATGGAATATTTGCCTGGTTTCTGAGCTGTCTGGCAGTGCTCAGCAAGGTTTCCCACTGCAGCAATAAGAGCCCACAGCTGATTTTCTGTGCAGCTGTGGAATGGGATCACTTCCTGATTTTGTCACTCCAGAGGAATGAGAAGACTTTTCCTAAGAAAAAGCTTTGTAAAGCTCTGTTGGTTTCCTTGAGATTGCTGAGGGCTGGGGACACAGGGTGGCTCCTGGAGCTCTTGAGCCCATCCTTCCCCTGGGATTCAGCCTTCCCCTGGAAGTGCCCTCTGTGGGGTTGGAGTGTTCTGGGAGGTCCCTGCCTGCAGCAGTGCTGAGCTGTGAAGGGATTGTGGCCAAATCAATCAATGCCCTCAGGGCAGCCTGGCCTGGCTGTGTCCCCACTGCCCTGGTGGGATGGGAGGTGTCACAGTGAGGGGTGGCAGCCACCCAAAGTGACCCCAGGGGATCCCACAGCTCCCACCCTCAGCTGCTGAGCCAGCCCCTGCCTCCTGCCATGCAGGTGACCCCACAGCTCAGGTGGCCCCACAGCTCAGGAGACCCCATGGCTCAGGTGGCCCCACAGCTCAGGTGACCCCATGGCTCAGGTGGCCCCATGTCTCAGGTGATCCCATAACTCAGGTGGCCCCATAGCTCAGGTGGCCCCATAACTCAGGTGGCCCCATAGCTCAGGTGACCCTACAGCTCAGGTAACCCCATAACTCAGGTGACCCCTTGTCTCAGGTGGCCCCACAGCTCAGCTCCCAGGCCAGGCCATTGCAAGGGGAATTCTGCTGTTCCTGTGGTGGCTCCATCAGATCTGTCCTGCAGGGAGCCTGCACAGCTGCTGCTGCTGTGTCCAGATGTTGTGACACCCCCAGCCTGTTCCCTTCTCTCAGCATGGTTTCCCAAAGCCCTGTGGCAGCTTTGGGGCCCAGCTCAGTGTGAGGCCCAGCCACCCCATCCCTTGGGGTTTGATGAGTGCCCTGAGCTCCTGAACACCTCCAGCAGAGCTTTCTCTCTCTAATTCTCTGCATTGCCATGTGTTTGTGAGGAAATCAGCATGTTCCCAGAGAAGAGCACACTGAGAGCATGGACAGATTTTATTTGCAGGATTTCTCTGCCCCAGCCATCCCACACACTCAGAGCAGCTGCCAGGAGCAGTTTGGGATCCCAAACTCCATCCCAATGGAGGTGCTGCCCTCATTTTCCCATCAGGGGCAGAGATGCTCTGTCATGGAATCACAGAATGTGCTCCCATCAGGATCACCCAGTCCAGCTCCTGGCCCTGCAATGGGGGAAATGAATTTGAAGGGAATTCTCCAAGCCTGACAGAAGGCTCACACAGTGTGCACCTGTATGGAAACTTTGAGATAAGAAATGCTGACTTAGAAATGCCATGGAATAGGGCAGACATTGCTGAGAGAGGAATGGAGCTAGAAACAAGTTTCAAAGTGTCCTGGTTTGAAAAGCCAGGTGTCTGCTGAGGAGGGCAGGAGCCTCCCCTGAAATGGGAAATGGAAAATGTAAACCCCCTCCCTTTATTATAATTTTGAAATTAAGGGGCTCTCAGGAAAAGATATGGGAGTAGGAATAACAGTTCTTTATTAGGGAAATTAAAAATACAAATCACAGAGAATCACGGAATGATGAGGTTGGCAGAGACCTCTGAGATCATCGAGTCCAACCTGTGCCCTAACACCTCACCCAGACTGCAGCACCCAGTGCCATGTCCAGTCTTTTTCTAAACCCATCCAGAGATGGTGACTCTGCCACCTCCCTGGGAAGAGCATTCCAGCACTTTATTATTCTTTTGGTGAAAGATTTCTTCCTAATGTCTAACCTATCCCTTCCCTGACATTGCCTGAGTACTAGCAATAGTACAAACCAAAAAATAAATAAAAAGCCCCACTGCCAGAGTCAGACCGTGCCCTGTCCCCTGTGTGTCAGGGGGTGGCACAGCCCCATCCCATGGGGGCTCAGCCCTCCTGCAGTGCCAGCTGTGGCTCTGCTGGAGCAGGGATCCTGCACAAGGGGGGAGTTTTCCTCTGCAGCTCCAGGGCTGCTGGAGATGGGCCTGGGCTCCCTCTGGCCATGCAGGGCAGCAGAAGCTGCTCCTCTGGCAATGCACTGGGCAAAGGCTGCTGTGCTGTCCCAAAGCTCAGATTGGATCCAGGTAGGAATGCTTGGCTCCTCCCCTGGGCGCAGCATCTCCCCATGGGATGCTGGAATTGGATCAGCCCTGCAGGGACACTCAGTGGCCATGGACAGCAGAGATCTCCTGCAGGGAGGATTGGCTGGGGGAGAGATAAAGAAAAAACTGCCCAAGAACAGCAGAGAACTGCCCCAGCTCTGACAGATGGGGACAGAACACACACATTATTTTACAGTCCAGGACACAAAGGATGGCCTTGTAAAGAAGAGTAGATCCTTCAGAGAAACAGGACTGTGAAAGGTGCATTGTAGTAGGACCCACGAGGGGTAATTTTAGATTTTTGGTTTTAAGGCATTTACAGCATGGTGTGGCAAAAGCTGATAGGCCAAGAAGCACTTACAGTGTATTGTAATTAGGAAATAGTTGGCTTCTGATTGTGATGGTGTGAATTATAACATCTGTGTTGTCTCACCCTTTCACGAGACTGGAAATGGAACAGAAGTTTTTAAAATCCTCTCAGCTGCCCCAACTCTGGGTCAGCAAAGGGCTTAATCTGTCACTGCACAAACACCCCCAAAATCCCACCCTGTGCATCCCTGAGAGCTCTCAGCATGGGATGTTCCTGATCTTGCTCTTCCAGGTCTTACCCCTGGCTCTGCCCTTGTGTGGAGCTTTCCTGTCCTTCAGAAATCCCCACACGTGGGGGTTGTACCTAAACCCCCCTGTGCTCTTGGGTAAAACCTCCAAGCCAAGTCCAAGCTGCATCTCCAGCATGTCCTGCAGCATCCCCTCACCTCCGGGCACTCCCAGTGCAATTAACAGCAATTAAGAGCAGCGGGGGGGAGGTGCCTGTCTCGATTTCTCTCCCAGCCCTTGCAATTGCAGCCCCGGATCCCAGCAGGGAGGGAAGGCCACGGGGAAGGAGCTCTGGGTAAAAAAGCCCTGGCTGCTTCCCAGAGAGCTGAAGGATTAATTAGGCCCATGGACAGCCTAATTCAGCCCTTAATGAGCCCTGGGAGGTACCAAAAGCTGGGAAGGAGCAGCCCTGGAGCAGTGCTGGATTAGGGCTGAGAGCCTGGACAGGGATGTGGCACCGTACAGGCAGCTGGGAGGAAATCGTGGAGCAGGAGCCTGTGGATGGGGTTAGAGCCCTCCTCCTCTAAAGGCGGATTTCACCTGCTAAAAAACAAGATTTGAGGTGTCTGTAGTGGAAGATGCAAAGCCAGGTTGTTGGGTTGGGGTTGGAAAGAGAAATTAAACCTCTCCAAAGGTGAGATCAAAGTGTTCATCTTGTTTGGAGGACTCTGGATTGGCGTTTAAGATTCTTCTCTTGGGCCTGTGATCTGCCCTTGTTCCCCTGTGTAGGAGCTGGGCTGACACCCAGCATAGGAGCCTCTGAGAGACAAAGGCAAAAAATGCAAGGCAAAAAAAAAGAGAGATAAATGAAAAAACCTCAGAGCTGGCCCTGCAGCCTCCTCGCAGAGAATCCCCTGCACCTTCAGGGAGCAGTACCTGGAGCCTTTGTGGCCCTTCCCAGCAGGGCCCCCCTCTCTGGGAGATTTGCTAAATGTTTAACTGAATTATTCTGAACTCCAGCACGAGATTTCCTTTTTGGGGGTGTCCTGCCAAAGCTCAGCCCAGGGGAGCATTCCCAGCTGCTCCTGCTGCCTGACAGGGCTGGGGACCCCAAACCCTGCTGGGCTCTGCATTGCTGCTCCCACTCCTGCTGTGCCTATGTGGGGAAGGAATTCCTGCCCAATTCCTGCCCCATTCTCCCCCTGGGAGTGAGGGGCAGCATCTGGCCTTGGCTCACAGGCTGCAGTATCAATGGTCTGCTTTGAGCCTGCTGCAAATTTGGTTTTCTTCCTGTTATTTTGGGTGAAAGCTGTGATGTCATGCAGATTTTCCAATCCAGATTCCCCTGTGGCAGTTCTTCTGAGCCAGTGATTTTTAGGAAGCAGCTCCTGAAGTCTCATCTGCCCCATTCCCAGCTCCCAAACCATTCCAAAGAAGTGCAGCCAAAACTGGGAGAGTCCAAATCAGAGCTGAAGGAATGAAGCACCACTGAACTGCACTCACCCCACACATTTTTCTGCTCCAGCTCTCCCACATCAGCTCCTGGCTCCCCCTGAGCCTGGCACTGGGCAAAAGGGGAATCCTGGATGGAGAAGGGAATTCAGACCCTTCTCTGCTTGTGCCTGCTCTGATCCACTGCCCTGGGATGGACACAGGTGTGCTGTGTTGCTGTACAGGTGTTTGTTTGTCCTCAACTCTTGGAATTGTCTCCTCCCAGCCAGGAGGGGATGGTCCCTCTCTGTGTGTGCCCACTGAAAGGAAAATAATGCTGCCCTGTGAATTCCCTCTGGATTCTCTGCATCTTCCTTCCAGCTGAGTGACATTTGTGGATGCTCTGCTGGGTGGGTTTGATTGGGGTAGCAGATGGAAACAACTCTCTTAATTGAATAAAATCAAGAGGTTTTATTCAATTATTTCAAATTAAAAATATGGGAAGGCAAATCCCCCTTCTCCCTCAGCAACCTCGAGCCCCCAGGTCTGTAAGAAGCACAAAGAAATAATTTTATGTGTGAATTTGGCTCCCTGCTCCCCCCAGACAGGGAAATACCTGCAGAGAGGCTGTGGAGCCAGGTGGGACGTGAAGGGAAATACAATTCACTTCCAGCTTTGCCATGAGAAAACTGAGCAGAGAGCTGGGTTTGGGTCGAGTTCCTCAGCTGTGCTGAGCTCCCTTCTCCCCTCTGACTGACCAGAGGAGGGCTCACCACCGTGCCAGTGATGGATTGGGGGATGTTTTCCTTTCCTCCCCTCCTGCTCCTCAGCTGCTTTCTCCAGCACCATCTCTGCTCTCACATTTTGGGAGTACCAAGGCCCTGAAGGGCTGTGGTTTATTGATTTCCCTCTGGGATTCCTTTTCCCTGGATTTTCTCAAGTGTTTTTCACATGGAGAATAAACCCTGCCTGGAACTTTCCTCCTCACCAGGGTTTGATGGCATTTCCTGGGACAGAAATGCAGGAAAAAATAATTAGCAAAGCTCCCAGCAATAACAAACTGTGCAAATCTTTGCCCTCCAATTCCACTGTTTGGCATTATCAGGGAGAAGAAATGTGAAAATGGTAACACTCTGTAATTCATTAACGTGCTAATTGATTTCACAAAATTAGTTTGCAGGCACTAAAAGCAGTTTCTCTTATCTGCTTTTCCTGAGCTGCCAGTACAAAGCAGAAGCAGAAGTAGGGAAGACACTTGCACAAATAAATGGAAATAGTGATACAGCAAACGTTGCCTGAAAGCAAAAATCAAATTCTTCCCTTTCTGCTGAATTTGGCATGCATCAAAAATACAAATTTTCTGCATTTCCAGCACTCTGGAGAACAAAAGGGCCAATCTTTTACCCCCCCATTAACAACAAGCACTTAAGGGGCACTCAGAACCCAGGGACAGGGAGCAGCCCAACTGCCTGGATTTATTTTATTGTCAGAAACCCCCTCAGCACTGTTTTATCAGAGATCCCAGCTAGAGAGAGAAAGGGGACAAGGAAATGAAATGGAGTTGCTGTCTCCTCTCACAAGCCCTTGCAGTGGTGTTGATTTTCGGGGTTGATTTCCAGCACAGGTCCTCTCTGGCCTGGATGCTTCCCTGGGGAACTTTCTCCAGGGGTTTTTTTGAGCACAGATGGACGGTGGAGAAATCAAACCAGCCATGCAGCAGCAGAGGCAGTGGTTTCAGAGTTACCCTGGAATGGTTGGGGTTTGCCATCACTTTCTCAGCAGCTTTGCTTGGATTTCTGAAGCCAAAGGCTCTGCTGCTCCTGGGGAGAAGAGCCAGAAGAGCCAGAAGAGCCTTCCTCCCCTCCTCTCCCTCTGACCCACAGCCAGAGGGTAAAAATGGTGCCCTTAGAAAGAGGAAAATAAAAGTGCAGATTGCTCATTTTTGAAGAAAACATTTTATTTTTTCTCCTGTTTTAGGTGAAGATGGGCTTTAGTAAAAAGGAAGGGAAGGGATTTGTCCTCCCATTTCTGATGGAAGCAGAGCTGGCTGGGCAGGCACTGCCAGGCAATGGGTGTTGCCCTCACTGAAATAAATCTCAATTTGCCTTTCATGGCTCTTCTCAGGTATTTTTTGCTGGACATTTTTCAACTATCCAACCAGTCTGGGTCATCTCCATGTCACCTTTGATTTTGGGAGGTAGTTTGGGCTGCCATGGGGCTGCATTAGGGATCTCTGTAGCTGAGCACAGAGGAAAAGGCAATCCTGGCCCTTGGCCCAAGGAGGGTTTGCTCCCATGGTTTTCCAGCCTGGGATTAACCTGCCTTGCTGGGAATGTGGAGCTGAACCTTGGGGTTGTGGCCACTGTGGAGCTTCCAAATGTTTGGGGTTTAGGAGAAGTTCAACCATCTGAAAGTGCATCATCTGAACATTTGGCAAGATGAAAATCTGCAGGAGAGAGTATTCAAAATTTACTTTTCATTAACAGGAGCTAATTAAACCATCCAGCCAGCACTCTCCGTACCAGAGCAGGCAGCCACGTCTATTTTGAGCTTTCCCTTCTCCTGCCAAGTCCAAGTCTCCAGACCAGCTTTATTTTTCAGTGGGAACTGAGGACTTTGGGACAATGTCAAGCATCACGCTCTGGATCTGCTAATTTGTGGCTGGGTTGTGCAATTCTTGCCCAGCTAATTTTAGCTGTGCCTCGCAGGGTGAGAGTGGGACAGCCTTGGTAAAGAACAGGCCACAGGAGCAGCCCCCAGCTCCGAGTTTAATTGTGTAAGGAGCCAGCAGAACCATGGGTAAGGCTCATAGGATGGAGCCTTTCTTTAATTCTGCCTTGTTAATGTGAGCTCTGCTGCACTCCAGCTTTCCTCAGGACATCATTTATAACACACTTGCCTCCCAACAACCTTCCCTTTCTCAGCAGCAGAAGCTCACTCCTCCTGTGGTTTCAGCACAAAGTCTGGGAAAAGGGAAAGGGAAAAGGGAAAAAGGAAAAGGGAAGAGGGAAGAAGGAAAAAGGAAAAGGGAATAGGGACTTTCTCCTGACTTGTGCCATCATCTCTTTGCCATCATCCCCTTGCATCTTTGTTGGATGTGGACTTTGTTTTCCTTGAATAAATTTGTTTTTAGCTCAATAAAGTGCACTTGAGATCCCCTCCTTCCCTGGCAGCCTTGTTCTTCCTGCAGCATTTAGGGGAGGGGGGATTTGAGGCTGAGCTTTGTTTCCTGGGAAAGGCTGAAATCCTGGAAGCCCAGAGTGAAACCCTGACTGGCTCTGGAGAGGTGAGGATAAAGGGGGAGCAGCCAACAAAACCAGGATTAGAACTGGGGACCTGTGGGTGTCCAGCAGGAGCAAAGCCTGACCCAGCTCCTCAGCTCTCAGAGGCCCAACCAAAGCCCCCCTGCTCCTGCCCCTCTGCTCAGCTCTGGGTGCACCCAGGGGTGGGAGCTGCTCCAGCCCCTGCATGCCCAGGGTGCCTTTCCAGGGGCTGGGAGAGGCTGCAGAGGGCTGGGGAGCCAGCTCTGTGTCCATCCCTGCAGGAACAGGGGGCCAGAAACGCCTCAGAGGGGCTGGGCTGGCACAAATGCCCAGCTTGGGGTGGGCAGGAGGCCCCAGGGGGCTCTCAGCTGTGCTGTGTCCCAGGTGTGCCCTGCAGCAGCGCTGGGATCTCTGCACACGCTGCCTTTGGTCACAGCTGGTGCTGGCAGCCCTCAGCCCTCTGCTGCTGGCCCCAGCCCCTGCAGTGATGTCCCTGAGGCCACCCCAGCCCAGCCCTCCCCAGCTCCAGCACTGCAGCCAAACAGAAATGAGCATTTTCCAGAGCAGCTTTAATTCATTACGAGCCACAAGTCAAGAGGAACAATTTTTTAAAAATTCCATCTCTTTTACCTAGACAAGTGTTCCCATGCCATTCATTCTGCCTTTGCTGCTAAGGCTTTTCCCAGCCCCTCACTCCAAGCACAGCTGGACAGAGCTGCTGGTGGCTCTGCTGGCAGCTTCTCCATGCTCAGTTCCACCTGAAGGATCCCTCCACAGGGTTTGGATAGAAACCCTCCCAGCCATGGTTATTTATTGGAACCATCTGTTTGCCCTGCACAGGGGGAGCCCAGCACAGCATTTCTGTTGATTTTCAGACTCTTTGCACCCCTGGCAGACCCCAGTGAGCAGCCCCTGTGTTCCCATGGTGTGGTTTGGTGCAGGGGTGAATAATCCTGGCACTGAGGGCAGTGCCCTTTCCCTGCTGCCCTCTTGGAATTTCTCCTGAGAATGGCAGAGGAGTTATAACTGGGGTGGAGGATGGAATTCAGACATTCAAACTGGCATTTCTGCTGCAGTTTGGATCAGCCTTTGTTTGTGTTTGCTGCAGGAGGAGTGTGGCCTTTACCCCACCTTGCCTGTCACCAATGTGCTTTTTATGAAAAGCCAGGAGAATCACAGAGTCAGGACAAAGCCCAGTGCTGAGCAGGTTTCCCCCCTCTCAGAGCTGTTTTCTCTGGATTTTTGGGCATGCCAGGCACCCCCTGTGACCCTGCTTCCACCCCTCCCTCCAGGGGCTCTGTGTGGGGAGTGGGATGAGCCCTGGGGTGCACGTGGGCTCTGCTGGAGCAGCCTCTGGGAATGGGCTCTGCTTTCTGCTGCACCCTGCAGGAGATCCCAGAACTCAGCCCCTGCCAGCCCAGCCTGGCTTCCCTGTGCTGGGAATCCACAGTCAGCACATCCCAGATGGCAGAATCCAAGCACCCATTTCCCTTTGCCAGGGAAGTGTTGTTACCCCCCTGCTCCACAAACCCACCTGGGACCCCCACACAGCCAGGGATGTCTTTAATGGAGCCCTGTGGAGGCTGAAAGCACTCAGCTGGGAGCAGGCAGCACAATCCAACTCTTTAATGGTGCATCCAGACAGGAGGAACAAGGGAACACCAGCCTGGGCCAACATTTCTGCTCCTCTCCATCCTTCTCCTTCTGCCCCAGCTGCCCAGCAGGCTGGGCATGGCACAGCCAGGGAGGGGCTGGGATACAAACCTGGGGTGCCACAGTCACCAGGACACAAAGCTGGGGTGCCACAGTCCTGTCCCAGCAGCAGCAGGGGCCTCCAGCAGGAGATGCAGCAGAGCTGGGGCTCGGGGAGCTGCTCAGTCCTTGGGCAAGGGCAGCAATCCCTGCTGGGCACAGCCAGAGCCCATGGCCCCCCTGGCTCCCAGCAGTTATGGGTATTTATTGTATGAGCTCCTATTCTCCTTTCCTGGTCCAAAGATTCGGGATTTCCTCTGAATTGCGTGAAACCACCGCAGCAGCAGGGCTGGCCAGGCACTCCTCTCGTGCTGCCCTGGATCTGTGGGGGAGTGAAACTTTGAGGAAAGCAGAGTGATGGTCACATATTCCCTGAAAAAGCTGTGGGACAAGGCTTGGTTAAGGCAGTGGGGACAGCTCCCCTTGGAGCTGCAGGGGGAGTGTGGCCTTCACCCCCCTTTTCCTGTCACCAATGTGCCTTTTTATGTAAAGCCAGAAGAATCACAGAGTCAGGACAAAGCCCAGTGAAAAACCCTCCCTGTTCCCTGTGCCCACAGCCCCATCCCAGTAATGAGCCCCCCGTGGGGGTGGGAGGGCTCCTGGGCACTGTCCCAGGCGTTTGTGTGCCCTGGGTGTCCCCTGGGAATGCCAGAGCCCTCTGCAGCCGGCCTTGGACACCAGCACAGCAGAGCTGGGCTCCAGCCAGGCCGAAAAATAAATCACAAACAACTAAAATAAATCACAAAACACAAACAGTCTGGTTTAGGACAGATAAGGCAGCGAGTGACAGAGATTTTGACAATTGCACTATCAGTGCAATTTGCTTGTCTTGTCCTTTGCTGATTTAGGGCCGTGTAAAAACCAGGCTCTGTAAAAAGCACCCACTTTCTGTCACCTGAGCTCTGTGCTGTCAGGCTGCTCTCTTTTTTTGCCACAGAAAAAGCACAGTTTGGCTGCTGAGGAGTTAAACCAGAGCAAATGGCACTTTGCTTTATCCAGCTTCCAAACAGAGCACGGAGGACTTGTGTGATGGCTCAAATGTGTGGAAAGCAATTCCACTCCAAGACGTGCTGCCATTCCTCAGACTCAAATCTCCCTGCACAGGAGTGACTGATGAAGGAAAAGCTATCAAATGTCCAGGTCAGCAGCACCAGATTGAAATTAAACCAGGCTGGGCAGTGCAGCTCAGCAGAGCTCTGCCCAGACCATTCATCTGCAGGAACAGCAGTGACAGAGGACATTGTGACACAGCAGCAGGGACTGACTCCTGTAAATGACTTCTTTGTTCAAACCTGCTGCTCCCCTCACATTTCTGCAGTGCTCAGGGTGTCAACCCAGCCTCTGTCAAACCAGACTTAAAGACTGCTGTCTTGAGGATGAGGCACCTCTTAAGTCCCAAACCATTTCCACCCAGGGCAGACCACACTGTGGGCAAGGGCCAGCTGCTTTTTGATCTGCTATGACCTTGCAGAGGTTTGAATGCACATCCACACCCTCTGAGGATTTACTGAATAAAAGCTGAACAGCTTTTGTAAAGGTGAGCTAAGAAGAGAAGCAAATACACCAATAGAACCTGTAATCGCTTCTCCAGATGAAAAACAGAGAAGGAAACTTCTCTTCTGAAGTTAATTCCACTGGCTCCAGGGCTGGCCATGAAGGCAGCCCTGAGTGTCTTGGAGCTGATTCTCAGAGGTTATTTATAAGTGAATTTAGTGCCAGGATTTGTGGTGGGAAAACCAGATCCTGGCAAAAATGTGTCTCTGTTCCAGCTGTGAAACAGAACAAGGCCAGAGGGGCTCTAGGTGTGTGCTATGGGTCTGTGTGTGTGCAGAGCTCTGTGGGTGTGAGCAGGATCTGCTTGTGAACAGAGCTCTGGGTGTGCAGAGTTTTGTGTGTCCAGAGCTCTGATTGTCCTGGACCTGTGTCCAGTCCTGTGTGTCCCAGCTCTGTGTCCATCCCCTTGTGTGTCTGTCCCCAGCTCTGTGTCCAGCCCCATGTGTGTCATTCCTGTGTTCCCCCTCCTGTCCCCCCAGAGTCATTCCCAGCTCCCCCAGCAGTGTCACATCTGACAGGTGCCCCAGACCAGGCACTGCTTGCAGCACTGGTGATTTCTTTATGAGACACGTGTTCCTGCAAGGGTGGCACCTTTAACATGCTCTCCTGAATGGAAAATAAATCTTCCCCAGTGTTCCCTGTCTTGTTTTGTTGGTATCAGGAGAGAAGGAAAGTGCTCTGTGTCCCTCAGACAACACACAGGCCACCCTGGTTTTGGACAGGGAGGGGCTGGAAGGAAATTTGGGGATGTGCCTTGAGGGGCTTTTGAAACAGGGAAAACTTCTGAAGCATTTCCAGCCTGGGAAAGGGCTGAGCACAGAGATCTGTCAAACCCCCAAGAGGTGACAAACTCCTGTGGCTCTGACAGGAGAAGGTGCAAATCTTCACCAGGATGAATTTTGCCTGGAGAGAGCTGGAAGAAAAAAGGATGTGAACATTAAAAGCATTTCAGAAATACCTTCTGTCTCTTTCCCGTAGCAAAGGTGGGAGGTGCAGACAAATAAAGACAGTTTTACAATTTGTACCTACAGCTTTTGGGATTATATTTGTAGTTTAACAGCTCCTGTCCTTCCTTAGCCACTGACTGTGGAACCCTTGGTGGACAGGGCTTGGAAACACTCTGAAAATGCCACTTATTCCTATTCCATCTCCCAGCACATGCAATTTCAGTCATTCCTTATAAACCAGCACAGATGGTGCATTACATGCTTTGGGATGCTGCCCTGCTGCTGCACTTAGTGCAGAACCCAGAGTAAGAAGAAAATGGATTGTTTGGGATGGATTGGGATGTGTAATCCCTGCAGCATCACTCAGACTGAAAATCTCATTCCTTAAAAAGCAAAAGCTGCTCTGTAACACCATGGATACACAGAGGGATAACCCAGAGCCAGCTTTGCCATAGAGCCCTTCCCAAACACTCCTGCCATTCACAAACACCTCTCCCACTCCAGGAGGAGCCAGGCCCACCCTGGCTGTTCCCAGCTCTACACAAATTCCTGTGCTCCAGGTGAGGCACAGACACACCCGGGGCTGTCACCCTGGAACAACCCCAGCCTCCCTACAAGAGAGGGGGGTTGAAATGGGTTTCTTTGGTTTTGCTTTTTGTTTTATGCAAGCAAAGTTCGGAGTAGCTGAATGCTGGCTGGCTGGAAAAGCTGAAACCAAACAGATCACACGGGAGACGGAATTTGGCCATCAGCTCCAGGCGGCAGCAGCGCTCCCGGCCATGGAAGGGCTGCAGGGCAGGGAAGGGCTGGGAAGGGCAGGGAAGGGCTGGGAAGGGCAGCAAGGCTGGGAAGGGCTGTAGGGCTGGGAAGGGCTGCAGGGCTGGGAAGGGCTGCAGGGCTGGAAAGGCTGCAGGGCTGGAAAGGCTGCAGGGTTGGGAAGGGCTGCAGGGCTGGGAAGGGCTGAAGGGCAGGGAAGGGCTGCAGGGCTGGAAAGGCTGAAGGGCAGGGAAGGGCTGCAGGGCTGGAGAGGCTGCAGGGCTGGGAAGGGCTGCAGGGCTGGAAAGGCTGAAGGGCAGGGAAGGGCTGCAGGGCTGGAAAGGCTGCAGGGCTGGGAAGGGCTGCAGGGCTGGGAAGGGCTCCTCTGGAGCCTCGGGAGTCTCGGTGGTGCTGCTGTCCCAGAGCACACCCGGAGCTGGGTGCCCGCGCTCCTGCTCTGGGTGCCCTGCCCATCCATCCCCAGCGGGTCCTGTGCTCTCCCATCCTTCCCCACAGCTCCTTCTGCAAACCTGGGGAGAGCAGAACGCTGGAAGGCTCTGCTGGCCTGCACAGACAGCGGGGTGGCAGCAGAGGAGCTCTCCAAGGGCAGGTTTGCACTGAGATGCAGTTCGGGTGCGCAGTCCCTGCTGTTCCCTGCTCCCCTCAGGTACACCCGGAGGGAAACAGCATCACTGGGAGAGGAGACCCCGGCACAGCCCCAGCGTCCTCTCCACTGCAAGCAAGGCAAGCAAGAGATAAAAGCTGGGCTGGGGGCGTTGCTGAAGCAGGAGGCAGATGTGAAGCTGGGATGTTTGAGGCCTGGGCGAGGCTGCTCCTGAAGCTGCTCAAGGCGCGGCCCCGCAAGAGCCTCGGCGCCGCTTTGCCTCTCTCCTCCCTCATCCTCTGAGTTCCTTGACCTTTGTGGGTTTTTACTGCCCTGAACTGGTCCCCTCACCTGTGCGGGATGTGTGATAGAACCCTGGTCACTCGTACCCCGACAGGGAGCCCGGGGCAGAGGGGGACGAGAGGAAAGCCCTCCCTGAAGAAGGAGCAGTCCTGGCCGGGATTATTGCCATCACCCGGCCCCTGTGCCTGAGGGACAACGAGCACCGCTCCCAACCCCCTTCTCCTGGTAATAATCGCATTTTTAGGCTGTCTAGAAATACACAGCTCACCTGCCTTACCTGGGAAATGTCACTGGGGTTGGAGAGAGCACCTGGCTTTCCAGGGATAAAACCCATTCCTTGTCCCAGGACAGGACCCCCTGCAGCAGGGCCGGGTGTGGCCGGGCTCCCTCCCCTCAGAACCCACCCTGCTCTGCTCCACAGGCTCTGAGCTGCTCCTGGGCTGCTCACAGCACACCTAGGCTGTTTACAGCACACCTGGTATGGTCACAGCACACCTGGGGTGCTGACAGCACACCTGGTATGGTCACAGCACACCTGGGATGCTGACAGCACACCTGGGCTGCTGACAGCACACCTGGTATGGTCACAGCACACCTGGGATGCTGACAGCACACCTGGGATGCTCACAGCTGCTCACAGCACACCTGGTATGGTCACAGCACACCTGGGCTGCTGACAGCACACCTGGGCAGCTCACAGCACACCTGGGATGCTGACAGCACACCTGGGCTGCTGACAGCACACCTGGGCAGCTCACAGCACACCTGGGATGTTCACAGCTGCTCACAGCACACCTGGGATGGTCACAGCACCCCTGGGCTGCTGACAGCACACCTGGTATGGACACGGCACACCTGGGGTGCTGACAGCACACCTGGTATGGTCACAGCACACCTGGGATGCTGACAGCACACCTGGGCTGCTGACAGCACACCTGGGCAGCTCACAGCACACCTGGGATGGTCACAGCACCCCTGGGCTGCTGACAGCTGCTGACAGCACACCTGGTATGGACACAGCACACCTGGGATGCTGACAGCTGCTGACAGCACACCTGGGCAGCTCACAGCACACCTGGGCAGCTCACAGCACACCTGGGCTGCTGACAGCTGCTCACAGCACACCTGGGATGTCTGTCTGGCTGTCCCCCGTGGGCTGG
This sequence comes from Molothrus aeneus, assembly GCF_037042795.1. NCBI lineage: Eukaryota > Metazoa > Chordata > Aves > Passeriformes > Icteridae > Molothrus > Molothrus aeneus. Next base: position 1,603,779 of record NC_089659.1, on the reverse strand, counting down.
GAGCCGGGCAAAGCAGGGACAGAATGGATTTAACCCTGTATTTGATCTGAGCTGCACTCGGAGCAGCCCTGCCAGGGGTTCTGTCCTCATCAATTCCCTCGGTTCAGAGGGAGGGCACAAAGCAAGGGCAGGGGGATTTTTCCAGGACAATGCTACTTTTTGGTGGCACAGGCTGTCTCGGTTGCCACTGGAGCTCAGCCCACCCGTGCTCAGCCTTGGGAGAAGGGTGACCCCGCTCTGAGGAAAATGATTTAAAATGCCTTCAGATGCCTTTTCACTTCTTTTTATTTAATTCCATAAATATTTTCATAAGGCTCAGTGTCTTTACAACACTTTTTTAAACACTTTTTTTGTTTTATACACACAACTTTGACACTTGTTTGACAGGGTCAAACAGTCCAATATAAACAAAATAATAAAACTGGCAAGTGCGGATCAGCTGGGTTACCAAAATCCTTTTTTTCTTTTTTTTTTTTCTTTTTTTGCTCTTACTGTTAAAACCCCAAAAGCACTAAAATATCAGTATTTGGCTTCAAACTAGAATTTTAAAAACCTTTTTTTTTTTTTTTTAAATTCTCTGCTACAAGTCCCTGTCGTCATAGTGCCTTTAAGCTCCTACAGACTCTTCTTTTCTTCTTAAGGAAAAATAAGCTTGGTGATGCCATGCAGAACTTACAATAGCTACTAAATATACATGTTCCCTGAAATGTAGCTGCAATGAAAAGATGACAGAGCATAAAGAGAACAAAACCAGAAACCCAAAGCACCACAGTGTACTATCAATAACATTGCAATGGATGGCTGGTGCCCATCCAGAAACTGAAACAAATTTCAAATATATTTCTCTATGTAATATTTTCTATTTACAACTGTTAGATGCACCTAGGTTGGTTCTTGTTTGACTTTTTGGAGAGGGTGGGGAGGCGAAAGTCTTGAATTTAGATCCTCTGTTCTAGTGTCTAGGTTAAGGGTAATGCATGTCATTTACCTAGGGAAGAGGGTTTCTTTTTATTTTTTATATATATATATATATAGATTCAGCCAGAGAAATACCGTAAACATGTAAGTTTGTTACAACTCTCTTGTTTCTGCATATGGAATGGGAAGTGGGTTCCTCCTGTCTGGCATTGGAATGAAAAGTCTGTACCAGATGCTCAGTCAAGTCACCCCCGTCTGCATGGGCGCTGCTCCCAGCGCTGTCACACTCACGCTCCAGCCCTGCTCCCTGCTGGGACAGCCACAGCAGGTGCTCAAGTGGGACCCAGTGCTGGTTCTTCTTTGTGCCAATGCTCCATCTCCTGCAGCACCTTGGCAATTTATGGAGGGGAAGAGCTTTCTTGAAGGCCCGAGAGCCAAGCCCCTCGTCCCTGCAGCCGCTGTGCCAGCGCCAGCGCGAGCGGCGCTGCCCGGGCGGGCTTCCCACTTAACAAAGAAGCTGCGAGTCCAACAAGTGGCCTTGTCAGATCTTGATTTATGATGCAAATAATGGTGTGGCGGTGGTGTTTCTTTTTTCCTAGTGCTGAATATTTAGGAAGCATCTTCTCATAAAAATTATGGATGTCTCATTCTCACTCTCTGAGGCACAAAACAGTAAATGAACAGGCTTAACTAATGTGCTTGTTACTTGGTTGGTTTTTTTTTTTCCCTAAGCAATTAAAAAGGCAAAAGGAATAAGTGAAATTTTCATCAAGTTGACAACATTTTGGAATCTCTCTCTTTCTCTCTCTCTCTCTGCCTCTCTCCAGCCATTCAGAAATAGTAAAACATTTCAGTTAACTGACGAGAACCCATCTCATGCACTGCTTTAAATACCCACTCTGTTAAAGAAACAAAACAATATTTGCTATTGATCCCACATTAAAATCTAGCCATAAAAATGCAAAGATACAAAAGAGCATAAAAATAATTTCAGATATAAAATGGGGTTGCTTCCTATTTGGCATTCCTGGTGTTTGCTCGCTGCCTGTCACAGAGGGGCCGCTCCTCCTCTCCAAAACACTAATCTGGCTTTGCTGGTTATTGATAGTTTCTAGATTATTCAAAAGTATAAGAGAGATTATTTTGGGATTTAAATAAAAATAATGCCGCCCTTGTGACATGCCCTGAAATAAAACAGGCTCCATGGAAACAATGAAATCACACTCTCTGATCTTCCCATTAACTTGGATTTCTTGGGGGCAAAAAAAAAATAGCCAACAAAAAAAAAAAAAAAAAAAAAAAAAAAAAGTAACTCCATGCTCTTTGTCCTGGGGTGCTTATGTGGTGGATCAGATTCCAAAGAAAATGACAAATACCCTCATCAATCACTTCATCCCACATTTTCAAAGGAGCTTGCAGAATAGCTCTGCAAAGATTTCAAGTTCATCTTCTAAATCTGGTTAAACAGTCTCATTTGCCCTAGGAAAAAAAAAATCCTCCTCCTGACAATGGTCTGTTTTACAAGCTTAACCATAAGCTCCTGCACTTGCAAACAAATGTACTTAAGGCTGAAATTGTAGGAAGGGTCTTTAAAAATAGAGCTGTGAATCTCCAGAGGGAGAAAAAGAGAGAGAAAGAGACCTGGAGGGTTGGGCTGGTCCATCAGCCCAGGCCCACTGCACTGACCCCTCCAGGGGACATGGAGGGGCCTGGACTGGACCAGCACCAGCTGGGACTGGGCACAGAAGCACGGCCACGCTGCCCAGTCACACCCACAGCTGCTGCAAGGAGCTCTCAGCTCCTCTGCAGCTCGGGCTCAACCTCAGGTGGGCACTCCCAGGGCTGGGGCGAGGATCCTTCCGCTAACGGGGCAGAGCTTGGGGGGACCCAGCGTGGGGAGGGCACTGAGAGCAGCCAGCCACTCTTGGGGCTCACTTTTGGGGTCACTGCTCCTGCAAATGGCAATTAGTGCTCCTTTAGGTGCTGCTGTGCAGGCTGAGTGTGGCCAAAGGATGGGACCTTAGTTCCTGAAGACAGAAAACTGGCCGCTTGTCGGAGCCTCGGAGCCAATTTTCCTCTCTGCAATGGAGGCATGAAGCCATTGGTTTTTAAGCTTTTATCTTTGCATGGAAAACAAAGATAGGAGTGGGCTTTTCAAGTGTCTCAGCTTGAAAAGAAAACAAATCAAAGTTAAGCCCACAGAAACAAAGCAAAAAGAAGAAAAGCCCCTGATTCTCTTTTCTCCGTCTTACTCCGAGTGTGAACAAATCACACCGAATTGAGAAAAAGACACGTGCTTAAAAAAATGCAAAAGATGAACTGAGGAAAACCCATCCCTCACTTCCTAAATAGCTGCTTGCCCTTCTGCTGGGTTTCACCTGCCCACGAGAGAACAGTTAAAGCCAGAGAAATACTGCGCAGCGGAGCGGGAGCACAGGGAGCACATCCAGACAGGCACGAGTCAGACGGGGGATGCAGGACGGGGACAGTGCCCGGGCTGGGGACCAGGGACAGCCAGGGAGGGACAGAGAGGGAGGGACAGGGAGCAGAGACCTCCCAGCACTCCAAAAAACAAACAACACCCCCCCATAAATAAAATCAAAGGAAATATACACCAATGTAGTCCATGAGGAAGTTCCATGACGGAATCACACAAGCGAGAAAGCATTCTGGGATGCCAATGACGACTCGGATGGGAATGAAGGAAAACAGGAAAAAAAAAACCCAACAAAAAGAGATGTCCAACCAATGGAGTAAAATAAAATAAAACAGGTCACATGGTTAGAAATCATTGGTGCTTCCTAGTATCTAGTAGCAGATTACTTCCCAAAAACAACAAAAAAAGTTTTTGGTCCTTCTATATATATACATATATGTATATATATTATTATTTTTAAAATGTGTGTATACATATATATATGTATATATATTTAGTTGCAACAGTGCTTCTCCGAAAAAAGGTCCATCTATAAATATAATTTTATTTATTTTTATTTTTTAAATTTTAGTTCTTTTAAGTTAAAATTCTCCATCTCTCTAGGTATTATTTTTTGAATGGTGTTAACCTGCTGAAGTTTTGCCAGAATGGTGCCTGGCTGCGTCTGGGTTCGGTGAACTCGAAGACCTGGGACTGGGATATGCCATCTGTCACCATGTATTGTCCCTGATTTAATGGATCCTGGGGTGGTGGGTAGGCTGGAGGAACCGACTTGGAGTAGCTCACACCTGCATCGATGATTGGGGGGAAAAAGAAACAGATCAGTCAAAGAGCAATCGGGTCAATAGTCGTTCTTCGTCATGCTACTGCTCCTTATCGCTCCTTATCACTCCTTATCGCTCCTTATCGCTCCTTATCGCTCCTTAACCGGTCCCACACGCCAGGACATGCCAGGGCTGGCCAGTCTCCAATCTCAGTGCCTGCCTGACCTCTCGGCTCTGAGGCTGCCTCCCTAAGCCAAAGCTCCAAGGCTGGGACAGGATCCATTACTTTTGTTGGGCAGAGCTCTGCCCGCCCTCATGGAAAAGTCCTGTGTGAGGCAGGAGAGCCGGGACAGGCCCTGCCCCGTGAGGCCAACTCATCCTGCTCCCATTTAACAACTCCTGTTCCAAGCTCCTGCTCACCCTCCCTCCCAGCTCTCCCTGGAGAACGGCCTTGCCCCAACATGCCCCACTGACCAGCCCCAAGCACGACCCCGAGCAGCACCCCGCTCCGGTTCCCGCACAGAACGGAGCAGAGCTGCTGTGGAAGAAGCCCTACCCTGCAGGGATGCACCTACACAGAGGGCAGCTCGTTCTTTAGAACAGTTTAGGACTTTTCCATAGGGTTTGTTCTCAATTCACCAGTCTGGTTTCAGCCCAAAAGCGGCTGCACGCCAACGCAGAAAAGGCTGATTCTGTTCAATCCAAACTGGAAGCAATGGATGGACTGGCAAGGCTACGCTTTTAGGGTTGAGATGTTCAATTCCCACACAGGTGAGGCACAGCTCCTGTGCAGGAACGGGGAGAGGGGATGCTGCCCTTACAGCTTTCCCACAGAATGAGGGGGCTTCAGCATCCTGTTGTAGAGGATGGTGAGTAAAGGGTGACTGAAGTGGAACAGAAGGGATGTGTGTCACCACCAAAGCGCAGCCTACGGGGCACAGTGACACAGTCTGGATGTCCTTCCCCACAAAGACAACCCCTCCTTCAGCCTCGGGGCAGCGGGGCCAGCTGGAAACCATGACTCCAGGAAGGAGAGAGGAGCAGGGCTGTGGAGCAGCTTGCTGTAAGCTCTGGCCATCTCTGGATCATGCAGAACTGCTCTTCCTTCTGCAGGAGGGGGCTGTCGCCTCCCCGGGCTTTAACCACAGCAGCGAGGCCACTGTCCCCAAGCAGCTCAGTGTCCTCATCTGGACAGCGGGATGGCATCCCCCACCTACCTCACAGGAGGGTTGTGAAGCTAAATTAATTAATGTTTGTAAAACACTTTGAGATCCTCGGCTGGGAAGGTGCTGGAGAAGGCAAAATACGGTGATTAGCGCCCAGGAACCAGAGCAAGGTGTGCACAGCAATGCGGCTCCTACCACACACAGACACACCAGCGCTGGCCGGGCAGGACGGCGGCACACGACGGGCACTGACACACAGGGAAAGCCTCACGAGGGCACCCACAGAGCTCACCCACCACACAGCTGGGCCAGGTGCTGCTTGGGCAGGCAGGGCCTCTTTGGGGTAGGAGCTAAGGCGTGACTTTAGGGAAGAGAATTGATTCGCTTCTCCCTGCTACGGAATTTACCGATGGAGGGTGAAAATGCTCAAAGGGTTCAGACCAGATGGAGATGTCGTGAGTATGTCTAACTGATTTCTCCTTCTTTACTGTCTTTTGTGCAGCTCTCTGTCCACTGTAGAGAATAACCAATATCATTCCTCACAGTGGGCAAAAACTGCTCTGTGATTCACGCTCATTAACCTTTAATGAATTCATCACAATTAGCAGTTCAAACTTACTTGGGAAGACCGACCTGGAGATGTTCTGCATTTGTATCTGCATGCTGGAATAGTGACTCATCAAGGACTTCTCTACTCTGTCTCTCCAAGTCCTGTCTGCCAGCTGCAGAGCTGAGGGCAGCCCCAGAGCTGTGCTGGGGTCACACCTGGGCAGGGGCAGCTGCAGGAAACCTGACACAAATTCTGCACCACCCTCCTTGGTACAGAACTCCAAGGAACAGTTTGAATTTCAATCACTGTGTGACTGAAACCCACAAGGGCAGGGCACTGAGCTCCTCTCTGCCCACCTCTCCCATCCCTTCTCCTGGCACTGTCCTGCTCCGAGGTGCCCATCTCCAGGCTGGCCAATGTGTGGCCAGTGAGACCAACTGCAGAGGACAAACGCCAGCCCTGAGCCCATCCAGGAGTGTCAACCTTCTCCTGGAGGCCAATTTTTCCAGCAAAGACTGGTGAAGGATTTTAGGATCTGTGGGACTGTTAGGATCTGTTACAGGTCCCTTACATGGCTAGAGTTGGGAAATAAATCTGCTTTGGCTCTCAGACTGACCACAAATTACCTTAAACAGCCTTTGTGCCACTAAAATTACTCATGTTCTGCAACAGCAGAGCTGTGAATCTAAAGCTGCTACTGGGGGGAACACATAAATTGTTTTTAGCTTTGGAAGTCCCTGAAGCCACCTTGCTTCAGTGACATGGTTCCATGGCTTTGGCATCCTGTGGCTGGGCTCTTTACTGCCTCTAAACCAGTTTGAGGATGGTGAACTAATGTATTTTAATGATGATACAAAATGCTAGGAAGTCTCCTGGATCAGCAAAATGCTGTGCACTTGGAAAGCTGAAGAAGTAGAGAAAGGACAGTCTGGCTGATGTCTGCTGACAGTGATGGAGTCACTGCAAGGAATGGAACCCATAGTCTGTCTTCTCCAAAAGGGAAAAGGGCAGACTCCCCTGGCCAGATCACTTCTAAACCCCACTCAGTTCTTTCCCAAAACTCCTGAAAAATGTCTGTCCTTGCTTGAAACACACCCATGCAGAGCCTGCCCCCTCCCTCAGGAAAGCAGCTCTTCCCACAGGTGTATGTGTGGCCCTGTGATCTGGGCTATTGGCATCAACATCTGGGCTGGAGGAATGCCAAAAGCTCCTGGCTGGTTCTCCTGGCATAAGCAGCTGAAGGTTTCGCATTTCTCTTGTTCATCCAGTGGCCTGAAGGATCAAACCCGTGGATCTCAAGGACATGCACCCTCACCATGTGTGGGACATGCAAATACAACCACTGTGCTCTGGTCATTCCAGAATGCATTTCCTTGTGGAACTGTGAGACAGCACTTTGCCATAGCCTCAGGTGCCCCAAGAATGACTCCTCTGGTTTCTTTGGACACGCCCATGTTCTGGAGAACAGAAACTGGGAGGGCAAGGTTCGCCTAATCTGCACATCTTCTAATCCTAAGAAAGAGCAATTCTGGGAAAGGTCTGGCAGGCAGGTATTTTTCTGTTCTGCTCTGAAGTGGTTTGTTCCCTCATCAGAACTCGGGGCCATTGTGCAAAATTGTCTCTTGAGGGATATTTTTTTAATATGCAAAGCCATAACTCCGCTGCAATTCACCAGAAAGAGATGGGCAAAGCTCTTTTTCCAAGGCAATTTTGGGCAGCGTGGCGAGCGGAATTCAAAGGGAAGAATCAATGGATAAGGAACGATTTCCAAGCACAGCAGCCAACTCCACCCCACGGGCAGAGCTGGAGCTCCTTCTGCTGGTTTGTGCCTCATTCTGCAGCGCGGCTGCAGCTGCACGGAGGGATCGCTCACAGGGCGGGGCTGGGAGAGCTGCTCACGAGGAGAACAAGAAAATTCCCAGATTCATAATTTGGCTAGACAAAACTGGTGAGAGATGCTGCGCTGTCACTTGAAATCATGTCTTTTTATAGCACCAGGCAACGTCACTCGGAGCCTTTTGGATTTCTCGGCTCAGAAGGAAACAATTAAAAAGATTTAAAACTGTCTCGTTTTTCCCTTCTAGGTTGGGGGCATTTTTTTGTGTTATGTTTTTTGGGTTTTTTCCCCAAGTGTCTTTTCTCTTTGAGGTTCCAACACGATTTGAGCAGCACGTGAAGCATGCTGGTAACCCACAGGCAATCACAGGGACTCGTGCAGACAGATCATCCAGCAGGACAATGCCCCTCCCCGGGCCCACACGACACAGACACGGAGAACACGCACATCTCCTCCACACAACCATGGGAACTGCCTTACAAGCTGCTTACTCCATCCTCCACCTAGGAGATTGCAGCTCATCCTTTGATCAGCAGCTGTTTCCCAGGCTTTGCCCCCACCCTGCTGCGCAGTCCCCTGGTGCTCATGAGCCAGAGCTGGGGAGGGGACAGTGACATCGCCACCCCTGCTGGCAGTGCTGCCTAAGGACCCTTCCAGCTCCCTCAGAGCTCAACAGCAACTTGCATCTTTCAGGAAACGTTCAAAAACCCCACAATTTCAGTTTCCTCCTGAATACCATACCCCACACACAGGGAAGCCATGGAGACACCTCCAGCACTAATTGTTCTATGGTTAATTACTCCTGTCACAGCAACGAGTTTAAGTTAAAGAAAAGAGCAGAACTGGCTGGGTGGGTCCAGCCCTTTGCCCTCTTCAGCACATTTCAACAGAGGATCTCAAAGCACTGCCCCACCACTGCCTGGGCCCCGTGCAGGGCTGACAAAGGACGATGTGTCTGGAGCTGGCTGTCCCCAAGGTGAGGATGGAGCTTGGAACAGGAACCCTCTGCCTCCCCAGGCACTCCTGACCAGCTGGATTTCCTCCTTTTACACCTCCCTGCTGAATCACACAACTCTCACTTTGCTGTACTTGCCCAACTCCAGAGGAATTTCAGTGGTGCCTCAGGCACAGCTCTTCATACAGCCAGGATTTCTCTCCAGGCCCTGCTATTCCCAGGGATGGTGAACATGCCTTAGCTCCCTTTTCTAACCATGAACCTCCCTTCTCTGCTCAGGAGGGAGAGGGCTGGCTGCAGTTTGAGAAATGCAGGAGGAAACAGTCATCTCATGTCCTGATGTTCCCCAGACAACCACAACATCTACCTACACACACTGAGCTAACCCGACCTTCTGGAGTCTATTTATCAAGTCTGCTCCTGCAGCCTGATGTCATTATAGCACCATTAAGATAATGATTCCTCGTGTGATAAGAAAAGCTAATCGAGGCAAGATGGAATAAATGATACTGGGGCTTTATCCATCAGAGCTGGGTGAAAACCAATTCCTGCCATCCTGTGTTTGTCCAGCCTGCCTCTCCTCCAGGCTGATCACACAGCTCACTCCCTGAGTTTCCTGACAGGAAAGGAGCAGTTCACACCTGGAATGCTGCTGCAGCTTCTGGGGAGCAGCTCCTTCCTAAAACCCCTCACCAAACTCAAGGTGCAGGAGGATCTGGGCTCCCAGACTTATTTCAGTGGGAATTTCAACATGTCATTGATGTCAACACTTTGGCTCTTCCCACGAGGGTCATTAACATCTCACCAAAAACTGCCCTGCTCAGCAAATGTCACCAGTACCATCCTCAGAGGCCCCCCAGACAAGGATTTATTCCTCATTTGCCTTTGCTGGTAGATCTGACTGCTTCCTGGGGGAGGCTGAGCACTCCAGCTGGATTCCAGATGCCATCAGTGGGACGGTGCTCGTGGACCCACTGGTAGGGTCTGGATTTTACAAGAAATAGGGTAAACTCTGAGATTGCCCTGAATCTGTGGGGAAATACCACTGACAACACGATCAGCTCCATTCCTTCACCTCCTGTGCTGCGAAAATAGGGAAGTGACCCTGATTATCCGAAAATGCAAATGCCCCTCTTTGTTTTCAAGCAGTTGGGCTGGGTTGCTCAGGCTCTTGCAATCCCCCGAGGCTGTGCCTACACGTGTGAATCGATGGGGAAACAAGGCAGGGCCACGTCAATCTCCTCAGCAAGGGAGATGCAATAAAATGGGATTAAACAGCCGAGAGAAGCACGGGAGGGACCCTGGTCAGTCCTGCCAGGGGAGCAGAAGTGCGGGAAGTCAGAGGAGCTGTTGCATGTCTGGGTCAGGGTTTTTCTGACAGAGTTGGCTGTGAGCTCTAGTGATCAGAAAGGAATAAATTAACAGGAAAATCCAGTGATTCAGAGGTGCCTGGTGACAGGCCAAGGCAGCTCATGCTGGCTGACGATTTAACCCCTGCTGGGTTTGCAGGGCTGAGTGTTCACGGGCAGGTTTAGGGGCAGCATCTCAGGTGATGCTGACTGAATCTCTGCCTCCCTCATCCCAAAGACCTGTCAGGGCTGAAGGCATCTCCTGGGGGAAGGGTGCACAGGGCAGGGAGAGGAGCTGGGTGTACTCAAGAGCTCTCCTGAGGTGGGAAACACCCCCAGCTCACATTAAGGTCACTTATTTAAATCTCAACAGACATTTCCTTTTCCAGAGGTGGGCAATGGTGCTTTAAGAATGGAGTCTCCTTCCTGGAAGGATCTCTAATTCCCTGACACCACTGGCTGGCAGCTGCTGGGAATATGAACCATCATCCCTTCTGTGGACAGGCTGTCCTGAAAGGGGCCAGGTGTGGACAGAGCTGGGGATCAGAGAGGGACTGAGTGTTCCTGCAGGCTGCAAACACCAACCCTTGGAGGAGGGATCACAAGTGGCCAGGGAACAGAGGCCCCTCATGGAGAGAGGCACTCCACGAGCTTCAAATGCTCAGAAATGGAAAAATGACCCTGGATTAAGCTTTGTAACGTTAAGAAAGGACTGGAGATCCACAAGGGAACCATTCTCCAGGCAGTTTCTGCTCCTTCCACAAGCATGGTGCTGGCAGAAGAGGCCAGTGCCACCCTTGTACTGCCCTGTCCCTCAGTGGGAGCCAGGCTCTGCACAGAACCTGCCCTCCTGCCTGGCTGCTGCCTGCCAAGGGCTCCAGGGAGGGCCTTTGGTGGTTTTTCTAAGATAAAACAAATCAATTTCTCCCATTGCTTCACTATTTCTAGGAGACACCAGACTGAATTCTGTGGCCAGCTCCCACACTGCCACTGAAGGGCAGAACCAAGAGGCAAAACCCTGAACAATCAATGCAAAAGGCAAACAGCAGCAACCAGCCCTTTTCTCTGTCACTGGGTGCAGGGCCAGCACCACCCATCCCCCGGATGTCTAATGGACTTCAAAAAGGCCAAAAATTGGTTTAATGCTGTCTTAAGGCACCTGGTCTAATATTGTTATGTCCTGCCCAATCCAATAAGGAGTGCAAATCCTGGCATTCTGCCCATCCTTAAGTGGGTCTGGCAGGGAGCCTGGCCCTGCACACATTGCTGGGCACACCTGGGAGCCACGAGGGGGCTGCTGCCCCACACAGCACCCTCAGCTGGGCATCAACCACTTCTGAAAATACTCAGAGAGTGCTCTCACTTAATCACCTGGATAAAGGTCCTGGTAGTTTAAAAAGCAGAGTTTTAAGGTTTCTTCTGCTGCTCTCAGCTGCTCTCCCCCTCTCCTGCTGCAGCCAGCAGAGGTTTAAATGCCTCCTTCTCAAACACATGCCAGCCATCTCCAGAGCAATACTTCTGGGAGGTGTGGTACAACAGTGCATGAAATAAGCAGCAGTTTATACTATTTGAAAAATGTTTTTCTGCTTCACCTCTAACAAAGTTGATTGCATTTTCCATTTCACCTCCTTCACGGCTTTTCTCTCTTCCTTAAGTGTTCTGTGACAGGGGAATTACCATAGTTTCCCATTTAAGAGGTGCAGGGAACAAGTGAGATAATCTAGGAACAAGTCTGTAATAGTCATCCTGTGACACAGGAGCTGGGCTGGCAGCACCTCCAGCTGTCAAGCCCTGCTGCAGCCACTGAGACCATCCTGCATTTAAATAAATAAATACTTCAGTTGAATTCAGTGACCTATTCTCCTTCTGAAGGGCTTCCTTGCTTTTCAGGTATATCTGATGCTCCAAAAGCAGCTCCAAGCCCCTCCCAAGGTGCTGCAGGAGGGCAGAGGCAGCAGCAGCAGCCCCTGGCACAGGCACACCTGCAGCCCCAAGTGCTGCCAAGGTCTTGGCGCAATAAAACATTGTCAACATCTGTAAAATGCACGGGGCAAGATTTAAAAAATCAGTCACCAAAAGCCACCTCTCAGGAGTTTCCTCCTACCTCCCTCTTCTGAGCAGTGCCAGCAGCTCCCTGCTCTGGCAGCCTTGTGCCTTTTGTTGGGTCTTGGGCACAGGACAAACCACAGAGTAACAAAACTAAGAGTTCTCAGTGTCAATATTTAATTTAATCAACCTGAGACTGGGCTATGATCACCACAGTGTAGGGCAAAGCATACAGAGCTACATTTCTAATTACCTATTTGTTGCTTTTCAGATTTCACATCCTAAAACCAACCAGGCTGTGCTTAACTCAGGGCTGGGGTAGGACTGAACTGTCTGGCTCGAGGACTTAATCCCATAAACAGAACTGCAAGTGCCACAGCCTAAGCCCATTCTTCACTACAGAAATGCTGACTGCTGTTTTAGGAGCTAATGAATTTCATAGTCCGAGAAGCCCAAGATAACAACCCCTCCTTTTCCATCTCAGAGAGAAAGAGAGAGAAAGACAAAGAGAGCAGACAGAGAGCAATTGCTGTGTAAGACACAAGTCCTGTCAGGCAGATTGTATTTGTCAGGATGCAAGTCCAGTAATTTACGTGGGAATACTGGCAGGCATGCTCAGGCACCTCCCAACTCTGTCACTTACTGGCTGAGCAGTACAATTATTAATTAATACCTCTATTAATTAATAATATAATGAACTGAACAGCAGCAATAATTGAACCTGGTTTTGTCATGGCAGTCATGCAAGTCAGGCTCTCTCATGGTGCAGCTCCACGAGCCCTGTGGATGCTCCCGTGCTGAGGGACAGACATGCAGGTGCTGAGGGGCTGTGGCAGGGGCACAGGGACACTGTGAGGCACCTGGGCCTGCTCTGGGTGTGCACACTCTGAGCTTAGAACATCTGGCCAGGAGAGTTTTTAGAGAACATCTCAGGAGACAACAGAAGAAGTTAGTAGAGAGGAGAAGACTGATGACAATGGAGAGACACAGCAAACCAAGGAGTTCACAGCTGGCCTTGCAAACCACTCCTGGACCAGCAAAGCCAGTAGACAACACACAGGTGAGGCAGAAAGCAAAGAGCTCCTTCAGCTTCTGCAGAACCCCCCAAAACATCTGCACAGAGCGGGGACCAACCTGCCTGCACCTGACCTGAGCCAAGCCTTGAGGAGCTCTCTCAAAACCCACTTGTAGGCCTACTTGTGCTATGGTACTTTGGTAACAAATCAATACATCCAAGACTGTGTGAAGCTTTGGAGAACTTGAGCAATGAACTCTCTGACCTTCCCTCTGTGTTGAGTATTTCAAAACCTGTAGCTGCAAGAGTTATTGCAAGAGAGAATCAAGCTGGCTTTGGCCAGTTGAGGCTCTGCCTAACACCAGGCAGGGCACTGCTCAGCTGGCTGCAGCCTGCCTGGCTGGGGAAATGAATCTGACATTCCAGAGGTACAGTGTCTTTACTAAAATTCTTTATTTCCTAGAGTTGATGCTACTGTGCTGTCTTAAAAAAGTTACAGGCAGCCCCAGGAAACAAGAGTGTCCCTTTCCTTTCCAGCAGCAGGAAAGGGGTACTCCCTCCCCAGTTCCAGCATTTTAGCAATTTTTTTTCTTTTTTTTTTTTTTTTTGCTAATGGGAGACTTTGGGAATTAGCAGAACCTCTACACACCTCCGCACTCACTCCCATTTCAGCCTGAGATAAACAACTGAGATAGATTTCTGCCCCCAAGGACAGCTTCTGGACATCAGACTGGAGACACGAGATCAAATTCATCTCTGGTGCAGTTCCACTGGCTTTCAACCACCTTCGACCAGAGATTAATTTGGCCCACAGATACATTAAGGAAGGATACAAAGCACAAACGGTATTTGATATAAAAAGAGAAGGGAGGGGAAGTTGAGGGGACGCTGGATCCCAGCCCAGCAGGATTCAGCCCAGCCCGCTCCACCCTCACATCACCAGGCACAGAGCGTGTTGCCGGTTACCTTTTTGCTTACTGACTTTCTTTACTGTCATTGCCGCTTGCCGCTTTTGATTCTCAGAAATTTCAAAGCCTGGAAAAGGGAACACGGCAAACACAATTCAGAAGGTTGCTCACAAAGCCTCACTTCCTTTTGGGGAGGGGGATGCTCTGCCCTGTTTGCAAACACAGAATGCTCTGGGTGTTCTACTGAAAATCAACTCTTCCTTGGCCTCCTTCTAATCTCACTTGTGCAGGGGCTGGATGAAAAGTAAGATTAGAGACATTTTTATTTATATAGTGTCATAAATATGCCCAGTGCTTTAGAGCTGAGCAACAAACTGAGCCTGGACTGACACTGCTCACAGTCAGTTTAGGGGCTGGTGCAAGAGAAGGGCTGTCACTGATTTTGCTGCCTCCCTCTGCATGAAACATCCCCAACCAGAGCAGGAGGATGCAGCCAGGACACCCTGAGGTGGATGGCCAGAGACTTCCCTCTCCCACACACCCACAGAGTTCCAGGCTTGACCTATGGGCAGAATTTGTTTATTGAGGGCCAAAAAGAACAGTAACTGAGCTGGAAAGAGACCTATTTGTGACTAGGAGAGCAACCAAAGACATTTCAACAAGGTTAAACTGTAATTCTACCACAAAGAAAATATGGGCTCCTCCACACATTGGGGCTGAATTAAACACTACCAACAACCTCCTTCCAGATTCATTTCCACATTTCTCACCTATCTTTTCATCTTCTTTTACCATCTTCCTTTCTTCTCTGAAAGCTCTAAGCCATCGTAACTTCTCCTCCAGTTTCTTGGCAAAGAATAAGTGCATTTCCTCAGTTTCCTTGTTATGCAGTTTGAAGGCATTCTTCATGCTGACATTGAAGTCATCATCTCTCCCATCTTCTATATCCACCACTTCATATTTATCCATGTCTATGCGCCCTTTGTAATACAGGATATCCCTTCGGATCAGATCCTGCGCAGGGAAAAGGAGACAGGGATCGTGGTGAGACCTCATGGAGAGCCTGAGCTCAGCAGGGAATTCCTGGGAGAGCTGAGGGAGAGAAAGAAGTGATGGTGAAACCTGGTCAGATCCTTTAGTTCCTTGAAGAACTGAGGAAAAGAAAGAAATGATGGGGTGAAACCTGGTCAGGTCCTTCAGTTCCTGGAAAAGCTGAGGAAAAGAAAGAAATGATGGGGTGAAACCTGGTCAGGTCCTTCAGTTCCTGGAAAAGCTGAGGGAGAGAAAGAAGGGATGGTGAAACCTGGTCAGGTCCTTCAGTTCCTGGAAAAGCTGAGGGAGAGAAAGAAGGGATGGTGAAACCTGGTCAGGTCCTTCAGTTCCTGGAAAAGCTGAGGGAGAGAAAGAAGGGATGGTGAAACCTGGTCAGATTCTTCAATTCCTAGAAAAGCTGAGGGAAAGAAAGAAGGGATGGTGAAACCTGGTCAGGTCCTTCCAGCCTCACCTCTGTGAACACATCTCTTGTTGGCCAAAGAGGGCAGACCATAGGCAGAGAGGAACAAAACACACATCCCTGAGCTCCAAAATTCAGTTTGTAGGCACAAAGAAATGTCTCTGAGTAGGTGCCATGTTCCAGCATTTCCACATGGGAAGTTCTGCTCCACAGGGTGAGAAATGTGAGGCCCAGGCCTGGCAGGGGCCCAGCAGGCTGTGCACACACACCTGGAGCCATCACTGCTCTGGCAGCACAGTCCAGATCTGTTTTCCACACACATTCCCTCTCCCATTTGGGACTGCTCTCTGCCCCTTCTCCTTGGGGCCCACCTCCCATTCACACCCAGCTCACTGCTGAGAACCCACCCTGATTCCCAGCTCAAAGCACTCCCAACCTACCTCTGGTCTCATCCCACCCTGGATGTAACCTCTTGATCCAGCTTAGGTTTTTTTTTTTCTTTTTCTCTCCTTGGTAGTTATAACCTTTTCAACCAAACCTGTTCACACTCACCTCCTTTCTCAGTTGGGTATTCCCTGTTTTTCAGCAACAGCTCATTTCTCTGCACTGGGAAGGGAAAAGCAAATTCCCCATTGGCCCCACACAGCTCTGTCCCTGTTATCTCAGATAACAGAAGATGATCATCGGAAAACAGAATGTTAATTCTCTAGTCATGGCCACACAAGGTGATTCAATTTATTTAAAACCAAATTCAGCAAAACAATTAAGATTTACTTCCTCTAACCACTCTCAAAAGTATCTTAATATTTAGGTATATTAAATCAATTTAACCTAAACAGCTTTGGATTTTTCAGAGTGCCCTAAAGATAAATGTTATGTCAAAGGATTCATTTGAGAGGAAAAATGAAGGCAATATACAACATTTATTTATTGAAATAATATTTAGCAGTGAGGCTTTTTCAAGATAAGCAGTAGGTATTATTTTAAACAAATTAATCTTGGAAAATAAACTCCACATCATAATGATTTAGCAAACTTCTCATGAATCTGCCAGACAGTATTAACTATCACAAGAATGGCCAGAAGCTCACAGGCTTTAAATCCTGACTCCTTCTTCTGGAATGCTCTGGGCAGGGGGGGAGGAATTCCATTAACAAATATCTTGTACAAAAACCTTCCTCTGTTATAGGCCTGAAATAGTGATAGTCCAAAACATAAGAAAAACGTATTTCAGGCTGAATAGGCAACAGAAAATCTTTTCAGTCTCGTCCTAACTTAGGCAATTGTTTCTTTCCCTCGGTGCTGTGGAAAGGCTGCAAGAGGCACAGGGAGCTGATCAATCAGTCAATGCCACACAGTGTCTAACAGGGCTTGTTCTCACAGACAGCATTTATCTGCACCACCTTCTCAAAAACACCTGATGGCAAAGCTCTCAGCAGCAAGGATGAGCTCCTTACATCAGCTGCACAGCAGCTGCTCCCCTTCCCAGTGCTGCTGGGAACTTCCAGAACCAGCCCCAACAGACCACACTCCTGTGAGGATGGATCCAGTGCACCTTCCCAGGCAATCTTCATGATTGTGGACAGATTTGTTCATAAAGTATTCAAGAATCACCAATCACAAGCTCTGAAAATCTCAGGCTCTGTGCACTGCCTGGGCAGGATAACCAACAGGACCAAAGGAACAGAGCCAGCCTGTGAACAAACTTGTGAACAAATCTTTAATCCTAGAGATCAATAATTTCTTCATTTCTCTCATTCTAACTCTCTCATTTATCCCTGGATAAATTGAAACTGTTGGAACCCTGAATGCTGAGAATTTTAAACTTTCTGGGCTGAAACGCACAGACCCACAAGAGAATATTACATTTGACCTGAGGCTGTGGGCAAGGCTTCCAAAATTGATTGACAGCACTGGGATTGTGGGTGTGGAGTTTGAATAGAAGTGTGTTATATCACAGGATGGAAACCTTAGAGTTTAAGGTTTTTGAATATAAATAATAAATAAATAAATAAATAAATAAATAAATAAAGTGCATTCTTTCCTTATACACACACTAAACACATTTTCCCCCCTCTTATCTCCCCAATTTTGACTCAGAAAACATTATGAGCTATTTTTAACAGCTACTGCCAAGGGAATGCTTTACCAGCTTTGTGCTTCCAGAGGACACAGTCCATAGGTTTGGACATGTCTGACTGAGCTGGTCCACACATTTCTCCTCCTGGGATGCAGCAGGAGCTGCCCTGTTTCCAGGGAGGCTCCTGAGCTGCTGAGCACCGGATGTGAAGATAAAGGTGCTGCCCAGGAGTTCCTGAAGGAGCAGTGAGGAGATAATGGAATCCTCCAAGTGCCTCTGGAGATGAAATGGCCCCACAGGTTTTTGCTGGGGAAATGCAGGAGGGGGGAAGCAGCAGCTCAGCTGCAGAGGAGGAAACACTGAGGTCTGGCCTTGAGCTGAGCAAAGGAGACAACAACAGCACAAAGCTCCTGTCTGCCACTTCCACTGTCATTGGAGAAGGAATTCAATAATGACTCCAGAAGAAATTAATTATCTTTTCTCCCAATGCCTTCCTAGAAGAAGAACCATTCCTCACTTGTGGCCACAAACTCCACACTGGTACCCTGAATTTATAAGAGACTTTATTCCCCACACAAACATCTCATGAGCAGCACATGCCTGCTCATGGAGGACTTTGTCCACAGCTGGTTCCAGAAAGTTCAGTCCACAGATTAAAAACTGTAACTGGATATTTTCATTTCTAATGTGCTCGGCATTTCCTATTATCATTCTCCCTTCTTCTTGCCAACACTCAGTGAATGGGTATTATTTTTCAACTGACTAAATTTTAACACCCATAATATGGGAAGCACAATAATTACTTGATCCATGGCTATTTTATCACAGCTTTTAAACAATAAAAGACACTACTCAGCTCCTTAGTGACGCATGGCCCTCTCCAAACACCTTGCAGTGTAACTGAGCTCCAGAAAATGCAGGTACTCATCAGCCAACAGCAGACAGCAAACAAGGCCAAACCCTTGTTTTGAGGAACTTTTTATGCACATGGACAAGAGGGAATGGAGAGAGCACAGAGGCCATGAAGGGATGCTGCTGGTGTGCTCTGCCAGGTGCAGTGCTCAACCTGCTGCTCCTCACACCACTCTGCCCAGCACAGTTCTGTCCTTTTCCCAGCATCTCCATGGAGCCAAAGAAAAGATGAGATTAAGGAAAGCACTGTGAGGCTGAGGAGGGAAATGGATTGTTCCACCAGCCTGGTGTAAGTACTGCATGGCAGGAGGACAAAGCAGATCCGTGCACAAAAATGGAGATTTATCTGCTGCAGAAGCTGAGAGGAGCTCTGGCTTTGAGAGGACAGGAATGCTGCTCCTGCTCCTGCTTATCTCTGAAGGTCCTCACTTCAATCCTCACACAGGGCACCACCAAACGTCAATTCTTTAACTCTTCTGCCTCTGTCAAGGTTGGTGTTTGGTGTTCAGACTCAGATGTTTATTATTTCTTAACTATATCACATCCTACAACTCTGAGTTCTACAGCATTCTACTAACAAGCTACAAAATTGCTGTCTTTCTCTCTTTTAAGGCTAAACTATCCAATTAAGAAATGACACCTAAATTATTTTCACTTTTAACCCAATAACTAATCACTCATGTCCTGCAGTGCAGACTTTTTGATCCAATTGCACAAACCACCCAAACCCATGGAGAAGAAGGTGAAGAAGAAGGTGGAGAAGAACAACTAGCCACCACCCTAAAACCTCCATCTTGCCTTATATATATTGCTATATTCTAAACCCTTCAACTCTTAAGTTTTCTACCCTGTGACATTACATGCTTCTATTCAAAGTCCACACCCACAATCCCAGTGCTATCAATCAATTTTGGAAGCCTTCTCCACAGCCTCAGGTCAAATGCAGTGTTCTCTTGGGGGTCTGTGCCTTTCAGCCCAGAAAGTTTAAAATTCTCAGCATCCAGGGCTCCAACAGTTATCCAGGGATAAATGAGAGAGTTAGAATGTGAGGAATGAAGACATTATTCATCTCTAGGATATAGCTTTGTTCACAGACTGGCTCTGTTCCTTTGGTCCTGTGTATTATCCTGCCCATGGCTCAGCCAGGGTGACCATGGGCTGCTCTGCCCTGGCCAGTTCTGAATTTCATACAAGATTATTTCTTGTAGTTAAATCAGGCAAGACCAAGAAAATACAGAAACCCCAAAAAAGACTCTCAAAACCTTATCAGTGGGGAAAGGCCAAAGAAATGGAGCTGTTTAATGTAGAAAGGCCATAACTAAAGAGGAATGTGCTGTTGGTATTCCAGCTACTCCTCTTTTAAGGAGGCTGGTGATCAGTTATTCTCCATTTTGATTGTGGCTTGGCTTAATTTACCACAAGGGAGAACAGGATTAGAAACTTGAGAAAAAAAAAATGTTTTTATCTAGAAGAGTAGTTAAACCCTAGGACAGACAAAATAGGGAAGTTTTGGGACGGCATTCCTGGGGGATTTTCAAAAGAAGATTAGACAAACATCCATCAGAGATGATCTGAGTGTGCTGAATCCTGCCAAGGGAATAGCTGCTCTCCTGGGCTCCTGCAGCTGCATGGAGTGAGAGGAGGAGCCGGATGGAGCAGGGCTGGGAGCAGTGGGATGAGCAGGACCTGGGGCACTGTGGGGCCAGAGCAGGAGCAGCAGGAGCACAGACCTGCAGCCTCTGCAGAGCACCCAGCCTGCCTGCCTGCCTCGAAAGGAAATTGATGCATCTGGGTCATTTGCACTTATTTGTCTAAATATGATCTTTTTTTACCCTACAGCTTCTACGATTTCCTTTTCTTCCCCTCGCTGAGGTTAATTAAGCTCTTCTGAATAATGCTCTGCAGTCTGTTCACGTAATCTGTACTGAGGATTCACAGGGAAAAGATGAAGCCAAAAAAAGTGGTTTGACAGGAGCACAAAGCAAAGTTCTGACATGTTACATAAGCCCCCCACAGCTCTGCTCTCCGGGTGCTGGGTTTTGTGGCCATGCTCGGGGCTGGCCCTGCCTTGGGACCTGCCTGTGCCACCCCCTCTGCCCCCAGCACTGTCCCCTCCTGGAAGGGAGAAGGTGACTTCATGTAACTGTGCTTGGAAGGAAAGGAGTCTCCTTTGTGGCCATCATGAGGAAAGCAAGGCTGAGCTTTATTGGAAAACCTGGACACTGGGAATGGCTCCCACAACGAATTATGCTCCTCTTGGAGTGGATTTAGACACCTGCAGGAAGGATTGCACCTGTAAATCACTGGTCAGTCGCTCTTTGAGTCCTACTTGTCTTCTCTACTGCTTCTCCTGCTCTCCAGCTTTCATCTCTTTATTCTGCCCCACTAGTGCAGAGCACAGCTCCTTGTGCCTGGGGAGAGGAAAGCTCAAACCCCCCTGGGACACTCGAGGGGGAAAAGAACAATAATGACAAGGAGGGCAATCTGCAGTCACCAGTGCAAAATGGCATCACCAAAAGCCATTCAGGGGTTTCAGCAGCACCCAAGGAGGAAATGAGCCCTCCAGAGCCTTCCCCATCCTCGTGGCTTCCTCTGGATGCTCTCCAATGGCTAAATGTCTTTTTTCTATTGTTGTGCCCAAAACTGCCCCAGCACTGGAGGTGAGGCCACCCCAGGCCAGGGCAGAGCAGGACAATGCCCTCCCTGGCCAGGACAGGGATGTCCCTCATGGCTCCAATGCCCTCCCTGCCCAGGACAGGGATGTCCCTCATGGCTCCAATGCCCTCCCTGGCCCAGGACAGGGATGTCCCTCATGGCTCCAATGCCCTCCCTGGCCAGGACAGGGATGTCCCTCATGGCTCCAATGCCCTCCCTGCCCAGGACAGGGATGTCCCTCATGGCTCCAATGCCCTCCCTGGCCAGGACAGGGATGTCCCTCATGGCTCTGGGGCACTGCTGATGTTCTGTAAAGCTGGTGGGGAAGGAGTGATGATCCCTCCAGCAGCACAGGGCACCCAAGGAGGAAACGAGCTCCTGAGGGGACCTGGCCTGGTCCCAGAGCTCCATCCCACGTGTGCAGCATTCCAGGAGTTCCATATTCCCCCATTAACTCCTGAGTGTGGGGTGTACAGGGGTGCATGGGGAGGCCTCAGGCAAGGGTTTGGGTTTAGGATGGTGCCTTTTCTCAGGAGCTGTGGTTTACCCTGTGCTGGGTCACACTCCACTTCTCATGCACAGAAATCACCCGTGAGGCACAAATAGGGAAAGAGCCATTTCCAGCCTGAGTCATCAGATCCCTCTCAGGAGCTGACAGGAGATGCCAGCCACAGAATCATCCATTACAAGCTCCTCTCTGCATATGTGGGTTATTGGTGCTCCTGTTTATCAAACCCTGCATATTCCAGTGGCAAAGGAGTCTCAGAATGAATCGAGGAGGAATTATGTGTTCTGAGGGCATGGATGCAGCCAGGCCCTGGGAGGGCAGCTCCTGGGGCTCCAGTGAAATGACATTCCTCCCTCAGCCCTCCCCCATCTCTACCATGGGATAATGATACTTATTTCTTGTATAGATCAATGGGGAGCTCTAAATAATCAGTGAGGCACACACTGGAGGGCTCTGATGGTGGATCTCTAACAGCTCAGAGCTGTGTGGGAACAGCTCAGCATTTCCCATGCCTTGGGATCAGAGCTGGCAGAGCCCAGGGAAGCAGAGAAGGCAGCACAGCACAGCCCCTCCAGCCCTGAGAGGCACAGGGAGGAGGAGGAAGAGGAAACACGGTGGCAATTCCAACAGGGATCATCACTCCATCCCCACCAGCTTTACAGAACATCAGCAGTGCCCCAGAGCCATGAGGGACATCCCTGTCCTGGGCCAGGAGGGCATTGGAGCCATGAGGGACATCCCTGTCCTGGCCAGGGAGGGCATTGGAGCCATGAGGGACATCCCTGTCCTGGCCAGGGAGGGCATTGGAGCCATGAGGGACATCCCTGTCCTGGGCAGGGAGGGCATTGGAGCCATGAGGGACATCCCTGTCCTGGGCCAGGGAGGGCATTGGAGCCATGAGGGACATCCCTGTCCTGGCCAGGGAGGGCATTGGAGCCATGAGGGACATCCCTGTCCTGGCCAGGGAGGGCATTGTCCTGCTCTGCCCTGGCCTGGGGTGGCCTCACCTCCAGTGCTGGGGCAGTTTTGGGCACAACAATAGAAAAAGGACATTTAGCCATTGGAGAGCATCCAGAGGAAGCCACAAGGATGGGGAAGGCTCTGGAGGGACCTGGAGGAGCAGCTGAGGGCCCTTGGCTTGTTCAGCTGGAGGAGAGTGAGGGGAGACCTCAGTGAGGTCTCTGACATCCTCCCAAGGGGCAGCAGAGGGACAGCTCTGATCTCTTCACTGGTGACCAGGACAGCGCCCAGGGAAGGGCTGGAGCTGGGCCAGGGCAGGTTTAGGTTGGATTTTAGGGCAAGGTTCTGCCCCCAGAGGGTGCTGGCACTGCCCAGGCTCCCCAGGGAATGGGCACAGCCCCGAGGCTGCCAGAGCTGCAGGAGGGGTTGGGCAGCACTGCCAGGGATGCCCAGGGTGGGGCTGTTGGGGGTCTGGGCAGGGATGAAAAGCAGCAATCCCTGCAGATCACCTCAGCAGAGATGAGTGCCCCCAGTGCCCAGGGGAGCAGAGCCAGCCCAGGATGAGGCTGGCACAGAGCCAGCCCTGCCTGGGGAGCAGCTGCCATGGAAGGGTGATGACCAGTGAACAGTTGGTGCTGGAATTAGGCAAAGACTAAGCCAGGGCTCCCAGCAACTGCACCCAAACACCAGCTCATGCTTTGGGAAAGGCAGAGCTTGGGAAGAGGCTGAGTTGCCATTTGCACTGAGTTGTGGGTGAGTCTCAGACCCCTCTGTGTGATTTCCCACTGCTCTGGGCACTGACTGCAGAGCAGAGGAGCAGAGTTATCCAATGTACTCCTGAAATTTGTCCTGATTTTCCTGCTGGCCTGCTCTGTCCCTCCCCTCTGCCCAGGCTGCCGTGAGCAATGAGAGCATGGCACGCTGCCACTTTGCCATGTCTTTGGGTAGCTTTAGTCATGAAGGCTTTCAACGTCCTTTGACTTTTAAAAAAAAGATTCTGAGCCTACATTTTTAAAGTCTAATTTACCTTACAGAGAGCCTTTGACGAAAGCAGCCCAGCCTGCTCTCCATGAACACCAAGGGGACAGTTTTCTGTAGCATTTGTACATTTAATTTAACCCTACAGTGGCTGAGTGCTCAGGTGGGACAGTAACAGTGACACATGGTGGAGCTCAGTGCAGCACCACATTGGGCCTCTCAGTCCAAATGAGACCCTAAAGCTCAATGAACCCTTTGGAGTGTTTTTGTCCTAAATATTCTTGATATCAGGAAATAAACCCAAGCCCTGCTAAGAGTTTGGATGCCAGAGCTTGTGAGCTTTGCTCTGAGCCCTTGGACACAGCATCTAATGGCATCACCAAAAGCCATGCAGGGGTTTCAGCAGCACAGGACACCCAAGGAGGAAATGAGCTCCTGAGGGGACCTGGCCTGGTCCCAGAGCTCCATCCCATGTGTGCAGCATTCATGAGACACACCCTGGAAGGCTCTGATGGTGGATCTCTAACAGCTCAAAGCTGTGTGGGCTGGGCTGAGGGAAATGGGGTCTGCTCAGCCCAGCCAGGAATGAGCTAAAGGATGGATCCTATCAGGGACAGGGGGATGTCACCACCACCTCCCCAAAGCCCTCTCAGCCACTCACCTCCCACCCCAAACCTGCCAGGAGCATCCCTGGGGAGCTGAACTGCTGGCTCTCAGTGACTCCAACTGCACAAGGCCAGGGGAGGGAGGTCAGCACATCTCTGCCCAGTTCAGCACATCCCTGCCCAGCTCTTCAGCACATCCTTGACCAGTTCAGCACATCCCTGCCCAACTCTTCAGCACATCCCTGCCCAGTTCAGCACATCCCTGCCCAGTTCAGCACATCCCTGACCAACTCTTCAGCACATCCCTGCCCAGTTCAGCACATCCCTGACCAGTTCTTCAGCACATCCCTGCCCAGTTCTTCAGCACATCCCTGCCCAGTTCAGCACATCCCTGCCCAGTTCAGCACATCCCTGACCAACTCTTCAGCACATCCCTGCCCAGTTATTCAGCACATCCCTGCCCAGCTCTTCAGCACTGTCTGGCTCCTGAGCAGGGAGGAGATGTTGGACTCATCCTCAGCAGCTCCGTGGAGCTGCACTGTGGGATCCCAGAGGGGAGGGCTGGGGCTCACAGCGTTTGTGGCAGTGCTGTTCTCACTCCATGGATTCAGTGGAGCACCACTGGCATTCTGGTGCCTTCTTCCACCCTTGTTCAATCCCTCTGGCTGCAGAGCAGCCAGGTGAGGGTGAGTGCCTTTCCAAAGGACTGATGGCAGGAGGAGATGTGTAGGAATGTGCCCCCTCTTGATGGAGTGACCAAACTATCCTCTGTCTCCTTAAAAAGGAAAAAAGCCCAGAAATTTCTCTCCTCAATTAGGTAAAAGACAACTCATAGGACCTGGGGGAATTCACCTCAAACTTAAGGACAGCCAGCTGGACAGAAGCCAAAAAGTCCCACCTGGGCAATTTACTAGAAAGAGAAGAGAACAAAGGAACTAATGGCTTTTGTGAGGTGTTTTACCAGGAGCAAGAACCTCTTGCACCTGGCTTGGGTTTTCTCTGTAAAGAGCTTTGTTATTTTGCCTTTTATTAAAACTTTTCTGTTTCCAACAGTACCACAGAAGCCATCCTGCTGATTTTATGCCATCTGAGCTATCACAGGTATGATACAGATCTCCAGGAGCTGATGAGACCTGGCTGGAGGAGACCCCTATATCAGAGATGGGAAACCCTTGTGCAGCCAGGTCACTGCTCTGCTGGCTCCCCAGGGGCTCCACATGCTGCTGGTGAAAGGCCACAGCAGCAGGGGTAAGTTTTCAGCTCTGCAGTTTGCCTGTGGGCCAAATTTACACCCAGTGCCATTCCAGGAGGGGTAAGTGAGGCACAGAGCGTTTTGCAGAACATCCTGACAATCTGTATGGTCACAGGAGGCCAAAAACAAGGACTGGATGTGGATGTGGCACTCAGTGCCATGGTTTAGTGGAGGTGTTAGGGCATGGGCTGGACTAGATGATCTTTAAGGTTTCTTCCAACACATCATTCCGAGAATTCTAAGAATTCTGTGAACCTGATCCCTGCCCAGACAACCACACAGAGGTGGAGAACTCCAAATTCAGCCCTTTTTGCCTTTTAGCACTCCTCCTGCTGCCTCCTGCAGTCCCTTTGGATCCTGCTCTTCCCTCTCTGCTCCCCCCAGGCAGTGGAAGGGCAGCAGGTTCCAGGTCAGCATGGGCCCCTGTGGCACTGTGACATTGTGGGACATTGTGTTATGGGCCCCTGTGGCACTGTGACATTGTGGGACACTGTGACATGAGCCCCTGGGACATTTGTGTCATGAACCCCTGTGGCCTGTGACATGAGCCCCTGTGGCACTGTGACATGGGCCCCTGTGGCATTGTGACATGAGGCCCTGTGGCACTGTGACATTGTGGGACACTGTGTCATGGGCCCCTGTGGCACTGTGACATTGTGGGACACGGTGTCATGAGCCCCTAGGACACTGTGACATTGTGGGACATTGTGTCACGAGCCCCTGTGGCACTGTGACATGAGGCCCTGGGACATTGTGTCATGAGCCCCTGTGGCACTGTGACATTGTGGGACATTGTGTCATGAGCCCCTGTGGCACTGTGACATGAGGCCCTGGGACATTGTGTCATGAGCCCCTGTGGCACTGTGACATTGTGGGACACTGTGTCATGGGCCCCTGTGGCACTGTGTCATGGGCCCCTGTGACACTGTTACATGAGCCCCTGTGGCACTGTGACATTGTGGGACATTGTGTCATGAGCCCCTGTGGCACTGTGTCATGGGCCCCTGTGACACTGTGACATTGTGGGACATTGTGTCATGAGCCCCTGTGGCACTGTGACATGAGGCCCTGGGACATTGTGTCATGAGCCCCTGTGGCACTGTGACATTGTGGGACATTGTGTCATGAGCCCCTGTGGCACTGTGTCATGGGCCCCTGTGACACTGTTACATGAGCCCCTGTGGCACTGTGACATTGTGGGACATTGTGTCATGAGCCCCTGTGGCACTGTGACATGAGGCCCTGGGACATTGTGTCATGAGCCCCTGTGGCACTGTGACATTGTGGGACATTGTGTCATGAGCCCCTGTGGCACTGTGTCATGGGCCCCTGTGACACTGTGACATTGTGGGACATTGTGTCATGAGCCCCTGTGGCACTGTGACATGAGGCCCTGGGACATTGTGTCATGAGCCCCTGTGGCACTGTGACATGAGGCCCTGGGACATTGTGTCATGAGCCCCTGTGGCACTGTGTCATGGGCCCCTGTGGCAGTGCTCAGGGCACGTCACCTGCACGGCCCTGCAAAGGCTCACCCAACATTCCAGCCTGTGGGACCATTCACAGCAATGTTTTCTCCCCTGAGTACCCCTGCCTGAAAGCTGCAGTGCTGTTTCATAATTGGTTTTAATTGCTGGACTTGCCTTCCTTGGCTACCTGCTGGCCAAGGGACGGGTGAAGCATCCAAATTCCCTTCCATGCCCTGTGGTCCCACAGAAACCTCCTGCCTGCAGGCAGCCCCAGCTGGGCAAGAGCACAGGGGTCTGTCAGCAGGGCTGGGGCAGCCCTGCTCTCTGAAAACTTCATTTCACACTTTGTGACCAAGCCACTGTGTTCTCTTTGGTTGTCTCCATGCCCACCTCATGGAATCATGGAATGTCCTGGGTTGGAAGGAACCCACAAGGATCCTCAGAGCCCAACTCCTGGCCCTGCACAGGACACCCCAGGAATCCCCCCAGCTGCAGCAGCAGGCTCTGCCTGTCAGGCCAGCACTGAGTCTCTCCTGAGCTGCTGAAACCCAGCCTGACCCATTTCCCCACTGCTGCAGGCTGGGCCCAGCCCTGACCCAAAACCTGGCATTCTGTGGAGATCTGTGTTACTGGGAGAAAAAGAGAAGAGCTTGGAGGTGCTGATGAAGTCAAAAACCCACTTAAAGTAATAAGAACTGTCCCAGGGCTGCTGTGTGTTTGCAAACAAGGTTTTGGCTGCTCCCACAGGCCCTCTTTAGCCTGCAATAAAAAAGCAGGGCCGTTGTTTTGGTGCAAAGATCACCTTGGTGTTTCCAACAGAAGCTACAGGGGAGCTAAACCTTCTGCCACTGAAAGGACTCAGAAATGTCTCTTTTATCTTCCCATTTGGAAACCTGGACTGCAATGGACTCTGACAGGATTATTTTATTTACTCCATCTCCTGTAGCACCGCTATTTCTGGCTGCCTGTCTGGCTGCTGCTATTAAACTGGTCTCATTTTGCTTCCCATCCAACCTGCTCGGCTCAGGCAGCTCAAGGGAAGACAGCAACAGCAATAAACCACAAGCTGGAGCTTGCATTGCCTCCTGATTACAAGAGACACATAAAAAGCACAAATGAAAACTAAATGTGTTTCATGCAGTCACTGATCTTTCTGCACTGTCAGAAAACACTAAAGGGGCCCCATCAAGGACTGCTCAGATATTGGTGAAATAAAAGTGGAATTTAGAGCAGTAACTCTGTTAACCCTTCCTACTTCACACTGTCATTCCCAGCCTCATGCCACAGTGCCCTGGAGCCCATTGGGGGAATTCAAATTATTACCCAGAACAGAAAAAAGAAGATCCTCATCTGCTAAGAACCTCAAGCATCCCCAAAGTGATCATAATTAATGCTGTGTGTCACAGGCCTGGATATTAAGTACCATGATTTGCAAATCTAAAGCATCTCCGTGTCAAACTCTCTCAACTTCAGGGTGATAAGGAAAGTGGACCCTGTGCCTTTAAGGCAACATCTTTGAGTGTTACCATCATCCAGGATTGCCTTCATTGCTTGGTAATTACGGCCAGCATCCCAGAATAGGCTTTTTTGTCCTGATTATACACATATGGCAAGGCACACTGAGGCACTGCTTGTTCCTGCCCAGCCTGTTCCCTTCTGCCTTCCCAACAGGCAGCTCTGAATTAGGGTCTCCAACCAGCTCCTTGGGAAAGGCACCACCTTGTCCTCCTGCCCACGGCAGTGTCCCAGCCTGTGTTCAGGAAACATCCATGGGAGAGTTTCACATTGATCCAACAGCTGAAAGTTACCTGGCTTTGCAAGGAAAACCTGGATCCTGAGCTCTGCCAGTGGCTCTGGATCAGGAACTGCTGCACCCAGACTGGTGTTTCAGCACTGAGTCTGTGGAACCTGGAATAGCTGACAAGGCCATTTCATCTGATCAATCTCCTCACGGCCTGGCACCAGGTGAGCATTCAGTGGTGATGTTAGGAAGTGACCAGTGGCAAAATCTAAGCCAAAGAGACTTATCTGTAAAGCTTGGAAACTATTTTTGTGAAAATGATCCCACACAAGTTGCTCTGCAAGGTGTTTGCCAGCAGGGAGAGGTGCCTGCCACACTCTCAGCTCCTCCACTTGCTGCAGCCCTTGGAAACCTTAGTGCAGCTTTCCTGCTTGGAAGAAAGACTTCAGTACACCCACAGTGGTGGAAATAACATCTGCCAAGCACATCTGAGCTCAGCCCTGGGTGATCACTCATTTCCCAAGCCAGGTCTTTGTCTGAAGGCGTGCTGGTCATGGAAATGCATCCAGGAATTCCCAGTCTTGCAGCAGGTGGGAAAAGCAGGCAACAACCAGGTGATAATGTCAGAAACAATCATCCTGAGAGTTATTCTCCCTCACAGAAATGCCTTGGCCAGGTGTCCAACAAAAAAAGGCCCTGAAACCTTGAAACATTTTCAGAAATCGAGAGAAAGGGGTGGCAAAGCCTCTGGAGAGCAGGGCCCAAGCAGAGCAGATGGGATTTGTTGGAAATGTGTTACCCACTGCTGAGAGCAGGCAGCTGGACACTGGGAATACTGCAGAGCCAACAGTGTTCCTCAGCCAGGGAACACTGGATGGGCCAGCAGGGAGACCCCTCATCCCCCACTGCATCAACTGTGAGCAGGAACCTGCAGGGTGAGCCCATGGGGAAAAGGTTTGGGGACAATGGAGCTCACAGGGAGTGCCAGCAGCAGATTTGTCACAGATTGGTATCAATTGTCACAGTTTGGTATCAAACTCTGTCCCACCAGAACTCCTGTATCACCCTCCCCACCCACAGGATCCATCTGAATTACCAGGGGATGCAAACACCTGCAGAGGTGAGGAAGGAGAGGAGGATGTGCAGGTAACTGCAGTGAAGATCTGGAGGAGAGAGATCCTGTCTGAAATGTGTATTTGCCTTCTAAAGCCACTCAGGATATTCCCATGCCTTCATCCAACTGAAGCATCTGTGGCATATTTAAATAAGGAATTAGCTCCTTATTTCTATTAAAAATCTCTTTGGGCCAACAAAGAGATAAAAATCACCATAATAATTTTTTAAAAAGTATTTTCATATAGATTGTGTCATGATGAGGGATGTATCACACCTATTATTACACCTGAAGAAAACCCACAAATGTAGATTTTCTGAAGATTCACTGAGATTTGCCATCCTAAGTGGTTCCAAAGCTGCTCTCAGGGGTGTGTGGATCATATTCCACCCATCAGTTTTAGAGTAGGGGATAAGGAAGGCTGGCCCTGCCTTCCCAAAGCTCGAGGTAAATGGTGCCTCCCTGAGGGGCCCCAGCCCTGAAGCAGAGCTGATCCTGCCTCTTGGGAGCTGTCAGGGGGGTCAGGACAGCACAGACTACACACCACTCACATTCATTTTATATATGGGGTGTGTGGTCCCAAAATGGAGCTAAAACTCCTCTGAATTCCAGACTTGGACACTCTTCTGAATAAAGGAAAGTGTGATCAGGATGGGACAGCCCAGCTGGAACCTCATCTCCCCTCCTAGCCCAAGGCTGGAGAGCAGCAGCTGCAGTTTGATGCTGGGAACAGACACAGAGGGAGAACTGCAGTGGGGTCTGAGCCCTGTGCCCAGGGGTCCCCAGAGGGGCTGCCCCCTGTGCCCTGTCACCCCAGAGCTGCCTGGGCACACTCAGCACGAGGCCCTGGCAGGTCCTGACACGGAGCCAGTGGTGCTGCCAGAAGGGCCAGACCCCCTCACTGCCCACAGGGGGTTCCAGGCAGCACCTCCCCACCCCCCAAAATGCCTTTTCCATGCAGAAGGGAGGAGGACAGTGAACCACTGGCACTGGCTGGACTCTGATGAACCCTGCAGGCCCCCAGCTGTGAACTGCTGACCACTCCCCACTCCTGCTGATGGCCACAGGAATCCCAGCCCTGATTTTCCCAGAGCTAAGGGGATGCTTAATACCTCTCTGGACCAGACCCAGTGCAAGCCAGACTGGATGCTGCCTTCTGAATGGGAAATTCAGGGTCACAGCCAAAGAGCAGGAGGTCAGCATTAGGAAGGGAAGCAGCTGTGCCCTCCAGGCTCACTGCAGCTCCCACTGCTGCTCTGTGCCTGTTCCTGTACAGGGCTGGCCCACGAGGGAAAGGCACAGCAATGGGGGGGGGGAAACAAGCACAGGCATTCCAGAACTTCAGTCAGCCATGACTCAGGAGAAGCCAGTGCCACCCACTGCAGTGCCCGGGCTGTGGAGGGGGCAGTGATGCTGTGCTGAGTCAGGAGCCACCCACATCCCCACCCACACCCTTCCCACGGTGCCAGGGCCTCCTCAGAGGGTGCCAGGCTCAGCCTGTCTTGTGTTCCCAGGGCTGGGACAGGAACACAGCCCTGTGCTGCCCCAGGGACACCCTCCTGCACAGTTGTGTGTGGCTGCAGGGAGTGACAGCACATCCTGACCTGTCACAGCCAGCACTGAGGAGCTCTGTCCCTTCCTGTCACACAGGTGTGGTGGCAGTGAGCTGGGGTCACCTCAATGGGACACCAGAGCTGCTGCTGGACACAGTTTCTGTGGATCACAGGCCAGCTGCTGCTATTAACACCACAGCACAGCAGCACAGCATCCTGCATTGCCCTCCTTCCTCCCCCATGGGTTCCCTCCAGGGAGGGGCCCCATAAAACCCAGCACGGCAGAGACAGGAGAATGAGGCTTGAAAAGCCTCTCCCCAAGCACCAGCACAGACACCCAGCACAGCCTGGCTGCTGCTCATCACCATCTCAATGCAGCAATTGGGCTGTCAGCCCCAGTGCCAGGTTTTGTAGTTCATACAGGAATTGCAGGGCTATCTAATCCCAGATCATACACTGCAGCCAAAACCTAAAACGAGAAGGGAGGCAACGAGCCAAACCAGGGGCACATGAGATAAAGGCATGAAAAGAGCAAGTGGAGGCTGGATTTGCTATGAGCACAAAAATCCCTCTATCACAGAGAACTCCACACCCTGAGCATGCAGATTGTCCTTCCTCAGGGCTCTCCACATCCTCCTCTGCACGTGCAGCCAACAGCCACCGTGCCCTGAAAACCGCTTTGCACTGGGCAAGCCTGCCCACAGCACGCCCTTAGCTGTGTCCTTACCTTCTTGCAGAGAACCATCTGGTGATCAAAGAGAAAGAAAACTCGCTGCTGGTTCCGTCCATAAGGCTGGTAAATCCAGGACATCTCTCCCGTGTAGATCAGCTCCGAGCTGCGGTCCAAGATATCGTCTCCCTGGAGGGCACAGGGAACGAGCCTGAGTCAACTGCCCTGACAAGTCTGTCTATGCACGATGGGCAGAAACAGCAATTTTGTAAGATTTTGGCCCTTCTGCAGCTCTCAAAGCCACCCCATCTGATTTCAGACCAGAAACTGGGACTGGGGGATAATTCTGAAGGAAGGGGAATAAATGAAGGAGGTGTGGATGAAACGTGGTCACTGCAGCTCCCACTGCAATGGGGAAAGGGCTGCCCCAGACACTGCCCCCACTCCCCTCTCCAGGTACCCCCAGACCCTTGGATCTTGCTGCAGGTGCTGGTGGCATCAGGAAAACAAAGCCCTTTCCTCCTCAAAGCCCACCCCAGAGGCACTTTGAATTCAGGGAACCAAATTCCCTGCAAGCCCTCCCTTTAGAGGAGCATCCCAAAGCACTTCCCCTCCTGAAATCTCCAGCCAGCTACAAAAGCCTGGGACACACTGGGGCAGCAGTTCCCCACCTCAGAGGCTGCCAGAACTCAGCCTTCTGGATTGCTGCCTCTCTTCTCACTCATCCAGGCACTGCCAGTCCCTTCTCCCACAGCTCATTAGAGCTCCCCACCTCCAAAATCCTGTCAGGACCACCCTGGCTCCTGTAGCAGCCCCAGCCCCCTGGCTGGCCAGGCCTCCCTGCTGGCTGCCAGAGTGCCCTCACCCTTCCCTGCCTCCGGCTAACGCTTGTTTTCCTCTCCTGAGTTTTTTTTAAGGATTCATGAGCAGATGGTCTTGAAAACACAGTGCTCTCTCTCCCACTCTCTGAGAGAACAAATGCAGTCACCCTCCACTAATTGGAATGAGCTGGACTTTTTAAAAAGTTAATTAAAATCTATTTATTAAAAATGGGTGAATTCACCACCACCTGCCCTGTGGGCATCTCAGCAGAGCACCGAGGAAGGAGGCGGGGTGGCTCCAGCTGAAAGGTGAGGCAGCATTCAGGAGCAGCACTCAGGAGCAGCACTCAGGAGCAGCACTCAGGAGCAAGACAGAGAAGAACTCTTTTTTTTTTTTTCTTTTTGGCTGTGAACTACTGCAGTTCTGCCTTTGATGCCAAGCTGGAACTGATTTCTGGGCCGAGAGCATCCCAAAAATCCCAGCAAACAGCTTGTCGAGGTTCAGCCAGCTATGGGGGGCATCTAGCTAGACACACACTTCTGGTGCTGCTCACACTTGCAGGTGCCAAGGCAGCCAGGAGTCTCCCCCCTTGCTGGTTTTGTGGTGAGGATTTCAAACTGCTGCTCAGGTAAATGTGTAATTAACCTCTCAGCATTGATTGGGAGCGACCGCCTGTGTCCCCGGGCCCTGTGACAGCAGCAGCTTCATTAAGTCACTGCATCACCAAGCTGCAGCACAGACTTCCAAATCGCCTTAGCCAGGGCTTTATCCACCCCCCTGCCTCCCTCCTGTGCCTGTGCCGCCCCAGGGGCTAAGGAGGGATGGCTTCCCATGGACACTGAGGGTCAGTGCCCCCAGGGATGGGCTGTGAGCACCCAGTGCCTCAGGGGGGTCCCACTTCAGCCTGGCCAGAGCCCAGGGAGTGAGTGCTGCTGCCACAGCTCAGGGGACATGAGCCCCAGAACAAGAAACCTCTGCAGAAAACACACCAGGCCCTGAAACTGTGAGATTTCCTGGCTGCACATGAGCTTACATGAAGAAGTTTCCCACAAGCCTATGGATGGGAGCTTTAGGAGAGGGGGCGAGCTTAGGAGAGGCTGGCTGCTAAAAATAGAAAGCCAGCTTTGTCTTTTACTCCTGTGGTAGCATCTGAAGCCTGAGGACACACAGAGGGCTCTGTAAACACTTCTACTTGATTAGCTGAATCCAAACTCTGTAGTCCCTGCAAGCAACATAACCCAAAAACATCCAGATCCGAAATGATGGGATTTGTATTGCATTTCTTAGGCGGGGAAAACAATTTCTATATCCAGTCTCTAGGCCAGAAATAGCTGATTTCTCACTTGGGGTGAGCAAATTGGGAAACACAGATTGCACAGAGTTTGGGACTGGCACGTGGCTGTCAGGAGCAGCGTGTCCAAGGTCCTGCCCTGCTCCTCCAGCCTGGCTGCTGTGCCAATTCCCACAGAGGAGCCTGAGGGCACAACCTCTGAGCCTACAAAGGCTTTTCTTGTCCTGACACAGTTGTACCTCTCTGAAGAGCACAAATTGTCTTCTCCTGATCCCCACTGAGGGGCTCAGGGGGCAGCTGCAGAGTGGGGGCAAAGAGGGACACTGGCACCCCCAGCACACCTCCAGCCCTGCTCCAGACAGACTTCCCCAAATGTCTGTCCCAGTCCCACGCCTCCAAATCTGTACAGAACCAGGAAAAAATTTCCTTTTTCTTCTCCATTTTTTTCCAACTCCCACAGAGGCTGGATCATCTGTATCCTTCTGTAAGTCCCTGCTGAAAAAGGAAGAGGCTGAACTTTTAGTTGCTCTGACCTGGCAGACGTTCAGCAGAGCACAGCAGCAGAGTGGCCAGAGAAGCCCTGACTCCTGACACCTTTTCCAACCTGAGTTTTGTCACAAAAGCCTCCAAAAAACCCCTCAGCCCTCCCCAGACACATCCAGGGTTTTCAGTGCACGTCCTGCAGCATCCAGAGGGAGCCAAGGAGAGCTGACTCCCAGAGTCAGGCAGAGCCCCGGTCCCTGTGTGCAGCAGTGGGAGCAAAGGCCCCAGCTCTGGGCTGGATGTCAGCCCTCAGTGCCCTCAGTGCCACACTGAGGCCCAGGCCACTCCTGACTGTGACAGCTCAGGGTCAGCTCTGCTGCTGCTGCTGCCTGGGAAGATGTGGATCCCAGCTCCCCAGCGCTGCTGCCCTGGCCATGCTCTGTGATGGGCAGCTGGCAGCAGCCACAGAGCTTGAAGAGAGCCATGAAACAAATGGGAGCAGCAGGGTAGCAAGGCAGGGCTGGCACTGAGAGCTGCTCCCCCTCCCAGACACCTCCCTGGGCCCAGGAATGCCCCCCAGAGCTGCCCCCTGCCCAGCCCAGCCCAGCCCTGTGCCCTGTGCCGGCCCTGCTGGGCACCAGGAGGGGATTTGTGCCCTCTCCAGCTCGCAGGGCTCTCTCGTGCCTGACACTGCTGTTCTGCAATTAGAGACTGACAGGCTGATTAGCACCCGGGGCTACACTGAGATCACACAAAGGAACGGCAGTGAAATGTTGTCCTTTTCAACAAGCTCAGTTTTGATACCTTCTGTTGCTGGGGGGAACAAAATAAAAGAAGGAGAAAAAAGAAGGCTTCATTTCAGTCCCTGCCATGGTGTTTTTTTCCCAGGAGGGTTTCTCATCAGGCTGCCCTCACTTTGGTGGTTCCAGGCAGCTTCTCTTTGTGGCTCTCTTGGATTCACTGATGCAGTATCAGGCTGAGGCCAGTGATTATAGATTACATAATTAAGGGCAGCAAGTCTTGATTTAAAGGACCCGTAAATAACAGGAATGAGAAGAAATTTAAAAGGACAATGCTCATTTAGTTTCTCAAAAATATATCTATTTCTCCCTTCATGGAAATTTAATGCTCTTGGAAGCTGCCCTATGGGCAACCCATAAGAATCTTTGGTAGAAATATCTAAATATCTTCACAAACCAAAGTGATCTGTTTAAATAGCAAGTTCAAACCTATCCAGGCTGATGAGCAAGGCTCTGTCCTCTGCCAAACCTGGTTAACTGTCCCCTGCTGGATCAGGGACCTGCATAGATCTCCCAGGGAATGGGAGCCAATTTTTCTCCCTCCTGTGAGAAAAAACTGGGCTGAAAGGGAGGGAAGTGCTGCTGGAGAGACGGAGATGGAGCCTGAACTGCTGCAGTGATTGCTGCTTCATTTTGTTTTGATGCAGTTCAAGAGCTGTGTGGAAAGGCATAAAATTGAGCAATTCCAGGTGTGCTGAGGCACAGACCTGTTTTCCATCCCCACATCATCCATACAGGCACTCAGGGAGGCTGTGCTGAGCCCTGCCCAGGGGAACAGAGCCCAGATCCTGCCTAGAAGCAGAGCCCAGTGAGATGGGCACAGTGGCACAGGGCTCCATGGGCTCACAGGATCCATCTGGGGGGCAGGAGAGAGGGACCAGGAGCAGAGAGAAAGGCAGGGAGGTGCCTCTGAGGGGTGCAAATACAGCCCTGGGGCTGGTAAGGACTTGGAAATGGTGATGGGCTTTGTGGAAGTCTCTTTAAATCCTGCTCTGTGTACGTGTGGTCTTGTATTTGTGGAGTTTTCAGACAAAGGAAGGAATGATGTATTTGATTTTATGTTTTTGAAGGTTAATTTATTATTTTATACTATGTTATATTAAAGAGTACTATACTAAACTATACTAAAGAATAGAGAAAGGATACTTGAAGAAGGTTAGAAAGATAATAATGAAAACTTGTGACTCCTTCCAGAGTCCTGACACAGTTTGACTGTAATTGGTCATTAAGTTAAAACAATTTACATGAAATTAATGAAACAATTACAAGTTGGATAAACAATCTCCAAACACATTCCACATGTGAGCACAACACAGGAGAAGCAAATGAGATAAGAATTTGTTTTGTTTTTCTTTTTTTTTTCTCTGAGGCTTCTCAGCTTCCTAGGAGAAAATTTTGGTGAAGGGATTTTTCAGAAAACTTGACAGTGACGTGTGGAGCTATTCCCACCAAGCTTTGAGGGCTGCAGCTCCCTCACAGGGCAGGAACAGGGAAGGGAGAGAGCAGCAAAGGCTGCCCAGGAGGCTCTGGCTGCCCCTTTGAAGGCAGCTCTGTGTGGAGGTTTGCCTTGCTGCCTTTAAATGTCACTGCTCTGATCTGAGGGTGTGTCACCCTGAGCAGGGGGACAATGCTGAGCGGGGAAATGGAGCTGGAACATCAGGGAACACTTCAGAACTGAAAGGCACTGAAAGGGCTCGGTGGGAGGTGGTGGAAGCCCCAAATTCTGAGCCATTACCAGCTCAAAGCACTGGACCACTGGTGTGGGCAGCACCTTTCTGGGTCTGTTTATATGCTGGGAATTCAGGTTACAAAATAAAGAAGTGAGTCACACGTGGCAGCAGACCAAGGCAGGCTTCTCAGGCAAGCCCACATTGCCACAAATTACACAGGAACTCAGAGTGACTGGGATTATTCCTGATTTACAGCAGCCAGGGAGATCAGAATCTTCCCTTACAATTCTGCTCAGTCATTTCTTGTCTAAAGATGCCAAAGCTGCCAATAATTCCTTAAGACTTCAGGCCTGGCTGTCCCCTGTGCCAGGCCACCCTTTCCTGGTCCCACTGGCAATTTAAACAATGAGATCCTGCTTGCAGGATTTCTTGGGGAAAACCTCTGACTTTGCTTAACTCAAGGATATTTGTGGTTTTCAAGTACTCACCCTGAAATTCACCACCATGGTGGTGAATATGTGATAAATTTTTATCCCATGGAGGTATAAAAATGATTCCTAAAAAATGGGATTCAGTAAAATCCCTCTGCTTAAAGCAGCTTG
Source organism: Molothrus aeneus (assembly GCF_037042795.1). Taxonomy (NCBI): domain Eukaryota; kingdom Metazoa; phylum Chordata; class Aves; order Passeriformes; family Icteridae; genus Molothrus; species Molothrus aeneus. The sequence continues at coordinate 1,566,216 of NC_089659.1, read as the reverse complement.
GACATACCCTTACTTTTCCTATTTGTTTTAGGATCAGCATTCCCAACACCACCTCTCCCTGCAAGGAACTGTGCACACGTTTTATATACCAGAACATTTCAGATATTCCCTCACAAAGTATTTTTTGTTTGGTTGGGAATTTTTCCTTCTTCTTTAAAGAATCTTTTTCCACCATCTCCTGACAAAACACGGGTAAATTTAGAAATGAAAACTTCAGAGCAGAGAATCAGCATCATCAGTCTCAAGATGCTGAGGAAAAACAGACATTCCTCCAAATGAAATATCTCCACATGCTGCAACATTCAGCCACTGAAATCAGTTGTGAAGTGCCAACGTGGTGGGAATTTGGGATTAGCTCTATCTTGTGCCCTGCCTGCATTTTGGGTGGAAAAAGACTGCACTGGTAATTTTTTAGGGCTGGCCCCCGTTTTCTTGGGGTCAGTGCTGTTTCCAGGGGGTCTCAGGAAGGTTGGGCTGTGCCTGTGCTCCAGAGCCACTGGGATGGACAGAACAGGTACAGAAAGGTCAGATTAGAGCAGGACCAGGGCCAGGAAAACTGGGAATTACAGCTGGGATCCCTCTCTGCTCAGGGAACTCCACAAGACTGGACAGGCCTGACAGCAACTGACAGCAAACACCAACTGGGAGCTGATCTTCTCCTCAAACCAGAGCTGTCCCTTCCCCAGAGCCTGGAGAGGCTGGGACACACACCAGGAGGTCCCTGCTGTACCCCAAAACTGCACAGGAGACAAAGCTCTGAGCCCTCAGGGCTGGGTGAGGAGCCAACCCCACTGCTCCATGTCCTGGGGACACCCCTGCAGCCTCCAAGTGGGGTTTGGGGTCTGCAGTGCCAAAGGAACACCTGCACACATCTCAGCACATCCAAGCACGTCCCAAAGATCCAATCCTTTCATTTCTCCCACTCTCTTCCTGCATTACACTGTGGCTCACTCCTGGGTATTTTGGGTTTCTGTGCATCCTTCTGGCTGCTCCATGGACAGCTGTGCAGTGGGGGCTGGATCTGGTGATTCAGAGCTGCTTTAGAGGAAAGAATCAAGCAGTGAATTCCTCTGCTGGATCCAGCTCTCATCCTCTACTTTCTCATCAAAACTCTGTGACTCTTCTTGATCCAAAATCCAGAATAAAAAGGGCAAAGAAGGTGTTTTTCTTTGACCAGGAGCTGTGTTCCCATGGGATTTCTGAGCATACCAGCAGCAGGCTGTGCTATGTTATGAGAAGCTGAAGGATGCTGCTGCAATAATGTGCTCAAAATCTGGAATAGCTGAAAAAAGCCTGGAAGAATAATTTGGCAAGTGCCTGAGGATGGGATGGAGATAAAGAATGGGTACTGCTAAGCAGGAATGAATTATCAAGGACAGGGCTAAATAAAAATGAATTATCAACTGAGCTAATGGAAGAGAAAAAGCAACTGCTATTCCATAGATCCTGTGTGGAGGTCACCTTGGCTTCCCTCTCACACATGAATATTCACTGGCTTGGAATGGATCTGTCCTTAATGGAGATTTATTTCCAGCGAGGGGCTGGGAGCTCCTCACAAATGACCCCCATTAGCTCATCCCATGGCACACTCCAGGGCTGAGCATGGAGCTGATGGTCCTGTGCCTCCTGCAGAGCACTTTCCTCATTCTGGAAATGAGTCTGCCTGGCAGTGAGAGATGTTCCTGAGCAGTAAAACAATCAGACACATTGTCTGTGCTCTCTGCTCTCCCAGCCAGCCACAATCCCAGCTCTGATTGCTGCATTTATGCGTTTTATTGTGTGTTTTATCACCAGATCCAGGGTGATAAACCTCCATCCTCACAGCAATGAAACTAGCTCAGCCAAGGAGGACACAGGTGATGCACCTGTATTTCTCTCCCTCTCCTCCCAGCCTTCGCAGATCTTTGCCAGAAATAAATTAATTAAAGGATGAATGCCTCTTTCCCACACACTCATTTCCACAGTATGATCCCCATGACTGGAATGTGGAGTTATTTCAGACTTCACAAGTGAGGAAGCAGAAAGGCTGCTCCATCACTCTGATTATCTCCTTGCTGAACACATGGGCTGATGACAACAGCGAGAGGATTTACAAAAACGTTTGTCCTCAATCTGCTGCAAAACCCTATTTATGGATTACTTCCATACAATGATTTTTAAAAATCAGGGACGAAAAGAAAGGGAGAACATAATTTTAGTATGGCTTTTCTTCCAAACACATGGCACAAATGTAGAGACTGAAGGCCTGCTGGTGAGGAATCCTTCTGCTGACTCTGCCTTCCCTGTGCCTCTCAGCTCCTTAATTACACCATCACTACACACAGGGCTGGTTCAGAAATATCTTTAAGTGGGATGTCATTTATAAAATGCAAATAACATCTCTAACTCCAGTTTAACAGTTTGGCTTCCAGTCATAAAGCAATCACCAGAAGGATTTTCTTCATTTTCTTAACCTCTTGCAATTTCCAGGGCTTTTTGCTACGTCTTTCCCTCCCTCCTCCCCAGTGACACAGCACAGAGGCAGAATGCACATGGGGTTTGCTCCAAGTCTCACCTACTACCAGCACTGCAATCACAAAAGTCACTCCAGGTTGCTAGTGATGAAATTGGAACTGGATTTTCTTTAGGGCACCGTTAATGTTTAAGCACCACCTCAAAGTCACGACTGCGCCTTCTCCACCCCAGGCTTCATCCCAAACCCTGGGCAATGAACTACAGGGTCTTAGATAACCCTAGAACAGCCTGGAGGCTGCCAGGGCAGGGTTACTGTACCTCCCAGTCCAGGACAGAGGCCTGCCACTGAGCGATCTTGTCGATGTTCTCCAGCCTCCGCTTGCGCTCGTTGATCTGGAGGGTGACGTTCCTCATGACGGCGAGGGCAGCGGCCACGTACCTGTAGTCACTGCACACACAGGGAAAGGCCATCAAAGGCAGGCAGCAGGACACGCCCAGGAGTCTGCCACAAGCTCACCAGCCCAAAGGGACACGGGCAGGGGTGACCCCTCACTGCTACAATGGGATTTTTCCACCTGGATTGTCACGACGGAGCAGCGCGATGGAAACTGGAGCTGGGAGCCCAGTCTGGCCTCAACCAACCCAGCACTTTGGGTGAGCCCTCTGCAGCCACAAGGAGCCCAGCTGAAGAGCATTCTAAAGACAGGCTGAACACTTTTACAGCCTCTGTCTTTGGGCCTGGATTTTTCTGGTTTTAAAATGAACATTTAGCAAAGGGTCCATTTAGACAAAGACCAGAGCACCTTCCAAGCCACTCCCAGAGCAGCCACCCCATGGAATTCACTCTCACTGCAGATTTCAGGTGAGCAAATCAAGCAACTCTTTTTTTTTTTTTTTACCCTGCATGGCCCTGTGAGTGCAGTAACACAGAGTGAGAACAGGCTCCTGCCAGGGCCACTGAGGATGATGATCAGTCTTTTCAAAAAGTGATGCTGAAATCAATGCCATTGATTCCTGCCCTGTGCCTGCTCTTCCATTCCAAGGAGCTGCAACGTTCATTTCCACTGGGAAGACAGGCAAGGCCAGCTGCCACAACACCACCACAATGTATTATTAACTTAAGGGCTGCTATTGATTGCTGACTAATGAGAAAAACTGCCATCTTGGGCAGCTGCAGGGGGAATGGCTTCATTGATTATTGCTAAGGATTGTGCTGGTGACAGCTAAAAGAGGGGTGAATACTGGGAATTAGATCCCCCCCTCCATGTGTTCCCAACAGGATAAATACTAAGAAACAAATACACTGTGATACACAAAAAATATGATTTGCTCAAGGATAAGTAAAATATTATTTATCCTTGCTCAGGTGAAATCTTGAGCTGAGTTTTCATTTTTTCTTAAATTCTTATGTCAAAATCCTAGGTGTGGTTAAAAGCAATCCCACAAATTCCAGGACAGCAGGACTGGGCCATCAGCAAAATAAAGGAAAACAGAGGATGGTATATCCTATCCATCACAGAGAGGGCTGGGTGAGGAGGGACCTCAAAGCCCATCCAGCTCCACCCCCTGCCATGGGCAGGGACACCTTCCACTGTCCCAGGGTGTTCCAAGTCCCATCCAACCCAGCCTTGGACACTGCCAGGGATGGAAGGGATCGTGCTACACAATGAAGAACTTCTTGTGCCTCCCTTTGTGTGAGCATCTGTGTGAAGGGAGTGTTGCTTGTGTCAGGCAGGAAAGGAGCTGTGCCAGGGGGACACAGGGTGGCCTGGAGAACATCCGTGAGCTCTTTAGGGAAACAGGGAGGTCCCTACAGCCAGGAAGGACCTGGAGAGGCAGGGAGAGGTGCAGGGTCTGCAGACAGTCACCAATGATCTCCCAGCAGTGATGCTCATGCTCAGAAGGGAGGGCACTCCCTGGCAGAGTCTCCTCACCTTACGTGTTCCTACATTCCCAACTCCAGCTCCCTTCTGCTCTGGGAATGCTCAGGATTCCAGCAAGCTGCACTTAGGACCTTCCTATATTTAATTAATATTAAGCTGGAGTGGATCTTCAAGAGGTGAACAGATGTGGCTTTGTGAAAAATTCAAAGGAACCAGGCTGCAGACAGGCAGGGAGGCAGGGAGGGAGGCTCTGAGCTCAGCCCCATCCTGCCTCCATGCAGAGTGGGACGGTGCCAGCCGCTCATCTTGGGAATGCTAATTCCCCGATTCCAGGCAGAAAACCCCAGCAATGTTTTCCTGTCATGCTGTAATGAAGAAAAGGCTCAGGACTGAACTTTTTGGGCTCCCAGCCCATGTCTGTGGCAGAGCTGGCAAAAACTTAGAAGAAAAAAACAACAGGAGCAGAGCATTTGGCCATGAGGCAATAATAGGATCCCATTAACCATGAGATGAAGGCAAATAAATGGTTTGTCAATTCTGTTGGGGCTGCAGTGGCCACTTCCCAGTGCTCCATCAGAATCCAAGTCTAGATCCTTGCCAAGCATCACGTGCTGTCTCTGGGGAGCCTGGCCTGGATGCTGGTTTCAGCATTGTCCTGACCTGCTGCAGGGAAAATCCACAGCTCTGTAGGTGTGGTGGCAGTGAAAAGGAAGGAAACAAAGAAAAAGAGGACACGTTCCTCTGTTAGATGAAGCTCACATCCCTGCTTTCCCTGGGATCCTATGTTTTCCCATGTTTTGCCTCACTCCAGGGCTGGGATTTGGCACCACTGTGCAGCCACAGGGCTCCTCCCTGTGCTGTCAGAGCTTCAGGGGTTACTCCTCCTAATGCAAGGTGAGCAAACCTCCCCCTGCCCTCCCTTCCCAGAGCACAGAGGAACAGGAGAAATGGAGTGTCCATGGCAATCCAGTGCCACAGAGCCCTCAGGCTGAGTCACCCAAGAGCTGCTGACCACAGGAGAGCTCCCAGGGCTCCTCAGAACACGACTCTGTGTGATTCCTTAACGACATGGTGAGTTTAGAACATCCCTAAGGGAACAGAAATGTGCTCCCAAAATAACCCAACCCTGGTGTTATCACACTGCCCACATCCCCTTTGCTGTGGCTCCCAAATAACTCACAGAGGGTCATTTTAAACACCCTCTTGGTGGGAAGCCACATCTGAGCCCCCAGCCAGTGCTGTGGGTCCTCCTGTGGCTGCTGAAGGGGAAACCCACAACCTGTGGGATCCCAGAGCTGCCTTCTGATAGCCTGAGGTTCCCACCAGTCCTTTCCAAGTTTGATTTGGTCTTTGGAAAAGCAGGAATTGGATCTGAAGCCAAAGGCTTGTCCAAATTGGTGATTAGGGGCATTTGGCTTCCCTGAGTCACTCAGACTTGTGGGTCAGGTTAAAGCAGATCAATGCATCTCTGCTCCCATCCCACTCCTGCTCTGGGCCTGGGAAAAACAAGCCATCAAACACTTGTAAAAGTTTCTGAAACATCACTGGTCTTTTCTGTTCTCACTTGCTTTTAAATGGGTTTTGGAAAAAGTAAGAAAATTGGCAGGGCAGGAACAAATCTGCTCTCACAGGGCCTGATTTTTCTTTCACCTTATTTTCACAGCAGTAAATCCCAAGTGGTATCACAGGCACTGCTCCTGATTCACACTGTCAGGCAGCCAAGGCTGATTGTCCTCAGCAGCAGCAAAAGAGATGCTGGAAATTTTGGGAAGCAATCAAACTGCGGGTGCTCCTCTGAACCTAAACTCCACAGCAAAACCAGAGATGAGACTGGGCTGAAAAGCTGAGCAGGTTTGGAGCTCTCCCCACATCAGGCTCCAGCTGCAGACCCTGGCCCTGTACTCACTGTATGCCCAGGGTCTCCCTGGGAGCAGGGAAGGATCCTCTCAGACCACTGAATGCTAATTAGGTAATGTTTCCAGTGTAACTGGTAGCATCAGAAAGTACATCCAAGGGTAATTAGTTCACATGTCTGATTAGAACAGGGCTGAGTGTGTCTCCATCGAGAATTGCTGCTTGGAGAAGACTGAACTGTCTGCTAACCCTTTGTCCTGCTCCTGTTTATCCAGGATGTCACAGGGACGAGAGCTGGACCCCAAGCCCTGGGATGGACAGAGCAGTGGACAGAAAACCCCAAGCTCTGTTGGGAAGGAGCACTGGGGAGAAAACCCCAACCCTTGGGTGGCCAGGAGCCCTGGACAGAAACCACAGCCCCTGTGTAGGAAAGGAGCACTGGACAGAAAACCCCAAGCCCTTTGTGGGGAAGGAGCACTGGGCAGAAAACTCCAACCCCTGGGTAGGGAAGGAGCACTGGACAGAAAAACCCAACCCCTTTTAGGAAAGAAACCCCAAGCTCTGTGTAGGGAAGGAGCACTGGGCAGAAAACTCCAACCTGTGGGTGGGAAGGAGCCCTGGACAGAAACCCCAAGCCCTGCAGGGCAGCAGCTCTGGAGAGAAACCCCCAGCCCTGTGTAGGGAAGCAGCCCTGGACAGGTCCGTCCCCCAGCCCTGGACAGAAACCCCAATCCCTGTGTAAGGAAGGAGCCCTGGACAGATCCCCCAGCCCTGGACAGATCCCCCAGCTCTGGACAGATCCCCAGCCCTGCAGGGCACAGCCCTAGACAGATCCCCAGCCCTGGACAGATCCCCCAGCCCTGGGCAGATCCCCCAGCCCAGGACAGATCCCCAGCCCTCCCTGCAGGGCACAGCCCTGGACAGATCCCCAGCTCTGGACAGATCCCCAGCCCTGGACAGATCCCCAGCTCTGGACAGATCCCCAGCCCTGGACAGATCCCCCAGCCCTCCCTGCAGGGCAGCAGCCCTGGACAGAAACCCCAATCCCTGTGTAAGGAAGGAGCCCTGGACAGATCCCCAGCCCTGGACAGATCCCCCAGCCCTGCAGGGCAGCAGCCCTGGACAGATCCCCCAGCCCTGGACAGATCCCCAGCCCTGCAGGGCAGCAGCCCTGGACAGATCCCCCAGCTCTCCCTGCAGGGCACAGCCCTAGACAGATCCCCAGCCCTGGACAGATCCCCCAGCTCTCCCTGCAGGGCACAGCCCTAGACAGATCCCCAGCCCTGGACAGATCCCCCAGCTCTCCCTGCAGGGCACAGCCCTAGACAGATCCCCAGCCCTGGACAGATCCCCCAGCTCTCCCTGCAGGGCACAGCCCTAGACAGATCCCCAGCCCTGGACAGATCCCCCAGCTCTCCCTGCAGGGCACAGCCCTAGACAGATCCCCAGCCCTGGACAGATCCCCCAGCTCTCCCTGCAGGGCACAGCCCTAGACAGATCCCCAGCCCTGGACAGATCCCCCAGCTCTCCCTGCAGGGCACAGCCCTAGACAGATCCCCAGCCCTGGACAGATCCCCCAGCCCTGGGCAGATCCCCCAGCCCTGGACAGACCCCCAGCCCTCCCTGCAGGGCACAGCCCTAGACAGATCCCCAGCCCTGGACAGATCCCCCAGCCCTCCCTGCAGGGCACAGCCCTGGACAGATGCCCAGCTCTGGACAGATCCCCAGCCCTGCACAGATCCCCAGCCCTGGACAGATCCCCCAGCCCTCCCTGCAGGGCACAGCCCTGGACAGATGCCCAGCTCTGGACAGATCCCCAGCCCTGCACAGATCCCCAGCCCTGGACAGACCCCCAGCCCTCCCTGCAGGGCACAGCCCTGGCCCCGTGCTGCAGGTACCTGTGCTCCTGGGCCGTGTACTTGAGCAGCTCTGCCAGCTGCAGGGGGTACTTGCAGATCTTCTGCACGGGGGTGAGCAGGAAGCCGTCGATGGCGATGTCGATCATCTGCTGCAGCAGGCGGCACGCCTCGAAGAAGTGCTGGTACCTGCTGTCCTTCATCAGCTTGGAGAGCTCCATGCACGCGTCCAGGTGGTTGTTACAGTACTCAGAGTAGATCCAGAAGCCGTCTTGCTGTGAGGGCAGGAGGAGGAGGATGGGTCAGGCAGAGACCTGGCTGATCAATGCCACACCAGGGCTGGGAAGGGCAGGGTTCTGTGGGACCTGTGGGGCTGGTGGGCCAACAGGGAAAGGAACCACAACTCTCCCCTGGAGGGAGAACCCTTCAGGCCACTAGGGTGAGAAAAAGGCTTCTCCCAGCCTTTTCCCTTGCTGTGACATGCAGATTCAATGTATCCCATTGGCCCTGGTGTTCTGTCCTGCCCCTCAAGATCCCTATATAAACCCTTGCTTTCCCTGCCTCAGTGACTCTGAACCCTTCAAGGAAGAAGCTCAATAAAGGCTCTCCTTGGAGCCCCACACAAAGACCCCAACTCTCCTTCTGTGTCTCCTGGATCCCAGAAGAGCTGAAATCACCCAGTGTGAGCACAGACATGCCTGTGCCCCCCAGGTGTCTTTTTCAAGACCCTTCTTCAGGAAGGTCACAGCACTCTGAACAATGCCCACCATGACAGGGATACTGGGAGAAACTCCTCCTGGGAGGGTGGGGAGGCCCTGGGATGGAATTCCCAGAGAAGCTATGGCAGTCCCATCCCTGAAAGTGTTCAAGGATGAGCTTGGAGCATTCTGGTCTGTAAAGGTGTCCTGCCCACAGCAGGGTCTGGAACAAAATGATCTTCCCAACCCAACCCTTCCAAGCCAAACCAGTCTGAATTTCCAAGCACAGCCCAAGCAGGAGGAAGGACAGATCCTACAGTGCTCCTCCTGCTTGGAAGAGGTGCTGGGAAAGGAGGGAGTGCAGAGAGGGACCTGCACTCTGACACAAGCCCAAGGTCTCTGCAGGTACAGGTGTGTCAATGTGAGCCCTGCACAGAGCTGTGCTTGCTCTCAGCTTCAAATCCTGCAGGGAGGGTTGAAAGGCACAACCCAGCAGAGCTCTGGCTTTTGGTAAGACAAGAGGACAACCTTGTTATTCCTAGAGCTCTTTCCCTGAGCCTGAAGCACCTGGCAAGTGTCTGGGAGCTGGGGATGTTTGAAATTGCCTTTACCAATGGGGAACCCAAGGCACTGCATGGATTTCCCCAGGAACTGAGCCCCAGAAAACACTGAAAACAAACAAAAACCCCACTGACACATGTGCTCCTCCACCTTTTGGACTGGTCCAACAAGCCTTCTGGTGTCTATTTTGTTGGAATGTCCTTTTTCTGCCTTCACTAACCACAGAGTGTCACCTTTAACTTGGGCTTGATTCATCTGGGCCATGCAGACGAGGCAATGAAAGGGCAGAGGAGGATTTCACTGGGAAGGAGATGGGCACAGCCCAGCACCACAAATTAACTCTGAGACAGCCCAGGTCAAAGGCAGGTGCTGCAAACCAGCCAGTTCCATTATGCCTTCCGATAAAAGGACAGATTCTATTTAGCCAAATGCCTGCCCAGCAATTACTTCTCAATCCCTGAGGGTCCAAACAAGCTGCTTCTCTGGGAACAGGATCCAGTGTCCTTCCCATCCCCACAGCTGACCCAGCCATGCACTGACAGCTCTCTCTTCCTGAAGAAAATGAGGAACAAGATGCTTTGGAGATCTCTAAGCAGGATCTAAACATCCTCACCCCTCGGTTTCCCAAATGGCTAAGCAGGGACAATTTATCAGGAGTTTATCAGCCAGCTCTCAGCCCCTGTCTGGTGACAGGCAAGTGTCAGATCTTCCTCCAAATCTCAGCAGCAATTCTTGCTATTGTCACTATCAATGAATTGACAGCACAGCCTCAAGTCATGACATCTGAGTTACTGATTCTCATCAAGATTTCCTACATCTCCCCAGCACAGAGGTGGAATGTGATGCTGCTTTCTGCAGGCTCTGATAAGAACCAGCCATGTTAACACCTCATGCACCTTCTCAGGGGAAAGCCCAGTGAGAGACCCAGGGATGTTTAAAAGATGCTGTGAAACTCTTTGGGGATGTCCTGCTGAAGTTTCAGGAATGTTATCAGGAGTTTCTCTGATAAGCAGTGAACTGTTGTCCTGACACGGCACAGGAGCTGCTCCCCTCTCCCTCCAGGAAAGCCTCCAGCTCCAGGGCTGGCATTTGTTTGACATTTCCTGCCATATTTGCAACATTGGCCAATTTATCAGCTCTTGCAGGAGGTGGTTTATGGAACAGTAGGATGGGCCAGGCAAAATCCTCCAGTATCTTCTCATCCATGTGACTCAGATGTACTGGGGGTTATCCAACTGCATATCCAAGCTCTCCCTCCTCTGTATCTCCCACAGCACATGGAGCAGCCCCTGATCTGTTACCAGAAGAGGTTCCTGCCTTTGGGGTTTTCCCTCCCTCCCTCCCAGCCCAGGCCTGAGGGACAGTGGCAGTGCACTCACGTGTTCCAGGAAGCAGGGCCCAATCTCACTGAGGTGGGGGTCCTCGTTGTTGTACTGCTTCTCCAGGTCCCGCACGAAGCCCATCTGAAATCTGTAGATGTCTTCAATGTTCCCAAAGATGATTTTCAGCTGCTCATCACTGAACATGTCCCTCCTCTTCCGGCACTGCTTTAAGTAACCCTGTGAGAGTGAGAAAAGAAGATTTGCAGAGAGCAGCCACAGCCAGGGGACAGCCCCAAGGAGGGGAGCTCAGTGCTCCTGCAAACCCCACTGCCCCAACACCTCCTACCCAGGTCTCCTACAAGCACTGCTGCTTCCCCATCCTTCCAGTGGCTCAGCCTCCACAGAAAGCTGTGAGGGGCTGTTTGAGCCTGCTCTGATTTCTCCTTTCAGATCAGTAATCAGGACAAGGAAGCTGTTTGGTACCATCAGCAAGTTCTGTTTAGTATCTTTATCAACCACCTGGATGAGGGGATGGAGTGCATCCCCAACAAGTTTGCAGCTGATGTGCTGGAGGGTGGGAAGATTCTGAGCAAATCCCCTCATCCTCCCACACTTCACCTGTCAGGATGATCATCACTGAATCACAGAATTTTTAACATTGGAAAAGACCTTTAGGATTATCAAGTCCAACCAGAATGATTTAGGCTAGAAACTTTGCAAGGCCACATCTCAGATGTTGCAACTGGCCTGGTCTCTTTAGCAGCATCCTGACTGGAAAGAAACAAGACAGGGGTCATCAGGAGATGACTGTGCTCACTTTGCTTGCCTTTATTACACAGGAAGGAGAAAAAACGAGGGGAAGAAAACGCCAGCAGCTCCAGTGGAATGGCTAAATTTGGGAACTCGGGATGCTTAGTCACACTGCCAGCTGGTGACATGCAGCTGCGGGGCCACAATGAACACTGGAACCCTGCAATGAACTGTCCTTCAGACTCACCATGTGGCTCCTGGCAGGGACAACTTCAAACATGAATGAGAAATGCAACTCTGGCCGACCTGGCCTGGACCCAACCTCTGCCATGTGCAGCTCAGCTCGGAAGATGCCGTCACCCTGAGTTTCCTGGCTTTTCAGCAGAGAAGTTTGGGTTATGGAACACCTTCTACACTTCCTAATCTAGGCCTCTCTTCCCCCAGGAGCTCCTTGATGACTCATTTCCCTGGGTTTCCCCCTCTGATTTTCCAAGGCCACGAGGAATGGGAGCAGGCTGCTTCCCACACTGCAGGATGGTCACAGGGCAAACCAAAATCCAGACTGGGGAGAAATGACACAGAGCATCTCTCCAGGCAGATTTTCCTGTTTAGCTGATGATCTCAGAATAGCTTGGGAAAAAACCCAAGGAATAAGCCAGGAAAAAGCCAGGAAAAAGCTCTCCCTGCGGCCATGGGGCAGTGTCCCCTCCCTGTGCTCTGTGACATCCCTCCCCTCCTGGACACAGGAATGTCTCCCAGCCTCAGGGCTGCCACTGGCTGCAATTCCCATCCTCACTATTCCCATCCTCCCTGTGCTGCTTCATCATTTCTCTGGAATCACATGTCTGGAGGAGCTGAAGCAGCACATTTCTGTGCAGGCACCTCTGAAAGCACAAGGAGAATAAAGGAATGTGAGGAGTTCCCAAGCCTCATCCTCTCTGTGCGTTTGAAGGTGGTTTCCAGGACAAGACAGGAAAAGGAGACTCAAGATTCATCCATAACACTCAGCAGAGGAGGCTGCTGCAGAGTTTTTCCAGTAAATTTACTTCTGTTACATAAAACAATGTCATCCTTCCTCCTGCTCATCCTGTCAGGTTTGCTCAGAGAAGGGAGAGCTGACTGATGAGCAGATGTTGGAGAGTGTTTTGCTCAATGAATATCTAAAAATAGCTGCCAAACTGTCTCTCTTTAAAGTACTTTTCCATGTAGTCCCTGAAGTATAGGCCAAAGTTGGGCAGGACTTGCAGGAGGTTAAGTGCTAAGTATTCTTCACCCCACAGTGGGCTTAGAGACAGCCAGGAGAGGTGGTCAGTCTGTTTAACCATCCATCCATCCATCCATCCATCCATCCATCCATCCATCCATCCATCCATCCCTCCATCCATCCATCCATCATCCATCCATCCATCCATCCATCGTCCATCCCTCCATCCATCCATCCATCCATCCATCCATCCATCCATCCATCCATCCATCCATCCATCCATCCATCCATCCATCCATCCATCCATCCCTCCATCCATCCATCCATCCATCCATCCATCCATCCATCCATCCATCCATCCATCCATCCATCCATCCATCCATCATCCATCCATCCATCCATCCATCATCCATCCATCCATCATCCAGCCCATCTCTCCCAGTCAGCCCAGCCCATCTCTCCCAGCCCAGCTCTCCCAGCCCAGCCCTGCTCACACCCTGCTGTTCCAGCCCCCAGCTGACAGAGCTCAGGGAGCCTTCCCCAGCAGAGGGATTGCTGGGATTAAAGTGAGCATCATGAGCCTCTCTCCAGCAAGGCACAGCCCATCGTTGCACAGATGAGAATGCCCATTTCAGCCCTCCTCCCTGCTTAGCTGAATCATTTCCTGATGCTCTACCTGCAGGTAAGATTTATCCCCTCAATCCCAGTCTGCATCACACAGAGCAAAGAGAGAGCAGAGCTTTCTGGATCTCTCCTGTCTGGGATACATCATTAGGGGCAGTAAATCAGTGTTCCCCCACTGCAGCTGAACCTGTCTGCACCTCCTGAGAATCCCAATTGGCAGAAACATGGTGACATGGCTGGAGATGCAAGTTAAGGTTTATTTTTGTTTCTTTTGTTTTCGTTTCCAACAGAAAAGTGCAAATGCAGGAAAAGAAACAAAATGTGGAGAAGTGTCTGCAGTCTTCCCTTCTCCAATGCAAAGCTCTCTGACTGAAATAGCACATTGAAATTAAGCTCATTTGTTTCCAAATTGAAATCCCAAGGCTCTTCCATATTTGAAAAGTGTCATAGATGCTTTTTGGATGGCTGCTCTGCCTTGCTGGGAGAAAAGCAGCAAGGATGAATGGAGGAAGACATTCCTCTAAGCACCATCCCCAAGGGGCTTCACCACATTGACTGGGCACAGGCTCACTAAATCCTAAACATTGCGAGGGATGAGCTGAAAGCCATCCCCAGACTTTGATTTCAGGGCTCACAAACTTCTGCCTCTCAGTGATAAGGACATCTCCACACACAGTGCCCAACTCTGGCACAGCCACGTGTTCCCCTTCCCAGACACCCAGCACCACAGGCTCTGCACCTTGGGGTCAGCTCAGGGCACTAATCCTGAACCTAAGGGGTTGTAGGGGTTAATTGTACCCTAATGAACAAGAACCAAGTTGGGGATTTGTGGGTCAGTCACTGCAGTCCATTGCTTGCTGGTTCCCTTCTTCATTTCCCATGGTGGAAATGTTTTGCCCTCAGTCTCGCCATAAAAAAGGCAAATGGGGGCCATCCTGAGCCAGGGGAAATTGTGAACCCGACATGAAAGGCACAGATGACATGGGTAACTGATTGGTTTAATTACAACCTAATTTCCTCAATCACAAGTTCAAAAGTAGATGGCATTGGGTTTTAATTAAGAGGGCTGCTTGAAGGATCTGAACCTCATCATGTTTTAGTCAAAGAGCTATGGAATAAAGGTCAGGAAATTGCACTTTTGGTTAATACAAACTAAAGGAATTATCAGATCCAGCAGGAAATTCTCAGAACTGTCAATACATATTGACAGATGCTGCTCCTCCGTTAGACACAGTCCTCAGACACTTCAGCTTGTTCCCAAATCACCCAGGGACAAACCCAGGCTCAGCCCTTGCCAGCCCCTCACCATGGGCAGGTGTGCCCCAGCCCCAGGTACCTCACAGATGTCCCTGAGGTGTTTGATGCAGAGGAACAGCCCCAGGCCAGCCCCCAGGGGTGCCCCAGCCCCAGGTACCTCACAGATGTCCCTGAGGTGTTTGATGCAGTAGGAACAGCCCCAGGCCAGCCCCCAGAGGCTCCCCAGCCCCAGGTACCTCACAGATGTCCCTGAGGTGTTTGATGCAGTAGGAACAGCCCCAGGCCAGCCCCCAGGGGTGCCCCAGCCCCAGGTACCTCACAGATGTCCCTGAAGTGTTTGATGCAGAGGAACAGCCCCAGGCCAGCCCCCAGGGGTGCCCCAGCCCCAGGTACCTCACAGATGTCCCTGAGGTGTTTGATGCAGTAGGAACAGCCCCAGGCCAGCCCCCAGAGGCTCCCCAGCCCCAGGTACCTCACAGATGTCCTTGAGGTGTTTGATGTAGTGGCGCTCGGTGCTCATGATCTCGTTGATGACGTTGGCTCTCATCTGGTCGCGGTTCTGCACGGTCCTGCCCAGGCACAGGCAGTCAGCGCTGGGGTCCAGGTGCCCGTTCTGCACCTCGCTGGTTCCCTCCTCCACGCCATCCTCCTGGTTCACCCATAGCTGGGGACAGAGGCAAGCACAGGGATCACTGCCAGCAGCAGCAGGGCTGGCTCAGGGCTGCAGGGCCCTGGGAGACGTTGGATCCAGCCCTCCTCAGCCCCTAGGGTGTGCACAGAGCTCCCAGCCCTCCCTGCCCAGTTCCATACTGGTGCAACCAGCCCCAAACACTCCCCATCTCCTGGGGATTGCAGTGCTGGCTGCTTTGACCCCAGATGGGAAAGCCCCCTGTGACAGGGTGAGTGAGTGAGTGAGTGAGTGAGCGCTGCCAAGAGCTCCTGACTGAGAGGGACAGGGCAGCCTGAGGGAAACTGCAGTGCTGGGGACAAGCACACTGTCCCAGCTCCTGCCACCCCCAGCTGGGTCCCTCTGAGCACAGGATCCTCTGGGAGCGGGGCTGAGCCCTTCCCAGGGGACTGATTCCAGGTGGAGATATGTCCATGTGGATTCTATATGGAGATATCTGGCTGGTCCAGAGATCTGAAGTGCACATCAGCTCTGGGCTGTGTTTCTGGAGCTCTGTAACCTCCCAGGCTCTGAAGGAGCCCTGATTCCATTTCTCAGCAGCTTTCCTCATCAGCTCACAGGAACAGCCTTCCTGGCTCAGGCAAATCCCACATCTCAGCACCCCAGCACTGGGATCCCCAAACCATGGCACCCAAAGCAGAATGGATGCCCCTGAGCAAGGGTCCTAAACCTGGGGGCTGAGGGCAGCTTGGGACAGGTGCACTGGGCACTGAAAATTACAAAAAGCAGTGAAAAAGGATCTGTGTGCTCTCAGCACACTGAAGCTGCTTTCCAATATCAAATAAAAAGCATGCATAGAAATTGCAAATTCCACCTCTCCCCTGTGTGTCTGAACCAGCCTGTGCTCTGCACACACCATACGGATCAAGGGCTCCTTCTGTTACCTTTTCCCACAAAAGCTGCTTCAAATAACTCTGATTGACTCAAATTGGGCTCAGGGTAGTTTGTAAACAAACATTAAATAAAACTTAGAGCTGACAGAAATACCTCTGTCTTTCACAGACCACCTCAGCTGTGATGGAAATGAGGCAATTTCTCTCCTCAGTGTTTGAAGTCCCTAAATCCTGGGGACTTTCAAACTAAAAATACATTTTCTTGTGAGCAGTGGAACTGTCCACACACAGAGTACAAGCAAACCAGGCAGCATCATTAACCTGATCTTCAGGCTTCCTTTCAATGTTAATAGTGTTTCCTGCTTCCCCATTATTCAGTTTAAACTGGGCTTTGCACAGATTGTAAAGGGCAGTGTTCCTGTAAATTAGGAAAGTAAAAACCTCCAAACCTGCCCCTGCTCCTTCCCTGCATTCCCAACCAGCAGCTGTTCTGCTAAATCACCTCTTGCAGCTCCCACGTTCTGCCCTCCCACAGGGAGTTGTAAAGGCCAAGAAAAAAAAAACCACAAACACCAAAAAACCCCAACCAATCTCTTCTGTAGCAGGATGTTAATGATGCTGCAAATCTGGGGGATCAAAAAGGGGCTTTGTAGGATTTCTATCAGCACTGGGAGGCCTGGCTGAGCCCTGGGTCACTGTGAGGGAGCTGCTGATCCAATCCCACCAAACACAGCGGAATCCAGCATGGAAAACCTCTCCTGGCAAGCTGAAATAAATGTCTCTTGTTCAGAAAAACAAAAAATTTCTAGCCCAAAATCTGGCTAGAAAAGTGCCTCTTTCAGCAAACCCACCCTCCTCTGGAAGAGGTTTGGGGTCCACTGGGGCAGAGCAACACCCCATGAACATGAGTAGTGGTTTCTGCTGAAAAATAAATAAAAATAAATAAAATTTAAATAAATAAATAAGGCTAGTGCTGCTGCTGAGCAATGTCCCTGTCAGGGTAAGGGACCTCAGGGCCAACTACTGACAGCAGTGCCACCAATTTCAGTGCTGGGAAAACCTGGGGGCACCCTGAGAAGGGAAAATGGGTCCTGGGAAGGCCAGAATGGCACAGGGAGTCCTGCAAGGGACATGTCCTGGTGGCAGCTTCATTGGCATTCCAACAAACAGATGTGGAAAATCCAGCAGGACCAGTGTGGGGATTAAACCCTGTTGGTTGAAGTTTAAAATAACTTCCCACCCTGCTTTTCCTCTCCTACAGAAAGGGATTTTGCAGCCTTCCCAAATCCAACAGGAACATCTTGTTACCAGGTTTGATGAAATTCCTGCCAGTTTGGCAGCAGAGCACATTTTTAAAGCTCTACTTCCTGGAGTCAGGTGATCATGAGAAAAAAATTTGATTTTCACTTAAAAAAAAGCCAGAAAGATCTAATCATTACAAGGCATGTGTGTGTAAACCTGAGTCATGAATCCTAAAGGCTTTGAAACTCCAAGGCAGATAGCAAACTTACAAACTTCCAGGATTCCTCAAATTCAGGCTGCCTTTTGTGCACAGCAGGAACACTCCCTCCTTCCTCATCTGCAAATCTCAGGAGTCCTGCTTTCTTCTTTAATGAAATTTTTGCTCCTTCCTGCTAGAATCCATGTTCCCAAAAGGAAAAAAAAATTACATTTCTAGTCTAGATGACTTCTGCCTTAGATTAAAAACAAATGCAACAATTTTCTCAGCTCCAGAGGCAGATGAAGGTGCTTCCACCCTGCACCCTCCAGCCTCTGCTGCTGGAAGGATGAATCCCACTGTGTTGTTCAAACACTCCTGTTTCCATCTAAACCTCTGAAGTTGTCTGAAATTCCAGCAAAGATCCTTCTTCCAGGGCATCATTTGAAGTTGGGACCATGAGCAATAAAAGCTGAGGTGCAGCTCAGGACTGACCTCAGGCCACTCCCTGCAGCTGGAGGAGGTTTCCTCACCCAAACCCGGGGATAATCATGGAAAAACTGATGGAGCTGTTGAACTATGGGCTGAAATGCATTCCCGGACTCTTGTTCTCACCCAGGAGCTGGGTGAGACTGGTGAGACCCCCCTGGGGCTGGGTTTGCACCTCCAGCTCCCAGCACTGGGAGGGAGCTGGGCCGTGCTGGGCCAAGGCAAGGTGGCACCTCAAGGGTTAACTGTGCCCTCAGTCCCAGTGCCACCAGCCCAGGCTGCATCCCTGTGCCTCAGAGATGGAGCTGCAGTGACAGTGAGGTGGCACAGCCACACTGGGGAGATGCTGGCCTTTCCCTAAAAACTTCTGAAATGTCCCATTGAGCGAGCTGGACACAGCTGCAAACGCTCCTGTTTTAACCCAGCACCTCTGACAGGGTGATCCCTCTGTTCCACACACATGGGGGTCCCAAAAATGCCTGAATTTCCCTCCTTCCTGTGGGGAACAGCTGAGATCACACTCCTGGAAAAAGGTCTGTCTGCTCCCCATCTCTCCAAAGGGGCACAAGGCACAGCTGCCTCTCCCTCTCAGAGCAAGTATCTCCATTCTTAGAAAAGAAACTTCAGAACTCTTGTTCTTCTCAGTTTTATCCCACCTCTCCAGCACTCCCAGCTCAGGATGGGTGGCTGCCATCCCTGTGGGGATTTCTAGGGATAAATAATAAATAATAAACAATAATAGAACAAATATAAACAATAATAAATTCAGGGTCTCTTTAAACACCTCTGCAATGGAAAACATCAGGGGGTGTAAAATAAGCACTGGGAGGGCTTCCCCCAGGCCATGAAAAACACCCAGCAACCAAACCACCAAGCCCTGAAAGCCATTTTGAGCATTTTGTATCAAGAATGAATTAAAAGAAATCAGTAAAAACTACAGGAAAAAAAAATCAAGTTGCATAATGCTGGTACTACGTGATATTTCCCATTGAAAGGCCCCTCCATGTGGAGAGGAACAGACTTATCATGAGGCTCCCAGTCCTGTTCCAAAATTCAACCCTAATTGGGAAGTCATGACCAGCTCTTGTGTAATGCAAGAACTTGCAGAGGCAGATAAAAGTAAAATAATCACAGAAAAAAGGCCCTTTTCCCTAAGGAGCACTTCTGGGAGCCAGGGAGAGCTGATGGCTGCATTGTGCTAATTCATGTTCTCCATGACTGACACCCTTTTGGAAAGGGAGAAAAGGCAGAGCCAGGGAGCCACAGGCCAGGCAGGCTCACCCCAGAGCCCAGCAGGAGCTCGGAGCAGATTCCTGGAAAATCTGTTCAGGCACGTGGAGGGCAAGGGGAGCCTCCCATGGGGACATGGGGAGAGCCACCAGAGCTTCCCTGAGGGCAGAGTGTGCCTGACACATTCAGTGACATGGGACAGGCTGTTAGAGAGCCCAGAGCCTGCCAGGGGCTCCAGGAGAGCTGCAGAGGGACTGGGGACAAGGGATGGAGGGACAGCACACAGGGAATGGCTCCCACTGCCAGAGGGCAGGGATGGATGGGATACTGGGAATTGGGAATTGTTCCCTGGCAGGGTGGGCAGGGGCTGGGATGGAATTGCCCAGAGCAGCTGGGGCTGCCCCTGGATCCCTGGCAGTGCCCGAGGCCAGGCTGGACATTGGGACACCCTGGGACAGTGGGAGGTGTCCCTGCCATGGCAGGGGTGGCACTGGAGGGGCTTTAAGGTCCCCCCCCGCCCAAACCAGTCTGTGATTCTATGATATAAAATTTCTGTCAATACAATTTATCAGCTTGCAGCTTTACCCAAATGGCGCTGGGCCAGCAGCACTGACCTGCAATTATTGCAGATTTACCCTGCTCAGTGCAGGCACTGGATGGAGAGGACTTTTTCCTTCAACAGGCACCAAGGCCTGATCACCTCATAATGATCAGAAACCACAACAAAGCAAACATGTTAGCAGCCAGCTGGATGATTAACCTGCTGCCACTGGATATTCACAAGGACACAACCAGAGATAATGTGCCATTCTGGATTCTCACTCCCAATTAACTCATGTGGCAGATTAATGACACACACACACATCCTTCAGAGAGCTGCTGCCATCCCAGGGAATCTGGATTCTACAGGACAGGGGTTGCAGTGCCAGAGGCTCCAATAACCTGAGAAATCCATGGAAGCACAGAGCCTCAGGACCCTCTCCCACCCCTCCACCCTGCCCTGCTTGGCAGAGCAGCTCCATTCCCACGGGATCTGCTCCTTTTCCTGCCTCCCTGAGCTGCTTCCAGGGCTGTGTCCTTGTCTGCAGCCCATGCAGTGTCACATCCCCACCCTGTGCAGTGTCACACCCCTGTGCAGTGTCACATCCTGAGCTCTGTCTCATTCCCAAGCCCTCTCCATCCCTGTGCATTGTCCCATCCTGAGCCCTGTCCATCCTGAGCCCTGTCCCATCCTGAGCCCTCTCCATCCCCATCCCTGTCCATCCCTGACCCCTGTCCATCCATACCTGACCCCTGTCCATCCCCAGCCCTGTCCATCCCCATCCCTGTCCATCCCCAGCCCTGTCCATCCCTGTCCATCCCCAGCCCTGTCCATCCCTGACCCCTGTCCATCCCTGACCCCTGTCCATCCCTGACCCCTGTCCATCCCCATCCCTGTCCATCCTCTCCCACCACACTCCCCTCTGCATTGAGGAGTTCATCAGGTTGCCCATCTGCAGCCCAGGAGGGCCCGTGGTGCAGAGCTCTGCACAAGTAAAGCAGCAGCAGCCTCCAGGCTCAGCCTGCCCTGAGGTGCTCCCCTTTCCCAGCCTCCAGGAGGAGTGAGGAGCTGCAGGAGATGCTGTGTGTCTCCCGGAGCTGTCCCTGCCAGCCCCGGCCCCTGCCCAGTGTGGGAGGGCTGGGAATGTGGATGCAGTTTGCTGGGAAGCACAGAGCATCTCCTGCATCCTCTTCCAGGACAAGGAACAGGACATTTGGCAGCAGAAGCAAGGTGCATCCATCCATCCACCATCCATCCATCCATCCATCCATCCATCCATCCATCCATCCATCCATCTATCCATCATCCATCCACCATCCATCCATCCATCCATCCATCCATCCATCCATCCATCCATCCCTCCATCCCTCCATCCATCCATCCATCCATCCATCCATCCATCCATCATCTATCATCCATCCATCCATCCATCCATCCATCATCCATCCATCATCCATCCATCCATCATCCATCCATCATCCATCCATCCATCCATCCATCCATCCATCATCCATCCATCCATCCATCCATCCATCCATCCATCCATCATCCATCCATCCATCCATCCATCCATCCATCCATCCATCCATCCATCCATCATCCATCCATCATCCATCCATCCATCCATCCATCCATCCATCATCCATCCATCATCCATCCATCATCCATCCATCCATCATCCATCCATCATCCATCCATCATCCCTCCATCCATCCATCCATCCATCCATCCATCCATCCATCCATCCATCCATCATCCATCCATCCATCCATCCATCCATCATCCATCCATCCCTCCATCCATCCATCCATCCATCCATCCATCCATCATCCATCCATCATCCATCCATCCATCCATCCATCCATCCATCCATCCATCCATCATCCATCCATCATCCATCCATCCATCCATCCATCCATCCATCCATCCATCCATCCATCATCCATCCATCCATCCATCCATCCATCCATCCATCCATCCATCATCCATCCATCCATCCATCCAAATCCTGGGAATGAGGGCTCAGCCCCCCATTTCCCAAAGCCCAAGCCCTGGTGGCACACAGGAGGGAAGAGCAGCAGCTCAGAGCTCCCTCAGAGCCCTGCCAGGCTGAGGTAGGGCAGGCCCAGGGAAGGGGCTCTGCAGGTTTGTGCCTGGAGGGGCTGTGGAGATTCCTGCCTGCTTTGCCTGACTCTAAGAAAGGCCTCCAAACGCTGGGCTTGCCCCTCCAAACCAGCCTGTCCAGGGAAGTGCCAGTGGGGCCCTGTCTGGGCTGCAGGTGGCACAGGGAGCCCTGGGGTGCTCCTAAGTTGCCTTTAGGAACCCCAAACTCTGCAGCTCAGCCTGTCCCCAGCAGTGCTGCCTGTGCTGGGCCCTGCCTCCATCACTGCTATTTGTGAGCTGGATTTACCACAGGAGAATCAAATCTCCTTTAGAAGGCTCTGACTGTGCAGCTCCATCCTCTTTTCTTTGGGAAATCTGATGGCCCTGGCTCTGAGGGAATGCTAATGCAAGGGCTGCAGCTCAACAAGATACAATCAGATTTTACAGGCCAAAAGAAGCAGATGGGGCAGCAAAATGGGGAATTGCACCTGCAATCCAGAGCAGGAACAGCTAAAAGCTAAACCCACCTGCCCAGTAAAGGCACGAGCTGCCAGGCACTGGGACCAGGCTCTGGGTTCAGAGTCTCCTTCTCCACAGTGCCTTAAAAGCTCACTCCAATTTATCCAGCACTTTTCCTTTAGCAGCAGAAAATAAAGTGGGTCAAAGGCAGCTTTTCAGCAGGAAAATCAATCTAAAATTACAACACTTGGGGGAACCAAGGCAGTGGTGAGAGAGAACATGGAGCACTGCCACCCCTGCACTTCTCCACCCCTGCACCTTCTCCTGGAAGAGGAGACCATGAGGATTTTATAGCCCCTCCTTGCTCCTTGGCAGGACCATTCCTTCCCCTCTTCAGTCACCAGGCACCACAAGAATCTGCAGTAAAAGCTCCTCAGCTCCAGTTTTGCTCTTTACCTTGGCTTAGCAACATAAGGAAGGGAGACTCAGCATCGCTGAGGTGAGAAGAAATATATTCTGCAAGCTCAGTCTGGTATCCAAAGAGACTAAGGAGAGCTTTACACAGGAATAAATCCCCCTCTCTGCCCAGGACAGGGGCACTCTGCCATGTCTCTGAGGAGAGATTCCACTGCATAGCATCCATAAGCTTTACTCTTTTTATTTCTCTTGCAGTGGAAATATGTCAGAGCCCAAACATTAAGCCATTTGATTTCCTGTGTTTGGAGGGTCTCACCTGGGCTGTTTGGGAGCCTTGATGAGGGGCTCTGCAATCAAAACTTTGCTGTGCTTTCTGAAGGAGACCTCAAGGTACAACAATGGCTCCATGGGCAGCCCTGGACTGTAATTCTGTGCTGTAAATCCCTCCCTCCCAACACTGAGCCTGTTTTTCTGAGCCAGTGTCAATGTGCTGGTTATGCAAAAACTCATCTGTAGCCCACAATGTACAGACAGCCCAAGGCTCTGCCATCCACAGAGGGGAAACAAGTGGCATTTCCACCACCAGAATGTGAAATCTTGTTTGAAATTCCTGCTGGTTTTTCTCAGCTGTACCTCCCAACCTGTCAGACCACTGGAAGCTGACAGGATGTTCAAAGACACCGTGCAGCCACCACAGCTGTGCCCTGTGGGTGTCCAGTGTGCTCAGAACAGGCACTAAAATACACCACAGACACCTTCACCTGTCTAAACCCAGCTTGTTGCTAGGTCTTACATTTAGATCTGGAGTTCTTATCCACCCTTCTGACTTAGGGGCCTTCATGACCTTCTCCCTGAGTGCAGCAGCTCCCTGCAGAAACCATTCACCATTCCCTGCTGGCTCCAAATTTTACTTCTCCTATGCTGTACTTTCTCTTCCCCCAAATAAACATTGCTTTTTCTCCATCCAGTTTCTCCTTGAAAGTTCCTGAGCTCCTAAACCTCTGTGGTTTCCTCTCCCCACCTTCCTTCTATCCAAGCCCCAAGCTACTAAGAGGATTAGTGCAGGTGTGAGCAGGGAGACAACAATTGCTGTGTGTGCAGGGAATTCAGGAGCCTTTTTGTTTGCCACCCCTGGCTGTCATGTAAAGGAGGCCAAGAGAATCAGCAGGTTCCTGTTTTCCTCTCCACTTGCAAATGTGAAGTTCCCTGCTATGAGATTTTGTGAGTGCCAAATGCTTTGCCAAAGGTTTTCAGATGATCTGGCTGGAGAGCAAGAAGCGTCAGACAGCTCATTGCAAACTGGGTTCCCAGCCCAGTTTTGTCCTCAGAAGTGATTCAAAGGACTTTGAGAGGAGCCCAACTGTGCAGTGATCTTCTCCTGCACTCCTGTTAGTACTTACAAGAGGCCTGAAGTCTGAAATATCCTGAAATTAATCCTATTTGGCTTTATACCTGTCTGGTCTGTCTGACATCCCTCACTTGAATACTATTCATATTCTATGCAACATATTGTTCCCTTTTCCTTCTGTGCTTGCAGAAGAGAAATACAGATATAAAGAAAAGCAATTATTTTGCAAGTAAAACTAGAACCACCCAGGCTAAATCAGGCAGTTTTCTGGCATCATCTTAAAAAAGCAGGGCTCAAAGTACAACAGAGAAAAACGCAGCCTGCTCATGATGTGAGTGATCATCTGCTCTTCTCGCAGTTCTTTCATTCCTTATTCAGCTGCTTTGGAAACCTGAGGGGCAAATCTTTCTCCCCAGCCTCCCTTCAAGACCTGCAGACAAAATGGGCCAGAACTGTTGTTTTTAAATATTAATTCTCACTAAGGCAGCAGAGCCAGGCGTTGCTCCCCTCTAGGAGGGGAAAGGGCAGGTCCCTGCTGCCCTCAACAAGTGATTCCCAGATGGAACAGCCAAGCCAGCCTCTTGCAGAGCTGATGGAGGATTGCTCTCATTGGGATACTGGACAGAACAGGCAAGAAACCTGCCTGGTCAGGCTGTTCTTACCCTCAGCATCAAGGATGAGGATCCAGGATTTGTTCCAGACATTTGTATGAGATTCACTGATTCCCCTCCCCTTTGTTCCCCCCAGTTTCTAAAACCACCTTCCCAGCCTTAGGAAAGTGTAGGGAGAGATGGGGAGTTCAGCCAAGACCATGATCCATGGGCTGGGGCCCTAAGGACACTGGTTCATTTGTTTTTCTGGTGTGCTTTTAAAAAAACAGGACAGTGTTTTCTAGACTATTCTTAAACCTCCTGCAGACTGTTTGTTTGTGACAGCAGACCAAAGGGCTGTTAAATCTTTTTCCCAGAATCACAAAGAAATCAGCACTGGTCTGTGCACTGAGAGGTTAAACTGGCCCAGAATATTTCAGTGTTTAAATTAAGCAAACAAAATGAGATTGTTCTGTTCAGCCTTTCCAGCTGCAGCACAGTGTTAGTGACACAGGTGAGAGTGTTTCTGCAAGAAGGTTTTCACCTCAATCACACGTGACACAAATCCATTTTCCAGACTTGTTGCCACCATTGGCTCCAGGGTCAGACTCAAAATCCCAAACACAATTTGTTATCCCAAAATACCAAAATCCCAAACACAATTTGTTATCCCAAAATCCCAAACACAATTTGTTATCCCAGGCCAGAGTAACAGCATGAACATTTTTGGGCAGCCCAGCTCCAGTTCCAGTCATGGATCTCTCCCTCTTGGCACTGGCCAAACTTGGGGGAAACACAAGAGCTGCACCAGAGGGGAAACAATTGTGTGCTGGGGAGGCAGCAGCAAGCAGAAACCTTCTTTGCTGCCCATTTTTTGGACAGAAAACAGGCAAAGAAGGGGGAATCAGCATCAGTGAGAACAAACACAAGAAAAACTGAGTGAGAGCTCAGTTCTTGATGTGCTGAGCATGGGCAGGGATTCCTTAGGGCAGTAAAAAGCAGAAAATCACTCACCCTCACGAAGCTGGCGGGAAACCATCCTTCCTCATCGTCGATCTGACCCCACCACCAGTCCTTGTTGGAAGCATCCAGGACCTTGATGACGTCTCCTGCTTTAAACGCCAACTCCCGGTTGGCCATGGTGACGTGATCCCATACTGCCTCAGCACTGACAATGGAACCACCACTGATCAGCTTGGGGAGAGAAAGGCACAGTCAGGGAATGGCTGCAGCCCCAGCCCCTCACATGCACAGCAGCACAGCAGCACAGCTCGCAGCCAAACCACATCTCCATGGCAGCTCCACCCTGCCCTGCCCTGCCCTGCCCTTCCCTCCACCCTCATCCTGCTGCCAGCCATGCCAGGCAAGCTCCAGGTGCTGTGTCCCACGTTCCCCAGGGCCTGGCACCTCCCTCCCCCTCCATACAGGCACATCTGTCAGGGACAATTCCACTGACACAATGTGCAATGCCCAACAACAAGCAATGGTGTCCTGCAGAGGAATTTTCACTTTGGTTGAAATGTCAGAGGCTTTCCATGCAGATCCAAGCAAAGTTAGTGCACGTATTTAGAAGGGTTTTTGAAACTGGAGGCTGCCTGTTTTAGTGCTGGTGATGTACTGACACCCCTCCCTTGTGACACGCTGCTGACCTGCCCAGCCCTGGCCTGCAGCACAGCCCAGGGCAATCCTGCTGCTCCTGGCTGTGGGGTCAGGCTGCATGGAGCAGGTTGTGGACCCTGGGCACTGGATGAGGCCAGCCTGGTGTGTGACAGGACCTCAGGAACATCTCTGTGGAGCTCATGGAGCCTCAGAAGTGCACCAGCACAGCCCAGGTCTCCTCTGTGACAGCCATGAAACTCCTGCTCTGTAAGAGAGAGCATCCCAGCACTGGTGCCTTCCACACCAGCAGCCATGCATCCAGCCAGGACACCCCCTGCCCCTCTGAGTGACAGCTGTGTGCTTTTACCAAAGCAATAAACTGTGTTTATGTGCTGCCCACTGCAGGCATTCTGTGCTGAGCACTGAGGCTGCCCCAGCAAAAACAGATTTTCCCCATGCGCTAATCAGCCTGTCAGAGCCATCCTGGGCTCTTTAGTTCTGCCACTGAGACACCCTGACCATGGACTTGGGCTGCCTCCAAGTCCCAGTTTGAGCTCACAGGGACAGAGCTCAACCCTGTGGCCATTCCAGACCTTGCTGAGGTGAGGCTCTGAGAGTGCCCTCACAGCTGGGGGAGGAACACAAGGCACACAGACAATAACCCCTCACTGTGGGTGTGCAAGTGGAGAAGCTCCTGATGCAAGTCTGGCATCCCCAAACCCCTGTTAATCACTGCCTGCACAGTGGGAACCTGAAGGAGACCTTCCAGCACAGCTCCAGGTTCTCAGCATCAACAGAGAACACTGAAGTCATCCAGACAATCCAGTCAACAGATTAAAGGGCCTGATTTACCATTTGCCTTGGACTGGCTCTCCTTTACAACTCTGATCTCCTTGGCTTTGGGACAGCAGGAGCTGCAGTCCCAGCCCTGCAGTTGTGGACTCAGTCACACAAAGCAGCAAGACCTACAAGGCTTAACCTGGCAGTGCCCTTCATCCTCCAAATCCAGACAGATCCACTCAGTGGGCAGCAAAGCAAAGCTGTGCTCCTCCCACTTCCACTTTGACAAATTGTCCCTTCTAATCCAAAATCAGCTGCAGAAGAAACCTTGGTCCCCTTTGCCCCCTTTGTGTGTCATACAGGGGATTGGCCTCACGAGCCTCACGAGGTCCTGGACCAGGCACAGAACAAGCCCTCAGGGGATGGCTGAACTCGTGGGCACCTCCTGCTTCACTGAGGGGTCATCCCACATCTGGGCTTTTGAGACACAGCTGGAGGGAGCTGGGCACCACAGGGTCCCACCCAAACCAGCAGCAGCTGCAGTCAGATGGTGGTGGACCCCCAGCTCACCCCAGAGCTGGCTCAGCAAAGCAGGGGAGCCACATCTGGAGAAGTACCAGTTACAGAGACTGATTCCTGAGCCCAGTGCAACAGCTGGATGCTCAGAGGTGTTTCAGTGCCTCCTCACAGCCCCTTGCTCTGCCCCCAGTCAGGGTTCCTGGATGCTCTCATAAATAAGGATCAGTTTAAAGCACAGGGACCCCAAGGACAGATCTGGAGGGGATGAGACTTCAGGGCTGAAGAAACCCCACAATACATTTGAGACCAGGTACCATTTATCCGTTCTTGTGCCAGGACTGAGCTCTTCTCCTTCACCAGGGCTTCCCCTCTGCCATATTCATGGACACTGTCCAGGTCTGGCTTCCCAGGTAGGGAAGTTCTGCCCTTCCAGCCCCCAGCTTTTCCTTCCCCCAGGCACTTCACCAGCCCTTTCAGGCTTCCACATTCCCTGCCTGCATTTTTCTGGAACACAGATGACCAGAATTGCAAATACTATTCCCAAAGGGACTTTAGCAGAGATTTGTGGAACAGCATGAAATATTTATTGCAGTGTCACAGAGATCTCCCAGAAATGCCTCACATGTCCCCCTTTCCCCACGGCCACCTCCCACCCGTGGCTCACAGGGATCCTGCACTCAGTTCCTCTCAGTAAATGCTCTAGAGTACGTTCTCTTTGGCTGGAAAATCAGTTTTCTTGTCAAAAAATGAACGGGGTTGGCCTGACACTTGTTCCTTTTGTTAATGCCATTGGGTATTTCAGTCCCTTCTGCACTGATGAGGAACCAGGAACAGAGCTATTACGCAGGAGCCGTGTTCCTGCTGCTTCTGCTTCAGCTGACAGAGCCTCTGCTGTCACTTCACACACAGCCAGTTCTGGGCACAAACTGCCACAGAAACGTCACTGAGCCCAAACTTCAGAGGGACTGTGCTTCAAACCCTCCCAGCCTACTTTGCAAAAATCCATTCCTGAGCCCGAGGCACAAATCCCAGCTCCGAGGAGCGGGCAGGGACTGCAGAGGGACACAGAGGGACAGACAGAGGGACACCTCAGCCCTTTTGTGCTGTTAACACACAGGTCTGGAAGGTGCTTTCAGGGGATGTCAGGAGCTGGGGGGGCTTTGCAAGGTGTTCTTGATCTCAAGGAGAAAGGCTCCAAGTCCTTTATTCTCAGTGATCACTGCCAGCCCTTGCTCTCAGCTCCAGGAAGGGATCCACATCCCAGGAATCCTGCAAGCAAGCCTTGCCCTTTTGGAACACAAATCCAGCTCAGCCTGTACCAAAAGGACGGCGAGAACTGGAGCTCCAGCCATGCCACGTGCTGAGCCCATTGAGAGAATGTCAGGGCCTCAAATGAAAAGATCCAGTTTAATTTATCTTGCAAGACATCTTGCTGCATCCATGAAGCCATGCAGCTCTCTCAGGGCAGGGTTATGGAGACAGAACCTGACATCTGCAGCAGCAGGAGATGACAAACTGGAGAAAGGTCAGCATGAAATATTATTTTCTCAGAGAATTCAACACAGGAGCTCTTCACTCCAGAAAGTTCACGTCTCTTGGCTTCAAGGCTGAGCTTACTGCTGTGGTCAGAGGTATTCAGCCAAAGACCTTGGACAGAGCTTCTCTGCCATAAAGTCAGGTTCTCCCACACTGCAGCTGAGGGAGTCATCTGGACTCCCTGATAGCCAGTGAAGAGAAAGAGGCACATCTGGAGTGTGATTCATCCTGGCTATTTCAGCAACCTACCTTCCAGCCAGGTGAATCATGCCCTAGAATTCACTGTGTTTAACTGGCTGAGGCAGAAGTTTGCATTTCCCACATCTTAATGTTCATCCCATCTACAATTTGGCCATTGCCAAAACCAAAGAATGGAATTGAAGAATGATAATCCCTATAGGAATAGTGAAATATTAAAGACACTCTCTCAGACACAGAACTTTTCTGTAGGGTGAAGGTTGATGGAAATAAAGTTATGCTCTCTGTGCCCACCAGAGGAATTCACAAAATCTTAGCCTTGTAAATTTACAAAAACTGGAACTTAGATATTTGGGAAAGTGTCCTACCCATAGGAAAGGAGAAGCAGCGAGAAGAAATGCAGCAGGTGACAAGGACATTCAGTGTGCCATCCCCTGAACACTGCCTGTCTGCCAGGTGGAAATCCTACTTCCTCTTAAAATCAATTATTCTTGTCAGTTGCTTGTTCCAAGTAAAGAGCCCAAAGAGAAAATCCCTCAATGCCTTCACCTCACAACATGAGTGCAGCAATGCCCAGGAGCATTTGGGACCTGCAGAGCTGAGAACAATCATTGCTGCTGTACAGGAGCCTGCAGAGCACTTTGTGGGGAGCAGGAAAAACTTTCACAGTGGGCAGAAGAGAAGATGAACTCTTGGGATGTTGTGTGGGGTGGGCACCAGGCACTGTCCAACAAACACAGGGCACAGAGAGGAGGGGCCACTTCCACAGCCCAGCACCACAAAGCAATGAATTTAATGAGGAAAAGAAAAAGGGCAAAAAGACAAGGCTCTGTCTAACTCCAGGCACAGGTTAAACACACACAGAACAGGGGGGATGATCCCTGAACCTCCAGGACCAGCTCAGCCTTCCCAGGATTTCCCCCAGAGGTTTCCAGAGCAAACCTGCAAGAACTCAGTCACAAACCCTCCCTCTAGAGATGCTCCCTCACTCCCAGCACAACAGGTGAGTGCTTTACAACAGTGAGCAAAGCCAGAGGAAAGGAAGGAAACCATTCCTGCTGAAGGGCTGGGAGGATTTTGCTTTCTCTTCCTGTCTGGTGGCATTTCCAGGATGGAACGTGGCCACTGGAAATCCAGAATTACATTAGAGGTGCTGCCAAAATAAAATGACAACAACAGCAAAGAGTAAAAAAAGGATTTCAGGGGACTCTGCAAGGCCCCAGCTCTGACAGCACACGTGCCAGGGATGCTGAACTCTGTCCTCACCAGGGCTGGGAGAGCTCAGAAAGGTCCATCTGACCAAAGATCCCCACTGCCTCCTTCTCCCCTTGCATTTTCCAAAGCCAAAGGGCTTTAAGGTGTCTTTAATGCCACACTGGAGCTTCCAATGAATAAAAAGGTGCTCAAAAGTGGGAGTTTGACTCCAGATTTTACAACTTTCTCTTCTGGCCATGCCTTTGTGGCACCTTTATCAAGATCAGATAAATGTCCCCATCCAAGTAAGCAGGAAAATAAAGAATAAAAGGAGTAAGAGGAACAGCTCCCTGTTTGTTACAGGAGCTGGTGGGATCTGTCTGACCCCGTTACTGGAGCAGGTCTGGAGCAAACCCACACGAGCCAAAGGAGAGGAAGGGAAGGGGAATGCCTCTCCCAGCTGTATCCACAGCACATCCTGGTGAAAAAAGCCCAGGAACACCACTGAGGATGGCTGCCCAAAGCACATTTACAGAGTGACCTCTGAGCCAGGGCTTACAACTCCTCCCAGGCCTCTGCAGGGTTTAAATCTCTGAGCCATGACCCAGCTGAGTCCCTGCAGAGGGACTTTGCTCCAGCTCCACATGACAGAACCAACTAGAAAATTATTCTGGGGAATGGGTGAGCCTCTGCCTCCAATCTGGTGCATTTTCCCTGGCTCTGCTCACTCCCCAAGCCAGGATGCACAATTGGACAAGAACATCTGCTCCACCTCAGCCCCTGCCTGCAGTGAGGCAGTCGAGGATTAAACATCTTTGAGTGAAATCAGCCACTACTGCAAAGTTTAACTAAATATTCCCAACACAGCAACACTTACTGGCTTCTTGTGGGCCAGCCTGAAGAAGAAATCAGGGGCTTAGTGGTCCATGGAGACTGAAATGTGCACAAAAGGGCCATTCAAACCACTCTCACCTGTCCATTCCTCTTTCAGGGATAAATAATCACTGCAAGCCCACAAGATTCCAAGATCCTTTTCAGCACAGAGCTTCTCACGAATCCAAAATGCACTTTATGAAGAGCCACATTCACATAAAACCCTAAATAAATCTATCATCATTCACCATCTCCTAAGAAAACTTCAAGGACCTCAAAGTTTCCAGCACCATGGTCTCTGGGAATATGAACAATCTTTAAGGCAGGAAAGTGTTTCTCTATTAGATCATTTATTACTGCATCAGTAGAGTTGTAACAGTAAAAAATGAGAGCTCTGGGTAGTTCCCTTTCAAATCTGTGTTACATAAACTGTGTCCTCCTCCACGGGAGCAGGAGGCAGGAATAGGAACAGGCTGTGAGGGGAGGAGGGAGAAATGTGGTGAGTGGATGCCATTTGCTCAAATTGTTCTTGTACAGAGCTGCCCTTTGTTCAGACAACATCAAAGCCCTGTAAAACCACAATAGCATTTCCCACACTGTGTTCACCGGCCCTTCCACAATGGAGGCAGCCAAAACAGCTTCAAAGAAGGATACACAGAGGGTGTTCAAAGGAATCACTGCTGGGGGAAGGACAGGGCCCAGCCAAGGGAGAGCACGGTGATCCCAGAGGGGAGGCACTCACAGTGCTCAGTGCCAGCAGCAAGCACAGCCTCCCAGAGCCCCCAGCTCTGCTGGCATCAGAGCCATCAGCTCCCAGCCATGCCCACGCAGTGAGGAGGGGAGCAGGGCAGGCCCGGCTTCAGTCTCACACCCTGCTGCTCCTCCCAGCCAGGACAGGGCTGCTCAGCTGCTGGAGCAGAGCACAGGAGAACAGCCCCCAGCCCATCCTGCTGCACTCCTGCTCTTGCATTATCTCCCCAGAGTCCCTTTGATGGTGTGTTTATTTTTAAAGCTCTCGTCAGGAATTATACAAAGTGAATAATGCCCAATCTCAGTGAATGGCCCCACGGCTCATTCACAAACACAGGGGAGGGCAGCTCCACTTGATTTGCTCATTCTCTCAAGAGGTGCAATCACCCAAAGGTTAAGCACAAGTCAAAGAATTTCCCTTTCTGCTTTCAAGCCCCTTGATGAATTTAACTAATGACTGGATTTCAGCTGAAAGAGGCTGATTGGAGTGAGAGTCTCCCATATCCCAGATTCTGGGAAGGCTGCCACACTCGGTTGGAAGCATTATCTATCTTTCATTTATCTGTATATTATGTGGAGAGTCAGTACAGACAGAAAGATTCCTCAGGACTGGCTTGTTCTGTTATTCATTGATTTCCACTTCCCTGAGAAGATCTCACCTGGCAGATAGGAAATCACCTGGCCTCAGCCAGGCTGCAGCAGCAGAGCCCAGGGGATGGCATTAGTCTCATTTTCCACCTTATTGTGATTATTGCCCATGTCATTCCTATTAATAACAGCAGCCACAAGGCAGGGCCATGGATGAAGAGCCGAGTAAAACCCTGGCAGCAGTGAGGAGGAGAATGGAAGGTGGTAAGGAGGCAGAGGGACCCCACTGAAGCACAGCCCACGCAGGTGTGAGGTGCTGGGATGGAGCATATGTCACCCTAATTGCTCCCCAAGCCCTCCTGTGCATGGGGCACATCAACCTCCCCTTGCCTCATGACATATCTTTCCTGCAGAGTAATTACAAATAACCACTTGCCATCATCTTTTAACTCAGATAAATGATGGGACTGGGGCTGGAAGTCCAAGTTTGAACTGCTCCAGGGCAAGCAGCACCTTGAGCAAGCAGAGCCAGGGCAGCTGCCAGGGCTGTGGGCAGGGGCTGTCAGCACAGATCCCTCACTGCAGCACTCAGCAACAAACAATCAACACCCTCCAAGAGCCAAACCGAAGATACTCACACAAATCCCAGCCTCCTGCCCCCAGAAGGGACTCCTGACATTCCCAAGTCAAGGCCACAACAGCCTCAAAGACCTGGAGTTGTTCTGAAATCCCTCCTGAGCAGGGGGCTGGAGCTTTGATTTCCACCCAGCCCAGCCTCAGTGGCTGAGCCTGCAGAAGATGCCTGGGGGTGGGGAGCAGCCAGGATTCCCAAGGTGTGCTCCCAGCCTCACAAAGCCCTGTCAGAACCCAGGACATCCCTCTGGGTGCCCTGGAGGGTCCAGGTCCCTGGTTGGGGGCTCAGAGACCTTGGCACAAAGCCAAAGACACCTGTGCTTTTGATTTTAACCCATGGAGAAAATTATCAATTTTATGTGAAGATTTACAAGCCACGAGAGTTTAAGGAGAATGATAGTTAATTTGTCACAAGGTAGAAAAATAGAATTTTGGGATTTTTAGAATGGGGGTTCAGAAGCCAAGATGGAGGGATTTGGGAGTGCCTTGTCCTTCTTCTTTCTTCTCCTTGGCCTCCATCTTCTGGGTGATGGTGGCAATTTTGGATTGGTTTAGAGTGGAGATGGACTGTCTAACATAGGTGATAGGTATTGGGAAATTACTGTAAATAAAGTACAAAGAGTTCTTAGTATAAGAAGATAACACCACCTCTGGGGCAGTCAGTGGGCACAGATCACCCTGCTGGACAGATCTCAGCAGGTCAGAAAAAGAATGTGATGGATAACAGAGAATAAACAACCTTGAAAACCAGAGCTGAAGAATCCTGACTCCTTCTTCAATCTCAGGGCTGGGAAAAAGAGACTTTCCAACACTTGGGGTCATCTCAAGCACAGAGACCCCAGGACCAGCCCAGCAAGGACTGGGCCCAGTAACTCTGAGGCACCATGAACAACCAGGAGGGACCTGCTGCTCTCTCTGTCACCGAGGGGCAGAGTAAGGCAGATAAGCAAAGAGAATATTACTAAATAAATAGAAATATTATTAAATAGCTATAAATTCAGCTCTGGGAATGTACAGAGAAGGACAAGATGCTGCTGGGGAATGCTGAGCCCAGGGCTGAGGGACACAGCATGGACAAACAGCATGGACACCATCCTGAGCATCCCTATGCCCGTGGTGCAGCCAATCCACAGCCTCAAAACACCTCCAGGGATGACCAAGACTTGACTGGAAATGTCAGGAATGCCAAATCCAGGCTCATTTTACCCCAAAAGCCTGTCCTTATTCGAACTAGAAAGCAAACAACTTCCCTGCCATGGAGCAGACTGTGGGAAAACTGAGTTCATCTGAGCAACCAAATGGTTTTTGCAAGGAGAGGAGATAAAATTGTCATTGCTCTGAGGAAAGCAAGAGTAACCCTCCTTTTAAAGGGTATTTATGTTAAAATGCACATCACCTGTTACTCTGGACACAGAAGTTTCCAAAGCAGAAAGGAATTAAGGAGAAAATCACACAAATGACTCCCAGTGGATTGCATTATTTGAATTATTTAACACAACTCCTTACAAAGGGAGCAACACACAAATCTGCTCATCCCAGACGTGGGATCTGTGTCCCAGCTCCCAGGCAAGGCTGGTGACACACAGCTAAGCCATGCAGCTGTCCCCAGCAGGAGGGATGGCACAGAGACACCAGGGGCACCCAGAGCAGCCACGTCCCTCACCCAGAGCCAGGAGCCCCCAGGGAAATGAAGGGACAGGAGCAGAACTCACAAAACTCCGTGTGGATACTTTGTCCTCTAAAAGCTGACACAGTTGGCCAGGTTTAAAAATCCTGGAAGGAAATGAATTCAAATGCAGGACTAGGAATACAAACCAGGAACATCTCTCCTGGATGGCCAGGACAGGGAAGCAGCAGCAAGAGCCCCTCTGTGACTGAGTCACTGCCATGTGTCCTAAAACCCCATTTAATAATGAAGCAGAGGCCTGGATTGTGTCATGTTGGCCCACAATGTATGAAACACATCCCCAGGAATCCTCAATAATCATATATTGGTATTGTAGTAAGAGGCCAACATGATAATATTAAAAAAAAGGGTATTTTTAGTACTGAGAACTTGGAACTTAAAAAGTAGTGGCTGTTATTAGTGCAAATCAATGCCCAGGCTGGATTAAAGTCCAGATGAATGTATTACACTGATTAAATTCACCACCTGGGCTCCTTATTTGCTGTTCTCATCTCCTGGTTTCTCAGGGTAAGTCCCTGCAGCTCCCATCTAACAAAGTCAAGGAGGGGCTTGTTGGCAGAGGAGGGGAATGACATCTACAAACTGTTTCACAGACCCTGAGCTCACAGAAATTTAATTAAAGGAAGCACAAAGGCAGCAATGGCTGAAGAATCAACACCTGGCCCCAGGAACCAGCACTTTTGGGTGACTGCAGGGGCAGTGGGAGCCTTTTCTCCCAAGCCAGGAAAAAGCAGAGCCCATCCAGCTGCCCTGTGCAAACCAAGAGCCACCCAGTGAAAAATCCCATTAATTCCACTTCCAGTAGCAAAAGGAAAAACCAGGATGAGCACCCAGAATTAGAAATGGCCAGAGAAAGCTTTTTGCCACCAAAATGATGATATTCATGAGAATTATTCCAACAAAACCAGAAATCATCCTCAGATATCCAGGTTTCCAGCACCTGGACCAAAAAGCAGCCATGGGCATCCTGAGGGAGCACAGGGATGAGCAGTCCCTGCCCTCCAGCACCCCCATTCTGGCAGCAAGGGCACAGCAGACCCAGGCAGGCACATCTCACACCCACATTTCACCCTCCATCCCCAGCTCTGGCAGGGCACACAGGCAGGACTTCAAAGACAGAAAGCCAGGAGATGAGAGCAAAGCAGCTTCTCCCCTTGAGCCTCTGGTTGAGCCAAAGCCTGTGGCATCCTCTGGCTCTCCCAGGCCCTCCAGTGACCCCAGAACTGCCTCACCCAGAGCTGCAAAGCACTGAGCACTCCCAGAGCAAACCCTGCCCTCCTGCTGGGGCAATGAGAGCACAGGGGTGGCACTGCAAGGCCATTGGGAACATGGAGTCAAAATTTCATTTCTCACCTCATTCTGGGATCTCACACACCACAGTAAGGACTGGGTGCTCGTCAGAGGCACGGGATTGTCCTGCACATTGCCATGGCATCCTCTGAGCCTCTTACAGGGGCACCTGTGGCAATGGAGAGCGCAGGGGTGGCACTGCAGGGCTGTGTCACACCCCACATTTGTCCCTGGCTTCCAACAGTGACACTCCAGCTGGGATCTCACATCATGCTCTTATTCCCATCACTTTTGCCTCCTAAAAGCTGAGGGGACAGTGCTGGCTGGGAAGGCTGTCATCACAGGAAGGTAATTGTCACTGTGGTATTTTATGAAAAATCCTTTTGCCAGGATTTCTTTTCCTGGGAAGCTGGGAACGTTCAGCTTCTCCCTGTTTTGTTATTTTGGAATGTGATTTGGAGAACTGTTTATCTAATATGTGAATTGTTTTAATTTAATGACTAATCTCAGTCCAGCTGTGTTGGGACTATGGTGAGTCACGGGTTATTATTTTTTCTTTTCTAGTTTTCTGATTTTTTTTCTTTAGTATAGTTTTAGTATATTATTTTTTAAAAATATAATATAATATAACAATTATAATTATAATTATAATATAATATAATAATAATATAATTTAAATATGATGATATGATATGATATGATATGATATGATATGATATGATATGATATGATATGATATATAATATAATATAATATAATATAATATAATATAATATAATATAATATAATATAATATAATATAATATAATATAATATAATATAATATAATATAATATAATATAATATCAGCCTTCTAAGAACATGGAGTCAAATTTTCATTTCTCACCTCGTCCTGGGGCCTCACAACACCACAGTAAGGACTGGGTGCTCGTTAGAGGCACAGGATTGTCCTGCAGATTGCCATGGCATCCTCTGAGCCTCTTACAGGGACTGGCCAGCTCAGCACAGGGATGGATGTGCAGCCTTCCACCTCTAAGCTGCCTTGTTCAGCTCAGCCTAGCCATGAATGGAAGTCATGGCTGATGGCTGCTCACTTTTCATGGACAACTGCCAGAGCCAGAATGTCCCTTCACTGGGAGTAACTCAAGGCAGCCACTGGCCACAGCCTCCGACCTCAGCTGGGCTTGGATAGCACTGCCACAGGATGGAAAGGTCAGATCGGGAGTTTTTCCAAGCCATCACCACATTCTGACCCAGGAGCTGCTCAGGAGCCAGCAGCAATGCAGGCACAGAACAGCCCTGAGCATCCCCATCTCCCTGCTCCCATCTCCCAGCCCCACAGGCTCTGCACAGCCCCACACCCTGAGAGCTCTGGCAGGAGCCCTGGAGCCCTGCCAGAGGGGTGGGATGGGCAGGGACTCCACCAGGACACATCAGTGTCACCTCATCCATTGTGTAATTGTCCCTTTCCCCTCTCTCCAGGTCATGCTGCACAGGACAGGAGCAAGTGCTGTCCCTTCCCTGTCCCACTTCACCTCATCGGGGGGCACATTTGTGCCTGCTGCAAGGAAATGAGCACCTGGATGGTGCTGGAGAGATCAGCTCTGCACCAAGATAATTCTATTCAAAGTCTAGAGGGCAAAGCTGTCACAGATGAAGTATGTCTGTGTATTATCTGTTGGCAAACACGGGATGTAATGGCAGCCACTCAACTTAATGGCTCAAATTCCAGCTCCTCCGAAGGAGCCCATCGCCCTGCATGTAATCACAGAATGTATTTAAAAGTATAATTTCCATCCAGAAGGACCAGAGCTGGAGCAATATGACTCATGCAGCTCCCTGTGCATTGGGAAACATGTCAGGAAGCCTGGGAATTTGTGAGCCCATTGCTCACAGCCCCATCTGTAGAAACTGGGCTGTGGACATGATTCCTCAAACCATTCCTCTGGCATCCCTGGGAGCCTGGAGGCTGCTGAGCCCCCACAGTTGGGCCTTTGCACCCAAGGGACCAGAAACACCCTGAGAGGCACAGGGATACAAATACCAAAGAGAAAGGCAATGGAATTAAAAGGCATCTCTCCCCATGTACCTATTCCAGCACTCCAGAGCTCCACAGTTACAGCTGCAAACTCAGCTCCATTTCTGCCATAACAAAATCATCTCCACAGCATAATTAGTGTGCTCGTGTTAAAATGGGTACAAATGCAGGGGAAGAGGCATCCAAATATGATTTGTTTTTCAAGACAACATGATGTTTTCCCTGGCTAATAGATTCGATTCATTAAGGAATAACAAGAGCCAAGCACCACTTACAGCAAACCTTGCTGCTTTTAGCAGTGAATTATCCATCCCCAGATTGGTTTGCACACTATGCTTTTTTACCTGCTATGACTTGACAACCTTTTTTAGTCTAACCTGCCTACACATGGCTTACAAAATATCTCTTCTGTAACTACTGCTTAAAATCCTGCTTATTCCTAATTTCCTTAATAGCTCAATTAAGTCCCCAGCACTGTTCTGCTCTGGGACTGGATGACTTCCACATTCACAAGCAATTTTCAAGGTACTCAGATAGTTTGTGTGAGCAGGTATTTGCACTAGGATTTGCAACACTCTCTCAGGGCAAACATCTGAGTTGTCTGAAGGGGTTTTGAATGAATAATTTCCTGTGTTATCCACCTTCCTCTAGAAATAACGCTCCATCTGTTCATGGAACAGTTCCCTTCTCTTACCCAGGCAGGAGGAAGGTCATGCAAGGGAAAGAAAAATTTGCACATCCCCAACGCCCTCCAACAAAACACAAGGCACGTACCTGGCCAAGGTCATTAAGCAGTCAGGGGAAGAAATACAGCTGTCAGGTTAAGGGGAGTGAGTAATCACCCAGTGCATCATTGCTGCGACAAGCACCCCAGGACACGGGCTGGAGTCACAACATGTCCTGTGCAATTAATCACTAATCACAACCTGCTACAGAGAAGGCAAATGGCAACTCCAAAGGTGAACCAAAATGTTACCTTCAAAACACCTAAGCTTAAAAAAAAACCCCAAACCTGAAAATAAATTCAATTGTCCAAGCTGAGGGGAAAGGCAAATGGAGTGTGTATAAAATGCCCAGCAGCCTCTGGGTGGGAAGCAGCTCCTGTGGGACGTGATTCACCCCAGAAGAACTGGCAGCAGCAGAGCCCATGTGAAGCTAATCCCTGGCTGTGCTGTTGAAGATCTGTCCTTTCCCTGGCCTGTCCCCCTGCCTGGCCTACAGAACCCTGCAGTGGTTTCCATGAGAACAGCAGGGCTCTGCTCATCCTCCCTGGCTCCCTGTGCAGAGCTCCTGCCTGGCCTGGCCTCTCTCCTCCTGCATGTTTGGGGTAACCACTGGCAGTAAATTGGTCACTCCTAGCAGCTGGATAGCCCTCGACCCAGGAGCACTCACAGTCACAGAGTTACCAAATCACTGAGGCTGGAAAACAACTCCAAGGTCATCAAAACCAACCTTTGACCGGATGCCACCACAGCATGGAGTGCCAGGAGGGAATGGGTAAATGCAAGTGCTGCTCTGGCTTCAGTTCAGAAATGATCCAGGAGCCTCAAAGACAGCTGGGCTCCTGCTCTGAAGAAAAGCAACCAACTTCCCTCCCAGTCACACCTCACAAAGCATCTCGACTTTGTCTCTGGTGGAAAGGAACCTCCAGGAGCAGCTCTTGGCTGGAGGTGATGCATTCCTGGGCTGGAGCATCTGATCCACCCCCCACAATGACCAAATTGCAAGAGGTTCTTGCTGTTCCCTGCTTGGACAGGGCTGGGAGAGGCTGGGATTCCCCTGCAATCCTCCTGCACCCAGCTGAGCACAGCCTCGTGTGAGGCTTTGTCCTTACTGAGGAGTGACACCAAAGTCCATGGGAGCACCTGGGAGCCCACGTTCATCAAACACCTCGGGTTGTTCCCTCAAGGAACACCCAACCCTGGTGGCTGATGGACAATTCCAGTGCTGCTTTCCATTCCTAGAGCAAAACTGGAGTAAAGCATGAATGGCAGTCCAGGAGGTTGGCACACACAGGTACAGAGAGATTTGAGAGCACACAGAGCTTGGGTCTGCATTGAAACGTTCCCAAATGGAACTGTCAAGGCTGAGTCCAAGGAATTCCCATCCAAGGATCCACTCAGGCTCAGCCTCAGCTATTTTATATATTATCTGCCTGGCAAGCAGTCTACACTCAGTTATATCCAGTATAGAATTCATATTCCTTTCAGACAGGTTTTCCCAATGCAGAACATGGAAAGGATGCCTTAAAGGATTGGTACTTCTAGGACAGGAATATCCAGAATAGAGACCAAATAACACAGGTGGGAAATTTTGACCTAATGGGAAATCTCCAGCTCTTCTCAGTGTGATTTTTTTTTTTTTTTAGCTAAAAGCAGAAGTTGAGTGTGTGAGCTTCCCTCAGATGTTCCATGTGGTGGGCAGGTCATACCAACCACACTATGGATGGGACAAGCATGGCAAAGGGATCCACCCAGGGAATTCACAGGGATTTTGCAATGCAGTACCACAGGAGATTACATTCACTGATAGTGAAATACGCCCAGATCCCTGAAATAAAACTTTAGCTAGAGTTATTTTGACTATTTGCTGAAAATCAGAGCAGGTACCCTCACTGCTCTGCAGCCCATTTCATTCCTCTCTCTATCACTACAGCAATTTCCTGATATTCCCAAGGCTATGCCAAGTCCTGCCCCATTCTCAAATGTACCATCAATTAAGAACTGATTCTGCTCTTTGAAGGCATCCAAGATGTTCTCTCCAGGAAAGTGCTTGCTAAGTACCCTCCTGAAGACATCTGTAAGGAATTTTTACTACTGGCCTAGATATTTACTTCACCTGGAAGAATTAAGTGGCTCTAAGGAGCTTTTAGTTGAAGTAAATCCTCATTTAAACAAGCCCCAGGAAAGTGGACAGGGAGTTCCAATTGCCTCATTTGCTTTTGTTTTATGACCCACTCAGAAGAAAAGAAACAGGGAAGATGGAATGTGATCTGTGTCTCCCAGGTTTCTGTTGCTATTCCACACCTCACTCCTCAGTGCTCTTCTCTCCTCCAGCACTGCCATGGAAACAATAAATTATCCTACCCTCACAAATTTGCACAATCATTTTTCTGGGCAGTGCTGCTCAAGAAAGGAGCTGCCTCCCTGGAACTGCACAGCTGGGGCAGGCAGGGTGTGCATCCAAAAGGAAGAACTTTGGCAAAGAGCAATTGGAGACGTGGCCAATGGCAATAGGGGTGGGATGGGCAACTGGGCCAGTGCCTCCATGGTCAGGCATGATGGACAAACCCCTTCTCCTTCCTGTTTCATCTGTAATAGCTGGAGTCAGGCAGAACCTGGACATCCCAAAAGCATGGAGAGGTTCTTCCTTGGGTTTGTGTTGGGTTGGTTTCCTGGCTGAGATCCTATGTTTCCTGGAGCAGACACAGGTGGGAGAGGCTGTCCCAAGTCTGCTGTTACCCCACAGGAGATGGCATGGTTTCCACACCAACATGATGGAAAAAAGGATAATTTCCCCTCCAGTTCAGCTGCAGTCTTTGATAACCTGGATCACAGCCCGAGTCTGCTGTCACACAGGTTTAGGATCCTGTGATGCAGCACAAAGCAATAAAAAACGAGTGCAGAAAACCAAAGCCAACATTTGCTGTGGTCTTTGATAGCTTTCCATGTCCATGGCAATGTGCAAGAGGTGATGCTCTTCCCTGACATTCTCTGCTAATATCAAACAGGCAAACCTTGGGAATGCATCTGAGAACTGAGAAACAGCTGAAAAACAGGAAGCAAACTCATTCCAACCCCATATTCAATGGGAGAGATGCTCCCAGGGCCAGGAATCCCAGGAGCAGCAGAGGCAGGGAGTCAGAGAGGAGCTGGGGATGCACTGAAATGAGAGCAAGATCCACGGGAGGCTGTAACATCCCCTCCTCCATGGCTTGTTCTGCACCAAGCAACTCATTCCAGACAGATATGGACAGCGTGGGAGGCATTCAGAGAAAAAGCAACAAATTTTATCAGAGGTTCTGGAAGGATTAATACCCAGGAAAAGATTAAACCCGTTAAAAGCTCAGCTAAACTCCCATTTCAGAGCCTGCTAACACAGCTTCAATAGTTCCAGAGAGGTATTAGTTATGTATAATGGGGAGAGCTGGGAGTCTGAAATGGAGAAAGGCTCCATTTTAACCATCTGAAAGGAAAATACCAACAAAGGATTTCAAACAGAGGATCATCAAGGTGAGAAATATAAAATCAATTAAGGAATGTTCCCAAAGCAGCCCAGGAAGGCTGGAGGGAGCAGAGCCAGGGGAGAGCCCCTCTCTGCACCAGGAACCAGAACTCTCTGAACCATGAGAGCTCTGGATCCACGTACCCCCAGCAGCCCCAGCCTCCCTCCTGGAAGGAACACAGTGCTGCCAAAAACCTGAGGCAATTCCTTCAAATCCTTCCTTCTTTTTGTGTCAACAGCCTGTGGCTGTTTGGGTGTTCACCCTCACCTTTTCCACCCTTCTTGGAATTGTCCCAAAAAGTACCTAAGTACTTGGACACATCCTCTTTCTCTCCTTAAAAAGGCAAAAATAATCCCATCTCTGTTATTTATTACACTCCTTGGAAATGTAGCTCCTTTAACAACTTTTAACAACTCAAATCATCAGCCAGTAAATCCAGGGGACATTTGTCAATGTTTCAAAGCACTTTAGTGCCCGAAATAGCCTTAATTAAGTAGGAATAGATATAAATACCACAGAATATTGCAATAAAGGTGTCTGCACTATCACTAGTGCCAGCTTAGAGCACTGTTGCGCTGGACAAAGCCCCTGGGGCCACTCAGAGGAAGAACTGGGAATACTTTTTTGCACTTAGAGCTGGAGGAATTGAAATCCAGATTAGGTGCTGGTATCAGGCTTTGGCACAGGTGTACTGAGGGAGCAGCAGCTACCCAGGGGAATGGAAGGTTTTCCTGGATTCAGCATTCCTGTTTCACAGGGACAACCATGGAAAGAGAAAATAAAAGCACCTACTTTTCTGTGAGCTCTGGACACTGGGAACACATTTTCCAGGAGCTCCTGTGTCCATCCAAAGCTGCTGTCCCAGCTGTGCACAGGCTGGAGGCACCTGTGGCTCCCAAAGGGGACCTGTGCACGCTGTCACCTGGCACAGGGACCTAAGGACACACTTCCCTGGGGAGCACAGATCTGGCACAAGGAAAGGCACAAGCCTGCACTGCCCACAGATCAGGAGAGGCTGAAGTCTGGTGGGAGAGCCTCCTTCAGTCCTTACCCTGTTAGTCCTGCTCCACATGTAGGGAAAGGCAGGTTCCTCAGAGCTGCTGGGGATGGCAGCACTGTCCCCGCTCAGTCCCTGCTCTCCCCAATCTCCAGCCTGGCCTTGGACATTTCCAGGGATCCAGAGGCAGCCACAGCTGCTCTGGGCACCCTGTGCCTCACCACTTACAGGGAAGGGCAGGGATATACACCAGAGAAGCCAAACCCATAACCAAGCAGCCAAAACCAAAGCTGTTCCTGCCGATGGCACCCCAAATTCTCCTGCAGCAGCCCCAGTGTAACATCCACTCCATCCTGGAGCCACAGCCCCAGGGAAAACCCCTTGGTTCCCACCTGCAAATGTCTGACCCCCCAAGGGCCAAGAGCTGAGACTCCAGGACCTCTTGGTTCTGAAGGCAGCAGAGAGTTTGGAATTCTCATTAAGAGCCCTGAAGCACAGTCATTATTGCCCAGGGCTCCTTCTGGCTGCAGGTAATTGCTGCAGGCACAACAGGACCGAGGCAGGCAGCTGTGGATCACAAGTCTCCATCCACCAAGGTTTGTTAGGTCGTGGCCACCGGCGCGCAGGAGCTGGCGAGCCACAGCTCCAGCTAATTAAAACTGCAGGAGCAGAGCATTCAGCAGGTCTGAGGACAATTACCCAAGGGAGAATTTTGCCAGGACACTGTGACTTAGCCCAGTGCTTTGTGCACAAAGCACTGAAGGAGTTTAATTGTCACCACTGATGGGAACCCAGTCTGTGACTCATCCCCAGCACACAGGGGCTGCTTTGCCCACTCCTGATTCACGTCCATGGCCACCACTCCACCACCAGGACCACCCTGGGAAGGGGCAATGTCCTCTGCATTTCAGGACACCAGGCTGGATCCATGGCTTCCCTTTGGGCCCATCTCTAACAGCTACCAGGGCAACTGGAGCCAGAGCTAGCAGAGGGGGCTGGAATTTGGGAGGAGTCCTCGGGAACTGGAGGTTTTTTCCTGACATAAAATAATGTAGTCTTTAAATGTGCATTTTCTGATTCTTTCAAGCATTTAACTTCTAAAATTGACTTGGGCTTTATTTAATCTTTTAAACACCAAAAAAAAAACCGAATTAAAATGTCATAACAAGAAAAAAAAAAAGGAACAAAAAAGCCTAACTGCTTGAGTTATGCTCTTAGACATTTGTCAGGATAATTTTATTCCTTCCAAAACACAAACCCTTTCCAAATGGTGAGCAAGGTTTCAGTCTGAAAGCTGCAAGGTCAGAGTAACACAGGTTTGTGTTATCTGAAGCAGTGCAAGCTCCATCCCCATGCACACCTTTGGAGTGGCCATTCCCAACTCTTCCTCCAGATCAATCCTGTCAAATTAATTCATCAGCAAGGACAGATTTTTTTTTTTCCCCTGGCTACTGTGCGTTAATTAGCGCAAGGGTTGCCATGGGAACC
Organism: Molothrus aeneus; assembly: GCF_037042795.1. Lineage (NCBI taxonomy): Eukaryota > Metazoa > Chordata > Aves > Passeriformes > Icteridae > Molothrus > Molothrus aeneus. The sequence goes on along the minus strand of NC_089659.1, from coordinate 1,521,222 downwards.
CAGCAACACTCGTTAGCACCACAGAACTCCCCATGCTGGAGTGAACGTGGGCAAGAGCAGCAACAGCCAGAGCTGGGGACGTGCTGCAGCCAGATTGGCTCTGATGGAGGCTCTGACGTCCCTCTGCTCAGTGCAAGTTGGGAAAACTTCTAAAAACCTGGATATTGCAAGGATCTGTGGTGGTGGGACAAGGGGGAATGGCTTCAAGCTGAAGGAGACTGGGTTTAAAGGGAATATTGAGAAGAAATTCTTCCCTGTGAGTGGTGAGGCACAGGTGCCCAGAGCAGCTGTGGCTGCCCCTGGATCCCTGGCAGTGCCCAAGGCCAGGCTGGACAGGGCTGGAGCAGCCTGGGACAGTGGGAGGTGTCCCTGCCATGGCAAAGGGTGGCACTGGGTGGACTTTAAGGTTCCTTCCAATCCAGATCCTTCTGGGATTCTGTGCCATCAGGACCAGTTACTGTGAGGGTCAGTCTGAGCACAGGCTCCATTTTCCTGATGTTTTAACAAATACAGTTTAGGACCCTGGCAGGAATCAAAGTGAAGCAAAACACGTTCAGCTGAGAGTGTATGAAAAAAGCTCAGGCGTGTGCCCAGCCCCAGGCACTCACTGCAAATAGTTATCAATAATTATCAATAAAGCTTGTCCAGCTGAAAGCCTGTGGCACAAACTGCTGTCAGCAGCAGGGTGAGCCATGGCAGTGACCAGGCTGCTCTGGAGGCTCCCAAGCACCCCCTGCCTGGAGGAATTTCCACTTCCAGGCCTCTCTTCCTCTGGATTTGCAGCCCTGGGACACCCCAAGGGAGCTTTGTTCATCATCCTATTCCTGCCTGGTGACCAGACACTCCTCCTGAGACCCTGGATGCTGCTGGGATCATCCCACAGCTGCTGAAGCAGTTCTGCTCAGCAGCTCTGTCCTCAGAGCACTCACAGAGCAGCTCCTGCTCCACCAGCACCCAGCCAATGCTCTCTTTGCTCACCTGCACAGACACATCCTTCATTGCCCTGTCCTTGTCCCTGTGGAATTCCACTCCTGTGCAATGCTGCCCATCACTCTGCCCAGTCCTGTCACCATGGCATTTTCTGAAAAATCCCTTTGCCAGGATTTTTTCTCCTGAGAAGCTGAGAAGCCTCAGAAAAGAAATGTAAACAATAATTATCTGATGGCTTCTCCCTGTGTTTTGCTGCTTTGGAATGTGGCAGGTGCATCTTTGATTGGTTCCATGTGAACTGTTTTTAATTAATGACCAATCCCAGTCCAGCTGTGTGGGACTCTCTGGTCAGTCATGGGTTTTTATTATTCATTCTTGTTTTAGTCTTCTGATGTCTCCTTTCTTTTTCTTTAGTATAATTTTAGTATATAATATAATATAATATAATATAATATAATATAATATAATATAATATAATATAATATAATATAATATAATATAATATAATATAATATAATATAATATAATATAATATAATATAATATAATATAATATATCAGCCTTCTGAGAACTTGGAGTCAGATTCCCATCTCTCACCTCGTCCTGGGGACCCTCACAACACAGTCCCACTGAGGCTGCCCCACTGTCTCCCACAGGGCATTCATGTCTCCTGGAAATCCATTTCCTAACCCCTCCTTGAACCACACCTTGCTTTTTCCTGGCCATGTCACACTGTCAGCTCCCCACCAGCCTCTGATGCCCTGGAGGGGGCCAGGCTTTGTCCTGGCACGGGCTGGAGCTGCAGCAGCCCCTGCTGTCCCTGGGAGCTCACCCTGCTGCCCTGCACTGCCAGGGACCTCAGCCCTGCTGCCTGCTCAGCTGGAACCTTGGGAATATTCCACATCCTCCTCTGCAGGAACATTTAAGGCTTCAACCACCTCTCTAAATAGTCCACTTTCACCATCTGGGTAAAATTAAACCCAAATCTTAGCACAGTAATAAGGAAGGTATTTCAGAAGCAGAACAAGATCCCAGCTTCCTCCAGCCAACAAACCCTGAAATAAAGCAGGATTTGCCTGCACTTTGCTGAGCCAGCTCCTGAGGAAGGCAAGGCCAGGTGCTCCCCAGGTCAGGCAGATTCCCCTTTTCTCCACTTACTGGAAGAGAAAGAATTTTGGCTTTTCCATCATACGAAATAGAGAGACCCCAGGCAGAGCCCACCCTGCTGAGGGCAACCACCCCCCCTGCACCTCCAAACACTTCACTAGGAAGGAGGAGCCAGATATGACGTTTTTAGCCGTTCTCCCTTTCTTTCTCTGAATAAGGATGCACATGGCTTGTGTCAAATCCTGAAGAAGGACCAGGGAAGCAGCCCTGAACATGTCCCTGCAGAAGGTGTGGTGGCTTCCCACATAATCCCACCTCCAAACACCTCCTCCCACTCCAGGACTGCTTCCCACTCTGCAGATCCTCCTCTCTCACACCACAGCACCAGCCATGCCACAGCTCAGCACAGCTGTGGAATGAGAACCAACCCACACACCTCTGGATTCTAAGGGAAAGAAAGGGATGTTCAGGTTCACCAGAGCAAGTTATGTGGGCAAGCTCAGCTTCTCCAGGAGTATCCACATTAAGAAAATTGAATTTCATCAAGCCATTAAAGCAATCAAGCTGAAAAAGATCCCCATTGCCAAGTTTCTCCAGCCCTTTACATCATTTTCTAGTAATCTACCCGCAGGAGTTTTTCTCATCTTGAATAAATAGTCATTTTTGCACCTAAGGGAAGATGAAAACATTTTCTATACTTTCAAACCTTCTCTGGCATCTCCATCAAGCTCAAATCCCTCCTCAAAATACCCTCCAAACTCTGGGGAAAAACATTTGTGCCTTGTGCTAAAAGCTCCAGAAAGTTTCCTTCACAGGCTGATGTTTGTGCAGTGACTCGCTTTCCTCTTACATAAATCAAGGGCCCAAAAAAGACATAAACAGTGAGGAACAGAAATGCTAAACCAAGGCTGGTCTCCAAAGCCCAACTGAATGGAAAACTTACAACAAGAGAGACTCAGCTTCTGGAAAAACAACTTTTTGACAGCACAGAGCATCTGCCAAGCCCCTGTGCCCGCTGCTCCACCTCAGGTCAGAGGGATTCAGAGCTTTCATGTCACACAGTCCAAGTGCAGAGAGCCCTCCTCAAACCAAGGGCACTAATTGTATTAATGAAGGCTTAAGGTCAGTACATCCCCATCAAGCCCAAATTGCTGTTGCCTGAATTAATAGTTCTCCGTCCAGTTTCAGGCAGATGGGAATCCAGAAAGCACCAGTGGAGCTGGGAAATCAGTGTCAATATGTTAAATCCAGTAGATTTAATTTTTGTGTTTTAGGAGAATGAATGAAATCAGGATTGGTTCTTCTTGTGCCAGGGTAGGATTGGGTTACCTACTCCTGCAGGATTCCTGGTAAAGGGAAGAATAACAAGGGAGATCAAGAATTAAGGGGAATGAAGAAAGTAGATAGGTCATCCAAATTTGCAACAAGATATGACTATATTTGGATAATTCCCAGGCATTTTGTGAGTATCCAAGCAAAAAAAAAATCCAGGAAAAAATAATAAACATGCACAGAGCCCCAAGGGCCACAGCCATGCACTACCAGCCCTGTACATGCAGAGGTGCAGGTACAGCCCACACACAATGCCATGATCTGATTCCAGCTGCTTCAGGCCATAATTCCTTATACAAACTGGGGCTTATGGACTTTCTTTGCCTTCATCACAGAGAGAACCCAAAAACTCCTGTGAACTGCTCAGTGGGTGTGGGTGTGCAGTTCTGTCTGTCAGAGCCTGCATGAGCCCAGGGCATTAACACCCTGCTCTGGCCACCCCCCTGCCAGCCTTGGAGCCAGAGCCGTGTCTCACCCACAGAGCTCTCACCCCAGATGGAGCAGCTGTGAGTGAGGCCAGGACCTGGCCAGAGAAGGGCTGGGGACAGGCAGGCAGAGGTTAAAGCAGAGGAACACGATGTGAGGAGCTGGAGGCGCCGTCACTGGCGACTCAGCAGCGCTCAGATCCAGTGACCTGACACAGCACAGCTGCTCTGGGGCCCCAGCACAGATCTGAGGATCTGCCTCCTGAGAGAATCCCTTCCCTCCTGGAACCCACTGAACAGCTGAGGAGAGCTGCTGTGCCCAGGCTCCTGCAGCTCTAGAACATGTGGAAATGTGGGAAGCTCTAGGCCTGACAGTCTCCAGGAGTGATTCTTGCTCTGGTGTCTAACCTGGGAACACTGAATGCCACCAAAACTAAGCAGCTCAAGGAGACAAAGGACATGCTTGGGGAGAGAGCACTGAGAAGCAGCACAGCAAAACCAGCCACATGCCCACAGCCCTTCCCTGCAGCTCCTCAGCTCTGCCTCAACCATTACTGCTGCTCCAGTGCCTCTCAGAGCTACCGAACGTGTCTGCCAGCCTCCACTGCAAACCTCCTGGGGAAGAGATGGAACACCCTCCTGATCCTTCCCTCCAGGAGTTAATGCCTTCTATTTGGCCAGATAGGATGCTCTGCCAGTCAGTGCCCCCCTCCAAGCCCCCCGTGTTGGGCAGGCACAGCTGTGAGCCCCCCGAGCTGTGAGCTGCAGCTCCGTGTGTGCTGCCAGCTCAGCTCTCCCCTCATCTCCCCTCACTGCCCTTCCTAGGTGCTCTCTCCAGCAGCTTTCATCTGAGCATTGCCCTGCACTGGGAGCTGCAGTGCTCTCGCTGTCAGAGCTTTCTGGGCAAGGCAGATTTATCCTGATGCATGCAAGTGATGCCAGCATGCAGGAACTTGCTTCGGACAGAGCCGGGAGTTTGCAGTGCGAGGCTGCTCTGGAAATGTCCCTGTGCAGGATCCGAAGGGGCCTCCACCACCTCCTCATTCCCAAGGCCATCAAGGTGTGTGCAATGCTTCCTCCACCTGGGTGAAAACACTCACAGAGTCATCCATCCATCCATCCATGGGTCCATCTGTCCATCTATCCATCATCCATCATCCATCATCCATGGGTCCATCTGTCCATCTATCCATCATCCATCATCCATCATCCATCCATCCATGGGTCCATCTGTCCATCTATCCATCATCCATCATCCATCCATCCATCCATCCCTCATCCATCCATCCATCCATCCATCCATCCATCCATCCATCCATCCATCACCCATCCATCCATCCATCCATCCATCCATCACCCATCCATCCATCATCCATCCATCCATCCATCCATCCATCCATCCATCCATCCATCATCCATCCATCATCCATCCATCCATCCATCCATCCATCCATCCATCCATCCATCCATCTATCCATCCATCCACCATCCATCCATCCATCCATCCATCCATCCATCCATCCATCCATCCATCATCCATCCATCCATCCATCCATCCATCCATCCATCCATCCATCCATCCATCCATCCATCCTCCATCCATCCATCCATCCATCCATCCATCCATCCATCCATCCTTCCATCCATCATCCATCCATCCATCCATCATCCATCCATCCATCCATCCATCCATCCATCCATCCATCCATCCATCCATCCATCATCCATCCATCATCCACCCCTCCATCCCTCCCCTCAGATTTTCCAGGCTCACAGAGAACATCCCAGCCATGTGTCAGCAGCACTGTGCCTGTGTCTGGCCTCCCTCAGGGCTGCAAAGCATCACTTGGCATTACTTAGCTACACTTCCAACCCCAAAATCCACCAAATTTCTCCTAAACAAGAGAAATACAGTACTCAATACTCACAGTACACAGCTCAGCAGGTCACAGATACATGAGCTGCTACCCACCCTGCATTTTCAGCTTCTGAGCACTTCACAACATCTCATCCTAAATTCCTTGCTTCAACCAGCACAGAAAGTCCTCCAGCACCTTGGATGTTTAACAGAAATTAAGCTCAACACAACATTCTCCCATACCCTCCTGAACTTGTTTTTCCCCACTGCAAACCCAGTGCAGCAGGGCTGACAAGCACAGGGTGAGCCTGAGAATTCTAAAGAAAACTCAGAAACTGAAGAAAACCTAAAGAAAAATGAAACTGAGAACGGGGTTCCCCCAGCTGGACAACAAGGAAAGCACCTGGTGTCCATGGAAAAGCTGTCATGGCCCTGCAATTCCCTCCCTGCAGTGCCCCAGGCAGTACCAGGAGTTTTTAAATCACTGTTACCTCAACCATCCTCTTTTTATTTGGGCCTTGCAGAAGGGAGATTTCTCTCTGTTATTTTTAAACTGGAGACCTTACAGATGCCAACCTTTGCAGCCCAGCTGGCAGCTGGGATGGTGCCCGTGGGAAGGCACCAGAGCCATGCCTGGAGCTGTGGGGATGCTCAGCCTCCTGTGGCACAGCTCTGGATGAAAAGGAGCTTTCCTTGCTTTCCTCCACTCCCCATGCTCAGTGCTGGAAAGAATTCCAGACTCAGGGACCCAAGGGACATTCTGCAGAGAAAACCGTGGGCAGCTGATACATGAGGGTAATTCTGGAACTGAAAGCTGGAGGGACTTTCCTTTATTTTGGCTTTTTTGAGTGTTTTTTTAGTGTCCTGAGTGAAATTCTCTTCTTTCAGTGGTGCCTCTGGAAAATTAGCAACAGAGATTTGCTCTGAGCTTGTGAACTCCTGTCTGCAGTAATTTGCAAACACTGATAGAAGATTTTTGTGTCTGTGTGTGCCTTGGTTATGAAGGACCACGAGTGGGATGAAGGTCCCACAACAGCAACTCCTCACTCAGCCTCCATTCACTGCTTGAGAGTTTGGCACAGAATCCACTGAGGGCCCAAAGAAAGGGTGCCCACACCTCCAAAACCTCTGTGCCATCCAGATCTACCCTCTCAGAGCTGTGCTGCTGACACAGGAAGGGCATTGCCTCTCCCTGCAGCAGCCACAGACATCAGCCACAAGCCTGGAGAGGAGCAGAGCAGCCTCACAAATTATTAAACTCAGAGGAAACCATGCTCAAATCCAGCTGGGAGACAGAAGGCCAAGGAGATGTGAAGGTGGATGGTAAACCAGCCAAAATGTTGGTGTTGTGGGGGTTGTGGTGAGCACCAGGCCAGGTTAAGAAGGGACATCCTCCACCAGGGAGGAACAGCAGCCTGGCTGGGGCTCCCTGCAGTCTTGGATTGATCTTTCCCATTTTCCATCAGCACAGGATCTCAGAGTGTGCAGCATTCCACACAGTGGAAGAGCAATTCACCTCAGAGCAGCTCACCATGCTCAGTCTCCTTTCCCCCACACAACCTGGCCAGCAGGTTTTCCTTGGCTGGTCAAGTTGGAATAGACACCATTCAATCAATCCCTGCTTCCAAACCAAAGCTCAGCTCCCTGGGCCAAGCTGGAGCACGTGGATGATCCCACAGCCCCTGCAGAGGAGTTAACAATTGAAAAGGAATTGTTGCTGCTGGGGTGTGCAGCAGCAGCAGCATCCATCCCTCCCCATGCTGGCAGAGCCCCTCCTCCCAGGAAAGCCTCTCTGTCCCAACAGGCTTCAGCTTTGATGCTTCCTTCAAACCCTGACACCCAGGACTGTGGATGTCAGGAGATGGGATCTTAACTGAGAGATAAGGTGAGCACTTTCTGCATTTCCATTGCATTTTCCATTGCATTTCCTACCTATGTCTTTCTGTGGGCAGCCCTGTGGCATTCCTGGAAGAGCTTTGGGATAACACAGCCAGACCTGAGTGCAATCACTCTCCCTTCTCACATATTCCTCCTGATTTCTGTGTTCTAAACACACACCAGCCCTGAGCAGCCACTACTAGAGGGTGAAGGCTGCTCACTCTCTGCCTCTGCAAGGGACCAGCCTCGGGGATGGAGGGTTTGGAGTGATGCCTCAGGTTTGAGCTTTTCTATTTTTCAAATTCTGTGCTGCTTTGATGTGTGAGTCTGGGCTTCATATTATGTGATGGTGAGCTCTGCACAGAGCAGGGAGACAAAACAATTCCCTCTCCAGCTGGGGACCAAGGACAAATGATCCAAATCTCAGGCCCAGGAGCACAAACAACGTGGGCTGGAGAGAGAAAAACAAGGAGGGTGGGACTGCATGGGCTGAAGCTGGAATTGGACAGTGAACTGCAAGATGCAAATGGAGCAGAACTGATCAAAGTGAGAGACCCTGTGACCAGTCAGGGATTTTTGTGACCATTTTGGGTTGTGCTGCCCAAGCTGGATCTATTGAAGCCTTTTAATAAATCCCTGCTTTATTCTTTACCTCTGTCCAGCCTCTGCTCTCGGTCAAGCTTTGCAAGGCATCAGGAGGAAAAAAGTCTTGGTGCAAAAAATTCTCAGCTCAGACTCCTCATTAGGCAACACTGGGAAAAGGGAGGTGCTATAGGATCCCTAAAAAACCTCACATCTGCATGGAACAGCAACAAATTATTCATCAGTCAGAGGAAGGGTAAAGACCCAAAGCTCCTGTGGCACAGTGTCCTGCAGCCTCTGAGAGCTCAGGTGAGCTTCCTGCAGGAGAAATGCAGCCACATGCTTGTGGAATTCATTGTGTGAAGGAAATACAGGAATATTTATTCTGCCTGTTCTTCCCAAGGGCCACAGACAGCTACATAGAAGGGATGCTGCTCACCCTGTAAACACACAGAGATTTGGGAGCAGAATTCCAGGAAGGACTGCAGGGCACAGAGCATCCCCCCTGCAGAGAGCATAGCACCAACATCCTCTGCCTGCTGCAGCAAACTGGCAAAGTTCATTCAGGAATGAAGAGAAAAGGAGATAAAACACAAGCCTGGCATCCCAGAGGAGGAAACATCCCAGTGCCACAGAATTCTGATGTGCACCAGCTCTCTGTTTAAACCATTAGGGGCTTTGGATTTTCAGACACAGAGTAAAATTCCAGGTACAGAAAAAACATCCCTGCTGCTGCATTTGGGGACTCCTCTCTAGGTCTGGTACAAACACCCTGCCACACCCCAGACATCAGGAAACATCAGCTGTAAACAACTGCCAGATCTCCTCTTTATCCACAGAGGTTTATATTCCCTCAAACTCCCAAATAACAGTATATTTTGTTACACTGGCCAAAAATAACTTTGAAAATATGCAAAGAGTTGTGATTTCTGACCTTCAAAATATTGTACTTGTGACATTTCACTTTGTTATTCCAGCCATGGACAAATGGTTCTGCTAAAATATCTGTCACAAAGCAGTCCCCTATGCCCAGACCACAATAATCTTTTTAGCAACTAAAAAGGTTCTGCTAAACCATTATGAACTTAACTCCAGGCAGGAAAGAAATGGAAGAGCTGGAGCACCAAGGCAGCAGCTATTCTTGTTAAATTGGTCTCAATTTTTCAAGGATCCTGTTGAACATTATAGAGGTCACAGCCTGCACCACTGTGAAAACCTAAGAAGTCTCTAAAACCCACCGAGTTTAATAAGGAATGCCATATTCCCAAATTGCCTCAAATGTTTTACAGGGTATTATGACTTCCAGTTTTATAGGACCAAAACACTAACCAGATAAAAAGTCTATTTCCTTCAGATTTTCAAGGTTCAATTTTTAAAAGGCCAGAGGCACAAACTGTTCCTGTGAGCCAGGGGAGCCTCAGCCATCAGCTTCCATCACAGACCCAGCTGTCCTTCCCAGCTCCCAGGGCTTGTCCTCACAGTGCCCAGGACTTGGTTCCCATGCTAACCTGGTGCCATTTACCATTCCCAGTGCCCAGGAGTTGGTTCCCATGCTAACCTGGTGCCATTTACCATTCCCAGTGCCCAGGAGTTGGTTCCCATGCTAACCTGGTGCCATTTACTTTCCCCAGTGCCCAGGAGTTGGTTCCCATGCTAACCTGGTGCCATTTACTTTCCCCAGTGCCCAGGAGTTGGTTCCCATGCTAACCTGGTGCCATTTACATTTCCCAGTGCCCAGGAGTTGGTTCCCATGCTAACCTGGTGCCATTTACATTTCCCAGTGCCCAGGAGTTGGTTCCCATGCTAACCTGGTGCCATTTACATTTCCCAGTGCCCAGGAGTTGGTTCCCATGCTAACCTGGTGCCATTTACTATTCTCAGTTCCCAGGAGTTGGTTCCCATGCTAACCTGGTGCCATTTACATTTCCCAGTGCCCAGGAGTTGGTTCCCATGCTAACCTGGTGCCATTTACATTTCCCAGTGCCCAGGAGTTGGTTCCCATGCTAACCTGGTGCCATTTGCTTTCCCCAGCTTTCCTCCTCACAGAATCATGGAATGGTGTGGCAGCATCCAGCTGGTCTGTGACACCAAAGGAAGGAGGATTACAAAGAATGGTTTGGCTTGGAAGGGACCTTAATGCTCATTTTCTTCAGGCCATGGGCAGGAACACTTTCCACCAGCACCCAGGGTGCTCCAACCTGGTCTTGGACATCTCCAGGGATCCAGGGGCAGCCACAGCTTCTCTAGGCAACAATGTTCCAAATGTCTGAAGCTCTTTTTGCATTTTTGAGATAAAATTTCTCCTAAAATCTGAAATCACCTGTCATGGGACCCTTCAGATCCTGAAGTTCAGATGATGAACCTCAGGATCCCAGGGAATCATGGTGCCCACTTTCCTGGGCTGTAGAGTTTCCCTGAATCTCCTCCATGTAGGTCCCTATTTCCCATGAATGGACTAATGTCTTCTCCCTCCTGCTGCCCTCATGGCCATGCTGCTCTTCCCTGGCAGCCTGAAGCCCTGCCCAAGGCTGTGCCACCAATTTGCTGATGGACAGCACAGGCAATCCCTGGGCTGAAGGCAGCTCCATGCCTGGCCTTGACAAGGATCTGCACACAGGGACAGGAGTTGTGGCAGGGATGGTGCTGCTGGTGCCTGTCCAGCTGGACTGAAGCTGTGACATTCCCTGGGGTCAAACAGGGCCTTTCCAGGCACTACCAGTGGATTTACACTTTTCATCTACTCAATGCCTAGGCTGTAAAATTTCATCTTTCTTTCTGTGCTGCCCTTCCCTCCCAGATTAATTTCATTAATAGCTCCTTTTATGGACACTATAAAGCATCATTCCACATTTGGGCACTGTTCAAGAGGACAAATTTCTACAGGGACCTTCTGGGATCTGAGGGTGACTCTTCAAGCACATTCCTGTTTTTCCTCACTGGATCACATCCTCTTTGTCCCCTTCAAAGGAAGTCTGACCTGTGACACACCCATCAGGCACTGAAATACTGCAGCTGCTTTCTCTAGGGTGCAGATATCAAACATTATCACCCCCAAAATGCACACAAGGATGCTCAGGACCCGTGGCCTTCAGGTGAGCTCAAATCAGCTGCTGGAAAACCTATGTAAATGCTGTTTCTTTGGGATTTCTACTTGACTTTCCCCCCTCAGGTTTCCCAAATAAAACCCAATGTCTCATTTTCCAATGACTGACAGCGCTGCGGTTCAGCAAATTAATAAACCCATGCATGACTGTGCTTTGATTACTCCCTCTCTTTTTTTTATGAAAGAAAATGTCAAATCCTTTCATTTGACTCTTTGAGGAGCCTTGAGCAGTTCAGGAGCAGTTTCTCACCTTGGAAAGGAGCTCACAGGGGCTGCTCCACACAGCCCCAGATGCCACAGCTGATCCCAGCAGAGCTGCAATCCAAATCCTGCCAGTGACTCCCAGCACTGAGGCCAAATCTCTGCTGCCTGGCACTGAAATTCTTATCAGATAGGGAGACTTTAGGCCGGATTTTCATCTTGATGCTGAGCTGCAAGGAGCAGCTCTGGGTAAGCTGAGCTCTCCTGACACCCATCCAGCTCAGGGGCCATCACTGCCATCGTGCCCCCTCAGATTAAGGTGTCACCCACCACAGGCCAGCCCTAAGCTCCTGCCTCCCACCAGTGTTACATCCCTGCACATTTTTCACTCTCTCTGATGTAGCCTGCTCCACCCTGTCCCAGTGCTGGTGCTCCCAGCAGCCGTGTGGCTCCAGCTCAGCATATTAATGAACTTTTGATGGAGCACTCGGCTCCTGCCAAGTCCCAGGGGATGTTTTCCAGGGAGCAAGTGAGCCCACGCTGGGGGCTGGGGGCAGCCCAGCCCTGGTGCTCAGCCCTGCCAAGAAAGCAGAGCCAGCAGCACAGTCCTGGGATATCACTGCCTCCATCCATCCCTCACCACGGAGAAACCCCCTCTGTGATCCTTGCAGAGGGATAAAATGCTGCTCTCCTCACTTTCCAGGGCTGTTTGGAGTGCTGCAGGTTTGCTCCAACCACAGCCATGCTCGCTGCTAAATGCTGAGTGTCTCGCTCCCTCCTCCTCCTCTCCCTCAGAATTTTTCCTCCCCTGTCCCAGCCAATCGTGCAGGGGAAAATTCCAGCCTGAGCTTCATTAGTGTAAGATATAAAAATAGAAGTGCATTATCTTCTGTACTTCTCTCAGTTGATTCAGCAGCAGCGTGAAGGTAAAATAATTAAATGTTTGTCTGGGGATAAAAACAAGCCCAACAGGAGGGACTGGGCTGGGCTTTTCTGGAAGCTGAGCGTGGAGATCTGGGGGCTCTTGTGCTCCACAGACTTTGCCCTCCCCGCTCTCCATAGCTACCAAAAGGATGATGATGCCTCCCTCCCTCCTTCCCTCCTCCTCAGCTCCAAAATAAACACAGGATGGAGGCTTCAGGAGAAGCTGGCAAATGCCTCTGCTGCAAAGCACAGACCTCCTGCAAGAACTTTTGCTGCCATCTCGCCAACCCCTGCCTGGCAATTCCCTCAGCACCTCCAGAAGCTCTCCCGGAGCCAGGAGAGCTGCAGGAGTGGGGGGTGTCTGTGTGGACCAAGGTCAACACAGGAGATGTTCAAAAAACATTAGGGAGTTGACTTGATCCTTCATCAAAATACTTTCTGCTCTTCCTTTCTAACACTTCACTGCCCACGACGTGGCAGGCTGAGCCGATGTGACAAACTGTCGAAACACATTTTTTTGAACAGAAAAAAAAAAATTAAACCTAGACTTTAAAGGTAAAACTGGCCCCTTTGAGTCCCTCTATCATATGTGACACTCCTGCTGGAAAAAAAGGGCTCTGAGAGCAACTTGCTGGGAAAAGGCTCCAATGAGCTGGTAAGAGCTCCAGTTTGCAGAGAGCTCCTGGGCTTCACCTTGTCTTTTAAGCTCCCATTAGTTAATAAAAGCAAGCAGAGAGGTAAAAAAGCAGCTGAGCATTTGTTAATCCCCAGACACAAACCTATGATAAGATGCTGTTCATTGATTCCATAAAGTAACCAGCAAAAATTCCCTAAATCATTCTGCTGGCACCAGCAAAAATACTGCTACCAAAGGTAAAGAAGGACCATCATTTCTCCCTCTCCAAATTGCCCCTCTGTGCTTTATTCCTGCTGTTGTGCTGGTAATGACCTATTTACCACCAGGCTGTGGAGGGTGGCAAATCCCACCCACCTCCAAGTTCCCTGCTGGAGCCTGAGATTGCTATTGATGAGCTCCGTGCTTTGATGGGAAGGAAATGAGTTGAGTTTAAGGGCTGCTGGCACTCTCTCTGGAGAAATGCCAGGGAATTTTTAGACAGTCTTCAACCCAACAATGAAATGCCATGGATGTGAGTCAGAATGGATGCGAGCATCTCCCTGGGAATCTGGGAGCAGCCAGCTCTGTCTGGATGTGCAACATCCCTGCCCAAAGGAGCCACCTGAGAGCCCAGGTGTCCAAACCCCCTGATTTGGGTCTCTGGAGCTGCACACAGCTCAACACTCCCTGCATGCCCAGAGGGTCACCTTCACTGCCCTGGGATCCCCCAGCACCTGGGCAGGTCATTTCTGATGTGTGGGGCTGC